>NC_056080.1:98452784-100952784 GCF_016772045.2 Ovis aries | reverse complement strand
AGAGGTTAGGCTGGAGGAAAAGACCAGCCAGGGAATGGTGAGGCTAGATGCAGAGGCTAAGGCTCAGGTAAACATAAGACATTCTATCTCAGTGGGAAAGCATCAATCCACTATCTAGACTTTTAAGATCTTACATCTGAGTAGACTTCAAAACCTAGGAATAAATGCTGTAGGCAATAGCTTATACTTTTCTGTCCATCTGGTCATCGTGGTAGTGATTACAGAGGAAGTGGAAGAGACAGTAACCTGCTTCTATTAATATTATTTTAATTATGTGTATATGTGTATGTTTCTGAAACATTTACTGAGTGTCCGCTATCTCATTGGGGGATACAGGGTTGAGGTAGAATACACATCAGCCCCACCTTCAGAGAGGTTATTCTCTAGTAAAGGAGATTCATGTTAATAAAATAACCATCATATATCACTATCAACCCGGTAAGTGCTAGAAAGAAAGAACATAGGATCCCAGGAGAGGGAATACAGTAGAACTTGGTCTAATCTGATAATAACATTTCAGTTAATCAAGTCCAGTACTAATGCTAAAGAACTTCAACCAAAGGAGGGAAGTAAGATAAACATCCTTATTTCATCATTTTTGTTCTCTTTCCTCTCCTAATCAACCCGATGAAATCAGAGTCTGCCATTACTACTTAGATCGAGAGGCTACATTAACTCATTCAGACCACTAGGGGACTATGGAGAAAACATATACTCTTTTTAGTCTTAAGTATACACATACACACAGAGAAAGAATGAAAACACACAGAAACGCTATTTTCTGAAAACATAGTTTTCTCTGAATGACAAGATTATGAGTGGGTATATTAGAGCATTGTATATTAATTAAATGATATTATAACATGAAAAGCATTTTTAATGTATATGTGCCAGGTATGTGACATTCAATACTGCAAAGCAGGTATTATATTTCATACACAATTATGCTTATAAATGTGTGAGAAGGAATAACAAAAACAATGGCTACCATGCATTTGGTTCCTATAGACCAACACAGAGCTGAGTTCTTCCATCCTCACTGGATTTAACCCTCTTTAATTCATGGCTCAGAGAGAAATGACTTGCCCTTGGTTACAAAGAGAGGAGGTAGGAGAGCTGGGACTTAGATTCCAGTCTACCTGAAGCCAAAGCGCATGCCCGTCTCATTACACCCCCACCTCTTGCTTCTTGCCTAGGTGTTTTGCCCTTTCCAAAGGGATAACTACTTTCCAAAGGGCTAGCTAGAAGTCCAGAAAGACTTGTACCTAGTAGGCAATTAATACTGTTTAAAGTTTAGTTTAAATTTACGGAAAGATGTGTACTGATTTACCTAACTCCCTCACTGGCCCTTCTCTTTGATCAAGAGCAACATCTGTCTGGAGAATTCATACAGGCAATCTCTTCCAAGAATCTCTGCCCTCTGGTTGAAATTAATCTCTTCCAACCCCACAGCCCCATACAGAGGTGAATTTCCTATGAAGTTAATGAAACAAACTACAGGGACCCGAACTTGCAAGCCTCCTTCTAGAAGAACCACAGGCATTTTGTTTTTGTACATTTGTCTCCTTTTTCTAAGAGGGCCTTCAAATTCTGTAACCTTTGAGCCTTAAAAAACCTGGATCCACTCCTAACCACTGTAGAGAAACCTGCTAACATTTTCCTTACTGAATTTCTCATAGGATGCCTTGTACCCAAATTACTCATGTACAAAAGTCTTGGTTTCTGAAATTTGAGCTATTTGAAAGTAGGCATGAAGTAGTTTTTATCTTTGAATTCCCTATACCTGCCTGCCTTCAGACATGCTAGATATTTGCTCAACAAATGTTACTTAGTTAAATATAATAGAATTCCCATGCAAGAAAGCTAGAACTGGGGAGATTGTCCTTGACCATGAAACAAAATACCCAGTGGCTATAAAACACATGGTGATTAAGGGCACAGGCTCTGGAGCTGTATGTCCAGGGTTCAACTCCTGTCTGCTCCATTTATTTATTGGCTATGCAACTTTAGACAAGTTACTTAATCTCTCTAAGCCTCTACTTCCTCAGCAATGAAATGAGGCTAATAATAAATAGTACCAACTTTGCGGGTTCGTGCGAGGTCTAAATGAGATAATATAAGTAAAACACTGTAGAACAGGAAATTTTTCATTCATCTTTCACTGACTTAAATACATATTCAGACAGGAGGTTTGTGATTCTTACTGCAAGCCTTCAATTTCCCTCCTCCACACCAGCCCCACATCTCCTCCCTCTGCCACCTGGACTCATTCAAACCCAGCCCAAGTGATCCCAGAGCCTGCCATCTTGAACTCACACTCCACTGCTGAACTGAGAAGCAAGGGAGGAGACTAAAGACATGAAACCCAGTTCAGCTTTTGCAGGTGGCCTGGATGTGAGCTGATGGAGCCTGAAACTAAAATCAGAGAAACAGAGCTACAAGGCAATGGTATGTGATTAATGAGATGACTGAGACCTAGGGAAGGCAAAGGGGAACAGAATGTGGGAAAAAGATGGAAGTATGAAAGAAGAAGCAAGACCTGATGACTGAATGAAAGAGCAGACAGCAAAAGGAGGAGTACCACGGTGTGCAGCAGCCCCTGGAAGCATCTCACAGTCAATAGAAGGAAAGGTATTTTTCATTTCTGTGATACCACTTCCAGCTTAAAGGCAAATTGTTTGTACCTCCACTCGATTGACAGGAGAATTCAAATCTCTGGAACATATGCTTCATTACTCCGCTATCAGGTAGTACAACTCAGTGAGACAGAAAGAGGAGGAGGAACATATGTTTTCAGAAAGTAAACAAATCCCAGTAGGGGAGGGGAGGGAGTAATCACTCCAAGCAAAAGTGGTATTTTTTCCTGGAAGCTTCTAGAGGGCAGGGATAATTTCCTTTAATTTGCTTTGTCAGGCCCACTAGTGAGAAGGTGGGCAGTGATGAAGGCAGCTCCAGGGGGAAATTCAGAACCAAGGGGCACAGGCTGGGGTAAAGGGTTAATCTACATAATCTCCTCACCCCACTATTGGCCCAAGAACAGTCCCCACCTGCCCACTGATTCCTATTTCTAAGCTCCTTTTATTAAACGGTTTTCAGTCTAATGACTGACTTCTAAATCAACAGAGGACACAGGAAAGGTTTACAACTCTACCCACACCCCCCGCCCCCCAGAACTGTTTCTGGCTCTGCTACAGCCACAGAATTTTGAAACTGAATTAAATCCAAAAAATTCTTAGTTTAAAACCAAAATAACTTTAAACGCCCAGTTTCCAATTGTTTTTCCAATAGTACTAATAATTAATCACATTTTTTAAAACTTTATAACCAAAATATCTCTTTGAGTCAACACCATAAAAGTTCACTAATTAAAGCCAGCATCTTCTGGCCTCTGATGAGAAATTCACCCTTTTATAATGGGATTACTAGAGCTTTGCTGTACAGATGAGTGGTTTGATTAATAATTTACATTTTTGAGGATATATAACCTCACTCATGGTCATGGTCTGCGTTCCTAAAATTCTCCGATTCAGTTTAATGTTATTACATTTGGTCCTGGCAAATGAATTATGTCCTGATTAGACATCAGTGTAATTATTCTCTCCTGTATGTTGTTTTTGAAAAAGAAAGGGTTGTGACAGAATGGCCCACAGTTTGTGCTGAGGAGTCACTGCAGCTCAGCATGGGGAGGAGAACTGTCAGACTAGGCAGCAGGAAAAAATGTGTGAAATGGAGAAAAATTGCTCAGTACTCACTTAAAACCCCCACCACATTATAAAAACTAAATTAACAAATGATTGAATCTCAAAAACATGTTTATCAACATTCAAGCAATTATTTAGTCACATATTAACTGTGAAGGAAAAAAGCTTTGCTTGAATAATGTCCCTAAACAGTTATTTCAAGCAGAATAACTGGAGAAATTGCTCTGAGCTGATGGAAAAGGGTGTTCTAACCAAGGACAATTTTATTTAGGGGGGAGTGGGAGAGACAGGAATCTGACAGGAAAAAAAAAAAAAAAAGAGCAGATGGAAATGGAAAATAAGGGAGCAGAGAAAGAAAAGAAGCCCAAAGCACTGCCCCTGCGCCATTCATCTCTTCCATGGAGAGCAGGTAGGAGAAAGCCTTCCAACACTGGATGAAGACAGCGCTTTTCTTCTCTCTGCTCTGGTAGAATGGACCAGAAAATGCAACGAAAACATGACCTGAACACAACAATGCCTTTGTGATCTAGCCTCTCATTTGTAGGGGCCTTCTGAGAAGATTTCAGAAGCTTAAAAAAAGGATTGCTCAAGGAAATACTGGCATTTCAAACAACACAGCTTCATATCTATGAATGCATAAGATAAACCTCTCTTTCAAAGGGCCCTTTGCCTAAGTGCTGTTTCACCTGTGCACTGGAGTTGCTTCAGCATCACCTACACTTGGCAAAAGTTGTTAAATCACATCAGGAACTCCAGCTTTATCTAGGTTACTGTCTGCAATGGTAATGCATCATTTATCTGGCCCATGTGGGGTGAAGCAGCCACAAAAATGAACTGTCTAGATAATATTGCATGTATATAGTGTTTTACAGTTTTCAAGACAGTTTCACATATATTACCTCTACTCCTGATGGAAGCAGGACTGTAATTATTGTCTCCATTTTGCAGATAAGAAAATTGAGGCTATTAGAGTCTAAGTAACCACTCAAAGTCATAAAGCCCATAAACATAGAACCAAAATTTAGATTTTTCTGACTCCAAGTCCAGTGTGTCCTCCTTTGCCTTTCAGCACCAAAAATATTTTTAGCCATTCAAAATGGAAATATTCAGGGGAAAAAAATGAACATGACTTGATCTTTCCTTATCAATTCATAGCCATCACTAGGGACATTAGTTGTTGGATCTACTATAACCTAGGGGCTATGAGGCACGTAGCAATAGAACCCTCTATAAGATGCTCCCAGCTGCCACATTCAATGAGTGCTTGAGTCACTTTTATGTCCTCTACTCTTACTGTCACTCGTTAACTTCTTGCTCCTCATATGTACTTTCCTCTGGTAGTCTTTCAAAAAAACACTTCTAGTTAACTGTTTATCTACTAGTGACTAGAAAACTAGAAAATCAAGTTTGTAAAGACTGTGCATAAATGCAGAACAGTAGTAGGCTCTGAACAAGGACCCAGGAGCTCTCAGATGAGTCAACTACATAACCAGGAGCTTCATTTTAGGTGCACAGAGATGTTTTCTGCTTACCCACCATTTCTCCTCTCTGATAGAGAGACTTCCAGTTGTGAGAGAGGCAACTTCCAGAAAAGCAAAGTGTTGCTACATTCTGAAGAGTATTCTCACTCCAAGTCAGTGGAAACTTGGGGAAGATTGGAATCCTCTAGCATACAGGAAAAACCTGGACACACCCCAAATATTTCCTGATGCTGTGTGTGTGCTAAGTCACTTCAGCTGTGTCTAACTCTTTATGATCCCATGGACTGCATCCTGCCAGGTTCCTCAGTCCATGGGATTCTCCATGCAAGACTACTAGAGTGGGTTGCCATGCCCTCCTCCAGGGGATCTTCCAGTACAAGTTTAAAATTCTACAAAGAAAGCAGAACTCAAGGCTTGAAAATAGATAGGTGGTGGAGAAATGATGAAAAATTCAGAATTCTATCCCATTTTTCTTCTCAAGGACCACAAATCCTACAACTTCTTAATTTTGTTTTACCTCAAGCACACTAAGAACAAGGAAAACCATGTCACATGATGGCTTGGAAAAAGCTGGGCATCATTGAGTTTCCTCATCTGTAAAATGGAGACGATTACAGTATGAACTTCACAGGGCTGCTGGGAAAATTGAATGAGAGATAATCATGTAAAAGTAAGCATCATATAGTAGACACTTAAACTGTTACTATCGCTACTATTATTATCATTATCATCATCCTCCTCCTCATTATTAGGTAGTGGAGAAGAAAAAAAGAAAAGGAAATCTACTTTAAGTGAAGGGGTTTTTCAAAAAGAATTAATTAAGCAGAAACAAAAAACGATTGTGCTGCCCCATTTTACTTAGCACATCAAAGTAAATTAAATTTAGGAAACGAGGCAATGCAAAGATTGAAAATAAAGAACAACTTTTTTAATGCTTCAATCATTATCAAAACAACATTAGCAGTAGAGCATTCCAACCACTGTAGCAAAGGGCCCCAGGCTCATTTATGAGGGCAAAGGCTTCCTGCAAAAGAAGACATAAACTCCAAATCGAGGCAGTAAGGATTGCTCGTGGAACTGTGCACACATTTGCAGAACGCACTCACTACTTAATACCCCCAATGTGTGAAGGAATCCTAAAGACATTGTGGATGTAGGCCAAGATCAAGATGCACCTTCTTCAACTTCATGTGGTGAAAACAGCTCACATCAAATTTCACAGGAGTGAAGTATTGGAGCAATTTTCTCAATAAATTGTTCTACCAGAATCTTGGGGACGGGGTGTATTTTAGAGAAAAAGCAACTGTGCTCCCAATTTAAATTAATTGGAATACTAAATAGTTATAAGAAAAAAAAGGGAGATACTTTTTTTCTCAGTAATTAATACTACATCATCTTGTAGCAGTCCCTGATTGTAGTCTTGTCTCTCCAAACAAGGGGACAATCATACAAAAAGGATTTGGGGCAATGTCTCTACAAGCATAGTATAATTGCCTTGAGGTCTAGGACCATGTTTTATTTTTTTCTTTTGGGTTTTTTTTTTTTATTTTAAGAAAAAATAAGCAGGAAAGGAGTAAGAAGACAGAATGAAACAGATACTAAATGAGTCCACATGGTGGCAAGGCACCAGCCTTGAGAAGGTGGCAGCAGTAATGAGTTTACACATCAGTTGTCTCCAGGTACCTTGGCTAGGGTTGTCCTGCCTGTCCCCACAATTTGAGAAATGATGTGTGTGTGTGTGTGTGTGTGTGTGTGTGTATGTGTTTGTGTGTGTGTGTGTGTAAGAGAGAGAGAGAGAGAGAGAGGAGAGAGAGAGAGGACAGCTAATAAATAGGTATTGTCCCCCCCCCCCCCGCCATCTATTCACATGACAAATGTTCAACTTCCATTCTAAAGCAGCCGTGGTTGGAAGCTAATCCAAAATCTTGTCAAAACTTTCTCTCCTACTCTTGCGCTGTTCCAGAAGTAGAAAACCCAACATGCAAAATGCAGAACTGGATGGAGATATGAATACTGGCATGCAAGGTCCTCAGATGGGCAGCTGGCATCAGCTTACTCCGCACTACAATACCAGTGTGATCACGCCACCACCCCACTCCAGCCAGGAAAAGGTAGCAAGATAACATCTGTGAGCTTGGTTTCTCTGGGAATGAAACAAATCACAAATACTACATTCTAGAAAGGCACCTTGACACCCCACAGAGTAAGATTCAGCCTTACTTCAACTCGATTGTTGGTGTCACAACACTGCTTATCACCCCACTTTCACCCAACGGATCAGCTCCAAAACTAATCTGAGAAGTACATGAATGGTACATGTATTTTTAAAATGAGCTTAAATTATTCATTCTTTTGCCAAATTGTTAGTCTCAACAAACTCTTCACAAGAGTCTGACTGCATAAATAGCTTTAACAAATACTTCAAGCTTCTGTATTATACTTCATATAATCAGCCCAATGTCCCCTGAGGCTTTGACCCAAGGAACTGTTGTGAATGTATGTTTTATTAGATAATTTGAATAATTTTCGTAGCTAATTCTAAGTATTTCGTTACAATAGACAAAATAAGCTATAATCAGCCCACCTTACAATTCAAACAGGTTAATTCTTATAAAGGTACCATAAATCAAAAGATTTTGAATGTCAAGTAGTCAGAAGTGGTTTTCTTTTTCAC
Organism: Ovis aries; assembly: GCF_016772045.2. Classification (NCBI taxonomy): domain Eukaryota; kingdom Metazoa; phylum Chordata; class Mammalia; order Artiodactyla; family Bovidae; genus Ovis; species Ovis aries. The sequence continues at coordinate 100,944,928 of NC_056080.1, read as the reverse complement.
CTGACCCCAATTCTCTCCTTGTGGGACAAGAAGGCAGCTCATTCCATCTGCTTAAGAAAGGATAGAAGAAACCTCCAATATCCATAATTAACTTTCCTTCACAGAAAGTGGTGTAATGAAGCAGCTAAAAGCAAACGCTTGGCGAGTCAGGCTGTCTAGGTTCAAATCCTACTTTCCCCATTTATTAGTTGTGTGACCTTGGGCAAGTTACTTAACCACTCTGTGCCTTGAGTTTTCATCCATAAAATGGGGAAACTAATAATACTGCTTACTTCAAAGGGTTTCCAGTGAGGATCAAATGAGTTAATATATGTAAAACACCGCCAAGATTACCTAGCACGTAGCGCTACACACATATTTGCTATCACCACTATCGCTCCTAGCTATCCTTTATACACACACATAGTAAGACCTGAGACTCAGAAAGAGAGGAAAGATAGCCACTCACACAGATGAGAAAATGTGGAGCCATTAAGCCAGTTTCTCCGTCTTAAATGAAAATAGTCCCAGTGGTCAGAAAGAGTTTGTGCATGTTCCACAAATATCCAACTAACTTGTGCAGAAGTAAAATTTTGTGTTTTAAACAAGTTTAATGGGATGGTGGAGAAAAAGTACCATTTACTCTTTCTTCAGATATTTACATCCTTTCCATACAGGTAAACAGGATGTCCTTGGACAATGATTTTTGACAATACCCACCTTCCCAAAGATTGTAATGTGGCTTCTCTAAAAACCATGTTTTTCCTTTACCAGAATCTCTCACTGGGAGGTTTTTATATCAAGCATTAATACTGGAATGGTAATTTCTAAATTATACTTAGCATGTGAAAAGCCCAGTGCCCAAAGAATGATGCCATTACACAGCACGTCTCAAACGATGCCCAGAACTCACCTTGGAAAACTGCAGCATTCTGAATAATTAAGAACTTGAGCTCCATACTTGCAGACTGAAGCAGTTGTTCCATGTTCAATCGGGCTGTTAGTTGATACTTCTCTTCCATCTTTCTTGAGCAGCATGTTGGACCCTTGGGGAGACACACTTGCAAATCTGATCCTGAAACAAATAAGTTTTTCATGTTTCAGTAAGCAGAATGTCACACACACAAGGCAAATAGAGCAAAACAATGCATTTCTTTTAAAATACAGTAAAATCTTGATGATTTAAAATTATAGTTTATCTTAAATAATCCCTGATTTCTCCCAGTTATCCTTATGACTGAATCTTTTTGAATAACCATGAGAACTTATTGCCTAGGTTTGACTCATAAATTCTGCATAAACTAATTTATAGCACAAAGTATACATCATTGAACACCAATATTTAATTTGCCTGTTAAAAGATCAGTCTTCACTCCTACAATTTCTTTTTCATGACTATAATTTATGAATGAGAACACAACCAGGAAGCAATTTTCAAACTTCCAGTTATGATTTCCAAGTGAAATGTATGTCTGGCCAATCCCACGCTGCTAACATTAGCATACAGACAATCACCAAAATGCCTTACAACCCCAACAATTCTAGCTCTATCACAAATGCCAAACTCTCGTTCCTCTGAATTTCTGAGCCACCTCTTCACCACCTCCCAAAGGATGCAGAATGCTTTTTTATTTTTGTATCTTGATAAAGATTTTCCAAATGAATCATCTTCTCGATTATTCCAAAATTAGGGAATCAGAACCTTTTCTTCTCAGTCCTTATTCAATGTGACACTTTGTAGTCCTCACAGCAAACCAATCCCTATTTAAAATTCTCCCCATCCCTTGCTTTAGTGAACCTACTCTGAGCCCACACATCCCCATATACCCACATACACCCCCCTACTGCTATGGCTATTCTTATCTGTCTTTTCTTGCTTCCTATTCTTCTGCCTAACACATAAATGTTGTTGACTCCCTTTCTTATTCTCCATCTCTCTCAACCCTGATGATCTGATATAACTCCTATGACTGCTGAACTCTCTAATCCTGACTTTACCTCTCTTCTCTGCTCCCAAATCCCACATTTTCAAACTACTCTATGGGAATCTCAAATTCAGCATACCCCAAACTGAATTCAATATATCCCAGAAGCACAAACACAAAGTCTCCTGTATTCTGTATCTCAGTTAACAATTACCATCTACCATGTTTCTCAATGATAAAAATCCCTTTTGCTGCTTTCTGCTCTTCACTGGTGACTCAACACATTCCTGTATCCCTGGAAGTCATCAGTATGTAAAAGCAAATTGAAGCCATGGAAGTTAAGAGTCATTCAACAAATGTTTTTATTGGGTATCCACTATGTGCCAAGCACTGTGGATATACAGCAGTCCTGTAACAACCCTGCCCCTGTGGAGCTTATATTCTGGGAGACAACAAACTGCATATGTAAGGTCAAGTAGTGATAAATGCTACAGACTAAAAAAAAACTAAGTAAAGGGAAAACAAACTGTGGTATATACATACAATGGAATACTACTCAGTCATAAAAAGAAATAAACTATTGATACATATCACCACACGGATGAACCCCTAAAACAATATGCTAGGTGAAAGAAACCTGATTTTAATATTACCTACTGTATGGTGATTGCAGCCATGAAATTAAAAGACACTTATTCCTTGGAAGGAAAGTTATGACCAACCTAGATAGCATATTCAAAAGCAAAGACATTACTTTGCCGACTAAGGTCCGTCTAGTCAAGGCTATGGTTTTTCCAGTGGTCATGTATGATGTGAGAGTTGAACTGTGAAGAAAGCTGAGGGCCAAAGAATTGATGCTTTTGAACTGTGGTGTTGGAGAAGACTCTTGAGAGTCCCTTGGACTGCAAGGAGATCCAACCAGTCCATCCTAAAGGAGATCAGTCCTAGGTGTTCATTGGAAGGACTGATGCTAAATGTGAAACGCCAATATTTTGGCCACTTCATGCAAAGAGTTGACTCACTGGAAAAGACTCTGATGCTGGGAGAGATTGGGGGCAGGAGGAGAAGGGGACAACAGAGGATGAGATGGCTGGATGGCATCACCGACTCGACAGACATGAGTTTGGGTAAACTCCGGGAGTTTGTGATGGACAGGGAGGCCTGGCATGCTGCGATTCATGGGGTTGCAAAGAGTCGGACACGACTGCGCGACTGAACTGAACTGAACTGTACGGTTCCATCTAGAAAGTGAACATTCATAGTGACAGAAAGCAGTTCAGTGGTTGTTGGGAGAGACGGAGGGCAAGGAGAGGGTGAGAGTGAGGAAATTTGGGAGAGTGATTGGTTTGTTCATTATTTTGATTGTGATGACTGTTTCATGGCTGTAGGCATACGTCAAATTGTCAAAGGGTACCCTTAAAATATTTGTGGTATGTCAATTAAACTTCAATAAAGCTGCTGTTTTTTTAATGTTTAAGAAACAAACTAAGGGACATAGGGAATGTAGTGGCTGCAGGGATGACTCTATTTATATAGGGTAATCAGGGATGGTTTCTTTCACAAGGTGATGTTTGAGGAGAAGCGAGAAACAGGAGGGAGTCCCATGATTTTATATCCTCTACCAGTACTAGCAAATATTAGGGCTCAATGAATATTTAAGTCTAATCCCCTTCTTCTGTAATTCCTGTTTTACTCAAACTTTCCCTTCAATAAGCATTTGTTGAGCTCCTTCTGTAGTGGCCATAACATGGGCATCTCAGCCCTCCTGCTGCAGGGTGTATAACTGACTAACGACCCCAGCTGCTGCACTCTGCATTCACTGCCATGTTATACCTATGCCACAATCCTTAGGGGCTGCTCCCAGCCAATGTCTGAGCATGGCAAAGTTGCTGACAGGCATTTTGGCTTGAGGACTCCCCAGCGACCTTGACAAAACTTCCTTAAAACTGCCCTGCAGTTTACATTCTTTCTACTCAATCCTCCTTCCTTCCCTCTCTCCTCTACAGGGGTCAGATCTACACCACAGTCAAATGGCTTCTCCAGCATCCTTCAATTCCCTGATCATTTCCTTCCCCAGTGTTTCCCCCAATAAATTTCTTGCACATCTAGTTGACATCTGCTTCTCAGAGGACCTAGGCTAACACCTCTTCTATGTGCCAAGCACTGTGCTACATAGGTACAGCTTTCAACAAGAGAAATGTGGACAGTCTAAAGGGGTTAAGAGAGGAATACCTAGTGCATATAAATGAGTGCAATAAAGCAACATCATTAGCTAGGTTGACAAAACATGTATATGGGATATCCCCCAGAGGGGGGACACCCCCAAAGTTCTATGAAGTGGTTGGCAAAGTAACCTAAGTACATGTGTGTTCAGTCATGTTCAACTCTTTGCAAACCCATGGGTTGTAGCCCACCAGGCTCCTCTGTCCATGGGATTCTCCAGGCAAGAATACTGGAGTGGGTTGCCATTCCCTTCTCCAGGGGATCTCCCCAACCCAGGGATCAAACCCATGTTTCTGGCATCTCCTGCATTGGCAGGCCAGTTCTTTACCATTGTGCCACCTGGGAAGCCCTGGCAAAGTAAAGTTTCATAATAAACATCAAATCTTACTGAAGTGAGGCTAGAAAGCATATTCAGACTTTTTTTAATATTTATTTTTTATTTAGCTACGCTGGGTTTTAATTGCTGCACGCAGGATCTTCCATCTTCATTGCAGCATGTGGGATCTAGTTCTCTGACGAGGGATTCAACCTGGGCCCCCTGCACTGGGAGTGCAGAGTCTTAGCCACTGGACCACCAAGGAAGTCTTCATATTCAGACATTTTAGACAGCTTTTCCCCACCTGAGGTGTTGTTTTCGGTGGAGGGGATTAATTAGCCATAAGTTATCGGAAAATTGATTATTACAATGTCTCATTTCCCTATGAATTCCAGTTAATCATGGCCTTAATGTATGTGCTCAAGTTTTGTTAATTTAGGAATGAAATTAATCAAGTTCAACCTCACATGACATCACTGTTGGAGTTCACAGTATTGACTCCAACCTCTCCACTTTCCCCTCCTCAAGGGAGCTGCTGACAAAAGTAGTGGAGGAGAGCACAGATAACATGTATCACCGAACCTAATCCAGCACTGCGATTTATAGTACTGGATGGAAAGGTGATATTTAATGTGTCAAAATACAATTTGGGGTCTGGAGACACAGAGTTCAGATTTATCTCCTATAAATGTCAATCTCATATACAAGCCTTAAACCAATTTTAAATAGGGCCTAAGCTCAAAGGCTTTATTATTATCTTCAGAAAAAAAGAAAAAAAAAACAGAGCTCTCTAGCTCATGGTGTTCTTTCTATATGAAGTTACAAAATGTAATGCTTTTCTAAAAGCAGAAACTGATGCAGTTTACTGGACCAAGAAAGGAAAGAGTCCCCTTGGGGACATGTGATCAATCTAGAGTTAAACAAGGGTAGTTGAGACTGATGTGTAGATATGAAAAATCCTACATAGCAGGCAATTTCCGTATACCAAGTTCCTGTCCATTTAGCAAGGTTTAATTTATTTTCTTAGTAAGTTGATACCTAAGTAATGTGTGTTCAAAATACCTTTATTTGCACACACTCTTAAAATTAAACGTTATAGATAAACTCTTTGTGTTTCTAAACTGGTGTTTCATCACTGGTGAAGATTTCCAGTTTTCAAGAATAGTGGAGTTTATTGGGAAGGGTGGCTGTTAGTACTGCTTTTCTCCCACCAGCTCTAACCAGTGGGAGTCATAAAATAATAGGGCTCATAGTTTTTCTTTGTAAAGTGCCCTGAGCGCCTTACTATAAGGTAACAAACTGCCATTCGATGTAACAACAGAAGCCCAGGAATGGCTCTTTAAATTACCATGACCCCAATTTGGTTTGCCTTAATATGATAATTCACAAAGTAACTTAGAGCAGCATAGGGGTAACCGTTCCCGGAGTTGATCAAGTCTCATCATTGTACAGACTCCCACTACCTCAAGAATTTGTTTAGCCAAAATCTTTAAAGGACTAAAATCTTAAATGAGAAGTTATGGGAAAACATGTCAGATGTCATGAAGAAAGGTACTTATTATATCCAAATATAAGAAATGTATATATAGCAATATTTATCCTCCCTCCAACTTATCACTGCCTGGTTAATCAATAAACCAGTACAATTGATCTGGGGGCTAAGAATGAGCTATAGATTTGAGGAAATAAAACATCTCTAAACTGAAAAGAAATCAGGATTTCCAAACCACGAAGGAGAGAAATAAATGCCAAAGGGAAAAACATTTTCTTTTAAGTAAATTTCATATAACACACAGGCCAGGTTAAAATAAGCCTCAGCACATGATAGCAGAAGGAACAGTGGGCCAGGAGAGCTAGACATACCTAAATTAAATGACAACAATGAAATATAACCATTTTAATGCATGAACAAGCACAGGAAAGAAACAAGACAGAAAGAATGCACAAAACAGAAAGAAATACAGAAAGAATTTAGAGAGGAATCCTCATCAACAAAACAAAGAATTACTCTGGAAACCAAATGCCAAGTGGGATGAATAAAAAGTAAAGCCCAGGGCAGATGACTAAGGAGGCACACTGAGAACTGGTACACACTTGTGTGAATAAAAGCAGAAAGGCCAATTCAAAATAAGATGCAACCTACAAAAGACATAGTAAGTAGCAAAGCATTCTTTAAGTATGTCAGGAACAAAAGAAGGTTAAGGGGAAAGAGCTCCTTTATTAGGTGGGAAAGAAAAGTAATCGCGGGCCACACTCGTCAAAGAGGTGCGCATTTTTTTTGTAAAAATGGAATTCAGCTGGGAAACGGGACTAGAGACAAGCAGTATAGCCTGGGATGGAGATAAGGAGAAGACTTAGCAATTGACTATTCAAATGAGTCACAAAGGTTCAACTCTTTAGGGCTTAATAACTTGCATTCCCAGATGCTTAAAAAAAAAATTAAAGTCATTATGGGGCTGCTAGTTCCCATTTATTTTGGAGGATTAAAAAGTACCTTCATACTATAATCTCCTCTCCTAGATTTTGAGTTCCTGAAGAGCAGAGAATGACTCCCATCTCCTTTGGGATGCTCTGTCGATCTCAGCCAGCCCTGTGCATGTACCGGTGATTAATGAGGGCTGCAGACTGAGAGTGCTAGTAAAGAACTTTCTGTCTGATCGAAAAAGGAGAAGTGGAGATAGACAACCCTGAAAATGTTACATCTGTATGCTTAACTTTGATCTTTGAAAAATATTATAAAAAAACCATAAAAATCAATTTCCAAACACCTTGAAGATTCACAAATAGATGCTTCACTTGAAGGAACTATGAAGTAATTTATTTCTAGTTATTTTGAGACAATGTCTTGCTTGCACATTGGGTCCAGCTCTGGGTCTTCCAACTGAGAAGAGATATTTGAGTTATGGAAGCTCTTCTCTGGAGGAGTATTCTCATGTGTATCCAAGCTGGGCACCTTTACCAGTTGTTTCCCCTTCCAGAGGCTAAATCACAAGAGGTCCACAGCAGGCTCCCTCCTATGCACTCTTGTGTAAAGGGATCTCTTAGGTTTGGCTACCTATGGCCTTGCACTCTTTTATTTCTTTATCTGGCTGTGCTGGGTCTTAGTTACATTCAGGATCTCTAGCTGCAGCATACAAACCTTCATTGTGGCATGTGGAATCTAGTTCCCTGACTAAGGACTGAACCCGGGCCCCCTGCATTGGGAGCATGGAGTCTTTAGCTACTGGACCAGCAGTGAAGTTCCCCAGCCTTACCTTCTTGGCCCATAACACAGACTCTTTACTTCGGGCCTAGTTCTTGGTCTTTCTTTGGCTCCAATCAAAGACTTGACATTTTAGACTGCTCTGGATTCCCTTAGCCACCTCTGCCAGTACCAGGACGTCAGCACCACATTCACTTGGAGACCCCATTCCAGGCCTGAGCCTGGTCTCTAATTGGAAGGGGACAGTGAACACTGTGTATGAGGCTGTCTAAATGCATCTGTTCTATTGGATTTTATTCTAAGTCAGTAAGTTTTAACGGCCTTACATCATTGTAAGACACTAGTAGGCAGGAAGGAGCAAAACACTTATGGCCCCTCTGGTCAAGTAGTTTACAATTTAGTCCTAAGCCCCACCACTTACCAGCTTGCAAGAGAAGATGGATTATTTAACCTATACATGGTTTTTCAATCCTTATTATCAACAGCACTTACCCTGCCAAATTGTTATAAGGACTGAGTAACACTATGTATATGAAGCTCTTAGCCTACTTGGTACAAGGTAAATATTCAATATATGTTAAGTAAAATTAAAATAAACAAAAAATAAATTCATGCTAAGAGACCAGACTTTCACACACAAAAATAGCTAGAGAACAGTTAAAGCTGATATATGGTTAGGTGAAAAAATATGCAGTATATTTTCTGAGGGAATGGAAATAGTCTATATTTTAATCGGGGTGGTAGTTACATGGGTATATAAATTTGTCAAAACTCAGTAAATTCTTCACTCCAAATGTACTTTGTTATTTGTAAATTATATTTCAATACAGTTGATTTTTTAAAATATGAAATATAGACAACATTTGCTATATAAGTAAATGCTCACCAGAGGCTCTAGAGGTCAGAGACTTCCAAGAGGAGGTGGGGCTTAAAGCTAAACAGTCAAAGATGAGGCCAATGGGCAAAATGTGTTTGGCACCAGTGGAATAGTGGGGTAAGACTAACCTGTCTGGAGAAAAGCTAGAATCTGGGGTGTAGCTAGCTTACCAGACAAGAGGGGCCAGAGTCTGAAAGGCCTGGAATGGAGTTAAAAGACTATGAGCTTGACTGTACAGACAATAAAGAACCCCGGTTGAGTCTCAAGCAGAGGCATAATATGATGAAGGGTGCTGTCTAGGAAGATTAGTCTTAAAGCTTGAAATTGGGATATGGGCGAAATAACCCCTCAAGGTCACTTCCAGCCCTCTGATGCTCTAATTACCTTTATTATATTCTACATGTTGGTTATTTTACTACACTGCAATTTTAGCTAATGACCATAAATTGTCAAAAATCACATTTGAAAACACACTAAAGAACAGAAGAAATATTAATGTGGACCTTTATCCTCATACTTTTCTAAAAGCAGATAGAACATATTCAAACATCAACAGAAGAGAATAAATCGTCAGGGCTCAGTAACAATGAAAATTGAAATCTTTTCTATATATATATGTGTGTGTGTGTATGTGTGTGTGTGTGATGATTTGACATATTTTATTGCCAACGTCTGCTTTATGAACAGCAGATTTTTTTAGCTAACAAAGGTATGTTGTGCTAAAAATAATAATGCAATATTACCATTAAAGTAATATTAAGCAAAGAAATGAATGATATCCAAAACTGGTTGCTTCATGACTTATTGGGAAAATAATAGATGCCTATTAGAATTATCCAAAGGATTAAGTGCAGATTGCTCTACTAATGAACCAAAAAAAAAACCATATCAGCCATTTTTAAAAGGTTTTTTTTAAAACAGAGGACAAGTCAATTTGCCATCCAAAAATATTAACTAATTTCCTTAGCATATAATAGTGACTTGCTGTTAGAACGGTGCCTTTTCCCCTAATTAATCATTATCTAAATCAAATCTTACACGCTCATTAATTTCTTACTAATCAAGATAGGAATACAGATGAAAGAAATGGCTGCATTTGAAACCAATGGGGAAGTGAGAATTGCTGGTAGAGGAAATTGTCTTAGGGAACCCAGATGAAGGTTACTCTTCTATTATTTAGCCTGAAAGAACATGACCTTACAGAGGGCACACCTGGGTATCACGAGCACAGACTTTAAATCAAAGATCATGCCTGGGGCCGCCACAGATTCTGCCTCTGTAAAAGGTAGGCCAAAAATGTCGCTACCGCACTGGAGTACTGGGAGTTTAAAGCAACCCTGGAGATAAGCCATTCTCTAAGCCTGAGAATTAAAGAACGAATTACCTTTATCTCTACTGCCAACTGTCAATTAATTGTGTATCATTTCATGCCCAGTAAAGGCTGAATCCCTTGATCGCTACACTCTCCCACAAAGAGGTTCTTTCTGGACCATATTGCCAACCAGCCATCAACATGTGCTCTGGGAATACAAATTCACTGATTACATGCAGCCTGCCAAAGTGGTGAACAATTCATTCATCCAACGCTTACTGAATGCCTACTCTGAGCTAGAGTCTCTGCCCAACTCAAGGAATACAATAATGAACAGGGCATAGTCTCTGCCCTGGAGTTCACAGACTGGTCCAGGAAATGGACTCCCAAACTAACAGGAAACCTCTAGATCACTCAGGACATCTCATTCACCTTTCTCCCCTATAGTCAACTGTCACTGGCTATAGCTAAGTCGTGTCCAACTCTTGCAACCCCACGGACTATAGCCCACCAGGCTCCTCTGTCCATGGGATTTTCCAGGCAAGAATACTGGAGTGGGTTGCCATTTCCTTCTCCAGGGGATCTTCCTGACCTAGGAATCGAACCCGGGTCTCCTGCATTGCAGGCAGGTTCTTTCCCAACTGAGCTACAAGGGAAGCCCGCTCCTATTGATTCTGCTTTTTTAAATATCCCTCATCATTCCCCTTTCTTCCATCTCTGTCTTATCACCTCACCTCTTTTCTCTTGGAAAACTATTACAGCCTCCAAACTGGGCTTCCTGCCTCTACACGCTCTTCCATCTAAGCCCTATAGAGATGTTAACATATATATCTGCATCCTTCTCCTTCTTAAAACATAACAAGTGCACAGGGGTATGAAAGGGGTGGCATATTGAGGCATTGCCAAGGAGACTGATAAGGCTAGAGGCAAAAGTAAGCTGGTGAAAAGTGGCTGGGGCCAGATGAGGAGGAGTGATATGAGCCCTGCCACAAGATGATCCCTAGTTATCTTTGGCTACTTTTTGTTTTGTTGTCCTTTTAAATACTTTTTCCAGCTTTACTGAGGTATCACTGACTCTGAGTTATCTTTGGATTGGATTCTCACAGGAAAGAGTGTTCGTGGAAGCAGAGATGTCCTCCATCCTGCACAAGCTGTCTACCCTTTGAATTCCCACAGCACTTCACATCCTTTACACAGACTCTTCTCACACTGTGTAGCTTGCATCATGGTTATATTTGCATGCCTTATCTTTCCTAGATTTAAGTTCCTTGATGCAAAGACCCTTAACTGACTCATCTTTGTATCTCAAGGGGCTCACTGAGGTTTGGGCTTCATGCCCTCCCCTTTGACTTGAAACCAATGCCAGAACTTCAAGAGAGTTCAATTTTAAAGGAACTAGGTCAGACCAATTGATGCTACTAGAGCAACTTGTAGAACAGTATTCTAGGGAAAATGAAGAGTGCTCAGAGCCCAAAATGGAGATCTCTCTCTCCTCCTCCTCTTTCCCCCTCTTCTCTTCTTCCACCCTCCTCCCACCCACATATATTACTTCGACAGGGGAAACCCCAAATAAAAACAAAATAGGGTTGGAGGATATACCAATTGGGATAAAGAATCTTTTCGAAATCTGCCAGAAGAACTAAACCAAGGCAATTTTCCTGTCTTCCCAAGTCGCTCTTTCACTAATTGCTATTCTACTCAGATAAGTAGCAGAAATCCCATATTTTAGGAAATGTATAATTTTTATTTTTCAGATACAGTCTTCAAACATGTAGACCTGAAGCATAGTTGAGAATTTCAACAACCTAGGACCAATCTAAGTGCTAGGTCATTCCCCCTGTGTATGAAATCATACTGGGGCAGGGGAAAAGAACGAACCCTCTGTATCAAGACTAAAGTGTTATTATCTGCTCTGCTACCAAGGACAACTCAACCAAAAACCTTTTCAAATCTGGGCCTTACTAGATGACTGCATAGATAATTTCCGGTCTGAGAGTCTAAGTTCCCAACTATCGGTTAATCAATAATCGCTGAGCCCATTCTAGATTAAGAATTGTTGTTTAGTCACTCAGTCATGTCCAGCTCTTTGCAACTCCATGGACTGTATCCCGCCAGGCTCCTATGTCCATGGAATTCTCCAGGCAAGAATACTGGAGTGGGTTGCCATTCCCTTCTCCGGGGGATCTTCCCGACCCAGGGATCCAACCTGTGTCTCCTGAAGCTCCTGCATTGCAGGCAGATTCTTTACCACTGAGCCACCAGGGAAGCCCAAGACTCAGTATACCTGACCCTAAAAAAAGCAATCTTTGGCTTCACAGATGTCTCTGGTTTGTAAAATCCCTGTACCTGATGTTTCTGCAAACCACAAAAACTAGATTGAAAACACACCAACCACCTTGACCCTACAGATCGCCTGAAAAGGATCTGAAAGGTTTTTCAAGTGGTTAATAAGCAATGATTGCCTTCTTATAGCTAAAGTGTTTAGAAAAAGATATATTTTTATAAGAAAAAAATCCAACCCAATAAGGCCAAGAGTTAAGACACCAAGTCCATGCTGAATAATAAAATGGTAGCCTACTCTGTTTCAGAACTCTTCTTCTGATCCAGCGTGACTAGGTAAGCCATTTCACTCCCATTTAGAAAGTGGGTTAACAGCAGTTGCCACCCACATCCCCTTCAGGAAACACACTGAAATGTTACAACCAAATTTAAGCCTCCCTAGAACAAGCTACCCTTAGAGTAGAAAGCTCTGGTAAATTGGTATGATTCAAGAGGCCCTGAAAGTTCTCTTCTATAGGACATTGACTGGTACCCCTAAAAAGATGATGTCTACCTCCTAACCCTTAGAACCAGTTAATGTGATCTTATTTGGAAAAAAGGGTCTTGAAGATGTGATTAAAGATATCGAGAAGAGGTCATCCTGGATATCTAGGTGGGCCCTAAATCCAATGACATGTCCTTATGAACAACACACACACAGAGGATATAAAGGAAGAACAGAAGGCCATGTGAAGACAGAGGCAGGGACTGGACTGATACAGCCACAGGCCAAGGAAGGCTTGGAGCCAACAGAAGCTGGAAGAGGCCAGGGAGGATTCTCTTACAGTCTATGGAGGGAATTCAGCTGATACTTTGATTTTGTACTTCTGGCCTCCAGAACTATGAGATAATAAACTCATTTATTTTAAGCCACAAAATTTGAGGTAATTTATTATGACAGCCCAAGGAAACTAGTACACTCTCCTCTCTACCACCTATAAGTATCTGCCTATGTGTGTGTGGTCAGTTGCTCAGTCATGTCTGACTTTTTGTGACCCCCTGAACCGTAGCCCACCAGGCTCCTCTGTCCATGGGATTTCCCAGGCAAGAATACTGGAGTTGGTTGCCATTTCCTTCTCCAGCAGATCTTCCCAACCCAGGGATCAAACCTGCATCTCCTTCATTCCAGGCGGTTTCTTTACCCACTGAGCCACCTGGGAACTCCCCAAGTATCTGGCTAATAATGTCTCAATGTTTCATCATGAATGAGTTACTACTTTGATTAAGCAGTTTCATCAGGTGTTGTCTTAAAGTGCAACATTTCTTGAGTATTTAATTCTCTTACTGCAAACCTAAAGAGTTTATGTGGGAGCTTCCTTCAGCACAGGAAAGAGGGAGAGGGAGTTAACCCAGAACACCTGGACAGTCACAGTGAAAGTTTTAAAAAAGATCAAAAGGGACAAAAAACAAATTTTATCTATGTTCAGCCTTGAGAAAGTCCTACTGACAAAACCCAAATATCACTTTAACAGCATTAGTCCCAAGCCATAAAACAGACGTCTTGCAGAAGCAAAAAATAATATTGCCTTAGTCCTTGGCTTGTATTACAGAAAAGTTGTTAGAAAGGTGCTCAGACTAATCCAAATGGCTCATTCTTAGTGCTCAAATGTGTTTGTTATCTTTTAAAGTATTTATTTATTTGGCTGTACCAGATCTTTGCTATACCACTCAGCATCCTCAATCTTCATTGCGGGGTGCGGGCTCTTTAGTTGGTGAGTGTGGGATGTAGCTACCTGACCAGGGATTGAACCTGGGCGCCCTGTATGGGGAGTGCAGAGTCTTAGCCACTGGACTTTCAGGGAAATCCCTGTTTGTTTTCTTAAGTCTGATAATTAGATGTATTTCATATACATGAAAAAAGACTTTTAAGCTATTAGCAACCGAACAACCACAAAGAGAGCTGGCATATCCCATCGTCTTTCTTCACATTATAGGTGCCCTAGTCTTCCAGCACTTCTGGAGATGCTGTTTAACCAGCTACCAAGCAAATCTTTCCGATGCCCAATTGCCCTTACTGTTAAGATGCTTCTCCCAGCTCTAATGGCTAACCTAAATTTCAGTTTCAAGCCATTGCGCCTTGTAATTACTTTCTCAGCCACTGTAAATAATCTGTGCCCTCTATTTTATCTTTCCCCTTTCCCTATGATAGGAACCTGTGGAAAAGGGAGCCGGTTGCCTTGTTAGTACAACAGACACATTGCACCTGAGTAAAATCCAACCAAAAGAAAATCAAACCCTCACTCTTGATCCCTTAGTGAGAAGCAACGTTATTGATCTTTTCCTTTTTCCTATCCTTCAGCTGATCTGAGTGTCTACACTGACATGCTCTAGTGCTGTGGCATTTATGCCATCTTGGGGAATAGCTGTGTAAATGCTCCAGTAATTTTATACATCTTCAGCATACTGTTGTGTTAGAACTTTAGTATCTGAAGGACTGGGAAGGACAGATTTTCCTCCTCCTCCTCCTCCTCCTCCTCCCCCGACTCTCATGTAATATGAATCAAAATCTTCACTAATTGGCCCTCCTCTTGTGTGTTACTGAAGTCTAGACTTGGTGGCAACCCCTTCTGTGGAAGAGATTTAATGAAGGTGAAAGTGCATGGGAGAGGAGTTGGCAAGCAAATCAGCTATAAGAAACTTGGAGACTTAAGTTTGGGATAAGCTGAGATTAGAAACTAAAGAATATTATTTCAAACACACACACACGTTGGTGAATTCACTTTGCCCTGAACCAAATGTTTCCAAAAATTGAGGAAATTTTAAGTTATTACTGCAACACCTAAAAGATGGTTCCATGATGCTCAGTAGTGACTTTTTTCCTCCTTGCTTTCTTCGGGAGCTACTAAAAACAAAAATAAATTACCCAAATAGGTGATTTGGGGATTTGCCTTCTCATCCCAGGATTTCACTGAAAAACTCAAAAATTGCTAATAGTAACTTCATTCTCCTGTCTGGCTAAGGATGATTCAGATACAGAGCTCTCCAGAGTCCAGTGTGGGCTCCAAGAGGCAGTGCCAGGAGGGCTCCAGATCAAGCTGAAAGACTAAGCCTGGATCTAGGACCTCCCTGCGAGCTGCTAGTCTTATATGACCTGCCTTCAGAAAGCCACCAGCTCTTGAGACCACAGTAATTTGATTCGGAAATATCTGCCTCATTTAATTTTTACTTTTTTAAAAGAAAGAACTGAAATAAAGTAGAAACAATATGGGAACTATGGGGCCAATTCTCCCCAAACCATGCTGACCCTGCATGTATATCTAAAGAGTACAGGGGTTCAAGATAGCTGATGCTACAGACAACTAGGGCAGTGATGGAAACCATTTGATGCAATCACTGAGGCAGATCAACCCAGGGATGATAACCTTCACTGAACACGAAAATCAAGCATTCCCACAGACTCAAGCCTTCACTCTTCCCATGCCCTCCTCCTTACCCTCAACAGATACAGAGACCCCTCCAAGCCTGGTCCTCATCTGTCTCCATGTCTGCCTCCCCTATCAAGAACAGAGAGTAGAGCTGTTGCTGTTGTTGTTGTTTTACTTCAAACCCCTAGTATCTGACATATACTGGAGTCTCAAAACTGGTTTCAAAAATAATCCCCAGAAATGCTGAGCCCATCACAAGAGTACTGATTAGGAACATGGCTCTGAAACCAGCCTAAGTAGATTTAATTCATTTCGTGGTTATTCAAACTTGTTACAAGTCACTAAACCTCTGTAAGCCTCCGTTTTCCTTATCTGTAAAATGGGAGAAATCATACCCACCTGGTAGTTCTATTGTAAAGATTAAATGGGATGTTGCCCATAAAGGGCTTAGCACAGTGCCTGGCTCAATAAATGTTAATGATTATTAGCACCGCCCCCAGCACAGGTGCTCAATAAAAACTTGCTGAATTGAAGTCACACCAGTGGGAATGAATAGCAGATGTGAAGGCTGCCAGAGTTGTTTTTTTTTTTTAAGGTTTTTCCTCACCTCACTATGCACTAGATGACCTGTGAGAATTTTTCTTTTTCTTTCATTTTTTTTTCCTTTCTTTTTTTTGAGAAATAGGATAGAATAGGGGATAGTTAGGCTCCAGTTTTGCTGATCTTCAGTTTTTCATTCAGGGCAGAAAACCAAGTCTGGCAAAGTCAGGCAGATGATTTTCTGAAGAATATGACAAGGCTATTATAAATGCTAAATGAAAGTTGTGTAATGAGCATGAATCTGAATATATTTAAATTTCCTCTAGATCCAGTTATTCCAGCATCATCCTTATATATTTTTTAAGTGTGTTTTTTGCAAATGTGAGGAGATCAAAGCCCTAATAGCAGAATTTCTTCAGGGGTGAGGGTTGGGTTGTGGGTGGGGAGGGGATACACAATTGTCATGAAAATTAACCCCTGAAAATGCACAGGATTTTATTACCCAACGGATGCCGGAGGAGATTACTAGATTTTTAAGGTCTTTGCTATCAAGAGAGCAACCTGCATGCCTGAAATAATTAAGAAGAAACTCAATTATCTAGTAAACTGAAATTTCAAACCACCCTGCTTACCTAAATGAGAAAAGCTGCTTAGACTAAAGCGTCATTACTTCTATTTAGACAAGCCTTAGCAAAGATATACAAGGAGCTAAAGAATGGGACCCCACATTCTTCCCTAAGCCACAACAATGCCTGTTTATGTAAATAGGATTTTCAATAACGGAACGGAATCTGAAAAAAAATGTTTTCATTATTGTCTCCGAAAAAATGCAAATGCGGAAGATGAAAGTCAAGGGGCTTTCACTATGATGGGCACTGAATCCCCTAAAATATTTCTCCTATGCGAGTCTGAGCCTGGATTCCAAGTGGATCTAAGAAACAAGCCATGACTCTTTTCTCCTTAAAAAGGTCTGAGTACAATGTGAAGAATCACAAAGGTTTCTCTGACTCTGTGGCAAGTTGACTGTGTATTTATTCAAAAACTCCATTTCAAAAAGGAAGAAAAGTAGTAGTAAAGATCTATTTACCTTTATCTGGCAGCCCCTTCCAAAATCGGGGTCAAAATATAAATACCCTTGCCTCCATCATCATCACCATCTGACAATCAAACACTCCTGCCGCATGACCATAACAACTTCCAGGCACAAACTAAAAGCTCATTAAAGACTATATGAAGGCTATTTATAGAAGAACTAAACAAAGAAGGAAAGGACTACTAGCAAAATTAATTAGACTGTTCATGCTTTTGACAACTATTAACTATTTGTTTGAACTCAAGTGTCCAGCTCCTTTACTGACAGGTATTGATGACTATAACGATGCCATATATCCAGAGTTTTTAACTGACCCTGTGGTTTTTTTGGTTCAAGAACTCAGGTTTTGACCTGTACTCTGTATATCAGCCTTCCTGTTGCTGTTTAGGCAGCTGATAAGAGGCAGAAATCCTTCTTGCTCATTAGGCCATTAGCTGCTGTTAAGCAAAGGGCTCAGGGAGGGGGGTGTTCAGTGGCCCAGAGGAATGTGTCAAACTCCACATATAAAGCCAGCCCCGATTTGGGGTTAAGAATTTAACCTTAAAAGGTTGACAAGTCATAAATTTGCCTGAGGTTCATATATATGTGTGACTTTCACAGTTTATATTTCCTTGCCAGGACTCAAAGTCAAAACATGCCCCTGATTAATGAATGGTACTAATTGTTATTCCGGACTTGAGAGCATTAGTCTTTATCCAAAATATTTTCTTAAAAAACATACAATCTCATGCTTAAAACTCTTCTGGCTTAGGGGAGTTTGGGTAACTGGTCAGGAAAAAAAAAAATAGGAAGAGGAGCCTAATGTTATCTGTTACTCGGTGCTACCATTTTGGTAGTCAAGACTGAGTGAAAAGCTTCCATTTCACTGTGTCCATCAAGCAAAGTGCAAAGGAATGTCTTCCAAATCTAAACATGTGAGATAAAGCAACCATCTGTGAGTCCACACAAAAACTGAGCTGGGGCCTGGTGTGGTGAGGAGGTTGGGGGGAGGGCGAAAGTATCTTTAAGCACATTTTGTCTAACTTATCTTGTTAAATATTTATACATAACTGCATAACCTAACAACCTTGGCCAGGCTTGGAAGAGATAATAGATATAGGACAAACCCAAGATCCCCAAAGTGTAAACACACAGAAAAAAAATACCACAGAATACTCCAATTGGAATACACTCTGTAACCTGCAGTCAAATTTGAAACTAGGCCACTAAAATCCTACAAATGAAACAATGTCCTGAAATGTGATCCCTTCATCATGGAAAAGCAGACTACAGTTTGGTTAGCCTACAAGGTAGGTGGCAGTTCTACCCCATGGCTCCCTTAACCCGAGAAAAAGGAAAGGCATTCCGTGTAAGAACAGAGATGCAATTTGCATTCATTGAGAATTATGACAAAGTAAGAGTGAATGTAAACTATGTTGCAACGATCAGAGGTATTCAAGTCAGATATATTTAGCCTTGTTCTATCTGTACAAGAAGCCTCTTTACTACTCAGAGTTCTTAGAAAGTGGAGTGTAAATTCATCAGTGCACAGTTTAGACCTCTTCATTTCCAAACTAAGGAAGTGAATTTCACAATAGCCCAAGAGAAGTAACCAGGTGCCCCAACCCAATATGTGGGCAGAAATGCGAAGCCTGTTTTCTCTCCAGATTCACTGAGGGCAAGCGGATGTGGAGGAGGTGGAGGAAGACAGGGGGAAAGAGGAAGAAAAAGGAAATCAGAAGCAATAGGAAAAGGAAACGCCACTTTAAATATAGTGAGGAAAATACAAAGCATTCCACTCATCTTTTTAAGAGAACAAGAAACACAAAACCATTCAATAAATATAGCAAACCATAAAACACCTTCTGTTCTAAACTATCACCACTTGAAAGAGCGTGCGGGTGGGAAAGAGGAAGGCGAAAAAGGAAGACAAGCACACACAGCACTCCCTCTTGCCCTTACTGTGGGTGTCACAGGAACTTGGGCTACTTACCACTCCTCCATGGAATGCTCCCGAGCTTGGGGGAATTTGTGAGTTGGTAAAACATCATGCGGCCACCAAGACCTCACTTGAAAATAAAACTGAATATTGTTGAGGGGTGGGGGAAGACTCTGAATAACAATAAATGTTGATTCCAACATCACCTTCAGGCATTGTGAATGAGGCAACCTCACTTTCTCAAAGAACAAAACGGCAATCTGACAGCTTTTGAAGGCCAAAAGAACCTTCAGGCGACGTTATTAAATTGACCCACAGCACTGAAGTTTCAAAGGCAAGAAATGACTTGGGTTTTAGAAATTAACACTTGTATAAAACCTTCAGAATTCCGTGGGGGAAAATAAACCTTATTTCAGAAATAGACTTTGAAGTTTGAAAACAAAGCAGAAAATCTGTTTGTGAAAACAGAAGGGACTATTTGAAACACTGAGCACAGTTCCCCTGTGGCTCTCTGAAACTCCTCACAGGCTCCACTCTGACTTCTGGAGATGGTCAGAGAAGACACACCACAGAATGCAGCAAAAGAGAACGTGGGGGCCATTACTTCCCTAGGGCATGCACATGCTCAGTTGTCTGACTCTGCAACCCCCATGGACTGCAGCCCACCAGGCTCCTCTGTCCTGGGGATTTCTCAGGCAAGAGTACTGGAGTGGGTTGCTATTTCCTCCTCCAGGGCATTTTCCTGACCCAGCGATGGGACCTGTGTCTCCTGCATTGGCAGGCGGATTCTTTACCACCACGCCACCTGGGAAGCTCTAGATTCTCCAGGCAAGAAGACTGGTGTGGGTTGCCATTCCCTTCTCCAGAGGATCTTCCCGACCCAGGGGTCGAACCCGGGTCTCCTGCATTGCAAGCAGATTCTTATGAACTACAGGGAAGTTCCTAGTTCCCTAGAGTAAGAGCAAAATAATCACAAGAGATACTGCCTCTGGCCATGTTAAATTAAGCCAAGGCCTAGACTATAGGGGAGCAAAGACTATTTTCCAAACTAGTCGTAGTTATTAGCAAATGAGCAAAGATCCCTTAGGCTCTCTCTAGCCTACCCCGTCTCACTTTCTTATACCCCTACATCCTCTCCCCCTCCTCCCACCCTCCTTCCACCCACACCCCATGCATCAGTGAATAGACAGCTGAAGCAGAGCACAAACTTGAGAAGTCAAAAGAACAATGATCTATTATATGCAAGACCCTCTCTTAAGTGCTCCAATGTTCTTACCCTCAAGGAGTTTATATATGCATATAAGTAACCTGGGGGAATCCTGTTTAAAAAAATAGAAATTCGGATTCAGTAGGTCTGGGGTGGCACCTGAGATTCTGCTTTTTTCTTTCTGTTTTGAAACCCAGATTCTACATTTTCTTACAAGCTCCCAGATGCTGCTGATGCTGCTGATGCTGCTGGTCCAAGGGCCACACTTTAATGAGCAAGGCTCTAATAAGAAACAAGTATATAAATAATTACAAGAGCAAAGAAGAACCAAGGCCATAGAAGTTCAATGATCACAGGGTTCAAAGGGACAATCACATTTAGTCTTGGGGAATCAAAGTGATTCATGAAGAACGTGACATTTCACTGACACCTTGAAAAATGGGTAAGATGGCCACAGGCACCAAAGAGAGGAAGATAGTCAGGTGGTCTATAAGTAAAGGCTTGAAGGCAGACAACTACAGGATCCTCTCAGTAATGAGTTAGCAGCCTGTTATGCTTAAATAGAGGGCACACATGTCAACAGGATAAGAGCGAGAGGCAAGATGGAGGCAGACTTGCAGGACTCAGCCATCTGATTTGGATGTGAGATGTATAAAAAGAGAGGTCAAAGGTGATTTCAAGGTTTCAAGTTCGGTATCATGCAGAGATGCTATCACCAGAAATAAGAATGTTGGAGAGAGGCAGGTTTGTGCAGATAGAAAAAGAAAATGATGGACTAATTTTTTACTGTGTTGAAAGTGAAGCACTGGCAGGACTTCTGGATGGAGATATCCAACAGGCAACTGGGAAATACTGAACTGGACAGCAAGGAATAGGTCAGGTTGGAAAGAGACGGGGGAGTCATTCAAGCGGTGAAGATAATGAAGTCATGGGAATGGTTGTGGGAATGAACAAAGAGAACAGAAAGGGCAAAGGACAAACCCGACTGGAACACTTGTGTCTAATGAAGGGTGGGAGGAAGAGCATAAACAAGCAAAGGCAGAATCAGTTTTACAGTTAGGAAGGAAAGCCAGAGTGTACAGTATCACAAAAGTCAAAGGAGGGTGGGAATTTAGGACAAAAACTTTATATCCATCCAGACCATATTCTTTCCTCTCATAATACAGTGTGAATACTAGAAAGAGCATGAGCTATGGACTGAGACTAATCTGGATGTAAATCCTGGCTCCACTACTTAAACAACCTTGGGGAAAGGAAACTTTTCCAGGCCTCAATTTCTTCATCTGTAAAATGGAGATGACATCACCTACCTTTTAACTTTGCTGTGTAGATTGCATGAGAGATTAAACATAAAACAAGTGACATCCAGTAGGCACTCAGTGAATTGTAGTCTCCATGCTCTTGTGCCCTTTCAAACTAGTCCATCAAACAAAGTAGACTCAAAAAAGCTACTGAAGAACAAGGAGTTTCAAGCTTATGTTGAATGAAAATGGTAACCTCAGCAACAGAGAAATTAAAGAAACCATTTTGCTAGAGAAACAGAAAAGTATACAACCCTTTCCCCCACCACCAACCAAAAAAATTCCCATCTCCATAGACACTTGGGAGGGAGGTTCAGGAGGGAAGGGAAATACGTATGTTTGTGGCTGATTCATGTTGTTATATGGCAGAAGCCAACACAATATTGTGAAGCAATTATCCTCCAATTAAAAATAAACAAATAAAAAAGGAAAAGACCAGCCCAATTACATAAGTATTCCTAGTATTTGCCTGGAACCACATGTTTCAAAGACTCGTCAGCAGGGCCCAGTATAAAATGGAATCGAGACCAGAGCTCCAAAGCTACACACAGTTAGAGCTTTCTTTCTCTCCAAAGCAGGAGAGCCAGAGGGACCTCCATGTTGGAACCAAGCAGATCTGTGGAACTCAGAAACTGCAGACACTTTATGAGTGGCTGAATTGTTTGCACATAAGATATATAAAAACAAGGCTTTACCAACATAAATGTAAGGTATGACTGTGAAAGACCACCCATCGCTAAGAGTTAACAACTTTCAAACAGTTTAAATGACACACATAATTATTAATTATTGCTACCAAAAATAATAGAAGTCTGATCCGTTGCTTCTAATGTATTTTTCTACATAGAAGTCTGTGTGTGTGTATGTTGGAGGACATTATCTTTTTTGCAGAGTCTTGCACTATGACAACATATACTCATACTTTTAATCAGAGTTCTTAAAGTCTTTGGCTGTTTTTTTTTTTTTCTCCCCTGAAAAATCACCAGATGTTGGCAAAACACACTTTAAGACATGTCACATGCAAAAGCCTGGAAAATATCATCCACACCCATGAGTTCCAACTTGAGCCTATATGCTAATGATTCGCAATCCTGCTTCTCTGGTACTCCAGAAGAGTATATACACTCTTTCCCCGTGATCTCATCTATCTATCCCCAGTTTTAAGTTACCATCTACATGCTGATAATGTCCAAATAGATACCTCCAGCCCTGACTGCTCTCTCTTCTATGATCCAAAACACAAGCTCAACTATCTACCAGGCATTTCTGCCCCAATGATCAAAGGACCCCTCAGACTCAACCTGTTTAAAATCAAACTCATTATTTTACCCCTCAAAAACACGTTCCTCCTATGTTTGACTCATTCATTTAGCAAATATTTACTGAGCACCTATTATCTGCTGTGGCCCACCACCCAGCAAAACTAGAAGTTGTAGACTCTCCCTTCTATCCTCATAACCAGTCAACAAGTCATGTCTATTCTACTTCCTCTATTCTCTCAACTTGATCTTTTTTTCTCCTACTCACTGCCCTGCCTTTTCACCTGCATTATTAAAACTCTCTGCCACCACTCACTCTCCAGTTATCTCCATACTGAATAGTGTTTCCTCTTCTTAAAATGCTTTCATGGCTCCTCATCATCCTTGGATATAGTTCATCAAAATTCCTTAGCATTTCCTACCTACTTCTCTTGTTCATCTTTCCTCTACTTTTCCCACATCTGCACGCCAAACAATCCAAACTAGTCCAATACAACAAATGTCTCATTTTGTCTACTAACTCTGTACCTTTGCATATACTTTTACAGGACAGCCCACTTAGGGCAACTGGTTACCCTCTTCCATAATTCAACAGCAACCAGATCCCCACAGGGCACTCAGCTCATCACACTGCCTTGACATCCACAGTCTTCCTACTGACTCCCTCCCTAAGCAGTGGTTTTATCTTATTCATCAGCTCCTAGCTCAGTACCTGGCATAGAATCAGTGCTTAATAAATGTTGGTTGAAGAATGAATGAAAAACTTGTAATATTTATTCAGAGATAGGATACAAAGTTCATTATTAATAGGTTCATTTTCTGAGAATTCCCATCTGTTTTTCAAAATAGTTAAATGTGGTTCCCCAATAAAATCACTCCATGAAACCTAACTTGAAAAGTATCTCTTGGGTCATAGTCTCATTTCCAGAGAGCTCAACATGCAATCTAGCCAGCGCTAGAAGCAGTTCTCCAAAATGAGCCAAATTCATAGTATGGGTTAACCATCACAACTTGAACAAGGATTATATCTCTGTACTTAGAGAAATAATGGAACTCAATAAATGAGCAGTAGCTCTATCAGTGACAATTAGATCTGCAACACTTTGGGGTGAATCCAACTGAAAATGGTTAACTCAGGCACTGAAAAGCTGTATCCTCTTAGTTCTTCCTAGTGTAGGTTAGGCTTATTTTCTGGATTATTAAGGGTGGATAGTTATAGGGATATTTTACATGTGTGTATGTACAAGTATACACATATGTATGGGGGCTGTTGGAACCAAGCAGATCTGTGGAACTCAGAAACTGCAGACACTTTATGAGTGGTTGCATTGTTTGTACATAAGATATAAAAGCAAAGCTTTCATGACACAAATGTAAGGTATGATTGTGAAAGACCACCCACCGCAAAGAGTAGCAACTCACAACTTTCAAACAGTTTAAATAACACATAATATGAATTGTTGCTATCAAAATAACAGAAACATATATTTATACATATATAATCTATTAATATATACATAAAACATATACAAATACCACATTCAGATAAAGCTGCAGCTAAAATCTCTCTACTTGTCAAACTTCAGTTTTTAAAGACGGGCAACAAGGATCCCAGGGTCACAAAGAATAGAAAAATATGCTTCAACTTCACCACCCCCCTTCCTCAGTCTCTGCTACAAATCAATTTAGAAAATGATGCATTCAGAGAATCAGTGTTTCTCTAGGTACATAGCATCCTGAGGGTGTCCTGGGTGGTGTTAGTGGTAAAGAACCCACCTGCCAATGGAGGAGACTTAAGAGACTTGGGTTCAATCCCTAGATCAGGAAGATCCCCTGGAGGAGGGCATGGCAGCCCACTCCAGAATTCTTGCCTGGAGAATCCCATGGACAGGGGAGCCGGGTGTGCTACTGTCCATGGGGTCACACAGAGTCAGACACGGCTGAGAGACTTAGCACACATGGCATCCTGGGATGTCATTTGACAGTGATAAAGTCCTCCAAACTAGGTCTTTATGTGTTTATTCTTACATTCTTTTCAACTTTTAATAATAACTCTGTACAAGGCACTCCACTCACCACTCTAGAGGATACTGTGACAATCAAACATGACTCCTACATTCAATGAGCACAGGGTCTGTCAGAGACTATGAATTAACAATGAACTTCAAAATCATGGATACTAAGTAAGAAGTACAAATAAGGTAATTCTGGGAGCCGAATGTAATTAGGGCATACCTCTGTATTGTCTCTGCACACATGTTAATTTCCATGTTCAAATGTTTCCCCATCCCTTTTAGTCTGTTATGTGTGAGTCAACTTTCTGATACATACCAGAGGGAGGGCTTTTTACCTACTCCCCGTATCTGTCACCCTAACTTCTCCTGGCTTCACCATGTTTCCCTCAGCTTCAATCATCCAAACCAAAATTTGACAAAGAGCAATGGAGAATCCCAATATGCAGAGTTTGGGAGACAGAGAACAGAATCATAATACGGTGATGACCCAGAGAAATGTTATGGGGAGGGAGGTGGGAGGGGGGGTTCATGTTTGGGAACGCATGTACACCCGTGGTGGATTCATGTCAATGTATGGCAAAACCAATACAGTATTGTAAAGTAAAATAAAGTAAAAATAAAAATTAAAAAAAATTAAGTAATAAAGACTGCAGCCACTTGACTAATAAAAAAAAATTTTCTATTCGTTGCTGTCCTCTTCTAGAATTGCTCTTTTATAGGAAAAAAAAAAAAGAAGGAAACTATTCAAATCTAATATTTTTAAACAATCATGATCTTTTTCTCTTTTCCCTTCTATACTACTTGGGCCTGTATCTGCAAGAACATCGCCAGCCAACTTTAAAAGGATGCCGTAATGCATACAGAAATTAAGAGGACTTTCATAAAGCCCTTTATACTACTTCAGTAAAATTCCCATGGCTGCAAATCCACTTTGAATTAGGTCCTTTTAGATGTACATTTATGAAGCTTGATGTTATAAGTAAGATACAGCAAACACTGAAGAAAAACTGATATACATTTAGCATATGTTTCTGTAACTGACACCAGTTGCATTATTTTCACACTGCATACTACAGATCGGTAAAGGGAAGTTAAATGTATGCATTTATGTACATGTAGACATATTAAATTTATTTTTAACTACTTAAAATAACCTTGTAAACAAATACAAACTACTTACCTCTTGTAAGTCTTGGCTATTCTACTTTTTCCAGGGAGTTATAGTACAGCCAAATGCATTAAACCAATGTCCTTTATCACTTACCTATAGGCAACAAATGGATTTTTGACCTGAAAAAGTAGTTCCTTTTTTAGAAATTTTAGTATATTAGTAAAAATGAATCAACTACTTAAATAATGGTTTTATGGAAATTTTATGGTTATAATACATTTATAATTCCATTTATTTATTTAGCCTACAAATTTTATTGAGTACCTGTTATTTGTACTATGCACTATGCTAGACACTGGGGATACAAAGATAAAACACAGCCCCTGTTACCCTAAGAAAATCACAATCTAGTAAGGAGATATAAATAATTATAAACACATACCTTAAAGATACCATAATCAGGATTTCTAATTTTCCAGTAATAAACTATATTCAAAAGGCAGATTCAAAAAAGCCAATTAAAATTCTAAAGTTTTGCTGAATTTATAAGAAATAAATGCATGCTTCATTGTGTAAGTTTTGAAAAATACTGAAAACTCTCAAAATTTCCACTTCTGAGAAATGTACATCTTTCAACTTTCAGGTGAATGCTTGGAATCCAGTGGGTGGAGGTTTCATTTACAATTGCTTTAACTTCTCTGTCCCTTTTTACTGCCACTTTCACTTGTATTTTATCTGTCTTCCTATCAATTATTTATCAATATAAGCCTATTAAGTATACTTCAAAGAGCTTAGTAGATTTACTAATCTAACATATAAATGCAATTTCAGCTACTAGACGTAATTAACTGTTCAGAACACTAGCAACACATTTTGGTCCTAACATTGACTCCTTTTTATTCATGAGAAAAAAACACAAAATCTCAAATAAGGCTGTAATATGGAAATGCGTTCCCTGTTAATCAATCTGGATTCATTTTTATTTAAAAATGGCAAACGAGTATTTCTAATAATTAGCACTTGGATAATTAATATTCAATTGGCCTAATCTGAAGAAGAGAAGTAAATCTTTACATTGTCTGTTCAACAGGCATTCAAGTAAGACTGTAATGTTCGAGTGAGCGTTTTCCGCTCACACACAGCATTTCAAAAGGCACATTTTCTCTGCTGATAATGCTCACCTTCAGGATGCTTTGTGAATCACATTTTTACTGTCATTATGTTTCAGGAGATAAACTCCCATTACTTTATGCTCTTTCTAAAGACAGTTGGGGGCCCATGACTTGGACTCTTATTTTCTGGTACTCATTTCTTAATGGAGTGTTCGGGATCCTGTTTCAAGCCTGACAACTTGCTAAACATGGGCAGAAGGGGGGGATTTTTCAGTACACACTTTCCATTAGACCTTAGATTAACAAAAAACACCGAACCCGCTTAGAAGCTCAGCTAGGGCTGACGAGATGCTGGCTCCTGGTGTGATCTCTGGAATTGAGGCTGTGCACAAATTCTGATTCCAGGTTACAGAAACCTGTGAGGTACTTCAACAGGTCCATGCATGTGTTATAGCTCAACTCCCAAATATAGTAATGTCAACATTAGTGAGAAAGGTCTAGCTGACATTAAATCAAAGAGAGTTTGATTTAAGAGATGTCTTACAATTTATGTGCTATAATAATTGTTGATCTTTAATGATACTAAGCCAGTCATAACAATGTTGCTAATTTCAATTTGTTCTCTGAGTACTCAACCTTAATCTCAACCTTAATAAGCCCTGCCTGATGGTAAGAGTCGCCAGCTAACTGAGGTAAGCCTGAATCAGTCTCCAGTCAAAATATATGCAGCTTGAAGTTTGTCCACATACCCCAATATGTCTCATAAAAATTTGGACTTAGACTTTAAGTAAGATGACATATAGCTTAAGAAAGGATTTGAGAGTTTCATCAAAGAATACATAATGATCTAAAAATGCTATTATCTATTATTTACAAAACATGCTACGGTACTCTTAGCATTGGGCTCCACACTGCATCAAATGTGGTGCTTTCCCTTTAAGGAGCTTATAATCTAAAACATACAAATAACCATATGCAGAAAAAAAGCTAGAGATCAGAGTAAAAGGAAGCATTCACAAAAATGTACAAATTCAGCATGCCAGAACTTTTCAGTTGAGCAATATGATCCCCAGTGAAATTCTTTCCAAATGATGTATCATGTGCACAAGTTATAAGTGATTATCTTCAATTTTCTTAGAAATGAGTAATAAGATACCTCTTAAGACCCATGCTTTTGTATATGCATCAAACACTAGAGTTGGCGTGGTCCTATTGATAGCTGCCATTTAAGGAGAAAACATATTTTCTGTCTTTTCTCATAGCAGACAAATCCGGACCTCTTTTCTCCCAGGTTGGTAATAAGCAGCCTCCTTCTAGGCTACAGTGAACAGCAAACATTGCAACTCTAAAGATGGAAGCAGCAGAATGCTCAAAAATATTGCATCAAAACATTGGATACAACCTACCAGCCCATAAGAAAAAAACCGCATTGCCAAACTGACACCATCTGTGTCATCTAACATCCATAGAAATCTTCTTATGCCTGTATTTCCTAATGCTTACAAACAGAATTTGCTCCAAGAATTAAGAAAACTCTTTTTAAGATGGCGGCCCTATTAAGCGACTTCTCCCTATCTCCCACTTCATCTCTTCAGTTTTTTTTTTTTTTTTTCCCATTGACCAGGCTGGCTATTGTGACCATTTCAGCTAATTTCCTGAAGGTATTTTCTAGCCCTTTTCACCCTATTTAATCCTACAAGTTTCCTGAGAAGCCTCTTTACTCGTATGCTCCCCCACTAGACTGTGAGCGCCTTGACAAAAGAGACTATGTCTTCTTCCTCTGGGCACCCCCCAACACCTAACAAGAGAGCCTGCCAAAGAGCAGGCAATCTGAGATTCCTTTCAAGCTAAGGTGCTCCACCGATCATCAGCCATCTCCTCAATCAGATTGATGCTTCCCTCTAAGTACGTCTCGGTACCAGTCATCAGAATTAGCATAATAAATATATTCAGACCACATCTGAGCAAGTTCAACAAACTAGTCCAAGTTAGTGCATGGTTATACGACTTTTCCAAAGTTTCAACAAATCACCTGCTCACTCAAATGTCTAGTGCAATCTCAAGGGAGAGAAACCCTTCCATGCCTCACTTATTCTCTCTCCCGGCTTTAGCACCACTAACAGCTTCCAAACTAATTGGGGAGCCACAGCTGGCAACCCGGATGAGATTGCTAGTTCTCATACTTTAAAACAACAGCAACGAATACCAAACTCTCTCTTTTTTCAAGAATGTTGATTTTTATTTTTATGTTGTTTCATCTATTTTGAGAAACTCCAAGTCGATTTTGGCTCTTCAAGGCTGCCTTTTACCCATACAGGCATTTGGCCTTCTGGATTGGTTCTTGCACTTTCCAAGGCCCTCTAAGGCAAGATTCCTCAATCTTCTGGGAGTTGCAACACTACCACGGTTTGTTTTTCTCATTTCCATCCATTCCCTTCACCACCACCACCCCCCTCCAAAAGTGGTGTATGGCATTCATAAAGTGAATTACACTTGATTTTTGTTTAGAGGAATTTTTTTTTCAGACTTCTGTAACATTCCCTTGAGACAATTGGAAACATCATTGTCTGATTACTAGCTCACTTTCCTTGCCTAAAATTGTATCCATTCTTGATTGCGCCTGTGGGTAGGTTAAGCAAAACAAAATAAACATCTAGACTTATGAGCTCATTGGCTTTTTTCTGAATTTTTCTAAATTAAATAAGGGCAAAAGAGCTGCACTGAAAGTCAGTTATATGGATTTTTCTGCCAAATGCTAACTGTGTGCCTGGTTTCCATCTGTGGTGCTTTCCAAGTTACAAATCCTTTTTTTTAAAAAAAAGTGGGGTATGAAAAGATCTATGGATTTGGGGGACATGCCATTTAGAATTGCTATCCTGTGTGTTTGAACACCAAAAATAACGGGAACACGAGATTGTAGGGCTTTAGATCAGCTTTGTGGAAGTCTAGTGTAGTCCTTCGGCACCAGTGATTTATTTAGGCGGGCCGATTTCAAATGCTATTTAGTCTCATCCATATTAGCATAAGAAATGTACCTTCTCCACTCTAACCCAATTCTGCTAATGGTCGAAGTTAGCAGTCAATCCCAAATGCTCCCCCTAAGTGACACAGGACATTCTTGAGGATTTCTCCTTACTGTGACCAAATCTCATTTTATCTGGGACAAAGAAAGCTTTAATGTTAATACAGTGGAGAGGGCATACTGAACATGGCTTAAAATATAGATAGGGGAAAAAATGTCAAGCGGTCATCATGATGGTTCATAACTATCAAGTAATTTGCAGCTCTTTTTCAATTTCCAACCACTGAATGACAGCAGCAAATCACACATTTATTCATTTTGAAATTATGCACTTGCCATTGTATTTAAGTCCGCCATTATCATCTCTTCTCTGAAATACTGATGAGCTCTTTCCACACATGGACATTAGGATTTTCACCATGCTTTCTGTATCTAAAAAGACCGTATTTGCCCAACTAAAGTTTGGGACACATGGTTTTATGCCAGGGCTACTGGAAATCTGCACCGCCCCCAGAAAATCCAGGCTATATGGTAGCTGTGTGGGTATCATCCACCATATTTGAAGTTTGGCTTTGCTCCAGGGCGAGTCAGAACAGTGCCTGCTATATAGAAGGTGCTCAACAGGGCATCTGTTTGTTAAATAGAAGTGAAGTAGAGAACGCTGGGTTTATATGGTAAAGACACTCGCAACATGATTTTTCCTATAGAGTTTGGGAGATACTTGAGGAAAATGAAAAATCTCCATCACAAGTCCCTGTTCTCTACATGGAATATGGCCATCCTTAGGCCAGGAGTAAGGGAACTTGTAAGAAGGGAGCCCAGGCCAAATCTCATACACACGGTGTGTGGGCCCTCGCAATACTTTTATACAGATGCTGCAAAGAGGCAGGCAGCCAGAGATCTGGGGGAGGGCAAGGGAGGGTGAGGGCCTGTTTGAGTCTCTGTAGAGGGGGCTTGCTAAATGAGTATCTGTGCATTCCCTCTGGTCTTTTTTCCTCTTTTAAGTACAATCTTTACTCCTTGGCTTCAAATCTGCCCAGTGTGGCCCCAGCCCCAACCTTGGACCGATTCATCTTGTGGGGGCTCATCCCACGAAGACCAGTTTTTACATTATCAACAAAAGCATGTCTCTGGCCTTAGCAATCTAATTACCACGGCACTTCGAGGGGAGAGAGATTCGCCCGCTGTTTCAGCTCTGTGGAACTGATTCATAGGTTGCCCCTTACAGCTCCTGCACACGCCCACGTGGTATGTTATTAACACTTAACAGTGGAAGAGGTAGTTTTACCCTCCCGTAGAGCAAAATCCTGCAAAGCAATATTTAACGTATGTGCAAATGTATTTCAGTCACCAAAAAGGGTGACCAATTACCTTTGCAACTAAACAGCAGGCTCGCTTGGCTCTTTTCATCCACCTAAAGAAAAGGCTGAGGGCGCGCTGGCTGCCTAGGTAACCTCCCGCTAGTGAACGCTCGCCGGCAGCGCCCACAGGGCGCGCATCGCATTCACAACTTGGCCCAACCAGCAGGCCCGCCTCCCTGACTTGTTGAGAGCCACGAGCCAAGTTTTGGCGAGGGCTGCTCCCCGATCCCTCGGAAGCGCGGGACGCGCGCCTTGGTGGATGCATGGGTGGTGAAGAGACCCCGAAGGCCACAAACGTTTTACGGTTTGTGAATACAACCAGCCATTTCTTAGAGCGCACCTCTGATAAATTAACCTGTTTGAAGCTGACTCTTCTTGCCTGCATTGTCAGTGTAGCAACTTGTCCTAATTGGATTCTAAGGCAGGCTTTTAGGACTCCAACCGTGGGACAGTCAATCACACAAGGCCATTAATATTCATCTGTTGACAGCGGCAGCGCTCAGGGAAGGTTAAAATATGCCCTTACAACACGATCTGCTTGTGCTGAACAAAAGGCAAGCGTTCAGAAACTTTCCTCCACCTAAAATCATCTTCCCTTCAGGGTCCAGCCTGTAAAGAAGGCAGATGAATTTGAGAAGGGGAGGAGTTAAATCATCTTTGGACTCTTGTTCCCCCGGCCAGCAGCATGGTTTTGGAAACGATTTTGCCAGCCTAGAGAACAGACGCTGTTTTGAAGGGAAAAGGCTCAGTCCTCCTCATTTGGGGGACCCTCCTACTCAAAAGTTTCCCTCCGCGTGTCTTTACCTGTCACTGCGGATTCGGAGATCCGTCCTCAACTTTGCTTGCACTTGGGCCCGCGAGCCTCGGGAACCAAGGCTGCAGAAAGGAGGGCATGAGGGCAGGTTGGGGAAAGAATGGCTGGAGCCGCGGTCCAGCTGAGGCTGAAATTCTGGCATGTAAGTGTGAGCGAGGGTGGCAAATTCCCGAGGCACTAGCTCGGATGTGCGGCGCCAGTTCGCTGAGGCTAGGAGAACCAACTCCAGCCTTCCCGCCCTGCCCCCCTCCCCAAAAAATGGGCGCCCGCTAGAAGGCCATGCTCGCCGTTTCAACCACTCGCATCTTCGCTGACAGCCCAGCGAGCCTGGGAGATGCGGACACGGTCCACATATACCCTTCTTCTCTTCCTCGGGAGACCTGGCCGGGCTCGAGCGCGGGGACCACTCCCAGGTACTCAGCCGCTGGGCTCACGATCGCGGCCCCGCAGGGCTAGCGCGCTCGGGTTACGGCCACCATGCGCCCCTTGGCTCACAGCCCAGCGCGGGGAATGCGCGAGGGACGACTCCTCACCTGGCACCGGGGTTTCAGGCACCCATTTGAGTCCGGGCTGCAGTCTCTGGAAGAAGGAGCGGACCTGGTGACAGGTGGCGTCCGGCGGCGGCGGCGGGGGCTGCGCCTGTCCCGGGCAATCCAAGCTGAGCAGCATCGCCACCACCAAGCACGCGGTGAGCACGGTCCCTGCCATCCTGCTTCGCAGGGAGCGAGGAGAGAGTGGGAGAGTGGCAGCGGGGGCGAGAGAGGTCCCAGGACTCGGCAAGCCTGGCAGTGGCCCTAAGGAGCTGGAGACGTGCCGCTACCCAGCCGCTGCAAAAGTTTCCTCGCAGCTACCTGGGCGCTGGGCGAGGGCGGGAACTGCTTGGTGGCTCGGGGCGGGGCGGGGCTGACCGTATTGGGGCGGGGCGAGGAGGGACCGGGCGGGGCGGGGCGAGGCGAACCGCGCGGCCAGGGGGCGGTGGTGGCCGCGTGGCCAGCCTGCGGGCGCGGGGCTGCGGGAACTGCTGGGGTACCGCAGTGTTGGGATCCCGCAGGAGCCGCGCGAGAGGAGGACGCGGAGCGCGTGCGGTGGCTCCTGGCCGCCCAGCCCAGCTGCCGGCTCGCCGCCGCTCTACACAGGGCGCTCTGGCATAACTACTGCAGAGGGGCTGCAGGCTCGGGCGCGCTGATTGGCTTCCCAGCAGCCGTCCCCTATGACTGGCTCCGAGAGAAGTTCCCCAGCCTCACTCCTCCTTCCCGCCGCTCATTGGCCTACAGCCGAGTGGGCTTTTCCCTTTAGGATTTTTGCAACCTCTCCATCCTTCCTTGGGGTGCGTGGAGGTCCTGGCCTCGGTACCCCTCTCTCCCAGCCAGGTCCAGCTCATCTCTGGCCACCAGAGCCTCCCAAGAGGTCTTCCTCCTCCGCACAAAATCCACCTCTTCTTCCTGCTCTCTCAGGGGCTTCCCTCAATTCCTTTTCCCAACGCAGCTCACAAACCTACCCCACAAATAGTCACATTCAGGGCAGCTGGGGACCGCTGGCGGAGCGGGGGGTGGGGGGGGAGGGGAGTTCACACCTGCCTCATCTTTGAATACTATAACTAAAAATCTGACAGCCCATGGGGTTTAATTTATTAGAAGCACACAAAGTCAGAGAAGGCACCTGATCCCAGGATGTTAAAAGAATGTCTCCTGTAAGGTAGCCCCTGGTGACCCTTCATGAAGCAAAGCACAACTGGTGACAACAAGATAACCTGAGGCTTAAAGTCAGCCTGATTCATTAGAAAACAGTTTCACACAGCAAATTCATTGAGCCAGAGCTAGCCTGTTTGAGAGGTCTCCTACCCCAAATCCCACCTCTCTTGCTTAAATTTCATCATTTGAAATCTGGTTCTTTGAAAATCACATACCTCTTAGAGGAGAAATGCATTTAGTCATTACCCATAAGTAGGGATCTTTAACTAAGTAGGGATCTTTAACTCCCGTATTCTTTCTAGTGGCTCACACACACCTTAGCACAATGCCTGGCACATAGTAGGAACTCAGTAAGTATTTGTATAATGAAATGACAACACCTCAGTGTGAATTAGTTTATCATCTGATCCTGTTGTCTCTGATCTAGGGAGAAGCAAGTTCAGATAAAGAAAGGAAAAGGAGAGCCTCCACCCCAGGAATTCTGCAGTGAGTGCCAGGCCATGGAGGAAGAGGTTGTGTGCCAGAACTTGTGGGCTGAGAAGAGAGGCAAAGGAAAGGTAGGTGACTGAGGGGCTCATTCATTCATTTAATAACAAATATTTGAATTGCTGCTACGTGCCAGACACTGTGAGGTACAAACAATGAGATACAAAGATTAACCGTTGGTACCTGACCTCAAAGATCTACGGGTCTTGTGGGAAAGACAACCAAACAGAAAAATGTCAACCCAGCATGTGGTAAGTGCTAACATGGGGGCAAATGCAAAGTTCTAAGGGGTGAGAAGGCAAGTCACAGAAAGCTTCCCAGAAGAGGTGATATCCTAAATTCAGTCTTGAAAGACCAGTAGGAGTTGAAGTGAGAAAAGAAAATGGGGGGAGGGTGTCAGGGGAAAAGAAGCAACATGAACAAAGATTCTGACAGGAGAGAGCATGACCCAGTTGGATGATGGGAGGTGCAAGTAAGGGTCTCAGGCCGGGGAGTTAGGGAAGCTAAAGCGGCAGAGGTAAGCAAGGGTCAGATTATGAGTCCCCAAACCATGCAAAGGAGCCTGGGGAAGCACTGAAGGAACTTCTAAGCAGAGGAATGATATGATCTTGTTTGCCCTATGAAAATATCTCTACAGCAACATTGTGGGGATTGGCTTAGAGAAGAAAGCAGATTGGAAGCAAGAGGCTGTGAAAATAATCCAGACAAGAAATGATAAAGTCCTGCGGCAGAGGAGACTTGGAAGGGGAAAACACTACTGGAGATATTTAGGAGATAGAATTTAAAAAGGCACCGGGTGGATGTGGGGGTTGGGAGAGAGAGATTCAAGGACGGAAGGCTCATTCATTCTTTTTTTCAACAAATATTTGAGTGCGGCCTACGTCTCTGGCATTCTTCTCCTACTTCATAATTTTGCCTGGGGCTAGGCCTGCTCCTGCATTGAACATTTGACAAATGACATATCCACTTTAAAAGAAACACCAATTAAGAGTCATAATTTGGCTGGTGAGTTTGATATGTTCCACCTGTGGAGCCCTGTGACCAAAGGGCAGATTGGAAGGCAAGCATTGATTGAATTTCATGACCTCGCAGAGGAAGACATGACCTCCCATAAATTCATGATCTTCCAGAGCTCATGCAACTAACTACAAAGGCAACAGTTGTTTTCAACTACTGGGTATTGAGTACCTTGAACAGAGGGACTACGACTTATTTTTAATGTATACTTTTATATCTAATATACTTTATATGAACCAGGGCAGTGCTTCCCTAAATGAGGTGTGTGGATCTCTGGTGGTATGTGGACCAGTGAAGTTTGGGTTTTTTTTTTTTTTTTTAATAAATTTTTGTTGTAATGTGGATCAGAAATGTATGAACATGCATAGTAGTACATCCAACCCATGATTTCATTAAGACAAAGTTAGTAGACAATACTATGATAAATTGACTTAAATAAAACTGAGTTAGCTTTAAAATTTTTTAATAGTACTGAGAATATGAGGATTTAGCAAAACTTGTGTGGTGGTATGTGAAAGAGTAGAATTTGGACTTCGGTCATAAGCAAACTCACCCTGAGGTTTTGGCAAATATTTAAGGTTTTGGCCTTAAAGCTTCTGCTCCCCCTACAAGCAGCTACTTGAGGGCTTTAAGCCGACCTAAGGTAGGGGTTGGAGAAGGGAATGGCAACCCACTCCAGTGTTCTTGCCTGGAGGATCCCAGGGACAGGGGAGCCTGGTGGGCTGCCGTCTATGGGGTCGTACAGAGTCGGACACGACTGAAGCAACTTAGCAGCAGCAGCAAGGTAGGATTAATAAAACTTGCTAGGCTTAAGGACTGGTTGCATTTTTTTAATAAGTGACTCCCAAAGACTTTCTAACATTTCAGTTCCCAAGCTAAGACTCTGCCTCTGGGATTTCAGGCCCTGGAATAGGCACTGAAGAATAGGCTTTTGGTCAGGACAGACTGCAGGGACACTCTGGACAACTGTCCATTCTGCCAGTGTCCGGTGTGTGGAGTTTCCTGACAAAATCCCGTTCCTTTACCAAACTATTAAAGCTGTTACTTTTTCTGCTACATATTGCCAAGATGGGTGACATAAAATTAAATATGAATTTTCTTTTTACATAAACAACCATCTTACTTTGCAGGGCTCCCTTCCTCATTTTCGAAGTCAGGCCAATGACTCATCCTTACTCTTCAGATGGAAGAGACAAGGAGAAACAATCAGTCTAGAAACACAAAAGGATGTGCTGATTGAGCACCGGTGTTCACTTTCCACAATTCATGGCTCTGTGCTTTCAGGCCCAGTTGGAAGCATTTAGATAACACCACTGGGCCCCATTTTCCTCTTTGGGCCTCAGAGGAAGGCTACCTAGCACAGCAGGCCCCGAAGAACTTTTCTTCACCTTTGTTCCTAGTCTCTAGTTTGAAAGAATTCGAGAATTCCCAGCTGTAGCCGGCAGCTATTATCTTGCTGTAGCTGGGAGGAGAGTCTGGTTCTATGACTCCAAAAGCAGCATAAATCAAGGTTTCTGGGAGAGGGTTAAGAAAGGGTGTTCAACAGCTGCCGCCATGGGAGGGGCTCATATATAGCCATGCATACGGCCACACACGCACACATGGTTTGTTTTGGGCCCAGCTCCCCTTGCCACCACCCCCCTTCCAGGTGATGCTGTCCCTCCCCATTCCCCTAAGGTACACAGTATCTTCTCCCCTTCACACCACCCTCAAAACCTCCTTTCTGAGCAGAAATTTTGAAACTCATCTGCTCACAGTGTATATGGTTGATGGGATACAATGGGGCTGCCCACCCAGGGTAGGGGGTATTTTCACAGGGATCAAAGCTTTAAACCAAAGGAACAGGGCTCTAAAAACTGTGGAATTCGAGGCATTTGCTAGTGGGAAGGGAGTGTTTAAACTGAGGGGCAATGAGGCCTTTTTTGGTACACCTGAAATCACATCATGTAGACAGTTGCTTATATGTTAGACTGGTGCTGCTCACAGTCAACACCTCCCTAGCCACACCTCTGTGCTCGATGGCACACAGCCACTTTGTCTCCTTCTCTTGCAGTGTATGACTCCTTTGTGGGGCGGACGGGAGGGGAGGCGCCAGGCACACTGATCCCAATTCTCCCAAATGTATAAGCTATGATCAGAGAATGAATTATGGTCCTTTGGGAAAGAGTGTTCATTCATTCATCCCAGCCAGCAGACCAGTGCAATGTAAATGGTAACTTTGTAAGTTGAAAGACTTAAAGCCATTTTGAAAATTGCATAATAATCCTAGGCAGAATTTGGCTCCATGTGTGTGGAAAATTAATAGACCCAGCTGAGATGCCTGCATTATGAGTTGTGGATGGATAGCCTCTCCCCAGACCAGGACTATACTTTGCCCTCACTAAATCCACAAAATATCCTGAGGTTCTTGTAAGTTAGAGTTCAAGACTTTGAAAAAGACTATTGAGATTTTTATTTGTGGCATCATGTTGATTGCTGAAAATAAGAAATTATTCCATTCTGTCTTCATATGTATAAAGGATATTGATCTAGATTCCTAACATATTTCTTCATACCCCTAGTCTATTGATTTTTTTTGATTGGGCAGATAAATGTATATCTAACATTTTGTCTATTGCATAAGATAATCAGTTTTCTACTAAAATTTAAGGAGCTTGTAGTTAGGTGATTGAGAAGATGGTAGCCTTAAATGGAAAGACTGGTGACGCCTGAGGCCTGGCTTTAGGTGCCACATGGCAATTCATGAATACTTTGTTTTGCTTTGAATTATTGTGTCCCCAAAACTCAATGGTTTAGGTAATGTAATATGTTTATTTGGATGTATGCTGTGTAGAATCTATAAGTAAATTTGCTAAGTTTTTTCTGGGTCTTTTTGCTCTGGAGCCTGGGTGCCCAATAGGTCAATAGTTGACCTCTAACCATTGACCGCTCACATGTTTGCTTCTCTCAAGGCCTTTTCCCACCCCCAGAGCTCCCTGAGTTCCCAACAACATATGGGAGGGAGTCAACAGCCACCACGGGCAGCAATTCATACTTTCAGTGGCCTCGTCCATCTGACTTCCCAAGCCTCACCCACAGTACCAAGTCTAGGGGAATTTCAACAGTAGCATCCCATAAGAAAAGGCCATCACCCCACTGGTAA
Organism: Ovis aries; assembly: GCF_016772045.2. NCBI lineage: Eukaryota > Metazoa > Chordata > Mammalia > Artiodactyla > Bovidae > Ovis > Ovis aries. Next base: position 100,906,321 of record NC_056080.1, on the reverse strand, counting down.
CTCTAGTCATTGTAAAGTCTACCCATTAGAAACTGTGTTGTTCAGAGGCAGTATGGTTGGGACCTGCAGCCGAAGGAGGGGAAGAGAAGTGCTAGATGGTTCCATCCCCTACCAACCAAGCCCAGAGGCTGCTACACTTGCTGTACCAAAACCTGGGGTGACCACTGCATTTACCACATTGGGTAAATGTATGTTTACCTTTTTGTCTCTATCATGACTTTTGAGCTTTAGATGATCAGGAGTTCACATTAATATCAGAAAATAAAAATAATATTAAATAAATTGACCCTTCACTGCAAACTGTTTGAGAAGTATTATGCCAAGTATGTGCACAGTGCCTTGGCCCATGGTAGTCACTGAGCAAATGTTTTTAAATAAAGCTCTGAAATGTTTTTCTTTACAAAAATAAATTCCCACATTCCCTAATTATAGAGAATTCCTATTCACAAGGCATAAAAACTTTCCAATAATAGGTAGCCCATGTGAGGATAAATGTATAACTAAAAGATTTCTCCTACAAAAATTATCCCATAGGAACACTCTTCTTCTTTGGCTCACTCTTATTCAAATAATACTCAGAAGACAGGAAATATGGTTTGCATGAGATTTTGCCTCTCAGTAGAACTTGGTGTAAATTACAGAATGGAGGTTGATCTCCACAACCTTCATGTTTTATTATATCCATTATTTTCCCCCTAATTTATGTCATGTTTTCTGCTGTAAATGAAAGAGACGCTTGCCTGTGTACAAAAACATAGCAAACATACCAAAACAAAACAAGATGATAAGATCCAGAGGGAAGTAGGCTTCCTTGGAATGCCTTCATCTCATTCATTCTCATGTCAGAAGTACAGCAAGTCTCCCCTGCCATAAATAAATTGCATGTCATTACTCAGAAGATTTAAGCTCTGTTGGATGTCTCCAGTTCTTCCCTAACTGCTGTTAAACTTATGCTTAATACCATATGGTTTGTTAGCAGCTTTTTGTCTCATATCGTTCTGAAGTTGTTTCATGTGAGAGTACCATGTCTTCCCAAATAGATTGGAATAATCGAAGGAACAGAGGAGCAGCAGTCAAAAGCGCTGGTTTCTCATTCTTATCCTGCCTCTCTGAACACTGTGACCCTGAATATGCAACTTAACATCTCTGAATCACAGCCTCCTTAACTGTAAATTGAGGATGGCCGGCTTCATGCTCTCCCAGTTTCCTTCCACCTCTGACAGTCTGTGTGTCTAAGATTGTGAACTCCTTGAAGGAAAAATTCTTGTACTTCTGTACCCAGAATCTAGAGCAGTGCCTAGGATATAGTAGGCCCCCAGTACCTATGTATTGAATGAAAGGCTGGATGTATCTACAACAGACCCCAGAAATGGATTCATAGGAGATTCTCAAGGTATATTTGTTGATTCCTTAGCACTCTCTTTAATCAAAGTATTGTGTACAACATTTAAAATCTAATTTTTCTCCTAATGAGCAGCACAGTAATGCTTGTTGTAAGCAATATTGCAAGAGTGGAAATATAAACAGACATACTTCCTTTGTGTTTTCTTTATCTCCAAAAATCTAAATTAGAGATTTTTATAATTAAGTCATTAAAATTTTTAAATAACTGAGGCTTTGATGTTGACTCTGTAAGATTGTAAAGTACTAAAGGTAAGAGACTACGTTTACCTAAATCTCAGTATACATGGGCCTAACAAATTACTTTGTTGTTTGGAAATTATGGTAATAAACTTTTAGGGGGCTTTAGTATTATCTTTCTGAACTGTATTACATATTTCCCTGCCTTAGTAAACAAAGTATATGAAATCTAATCTAATCTATTCTTGATGTTCTGTTATATCATATTCAATTTTTATACTAGGCTATGAATCTATAGAAATGGTGAGACAGTAAGCTGAGTCTATGCTGGGTCTATGGCATGGCATGAAACTTGCTTTCTTAAAAACAATAGGACAAGAATTCCCTGTAGGAGGACTTCCCAGTGGGTAAGAATTCACCTGCCAATGCAGGGGACACAGGTTCTATCCCTGGTCTGAGAAGATCCCACATCCTGCGGGACAACTAAGCCCACGTGTAACAACTACTGAATCCCCGGTGCCTAGAGCCTGTGCTCCGCAACAAGAGAAACCCCTACAATGAGAGGCCTATGCATCACAACTAGAGAGTAGCCCCCACTCTCTGTACCTAGAGAAAGCCCACATGAAGCAACAAAGATCCAGCACAGCGAAAAACAATTAATTAATTTTGAAAAAGAATGCCCTGTAATGATTTATCCCTTCTTCTTTAACATATGATGTAGAATGTATAGATCCTTGCCCTCCGGCATTAGTCTGCTATTTACACATTGTAATACTGAGGTCAAAGGCTAAGTTAGCCCTTCCTAGGATGTTCCTCTGATTTCAGCACTAGTACCTTCAACCTCTCAGTCGATTTCAACCTACCCTCCAGTTTACTTGCTTTAACTTATGTTGCAACACAGTGATCACAAAAGTCCACACAGCGTGGTGGAGTGGGCATAGGTTATGCAGTTCAATAGTTCCAAGTCCAAATTTCAGCTCTATTACTTACTAGCTGGGGGACCTTGGACAAGCCGCCTTACCTGGTTGAGACTTCACTTACGAAATGAGGATTAAACACTTAACCTCAGTTGATGAATGGATGAATAGATAGATCCATGTGATAATACAAAGAGAACACAATGCTACTTATAGAATATAGGCAGTCAGAATACTAGTGTCCACTATAATATTCTTTGAGCTTTTCTGTATGTTAGGAAAAATTTAACCTTGCAAGGTCTTTGAGAGACTAGAGATAAAATAGGTAAAGCTTCTGGCATGTTGTAGGTATTCATATCATTCTATGAACTTTAAGGCTATTTCTTTTAAAGGCCATCAAAGCCAGGTTTGTTTGTTTATTTGTAATAAACAGAACAGTCATTATGCTCTAGGTACTGGTGATATAATGATGAGGGCAAAATTTTTGCCCTCATGTACATTTTCCAGGTTTGTTTTAACCATCAGAGTGAGCAGGCATCTTCAGTTGTCAGTTCACTGCCAGGTTTACCTCAGTGCCAGCACTGGGACTCCCAGATTATCAAGGTTTTACATGATTCGTAAGTCTGAAGGAGGCATATGCTCCGAGAGGGTCTCCTTGAACTTCACAATCTTGGCTGCTGCTCAGTCCTCCTTCAGCCTCCCTTAAAACAGGTCCATGTGGAGAGTATAAGAGCTGAGCAGTGTTCACTGATGGCCAGAGTCCATCAAGAGACCTGCCGCAGGCCCAGGAATTCTCAGACACCGATTTGCCATTCCATTTCCCAGGGCTTAACCTCTGTCGTTTGGCCTCCCCAATTACAATTACATTTCCAGACCTTTTTTGCTTTTTTTTTTTTTGGCCTTACCCTCAATTCCCAGCCTTAGTAATGGCTCGTATTTCCTGGATGTAACTACAGGAGCTCAAATTCACTTCTGAAAAAAAAGTTTTCAAACTTAAGCTTGCAGCCAGATCTACCCTAGTTTTAAACTTCACAATCATACTCACATATACTCATATCATTTCTAACTTACCATTGTACAGAAACATCATGATTTATTTTCCTTTTTTTTTTCTGCTTGATACTAGGCTATGAATTGACTCTTCTTCAGAGGAAAAAGGCCAATGATATCCTGACAACCGGAAAGAATGCCATTCTCTTGGCTGATAGTCTGCATGTGGAGGAACAACATTTCACACACAGATGGAAGGGAAAGTTCATCCTCCTCAGTATAACTGCTCCTATGGCAAAAAAAGGTCATTTAATCACATGGGAGCGGCTAGACAAGATGATAATATAAAGCAGGATTCTGTGTGCTTCTAAATCATCGGGGCTTTATCAGCTGCCCCTACACCACTCAAGGATGGGAAACCCTGAGACAGTTAAACAGAAACATCAAAGAATAAAGGATGGATGTGCCTGTTGTCCTTTTGTATATTTTCACAGATATGGCTTAGTTCTTGCCTCTAAAATGAGAAGAACAGCAGGTTACCTTTCTATGAGCAGTTGTGTTCACAACTGAATCTGAAATCCAGGGAGAAATTCACTTTCTCACTTTAGTTTTGGTGCAAACAGAACTTGTAATATTACTGATTACTTTAACACAGTCATTATATTTAGTGTCATTAATACTAAAAAAAAAAACAAAAACAAAAAACTTTAAACCTTCCAAGTTTCCTTAAACTAATCTAATATTATAATATTATAGATTCTGAAAACTGAGGCAATATATCTACTCATATCATTTTTCCTTAGAATTTGATCTTTGGGTTTTTTAAAAATTCAACAAATAGGAATTAAAATAATGGTAGCACACAGTGCAATTTTGTGAGCTGACAACAAACCTCTTGATTTGGGAAAGAAGGGCCAAGTTTTCAGGACTACCTATTATGTAATAATCCCAGTTAAATTGTCTCCTTTGAGAATCTCTTGTATTTGTTTAAGACTTCATTCTTCTTACAAAGGGCTTCCCTGTACCTTATCTGGATTGTTCTTCCCAACAGCCCTCTGAAATAGATCAGGCATGAGATAGATATGGGGGCAAATATTATTGCCCCCATAATATTGATGAGAAAACCTCTGAGATTCAGAGTAAAGTAATGTTCCCAAAGTCACATAGATAGCAGGTCAGCAATGGAGACAGGGCCATAACATGAGTCAGATAGCTCCAATACCTCCCAAACTACAAAATCCCAACAAGCCATGTGGCAGTGGTTTAAAACCTAAATGTCATAGGCAAAATCTTTTGAATGTTATCCAGATGTCTCTGAAAGCCTCACAGGATTCAATACGCACCTTAAAGAGCCAGGCATGAAAAATGACATGTTCTGAGAAGCACGCCACTTTGAGATTTTACTAAATGAGAGAGTGAAGTTGGGGACAACAGAGACAGAGCCAGGTTTCAAACAGAATATTTCTTTTGCTCTTTGATTCACTGCAAACAATGACATTAGCACAAGGTAGAAAAGGCACCATGTTGGCAGTAGAAAAGTGAGTTTGGATCATATAATTCACTAGAAGTTTGTGGGAAAAAAGGTGGAAGGCATTTTGGAAATTGCCCCTGCAGTTTGATTTTAAATGTTTGAAGAACCTTTTCTTCCTTGTAAGGTGGTTCAGGGGAAGGCTGTCCCTGTTCTATTGTCATCATGTTATCAGAAAGGCAGATGAAGAAATTAAATTAAGTTTGAATGAAGTAGCCTTTGAAAGCATCTGAACTGCACTTCCTCATGCCAGCGGAATTTGACAGCTAATTATGGAGCCCATAGATGATACAAAACTCAGAATTTCTCAAAACGTAGTAGTAATGCCTGAGCAGGGAGAACTGGTTACATTCATTACAGGAAATTCAGTTTCCCTCAGGAAAAGTGGTTCCATGGGTCAGAGTCAGGCCTCATGCTTGGAATTAGGGTTTCAGGTCTGCCTGAAGCCCTCTTCTTCCTGCCTTGCTTTTACAGACCGAGAGAAGCACGAAGTCCCTCAAAGGAGAGCTCCCCACAGTAAGGAAAAGTTAGCCTAAGAGGGAGCTAAACCGATGATGCTGAGTTGCCAGAATCCCTCCACAGGCCACCCAAGCGGTGAAGAAATTCATGGAGAGAAATAAAGAAAAGACCCATAGCCGTGAGCAGAGCCAGCTGGGAGGGATGTTATTACTTTATTTCTGTTTTCTTAACTATGTGCGTGTGTGTGTGTGTGTGTGTGTGTGTGTGTGTGTGTGTGCGCACGTGTGCGTGTGCATGTGTGTTGAGGGGGAGGGAGGATTGATTGCAGAAAATGTCTGGATCCGCAGCACTCAAGATGGAAACTTTTGTTGATATAATTTCTCCTAACTTTCCTACACCTTCCTTCCCTTCTACTCCATTTCCCCAGTGGCTATCAAGAGCTGTATATATCTGACCACAAAACATCCAGTCAGTTCAAGTCAAAAATGCAGCCAGCCATCTGGATTGACTCAAACTCTGTCTACACACACCAATTGGCTTGGGGGTAAAAAAATGTAATTCAGTGGAACAACTGGTTATTTTTAAAACAACGAGTTGAATTCAGACAACCATCCAATTAGTTGATTTCAAAATGCCTGTTTGGCGACATGAAAAGGGTTATTTTCAAAGGGCCTTGTGTGTGCATAAACAACCTGAATGCTATTAAATTGACGAGCTATTTCGGAATCAAGTAGATAAGGCCAAAGCGGCTGGACTCTGTTTATAAAGGGGAAACCTGTTAGCGTAGCAGTCCATCAAGCACTCCAGAGGGTGACACCTTCCGTTGGAAGGCTGAAGTCTTTCATTTGACAGCGGCATAACCATACCCTTCTCTTTGCAGAAGCAAGCATCTCATTCTTTTTTTAGAGAAACCTCCTGTGCACTTCTTCCTGGACGTGCCACACTAGACAGAAGGCCAAAGATTCAAATAGACCCTCAAAGGCAAATGCTATTGGGTTAACTATTGCCACGTAGCACATTTCCCCCCACACACGGTGATGGTAACTCGATTGTCTCTCCTCCTTTCTCTCACTGCATACAGCCAGGAAGCCTCTTCTGAGCCATTTGACCCGATTCGTGATGAGTTGAGTCAGTTTAAACCACGCAGCTATATGTTCCTGAGCTTTTATCCCCCTGAAATGTGAAAGTTCTTTCCCAGTGTTACATTGCTAAGAAATGATTTAAGAAAAAAGCAAGGACGAAGGTCTCCTCCTGAAGAGAATTTTATTTGCACTCCCCATGCTTTGTCATAAAGGGCATTCAACTGTGTTAATCATATAAGAAGTTTTAGAGAAGCTCTCTTTTTCACATTAGGCTTAAAACATCACCCCTGAGGTGGTGCTGATGGCTCCCTTAGAAAAGATTTCTTTGACATCTAAGACACAAAGGACTTCAGCAAATGCTCAGAGTTAAACGGAGTGGTGCTTAAGTGCTGACTCTCCATCCCCAGTGACAAGCATTTACTAAGTGAAACTTTTGTTACTGCAAATGTCTTACTTGGGTGTGTCTTAATCCTGAATGTTGTGGAGGTTTTGTTTTATTGTGTGTATGTGTGTATGTGTGTGTGTGTGTGTGTGTGTTTTAAAAAAAAAAAAAACATTTATTTTATCAGAAAGGATTCTCACAATGAATGGAAGCATTCATTGCCATGGCTGTGGCTGAGTCTTTAGGTTTAAGACTGGTTAAGCTGCCCCAGGTAAAAGTGTTTACACAGCGACAGAAGTATAGAATCACAGCCCCTGAGTTGGAGGGGGCCCCATTAAGCCAGTCCTTGCCTTCAGGCATCCACGCCAGAGGAATAGCCACCTTTCTCTTTAAGATCTCCAAAGACAAGAGCTCCACATGTAGTTCTTTTATTATAAAAAGTGTGAACTGTAAAACCTATTTACAAGGGAATAATATTATAATCCATCTTCAAATTATTTCCTTTTTTAAACATTTGCTTTCCCAAGCTTTAAAAAATTAATACAGTAAAGTTTCCTTTCTCCTCTGAAAAAATCCTTTCAATAGAAGCATTTCTCCTCTATTTGAGGACCCACATGGGACACTGCTCTCAGGAAATTCTACCAGAGACCCTTATGTTTCTCCTAAAAAGCAGGTTTGCTTTCATCTTATGGATACTTTGAATCCAGAGATGTTGCCTCTTTCCCTTTGACTGTTGGAAAGCTCAGAGCCAAATGTAGAATCAATGAACAGGACCCTGTCTCAGTTTCACCCACTTTCCTTCCTTCGCTTTCTCTTCATCCAAATTTCTTCACTTAGTTGTGTTTTTTGCTGTTGTTTCTGGGATTTCTGGATTGGTCTGTTTTGATGTTTGTAAACAGTTTCATGAAACAAGAGCAGAGGAGGCTCTGGATCCTAGCTCTACCCTTTCATAGTTTAACCTAAGTCTCAGTTTCCTCATCTGTAAAATGGAGATAACAATTTTAGTTTCTCCCTCATGGGGTTGCTATAGGCATTAAATAATACAAGTATAGTGCCAAGCAGATAGTATCCGTTATTAATAACTATGTTACCGTTAATCATTTTGGGAACAAGAAGGGCAAAAAAATTATTATTCCTCAAATCAAATTTTCAGTATTTTATCCCACTTCTCCTTCTGTCTTCTGTAGGAATTGTCTTTCAAGTGAAATCATTTGATGTTTTACACTTTGATGAAACTCCTACTACCTTACAGGACAGTGCTCCCCAAACTTCTTTGATCTTATTGGAAAAGACCCTGATGCTGGGAAAGATTGGGGGCAAGAGGAGAAAAGGGCGACAGAAGATGAGATGGTGGGATGGCATCACTGACTCGATGGACATGAGTTTGAGCAAGCTCTGGGAGATGGTGAAGGACAGGGAAGCCTGGCAAATGCAGTTCATGGAGTTGCAAAGAGTTGAACATGAGTGAGCAACTGAATAACAACAAACAATCCAAAAAAATCACTTATTAAAAACACAGATTCCTACTCTTGGACACCTGAAATTACTGTGGCATTGAGCAGTCCAAGGTCTGATGTTTCTGGGATTGATGTATTCTATATTGGATTTGACCGCCAGCTTTTTGTGCAATACATGCCAAATTGTCTGTACTTTCTTCCAAGAATCTAATCGCAAACTTCCAAACTTGTCACTAATATTTTATTTTTGTTTTTGTGCTTTCTGTTCAGTGACTTTTTGTACTTCTTTTTATTCTTTTACTTCCTGTCCTGCTACATGTGTGAGCCTATCTTTTTTCCAACTCCTGATGCCCCTTTGTTGTACCAGCAGGTCCTTTTCTACCCCTCACCCCCAACACTTCTTTGGGTGAAGTATATCAGAGCTACAATTGTCATTTGTTTGTATCTTTTTGTGATTAAATGTATATGGACATTATCACAAAAACAGTTACTCAATTCCAACCCCTTCTTTGGGGAGAAAAACATCTGCTGCCTTTTTAATTTTATTGGCCTGCTTGATGGCTCTACAACCCAGTGAAGAAGGAGCCCCACCCACCACAAGGCTCTTCATCCTGCTGGGGAAGCCATACATAGTTGAAAGACCAAAAGTGCAGGGAAAAAAAAAAAAAAAGATTGCATCCGCCTTCCTCTGTTTTCCATGGATAAATGCCAAATCCTTCATACTTAAACTTTTCCCCCCTTCCTTTATTTTGCCTCCCAGTTTTCCTTTGAATGAATGAATAAATTGTCCAGCCCTCCAAATTTTCTTAATAATCTACCTCTGTAGCTCATTCCAGTGTTTAATCACTTTGATGAAAGAAAGAAAGAAAGAAAGAAAGAAAGTCTTGCTTACTAAAATCCTAAAAATCTTTCCTGCTTTATCTTAAGACTGTTGGGCTGTTTCCCCTTGTTACATGTGTGTTGCTAGGATAATACAAGTATTTTCAAGATGAATTCTCTGCCAAAAGATCTTGCCACTGAGTCATCACCATCCTCATCTTTTTAAAAACATGAGCAAGTCTCAGCAGCACTTCATTCACGTTAGTAAACATTACCTAGGGAAAGAAAGAACAGGCTTCAAGAACATGACATCATCATTAAAAATAAATGTTTACTGAGTACCTACTCAGTGCATAGTACTGTTAGTCCTAGAGACGGAATAGCCATCTGCCTTTAGGCACACCTGCACACGTATGTACTCCCATGTGCTAAATCCAGAGAAGTGGCTCACACTAGAAGGATGACTGGAATTCCAAGGAAGGAGTAATTCTGCCCAAAGGGCCCAGGTGGTCACAAAAGGTAAGACTGCAAGCCCTGAGGAAAGAGTAGCAGAGAGCCTGACAGAATTAATGTGAACAAAGACCAGGAAACAGGAATGAAAATAGTTTGGGGGGAAAAACAATTAGGAGACCATTTGACGGGAGCAGACAGTTTGTGTAGACTGGAAGACAAGTGGGAGATAATAATGGAGCGCTAGACCTTAGTCTGCTTATAGAGGACCTTGAATGCTAGGCTAATTAGTGTTGCCTTATCCTATAAGCAAGAAGGAGTGCCACCCTCACAGATAAAAGAAAACAGACCACTGGGGCTTCTGGGTACCTTCGAGGAAAGGAAGCAGAAACTAATTACAAGAACTTTGTGAAATGGCTTGCGTTTGTGTAACTCTTCTCTGTATTTGTGACTTTCTTATTCCCTTGAAGTATCAGCACTGGGATTACCGCAAGAAGAGGATAACAGGAGAGAGTACAGCCTACCCCAAAGGAAGTGAAAAGGACCCTAAGGAATGGAATAAGTGGTGGTGGTGGTTTTAAAAGTAGAAAATAGACAAGAAAAATCTCTGAGGCTCACAGAAGGAAAAAGAAATGCTGCATACCTGGAACCAGCATAGGACTGCCAAATCCTTTGAGGGCTTTGTGAAGAACCCTAGGTATTTCCCTACCAGACAAATTTTGCAATAGTTATCTCATGCTAACTTAGGGGAGGGACCTTGAATGGGCATTGTTACATGAATGCACCATTTTGTGAACCCCAGAGAACTCCGAGAATATTTTGTAATATTCTGTAAGTGGAATTGACTAGGTATGAGGTAACATCTTAAATCCCCTAATTTGAAAGCACTGCTTGGACCATAGCAGCTCCCCAACTCCTCACTTCAATTTGATGCAAAAGTAAAATAAAATTCTTTTCAGTCAAGAGCTCATTTTGCCCTGCCAAGATAAGCAGTTGATTTGGATAATCAAGTACTGCTCTCTGCTCTCTTCCTAATTCAATATGGCTTCAGTATTGTGAATGGGCAGCTGTCTGTCTAGGAACACAAAAAGCTTCTGTCTCCGCTGATCTTTATTTCTAGCTGAGCTGCTCTCTCTTGGTCTTAAATTCACCCCTTTCTCCCTTTGCAAGTAGGGTATCACCAGTGTTTAGCACAGAGTAATGGGGAAAGACCCTGTTGCCTCCTTTCATCCACTCTGCTCATGAGTCAAGAAGACTGGAAACATTGCTTTCCTCACTGACTTTCATGATCATTTTGTACTTGAAACATACTAGATATTCAGTAGTATTTGGTGAAAAAAATTAATGAATGTCAGGTGCTATCCTAGGTTGGTTGCTATCCTATTCTGGGCATTCAGCAGTAAAGAAGAAAATAAGCAAAAATCCTCACCTTTATGGAGATGACATTGTAGTGAGAGACAAGAAGGAACCATAAGGTCTCAAGTTATATCAGACACAGCACTGAGCACATGGTGAGTACCCATTAGATGTGTGGTGAAATGGGAGACTCTAATATAATAATGCATCTACTTTATGTTTCTCTGCCTCCTCAGTCTCATTAAAAAAAACTTAATATCCTCAAAAAATTAAGAATATAATTAGCATATGATCCAGTCATTTCATTCCTATGTATATGTCCAAAAGGACTGAAAGTAGAAGCTTTAGCAGCTATTTGTATACCAGTAGAGAAGGAAATGGCAACCCACTCCAGTATTCTTGCCTAGAGAATCCCAGGGAAGGAGGAGCCTGGTGGGCTGCTGTCTATGGGGTCACACAGAGTCAGACACAACTGAAGCAACTTAGCAGCAGCAGCAGCCAGTATTCTTGCCTAGACAATCCTGTGGCCAGAGGAGCCTGGTGGGCTGCTTTCCATAGGGCTGCATAGAGTCGGACACAGCTGACGTGACTTAGCATGCATGCATGCGTTGGAGAAGGAAATGGCAACCCACTCCAGTGTTCTTGCCTGGAGAATCCCAGGGACGGAGGAGCCTTTTGGGCTGCCATCTATGGGGTTGCAGAGTCTGACACGACTCAAGTGACTTAGCAGCAGTAGCAGCGGCAGCTCATAGCAGCATTTATGCATACAAATAGAGTATTATTCAGCCTTTAAAAGGAAGGAAATTCTGATACACGGTGTAACTGGATAGACCTTGAGGACATTATGCTGAGTGAATTAAACAAGCCACAAAAAGACGAGAAAGTAGAATCGTTGGCTGCCAGGGGCTAGGAAGAGGGAGGAATGGAGAGTTTCTCACGTTGACAGGCATAGAGTTTCAGTTTAGCAAGATGAAAAAGTTCTAGAGCTCTGTAGCACAACAACTTGAATATACTTAATATTACTGAGCCGTACACTTACAATGATTGTGATGGTAAATTTTCTGTTAAGTGTATTTCACCACAATTTAAAAAATTTTAAACACTTATTAAACCTCTTTTTGTGAGCATTGTTCAAAGATTAACAAACACAAACCCTTTGCTGAAGTTTACATTGTAATACAGACCCTTCATGATGTGGTCAGGCGTGTCAAGGCCACACAGGCAAGAGAACACAAACATTCAGCCCAGATATGGAGAGGCAGCTGGGTATTTACATTACCCAACAGAGCAAAGGTGAGTGCATTTTGGGATGGAAGGAGGGCAGGCTGTCCATACAGGGTAATTTGACTAGATGCTGCTCCCAATATATTTCTCAAAAATATATCAACGCCACAGCCTGTCATGCATTCCAAAATTATAGTCCTTTTTTCAAATCTTGAAGGATTAGGATCTTCCACAACTCCTAATGAGTAGGCAAATAACCCGAGAAGGGACACGACTGGTTTTCAGCTAACAGTTTGTTTCCTGTTTTTTATTACAGGGCTCCAGGATGAGAGAGGAAGCAGTGGGGGAGGACAGGAGATGGGTGGGCAACCAAGATCAGCTTTCCACTTTTACACCCAAGTGAAGGAGGCAGGGAGGCAAAAGAAACTGATGTGAGAAATCCACCCTCACAGAGGCTCTGAGGAGCTGCCCTCCCCTCAAATAATGGAGAGTAAAGGAACACTATCTCTAAACATTAGCACTGATCAGCTTCCAGAGGTAGTGATCTCCATTCCTGTGACCAGAAGGACTCAAGCAGAGGCTGGGGTGGGGAAGGGGTGTTTCTCCCAATTCTACATTCTCTGCTTCTCTTAACTTCCTTTATCTCACCCCACAAGCAACTGTGTGTGAGAGATTCTAGGGAGAGATCTCTTTGCATTCCCCATGAAGAAAAAGTTTGCTGGGCAGGATTCTTTAAACCATACTGCAAATGCATTTCTATCTCCTTAAAAGAACAAACTTATTAAGGACTTCAGCACATGGTTTATGAGTCAATGGAAACTGCTAATAACAAATGGGTCTTATCTATTCTAGAAAGCAAGTCTCTGAGAATCTCTCTTGGGAACCATTGTGAGCAGTTAGTTTGAGTTATTGTACACATAGACTTCAACTAATAAAAGGGCATGTTTTAAGACATTCCAGAATTCCAACCTGTCACTAATTCAGATTGGCCTGCCTGCCCCCACCCCCATTAGTCCAAATAGATGAGATTTTACTGAGGCAGATTTTCAAGTAGTTTGCAAGTGGTAAGGAAGAAGAGGTTTCTCGCACCCTCTCTCTTAATTTGAAACACACGGTTTGACATCGCACTATTAGGATTAATAGGTGACCATTTTCCCCAACTTGTTATTTACCTTGGTTCTCACTAGAAAGTTGTGTTACAACAAAAATGAGCACTGACTTTCTTGCCAAGTGCCAAACAACTTTGTTTTTCTTCTTTGGTTTCATAAATGTTATTAAGCTAATGTCAAATTAAGTTAGCTTTCAAGCATTTGGGCTTCAAACATGAAGCCCAAATGCTCATCAATAAGATAACTTAGAGGTATCCTAGAATAAGGTAACTTAGAGGTATCCTAGAAGATGCTCTGGCTGGTCATGCCCTTTGAGACATCTCTTTGGATTGCAATGACACCTGTGATGTGTTACTTTTGAACAATATTTTCTCGGATCATCAAGCTATGAAGTGCATGCTCAAAAAAGTGAGCCATAAGTCATTTAAGGGACATGTGTACAGAGAATATTTAAATAAGAGTTTCATTTTTCTAATCATATTAAGAGCACTTCATCTCTAAAACCTGTGGGAGCCTATCGTGCCTAGTCTGTGTGCAGTAGCTGGAGTTTCCCAGGAAGACATTAAGCCAGGCTCAGAAATTTTACATAGGTCTTTGGTTTTATATATGTGTGTATACACACATACATACACACACATATGTCAATTGATAGTTGTATTGATATTTGTTTCCTATACGACAAGAATTATGACTTGCTGTTGAAAAAGCATTCTGAGAGCCCCAGGAATAAAAAAGAAGCAATGATGCTGCTCTGGTTCTGAGTCTCATGAATAGAAAGGGAGTGTTAAGGCATGGTGATAGGAGCTTACCTGGCTAGTAGCAGGTAAGACATGTGACTCAGGGTTTGAGGTAGTTTGGTGCTAAGAGGAAAGTATTCTGAACTGGGTTTTGTAGCCCAAATACTTTATCATCCCTTACCTCCCAGCATGCACCTCATGTAATAAGCTTTAAAAGCTTATGAGGCAGGCAGCTTATAACAACAAAGGGATTCCCCTTCCAAGAAGTTTCCGGCCTGAGATGACACACGTAGTACAAAAATGTTCCATTGTTAACCAATGTAATATATGCATTAACTGAGGGATAGAGGAGCATAAGCGCTTTAGCTTCAAAGGCAAAGTCTAAGAATTTGAAATGCACAATCTTACAATTAAGACTTCAAAACCAATTTTCAAAGTACAAGTAGATACAAGCCAATAGAAGAGGGTAAAGTAAATGCAGGATCAGTGATGCTGTGGCCAGTGCAACAAAGAAGCAAATCTTAGGGAGGCACTTTTCTCATTTAAAAGATGCTTTTTTGCTCATGCAATTGAAATACACTACCTCCTCTATGAAGGCTTTCCTGTCTCCTGGGCCACTCTTTCCTTTTGGTTGGACTTCCCTGGTGGCTCACATGGTAAAGCATCTGCCTATAACGCGGGAGACCCAGGTTTGATCCCTGGGTCAGGAAGATCCTCTGGAGAAGGAAATGGCAACCCACTCCAGTATTCTTGCCTGGCAAAGAGTCGGACACCACTAAGCAACTTGACTTTCTTTGCTTTTGGTCTCACTGTGCCCTGGTACACACTCCATCACATCACCCATAACAACTTACTGCATTTCTGTTTTCATGTCTGTGTCCCTGCTGGACTTCAAGGACTTTGAGGACAAGGTCCTCTGATTCTTTTGTGTGTCTTAATCACTCTAATTCAGTACCTAGTGCATAATAGGTGCTCAAAACTTTTTTTGAATGGATGATATCCCATAATGCCCTGTGATGAAAAGAACCACAGCTAAATAAATGTTCCTGTTAAACTTATGTCAAGCCAATTTAGGGCCCTGCGGAAGAAAGAGAACTGTAAATTCCCAGGTCCTAAATCAAAGGTTGAAAGCTGGCTCCTCCCTAGCCATAGCTCCTTGATATGGCTCCTGATTAATAATCTGTTACATCCTCAAAAGGGGTCATTTTAAGGTAACACAGAGGAGCTCCCATGACCTATTGACCTTTTATATCACCAAAAAGGAGCTAACTTTGGGTCAAACCATGGCAGAATACTTTGCTGTGATTTACATATTACCCAGAAACCTTTGGCTTCCCAGAATTCATAATAAAAATACCAAATCCCCAGCAATAACTTTCAAACTCCACAATTCTTGCTAACACAGCAGAGTAACACTTGGATTCTATGCCAGGCCTCCTGACCTTTTGTTAATTGCAAAATAAACAGATCTCCAGTTTAGAGGGGCCTTCTCCTTTTATGGGCTCCCTGCAGGGTAGGCACTGCTTGAATGGTATTTATTTCGGCCATATTTGCTTTCCAACACTTGTTCAGAGCAGGAGGCAGGTGTCTGGGAGTGGAAGGAACAGGGGTTGGAACAAGAGGAGAGAAGCAGGTGCCCTCATATGCTGAAGTGCCCAACTTATTCTTCAGAAGAGGCTGACATCCTAGAATGATATATGCAAATGAAATTTTATTTTAAAACTCTTCAAAAAGTGTATCTGAGCTCATACTCTTATGCTTCACCCTGAACTCACATGGCTCGCTATGACAGAAGCACAAAGCAAAAGCTGAGGGAGCACAGAGGAGAGAGAACTGTTCTCCTCTGGCCAATGCTAGTGATTGACATAGAACTGAGCTGAGGAATGGCTGTGGCGGCATCATGAAGATTGGCCACAGGCTTCAGTACTGCAGATTCAGAAACTTATTTTTATGAGTTGCTCTAGGGCCAATCAAACTCCAAGGGACTGATAAACAAGAAAGTCAAGTACTAATATAAACTTTACTATGTATTTACTATATGCCAAGAAGTGTTCTAAGGCCTTTATATAAATTATCTTATTTAACAGTCATAGCAACACTATGAGAAAACTACCACCACCTTCATTTTTAAAGTCAATAAACAAAGAAGACTCAGAAAAGTTAGGACTTACCCAAGCTGGGCAAGTTAGGATTCTTATATTAATAAAAGTCTATCTGATTCTAATGCCCACATTCTTAACCTTACATCCACCATCACTCATTATTTTATACTGAAAAAATGGTACTTGTTGGCTAGTTTGTGCACTCTCTCTCCAAGAAGGAAGATAATGAAAACTGAGTTAAGTCTTGAAGATTGTTTGGTAAGTGTCAAAATCAGAATAAGGAGCCCAATAAATACCTTTCATGAATGACTAGTTAAGAGTCCTCAAACTATGCCAGCCTAGTGAATTAGACTCTTTCACTCCTACTCAATAGATTCCAGGCCTATAAATCAATCAATCAGGACACTCTCCTCCAGAACTCCAGTGATTAAGTCTAACTCTGCAATGCCGCTTTTTCTGTCCTTAAACACCCATATCTGGGCCCTATCTTGAACCTCGGGCAGTGACTAGGGTCTTAGAAACCACTCTTGCTCGAATTCTGCCAACCTTCTTCTAAGAGCTGGATTCTGCTCTCCCTAAATCCTATGCCCCTACCGTAAGGCATCTCCTTTTGCCAGACTGGCCCTTCGAGAACTCCTGATGACCAGAACTATACTCGAGTTAGTTAACTCTTTCCTTTGGACCACCCAGCTCTCCTCACTAAAGTCCATTAATTTATTCATTTAACTAATCTTTACCATGTGCCTTCTATTTGCCAAGCACTGTGCTAGGGGCTTAAGGGACCAAAAGGAGGGACATCTTCTGATGTGATGATGCTAATGCCTTGGGTTTGGGGATATAGTACAAGAATCACCCAGGTTTATCAGTTAAGGTCTGGGCAGGAAACAGATGGCATACTCAAATTGAGTACTGTTGGGAGAATTTCATAAAGAGGTTATTTATAAAGGTATGAGTAGAGTGTAGGAACCTCACAAGAGACTGGGTGGTACCCAGGAGATAGTAATAGCAGGGAGCTGTTACCCACCCGAAGGGCTAAGGAGAGGGAACAGTATGAAGAGTGTGGTTTTATAGGACCTGTGGCCTTCAGCAGAGGGAAGCAGCTGCTGCCAGTACTCGGCCCATCAGAAGAGAGCCTGGGGAATAAATACTCCAACTTCACTCTCCGTCCACCCTCTGATCTCCAGTTGGTGCCAAACACAACCAGAAGTCAGGAGGCAAGGGAGCCCATTAATGCAATCCAGATGGATCTGCCTCCTGTGGCACAGAGCAGAGTGAAGGGCGGATCTGCATATCTAGTAACACTGTGCAACTTGATTATTTCCTCCCTAGCCCCAATCTGCTCCTGAGAGCAGATTCCTTCCACTTCCTCCTTCCTCCCTATTCCATACGCCAGACTGCACTTCTTATCATGGCATCTGAGACACCCCATGACTGTTAGTGACAAAATCAGATCACAGACCTGAACTCCTCTCAATCCAGTGTGTTTACTTCTAGTTATCTCATTCTCAGCTAACAAGATGATGATGATGATAGCTCTCATGTTTTGTTTTGTTTTGTTTTGTTTTTTTAATTCTTACGATGTGTCAGGAACTGTGGTGTTTAGCATAGAATCCTTTGCTCTGAAAATAGTGAGGATTCCATAGGTGTCTAATCTAGGGCAGGGAAAAAACCTAACTTCCAGTGGACAAGTGAGAATAAAGACCAACTTCTTACCTTTACAGATAGTGAGACGTTTTTATGGGTACCATTTCCATTCTGCCTCTGTCACCCTTCAATTGCTCTGTACCAGATGCAAAGAGGATGTAGTGAACACATTCTAATTATGGGCTCTCGGAAGAGAGCTGCTTTTATGGAAGGCACCCCTGCTGCCACTTTGGCTTCTGCTGCAGAGGCTGCTGAGTGTGCTAAATGCTCTCCAAATGCCCAAGGGGCACCCTCAAGATTTGAACATGCAATCAGAGGAGCTTAATCATGGATACTGAGAACCAGAATGATTCCATTTATAGCAGTAAAGCCCTGAAAGGCAAGGTAAGTGTTTAAGGGAAAACTCCAATTGTACCTAAGGGTCAAGACAGTTTCATCAATGATTTGACATATCCATCTAGTTCAGTTCCCCCCAAAGTTACAGAATCTGTAAAAGAATTACTAGCCCTTCCTGGGGGAGGGGGAAAAGGGGTGAGGAGAAAGGCTGAACATAAACCCAGCAGGAATTCTCCCATACACGCAGAACAGCTTATCTTTGTTCACCAAATGTTTACGCAATGGTATGTAAACTCCACCAGGTCAGGGATTTTTGTCTTACCGCCCCCTCCATTGCAGCATCTCTAGCACACAGCATGGTGCCTCATGTATAGTATGTGCTCAATAAATATTTGTTAAATGGATGAAAGCAGAGGTTTCCTCTGATGCCCAAAGACTCGATAATAACCCCAAGGTTATGTCAGTTGGAAATTGCTCTCGGCACCTGGAGGATACTGTCCCTTCCATTCCAATCGTGGTCAAAATAAGTCTTTAAGTAGTGCTTCCCTAATGGCTCAGATGAAAAAGAATCTGCCTGCAATGCAGGAGACCTGGGTTCAATCCCAGGGTCAGGAAGGTCCCCTAGAGAAGGAAATGGCAACCCACTCCAGTACTCTTGCCTGGAGAATTCGGTGGACAGAGGAGCCTGGCAGGCTACAATCCATGGGGTCCCAAAGAGTTGGACACGACTGAGTAACTAAAACTAACGCTTCCACGTTCAGTGTTCATCCCAAAGCTACTCAAATAAGTTGAATGAAGAGCATTAGATCCACCTGGAAAAATGTAATGACTTACTCCTTTGCTTTGGATATCTTAGTGCTGTAGCTGAATTTGAGACACTCCTAGAAAAGAGATAACAGGCCCAAACCTCACCTGACACCCACTACCATAGTTAATGTTAACTGTTTCTGTGCTAGTGAGCTTTTTTCATTATTTAATTCCTGCCCCAGTTCCAGAGATGGGGGCAATTGACAAGATATGTAATGAGTTTTCATGTCCTTTATACAAAGCCAGTTAAGGAAGTGGCTGCACTTATTTTGCAGCTTATTCAGATCAGTAATCTTCTTCTTCCTTTCAGATACAGTCCTATGGCTGAATACTCAGGGCCAGAAATAGAGCAAGTTTAACTGCATTTTTACTCTGTGTATTGCTAAGGGGAAGGACATGCCTATTACAGTAAGGATTTGCAAGATGGTCAATTTACTACAAGCAAATCAAACCAGACTGGAAAGCACTCTTTCTAATAGATATTATTTCCAGACCCTTAACTGGGATCCCCAAGGTGGTCTACTTAGACAAACTAGATTTCAGTCAAACATGTATAACCTGCTAGATTTGTAAATTCTTTGAGACAACTTACAAATGTCTGTCTTATTCATTGCTGTGTCCTCAGTGCCTAGCTCAGTGTCTGGCATCTACTAGATAACCAATGAAACATTGATGAATAAATGAAGGAATCCTTTCAGATCAACTTCTAGTAAGTTTGCTGGCCAAACATCACAGTAAATATTTTAGGCATCTCATAAAGACAAGTGGTGAGGATGATGACAAGAAATAGCTTCTACTCTGTTTTGGATCTGAGCAGTCATGTGTTTAGATCATGTGGTCATTCATTCATGTAATAAACATTTATTGAAATGTACCATGTGCCAAGTGCAGGGAATACAAACATGAATAAACGGTGGTACTGGCTGTTAAGGAATTCAATCTGTCTAGGGAATAGACAATAAAATAATTGCAATGCTCTCTTATAAGCGCTTGAGGGGATAGGCACCAAGGGCCATGGAGCACAAAGGAGGGACATCTAATTTAGGCTGAGAGGTCAGGAAAGGCTTCCCAGGAGAGGTGAGAATTAACTGGAGTTTTGTAGGGCAGGCGGAAGTAAGCCAAGATGAAAAAGAGAAAGGCATGTTTTAGGCAGGCATGTTTTAGACACAGGCTGGAGAAAGCAGCATGCTGTTTCCAAGGAACTATAGGTAGTTGATACAGTTCGTTGTTGTTGTTTAGCCACTAAGTCATCTCCAATTCATTGAGACCCCATGGACTGTAACCCACCAGGCTCCTCTATCTGTGGGATTTCCCAGGCGAGAATACTGGAGTGGATTGCCCTTTCCTCCTTCAGGGGATCTTCCCAACCCAGGGATTAAACCCGTGTCTCCTGCACTGGCAGGCAGATTCTTTTTTTTTTTTTTAACTTTATTTTACTTTACAATACTGTATTGGTTTTGCCATACACTGACATGAATCCACCATGGGTGTACTTGTGTTCCCATACATAAACCCCCCTCCCACCTACCTCCCCATAACATCTCTCTGGGTCATCCCCGTGTACCAGCCCCAAGCCTCCTGTATCCTGCATCGGACATAGACTGGCGATTCATTTCTTACATGATGGTATACATGTTTCAATGCCATTCTCCCAAATCATCCCATCCTCTCCCTCTCCCTCAGAGTCCAAAAGTCTGCTCTACACATCTGTGTCTCTTTGCTGTCTCACATACAGGGTCATCATTACCATCTTTCTAAATTCCATATATATTGAGCCATCTGGGAAGCCCAGTTGATACAGTTACTATTGACATTATGGCCTGGATAATTCACTGTTGTGGGAGGCTGTCCTGTGCATTGTAGGATGTTGAGCAGCAATAGCTCTAGATCCGACCTACTACTTGAGTAGCACCTCGCTTCCCTGCTTTGCAACAACCAAAAATGTCTCCAGTTATTGCCAGATGTTCCTCAGGGGGCAAAATCACTCCCAGTTGAGAAACAGTTAGAGGCAAAGGTTTGTGTGAGGAAGTGATGGGAAACAAGATTGGAAGGCCAGGCAGGGGTCCAGGTCATGAAGGTCATGTGCACTGTGATAAGAAGTTTGGACTTTATCCTGAAGATCACAAGAAGCCCTTGAAGCATTTCAAGCCAGAAGATAATATGCTCAGATGTGCAAGACTTATCACTCTGGCAGCAGTGTCGAGTGTAAATTTGAGGGGGATGTGTGGCAAGAGCGGAAGCAGGTTGATGAGTTCAAAGACTCTTGCAATCATGCAGAAAGGAAGTGATGAGAGTCAATGTTTAGGCAATGGCTCTGGGAATGGAGTAAAGGGGGAAGATTTGAGAGATATGAATAAAAGTAAAATTCTTGGGAGGATTTAGTGATTTAGGGATATTGGGGAGATGAAGAAAAAGATATGACTCCGAAGTTTCTAGTTTCAATAGTTGGATAAATTATGGGGCCGTTCACAGATGAAGAAAACATAAGAAGAAAATCAGCTTTGAGGAGGCCTATACATTTTATTGGGCTTCCCTGGTAGCTCAGTGGTAAAGGATCTGCCCGCAATGCAGGAGACCTGGGTTCGATCCCTGGGTTGGGAAGATCCCCTGGAGGAGGGCATGGCAGCCCACTCCAGTGTTCTTGCCTGGAGAATCCCATGGACAGGGGAGCCTGGCGGGCTACAGTCCATGGGGTTGCAGGAGAGTCAGACATGACAACAACAACAGAGGCAGTATAGTGGAGAGGGGAAGAATCACAGAGGCCAGGAGAATGGTCCTCGCAGGCTTTTCACTAAGCAGCCTTTCTCAACCTCAACACTATTGGTATTTTAGACTACATCATTCTTTGCTGCAGGGGCTGTGCTGTGCATTGCAGGGTGTTGAGCAGCCTCCCTGGCGTCTACCCACTGGATGTCAGGAGCACCCGCCTCCAACTTGTGGAAATCAAAAATGTCCCAGGTGTTGTCAAATGTCCCCTGGAGGGACAAAATTAGCCCAGGTGATATTGAACTACAAGGAGCATAATTTGATCAAAGGCCTGAGGTGCTGTATTCTGAAATTCAGCACTGAATGGGCACAAGGCTTCACTTCCACAGGCCATCTCTAGTGAAGAGACTAAGGCCATCAGGAATAGTAAGACAGACCTGTTGTGGGGGAGATGTAGGAATCCACCAGCACCAGACTTTGGCTCAAGAAAACGGTGAAGGCCTCTCTGAATCTTTCTTTGACTACCTGGCAATCTAGGATATTCCTACCAGATCTTTCCCTATCTTTCCAACAGGGCTCAGATTTGTATCTCAGCCTGATAGCTCTCAGCCTTCTCCAGCAACCTCCCCAGTTTCTCTCATACTGGTCTTCCCTAATGAGATTTTTGCACATTTAATCCCATATTGGTTTCTGCTTCTCAGAAGACCCAGACTAACATAGGCAGCCAGACTCTGGTATCAGAAATATCTGGATTCAACTGTGTGGCCTTGGGCAAGTTACCATACTTCTCTGAACCCCGTTCACTTGTATGGAAAATGGAGGCAACACTGTCTACCTCAGAAGGTTTCTATGAAGATGACATGAATCACTGCCTCTAAAATATTTAGCACAGTCCTAGATACCAAGTCAGAGTTTGTTAAGTGCAGACCCTTAGTAAAGTCTGGGTATGTGGAGAGAGGACATCCTGAGCAAATTGGACAAGGTGGTACACAGACATGGTGTGAGAAATGCCATAGGAATGTGAGGAGGGATGTGAAATGCTATAAGCATTTCAGTACCTCGGAAACACAAACTGCAAGCAAGAAGTTATGAGGGATGATGCGAGAGGTAGGCAAGTCTCAAGCAGAACAATTCCAATCCTTTCAACCTTTTTAATTCAACCTCTATTCTGCAATCCTTTTATCAGCTCCTCTGAGCCTTCTTCAAGTTCACCACATCTGCCTTTAAGCTACAAACCTAAACCTTCACATAAACTCCATCCAGATTCTCTCATTCAAAGTGTCTGACTAGTTGGGAGAGAGACTAAAGGGTTTGTTGCTTCGCAGTTCCTCCCCTCAGGATTCTAATTTATGTGGCCCTGAATGGAGATTACTCGGAGGGAAAAAGATCTAATCGCTATTTGGCCCTTGCCCTGACAACTCTTTCATTCAATCTAAATGCATTAACAGGGACCATTTTCCCCTCAAGGAGAGTTAATCATTACTTCACCTCCTCCTCTCTACCCTCTCCACTCCCTACCACTCCCCCCAACACACAAAAATAATCCAGACATGTCCATGAGCATGAGAATTTTTAAATCTGCAGTAATATAACCAACATTTAGATGTTTTGCCAGCTAGACTTGAGTTCAAGACCCAGTCCCAAGGATGAACAGCTATACAATCTTCAGCAAGTTAGACTATAAGTTTCAATGTCCTTTTCTATATAATGGGACTAATAAATTCTACCTTGTGTGAAAAAGCATTTTAAAAACTACAAACACAAGATAGGTTATTACTTCAACTTGTGTCAAGTTAGGAGGTCTAAAAGTACCCCTCTGACACCTTTCAGAATGTTCTGTGCTTTTCTTAACATCCTTACCCAGGCAATAGATGTGAAGAAAGACAATTGGTTTTCTAAGTAAGCAGAGAAAACGCTGCCCAGAGCTTCTCTGGGAGAAAGATATAAGCAAAAAAGGACTGGCAATGCCAAGCTCTGGACTGGGTTTCATTCATTCAGCTTTGCCAAACTGAAGTTTCTCTCCCTATGCCCTATACCTGCTCCTGAGACTTAACTAATCTATTCTTGTTTCCTCTACCTTAGTTGGTTTAGGAGTTCATCCTTTCATGCCTGAAATCATTCTATAGTTTTGTCTACTTGATTACCGTCTGTCACCTGCTACTATGAATATAAGTTCTGTGAGAGCAGGTTTGCATTTTTTTTTTGCTGTTGAATTCACTGAAATATCTCCGGGACCATGTACAGTGTCTGGCACACAGTAGGTGCTTGGTTAATCTCTGAATGAATGGATGGATGGATAAATAAATGAAACTCTATACATTTGCAATGGAATCCTGGCTGGGCTTGCATTTTCCAACCCTGTATGCACCTCCATATTAGGCTTCACTCAGGTGGTGGTAAAAGAAAGGGAATGTAGACTTTGAAGAGGTGGTGAAGGAGTAGGAGCTCCACCCTCAAGAGTGGAAGAGTAATAGTCGGAGGGTTTTAAAACTTCTAGAGCCAACAGAAGAGTGTTATTTGGAATTATAAACATGAGTAGACTTGTCCAAAGTGTATACTGGGGAACACTAATCTTATGAATGCTTCTTAACAACACTAATCTTATGAATGCTTCTTAACAAAAGGTTCCATGATCAAGTAAGTTTGAGAAACACAGCATCATTAATCCTACACTTAGTGCACCCACAGATTCACAAGGTATATAAGCATATTCAAGGCTTTCAAACGTCAGATAGAAAAGAAACATGCTTAATCACATAACCCTTTTACCATCTAGGATCTGTGGCAAATATTTTAGAAAAAAACTGGTCTGGGAAATAAGCATGATAAGAAAGTTATCAGATTTCTAGAAGCCTTAAATCCCTTCCTTAGAATTTTTTTATCTGCTGCCTATTTCCATTTAGTTATCCCCAGCAAAATGGAGCTTTAAAGGGAAAGGAAGCTGAGTGTTCAATAGGACCTACCTCTCTGGACAAGGCAGAGAGTAACTCAAGTAGAAAAATCAGCTAGTGGGATCTGTGGAAAAAAGGCAAAAAGCAAGTTTCCTATGAATCACTCTCTCAGTGACTGTAATCAGTCTTCCTCTCCCCATACTCCACTGAAATTGCGCTCACCAATGGACTGACCCCTTATTGTAAAACTCAATGGGCCCTTTCCCGTCATTAGCTCTCAGATATATCTGACGCAGCCAACACTCCCTCTTTCTTGAAGCATTCTGTTCGTTTGCCTTCTACAAAATCAGGTTCTCCTGATCTCGGTCCTCCTTCTTTGGCTTCTCCAGCTCAATCTCCTCAGATTGTCAATCCTTAAATAGTGGTATACCTTGAGAATGTGCCCTAGGCCTTCTTCTCTTCTCACTTGACACATTATTCTGAGCATTCACCTATTCCCATGGCTTCAAATACCATCGGTAGGCTGATAACTCCCCAAATCTGTATTCCTGGTGTAGTACATCCCCTTGATTTTTGGACCTTAATATCCAACATCCTACTCAATATTTAAACTTGAACTTATACTCAACATGGGCTTCCCTAGTGGCTCAGATGGTAAAGAATCTGCCTGCAATGCAGGAGACCTGGATTCGATCCCTGGGTCGGGAAGATCCCCTGGAGGAGGGCATGGCAACCCATTCCAGTATACTTGCCTAGAGAATCCCAATGGACAGAGGAGCCTGGCGGGCTACAGTTCAGAGGGTCACAAAGAGTAGGACATGACTGAGCAACTAAACACAGCACAGAACATACTCAATGTACAAAAATCCAAATTCATCTTCTTTCTATGAGCTCAGAAAACAGCATCACCAGCAAGCCAGCTGTCCAAGTGAAAACCCTTGAGTCAACCTCGACTCTCTCTCTACAGTCAATCATCACATTCTGTCAATTAATTCTCCTAAATATTTCTGAAATCTATCTTCTCTTCCTCCTTCATCCTCATTGCTACTGTCATTCTTATTTCACAGCCCCCAGATCGCAATGGCACCCCACTCCAGTACTCTTGCCTGGAAAATCCCATGGTCGATGAAGCCTGGTAGGCTGCAGTCCATGGGGTTGCTAAGAGCTGGACATGGCTGAGGGACTTCACTTTCACTTTTCACTTTCATGCATTGAAGAAGGAAATGGCAACCCACTCCAGTACTCTTGCCTGGAGAATCCCAGGGATGGGGGAGCCTGGTTGGCTTCCATCTGTGGAATCGCACAGAGTTGGACACGACTGAAGTGACTTAGCAGCAGCAGCAGCAGCAGTTCAGATCAACTCCTTACAGAATTCACCACCTCTGATCTTGCTACTCCTCCCCCCGCCCCTGCCCAATCCATTTGGTCACATCACAACAGGAATGCAATTGGTCTTTTCCAACACAGGTAAGATCTTATCACCTCTGCTTAAAACACTTTAAGAGGACCTCAATAAAAAATTAAAACTCTTTAACATGATTTCTGGGCTTCCCAGGTGACCCAGTGGTAAAGAATCCACCTGCCAATGCAGGTTCGATCCCTAGGTCAGGAAGATCCTCTGGAGGAGGAAATGGCTACCCACTCCAGCATTCTTGCCTGAAGAATTCCATGGACTGAGAAGCCTGGTGGGCTATAGTCCATGGGGTTGCAAAGAGTCGGACACGACTGAGCACTGAATGTGATTTCCAAAGCTCTTCATGATCAGATCTTGCTTTCATGGTAAAGTGTAACGGTTACACTCGGGAGCAAGACTGGCTAGGTTTATATCTCAGCTTTACCATTTTTAGTAGCTGTGTAACTTTGAGCAAGTTAACTTCCCTATGTCTTAGTTTTCTCTTCTGTAAAATGAGGTAATTACAGTACCTACATTCTAGAACTGTTTTTTAACACTTTGTTAATATATGCATAGTTTTCAAATAGTGCTCTACAAATGTTAGCTTTTCATAGTAATATTATCTCTTCAACCTTATCTCTTGCTATTTCTTCTCCTCTCTCTCTATCCTCTAGTCATATCATATGCCTTTTAGTTTCTATAGCATAACACATTCTCCTTTTTTTAAGTACACTATTCATTGGCTTCTAGTATATTCATAGAATTGTGCATCCATCATTGCACTCAATTTGAGAATGTTTTCATCACCCCCCAAAGAAGTCCCACACCCCTTAGCCATCACCCCCAGCCGCCTCCCTCTGCCCTAGCTCTAGGAAACCACTCACTAATCTACTTTCTGTCTCCATGGATTTATCTATTCTGGACTTTTCATATAAGTGGAATCATGCAATATGTGGCCTTTTGTGTCTGACTTCTTTCACTTAGCATAATGTTGTCAACGTTTCTCCATGTGGTAGCATATATCAGTACTTCATTCCTTGTTTATGGCCATACCATGTGTTCTTTCATTGACCTTTGTACTTGGTATCCCCTCTGGTAGTAACATATAGCTGCCCTCCACCTCGACTCACATGGCTAACTCCCAGTTAAAACTTCAGTTCTCAATTTAGATGGAATGATAAGATTTCCCCCTAGAAGCCTTTGATGACAGCCCTCTTCCAGATCCCCTCCTGCTCCAGCCTGAATTAGTCAGGCTTCCTAGGTGCTCCCCCAATATCCTGTGCATCCCTTCTTGCTTGTTTTTTGTCTGTTGTCCTTTCAGTTTGCCAGCTGAACAGTAAG
Organism: Ovis aries; assembly: GCF_016772045.2. Classification (NCBI taxonomy): domain Eukaryota; kingdom Metazoa; phylum Chordata; class Mammalia; order Artiodactyla; family Bovidae; genus Ovis; species Ovis aries. Next base: position 100,879,010 of record NC_056080.1, on the reverse strand, counting down.
GTGGGCTGTGTGTATGTTGCTTGTACCCAGCACCAGCAGTGTGTGGCACATGGTAAGCACTTAATTACTTTGTTGAATTAATGAAACATGAGAAGCTGGCCCAGAACAGAAAAGTGGACGTTTTATTGGTAGCAGACCAACAGGAGGTTTTTGCTGTGTTACTAGATTAAACTTTCTAAAACACTGCTTTTTTCAAATCTAATATCCTCATGCAAGATGCTGGGCCTCAGTTTTTGCTCTACAAAATGGAGAGTTCACCTGAATAATCCCTACAGTTTCTTTCATCTCAGACACTGATCGCTTTCAAGTATCAGTGATACTCGTAACTTGAAAGCAGAGTTCCAAAGAATAGCAAGGAGAGATAAGAAACCCTCAGTGATCAGTGCAAAGAAATAGAGGAAAATAATAGAATGGGAAAGACTAGAAATCTCTTCAAGAAAATTAGAGATACCAAGGGAATATTTCATGCAAAGATGGGCACAATAAAAGACAAAAATGGTACGGACCTAACAGAAGCAGAAGATATTAAGAAGAGGTGGCAAGAATACACAGAAGAACTGTACAAAAAAGGTCTTCATGACCCAGATAACCACAATGGTGTGATCACTCACCTAGAGCCAGACATCCTGGAGTGCAAAGTTAAGTGGGCCTTAGGAAGCATTACTTCGAACAAAACTAGTGGAGGTGATGGAATTCCAGTTCAGCTATTTCAAATTCTTTAAAAAGTTGCTATGAAAGTGCTGCACTCAATATGCCAGCAAATTTGGAAAAATCAGCAGTGACCACAGGACTGAAAAAGGTCAATTTTCATTCCAATCCCAAAGAAAGGCAATGACAAAGAATGCTCAAACTACCACACAATTGCACTCATCTCACATGCTAGTAAAGTAATGCTTAAAATTCTCCAAGCCAAGCTTCAACAGTACATGAACCATGAAATTTCAGATGTTCAAGCTGGATTTAGAAAAGGCAGAGGAAGCAAAAATCAAATTGCCAACATCCGTTGTATCATAAAAAAAGTAAGAGAGTTCCAGAGAAACATCTACTTCTGCTTTATTGACTATGCCAGAGCCATTGACTGTGTGGATCACAATAAACTGTGAAAAATTCTGAAAGAGATGAGAATACCAGACCACCTGACCTGCCTCCTGAGAAATCTGTATGCAGGTCAGGAAGCAACAGCTAGAACCAGACATGGAACAACAGACTGGTTCCAAATAGGGAAAGGAGTATGTCAAATATATTATCACCCTGCTTATTTAACTTATATGCAGAGTACATCATGCGAAATGCTGGGATGGATGAAGCACAAGCTGGAATCAAGATTGTTGGGAGAAATATCAATAACCTCAGATATGCAGATGACACCACCCTTATGGCAGAAAGTGAAGAACTAAAGAGCTTCTTGATGAAAGTGAAAGAAGAGAGTAAAAAAGTTGGCTTAAAACTCAACATTCAGAAAATGAAGATCATGGCATCTGGTCCCATCACTTCATGGCAAATAGACGGGGAAACAGTGGAAACAATGAAACTTTATTTTGGGGGGCTCCAAAATCACTGCAGATGGTGACTGCAGCCATGAAATTAATGAAAATGAAATGAAATGTAAAAATGAAAATGAAGATGCTTACTCCTTGAAAAAAATGAAAATGAAGACACTTGCTCCTTGGAAGAAAAGCTATGACCAACCTAGCCAGCATATTAAAAAGCAGAGACATTACCTTGCCAACAAAGTTCTGTCTAGTCAAAGGTATGGCTTTTCCATTAGTCATGTATGGATATAAGGTTTGGACTATAAAGAAAGCTGAGTGCCAAAGAATTGATGCCTTTGAAATGTGGTGTTGGAGAAGACTCTTGAGAGTCCCTTGGACTGCAAGGAGATCCAACTAGTCCATCCTAAAGGAAATCAGCCCTGAATAATCATTGGAAGGACTGATGTTGTAGCTGAAACTCCAATACTTTGGCCATCTGATGAGAAGAACTGACTCATTGGAAAAGACTCTGATGCTGGGGAAGATTGAAGGTGGGAGGAGAAGGGGATGACAGAGGATGAGATGGTTGGATGGCATTACTGACTCGATGGACATGAGTTTGAGTAAGGTCTGGGAGTTGGTGATGGACAGGGAAGCCTAGTGTGCTGCAGTCCATGGTGTCGCAAAGAGTGGGGCATGACTGAATGACTGAACTGAACTGATATGTTTAGTCTTATAACTGTGAAGGAGAGCCAAAAGGAAACCAAATGCAATAAAAGTACATTTCTCTCAAATTAATACAAAGTGGCTCTGTACAAGATATTGCTTTTTTTTTCCTTTAAAGTATTAGCAATGTGGCATTTACTGGGGTCAAATAAACAAAAAAAATGAAAATAATGTCTTACATTAGAATGATTATCAGCTAGAAGCTTCTGGATCCTCTTTTAATCAGTTCTATCTTGACACTTGAATGAATTTTTAGTAGTAAGTGCCTCTGCATTTATCAGCATTTAATTTCCCTCCACTGGCCTGGCTTTGTAAGATGGAATAGAAAGTAGGAGGTACTGCTCTCTCTCAGAGAAGCTTTTCCCAGCTCCATCAGCCAGGCCTGAACTCTTCTTAGTGGGCTTGCTGTTAATGAATATCACTGTGGCTCCTTCTCAGTCTAGACTGCTCTCCATTAGAGCAACTAGAGCTAAGATTGTCAAAAGCAACAAAAAAATTTAGAAGCACAGCACACTCTGTCTATAAACACACTCTAAGACTTCAATATAATAACTCCCATTTATCAAACACCATATTGACTCTTTATAACACAGTATAATGTTCATAACAATCCCATGGAGTAAGTATTATTGTTACTATCCTCATTTTACAAATAAGGAAACTGAGCCACAGAAAGCTTGAGCAACCACCCAAAGTAATGCATCCAGTAAATGATAGAGCCAAGATTTAAACCAGACCTGTCCAAATGCAGAGGCATGGCTTATGATGGTACAGTACCCTTGCCTTCCATTAGTAATTATTCATTTACCTATCTTCCTCTCCCACTGTGCTATAAACTCCCTCTGGGTTTGTGCCACCAGCACCTAGCATAATGCTTCCCACATTGGTTCATTCATTCCTTCAAAACAGATCTACTGAGTGTGTACTAGATACTAAACACTGATTGTAGGACTAGAGCATACATTAGTGAACAAGGCAGTGGAACCCCTGGCCTGATGGAGCTTACACTCAGGTGAAGGAGACAGGCAAGTAAAAAACCAAGATTTTTCTATGAAGAAAATACAGCAAGAAAATGGAACTAACAGTAGCTTGGGGTGGAGGTGGGCAGTGCTTTATGAGACTAAGGTAGGTGGTCAGGGAAGGCTTCTCTAAGTAGGTGATGATCCACTTGAGCTGCAACTTAAATGATGAGAAAGAGCCAACCATGATAAGAGCCAAAAGAAGCATGTTTCAGGCAGATGAGCCAGGATGTATAGGAGCCAGGAGCTAAGGAAGTGTTTGGCACATTAAAGGACAGAAAAGAGGGCTAGTGTGGGCAGAGCACAGGAAGCAAAGGGGTGACTGATAGATGTCAGATCTTACAGGACTGTGCAGGCCCTGGGCACCTCTGGTTGTACCTACACTTAGGATTGGGACTGCTGCCCCCTACTGATTCATAACAAGAGCCAGGCTGGAAGAAACACATTTATGAAGAGGGATATTCAGAGGCAAGATCCCTGGGGTCAGGAAGGAAAGCATGGGTCTTCCCTGCACCTGCTTCCTCTGTTTCCTGGGAATGCCTATCTCTGTAGCCTCCTCCCACTTTTTACCCTCCTTCTGCCTCCTCCTCCACACACCTCTCTAAACAATTTAAGCATGAAAGCCATATCCTTCAACTCCTCCTGACACCATGAGACAGCCAAGCTGTTCCTGAGCCTCTAATGCTGAAACCCTGGGGTCAAATAAGAGGGAGTGATGGCGACAGTGCAGCAGCTACATCCTGGCCTGAGCTCACAGCTCAAGGGCTGCTTCTGCTTGACTCCTGGGGAGATTCAGACCATTTTAGTTCAGTTCAAACATCAGTCTAGAGGGTGAGCTTCCTAACCACTATGGTGAGCAGGAAGGAAAGCAAGACTCAGAGAAAGCAAACACTGGGGACGAGAATTACAAGCACGGCCTCTGCAGCAACAGCAGACAGGCTGGATGGAGGGCTCCTAGCACAAACGTGCCCAGGTCTCACAGCACAGAGGAAAACCTCTTCCTCTCTTGAAAGCCAGGTCCAACACTCCTTACTCCCTACTGCCCCACTGTGGAGAAACGCTTTCAGGAAAGCGAAGAAATCTATCTGTTGCCATAGTCTCTGGCTTTGGGTTTCTAGCAGCCCCAATTTTCCATTCCTCCACCACCTGTCTAGCTCAGAGAAAGGGATTTCTGACAGATGTATAATAGCATCATCTTCACCTCTCACTGTTAAAATTTAAGGCCAATAAAATAAACGAAACATTTTAGAAAAAGAGCAAAATACTGCATGAGAAAATAAGAGGAAAGAAATAATAAAGATAAAAGCAAAAAAAATTAATTAGAGGATGTAAAAACAGTGGAATTAATAAGTAAATTCAAGAGCTGGTTGCTTGAAAGGGCTAATAAAGTAGATGAACCTCTGGCAGACCTATGTAAGAAAAACATACACATAAAATTAAAAATGAGAGAGGGAATATAACAACCAGGATAAACAATATTTTTTAATTGTAAAGAAATGCTATGCACAATTGTATGCTAATACATTTTAAAATATAATGCAATGGATGGTTTTTTCTTCAAATATAAAATACTAAAATTCATACTACAAGTAGAAAATTTGAATAAATTAATAATTGAGGAATAAATCAAGAAACCGTCACCACATAAAGTTCTTAAAACTAATAAAGAAGTATAAATAAATAAGTATTTTCAAATTTCCAAGGAAAAAAGTATAGAAAAAGTTAGGATCAGTTCAGTTCAGTCGCTCAGTCGTGTCCGACTCTTTGCGACCCCATGAATCGCAGCACGCCGGGCCTCCCTGTCCATCACCATCTCCTGGAGTTCACTCAGACCCACGTCTATCGAGTCCGTGATGCCATCCAGCCATCTCATCCTCGGTCATCCCCTTCTCCTCCTGCCCCCAATCCCTCCCAGCATCAGAGTCTTTTCCAATGAGTCAACTCTTTGCATGAGGTGGCCAAAGTACTAGAGCTTCAGCTTTAGCATCATTCCTTCCAAAGAAATCCCAGGGCTGATCTCCTTCAAAATGGACTGGTTGGATCTCCTTGCAGTCCAAGGGACTCTGAAGAGTCTTCTCCAACACCACAGTTCAAAAGCATCAATTCTTCGGCACTCAGCCTTCTTCACAGTCCAACTCTCACATCCATACATGACCACAGGAAAAACCATAGCCTTGACTAGACGGACCTTTGTGGGCAAAGTAATGTCTCTGCTTTTGAATATACTATCTAGGTTGGTCATAACTTTTCTTCCAAGGAGTAAGCGTCTTTTAATTTCATGGCTGCAGTCACCATCTGCAGTGATTTTGGAGCCCCAAAAAATAAAGTCTGACACTGTTTCCACTGTTTCCCCATCTATTTCCCATGAAGTGATGGGACCAGATGCCATGATCTTCATTTTCTGAATGTTGAGCTTTAAGCCAACTTTTTCATTCTCCTCTTTCACTTTCATCAAGAGGCTTTTAGCTCCTCTTCACTTTCTGCCATAAGGGTGGTGTCATCTGCATATCTGAGTTTATTGATATTTCTCCCGGCAATCTTGATTCCAGCTTGTGTTTCTTCCAGTCCAGCGTTTCTCATGATGTACTCTGCATATACCTAATTTATTCCATGATTAACAAATCTAGCCCTGATCCCAAAACCTGATAAAGATAAAATAAAACACGAAAATCAGAGACCCATATAAACTGAATATAAGGAAAAAATCTTGAAGATCCTAGCAGTCATGATTTAGCAAAACTTAAAAGGAGCAAAACTTCACAATCATAAAGGACTGATTCTAGGAAAGCAACAATGGTTGAGACTAACACATTCTATTAGTGTAAGACTATCTATAAAGGTCTGGTGGCCCAGTGGTAAAGAATCTGCCTGCAATGCAGGAGACTCGGGTTCAGTCCCTGGGTCAGGAAGATTCTCTAGAGAAGGAAATGACAACCCAATCCAATATTCTTGCCTGGGAAATGCCATGGACAGAGGAGCTTGGTATACAGTCCATGGGGTCATAAAAGAGTCAGACATGACTTGGCAACTAAACAACAACAACAAATGGTTTTTTCTTCAAATATAAAATACTAAAATTCATACTACAAGTAGAAAATTTGAATAAATTAATAATTGAGGAATAAATCAAGAAACTGTCACCACATAAAGTTCTTAAAACTAATAAAGAAGTATAAATAAACAAGTATTTTCAAATTTCCAAGGAAAAAAGTATAGAAAAAGTTAAGATCAGTTCAGTTCAGTCGCTCAGTCATGTCCGACTCTTTGCGACCCCATGAATCGCACCACGCCAGGCCTCCCTGTCCATCACCATCTCTCGGAGTTCATTCAGACCCACGTGAACTAACCTAAACAAATAGGTTAAATCAGTGCTTGCCAACTTTTTTCATAGCATAGATAGAAAATAAAAATATTTGTATGGGTCATTGGGGTATGCAGATGAGGCTGCTCCTAGCTGGAGGAGAGGAGAAGGGGTCTCTAGCTGTCCCAAATCACTGGTCATCTTGAGAGTCGAGAGGATGGATATATTGGCACATCCATAACCAAGGGTGCTATTCATAGTATTTATCAAGTGATAAGGTACAAGAATTGACCAATCAGAATGTACTTGGATTCTGGGTGGTAGCATTAAAGCTGGGTCCTTGTGGTGTCATACTGTAGCAGGTGTTACACCTTTAGTTGGTAAATTCCCAGAAGGTCTGGGCTGGGGTGAGTTCCAGGAAACAGCTGGGTCAGTGAGTGAGTGCTCAGGGTGCGTAAGGCAACAGTGATTGACTATGGAAGTATTTCAATATTTTAAATGATCTGATTGTTTTAATGAGGACCAGTTGAATATAAGCTCTGTCTGCAACCCAGAGCCAATCCGTCATGTGAGTCACTTGGGAAGATCTGGATTAACCTGCACTCTTAGTCTGTTTTAGGACTTACCACCCTATATTGTAATGGTTGGCATCTTGTCCTTATGACTAGTCTGATACTATTCATTTTTGTCTCTCTAGCACCCTCATGTAGTGCCTGACACAGAGTAGAACCTTAATAAGTATTTGCCAGATAGATCAAGATTTAATTCCAAGAGAAAACCAAAAGAGCAAATAATAATATTTAATATGCATTCTGTAAAATTAGGAATAGAATGATGAATATGTGAAGGATATATTTGAAAATGATAATATGACAAAGAACATCTACTTTATTTTTAAATATTTATTTATTTGACTGCACTGGTTCTCAGTTGCAGTATGTAGGATCTTTAGTTGTGGCATGTGGGATCTATTTCCCTACACTGGGTGCACAGAGTCTTAACCACTGGAACACCAGGGAAGTCCCAGAACATCTATTTTAAACATGAAGCATAATAATATTTACTGAAGATTATTAACAGTATTTCCTTTTTAAAAAAAAACAAGAAAAAAGATATCTTCTATCATTTTCAATATTATTTTAGAACTTCTGATCAATTCAATAAAATATAAAAAAGAAATGATACAAGTATTAAATAAATTATGATGAAAAATACAAAATATAAGAAATTTAAAAATAAACAAGAAAGGGACTTCCTTAGCAATCCAGTGGTTAGGACCTCACCTTCCAATGCAGGGGGTACAGGTTCAATATCTAGTCAGAGAACTAAGATCCCACATGCCTTGCAGCCAAATATATATATATATATACGTATATATAACAGAAGCAATATTGTAACAAATTCAACAAAGATTTTAAAAAATGGTCCACATAAAAAATTGAAAAAAAAAAGAATACACAAGATAATTTATATAACCCAAATAAATAAAACTATAAAAACTATTGGAAGATGTAACAAAAAGCCTCCACCCTCAACCAACCATATATGTGTTTTTAGTATGAATGAATGAATATTTTATGTTATTTTCTAAAATTGTTGTCAAGTTAAGTCTGCAGGATAAGGTCACACTCCTATGGGCAAAGCATGAATAGAGTGTCCCTAGAAAACAATGCTTATTCCAGATTATCAATCATCTGAGTGAAAAGACAAGAATATAAAACTAAGAAGGCAGATCTCGAATGAATGCACGGAAATGAACTGCTTTTCTTTCTTTAAGTCTGGAGCTCTTAGATCCAGATGTTCTCTCCTTATGCTCCTGGGTAGTGGGTTGCTAAGACAGTACCCATCTTGTGGAAATAGTTGTGGATCAAAGATAAAATGGGGTTCTGAAAAGCAAGTCTTTTGTAAAGTACAATGATCTGGTTTCTATTATTCTCTGTGTTTATTGATCTATTGTTATTCCCTAGTCTTTAAATGTTCCAGCCTTATCTCAACTATGCTAGAAAGTATTCAGGTAAAGTTAATGTAGCCACATTTAGACCGAAGTGCTCATAGGGGAGCAGAATCTCCTCTTTCATAGACAGGCAGTCATGGGTTGTGGGTAATTATGTAGGTAATTGAGTGCTTGAACTAGGCACTGCTTTACATAATCTCATTATATTTATTTACTTATTTAGGCCTTGACATCTTGGTTCCCCAGCCAGAGATTGAACCCCAGCCCTCATCAGTGAAAGCATGAAGTCCTAACCACTAGACCGCCAGGGAATTCACACATAATCTCATTTAAACCTTCCACAAACCAGGGAGGTGGATACTTCTTAAACCTCAATTTACAGATGAGAAAATGGAAACTCAGTAAAGTGTAGTGATGCCCCCAAAATTATACAGCAAGGAGAATGGCACAACACAGCTCTGTCCAACTTCAAACGCCTGTTCTTTACTGCTACCTACTTCAAAAGACCCCTAGGGAAGACAATTTGTTGAGGACAAGAGTTAAGGGTTCTAGGCTTAATTTAATTAACAAAGGTAGATGTTTTCCTTTTATGAGATATAAAAGATGAATTAAATAAATAGAACACATGCTATGTTCATAGATGGAAACCCTAAATGTTATAAGGATATAAATTCTCCTTGAATCGTTGTTATTTTTAAGTGCCACATGCTAGAGTAAAAACAACTCCAGAGATGCACAGAATCTAGATAGCTTATGAAAGGAGAGTCTTTGGATGTATTTATTAATATATTTTACTTGATGCCCTTAAGAGAGATACCTCGAAGTCCACTGGGGTGTCTTCTTCAACGCTGTTTAAAGCATAGAATTCTATAGCTCTAGTTTCTCTCCTGGTAACTTCATGCCAGACATTCTCAGAACACAAGAAGACCCTTGTACTTGACTATTATTAAGACCCTCACCCGCTTTTAGCTCCCTCCTTCCTAACAGACAGGAATGTAATCTAAAGACTCTTGTGTGTTTTGATTTTGCTTTCTCCATCTTTTCTCATGACTTTTTCTCCTCAAGATTCATTTTCCCCTTTTATAATCACTTCAACATTCCTACTTTTTGTTTTGCTTTATAAGCTTGTTGCTTTTATATGAATGAATAGAAGCTCATTAAATCATCCAAGATTGAGCTGCTTCAAGAATGGAAGGGGTTCACAAATAAAACACTTAGAGCATTAAAAGCATAGGCTAGCCCAGTGATCCTGGATTTAACCCTAGCATTAGTTCAGAAATACAGAGAACCAACTGTTTTCCATTGGGCACTCTGAAGGAAAAAAAGCAAAAGTAACCTTCACTCAAAGAGGCTCCCCAAAGCATCCCATATCACAAAATAAATCTTCATACACTAAACACAGATTAGTAATAACTAAAGAAATAAAAATGGGCTTGGGATGATGTCAAAATCCTGCTCTGATTCCACATAGTCTGAGAAAGACTGTGTAATAGTTGAGAGAATAGACTCAAGACCAAACTGTTGAGACTAGAATCCCAACTCTGCCACTTACTACCTGGATAACTTTAGCTAAGTCCCTTCACCTTTGTTCCTTAGTTTCCTTATTTGTAAAATGGGGTAGTGATAATAATTACCTCAGAGAATTGCTGTGAGGATTAAATGAGATAACATGTATAAGGTAACTGTTACACTGTTGACAATTACATATATTAATAAACTCTGCCTCCTCTGCCAGAACTCCAAGATGGCTTCTTTCATGTTTTTCTGCACTGATCCAATTGCTTATCCTTTTGTCACAGGCAGCTTTACTGTTGATTCCCTCCCCTCTTCTTTGACTTCTCTTACTGACTCTTCAAACATCCCTCCCTGCCAAATGCCCTTTTGCAAGCTGCTGTTAAAGCACTCTGTTAAAGCTCCAGAGAGTCAAGGCTCAGTACTCTCTCAGTCCCAAGACCCAAGACTGCTTTCTCTTCCAGGGATTCTAGCCCTATTAATGAAAAATAGCCAAATAGAGGGCATAGGGTTTGTCCTGTGGAGATTTGCAGATGTAAAATAACAGCTGTTCTACCACAACTGTTGTTTTTGAGAAATTCAAACTGCTCAGATTAGACCCATGCCAAAAGAAATTCTTTCAGACCACTGAGCATGCCCTAATTAATTTCAAGGCCAAGTCTAACTTCCTCAGTGACCAGGAGATTTCTACAAACCTTCATTTACCTTACTTTGGACTTTTTTGCCATCTTTCCTCAAACTTCCCATGTCCCCATGCCAGCTACCACTACATACTGATGCCATCTGTTCTTCAAATCCCTCCCATAAAGGCTTTTAATATTTGCCTTTGCATTTTGTCCTTTATTTTCAACTCCCTCAAAGTCCCTGAGCAGATAGCCAATCAAGAATATCAAACTAAATCACTGCGTGTGTGCATGGTCAGTTTTGTCCAACTCTTTGTGACCCCATGAACTATAGGCTCCTCTGTCCATGGGATTTCCCAGGCAGAATACTGGAGTGGGTTGCCATTTCCTCCTCCAGGGGATCTTCCCAACCCAGGGATTGAACCCTCATCTCCTGCATTGGCAGGCAGATTCTTTACCACTCAGCCACCTGGGAAGCCCCATAAAGAATCAAATCAAATATTAAGAACAGTTAAGAGAAATATACAAAGAAGTCCCATAAGCCCAATGCAACATTCACAACAGTGCCTGGGTCACTGAGCATGAGATCACAAAACTCATCTAAAGCCAAACAAGAAACCCGTTCCTCTCACAATAAAGATTCATGGGTACAGCTGCAATCCAGGTGCAGGGGTAGCATATTTCGGTGATGCTTCTATGTTCGTATTACATTCTGGATATTTCCCAATATCATTACAAGTCTTTCCCAGCCATCCTTGGCAAAACCTCAGAACCAGTTCAAATTAAGCAAGCAGAAAGCACACTAAATTTTGGACAAGGAATCTCCTAGCATTTCTCAGTAAAATCTTCTGTAGCCTGGGAGCTAGTATTTCAGTTGTCACCATTGATCATTAAACACTCTATGATTAGATTGTGAGCTCCAGGAAGGCAGGGATTTGGGTTTGTTTTCTATTCTGTTGTGCTCCCAAAACCTAGCACAACAAGATGTATTCAGCAAATTTTTTTGAATGTGTAAATAACTACATTCTCAATTTTACATTGTGGTGTGCCACACCCTCCCCTGGCATTAATCCCCAAAGAAATTAAAATGAAATACTTATTACTCATTTAAACTTTTTAAATCCCCAAATTTTAACTAAGTTAATGGACACTAACTTATCCCCACAAAAAGTAAAATCACCATTTGATCAAATCCCCAGACCAAGGAAAAATTCAGTTAGTTGTACATTAACACAGCTAAAATGATTTTTCCCATTGTAACAGACCATTCCTCAATGATAATGCATCAAATTTTATAAATTCCTAATCTAAATCCCAAAATGTTTGCTATGACACTCAACAAAATGATTCTAAAATTCATTTGAAAAAAATAAACATCAATAATAGCAAAAGAATATTTTGCAAAGGAATAAAAAGGAGAAGGTACAACCTTGCCAAATATTGGAATACAACATAAAATAATAATAATCAAAACAACATAGTACTAATATAAAACAGAAAAATAAAGAGAACTAGTAGAAAAGGAAAGCAATCCAGAAAGAAATCATTTATATATAAGAATTTACTATGCAAATGAGGTAAGCACTGTCAAACACTGGGAAAGAAATATTTATGTAAATAGTGCTAGGATAACTATAGCCACTTTGGGAGAAAATTTGGTTGAATTACATTCCTTATATTATGCAACATAAATTTTGGATGAATAAAATATTGAAAATTTAGTTAATGAAAAACAAACTGGGTTTAGGAAAGAACACATATCTTTGGAAAGATATTTTCTAGGAAAAGAAATTTAAAAGGAAACAATGAGCTTTTATGACTGCACTGTTTAAAAAAGTAAACTTCTAAGCAATAAAGAAAAAATTTTTAATTCTTCTTTTAGGCTAATTAATTTATTTTAATTGGAGGCTATTTACAACATTGTAGTGGTTTTTGCCATAGACTGACATGAATAAGCCATGAGAGTACATGTGTTCCCTATCCTGAACCCCCTTCCCACCTCCCTCCCCATCCCATCCCTCAGGGTCATCCCAGTGCACCAGCCCTGAGCACTCTGCCTCATGCATCAAACCTGGACTGGCGATCTATTTCATAGATTATAATATATATGTTTCAATGCTATTCTCTCAAATCATCCCACCCTCGCCTTCTCCCATAAAGTCCAACAGTCTGTTCTTTACATCTGTGTCTCTTTTGTTCTCTCGCATATAGGGTCATCAATATCATCTTTCTAAATTCCATATATATGTGTTAATATACTGTACTGGTGTTTTTCTTTATGACTTACTTCACTCTATATAATAGGCTCCAGTTTCATCTACCTCATTAGAACTGGTTCATATGTATTCTTTTTAATGGCTGAGTAATATTCCATTGTGTATATGTACCACAGCTTTCTTATCCATTCGTCTGCTGATGGACATCTAGGTTGCTTCCATGTCCTGGCTATTGTAAACAGTGCTGCGATGAACATTGGGGTACATGTGTCTCTTTCAAGTCTGGTTTCCTCGGTGTGTATGCCCAGCAGTGGGATTGCTGGGTCATATGGCAGTTCTATTTCCAGCTTTTTAAGGAATCTCCACACTGTTCTCCATAGTGCCTGTACTATTTGCATTCCCACCAACAGTGTAAGAGGGTTCCTTTTTCTCCACACCCTCTCCAGCATTTATTGTTTGTAGACTTTTGGATAGCAGCTATTCTGACTGGCATGAGATAGTACCTCATTGTGGTTTTGATTTGCATTTCTTAATGAGTGATGTTGAGCATCTTTTCATGTGTTTGTTAGCCACCTATAGATCTTCTTTGGAGAAATGTCTGTTTAGTTCTTTGGTCCATTTTTTGATTGGGTCATTCATTTTTCTGGAATTGAGCTGCAGGAGCTGCTTATATATTTTTGAGATTAATTCTTTGTCAGTTGCTTCATTTGCTATTATTTTCTCCCATTCTGAAGGCTGTCTTTTCACCTTGCTTATAGTTTCCTTTGTTTTGCAAAAGCTTTTAATTTTAATTAGGTCCCATTTGTTTATTTTTGCTTTTATTTCCATTACTCTGGGAGGTGGGTCATAGAGGATCCTGCTGTGAGTTATGTGAGAGAGTGTTTTTCCTATGTTTTCCTCTAGGAGTTTTATAGTTTCTGGTCTTACATTTAGATCTTTAATCTATTTAGAGTTTATTTGTGTGTATGATGTTAGAAAATGCTCGAGTTTCATTCTTTTACAAGTGATTGACCAGTTTTCACAGCACCACTTATTAAAGAGATTGCCTTTTCTCCATTGTATATTCTTGCCTCCTTTGCCAAAGATAAGGTGTCCATAGGTGCATGGATTTATCTCTGAGCTTTCTATTTTGTTCCATTGATACATATTTCTTTGTGCCAGTACCATACTGTCTTGATGACTGTGGCTTTGTAGTATAGTCTGAAGTCAGGCAGGTTGATTCCTCCAGCTCCATTCTTCTTTCTCAAGATTGCTTTGGCCATTCAAGTTTTTTTGTATTTCCATACAAACTGTGAAATTATTTGTTCTAGTTCTCTGAAAAATACCGTTGGTAGCTTGATAGGGATTGCATTGAATCTATAGATTGCTTTGGGTAGGATATTCATTTTCACTATACTGATTCTTCCAATCCATGAACACAGTATATTTCTATTTGTGTCCTCTTTGATTTCTTTCATCAGTGTTTTATAGTTTTCTATATATAGGTGTTTTTTTTCTTTAGGTAGATTTATTCCTAAGAATTTTATTCTTTTCATTGCAATGGTGAATGGAATTATTTCCTTAATTTCTCTTTCTGTTTTCTCATTGTTAGTGTATAAGAATGTAAGGGATTTCTGTGTGCTAATTTTATATTCTGCAACTTTATTATATTCACTGCAGATGACATCACCTTTATGGCAGAAAGTGAAGAGGAACTCAAAAGCCTCTTGATGAAAGTGAAAGAGGAGAGTGAAAAAATTGGCTTAAAGCTCAACATTCAGAAAACGAAGATCATGGCATCTGTTCCCATCACTTCATGGGAAATAGATGGGGAAACAGTGGAAACAGTGTCAGACTTTAATTTTGGGGGCTCCCAAATCACTGCAGATGGTGATTGCAGCCATGAAATTAAAAGATGCTTACTCCTTAAAAGAAAAGTTATGACCAACCTAGACAGCGTATTCAAAAGCAGAGACATTACTTTGCCCACAAAGGTCCGTCTAGTCAAGGCTATGGTTTTTCCTGTGGTCATGTATGGATGTGAAAGTTGGACTGTGAAGAAGGCTGAGTGCCAAAGAGTTGATACTTTTGAACTGTGGTGTTGGAGAAGACTCTTGAGAGTCCCTTGGACTGCATGGAGATCCAACCAGTCCATTCTGAAGGAGATCAGCCCTGGGATTTCTTTGGAAGGAATGATGCTAAAGCTGAAACTCCAGTACTTTGGCCACCTCATGCGAAGAGTTGTCTCATTGGAAAAAACTCTGATGCTGGGAGGGATTGGGGGCAGGAGGAGAAGGGGACGACAGAAGATGAGATGGCTGGATGGCATCATTGACTCGATGGACGTGAGTCTGAGTGAACTCCAGGAGTTGGTGATGGACAGGGAGGCCTGGCGTGCTGCGATTCATGGGGTTGCAAAGAGTCAGACATGACTGAGCTACTGAACTGAACTGATTAGCAATTTCTGGTGGAATCTTTAGGGTTTTCTATGTAGAGGATCATGTCATCTGCAAACAGTGAGAGTTTTACTACTTCTTTTCTGATCTGGATTCCTTTTATTTCTTTTTCTTTTCTGATTGCTGCAGCTAAAACTTCCAAAACTATGTTGAATAGTAGTGGTGAAAGTGGGCACCCTTGTCTTGTTTCTGACTTTAGGGGAAATACTTTCAATTTTTCACCATTGAAAAAATTCTTATGATAATCTGCAAAGATCTATATAATCTGGATATCTAGTGTCTCTCTGACCTCAGCTACTCACTCTGCTCAAACATGCTGGCTTCCTTGAACATACCATGTATGATCCTTCTTCTGGGCCTTTGTACTCGCTATTTTCCTCTGCCTGGAATGCTGTCTACTCAGACACACACATGTTCAAATGTCCCATAACACCCTATGTGTAATAACAATGCCTCCACTCAACACTCTTCGTCCTCATTACTGACCATTATTTTTCTTGAACTATAGCATTTATTATCCTCTAAAATATTATAAATTTACTTGTTTATTAATTTCTAAATTATTGACCATACTAGAATTTAAGGACTGTGAAGGCAAAAAATTTGATTTCTTTATTGCTATATACCTGGGGCCTGAAATCAAACCTGACATATAATAGAGCTCAATAAATATTTGCTAAATGAATGAACAAAAGACTAAAATAAGAGTAAGATTCTACCACAGAAAAATTCCATCAAACATGATAAGCAAAGGCTTAATGGCTCTTCTAGACAAAGAATTTGTCTGAATTTATAAAAATGGCATTAAGACTAGGGTCATAATAGCAGTCAAGCAAAATGTGCTGAATGAATGAATGAACAAGTGAATGAGTACATAAATGAATAAGGGACATGAACAATCAATTCACATGAGAAAATAAAAGTAGGAAGCAAACATGGGAAAATAAGACAAATTAGCAGTTTAAAATGCTCAATGAAGTTTCAGTTCAAATAGTAGCGATATAAATTGATAGATCTCTCTTTTAAAAGTATGTCAGTATGCTTCTGCTTATAACAGGATGCCCAATTCAGATTCCCTTAAAGGGAATTTATTGAATCATATAACTAAGAGATCACGGGTAAGGAGGTTCCAAGGCACAGTTTAATTATGGATCTAGCTCTGTTTCTTTGTAATCCCTTCACCTCTGCCTGTGTCTTTGTGTTGGCTTCATCCTCAGGTTGCCACTCCTTATTGCTGCATAATGTCTGCCAAAGGAATGAGGCTATATAATTGCTCTTGGGATCTTGGGAAAGAGAGTCCGTTGCATTTTATAAGCATGGAAAGAAGTCCTCAGCTTCATACTGACTGGGCCACCACCAAACTGATGTCTGTGACCAGTGGAATACCAGAGGCTAAGTAGGTTAGGCCTGGGTTGCCTCAACCAAATACTATGGCAGAGAATGGATTGCCCAGAGTGGTTAAGAGTAATGAGGGTTCACATTTGGAGGTGGTGGTAGAATCAGTTCCACTTATATCAAGTAGTTCCTTAGAAGAGAACCACAATGTCCACTGCAGAAAATAATTTGTAAAGACCTATCAAGCAAATTTGGAAAACTCAGCAGTGGCCACAGGACTGGAAAAGGTTAGTTTTCATTCCAATCCCAAAGAAAGGCAATGCCAAAGAATGCTCAAACTACCACACAATCACACTCATCTCACACACTAGTAAAGTAATGCTCAAAATTCTCCAAGCCAGGCTTCAGCAATACGTGAACCGTGAATTTAGAAAAGGCAGAGGAAGCAGAGATCAAATTGCCAACATCCACTGGATCATGGAAAAAGCAAGAGAGTTCCAGAAAACTTCTATTTCTGCTTTATTGACTATGCCAAAGCCTTTGACTGTATGGATCACAATAAACTGTGGAAAATTCTGAAAGAGATGGGAATACAGACCACCTGACCTGCCTCTTGAGAAACCTATATGCAGGTCAGGAAGCAACAGTTAGAACTGGACATGGAACGACAGACTGGTTCCAAATAGGAAATGGAGTACATCAAGGCTGTATATAGTCACCCTGCTTATTTAACTTATATGCAGAATACATCATGAGAAATGCTTGGCTGGATGAAGCACAAGCTGGAATCAAGATTGCTGGGAGAAATATCTATAACCTCAGATATGCAGATGACACCACCTTTATGGCATAAAGTGAAGAAGAACTAAAGAGCCTCTTGATGAAGGTGAAAGAGGAGAGTGAAAAAGTTGGCTTAAAGCTCAACATTCAGAAAGCAAAGATCATGGCATCTGGTCCCGTCACTTCATGCCAAATAGATGGAGAAACAGTGGAAACAGTGGCTGACTTTATTTTAGGGGGCTCCAAAATCACTGCAGATGGTGATTGCAGCCATGAAATTAAAAGACGCTTACTCCTTGGAAGGAAAGTTATGACCAACCTAGATAGCATATTCAAAAGCAGAGACATTACTTTGCCAACAAAGGTCCGTCTAGTCAAGGCTATGGATTTTCCATTAGTCATGTATGGATGTGAGAATTGGACTATAAAGAAAGCTGAGTGCCAAAGAATTGATGCTTTTTAACTGTGGTGTTGGAAAAGACTCTTTAGAGTCCCTTGGACTGCAAGGAGATCCAACCTGTCCATCCTAAAGGAGATCAGTCCTGGGTGTTCATTGGAAGGACTGATGTTGAAGCTGAAACTCCAATACTTTGGCCACCTGATGCGAAGAGCTGACTCATTTGGAAAGACCCTGATGCTGGGAAAGATTGAGGGTAGGAGGAGAAGGGGATGACAGAGAATGAGATGGTTGGATGGCATCACCGACTCAGTGGACATGAGTTTGGGTAAACTCTGGGAGTTGGTGATGGACAGGGAGGCCTGGCATGCTGCGGTTCATGGGGTCGCAAAAAGTTGGACACGACTGAGCTACTGAACTGAACTGATACTAGCAAATACTGTAATAACTTAAAAGCACAGCTACTGAGAATCAGTATTCAGTGGAATAGTGTATAACTATAAAGGTAATAATTACAAAGATCATGTAATGACACTAAGATATATAAACATTCTTACATAGTATACATATATACTATAATATAAAAAACTGAATACAAAATTCTGTATATACAAATAGTGGAACAGAACATAAAAAGATGAAAAGAGTCATTTTTCAAGCAGATGAGTATTTGTTTATCTGTCTGTGCCCATGCAGTATGCAGGATCCTGGTTCCCTAACCAGAGCTCGAACCCTTGTCCCCTGCATTGGGAGCCCAGAGTCTTAACCACTGGACCACCAGGGAAGTCCCCGAAAAAGTCATATTTAGGTATGAGAATTAAAGGTAATTTTTTTCCTTCTAAAATTGCCTTTAATTTTGTCCTGACAATAGATTTTAAAATCAAAGAGAGATTTGGATTTTATTTCAAATCCAATAACTGAGATATTCTTGAGAAGCATGTATACTCTAACAATGAAGTCAGATTCTAGGTTAAGCCAGTAGCTCCATCAAATCCTGGGCAGAGCTGCTCTTTAATATGTTGGCCTGTCATCATCACCAAATACTCCCTTTCTTTTTTGGTTTCCTTTTCCTATTTTTGCATCCCATCTTCCACTGATCTCCACGTTTCCTGGAATTGTTAGTCAAGGTCAAAAAGATCTTATAAACTCATTTTCATTGAGGTTCCCTTGTGGGAGGTCTTACAAAGTTGAGGTGGGGTGCACAAAACTCAGTGTAAAGAAATAAAGAGATGAGAACTGATGCTTTGATTCAGTTCAATTTTGGAAATGAAAAATGAGGGTCCATTTTGAAGATGGAAGAGAAGAGGCCTTCCAGTACCTGTCAAGTGTCTATTATCCGAATGTTTATTTAATTACTAGATTCAAGACATTGTGGGAGATATAAATATGAATAAAAATTACAGACTAGAAAAAGGGATAGGCCTGTATACAAATAACCATAATAAAATGATGAAAATAAGAAGTACATAAATAGGACTAAATGATACACAAATTCAAGGCAATAGATTATTTCAAGCTGATGATATTAGGAGAGTCTTCACGGAGGAGGGGATGTAGCTCCTGGAGCTTGAAAGATTGGAGAGGTTGTAGTATGCATCAGTTCAGTTCAGTTCAGTCATCCAGACGTGACCAACTTTTTGTGACCCCATGAATCACAGCCGGCATGTGTACTCTGTCACTCAGTCATGTGCAACTCTTTGGGAGCCCATGGATTATAACCTGCCCACCAGTCTTCTCTGTTCAGGGAATTATCCAGGCAAGAATACTGGAGTGGACTGCCATCTCCTATTCCTATTCCAGGGGATCTTCCCAACCCAGGGGTCCAAGCCACATTTCCTGCCAATGCAGATTCTTTACCACTGCACCTCCTGAGTCGGGAAGATTCCCCTGAAGAAGGAAATGGCAGCCCACTCCAGTATTCCTGCCTGGGAAACCTCATGGACAGAGGAACCTGGCAGGCTACAGTCAACAGGGCAGCAAAAGAGTTGGATACAATTTAGCAACTAAACAACAACATGGCACATAGCCGCTGCTTTGGCTAATGAGTTCTGGCCTACACAATGATTAATAATGATCATTCTTGAGAGATTTTGCAGTTGAATTGTGAAATAAAATCCCCAGCAATATAGTAAAATCAAGAAAACCTTTTTATCATCCAAATGGATATTCAAAAGGCATAATATTGCTATAGGAAGGCAAGAAAAGAATTATTTGGATTTTACAAAATCTGTATATATGATTGATATCTCAAAAGTGATTTCAAAGTTGACTATATGGTCCCTCCTCCAAAATATATACAATATATAGTTATTGAATATTGCTCAAATTAATGTACCTAACATTTATGAAACCAGTCTGTCGTTTTCTCTTAATTTCTACATGAATGAAAGAGCAGTCCCATAAAACTGAAAACGTGATTTAGCAATTTAACAAGGACACAACAATCCTTTGAAAATGAACAGCTTTTAACTAAGTAGTATAATGTACCTACTTGGCATACTAAACTACATACACTACTCTACTACACTAAATACTAAATAGTTTTCCTTACTACTGAGTTTCACTTAAAAACTGGAAATTATAATTGTACCCATATTTTTAAAATTCCAAGAATTTTTTAAAAGTATACTAACCAGATGTGTCTTCTTGGAATGTGCAAACATTAACCATTTTAATGACAAATTACCACTGAAATATTATTGAAAAGAAATGTATCATAGGACTTTACAAAGAGCTGTGAAAGGTAATATTAAAAGTAAGGGCAGAAATCATACCAAAATGGACTCACCTTCAATTTTTAAGATTATGTTTACATCTATGATTACTCTATATAGAGAATATTCAACATAATACAATATTAAATATGCTGTCACCATCTCACTTACAGACTGATTAGAGGGCAAATTAAAGTGTCATGAAGTCATCCTGCTAACCTTCAGGCTATTGCTCTCAGACTGTAATGTGCATGCCAAACACCTGCGGATCTTGTTAAAATGCAGATTCTGATTCAGTAAGTCTCCATGGGACCCATGATTCTGCATTTCTAACAAGTTCCCAGGTGGTGTTCATCTTGCTGGACCACAATTTGAGTAACAAGACTTGAGGCTACAAGAAACTTTATATTCTGAAAGAAACCTTATACAAAATGCTTTTAGACCCCACTTCTTTCTTACTTCCAACATATTCAACAAAAATTTAAAATATTTCCTCTGGATAGAAATGTTGTCTATTCAGAATAGATTGTGATTGCCAAGGGAGAGGAGGGGTGGGGAAGGGAAGGATTGGGAGGTTGGGGTTAGCAGATGTAAGCTTTTATAAATAGAATAAACAATGAGGTCCTACTGTATAGCACAGAAAACTATATTCAATATCCTGTGATAAACCATAATGGAAAAGAATATGAAAAGAATGTGTATATATGTATAACTGAATCACTTTTCTGTCCAGCATAAACTAACACAACATTGTAAATCAACTATACTTCAAAAAAATTCTATTCACAGTGAAAGAGGAGAGTGAAAAAACTGGCTTGAAACTTAGCATTAAAAAACTAAGATCGTGGGAGAAATGTCTGTTTAGGTCTTCTGTCCACTGTTTGACTGGGTTATTTGTTTTTCTGGTATTGAGCTGCATGAGCTGCTTGTATATTTTGGAAATTAGTTCTTTGTCAGTTGCTTCATTTGCTGTTATTTTCTCCCATTCTGAGGGTTGTCTTTTCACCTTGCTTATAGTTTCCGTCACTGTGCAAAAGCTTTTAAGTTTAATTAGGTCCCATTTGTTTATTTTTGTTTTTATATCCTTTATTCTAGGAGGCAGGTCTTAGAGGATCTTGCTGCAATCTATGTCAGAGAGTGTCCTGCCTATGTTTTCCTCTAAGAGTTTTATAGTTTCTGGTCTTTCGTTTAGGTCTTGACACAATATTACCATATGTAAAATAGATAGACAGTGAGAGTTTGATGTATGCTGCAGGGAACCCAAAGCTTGTGCTTTGTGACAAAATTCCATGGACGGAGGAGCCTGGAAGGCTGCAGTCCGTGGGGTCGCTGAGGGTCGGACACGACTGAGCAACTTCACTTTCACTTTCCACTTTCCACTTTCATGCACTGGAGAAGGAAATGGCAACCCACTCCAGTGTTCTTGCCTGGAGAATCCCAGGGACAGGGGAGCCTGGTGGGCTGCCGTCTATGGGGTCGCACAGAGTCAGACATGCCTGAAGTGACTTAGCAATAGCAGAGGGGTGGGAGGGTGTGGGAAATGAGAGGGGAGTATAAGAGGGAGGGAACATAGTATACCTATGGCCATTTCACGTTGATGTATGGCAAAAATCATCACAATATTGTAACTGTCCTACAATTAAAAATTTTAAGGAAAAAATAGATAAATAAGTACTGGAGATGTAATGTACAACATGATAAATATAATGAACACTTCTTATGTTATATATGAAAGTTGTTAAGAGAGTAAAGCTTAAGAGTTCTCATAACAAGAAAAAAGGTCTTTCTGTATTTCTTTAATTTTGTATCTATATGAGATGATAAATGTTCACTAAACTTATTGTGATAATCATTTTATGATATATGAAAATCACATCATTATGCTCTGCGTCTTAAAGTTTTACAGTGCTGTTCTCGATTATCTCTTAATAAAATTGGAGGAAAAAGACTAAAATCATGGCATCCAGTCCCATCACTTCATGGCAAATAGAAGGGGGAAAAGTGGAAGCAGTGACAGATTTTATTTTCTTTGGCTCCAAAATCACTGCAGATGGTGACTGCAGCCATGAAATTAAGATACTTGTCCCTTGGAAGGAAAGCTATGACAAACCAAGACAAAATATTAAAAAACAGAGACATCACTTTGCCGACAAAGATCCATCTAGTCAAAGCTATGATTTTTCTAGTAGTCATGTAGGGATGTGAGAGTTGGACCATGAAGAAGGCTGAGCGCTGAAGTATTGATGTTTTTGAATTGTGGTGCTGAAGAATCTTGAGAGTCCCTTGGACAGCAAGGAGATCAAACCAGTCAATCCTAAAGGAAATCTACTATGAATAATTTTTCATAGGTAACATCAGGCTTCCCAGTTATCACTAGTGGTAAAGAACCAACCTGTCAATGCAGAAGACATGAGAGAACCAGACATGTCTGAGAGCTAATGCGCTGAATTGCCTTTACAAGAGCACAGAACATAAGGGCTACCATGAAAGAAGGCAGTGGTGGCCTCTTCTCTATTTTCACTAATTCATAAAAGGATGAAATGAGTTGTAGTAGAAATAGGCAGTTCTTGACAGTGTTATAAAGCTCTATGATATAAGCTGTCAGAGGAGGCTGCAGAATCTTCTGCCCTGGAACTCATTAAGAACAAGTAAGATACCCACTTGGAATAAATCCAGGAGTACAGTCAGAGAAATACCAGACATAGAGATGAACTAAACATGGTCTGCAGCAAGGGCTGGCTGCAGACAAAAAACTGGATCCCAGCCAGCTGCATAGGGTAGCCATTCCAGCAGTCTGGCAGGACCACTTAACTCTAGTGTGGCCAGAGAGTGTCAAGGGGTGGTTCCTAGAGAACTGGACTCTCCAATTCTGCTTCATTCCATCTCCTTTCTTCTGTGAAAACATGGCCACAACAGGGCCACTAATATAACATTTAGAAATCAGAATATGATTTATCCTAAGCCTCTAAGATCTTTGATTAAAATATATATTAGACAAAGAAACAGCAACTGATGTTTAAAATAACAAACCTCAGGGACTTCCCTGGCAGTCCAGTGGTTAGAGCTCCATACTTCCACAGCAGGGGGCATGGGTTCAATCCCTGGTCAGGGAACTAAATCCTGCAAGTTGCACAGCTGGCCAAAGGGGAAAAAAATGTGAAACACATGGACCCCAGTCACTACAGTTTTTATCCATAAACATCAGTAAGGGGCTGATGGAATACACACATGACAATTTAACCTTAATTCCTGACCTTGGCTCTAAGGTCATTCACAAGGGTCTGATTCCAGTCTCGAAGACCTCCTTTACCCATAGCTAAGACATCAGTTTGATCCCAGTTACAGGCTTATCGCTAGCTGCAGACACAGTTCTGTCAGCAGAGCTTTAAGAAGGTCCACTCCAACACTCTTAAGACTCAATGTCAACTTGCTTCAGGTCCTGTCCTTGTAGCCCAGTTTGTTAAAATGGAATTCCCTTACCCCCTCTCTTCCTTCCTTCCTCCTTATCATCCAGCAATTCCACCTCTAGGTTTTTACCCAAGAGAAATTAAAATATGTCTACAAAAAGACTTGAATATCAATATTCAAGCAACTTTATTTTTAATAGCTAAAAATCTAGAAACAGCCCAAGTGTCCATCAACACAAGAGTGGATAAACTGTAGTACATCCATACAATGGAAAGAAGTATTGAAAGTGTTAGTCATTCAGTCATATCCAACACTTTGTGACCCCGTGTACTGTAGCCCACCAGGCTCCTCTGTCCATGGAATTCTCCAGACATGAATACTGGAGTAGGTTGCCATTTTCCCCTCCAGGGGATCTTCCCAACCCAGGGATTGAACCCAGGTCTCCTGCATTGCAGGCATTCTTTACTGTCTGAGCCACCAGGGTGATTTCATGCAATGGAATACTACTCACCAATAGAAGGGAAATACAAACTGATACATGCAATGAAATGAATGAATTCTGAAAACATGCTGAGTGCAAGAAGCTAGACACAAAACAATATATACTGCATAATTCCATTTACATGAAATTCTAGACCAGGCAAAATCAGTGATGGGAAAATCAGAATAGTAGTTACATCCGGGATGTGTTATGGTTTGAATTAGGCCTGTCAGTTGATTCAGTCATGTCCGACTCTTTCCAACGCTATGGATTGTAGCCCACCAGGCTCCTCTGTCCATGGAGCTTCTCCAGGCAAGAATACTGGAGTGGGTTGTCATGCCCTCCTGCGGGGGATCTTCCCAACCCAGGGAGCAAACTCGAGTCTCTTATGTTTCCTGCATTGGCAGGCGGGTTCTTTACCACTAGCGCCACCTGAATTATGTCCCCCCAAAATATATGTTGAAGTCCTAATCCTCAATACCTGTGAATGTGACCTTATTTAGAAACAGGGTCTTTGCAGATAGAATCAAATTTAAATAATTTGATTAGAGTGGGTCCTAATCCAATATGACCGGTGTCTTAAAAGAGAGACAAAGACAGAAGCCCACAAGGAGAATGCCACGTGACGACAGAGACAGAGGGTGCAGTGATGCATCTATAAGCCAAGAAACACCAAGTACCACCAGGAACACCAGAAGCAAACCAAGAGGATCGAATGGACTCTTTCCTGGAGCCTTCAGAGAGAGTGTGTCCCTGTGGATACCCTGATGTGTGTACCTTGGAAGGACTGATGCTGAAGCTGAAACTCCAATACTTTGGCCAACTGATGCGAAGAGCTGACTCATGTGATAAGACCCTGATGCTGGGAAAGATTGAAGGTAAGAAGAGAAGGGGACGAAAGAGGATGAGATGGTTGGATGGCATCACCGACACAATGGACATGAGTTTGAGCAAGCTCCCAGAGTTGGTGATGGACAGGGAAGCCTGATGTGCTGCAGTCCATGTGGTCGCAAACAGTGGGATATGACTGAGTGACTGAACTGAACCCTCCAGAACTGTGAGAGAATAAGTTTCTGTTGTTTTAAGCCAGTCAGTTTGTGATAACTTGTTACAGTAGGAAACTAATACAAGGTGGGTGAAGTGGGGACTGACTAGAAAGAAGCATTAGGGAACTTTCTGGGATAAAGAAAATGTTCTATATTTTGATAGGGGCTTGGGTTACATGAATATATCCATTGTCACAACCCAGCTAATAGTACACTTGAGATTTATCTCAAAAAGAAAAAATACCATAAATAAATACTGAATTATAGTTAATGACAGTTTGATACATGCTGAAGCATTTAGGGGTGAAGGGTACCAATGTCTGCAACTTACCTTGATTAATGAATGGCTGGATGGACAGATATGTGGTAAAGCAAACAGAGTAAAATGTTAATTACTGAAGAATAAAGGTGGTGGATGTCTGGTGTTTGCTCTATACTTCTTTCAACTTTTTAAACATTTGAAAGCTTCATAATAAAGTGTTGGAGAAACAACAAACTGCTTTTGTATGAAAGCGTCCTCAAAACCAGTTCCTTAAGCCTACCACGCCTCTGCTTCTTCCACACAGAATGGAAATTTGGGAGCTGCCATACCCTCAAAACATTTTACAATTGAGAAAACTGGGCTGCAAAGTAGTTCAGTGACTTGCTGAAGGTCAAAGAGCTAGTAGGAGAGTCATTTGACTCCCCAGTTTGCAAGGCTGGAATCATCCAGTCTTCAGTCAATTCAGTCGATAAGTCGTGTCTGACTCTTTGTGACCCCACGAATCTCAACACACCAGGCCTCCTTATCCATCACCAACTCCCGGAGTTCACTCAGAGACACGTCCATTGAGTCGGTGATGCCATCCAGCCATCTCATCCTCTGTTGCTCCCTTCTCCAACTGCCCCCAATCCCTCCCAGCATCAGAGTCTTTTCCAATGAGACAACTCTTCGCATGAGGTGGCCAAAGTACTGGAGTTTCAGCTTTAGCATCATTCCTTCCAAAGAAATCCCAGGGCTGATCTCCTTCAGAATGGACTGGTTGGATCTCCTTGCAGTCCAAGGGACTCTCAAGAGTCTTCTTCAACACCATAGTTCAAAAGCATCAACTCTTTGGCACTCAGCCTTCTTCACAGTCCAACTTTCACATCCATACATGACCACTGGAAAAACCATAGCCTTGACTAGACAGACCTTTGTTGGCAAAGTAATGTCTCTGCTTTTCAACATGCTATCTAGGTTGGTCATAACTTTCCTTCCAAGGAGTAAGTATCTTTTAATTTCATGGCTGCAGTCACCATCTGCAGTGATTTGGGAGCCCCCAAAAAATAAAGTCTAACACTGTTTCCACTGTTTCCCCATCTATTTCCCATGAAGTGATGGGACCGGATGCCATGATCTTCGTTTTCTGAATGTTGAGCTTTAAGCCAACTTTTTCATTCTCCTCTTTCACTTTCATCAAGAGGCTTTTGAGTTCCTCTTCACTTTCTGCCATAAGGGTGATGTCATCTGCATATCTGAGTTTATTGATATTTCTCCCGGCAATCTTGATTCCAGCTTGTGCTTCTTCCAGCCCAGCATTTCTTGTGATGTACTCTGCATAGAAGTTAAATAAGCAGGGTGACAATATACAGCCTTGACATATTCCTTTTCCTATTTGGAACCAGTCTGTTTTTCCATGTCCAGTTCTAACTGTTGCTTCCTGACCTGTATATAGGTTTCTCAAGAGGTAAGTCAGGTGGTCTGGTATTCCCCTGAATAATCTCTTTCAGAATTTTCCACAGTTTATTGTGATCCACATAATCAAAGGCTTTGGCATGGTCAATAAAGCAGAAATAGAAGTTTTTCTGGAACTCTCTTCCTTTTTCCATGATCCACTGGATGATGGCAATTTGATCTCTGCTTCCTCTGCCATTTCTAAAACCAGCTTGAACATCTGGAAGTTCATGGTTCACGTATTGCTGAAGCCTGGCCTGGAGAATTTTGAGCATTACTTTACTAGCATGTGAGATGAGTGCAATTGTGCGGTAGTTTGAACATTCCTTGGTATTGCCTTTCTTTGGGATTGGAATAAAAACTGAACTTTTCCAGTCCTGTGGTCACTGCTGAGTTTTCCAAATTTGCTGGCATATTGAGTGCAGCACTTTCACAGCATCAACTTTCAGGATTTGAAATAGCTCAATTGGAATGCCATCACCTCCACTAGCTTTGTTCGTAGTGATGCTTTCTAAGGCCCACTTGACTTCAGATTCCAGGATGTCTGGCTCTAGGTGAGTGATCACACCATCATGGTTATCTTGGTCATGAAGATCTTTTTGTAGAGTTCTTCTGTGTATTCTTGCCACCTCTTCTTAATATCTTCTGCTTCCGTTAGGCCCATACCATTTCTGTCCTTCATTGAGCCCATCTTTGCATGAAATGTTCCCTTGGTATCTCTAATTTTCTTGAAGATTTCTCTAGTCTTTCACATCTGTTGTTTGCCTCTATTTCTTTGCATTGGTCACTGAAGAATGCTTTCTTATCTCTTCTTGCTATTCTTTGGAACTTTGCATTCAGATGCTTATATCTTTCCTTTTCTCCTTTGCTTTTCGCTTCTCTTCTTTTCACAGCTATT
This sequence comes from Ovis aries, assembly GCF_016772045.2. Lineage (NCBI taxonomy): Eukaryota > Metazoa > Chordata > Mammalia > Artiodactyla > Bovidae > Ovis > Ovis aries. The sequence goes on along the minus strand of NC_056080.1, from coordinate 100,850,997 downwards.
TGTAAGGCCTCTCCAGACAGCCATTTTGCTTTTTTGCATTTCTTTTCCATGGGGATGGTCTTGATCCCTGTCTCCTGTACCATGTCACGAACCTCCGTCCATAATTCACCAGGCACTCTATCTATCAGATCTAGTCCCTTAAATTTATTTCTCACTTCCACTGTATAATCATAAGGGATTTGATTTAGGTCATACCTGGATGGTCTAGTGGTTTTCCCTACTTTCTTCAATTTAAGTCTGAATTTGGCAATAAGGAGTTCATGATCTGAGCCATAGTGAGCTCCTGATCTTGTTTTTGTTGACTGTATAGAGCTTCTCCATCTTTGGCTGCAAAGAATATAATCAATCTGATTTCAGTGTTGACCATCTGGTGATGTCCATGTGTAGAGTCTTCTCTTGTGTTGTTGGAAGAGTGTGTTTGCTATGACCAGTGCATTTTCTTGGCAAAACTCTATTAGTCTTTGCCCTGCTTCATGCCGTATTCCAAGGCCAAATATGCCTGTTACTCCAGGTGTTTCTTGACTTCCTACTTTTCCATTCCAGTCCCCTATAATGAAAAGGATATCTTTTTTGGGTGTTAGTTCTAAAAGGTCTTGGAGGTCTTCATAGAACCGTTCAACTTCAGCTTCTTCAGTGTTACTGGTTGGGGCATAGACTTGGATTACTGTGATATTGAATGGTTTGCCTTGGAAACAAACAGAGATCATTCTGTCATTTTTGATACTGCATCCAAGTACTGCATTTCAGACTCTTTTGTTGACCATGATGGCTATTCCATTTTTTTCTAAGGGATTCCTGCCCACAGTAGTAGATATAATGGTCATCTGAGTTAAATTCACCCATTCCAGTCCATTTTAGTTCGCTGATTCCTAGAATGTCGACGTTCACTCTTGCCATCTCCTGTTTGACCACTTCCAATTTGCCTTGATTCATGGACCTGACATTCCAGGTTCCTATGCAATATTTCTCTTTACAGCATTGGACCTTGCTTCTATCACCAGTCACTTCCACAACTGGGTATTGTTTTTGCTTTGGCTCCATCCCTTCATTCTTTCTAGAGTTATTTCTCCACTGATCTCCAGTACCATATTGGGCACCTACTGACCTGGGGAGTGCCTCTTTCAGTATCCTATCATTTTTCCTTTTCATACTGTTCATGGGGTTCTCAAGGCAAGAATATTGCAGTGGTTTGCCATTCCCTTCTCCAGTGGACCACATCCTGTCTTAGTCATCATTAAATACCTAGCCCAATGCTTGCTCCTGGTACAGGGTAGAAGCTCAGGATGAATGAAAGCTTACCAAGTTGTGCTCTTTACTGCTCTGCACACATCTTGTCCTAAGGTCCAGTCCCTACCTGCGCTCCAGTTCTGGTCACTGGATGTATGCATCCTCCTGAGCCAAAACCCTCACTCTGATGTCCTACCTAAACCCCTAATCCCACAATACCAGCCTTGCTACCTTCCCTCCTACAACTGAAATCCTATTCATATCCAGACTTTGATACATGTTCACAGTTTCCTCCTGTCAACCTACCATGATTTCTCACATCATCTAACCAGATTCCTTGCTTGTCTGGTGGTGCTTCCCACTTCTTTGGCCATAGACATGGAGCATGACTCCTACCCCCACCACCAAATGCCTATTGTGGTCACATTTTGCCTGCTGGTCTGGGCTTTGCACCAGATCTCTAGCAAAGAAGAAACAGAAGCCTTTACATCAAACACTTTCCAATGTTGCCTGCTTCCTGGTGGTTTTGGGCCCTGTCTATCCCAGTGTGATTCCCTTGAGGTACTCCTCAGATCCTCACAGACAAAATCTGAGCCACAGCCCATTGTTCTAGGGATGGAGATAACTTCTCAAGCCTGAAGAGAAGAGAAGGTAGGAAGAGAAGGAAGAGAGAGAGGGAACCCAATAAACATTTTTCCTTTCTCTTCAAAATGTAGGGCAGCATGCGAGCATGACAAGATTGGGGTAAAAAGTGCATTTATTTTAGAGGGAACAAAACACCAAACCACTAACCCAACACTTGCAGAAGGGCAAAGAGGAAAGCAAAGTTTAGAAAAGGGACATCAAATGCAGAGAGATCAACAAAGGTTTTTGGCACAAAGCAGCTAAGGCATGTGAAAGAGAAGTTCATGTGTAATGTCCAGACTGTCATCTTTTCATGAACTCATTTGATCCTTCTCAGCTGTACTGTGACTCAGTAGGTATACCAACACTGTCTCTGAAAATCCCTCTTTAGTTCCCAGGCTCCGTCAAGGGAATGCCTGCATTCATAAACATGCTACAAACTATAGAGAGAGACTATGTACTGTTCTCTGTTTAGTCACTCAGTCGTGTCCGACTCTTTGTGACCCCATGGACTGTAGCCCACCAGGCTCCTCTGTCCATGGGGATTCTCTAGACAAGAATACTGGAGTGGGTTGTCATGCCCTCCTCCAGGGGATCTTCCCAAGCCAGGGATCCAACCCAGGTCTTTCACATTACAGGCGAATTCTTTACTGACTGAGCCGCAGTGGAAGCCCACTGAGACTATAGACACATCATTTGCATGTGGTCTGCCTGTGGCCAGCCTGACTAAGGTGGAGAGAGTGCCCAGGAAGGCAAGCTTTCCAGCTGGAACTGCTTCACCAATCAAAGATAATTCCACAAAAGTATTATTTTCACTAAAATTCACTTTGGATGAAAATAGCCTGTGACTAATAAAGAATTGGACATAATGAATTATTTTATCTTAGATGTGCATAAAACAGAATAAAGCATGTCTCCCTCACTCCATACCCCCAGCTCTGTAAAGATTGTAACTTAGGAGCACTGGAGGAAAAACACAGGGAACTGAGTAAGGGAGAGCAAATCATGCTACAAGCAAAGAGCAGATAAATGTAAAGAGAATAAACTAACATTGTGTGGCATAGTAACATTGAGTGGTTGTGCTGGTGATTACAATTAATATCTTAATCTATAATAGTCTAGTTTTTATTAAAATCAACTTAGCTTTAATAGTTTACAAAAAGTATACTTTCCTAAAGCTCCATTCCTTTTCCCTTCCTTTTTGCTTTATATTTTATACATTGTATGTCCATGAACACAGATTTAAAATCATTGCTTTCTATAGCTGTCTTTTTAAATCAGGTAGAAAAAAAAGTTACAAACTATATATATGTATATGTATACATACACTTATATACCTATATACAGTCTTTTTATCTTTATCTATGTAGCTAACTTTTCTGGTGCTCTTTATTTATTTGTGTGGGTTCAAGTTACTGTCTAGCGAGTGTCCTTTCACTTCAGGCTAAAGAGCTCCCTTTAGTATTACTTGGAGGGTAGGTCCTTCAAGAAAAGCAAAGAATTATTTACTTTTATTCTTCTGGGAAGGTCTTGGTTGCTTCCTCTTTTATGAAGTATAGTTTCAATGTACTTAGAATTCTTGGTTGACTGAAAGGTAAAAGACATACACTGAGAGCTATAAAACATTGATAAAGGAGTAAGATGATTCAAAGAAGTTAAAAGATATCCCATTAGGATTGGAAGAATTAATATTATCAAAATGGCCACACAACCCAAAGCAATCTACAGATTTAATGTAATCCTAATGAAATGAAAGGAGAAAAGACATACCCATTTGAATGCAGAATTCCAAAAAATAGCAAGGAGAGATAAGAAAGCCTTCCTTAGCAATCAATGCAAAGAAATAGAGGAAAACAATAGAATGGGAAGATTAGAGATTTCTTCAAGAAAATTAGAGATACCAACGGAACGTTTCATGCAAAGATGGGCTCAGTAAAGGACAGAAATGGTATGGACCTAACAGAAGCAGAAGATATGAAGAAAAGGTGGCAAGAATACACAGAAGAACTGTACAAAAAAGATCTTCATGACCCAGATAATCATGATGGTGTGATTACTCACCTAGAGCCAGACATCCTGGAATGTGAAGTCAAGTGGGCCTTAGGAAGCATCACTATGAACAAAGCTGGTGGAGGTGATAGAATTCTAGTTGAGCTGTTTCAAATCCTAAAAGATGATTTTGTGAAAATGCTGCACTCAATATGCCAGCAAATTTGGAAAACTCAGCAGTGGCCACAAGACTGGAAAAGGTCAGTTTTCATTCCAATCCCAAAGAAAGGCAATGCCAAAGAATGTACAAACTACCACACAATTGCACTCATCTCACACGCTAGCAAAGTAATGCTCAAAATTCTCCAAGCCAGGCTTGAACAATACATGAACCATGAACTTCCAGATATTCAAGCTGGTTTTAGAAAAGCAGAGGAACCAGAGATCAAATTGCCATAACCGTTGGATCATAGAAAAAGCAAGAGAGTTCCAGAAAAACATCTATTTCTGCTTTATTGACTATGCCAAAGTCTTTGACTGTGTGGATCACAATAAACTGTGGAAAATTCTGAAAGAGACCTGCCTCTTGAGAAATCTGTATGCAGGTCAGGAAGCAACAGTTAGAACTGGACATGGAACAACAGACTGGTTCCAAATAGGAAAAGGAGTACGTCAAGGCTGTATGTTGTCACTCTGCTTATTTAACTTCTATGCAGAGTACATCATGAGAAATGCTCAGCTGGAAGAAGCACAAGCTGGAATCAGGATTTCTGGGAGAAATATCAATAACCTCAGATATGTAGATGATACCATCCTTATGGCAGAAAGCAAAGATAAACTAAAGAGCTTCTTGATGAAAGTGAAAGAGGAGAGTGAAAAAGTTGGCTTAAAGCTCAACATTCAGAAAACTAAGATCATGGCATCTGGTCCCATCACTTCATGGCAAGTAGATGGGGAAACAGTGGAAACAGTGGCTGACTTTATTTTTGGGGGGCTCCAAAATCACTGCAGATGATGACTGCAGCCATGAAATTAAAAGACGCTTACTCCTTGGAAGAAAAGTTATGACTTACCTAGACAGCATATTAAAAAGTAGAGACATTACTTTGCCAACAAAGGTCCATCTAGTCAAGCTATGGTTTTTCCAGTAGTCATGTATGGATGTGAGAGTTGGACTATAAAGAAAGCTGAGCATTGAAAAATTGATGCTTTTGAACTGTGGTGTTGGAGAAGACTCTTCAGAGTCCCTTGGACTGCAAGGGGATCCAACCAGTCCATTCTAAAGGAGATCAGTCCTGAATGTTCACTGGAACGACTGATGTTGAAGCTGAAACTCCAATACTTTGGCCATCTGATGCGAAGAGCTGACTCATTTGAAAAGACCCTGATGCTGGGAAAGATTGAAGATAGGAGGAGAAGGGGATGACAGAGGATGAGATGGTTTAGTGGTATCACCAACTCAATGGACATGGGTTTGGGTAAACTCTGGGAATTGGTGATAGACAGGGAGGCCTGGCATGCTGCAGTCCATGGTGTCACAAAGAGTTGGGCACAACTGAGTGACTGAACTGAACTCTGAAATTATCTATGATATTTTTCACAGAACTAGAACAAATAATCCTAAAATTTATATGGAACCATAAAAGACTTAGAATTGCCAAAGCAATCCTGAGGAAAAAGAACAACACTGGAAGATAACCCTCCCAGACTTCAGACAATACCACAAACTTACAGTAATCCAACTGGCACAAAAGCAGACATATAGATCAATGGAGCAGAATACAGAGCCCATAAATAAACCCACACACCTATGGTCAATTAACCTTAGACAAAGGATGGAAGAATATACAATGGGGGAAAAAACAGTCTCTTCAGCAAATTATATTGAGAAAGCTGGATACCTTCATGTAAAGTAATGAAGTTAGAACGCGTTCTCTCACCATGCACAAAAATAAACTCAAAATTGTTTAAAGACTTGAATATAAGACATGATACCATAAAACTCCTACAGAGAACATAAGAAAAACATTCTCTGACATAAATTGACATAAATCTTTGTACCAATATTTTCTTAGGTCAGTTTTCCATGACAACAGAAATAAAAGCAATAATAAATGATTAGTATCTAGCCAAATTTAATAAGTTTTTACACAGCAAAGGTAACCATAAACAAAACAAAAGGACAACCTATGGACTGAGAGAAAATATTATAAAATGGTGCAACCAACAAGGGTTTAATTTCCAAAATATAGAAACAGCTCACACAATTTAATAACAAAAACAACAACAACAACAAAAAACAGTAGAAAAATTTCTCCAAAGAAGACACACAGATGGCCAATACGCACATGAAAAGATGCTCCACATCGCTAATTATTAGAGAAATGCAAATCAAAACCACAATGAGGTAGTGAATTCTCTGGAGGTCCAGTGGTTAGAACTCCATGTTCTCATTGCAGAGGCCCCGGGTTCAGTTCCTGATTGGGAAGCTAAAATCCCACAAGTTGCATGGTGTGGCCAAAAAAAATGTTTAAGTGATTTAAAAAACTGAAAACCCTAAAGACTCCACCAGAAAATTACTAGAGCTAATAGATGAATACAGTAAAGTTGCAGGATATAAAATCAACACACAGAAATCCCTTGTATTCTTATACACTGATAATGAGAAAATAGAAAGAGAAATTAAGGAAAAATTCCATTCACCATTTCAACAAAAAGAATAAAATACTTAGGAATATATCTACCTAAAGAAACAAAAGACCTATATATAGAAAACTATAAAACACTGATGAAAGAAATCAAAGAGGACACCAATAGGTGGAGAAATATACCATGTTCATGGATTGGAAAAATCAATATAGTGAAAATGAGTATACTACCCAAAGCAATCTATAGATTCAATGCAATCCCTATCAAGCTAACAAAAGTATTTTTCACAGAGCTAAAACAAATAATTTCACAATTTGTATGGAAATACAAAAAACCTCAAATAGCCAAAAAAATCTTGAGAAAGAAGAATGGAACTGGAGGAATCAACCTGCCTGACTTCAGGCTCTACTACAAAGCCACTGTCATCAAGACAGTATGGTACTGGCACAAAGACAGAAACATAGATCAATGGAACAAAATAGAAAGCCCAGAGATAAATCCATGCACCTATGGACACCTTATCTTTGACAAAGGAGGCAAGAATAAAGAATGGAGAAAAGACAATCTCTTTAACAAGTGGTGCTGTGAAAACTGGTCAACCACTTGTAAAAGAATGAAACTAGAACACTTTCACTTTTCACTTTCATGCGTTGGAGAAGGAAATGGCAACCCACTCCAGTGTTCTTTCCTGGAGAATCCTGGGGATGGGGGAGCCTGGTGGGCTGCCATCTCTGGTGTCGCACAGAGTTGGACATGACTAAAGCGACTTAGCAGCAGCAGCAGAACACTTTCTAACACCATACACAAAAATAAACTCTAAATAGATTAAAGATCTAAATGTAAGACCAGAAACTATAAAACTCTTAGAGGAGAACATAGGCAAAACACTCTCTCACATAAATCACAACAGGATCCTCTACGACCCACCTCCCAGAATAACGGAAATAAAAGCAAAAATAAACAAATGGGACCTAATTAAAATTAAAAGCTTTTGCACAACAAAGGAAACTATAAGCAAGGTGAAAAGACAGCCTTCAGAATGGGAGAAAATAATAGCAAACAAAGCAACTGACAAAGAATTAATCTCAAAAATATATAAGCAGCTCCTGCAGCTCAATTTCAGAAAAATAAACGACCCAATCAAAAGATGGGCCAAAGAACTAAACAGACATTTCTCCAAAGCAGACCTACAGATGGCTAACAAACACATGAAAAGATGCTCAATACCACTCATTATCAGAGAAATGCAAATCAAAACCACAATGAGGTACCATCTGACGCTGGTCAGAATAGCTGCTATCCAAAAGTCTACAAGCAATAAATGCTGGAGAGGGTGTGGGGAAAAAGGAACCCTCTTACACTGTTGGTGGGAATGCAAACAGTACAGCCACTATGGAGAACAGTGTAGAGATTCCTTAAAAAGCTGGAAATAGAACTGCCATATGACCCAGCAAACCCACTGCTGGGCATACACACCGAGGAAACCAGACTTGAAAGAGACACATGTACCCCAGTGTTCATCGCAGCACTGTTTACAATAGCCAGTACATGGAAGCAACCTAGATGTCCATCGGCAGACGAATGGATAAGAAAGCTGTGGTACATATACACAATGGAATATTACTCAGCCATTAAAAAGAATACATTTGAATCAATTCTAATGAGGTGGATGAAACTGGAGCCTATTATACAGAGTGAAGTAAGCCAGAAAGAAAAACACCAATACAGTATACTAACGCATATATATGGAATTTAGAAAGATGATATTGATGACCCTATATGCGAGAGAGCAAAAGAGACACAGATGTATAGAACAGCCTTTTGGACTCTGTGGGAGAGGGAGAGGGTGGGATGATTTGGGAGAATGGCATTGAAACATGTATATTATCATATGTGAAACGAATCACCAGTCCAGGTTCGATGCATGATACTGGATGCTTGGGGCTGGTGCACTGGGATGACCCAGAGGGATGGTATGGGAAGGGAGGTGGGGGGTGGGGGGTTCAGGATGGGGAATGCATGTACACCCATGGTGGATTCATGTCAATGTATGGCAAAACCAATATAATATTGTAAAGTAATTAGCCTCCAATTAAAATAAATAAATTTATACTAAAAAAAAACTGTAATAATATATCACACTGGCCAGAATGACCATCATCAAAAAGTCTACAAATAGTAAATGGTGGGAAAAAGGGACGCCTTCTACACTGTTGATGGGAATGTAAATTGGTGCAGCCACTATGGAAAACAGTATGGAGATTCCTTAAAAAACTAAAAATAGAATACCATATGATACAGTATTCCCATTCTTGGGCATATGTCTGGAGAAAACTATAATTCAAAAAGATATATGTACCCCAGTATTCATAGAAGAACTCTTTACAAAATCCAAGACATGGAAACAACCTAAATGCCCATTGACAGATGAATGGATAAAGTTGTGTTACATATTAATATATGCAATTGAAAATTGCTGCTGCTGCTGCTGCTGCTGCTGCTGCTAAATCGCTTCAGTCATGTCCAACTCTGTGTGACCCCATAGACGGCAGCCCACCAGGCTCCCTTGTTTCTGGGATTCTCCAGGCAAGAACACTGGAGTGGGTTGCCATTTCCTTCTCCAATGCATGAAAGTGAAAAGTACAAGTGAAGTTGTTCAGTCGTGTCCAACTCTTAGTGACCCCATGGACTGCAGCCCACCAGGCTCCTCCGTCCATGGGTTTTCCAGGCAAGAGTACTGGAGTGGGTGCCATTGCCTTCTCCAAATTGAAAATTACTCAGTCACAAAAAGAACAAAATAATACCATGTGCCGTAACATGAATGAAGCTAGAGATGGTCTTACTGAATGAAGTAAGTCAGACAGAGAAAGATAAATATCATTTGATATCACTTATATGTGGCTTCTAAAAATGGGTACAAATAAACTTAGTCACAAAACAGAATTAGAGTCACACATATAGAAAACAAGCTTATGGTTGCCAAAGGGGAACTTGAGGGGGATAAATTAGGAAGTTGGGATTAATAGATAAACACCACTATATAAAAATAGATAAACAACAAGGATTTACTATATAGCACAGGAAACTATATTCAATTTAAAAAAAACCTATATGGAAAAAAACAACCTGAAGCTATACCCCTGAAACTAACACAATATTGTGAATCAATTATAGTTAAATAAAAAAATACTTCTGGGAAAATGAAAAATCTGACAGTCATTCCAGTTTCCGACCTCCATAATAGCAGAAACATGATTGCTCAGTCTCAACTCATTAAAAAGAAAGGAGTGGGAGTTTGGGATGGACATGTACACATTGCTATGTTTTAAATGGATAATCAACAAGTATAGCACATGGAACTCTGCTCAGTGTTATATGGCAGCCTGGATAGGAGGGGAGTTTGGGGGAGAATGGATACATACATGTACATGTATGGCTGAGTCCATTCACTGTTCACTTGAAACCATCACAACATTGTTAATCGAATATACTCCAGTACAAAATAAAAGTTTTTATTAATGAAAAAGAGAGGAGAGGTGGTGTTGTGGGCTGAATTGTGTCCCCACAAAATTCATGTTGAATCTCAAATCCCCGGTGTGACTGCATTTGAATATAGGGCCTTTAAAGAGGTAATTAGGGTTAAAGAGATCAGTTCAGTTCAGTTCAGTTGCTCAGTCATGTTCGACTCTGAGATCCCCATGGACTGCAGCACACCAGGCTTCCCTGTCCATCACCAACTTCCGGAGATTACTCAAGCTCATATCCATTGAGTAGGTGATGTCATCCAACCATCTCATCCTCTGTTGTCCCCTTCTCCTCTCACCTTGAGTCTTTCCCAGCATCAGGGTCTTTTCAAATGAGTCAGCTCTTTGCATCAGGTGGCCAAAGTATTGTAGTTTCAGCTTCAGCATCAGTCCTTCCAATGAATATTCAGGACTGATCTCCTTTAGGATGGACTGGTTGGATCTCCTTGCTGTCCAAGAGACTCTCAAGAGTCTTCTCCAACACCACAGTTCAAAAGCACCAATTCTTCTGCACTCAGCTTTCTTTGTAGTCCAACTCTCACATCCATCCATGACTACTGGAAAATCCATAGCCTTGACTAGACGGACCTTTGTTGGCAAAGGTTTTGTTAAAGAGATAATTAGGGTTAAATGAGGTCATTTGGGCTTCCCTGGTAGCTCAGCTGGTAAAGACTCTGACTGCAATGCAGGAGACCCTGGTTCAGTTCCCGGGTCAAGAAGATCCACTGGAGAAGGGGTAGGCTACCCACTCCAGTATTCTTGGACTTCCCTGGGGACTCAGATGGTAATCTACCTGCAGTGCTGGATACCTGGGTTTGATCCCTGGATTGGGAAGATCCCCTGGAGGAGGGCACGGCAACGCACTCCAGCATTCTTGCCTAGAGAATCCCCATAGACAGAGGAGCCTGACGGGCTATAGCCCATGGGGTTGCAAAGAGTTGGACACAACTGAGCGACTAAGCACAGCACAGAGGTCATTAGGGTGGGGGCCAAATAGTACTGGTGTCCTGATAAGGAGGAGGTACCAACAACACATGTACATAGAAGGAAGGCCATACGTGGACACAGAAAGAAAACATCTGCAAGCCACAAAGAGAGGCCTCAGGAGAAACCAAACCTGTCAACACTTTAATCTTACATTTGCAGCCTACAGAACTGTGGAAAAAATGAACTTCTGTTTTTCAAGCTGCCCTGTCTGTGAAATTTTATTATGGTAGCCTGAGCAGACTAATACAGGTGGTATCCTGGATGGGATCCTGAAACAGAAAGAGGATATTAGGGGGAAACCAATGAAATGTGAATAAGTGTGGAATTTAGTTAATAGTACTATACCAGTTTGGGTTCATTAGTTATGGCAAATAGACTATAATAATATGTCGATAATAGTGGAAATGGCGTGGGCTACACAGGAGTTCTCTGTACTATCCAATGACAGTACAACTTTTCTATACATCTAAACTACTCTAAAATTAAAAGTCTATTTTAACGAAAATAGAGGAGAAGTAGCCAAACCCACAGGTACAGGGTAGCAGAGGCCTGCATTCAATGTTCTAGACTTCCCAGGGCAGCAACATTTCCTCCACCACTACTTCCTCTCTGGAGACATATACCAGAGCTCCCCCTAAGTTTCCTTTTGGGCTGCCTTCCAACATGTGAAGCAAGGTGTGGCTCACTCCTGCTCCAGCTCCCTTGGAGCTGCTGCACGGTTGTTTCTATTGGAAATAGATTATGGACCAGGAAAGTGGAAAATCTGATGGTGTTTCCAGGCCCCGGTCTCTGTAAAAAGCACTCATACAGCTGCCCTTTTTCACTCTCTCAAAAGGAGAGGCAGCAAGTTTTCTAAAGCTCATAGGCCCAGGCCAAAGAGGTTTATGAAGATGTTGGTGTTAAAAAAGATAACTTTACAGAGCAGCTTCTATCTTGCTTGCAAATCAGCATAAATGGCATCACACTTTGGGTACCTGCTCCCACACACTTCACTCTGTGAAACTTTCATTCTACTAATTATGGCAAGATTCAGTCATCCTCAGTTCTCCCTTTTTACAGATATTCCTTGCCTGTAAGAATAAAAATATAAAGGAAAAAGGAAGCCACCAGGAACTCCCAGCCTGTAGTTCTGTAACTGAGTGATAGGATGGGATCCACAGGATGAGAGACTCATGATGAAGGAGCCAGTGTGATAAGGCAGGTCGGCCTTCATCCTTAATCTGCTGCATCATGGACTAAGACCAGAGGCCCCTGTCAGGGCCTCCCACCGTTTCTCCCTTTGGACTAACTTCTACTCCAACCAGCAAGTCTGGTGTCTTCGTTGATCTATCCCTTTTATGAACCACCACACACTTTGCCCCTGAACAGCAAGACAGGGGTGAAGACATTAGACACCATGAGCTCCTTGCCTCTATAGTGGCACTAATTATAGCAGTCCTGGTAAAATGAGAAAGGAAATCTCCATGAGCCTGAGGCTCAGAGCAGCACTGACCTGTGAATCTGAGGCAGATGTGATCTGCTCCCTTGTCCCTGCTGTTTTTTCTGTGGAGAAAGTCGTTAACTTGTGTCTCAGGTGCTACCAGACAAACCCCCTCCTGGTCCCTCCTATTCCTCCAAAGGAAGCAGAGGTCACTCTTGACCTGCTCCCCATATATTCCTTCCCTTGAGTGAAGATAAAGCTGGAAGAGGGAAGACATCAAGTCCTCTAGCTTTATAAAGTTCCACTAGCCCAATACTATAGAACAAACAAGGTTTCAGGCATGACAAAAGAGGAACACGTGAAACTTGTGACCTTTACAGCTCATGTTCTAAATAGCTGTAAAGAAAAGAGTATTGGGACTAAGATTCAGACTGGCATCTAAGTCCACGCATTCACCCGAATAGGCAGCCTGGGATACAGAACCTTCTCCCCACCTCACACCACTTAAAGAAGCAGCCTGCCTCTGAGAGTCTGTCGGGTGTGCTTGAATTCCTAACAGGGAGGAAGAATGAGAACTTTGGTCTAACAAACTGCTCAGGAAATCCAGCTCCTGGATGAGGTGGACTTTGGAGGGGCAAGGCCAGTTTGCTGTGCAAGGGGCTCCCAGAGTCCTCGCTGCCCCCTGCTGGTGCTGGGGTCACGTGCTCTCCCTTCCCCCGGGATGGAAGGGTCCCCTTGCTCTTACTCTTGCCGGGTGAGGCAGGGAGCTATTTTGCACAGCACTCTGCTGGAAAGAAAGTAGATAGTGTGGAACAGAGGAAGAGCATCTCAGAAGAAAGAAAACGTGAACTGAAGCACCGTCCTGTTTTCATAGAGCCATAGCAGTTTCTATATATACTATATTTAACAGAAGCTCACAGTCTCTTCTTTGTCATTATTTGTATGCATCATCCGGACCTTCAAACTATCTGTACTGTCCACAATTATCTCAACTCATCTACATGTTCAGTTTCCCAGGAAGGGGAAAACCTCTCCTGACAGTTTATGAATTCTGGGGAATCTGACTGGGGGAGACGTAGAAAAGCAAACAATTGGTAGGGCATATAATTATCTCTTTCAAAGGAAACATTCACCTCCAGCTGGCCTACTTGTGTAGGTTCTAGTGCCTGAAAAGAGAATTAATTAACCCAGGCAGGTCTCTAGTGCTTGCATGTCCTCCTTCAAAACCTATTTACAAACCTGCTTAGAAATGCTGGGCTTTTGCAAGCAGAGAGTTCACTTATAAATACAGCTGCAGATGGAATTCTTTGCAAATGGAAATGGAAAATTCTGAACAGGAATAACTTGACATTTGATTCTGGAACAATAGTAAAATGTCAACATCTGCCGTGAAAATATAGAACTATAAAATAATGATTAAGAGTCCTTTCAGGTTTTTTAAAAATATATACCACTGTTTGGGTTTGGTTGTTTCACGAAGCTCTGTGCAGTATCACTTTACTACTATTTAAGCAATTGAGTAATTAAACAAGCCCACTTAGACATTAAATTTTATTGGAACATAATAATAGAATCATTCTATCAGAGCTGTGGTCCATTTAGGCCAGAAGTCTCTCTTCCATGTACTAGAAGCTGGGTTTTTTGATAGCCTAATAATCCCTTGTTAATGATGATTTTAAAGATTTGGATTCACAGAAACATCCCAAATTCTGTTAAAAAACCATTTTAATGTGATCAATTATAATTGTGCTAAAACTTTTCTTAAATTTATGAACAATATGAACCAATACCAGCTCTTGAATGGCTAATTAAATCTGCTGCCTATGGTGTTAAGCAGCACCTCCAACTTTTTTTTCTTTTTAAAATATTTTTATTGTGATTAAGAAAACACACTTAACATAAAATTTACCATCTTAACACTTTCTAAGTGTCCTGTTCAGTAGCGTTAAGTATATTCACATGGTTGTGCAATCAATCTCTAAAATTTTTTGTCTTGCAAAACTGAAATTATACCCATTAAACAATACCTCCCCCTTCCCCTCTCCAACTCAGCTCCTGGCAACCACCATTTTATTTTGTTTCTATGAATTTGATCATTTGAGGTACCTCATGTAGATGGAATCATGCTATATTTGTTTGTCTTTTTGTGGCTGGCTTATTTCACTGAGCATGATGACTCAAAGTTCATCCACGTCATATCATGTGACAGGATCTCCTTCCTTTTTAAGGGTGAATAATATTCCATTGTATGCATATACCACACTTTGTTTATCCATTCATCCATTGATGGTGTGTGTGTGTGTGCGTTCAGTCACTCAGTCATGTCTGACTCATTGTGACCCTAGGGACTGTAGCCTGTCAGGCTCCTCTGTCCATGGAATTCTTCTGGCAAAAATACTAGAGTGGGTTGCCATTTCCTCCTCCAGGCAATCTTCCTGACCTAGGGATAGAATCTGTATCTCCTGCATTGGTAGGCGGCTTCTTTACCACTGTGCCACCATGAACACTGGGCTTTCTTCTGCCTCTTAGCTATTGTAAATAATGCTGTTATGGACATGGGTGTGCAAGCATCTCTGAAAGATCCTGATTTCAACAGTTCAGGACCTATATCCAATCATGGGATTGATGGATCATATAGTAATTCTATTTTTAATTTTTTGAGCAATCACTATACTGTTTTCCATAGCATCTGTACCATTTTTCATTTCTACCATCAGTGCCTTCTTCAAGGTTTTAATTTCTCCACATCTTATCTTCTGTTCTTTTTTATAGTAGCCATCCTAGTGGTAAGTGACTTGGTATCTCTTTGTGGTTTTGATTTACATTTCCCTAATGGCACCCCACTCCAGCACTCTTGCCTGGAAAATCCCACAGACGGAGGAGCCTGGTAGGCTGCAGTCCATGGGGTTGTGAAGAGTCGGACATGACTGAACGACTTCACTTTTCACTTTCATGCATTGGAGGAGGCAATGGCAACCCACTCCAGTGTTCTTGCCTGGAGAATCCCAGGGACGGCGGCGCCTGGTAGGCTGCCATCTATGGGGTCGCACAGAGTCAGACACGACTGAAGCGACTTAGCAACAACAACAGCAACAGCAATGACTAATGATGTTTAGCATTGTTGGCCATTTGTATATATCTTTGAGAAATGTCTATTCAAATTTTTGTCCATTTTTTAATTGTGTTGTTTTCCTGTTGTTGAGTTGTAGAAGTTCTTTATATATTCTGAATATTACCTCCTCCTCAGACATAGGATTTGCAAATCTTTTCTACCATTATATAGGTTACTTTTTAACTCTGTTTATTGTGTCCTTTTATGCACAAAAGTTTTAAATTGTAACATAGTTGTATTTCTCTATTTTTATTTTTGTTACCTGTACTTTTGGTATCAAAACTAGGAAATCCTTGAAAAATCCAATGTCATGAAGGTTCTACATTTAGATCTTTGATCCATATTGAGTTAATTTGCACACATGCTATAAAGTAAGGGTCAAACTTGGTTTGTTTGCATATGGATATACAGTTGTTTCAGCACCATTTGTTTAAGAGGATTTTTTTTTCCCTTTTGAAATTCATGGTCTTGACAGCCTTGTAAAAAAATTTGACCATATATATGAAAATTTATTTCTAGGGTCTCTGTTCTATTCCGATGATCTGCAGGTCTGTCTTTATGCCAGTACAACACTATTTTCGTAACTGTATGTTTATAATAAGTTTTGAAATCAGCATGTGTGAGACCTCCAATCTCATTCTTTTTTTCCAAAGATTGTCTTGGGCTATTCAGAATCCCTGAAGATTCTATATGAATTTTAGATGGATCTTTCTTAATTTATTTATTTAAAAAATTGTTGTTGTTGTTCTGGGTCATTGTTGCTGCACACGAGATTTCTCTAGTTGCAGTGCGCAGGACTTCTTATTGTGGTGGCTTCTTTTATTGCAGAGTCCTGACTCTAGGCACATGGGCTTCAGTAGTTGCAGCATGCAGGCTCAGGAGTTGTGGCTTGTGGGCCCTAGAGCATGGACTCAGTAGTTGTGGCACATAGACCTAGATGCTCAGTGGCATGTGGAGTCTTCCCAAACCAGGGATTGAAACCATGTCCCCTGCATTCACCAGTGGACTCTCAACCACTGTACTACCAGGGAAGTTCAGGATGGATCTTTCTGTTTCCACAAAAAATGCAATTAAATCTGTAGATTACTTTGGGTGCTATTGACATCTTAACAATATTAAGTTTTCTAATCCACGAACACAAGATGTTTTCCATTTATTTGTGTCTTCTCTGTTCTTAAGAAAACCAACTGTACTAAGATATAATTAATATACCATAAAACTCACTCATTTGGGAATTCCAAATATTTTTCTCCCAGTCCATAGGTTGCCTTTCATTTTGTTGATGGGCTCATTCGCTGTTCAAAACTGTTTAATTTACATAGTAACATTTGTCTATTTATGCCTTTGTTGGCTGTGCTTTCAGTGTCATATGTAAGAAATCATTGCCAAGATCAATGTCAAGAAGATTTTCCCCTTTTTTTCTTTGGGATTTGGGTCTCATTTAAGTCTTTAATTCATTTTTTGTTGCTTTTTGTATATTACGTAAGATAAGGGTCCATATTTCATTTTTTTGCATGTGAACATCAAGTTTTCCCAGCACTGTTTGTTGAAGGACTGTCCTTTCCCCATTCAATGGTCTTGACAGTCTTATTGAAGATCAGTTGGCTATATTTGTGTTGGTTTATTTCTGGGCACTCTAGGCTGTGCCTTTGGTCTATGTGTCTGTTTTTATGCCAGTGCCATACCGTTTTGTTTACTGTATCTTTGTAATATATTTTGAAATCAGGATATGGGATGGCCCCGACTTTGTTCTTCTTGCACAGAATTTCTTTATTTGTTTGTTTTTTTTTTTGGGGTGTGTGGTTCCATATGAATTTTATGATGGTTTTTCTATTTTTCTAAAAAATACCATTGGGTTTTGATAGAGATTGCATTGAACCTGTAGATAGCTTTGGGCAATATGAACCTTTTAATGATACTAATACTTCTGATCCATGGACATGGGATATCTCCATGGATATTTCTCCACTTATTTGTGTCTGCTTTCTTTTATTTAGAGTTTTATAGTTTTGTTTTTAAATGAATGATAGCTAGTTGTATTAATATACCACATTTTGTTTATCCATTCATTAATGGATGGACATTTGAGTTGTTTTCACTTCTTGGCTACTATAAATAATGCTGTTATGAAAATCAGTGTACAAGTTTTTGTTTATATGTATTCTTTCAATTCAATGTCTTTTAGTATATTTACAAGCCTATGTAACAGTCCTACAGTCACACTACCCTGAATGTACCTGATTTTCTCTGATCTCAGAACTTGGTTAGTACTTGACGGGAGAAATATCAAACCTCAGATATGCAGATGATACCACTTTAATGGCAGAAAGTAAAGAGGAACTAAAGAGCTTCTTGATGAGGGTGAAAGAGGAGCATGAAAAAGCTGGCTTGAAACTCAACATTCAAAAAACTAAGATCATGGCATTTGGTCCTATCATTTTATGGCAAATAAAAGAAGAAAAAATGGAAACAGTGAGACTTTATTTTCTTGGGCTCCAAAATCATTGTGGACAGTGACTACTGCCATGAAATTAAAAGACACTTGCTCCTTGGAAGAAAAGCTATGACAAACCTAGACAACATATTAAATGGCAGAGACATCACTTTGCCTACAAAGTTCCATCTAGTCAAAGCTATGTTTTTTCCAGGAGTCATGTACAGATGTGAGAGTTGGACCATAAAGAAAGCAGAGGGCTGAAGAACTGATGCTTTCAAACTGTGGTGCTGGAGAAGATTCTTGACAATCCCTTGGACTACCAGGAGATCAAACCAGTTAATCCTAAAGAAAATCAACCCTGAATATTTATGGGAAGGACTGATGCTAAAGCTGAAGTTCCGATACTTTGGCCACCTGATGCTGAGAGCTGACTCATTAGAAAGGACCCTGATGCTGGGAAAGATTGAAGGCAAAAGGAGAAGAGGGTGGCAAAGGATGAGATTGTTAGATAGCATCACCAACTCTATGGACATGAATTTGAGCAAACTTCAGGAGATAGTGGAGGACAGAGGAGCCTGGTGTGCTGCAGTCTATGGGGTGCAAAGAGTTGGACACAACTTACTGACTGAACAACAACATGCAACAATCGCCATTCTCTAATTCCAGAATATTTTCATCTACCCAAAAAAGAAACCCTGTATCTATGTAGTCATTCCCCATTCTCTACTACCCCCCAGTCTTTGGCAACCACTATTCTACTTTCTGTCTCTATATATTTGCCTATTTTGGACATTTCACATAAGGGGAATCATGTGATATTTATCCTTTTGTGTCTGGTTTCTTTCACTTAGCATAATGCTTTCTAGTTTCCTCCATGTTGAATAAGGATTTAATTATTTTTTATGACTGAATAATACTCCATTCTATGATTATACAACATTTGTTTATCCTTTAGTCAGTTGATGGGCATTTGTATCGTTTCCACTTTTTAGCTTTCATGAATAGTGTTTCTGGGAACATTTGTATACAAGTTTTTGTGTGGATGTATGTTTTCAATTCACTTGGATATTTTCAGTATCTTTAGGAGTGGTATTGCTAAAACATATGGTTACTTTGCTTAATTTCTTTAGAAACTACCAAACTGTTTTCTAATGAACTAAACCTTTTATATTCCAACCAACAATGTATGGTTTCCAATTTCTTCATGTCTTTACCAATATTTGTTATTATTTATCTTCCAAATTTTGGGTTTTCTTACCAATAGACTTCTCTGTTTCTCAGCATTTTGTTAGCCTTCCCTCACTATGGTTGTCTCAGATGGAGTGTGTTCAAAGTCTTCCTGCTGAACCTCTGTAGTGGGTTAATTCAAGCAGTAGGCTAGAGCAAAATGAACTGATTAAGGTGTTTGATTTATGTTTCCTGCTTTGAGAGCATATAGATGCTCCCAAAGGAATGGTCTTCCAGAAACTTTTTATTACCACTCTACTATATGATAATGTTTTAAAGGTGAAAGCACAGTTTTCACTAGAGGGGTGTTTGTGTTTCTCCATAGTAGGCATAGGCTTTCCACCTACTTCTTTGTCTACACTAATCAAAACTTGAAGGAAGAAAGATTGATAACGTAACATGCTGCCCTTCTTTCACCCCAAAAGCCTAAGATCCTGTAATGGTTTTTGTAAAATCAGAACATGATTACCTAAGAAACCATGACTCCATGTAGGAAGCTCCTGTTGTCTTTTCTTTCTGCACTATTCACTCTTCTGTTTCCATTTTCTTTATGATGAATCAGCCTTTAACATGCAATGAAAATTCTCAAATATGTAGGCACTGACAATTTTTAAGTAATTGCAGCTCCTAGTAAAGAGGTTTTTCCATTTTTGAAATTTGCTATTTTTAAACATATCTTAAACATACAAAATTGTTTTGAAGAGAGTTATGTAGTTTTCTTATGTGAGAAGAGGAATGGCAAAGTTGGAAGCAATATTTAAGCATATTCTCAACAATCCATTTGAATTTCATTTGTAGGAAAGAGTATACTTTTAAGACACAACAGGACATAGCTTTTTTTGCCTCATGCTGGGAATCCAAACAAGTGAGTTGCATTTACATCTCAGCCCCTAACTTGATAAGTGGAATTCTAGATCATTATATTTGTTTGCAAAGAAGTACCAAGCAGTTTTAAAGGTCTGATATTTTCACTGAGATTTAATTTACATACCAAAAACTTCACAACTTTAAAGTATGCAATTCAGTGGTTTTTAGTATATTTAAAAGGTTGTGCAATCCTCACCACTCCTTAAATCCAGAAAATTTTCATCACCCCAAAAAGAAACCCCACGCTCAGTAGCAGTCACTCCCCTCTCCTCCTTCCCACCAGCCAATGACAACCACTAATGTACTTACTGCCTTTATGGATTTTCCTATTCTGGACATCTCATATGAAAGGAATCAAACAATACATGGTCTTTCTGACTGGGTGTTTTCATGAAGCATGTTTTCAAGGTGTATCAATGATGTAGCAGGCATCAGTGCTTCATTGCTTTTGAAAATTTTTATTGGATTATGGTTAATCCAATGTGTTAGTTTCAGATGTACAGCAAAGTGATTCAATTATACATATACAATACTCATTATTTTTCAGATTCTTTTCTCATACAGATTATCACAGAATATTGAGTAGAATTCCCTGTGCTATACAGTAGGTCCTTGTTGTTTGTTTGTCTTATGTATAGTAGTGAGGCTTCCCTGGTGGCTCAGTGGTAAAGAATCTGCCTGCCAATGCAGAAGATGTGAGTTTGATCCCTGGGCCAGGGAAGATCCCCTGGAGAAAGAAATGGCAACCCACTCCAGTATTCCTGCCTGGGAAATCCCGTGGACAGAGGAACCCAGCAGGCTACATACAGTCCATGGGGTTGCACAAGAGTTGGACACGACTGAGTGACTATTCAACAACATGTAGTAGTGTGTATATGTTAATCCCAGGCTCCCGATTTATTCCTCCCCTGGCCTGCCACATTTCACTTTTGGTAACCGTAGATTTGTTTTTTATATCTGTAATCTTGTTTCTCTTTTGTAAATAAGTTCATTTGTATCATGTTTTAAAATTAGATTCCACATATGAATGATATCATGTGATATTTATCTTCATCTGACTTACTTCACTTAGTATGATAATTTCTAGGTCCATCCATGTTACTGAGTGCTTCATTACTTTTAATTGCCAAATACAATTCCATTGTCTACATATACCACATTTTACTTATTCATTTACCAGTTGGTGGACTTTTGAGTTCTTTCCACTTTGGGGCTATTATAAATGATGCTTCTATGAATATTTGTATACTAGTTTTTGTGTGGATATCAGTTTTCGTTTCCCTTGGATACATACCTAGGAGCAGAGTTCCTTGAATATATGATAACTCTATGTTCAACCACTAAAGGAATTGCCAGTCTGTATTCCATAGTGACTGCACCACCTTATACTTTCACTAGCGTGGGTCAGTGTTCTCTTTTCACCAACATTTAATATTGTCTGCCTTTATATATTTATATAATACTTTAGCCATTATAGCTACCCTAGTGGGTATGAAGTGGTATCTCATCATGTTTTGATTTGCATTTCCTTAATGACATTATTTTGAGCATCTTTTCATGTGCTTTTGAACCATTTGTATGTCATCTTTGGGAAAGTGCATATTCAAATTCATTGCCCATTCTCTTTAAAACAAAAATTTAGTCACACCCCATAGCATGTGGGACCTTAGTTGCCTGACGAGGGGTTGAACCTACACCCCTTGCATTGGAAAGTAAGTAAGTAAGTAAGTGTTAGTCACTCAGTCGTGCCCAACTCTTTGCGACCCCATGGACTGCAGCTCACCAGGCTCCTCTGTCCATGAGATTTTCTAGACAAGGATACTGGAGTGGGTTGCCATTTCCTTCTCCAGGGGATCTTCCCAACCCAGGGATCGAACCCAGGTCACCTGCACTGCAGGCAGATTCTTTACTGACAACTACAAGGGACGCCAAAGAAGAGTCTTAACCACTGGACTGCCAGGGAAATCCCCATTGCCCATTTTCTAATTGGAATGCCTTTTTATTCTTGAGCTGTAAGAGTTCTTTATATATTTTGTATGTAAGACATATCATATATGTGATCTGCAAATGTTTTCTCCCATTCTGTGGGGTGTTTCACCACTTTCTTGATGGCACCCTTTGAAGTATAAAAGTTTTAATATTCATGGAATTATCTGTTTTTTTTATTTTGGTTGCTTGTGCTTTTGGTGTCTTATCTAAAAAGTGCCTAGATTCTCTAATCTAGGTCATGAAGATTTACACCTATTTTCCTTCTTAAAGTTTGATAGTGTTAGCTCTTTGATCCATTTAAAATTAATTTTTAGTATATGGTGTCACCAGTGTGTTCTTTTGGCAAAACTCTATTAGCCTTTGCCCTGCTTCATTCCATATTCCAAGGCCAAATTTACCTGTTACCCCAGGTGTTTCTTGACTTCCTACTTTTGCATTCCAGTCCCCTATAATGAAAAGGACATCTTTTTTGGGTGTTAGTTCTAAAAGGTCTTGGAGGTCTTCATAGAACCATTCAACTTCAGCTTCTTCAGTGTTACTGGTTGGGGCATAGACTTGGATTACTGTGATATTGAATGGTTTGCCTTGGAAAAAGAGATCATTCTGTTGTTTTTGAGATTGCATCCAAGTACTGCATTTCAGGCTCTTTTGTTGACCATGATGGCTATTCCATTTTTTCTAAGGAATTCCTGCCCACAGTAGTAGATATAATGGTCATCTGAGTTAAATTCACCCATTCCAGTCCATTTTAGTTCGCTGATTCCTAGAATGTCAACATTCACTCTTGCCATCTCCTGTTTGACTACTTCCAATTTGCCTTGATTCATGGACCTAACATTCCAGGTTCCTATACAATATTGCTCTTTACAGCATTGGACCTTGCTTCTATCACCAATCACATCCATAACTGGGTATTGTTTTGGCTTTGGCTCCATCCCTTCATTCTTTCTGGAGTTATTTCTCCACTGATCTCCAGTACCATATTGGGCACCTACTGACCTGGGGAGTTCCCCTTTCAGTATCCTATCATTTTGCCTTTTCATATTCTTCATGGGGTTCTCAAGGCAAGAATACTGAAGTGGTTTGCCATTCCCTTCTCCAGTGGACCACATTCTGTCAGACCTCTCCACCATGACCCGTCCGTCTTGGGTGGCCCCACACGGCATGGCTTAGTTTCATTGAGTTAGACAAGGCTGTGGTCCATGTGATTAGATTGACTAGTTTTCTGTGATTATTGTTTGTATGTCTGCCCTCTCGCAACATCTACTGTCTTACTTGGGTTTCTCTTACCTTTGATATGGGGTATCTCTTCACAGCTGCTCCAGGAAACCGCGGCCGCTGCTCCTTACCTTGGACAGTGGGTATCTCCTCACGGCCGCCCCTCTTGACCATGAACATGGAGTAGCTCCTCTCAGCCCTCCTGCGCCCACGCAGCCACCGCTCCTTGGACGCACTGGTCATAGCAAAAACCCTCTTCCAACAACACAAGAGAAGACTCTACACATGGACATCACCAGATGGTCAACACCGAAATCAAATTGATTATGTTCTTTGCAGCCAAAGATGGAGAATCTCTATACAGTCAGCAAAAACAAGACCAGGAGCTCACTGTGGCTCAGATCATGAACTCCTTATTGCCAAATTCAGACTTAAATTGAAGAAAGTAGCGAAAACCATTAGACCATTCAGGTATGACCTAAATCAAATTCCTTGTGATTATACAGTGGAAGTGAGAAATAAATTTAAGGGACTAGATCTGATACATAGAGTGCCTGATGAACAACAGACAGAGGTTCGTGACATTGTACAGGAGACAGGGATCAAGACCATCCCCATGGAAAAGAAATGCAAAAAAGCAAAATGGCTGTCTGGGAAGGCCTTACAAATAGCTGTGAAAAGAAGAGAAGCGAAAAGCAAAGGAGAAAAGGAAAGATATAAGCATCTGAATGCAGAGTTCCAAAGAATAGCAAGAAGAGATAAGAAAGCCTTCCTCAGTGATCAATGCAAAGAAATAGAGGAAAAGAACAGAATGGGAAAGACTAGAGATCTCTTCAAGAAAATTAGAGATACCAAGGGACCATTTCATGCAAAGATGGGCTCGATGAAGGATAGAAATGGTGTGGACCTAACAGAAGCAGAAGATATTATGAAGAGGGGGCAAGAATACATAGAAGAACTCTACAAAAAAGATCTTCACGACCAAGATATTCACGATGGTGTGATCACTCACCTAGAGCCAGACATCTTGGAGTATGAAATTAAGTGGGCCTTAGAAAGCATCACTACAAACAAAGCTAGTGGAGGTGATGGAATTCCAGTTGAACTATTTCAAATCCTGAAAGATGATGCTGTGAAAGTGCTGCACTCAATATGCCAGCAAATTTGGAAAACTCAGCAGTGGCCACAGGAATGGAAACGGTCAGTTTTCATTCCAACCCCAAAGATAGGCAATGCCAAAGAATGCTCAAACTACCACACAATTGCACTCATCTCACACGCTAGTAAAGTAATGCTCAAAATTCTCCAGGCCAGGCTTCAGCAATATGTGAACTGTGAACTTCCAGATGTTCAAGCTGGTTTTAGAAAAGGCAGAGGAACCAGAGATCAAATTGCCAACATCTGCTGGATCATGGAAAAGCAAGAGAGTTCCAGAAAAACATCTATTTCTGCTTTACTGACTATGCCAAAGCCTTTGACAGTGTGGATCACCATAAACTGTGGAAAATTCTGAAAGAGGTGGGAATACCAGACCACCTGACCTGCCTATATATAGGTCACCTGAAACCTATATATAGGTCAGGAAGCAACAGTTAGAACTGGACATGGAACAACAGACTGGTTCCAAATCAGGAAAGGAGTACATCAAGGCTGTATATTGTCACCCTGCTTATTTAACTTCTATGCAGAGTACATCATGAGAAATGCTGGGATGGAAGAAGCACAAGCTGGTATCAAGATTAAAGGCAGAAATATCAATAACCTCAGATATGCAGATGACACCACCCTTATGGCAGAAAGTGAAGAGGAACTAAAGAGCCTCTTGATGAAAGTGAAAGAGGAGAGTGAAAAAGTTGGCTTAAAGCTCAACATTCAGAAAACGAAGATCATGGCATCTGGTCCCATCACTTCATGGCAAATAGATGGGGAAACAGTGGAAACAGTGTCAGACTTTTTTGCGGGGGGGCTCCAAAATCACTGCAGATGGTGATTGCAGCCATGAAATTAAAAGATGCTTACTCCTTGGAAGGAAAGTTATGACCAACCTAGATAGCATATTCAAAAGCAGAGACATTACTTTGCTAACAAAGGTCCATCTAGTCAAGGCTATGGTTTTTCCAGTGGTCATGTATGGATGTGAGAGTTGGACTGTGAAGAAAGCTGAGCACCGAAGAATTGATGCTTTTGAACTGTGGTGTTGGAGAAGACTCTTGAGAGTCCCTTGGGCTGCAAGGAGATCCAACCAGTCCATCCTAAAGGAGATCAGTCCTGGGTGTTCTTTGGAAGGAATGATGCTAAAGCTGAAACTCCAATACTTTGGCCACCTCATGCGAAGAGTTGACTCATTGGAAAAGACTCTGATGCTGGGAGGGATTGGGGGCAGGAGGAGAAGGGGACGACAGAGGATGAGATGGCTGGATGGCATCACCGACTCAATGGACGTGAGTTTGAGTGAACTCCGGGAGTTGGTGATGGACAGGGAGGTCTGGCGTGCTGCAATTCATGAGGTCGCAGAGTCAGACACAACAGAGCGACTGGACTGAACTGATATGGTGTGAGGTAACTTCCCTCTTTTGTATGCAAATATACATTTATCTCAGTATCTTTTGTTGAAAAGACTATTCTTTCCCCATAGAATGGTCATGGTACCCTTGTTGAAAATCAGTTGACCTTAGAAGTGAGGGTTTATTTATGGACTTTCTTTCTTACTCCATTGATCTATACGTCTTTAGGCCAGTATCACACTGCCTTCATTAAAGTAGTTGAATAGTAATTTTTGAAATGAAGAAGTGTAAAGTTCACATTCTTTGTCCTTCTGATCCCTCCAGTGGCTGCTTAGTTGCTGGTTTTCACTGTGGTTGTGGGCTGTTGATTTTTAAGGCTACCACAGGACTGGGGAGGGAGCATGGAAACACAGGGACTTTCTAATAACACAAAGCTTACTGTTCTTATCAAGATTAAGCCATTTTCTTGAAGAAATGTTCTCTGGATTTTTGTAAGCTTTCAGTTATTTTCTGGAATACTGGAAAAGTTACTTTTGACAATTTTTGGCTAGTGTTTTCATTGCTTTTACGGAAGGGAGGGTTTTCAGAGTTCCTCATTTCATCATTCTTGAAGTCATCTAGATCTGAGTTTTTAATCTCCACTACTTCCTCCTCCTTTGCACCAAATGTTGTTAGATCAATTTGTGCAGCTTTCTAGGAATTGAATAGGTAACAGAATCACAGATTATCACATACATTTGGGCTTCCCTGGTGGCTCAGACGGTAAAGAGTCTGCCTGCAATGTGGGAGACTCAGGTTCGATCCCTGGGTCAGGAAAATCCCCTGGAGAAGGAAATGGCAACCCACTCCAGTATTCTTGCCTGGAGAATTCCCATGGACAGAGGAACCTGGTGGGCTATAGTGCATAGGGTCAAAAAGAGTGGGACACGACTGCGCGATTTCACTTTCTTTCACAAACCAGCAAAAAACTTCTGTGTAAGACAGGATCCTTGTCTTTTTATGTATTAATGTGTATATCACTTACCCACACTCTACTGAAGTAGAGTATTAAAATGGGAAATTCTGTCATATATATATGTGTGTGTGTGTGTATATATATATATATATATATATATATATGATCCAATCTCCATAGTACTATTTTGTAAATTGACCAGTAATATCCTTTACAGCACTTTATTATCCTTTAGCACAGGATCCGGTCTAAGATCAGATATAGATTTATTTGTCGCATCTCTTTAGTTTGGAGCATGCACACAGTCTTTCTTTTATGACACTGCGATTTTTTTAAGAATAAAGCCTTCATTCCTTTTGTTTTAATAGACTGTTTCTCATTTGGAGTTTGTCTAGTATTTCCTCATATTTAGACCCACGTTATATATTCTCGGCTAGAAAACTACATACTTGCTGTTGTGTCATTCATGGGGTTTAATATTGAGAGACATAAGATGTTTATCTGACCTCCATGGGTGATGTAAATTTTGATCATCCAGTCAGGTTGTTTTCTGATTTTTCCACTTTACACTTAATATTTTTTTCTCTAACAACTAATAAGTAGTCTGTGGAGAGACATTTTAAGAACAATGTAAGTATTCTGATCCTCATCAAAAATTTCCCTTTGGTTTGGCATCAATTGATGATTCCTGCTTAAATCAATCTTTACTATGATGGTTGAAAAATGACGATTTTCCAGCTCCAATGCTCCCTCTGCAATTACCATTCAATACTCAAGGACTCATATTTTAAAACAGCTTTATCTATGGTCCTTTCTATGTGGGGAAGCTAGTATGACATACTACAGTCAAAACCAGCTTGTTGGTCTCAATGAGGATAATATGGTGTGGTGGGGGGAGCTACTAGGATAGGTAGCAGAGCCTGTATGGGTAATCAGAAATTGTAGTTCAGTGGTCCTTTGACATTATATAACTGACCAGGTACCCTAGGGACATATAGATGTGCAGTCCACTGAGCAACTAACAAAATTCCTGGTTTAGTGAAGGGAAACATGGTTTGATCTACCACAATAGAGAGTCACGACCTTTCACCCCATTACCATATCTGAGTCAGTTTATAGATTTATGATCTCATAAATGAAGAGGAGTCCAGGTACCCTTAAAGAAGAATACCACAAGTATGTATACATTTTCCTCCTCATTTTCTCCCCAGTGACACTGAAGCCATTTTCCCTGCAGAAGGGGAATATCCACATTTTGGAGAACAGTAGATTCTAATTTTGAGTTAACACTATTTTCTGGACAGTCAGAGCACTATGGCCACCAGCCATAGACTTTTAGGATAAGGATTGACAGCATATAAGTACAGTTTTGACCCTAGGCAGTCTCTCACCATAGGCCCAATGAAATCACCAAGCCCAATTCAATGAAAATATTCCCAGTTCCTAAAGGTATAAATGAAATGCATATCCTCAGCAAATGACAGAATTCCCACTGGACTTCTTGAGCCACAGAGATAGGACTTTTGAGACCATTATGGAAGAAAAGGCCAAGTATAGACTCTTGGAACTCCACCTCCCTAACAATGAAGCAATATTTCCTCCTTGGTAGAACAGTAGAGATAAATGTTACCATAGTGGCTCAGATGGTAAAGAATCCACCTGCAAGGCCGGAGACCTGGGTTTGATCCCTGGATTGGGAAGATTCCCTGGTGAAAGGAATGGCTACCCACTCCAGTATTCTTGCCTGGAGAATTCCATGGACAGAGGACACTGGCGGGCTACAGTTCACGGGCTTGCAAAGAATCAGACATGACTGAGTGACTTTCAGATCAACATAGGAGATACAGAAGTGATGATTTAATCATATTTGGCTACTTTAAAAGTCAGGTGAGTCTGAAAGTGACCTTAAATTATCATTAATTGTATGTTAACTCTAAATCTGGCTACTGTTCCAGATGTGATCTTGTAAACAGTTGG
Organism: Ovis aries; assembly: GCF_016772045.2. NCBI lineage: Eukaryota > Metazoa > Chordata > Mammalia > Artiodactyla > Bovidae > Ovis > Ovis aries. The sequence goes on along the minus strand of NC_056080.1, from coordinate 100,822,291 downwards.
CAAGTAGCTATTGATCTAATGAAAGCACTTTCTTTATATACCAATCAGGACAAATATTAGGGTGAGGTGAGTGAAGCAGTTGCCTCTGGCACAAAATTTAAGGGACTTCCCCCAAAATCAGTAACCAAGATAAATGATATTTTAATGCAATATTTTACAAAACTAAAACTAACGCAAAAACCTGTGACATACAAAATAGCAAAATTTTAAATAGAGACAAGGTTAGCAACAGAGAATAGCAGAAGCAGAATTCCGCAGATTATGTCAATTCTTCAGCCATGTGCTACTAATTTGCAGGGAACACTGATCATCTCATCATCCCACAGCACATCATTGTGCTGCTGCTGCTGCTGCTGCGTCACTTCAGATGTGTCTGACTCTGTGTGATCCTATGGGCTGCAGCCCGCCAGGCTCCTGTGTCTATGGGATTCTCGGAGAATTCCAGGGACGGGGGAGCCTGGTGGGCTGCTGTCTCTGGGGTCGCACAGAGTTGGACATGACTGAAGCGACTTAGCAGCAGCAGCAGCAGCAGGCAAGGGTACTGGAGTGGGTTGCCATGCTCTCCTCCAGGGGATCTTCCCAACCCAGGGATAAAACCCGGGTCTCCTACATTTCAGGCAGTTTCTTTACCGGTGAGCCACCAGGGAAGCCCCTATCATTATGCTAGTCTACCACTGATAACATCATATTGACTAAACACAGAAAGCAAAAATTAACAGGTACCTCAGATGCTAGAAAATGGGCAACAGTTCTCCCCAAAATACAAGGTTCTCCTGACACATCAGTAAAATTTTGGTGGGAGGGGGGCAAGTACATCCAGGATTTGGGACATACTGAATATCCCTTCCAAAGTAAATAAAAAGTGGTTGCACCTTTGACTCCCTATCATTTAAAGAATTGGAGAAGGCAATGGCGCCCCACTCCAGTACTCTTGCCTGGAAAATCCCATGGACAGAGGAGCCTGGTAGGCTGCAGTCCATGGGGTCGCTACTAGTTGGACACGACTGAGCGACCTCACTTTCACTTTTCACTTTCTTGCATTGGAGAAGGAAATGGCAACCCACTCCAGTGCTCTTGCCTGGAGAATCCCAGGGACGGGGGAGCCTGGTGGGCTGCCGTCTATGGGGTCACACAGAGTCGGACATGACTGAAGCGACTTAGCAGCAGCAGCAGCAGCAGCATTTAAAGAATTTCAATGGATTTTGTAGATAACATAGATCATGTTTGACTGGTTGCTTCTTTCCATTTACTGGCCTACAATGCTGTAATCTTCCATCTTTGAGAGAACACAGAGCAAGAGATGGTGCTCCACCTAATCCAAGGAGTGGTTATACCACTTGGCCACTATAACCCATTAAACCCAATGGTACCAGAAACATTTGTGGCAGACTGGGATGTTATAATAGCTTACGGAAAGTCCATACCCAAGAATCACAGCAAGGAGTCCCTGGAGTTCTTAAACAAACTGATATTCCCTTAAGCAAGTAACTTTTCTCCTTTAAAACCAATCCATGTCTTGCTTCTAGTTTCTGGTTGTTTTTAGTTTCTGGTTGAATTTCTAACACAGATCTTCAAGTGACTAATTATAACCCAAACTGCCCATCATGAATTGAATGCTAAGAGTCAGCTGCCTAGCTATAACCTTAGATGTACCCTGAAGCATTTTCCTCTTCAATGGAAGCTATTGAGTATATATTCAGAATGTGGCATGAGTAGATATTGAAGTTACAAGTCCCAGCATATCTACTCCTGCTTCATAGCTATTTTTGCAATACCTACAACCTCATGGGAAGTTCAAGGCTTATTTAAAACTGGCTCTGCGTAATATGCCTACGACAGCCAGAAGTGAATTGTTCCAGCATTATAGCCCTGAGAGCTATCCCAGAAGAACAGTGGAGAAGTAAAGTCCTCCCAGTGTGCAGAACTTCAAGGAGTACAACTTCAGGTCCACTTTGCTTACTTGGCCTTTAGGCCAGGATCTATACCAGTGGTTGGCAAACTTTTTGTCTAAACAGCTAGGTAGTAAATATTTTCAGCTTTTAGGCCACATATGATCTTGTTGCAACTACTTAATTTTACCCCTGTAGTGCAAAAATGACCATCAGTTCAGTTCAGTTCAGTCACTCAGTCGTGTCTGACTCTGAGACCCCATTGAATCGCAGCACGCCAGGCCTCCCTGTCCATCACCAACTCCTGGAGTTCACTCAGACTCACACCCATCGAGTCAGTGATGCTATCCAGCCATCTCATCCTCTGTCATCCCCTTCTCCTCCTGCCCCCAATCCCTCCCAGCATCAGAGCCTTTTCCAATGAGTCAACTCTTCGCATGAGGTGGCCAAAGTACTGGAGTTTCAGCTTTAGCATCATTCCTTCCAAAGAAATCCCAGGGCTTATCTCCTTCAGAACGGACTGGTTGGATCTCCTTGCAGTCCAAGGGACTCGCAAGAATCTTCTCCAAGGATATGTATTTCAATAAAACTTTATTTATAAAAGCAGGAGTTTACCAGCCTCTTAGCTATACAATTCACTGGCAGAATCTAATGGTTTGATTTGTTGTTATGGACTTGGAAAACATGAAAGTAGAAAATTGGTAACTAGATTAGCCTCTTAATTTGGGGTCCACAGAATCCTAAGTGGCTGGAAGATGGAACAATATAATATTATATAATCCTGGTTTCCTTAATAATCTTATGTATTTTATGTGTTGTACTTAAAAATACTACTCTGAGAATGGGTTCATGAGCTTTACCAGACTACCAAAGCTTTTAAAAGACAAAATGGTAAGAAGTCTTCAGAATGGGCCTCGAGAATGAGAACTTTCATGTCTCAAGTAGAATGCATGCTAAAAGGCCTTAGCCTCCATTGCAAAAGTATTGTACCAGCAGGGTGAGAGAGAGAGTGAATCCAGAAACAGTTTCTGCTTTAGGGAGGGAAGTTGCTACCCCATCCATAAAGGAAGGGGTCTAATGCAATCAACCTTCCCTAAAGTTATGGCTAGTCACCTCAAAGTATGGTACTTTACCAGGGGCTCAAAGTGTGTTGCTGCTGATTGGGTTGAAGTCCACAAGATTCACTGGTGTTATGTACACTGTCACCGAAGGTGCAGGTCTCATAGATCACTGGAAAGGTTACTGAAGACTCAGTTATGGTATCACCTAGGAAACCTACACCTTGCAAGGCTGGGATGCTGCTACAGATATGGAATCACTCTGAGTCAGCCAATAGTACATATAATGCTATTTCTTTCATTGTCTGAATACATGGGACTGGGAACCAAGAAGTAAAAAAGGTTACTGGCACCTCTCATGAATCATTAAACATAATGGTCCATTGACAAACCTTTGTTTCCCATATTTGAAACTTAGAAGTTGAGGACAGCAGTATCTTTGATAGACTCTGGCAGTAATGACAACTTCATTACATCAAAAATCTTGGTGGCAGGTCACCAGACAATGGAAAAAGTATGGACAAGACCACTTGAAAGCTGTGAGTATGAATGAGATTTTATTTCTGGGAGTTCCAAGAAATAATGTGGTTGAGTTTTGATGTGGAGAGAAACTGGAGCCTCCACAGGAAAGAACTCAACCAAACACAGAGAAATGATGAGTGCGACACTCTGACCATATTGTGATTATTTAAACATTATAATGGCATTTTTTTCCATGAAATCTGTGAATTTTACAGTCATGCAGCTGAAAGAATCATGACTTATGTTTTATAATTTATATAGCTGTTTTGATATATTTTTGACCATCTTACTTCTTTTAACTATTGACATTTTTTGTATCTCTGTGTATGTAGATATGTGCTCCCCTATCAATGTTGTACCCATCTTTACCTTTAAGATGAGAAGGAAAGACCTCAGTCCTCCTCCTGTGTATCTCTTTTATTCTCACTACTACTGCACTCACACTTCCGGCACCAGATGTGTGGAGATTTACCCCACCAAGCAAATTCTCTGTGCCACCAGCTGGCTGTCCTAAGATTTAACTCAATTCTGATAGGATCTATCTGGAGATATGTCAGATTCCACAGGTGAGCTCAGTCCCACAAGACTGCCCCCTGCCACATACACACTCACACACGTGTGCGCACACACACACACACTTCAGATGCCAGTCACAAGCCCTGACCAACTGGCTATAGATCAGAAATTCCAAGGACCCTCTCTTCAGGTTTGATTAATTTGTTAGGGTGGCTCGCAGAACTCAAGAAGACATTTACTTACATTTACCAGTTTATTGAAGGATATGATAAAAGATACAGATGAACCACCAGATGAAAGATGCACAGGGGAAGAGCTGAGAGGGTCCTGAGAACAGGAGCTTCTGTCCCCATGAGGTTGGTATATGTCACCTTATGACTGACCATTAACTCCAATACCAGCCCTTCTCCTTTCTCAAAAGAAAGGGGGAAGGGCTGAAAATTGCAAGCCACTAATCATGGCTTGGTCTTTCTGGTGACCAGCCTTCATCCAGGAGACAGCCAGGAGCCCCTTTCCCCCTAGAGTTGCCTCAATAGAACAAAAGATACTTCTATCACCCAGAAAATGACTTGGGTTTTAGGAGCCTTATACCAGTAACCAGGGAAGAAACCAAGATAAAATTTTTCTACTGTCTCACAGTGAGCATGTCTTTTATGTCACTCCAGGCTGGTGCGGTCTGGGATAGCATAGATTATAATACAATTTTGTATTATATAAAAATACAATTACAAATTGTAATACAATTTTTTACTCTCATAATGTTCACCCTAACAAGATTCTCAACTCCTTAAGGAGAGGATCTTTGCTTTATATCAGTTCAGTTCAGTTCAGTTCAGTCACTCAGTCGTGTCCGACTCTTTGCGACCCCATGAATCGCAGCACGTCAGGCCTCCCTGTCCATCACCAACTCCCAGAGTTCACTCAAACTCACGTCCATAGAGTTGGTGATGCTATCCAGCCATCTCATCCTCTGTCGTCCCCTTTTCCTACTGCCCCCAATCCCTCTCAGCATCAGTCTTTTCCAGTGAGTCAACTCTTCGCATGTGGCCAAAGTACTGGAGTTTCAGCTTCAGCATCATTCCTTCCAAAGAACACCCAGGGCTGATCTCCTTTAGAATGGACTTGTTGGATCTCCTTGCAATCCAAGGGACTCTCAAGAGTCTTCTCCAACACCACAGTTCAAAAGCATCAATTCTTCGGCATTCAGCTTTCTTCATAGTCCAACTCTCACATCCATGTATGACCACTGGAAAAACCATAGCCTTGACTAGATGGACCTTTGTTAGCAAAGTAATGTCTCTGCTTTATATCAATGTTACTCAAAGTGTAGTGTGTGGACTCTATATTACCAGTCCATAGCTAGACAAGTATAGGAATTAAGATTAAGCATTTTAAATTATTTACAGAAGTTTGACAAGATAATTTTCATGTCTATACAATCTTTAAAATTTTTTGGATTTTTATTTTCTATGACATTGATCTTTTAATTCTTCTAATAGTTTGTTTTTATTGTATTTTATAAAAGTATTAGTTCACTACAATTTGCAAATTTTTAGAAATGTCCTTCACCACATATTTTGAGAAGCAGTATTTTATATAACTTTTTTTAAATCGGAAGCTTTAGAGAAGACGAGATGGCAGAGAAGAAGGATGTGAAGCTTTTAAGTTTGACGCCACTTTTTATAGTTTAATTTGTTGTTGTTTGGTCGCTCAGTCATGTCCAACTCCTTCCGAGCTCATGGACTGCAGCATGTCAGGCTTCCCTGCTGTAGGTGCTTTAATTTTGCTTCTTTTAATCATTCTTCCTTGTATTGTCAGGATTCTTCGGCAGAGCATTCAGAAACTCTCAACTGAGCTGCACCTGATTATTTTAAACAAAAAAGGGGGAGTTGCCGGGGGCCAGCGTGAGGAACTCCGCCCATAGCAAAGGTCATGAGAAAGGAAGCTTGGCATACGCAAAGGCGTGATCAAGCCTCAGGAAACCCCCTGTTCCCAAGCATCTACCCCCAAAACCAGAGTACTTTATGGGGGGCTCTCCCCATAACCATTTCTCTCGGAGAAGGAGTTAACTTGCAGCTCCAAGTTAATAAGAATTCCTGGGTGTGACAAGAGTGTTTCAACTTACGAACTCTGAAGGTTCTCTGGCCTGCCTGATTAGGTTCGTCTGGCCGCATGTGATTGTTTACCAGCCTCCCAACTATGAGGGGCACGGGATGTTTCAAAACTTTCTAAATACAGACTCTTTTGAGAAGTTAGAAGATCATTAGTATAGTATTAGTGGGTTGATTAGGAATTATATTGCTGAAGGGTTTTTTCTTCATTTGTCGTGCCAGTAATTACTGCTAATTCCCTGCCCTGGGTGTGACAAGGATGTCTCAGGTCAAACCTCTCTGCTGACAGACTAGCTCGTGTGACAACCTCTCAACCATAAACAGCACAGAGAGTTTGGAGTATTAGCGTAGGGCTTTTTTCATTGATGAGTCAATGATTGCCATCAGGCCTCCATATCCTTAGGCACCTGGGAATATATTAATCAATGTATTTGGAATATAGAAAAAGAAATATAGTAGTTTTTTGATGTTAGCAATACTAGACTTTTTGAGTTAATGAATTTTCTCTTTTGTTATAGATCACTGTACTTTGGTATAAATCACTATAAATCACTATGCTATGTAAAAATGTAACTTTATCACTATCTTAAGACAAAATAGATCTTAGGGGAACATTGGTGAAGGGTTTACATTTGTTGAGCCAATATTTGCTGCTAAATCTCCATATTCCTGCCCTTATAATGAATATAACTAGCATATAGGAGAAATAAGTATTAACCTTTAAGATTAATCATGTTAAACCTTAGGTTAATTAAATTCCTTTCTTGATTGTAACTCACTACACCCTCACCCTATAGGAATGCAACTTTATTTGGAGGGTGGCGCCTGATTTAAGAAAAAATCACCCCTGGAAAAATAAGTTTTCTGGTTAACTGACTGGTATCAGAAAGGGCCATAAAATGTCAGCAGACCTCATGGCTAGAAGATGATGTAAAAACCCATAAGACCTTTGTATAATTTTATATGAAGCACCTGATTGTGACAAGGGTCAGGTCTGCTGACCCCCACGTGACTCTGTATTCATCCCTATGTATAACAAAAAGGTATATAAACAAACCTGAAAAATAAAGAAATCGGATCAGTTTCTGGAAAGACTGATTCCCCCGTGTCGTTTCTTTCTTGCTCCCCGCTTTCCTGGCTGAATTCCCATCTGAAATGTGGGTACTCACCAAGCCTGCTAATTCTGCCTGGGCTTCTGAGATCGGACCGGGGAGGCCTCAGTGCCTCCTCTCCTTCGGGAGAATGGAAAGATGCCTGCGGCCTACGTAGGTAGTGATTGATATTCTGTGTAAACCAGTTATTCAGCCTCTTTCTCTCCACTAATTTTCCTACTACACTATCCATTTCTAATCTCTCTATATATCTGTAATTAAATAAGTTTTTTCCAGGATGCAGATTCTGTCCCCACCTTCGAATTACCCTGGATCCACCGGGGCTGGACCCCGGCAAGTGGCGCCCAAACATTTGGCTTAACAAATGTAAACCCTTCACTAATGTTCCCCTAAGATCTATTTTGTCTTAAGATAGTGATAAAGTTACATTTTTACATAGCATAGTGATTTATAGTGATTTATACCAAAGTACAGTGATCTATAACAAAAGAGAAAATTCATTAACTCAAAAAGTCTAGTATTGCTAACATCAAAAAACTACTATATTTCTTTTTCTATATTCCAAATACATTGATTAATATATTCCCAGGTGCCTAAGGATATGGAGGCCTGATGGCAATCATTGACTCATCAATGAAAAAAGCCCTACGCTAATACTCCAAACTCTCTGTGCTGTTTATGGTTGAGAGGTTGTCACACGAGCTAGTCTGTCAGCAGAGAGGTTTGACCTGAGACATCCTTGTCACACCCAGGGCAGGGAATTAGCAGTAATTACTGGCACGACAAATGAAGAAAAAACCCTTCAGCAATATAATTCCTAATCAACCCACTAATACTATACTAATGATCTTCTAACTTCTCAAAAGAGTCTGTATTTAGAAAGTTTTGAAACATCCCGTGCCCCTCATAGTTGGGAGGCTGGTAAACAATCACATGGGGCCAGACGAACCTAATCAGGCAGGCCAGAGAACCTTCAGAGTTCGTAAGTTGAAACACTCTTGTCCAGGAATTTTTATTAACTTGGAGCTGCAAGTTAACTCCTTCTCCGAGAGAAATGGTTATGGGGGAGAGCCCCCCATAAAGTACTCTGGTTTGGGGGGTAGATGCTCGGGAACAGGGGGTTTCCTGAGGCTTGATCACGCCTTTGCGTATGCCAAGCTTCCTTCCTCATGACCTTTGCCATGGGCGGAGTTCCTCACGCTGGCCCCGGGCACTTCCTGGTCCATCACCATCTCCCAGAGTTAGCTCAAACTCATGTCTGTTGAGTTGGGGATGCTATCCAATCATCTTATCCTCTGTCGTCCCCTTCTCCTCCTACCTTCAATCTTTCCCAGCATCAGGGTCTTTTCCAATGAGTCAGCTTTTCATATCATGTGGCCAACATATTGGAGCTTCAGCTTCAACATCAGTCCTTCCAATGAAAATCCATGACTGATTTCCTTTACGATTGACTAGTTTGATCTCCTTGCTGTCCAAGGGACTCTCAAGAATCTTCTCCAACCACCGCAGTTCAAAAGCATCAATTCTTTGGTGCTAAGCCTTTTTTTATTTTCCAACTTTCACATCTGTACATGACTACTAGAACAGCTATAGCTTTGACTATATGGACCTTTGTAGACAAAGTAATGTCTCTGCTTTTTCATATGCTGTCTAGGTTTCTCATTGCTTTTCTTCCAAGGAGCAAGCATCTTTTAATTTCATGTCTGCAGTCACCATCTGCAGTGATTTGGGAGCCCAAGAAAATAGTCTGTCACTTTTTCCATTGTTTCCCCATCTATTTGCCATAAAGTGATGGGGCCAGATGCCATGATCTTAGTTTTCTGAACGTTGAGTTTTAAGCCAGCTTTTTCACTCTCCCCTTTCACTTTCATCAAGAGGCTCTTGAGTTCTTCTTCACTTTCTGCCATAAGGGTGGTGTCATCTGCATATCTGAGGTTATTGATATTTCTGCCTTTAATCTTGATTCCAGCTTGTGCTTCTTCCAGTCCAGCATTTCTTATTATGTACTCTGCATATAAGTTAAATAAACAGGGTGACAATATACAGGCTTGATGTACTCCTTTGCCAATTTTGAACCACTCCATTGTTCCATGTCCAGTTCTAACTATTGCTTCTTGATCTGCATATAGGTTTCATAGGAGGCAGGCAAAGTGGTCTGGTATTCTTAAGTCTTTAATAATTTTCCACAGTTTGTTGTGATTCTCATAGTCAAAGGCTTTAGCATAATCAATGAAGCAGAAGTAGATGTTTTTCTGGAATTCTCTTGCTTTTTCTATGATCCAATAGATGTTGGCAATTTGGTCACTGGTTCCTCTGCCTATTCTAAATCCAGCTTGTACATCTGGAATTTCTTGGTTCACATACTGTTGAAGCCTATACTGAAGGATTTTGAACATTACTTGGCTAGCATGTGAAATGAGTGCAATTGTGCGGTAGTTTGAACATTCTTTGGCACTGACTTTCTATGGAATCGAAATGAAAACCAACCTTTCCCAGTCCTGTGGCCACTGCTGAGTTTTCCAAATTTGCTGGCATATTGAGTGCAGCACTTTCACAGCATCATCTTTTAGGATTTGAAATAGCTCAGCTGGAATTCCATCACCTCCACTAGCTTTGTTTGTAGTGATGTTTCCTAAGGCCCACTTGACTTCACATTCCAGGATGTCTGGCTCTAGGTGAGTGATCACACCATCATGGTTATCTGGGTCATTAAGAACTTTCTTGTATAGTTCTGTGTATTCTTGCCACCTCTTCTTAATATCTTCTCCTTTTGTTAGGTCCATGCCATTTTCTGTCCTTTTTTGTGCCTATCTTTGCATGAAATGTTCCCTTGGTATCTCTAATTTTCTTAAAGAGATCTCTAGTCTGTTCCATCTTATTGTTTAATTATAAAGACTGAAATACAAGTGACAATATGCGCAAAATATTTCCAATGAAATGAGAGGAAGGAGAAGAAAGAAATCTTTGGTGTATATTATCGATATACACCTGTAGCATTATAGACACCATCAGATATTTATTTTAGCTCAGTATATCTCAGACAATAGGTCAATGATAACTTGTAACATCTCTTGGTTCTAATGTGAAGATTTTTAATACAAGGGATAAAAAGGAATTCCATGTTTGGATTTTGTCCACCAAATAAATTTGTTTTTGTGAACCATAGTTCTTGATACACACAAGTTTACTTTGAAAGACATTTTGTAAAATCCTCCTTTCACTTATGACTTTTAAAATGTTTTTTAAATGGTGGATCTTATACTAGTTTAACTTCTGTTTTATCCAGTATGATGCTGGTTCTTAAATGCATGATTGATAACACATTAATGCTTATGTTGTAAAGTCTTAATGCTGTATTTCATGTGTGAGCCTAGAATGAAGAAAACTCTGAAAATGGAGATATCTTACCAAAAAATGAATAAAAATTATGTCTAATAACTAGACTATTAATTCATTCAACATGTATTGGACACCCAGGCACCAGATACCCAAAGCTAGGCCATGGTATGGAAATGTAATTTTAACTTTCTTGCAACCAGGAATACTCTTATTTTGTACCCCATTAATGGCCAGGTAGTATATCCTTGAAAACAGTTTCTATTTGTCTAATACTAGAAGCCTAGTTCAAATTCATAATTGTTGAATGAGCTATTCTGGTGCACTGAGGATTAACCCATTTCCATATTATATTACATTGAAAGGTAAAAAAGAAAGGAGATAAGACTACATGTACACTACAATTACAAAAGGGTAAAACATGCATATGAAAATAGCCCAGAAATCAGTAAAACTGCTAATAGCTGTGTTGGAATAGTGGCATTATGGGCGGTTTTTATTTTTTCAAATCTTTTGTAATATATTCTTTTCATAATTTAAAAAATAGAGGCAGTAGACAGGAACAGACATTTCACAAAAGAGGAAATTCAACTAGTAAGCAAACATAAAAAAAAATTTGCACTCACTAGAGAAAGAATATATATTAAAACATCACTGTGGTACAATTCTTCCCCTAATTGGCAAAACAACTTTTTTTTAAAATAAAGCTTAACCCATGGCTGATTCATGTCAATGTATGGCAAAAACCACTGCAATATTGTAAAGTAATTAGCCTCCAATTAAAATAAATTAATTAATTTAAAAGTAAATAAATAAAAAATAAAGCTTAAATGTCATTGAGGATACAGGAAAACAGTGCTCTTATACATGATAGATGGCACTATAATTGGTTTGATCCTTGTTGTGGGTTGAACTGTGTACCCCTAAAATTCATACATTGAAATCCTCACCCTTAATGTAGCCTTATATATGGAAATATGATTGTTGCAGATGTAATTAGTTAAGTTAGGATGACATGTTGCTGGAGTATGGTGGACCCCTAATCCAATATGACTAGAATCCTTAGGAAAGGGGGAAATTAAATTTTTGTTGTTTAAACCACCTAATTTGTGGTATTTTGTTACGGCAGCCCTCAGTTCAGTTCAGTCGCTCAGTCGTGTCCGACTGTTTGCGACCCCATGAGCCACAGCACGCCAGGCCTCCCTGTCCATCACCAACTCCTGGAGTCCACCCGAACCCATGTCCATCGAGTCTGTGATGCCATCCAACCATCTCATCCTCTGTCGTTCCCTTCTCCTCCTGCCCTGAATCTTTCTCGGCATCAGGGTCTTTTCAAATGAGTCAGCTCTTCACATCAGGTGGCCAAAGTATTGGAGTTTCAGCTTCAACATCAGTCTTTCCAATGAACACCCAGGACTGATCTCCTTTAGAATGGACTGGTTGGATCTCCTTGCAGTCCAAGGGACTCTCAAGAGTCTTCTACAACACAGAAAACTAATAAAACCCTTATACAATTAAAATGGCAAAAATATATTTATATATTATATAATATAGTTACATTTGTATATATAAATTCAAGTCATATGTGATCAACTATGCATAAAAATAATGTGATGAAACTGATTTTTCTTTCTCTTCTACCATTTTATTTAATGTATCTCTTTTATAATGAAAGGAAAATTAATAAAATGTAAAAATAAGAACAAATTTTTAATTCCCTTACCAATTAATTCAGGGACTAGTAATTGAGAAATATATCTATTTAGTCTCTGAAGGACATTTCAGTTCTGAAATTCTTAATTCTGCAAAATAGTTTTCTTGTTGGTGTATCAATATTTCTTGTAGGTTAAAAAACCTTCCAAGGATATATGGATGAAAATTCAATCAAAACCTCATTGCTAAAAAGGATTCAAGTCAAATACACAACTGCAGAAATTGCAGGACTCATTGAATTCCCTGTATCATCCCTGACAGATGCTCATCTGGCCTCTGCCCAAGTACTTCCAATGATAGGGAGGTCACTGCTTTTCCAATTAGGCCAGGCAATTGTTGCATAGCAGTTATAGCTAAAAGTCGCCAGTGTATTAAGCTGAATTCTGCTTCTCCTTATTGTGCCCAGGGTTCCCTTTGGAACAACACAAAATAAATTCATTCTCCGATTTATATGGCTCCCTTTTAAATATAAGAAGCCTTTTGAGGTAATATATTTAATTCCTGATATTATTTCTTGTCTGATATTGTTTCCAGAGATCCTCTTTTCATGCTTACTTGGTTGCTCCCTAGTCTCTCAGTGTGTTTCAAAATATGATACAAAAACAAAGTTCTCCAGGTATAAACTGAACAAAGCAGATTAGTGTGAACAATTATCACAGCTGATCTAGAACAAGGCTAAATGCTAAAAATTTATTATTGCTACTAAATACTTTTTCAGGCTCTTTACATATATTATTTTGGTTCTCTCAATCATCATGCATTATTATTAGTCATATTTTACAAATAAGAAAATGGAGGCACCAAGAAGTAACTTGCCTAAGATCACAGAGTCCAAGCTAAGACCAGTTGACATCCAAAGCCCTTTCTCTCAACCAGCTCTTAATATGCATTTCTGGAATGCGTGTTTAATAAATTCTTGTTGAATGAAAGAAGGATTTATATATTTACTCTTTTAGTAATTTTTTGGCCTTGTCCTAATCTTGGCACTTACAGAATTAACAGTGAACTGAAATCACCAGATGCTTGTCATATAAGCAGACTTTAACTCTCATCCTAAACAACCTTAGCCCACATCTCACTAACCTCAATGCAAAAAAACCCGTACATTTCTATTACATTTCACTTGTTTGTGGCTCATCATTACAGCCTGTTGAACTAGTTCTGAATCCTGTCATATGGTGCTCTCCTATCTTTGTATCATCACAAATTTGCTAAACACACCTTCTCCAATAACTCTTCAGTTTGAAAAAGAAAAAGATTTTTAAAATTCCTAATTTTCTATGACATCAAATATTGCTTTGATAGCTACACATTTAATGAATAAAATAAAAGTAATGACAATAGGAAAGCATACCCTGTAATTCAGTTTTAATTATTTCATGTTGGTATTCAGCCCTAATGGGGCTGAAGCTATGCTTTTCTGGTGCTTCTTTTTAAGACTGAGATAAAGACCTTCCCCAAAGGTCTCCAACAGACTTTTCCATTTGTGTCATTATCAGAATTAAATCACATGTCCTTGCCTAAGCCTGTCATTAACAAGGATAATGGAATTCTCATGGTTGCAGAATGGGGAAAATATTTGCAAAAGATACATCTGATAAAAAAGGACTATTATACCAAATATATGAAGAACACTTACAACTAAATAAAACAAGCAACCTGTGGGGGGGGAAAAAAAAAAAGGGTCAAAGACCTTAACAGGCACCTCAACAAAGAAGATATACAGATGGCAAGTAAGCATAGGAAAAGATGCTCCACAGCATATGTATTCAGGGAAATGTAAATTAAACAAGATATGAGTACACTCCTATCAGAACAGCCAAAATCCAGAACACTGACCATATCAAGTGCTGGCCAGGATGCGGAACAACAGGAACTCTCATTCATAGCTGAGGGGAAAGTAAAATGGTACAGCCATTTTGATGATTTCTTATAAAACTAAACATACTCTTTGTTGCCATACAATCCAGCAATCTCCCCGCTTGATATTCATCCAAAGGAGTTGAAAATTTTTGTCCACACAAAAACTTGTGCACAATGTTTACAGTAACTTGCCTCCCAATTGCCAAAACTTGGACTCAACCAGGTTGTCCTTCAGTAGGTGAATGGTTGCATAAACCGTGGTTCATCTAGACACTGGACTGTTATGTGATGCTAAAAAGTAATGAATGATCAAACCATGAGCAGACACGGAGGAAACTCAGATGCCTATCACTAAGCGAAAGAAGACAATCTGAAAAGGCTACATACTAGATGATGCCAACTCTATGACATTCTGGAAAAAGGAAAACTACGAAGATATTACAAAGATCAGTCAGTAGTTGCCAAGAGTTGGGGGTCAGAGAGGGATGAATAGGCAGAGCACAGAAGATTTTTAGGGCAGTGAAAATATTCTGTATGATACCATGATTATGGATATATGTCATTAAGCATTTGTCCAAATGCATAGAATGTTCAACACCAAGAGTGAATGGTAATGTAAACTATGGACTTTGGCTGATAATGATGTGACAACATAGGTTCAACAAATGTAACAAATGTACCATGCTGGAGGGGATGTGGGTAACAGGGAAGGAGCGGGAGGGAGGCTGTACATAGGTGGGAGCAGAGGTAAACAGAAAAATCTCTGCACCTATTGCCGTGAATCTGTCACTGGCAAAGGCCATTAACAATTCCCAGGAGATAAAAATAGAATCTAGGTAATAAAATGAAGTCTAACCCTTTTTGTCCTTCCCTTGTCCTTTGTGCTTAGTCTAGTTTCACTTGTTCCTGGGGGGTTGTGTATGGAGGCCTCACATCCGGCACTTCAGAACAAAGTCCTAGCGTGAAATGGCTGTGCCTGATGCCTCAGCTTAGCGGGCCCTGTGCAGAAGCTCTGTACATGACATTGCAACCCAAGATGGTGGCAGCAGACTAGATGCTGATAATGCTGCACATGACCAAGATGGCGGTAAAGTTCAGAAGCGTTGCGCCCAGCACTTGGATCTGGACTGAGTGCTATGAGCAGCACAACCATGCCCCACCCGTGAGAAATCCTGGCCCCTGCCCGCTGACAAAGCCTTATAAAGCAGCCCTGCCCATAGACGTGTGCTCTACAGCACAAGCTTGCACCTCCCCACTCTGATCAGAGCATTCCTTTGCTTTCTTTGCCTCTGAACTGAACTTGGTCTCCTTCTGTTGGCTCCAATGACACTGGGCAGGAGGACCGTTGTTGGACCCCAGCTAGAGAGAGAGTCAATAACAAATCTAAAACTGCTCTAAAAAAAATAAAATAAGTTTTAATTAAAAAATTTACCAAGGCCAGCTTAGCTTGGTAACAGACTGAGCTAGAAGGGATCGAGCCTCTGTTGACACCTACAGTGCCTCAAACCAGTACAAATTGGGGTTCTGTTATCGTGGAAGAGGTGGTGATGGTAGGCAATCAATGGTGTCTGCAACATGTACCAGGATATACTGACAGTTTAAAATGTGGGATGAACAGATAACATCCAGATGTACTTGCATGTTATATATAGTTAGATACTATTTGGCAGTGGAATAAAACTATTAAAACCAAAGGCCATTGGAAAAAGTAAACTAATGCAGTGGTCCACTTGGTGGACATTATCATGGATGAAAAGTGGAGCTGATCTCAAAATGCTATAAACAAATTACCACATATTTCATCCATTCAACAAAGATTGAATCAAAAAGGGAAGGAAAATTTCTTTCAAAAAATCCAAGTAGAATTCAGTAAATGCACAACAATGAAGTATCATGATTTTGCATTTATTCCATAGAAAAATAAACAATATACTTCAGGCTTCCTTATGTTTATACAAGTATACTCCATAGTTTCTTTGATGTCTTCAGTATAAAGGCACACTAATACCAGTTTTTAATAAGGAGTAAGAGTGATATAGTGAATATTTCATTTTCAAGAGTTGGCAAAAAGATTATTTTTAAGTTTACTTCAAAGGAAAAGGATGAAATAATAAAAGATGAAAGACTGATTCATGTTCTCAGTGCTAGTTAATTCAGAAGACGCCACAGTCCCATTTTTATCTACTGACTGCAATCTTTCTAAGATAATTGATCTAAGTTTCTGTTTTATTGCATCCGCTGTCACTCATTGCATTGTTTGCCAGATTAGAAGTGTTTGATATAAGTTTATGTACTAGGTATAATTTCAATATGTCATCCAGTCTTTACTCATCTTTCACTGTCAGTTTATGGCTTAAAATTGCCTCTCCAAGAAATCTTAATTCACTATTATCTAACTGCTGCATTAAAAAATAATGAAGGAGCGGGACTTCATCACCTACCATTTCAAACATAATTCCATAAACCCTACACACTCAGAGCTACAGCATGATTAGTTTGGTTGGATTTTAAATTATTGAGTCCAATTTATAACAGTTTTACAAAAACTACATTTCAAGTCCCATGAACCAGATTCATTACCTGGAATTAGGAAAACAGGAAGTATTTCTAAAAGAATTGTAAAGACATCAGTGGTATTCACAGGATCAGATGGATGAGTACAATATTATCAAATCCAATAGATAGAAAAGTGTCCTTATTTGGTGGGACTGGTACGTTTTGTTTGTGACACAGTAAAACAGACAATAAACACAAGTCCAAGTACCTGCTACGGAGCTAACAGAAGGGATATTTAGCCATGTGCCCTGGAGAGTACATATGCCTCAACCGTAAATCAAGAGGAAATTCTAGAGCAAGTGCAGAGAAGGAAGTTTGTTTTTCATAGAGTGAAGTCAGAAAATCTATAAGAGGGGATGACCCATGAAATTCAAGGAACAGAGCAATGATATCTCAGAAAGTAACAATTTGGTTCAGAAGTTTCTAAGAAGCTGTGGTGAGTAATGCATTACTCAGAAGCCGTTAGCCCACAGTTCCCCCTGAAGACAAGTCTGCTGGGAGTCCCCTTCAACCTCCCATCAAGTTACAGAGCAGGGACTTTTTGTTTAAATTCAAACAAGCTTATCAAGACCATGGTGGTTCAGGAAATAGGCAACAAAGGAAAGTACAATAAATAAAGTGCTCTTCACAATGAAATTTGTCATACTTTTCGAGAAAAGTAACTATCAAAAGAATTTTGCATAATACCTTACCCCAGGGGGCTGAAATCAAAGTTTTCACAAATTCTTAATCTTTCTACAAAGTTGGAAAAGATGGTGTAGCACATAGCAGTACAAGAGAGCAACATCATTCGTTCATTCAATAAGCATGTATTTAGTACCTACTATGTGTAAAATTCAGTGTAAACATAGAGGATACAGAATCAAAGAAGACATTGGTGTTGGCCCCCAAGAGGTATGTTGGAGGGAGATAGGCAAATAAACTCATAATTCCAATCAAGTATAGGGAACCCTAGGGTGTATCCGGATAGAGGTTACCCCCATCTTCATTCTATTCCCTCCTGGCATCCTTTCTCATATATTCCCCCAAAATGTATAGATGAAAATAGAAAATGGTAGGAAAAGGAAAGATAGAGAGGCTTATGAAATGAGCAGAGGATAGCTAAATCAGCCAGAAATCCAGAATGCGCGAAATTGACCACTTCTGGTTTTGTCAACAAATAAATTCCAAGGGGAAAAAAAGAGGGGGGAGCAGAAACCTTACATTTAAAGAGATTTAAAAAACATAATAACCAAATGTAATGTGTGAAGTTTGCCTAGATCCTTATTCAAACAAGTCAAAAATTATAGGACACAGAGAAAATTTAACACTATCTGGATATTTGACATTAAGGAGTCATTGTCAATTTCTTTAAGTGGATAATCATATTGGAGTTGTGCCTTTTTTGAGTTCTTACCTCTTAGAGACTCTTACCAAAGTATTTACAGATGAAGTGATAGGATGGTAGAGATTTGCTTTCAAATGATCTAACAGGGGGTGCAGGGAATGTGGCAGGCTGTAGAATAAACATAATTGACTATATGTTAAAAATTTTTGAAGCTAGGAGACAGTTACATGGTGGTTCATCATATTATTCTCTTTACTTCTGTGTATGTTTGAAATATTCCATATTAAATAAATCATCTTAGGGAGTCAGAGGAGGTTTCCCAAAGGAAATTTGAAGTGAATTTTGAAGGTGGACAAGAGCTATCTAGCTGGAAAAAAAAAAAAAAGGCCATCCTCTCATCTCAAAGAACTTAAAAATAATAGTACCTTTAAAAAAAACCACACACATAAAAACTGTGAAGTATACCATGCGTGTAATAGTGTATTTAAGGCAAATACATAGTTTAAAGATTAAAAATACAATGAAAATCTGTGACATACCACCCAGCTTAAGAAAGAATGCCTTTAAAACCTTCCAAGCCACTCCTCAGCCTAACATCCCCTTCTCACCACCTGCAAGAGCTAGCCACTCTGTTGAATTTTGTGCTATTTATTCCTCGTTTGTCTTTAGAGTTTTTATCACATGTGTTTACCTCCATAACCACAAACCGATAAGATATTACATAGTTTTACCTGTTTTTGAACTTCAAAGAAATGAAATTATACTGCATGTGTTCTCTGACTTACTTTGTTCAACATTTTCGAGATTTATCTGTGATTCTTTTTTGGTAATTGCAGATTATTCTTTTGTTTTGGTTTTCCATTTAATGAATATGCCATATTTATGCAACCATACGGAGAAGGCAATGGCACCCCACTCCAATACTCTTGCCTGGAAAATCCCATGGACGGAGGAGCCTGGTAGGGTGCAGTCCATGGGGTTGTGAAGAGTCAAACACAACTGAGCAACTTCACTTTCACTTTTCACTTTCATGCATTGGAGAAGGCAATGGCAACCCACTCCAGTGTTCTTGCCTGGAGAATCCCAGGGATGGCGGAGCCTGGTAGGCTGCCATCTATGGGGTCACACAGAGTCGGACATGACTGAAACGACTTAGCAGCAGCAGCAGCAGCAGCATACAACCATAGATATAATTTATACAACTGATGAATGCTTATGTTGCCCTCAATTTGGGGCAGCTTGCTACTAAAACTAATCATTTACACATCTTTCGAGCATAGACGCAAGGGTTTTCCTAGAACTGGAAAATGTCAGTTTTCATTCCAATCCCAAAGAAAGGCAGTGCCAAAGAATGTTCAAACTACTGCACAATTGCACTTATCTCACACACTGGCAAAGTAATGCTTAAAATTCTCCAAGCCAGGCTTCAACAGTACATGAACCATGAATTTCCAGATGTTCAAGCTGGATTTAGAAAAGGCAGAGGAACCAGAGATCAAACTGCCAACATCCGTTGGATCGTAGATAAAGCAAGAGAATTTCAGAAAAACATTTACTTCTGCTTTATTGACTACGTCAAAGCCTTTGACTGTGTGGATCACAACAAACTGGAAAATTCTTAAAGAGATGGGAATACCAGACCACCTGACCTGCCTCCTGAGAAATCTCTATGCAGATCAGGAAGCAACAGTTAGAACTGGACATGGAACAACAGACTGGTTCCAAATTGGAAAGGGGTACGTCAAGGCTGTATATTGTCACCCTGCTTATTTAACTTATATGCAGAGTACATCCTGAGAAATGCTGGACTGGAAGAAGCACAAGCTGGAATCAAGATTGCTGGAGGAAATATCAATAACCTCAGATATGCAGATGACACCACCCTTATGGCAGAAAGCGAAGAACTAAACAGCCTTTTGATGAAAGTGAAAGAGAAGAGTGAAAAAGCTGACTTAAAACTCAAAATTCAGAAAACTAAGATCATGGCATCTGGTCCCATCACTTCATGGCAAATAGATGGGGAAACAGTGGAATCAGGGAGAGACTTTATTTCTTTGGACTCCAAAATCACTGCAGATGGTGACTGCATTCATGAAATTAAAAGAAAGAAAAGGTCGGTTTTCATTCCAATCCCAAAGAAAGGCAATGCCAAAGAACGTTCAAACTCCTTGGAAGAAAAGCTATGACCAACCTAGACAGCAGATTAAAAAGCAGAGACATTACTGTGCTGACAAATGTCTGTCTAGTCAAAGCTATGGTTTTTCCAGTAGTCATGGATGGATGTGAGAGTTGGACTATAAGGAAAGCTGAGCACCAAAGAACTGATGCTTTTGAACTTGTGGTGTTGGAGAAGACTCTTGGAGTTGTTTAGAATGGACTGGTTGGATCTCCTTGCAGTCCAAGGGACTCTCAAGAGTTTTCTCCAACACCACAGTTCAAAAGCATCAATTCTTTGGCACTCAGCTTTCTTCACAGTCCAACTTTCACATCCATTCATGACGACTGGAAAAACCATAGCCTTGACCAGACGGACCTTTGTTGGCAAAGTAATGTCTCTGCTTTTCAATATACTATCTAGGTTGGTCATAACTTATCTTCCAAGGAGAAAGTGTCTTTTAATTTCATGGCTGCAATCACCATCTGCAGTGATTTTGGAGCCCAGAAAAATAAAGTCTGACACTGTTTCCCCATCCATTTCCCATGAAGTGATGGGACCAAATGCCATGATCTTCGTATTCTGAATGTTGAGCTTTAAGCCAACTTTTTCATTCTCCTCTTTCACTTTCATCAAGAGGCTTTTTAATTCCTCTTCACTTTCTGCCATGAGGGTGGTGTCATCTGCATATCTGAGGTTATTGATATTTCTCCCGGCAATCTTGATTCCAGCTTGTGCTTCTTCCAGCCCAGCGTTTCTCATGATGTACTCTGCATAAGTTAAATAAGCTGGGTGACCAATATCCAACCTTGTCATACCCCTTTCCCGATTTGGAACCAGTCAGTTATTCCATATCCGGTTCTAACTGTGTTTTTTGACCTGCATACAGGTTTCTCAGGAAACAGGTAAAGTGGTCTGGTACTTCCATCTCTTTAAGAGTTTTCCACAGTTTGTTGTGCTCCACACAAAGGCTTTAGCGTAGTCAATGAAGCAGAAGTATATGTTTTTCTATAATTCCCTTGCTTTTTCTATGATCCAACGAATGTTGCCAATTTGATCTCTGGTTCCTTTGCCTTTTCTAAACCCAACTTGTACGTCTGGAAGTTCTCAGTTCATGTACTGCTGAAGCCTAGCTTGAAGGATATGAAGCATAACTTTGCTAGCATGAAATGGGCCCAATGTACAGTAGCTTCAACATTTTTTGGCATTGCCCTTCTTTCGGATTGGAATGAAAACTGACCTTTTCTAGTCCTGCAGTCATTGCTGAGTTTTCCAAATTTGCTGGCATATTGACTGCAGCACCTAACAGCATCATCTTTTAGGATTTTAAATAGTTTTATGCGTTTTTTTGTGTGTGCTTAGTCACTCAGTTGTGTCCAACTCTTTGTGACCCCTTGGACTGTAGCCTATCAGCCTCCTCTGTTCATGGGGATTCTCCAGGCAAGAGTACTGGAGTGGGTTGCCATGTCCTTATCCAGGGGATCTTCCCAACACAGGGACTGAACCCATGTCTCCCACATTTCAGGTGGTTTCTTTACCGTCTGAGCCACCAGCGTAGCCCAGGATTTGAAATAGCTCAGCTGGAATTCTGTCACCTCCACTAGCTTTGGTTGTAGTGATCCTTCCTAAGGCCCACTTGACTTTGCACTCCAGGATGTCTGGCTCTGGATGAGTGATCACGCCATCATGGTTAACCAGGTCATTGAGATCTTTTTTTGTATAGTTCTTCTGTGTATTCTTGCCTCCTCTTCTGCTTCTGTTGTTAGGTCCTTGCCATTTCTGTCCTTTATCATGCCCATCCTTGCATGAAATGTTCTCTTTGTATGTCCAATTTTTTTGAAGAGATCTTTAGTCTTTCCCATTCTATTGTTTTCCTATATATCTTTGCTATGTTTAAGACCTTCTTATCTCTCCTTGCTATTCTCTGGAACTCTGCATTAAGTTGAATATTTCTTTTCTCCCTTGCCTTTTGCTTCTGTTCTGTCCTCAGCTATTTGTAAAACCTCCTCAGACAACCACTTTGCCTTCTTGCATTTCTTTTTCTTGGGGATGGTTTTGGTCACTGCCTCCTGTAAAACTTATGAACCTCCATCCATAGTTCTTTGGATCTGTCTACCAGATCTAATCTCATGAATCTATTCGTCACCTACGCCTATATAATCATAAAGGATTTTATTTAGGTCATACCTGAATGGCCTAGTAGTTTTCCCTACTTTCTTCAATTTAAGTCTGAATTCTGCAATAAGGAGTTCATGATCTGAGCTGCAGTCAGCTCCAGGTCTTGCTTTTGGTGACTGTATAGAGCTTCTCCATCTTTGGCTGCAAAGAACATAATCAATCTGATTTCAGTGTTGACCACCTAGTGATGTTCGTGTGCAGAGTCATCTCTTGTCTTGTTGGAAAGGGGTGTTTACTATGACCAGTGTGTTCTCTTGACACATTTATGTTAGTCTTTGCCCTGGTTCATTTTGTACTCCAAGGCCAAACTTGCCTTGAGATACCAAGAGTTTCCAGGATCACTTGACTTCCTACTTCTGCATTCCAATCCCCTATGATGAAAAGGACATCTTTTTTATTTTTATTTTTTTGTGTGTGTGTTAGTCCTAGAAAGTGTTGTAGGTCTTCGTTGAACTGGTCAACTTCAGCTTCTTTAGCATCAGTGATTAGGGCACAGACTTGGATTACTGTGATGTTCAAATGGTTTGCCTTGGAAATGAACAGAAATCATTCTGTCATTTTTGAGCTTGCACTCAAGTACTGCATTTTCAGACTCTCTTGTTGACTATGATGGCTACTCCATTTCTTCTAAGGGATTCTTGCCCACAGTAGTAGATATAGTGGTCATCTGAATTAAATTCACCCATTCCTGTCCATTTTAGTTCACTGATTACTAAGATGCCGATGTTCAATCTTGCCATCTCCTATTTGACTATGTCCGATTTACCTTGATTCATTGACTTAACATTCCAGGTTCCTGTGCAATATTGTTTTTTACAGCATCGGACTTTACTTTCTTCACCAGACACATCCACAACTGAGCATCATTTCCACTTTGGCCTGGCTGCTTCATTCTTTCTGGAGCTATTAGTAATTGCCCTCCACTCTTCCTCAGTAGCATATTGGCCACCTCCTGACCTGTGGGATGATCTTCTGGTGTCATATCTTTTTGCTTTTTCATACTGTTCATAGGACTCTCCTGGCAAGAATACTGGAGTGGGTTGCCATTTCCTCTTCAGGTGGACCACTTTTTGTCAGAACTCTTCACTTTGACCCATCCATCTTGAGTAGCCTTGACTGGCATGGCTTATAGCTTCATTGAATTATGCAAGCCCCTTTGCCATAGCAAGGCCATGATCCAAGGATTAAGACTGCTTTTTTGAGATGTCAGCTGATTACATCAACTCAAAATGGAAAGAGACTGTCAACTCCACTGTCACTCAGCCAATGGTGTTAACAACACTCAATAATGTCTCTTCGTAGAACTCAGCATTGAAAAAAGTGTTCCATGAGCATAGTTTGGCAACATATATCTTGCACCTTATGAGGGAGTGAAAAGTTGAACTTAGGTGCCATTTGCTGCAAAGCAGAGACAGTTCTTCAGGCTTCATCATAGCTGGAATAAAACATCCCTCAAGACTATTCCCCTCCCATTATTTTAAGTCCTTGCTCACCAAGCATATTCGTGAATTGTATCTCTGAACAATTCTGATATCAAGAAAAGGGAGTACTTTACATAAGACAGTACTCAAACATTCGATTTATGGAAAAGTGATTACGTCTATTGGAGGACAAGATGCTGAAGTATAAAACTGGCTGACAACAGTGAGAATGGAAATATGAAGATTACATGACAATTCCTTAGAACTCTGAGAGGTCAAGAGTTTAAGCTTGGGGCCTGAGAATATGATAATGCAATTAAACAGACATAAACTATTCAAAAGGACAGGTGTGAGGTGGGGGCGGGGAGCAGAATTAGAAATGATGACATTGGCATATACTAGATGTGTGGGGCCTTTGAGATATCCAGGTGAAGATGGCCAAGTTGGGAGCCTGGAAATCAGGTCTGGAGTTCAAGTGGAAAACTGGAACCAGAGATACATATTTAGAAGTCGTTCATGTAAGCTTGAAATGAAATTACTAAGAGAGGGAATGCAGAACAGGAAGAATTTTGAGCACGAGATCTTGAAGGCATATCTACATTTAGGAAATAAAGAAAAGGAAGAAGAGCCAGTAAAGGCAACACAGAGACTGTCAAAGAAGTGAAAGGAGAACCAAGAACACAGAAGGCAAGGAGAGAAAGTAAGAACTGAAGGAGGAAAGTAAAACAGTTTGGAGTAGGTCCTCTAAATAAAACTGTGGGGATTCACCTAGTGATAAAAAAGAGGTAGATAGTAAAGAAAGCTTCCAGCTTTGTAATCATTATTTAGTTGCCAAGTCATGTCCAACTCTTTGCCACCCCCATGGACTGTAGCCCTCCAGGCAGCTTCCAACTATTCAGCACCTATTAAGCAGCAGGCACTGTGACAAGAACTTTGCCTGGATCACTGTTTTTATCATGGTAGAATCTACACAACATAATATTTACCATCTCAACGATTAAGTGTACAGTTCAGGGGCATTAAACACATTCATTTTGTTGTGTAACCATTACCACCATCCACCACCATAACTCTTGTCATCTTGCAAAACTGAAACCCTATATCTATTAACTCCCCACCCCCCCTCCCCTCAGCTCCTAGCAATCATTATTACACTTTCTGTCCTTATGATTTTGACTAAGTATCACATAGTTGTGGAATCATAGTGTTTGTCTTTTTGTGACCGGTCATTTCACTTAGGATAGTGTCCCCAAGATTCATCCTTATTGTAGCACGTCACAGACTTGCCTTCCTTTTTAAGGCTCAGTAATATTCCATTGTATGCATATACCACTGTAAGATCATAGAAAATATATATATTGGTCTCTGCCCCTAGTTCCTGGCACAGGACCCCAGAAAACCGTGCAAACTCCTAAGTGATAAGAGCACAAGGAACATCTTGTGTTCTAATATTTGGTTTTTGACCCTGGTCCCTGACTCAAGGCTCCTAAACTCCCTGAAATTTCCTAGGTGGTAGGAGCATCATTTGTTCTGATGACCAGTAAGTCTGGGTGAGCTCCTGGATGGAGGCTGGTCACCAGAAATACTTCGTCATGATTAGAAGCTTGGAACTTTCAGCCTCAACCCCACTTCTCTAGAGAGGGGAAAAGGGCTGGAAATAAAGTTAATAATTGATTACGCCTATGTGATGAAACATTCATAAAAATCCCAGTGTGTGTGTGCTAAGTTGCTCAGTCATGTCCAACTCAGTGCTGCCGTATGGACCATAGCCCACCAGGCTCCCCTGTCTGTGGGATTCTTCAGGCAAAATACTGGAGTGGATTGCCATGTCCTCCTCTGGGGGATCTTCCAGACCTAGGGATCGAACCCATGTCTCTTAATGTCTCTGCACTAGGAAGTAGGCTTGTTATCACTAGCCCCACCTAGGAAGCCCCAAAATCCCAGTAGTAGGTGATAAAGGGAGCTTCCAGGTTGGCGAACACATCCATGTACCAGGAGGGTGATGAACCCAAATTCTGCAGAGACAGACGCTCCTGTACTTGTGACCCTCCCAGACTTTGCTCTATGGGTATATCTTCATCGGGCTGTTCTGTGCCTTTTATCATATCCCTTAATAAACTGGTAAACATAATTGCTTCCCTGAATTCTTTGAGCCATTAAAGCAAATTAATACAACTTCAGGAGGGGGTCATGGGATCCTTCAGTCTGTAACCATGTTGGAGAGAAGTTGTGGATAACCCAGGGATTGGGTTACCTGGCAATTGGCATCTGAAGTGGGGGTGGGGGCAGTTTCTTGGGACTGAGAGCTTAACCTGTGGGGTCTGACTCTATCTCCAGATAGAGAGTGTCAGAATTGAGTGAAATTATAAGATATTCAACTGAGGTATCAGAGAAGCGCTTAGTGGGGAAATCACCCTCCTACCACATCAGGTGTCAGAAGTATTGTGAACTAGTAGAAGTGTGAGAGTAAAGGAGAGGCTACTAGGTTTTTCCTCTTTACAACCATATTTTGCTTGTCCATTCATCCACTGATGGACACTTGGTTTGCCTCCATGATTTAGCTATTGTGAATAATGTTGCTGTGAGCATGGATGCACAAATAACTCTTTGAGACACTGCTTTCAATTATTTTGGGTATATACCCAAAAGTGGCATTGCTGGATCATATGGTAATTCTATTTTTAGTTTTTTTTGAGGAGCTCCCATACTGTATTCTACAGCAGCTGTACCATTTTACGTTTCTAGCAACAGTGCCCAAGGGTCCCAATTTCTTCACATTTTCACCAACACCTGTTATTTTCTTGATTTTTTTTTATAGTAGCCATCCTAATGGGTGAGAAGTAGTATCTCATTGTAGTTTTGATTTGCATTTCCCTAAGGCTTTTTATTGTCACCCTGCTTACTTAACTTATGTGCAAAGCACATCATGAGAAATGCTGGGCTGGAAGAAGCACAAGCTGGAATCAAGATTGCTGGGAGAAATATCAATAACCTCAGATATGCAGATGACACCACCCTTATGGCAGAAAGTGAAGAGGAACTAAAAAGCCTTTTGATGAAAGTGAAAGAGGAGAGTGAAAAAGTTGGCTTAAAGCTCAACATTCAGAAAACGAAGATCATGGCATTTGGTCCCATCACTTCACGGGAAATAGATGGGGAAACAGTGTCAGACTTTATTTTGGGGGGCTCCAGAATCACTGCAGATGGTGACTGCAGCCATGAAATTAAAAGACGCTTACTCCTTGGAAGGAAAGTTATGACCAACCTAGATAGTATATTAAAAAGCAGAGACATTACTTTGCGAACAAAGGTCCGTCTAGTCAAGGCTATGGTTTTTCCAGTGGTCATGTATGGATGTGAGAGTTGGACTGTGAAGAAAGCTGAGCGCCGAAGAATTGATGCTTTTGAACTGTGGTGTTGGAGAAGACTCCTCTTGAGAGTCCCTTGGACTGCAAGGAGATCCAACCAGTCCATTCTGAAGGAGCTCAGCCCTGGGTGTTCTTTGGAGGGAATGATGCTGAAGCTGAAACTCCAGTACTTTGGCCACCTCATGGGAAGAGTTGACTCATTGGAAAAGACTCTGATGCTGGGAGGGATTGGGGGCAGGAGGAGAAGGGGACGACAGAGGATGAGATGGCTGGATGGCATCACCGACTCAATGGACGTGAGTTTGAGTGAACTCTGGGAGTTGGGGATGGACAGGGAGGCCTGGCGTGCTGTGATTCATGGGGTCGCAAAGAGTCAGACACGACTGAGTGACCGAACTGAACTGAACTGAATGATTAGTGATGTTGAGCATCTTTTATGTTTATTGCCATTTGTATTTTTCTTTGGAGAAATGTCTATTCAGATTCTTTGCCCATTTTTGAATCGGGTTGCTTGTTTTCTTTATTGTTGAGTCTTTGAAATTCTCTTTATATTCTAAATATCAGATATATGATTTTCAAATATTTTCTCCCATTATGTGGGTTGCCTTTTTATTCTGTGGATAGTATCTTTTGATGCACTAATTTTAAATTTTTCATTGAAGCCCAATTTGTGTATTTTTTTCCTATTGTTACTCACGCCTTTGATGTCATATCCAAGAAATCATTACCAAATGCAATGTTGTGAAGTTTTTGTCTCATGTCTTCTAAGAGTTTTATTGTTTTAGGTTTTACTTAGGTCCCTGATCCATTTTGAGTTTATTGTTCTTTGCCTATTATTATTACTATTATTATTACTGTGCCACATAGCATGTGGAATCTAAGTTCTCCAACCAGGGATTGAACCCATGCCCTCTGCAGTGGAGGTGCAGAGTCTTAATCACTGGACCAGGGGGGAAGTCCCTGCCTATATTATTTTGAATTTTCTCAACAACTCTTAACAGTAGAAGTTCTCCAACCAGGGATTGAACCCATGCCCTCTGCAGTGGAGGTGCAGAGTCTTAATCACTGGACCAGGGGGGAAGTCCCTGCCTATATTATTTTGAATTTTCTCAACAACTCTTAACAGTAGAAGTTCTCCAACCAGGGATTGAACCCATGCCCTCTGCAGTGGAGGTGCAGAGTCTTAATCACTGGACCAGGGGGGACGTCCCTGCCTATATTATTTTGAATTTTCTCAACAACTCTTAACAGTAGATAGTATTGGTATTCCTATTTTACAGAAGAGGAAACAAACTTTCAATGATGAGGACCTTGTCCAAGGCCATAGTGATAGTAAGAGGAGTCAGGATTCAAACCCATGTTTATATGACTCTACAGCTCAGGTTCTTGCCATATATCATACAGTCAAGGCTTGGCCAAGATTAGCAGGAAATTATAAGAAAATTAGCCACTGCCTGACTTTTACTTGAGAGTTGGAGATGTGCGGTTTCCCCAAAGCCTGGAATTGGCCAGAGGACCTCAGAGTTCATTTCTGGTGTGACTGAACATAAGCTCAGTTGGTAAGTGAGCATAACAAAGAGAGTGGAATGGTGATGGGCATGGGGGGCAGGGGAAGGCGAGGCGGAGGGAGCCTCAAAGCATAGAAAGAACTTAAAGGCCTAGATGTGGTCAGATCAAATGTAGAAGGCTTTGGTAAAGATGGGAGTTTCAGAGTTTGCACTGAAATCTTAGGAGATGTAGCACTCCCCAAAGCCAGACACACTTACTCTAGATCTTTGCACACAATGTTTTTTCCTACATCCAATACTGCTTGCAACCGGCATACCCACCCCAGTCACACACACACCCTGACTTTGCCTGGTTAAGTCTTACTCACCCTTCGGTCTCAACTTAAAGTTCAGTCACTCAGTCGTATCTGACTCTTTGCAACCCCATGAATTGCAGTATGCCAGGCCTCCCTGTCCATCACCATCTCCCGGAGTTCACTCAAACTCACGTCCATCGAGTCGGTGATGCCATCCAGTCATCTCATCCTCTGCCGTCCCCTTCTCCTCCTGCCCTCAATCCCTCCCAGCATCACAGTCTTTTCCAATGAGTCAACTCTTCCCATGAGGTGGCCAAAGTACTGGAGTTTCAGCTTCATATCATTCCTTCCAAAGAACACCCAGGACTGATCTCCTTTAGGATGGACTGGTTGGATCTCCTTGCAGTCCAAGGGACTCTCAAGAGGAGTCATCTCCAACACCACAGTTCAAAAGCATCAATTCTTCGGCGCTCAGCTTTCTTCACAGTCCAACTCTCACATCCATACATGACCACTGGAAAAACCATAGCCTTGACTAGACGGACCTTTGTTGGCAAAGTAATGTCTCTGCTTTTCAATATGCTAAGGTCTCAGCTCAGATGACCCCCATCTGAATAAGATGCCCCTTGTCTGTGCTCCCACAA
The DNA here is from genome assembly GCF_016772045.2 of Ovis aries. Taxonomy (NCBI): domain Eukaryota; kingdom Metazoa; phylum Chordata; class Mammalia; order Artiodactyla; family Bovidae; genus Ovis; species Ovis aries. Next base: position 100,792,718 of record NC_056080.1, on the reverse strand, counting down.
CACTCCATGCTTATTCTGCGCCAGGCACTGCGTTCACCACTGGGAAAGAGACGTGAACAACAACAACAAAAATCTCTGACATCTAGTTCCCCGAAAGTCTGGTGGATGAGACAGAAATGTCAATCATAGTGGTGTGGATACAAGGCATTGAGGTGACAGCTGTCCCAGGGAAGAGATCCTCAAGTTGGGCTCTTCAGGCTGAAGAAGTAAGAGGCAGCATGGAAGGTGAGGTTACTGAGGTCATCTTCCTGGATGGACCCATGGCTTTCACACTGCACTGCTTACTATCTTAGGCATGCCTCCACCAGGAGCCCCAACCTCTAGACCTAGCCCCACCCTGCAGCTTCCAGCATTGCTCTTGGCCCAGAGTTAGGGTCACCAGATTTAACAAAAACACAGGTTGGGAATTCTCTGATGGTCCAGTGGTTAGAATTCCTCACTTTCAGTGCCAAGGGCATGGGTTCATTTCCTGGTAGGGAGACTAAAATCTCACAAGCTGCGAGGTGTGGCCAAAAACAAAAACACAAGCTACCCAGTTAAATTCGTATTTCCTGAACAACAAATATTTTATAGTATATACATGGGACATCCGTACACTACAAAATTTTTGTCATTTATCTGCAGTTCAAAACTGGGCATCCTGTATTTTGTCTGGCAACCCTACTAAGAGTAAATGTTCCACAGATATTTATGGGAGTAAGGGAATGACAGAGGAAAGAAGAAAAGAAGCAAGGCAGGGAAGAAAGGGGCCAGTTCATCCCCTGATGGAGTGTGCGCAGGAAGTGTTGCAGGCTTGAGGAAACTGCTAGATTTGTCAAGGCCTAGAAACCACAGAAAATCTGGATTCAATATAACTTCTCATTATTTTCTTTCTTCTTCCTTTTTCCTCCAGTTTTATTGAAATAGAATTGATATATAACACTGTCTAAGTTGAAGGTGTACAACATAATCATGTGATATAGGTGGTTATTGGGACACGGTCACCATGGTAAAAAAAAAAAAAAAAATTAACATCCATCAACTCACATAGTTACAATTCTTTTTTCTCGTGGTGAGAACTTTTCAGGTCTACCCTCTTAGCAATGTTCAAATATGCAACCCTCTTAGCAATGTTCAAATATGCAAAACAGCATTGTTGGCTATAGTCATCACATTGTACGATACATCCCCAGCACTGTTTCAGTTCTATATAGTATAAGGTAAACAGCTGTTTCCTCTTTTTTGTTGTTGTTAAAAAGTCTGCCCTCATGTGGTAGGAAAAAAGTATTAGGCCAGAAGCCTCAAATCTGGTCTTCCAGCTCATTGGGGCAACAGGCACCACAGAGGCATGTGATCTAAAAAGGAAAATGTGATACTAGGAGTGTTTGTTTGTTTGTTTATGCAGGCGAGGGACAGAAGAGGAATGAACAAAAGATGAATGGGCTTTATGTCTCAGATACCAGGAGAGTTAAAATAGCTTTTTAAAATGATGTGAAATGCATTTGTAACTCTATGCAAACCAACATAATCTGTTTCCAAGCTATCTGGGTGTGAAAATACATTAAGAGACAGCCTAAAATTCATGCAGTAGAATATTTCAATTGAGACACACTTTCTAGATGGTAAAGTACTATTTCAATGTTGTCAGTTAAAAAACCACCTGATGGCCTGGTGGTTAGGATTCGGTGCTCTCCCTGCCATGGCCAGAGTTCAATCCTTGATCAGGGAACTGAGATCCTGCAAGCCACGTGGCATGGCCAAATTGATTTAAAAATTTAAAAGCCACTGTGGTGACCTTGGATGTGAGGAAAGCCTGGTTTGCCCGCTTTTCCTGATCATTAACCTTCCTGGTCCTCTTCCCCAATGCAGGTGGCTCATTCTCTCCAACCGTGAGAACAAGAACAGATGAGGTTGCCATTGTCCAAAGAGGTTCCAGTATCTAAGTGGGCACCCCCACAAACACCAGGCTCAGGGTTCCTCCAGAGTCTCACTCACAATCTCACACACATGCCCATGTACATAACTTTGGCTTTGCCATCTCTGGATACACCTCCTCTTCTGACACGTCCAACTCCAAAATCTTACTCTCAGACTGGACCACGACTTTCTGTTCTTTCCACTTTCTCGCCTTCCCACCGAGACTATTCAACTTCCAGCAGACTTTCAGAACCATGAGCCACCCCTCTTTTCCCAGCCTATCCACCCTCTCCCAACTTCACATCCTTCCCTCACCCTCGAGGCCTCACGTGACCACTTGAACTTCATTCTCACCAGCACCTGAGCTCCTTGGCCTCTGTCAGTCTGGCCCCCAACTCTGCCTCAGTCTGATCATCTGTCAGCATCCCCCCTCCTCTTCCAGGAGGATGACCACAGCTGAAGCAAGGGGCACAGCGGGAGAAACAGGTGCCAGCCCACAGTTAGGAGAGCCCAGTTCAGCTCAGGCCTCAGAGCTTTCCTTTGGCTTTCACCTGTCCTGCATCAGCTACCTCTCTTTGTCATCCTTCAGCTCTTCCCAAGCTCCTACGCCTCTGAATATCTCTGCTTCCTCACGGACAAGCTGGGGGTGATCATATCTACCCTGCAGGTTGCTGTGAAGAATGACAGGTATGCACATAAATGGCCTAGCACACTGCAGATCATTCATATACATAGCTCATTTATTGCCACTTGTTAGGCACCCAACACCATCTGCATTTCCCTCACTCTAAACAAACCATCCTATCTCATGGGAAAAAGAGAAGGCATGAAGTATGGGGAAAATGGGGACCTGTACCGTCCTGAATCTACAAACTTGACTGACACCCACCTGCACTAACTTGCATCTAGTCTTCGAGGAGGAGGGGCCACTCCTCTTTACCCAGGCTGGTCCCTCCCTTGAGTCAGATACTGGCTCAGTCCACCCCTTCTCTCACCTGTATCGTCCCCCTTTCCTGCCCCATTGCCTCAGGTCATACACATGCTCAGATCTCCCCCATCTTAAAATAATTTCTTTCTCTCTTGGCTCTCAATCACATCTCTCTTTCCTTTCACAAACTTCTTCAGAGAGTGGTCTGGTCTCATTGTCTCCCCTTTCTCACCTCCCACTGATTTCTCTCCCCACACCTCCGCCCAGTGCAAATTTCTCTCTGCTCTCAGGTCTCCAGCCTGGTCCTCCACTGTAGACTACAGAGCCCTTATTACTGCTGGGGCTAAGGGCCCTTTAAGAGAAAACCCACATGCTTACAAGAAACAGCCATTTCTTTTCACATCTATCTACACTGGGACTAGCTCTCCTGATCCTAACCCCTCTCCTGAGTTCAAAAGTGCCCTCTATCACTTCTTAGCTATGTGATCTGGCTTAAGTTACTTGACCTCATTAGTAAAATGAGATTAATAATGGTGTCAACCTTAATAGGTTGTAGTGAGGATGAAATGAGATAATCCACATGAAGTGCTTAGTGCATGGGCAGGCACCGACATGGCAAACACCCACTCTGTTTTATACTGTGTTGGTCAGTCTCCGTGGGACTGGATTCTGGCTCTACTGCTTCCTGCTGGTGTGTCTACTAGCAAGTTACTTAACGTCTCAGAGCCTCAGTTCTCTCTGGACATTCACTAAGTGGACATGTCACTTAGAACGGTGCTCCCAAAGGATGAAATATTCGTGCTAGTGCTCTCCTCAGCAAAGCAGGGAATGCATCTGTGAGGTTGTCAGAGCACAGCCATCTGGGTCTCATTCCCGATTCCCCTTGCCATATACTAGATACATGTATACATGCTCCTCGAGGCCAGCCAGGAAATGGGAAGCAACGTCAGTCACCTGGTGCAGCCCAGTGTCAAAGAGCTCCAGGGGCAGCTCTTTGTGTGGGGATAAAAGCTGGTTCAGCGAGCTCTGGCTGTGTGATTTCTTACAGCTGTCCATTGCTACGTGACACCCCCTGAGGTCCAAGTGGCCTCTCCTAGACTGTCAGCATTCTGTTCTTTCTTATCTTGAAACTGTCTTTGAGGCCCTAAACAAGGATCTGCTGTTCTCATTTTTTAAATAGGTGGAAAAAAACTTTATTAACCCTTAACAGTCTTTTCCCCTCCAGCAACTGTGAAGCCAGTGGCCTTTCGGATGTCTCAGAAAGGCACTCCGCACTGCCCAACAATTCTACCCATTCTCTCAGGTCAGCTTGTGCTTTCTTTTTCCCCGAAGATGTTCTCAAACTGTGCTCATTCTTCTTAAATCTCCCCACTTGCTATCTCCGCAGCACTCCCCATTCCACCGCTGCCTCTCAAGGGTTGACCTACTTCACAGAGTAAATTGAAGCTATCAGAGGCAAAAGCATCACACAGTGTTGATGAATCTGTCAGGATGTTCTGTCTTCCCCTTTCTGGCCCTTTCTGGCAGCATTTGATAAAGTCATTCCCTCTCCTTGATACACTTTCATTCCTTGGTTTCTAGACGCTACAATCCCTTGCTTCCCCTTTTCCCTTAGTGGCAGCTTTTCTTCACCCTCCATTGCTGGTTTCTCATCAAGTCAACTTTTAATATTTGAGAGCCCTACAGTTCTGTCCTTGGACCTCTTCTGTTGTCATCTACTTCCCTGATGAATGCATCGTTTCATGACTACTGTCTATACATTGATGCCACCAAATTTATATCTTTAGTCTAGACCTCTCTCCTGAATTCCAGACCCATATTCTGCTGCCTACTAGATATCCCCATGGACTGGATGCCTTCGATGACAGACATTTACTTTTTCACAGTTCTGGAGGCCGAAGTCCAAGAGCAAGTTGCTGTCACGTTTGGTGTCTGGTGAGACTTCTTCCTGGTTTGTATATGGCCACCTTCTTGCTGTGACCTCACATAGTTTTTCTAAAAAAAAAAAAAAAGATTTATTTATTTTTGGCAGCTCTGGGTCTTTGTTGCTGCACACCGGCTTTCTCTAGTCGCGGCAAGTGGGGTTACTCTCTGGTTGCAGTGCACGGACTTCTGATTGCAGTGGCTTCTTCCGTTGCAGAGCATGGGCTCTAGGCTCCCAGGCTTCAGTAGTTGTGGTGCACGGGCTTCATTGCTCATGGGATCTGTTGGAATCTTTTAGGACCAGAGATCGAACCCATGTCAACTGCATTGGGAGGTAGATTATTAACCACTAGATCACCAGGAAAGCCCAAGTTTTTCTTCTGTGTTCTCATGGAGAGAAAGAGAATTCTCTGGTGCATCTTTCTCTTTTTACAAGGATACCAATCCTGTCGAATTTGGGCTCCCTTCTTTTGACTTCATTTAGCCTTCATTACCTCCCTAAAGGCCCTATATTCAAATACTACCACATTGGGGATTAGGGTTTTAACATATGATTTGGGAGGAACTCAATTCAGTCCATAATAGATGTCTAATAGACATCTCAAGCTTAATGTTTCCAAAATGGAACTTCTGATCCGGGTAAATCCAAATGTTTGGTTCCTGAAACTGATACAATGTAGAGGTCCTTCCTTAGGAAGAAGAACTTAAAAATACTTAACATATTGCTAGAGCCAGAGCAAATGAGAGAGCTAAGCTTCACTAGCTTTACAGTTAACCTACCTCTGCTCCTAGTGTTCACTCCTGTACCGCCCCCGCTCCACCACACCTGTGCGATAGTCCTGCCTCTCCTAGCCAATGGCAACTCCAACCTTCAAGCTTATCAGGCCTAAACCTGTCTAGTTATCACTGACTCTCCTTTTTCTCCAACCCTACATCCAGTATGTTAGAAAATCCTGCTGCTTCTACTCTAAATATATTCAGAAACTGACTACTTCTTACCATTTCCATCACTAGCACTGTGTACTAACCCCCATGATCAACTCTTGCTTGGTATATTACAGCTGCCTCTAACTGGTGTCATTGCTCCCACTGCTGATCTCAAATATCTATTCTCAATATAGTGAGAGTTTAAAAAATTAAACCAAATCATGTCAGTTCAAAACTCTTTAATTTTTTCATTCAACAAACATAATCAATGTACCCTTCAAGGCCATGAGACACAGCACTGAATAAAACAGATAAAAATTCCTAGCTTCATGGAACTTACATTCTAGTAATGACTTCCCTGCTCACTCAGAATATCTGAAGTCCTTATTACGATAGATTTCTTTCTTAGCTTATTGTGTCTCCTGCTGCGTGCGTGTGTGCTAAGTCGCTTCAGTCGTGTCTGTCTCTTTGTGACCCCGTGAACTGTAGCCCACCTGGCTTCTCTGTTGATGGGATCCCAGGCGAGAACACTGAGTGGGTTGCTATGCCCTCCTCCAGGGAATCTTCCCGACCCAGGGATCAAACCCGCATCTTTCACGTCTCCTGCACTGGCAAGAAGGTTCTTTACCACCAGCGCCACCTGGGAAGCCCATGTTTCCTGCTACTAGAAAGTAAATCGCATGAAGTCAGGAATTTGTTGGTCTGTATCCTTAGTGCCTGGAACATGTTATATACTTAATGAATATTTGTTGAATGAATGAACTTCCCCAAACCAAACTGATGCATCTGTCCACATCTGTATTTTTTCTGATTCTCATTCTCTCCTGTAACAGTGAAGGAGCTATTCTCCCTTTTATCTATGGTACAGTGAACCTCCAACTTGAGTGCACGTCAGAATTCCCTAGAAGGCTTGTTAAAATACAGAACTGTAAACTACAACTTGTTAAAATACAGCCCTACCCCAAGTTTCTGATTCAGTTAGTCTGAAATGAGGCACAAGAATCTGCTTTTCTAAGCAGCTCCAAGTGATAGTGGTCAAGGGACCACACCTGAGAACCACTGACCTCATCCCTGCTACTTTCTCAGGAAACTTACACTCTCAACTATCTTTTCCTTCTAAATATATGCAATGGCTTCCTTTCCACTGAATCCTTCCATTTCCTTCCAGGTCCTACTGTTACTATCTTCCCAATCATAAGCCAAACTTCTTAAAAGTGTTATCTATACTGAAAGTCTCCATTTTTCACCCTCTACTCACTTCTCCACTCAACTAATCAACCCTCCTTCCCCATAACTCTATGAAACCATCTCTCATTAGGGTCACAAATGATCTACATTACTTCAAGTCTACCGGACATGCTTCTAGTTATCATCTTCCACACATTCAACACTGGAAACTCTATCCTTCTTCTTTTAGTAGTGTCTTCATTTGAGCTCTTTCCCTTGGCCTCCATGAAACTATCGTCTCATTGTTTTTCTCTGGCCAATCCCTCTCAGGTTCATCTTCTTCTATCAAACAATTAGATATTGAAGATCCAAACGATTTGGTCTTATGCTCTCTCCTTTTTTTAATCTGCATTCTTCTAAGGAGATCTCATGAATGACCAAGGAATGCAGTTTCCAGATCCCAATGTTGCCCAAAATTATATCTCTAGCCATGTATTTTAGACATTGCTAGCTCTAGTCTTCCATAAATGACTAGCTACTTATCCGCTTATTGGTCTCTTAGGCATCTCAAACTTTAAACATGACCAAATTGGAATTCTTAATTATCCTCCCAACCCAAACTCATCCTCTTAGCTTCCCCCTACTCAGTACTGGCACCATCATCAACCTACATGCCCAAGCCAAAAATCATTCTTGACTCTTCCTGTACTCATGCAGCAAGCTAGTCACTGAATCCTACCCTTCCCCCCCCTAAATATCTTTCAAACTCATCAAATTTTCTCTCAGCCCAGGTGAGCATTGTCTCTCACTTGGGCTAGAGTTGTAGACTCCTAGTTGATCTCATTTCTTCTAATCTTGTCCTACTCTCCACTCTCCACCGAGTAGCTACAGTCATCTATCTAAACAGAAATCTAATCAGGTCTTTCTGCTCATCAGCTTTCCACATTACACCTTACACCCAGGAGAAAGTTAAAGACAGGGCTCCATAAACATCTGTACAAAGCCCACTGAGCTTGGGGGCATTACATATACGTCAAGGCCTTTGCCACCTATCTCCAGTGGATCTCGTCTCTTCACTGCCTCCTGTGAACCCTCACTCTAACCATTTTAGCCTACCTGCAATTCTATGAATGCTATATGTCCTTGCCCATGACACTCTCTTCCAAGAAGCCCTTGACTACTTCATCCACTTGACTTACTACTGCTTATCTTTAGATAGCAAGTTTAAGTGTCATTTTCTAATATTGTTTTCACTTTCACCATCCTAGCTGCCTTTGTGCTTTCAGATGTTCTCATGCCTTCCCTATCATGTCACATACTAGTCTGTATTTTAATCATTCTGTTTATTTTCTGTTTCTTTCATGAAACCATGAGAGTCCTGTAAGGCAAAGACAACTTTGATTTATTTATCTCTATATGACTGATATTTAGCCCAGTACCTGTGTACTAGGCATCGATAAATGTTTATTGAATAAGTTATTAATACATAAACTTATGAACAAATAAGAAAAGCTATGACAAACCTAGACAGCATATTAAAAAGCAGAGACATTACTTTGCTGACAAAGGTCCATCTAGTCAAAGCTATGGTTTTTCCAGTAGTCGCATATGGATGTGAGAGTTGGACCATAAAGAATGCTGAGCACCCAAGAATTGATGCTTTTGAACTGTGGTGTTGGAGAAGACTCTTGAGAGTCCCTTGGACTACAAGGAGATCCAACCAGTCCATCCTAAAGGAAATCAGTCCTGAATGTTCATTGGAAGGACTGATGTTGAAACTGAAACTCCAATACTTTGGCCACCTGATGCAAAGAACTGACTCATTGGAAAAGACCCTGATGCTGGGAAAGATTGAAGGCAGGAGGAGAAGGGGATGACAGAGGATGAGATGGTTGGATGGCCTCACTGACTTGATGAACAAGAGTTTGAGCAAGCTCCAGGAGTTGGTGATGGACAGGGAAGCCTGGTGTGCTGCAGTCCATGGGGTTGCAAAGAGTCAGACATGACTGAGCGACTGAACTGAACTGAACTTAGCTGAGCTGGTAAACAAATAGTGACCTTGGAAAGCACATTCAAGAGTAAACTTGTTTCCAAAAAGCTAAAAAACAGCTGAAGGGGGAGTAAATGAATAAGATGAGTATGGACCATGAAAAAATGGGCGGGGGGTGGGGAGGAAGAAAGGAGGGCTGAGGGAAGACGTTACAGAGATTGCTAGTTCCTTAACCAATATTCATTGTCCCCTTTAAAGACTGGCTTCCACTGGGCACATGATCATCTAAATTGGAATAAAGTCTGTTTTTCCTGACTCTCTTGAAACTCTATGTGGCCAGTGGGATATAAGCAGAAATGTTGTGTGGTAAAATTTTGCATATTTCCCTGAAAAGGTCATTGATGTGTGCCCCTTGCCTCTTCCTACCCCTTCCTCCTTCTTACTGCTTGGAATATTGACACAATAGTTGGCACCTCCTCTTGGTACCTGAGGAAGAGAGCCACACTCTGGGAATGGCAGAGCAGAAAGCTGGAAGAAACTCGAGTCCTGGATAACTATACAATCACCACACCAGCCTTGGATTGCCCTCCTCACACCCTTCACATGAGAAAGAAACTTCAATTTTGTTTAAGCCATTGTTAGGTTGGGTTTTTCTGTTACTCACAGCAGAGTCTAATCCTAAGAAATACAAAGGGTGGGTTTTCTTTAGGATGGGGGAGATAAGATAATGTTTATAGCTAGAGAAAGGAGTCAGTAGAAAGGGAGATAGCAGACCCAGTTGACAGATAAGGTTAATGAGGGCATGGAAGGGATGGAGACCTGGGACACAGAGGGAGGGATGGGCTCTGGTTAGGAACAGACACTTCTCATTCTGAGCCCTAAGGAAGGGGACAAGAACTAACACTGGCTGAGCACATCCTAGATACTAAGTGCTTTATAAATATATCTAACCTAATCATTCTAACACTTCAAGGTCAGCATTGTAAAGAGTACAAGCTTTAAGTCTGTGCTCAGTTGTGCACAAGAAGTGACTTTAGAGAACTCCCTGGTGGTCCAGTGCTTAAGATGCCGCTCTTCCACTGCAGGGGGCACAGATTCTATTCCTTAGTTCCCTGGGAACTAAGATCCTGCAAGTTGCACAGCATAGCCCCCCAAAAAGTGACTTTATTATTATTTCAATGAGTTCAGTCTCTATCTCAAGTTATAATCAGATTTCAGTTCTGTCTATATTGTTTGTGATAACAATAGCAAAAGGTTGAAAACAAACAAATGTCCAGCATAAGGGATTCATAAAATAAATTATGGTTCATTTCCACAATGGAACAGCCTACGACTGCTAAAAAGAATTAGGTAGCTCTCTTTGGATGTGGAATGAACACCACAACATATTGCAAAGTGAAAAAAACATGTTGAAGAACATTGGGTATAGCATGCTATAAATGTATGTGGAAAAGGAGAAGCCAGATCAAAGAATATACATGCTTATTTGTATGTATGCATCTATCTCTAAAAAGAATACACAAGAAACTAGTAACAAGTGGATATGCCTTGATAAAGAATGGGATGGTGAAAAGGAGGCTTGTATATTCTTTGGGGATTCCCTGGTAGCTCAGCCTGCAATGCCGGAGACCCCAGTTCAATTCTTGGGCTGGGAAGATCTGCTGCAGAAGGGATAGGCAATGCCTATTGAATTGAAGATGATCTACAATCTACATATTTTGCCTAAAAAATATCACTTAAATAAATAATACTTCATCAGTTGAGGATTTTTCCTTCATCCTCCTTCCTGGGCTGGCATCTCAGTTCTAGCAGGCTTGAACAGCCCAGAGGCTGCATTGAAAAACTGAAAGTGTTAGTCACTCAGTTGTGTCTGACTCTTTGTGACCCTGTGGACTGTAGCCCACCAGGCTTCTTTGTCCATAGAGTTTTCCAGGCAAGAGTACTGCATTTGGGTTGTTATTCCATTCTTCTCCAGAAAATCTTCTCCATCCAAGGATCGAACCCAGATCCCTTGCATTGCAAGCAGATTCTTTACCATCTGAGCCACCAAGGAAGCCCAGTGGCTGCAGTAAGCAGCAGCTATTCACCCTGGAAACACTTAGATCAGAGGTGGATTCAGGTGATGGGGCCCTATTTACACCATTTTGGAGAGCCTTTTTTTCTTTCTTGGCCATGCTGTGTGGCATGCAGGATCTTAGTTACCTGACCAGGGATCAAACCCATGCCGCCTGCATTGGAAGCATGGAGTGAGTTTTAACCACTGGACAGCCAGAGAAATCCCTGGAGAGTTTTTTTTTAAAGATTTGTGAATAAATATTAAGTACAGGCCTTGGAATTTGTCTGTGCAAATGAGGGGCCCTGAAGCTGAAACTTCAATGGCTTCAAGGTAAATCAGCCTTTGATGCTGACTGCTTTATTCCATTGGATCTGGGCTAATGTCCCTCCTCCACATTGCTCCACTGAGATAAGCCCAGGCTCATCTTATTCCCAGCCTAACGGTCATGCCCTGAATGCATACAGTCGTGACTGGCAGCCTTCTTCCAATCTGCCAGCTTCCTCTTTTTCTCAGATAACTTCAGTGCCCTTCTTAGCGGCTACAGGAAAATTCAGCTGTTTTTGTTGCAGGAAGGGGCACCCCTTCCAGGGCCCGAGAGTGGGCTCTTGTCTAACATTCAGAAATGAATTCTCTGAGGAGACACATGTGCTGACAAAGCAAGAGACTTTATTTGAGAAGGGTGCCTGGGTGGGGAGCAGCAGGGTAAGGGAACCCAGGAGAACTGCTCTGCCACGTGCCTCACAGTCTCAGGTTTTACTGTAATGGGGTTAGTTTCCCGGTTGTCTCTGGTCAGTCATCATGCTTGTGCCCATATTTGGTCTGACTCAGGGTTCTTCCTGGTGGTGCGTACATCTCGCAGCCAAGATGGATTCCAGTGAAAAGGATTCTGGGAGGTTGGCAGGGCAATATTATGAGCTGGCATCTCCTGCCTCCTTTTGACCCCTCCCGAATACTTGCAGTTAGTTTGAGGAGACATATTATGGGCCGAAGTCTCCTCCCTCTTTTTGGCCCCTCCCAAATTCTCCCAATTAATTTTTGATGTTAGCACCATGTTGTTAACAGCACCATGCTCCTTATTGGGACCTCCTATTGTGAGACAACTCATACAAGTGGTTATCATCATGCCTTGTCAAGGTGGACGGTTTTGGTTAACAGTTCCCTAACATTTTCACAAGCTAGTGAGAAAATTGGGAGAATCAGATTATGGACAGTAAAATAGCAGCATTGTGAACTCCTCTGAGATCATGAAGACATCAGTCCCCATTTGGGCATGTCATGTTCTCTGGCAGTGTCCAGCCAGCCAGGTGTAGGAGCAGAGAAAGGAGAGCTGTTGTACTGAGCCACAGTTGGGATTTTGTATAATGAGTATTGTATCAGGACAAGAACAAGGGAGTTGGTAGTATGGCATGACAGATGTTGAACAGATAGACCACAGATACTAGATTCAGTGGTAAAGATCAGGGTTTGGGGGAAAAAGATAGTGCAAAGGGAGGGTGGGGGTGTAGGTTGGAAGTAGGCAGAGTTGAAGTCAATTTACTGTGAGGTTGTGGTGCTAAGAGGTTCAGCAGTGATTTCCATGACATCACTATATCCGTGTCCTCTTTCTGTCTTCATGGTCACTCATTTACAGTCTCTTTTATTGAACCTTCTTTCTTCAACTGCCCTTTAAAATAGTCACATCTCCAGGATTCTGTCGCCATACTGGACCTCTCCACTTGGCTATCCCACAAGCCCTTCAGATCCAACACAACAGATTTGTCTAGCTCATTCTCCTCCCAGCCTCCTATTTAGTCTTCTTCAATGTATTGAGCCTTACTTTACAAACTTAATCTACATAAGAACACTTAAATTTTAGAGATGAGAAAACTGAGGCTCTGTTTACACAACTTGCCCAGTTTCCAGGTCTGCTACAATCATCAGGGCTGGGATTTGAGCCTAAGTCTGGCTGACTGAAAATCCCATCCTCCATTCATGAGTGCCCTTTGATAATTTTGGAATTTCATATGCCGTACTTACAAGGCTCTGTCCTGCTCAGTGGAACCACCATTCACCATGTTACCTAAACCGGAAACCTGAGAGTTATCCTCGTCTCTTCTTCCTCACTACCTCTCCCCATGTAATATAATCTCCTCCATTACCAAGTCCTGCTGATTTTACCCTATAATATCTTTGGATCCATCCACCTCCCTCTATCTCCACCACCACCTCTCAAGTCTAAACCACCTGGACTGCTAACTGACTTCCGCATTCTTGTGCGGACTCCTCCACCCATTCTGCACGCACAGCCAGAGACGCTGCTAACAAAGCAGGAGTCAAAGCAGATAACTTCCCTTAGTGCCTAAAAGATCAAGTCTACTTTTTATGTGACGTAAAAGATTCTCTATTCTCCTCAACAACCTCACCTCTGGCTCTGTTCTTTCTTAAACAGGGCACTCAGGGATTGAGTTAATTCAGCATCTGAAGTTTATACCACTAATGAGGTCTCTTTAAGAAAAAGAATACAAAATTAGGTAGGAGACTCTGGGGCAGGGTGGGGTGGGGGTGCAGGCCCTGCAAGTGAGGAACCCTGAAGCTTAAAATTCATTAGCATCACAGAAAATCAATTTCTAAGACGACTCACCGGTTTGGTAAAAGCACCATGCTGCTTCATATGCTTGCTACCTTGACAAATGTGTCTCCCTACTTGAAATGTCCCTTGCCTGCTTTCACCTAGCAACTTATGCTTTGCCAGTGGTGTGCTGGAACCAGGTCACAGGCTCAAGAGAGCAGATTGTTGGACAATAATTTTGTGAACTGGTTGTTAAACACAGCCATTATTCAAAGTTTAATTTAAATTTCCAATTAAGTAAACTATATTAAAAGTAAAGTAATAAATACTCAAAAGTCATCACTTCCTAATTATTTTTCCACATTTGATTGTTATCTGTGTTTGTGATGCTATCTCCATCCATTGCATCTATGTGGTGGAAATATTCTATAAATACGTGCTACAGTACATCTCTTCCCAGCTCTGCATTCATGGACTTCACACTGATAGCTTAAAGTGGGTGGGAGTATTTACAGCACTGCTGCTGCTGCTAAGTCACTTCAGTCGTGTCCGATTCTGTGCGACCCCATAGACGGCAGCCCACCAGGCTCCCCCGTCCCTGAGATTCTCCAGGCAAGAACACTGGAGTGGGTTGCCATTGCCTTCTCCAATGCATGAAAATGAAAAGTGAAAGTGAAGTCGCTCAGTCGTGTCTGACCCTCAGGGACCCCACGGACTGCAGCCTTCTAGACTCCTCCATCCATGGGATTTTCCAGGCAAGAGCACCAGAGTGGGGTGCCATTGCACAGAAATCAGCGAATGCCACAAGTCAAGACTTGGTTTTCCCTAGAGAGCCAATTGTTATAACCCAGCACACCAATGTTATAACCCAACTCAAGGAGCACCTCTGTGCAGCCTGCCCTGATTCTCTCCTCCTTAGATGCATGTGTGCACACACATGCACACACACACACACACACCAGTTGATCACCACAGCCCTCCTATACCCCATGACAACATTTTCACATACTCTATTTCAAGAGTTGGTTTAATTAAAGGCAGGTACTATGTTTTTCCAGTAGTCGCGTGTGGATGTGAGAGTTGGACCATAAAGAAGGCTGAGCGCCAAAGAATTGATGCTTCCGAACTGTGGTGTTGGAAAAGACTCTTGAGAGTCCCTTGGACTGCAAGGAGATTTGACCAGTCCATCCTAAAGGAAATCAGTCCTGAATATTCATTGGAATAACTGATGCTGAAGCTGAAACTCCAATACTTTGGCCACCTGATGTGAAGAACTAACTCATTGGAAAAGACCCTGATGCTGGGAAAGATTGAAGGCGGGAGAAGGGGACGACAGAGGATGAGATGGTTGGATGGCATCACTGACTCAAAGGACATGAGTTTGAGCAAACTCTGGGAGATGGTGAAGGACAGGGAAGCCTGGCGTGCTGCAGTTCATGGAGTTGCAAAGAGTCGGACATGACTGAGCAACTGAACAAGAACAACTATGCTTTATCCATCTTTGTATCACAAATGCCTCACACATTGTAAGGGCTCAATAAATGTTGGCTGAGTTTCTGGATTCAGTTTCTTCTTATGTCAAACGAGAATACCTGCTTTCCCTACCACATGCAAACCTTACAAGGACAATTGAAATACTAGACATGAAAGCACTTTGAAGGAAATAGTGAAAAGTGTCATACAAGTGCAGGGTATTATTTTCACGTGTTCATATAGTTTAATGAGTTTCCATCATAAAACACCTGTTGAAACATATAATTCTAGCTTTTCCTTGTTCTCTTGAAAGATTTTCTGACATTTAACCCCTGGGCTCCCTGGGCCTCTTTGAATCTTTCTGGTGTGAGAGTCAGGAGAAGCTGCTTTGTTTTTAACATAGCTGACTATAAAGTATGTTCCTATAAAGTTGATTTTGGAAACCTACGAAGAAAATGATAAAAATCAGAGATATATTGTCATTGAGGGAAAAATCCCAGGTGACAGTTAAGGACCCAAAATGATAAAAAAAGTATCAAAATAGATTAAGCCACTTTACCCAAAACTCTCTTTTTTGGTATCCTATTTCATTTTTATTTGTCTTATTTAACAGGTTCAAATATATAGTTTACTATGTGTCAGACACTAGTCTAAGCACTTTACAGATACTAACTCATTTAATTTTCATCAGTCACTCCTTTTTATTTTTTAGTATTCATAATAACAACTAACATTTATTGGGTGCTTGCTATGGAACAAGAATTTGCTAAATTTTTATGTCTTATTATTCATGGAAACCTCACATTAGCCCTCATTATCTCCACTTAATGGAAAAAATGAGCTGAAACTAAGGGTGTTAAAAACTGTCCCATATTCTCCTTGCATAGATAAGGATACTAGGTCACAGAGAGGTTAAGTAAATTCCCCAAGGTCACACACTTTCTTCCACTGTGGGTCATTTCTGGACCATAACCTCATGATTCTGACTTTACTCTTGCAGCCCCCAAACCCACTCTTCCCTTCTCCTATGTGGATATTTACCAGATAATGATCACATCATCTCCTCCTATGGTGGGCAGTAATAGCAAACTATATCAGTATGCACTGCGACAGGAGTCTGGCTTTCAGCCAAGAGAGCTGAATTTGCTCTGCCACTAACCAGCTGTCACATTTGGGGAGCCCAAAAACCCAGCAGGACAGAGAAGGCTTCAGCATGGCACCAATGCAGCAGCCAAGAATTGCCTGCTGTAGTGGGAAGCCCCTCAAGGAAGGATGTGGCTACTCCCAGCAAAGTGTTACAGAAGGTTGCAAGCCTGGCTCCAGGGCTCTTCCCACTTGGCAGGTTTCTCACCCTTGGAGGACCGCCTTGACCACCAGACTTGTGCAAGAAACAGGGTCATTGGAAACTGTATCCACTCCCTCACTTATGTCCTTGATCCCACACCCTTTGTACTGAGTATTTGATGGTTCTAGAGCAAACCAAACACGAAACTTCGGGCCAGTGTGAGTTGATACTGTGATTAATATAATCCCAGGTCTTTGGACCACAATCACCTTTCATGGTCTGACCTATATCAGACCTCCTGGACGAGTTATTCAACATCTCTGAGTCTCAACTTTTCCATTTCTAAACATATGAGTCAGTGCTATGTTGTAGAAATAAAAAAAGAGTTCTGTGTCAGACAAGATTTTTCATTCATTCATTCACTAAATCAATATTTATGGAGTGTCCACTCTGTGTCAGTCACCAAGTCAGGCACTGGAGACAGAGAGATGAACAAGACTGATATTGGGGTAGTCCCAGACCTTACAAAGTTTACATTCTAGTTGGGAAAATAAGCAAGGGATGAGCAAATAAGCAAATATTATAAATTTGGATAAGTGTCACACAGTAAACACTGATAGAAATAGTGTGTAGAGATGGGGTAGGGGCAAGTTTACTTTTCACAGAATATCAAGTAAAGTTTCTCTCAAGTGGCATTTAATGCAAATCAAAACTACAATGAGGTACCAGCTCACACCAGTCAGAATAGCCATCATTAGAAAGTCCACAAACAATAAACTCTGGAGAGAGTGTGGAGAAAAGGGAAGCCTCCTACACTGTTGGTAGGAATGTGAACGGGCACAGCCACTATGGAAAACAGTTTGGCGATTCCTTAAAAAACTAAAAATAAAGAATTCCCTAGGGGTCCATGGTAAGAACTTTGCGCTTTCACTGCCAAGGGAACGGATTCAATCCCTAGGTGAGGGACTAAGATCTCACAAGCCATGAGGCATGGCCAAAAAAAACCCTAAAAATAGAGTTGCCACATGATCCAGCAATCCCACTCCTGGGCACAAATCCAGACAAAACTATAATTTGAAAAGATATGCATACCCCTGTGTTCATGGCAACACTATTTACAATAGCCAAGACAAGAAACAACCTAAGTGTCCATCAACAGCTGAATGGTTAAAGATATGGTATATATAGACAAGAGAATACTACTCAACCACAAAAAGGAGTGGAATAATGCCATTTGCAACAACATGGATGGACCTAGAGATTATCATATAAAGTGAAGTAAGTTGACAGAGAAAGACAAATACCATATGATATCACTTACATGCAGAATCTAAAATGAACTTATCTATGAAATAGAAACAGACTCACAAACATAGAGAACAGACCTGTAGCTGCCAAGAGGGGTTGGAGAAGGGATGGACTGGGAGTTTAGGATCAGTAGATGCAAATTAGTATATGTAGAATAGATAAGCAACAAGGCCCTACTATATAGCACAGGGAATTATATTCAATAACCTGTAATAAGCATTAATGTAAAAGATTATGAAAAATAATACATATATATGTATAATTGAATCACTTTGCTATATACCAGAAACACAACATTGTAGATTAACTATGCTTCAATAAAATAAAATTTTAAAAATTAAATAAATGAAAATTGAAAAGAAAAAAGAAAAAAAGGTGATATTTAATTTTTTATCATTTTAATAGATTTGTGACCTTGGCCAAAATTACAGTAAGCTAAAAAAATACAATAGGTAACTGCTCTGAATCTCAATGGGTGTAACTCCTACTTCCCAGGATTCTTGTGATGATCTGATGAGATAATATGTATAAAACAACCAGCACATAGTAAGCACCCTATGAATGTTCATTCCTTTTCCCTTCTAGCTTGAGCAATTGATATTTTCCATCCTGAAAACTGCTTAAGATCACACAACCTGCTTTGGCAGGTATTTACCTATCTAGTTCAATAGTCAGGATTTCAGTAGACAAACCAAGACATCCCGGAAATTTGCAAAAATAATATGCACTTACACTTTAGGATTGAATCTAGACGCTTTCAATTTAGGGTTTCCCCATCATGAAGTCTGGATAATCCTTCCTCTAAAATAACCAGCTGTCTGAGACTTCCTTGGTGGTCTGGCGGTTGAGACTCCATGCTTCTAATGCAGGGGACTGTGGCTTCCATCCTTGGCCAGAGAACTAGGATCTTGTATGCTGTGTAGCCAAAACTAAATAAATAAATAATCAGCTGTCCAAGCAATGAATTAATGTCCTGTAATTTTCCAAACTGTCTCCAGCCAGACTTCCCTATCACTGACTTAACCTTCAACAAAAAGTTATGGAAGAGATCCACTACTGGATCCTTGTACTGCCCAAGGATCTGGCTCCTTGATTTCTCTGTAGGGTGAAACAAACCTTTAATAGGGAAAGGAGGCTGTGGTTCTCACCCCTTATAGGTGAAGGAATAGCAGAGTTTAATTTTGACGCTCAAGTTCACATAGCAAATTTACTAGCAAGCTCAGACCAGAATTCAACAGTGGCTTTGCCATTATTTTCTTGCTTAGACTGGTCCTTGCCTAGGGTGATTAAAAAATCAATTCAGCAGAGCTAAAACCCCTACTGACTGGTCATCTCATCACAAGACACACACAGACTAATTGACAGAGCGATGTTGGTTTTGTCAAGAATGATGTGATGATTTGCGGCTGACACTCACTATCTTACAGAATCTGTACTTAGAGCTAAGATAGAGATTATTATACAATAGGCCAGTGCCCTGAAGGTCACTTGGTAGAACCTCACTTGACCACACTTTAAGAACACAGTGCTAAACACACACACACACACACACACACACACACACACACACACACACACACACACCCCACCACCACCAAGGTAGTCAAACTTTTTTAAGAAGTGCTCATTGTTAATAATATACCTACAAGTAAAAGTTTAAACCATGTTTCAGTTACAGCCTGAAATGTGGGGAAGATCACACTGTTGGACCAGGAAGAAAGGTGAAAGTTGCTCAACCTGACAAAGCAAAAACAATGTTCTTGGTTTCTGATTTAAGATATTTTTCATATTCAAGAAAGAATTGCTATTTATTCAAATACTGCTTCCAATTATCAATATTAAAGAGGATAAATCTCTAACTTAAATTTTTTCTGAATCAACCATGGTATAACATAAATCAGGACCTAAAACCCTGGGGACATCATGAAGTTTTGGTCTTTAGAAAAATTACTGATGATATGCTTTTACCCTTAAACAAGTATGCTGCTGTGCTGTGCTAAGTCGCTTCAGTTGTGTCCAACTTTTTGCAACTCCATGGACTGTAGCCTGCCAGGCTCCTCTGTCCATGGGATTCTCTAGGCAAGAATACCAGACTGGATTGCCATGCTCTCTTCCAGGGGATCTTCTAGACCCAGGGATTGAACTCGTGTCTCTTACATCTCTTGCATTGGCAGGCGGGTTCTTTACCACTAGTGCCACCTGGGAAGCCCAAAACAGGTATACTGATTTCCAATTGTTGTCAATACAGTCAGTCTCCAACCTAAAATTTAAGAGCCCTGTCAAAATCAAAATAGCGTACTTATGCATTAAGTTAAACTATGGCTGTTTTCAAATTATTCAATGCAGATAACCATGGAGTATGCCTGAAATAAATTAGAAGCAATGGCTGTAACAGTGTTTCCCAAGTTGATGCTTTCGAGCAGCTCCTAGAAATAGCGCTAATAATATCCCTGGTTTGGTAGCCAAAGCAATTTAAGCAAATTAGAGATGCTTAAGCTTTTGTCAAATGACTGTACTAAAATCAAATTTGATACACTTTAAAAACCAATATTATAGATAGTAATTATAATTGCTTCCAACAAGTCAGTTGAAAAACCATCCCAGACCTCCAACATAGAGTGTCTAAATAGGATTGTCCTTTAAGCACAATTCTACATAAATTACTCAAAGCAACAAACAGAAATCACTGTAAAACAGATGCCATTTGACACTTTGTTTCTTCTAAAGCATTCAAAGTGTTCTGGCTTATAGTCAAAGTAATCTATGGCTGGAAAAATTCTTGGAGAAAAAGAGGAATTACTGGAATATGAAAGAACCTGCACTTCACCATGAAACAATGTTATGGTTCCTGACGTGAACTTGCTTTTCCTGTCTTGTTAAAAAAAAAAAAATGGTGAGTATAAGTCATGAGGATATTTTCTCGTATGTTCCTATAGAAGACAGGCTACATAAAGCTGTTTGGGCATTTTCCAACACAAGACCAGATGTTCTTAAGTGAAAATGGTATGAAATTGGGATACACAACAAATGTTGATCTCTATGACACCACTTTCGTCTGCTTTTTCTTCGACCCTCAGCTTGGCTGCATGCTTTTTTCATCAGCTCTTTGAGTCTCTGTCCTCCACACTCTCTGCTCTTCTCATTGCTAAGGCTTTAATGGACAGGCAGAACCAGATCTGTATCCTCTACTCTAGTCCTGCTCCCGCCATCTCTCCCTGGACATCCCCAAAACCTCCTAAACTCACTTGTACAAAAGTGATCTCGTCTTTCTCCATCATATCCACCAGCCCCACATCATTTCCCACAACCTTTTACCTATTGCCACTACATGCTGTTCCTCTGTATTTCAGCTGTGCTTGCCAGAATTTCGGGAGCCACCCCAAAGAAAATTCAAGAAGTAGGGATAAAGTGTGTGGAGTTTGGAGTTAGGCTACTCCAGGTGCAGCCACATTCTAATCAGATAAACTATCAACAAGATTCTCCCACTTCAGTTCAGTTCAGTTCAGTCATTCAGTCGTGCCCGACTCTGTGACCCCATGGACTGCAGCATGCCAGGCTTCCCTATTCATCACCAACTCCCAGAACTTACTCAAACTCATGTCCATTGAGTCGGTGATGCCATCCAACCATCTCATCCTCTGTCGTCCCCTTCTCCTCCCACCTTCAATCTTTCCTAGCATCAAGGTCTTTTCAAACAAGTCAGCTCTTCACATCAGGTGGCCAAAGTATTGGAGTTTCAGCTTCAGCATCAGTCCTTCCAATGAACTCAGGATTGATCTCCTTTAAGATGGACTGGTTGGATCTCCTTGCTGTCTAAGGGACTGTCAAGAGTCTTCTCCAACACCACAGTTCAAAAGCATCAATTCTTCAGTGCTCAGCTTTCCTTATAGTCCAACTCTCACATCCATACTCTCACATCATTTCCTTATAGTCCAACTCTCATATCCATATGGAGTCCATAGCTTTGACTAGATGGACTTTTGTTGGCAAAGCAATGTCTCTGCTTTTTAACATGTTGTCTATGTTGGTCGTAACTTTTCTTCCAAGGAGCAAGTGTCTTTTAATTTCATGTCTGCAGTCACCATCTACAGTGATTTTGGAGCCCAGAAAAATAAAGTCTTTCACTGTTTCCCCATCCATTTGCCATAAAGTGATGGGACCAGATGCCATGATCTTCGTTTTCTGAATGTTGAGTTTTAAGCCAACTTTTTCACTCTCCTCTTTCACTTTCACCAAGAGGCTCTTAGTTCTTCGCTTTCTGCCATAAGGGTGGTGTTATCTGCGTATCTGAGGTTATTGAGATTTCTCCTGGCAATCTTGATTCCAGCTTGTGCTTCATCCAGCACAACATTTCTCATGATATACTCTGTATATAAATTAAACAAGCAGAGTGACAAAATACAGCCTTGACATACTCCTTTTCCTATTTGGAACCAGTCTATTGTTTCATGTCCAGTTCTAACTGTTGCTTCCTGACCTGCATACAGGTTTCTCAAGAGGCAGGTCAGGTGGTCTGGTATTCCCATCTCTTTAAGAATTTTCCAGTTTGTTGTGATCCACACATTCAAAGGCTTTGGCATAGTCAATAAAGCAGAAGTAGATTTTTTTTTTCTCCCTACTAATTCCATATAGAGCCTGGCCACTATAATCAGGCAGGATTCATAGCCTGTATCACCTACTTGCAAGCTGTGTCACCTTGGGCAAGTTATCTAACCTTTATGGGCCTGATTGTCTTCATCTGTAAGACAGAGATAATAGAGATGTATTGCATACAATACGAGGCCCGGTACATAGAAAGCACTCAGTAAATATTAGTCATTATTTTAGTTGTCTACATTCTTCCATCATCCAATCATGTTCTTCTTCCAATATTTTATTGTAAAAACTCCTGAACATAAAGAAAAGCTCAAAGAATTGTACATTGAACATGCACATCCTTATCACCTAAGTTCCACCACTGTTAACAGCTGGCTATACTGACTTTATTGCATGTCTATCCATCCATCCATCCATCAGTCCATCTTAACTTTTTAAGCACTTCAAAGTAAGTTGCAGCTTCAGTTAATTCTATTCCTAAATGCTTTAGCATGCTTGTCATTAACTAGAGTTTAATATTTAATTCCTTTTTTAGATAAAATGAACATGTAGTGAAATGAATGAATCTTAAGTGTATCTGCTTTGATGAGTTTTGACAAATGCACACACCTATGTAACCCAAACCCCTGTCAAAATATAGAACATTTGCATCACCCTAGAAGGTTGTTTCATGCCGCTTCATACCTGGGATGCCCCTACCCTTTCAAAAGGCAGTCACTGCTCTGATTTTTTTTTTCCTTGTCAGAGATTAGTTTAATTTATTCTAGAATGTCATATGAATGAAGTAATACAGGATGTACTCTTATCCTCAATCTTTTTAATGGTGGTAAAGTTGATGTCAAAAAATCTTCTTGTTGTTCTGATTTGCACTGATTACTACTGAGGATGAACTAGAAAGTTATCACTTAGGAATTCTTTTACATTCATTATTCTATTGGCTTAGACTCTGCAGACAGTAGGGTAGGGACTTGGTTCTTAGTTTACCAGATGTGAAAACTTGTACAAATTACTTAAGCTTCCTGAGCTTCAGTTTCTTCATCTCTAATATGGACATAATAATTGACTTATCTTATAGAATATTAATACCTTATAGGATTGTGAAATTTACGAGATACTACACCTAAATCATTGATTATTACAGTATCCAAGACACAGAAATTTTCAGTAAGTGTCAGCTATTATTATCAAGCGTTTCGTTCAGATTAAGAACAATTACTGTGCTCTTCCTTCCATACCCACGTAGCTCATTCCCTCATGGCCTCCGCCTCTCTAATCAATCATCACTTCATCAGTGACAACCCCCTTGATTGTCATATTTTCACACAGCAACCAACCCCAACACTGTTTCCCCCACCTTGCTGTACTGGCTTGAATTGTGTTCCTTCAAAAGATATGTTCAAGTCCTAACACCTATCCCTGTAAATGTGACTTTTTTCAGAAATGGTATCTTTGCAGATGTAGTCAAGTTGAAATCAGGTCACACTGCATTAGGGTAGACCCTAAGTGCAATGACTGGTATTCTTGTAAGGAACAGAGAGACACATGGAAACACACAGGAACAGTATCATGCAACAGTAGAGGCAGAGATTGGAGTGATGTGTCCACAAACCAAGGACTGAGGGCGACCACCAGAAGCCAGGAAGAGACAAGGAAGCATCACCCCCTGGAGCCTTCGGAGGGCCTGCCAATACTTGATTTTGGACTTCTAGCCTTTAGAACTGTGAGAGATTAAATTTCTGTGGTTTTAAGCCACCGAGTTTGTTACAGCAGCCCCAGCAAATGAACAAATTCACTTATTTGTCCGCATATCACTTGCCATCTGATATATAATTATTTTATTATCCATTTCCCTGACTAAAGGATCTATTAGAGCAGGGACTTTTTTTTTTCACTGTTATATTGAATTTATTGCATGAATTCTAAAGCAACTTTTTCAATATTTATTAATTTTATTTGTCTGTGTCAAGTCTTAGTTATGGCTCATGGGATCTTTCTCAACATGGCACGCAGGCTTAGATGCCCTGAGACATGTGGTATCTTGGTTCTCCAACCAGGGATTGAACCCACATCCTTTGCGTTGCAAGGCAGATTCTTAACCACTGGACCACCAGGGAAGAGGTACTTTGTTTTGTTCATAGTGATTCCCTAGCACTAAGAGGGTATCTGACATGCCAGATCCTCAATAAACATTCATGGAAGGAGGAAGGAAGGAGGGAAGTAGAGAAGGAGAAAGCTGGTTAACTATTCATATATAATACAATATATAAAACATTATGAGTTTATCTTCTGCTTTTTAAGATGGTTTTTGATGTGAACCTTTTGTGTTCAAATTCATCTTTAGTGGTTCCTTGTCATCAATGTTATTCTTTAAACAGCTTTTCTCAATCTCATGATTGAGCTTTTCTTACCTTATTTTCTTCTTAGTACTTTATAGTTTAATTTTTGTTCTGTTATGAAAATTTTAAATATAAAGAAAAGTAGGGAGAATTAGATAATTTGCAGTTTCATTTTTTATATTCAGCCCTTTATCCATCTGGGGTTTATTCTGATGAGTGGGATGAGAGTTTTAGCTGTTATTTCATTTCAGGTTTTCTCAAAATAACCAACTTTTACTAACCTATCTTTTCTTTCCCAATTTGAAATGACACCCTAATGACCATCTAAATACTTATATATATACTTCAATCAGTAGAACAGCAGAGAAATCTCAGTAACAGGCATCTATTTTTTATCTTAGCACCACTTTTATTTTTTCCTAGCATCACTTTTAAAATGCTACTTTATAAGTTTCAATATCTGTTAAGTTCTACTTCATGACTCCTTTTTCTCACTATTTTTCTTTTTAAAAAATTTTTATTTAATTGGAGGATAATTACAATATTGTGGTGGTTTTGTTACACACTGACATGAATCAGCCACAGGTACACATGTCCCCCATCCTGAACCCCCCTCCCACTCTCCTCAACCCAGCCCTCTGGGTTGTCCCGGAGCACCAGCTCTGAGTGCCCTGCTTCATGCATCAAACTTGCACTGGTTATCTAGTTTACATATAGTAATATACATGTTTCAATGCTATTCTCTCAAATCGTCCCACCCTTGCCTCTCCCATAGTCCAAAAATCTGTTCTTTACATCTGTGTCTGTTTTGCTGTCTTGCATACAGGGTTGTCATTACCGGCTTTCTCAATTCCATATATATGCTTTAATGTACTGTATTGGTGTTTCTCTTTCTGACTTACTTCACTCTGTAAATAGACACCAGTTTCATCCACCACATTAGAACTGACTCAAATGTGTTTTTACAGCTGAGTAATATTCCATTGTGCATATGCACCACAACTTCCTTATCCACTTGTCTGCTGATGGACATGCTTCCATGTCCTAGCTGTTGTAAACAGTGCTGCAGTGAACACTGGGGTACATGTGTCTTCCCTGTGTATTCTTACAGATGAACTTCAGAATCATCATGAAGTTTGGAAACTGGTTGGAACTGTGTTAGATTTATCCATGTATTCATAGGAGAAAGCTGCCGCTACCTCCATGCCGGGGCTGCTGTCCTGATTCACATCTTCACCTCCCGCTTAGCCTCCTAGCTGGCTTTGGGCCCAGTACTCTCCAAGCCACTCTCTATGCCACTGTCAGAGAGGTCTTACTAAGTGGGCAAATGTGGGTCACTTCTCTGCTTAAAACTCTTAAGTGACTTCCCTTTCCATTCAGGACAAGGTTCTGTGATCTAGCCCCAGCTTACTTCTCTCCTCACATGGGCCAGCCATTCTGAACCAAGTATAGTTCTTTAGAAGAACCTCCATCTGCTCTCATCTTTTTACATAAACCACTCTGCCTAAAAAGACCCTTCACCGACCTTCTTGCCTACCTCCCCGCAGGCCCCCTTTCCTGAGGCCCCCTGGGAAGGACTACCTGATCCAGCCTGGGTTTCATGTCCTCTTCTCTGCCTCTGGACATCTAGCCTGGCACTCAACATATTGGTCCCTATTGCTTATTTATCAAAACCTTGAGCAAGTCACTTCTTCCTGGGCTTCAGTCTCCCCACTTAAGAATAAAGCTGGACTATGGTCTATATGCTAGCAAATGTGGAAAACTCAGCAGTGGCCACAGGACAGGAAAAGGTCAGTTTTCATTCCAATCCCAAAGAAAGGTAGTGCCAAAGAATGTTCAAACTACCACACAATTGCACTCATTTCACATACTAGCAAAGTAATGCTCAAAATTCTCCAGGCTAGGCTTCAACAGTACCTGAACCAAGGACTTTCAGATGTTCAAGCTGGATTTAGAAAAGGCAGAGGAACCAGAGATCAAATTGCCAACATCCACTGGATCATCAAAAAAGCAAGAGAATTCCAGAAAAATATATACTTCAGCTTTATTGACTATGCTAAAGCCTTTGACTGTGTGGATCAAAACAAACTGTGGAAAATTATTAAAGAGATGGGGATACCAGATCATCTCACCTGCCTCCTGAGAAACCTGTATGAAGGTCAAGAAACAACAGTTAGAACCGGACATGGAACAACAGACTGGTTCCAAATTGGGAAAGGAGTGTGTCTAGGCTGTATATTGTCACTCAGCTTATTTAACTTATATTCAGAGTACATCATGAGAAACACCAGGCTGGATGAAGCACAACCTGGAATCAAGATTAAAGGGAGAAATATCAATAACCTCAGATAAGCAGATGATATCACCCTTATGGCAGAAAGTAAAGAGGAACTAAAGAGCCTCTTGATGAAGGTGAAAGAGGAGAGTGAAAATGCTGGCTTAAAACTAAACGTTCAAAAAACAAAGACCAATGGCATCTGATCCCATCAGATCAGATCAGATCAGTTGCTCAGTCGTGTCCGACTCTTTGCGACCCCATGAATCGCAGCATGCCAGGCCTCCCATCACTTCATGGCAAATAGATGGGGAAACAATGAAAACAGTGACAGACTTTATTTTTCTGGGCTCCAAAATCATTGCAGATGGTGACTGCAGCCATGAAATTAAAAGACACCTGCTCCTTAGAAAAAAAGCTATGATAAACCTAGACAGTCTATTAAAAAGCAGAGACATTACTTTGCCAACAAAGGTCCATCTAGTCAAAGCTATGGTTTTTCCAGTAGTCATGTACAGATCTGAGTGTTGGACCATAAAGAAGGCTGAGTGCCGTAGAATTGATGCTTTTGAACTATGGTGTTGGAGAAGACTCTTGAGAGTCCCTTGGACTGCAAGGAGATTAAACCAGTCAGTCCTAAAGGAAATCAACCCTGAATATTCATTGGAAGGACTGATGCTGAAGCTGAAGCTGCAATACTTTGGCCACCTGATGCAGAGGTGACTCATTAGAAAAGATTTTGATCCAAGGAAAGCTTGAAGGCAGTAGGAGAAAGGGATGACAGAGGATGAGATGGTTTAGTGGCATCACTGACTCAATGGACATGAGTTTGAGCAAGCTCCGGGTCATGGTGAAGGACACGGAAGCCCTGCATGCTATAGTCCATAGGGTTGCAAAGAGTCGGACACGACGAAGTGACTGAACAATAACACTGATGTATAAAGTAGGATTCTTTCAGCTTAAATTTTATACAGTCCCTTGTTTCAAAGCCAGTGTAACAGAACTGCCAAATAGACAACTTCTCAGTCAACATATGTTTGTGCTAATTAAACTGATGCCACATTGACTCTTCTGTCTGGGGAAAATCAATGCCCACACTGATGACCTTAGGACAAAAAAAACTGAATCAAAGGCAAATCATACACTTGTAGTGCTTCTCCTGAACTTATTGTAAATCTTTAGAAGTAAGTAAGCTGTATGTGGTATGTTACTCATTTTCCCCATGTGATGGTTTAGTTGCTAAATCATCTCTGACTCTTTTGACCCCTTGGAGTGTAGCCTGCCAGAGGCTGTCCATGGGATTGTCCAGGCAAGAATACTGAAGTGGGTTGCCATTTCCTTCTCCAGATTTTCTCCGTAACTACAGATGTACGTGACCCATTTCCCCTCAAATTCTAAACAAATGACTTAAATGCAAAGCACTTTTAGAATTACTGGAGATGTCTAACTTTAATAGACAGATTATTTTTATTTTTTAGAGTTTTAATTTTATATTGGACTACAGTTCATTAACAAGCTGCAGGAGTTGATGATAAGACAGGGAAGCCTGGCGTGGTGCAGCCCATGGGGTCGCAAAGAGTCAGACACGACTGAGTGACTGAATTAAACTGAATTTTAACAGAGATTATTTTTATTTTTTAAACTTTTTATTTTACATTGGGGTATAGTCCATCAACAATGTTGTGATAGTTTCAGGTGGACAGCAACTGATAGTGATAGTTCAGCTGGACTTGGCCACACATACACATGTATCCATTCTTCCTGAAACTCCCCTCCTGTCCAAGCTGCCATATAACTTTGAGTAGAGTTCCATGTGCTATACAGTAGGTCCTTTTTGGTTATCCATTTTAAAGATAGCAGTGTGTACATATCCATCCCAAACTCACTATCTCTTCCCCTCCAGCAACCAGCAACCAGTTTGTTCTCTGAGTCCGTTTCTGTTTTGTAATAAGTTTATTTGCACCACATCATTTCCTTTTAGATTCTGCATACATGGAATGCCATTTTGACATTTCTCCTCCAAAAGTAGATCAGAATATCTGAAGCTAGAATCACCCAGATCCGCCCTGATTTTAGATGAAGGAACTGAGACTCAAAAGAGGCCAAGTGGTTCACCGCTCAGGAACACAGCCCCTCCACACATGCCCATTAAAAGTGGAAACTGCAGTAACTGTCTGCATACTAGCCACCTTTGCTAAAGCACCAGTGAACCACTAGAGACAATAAACTTGCATTATGAAAGCAGAGGTTTGGTGGTGTTAAGGATTATAACAAATAAGCTTTAATCCCCTCTTTTACTGAGCTACTTTATTAGGGGGGAGGGAAACCTTTGCTTTGCTGCCACATCAAACTTAACTATGATTAGGCACCAACAAAGTGGTAAGCATTAGACAGCACAGGAAATATCTGTACAGTTCTTTATGCTTGTATAATTGCCTCAAGCATTAGTCACTTTTTAAAAATCACACACTTAATAATGGAAGAGAGAATTTACTACCAAGTCTCTTTTCATTAAGATTTCACTTCATCACCAAGAATTAAAATCCATCCCCCAAACCACTACCACCAAAGAAAATATACTGAACCCACATATCCTTGAGGTAGACCAACATTATCATTATTTCCCCTTATGAGGAAACGGAAGCCTTAGGCAACTAGCTCAAGGCTAAGTGCATTCAGTAAGAGCTCCTCTTCTTGATTAAATGGGACTGTTATACGGGAAAATTAAAATGGTTTGAAAACTCAAAAATTCCATGGCAACAGGAAATAAATAAAAAATGACGCACACACACACACCATCTTTCGGTTGTCTGTATCTCTTTTTGATGAGAAATAAAGACTAAAAGATGACATTTCAAATAGACACCTTCCTTTGTTGACTAGAAACTGACCTCGTGTCCTAGAAACTGAGGTCCTTCATTGTTTTTGAGCTGTAGTTCTCAAAGTGTGGTCTCCAGCCATGACAGCAGTACCTGGCTTAGAAATGCAAACCCTCAAGCCTCACTCCACATCTACTGAATCAATTTTTGGAGGTAAGGCTGGGGATCTGTATTTTAACAAGTGCTAACATTCAAGAACCACTACAGGATTCGAGCTGCCTTATCTGGGGTGGTGACTGGCTGAATAAACTTAACACTTTTATTGTGTTAGTAGTCAATATTCACTTTTTCTACCATGTGATCTGTCTCAAACAGCTAACATGGGTAATTTCTGCACAAGGTTAGTCACTCCATAGAACCCCTGGGCCCCAAATTCTAATAAGCCCACATCCAGGTTTCCAACATTTACTAGTCTCCAAAGCAAGGCAGTATTTCTCCATCTCAGTGGTCCTTCCACCAAATGATTTCCTCTGACAATCCCAAAGTGAGTGGATCAACAAGCTCCCTCTACCCTGATAAATCTCAAGTGTGCCCAGTTCCTCAAGGGTAGGCGTCCCATCGATCTATAACTTTGCATCTCCCTCATACGGATAAGCACGGGTACATAAAGTGAGCACATTTTGTCCAGATATGTGTCTGCATCATAAAGTCTTCCAGATTAGGTGTCTTGCTGCTTTCTGTAGATGCACACTTGAAAAGCAGATATGCAGAAGTTTCCCTTTAGGACCCCATCTCATCCAACCATGAGATTTTTTTTTTTTCTTGAATCCACCAGCATTTTTAATTGTTTGAAAAAAAAAAGAGTCAATTTTTTTCAGATCTATAAATATCATTTATTTTGTAAATTTACATTTAAACATCCATTTACATTCAGTAACAATCTGCTCCTTCACCCAACTGCCAAAATACACCTTCTTGATTTCAAATATTTTTAAAACTGTTATCATTTTTAAAACTCTAGATGTGTTTCAGAACATTTTTTAACTGCAGTTCACTAGAGAAAGGACATCTTACTTAAGTACCAACAGACTGTTGTCAACAAGGGTCCTGCGGTTCGCAGATGGATACCGTGCAATTTTTCTCCTATTATACTAATCAAAATTGCATCGTGATCCACCCGACAACAGCAAAACAGGTCATTTTACAATGATCAAATATCAGAACTTACAACCTTTAAACATTAAAAGATGATAAATTCCTCGTTTCTTCCACAGGCCGGGACAAGTGCAATACTTTATATATAACACAAGCAGTGCAACAAATCCCCACCCATGAATGAATGGGTGCGAAGACTGGAGATTCGTGCGAAGACTGGAGATTCGTGAGAAGGTAGGGCCGCAGAAGAAACACAGTATATCACAATCAGTTTTGCATGGATTTGCACAGCCATATATACACACGCTGAAATGCAAACCAGCAAAACTAACTGTAAGTAGCAGTGTCTTTGAATGTTCTCAGCATCAGCAAGAGCCGTTATCCAAGAGTACTGGAAGTGCCCACACTACAGTAGAATGTTGCCAAAACTACCTGCACTGTGAGCACTTTGGTACTACTGGGACCTGATCTTACGCTTTGGTACAAAAAACCATATGCTGCACACAACCCTCAACCCTCTGCTCCCAACGAACAAGGACAAAACCAAAGACAAACCTTTGAAAGGCGTCCTATGCAAATTATTAGTCAAGGCATATTTTCCAATGCTGTGTGTCAGGCAGCCTGTGCCAGAAGGAGCATTTAGGGCAGTAGATTATAAGCTGCTTCACTAACTGCACTAGATGCACCTTAACACAAGAGACACATTATGGGAAACTGCTCCAAAGTGCCAACAGCTTCATTATGCACAAACTACAGGTCTCAGTAGCCATTGATTAAATCACCATGGTAATGTAAGAAGTGCTTGCATTGCAGTAGATCTCAAAAAGCTACCTGCACTGTAAGCACTTTTACATGGCCAAGGCCTATTCCTGAAGCAAAAAAGCCAAAGTGTCTTTCATGAGCTCTTCTTTTCCATCCTCACTGATCTATTCAGACTCACCTGGTTCCAAAAAAAAACAAAAAAACAACATACTGAACAAGTCAACTACTAGTTAATATTCCTGAAACAAGCTTTTCTTTGGCTTAGAGAGTCCCAGCTAGGTTTTGGAGTTTCAGCCAAGTCCTGAGAAATATTAATACTCTGAATTATTTACACAGAGTTGAACACAAATAACACTGGCAATTTCAAAAGTCCAATTCTTATGTATAAGCGGATTTTGGACTTCCCCTCTCCATCTAAGAAAACTTGACATCTGCATCCCAGAAAATGTGCAGGTCCATTACCTCCCCCCTCCCAGATTTTAGAAGAGGTTTATCTAGAGAAAGTAGCATATAAAAATCAGTGACTATCCACTTCTTGAGGTAGGGCACCACACAAAAAATGACTGTTAGATTAAATGAACATTCCCTGCCCCCACTCCATTAATAGACTATGAGAGAAATTTTAAAGCTGGTTTAAGAAACACAGCCTTCCACGCTCTTCACATAATGCACAGATGGCCTAGAGATGTCACATTTTGATCTATTTCAAAGGGCTCTTGTTCTGTTTAAACATTTATGGACCCATTTTCTCCATTAAACCCAAAGAAGGCAGATTAGCTTCTCTTCCCTTCATGTCATTATCGTCCATAAGCAAACCTTCTCCATTCCCAAGTGCTTATCTTACCTAAGAACATGCAGCAAGGAAATGAGCCCATATTTGAAAAGGGTTCACAAGGTTACTCTACCTCTTCCATGATGGGTTAAGTTTTGTCAAAAAAGGAAAAGGAAAATTCAGAGACTCAGAATCCGTACTATGTTTAACTAGTGAGGGAACTTTAAATGCTGGGCTTCCTTCATGGTACCCTGGACCACTAATCTAGTTTTTATAAGAAAACTCCTTAAACTGATGCATAAAAACTACACTTAAATCTAAAAATCTAAATTCTATGGAGAAAGAAGACTAAAATTAGTAGAGAAAGAGGACCATTTTTCCTCTTAAATTAGATTTCTCCACCTGTACTTTTCCCCCTTAAAAAAATACTCCTAAATGGACTCAAAAATGTATTGTACTTGATTCAACTTGGCAACACTGAGCCCCACACGGGTCGGAGAGAGCGCCTGCCACAGTTAATATCTTTCTTTAATGAGCCGTTCATCTGGTATACCTCGTCCGCGCTGGACAGCCACTCTCCCACTTCCTTAAAATGGAAAAAACACTCCCCTCCCCACGAAGAAAGCCTCCACCTCCGCCTTTGTGCATCCCTCGGGTTCTTCCCGCGCCTCTCACACACTTACCTAGCGCTCCCGTTGAAGTCCGGGAACCGCCCGCGCGCCCAGAGTGTGCTCCAGCTGCTCACACCACGCGCTCCAGTCCTCGTGCTGCAGCCGCCGCCGCCGAGATTAAAGAGAAAGAAACAAAGCATCATGGGAAACGGAGTTCTCCATTCAAAGCCCCAAAAACGCGCCAAGCCCACGCCTCCCTCCCCCTCCATTCCCGGGTTGGTGGGAGACGAGCCAAGGGGGAGGGGAGTCCTTTTTTCCCCTCCACGTGCACCCCCTCATTCCGCACCCCGAAAGTTCTCCTGGAACCTAAAGATCAGTGATGGAAAAGAAAAGGCGACTCGTTTCCCGCGCGCTCCCCGCTACCCCTCAACTGCACTAGGGTACTTGGCTTTTCTCGAGTCCCACCCGCTCCGTCCCCTCCCACCCAGCCAGTCAACTCTCCCCATCAGATCTGCCCTAACGAAGGTTCGCCCCTTCGGCTCCGGACGCCGGCCCGGGCCATCCCGGGCCATCCCGGCACGGGATCTGGCCCGCGCCCACCCCTCGCAGGTGGCGCGCGCGCCGATCCCGCACCGGCCACCCCTCTTCCCGTCCCCCCCCAGGCGCCCCACCACACACCCTGGGCGGCGCGCGCCACCCGAGCGCTCCGCGGACCCAGCGCGAGCGCAGCCTTCCGCGGAAAGCCCGAGGAGGAAGAGAAGTGAGAAGCGGCGTTCAGGAAATTAATCGGGGCCGCGAGAGCCCGCCTCACCCAAAGCGCCCCCGGCCAGCACGACGCGGGGCCACCAGCCGACCTGCCACCACTCGAGGAGCGCTCCGTCCCCTCGGCCCTCTGTCCGACGCTCTATCCCTGGGAAAAGCCCGCCCCTCTGCCTTTAATAGCCCAGGGAAAAAGCCCGCCCCCGCCCACCCGGCCCGCACAGGAATTAGGAAACGGAACCCCCACCCCGCCAAAGCGAAAACCCCACCGAGTCCCAGTTACCCACGGGCCGAGCGCAGTCGGCATTTTCCCCTCTTTCCCGCGAGCCGAAGTCTTTTAATTAAAGGCGCACCTCCGACGCGGGCGGGCGGCGTCTGGTGCTAGAGCCGGTGCCACTGGCGGCGAGCCCAGGAGGGCGCACTCGCTACCACCTCGTCCGGTGCCGCTCCCGCGGCGCTCGCCCCATCCCCCCACCGGAGATAGACGACGAGGTCCACGGAGCCGTGGGACCGGGGTGTCCCCCACCCGGCGCGCGCATGCGCGCCACCTCGCCGCTAGATAGAAAGTGTTCCTAAGGCCCCAGGAGCAAAGAAATACAGACACAGCATATTCACTCTGTGCACATGTGAAAGTTCTAACCTCTGGCACCTTGTGCTACTGTTGGGAGGGTTTCGCCTTTGCCAGGAGCCCCCCTCACCCAGTAAATCAGGCTTTCTTGGCAGGCATCATTAACGGTAGCAGCCACCGAGTACACGCACAAATGCAAGGAAGATACGGTGCAATTATCTGGCTTTCTCTTCTCATTCCACAGCTAATGAGAACCAATTGAGGGCCAGTTGTTTAAAGGCCAAAGCCCAAGTGCACTCTCTGTGAAAAGTAAGAGGTCTTAGTTTTTAAGAAGCACAATAAAAATGGAATTAAGCATATCAGACTTTGAACACTGGGCAGAATGCGGTCATCAGACTATACCCACTCCAGGTTCCGGGCGGACCCGGGAGCGGGGAGGGAGCTTGGGAGTGCGGGAGAGTTACAAATCAGAGAAGGGGAAGAACACGCAGAATCCAGAGAGAAAAGCACTGGGACGCTAGCGGGGTATGAGGAAAGGGGTGTGCCAAATGGAGCCGACCTCTCCCTCCCCACTATTGTTACCGCAGGAGACAGTGGCAGCCCAAAGCCCAGACGGGGACAAGGGCGCCATGTGATTCTCAACCTGGTGTACAGTAGTACCTCAGGCAAGCCGATTACAAAAGACTGGCCTCTCCCGCCCCTGGTCCGCGACGGAGTCCAACCTGAACGGCCTGTGCCTCTTAGAGGAGTCTGCGGTGGAGGCAACGAAAGCCACACTTATTTCTTCAATGGGAGTCACTCCTACAGGTGGGCTTTCTCCTTTTTTCATAAAACACGCAAACAGACTTTGCAGCCCACCCTGGCGCTTCTGACTGATACTTTCTGGAAACTACGCAGCCCAAAATTTACTACTCAGCCAGATCTGTCCTGTGAGATTGCACCGACTTCAATGCAATTTTCGACCTTTAATGGTAACGACTAGCAGTGGAAAGAAGAGGAGGGGGAGGGAAGAGATCTTAAACCCGACTTCAAGAAACATTGTATTAAAGCAAGATAAGAACAGTACCTTTGAGCTCGAGCAAAACCTGGAGTAAAAAAAGGGTTTTTGCAAAAGTGGCGCGAAGATAATATCATGTGATCCGACCCCAGGGCGTCTCCTTCCCCTTTTGCCAAACTCCCCTCCCCCCCAAAAAAGGGGGGTAGGGGAGTTACATCCGCTCCTCACAAACTATTAGCATAATTAATTGTGTCCTGCAGCTGCAGCCAGAGCTCCCAGTCAATGAGTAAACATATCCTCATCCTCTTCACCATCAGAACAAAAAGACCCATTACCCTGATTTTGGAAAATGTTCCCAAATAAATCTCATTATCATCAGAAGTCTTAATTTGGCATTCTGTCTCTGTCTATGTGTCTTGGTTTGAGAAAGAGAAGAGAGTTGGAAAAGATGAAATCATCCATTTAAAAGGGAACTAGCAGAAGCAGCTACCCAAAAGTGAAAGATCTGAGTAGAGGCTTTCAAATGGAAATACCATGTTGAGGAACTTCAGTAGCTTAAGATTTTCCAAAAGTTTTAAACAGTTCATTAAACAAGACATCCTCCAGAGTCTTCCTACTCGCCCCCCCAACTTACACCCCTCCTCCCACCCCCCTTCCCTTTAAAGCCAGAACAATACCCGGAATAAGGTATTTTGAGATTGCTTTACCAGGATATTTTCTTGTTCTTGATTTTTTTAAGGCTTGCAACATATAGAATTTCTGGATCAAGTTCCCAACTGGCGAAAATAATTTATTCCATCTCAGTACCTGGGTAGTGCAAGGTAAAATTAAGCACAAGCTATATGTTACTGTCCAGAAAAAACTAGGACATCATTTGATACATAAGTCACTTATTTGGTCTTTTTCTTTTGGGAAAAAAAATTATAATCATCAGCCAAAATACCTAGAGAATCAAAAAAAAGCTAAAGAACAAAGCATTTCACACACACACACCCCAAAAGTCAGAATAACTAACAGCTCAAAGAAAAGCACGTGATCCCTTCATGCTTTAAAACTTGTGGTCATGCTGAGGCTAAAAGCTAAGAGCTTGTGACCCCGCAACCCCGTCCCCTCCCCCAGACCACAGCCCAGGGCTTAAGGCTCCAGCTCCCACCAGGCTCCTTCTCCCTCCCAGTATTGTGAGACAAACAATACTTAAAGCATTCTGCAAAATAAAGGAGCCACAACTCCCAGTCCCAGTCACATCATTTACGCCCAAACAGATTGGCCTGTGTGTGTGTATATGTGTATGGGTGGGGGTATAATATATATATGTGTATCTCATATAGAACATACATACGCTTACACAGAAGCCCAAATGTTCTATAAGAATGTGTAAGGAAGGCATTGAAACTGGCCAAAGGGAGGACGAGAGAATTTATCTAAGAATTCTAATCACAATGTAAAATTCTCGACACTATTTTGAGTTTCTAATGAATTAAAAACCAGATATCCTGTGAAGAATTGCCCCCCAACTAGAGATACTTGGAGCGTTCATCCACCTGAAAAGGAGAGGAGGATGCCTCTATATTGACTCTAGATTTAATTGTGCCACCAAAAGCAGCAATCTCAAGTAATTTGAATTTTAGCACCTTTAAAAATACTGGTAGTAAACATTTTACCCATTTGAGAAATCATTTTACTTGATTTTGAAATAATATTCAGTGGCTCTGTTAAACCTAATGATTGGTATCTTAGGACAAAAAGGTCCCCATGGAAACCAGAAAGTAATTTAAGAGTATTATGTTCCTCACACAACTAGAATGGAGCTTTTGTTCTATGTGTATTTACTACTTTCATTTTTTGGACTGCACTTGCAGAGGTCTCTTACGCTCTAGTTTTGCCTGGGATCAGGAATTCAGCATCCTCCTGCACTGTGTGTTGCTGCATTTGCCTGGTTCTGTGTTCATATGTGAGTGTGGGCCCAGGGGGCCTAAAACAAAGCCAGCAGATCAGAACACTCACTGAACAATATGCGGGGGGGTGCATGTGGAGGTACCAAAGAGAAAATATTTCAAATGCTATTTTGCTATTTGATTCTAGAACAAGAACTGGGATTTCAGGAGATTCACTTTAAACTGGTCTTGACTAACTTTCTTTCTTTTCAAAGTATTCATTTATTTACAAGCATTTCCTGTTCTAAAAATGAATCATCTTGTTTTGAATGGCCAGCATACTAAGATAAATTAATCTGAATAAAAGAAATTTGAATTTTTTGTTACCAAGGCTTAATTTGTTTGAGAAAATTTATGTCAATGAAACAAAGGAAAATATTTGCATTAATATGACCTTCTGAATGCTATTTATTTTCAATAACATATACCAACATAAATCATATAAGTAAACAATACATCTTCAACTAAATAGTGTCAATGTGAATTAAACATCAATTTCAAAAGATTTATCCCTTGTTAAGAAGCAGGAAATTTCACTAATTGAATGTGCACAATTATATAATTTGGTTTTAAAATGCAGAAAGCAAAAATATATTTATCTCAATCTCAAAGGGTTTAATGAAGATCAAATGGCAGCAAGAGATGGATCGACTTTCTGAAATGTGAATAAGTTTTAAATACACATTTTATTAAATTTCATTTGTTAGTAAACTTTACTTTCATGAATTGGTCTTTGCTAACTTTGTAAAAGTGTTTCATTATTTACAAACATCTCTTATCCTTATTAATGAATAGCAAAAATAAGTTACAATAGGATAAAATTACATCTTGCATAAATCAGATGAGGTATGTGAGTACTAGCACTTACAGCATGGAACTAATTTTGTTATTATGTGATGCTTTAAAATTACTGTTCTGTCCATCTTTGCGTCTCTCAATAGAATGATAAAACAGTTTCCTCCCACTAACAGCATTATTTTTTACAAGTCAAATATTTCAAGTCAAAATACTTATGCAAATATTGAAAAGATATCAAAATAACCTGCCTTCCATCAGTAGAAAAATTTATTAAATTAATTCTCCTACCTTGAGAATAGACTCAGTAGACCTTAAAGTGATTCACTATTAAGATTAAATAGTGTTAAAGGTATTTTTACACTCTGTTTGAAACACTTTGATTTTCCTGTTTATGTGACCTTAGAAGTAGAACTTCTGATATTACAAACCATAAAATTGCTAGCAGACTGTAATACTATAATCAAAGAAAAAGCTATAAAGCAGAAATATTTTACACACATCACTTTTTTCAACCATTTTTTCAGATTATATTTGTCCATCTTTGCACCATTATAAATTTTCTAAGGGAAAATAGTCATGACATGGAACATGATGAAAGATACAGTTTTATATTCAAAATACAATCTCCCAAAACTTATCATCACATTTTCTTCCAAAGCAAGCAAATCGTAATGTTAAGGATTATCGATTTATATAATAATTTTACAATATTAAGTGTGTTACTTGAAAAGGTCGTGATTCAGAAGTAAAGACTCAAGATCCCAAGTATTCCTTTAATGTTTGAAAATTTTCAGTCATTCAGTATTCTATCACTGCAGTAAAGCATGGCAAAGTTCTACTACCTTGTGTAGAGAGAGCACAATAGTATTTTTTAGAGCTTCTCTCTCTTCCCTCTCCTCAAAGATAACGTTTATCCTCAGTTTGGTAGTCCTCTGCTAAGCTTAGAGTGTCTTTAACTGTCTCCTGACTTGTGATTGCTGAAGGAAGTAGAACTATTGTCTGGCCTTTTTCATGCTGAGGAGGAAGGCGCAGTGAAATGTGTTGAATTATCCAGATGCCTGAAAGGACTGCAATGAAAGCTTGGAACAACCTAAATAACAGGACTACCACTCACTGTAAAAGGGAATCTTTCAACAGATACAGCCTACAGAAGATATCTACTTTCAAAATGAAAGAGTGATTTTATTTTCTCAAAACAAATGTAATCTAGCTTACTTTTGACATTTTTGAAAGGATGTCTAAGTCAACAGGGAGACTAATGATTTAAAAATCCAGCATGGAAGGACACAGTTCTCTTTTTTAAAAATCATAGCATTTATAACCCTACTTGGAGCTCTGTATATATATATATATATTTATATATATTTCCTTTTAGGGAAGAGTGATCTGTCTGTGGCATCCCCCACTTTTTCAAGTCCTAATGAATTTAACTACTTGAAACTTTACTCCCTAGATTTAAAATATGATTCACATCACTAAGACAAACGGCTCCTTTATAGCTGCTAGTGATCCCATTTCTATAGCTGCTACTTATTAAACCATCTTTAAGAATTAAAACAGTTTATGTGCTGCTAGAAGATTAAAGCAAGAAGAAAATGTGGAAATTAAGATTTAAGTATGGGTTGCATATTTGAGAAAATGTTTAGATATCAAATTGATAAACTTGCTGAACTAAATAACATTATTATAGGATGTGTTTTAAATATACTAGAACTCGAGGTTAAGGAAGCAAACATGATATGTTGGTATGTATTACAAAAAATACTGTATTACAGCATTTAAACCTTTTTTGCTTTTTATAATTGATTAACTAGACCAAAGTTCAGTGTTTCCTTGGAGGATATCAAGGCTAATAAACAAAGCTATTTTAAATATAGAGTCTGCTTGTTGATTTTGGAGAAACAGCAAGACAAATAATCCTAGTGAATATCTAGCGTTAAATTATATTTTTAGAATGTAATACTTGACTAATCTGTAAATCCTTTTATATTTATTTCATTTGTAATTTTTCTTTAAAGACTTTTTAAACAAAAGCATAGAAATCACTAGATCTTGATGAACAGTAGTAGATAGCTTCTTTAAGATATACAACTTACCTTCAGATCGAATTATACTCTTTGAGGCTTTCTTTAATTTGGTCTGAAAAAAAAATTTGCCTTTTCCCCTCTGTATATTTTAATCATGCTTTTTTCAGTTATTGGAAATGTACTTATTCTGCTGACATTATATTATTTGTTAGTGTATCTAGATGTTATATCTTTTATTAGATATAGATACAATTATAGCCTTTGATTTATACCTCAACCCAAATTATTTACAAACATTTAATGTGTCTAAGGATAATCAACAAACTAGAAATTGAATAGATGCCATCAGTTTGGTTAATCACCTAACAAAACACCAGCAATTTTCATTTGCTATATTTGTCCCACTAAACTAATTATCCTTATTCATTAAGCTTCAAAAGGCTCTTCTTTAAATAGTAGTTTATAACATCTTTAAAATCTACTGGGAGGAGGGGAGGGTAGTCAATACATTTACTTGATTTTTACTTCTGTGTCAGAAATTTAAATAGAAAAGTTAAGAGAATTCATTTTATGTTTTGGTTCCTAAACAAAGTGTCCTATTTATGCTTGTTTTGGTCTACAGTTCCTTGGTTTTCTGCAATTTCAACTATTTCATTTACAATTCAAACCCATCATTCTTAAACTAATCTCTATACTTGATTAATCCCTGCAAGCATACTGCATCTTTTTTTAACTTCACTAAGAAAGTTACCAAGTATACACAAAAGTCTTAATATTTAAGATCTAAAGCTCCCAACAAATTAATCTTAAAATTAATTTTGCTGGCTTTTAACACTGTCATATATTTGCAGCGTTAGAAATTAATCCTAGTATTTGACAGATTAGCACAATTTTTGAAAAAAAAAAAATCCCAAATTCCAATTTGCCTTTCATTTTGCCTAACTCCTGGTCAAGTTTGTATGTTTTTCCAACACTAAGTGATGAAACACTGAAATAACAGCTTTAAACCTTGAAAGGACATAGCAAGATATCTTTGAAAGGATAGTTTGAGCCAATATTTTAGGTTCGAAAGGTCCTTAGTAGGCATCTAACCCAATCACTTAGTTTTACAGACAAAGAAACTAAGACCCCCAAAATAATTTGCCTAAGATGCCTCCACTAAATTGGCACAAAGCCAGAATAAAGAAAACCACTCTTTTGGTTAATTTGGAAAGAAATCTAGATGGCTTTTGACGTATTTTCAACCTTGATTTTCCCATAGGGCTGCTGTGAAGATTCAATGAGATCACGCAGGAAAGCATCAGAGTGATCACAATGTGCAGCACTTGACTGTGCTCAATGAATGTTCTTTCTTCCTCTCTTCTCTTTCCTACTGATGCCCTGTGCCTATTTCTCAGTCTCCTTGCCAAGATCCCAAGTTCTTACTGTCAGCATTTGGGGCACCAGAGTTGCAAGCAAGGCACTGAAAGAGAGTTTGGACAGACTCATGCTATCCAAAAATGTAACAATCTAATCATCCTCACACTTTAACTAGGATCTGATTTTGCCAGCTGAAATGACACACGAACTATCACCCTCCTACTCAAGTGTTCCAAGGAACTTGGCTGTTACACAGGGAAATGGGTACATTTCTCACGCCTCGCAGCCCCACTCCAAACTGAGATCCTAAATCATAAATAATAATGAACATTTGACCATCCAGATGCAACTTTATGTTCAACTTCGTAACCTGCAAACTGAAATTTGCCTCCTTTGTTACTTGCGCGTTAGGCTTTTCTTCAACTATGCAGTTAAAAAGGAGAAACACAGCTCGCTCTCTGACGCCTTTATCGGTACTAGTTTGACAGTAAAAGAGCTGTTAATATTGTATAAACTCTTATACCATCTGTGTTATAATTCTGCCTCATCAGGTTTTATGGAAATGCCCCCCCTCCGTTTCCTTCATTCCACCAGGCGTGTCATCAAAGGAGAATAAATTAAGTATTGTGCCAGAAAATGTGGTCTACTTTCTAAAAGGCATCTATCTCTAGCTTTCAGAAATGCCTTTTGGAATGAGCAATGTGGAAACAGTGTCCCCATTGTTGTATAGGAATGCCATGAATTGGATCCCCACCCCAGCCTTTTATAGGGAAAAAGAATAAAAAGCGTTCATCTGAGTTTAAAATTATCATATTTTATAGCATATGCTAACATGCTAATGAGATGAGGTATTATCACATCTTTGCTGAGGCCATTATGGATAATTGAGCTTTGTCCATCCACCCAACTAGATTGTAAACTCCGTGATGGTGGAGACAACTTCAACTTTGTAGTTTTATGAGACGCTATCAGAGTGTGTTGACACTTCCACTGTTGGTCTAGTGACTAGGTTGAATATTTGTATTGGGGGATACAGAAATGGCAGCTCTTTTCCACTTTGTTAATTCTATTTCAACACTAAGTGTTTACTAACGATCACAAACCGTATGTAAAGCACTAGATAACACGAGCAACTCTTTAACTCTGTCTAAAAATATATAACTGAGAGATCAAGC
Organism: Ovis aries; assembly: GCF_016772045.2. Lineage (NCBI taxonomy): Eukaryota > Metazoa > Chordata > Mammalia > Artiodactyla > Bovidae > Ovis > Ovis aries. The sequence continues at coordinate 100,750,274 of NC_056080.1, read as the reverse complement.
GTTCCCCTAGTAAATAAAGATAAGTCCAGGGAGTTTCTCTGTAAAGATTTAGACAGCTCGCGGAGAAGTTCCTTTTGGTGATTTGGAATAGAAAGGGTAGGGGAAGATTAAGGGAAGCCAGTTCAAAGTGTTAGAAAGAGGGTTTTGCATCTCAAAGAGGGGGAGGGGTTGGAACTCTAAGAAGACTGAGGCTGGGAATGGGGGCCTTGCCCTTCCTGCTGACTGCTCTAACCGACCCTCTCCCCAAACCCTGTGGTAGTGTCGAAAGGGACCAGAAGTTAGAAGCAGGAGCCCTCAGCTTGAGTCTGCTCTCTGTCACTAACTAGCTGAATGACATTTAAGCAAATCACTTACTAGATTACCTCTGAGGTCTCTTCCCACTCCATAAATCTTTGCTCTTTATCTTATTCCCCCTCCTTTTTGTTCTTCCTTTCCCCCCATCCCACCCCCTCTTCCTGGTCTTCCTTTTAACTGCAATAATAGTAATAATGAATTAGTTACCTCTGGAGAGAGACTTGAGATGGTGTGTGGAGAATTAATGGAGACTGGCTTTTTATCTCTGCTGTGAACTTTTTTCTTTCTTTCCGTCTGTTTTCTTTATTGATTAAATTACCATTTCTCATCCATTTAAGGTGGTTATTACCTTAAACTATTCAATAATCTGCCAAAAATGTTCCTCTTTTGTGGATATGAATGTTAACACAAAACATTTGGCCACAAGGAGTGCAGTAAATCAGGAATTAATGTGGCATTATTTTACCTAGGTCTACCATATAGAAAAATATTCTACAAGGGTGAGCATTGGAACCAGAGACTCAAGTTGCATTTGACCTCATCTTTTAAGCTATAAATAAGGGTTTTCATTCATGTAAGTCAGCAGAAAGATTCTGCAGACCCCTTTGTCTATGATTATGTCCAAAATGGATTCACCTTGTGACAAGGACACAGGGTTGGCAGAGATGTCGGCAAATCTGCGGTCTCGAGGTCTCTTTCCTCCCATTCTTTAAGCGCCATTTCGAGTTACGCCTCCTGCAGGAAGGCTTCCTTGCTCAATCCAGTGCCTCCTCCAGTCTATCATGGAACAGAATTTCCATTTTGTTTCAATTGTGTGCTTAGACATTTAGTGTTTTCTGTTTGCAGAAAATGGGGCTGACAGAGGTTGAATGAGCAATTCAGGTCTCCACGCACCTTGCTCAATCCCTCCTTAGCAATCCCAAATGCCACAGCTCCAGGAGATCTCATTCCTTCATTAGCTTCACGTACACAAAGTCTGCTCTTCACTGTCACTTGGCCCCTAGAAAATAGTTTCAGCTGCTATCTCTACTCCATCAGTTCCCTTAAATTAAGGATACCAATACCCAAAATGCAAGATCATTTGTGATCCCATTGTCTTATCATTATCAGCAGAATAGCTTGGGTAGATTTTTCACCTAAACTTGAAACAGAGTTATTAATGCAGACCCCTCACCCCAAAAAACACTCCAGACCAAGATGTTAATCTGTAACACTGATTGAAGGTTTACTATGTGCCAGGAATACTGTATATTAATATCTCCCACTGTGACCCTATTAGATAGGCAATTGTTACTGTTATCCTTCTGTTCTAGATGGTGAACTGAGGCTCTGAGAGGATCGGTAATTTGACATGAGGGAGCCTGTACTTGAAGCCAGGTTGGCCTGTCACTCAGCATCATTTCAGAAATCTTTATCCTCACACCAAAGGACACACAGCAAAGCCATGATAAGTCAGAGTAGAGCTCAGTGCTGGTAGCAGTGATAGAAAGTGACTTCTCTGGGAACGTATCTGGGAGGAAGGGAAATAGAACTTTCTGGGACAGAGGCACAGAGTGATTTAGCCTTCAGTGAGAGACTTATCAGGGGAAAAAATTTAAGGACAGGGATAGTTGGCTCCTTTAACTCTTCAAAGCAGCACGGTCCGATAGAAAGGTAAAGCAAGCAACACGTGTAATTTAAACTTTTCTTATAGCCACATTAAAAAGGGGAAAAGAAACAGGTGAAATTAGCTTCAGTACTATATTTTATTTAACCCAATATATGCAAGATATACTTGTTTGCCTATGTAATCAAAATACAATTATGAATGAGATATTTTACCTGCTTTTTCTTTTTTACCAAATTCGGTGTGTATTTCATATTTATAACACATCTTATTTCAGACTAAATGCGTTTGCTTCATGGCACATGTGGCTGGTGGTGACCATACCGGACAGCAAGGGCTTAGGGGATTTTCACTGCCTTGTGGCACTAACCACTCTATTAATAGCACCAACTAGTCTTCCCTCTTCTTATTCATTATCCACAGTGTGGCTGTTAGCTGTTAATATTGCTTTCCCAATGTTTCCAGGTCATCAAGCCATCTCTGTTAATAAGAGGTTCACTCTGTATCCATCTCATAATAACATTAACATTTATTGAATATGTATTATGTGCCAGGCACGCTTCTAAGAGCTTTAGCCTTACATGTATTAAGTCATAAAAATCTTCACAGCAACCATATGAGCTAATCTTTTTACCATCTCTCCATTTTACAATTAAGGAAACGGAAGTCATTTAACTGTCAAAAGCCACACAACTGGGAAGTGAAGGAGCCATGATTTCAGCCCCACAAGCTTAACCACCTCAGCATCCATGCCATGTTCTAGAATCAGAGTCACAGCTAACTAAGGAGAACTTCATCTGACTCCGTGACAGAGGTACAACTTAGTCTCAGGTCCTCCTGGACCATGCCAGACCTGCGAGGAATCTGGACATTTGCTGTCGTGGTTGCCCATAGTAACGAGTTCATAGTACAATATATAAGGTTTGTAGATATCTCTCTGTGTAGATCTGTACCTACACGCGCGGGCGCGTACACACACACACACACACACACACACACACACACACACACACAGATCAAACACAAACTTTACAGAGTATTCATAAAAACCAGAGAATTGTAGAGCCAGAAGAGCTCTGAAAGGCCAATGTCATCAAGAAAATTCAGTGCAGCCAGCAGTTAAGAGACTTGCTCCAAATTACACAGCTGAAGTAGAACCCAGATAATCTGACTTCGAGTAATTTTGTATCTACTAACTACCTCTTACCCAGGATGCTTCCCATGTGAAAGATAGGAGTGGCAACAGTGTGGCAATTCTATTCTCACTAATATACACTTTATCAAATGTTTATCCTCTCTGCCTCAATAGCATTTTTTTAATTGTGTCAGCATTTACAAAAAGCATTTGTGTTTTTTAGAAATTTAAAATTGGAGAACTCAGAGTTAAAGTGGATTCCTCTTGCCTTCCCTTGTTTACACCGCTAGTCAGGCATTTACATTGTTGCCTTAATGATTCACCCGGCCAACCCCTTATTAAGCTCTTTAAGGATTAAGACATCATCATACATTTATTTAAATTCACATATGAGGTTCTTTAAGGATTAAGACACTATCATACACTTATCTAAATTCTCCACTGCCCTAATTCTGAGCCTGTAATAAATACATAATTAACACAATTGAAATTGTACAATTATCCGTATGAGGAGGTTGGATTTAGCCTTTTCATTTTATAGATTTTATTAAATGATGTTAAGACGCACTACTCAGAAAGCATTGTTACCAGCTTGACCTTTAGATTAGTGCTGGTTGCCACTGCAGCCAAAGGGACAGCAGTAACATCTCACAAAGATTCTCTTTCAGCCTCGAACTAGCCATCGTTCTTTCCTCGGATCCTTGTATTTCAAAGTGGAGAGCTTGACCACAGTTTAAATGTTGAAATGTTTCCCACTTAAGCACAAAACACACTTGATTTCGGCTAAAACAAAAACCTCAGCTTTTATATATTATGTTTCAAAGTGGAGATGGCTGTGAAACTTGAGCTCTGACACAACCTCAACATGACTTTTTAAAAGTGCTCAGAAAACCCTTCTTCTAATGAGCATGATGAGAGGCTGCTGCTTAATGATTTTTTTTTGCCTGCCTTACATCATTTATTCTAAGTCATTAAAAAATCAAAATAGTTTACATTAAACAAATTCTCAAGTACAAATGAGGATGGTCTCCCTCATTGTTGGATGAAGATCGAAAAGGCTACAGAGCTAGTTCCAGGGGAGAATAGAGACTTGGTAGTGACAGCTTAATTCTCAGGAGCTGTTACTTAACAGAACTTTAAAAAGCCAAATGACATATTCTTGAATTATTTATAAAAATCGTGCAAAATACACTTTAAGGACCATGGGAAATTCATTTTGTCCTTGCTTTTAACATTTTCAGAGCCTATCTCAGTGAACAAAATGCTAAGTCCAAAAACAAGTGAATTAATATTTAGGTGATTGAGCAAGACTTCTGATTTTTGTTTATTGCTCTTTGATTTTTTTTTAGTAGCCCACTGTAAAAGCCCTGGGGCACACCTTCAGAATGTATGAATAGTATCAATAATAACTAATACAGCCTGCTATGGAAAATACTGTTTTCAAAACCACAGGTTAGTTCCTGGAAGTCAGCCGGTCAGAGAAAGGATGTGGTGTAGCAGCAAGTTTAAATAGCTTGTGCAACAAAGGGAAGAGAGCTCTGTTGACTTCTGCCTCCTAGAGGGTTGAAATCAGAAAGAACTATATTTAAATAGCTCATTCAGAGAGGATAGAAGATGAAGAAACCATTCCATTTTGAAAAGCTTCACTCATCACTTTGGGGAATTCAGATGCGAGAGGAAGTAATGTATCAGGATAATGATATGATAAAAGTAAGTGTTAACTTTGGATTGAACAAATCAGCCCTGTTCATTTTGGTTGTTAGATGAAGGGCCTCCCTTTTTAAAATGACATCATGTAAAAATTGACATCACTTTTTACATGAGCCCCCAAACCCCATTTCTTCTTGTTGTGAACTGAAGGAGTCATGGTAATTCACCTGGCTTTAAAATTTTTCGCAGTTGTTGAGTTCTGTAGCCAAGTAAGTTCTACAAAATAAACTCATCGCAGGCGCAGGAAAAGCAGCTCTTTTGAAAATACCTTGTGATCAGGCTCTAGGTCACGACCTGGGTCTTGAGAAACTTGAGTTAGTAGATGTTAGTTTTTCTTAGCTCTTTGTTTACCCTGGACTTAGACATTTTGTATTATTAAAAACCTGTGGCTTTTAAGGACATTCTATTTATCTTTCCAGGCTTTTTTGATGGAAATGCCTGGATTTTCTTGGAAACAGGGATTTTATTGTGGATTCCTGGTGCCCCTTGGAGAGGCTTATTTTTCTGGACAATAGTTTTCCTTAGTGTCACTACTCTTTTCATCTCCCAACGATCACAAGCTCCCAAGGTCGAGAAAAGTGCATCCTTTTGTTCTAATGAATCTGAAATTCTATTTTAAAAAGTATGCAAAAGGGGCTGTTGGTTGGCAATTTAAGGCATAATTCCACTGCATGAAGTATCCAGAGGGGTTAGCACTCAAGACTTTTGGAGAAAAAGAAAATCCAGCTCAGTTAAAGTCAAAGAATTTAGCAGCAATATGCATAGTTTGAGTATTGCCACTTAAGGATTTTAATGTTTTATTATCTCTACTTTAAAGTGTGTTAAACAACACAGGCTTGCTTGCCTTTGTTAAAAGAATAGGACCCAGTAAACTGGCCTAAAGAAGGAAATTACCATTGCCTCTGACTATAAGTGGAATGTTCAAGGAGTGAAAAGTTCCACTGCTCCAGACTGAATCTCTTGCCCTCATTAGAGTATGAGCATTAAAGTGTTTTGTGAGTTCATGTTGTATGTTATTTTCATTGATAACTCAATCTTTTAGGAAAAAAACGAATAAACATTTACAGTTAAAAACTGCACCACTAGCCACCAGTCATATGTCGCTATTTTATATTTGAAGTTTAATTAATGAAAATTCAGCAACACAAAAAATGCAGTGCCTTGGTCTCACTAACCTGGACATTTAAGATGTAGAGTGTTTCCCTCATTGCCGAAAGTTCTATTGGACAGCACTGCTTCAGAGGGTACTTATTCTTTGACATGACTTCAAATCTGGCAGCAGAAAACGCTGATGATTGTTGTAGCTTCCTATCCACAGAAGCCCAACTTTCTAGAAGCTGAGTGGTATCTCTTCTCCCAGTCATAATGTATTTGAGAAATTCACTGGGGCTGGTAATTTAGTGTGATTATTAAGAATTCTGAAAATTCCCCTCAAGAGTTGTTTGTTACTCTAACCTATAATTAAAAATAAACAACGAAACCAAATCAAACTCCCCAGTGCCCTCTAGCTTTGATTAACCAAAGAAGAAGGGTAGCTTCTTCTACTTTTTTTCCCCTAACCAAATACATAGAACACTATGGAAACTGTGCTCAGCTGACATACAGTAAACGAACACAAAATTATCATGGAAGATTGTTAAGAGAAGCTATAATGGTTGCATGTTGTAAAGTGACTACTATTCAAAAGAGCCATGTGATTTTTTTTTTTAAATCACCTTGTTGGCTTTTACTTTTTACAGTAACAGTTATTTCCTTTTAATCTTTCAAAAAATTGTATCTCAGAAATAACAATGCTAATGAGCTTGATTTCGCATACTTCCTAGGTTTGTGATCCTTTCAATTATCTAGTCCTTTATCTGCTCCTCATTCCAACTAGCTTGCTCAGGATTCCTTGAATATATTCTGTGCTTGCTTCACTCCAGTTTTGGCTCATGCCCTTCTTGTGATCTGGAATGCAGTATCCACCTCTGCTTTTCTGAGACTTATTCATTTGTCAAAGCCTGTTTGCAATGCCACCTGTTTGAAGAAGTAAGGGACCCCTTCTTCCTCTAAATTTTAACTGCATTATGGTTGTCTCACCTCCTTTACTGGACTGTAAGCTTGTTGGCACAAATATCTTGGTCTCAGTCATCACTGGATCCCTCCATATAGTCAGCACAGGACAGATGTTCTAGACTTGGGAAATTCTACCAATTTTTTAAATATATACACAAATTTCTTTGCACTTGGCACTGGCATACCAAAGGCAGTAGCATTGTACATGTGGCTTTATATTAAAATTTAACAACTATTTCACACATGCCAATTCATTTTGGCTTACATAGATCATTTGTAATGTTGCTGTGGTTATAGATAATATCGATGTACAATATTGTACTCATGTGAGCCAGGGAAGAAAGAAATTGGGCTGCAGCAATGTGAACTCTGGTTCTAGTCAAATCTAGATTGTATGAACACTTGACAAGATAACGTTTTTTGTGTGTATCAAGTTGGCAAAGACTAAGAAGAACTTGATTAAGCAGTGTTGGTACGGAGAAATAGAGAGTCTTATTTATTTCAGAAGGGAATGTAAATTGGCATAATTTCTGTGGAAGACATATGGTAATTTGGTAATAACTGTCAAAATTTTAAAATGGAACAAGCAATCTTACTTAAAGTTATGTATTCAACAGTCACCCTCCCATGTCTCTGCCTGTGTGCTCGCTCAGTCACCTCCCACTCTTTTGTGATCCTGTGGACAGTAGCCCGCCAGGCTCCTCTGTGGAATTTCCCAGGCAAGACTAGTATGGTGTGTTGCCATTTCCTCCTCCAAGGGATCTTCCTGACCCAGGGATTGAACCCGCCTCCCTTGTGTCTCTTGTATTGGCAGGTGTATTCTTGACGCTGTGCCACCCAGGAAGCCCCACCTCGATAGCAGAATGCTCACGGTCTCCTGAGGGAAGTACACAGCACCGTATTGGAAGCATTCTTGCCAAAGCATTGAACCTGAATATGACAAAGCCCGCTTATCAAACTACCAGTTGGGAGGAAAGACCAGGAAGAGAGGACATGTTAAACAAAACCATGCAAAGCGGTCAGCAAAACCCAGAATATGGGAAACTGCAGGACAAACAACCGAATTTTGCCAACAAATACATTGCAAGGGAAGAAAAAGGGAGTGAGAACTTCTAGATTAAAAGTGATTTCAGAAGCATGTTGATCCAGTATAATACGTGGACTTTGTTTGGATTCTGACTTTTAATAGATTAGCAGTAAACAATTGTCCTTCCCTGGTGGTGCAGAGGTTAAAGCGGCTGTCTGCAATGTGGGAGACTTGGGTTTGATCCCTGGGTCAGGAAGATCCCTGGAGAAGGAAATGGCAACCCACTCCAGTATTCTTGCCTGGAGAATCCCATGGACGGAGGAGCTTGGTGGGCTACAGTCCACGGGTCGCAAAGAGTCAGACACGACTGAGCGACTTCACTTTCAAACAATTGTCCTTAGGGGAAATTTGAACACTGACAGCATATTTTTGGTATGAAGAAATTATTGTTATTTTCTAGGTATGGCGATGGTGTGTGTTCATTTTTTTTTTAAAGAGTCCTTACCTCTATAGATAGATAATGAAATTTTTACAGAAGAAATCTGCCTCAAAATGTGGTGGGGGAAGTGGAAGAGTATGGATGAGACAATTTTGCCCATGAGTTAGTTGATTACTGTTAAAGATCGCTATTCAGTATATGGGAGTTTGTTGTGTTGTTTCTCTACTTTGGTATATATATATATATTTTTACTTTTGAATATCTTTTACATTGACTTTTTAAAAATAGTGAAGTGTAAAGTTTTATAGCAGTATTGCTTGTAATTGGAAAGAAACTTCTGAACAACCTATATATCTAGAATAAGGACTATGCTGTGCTGTGTGCTTAGTCGCTCAGCTGTGTCTGACTCTTTGTGACTGCATGGACTGCAGCCCACCAGGCTCCTCTGTCCATGGGATTCTCCAGGCAAGGATACTGGAGCGGGGTGCCACACTCCTCCAGGGGATCTTCCCAACCCAGGGATCAAACCCAGGTCTCCTGCATTGCAGGTGGATTCTTTACTGTCTGAGCCACCAGGGAAGCCCATATGTCTAGAATAAGGATTAGTTAAATAAAATAAATGTATAGTCACACAATAGGATACTGTGATATTGTTAAAAGTAAAAGACAGATGGATTGACAGATATACTTCCTGATATGAAACAATCTTTCAGATACAACAAGTAAGACAATATGAATAAAATGTTCCCATTTACATGAAAAGGAAGGGATAAACATACCCATATGTATATGTATTTGTAGAGGTTATTTTCAAAGATATTCTTAAGAAATTGCTAACAGTATTTGCCCCCACATAAGAATCTGGCTGTTGAAGGAGAATGGGGTGAGAGAGACTGCTTCTGACAACTTTTCTAATTTAAAAAATACTTTTCATTTTTTTCACGCTTGAAAATATGACCTAGAGTAGTATCTAAGAAGTAAACTTCTTGAGTTGACTCATGCTCATTGCCAAATAGATGCTAGACAAAAAATTTTGCTGACTGGTAAAAGTTGGGGGGTTAGAACACATTTTGAAATTATGTGCAAATTGGCAAGCATTAATGCTCTCCTTTGTGTCAAGGAAATGCGTGCACTTCTCACTCACAAACGAGAGAAACATTCCCATTTGGAGATTCCCCAGAGGGACCTATGTTTATAACTAAACACATGTTTTCAAGGGCTATGAAGCTGCAGAGGAAATTCAACCCTCTCAGGCAGTGGAAGAGATAATCCAAAACAGCAGATAATCCAAACTTCATAATATTTTGTTTTTAAATGCATAATATTATTTTTAGAAGCAGGCCATTTATGTTCTTAATTATGTTTTGCTGAGGGTAATAGACATATTAAAGTGAATTTGTAGTCTCTGAGCACCCACCAATAGAAGGTGGTGGAAGACATGGGCCAGAAATCAGCTTTGTGATAGAGGAGATGCTGATAACCTATAACTGGGTCACAAGGTGGTGACTGAAGGTTTTTATTTCACTTCCCATCCCCATTGAGACATTCTGCCTTTGCCTTCATATGACCTCCCTCCAAAATCTTTCTGAGAGCATTCCATCAAATTTTCCTTCCAAACCAAAGTTTAAAATAACAATACTTGTCTATAAGAAGAGAAGAAATCATTAGCATCCTTTCTATTTAAAGTAAAAAGATTAGGGTATTTTTCAGTTAATATGTTTCACATGGGCAACTCCATTATTCCTGCCTAGTGGAAGGTGACTGTCCGGTACACTGATTCCTCCAGGTACACAGTTTAACAAGCAGGGCAGAAGCCTTAGGTAGACAACGTGGAAAGTCCCTGGGTGGCTGGTAAGAGGGCATTGCTTTTAAAAATATTTTTTGTTGCTTTTTTTGTGGGAGACTGTTGTTTGGGGGCATGGAACTGATGGATAAAGCTGCCAAAGGCAACAGAATGAAATCCCTTTTCCTGACCACTGCCTGCCTAACAGTGTACTGGGCACTTCTAGACGTGGGACCTCATTTCAGGCTCACAAAGACCCTGTGAAAGAGGTGAGGCTTGGGAGCAGCTGCATGGAGCAGAGAAAGAAGTGGTGACGCCCCCTAGATTTCTAGCTTGGCTGACTGGGTAGATGTGATGCCTTTAACAGAGATGGGGAACACAGCAGGAGCTGCAGATTTGGGCAAAAGTTAGGAAGAGTTAGTGAGTTCCATTTTCCACAGGATAATTGGTGGGTCACTAGGTCCTGACAGGTCACGTGGTGCACGGTGGGTCATAACCTTTAAGCCAGTGAAAGAAACAAGCCATCCTTTCTATCCCTCTGAAAATCTTAATTCCCACCATATGTTTTACTGCCCATGGCACATTGCAGATCACTGGTCTATTTTTTAAATGCCAGAAGACTGTATTTCTATTGTCCTTTATACGTTTACCACTTATGTTAGTGATAGAAAAGTTTTATTTTTTTAAGTGCAAGTAACCGAGAAGTGTGTTTCATTTACCATAATTGCTGTATTCCCCTAAAGTGTATATACATCCATTCATTTTCAACTCTCTTTAGCAAAGTGCTTCTTTAAAGAAATACACATCTCCAGTAAAACATAAGAAAACGCTCAACCTCACTCAGAGTTCAAGAATGCACATTAAAACAGCATTATTCACCTTCCCATGTTGGCAGGGGTGCTGGGGAAATCCATAGGCACTCTCCAAACAATAATAGTGAGAATACAAATCTCGGCAACCTCTTTGGGACCAACGACCATGCACTTAATCACTTCTATACCACCTGCTGTCCAAGTTTTGTGATTTTTCTCCTGCAAATATACACCCACCAGTACAGGAAACATCCTTGAAGAATGTTGATTACAATATTGAAATAGTAAACAGCTAGAAAGAGCACAAATACCCATGAATGAGTGACTAGTTACATAAATTAAGGTACATCAGGCAATGGAGTAACAGGTAGCTGTTAAAAATAATGAAAGATTTGTTTGTATTGGACTCTGTTTAATGTGATCGATCCTATTGGCATCCAAACAAAACAAAAATAAAACCCCCCAAAATGTTTCTTTCTCTGCTTGTATGTTGTAAAAAATTTGGAATGAATTTGAAAGAAATCGTTAATGATGGTAATGCCCAGGAGGCAACATTACAGTGAGACAAGGACAAAGGAAGAGTTTTCATTTTTTACCTTACTGTTTTGACTTTTAAAACATGCGTACATATCTAAAATAATAGAAAAGAGATGCTGAAAAAGTTCTTTGAAAATAAAATACCATAATTTTGTAACTTTTAAAAACTTATAGGAAATGCCCTAGTGATCCAGTGGTTAAGAATCTGCCTGCCAATACTTTGATCCCTGGTCGGGGAAGATTCCATATGCTGCGGAGCAAGTAAGCCCGGATGCCACAACTATTGAAGCCTGGGCACCTAGAGCCTGTGCTCCACAGTAAGAGAAGCCACAGCATAAAGAAATCCGTGCATCGCAACTAGAGAGTATCCCCCTGCTCGCTGCAACTAGAGAAAACCCACGCACAGCAAGTGCGAAGACCCAGTGCACTCATAAATAAATAAAATAGAAAAAGAAAAGAAAATACCATAGCTTTGTAACTTTTAAGAATCTATAGGGACTGCCCTAGTGGTCCAGTGCTTAGGACTCCGCACTTTCACTGCAGGGAGCATGGGTTTGGTCCCTGGTAGAGGAACTAAGATCCCACAAGCTGGGCGATGTGGCCAAAAGAACCCCTGAAACCCCATGCCTCTCTTTTGGTACATTTTAAAATGTCATGTTCTCCTTTAGTGCTTTTTGAAATTTTAAAATAAATTGAGCATTGTAACTGCAAACAAGGAGCTTCCCAGGTGGTTCAGTGGTAAAGAATCCACCTGCCAATGAAGGAAACCGGGGTTCGATCCCTGGGTCAGGAAGATCGCCTGGGGAAGGGATAGGCTACCCACTCCAGTATTCTTGGGCTTCCCTGGTGGCTCAGGTGGTAAAGAATCCATCTGCAATGCGGGAGACCTGGGTTTGATCCCTAGGTTTGGAAGATCCCCTGGGGAAAGGCATGGCAGCCCACTCCAGTTACAGTCCATGAGGTCGCAAAGAGTCGGACACGACTGAGCGACTAACACACACAACTGCAAACGAATCATGGCAATGCAACAAAATGTCTTGTTTTCAAACTTACTAGAGAGTCTAGAGATTCTAACACTATCTTATCCTAAATCTCTCTTAATTGTCTCCAGAATGCTCAGTAATCTTATTCCTCTTTTTTGGTTGCTTGTTTTTTATTGAGACATAATTGACATGTAACACTGTATAGGTTTAAGGTGTGCCACATGTTGATTTGATACATTTATATATTGTAATGTGATTACCACCATAAGTGCTATTTCTTTTTGTGGTGAGAGCGCTTAAGACCTAGCCTCTTAACAATTTTGAAATCTACAAGACAGTGTTGTTGTCTAGAATCACTATGCAATACATTAGCTCTCCAGAACTTATCTATCTAGTTGCAACTTTTGAAAATGTTGGGTTAGCCAAAATGTTTGTTCAGGCTTTTCTACCCAATACTTGTTAAACAGCTTTACTGAGATATAACTGACATAAAACAAACTGTACATCTTGCCATCTCTACGAAATCATCACCACAATCAAGATAATGAACGTATCTATCACCCCCAAAGTTTCCTTGTGCCAATGCGTAGTGCCCACCCCACCCCACCCCACCCCATCCTTTGAAAACCTCTGACCTGCTTTATGTTACTATAGGTGAATTTGCATTTCCAGAATTTTCTTTATAAACGGAATCATATAGTATACAGTCATTTTGTCTGGCTTTTTTCATTTAGGATAATGATTCATGATGTATAACAAAAGTTCATTCCTTTTTGTTGCTAATAGTGTTACATTGTGTGAATATACTAGAATTTGTTCATCCACTCAGCTGTGGAATGGACATTTGAGTTGCTTTCCATTTCGGGCCATTACAATTAAAGTTGCTATAAATATCTATGTACAAGTCTTTGAAATGGACATATGGTTTCATGTCTCTTGCATAAATACCTAGGAGTAGAATGGCTGGATCATATAGTAGATGTATATTAAGCTTTTTAAGAATTTGCCAAAATTTCTCATCACAAGAAAACAAAATTCTGTACCTATGTATGGTGACAGATGTTAGCTAGACTAATTGTGGTGATCATTTTGCAATGTATACAAATATTTAATCATTATGTTGTACAGTACACCTGAAATGTACATAATGTGGTTTGTAAATTGTATCTCAAGAAAAAAATAAAATAATAATTTTTTTAATTACCAAATTGCTTTCCGAAATGCTTGTATCATTTTAAATTCACACTAGTGGTGTGTAAAAATTCTAGCTCTTCTACATCCTTGCCAACATTTGGTACAGTCTTTTAAATTTTAGTCATTTTAATAGGCATGAAGTGGTTTTACTTTGCATTTCATTAATGACTAAGACATTGAGTATCTTTTCCATGTGCTTATTTGCCATTGATATATGGATATATCTTCTTTGGTAACATGTTGATTCAAGTCTTTTGCTTTTTTTTCATAATTGTGTTGTCTTTTTATTATTGAGCTGTAAGAGTGCTATATATATTCTGTATGCGTCTTTCATTAGATATGAAATTTGTGATTATTTTCTCCCAGTCCATGCCTTACCTTTATATTTCTTAAACTGGGTACCATGAAGAGCAGATGTTTTAGATTTTGATGAAGCCCAGTTTATAAATTCATTCTTTCATGGATGTGCTGTTGGTGTTATATCTAAGAAACCTATGCCTCTGCATGCACACATGCTTGGTCGCTTCCGTCTTGTCCGACTCTTTGCAACCCCATGGACTGTAGCGAATCAGGCTCCTCTGTCCATGGGATTCTCCAGGTGAGAATACTGGAGTGGGTAGCCATGCCCTTCTTCAGGGGATCTTCCCAACCCAGGAATCCAACCCGCATCTCTTTAGCAGCCTACATTGGCAGGCAGGTTCTTTACCACTAGCGCCACCTGGGATGCCTCATCTACAGTCAAAAAAGATTTTCTCTTTAAATTTTCTTTTATAAATTATATAGGTTTTAATTTAAAATTTTTATTTATTTATTCGTGGCTGTGCTGGGTCTTCATTGATGTGCTGGCTTTTCTCTACTTGCAGCAAGTGGGGGCTACTGTCTAGTTGCCCTGCCCTGGCTTCTCATCATTGTGGTGGCTTCTCTTGTGGAGCACAAGCTCTAGGGAGCGAGGACTTCAGTAGTTGGGGTGCGAGATCTCAGCAGGTGCAGTTCTTGGGCTGTAGAGCACAGGCTTAATAGATGTGGTGCATGGGCTTAGTAGCTCTGAGGCATGTGAGATCTTCCTGGACCAGGGATAGAACCTGCATCCTCCTGCATTGGCAGGCAGATTCTTTATCACTAAGCCACCAGGGAAAACCCCATATGTTATGTAAAGACTATAGTTTGGATGAGATCTGTGACACGTTTGGAGTGAATGTATTTAATACAAGATATGGATACAAATTATTTTTTTGCATATGGGTATTAAAATATTCCAGCATGATTTGTTGAAAATACAACCCTTTCTCCATAAGTTGCCTTTGTACTTGGTCAAAAATCGCTTGTGTACATATATTCATACATCTTATATGAATTTTAAAATCAGCTTTTTTTTAATTTCACCAAAGAAAACTTCTAGGATTCGGATTGGGGTTGTGTTGAACCTACAGATCAATTTGGAGGAGAATTGATAGCTAAACAGTGCATGTGCTTCATTGCTCAGTCGTGTCTGACTCTTTGTGACCCCATGGACAAAGGAGCCTGGAAGGCTACAGTCCATGGGGATTCTCCAGGCAAGAATACTGGAGTTGATTGCCATGGTCTTCTCCAGGGCATCTTCCCAGCCCAGGGATCGAACCCAGGTCTCCCGAATTGCAGGCAGATTCTTTACCAGTTGAGTGACCTGTTGTCATTCAGTTGCCAAGTTGTGTCCGACTCTTTGCAACGCCATGGAGTGCAGCACAGCCGGCTTCACTGTCCTTCTCTATCTCCCAGAGTTTGCTCAAACTCATTTCGATGATGCCACTGAACCATTTAATCCTCTCTGTTGGCCTCTTTTCCTTTTGCTTTCAATCTTTCCCAGAATCAGGGTCTTTTCCAATGAGTCAGCTCTTTGCATCAGGTGGCCAAAGTATTGGAACTTCAGCATCAGTCCTTCCAATGAATATTCAGGGTTGATTTCCTTTAGAATTGACTGGTTTGATCTCCTTGCAGTCCAAGGGACTCTCAAAGAATCTTCTCCAACACCACAATTCAAAGGTATCAATTCTGCCACACTCAGCCTTCTTTATGGTCCAACTTTCACATCTGTACCTGACTACTAGAAAAACCACAGCTTTAACTAGATGGACTTTTGTTGGCAAAGTGATGTCTTTGCACTTTAATATGCTGTTAGGTTTCTCATAGCTTTCCTTCCAAGGAGCAAGCGTCTTTTAATTTCATGGCTGCAGTCACCGTCTGCAGTGATTTTGGAGCTCAAGAAAATAAAATCTGTCACTGCTTCCTCCTTTCCCCCATCTGTTTGCCATGAGTGATGGGACCAGATACCATGATCTTACTTTTTTAATATTAAGTCTTAAGCCAGCTTCCTCACTCTCCTCCTTCACCCTCATCAAGAGGCTCTTTAGTTCCTCTTCACTTTCTGCCATTAGAGTGGTATATAGCAATGCAATTGATTTTTTGATATTCATCTTGTATCCTACAACCTTGTTAAACTCATTATTTGTCATATTTCTGTAGGATTTTGTACAAAGATGATCATGTCTCAAAGAATAAAATTGGTATTACTTCTTTCTTCTTAGTGTGGAAAGATTTTCTTTTTCTTCCCTAGTTGCACTGGTTAGAAACTCTGGTAATATATTGAATATAAATGGAAAGAACAGACATCCTTACCTTACTCCTAATCTTAGTGCAAAACCATTCAGCCTTTCCTCACTGAGCATGATATCAGCTGTAGGTTTTAGTATTGATAGATGCCCTTTGTCAGGTGGAGGAAGTTTTTTTCTATTCCTGGTTTGGTGAGAAGTTTTATCAGAGATGAATGTGGGTTTTTGTCAAATACTTTTTCTATGTCTGTTTTAATGATCATATTTTTCCTTTTTGGAATAAAATCTTGAGTTACATAGATTGATTTACAAATGTTAACCCAAACTTCCATTCCCAGGAAAAATGTCACTTGGTGGATTATCCTTTATATAACTAAATTTGATTTGTTAATATTTTATAAAGAATTTTGGTATCTATGTTCATGAAGGATTATTGTCTTAGCTCGTGATTCCTTTGTATAGATTTGGTGGCTTCATAAACTGAACTGGGAGGTATCCCAACTTTTTCATTTTCTAAAGAACTTTGTGTAGAATTAATATTTCGTTCCTAGGTGCTGGGAAGAATCACAGATAATGTTATCTGGGATTGGGGTCTTCTCTGTAGAAATCTTTTCAATAAGTTTGATTATTTTAATAGATTGTTACTCAAGTTATAGATTTCTTCTTGAGTGAGTTTTAGTAGGTAGTTTGTTAAAAGACTTTCTCCATTTCGTCTGTCATTGAATTTATAGATGTAAAGTTGTTCATAACATTCCCTTTCTGTCCTTTTAATATCTGTAATGATGTCTTCTGTCTCATTCCACTTTAGTTTTTTGTGTCTTTTCTCTCTTTTCCTAATCAATCTAGGTAGAAGTTTATAGGTATTATTAGTCTTCTCAAAAAGAAGAACTAATTTCATAGATTTTTTTCTGTTATCTTTATATTTAAAATTTTTATTTATTTTTACTTCTATCTTTGTTACTTCTTTTCTTTGGCTTACTTTGAGTTTCATTAGTTCTTATTTTTCTAGATTTTAAAAGCAGAAGTTGAAGTCATTGATTTGAGAAGATAGAACTCGCTCCTTTCATAACATGAGTATTTAGTGCCTTAAATTTTTCCTTGAGCACTCCTTTAGCTGCCTATAATAACATTTTATATGCTATGTTTTCACTTTCATTCAGTTTCAAATATTTTAAAAATCCTTCTGAGCTCTACTTTGACCCATATGTCATTGAAAAGTGTGTTATTTAGTTTCCAAATATTTGAGGATTTCTCAGATGTCCTTCTGCTGTTGATTTCTAATTTAATTCTATTGTGAACAGAGAGCATGTTTTGTTTTAATTCTTTAAAATTCATTGAGACTTATAGCCCAGAATGTTTTATCTTGGTCAATGTGTGTAATTAAAAACAATATGTATTTTGCTGGTAGTGGTGAATGTTGTATAAATATCAATTAGGTCAAATTAGCTGATAATGTGGTTTGGGTCTTCTATATGCTTAACAATTTTCTGTTTACTTGTCCTATCAATTATTGAGAGAGGAGTGTTGAAGTCTCCAAGTATTATTGTGGATTTCTCTGTTTCTTTTTGCATTCTGTAAGTTTATACTTCATGCAATTTGAAGCTTGGCTATTAGGCACAAAAATATTTAGGCTTCTTATCTAGAAGAATAGACTGCTTTATCATTATGTAATGGTAGTCTTTATCCCTGGTAACAGTTTTTACTCTGAAATCTACTTTGTTTGCTATTAATATAACCACCTCAGCTTTCTTTTGATTAGTGTTAGCACAGTACCTTAATCCATCCATTTGGTTTCAACCTATGTGTCTTTGTATTTAAATTTTCTTGAAAGTGACATATGTTAAGGATTTTCTTTGTTATTCAATATGACAATCTCTGTCTTTTAATTGAGGTGTATCAACCATTCATATTTAATGTGATTATTGATATGCTTGGATTTAAGTCTACCTTTGTACTGCAAGGAGATCCAACCAGTCCGTTCTAACGGAGATAAGCCCTGGCTGTTCTTTGGAGGGAATGATGCTAAAGCTGAAACTCCAGTACTTTGGGCACCTCATGTGAAGAGCTGACTCATTGGAAAAGACTCTGATGCTGGGAGGGATTGGGGGCAGGAGGAGAAGGGGATGACTGAGGATGAGATGGCTGGATGGCATCACGGACTCGATGGACATGAGTCTGAGTGAACTCCGGGAGATGGTGATGAACAGGAAGGCCTGGCGTGCTGCGATTCATGGGGTCACAAAGAGTTAGACACAACTGAGCGACTGAACTGAACTGAACTTGTACTATGTATCTTCTATTTGTCCCATCTCTTTTTGTTCCTTTTTCTGCCTTCCTTCGGATTGAGTATTTTTAATTATTATAATACTTCTTATCTCCTTTGTTGACATTAGTTATAACTCTTTGTAGTTGTATTTTAATTATTGCTTTCTAGGGCTTGTAGTATAGAAAGTCATCTCTTGCATGATACTGCTGGACTGTAAAAATGACCATCCAAGATGAACTGTACAAGAGATATTAATAATGAGAAAGTAACAATAGTTCTGTGAGCTTGGAAATTTTCATCAAAATATTAAAACTCTTTTACTATTGTTTATAAGTGTATAGAGAAAAGAAAAATGTAGTAAAGTGAGTATTTGTTTAGTATATTGTAATTTAAAATATTAAAACATTGAGAACTAAAGCACTTTGTTTCTTTGTTTAAAAAAACTAAGCAAGAAAACTTCCTCTTCCACGAATATGGTATAGACATACTTGTTCCTATTCCTTCCTCCAACTGTGTATTGATATATACACAATTCATATATACATCATATATGAAGCAACAAAAGAAGACTCTGAAAGCTGGACTGAAACAGACAAACCGTATTGGTTAAGAACTTCAGGCCCTGAGGAATAGCATGGTGTTGAGTTCCCTGCGTTTTCTTTTTTGCCTCATTTTTCCCAGACATGGAGAAGAAGTTGGCAACCCAGAAATGCCAACAGGAACAGACTCAAAATAGTCCCAGTAAAAGCCTGCACTCCTTAGCCAAAGGGCCAAGAAAAGGGCAGCCTAGAAAGAAAGAAAACATTTTGCAGTAACTGCTCTACTCCAGCCAAACACCACAGAAAAATCTGTGATCCCACCCCCAGCCCTAACAGCAAATGCTCAGGAGCTGGCTTAGAATTCCACAGTAAGCAGGCAGTAACAGAGTTCTGTAGCACCCCACCAGAGTGGTGTCAGAGAAAGCCAAGTCAGAAAGCCAAGTCAGGTCACTCTGCTGACCCATAATAAGCTTTCCCCTCTTTCACTCCCCACCAAAAATGTATCAGTGGAGACCTCATGGAGAGCTTGGATTTGCCACCCCTGGCAACAATGAGATGCTCCTTCCCCTCCCCACTGGAGGGATGGTAGAGGTAATAATAGTTTAATAAAATGAACTGGCTGGGATTGTGCAAACCTGGAGTTAAATCTTTAAACATTTGGTAGAATTTGTTAGTAAAACTATTTGGATCTGAAGATTTCTTTGGGGGGAATTTTTAAATTGGGAATTTATCTTGTATAGAAAATTCTGAAGAATTCATAAATGCATACACAACTACCCACCCCCGCCCCAAACACACACAACAAACTTCTTAGAGCTAATAAACCAGTATAGCAAGATAAAAGGTCAATCACTTGTATTTGTTTTATATATATATACTTTATTTATTTATTTATTTTTAGCTGCACTGGGTCTTCATTGCTGCGAGGGCTTTTCTCTGGTTGCAGAGAGCAGGGTCTACTCTCTGTTTGTGATGCACAAATTTCTCATTGTGTTGGCTTCTCTTGTTGCAGAGCATGGTCTCTAGGGCACATGGGCTTCAGGAGTTGTGTCTCACAAGGTCAACAGCACGGGCTCAGTAATTGTGGTGCATGGATTTAGTTGCTCCACAGCATGTGGAATCTTCCTGGATTGAGGATCAAACCTGTGTCTCCTGCATTGGCAGGCAGATTCTTTACCACTGAGCCACCAGGGAGGCCTCAATCACTTGTATTTGTATACACTAGTAAAGAAATTAAAATAATCCTATTCACAGGGACTTCCCTGGTGGTCCAGTGATTAACAATTCACCTTCCAATGCATGGGACTAAGTTCAATCCCTAGTCAGGGAACTAGAAACCCACATTCATCGGGACAACTAAGCCCGTGGGTGCTGCAACTAGACAAAACCCATGTGCTACCCACTCCAGTGTTCTTGCCTGGAGAATCCCAGGGACGGGGGAGCCTGGTGGGCTGCCGTCTATGGGGTCACACAGAGTCGGACACAACTGAAGCAACTTAGCAGCAGCAGCAAAGATCCAGTGCAGCCAAAAAATAAAATCTTACTTATAATAGCATTAAAAAAATAAAACACTTATGGGTAAATTTAACACAAAAGAAGTTCAAGACTGGAAACTACAAAATATTATTGAAAGAAATTAAAGATCCAAACAAATGAAAAGACCTCCGTGTTCATGAATTGGAAGACCTGGTATTGTTAAGATGACAATAGTCTATAAACTTGAATCTTTATTTATAAAATTTTGAATAGAAATAAATTATGTTAAACTTGAATAATTCCCTCAAATATTCCCTCTGATAGTTATAGCCTGAGCCTGAAAAGTATAATGACTTTATATTATCTAAATGACAGCATAGGGAATTCTTCAATTACCAAAAAATTATTAGCACTCATTGACTAAAAACCCTTGCTTTTGGGGGTGAAATTTTAAAAACTCTTCAAAATAAGGAGGCCCTTTCTCATCAGAAGGAATAAAAACTTTTCATGAAAAGGAATTTATTATGAACAGGCTGAATTCATATGCTCGTCCCTTAGCCTGGCAATAATCATCTCAGCTATGTGAACCAAGTAGGGCCTCCATCTTCTTAACATTTAAAGATAATTGGGGGAAGAGACCTTAAATAAATAAACCTACAATAAATATTTAATAGCAAATTAGGAAAAACTTTCTAAAGGAAAAGAACAGGATGCCATTAGATTAGGTGGTTAGGAAAAGTCTCTGACAAATTTACAGTTAAAGGTGAGATATGAAAGTATAAATAGAAGTTAGTCATGTAAAAAGCATGGAAACAGTATTCCAGGAAGAGGAAACAGCAACTATAAGAATCTGAGGTGAGAAAGAGTGTAACATGTTTGAGGAACCGGAAAAAAAAAATCAGCTTGTCTATAGCATTATATAAGGGAACAATTAGCCACATATAATCTAGAGTTAGATTATATAAAGTTTGTGGTTATGGGTAATGGTAAATAGTTTGAAATTTATCTACCAAATACAGTGCTTTGAAGGGTTTGGCCCAGGCAAAATGACATGACCTCATTTTCATTTTTATTTTGTTCTCAAAGAACTCTATTTTTTAAATTTTGTATTGAAGTATAGTTGATTTACAATGTTGTGTTGGTTTCAGGTTTACAGCATAGTGATTCAGCTATACATATGCATATACATATACATACTCTTCTTCAGATTCTTTTCCCATTCAGGTTATTGCAGAATATTGAGCAGAGTTCCCTGTGTTATACCATAGATCCTTATTGGTTATCTATTTTATATGTAGTAGTGGGTGTATGTTAATCCCAAGATCCTAATAATTTCCATTTTTAAAAGATCACTCTGGTTGCTGTGGGGAGAATGAATTGGTTGGAGAGAAGAATGGGTAGAGGACATCACAAGGAGGCTACTGAAGCAATATAAGAGATAGATGTCAGTAGGTGAAGGTAGAATGGTGGCAGCGGAAATGTAGAAATGAGGAGAGTCAGAGATGAGCCATGAGGAGTGGTCGTTGATGAGCTGTATAGGAAAGTGAGGTGTTGTGAAAGCAGAAGCTGGTTCCAAGAGGGAAGGAATATAATCAGGTGTGTCAGAAACCATGGATAGGTTGAATTCAATGGGAATGAAAAGTATGTCAAATCGATATGGCAGCTGAGTGATCTTTTCTGACCTCTGTGAAAGGTTTTAGTGAATCCAGAAGCTGTGTTGACGAGGGAGGATAGGCGTTCTGTTTCTGGCATGTCATCATTGCTGAAGATGACAAAAAGTACGGTTCATATATAGAAAACATCCACTGAAAAAGCCTTGAAGATCTGCATGGTAAGGAATTATCAGGATAAAACCTCTGAGACTCTGAGAACATAGAGAAGTGAAGTCATGAAACCGGCTTTGTCCTGAAAACAACTGAGAAATTTGGGTGTTTGAGGAGTTCAACTTTGCAAAAGCCATCTAAAACAGGGGTAAAACATGCAAGCCCAGGGACCAATTAAAGGTGAACAGTCTAATAGAAATCTTTTTCTATTAAATTGGTACCCCAAAGGAATAAACCCTCAATAAAGGAGAACTTAATTTGCTTTCCTACCCACTCCCCCAGGGACTACAAAGGAATATTTTCTTGATGATGCCAAGCAGGACGAGGAGGAAAAAGATGACCCAGAAACTGTCATCTTGTAGCCCCAAATCACACTGCTGAGGTGACTCAAGATATCTCTGGTGGTGGTATTAGTCACTAAGTCATGTCCAACTCTTGTGACCGCATGGACCTGCCAGGCTCCTCTGTCCATGGGATTCTCCAGGCAAGAATACTGGAGTGGGTTGGCATTTCCTTCTCCAAGGTATCTCTAGTCATAAATTTAAAGTGACTCTGGCAAGTTAATGTTCCAGACAATTAGCAAAAGCAAACATAGATTCTTTGTCCAAGATCTCAAAGAATTTGTCAAAATTATAAGGAAAATGAGCAGCTCACAAAAAAAGTTAATAATCAAAAAAGGAATTGAATTACCATAAGTGAGAATTAGCAAAAGTACCAGACAACAGAGCCATATGCTGAAATAATTTAGATTTTGGAATTATTAAACACAGAATATGAAGATCTATACTTATGATGTTTAAAGAAATAAAAACGTGTGTGGGAAACAAGAAATTCTAGAGAATGACCATATTTGAAAAATTATTTCATTAAACTTCAGAAAGTTAAAAAAATCAAGATTGAAATTAGGAACTCAAACTGAAGAGATTAACAGCAAATTAGACACAATTAATTAGAGAATTCGTGGATTGGAAGACATTTCAGAAGAAATAATTTATAAGACAATAAATCTTAAAAGTTCTCACCCTGAGAAAAAAATTATAACTGTGGTGGTAATAGATGTTAACTAGATTTATCATGGTGATTATGTCACCATATATACAAATATCAAATCACTTTGTAGTACACCTGAAACTGATATAATGTCATACATCAATAATATCTCAATATTTTTGGCCACACTGCATATGGCGTGTGGGATGTAGGATCTTAGTTTCCCCACAAAGGAATCCAACCCATGTCCCTTGTAGTGGAAGTGTGGAGTCTTAACCACTGGACCACCAGAGAAATCCCTCAGTTTTTTTTTTAAAAGTAATTATTCAGAAATCAGCACAGAGAGGCAAAGAGGTAAAATATATGAAAGAGTCTACAAAGTAATTTTATAGACAGGCTTTGCTATTTGATAAGTTTCAATCCAAAGTGTATAATATAACATCTAGTAGATATTATAATAAATTCTTTTTCTGATCAAAAAAATCAACAGATAAAAGAAAGCAAAATTTCCAAGAAAGAAACTTGGAATTTAGAGTGATAGATCTGAATTATACACTTAATCAGAGTTCTAAAAAGAAAGTAGAGGTAATAGCTAAGAGCTTTTCAGAACTAAGCAAAGATACAGAGTAAAGCAGCCAGAGAAATAACAGATTACTTTCAAAGAAAGGAGAGACATCAGACAGCTAAATGACAGCTGATTCCCAACAATGGTGGAACCAAAAGACAGTTGAATTATAGCTTTAATGTGCTAATGGAAAAGAACTATTAACCTACAAGTGTATGCCTTGCAGAAATATCTTTCAGCTAAGACGGTGAAATATAATGAGAGGAATTGCCACCAGTGGAATCTCATTTAAGGAAATTCCAAAGGCAAAATAAGTTATTGCAGATGCCAGAGATGGAGAAAGAAGAACAGAGTAAAGTAGTGAAAACATATGAATAAATCTAAATAAATATTAACTGTATAAAAATAATTAAGTCTTAGAGGGTTAAAGTATATACATATATAGAATTAGGATATAATAACAACACAAACAGAGAGGGATCAGTAAATGAACCTAGTATTTAAAGGTCCTTTTGTTGTCTGAAGAGTATTGATTAGTTCTAAGTTTTTGTAGGTTTTCATATTGCAGTCTCAGTAATGAATAACTGTTTAAAAATAAAATCAGAGGTCGTAATCTTGGGATTAAAAGAGAAGAAAACCATGGAATAAAAAAAGGTAAGAAAGAAAGGAAAGAAATGTGGTAAAGAGGAGCTTATAGAACAAAAATAAGGCTATAAAGTTAAGCCAAATATTTAAGTATTTAAAGTATTTAACTAGCTGAAATGAACAAACATGTCAGATTGGTCTTAGAAACATACAACCAGTTATTTACTGAGACATATTAAAAAACATAAGAAATCAAAAATATTGAAAGGAAAAGAATGGGAAATATATATATATATATATCATAGAACAGTATGCAACCCAACTCGATCTACAGATTCAAGGCAATTCCTACTAAAATCTCAGGTGATTTCTTTGTAGAGATTGACAAGTTGATCGTAAAATTCATATGGAAATTCAAGGAGATCAAAACAACCTTGGAACAGAACAAAGTAGAAGGACTTGCATATCCCAATTTCAAAACTGACTATAGCACTACAGTAACCAAGACAGTGTGGTACTGGTACAAAGATATACATATAAATCAAAGGGATAGAATTGAAAGTGCAGAAATAAACCCTCAAATGTATAGTCAATTGATTTTTTAAATTTATTTTTAAATTGAAGTATAGTTGATTTACAATAACTGTGTTAGTTTCAGTTGTGCAGCAAAGTGATTCAATTTATATACATACATAAAACATATATGTTCTCTGCAATTGTTGCTTGAAAAATGGAAGTTGGGGTAAAATTGAAGAAAAAGAATAGAGACACTAGAAGAAAGTCATATAAGGCTGGATTCAGTTGCTTTTAAATAAAATATTTATTGAGGTATACAAACAGAAAAAAAATTGCAAATCTCAAGTGTACAATTCATGATTTTTTACATGTAAAAGCATCCATATAACCAATGTCCAGGTCAAGAAATATTAATAGAACATTACCAAAACCCCAGAAGCCCACCTGGTACCCTTTCTCAGTCACTATATCCCCTAAGAGAACTATTAATCTAACTTCTAACACCAAAGATAAGTCTTGTCTGTATAACAACTTCTGTATTGCAGCTAAGACTGGATCAAAATTTATACCTTCATTATACACTTTTACTATACACCACTACTACCAGCAGTGGCTAAGGCTTGTTGAGTGCTTTCTGTTTGCCAAGTGTAGTTCTAATTCCTTTACATATATTAACTAATTTATCCTCAAACCCACCCTGTGACGTAGGTACTATAATTACCCCCCATTTACCAATGAAGAATCTGGCATAGAAAGAAGTTAACCAATTTGTTCAAAGACCCATAAGAGCTAAGTGGTGGAGCTGGTATCTGACCCCAGATAACAAGTCTCCAGAGTTTGTTCAGTGCAATGTACAAACAACATCAAACTATCTCAGCAACATATGGCAATAGTTTAAAATGGTTACTTTGCATCACCTGCAGTTGCAAAATGTGAATGTCAGAACAAGAGATACAGGGTCTCCCAGGCACTTGTGGTCAGATGCCCTTTATATGTCAATGCTGCATAGTTGTTGAAAACCAGACTTTCCTGAGTTCAAACCCCAACTCTGCTGCTCACTAACCCTGTGACCCTAGGCACTTAGTTACTTAACCTTTTTGTGGCCCAGTTTTCTCATCCAAAACTGTAGGCAATAATAGCACCTAGGTCATATGATTTTTGTGAAAGTTAATGGAATCATTCCTGGCATCAGGTATGAGCCTCATTCATTCATTCACCTATTCAACAAATATTTGTTCGTGCTTACCATGTGCCAGGCACTTTGATGCTTGGGATGGATCAGTGAACAAATCAAAGATCGTGCCCTCTTGGAGCATAGTGTAGTGCAACCTGGAAGGGAGGTGGATGGAGAGAACAGAAGAAAAACAGTATAGTACATTCGAAAGCGATAAAGTGCTATATTTTTTCGAGTAGGATAAGGAGAAGTGGAAACGCTGGAGAGGTTGAAAGTTGACAGGATTAAATAGAAGGGGCAAGGTAGGCCTCACAGAGAAGCTAAGATTTGAACAAACACTTGAGGAAGGTAAGGCAATAAGATATGTGAATATCATGTACTTTTTGAAGAGCATTCGAGGCAGAGGGAACAGGCAGCCAAATCCCTAACCGTGAGAGGGTGCCTGGCTGTTACAGGAACAAGGCAGCCAGTATTGCTAGAGTGGCGTCATCAAGGGACAAAGTGGCGGGAGAGGAGGTCAAAAAGCTATTGTATGGAGGTGGGGGTGGAGAAAGGGGGGATGGGGATTCTCCATGCAAATCCTGTAGGACCTTGTAGGCTGTTATAAGGATTTTGGTTTTTACAACAAGTCAAACTGAAAGCCTTTGTAAGCTTTTGAGCAGAGTGGTAACATGGTCTGACTTAGTATTTTACAACAGTCTCTCTGGATCTGTGTTGAGAATAGATGGTGAGGGGGTTATGGGTTGACTTGTGTCCCCCTAAAAGATATGATGATATCCTTACCCCTCTTCCTGTACCTATGAATGTGCTCTTGTTAGAAACAGGGTCTTTGCAAACACAATCAAGCTAAGATGAGGTCGAACTGAATTAACGTGGGCCCTAACTCAGTTAACTAACATTCTTACAAGAGGAGGGGACTTTGGGCACACAGCCACACACAGAGAAGAGATAGCTATGTGGAGACACACAGACACATAAAAACACCACAAGAAGACAGAGGCAGAGATCGGAATGACGTGTCTACAAGCCAGGGAAGGCGACAGATGGCTGGCAACCCCCAGAAGTTAGGAGAGACACACTGTTCCTCAGAAGCTCAGGAAGGAGTCAGTCCTGATGACACCCTGATTTCAGACTGCTAGCCTCTAGAACTATGAGAGAATAAGTGTCTGTTGTTTTAAGCGCCCGGTTTGTGATACTTTGATATGGCAGCCCTAGGAAACTAATATAGGTCAAGTGTGGAAGCAGTTAGGAGGCTATTGCCATAGTCCAGGCAAGAGATGGTGGGGGTCAGGATCAGAGTGGTGATAATAGAGACAGTGAGAAGCCATCAGATCCTGAATACATTATGAAGGTACAGCCAACAGAATCTGCTGATGTATAGGATATGAAGTGCCAGAAATATTATCTGCATGAATAATTTAAATATTTATAAACATGATGCATATACCAATAAATGTGTATTTTTTCATTCTCCCAAATATCCTGCCTTTGAGACTATTCAAGCAAGTTTGCCAGGGAAATCAAAAAGCTGATTTTGCTGTGTGATCAAGGAGTAAATCACATTACTTGTTTGAGTCTCAATATCCTACTTGGTAAAACAAGAAGATTGGGTTCCATTGTGTGAGTGTATGATCTTGTTATGATCAAGTGCCTTGTTTTGGTATTGATAAAGATTCTAGTGGGGTAAACTGTTTTCTATCTTCCATATTTGAAAACCTATCTCCAAGTCTGAGTACCTTCAAATAACAAATCTCTGTCCTCACTGTTGTTTACCCTCTGCCATTTGATACCTGACCACATGAAGGAGTGACCTCCTACAACGGAAGCAGAGTCCTCACCACTGGACTGCCATAGAAGTGCCCTCCATCAGTGTGTTTATATTTTAGGAGGGTAATGAATTTATAAGACAAGATAATATTAGTACTAATGATAACAGCAAACATTTATATAGGGTTGGCTATGTGAAAAAGGGCAGCGGAGGATGAGATGGTTAGATAGCATAACTGTTTCAGTGGACATGAATTGGAGCAAACTCTGGGAGATAGTGGAGGACAGAGGAGTCTGGCATGCTGCAGTCCATGGGGCCACAAATAGTCGGACACAATTTAGTGACTGAACAACAACATGTCAGGGATTACTCTAAGGGATTTAAAGCTATTAACTCACCCAATCCTCACAACATTCCTATGCTGCTACTAAGTCGCTTCAGTCGTGTCTGACTCTGTGCGACCCCACAGACAGCAGCCCACCAGGCTCCTCTGTCCCTGGGATTCTCCAGGCAAGAACACTGGAGTGGGTTGCCATTTCCTTCTCCAGTGCATGAAAGTGAAAAGTAAAAGTGAAGTCGCTCAGTCATGTCCAACTCTTAGCGACCTCATGGACTGCAGCCTACCAGGCTCCTCCGTCCATGGGATTTTCCAGGCAAGAGTACTGGAGTGGGGTGCCATTGCTTTCTCCACATTCCTATGAGTTAGGTACATTTATAACTTCTATTGTATGAATAGGGAAACTGACTCACAGAGCAACTAGGAAACATTCTTTTCTTATATTAATAAAGGATCTTATATCAGGGGGAAAAAATGAAACCCTTTAAAAAGAATGAAAATAGACATGATAAAATGCAAAGTAGTTTGGAGACTTAATGTCAAGGAAAGTAGTTTTGTCAGAATCCCAGAAACTAATTCTGATGGGGTCCATAACAAAATCAATGTTGGCACTGAGCCTCTTCCTGCTGCCAACTCTTGTTGACACTGGTTCTCTAAGGAGGAAAAAAGAAGACTGAGAACCAGGCCTCCAGGCACCTGAACACAACATTGTCAGCCACCAAACACCTGTTAGATCTGATTCTCAAGAAGTTTTGAAAAGAATCCTGGTCTTGTTTCTAAGTCATTCCCTTGCTAGGTCTTGAAAAATTAGACTGTCACTTTCTTTTTAAAATCCTTTTCTCTTTATTTATTTTTTAAGATTTATTTGTTTGTGTATTTTTGGCTGCACTGGGTCTTTGTTGCTACACGCGGGCTTTCTCCAGTTACAGCGGCTCACTGGTTGCGGGCACATAGGCTTTAGTTGCTCTCTGGCATGTGGCATCTTCTAGGACCAGGGATGGAAATGGTGTCCCTTGCATTGGTAGGCGGATTCTTAATCACTAGACCACCAGGGAAGCCCTTAGACTGTCTTTTTTTGAACGTGTATAAACCTCCTTTCACTTGAGATTTGAGAGCCAAAGTTTCTTTTCACCTTGCTACTTCCTAGAAAATACCAGGTTTCCTGAAAGTCACTAGGATTACTATTTTGGATACTCCAGTCCCTCTTTGTTTCAGGCCTCACAACTTTTGTCTAGTCCATCTTTCCGTTAAGCCCAGGTTGGGTACCAATCAGACTATAGCCAAGGTGCACAGTCAGTGTGTGTAGCCAATTTGATGATGGAAGAATCATCATTCAGCAACAAGGCTAATCAAAGTCTGAAGAGATCATTAATTTATTTAACAAAATAGTAGGACTTAAATCTATCACATGATGAAGAACATGGGCTTGTTCCCCAACCAAATCAGGAAAGTTGTGAGCAACCTTTGAAGCTGGAAGAGAGTAGCTTGGGACTGATCAAAGGAAACCACTTTACACAGCCAGTAGCCTTGGACTCTGTGTGTGTGTGTGTTAGTCACTCAGTCCTATCTGACTCTTTGCCACCCCATGGACTGTAACTCACCAGGCTCCTCTGTCCATGGGATTCTCCAGGCAAGAATACTGGATACTTATGTCTCCCGTATTATAGGCAGATTCTTTACTGTCTGAGCCACCAGGGAAGCCCAGTGTTGGAATAGTTGCCTTCAAGAATACTGGAGTGGGTTCCCATGCCCTCCTGCAGGGGATCTTCCCAACCCAGGGGTTGAACCCAGGTCTCCTGCATTGCAGGCAGATTCTTTACCATCTGAGCCATCAGGGACGCCCAGTTACCAGTAACTGGTTTTAAATTCAAATAGGTGCAACAGTGGTTTAGAGAAATTCCTGAGTGATGGGTGAGGACACCATGGGCTAGCTGGAGAACGAGCCTGGTCTCCCATAGGCCTGTGACCAGGACGCATGCTCTCCTGATACAGGCCCTTAGAACCTCGGTCAAAGGCACAAATTCCGGCCAGACCATTGTGCTGACTGGCAAGGATGTGCGTGGGGGGCGGGGCGTGCAATTCCCACATTGTCAGGAACTCCGAACTAAACCCAGGCGACCTTCCAGAGCTGACCGTCCTCGAGGGAACGTTACTAAACTGCAGGCCTAGGGATTATCCGTGTGCCACTCCCTCCTCCCCGACAATCGCAGTGTCCAGGTGGCTTTGTGAGTCACCCACACCCTCTGTAATAAGCCCACCATGGGTGGGGCTGCCTCGCAGTTTCTCGCTGCTTCCCTCCCTGACTCCTCTCTTGCT
The DNA here is from genome assembly GCF_016772045.2 of Ovis aries. Lineage (NCBI taxonomy): Eukaryota > Metazoa > Chordata > Mammalia > Artiodactyla > Bovidae > Ovis > Ovis aries. The sequence continues at coordinate 100,719,759 of NC_056080.1, read as the reverse complement.
CTTCGAGCTCGGCTTTCGTGCAGGCAGAAGCCACCGCAGCGCCCGCCCCACCGGGCATGCTCAGTGCTCGAGCGGGTTGTGACGACCGCCAGGCAGCGCAGGGCCCCGCGCGCCTGGCAGCAGCGCGCGGGTCCCTTTAAATCGGACCGGCCGGTTGCCAGGCAACGGCGCGACCGGCGCTGGCGCTGCACTGCAGAGGCTCTGCCCCCGGCCGGCTCGGCCGGGTCGCGGTAGCCAGCGCCGAACCCAGGTCATTTGCCCGCCGCTGGAGGCTGTCTTCGGGGAAGAGGGACTAGGGCCCACTGGACTCCACCCACGCCACCAGGTAGGTCTGAGCCCAGTCAGGCCGGGGCTCCCCAGGCCCCCTCGCCCTCCCTGGGTGACCCAGGCGGAGGCACCGTGCTCCCCGCCTCGACGCCCACTGCGGTTTCCTCACACTTTAGGGCTCCGGGCCGGGAACTGGCGGGCGTTTGCGAACGAAGGTGACCGGGTGTGGAAGTCGGGGTGTGGAAGGAGGAGTGGGGTCAGGCTTCGTCCCTGCTTTCTCCCAGCCAAGGGGTAGATGGGGGTAGAGCCTGGGGAAGTGGGAGGTGTCACCTGCAGTGGCGTCCAGGGCAGCACCCGAGCCGCACGGAAGCTGCGGTGGCAGGAGTTTAGTTAACCATTTACAGAGAAAACCCCCAAACTCTGCATGCTTAGATGCAGCTTTATAGCAAAAATGTGACTTTCATACTAATAAGGTACTCAGCCTGTCAGAATTAAGGTGACTTCGTATCTTTTCTTCTGGAAGGAGTAATTCCACACTAATAACAAAGCATTGGGGGTAAGAACCGTTCACAGGGCCAGTTGTCATTGGTTCTTGGCTTCGCTCTCAATGTGAAACAATAGACAAGACAGTTTGTCTCATGAAGTGGACACTTGGCTCATATGTGAGGACCCTGAAAGATTAAGGCAAAAACTGGGACCACATTCCTTTTTAATGGTTTTTCAAAATAACTGGACTCTGGGGGAGGGAGCCAAGGCCTTGGCTCCAGCCTCTGCTAACGTGGCTCTTGGCACGCTCCTTACTAACAAGCATGTTGCTGTGGCCGCCAGTGCTGGCTCATTTGTTCAGTAGTTGCTAAAGGCAAGAAGGTATAGTGTTGAGTAAGATGCGACCGTGATTGTCGTCCCATCTGATATTTGTGTTGCTGGGGGAAGGAAGACTTAGTGGCATAATAGCTGGGAAATTGAGTTGACAAGTTAAAATGAAAACTTGCTTCAAAGTGTCTGATGTTGCATTTCAGATCAGCCAAACAACATTAAAGCTATCACTTGTAATTTTAAGCTACATCCCAGATATGAACACAGATTTGGGCATTCTGGTTAATTATATTTTCTAATTAAGCTGTGGCATTTTCTTTTTCAGTTCAATCTGGAGAAGGAGAACAGCGGCAACCAACAGAAGACCTTGGACTTCAGGAACTGTAAGTAGCGTTGTGCTGGTTGATAGCTTGCTATGGATGTTGAGAAGCACAGAGCCTCACCCAACATAAATCTTCAGTCTTTTAACAAGACCATTAGTCTGCACTGTCAGTATACTATCAAAAAAGCCTCATAGAAATACAAGGATACTGGATGCTTGGGGCTGGTGCACTGAGACGACGCAGAGGGATGGTACGGGGAGGGAGGAGGGAGGGGGTTCAGGATGGGGAACACGTGTATACCTGTGGCGGATTCATGTTGATGTATGGCAAAACCAATATAATATTGTAAAGTAATTAGCCTCCAATTAAAATAAATAAATTTATATTAAAAAAAAGTGTCCTAAAGACTTTAGCTGAGCCAAATAAACTTTGAGGGAAAAATAAAAGTTATTTCCCTAAAATGCCACCCACAAAACCTCATAAGCCAAAGGAAAAATTACAACTATTTACAGAAACTCAATTAGAATCAAAACATTATAGAATTTTCAGGAAGAATATTAAGAATTATCCACTCAATAAATATTTATTGAGGGCTACTATATGCCAGGCAATAAGGCACCCCACTCCAGTACTCTTGCCTGGAAAATCCCATGGACAGAGGAGCCTGGTAGGCTGCAGTCCATGAGGTCGCTAAGAGTTGGACATGACTGAGCGACTTCACTTTCACTTTTCACTTTCATGCATTGGAGAAGGAAATGGCAACCCACCCCAGTGTTCTTGCCTGGAGAATCCCAGGGACAGGGGAGCCTGGTGGGCCACCGTCTATGGGGTCGCGCAGAGTCGGACACAACTGAAGCAACCTAGCAGCAGCAGAAACAAGGGATACAATGATGAATAACATGCCAGGAGATCTCAGCATATTGGTAAAATGAAACTGTATGAAATGATGCTGAAGCACAGAAAAAACTTGCAGAGTCATCCTTGCTAATCTTCAAACTGATGCCCCAATTGTAATATTTTTAACATGTTTATTGGTGGCTCTGAAAAACATTGGGACATTTGGTAAGTTCATGGCAAAGCAATTAGTGATTTAAAAAATATAAATCTCTTTGGTGTAGAAAGGCTACCACTCTTCTCTTTAGAATAAATTTAGCTTGGAAATCTGGGGACATCAACAACTTACAGGATTTAGGGCTAATTCTTCCATGAAGATACAGCTCAAATTAATGTAAGATTCAAGTTTAAGTTCCCCTCTACCTACCTTAACAGTACTTCTTTTTTTTTTAAACTGACTTTTTCTGAGGTCTGATGACTTCAGACTGGCAACTCTGAAGCACATATCTTTGGAAAAGGGTTGGGTTGTTGGTTGATGTTCCAAGGGAAGGTAAGGAAAATCTAAAAAAGAACAAAACCCATTGTGTACAGTATAAAATTGCTTGCATTTTCGTGTTCACTAATTGCTCTTAACCACCTGGAAAAAGGTATATTGTCTGTATATTACACCTGGAGAAACTGAGGTTCACAAAAGGTAAGTTTTTATGAAGTTCTAAAACGTGGGAGCCAAGATATCTGACTTCTTCAGTCTTTTTTCCACCAGAATTGACACAATTTCTTTCTCAAGAACTTTCTTTTCCTTCTCCCCCACAATTTTGCATGGCAAAACATATTTACCCACCTTCTTTCAGATAGCTTTGGAGAGTCCTCATAATGGAGAAGCTCTCATAGAAGGGGCAGGTCAGAATCTTCTGGAGCAAGGGAAGAGAGTAATGGTGGCAGTGTTTTGAGCTTGGGAACAAGGGAAGCAGAAAAATAGGTTGAGAACTACTGCTTTTATGTGAGAACAGATTGGACAGTTGAGCAATGAAGGAAGGCCAGTGATCTTTCTATCAAACTTTTCTATTCCTATCTTGGCCAACCAGTTTTTCTGAGGGTTGAGAGAACTGAAACCATCCAAGAATAATGGAGAAAAGTTCCCTGGGTTAAGAAGGGCCTTTTGTCTTCCCCCTTACTGCCCCTAAGCTGTCACTAAAAGCCACAGTTTCAGTTGAGTGTGGCTGAAGGGCTGAGGGTTATGACATAAGGTTGTCCATCACAGGTTGGAAATGACCTTTTCTAAACATCGCTCCCAGTTTACAAAGTTTGGGGTGAAGCACTGTTACAAGATGGGAAAAAGTTTCTAGAGGTTTCCCAGTCCCTGGTTCCCCCTGCCTGGAAGAAGAATTGCCTTTTGCAGGCAGATTGAGATTTATGCAAAAGAGATACTCCTGACATTTTCACATAAAATCTAATGTAAATGAGATAAGGAAATAGAGAAAAAGACCTTTGATTTTTATGTCATCAAATTTCCCTAAAGCATGTGATTTAAAGTATGAATATTTTAGAAAATAATTAGATTTCCTATATTTGATCACTTATCCATCTTAATATGAGCATATTCCCCAGGGCCCCATACCTTGAAAATGAAAATGAGATAGTTTAGTGGGTTTCTCTTTTCACAATAAACAGGGTATTAGTATCTGGAGCTATATGAAGACAGATAAGCATTCACCTAAGATTTTTATGTAATAGTTTACCTAAAAATCCACAATAAGTGATCACTCTTTGCTTAGCTCTGAACAATTAACACTATGTTATATTACATTATAAGTCATATTCAATTTATTTTATCAGTGGTTCCCAAATTCTTCAGGTGAGTAGAAACCATTTCCATGAGTCAATAAATTTCCTTACTCCACCAAGATGCACTACTACTTTACCTTTGTAAAAATAAGGAAGTTACCAGAGGATGAATGGTGATGTTTTTAGAGAGACACTAACTAGAATAATCAGGAGTCCATTATCAATTCACGTCAGACACAAATGAATACATGTAGCCATATAATGGACAAGCATGCAGTGCAGTCCCAAGGACTTCTGGGAGATCACTGGCTTAGAGGACCACTAACATCATTTTTGTCATATGACTTTATATTGTTTTCCTGTGTTCTGGTTGTTTGTTTCTTTAAGTGTTTCATTCCTCTTGGACCTCCTTCCCCTACCCTTTGGTCCTTCAACACCCAATATTGTGTTGGGTAGGCACTTGTAATAAAAAGTGTTAGCAATTGACCCACTAAAAAGGCATGCTTATTCTCTCACTAACGGCTCTGGTTTGATTTGCCTTATGCTGCAACACATTACCTAGTCAAGTTTATTGAAAGCAAACTGGCTGCTATGCCAGGATAGAGGAAGGAGTGTCATTGTCTCAAAGCATATTTCTTGTCTTTGCCAGAGAATATTAATGTCGTACTTGTTCTTCGGAAAAAAACAAAGAGCACAATTTGTGAAGAGAAAATGAGCCTGGTACCTTTTACCCTCAGTCTGGGCTTTGCTATCCTCTGTGACTCGATTTGGGAACAATCCCTTAAAGCATATCTTGCCAATGAAAGAGGAAAAAAAGAAAGAGAAAGGAAAGAAAGAAAGGGAGAGAGAAAGAAGCAGTTCAGAGACCTCTTGACCCTGCCCTGTGTAAGCCAGGGGAGGGAAATTCCAAAAGGCTTTTCAAACCTTTCTCTGTTCTGTCCTTTGATATGTGACATGCAATTCTCCTTACCCTCCCCCATTCATTTTTCCTCTTTCCTTTTGTGGCCCTTTAAAAAATACCTAAGCTCTGAAAATAGTGGGTTGTTTTCTTACAATCTGTGGAATGAAACCTATCAGAAGAATAAAGAGAAATTTTAGAATAAGCACTGACCTGGGAGACAGCGTCTCAGTTTTACCACTATAGGCTGTGAGGACTTGGACAAGTCATTTAACTTCTTTGAGCCTCAGTTATAAAATAAGTGGACTCTTCCCAGTTCTGTGAAAAGCATTGGCTGTATCAGGAAATTGTACAGAGGCCCAGGAAAGAAAGATAGTGACACTGAAAGAAATATATATATATATATATATATATATGTTTTTAGCCAGAGATTTATGGGAGGGTTGGACATAGAGTGACTTTTTCAAGGTGCAAAATCATTAATGAAAAGAGCTTTCTATTTTAACCTTTATCTACAGCCAGATCTCTATCTCAGATTTGTCTTATTGCTATCTTCAAGTATAAAGTGGCCTCACCTGACTTGCCCCGCTGCACACCTCTTTCCTGGTCAACCTCACCAATACCTTTCACTCAGAATTTGGTAGAAAGAATAATAGTAATCTCTCTCCCACTGCTACCTGATTAGAAGCATTTGGGGGGCCACTCTGCACAGCCTGTCAGAGAAGGTAATGGCACCCCACTCCAGTACTCTTGCCTGGAAAATCCCATGGATGGAGGGGCCTGGTGGTCTGCAGTCCATGGGGTCACTAAGAGTCGGACATGACTGAGTGACTTCACATTCACTTTTCACTTTCATGCATTGGAGAAGGAAATGGCAACCTATTCCAGTGTTCTTGCCTGGAGAATCGATTCCAGGGACGAGGGGGCCTGGTGGGCTGCTGTCTATGGGGTCGCACAGAGTTGGACACGACTGAAGCGACTTAGCAGCAGCAGCAGCACAATCTGTGGGATCTTCGTTCCCCGACTAGGGTTGGAACCGGAGCCCTCAGCAGTGAAAGTACACAGTTCCAACTGCTGGACTGCCAGGGAATTCCCTAGATGCATTTTTAAACTCTTACAGAGTTGTCTGGTAAAAATTTGACTGCTGAAAACTGTGACTGGCAATTAGCATCTTTTCCCTTTTTTCTGTTCCTTTCCTTTATGATCACTGTAATAATCCCCAGTATTTGCATTCGTGTTTCTAGAGAGGAGAGCAAGTGCAGTTATGGTCATCTTCGTCTTTAAGGGCAGATACATCATTGATGCTTCTGGATGGAGACTAATAGGATAACAAAGTCAGAGAGGACTATTTCAAGAGAAAGCAGAGGATACTCCAATGGGAAATATTGATACATATCATGAATTTCAAGTCTCGACTTACTACTGTGGTCTGATTGACTAAACTTAAAGTTTGGGTTATGGCTTTTGAACCAATCATTTTAACACCTTCACTGAATATTTGTACCTTTTCCTTTCCTCAAAGCCAAATACTTGTCAGTGGAGATACATCCTTGGGTGTAATGAGTTACCGTCCCTCTTCTTTTGAGGGGAAGGTGTCAGGCATGTAGGTATTGAGTTTATTTTCTCATTGTCTATAGCAAGAAAAATTTGTTAGAATTTAAACTACATTTGTTAAAAAGTACCGAGAAGTAGTATACCAAAGAGTGGTTATCTCAGTGCCATGGGATCATGAGGAATATTTCTGTGTGTGTGTCTGTGATTTTCTGTATTTTCCAAAATTTTACAGATAACATGCATGACTATTAGCATCTTTATATGAAATACTATATTAATTAATATAACATTTATACTCTTTAATAATATTAAAGAAAACATTAATTTAAAAATAAACACAACTGCCATTTTTGTTACCAAGATGAAAGTATATTTGTGTGCATGGGAAAAATAGATGCAAACATACTTTGGTTTTTCTCAGTGGTGATGTTGCAAGTATATTGCAGCAATTTAATGTATAGAATGAAAAGTGATCCCCTCCATTTTCTTCCCACCCTTTAGCGGTAACTGCAGTGACCAGTTTGGTGGCTTCCGATGCCAGTGGCCCATCAGTGTGTTGCTTGGGTCCTTCTTTCTCCCTTTTTTCAAAAGTAGTCGCTGATCAAATATTTTTGTGTTTTAGGAAAGCTATATGTTATGGACTCTCTTTGAGTAGGGAAGACTCCTTTTGAAACAAAATAAATATCTTGTAACTTTTGTAAATTTAGAAAGTTGGTTGTTGGTTTAATAGGCTAATTTTTCATCTAAAAATTACACTTGGAGTCAGTATCTTAGAAAAAGAAACCCATTTGGTGGCATTAGTATTTCCAATTGTTGACATTCGGTTCTCATCATGAAATTGCTGTCAAAATGGATTGAATTCTGTACACTTGGCAGTCTTGTCTAAAAGCAAAGCCCAAGACTGGAATAACAGGAATTTATAGGTCAAGACAGAAGGGCATTTGGCAGAGTTAGTCATAAGGAAGTCTGCATGGTATACTTTACCAAAAACAGCTCACATTGCATTAAGCACTGATGTTTTAGTCACTTTAAAGAATGAATAAACAGTAGTCCAACCAAGAAGAACTAGAAAAAAATCAAGGACTTTGGAAACACAGGCTTACCTATTAATTAAAAATCACTTATACTGTTTTGAAACAATCTGTTTTCATGTTGCTTTCTCATAGGATTATTTTCTCTATAATAAATAGCCACGCTTGTCCATTTATTGGTTATATTTCATAGGATCAGAGAACTTTAAAGCTGGAAGGGTCTGTAGAACTTAGCCAGTTTAGCCCTTTCCATTTATAAAAGAGGGAACTGAGGCCTGAGTCGCGTGGTGAATTAGAGGGAGTGCCAGCCCTCAAATATTTAGATTCTTTCACCAATGGGCCAGGATTCTTAGTTCTTTCCACTGTCCCAGCTGCCAGTGTAAATATGTGCCTTGATTTTAAATTTTGTTTTTCAGGAATTGGAAGAGGTGCCTGAAGAAATGGATGCTAGGAGAAAACACTGGAAGGAGAAAAAGTTTGCTCCTCTTTTCAGTGCACAGGATATTCTAGACGAAGCTGCTCAGCTTGAATCTTTTTCTGAACAAATGAGTTTAGATAAGGCCAGGAGAATGGAAAGAATATTTAATTTGTCTAGTAGAAAGTTTCTAGAAGAAAATAAATTTAAAAGGAAAGAATTTATTTCCCAACCAAATGAAAATGAGCAAGAATCAAATTTAATAGAGAGAAAGATAAACATTTCAAAGACTGAGGCAGACACAAAGTCTGTCTCCTGTGAATCATCTAATTTGGACATTGCAACTGAAGAAAGCTTTAATAGCACAGAAGAGCTTCCTACCTGGGGTACAAAGGAGTTATCAACTCCACCACAAAAAGACAAGAAAAAGAAATTCACTGAAGGAATGTCTCCAAAACTTCGCCTGAATCTTTTGAATGAAGAGCTGGAAGTGCTTGATTTGAAATGCAGAAAAATTGAAGAGGAATTTGAAAGTGCAGAAAAAGAACTTTTGAACTCCAAAAAAGAAGTATCCACAAAACCCCTAAATTTTCAAGAACCAGGGGTGGAAACTTCCAAGAAAGACTGGGAGCTTCAAGCTTTAAGAAATGACCTCTCTGAAAAAGCAACAAATGTTAAAAACTTAACTGAAGAGCTCCAGCAAGCCAAAGAGGTCATCCACAAGTTGAGCCTTGAGAACAAGGATTTAAAAGAAGCTGTTAGGAAGTTAAAGCGGCAGACTGAGGTTGGAAATGCATTCCTAAAAGAAGAAATGAAATTGTATTATGAATTAGAAATGGAAAAAATCCATGGGGAGCTCAATGCCATCAAGAATGAACTGAGAACAGAGAAGTCCCTACAAGCAAGAAATAACAGAGCCCTGGAGTTGCTTAGAAAACACTTTGCTTCTGTAACACCGTCAGGTACCTCTGACAACTTTATGGGGGATTTTTTTTAAAACTTAAAGAAAATTAAATCCTTTCATTGGGCAAATCATTGAGCCAAATCAGTGTTTCTTGTGCTTTCCTGTGTATGACTTAAAACGTGTGGAACAGGATATAGTTTTCATGTTTGGTGAATCAGGCTATCCATAAAGGCTATAGATGTTAACTTCAAAGCTTCTGCTTTCTTTTTCTAATGAATTTATTGCCTAAGTCCAAATAGAAATGGTTTCAGAAACCTCTTTATATATATACACACACATATATATGTATATTTATGTGTATATATATATATTTTTTAACTCAGAGACATATAGTGATTCACCAAATCATTGATAAATACAAATCAACAGACATTTGTGATCTTGTGAGCAATATTTCCTTGGCACATGAATATTCTTCTGTGTTGATTGATATTAACAATAAAAATTTCATTTATGGATATAAGTATAACTTGTGTATGGGTCTTAAAGACTCAACAGGATACTGAAAATGTATCTGCTTTCCCTGAGATCTATCCTTAATTAGGAATAGATAAACATCTCCCCCAAATGCAGGCTTTTCCTCCTTCCTGATGTTTTCCCCATGCTTTCTCACTTGACCTGGCCATGGTTCCCATAGACTGGAAGACAACTTAGAGACATGGCTGTGACCTTGGCTAGAGCCCTGATTTTGACAGCCTTGGCTTTTGCCTTTTCTTATGTTGACCAGCAAGGGGCGATGTTGACACAGTTCTTCCAAAATTCTACTGGGAAAATTTGTAAGCTTCCTGTCCAGTTTACTTCACCAGCTGGCTGAGATGGAGTGAAAGGTGTTGGATGTCAACTAGGTAAGCTTTTACTGAGCTGGCTTGATTTATACAGGAATCCAGCTGTGTAAAGAGCCCAGACGATGACAGTTTCTTTTTTACTTAAAAAGAATAAAAATGTACTGCCTCAGGCCTTTGGTGGAGACTATGTGGAGACTGGTGGCCAGTCAATTATTGCATTTGTTTGTATCAATCAAGATTTTTTTTTGTAATTGGAGCTCTATTTGCATGGTATTTTTAAGTCCAGTGAGCCAAATGTAATTACAGCCTGTGATGGTGAGATACAGTTGTAAGGGTTCAAGTATTTTCCCTCACAGGAAATCCCCAGACTGGGAGTCTAGACATTTTGAGTTCTAGGACCTGCTTTGTTGTTGCTAACTAGCTAGTTAAACTTCTAGACCTAAAAGTCCTCATCTATAAAATGCAGAAGTAGATTTGTCATCCAGATTCTGTTCAGTTCTAACATTCTGTGATTTCATCACAGTGATTTTAATCACAAGTGTAACTACCTACGAGAAAGTAAAACATGGCTTTGAAAGTGTTCAGCTCTTAATACTTCAGGGGACCTACGTTACAGAGCTTCTCCTTTCAAAGGAAATGCACAAAGGCTCTTTTTTATAGTTTGAACATCTCCAAATACCATGTCAATAATAAATCAGGAGAGGGAGTAAATGAGGTTATTTCTTCTCTTTTCTCTTGGTCCCTTTTTACTCATTAAGGTCAGGGAAGGCACTTGAATAGAGAGAAACTAGGTTGACCTGGAGTTGAGCAGAACTTGCCTGGCCTGGGAAGATTGGACTAAATTGGAAGATAATCATCTTTGGAACTTTCTGACTTCATCCTGATAACTTTACCCAGAAGCTGGCAGCCTGCTCAAAGAGGAAGCTGACTTTCAGACTTTTAATGGTCACTGCCTCCAACCCAGGGTCTTTCCTTCCCCCAAAAAGACCCTCAGCCCCTGACTGCTAGTGTGTACATAAGCTTACATGCTTAAAATATTTCACAAATTGTATTAAGCTATTACACTCTATCCTCTTAGTATATTTCAATTTTTAAAGAGGAGTTTTTACTCCAGAATTTCTATCAACCAACACACATCAATAGTCTTTGGTGACAACTTGGTTTATCTTGTGTGTGTGTGTGTGTGTGTGTTTATGAGTGCTTGGGACGTGAGGAAGGAGTGTGGTTTTGGGAGGTGCAGAAAAGATAAGTACATCACTTAGCCCAGCTTTTGGGTGGGTGGGGGTGCTTTGTATTTCTAGGATGGAACTGAAACAGTCCTGGCAAGACAGCCTGGGATGGTGAGTCCCAGCAAGCTTCACCCTGTGGAAAGGCCCTTTAGAAAGCCTAGATCCAGAAACAATCCAGGGAGAGCAATATAAAAATCACCAAGTCCAGAGGGCCAAGGAGAGCCAACAGTTTGGAGCTGAGAAAGGACCACATCTTTTTTATGCTTTAATTTTTCAAAGCAGGGCTGCAGCAAGCTGAGAGAAAGCTGATAAGTTACTGTTCATCTTCATGGGCAGATGGGAACAGCAGTGGATTGAATTGGCTTACAGAACCAGAATCAAGGCTGATGCAAATACTCTGTCCCATTGTCTCTGTTATCACACTCACTTGTATGATTGTGGGCATTAGGTGGCCCCCAATTTAGGTCAGAACATATTGTCACTGTACCTTCTAGTCCATTGAATGAGCAATGTGGCAGTGTTTCTTAACAGGAATGACATGTCAAGCCACTTATCCCTTCAGTCTGTTGGGTAAAATATTTGAAATCAGCAATACAATTGCACACCATCCCTATCAACTCCCAATTCTATAATTATTCAAAAACAAGGGCTCTAGGAATAGCTGCTCCACTTTGAGTTTACAACCCAGTTCTAGAAACATTTGCTGAGCAGTTATTACCATAGTTAATCACTTCTAAAACACATATATACTAAGTGCTAAGTCGCTTCAGTCATGTATGACTCTTTGCGACCCCTCCGACTGCACCCCACCAGGTTCCTCTGTCCGTGGGATTCTCCAGGTAAGAATACTGGAGTCGGTTGCCATTTCCTTCTCCAGGGGATCTTCCCAACCCAGGGATCAAACCTGCATCTCTTTTGTCTCCTGCATTGGCAGGTGGCTTCTTTACCACTAGCACCACCTGGGAAGCCCCAAATAAATAACTAAATAAATAAACATCCCTGAATTTGGGACACATCTTTAAATTGATGGCATGTCATAGTATAATTGTCTGTGTTTGGTTTTTTAAATCTCTCTTAGTAGTTCATAAAATAATGGTGTATCTTACAATCAGTGGGGTTTTAGATTTGATGAAATGTGGTATGAGCTAGGCCAGGGATATGGGGATAAAAGGATTTAAGAGTAAGACAGGTCTCTGACCTCAGGGACCTTACTTATGCAACTAACTAAAACAATGTGGCAAGGGCTCTACTGGCAGTGCTAATACTAGTGCTGTGGGAGCACAGAGGAGGATCAATTAATTCTGCCTGTGGGGCTGGGAAGGACTTCATAAAGGAGGTGACATTTGAGCTGGGCCTTGAAGGATAAGAAGGATTTTTCCAGGCAAAGCATGGGGGCAGGGGCGGGGGCATTTCTGGAATGTGAATGTCGAAAGTCTATTTGGCTTCAAAGAAAACTCTTTAACAGCAATGAATTAGAACACTGCGATGTTACATTCTGCTGACTACGTTTTAAAGTCCCATGCGAGGTTCTACTCTGAAAACTGCCTGGATTCCAGCTCTTTGCAGATAAACTGGAGAATGCAGTTCTCATGACATAAACACGAGATTCCAGATAACAAATTGCAGGAAAAAATTTTCGACTGGTGCCACTATACCTGTGGCTGCCATCACTTTTGTTTTGGAAACAAAAGATCTAAGACATTTTCTTCATAGTACCCGGCTAAGTCCACTGTGAGTGGTCCGGTTTCAAAGAGATATATGAAACAGAAATACCACAGTGGCTCCTGTCTTCAAGAAGCAGTGTAACACAGAGATGAAGTGCCCAAACTTTGGTTATCTACTTACTAGCCTTGTGACTAGTCAAGTTGTGTGATTCTCTGTAGCTCAATTTTCTCACTTTGCAGGATGGGGTTAATAGTGTTGTCAGAAGGATAAGATGAGATCACATATAGTCAGTAAATGTCACCATCTTTATTATTATTATCATATAACTGACAAGGGGAAATTGATCAAGTCCATCTGTCTCCTCCCAGCTATTATTTTCATTAAGTTTTTTACACTTATTGACCCTCAAATCGTGTTCTCTGGAGAATTAGGCTAAACTCATTCATAAGATGTGTATCAATGATGTGTGAGATATATTTGGGAAGATGGAACAAATTGCAGAGGGGAGGGGGATATTTTGATTTTATTAGTGTATGAAACCTTAAGCCAAAGTAGTGAATCTGTCATGATGGACTTTCAGGCCTCAAGACAGATCCTATAAAGGGAATTTTCTTGGGTCAGAGCTCACCCAGCCCCCCTTCCAATCAGGTCAGAGTAAGGCTGGCCCCTGGCCTTGGCAGGCACAATACCAGAAGGAGGAAGAAAGCCCCGCTCTAGTGCTCCAGTGGGAAAAAGCTCATCTAGGAAGACGGAATGGAGACAAGAGAGGCTATTATAGTATTTTCCATTTCCCCTTGGCACAGGGAGCCATGCAGCTGGGGACCCACTACTACAGCTGCTCGGATAAGAATAAGTCATTGTCTTGTTTTCTGTACTCTTAAGACACTGAAGCTGTAGTTTCCCATGTATTGTAGGTGTGCCCTTCTTTCCATACTGAGTATCAAGGTGGTGTCTCCCCTGTTGAGTGGCCAGAGCTACTGTTCACACAGCCTCCTTCTCCCTCGCTTTCTCTTTCTCCCTCTCATTCTCATTCTCTTCCTCACCATTGATCACACCCAACTTTTGATGGTTGCAACATTTCAGTGGGCTCAAGTTGCATTTCCCAGGAGACTCAGTTTATACCTAGTTCTCTGAGGATGTGTTCTGGGGTACCCTTGAAGAGTTTCTTTGGCCTTTCAGCCCATGCCTGCTAACTCCATGATAGGTGTTGTCATGTATATTCCAGACCATGATAGAAGATATAACCTGAGAGATTCTTTTTTTATGTCAGTAGTACTATAGCCTGCACTTGGACTGTTGGTTGAGACTAGTTTATTTTGTGTCAAATACTTCCATGTACCTTGTCTTCTGTAATCTGCACAAAAGTCCTTGATCATCAGATGAGGAAACCAAGGCTCAAAGATATTAAATGACTTTTTCAATATCACACAGTAAGTAGTGGATCTGGAATTCAAACCCAGCTTGGCCAACTCCACATGTGATGTTTGTTCCATTATATCAGGTCACTTTTTGTACAGAAATTAATGAGCCAAAGGTTCAATCACCATAGAGGTTATTTAACTTTCTCAAGGATAAACTGGTTTATTGCCACAATCCGGACTCAACTTGAGTCAACCATTTCTTAAATGGCAAGGCTGAGTAGTGAAGATGCATCTGATTATTGAAAAGACCATAAAGTATACATCTGCTGATGGTGGGTTATTAGGTCTACATGACGGACACAGCACACAGTAACATAAACAAGAACAGTTGAAATATGAAGACCAATGGACAGCTCTCTAAAACAAGCTCCAGCACTAACAGAACCAAATTAATGAACAACAAGGAGTCTTTCTATGCTCATCAGAGCTTTGGGGTTTGAGTTTTTTCTTTATAATTAAAAATTACTAATCATATTTCACCCAATTTTTTCCTTTGTATCTTTGCTTCCTAAAATGTTTTCATTGAAAGATGGCTACTTTTTAAGAAAAAAAATGCTCTAAGCCCCCCTTACCGCTTGGACAGTGTTAAGTATGCTTGATAATTTGTATACTTCACTCTTATTCTTTCCTTGATGCTCTGGTAAATTTCTGAAAGTTCCAATGAAGGAATCATATTGTGTTCATTCATAACTAAACAGTTCTCAGAAAAACCATTTCAATATCTCTTTATTAAAATATCTTCAATAACAAAATATTTCCTTTAGATTTATAAATTTATTCAAGATTTTATAAAACAACATGTCCCCTTCATATAATGAAGTAGAAGAAAATCTGGAGAGCTGCTCTTGACATTCATGAATGTGGGTTATGTCAGCAGTGAACCTGGAGGGCATTTCTGGTTGTAAGGTAATCAACCTTTTAAAATGCATAATATATTTTATGTGGTTTTAATGAGTACAAAAAATACCTTTACATGTAGCATAAGGACTTTTCTCCCATAAAACATGAGTTATCTGAAATCTTTTCCTTTGGGTATATTTTAAGGTATGTTTATAAATAGAGCTGAGATTGAAGGGCTCCAGCTCATATGTTTGTGCCAAGGCAGGGCAGTGTACTAGAAAAGCAAGAGATGTGGAGTTTGCCTTGTTGGGTCACTGATAAGAAGACAGAGTTTAGGGTCCCAGAAATTTATGAGGGATCGACACTTGTGAAGGAAAAGAAGAGGAAGCAACACTGAGCAGAGAGGGAATTGCCATGTGAACAGCAAAGTCTTGACAACCAGACAGGAGCTCTGGAGTTTTATCCATCAAAGCGACCCCCATTGGGTGGAAATGGCTGGGCCTTTTGCCTCGCCAAATGCCGGTGGTCTCTGGAAGGCGGAGTGGCTCTCTGAGGATAAAGCTGTTCCCCAAAGAGCTCACGGCTAGAGATGTCTGCAGCCCTCACTCCCCCCTGTCGGGTAGAGTCTGTCCTTAAGGAGATTTGGGAGGTGCATCTTTGTATCCACCACCTTGTCCTCCAAACTCTTTCTGGCCCCCTTCAGGCCTCTCTTCCAGAGGGTAAACTTAGAAGAGTTATGTTCGTGGGACTGACAACAACCCCCACCTCTGCAGCTGCTCTTGGGGCTGCAATTATCACTCAGCATCTCCTTCCTTCAGCTTCTTAGGCTTCCCAGGGGGCTCACTGGTAAATAACCCACCTGCCAATGCAGGAGATGTGGGTTTGATCACTGGTCAGGAAGAGCCCCTGGAGAAGGAAATGGCAACCCACTCTAGTATTCTTGCCTGGAGAATCCCATGGACAGAGGAGCCTGGCGGGCTACAGTCAGCGGGGTCGCGAAGAGTCAGACAGGACAGCATGCCTGCACACAGGGTCTCCTTCCTTCACTCTCTGTTCTAGGTCATGCTCTTCTGGTGCTACCGCCCTCTGGTGGCCTCAGTGCCTTACTGGCTGGCCTGACCCAGACCATCTTCGAAGGGAGGGAGCCCCTGGTCATTATGCCCTTCTCAGGCTGGAGCTGCTGTATCTGTCCACCTCCTGTCATCATTGGGCAAAAGAGAACTCACAGAGGCCCAAGTGGCCACACAGTTCCACACGAGCTTCTTCAGGGTTCGGTTGTTTAACAGCAGCCCTGCTCCTGACAATCAGAGTCCATTACCCCTTCTGTGTCACTGACCTCTCTTCTGGCCTGCTGGACACTGGACACAAGGGCCCTAAAAGGCTTAGGCAGCACCTGTAGCTTAGAATTCAACGGGATTCTTGGGAATTCCCTGGTGGTCCAGTGGTTAGGACATGGTGCTCTCACTTCCGGGGCCCTGGTTTGATCCCTGGTCAGGGAACTAAGATCCCACAAGTTGCACAGTGCAACCAAAAGAAAAGGAAAGGAAACAAACTCAATGGGATTCTAGTTGTGTCGCCAGAGAAGGGATGTCTTCTTTGGAAACCAGGTCCTCAAGTTCTGTAGAGTTACAGGGAGGGTAAG
This sequence comes from Ovis aries, assembly GCF_016772045.2. Taxonomy (NCBI): domain Eukaryota; kingdom Metazoa; phylum Chordata; class Mammalia; order Artiodactyla; family Bovidae; genus Ovis; species Ovis aries. Next base: position 100,703,290 of record NC_056080.1, on the reverse strand, counting down.
TGCAAAGTTCCTGCATTAGGCAGGATTCAAACAGAGAAGTAGAACCATTAAGAGATTTTATTTTGATATCTATACCTATATCTTCTACATTTCTTTATCACCATCTATCTGTCTACCTATCTATCATCTATGGATAGAGATATCAGAGATGGTGTGACACGATGTTATATGGCATCCCATAATAAGTCCTGAAAGTGAAGTCACTCAGTCGTGTTTGACTCTTTGCGACCCCATGGACTGTAGTCTACCAGGCTCCTCGGTCCATGGAATTTTCCAGGCAAGAGTACTGGTGTGGGTTGTCATTTCCTTTTCCAGGGGATCTTCCCAACCCAGGGATCGAACCCGGGTCTCCCGCACTGCAGGCAGATGCTTTACCATCTGAGCCACCAGGGAAGACTTGAGACATTACTTTGCCAACAACAGTCCATCTAGTCAAGGCTATGGCTTTTCCAGTGGTCATGTATGGATGTGAGAGTGGGACTGTGAAGAAAGCTGAGCACCAAAGAATTGATGCTTTTGAACTGTGGTGCTGGAGAAGACTCTTGAGAGTCCCTTGGACTGCAAGGAGATCCAACCAGTCCATTCTGAAGGAGATCAGCCCTGGGTGTTCTTTGGAAGGAATGATGCTAAAGCTGAAACTCCAGTACTTTGGCCACCTCACGCGAAGAGCTGACTCATTGGAAAAGATTCTGATGCTGGGAGGGATTGGGGGCAGGAGGAGAAGGGGACGACCGAGGATGAGATGGCTGGATGGCATCACTGACTCGATGGACGTGAGTCTGAGTGAACTCTGGGAGTTGGTGATGGACAGGGAGGCCTGGCGTGCTGCAGTTCATGGGGTCACAAAGAGTCGGACACGACTGAGTGACTGAACTGAACTGAATAAGTCCTGAGAAAGAAGTTGCTGGCTGAAGACCTGCAGGCAGGAGAGTGAAGCCTATACTTGAAATCTGTGTCTGTTTCTATGAGAATGACTCATTGGCCCTTTCAAGATGGAAAAGAAATAATGCCAGTTGGCCTCAAGGAATAGTGCCATCTTGGGGGCTTTGTGTTGGTCTCTGTATGTGGCATATTCTGCAGTAGCATTAGAGAGATCAGCCTTCGTAAGCAGGAGTCCATGCTATTCAAGCCACGTGTAGCTTCTGTGTCTGCCACCGTGGGCACTGTGTTCATGTGCCCATCTTGCCATCACTGGGGTGGCCAGTGACAAAGACTGGCTGATGTTGGCTGCCCAGGTCATTTTGTTTACTTGGTTATTCAGTGCTTCCTCTGAGCAGTATGCTCTCTGGTGGATGTTAATATGTGATGCAAAGATCTTCACGCATAGAGCCAATTCTCACATGTCCGTTCACATGCTTCTGTCTCAGATCTCCTTGTTCATCTACCAGGCTTTTTCCTTCCAAACCCCTAACCAGCTACTCAGAACATTCACCACTGACCATCAGTGTATAAATATTTTAACCTAGAGCTACTTCTCTTTCCACCCAAAGTGGGTGATTAAGTATATCACCCAAATCACTGCCTATTGGCAGGACTTTCATGTGACACTCTCTTTCAAGTCCCCCATCCCCTGAAGGAGGCTAATACAGCTACCATCCATTTTTCACTTCTGCCCACATACTGATCCAACCCATCTGGAAACCAGGCTTTTCCCTCCTCCTCCAGTTAATCTGATGGGGGTTCCCACAGATCTGTTGGCATGAACTGAGGGAGGTGCTCTGTACAGCAGTGGTGCGTGCCATGGGCATTGGAGCTACCTGAGCTGGCACCTTGCGTATGCCCTTTAGTACTGTTCATGATCACCCTTGGATACCTCCCTTTCATCTTGCAATGAATTGTTGCTGGGTCTGTCTGACCTTATGATTTAATGGACCTGATAAGACCCAGTTTATGATAGATAATTCTAGTTGCAAGATTACTTCGTGTCCCATGGTCAGGTGTTTCATCTTCTCCAGGGCCCAGCAGCATACCAGGAGCTGTTTTTCTAAAGGCATGTGACTCTCTTCTGCAGATGGCATGGCCTTGTTCCAGAACCCCGTGGGCCTGCATTGTGATTCTCCCATGGGGGTTTGCCATGGATTCCATACTATGTCTTTCCCACTGCTGATACCTCTAATTCCATGTGATCTGCCAAGATCGCATGGCTGAGCAGCATGCATGGTAGCCTGGACCTGCTGCAAAGCCCTTCACTGCTCTGGGCCCCAGTCATTGCTGGTGTGTGTTGCCTTGTCCCTTGGGATGGAGTAGAATCTCTGGATATGAGATACACTGCCTCTACAACCCAAGAAGACCCATCAGAGGTCATGATTCCTTCTCTTGTGGCAAGAGGTACAAGTGTAAGAAGTTGTCTTTTGCTTTGAAAGGGATGCCCCAGCAAATCCCTGGCTACTGGACCTCTAAATATTTTATGGATCTGGTAAACCTCTGAATCTGTAGGGTTTATCTGCCAGCCTCAGGAGTACATGCATCTTACCAAGAAGTGGAACAATAGCTCCCTCTTGCTCTTCTAGTCTGATCAATGAAATGTCAATATAGTAGGCTAGTGAGATGTTCTGCAGGATTCCCAGAAGGCTCTGATCTCTTCAGACTAAATTATGACAGAGGATAGCAGAGCTAATATAGCCCTGGGACAAAGCTTTAAGTGTGGGACTTCCCTGGTAGCACAGTGGATAGGCATCTACCTGCCAGTGCATGGGACACAGGCTCGATCCCTGGTCCAGGAAGATTCCACATGCTGTGGAGCAACTAAGCCCGCGTGCCACAACTACTGAGCACATGTTCTAGGGCCGACAAGCTGCAACCACTAAAGCCCGCGTGCCTAGAGCCTGTGCTCCACAACAGGGGAAGCCACCACAATGAGAAGCCCCCACTCACCACAACTAGAGAAAGGCCTCACAAAGAAATGAATATCCGCCAGAACCCCCCTCAAAAAACCCCAAAACTGTAAATGTGTATGCTATTTCCTATTCCATTTGAATGCTAATTCTTTTTGATTCTCCTTTCTGATTGGGACAGAAAATAAAGTATTTGCCAAATCAGTGGCCATAAGGATGTATTTAAGGTGATCACATCTATCATAGCTGATGTGATTGGAGCTACTACTTAGTTGAACTTGTGGTGGTCTACAGTCCTATCCCAGCTAATGTCTGCAGTCACAAGACTGGCAAATTAAATAGAAATATGATGAGAATCACCACCCTGCAATCCTTGAGAACCTTAAGGGTGGTATTAATCTCTACAAGCCCCTTCTGCAATGTGACAATTTACTGTCACAGCCAAGCAGGGTGGTGTGGTGCTGGTGGTTCAGTATCAGAGGTTTCCACTTGCCTTCCCCACTGTGATAGCTCTTATCTCACTGGCCAAGGACACAAAGTGGTAGTTGTGCCAACTACCTAATTGTACCCTGGGAGACTAGAGTGATGACCACGGAGTTCTTGCACCCACGGACCTTCCATGAACTGGATCTTGGCCAGGACTCCACGTATGACCTGGGCCTCATATGTTCCCACTTTCACTGGAGGCTATGATAGTTTGAGTATCCGGGTATCTATGTCAACTCAGACCCTATGTCCTATAGTCCTCAAAATATCGAAGTGTACTCTTTCTCCAGTACACAGTTACCCAAATAAATGACCAGAGGTCCCTTTGCAGAAGGGGAATCACTATAGTGGATACTTGCTGTGATATTGCAGGGTCCTTTCTCTGAGGGATTCAGCCAGGTCTTCTATCAATGAGTCGAAAACTGAATTGGGTCTGGAAACTGGAAAGGGGATCATTTTTTTTTTTTTTTTGAAACAACGGGACTTGGTCTCCCAGACTGTTTCTGTTATCACAAATGGAATAGTAATAGTGCCTGTAAATTTTTCCCTAGGGATGCTACGTTCTGTTCACCATCTCCATAACTCTGTGGGTTGGACCCCTTGGCTGCCAGTGTGAACTTGGTTATATTACAATTACTGCAAACTCCTGGCGTCTGGTGATTAAGCACCACAACCTGGCTTCTGTTGTCATGAGTTTTTTCAACTATAATGCCATCAGTAACCTAAGTTTATGACAGTTTTTTCTCAGACCTGGATGGCAAAGGAGGCCACCACTAAACTCTTGAGTGATGTTGGCGTCCGTCTCACCTGAGCATTCCTGACAGCTTTGTTAATAGTGTGCTCTCTGGCTCTTCCTATGGAAGACAAACTTTTCTGCTGGTTCTTGTGGTTGGACGTGGGGATGTCCATTCCAGCATGCCCACTTCCTTGAGCCTTCTAATCCCATCCTCAACTATTTGTCACCACAGTAATTGACATTTCAAATCCATACAGCATAGGCTATCACATTTTCCTTCTAGGAGCCATCCTAATAGAAAATTTACACCACTTCCTGGGGTCCATTACAAGGTGTTATACCTGTATTTCAGGAAAGTACTCAATAAACTCAATTACATCTCTCTGAGTTTATCTACCCCCACATCAATCAACCAACCTCAAAATCCAATCTTACGTATATTCTCCCTTCTCCTGCAGACACACACCAGCTACCTCTTGCAGCTTCTTTGGAGTATAGTCCTTTTCCTCTGTTATCAGACCCAGTGCATCTGGGTTATGTTTAGACTTATCCTGTATTCACAGCACCATTTGTTGCAGAGACTAGCCTTTGCCCACTGTGTTCTCTTGACACCCTGGTCAAAGATGACTTGGCTGTATATGTATGAGTTTATTTCTGGGTTCTCTATCCTGTTCCATTGATCTATGTATCATTTTTATGCCAATACCATACTATTTTGATTACTATAGCTTTGTTATATAGTATGAAATCAGAACACATGATGCCTCCAGGCTTGCTCTTCTTTCTCAAGATTGTTTTGGCTATTGGGGGTCGTTTGTGTTTCCATATGAATTTTAGGATTGTTTTTTCTCTACTTCTGTGGGACTCTGGAGCAACCAATGATGACCTAAGTGCTCTGTTATCAAGCCAAAATAGCTACACCTTTATAATCCTACCTCTCTGAGTGAACAGATGCAGGCTGTCTCAGAAAAGGTGCGATCTTGCTGTGAGGTAACTCTCTGTAGCTGTGGAAGGAGCTGACAGCTGGAGGCTGTTTGCTGACTGAACTCCCCACAGCTAGGCGGCATTTCCTTCCTCGAGGTGGACTTCTTTGTGTCTATCACAGAGAAGACGAGGAGGATCTGAGTCCTGACTCACTGTGTGACACCAGACAAAGTTCTACATTGCTGATTCTTTATGGAAATACCTCTCTTGTGGGGTTGTTATGGGAAGATTAAAGGAAGCAATACACATATGATATCACTTTGTAAATTCTAAGGTGTATTATAAATCTCCACATGCAAAAAAAGTCCACATTAACTGGGATTCATAGGGTTTTTTCCCTTTCTCTGAACTACTTCCACTTCTTTCAGTCTCCTAAATTAAGGTGATGCACTGAATAAAGTCTTAGCCAGCATTTTTCCTGTATTGGGGTATTTAATATCCTTTCATGTGAAGATCCATGTTTGACTTAATATGGATATCCAATAGTGCCTAATACAGAGCTTTGTTTGTTGTTGTTTAATCACTAAGTCATGGACTTATGGACTTATGGACTATAGCCTTATGGACTATAGCCCACCATACTCTCTGTCCATGGGATTTTCTATGCAATAATGCTGGAGTGAGTTGCCACTTCCTTCTTGAAGGGATCTTCCTGACCCAGGGATCAAAAGTCTCCTGCACTGCAGGCATATTCTTTAATTCTGAGCCACCTCGGAAACCCAACACAGAGCTTGGCACTCAATAAATATTTGCTCAATTAGTGAGTGAATGGGAAAAGTTGTGCCCACTTTTAGAGGAGACAAAATGTAATCAGAAATGAATAATTATCTGGACAATTAGATTAAATAATAAACCCATATTTTATTTTCATGATAGAGCTACATTAGTAGACCAACAGGTTGTGAAATCCTTTAGTTTGAATATGCCATTACCAATGGGCTGAGAATTTCCCATCAGATGGGTCCTGCATGGTCTGAGACAATAGTCATTGGCTTCCTTGTAACAGGCACAAAGTGTTAGCAGTATTTACCTGGTGGCTTTATGATCATGTTCATGCAAGTAAGCTCTTGTTTGGGTAGACAATCCTTCTTTCTATCGTATGAGGATCCTATGTGATCATGTACATAAGAAGCTTTGTAAATGACTGTGGTACATGCTTTCATTTCCATTAATATTATTTTCTGACCAATCAGTCCCTCCCTGAAAGATAATTTCAAGCCACTGTCAAGAAGTCCTTTCTGGACTTTCATGGTGGTACAGTGCATAGGAGTCAGCCTGCCAGTGCAGGGAAGATGGGTTTGAGCCCTGGTGTGGGAGGATTCCATGTGCAGTGGAGTGGCTGGGCCCATGCACCACAACTACTGAGCCCACAATCGATAGCCTGTGGGCCACAACTCCTGAGCCCAAGTGCCGTAATTACTGAAGCCTGTGTGTCGACAGCCTGTGCTCTGCAATAGAAGAGGTTACCACAATGAAAAGCTGCACACCGCAACAAATAGTAGCCTCTGCTCGCCGCAAGTAGAGAAAGCTTGCCCATAGCAACAAGACCCAGCATAACCATAAATAAATAAAATAATTTTAAAAAGTCCTTTCCTTGAGGCCTTGCCCAAAAGTGTCACTTTCTCACTGAAGGCTGGACTTTATAAGTAATTTCCTCTTTCTTTCCTATCAAAACATGAGCTCCTTGATTATCACAGTACAGATATTCAATAATATTTTTTGAATGGCTAAGTGACTGAATGAAATATTTTTAAAAGGCTATTTAAAAAAGATGTTTATTGCTAAATAGAAGGCCTCATTTGTTCCCATTCTATTAAATGTTCTGGTTCCAAGAGAACAAGTGAACTGCTTTTTTTTCACTCTAGGCTTTCCCCAAGTTTCATAGAAGTTTACACAGGAACTTTTTCATTTTTATGTATGATTTCAGTTTTATTTATACTACTATATATATGTATATGAAAAGAAAAATACACACATATAGGGAGAGAGTCAACCTATATTACAGTCAATACATTTGTAACTTTTTCTGCTTAAAATTTTCTAATTAAATTTTCTATACAAAGTCATTGCCAATTACTATGGCAATGCTTACATAGAGCTTAAATAACCAAAATACATTTAGAAAGCTATAGTCTTGCAACCCCTCCCTCTCCAAAACTGAATAATTAACATCATAACTTGCATGTATATATAATATTTGAAAAACAATATCTCAAATCAAGTATAAAAGTATCAATACCACCTACTTTGAATCACAATATTCCCATTACTTTGTACAGTGTTTATACATAGATTATAATAGCTTCTGAAATACTAGTTGTTTAACTATTGTTACCTTTGCTGAACAGTGTGACATTATAGAAATTGTTTTGGTTTTATTATGGAAAATTTCAAACATACAGAAAAGTAGGCAATAATATAATGAACCCCCACAGATACATCATTCAGCTTCAATAATTACTAGCACATAGCCCAACTTGTGTCAAATATATTTCCTCCATTCTTCCTCACCCAACTCCTATAGGACAATTTTAAAGCAAATCCTAGACAGCATATCATTTCACCAATAAATGCTTCAGTTTCTAAAAACTATTTTGAAAGAAATATTTGCCATGTCGTGTTTGTTTACTGGTATCTATAACAATATTAATCTCCTTGAGGAAAATGTAAAATCAAATATTCTCAACAAGGCAGTATTGGTATTTAATCCTGTATTCTTTCTTTGTTTTATCTTTGGCTGCACTGGGTCTTCATTGCTGCAAGCAGGCTTTCTCTACTTGTAGCTCATGGGCTTCTCATTGCAGTGAGTCCTCGTTGTGGAGCACAGGCTCTAGGCATACAGACTTCAGTACTTGTGGCACATGGGCTTAGTTGCCTCATAGCACGTGAGATCTTCCCAGACTAGGGATAGAACCAGTGTCCTTTGCATTGCTAGACAGATCTTCACCACTGGACCACCAGGGAAGCCCTAATTCTACATTTTTCAAAAGCAGCTTAAAGGACTTCCCTGGCAGTCTAGCAGGGGGCAGGGGTTCAATCCATGGTCGGTGAACTAAGATCCTATATGCCGTGTAGAGTAGGCCCCCTCACCAAAAAAAAAAAAAAAAAAAAAGGCAGCTTAAATTAAAACAACACATATATTTATTATCTCACAGTTCCAGGAATCCAGGCTTGGTTTAGCTGAGTCCTTCGCCTCAAGGTCTCTCACAAGGCGCAATCAAAGTGTTGACTGGTGCTGGGGCCTCTTCTGAGACTCAACTGGGGAAGGATCCATTTCTAAAATTTCACAGTTTGCTGTCAGGGTTTATTTATTTGTGGTCTCTGTTGGACTGAGGGACTCAGTTCCTGGCTGTCTGCTGGCCAGACACTCACCTCATTTTCTTGTCACCTAGGTTTCCCTAATATGGCTGCCTGCTTCACCAAAGTGCTGAGACAGCAACAGGGAGTCTGCTTAGCAAGACAGAGGTTACCATTTTACATAACATAATCATGGAAGTGACACCCATAGCCCCTGCCACATTCTACTGGTTAAAAGCAAGTTTCAGGCCACACTTGAAGGGAGACAATTACACAAGGTGTGAATGCCAGGAGATGGGGATCGTTGGGAGCATCTGAAAGCCAGCATGTCACACCTCAGACCTAGAATGACAGATAAAATCAAGGTTCAAAACAACCTTCAGAGTGGGGTCCAATCACTCAGGAGCAGGGCTCTGTTAAGATTGACTGTGGCCAAGAGGTGAACTGGGTACAACAAAAGGCCTCTTAGACAACCTCCACTAATCTGACTAGCTGAACTCACAGATACTTTCCAGTCTCTGTGGATGTGCTCACTAATGCCTGAGCTGCCTGCCTACAGGAGTCACCTGCCTGTGGAAGGCTTCCCACCGGTCAGCCCTGAGCACCTCATCCACTGGGGTGGTATACCTTCCACAAGTCAGTTCAGTCTGTCCCTCTTTTGGACCATTCAGGCTGCTACAACAAAATATCACAGACTGGGTGGCTTATAAACAATGAATTTTTCTTCACACTTCTGGAAGTTAGAAGTCCAATGCGAATGAGCCAGAACAGTCTCATTCTATTGAAGGCCCTTTTCTAGGTTGCAGACTGCTAGCCCGCTGTCTATGGGGTCCCACAGAGTTGGGCATGACTGATGTGACTTAGCAGCAGCAGCAGCAGCAGCTTCTCACTGTATCCTTACATGGTGAAAGGGGTGAGTTAGCTCTCTGGAGCTCCTTGTGAGTGAAAGTCACTCAGTTGTGTTCAACTCTTTGCGACCTGACCCCGTGGACTATACAGTCCATGGAATTCTCTAGGCCAGAATACTGGATTGAGAGCTCCTTGTATAAGAGCACTAATTTCATTCAAGAGGGTTCCAACCTCATGACATAGTCACCTCCGAATATCATCACCTTAGGGGTAAGAATGTCCATACATGAATTTTGGAGGGACACATTCAGACCAAAGCAGTCCCCTAACCCCTAATAACACTAGTTATTGTAATTATAACTAAATATTACATAAATTGAATAGATATGGCTATAAAAACATTTTATAAAAGATAAGTTTAATGATTATAGAAACTGTTAAAAGACTCAAATAGCTAAAATATCATTGTCAGTTTAGTTGTGGTTGAGATATCAGTAAAGATAGGAAAACATATGAAAATCTAGAAATATTCTGCTCTCAGATTTCACTACTCATATCTCTAAGTCCTTTATTTGTTTTGAATAAACAGACACTGGAAATCAGATGCTGCATAAATGTGCTATTTAAACAAGAAGGATAAGGAGAAAAATCCATTAGCATATTCATGTTCGGGGGAAAAATACATTGGCCTTAAATCAATAGATTGGTGAGCAAGTGTACAGGTTTTAAGATAGGATAAAATGTTCATGTATCTTATTTCCTTTTTTGGAATGATTTTGTAGTTAGCATATATTGATCTCTATCAGAACTGGCTGTTGACAGTCTCCTCATGTATTCCATGGGCATCCCAGGGGAAAGCTGGCTTCCCACCCACCTTCTGCTGTGCTCTTCTTCCAAGTGGTACCATGCTTGCTTGGGCCTCTGACTTCCATTTCCCAGCACCAAGTAGTTGGTGTTCCCTGCCATATAGGTGATTTCATTCACCCATAGGTATGGGTGGCTGGAGATCCGGCTGACTGCCATGCAGATCAAGAATCCTGCTTCTCTCAGCTCATGATGTTTCTCTAGGCCTGTGACTGATTGGAGCCTTTCAGGTGCTTGGCAAACCACAGCTGTGGCTCCTTCCAAAACCCAAGGGTTTGAGAACAGAAACCTGAAGGTTTTCATATCCAGCTGTGTTTACCTGAATCTGCCAGGGAGACCTGCTGCCCTCCCCTTATCTGTCCTAATTGCTCCTTTCTTTTTTTGTTGACAGTTTTATTCATATAACTTCCTAATACATATAATTCATTCATTTAATAATACAATCCAGTGATTTTTACTATATTCATAGGCTTGTACAACCATCACCACCACCTAATTTTAGAAAATTTTCATCATCCCAAAAAGGAAAACCTGTACTGATTAAGCAGTAGTTTCCCATTTCCCTATCCTCCACCCCCAAGCAAATACCAATTTGCTTTGTCTCTACTGATTTGCCTATTCTGGGTATGTTATGTCAATGGAAACATTGTTTTCTTTCATTGCACATAATGTTTTTGAGGTTCATCTAGATTGTAGCATGTATTAGTACTTCATTCTTTTTATGGCTGAGTAATATCTCCACTGTATGGATATACCACTTCTTGTTCATCTGTTCATCTGTTGTGAACATTGTATAGTTTCTACTTTTTTGGCTATTATGAATAATGCTGCTATGAACATTAACTTACAGGTTTCTATGAGGACGTATGCTTTCGTTTCTCTAGGAGGAGAATTGCTAGGTCATATGCTAACTCTAACTTGTCTAGGAACTGAGGATGCATTTCATAGAAAATTTATTATTAATTTTCAGCATGTAAATTTTTTACTTCATGGATCAGTCACCAGCCAGTTTAATCTCACACTTGCATCTCTGTTATTCATATGTTCCATGATCATTTGGTGTCTTCTCAGGGAATAAAAGTAAATTTGATTATTGGTCTAATCACAAGTAGAATTAGGCAACTGAACACAACATAAAATATATATAAATTTTGGTTAATTAGTTGCCACTACTCCTTAATTTATCCACTGTCCTTTTTGTATTTAGGTCAAACATTTTTACTCTAATCAATTTGAAAAATGATGAAAAATTGAGTACACTACTTATCTCTCACTAATTGTATTCTTGTTGTTATTTTAGAAAGATGATGAAAGGAAGTAGCTGAATTTGAAATTTAACATTGGGTAGATGCACCATAATTTAACCAAGCCCTTACTGATGGACACTTGAACTCTTTTTAATCTTTTAAATGATTTAGAATGTTTTGAATATAAGACCATAAGACATGGAAACTTTGGGGATATGACTTTGGCCATTTACTTTTAAACAATTGTTTTCAGGAAGAGATAAAGGGAGTAAGGAACTCCCACACAGAAGTTAACCAGATATACCTGGGTACAATTTAAGATTTCTCCCATAAACCTCTTCAGGAGTAGTTTTGAGATCCATGAATTTGCTGTGTGATGCAGGGAGCTCAAATCCAGTATTCTGTGACAACCTAAATTGGATGGGATGGGGTGGGAGTGGGAGGGAGGTTCAAGAGGGAGGGGACATATGTGTACCTGTGACTGATTCATATTGATATATGGCAGAAACCAGCACAATATTGTAAAGTAATTATTGTCCAATTAAAAATAAATTTAAATTAAATAAGACATAATGGAAAAAACAAAAGAAAATTATTAAGAGTTTTTAAAGAGTAAACTCATTTCAAAATGGCCTATATAGAAATGGACTCCTATATAGGAATGGACTCTAAAAAAAGTGCATATACGTATAAGTTTTGCTGTACAGCAGAAACTAATGCAACACTATTAATAAACTATACTCCAATAAAAATTAATTTTAAAAAGTTTGATAACATATATTTGAAAAGTTGCTTGCATTTTGAAAACAGAAAAGAAATAGAAACCAGGTAAAATATACTTTAAGCAAAAGACTCAAAAATATTTTTTGAAAACAAGAGGAGTCAGAAGAACCAAGGGGACTATAAAGTGAATATATTTAAGAGTTTATAAATTTCATTCAAAACAAGGCTTCATTTGTTGGGTTTTTTTTAAATACGTGATTTGAGGTGCTGTTTTCATTTTCAAAAGACAACCACTTTCAAAATATTTAAACAAATCTTGACTGTATTTACCATGATATTTCCAAATAATATATGCATATTATTGTTTCTTGATTCGTTCATTTGAGACATTATCCATTCTCTTTTCTTTTTCTTGGTAAAAGTATATATTGAAAGTTTATTATGTTCATTGTGCTAGAGCTTAAATGTAACATAAAAAAGAAACCATGGTTTATCAAGGTTTTTATAGTTTCAAGGTCTTTATAATTTAGGAGCTGAGTCAAGAATACAAAAGTTAATACATTAAAAATGCAATTATTATAATTGAATGTGAGGCATATACATTTTCTAGCACTATTCCCTAAATACCTCTTGCATTATCTTGATTTTTTTAACAAGGTCTTTTTTTTGGCTGTGCTGGGTCTTTGTCCCTGCATGGGGTTTTCTCTAGTTCTGGCTTCTCTTGTTGTGAAGCACAGGATCTAGGTGCTCGAATTTCAGTAATTGCAGCATGTGGGCTCAGTAGTTGTGGCTCTCGGGCTCTAGAGCACAAGCTCAATAGTTGCTCTGAGGCGTGAGGAGTCTTCCTGGATCAAGGATTGAACCTGTGTCTCCTACATTGGCAGGCAGATTCTTTACCACTGAGCTACCAGGGAAGCCCTGTTTTCTGTTTTGTTTTGTTTTTTAAATAGACTTTATATTTTAGAACCATTTTATGTTTACAACAATACTAAGCATAATACTAATACTAAGGTATAGAGATTTCCCATATACCTCCTATCTCCATGTATGCATATCCTCTCCCATTATTTACATCCCCCACCAGAGTGGTACATTTGTTACAAATGATGAACCGACACTGAAATATAATCATCCAAATCCACAGTTTATATTACCATTCACTCTTGATAGTGTACATTTTATGAGTTGAGACAAATGGATAATAATATGTATCCACCATTATAGAATGATAGAGTATTTGTGCCTGGGTGCTCAGTTACTTCAGTCGTGTCTAACTCTTTGCAACCCTGTGGACTATAGTCCACCAGGCTCCTCTGTCCATGGGGTTCTCCAAGCAAGAATACTGGAGTGGGGTTGTCATGCCCTCCCCCAGGGGGTCTTCTCCATCCAGGGATCGAACCTGGATCTCCTGCCTTGCAGGTGGATTCTTTACCCACTGAGCCACCTGGGAAGCCCACAGAGTATTTTCACTGCCCTAAAAATCCACTGTACTCTGCCTATTCATCTATCTTCCTCTCACCCCTGCCCCAATCCCTGGCAACTACTGATTTTTTTAATGCCACCTTTTGCAAAATGTCAAATAGTTGGAATTATACATTATGTAACATCTTAAGATTGACTTCTTTCACTCAGTAATATGTATTTAAGCTTCCTTCATGTCTATTAATGTCATTACTCATTAGGGAAATGCAAATCAAAACCACAGTGAAATACCACTTCACACCCACTAAGATGGCAATAAACAAAAAGAAGGATGATAACAAGTATTGGTAAAGATACGGAGAAAATTTGAAACCTCATACATTGCTGGTATGAAGCAAAATGGTGCAGCTGATTTGGAAAACCATTTGACAGTTCCTCAAAAAGTTAAACATATTTACTACATGACCTAGCAATTCCACTTCTAAGTATACATCCAACAGAAATAAAATATACAATCTCACAAGACTTGTCTGTGAATGTTCATAGCAACATTATGTATAATAGCCAAAATGTGGAAATAATCTGTGTCCATTGATACATTGATAAAGTGTGGTATATCAGTAAAATAGAGTATCAATCAGCCATAAAAGGAATGAAGTACTGATCCATACCACAACATTGATGAACCTTTAAAAAATGACGTTAAATCAAAGAAGCCAGACACAAAAGGCCCCATATGGATAATTCCATTCATCTGAAACATCCAAGATAGACAAATCCATCGAGACAGAAAGTTAATTAGAGGTCAAGGTTGCACAACTTTGTGAATACACTAAAAAGCAATGAACTGTACATTTAAAAATGGTATGTGGCATGTGAATTATATCTTGGGGTGGGGGAGAGGAAGAAAAGGAGTAGGGAAAAAAATACCACTACCAAGCAAATGAAATTGCTGATGTTGTCACAGATTCTCCTAAGGTGCCAATTATTTTCTCTGTGAAGGGAAGGGGCAGGTTTCTGATAAAGCCAACATCTAATTGGGAATGGCTGTGCTCCAGGACCCTGCAGGACACATTTTAATAACACTCCTCTAATAGTTACTCTGGTAATTTCACCAGAAATGTGTGCAGTACATTTTGCTTTCCCCAACAATTTCTGTTAAAAGCACAGTGATGTTTTCTGTTCTATGTTTATCCAAAACTTAGATGCACAGGTTGTTCTTGAAAGACATTTTCTTCTCCATCTGAGCAATGGACATGCCAGGGAGCTGATCATGTCTGATGAGAAGCTGTCTCACTTACACACATTGCTGGCCTATGAAAGAGGATTAATGCAGTGTCAGTTAAGTGACATGCTCTTGTTTGTAGTTTAAATCCCATAAATTTGTGATCAAGCATTTGTTTTTATATTGAAATGGGAGAATATAAATACTCAGGCTTGTGTGTAATGATTTTGCCACCTAGTTTGCCAGTGAAAAGTTTTTCTTTCACTTGTTTGTTGTTAATGCTGCTTGGCTTCCTGCCAGTTAATAACAATTACCCCACATTGTCATCTTGTCTGAAAGAATTCTGCAGTAGTAGATTCTGCACAAATGTCTAACGAATGAATGAATGATGTGTTTTTCTTGTTTATTTTTCATGGGGGGTACAGAATCATAAATAAATGCTTTATGTTGTGAGTCAGCCATAAAGAAATTAGATCCAACATCATTTAAATGAAAAATCAAAGGCCAGGAAGCAGATAGACAGTAGTGTGATGGGATCTGTTATGAACGTGGATCACTTTGTTCCCAGCCAATAGCATGATTCCTAGGAGTCCAGGAAAGAGCCAGGCAAGAGTGAGGGTTAGGCCATAAAAGAAGGTAGGTCTCTCTGTGCACAGTCTCCTTACTTCCTCTTGCAAGCAATTGATCTCCCCTTAACTCTAGTTACTGAATGAAGGCTTCATATTGGCATGGAGTGCAGTTTCTTAAAAGACCCCCAAAGATTGGGTTTGCTGAGCTTAAACTGAAAAAAAGTGAAAGCTAGTCGCACAGTCATGTCCAACTCCACGATTTCATGGACTGCAGCCTGTCCCACTCCTCTGTCCATGGAATTCTCCAGGCAAGAGTACTGGAGTGCGTTGCAGTTTCCTTCTCCAGGGGATCTTCCCAACCCGAGGATGGAACCCATGTCTCCCACATTGCAGGCAGGTTCTTTACCAGCTGAACCACAAGCCCTTGGGAACACTTAATGCTCTCTGTTGCCCCTTGTGGGTGCTCAAAAGGCTTACAGCCTGATAAACTGATAAGGAACAGATAGCTTCATCATGGGAGATGAAATAATCAGAAGTTGAAAAGTTTAGCCAAGTTGTCAACGATTAAGGACAACTCCTGTGTTAAGGTTGAAAGTCACTTTGATTGCTCACTTACAGATGACAGCACTCAGGTCACAGAACTCTTTGCTTGCCCTGTTCCTAAACCATTTGCCAGCCCTGTTTTTCTCCCCTTCTTTGAAAGTGTCTTGAAAGGTCTGTAAGCTCCAACCTGAACACCACCCACACTTGGACAACAGTGGTATCCCTGGCAAGTCCAAATCCCTTTCTTGCTGCAAAAGTCCTCCTGCTGTCTCAATTTCTCAACTGAATTTAGAAGTTTGCATGGACTTTTATCATTACAATTTGGTCCCAGACTCCTACTGCTACCAAGCTCATATGTAACTTTTATCCCTATCTTTCAGACCTAGTCCACCTCTATGCCTACTTTCCACCAATCCTTTCTGAACATGTCTTGTTTCTGCCAAAAGGTGTGTTCTAAGCCCTGGGGTCACATCATTTCCATGCTGGCCAGCATACAACTTTGAACATAGGAAATATTTAAGAAATTTATCTGAAGAAAAGGAAAACACTAATTCAAAAAGATATAGGCACCCTTGTGTTGATTGCAACATTATTTACAATAACCAAGATAGGAAAACAACCTAAGTGTCCATCAATGATTAAATTGGTAAAGAAATTGTGATATATATATATGCAATGGAATATTATTCAGTCATAAAAAGAGTAAATTCTTATCATTTTCCACAACATGGATGGACCTTAAAGGCATTATGCTAAGTGACATAAGTCGAACAGAGAAAGAAAACTACTGTATGATCTCTCTCTCTTTGGCCATTTACCATGGCATGCAAGAACTTAGTTCTCTGAATAAGGATGAAACCTCACCCCCTGCAGTGGAAGTGCAAATTCTTAACCACTAGACTGCCAGGGAAGTCCCTGTATGTTCTCTCTTATATGTGGAATCTAAGGGAAAAAACCACCAAGTTCATAGATAAAGAGAACAGATTGGTAGTTGTAAGAGACAGGGAGTAGAGGGTGGGAGGAATGGCTGAACTGTTTTGGCAGATGTTTTTCATTAGATAAATTGACCAATTTTTAAAAAATACGAATTTATTTATTTTAATTGGAGGCTAATTACTTTACTATATTGTATTGGTTTTGGCATGCATCAACATGAATCTGCCACGGGTATACACGTGTTCCCCATCCTGAACCTCCCTCCCACCTCCCTCCCCATACCATCCCTCTGGGTCATCCCAGTGCACCAGCCCCAAGCATCCTGTATCATGCATCGAACCTAGACTGGCAATTCATTTCACATATGATATTATACATGTTTCAATGCCATTCTCCCAAATCATCCCACCCTCGCCCTCTCCCACAGAATCCAAAAGACTGTTCTATACATTTGTGTCTCTTTTGCTATCTCACATACAGGGTTATCGTTACCTTCTTTCTAAATTCCATATATATGTGTTAGTATACTGTATTGGTGTTTTTCTTTCTGGCTTACTTCACTCTGTATAATAGGCTCCAGTTTCATCCACCTCATTAGAACTGATTCAAATGTATTCTTTTTAATGGCTGAGTAATATTCCATTGTGTATATGTACCACTGCTTTCTTATCTATTCATCTGCTGATGGACATCTAGGTTGCTTCCATGTTCTGGCTATTATAAACAGTGCTGTGATGAACATTGGGGTACACGTGTCTCTTTCAATTCTGGTTTCCTCGGTGTGTATACCCAGCAGTGGGATTGCTGGGTTGTATGGCAGTTCTATTTCCAGTTTTTTAAGGAATCTCCACACTGTTCTCCATAGTGGCTGTACTAGTTTGCGTTCCCACCAACAGTGTAAGAGGGTTCCTTTTTCTCCACACCCTCTCCAGCATTTATTGTTTGTAGACTTTTGGATAGCAGCCATTCTGACTGGCGTGAAATGGTACCTCATTGTGGTTTTGATTTGCATTTCTCTGATAATGAGTGATGTTGAGCATCTTTTCATGTGTTTGTTAGCCATCTGTATGTCTTCTTGGGAGAAATGTCTGTTTAGTTCTTTGGCCCATTTTTTGATTGGGTCGTTTATGTTTCTGGAATTGAGCTGCAGGAGCTGCTTGTATATTTTTGAGATTAATTCTTTGTCAGTTGCTTTGTTTGCTATTATTTCCTCCCATTCCGAAGGCTGTCTTTTCACCTTGCTTATAGTTTCCTTTGCTGTGCAGAAGCTTTTAATTTTAATTAGGTCCCATTTGTTTATTTTTGCTTTTATTTCCAACATTCTGGGAGGTAGATCATAGAGGATCCTGCTATGATTTATGTTGGAGAGTGTTTTGCCTATGTTTTCCTCTAGGAGTTTTATAGTTTCTGGTCTTACGTTTAGATCTTTAATCCATTTTGAGTTTATTTTTGTGTATGGTGTTAGAAAGTGTTCTAGTTTCATTCTTTTACAAGTGGTTGACCAGTTTTCCCAGCACCACTTGTTAAAGAGATTGTCTTTTCTCCATTGTATATTCTTGCCTCCTTTGTCAAAGATAAGGTGTCCATAGGTGCATGGATTTACCTCTGGGTTTTCTATTTTGTTCCATTGATCCATATTTCTGTCTTTGTGCCAGTGCCATACTGTCTTGATGACTGTGGCTTTGTAGTAGAGCCTGAAGTCAGGCAGGTTGATTCCTCTAGGTCCATTCTTCTTTCTCAAGATTGCTTTGGCTATTCAAGTTTTTTTGTATTTCCATACAAATTGTGAAATTATTTGTTCTAGCTCTGTGAAAAATACCATTGGTAGCTCAATAGGGATTGCATTGAATCTATAGATTGCTTTGGGTAGTATACTCATTTTCACTATATTGATTCTTCCAATCCAAACACTGTATATTTCTCCATCTGTTAGTGTCCTCTTTGATTTCTTTCACCAGTGTTTTATAGTTTTCTATATATAGGTCTTTAATTTCTTTAGGTAGATATATTCCTAAGTGTTTTACTCTTTTCATTGCAATGGTGAATGGAATTGTTTCCTTAATTTCTCTTTCTATTTTCTCATTGTTAGTGTATAGGAATGCAAGGGATTTCTTTTTTTTCTTTTTTCTTTTTGCAAGGGATTTCTGTGTGTTAATTTTATATCCTGCAACTTTACTATATTCATTTATTCGGTCTAGTAATTTTCTGGTGGAGTCTTTAGGGTTTTCTGTGTAGAGGATCATGTCATCTGCAAAAAGTGAGAGTTTTAGTTCTTCTTTTCCAGTTTGGATTCCTTTTATTTCTTTCTCTGCTCTGATTGCTGTGGCCAAAACTTCCAAAACTATGTTGAATAGTAGTGGTGAAAGTGGGCACCTTTGTCTTGTTCCTGACTTTAGGGGAAATGCTTTCAGTGTTTCACCATTGAGGATAACGTTTGCTGTGGGTTTGTCATATATAGCTTTTATTGTGTTGAGATATGTTCCTTCTATTCCTGCTTTCTGAAGGGTTTTTATCATAAATGGATGTTGAATTTTGTCAAAGGCTTTCTCTGCATCTATTGAGATAATCATATGGCATTTATTTTTCAATTTGTTAATATGGTGTATTAATTGATTGATTTGCAGATATTGAAGAATCCTTGCATCCCTGGGATAAAGCCCACTTGGTCATGATGTACGATCTTTTTAATGTGTTGTTGGATTCTGATTGCTAGAATTTTGTTAAGGGTTTTGCATCTATGTTCATCAGTGATATTGGCCTGTAGTTGGTTGTTTTTTGTTTTTTTTTTTTGGTGGCATCTTTGTCAGGTTTTGGTATTAGGGTGATGGTGGCCTCATAGAATGAATTTGGAAGTTTACCTTCCTCTGCAATTTTCTGGAAGATTTTGAGTAGGATAGGTGTTAGCTCTTCTCTAAATTTTTGGTAGAATTCAGCTGTGAAGCCATCTGGACATGGGCTTTTGTTTGCTGGAAGATTTCTGATTAAAGTTTCAATTTCCGTGCTTGTGATGGGTCTGTTAAGATTTTCTGTTTCTTCCTGGTTCAGTTTTGGAAAGTTGTACTTTTCTAAGAATTTGTCCATTTCTTCCAACTTGTCCATTTTATTGGCATATAATTGCTGATAGTAGTCTCTTATGATCCTTTGTATTTCTGTGTTGTCTGTTGTGATCTCTCCATTTTCCTTTCTAATTTTATTGATTTGATTTTTCTCCCTTTGTTTCTTGCTGAGTCTGGCTAATGGTTTGTCGATTTTATTCATCCTCTCAAAGAACCAGCTTTTGGCTTTGTTGATTTTTGCTATGGTCTCTTTTGTTTCTTTTGCATTTCTTTCTGCCCTAATTTTTAAGATTTCTTTCCTTCTATTAACCCTGGGGTTCTTCATTTCTTCCTTTTCTAGTTGCTTTAGGTGTTCAGTTCAATTCAGTTCAGTCACTCAGTCATGTCTGACTCTTTGTGACCCCATGAATTGCAGCACACCAGGCCTCCCTGTCCATCACCAACTCCTGGAGTTCACTCAGACTCATGTCCATCGAGTCAGTGATGCCATCCAGCCATCTCATCCTCTGTCGTCACCTTCTCCTCCTGCCCCCAATCCCTCCCAGCATCGGAGTCTTTTCCAATGAGTCAACTCTTCCCATGACGTGGCCAAAGTACTGGAGTTTCAGCTTTAGCATCATTCCTTCCAAAGAAATCCCAGGGCTGATCTCCTTCAGAATGGACTGGTTGGATCTCCATGCAGTCCAAGGGACTCTCAAGAGTCTTCTCCAACACCACAGTTCAAAAGCATCAATTCTTCGGCGCTCAGCCTTCTTCACAGTCCAACTCTCACATCCATACATGACCACAGGAAAAACCATAGCCTTGACTAGACAGACCTTAGTCAGCAAAGTAATGTCTCTGCTTTTGAATATGCTATCTAGGTTGGTCATAACTTTTCTTTTAAGGAGTAAGCGTCTTTTAATTTCATGGCTGCAGTCACCATCTGCAGTGATTTTGGAGCCCCCCAAAATAAAGTCTGACACTGTTTCCCCATCTATTTGCCATGAAGTGATGGGACCAGATGCCATGATCTTCGTTTTCTGAATGTTGAGCTTTAAGCCAACTTTTTCACTCTCCTCTTTCACTTTCATCAAGAGGCTTTTTAGTTCCTCTTCACTTTCTGCCATAAGGGTGGTGTCATCTGCATATCTGAGGTTATTGATATTTCTCCTGGCAATCTTGATTCCAGCTTGTGTTTCTTCCAGTCCAGCATTTCTCATGATGTACTCTGCATATAAGTTAAATAAGCAGGGTGGGTTATTTATTTGACTTTTTTCCCATTTCTTGAGGTATGCCTGTATTGCTATGAACCTTCCCCTTAGCACTGCTTTTACAGTGTCCCACAGGTTTGGGGTTGTTGTGTTTTCATTTCCATTCATTTCTATGCATATTTTGATTTCTTCTGTGATTTGTTGGTTATTCAGCAGCGTGTTGTTCAGCCTCCATATGTTGGAATTTTTAATAGTTTTTCTCCTGTAATTGAGATCTAATCTTACTGCATTGTGGTCAGAAAAGATGCTTGGAATTATTTCAATTTTTTTGAATTTACCAAGGCTAGATTTATGGTCCAGGATGTGATCTATCCTGGAGAAGGTTCCGTGTGCACTTGAGAAAAGGTGAAATTCATTGTTTTGGGGTGAAATGTCCTATAAATATCAATTAGGTCTAACTGGTCTATTAAAGTTTGTGTTTCCTTGTTAATTTTCTGTTTAGTTGATCTATCCATGGGTGTGAGTGAGGTATTAAAGTCTCCCACTATTATTGTGTTATTGTTAATTTCCCTTTCATACTTGTTAGCATTTGTCTTACATATTGTGGTGCTCCTATGTTGGGTGCATATATATTTTAATTCTTATATCTTCTTCTTGGATTGATCCTTAAATCATTATGTAGTGTCCTTCTTTGTCTCTTTTCATAGCCTTTGTTTTAAAGCCTATTTTATATGATGTGAGTATTGCTACTCCTGCTTTCTTTTGGTCTCTATTTGTGTGGAATATCTTTTTCCAGCCCTTCACTTTCAGTCTGTATGTGTCCTTTGTTTCGAGGTGGGTCTTTTGTAGACAACATATATAAGGGTTTTGTTTTTGTATCCATTCAGCCAGTCTTTGTCTTTTGGTTGGGGCATTCAACCCATTTACTTTTAAGGTAATTATTGATAAGTATGATCCCGTTGCCACTTACTTTGTTTTGGGTTCGAGTTTATATACCCCTTTTGTGTTTCCTGTCTAGAGAAGATCCTTTAGCATTTGTTGGACAGCTGGTTTGGTGGTGCTGAATTCTCTCAGCTTTTGCTTGTCTTTAAAGCTTTTGATTTCTCCTTCATATTTGAATGAGATCCTTGCTGGGTACAGTAATCTGGGCTATAGGTTATTTTCTTTCATCACTTTAAGTATGTCTTGCCATTCCCTCCTGGCCTGAAAGATCAGCTGTTATCCTTATGGGAATCCCCTTGTGTGTTATTTGTTGTTTTTCCCTTGCTGCTTTTAATATTTGTTTTTTGTGCTTGACCTTTGTTAATTTGATTAATATGTGTCTTGGGGTGTTTTGCCTTGGGTTTATCCCCTTTGGGACTCTCTGAGTTTCTTGGACTTGGGTGATTATTTCCTTCCCCATTTGAGGAAAGTTTTCAACTATTATCTCCTCAAGTATTTTCTCATGGTCTTTCTTTTTGTCTTCTTCTGGGACTCCTATCTTTCGAATGTTGGGGCGTTTAACATTGTCCCAGAGGTCTCTGAGATTGTCCTCATTTCTTTTAATTCGTTTTTCTTTTTTCCTCTCTGATTCATTTATTTCAACCATTCTATCTTCTACCTCACTAATCCTATCTTCTACCTCCGTTTTTCTACTATTTGTTCCCTCCAGAGTGTTTTTTATATCATTTATTGCATTATTCATTATATATTGACTCTTTTTTATTTCTTCTAGGTCCTTGTTAAACCTTTCTTGCATCTTCTCAATCCTTGTCTCCAGGCTATTTATCTGTGATTCCATTTTGTTTTCAGGATTTTGGATCATTTTCACTATCATTATTTGGAATTCTTTATCAGGTAGATTCCCTATCTCTTCCTCTTTTGTTTGGTTTGGTGGGCATTTATCCTGTTCCTTTACCTGCTGGGTATTCCTCTGTCTCTTCATCTTGTTTATATTGCTGTGTTTGGGGTGGCCTTTCTGTATTCTGGCAGTTTGTGGTGTTCTCTTTATTGTGGAGTTTCCTCACTATGGGTGGGGTTGTATGGGTGGCTTATCAAGGTTTCTTGGTTAGGGAAGCTTGGGTTGTTGTTCTGGTGGATGGAGCTGGATTTCTTCTCTCCGGAGTGCAATGAAGTGTCCAGTAATGAGTTATGAGATGTCAGTGGGTTTGGAGTGACTTTGGGCAGCCTGTATGTTGAAGCTCAGGGCTATGTTCCTGTGTTGCTGGAGGATTTGCATGGTATTTCTTGCTCTGGAACTTGTTGGCCCTTGAGTGGTGCTTGGTTTCAGTGTAGGTATGGAGGTGTTTGATGAGCTCCTGTTGATTAATGTTCCCTGGAGTCAGGAGTTCTCTGGTGTTCTCAGGATTTGGACTTAAGCCTCCTGCTTCTGGTTTTCAGTCTTATTCTTACAGTAGCCTCAAGACTTCTCCATCTATACAGCACCATTGACAAAACATCTCCTTTCGAAGACAATGGGCTGCTTTTCTGGGTGCCTGATGTCCTCTGCCAGAATTCAGAAGTTGTTTTGTGGAATTTCTCAGTTTTCAAATGTTCTTTTGATGAATTTGTAGGGGAGAAAGTGGTCTCCCCATCCTATTCTTCTGCCATCTTAGGACTGCCCCAAATCGACCAAGTTTAAAAAATTTTAAAAGTTAGGGATTAGGGGATAGTGTAGACACAGTCCTTGTAGAAGACAATGGCATTCCGCTCCAGTACTCTTGCCTGGAAAATCCCATGGAGGGAGGAGCCTGGTAGGGTGCAGTCCATGGGGTCGCAAAGAGTCCGACTGGACTGAGTGACTTCATTTTCACTTTTCACTTTCATGCATTGGAGAAGGAAATGGCAACCCACTCCAGTGTTCTTGCCTGGAGAATCCCAGGGATGGGGGAGCCTAGTGGGCTACTGTCTATGGAGCCACACAGAGTCGGACATGACTGAAGTGACTTAGCAGCAGCAGCAGACACAGTCCTGGGGCTTCCCTGGCTCAGAAGTAAAGAATCTGCCTGCAATGCAGGAGACCTGGGTGCAATCCCTGAGTTGGTAAGATCCACTGAAGGAGGGAATGGCAACCCACTCCAGTATTCTTGCCTGGAGAATTCCATGAGCAGAGAAGCTGGGCAGGCTACAATCCATAGGGTTGCACAAAGTCAGACACAACTGAAGTGACTAAGCAGCAGCACCAGACACAATCCTAGCACCTTTCCTCCTCCTGTCTTTGCAAGACAGCTATTTCCATACTTCCAACTGAAGAAGCCTCTACACTTTACAGTCGTTATTACTGTATTTCTTTTTGTTATTAAAAGAACAATGGCCCAAAAAAGAAGAAGAACTATGGCTAGCATTTATTGAATGGGCACTAGGGGCTAAGTATTTGACATAAAGCCCTATGAGGGAGGTCTCATCAGCCTGATTTTAATGTTGAAGGACACGAAGCTCAAAGAGAATACATGCTTGGGTCAGCTTACACAGCTTGCTGGCTTGTGGCTGAGCAGGGATTCAAACCTAGGGCTACCTGACTCAAGGAGCCTATGTTCCTTTAACCACAGCATACTGCCTCATTTTTGGTGCCAAAATAAGGAAGAGGTGAGGGGAACTGAGTGAGGGGAAAGGGATGTAATTTGACCCTTAGAATATACGTTTTACTTACTTTTATTATCCTTCTTATGATCAACTATAAAGTCAGGAAATATGTCCCACCCACTAGATCTGTATTATATTTCTGGGAAAAGGTATTTTTATACAAATTCAAATCACAGAAAATACCAAAAGATGGTTTTCTTTCTCTCCCTACTCTCTCTTGGATTCCATTTACCTGTATGAGAATTTTCAAAGGCAAATTTTCAGGTTAATTTCCTTTTGAAGTAAAATCTACATACTACATAAAGTATACAGATCTTAAATGCATAGCCCAGTGAACTATCACAAAGTGAGCACAGTCATGTCCTCACCACCCAGATGAAAATGAAGAACAGGAACTTCCCTGCTGGTCCAGTGGCTAAGACTCAGTGCTTCCAATGCAAGGGATGAGTTTTGGGGAACTGGGATCTCACATGGTACAGTTCAGTTCAGTTCAGTCACTCAGTCATGTCCAACTCTTTGCGAACCCATGAATAGCAGTACACCAGGCCTCCCTGTCCATCACCAACTCCTGGAGTTCACTCAAATTCACGTCCATTGAGTCGGTGATGCCATCCAGCCATCTCATCCTCTGTCGTCCCCTTCTCTTCCTGCCCCCGATCCCTCCCAACATCGGAGTCTTTTCCAATGAGTCAACTCTTCCCATGAGGTGGCCAAAGTACTGGAGTTTCAGCTTTAGCATCATTCCTTCCAAAGAACACCCAGGGCTTACCTCCTTTAGAATGGACTGGTTGGATCTCTTTGAAGTCCAAGGGACTCTCAAGAGTCTTCTCCAACACCACAGTTCAGAAGCATCAATTCTTCGGCACTCAGCCTTCTTCACAGTCCAACTCTCACATCCATACATGACTACTGGAAAACCATAGCCTTGACTAGATGGACCTTTGTTGGCAAAGTAATGTCTCTGCTTTTGAATACGCTATCTAGGTTGGTCATAACTTTCCTTCCAAGGAGTAAGCGTCTTTTAATTTCATGGCTGCAGTCACCATCTGCAGTGATTTTGGAGCCCCCCAAAATAAAGTCTGACACTGTTTCCCCATCTATTTGCCATGAAGTGATGGGACCAGATGCCATGATCTTCGTTTTCTGAATGTTGAGCTTTAAGCCAACTTTTTCACTCTCCTCTTTCACTTTCATCAAGAGGCTTTTAGTTCCTCTTCACTTTCTGCCATAAGGGTGGTGTCATCTGCATATCTGAGGTTATTGATATTTCTCCTGGCAATCTTGATTCCAGCTTGTGTTTCTTCCAGTCCAGCATTTCTCATGATGTACTCTGCATATAAGTTAAATAAGCAAGATGACAATATACAGCCTCGATGTACTCCTTTTCCTATTTGGAACCAGTCTGTTGTTCCATGTCCAGTTCTAACTGTTGCTTCCTGGTCTGCATATTGGTTTCTCAAGAGGCAGCTCCACTGTGCACCAAAAAAAATTTTTAATTAAAAAAAAGAATATGTCTGAGATCACAGAAGCCTGCCTCATGACCCTTTCCAAGTCACTAACTGGTTAACAATAATTATGACTTTCAGTTCTATTATTATTGATTACTTTTGACTGTTTTTGAACTTTATGTAAATAGAGTAATAGAGTATACTCTTTTGTGTTAGCCTTCTTTGTTTCAACCTTGTATCTATGTAGCCAATTCACATTATTATTTGAGCATAACTTTAAAAAACACATAAAGGTGTATATATACACATATATCTCTCTATATAAATTTATATATTTGTAATTTATACATATGTTTATATAAAATTCTTTTGTATAAATATTAAATATATTTATGCATTCTACAGATGATAGATATTTGGGTGGTTTCAAGTTTGGGGCAATTCTGAATAATACTGCTGTGAACATTCTTACAGATGTCTTTTGGTGGACATATTTTCTTAATTCCCTTGGGTATGTATTGATTTACTTATTATTAAAATTCATTTTATTGAAATAAAGCTGATTTACAATGTTGTATTAATTTTTGTATCGGGTATATATTTGGCACCCTGATTACTAGGTCATAGGAAAAACGTGTTCAGCTCAGCAGATACTGTCAAACGGTTTTCCCAAATGGTTGTACCAATTTTTACTACAATGAATAGAGTATAAGAATTACTCCACAAACTTGCCAAACCTTCCATCATCAGGCTTTTAAATTTTAGATTTTTCAGATAGATTTGTTATCACATTATGGATTTAATTTGATAATATGTTAAGTACTTTTGTATGTGGTAATTGGCCATCTGTAGATACTATTTTTGAAATATCAGTTAAGTCTTTTTATTCATTAAAAAATGAACTTTCTTTTTCTTGATATGTAACAATTCTTTATATAGTCATAGAACTCACCTTCCAATGCAGGTGACATAAAAGATGCAGGTTCAATCCCTGGGTTGGTAAGATCCCGTGGAGATGACCTTGGCAACCCATTCCCTTGCCTGGAGAACCCCATGGACAGAGGAGCCTGGTGGGCTATAGTCCATAGGGTCGCAAAGAGTCAGACATGGCTGAAGCAACTTAGCACACATGCTGCACAGGAGTCTTTCATTGTATAAATGGATTTCAAATCTTATCTCTCTATCTGTTGCCTTTCCACTTTTTAAACGGTGTCTTTTGGTGTACAGAAATTCTTCATTTTAAGGAAGATCAATTTATTAATCTTTATCTTTTCTGTTGTTGTTGTTTAGTCTCTAACTCATTTTCTACTCTTTGTGACCCCATGGACTGTAGCCCACCAGGCTTCTCTGTCTATAGGATTTCCCAGGCAAGAATATTGGAGTGGGCTGCTGTTTCCTCCTCCAGAGGATCTTCCTGACCCAGGGATCGAACCTGTGTCTCCTGCATTGACAGGCAGGTTCTTTACCACTGAGCCACCTTGCAAGCCCAATATGGGTCTTATAACCACAATATATAAAGAAACTTTAAACTCAGCAATAGAAAGACAAATGATCCAATTTAAAAATGGAAAAAGGATCTGAATAGACATTTCTCCTATGATGTACTAATGGACAAGAAGCATAAGAAAAGATGCTCAGCAAAATTAGGCATCAGAGACATGTAATTCAAATTCACAATGAGATACAGCTCATATACATTTCAAACCCACCAAGATGATTATTTTAAAAAAACATTTAAAAAAGTGTAGGTGAGGATGTGGAGAAACTACAACTTTTATACACATCTGGTGGATTTGTAAATGGGGCAACCACATTAGAAACAGTCTGAAAGTTTCTAAAAACAATATATAGAATCACTAAATGACTCAGCAATTCCACTCCTAGGGAGATATGCAAAAGAGTTGAAAATAAGTATGAAAAGGTTCTAGTCACCAATTGCAATGTGTATATGTGTTGGGGGTGGTTGGCTTCACACACCACCAAACAATTCTATGAGTGTCCAATGATTGAGCTCAATTCTGACACTATCTACCTGGAAATAGTTGTCAGAATCCACAAATTAAGGTCTCAGTCCCACAAGACTGACCCCTCCCCACCAACACACACTTCAAGTACAGATGTTATCTTTTCTTCTTATCTACTGACTAAAAATCAGATGTCTATTTTTACTTGTGTAAGTATTCAAGACTTGTACACAAAATGTTCAAAACAGCACTATTTCCAATTGCTGATAGTCTGAAATAACTCAAATGCATAAAATCATGCATGAATGAGTAAAATGTGATACATCCATACAATGGAACATTATTGAGTTATGAAAAGGAATGAAGTAGTGATACATAATGCATTCTGGGTGAAACTTAAAAACATGCAAAGTAAAAAAGTCAGACATAAAAGGCCACATTCATATGAAGTACCCAGAACAGGCAAATCCACAGAAACAGGAAGTAAAATAGCGATTGTCAAGGTCTGAGGGGAGGAGGGAATGAAGAATAACTGCTTAAAGGGTGCAGGATTTCTTTTTGTAGTAATGAAACTGTTTTGAAACTAGATAGAGTATCTAATATTATGAATGTGCCACTAAACTGTATAATTTAAAATTGTTAACTTTAAGTTATATGAATTCTACTTCCATAAAAAAGAGAAAATGAACAAAGAGAAACAAATGACAAAATGGAAACCATAAGCCTTAATATAGCAATATTTCATTAAAAGTAAATGTAAGCACATTTATTGAAAAACAGTGAGTGAAAGAGTGGATAAATGAGTATGGTTCAATTAGATGTTGTCTACACAAACTCACTTCAACTATAACGATATAAGGAAGTTGAAAGCAAAATAATGAAAATAGATATATCCTTTTAAACATTAACCAAAAGAAAGTGTTGCAGGAAGGGGCACCCCTTCCAGGGCCCGAGAGTGGGCTCTTGTCTAACATTCAGAAATGAATTGTCTGAGGAGACACATGTGCTGACAAAGCAAGAGACTTTATTTGAGAAGGGTGCCTGGGTGGGGAGCAGCAGGGTAAGGGAACCCAGGAGAACTGCTCTGCCATGTGCCTCACAGTCTCAGGTTTTACTGTAATGGGGTTAGTTTCCCGGTTGTCTCTGGTCAGTCATCATGCTTGTGCCCATATTTGGTCTGACTCAGGGTTCTTCCTGGTGGTGCGTACATCTCGCAGCCGAGATGGATTCCAGTGAAAAGGATTCTGGGAGGTTAGCAGGACAATATTATGGGCTGGCATCTCCTACCTCCTTTTGACCCCTCCCAAATACTTCGGGTTAGTTTTATAAGACATGTTATGGGCCGGAGTCTCCTCCCTCTTTTTGGCCCCTCCCAAATTCTCATAATTAGCTTTTGGTGGCAGCACCGTGTTCCTTATTGGGACCTACTGTTGTAAGACAACTCATGCAAGTGGTTATCATTGTGCCTGGCGAAGGTGGATGGTTTGGGAATTAAGGCCAGTGCTGTCATGAACTTTGGGGGGAAGTAAACATTCAATCCATTAAATTGATGATAAAAACTCTTTCCCAACTAAGGATAGAGGGGAACTTGCTCAACTTAATAAAGATCATCCTACTAAAAAACCCTATAGTTAACATTATAATTAATGGTGCAATATTGAATGCTTTCCCCAGAAAACAAACAAAAGGCAAAGATGCCTTCTACTCTCTCTACTCTTATTCATCATGGTACTGAAACTCCTAAACAGTACAAGAAGGCAAGAAAAAGATATGCAAATTAGAAAGGAGGAAATAAAACTGTCCTTATTTGCAGATGTCATTTTGTCTAAGTAGAAAATCCCAAGAATCTACCATAAAGCACTAAAATAAGTGAATTCAGCAAGGCCAAAGGTCACTGGGTCCAGGATAACACACAGATATCAGCTGTATTTTTATATGCTGGCATTGAACAGGTGGAAACCAGAATTAAAAACAATACTATTTTCAATCATGAAATCAGTTCATTTCAGTTCAGTCGCTCAGTAGTGTCCGACTCTTTGTGACCTCATGAAACACAGCACACAAGGCCTCCCTGTTCATCACCATCTCCCGGAGTCCACCCAAACCCATGTCCATCGAGTCGGTGATGCCATCCAACCATCTCATCCTCTGTCATCCCCTTCTCTTCTTGCCCTTAATCTTTCCCAGCATCAGGGTCTTTTCAAATGAGTCAGCTCTTCGCATCAGGTGGCCAAAGTATTGGAGTTTCAGCTTCAACATCAGTCCTTCCAATGAACACCCAGGACTGATCTTTAGGATGGACTGGTTGGATCTCCTTGCAGTCCAAGGGACTCTCAAGAGTCTTCTCCAACACTACAGTTCAAAAGCATCAATTCTTTGGTGCTCAGCTTTCTTTATAGTCCAACTCTCACATTCATACATGACCACTGGAAAAACCATAACCTTGACTAGTTGGACCTTTGTTGACAAAGTAATGTCTCTGCTTTTGAATATGCTATCTGTGTTGGTCATAACTTTCCTTCCAAGGAGTAAGCGTCTTTTTAATTTCATGGCTGCAATCACCATCTGCAGTGATTTTGGAGCCCCCCAAAATAAAGTCAGCTACTATTTCCACTGTTTCCCCATCTATTTGCCATGAAGTGATGGGACCAGATGCCATGGTCTTAGTTTTCTGAATGTTGAGCTTTAAGCCAACTTTTTCACTCTCCTCTTTCACTTTCATCAAGAGGCTAAATAAAATAATTAGGTAAAATGTTAACAAAACATGTACAAGATCTAAGTGCTGAACGACTACAAATAAGCACATGAAAAGATGTTCAACATCATTAGCCACTAGAGAAATGTAAATTGAAACCACAATGAGATATTAATATACACCTGGGCTTCCCCAGTGGCTCAGATGGTTAAGAACCTGCCAGAAAATGCAGGAGACCAAGGTTTGATCCCTGGGTTGGGAAAATCCCCTGGAGAAAGGAATAGCAACCCCCTCCAGTATTCTTGCCTGGAGAATTCCATGGACAGAGGAGCCTGGTGGGCTACAGTCCATGGGGTCGTAAAGAGTCAGACACGACCGAGTGACTAACACTTTCACTTTCACCAAAGTAGCTAAAATTAAAAATACTGATGCTAGCAAATGCTGGTGAAGATGTAGAGAAACTGGATCTCTCATACATTGCTGGTGGGAATCTAAAATGGTACAGACATTCTAGAAATAGTTTGTCAGTTTCTTGCCATGCATCCCAGCAACCGTATGCCTGCTATTTATTCCAGAGAAATAAAACTTTATGTTCACACAAAAACCCATATGCAAATGTTTATAGAGGCTTCAATCACCATCTCTAAAAACTAGAAACTACCCAAGAGACCTTCAGTGGATGAATGAATAAGCAAACTGATATAGTCATGCCATGAAACACTACATAGCAATATAAAGGAAAGAACTTCTCGTATACACAATGACTTGAATGGGTCTGAAAGACATTATGTTGAGTGATAAAAATCCAATCTCAGAAGGTAACATACTGTATGATTCAATTTATTTAACATGATAAAAATGACAAAATTATAAAGATGAAGAATAGATCAGTGTTTTTTAACTTTTTTTTTTTCATTTTTGGTCCCCCTAAGAAGAGTTTTTAGACATTTTTTTTTCTAATAGCTTCCTCCCAAATGAAATACCAAGGAAGAAGATTTTATTAGGTAGGACTGAGGTTTGGAGAGTGACAAATTATGGTTAAGATTCTTTTTCAGGGAGGAGAGGGCAGGGGCATGTTGGAAAGGATGGAGAGGGAGTCACACTTCTCTAAGGATACATTTTTGCAGTTTTAGCTTTTGAAATTGTGCCAAATGTTCTACATTTTCAAAAATAAAATTGAATCAACAGGAGGGAAGAAGAAACTTAAAACTGAATGCAAACAGAAACAAATGAACCCAACTGTATTTCAAATGAATAACATCACCACATGGAAAATAACTACAGATCTTCAATCCATTTAAGCAGATTTGTTTTATATAGTAGTATGAATACAGTAATTCTGAAACTATTTATGTGTATTGGAGAAAATACATTAATATTGTTGGAAATCAGACTTCTTGTTGAAAGAAGGGAGATAAAAATTTTAAAATGGTCACCAGCAGGAGATAACTTGTAGAGTTGGAATGGAGTTAGAAGTATCAGTGTGTACTCATAATTTCTTCAAAACCAAGAAAAAATTTGGAACATAGACTAGAAAGTATTAAATATATCTGTATATGTATATATTGCACATACAGATTGATTTTATTCTACTAGAGATTATTATTTATACAGAGAATATGAGAGATACCTATATAACTGCTTATTAAGAAATGATTCTAGGGACTTCCCCAGTGGTCCAGTGCTTAAGACCCCCTTTTACAATGCAGGAAGTGAGAGTTTGATCCCTGGTCAGGGAAGTAAGATCCCATATGCCACAGGGTGTGTCAAAAAAAATTTTTTTAATGAAATGATCCCAGATTGGGACTGGCATATATGCATTACTATATTTGA
Source organism: Ovis aries (assembly GCF_016772045.2). Lineage (NCBI taxonomy): Eukaryota > Metazoa > Chordata > Mammalia > Artiodactyla > Bovidae > Ovis > Ovis aries. Next base: position 100,670,825 of record NC_056080.1, on the reverse strand, counting down.
AACAGATAACTGAATAAGGACTTACTGCATAGCACAGGGAACTAAAAGGCCCAAATGGGAAAAGAATCTTAAAAAGAGTGTGTATATGTTTATGTATAACTGATTCACTTTGCAGTACACCTAAAACTAGCATAGCATTGTAAATCAACTATATACTCCAATAAAAATTAAAAGAAATGATCTTAAAAAGTTTTCAAAGTAACTCAGAATTTGTGTTCCTGCTTTTATTCCTTTTTTAACCTTTAAAATATCCTTTTTTTTTGAAGTCATATATGGTTTCATACTTCTTTTATGTTAGAAGTAGTGTAGTTTTGATTAATAGAATGAGTTTTGAAGTCAGAGCATCTGTGTTTATATCCCAGCTTTTTCAGTTATTAACTATGTGGTCTCAATCAAATTATTTAATCTCTGTGAAACTTGGATACTTGATCTCTAAAATGAGAGTAATAGTTATGTTACTCATGGGGTTGTGTACATAGAGTGACCAGTACACTGTAGATACCCAATATCTGAGTGACCCAAGCAATACAGTTCTGGTATATTGCTTCTTTACAAGCAAGAAAAATAAACAGAGCTGTGGGTCTAATTCAGGTACCCAGATGAAACAATCACATAACGTATCTATTCTGATGTTACATATTCATATACTTTCTTGGAAGTCTCGGACATTGTCAGAATATTTAAAACTTGTAACACTTGCTGTAATTCTTCCCAGAGGAGAGAAACAACATAAGAAATGCTTTGTATTTTGGGCTTTTAATCAGAGTGGTTTAGTTACTAATGGAGCAACAAGTTGTCACTTCTGAGTATATCCTTCAGGAGATAAAGGATGACTGCTCTGGAGCACAGAGCCAGCCATCTTAAGTTTGAGTCCTAGAACTGCCTTTTCTCATTGTAAGACCTTGGGCAAATCAATTACAGTCTTTAAATATCAGTTTCCTCATCTGCAAGATCTGGATAGTATTGTCTATTCATAGAACTGTTATGAATTCATTCAAATGAGAAGGGGTGTGAGCATGCTTTTGTATACAGTGAGGTGCTACACAAGTATATCAGATGGTATTAGATATTTTGTGGCACAGTTCTAGTGTACCTTGACTTGGTTTTATAAGCTATGATTTTATTACTTACTGAATTCCAATAGTTATTCTCTGTAGCTATTTGAAAATAGATTTATGAGATATCAATGTAGTTCATGAACTGTAGAGTACTTTTGACACCTACTATGGTATGTGTTCTATTTTTAACTTTTTCCCTGAGCAGCCTCTTGAAAATGAATTATCTTTTGGTAAGAAAATAATTACTGTGAGAAAAAAAGTCCCACAAACAAAATCTACTAAGATTTTTGTTGTCACTTGAAAAGCAATTAACTCACAAATAAAGATGAGTGTAGCCAAACCAGTATATGCTTCTACAGGCTCCAGAATTATTGATACTATCCATTAGTATCTAATCCAGAGATGGAAATAAAGTCTGTATTGTTGGCTTACATTTCAAATTTTTTCTCTGTATTTTTTAAGACACTATCTCAAAGTGCGAACAAAACTGGTTGTGAAATTTTTAAATGTACTCAACAACCTCTTTTTTTAATGTATGTCAGACGAATCTTGTCACAGATTCATGTAAATTGCCTGGTCATTTATGTATTTTATGGATAAATGCTAGTTGTCTCCTCTAAATGACAAAGTCTTCTTACAATTTATTCATTTATTTAGTAGATTTACCTAGTGCCTTTTTTCTCTAGCTCATCCTTATCTATTTAGGAGGTAATGAAAAATAATGCATAATACATTTTTCTATGTAACTTTCTGTTTTAGTTCATCCTGTTTCACATTTTAATTTAGATGACAAATAAAGAGCATGTTTGAGCCACTTGCTAAGTCAAACTTTCCTGATTCAAATTTTCTTATGACAACAGTTACAGTTTATGAATTCCTAAACTCAAGTCTATAAAAATAACAAGCTTTATTTTTCATTCTCAACTCTTCAGAAAACTCTACCAAACCTCAGTTGTTCTCAGATGATATTCCTGAAGCTATGGTTGAAAATTTAAATATATATCTTCCCCACACTTCCACCAAATGACATTTATTCTAGTAAGCACTTAGGAACATTTCAATAGTTTCTTTAAAAATTCATCAGACTTCCCTCAGCCTCTGTATCCCAGGAGTCTGGGTTACCATTTTTTCTCTGTAATTCCAAACAGGAGTTAGGGTAGTGGCTGGGGACTCTGAGTGATGTGGTTCCAAAAGAATCAGTTGTAAACTAGATAGCTGAAAAATAAACCACTAAGATTTCCCAGGTCGGCCTGCATTTGACTTCAAGTCATTCTGTTTAGGTCCAAATGTGATTTGACCAAAAAAAAAAAAAAATTGGAAGCAGGTAGAAGGTGTGCAGACTTTATACAATCCCACAGTTAAGAAAGAGCAAAAGTGTTTTCATATCATCATAGACTCTTCAGGTCTGCAAAGATTAATGAACATTAAAGGTCATGTACTCAAATCACACATGTGATACTAGAATCTCCTTTAGAGTACCTTGCCAAATCTTTGTCTAGCTTCTGCTTGGATATTTGCAATGACAGTTAACTCATTATCTCAGAAGGCAGAGAATTTCATCTTCCTTACATTGATACAAACTCTGTAGCTTCCACCCACTGGTTTTAGTTCTACTCCAGGAGGCCATTCAAAAAAAGGTCTAATGCCTCTTCCATGTGACAGTCCTTCAAAGATTTAAAGACAGGTCTCATACCCTACATGTTATGTCTTCTCTAGGCTGAACATCCCTAGTTTCTTCAAGTGTTCCTCCTATAACTGTGGAGAAGATTATTAAATATTTGTGGGTTTAAAAGTTTCTTTGACTATATTAGTACTCTGTTTTGACCACATCATTTGAAAAATTAATATTTATGGAGTACTTACAATGTGTTACTTCATTTAATTTTCACAATATCCTTATTATTATCTTTATCCGACAGTTGAAGAAACACAGAAGTTAAGTAACTTGCTCAACGCCACAAAACTAAAAATAAATGAAAAGTGACAAATTGAATTAAAAGTGACATAACTGGAATGTGGGGTAGGGCAGTTGGGACAGTAAAGCCCACATCAAACTATTCTGCATTCTTAAGAGTGTTGCTCACAATTGAACACCAATACCTTAGGTGTGGCACAAAGTAAGTATGGCTATGATCTCCTTTTTAGATATTATATTTTCTTGAATGTAACCTAGCATCAGTTGAATGTTTGCAGGGAACAATTTATATTATTGGCACACATTAAGCAGAATTAAAGATTTTAAAATTTAAAAAATAAAAAACTAAAATTAAAAAAAAAATAAAGTGATTATTTGGTTTCTATTTCAAAAAAAAAAAAAAAAAGAGACAGCATACCTAAACTGTACTCATGAAGTTGGTTTTTTGAACTCAAATATATGACCTTATATTTTGCCCCTGTAAACTTTCATCTTTCTTAATTCATTCAGTGTTTGTAACTTGCCAATATCTCTTTGAGTTCTAATTTTTCTATATGATATCGTTATCATTCCCCCAAGTTTGTATTTACTGCAACACAAGGAGCTAGTCTTATGTTCTATATATATATTTTTTAAAAGACTGATGAACAGAGGAAGGCTGCAGAAAAGAACCCTGTGGCAAACCACTAGAAACTTCCTTCTAGGGTGCCATCACTTAGCAACACCCTTTGAGTACAATTGTATCAACCAGTCGCTAATTCATCAAATTGTTTAAACAGCTTATTCACAGCAGCATTGTTCACAATAAACAAAAGTTGGAAACAATAAGAATGTCCATGAACAGAAAAATGCATAAGCAAAACATGGCATATACATGAAACGGAATATAATTTAGCCTTGAAATGAAATTCTGATACTGTCAACATGGAACCTTAAAAACATTATGCTGAATGAAATAAGCCAGACACACAAGGACAAATATTATGACTCCACTTATAAGAAGTATCTAGAGTGGTCAAATTCATAAAGACAGAAAAAGAAGAAAAATTAACAGGAGCTCAGATGAGGGGAAAATGTGAATGATTATTTAACAGATACAGAATTTTTAATTAGGAGGCTAAAAAGAAGTTCTGGAAATGGATAGAGGTGATGAATTTACAACATTGTGAATATAGTTAAGGCCACTGGATTACACACTTAAAATGGTTAAAATGGTAAATTTAATGTTGTGTATATAATTTGAATTCCTGGACACAATTTCCAACATGTGGAGTGGAGACTTATCCATATATCAACCAAACAGTTCTTGGATGCCAGCAGATGAATTGTTCCGGTAAATTGTCCTAGGCTCTGCCGTGCCATGCTCAGTCGCTTCAGTCACGTCTGACTCTTTCCTACCCCATAGATTGCAGCCTGGTAGGCTCCTCTGTCCATGGAATTTTCCAGACAAGAATACTGGAGTGGATTGCCATTTTCTCCTCCAGGGAATAATTTCTTTTTCCAGGCAAGAATACTAGAGTGGGTTGCCATTTCCTACTTCCCGACCCAGGGACTGAACCCTGGTCTCCTATGTCTCCTGCATTGCAGGAGGATTCTTTACCGCTGAGCCACCTGGGAAGCCTCCAAGTTGTCCTATAATTCAACTCAATTTTGATGCTATCTACCCTGAGATAGCATGAGATTCCACAGGTTAAGGGTTTAAGTTCTGCAAGACTGTCCCCCAGCTCCCACCCCCAGCCCCACTTCAGACACCAGTCACAAGCCAAGTTATCACCTGTACTTCTGACAGAGCAGCTATAGATTAGAGGTTCCTACAACTCTCCTGATTAATTTGCTAGAGCAGCTAATGACCTCAGAAACATTTTACTTACTAGATCTCCAGTGTATTATAAAAGAATAGACCTCAGGAACAGCAGATGGAAGATATGCAGAGGGCGAGGTATAGGGTAAGGCCATGGAGCGTCCATGCTCTGTCCCAGCCCTCCACAGATTCACCAACTTATGCTTAGTCACTCAGTCATGTCTGATTCTTTGTGACCCCATGGACTGTAGCCCTCCAGGCTCCTCTGTCCATGGGATTCTTCAGGCAAGAATACTGGAGTGGATTGCCATGCCCTCCTCCAGGGGATCTTCCCAACCCAGGAATCAAACCCAGGTTTCCTGCATTGCAGGCAGATTCTTTACCGTCTGTGCCACCAGGGAAGTCCATGAATACTGGAGCCCATGAATACCCTATCCCTTCCCCCAGGGATCTTCCTGACCCGGGAATTGAACTGGGATCTCCTTCATTGCAGCCAGATTCTTTACTAGCTGAGTTACCAGGAAAGCCCATTATGAAAGGATAGACTTCAGGAACAGCAGATGGAAGAGATGCAGAGGGCAAGGTATGGGGTGAGGGCATGAAGCATCCATGCTCTGTCCCAGCCCTCCACAGCTTCACCAACCTGGAAGCTCCCTGAACCCCATCCTTTTGGATTTTTATGACAGTTTCATTATGTATGCACGACTGATTAAATCATTAAATCATTAGCTGTTGCTGACTTATTCAACCTCCAGCCCCTCTCCCCTCCCCAGAAATCAAGAAGTGGAACTGAAAATTCCAACCCTCTAATCCCAATTGGTTACCCTGACAACACATCCCTATCCTTAGATGAGTTCCAAATTCACTCATTAACACACAAAAGACACCTTTCTAGCTCTTTCTTTGTGACCCCATGGACTGCATCATGCCAGGCTTCCCTGTCCTCACCAACTCCCAGAGCTTGCCTAGACTCATGTCCACTGAGTCAGTGATGCCATCCAACCATCTCATCCTCTGTCATCCCCTTCTCCTCTTGCCTTCAATCTTTCCCAGCGTCATGGTCTTTTCTAATGAGTCAGTTCTTCATATCACCTGGCCAGAGTACTGGAGCTTCAGCTTCAGCATCAGTCCTTCCAATGAATATTCAGGACTGATTTCCTTTAAGACTGACTTGTTGGATCTCCTTGCAGTCCAAGGGACTCTCAAGAGTCTTCTCCAACACCACAGTTCAAAAGCATCAATTCTTCGGCGCTCAGCTTTCTTTATGGTCCAACTCTCACATCCTTTGTCAGCAAAGTAATGTCTCTGCTTTTTAATATGCTGTCTAGGTTGGTCATAGCTTTTCTTCCAAGGAGCAAGCGTCTTTTAATTTCATGGCTGCAGCCACCATCTGAAGTGATTTTGGAGCCCCCAAAATAAAGTCTGACACTGTTTCCACTGTTTTCCCATCTATTTCCCATGAAGTGATGGGACCAGATGCCACGATCTTCGTTTTCTGAATGTTGAGCTTTAAGCCAACTTTTTCACTCTCTCACTTTCATCAAGAGGCTCTTTAGTTCCTCTTCGCTTTCTGACATAAGGGTGGTGTCAGCTGCACATCTGAGGTTATTGATTAACATACAAAAGATACCTGTATGGTTCTCATCACTTAGGAAATACAAAAGGTTTTAGGAACTCTGTGCTAGAGATGGAGATGAAGACCAAATATATATTTCTTGTTATTAATCACAATATCACAGAGTATTTTACCATAATTTAAAAAACTGTCCACCTGTATTTTTGCACTTAAAGAACCCTTGTCAAATGCCTTGCTGAAGTCTGGAGACGCTGTATGTCATTTTATGATCAATTTGGTAATCCAATTCAATCTGTCTAAATTACTCTATCAAAGAAAGAAATCAAGTTAGTTTGCTATCTGTATCTCTAACTGTGTAGAAATATGTACATATATCCTCTTGGTCTCCAAAATCACTACAGATGGTGACTGCAGCCATGAAATTAAAAGATGCTTGCTCCTTGGAAGAAAAGCTATGACCAACCTAGGCAGCATATTAAAAAGCAGAGACATTACTTTACTGACAAAGGTCCATCTAGTCAAAGCTATGGCTTTTCCAGTAGCCACATGTGGATGTGAGAGTTGGACCATAAAGAAAGCTGAGCGCCAAAGAATTGATGCTTTTGAAGTGTGGTGTTGGAAAAGACTCTTGAGAGTCCCTTGGACTGCAAGGAGATCCAACCAGTCAGTCCTAAAGGAAATCATTCCTGAATATTGAAACTGAAGCTCCAATACTTTGGCCACCTGATGGGAAGAACTGACTCATTGGAAAAATCCCTGATGCTGGGAAAGATTGAAGGCAGGAGGAGAAGGGGATGACAGAGGATGAGATGGTTGGATGGCATCACCGAATCAATTGGACATGAGTTTGAGCAAGCTCCAGGAATTTGTGATGGACAGGAAAGCCTGGTGTGCTGCAGTCCATGGGGTCACAGAGTAGGATACAACTAAGCAACTGAACTGAACTGAACTGAACTGATCCTCTTCTCCTACCCTATATATAAACATAATTAGATCATATATAAACATATCATGTCAGTTGGTCCCTTCTTTATCCAAATACTGAAGAACATTTTCCTTTAATAATCTTTGCCAGAATTAACTGTTATATTAATAACAAGTAATTTTTAAGGAATCTAGCTTCTCTTTGAGGAGAAAGCTCTATGGTGTATTAAGCATTAAACACACAACATTTATTATTCAAATCCTTACCTTGTCCAATAATTATATCCTCATTTTACATATGGGAAAATCTGAGGCTGTGAGAATTATTTATGTGATTTAACCAAGGCCAACATCAGAGCCAGAATTCATGACGCTGTTGTCTAGTTCTAATGTCCACATCTATTCCTCTAAGCTCCTTTGCCTTAGTTCCACTCTTGCTGAGCATCTCTTTTCTCCAACAATTCCTCAACCAAAGCAGAAATAAACACAGTGAGAGTTGGAGTTATCCATTTCCTGTGTCATCCATCAAATTTAATCATTTGCCCTAAGCATCAGGTATATACCTTTCTTAATCTTCCTTCTCCTTCTCTGAATATAAGTTCCCTAAGAGGTCTTTTTGTTATTGTTTGTTTTAGCTTTGGGCTTTTTGTGTATTTTCTTTGTTTTCAACATTTACCGCAAGTCTCAGTTCATTCTTGTTAATAGCTCATTCATAATTAATAAACTAATTAACATAATTAATTAATGTAATTCAGTGACAAGTTAATTGGTTAATTAATTCATAATCAACTAGTTAATTAACTAATCCATAATAGTTAATTCATAGTTAACTATGACACCCTTTTGTGTATTTTTCCTTGCATGTGTGTCCCCTTGCCCTCTTGTTTTCATCCACTCACTCATTCAGTTAGTAAACATTAACTTAGTACCATATGGGTTGAGACTATGGTGGTAAACATGATGGGCAGGGTTCTTTTCCTCATGGAGTTTATAGTCAAATGAGAAAGACAGTTGGGGGACTTCCCTGGTCATCCAGTGATCAAGATTCCACACCTCCAGGGCAGGGGGCCAGGTTTGATGCCGGGTTGAGGAACTAGATCCCACATGCTGCAACTGAGACCTGGTGCAGCCAAATAAATAAATAAACAGTTTTTAAAATAAATAAATATCAAAGGCATACAAACAGACATGAGATTGATAGTTACCAGGGCTGGGGTGGTGGAGAAATGGGAAGATATTGATGAAAAGATACAAACTTCCAGTTATGAGATGAATGAATTCCAAGAACATAATGTACAGCATGCTGAGGGTAGTTAACAATACTGTATTGTATACTTGAAAGTTGCTACAAGTAAATCTTAAGTATTCTTGCCATAACAACAGCAAAAGTGAAAGTGAAGTCATTCAGTCCTGTCCGACTCTTAGCGACCCCATGGACTGCAGCCCACCAGGCTCTTCCATCCATGGGATTCTCCAGGCAAGAGTGCTGGAGTGGGGTGCCATTGCCTTCTTCGAAACAACAGCAAAAACAAAACGGTAAATGTGTGAGGTTGGTGCGTTAATCTAATCACAGTAAACATTTTGTAATATATACATGTGTCAAATCATCACATTGTATATCTTAAACCTGCACCATATTTTATGTCAGTGATATTTCAATAAAGCTGGAAAAAAGAATCAAATGGAAATTATAGAACAGAAAACTAATATCTGAAATTAAGAACTAGCTAGAAACGTTTAACAACAAAACAGACCTGGCAGAAGACAAGATCAGTGAATTGAGACTTAAATACATAACACTTAAACTGTAGGGCTGAAAGAAAAAAGAATAAAAAATAGAGAGAACAAAAAGACATGTGGGACAAATTGAAAATGCCTAATATAAATGTCCTTTAAGTCCCAGAAGGACAGGAGTGAGAACAACTGGGGCAGAAGTAATGTTTGAAGAGATTATGGATGAGCATTTTCCAAAATCAAGTAAAGACATTAACACACAGATGGAACCACATACAGGCTAAGTACACACACACAAAAACACTTATAGTGATGTCAGAGTAAAATTGCAGAAGTCAGAGACAAAGTCTTAGATACAACCAAAGAGAAAAAGCCAAATTACCTTCAAAAAAAAAAAAAAAAGCGAAAGAAGTCTTAAAAATGACTTTGCAACCTGGAACATTTTGAAGTTGACTTCCCTAAAATCATGGTACATTTATGAGTATGCCTTTAGTTCTTTTTCTGACAATTGCAACTTGCTGTCAACCCAGTCCCTTTCTTTCTTTGTTATTGACATTTCCATGTTAGCAGATTCTCTAGAACGAGGTCCATGCTCAGTGGGAGGCACTGTGGTTTGGTGGAAATAGTAGGGCTCTGTCTCCAACAAGCATTGTGAACTTGGGCAAGTTGGTGAACTAAGCTCTTTAAAACTTGGTGATAGTTCTTATCTGTAAAATTCAGTCCATGCTGCTGTCTATTGGGTCACAAAGAGCCTGACATGACTTAGTGACTGAACAATGGCAACAATCCATCTTGTGGGAGTTATGTGAGTTATGTGGCAATTAAGTGAGAAATGCTTTTAGCACAGTACCTGTAATAACATAGGAGTTCTGTGAAAGGCAGCCAATAACTTCTTTCAAGATGGAACATTTTCAGCAGAGAAGGTAAAGAATTTACCAAATGTTTCACTTTCAACAGAAGCAACAGCAACCATCTGATGATAAAGAAGGTGATGGTGATAACGATGATGACTCTACCTACTATTTATTTGAGCACTTACTATGTGCCCATTTACCTTTATTTACTCCTTACAGCAACCCTATAAGACCAGTACTATTATCATTCCCTTTTTTACAGTTGGGGCAACTCAGGCTTAAGGAGGTTAAGCAACATGCTTAAAGTGAAAATGGCAGAGCCTAGATCCAAACCAATATGTCCTCACCTTTGAGGTTGTGCTTGAGATCTTAGGTGATCCACACCACTCATTTATGCCAGACTGGCCAAGTCTCTTGGCAAGACCATCTACACGATCCATCTGGAAGGCTTGTGTCACACCCCACAGTGATACTGCTTCCGTGCCTCCTTCCATTGGCCTGGCCCAGTTTTCTCTGTAGTTCCTTCACTCTCTGTCTTTTGGACTTGTCCACAACTGGATATCTCTGAAGTTTCAAAATATGACATTTCCTTAGGATTTTTTTAAATGTGATGACCATCCTACTAGGTTGAAATTCCCTTTCTTTCTTTTCATTTTGTTTCAATGACATTTTGGTCCAATCCCAAGAGTTTCCAACCCCTTCCATGAGTTTCACTTTAGTAATTAAGATCCAGTTATGCTGATTTCTTTTTTTTTAATTTATTTTTATTTATTTGGCTGCATAGAGTCTTAGTTGTGGCACGTGGGATCTAGTTCCTTGACCAGGGATTGAACCCAGCTCCCCTGTATTGGGAGTGCAGAGTCTTAGCCACTGGACCACAAGGCAATTCCCCAGTAATGCTGATTTCTAAGCTTCAGTCTTTGAGTTCCTTCAAAACTCTTTTCTCAGGGCAATAAGGAGTTCCAACATGGGTCTAGAACAGAGTAGGGGGTTTCCTTCTCTTCTGCACTGAAAACTTTAGGGTTGAGACAGGAAGGAAGGAGAAAAATGTACATTGTCGTTTGCCTGACTTTCTGTAGTGAAGTTCTGTTACTTATGGGTCATCATTTCAGGACAGTAGATGGTAATGATCCCCAATGGGGTGTATATACCGAGGTGAGGTGCAAGATGCACCATTGGGTACATTAAGAAAATATTAGAGCTTATAGTGATAGTTTTTTAATCCAAAGAAAAATTTAAAAGTCAGCTTCACTAATGTTTAATATACAAGTTGACATCAGCACCTTCCCTGGATCCATATATCAGATGGTCACAAACAAGGCCTTAGGGATTCATGAGTCAGAGAGAAGTTCCACAAAGCAAATGACTTGCTCATGGTGTTCTCCCACATTCCTTGGCCCTTTAGTCTTGCAGTTTACCTGTGGAGGGTTAAATATGTTTATGCATAATGTTATCTAATTTGAGCTAAACCAACTCTAATACAATGGACAAAATATTTTAGAAGATCTTTGTAAAGAAGCCACGGGTTGAAGTGAATGCTAATGATGCAAGCACAAAACAAGCAAAGAAAATGGAAGAGCAGAGGCTTCCCATTATCCCAAAATAAGTGCTTCTTCATCTCTATTTCAAGGTGAAGACTGAGACACTCTAAGCAGATATAACGAAAAGTCAGGCAAAAGTTCTTCTAATTATCAAGAAGACAATTTGAAATAATATGGATTTACGTTCACATCTTACATCATTTGCTTTATTACATAGTCCCATTCTACACATTTCAAGATAATAGTTAAAACTTACGCATCTCTCCTGATGCATTTCTGTTGCCTGCTTCCTTTATTCTGTGATATAATATAAATAGACGGAGGAAGGAAAGGATTCCAAGATGATTCAAAGTTTCTTTTCTCAGTGAGTGAATGAGTTGTGATGTGGAAACTTGATAATGAAATGGTAGATGATGATGTATTTGAGCAAGTGAAATCTAAGATCAGAAGAAGCCATTTAAGAAAAAAAAGAATAAAGCAAATAGAGAGAGACACACACACAGTGCATTTAAAGATATATGCTTAAAGAATTTCATTTCATCTTGAAGAACTTTGAAAATTTCAGTTCAGTTCAGTTCAGTTGCTCAGTCGTGTCCGACTCTTTGCGACCCCATGAATCGCAGCACGCCAGGCCTCCCTGTCCATCACCAACTCCTGGAGTTCACTCAGACTCACGTCCATCAAGTCAGTGATGCCATCCAGCCATCTCATCCTCTGTCGTCCCCTTCTCCTCCTGCCCCCAATCCCTCCCAGCATCAGGGTCTTTTCCAATGAGTCAACTCTTCACATGAGGTGGCCAAAGTACTGGAGTTTCAGCTTTAGCATCATTCCTTCCAAAGAAATCCCAGGGCTTATCTCCTTCAGAATGGACTGGTTGGATCTCCTTGCAGTCCAAGGGACTCTCAAGAGTCTTCTCCAACACCACACTTCAAAAGCATCAATTCTTCGGCGCTGAGCTTTCTTCACAGTTCAACTCTCACATCCATACATGACCACTGGAAAACCATAGCCTTGACTAAATGGACGTTTGTTGGCAAAGTAATGTCTCTGCTTTTGAATATGCTATCTAGGTTGGTCATAACCTTCCTTCCAAGGAGTAAGCGTCTTTTAATTTCATGGCTGCAATCACCATCTGCAGTGATTTTGGAGCCCCCCCCCCAAAAAAGTCTGACACTGTTTCCACTGTTTCCCCATCTATTTGCCATGAAGTGATGGGACCAGATGCCATGATCTTCGTTTTCTGAATGTTGAGCTTTAAGCCAACTTTTTCACTCTCCACTTTCACTTTGAAAAATTAGATTTATAAATTTAAATATCTATAAATGGAAGCATATTGCCAAAACAAACTAAAGCAATATACTATTATGCCTTGAAAAATACAGCTATTCAATCTAGAGGGCATTTATAAACAATAACACATTTTGAGGGAAATGTACTAGTTCCGAATAGGTGATACATGAAAAGTATAAACACTATGCCATTTTAATTATGCAATTAGCAAATAAAATACTGCATTAAAAAAACTAACTTCTCAATGAGAACCATAGAAGCCAGAACACAATGGTGTTATTACAGCATGAAGGAAAGTGACTCCCAAAAGTAAAAATCCAGTCAGTAAAAATATTCTTGAAAAACAAAGGTGCCATACTTATTTTATGTCAGACACACAAAATCTGAGTTAATTTATAGTCAGCAAGCCTACACTAAAAGGAATTCTTTAAGCAGAAGGAAACGATCCCAGATGGATACTAAAAACGCAGGAAAAAATGAAGAGCTATAGAGAACTAAATATTGGAATAAAAACAGATTGATTTACTTGTACAAAACAGTAATAGTAATGCTTAGTAAGGTGTAAAATATAAAGAGAATTTAAATGCATTACAACACCATGGAGTTTGGGTGGAGTTCATTCCAATCTCTAACTTCAGAGTTAGGCATGTGATACAGATGTGGTCAATAAAATACCATGATGATTGGTTGAGTGTAGGGTATTTGATCAAAGATGAACCCATAACAAGCCAGCAAGCACCAACCCTGAAACTTTAGCTGAAAGTATTATGGTATAGGCAGGCATTTTTTCCCCCACTGGGGTTGCTAAGCAGCAGGTTGCATACCTTGAGATTCCAAGGCTTAATATAACAGTGGGATGGCCTATCTGAAATGAATCCAGAACAGAAGGAAGCAGAGATGGTAGATGGACAGGGGTTTATTTTGGATGTAAGATCCTGAGTCCACCTATCCCTAAAAGCTAGCCTATCTCTGAAATTTGCAATTCTGTGAATTAAGTTCCTTTTTAAAGTCTGAAGACAATAATTCAAAATGGGAGTGTAAATGGAGTTAAAGAACTTTAAGGTTATATAAAATTATTGGTAAAGAAGAAAAGCAATACTTTGTATTAGGCTGCAATAAGCTAAGGATACATGTGTAATCTCCAGGGTAATCACTGAAAGAATAACAAAAGAATGTACAAGCCACGGGCTAGAAGAGAAAATCTGAATAGCAACAAAGGTTAATGTAAAAGAAAGCAAAAAAGAGAAATGAACATAAAACAGCTGAATCAAATATAAGAAAAACAGTGGGAGTTAAAAACCCAAGCATGTTTCTAATTTTATTAAAAGTGAATTGTCTGGTGATGAAAATGTTGAAAATTTGATTGTGGTAATGGTTGCACAACTCTATGAATATACTGAAAGTCAATGAGTTATACAGTTTAATGGGTGAATTCTGTAGTATGTGAATCATATCTCAATAACGTTGTTTTTTAAAAAGTGAATGGATGAAATATACCAATCAAAAGGTCAAAATTGTCAGACTAGATAAAAATAAAACTCAACTACAAATGGCTTACAAAAGATACACCTTAAATATAAGTTGAAAGTTAAAGAATGAAAAAAGATATATTCTGCAAACACTAGCCACAAGAAAGCTGATGCAGCTGTACTAATCACAGACAAAACATGATCAGAGATAGAGAATATTTTGTAAAAATAAAAGAAGCAGTCGACTTGGAGAATATTACAAATTCTAAAGCCATACACACCCATACTAGATAAAAAGCAAAACTTGATGGAACTAAAAGGTGAAATACACAAATTTGCAGCCACGGTAAAAATGATCCAATGGATGGAGAGCAAATCTTTAAAAATACAACATTCATTCATGATTAGGAAAAAATTAACTCATAGCACATTAGTAATAGAAACTGTTAATCATATAAAGTGTACCTATTAAAAAAAAACTCTCTAGATCAAACATCATGATGAATTATTGAAAAATTTCTCCCTGAGATCAGGACTGAGACAAGGAAGTCTGTTATCACAACTTCTATTCAACAAAGCTTGGAGTCCAGAGGCAATAACACCGGGAAAAGCTATAAAAAGTATGTGGTAGGAAAGGAAGAAATAAAACTGTCATTATTTATGACATAATTTGCACCCCCCAAAAAAGATCCAAAAGAATCTACAGAAAATTTATTAGAATTAATAAGCAAATTTAGCAAATCTACTGGATAGTTTATATATAAAAATATAAAAAATCAATAGTATTTCTATATACTAGCATCAAGGAAGCAGAAATGAAATTTTCTTTCAAAATGAAATTTTGAAAGATACCATTTATAATAGTATCAAACAACATCAAACAATAAGGAATAAATCTAACAAAAGATACCCAAGAGCTGTAAACTGAAAACTAAAATATATTGAGAAAACTCAGAAAAAGATTAAAAAAATAGAATGATATGCCATGTTTATGGAACATGACTCAATACAATGAAAGTGTTGATTTTCCCCAAACTGATCTGTAAACTGAACGCAATAGTAATCAAAATACCAATGAAGTGAAGTGAAGTGAAAGTCACTCAGTCGTGTCTGATTCTTTGTGACCCCATGGACTATGTAGTCCATGGAATTCTCCAGGCCAAAATACTGGAGTGGGTAGCTGTTCCCTTCTCCAGGGGATCTTCCCAACCCAGGGATCAACCCCAGGTCTCCAGCATTGCAGGCAGATTATTTAGCAGCATAGGTTATTTTTATTCCACTAAAAAATTGACACACTGATTATAATATTTATATGGAAATGCAAAGGTTCAAAAATAGTCCACACATATCCATGAGAACAGCTGACTCATTGGAAAAGACCCTTATGCTGGGAAAGACTGAAGGCAGAAGGAGAAGAGGGAGACAGAGGTTAAGATTGTTGGATGGCATCACAATTCAATGGACATGAACTTGGGCAAACTCTGGGAGATAGTGAGGGACAGGGAGGCCTGGCATGCTGCAGTCCATGGAGTCAAGAAGAGTCGGACACTATTTGGTGACTGAATAACAATGCTGGATCATCGAAAAAGCAATAGAGTTCCAGAAAAACATCTATTTCTGCTTTATTGACTAAGCTTTATTGACTATGCCAAAGCCTTTGACTGTGTGGATCACAATAAACTGTGGAAAATTCTGAAAGAGATGGGAAGACCACCTGACCTGCCTCTTGAGAAATCTGTATGCAGGTCAGGAAGCAACAGTTAGAATTGGACATGGAACAACAGACTGGTTCCAAATAGGAAAAGGAGTACGTCAAGGCTGTATATTGTCACCCTGCTTATTTAACTTATATGCAGAGTACATCATAAGAAACGCTGGGCTGGAAGAAGCACAAGCTGGAATCAAGATTGCCGGGAGAAATATCAATAACCTCAGATATGCAGATGACACCACCCTTATGGCAGAAAGTGAAGAGGAACTAAAGAGCCTCTTGATGAAAGTGAAAGAGGAGAGTGAAAAAGTTGGCTTAAAGCTCAACATTCAGAAAACGAAGATCATGGCATCTGGTCCCATCACTTCATGGCAAATAGATGGGGAAACAGTGGAAACAGTAGCTGACTTTATTTGGGGGGGCTTCACTGCAGATGGTGACTGCAGCCATGAAATTAAAAGACGCTTACTCCTTGGAAGGAAAGTTATGACCAACCTAGATAGCATATTCAAAAGCAGAGACATTACTTTGCCAACAAACGTCCGACTAGTCAAGGCTATGGTTTTTCCAGTGGTCACGTATGAATGTGAGAATTGGACTATAAAGAAAGCTCAGCACTGAAGAACTGATGCTTTTGAACTGTGGTATTGGAGAAGACTCTTGAGAGTCCCATGGACTGCAAGGAGATCCAACCAATGCATCCTAAAGATTGGTCCTGGGTGTTCATTGGAAAAGACTGATGTTGAAGCTGAAACTCCAATACTTTGGCCACCTGATCCAAAGAGCTGACTCATTTGAAAAGACCCTGATGCTGGGAGGGATTGGGGGCAGGAGGAGAAGGGGACGACAGAGGATGAGATGGTTGGATGGCATCACCGACTCAATGGACATGGATTTGGGTGGACTCCAAGAGTTGGTGATGAACAGGGAGGCCTTGTGTGCTGCGGTTTATGGGGTTGCAAAGAGTAGGACACGACTGAGCGACTAAACTGATCTAAAAATGACAAAAATTGTGGCTCTAAATGAAAATGCTATGTCAAAAAAACTTTCACAAGAAAGGAAAGAAGACTATCTTTATGACCTTGGCAAAAGCAGTGATTTCCTGAAGACAACCAAAGGCATTGAGCATAAAATAAGCAATACGGAAATGGGTATGCCTCTATTCCAATAAAATCTTATGGACACTGAATTTTGAAATTCATGCCAGTTTTTACAAATCATTATTAATGTTTAAGATTAAATTTAAAATTATTTTATAAAATAAACTTTACAAAACTTTTTACCAAGTAAAATTTTACGAAATATTTTTAAAAAGGAAAATGTTGATAAACTGGGCTCAATTAAATTTAAGAAATTGTGTTAAGAGACACTGTTAAGAGAGTAAAAAGCAAGGCACCAAGTCGGAAATGATATTTGTATATTGTATAATTGACAAAGGGCTTGCTTTTATCCAAAATATATAAAAAATTCCTACAAATAATTGTAAAGGCAGCAGCCAACTTTAAAGAAAAATGGTGAAAAGACTTGAAGAGGTGTTTCTCCTTTAGCACTGCTTTAGCTACATCCCATGGATTTTGATATATTGTGATTTTCATTGTAATTCATTCAAAATATCTTATAATTTACCTTCTGATTTTCACCTAGACCTATGGATTATATGGAAATCTGTTGCTAAGTTTCAAAGAGCTTGGAAGGTTTTCTTTTGTTGTTGTTTTCTTGGTTTCTAGTTTTATTCTGTTATGGTCAGAGAAATTTTCAATTATATCAAGTTTGTTTTGTTTTATCAACTAAAATATAGTCTAGCAGACTCGCCTTACCAGAAATACTAAAGGAGTTCTTTGGACTGAAAGCAAATGACCCCAGAAGTTAATTCAAATCCACATGAAAAAACAAAGAGCCCTAGTAAAGGTAATTAAGTAACTATAAAAGTACAAATCTATGTTTCATCTCCTTTCTTCTCTTCATTAATTTAAAAAGAAATTGTATTAATATGTGTATAATTGTATTGTTATAGCATAGAAAAATGTAATATATTATATTTGACAATAAGAGCACAAAAGAGGTAGATGGGAGCAAGTTGTATCAGGGTATAGAAATGATAACAGGCAGTTACTCAAATCCATAGGAATAAATGAAGAGGACTAGAAATAGTAAATAATTAGAAGGTAAATATGCAAACCTCTATAAACATATACTTTGTCTCTTTTCTTTCCTCAGGTTTTATACTAGATATAAATTATAGATAATTGTAACATGTATGTTTGGGTTGGTAACATATGTAAATATAATAGCACAAAATGAGGAAGAGGGAACAGAGCCATATAGGAGTACTTTTGTATGTCGCTGGAATTAAGATAGTATAAATGTAGCTTCTGATAAGTTCAGATGTACATGAGAAGCCATAGAGCAACCACTAAGAAAGTAACTTTAAAAACAGAATAAAAAATCATTAAAAGTATTCAATTGTTATATTAGAAAATAATGCAAAATAAAGTAGTAAGGAAGAATAGAGGAATATAAAAGGCATGAGATTAAGTTGACCCTTGAGCATCATGGGGCCCCAACTCTCAACCCTGCAAATGAAAATCCAAGTATAATTTATAGTCAGCCCTCCATAGATGCTGTTCATTTGTATTCACTGTTCTGCACTGGAGGATTCAACCAACCAGGGATTGTGTAATACTATAATATGGATTTATGGAGAAGAATCCATGTATAAGTGGACCCACACAGTTCAAACCTATGTTGTTCAGAGGTCAACTGTATACAGTAAACAAAAAGGGAAATATCAATGCAAGTACTCCATCAATAATAAAATCAAAAGTGAATGGATTAAATAATCCAATCAAAAGGCAGAGAATATCAGACTTGATAAAAGAAGACAAAATCCAAATGTATGCTGTTTACTGGAGGTGTCACACTTTAGATTCAAAGATACAAATAGGTTAAAAATTTTTAAATGGAATAAGATACATAATGCAAATAGCAACCATAAGAAAGCTGGAGTGGCTCTATTGGTATCAAAGTGGACACCAAAAGGGAAATCATTGCTAGACACAAAGAAAAACATCATATATTGATAGAGTCATTCCACCAAGATCATATATGAAGTATAAACATAATGGCACCCCACTCCAGTACTCTTGCCTGGAAAATCCCATGGAGGGAGGAGCCTGGTAGGCTGCAGTCCGTGGGGTCGCTAGAGTCGGACACGACTGAGCGGCTTCACTTTCACTTTTCACTTTCATGCATTGGAGAAGGAAATGGCAACCCACTCCAGTGTTCTTGCCTGGAGAATCCCAGGGATGGGGGAGCCTGGTGGGCTGCCGTCTATAGTGTCACACAGAGTCGGACACGACTGAAGTGACTCAGCAGCAGCAGCAGCAGCAGCAGCCAGGTGTTTCTTGACTTCCTAATTTTGCATTCCAGTGCCTTATCATGAAAAGGACATCTTTTGGGGGTGTTAGTTCTAAAAGGTCTTGGAGGTCTTCATAGAACTGTTCAACTTCAGCTTCTTCAGCGTTACTGGTCAGGGCATAGACTTAGATTACTGTGATATTGAATGGTTTGCCTTGGAGATGAACAGAGATCATTCTGTCGTTTTTGAGATTGCATCCAAGTACTTCATTTCAGACTCTTTTGTTGACTATGATGGCTTGTCCATTTCTTCTAAGGGATTCCTGCCCACAGTAGTAGATATAATGGTCATCTGAGTTAAATTCACCCATTCCAGTCCATTTTAGTTCTCTGATTCCTAGAAAGTTGACATTCACTCTTGCCATTTCCTGTTTGACTACTTCCAATTTGCCTTGATTTATGGACCTAACATCCAGGTTCCTATGCAATATTGCTCTTTACAGCATCGGACCTTGCTTCTATCACCAGTCACATCCACAACTGGGTATTGTTTTTGCTTTGGCTCCATCCCTTCATTCTTTCTGGAATTATTTCTCCACTGATCTCCAGCAGCATATTGGGCACCTACCGACCTGGGGAGTTCCTCATTCAGTATCCTATCATTTTGCCTTTTCATACTGTTCATGGGGTTCGCAAGATAGTGATATACAACATAGTGATGTGATATTTCTAACATTTCAAAATAATCACCATGATAAGTCTAGTTACCATCTGTCACCATATGAAGATATTACATTATTATTGACTATATTCCCCATACTATACATTTCATCCTTGTGACTCATTTATTTTATAACTGGAAGTTTGTACCTCTTAGTCTCCCTTACCTATTTCTGTCCTCTCCCCACCTGCTCCCCTCTGGCAGCCACCTGTTTATTCTCTATATTTCTATTTCTGTTTTGCTATGTTTGTTTATTTAGTTTTAGATTGCACATATAAGTGAAATCATACAGTATTTGTCTTTCTCTGACTTATTTCGTGTAGCATAATATCATCTAAGTCCATTCATGTTGTCACAAATGGCAAGATTTCATTTTTTTTATGGCTGAGTAATGTTTCATTGTATATATCTTCTTTATCCACTCATCCATTGATGGGCACTTAGATTGTTCTATGTCTTGGCTATTATAAATAATGTTGCAATAAACATAGGTGTGCACATGGGAAATAGAAGTCAAATATGTGGAAATTAAACAACATATTCCTAAATAAACAATGGGCCAAAGAAATCACAAGAGTGATTACAGAATACTTTGAGATAAATGAAAATGTAGATACAACATACAAAATTTATGTGATGCAGCTACAGTATTGTTTACAGAGAAATGTATAGCTATAAACCACCTACATTAAAAACAGAAGAAATATTCAAATTAATAGCCTAACTTCCCCTTTAAGAAACTAAAAAACAAACAAAAAACTAAACTTGAAACCCAAAGCAATTAGAAGTGAATAATAAATCGTAGAGTGGCAATTAATAAAGAATAGGAAAAAACAGGAAAAAATTAATGTAACCAAAAGTTGGTTCTTTGAAAAGTTCAAGGAAATTGAAAAACATTTAACTAGACTATCCAAGAAAAAATTTACTAAAAATGAGAATAAAATAGAGGACATTACTACCAACCTTACAGAAATAAAAAGGATTATAAGCATATACTATGAACAATTGTGTGCTAAGTCACTTCAGTCATGTCCAACTCTTTGCAACTTTATGGACTGTAACCTGCCAGATTCCTCTGTCCATGGGATTCTCCAGGCAAGAGTACTGGGGTGGCTTGCCATTTCCTACTCCAGGAAATCTTCCTGAACCACAGATTGAACCCATGTCTCTTATTATCTCCTGCATTGGCAGGCGGGTTCTTTACGACTAGCACCACCTGGACAACTATATGTCAACAAATTAGATAACTTAGATAAAATGAAAAAATTACTAGAAAGACACAACCTACTGTACTGGATAGAACAGTAAACAGAAAATTATGAATGTAACTAAAATAAGCAAAGAGACTGAATTAGTCTTTTTAATAGATAGCCAATGGGAATTTGCTGTTTGGCTCAGGAAACTCAAACAGGGGCTCTGTATCAATCTAGAGATGTGGGATGGGGAGGGAGATGGGAGGGAGTTTCAAAAGGAAGGGGATATATGTATACCTATGGCAGTCCATTCTAAAGGAGATCAGTCCTGCGTGTTCTTTGGAAAGAATGATGCTAAAGCTGAAACTCCAGTACTTTGGCCACCTCATGCAAAGAGTTGACTCACTGGAAAAGACTCTGATGCTGGGAGGGATTGGGGGCAGGAGGAGAAGGGGACGATAGAGGATGAGATGACTGGATGGCATCACCGACTCGATGGACATGAGTTTGAGTGAACTCTGGGAGTTGCTGATGGACAGGGAAGCCTAGCGTGCTGCAATTCATGGGGTCACAAAGAGTTGGACATGACTGAGCGACTGAACTGAACTGAACTGAACTGATGGCTGATTCATGTTGAGGTTTGACAGAAAACAGCAAAATTCTGTAAAGCAATTATCCTTCAATAAAAATAAATTAATTTAAAAAAAACCTACCCACACACAAAACTTCACTGGTGAATTCTACCAAATATTTAAAGAAGAATTAATAGCACTTTCCCACAAACTCTTCCAAAAAATAAAAGAGGAGGGAATATGTCTTAACTCATTTTATGAGGCCAGTATTACTCTGACACCAAAATCAGACAAAAATACAGCAAATAAAGAAAACTAAAGACCAGTATCTCTTATAAAAACAAAAACAAAAATCCTCAATCAAATACTGGCAAATTGAATCCCACAACATATAAAAAGAATTACACACCATGACCAAGTGGGATTCATCCCAGGATTCCAAAGATGTTTTAATATCCACAAGTCAATTAATGTATTAATAACTTACCATATAAACAGAATAAAGGTCAAAGTTAACATAATTGTCTCAACAGATGCAGAAAGATTATTTGATGAAATTTGCCATCCCTTACTGATAAAAGGGCTCAATAAACTAAGAATTGAAGGAAACTTTCTTGACCTGATGAAGAATATCTTTGAAAAACCCACAACTAACATCATACTTAATGATGAAAGATTAAAAGTTTTTCCCTAAGATCAGGAATGAAACATGGATGTCTGCTCAAGTCAATAGTAGTCAACCACATGTTTCAACATTTTTTACTGAAATATATTTGGCATAGGGACTCCCCTCATGGTCCAGTGGCTAAGACTCTACACTCCCAATGCAGCGGGCCCAGGATTGATCCTTGGTCAAGGAACTGGATACTATGTGCCACAACTAAGCTAAATAAATAAATATTTTTAAAAGACATATATTTGACATATAATACTGTGTTATACATATATACATAGTAATATGATTGTCATTGTAGGGATAGTTAACACCTCTATTACATCACATAATTATCATTTTTTTGTGGTGGGAATAATTAAGATCTAGTTTCTTTGCAAGTTTGATGATCATAATACAATATTGTTGTCTATATTCACTATATTGTATATTAGATTTCTAGGATTTATTTACCTACTATTTGCAAGTTTTCATCCATAAACATCTCTTCTATTCAATATTGTACTGGTGGTTCTAACTAGGCCTTAGCAAGGAAACTAGGCATCCAGATAGGAAATGAAAAAGTAAACAATATTATCTCTATTTGCAGATAATTTGATCTTATTAAGGGGATGGCAAACCACTTCAATACTCTTGCCTTGAGAACCCCATGAACAGCATGAAAAGGCAAAAATATAGGTCACTGAAAGATGAACTCCACAGGTCAGTAGGTGCCCAATATGCTATTGGAGATTAGTGGAGAAGTAACTCCAGAAAGAATGAAGAGACAGAGCCACAGCAAAAACAACACTTAGTTGTGGATGTGACTGGTGATGGAAGCAAGGTCTGATGCTGTGAAGAACAATATTGCATAGGAAACTGGAATGTTAGGTCCATGAATCAAGGCAAAATGGAAGTGGACGAACAGGAAATGGCAAGAGTGACCATTGATATATTAGGAATCAGCGAACTAAAAAGGACTGGAATGGGTGAATTTAACTCAGATGACTATTATATCTACTACTATGGGCAAGAATCCCTTAGAAGAAATGGACAAGCCATCATAGAGTCCAAAATGCAATAATTGGATGCAATATCAAAAATGACAGAATGATCTCTGTTGGTTTCCAAGGCAAATCATTCAATATCACAGTAATCCAAGTCTATGCCCCAACCAGTAATGCTGAAGAAGCTGGAGTTGAACAGTTCTATGAAGACCTACAAGACCTTCTAGAACTAACACCCCCAAAAGATGTCCTTTTCATTATAGGGGACTGGAATGCAAAAGTAGGAAGTCAAGAAACACCTAGAGTAACAGGCAAATTTGGCCTTGGAGTGCAGAATGAAGCAGGGCAAAGGCTAAAAATAGAATTTTGCCAAGAGAACTCAATGGTCATAGCAAACACCCTCTTCCAACAACACAAGAGGAGACTCTACACATGGACATCACCAGATGGTCAACAGTGAAATCAGATTGATTATATGCTTTGCAGCCAAACTTGGAGAAGCTCTATATAGTCAGCAAAAACAAGACCAGGAGCTGGCTGTGGCTCAGATCATGAATTCCTTATTGCCAAATTCACACATAAATTGAAGAAAGAAGGGAAAACCAATAGACCATTCAGGTATGACCAAAATCAAATCCCTTATGATTATACAGTGGAAGTGGGAAATAGATTTAAGGGACAAGATCTGATAGACAGAGTGCCTGATGAACTATGGACAGAGGTTCGTGACACTGTACAGGAGACAGGGAGCAACATCATCCCCAAGAAACAGACATGCAAAAAAGCAAAATGGCTGTCATAGGAGGCCTTACAAATAGCTTTGAAAAGAGATGTGAAAAGCAAAGGAGAAAAAGAAAGATATACCCATTTGAATGCAGAGTTCCAAAGAATAGCAAGGAGAGATAAGAAAGCCTTCTCCTCAGTGATCAGTGCAAAGAAATAGAGGAAAGGAACAGAATGGGAAAGACTAGAAATCTCTTCAAGAAAATTAGAGATACCAAGGGAACATTTCATGCAAAGATGGGCTCGATAAAGGACAGAAATGATATGGACCTAACGGAAGCAGAAGATATTAAGAAGAGGTGGCAAGAATACACAGAAAAACTATACCAAAAAGATCTTCATGACCCAGATAATCATGATGGTGTGATCACTCACCTAGAGCCAGACATCCTGGAATGTGAAGTCAAGTGGGCCTTAGGAAGCATCACTATGAACAAAGTTAGAGGAGGTGATCGAATTTCAGTTTAGCTATTTCAAATCCTAAAAGAAGATTTTGTGCAAGTGCTGTACTCAATATGCCAGCAAATTTGGAAAATGCAGAAGTGGCCACAGGACTGGAAAAGGTCAGTTTTCATTCCAATCCCAAAGAAAGGCAATGCCAAAGAATGCTCATCTCACACACTAGTAAAGTAATGCCTGAAATTCTCCAAGCCAGGCTTCAGCAATACATGAATCGTGAACTTCCAGATGTTCAAGCTGGTTTTAGAAAAGGCACAGGAACCAGAGATCAAATTGCCAACATCTGCTGGATCATGGAAAAAGCAAGGGAGTTCCAGAAAAACATCTACTTCTGCTTTGACCATGCCAAAGCCTTTGACTGTGTGGATCACAACAAACTGTGGACAATTCTTCAAGAGATGGGAATACCAGACCATCTGACCTGCCTCTTGAGAAACCTGTATGCAGGTCAGGAAGCAACAGTTAGAACTGGACATGGAACAACAGACTGGTTCCAAATAGGAAAAGGAATATGTCAAGGCTGTATATTGTCACCCTGCTTGTTCAACTTATATGCAGAATACATCATGAGAATCGCTGGGTTGGATGAAGCACAAGCTGGAATCAAGATTGCCGGGAGAAATATCAATAACCTCAGATGACACCATCCTTATGGCAGAAAGCAAAGATGAACTAAAGAGCCTCTTGATGAAAGTGAAAGAGAGTGAAAAAGTTGGCTTAAAGCTCAACATTCAGAAAACAAAGATCATGGCATCTGGTCCCATCACTTCATGGGAAATAGATGGGGAAACAGTGTCAGACTTTATTTTGGGGGGCTCCAAAATCACTTCAGATGGTGACTGCAGCCATGAAATTAAAAGACGCTTACTCCTTGGAAGGAAAGTTATGACCAACCTAGATAGCATATTAAGAAGCAGAGACATTACTTTGCCATCAAAGGTCTGTCTAGTCAAAGCTATGATTTTCCAATAGTCATGTATGGACGTGAGAGCTGGACTGTAAAGAAAGCTGAGTGCTGAAGAATTGATGCTTTTGAACTGTGGTGTTGAGGAAGACTCTTGTGAGTCCCTCGGACTGCAAGGAGATCCAACCAGCCCATGCTAAAGGAAATCAGTACTGAATATCCATTGAAAGGACTGATGTTGAAGCTGCAACTCCAATACTTTGACCACCTGATGCGAAGAACTCACTCATTTGAAAAAACCCTGATGCTGGGGAAAGATTGAAGGCGGGAGGAGAAAGGGATGACAGAAGATGACATGGTTGGATGGCATCACCTACTCATTTGGACATGAGTTTGAGTAAATTCCGGGAGTGGTGATGGACAGGGAGGCCTGGTGTGCTGCAGTCCATGGGGTTGCAAAGAGTTGGACACGACTGAGTGACTGAACTGAACTGATCTTATATATAGCATATTGTAACAAACACATTAAAAACCTACTAGAAATAATAAATGATTTCAGCAAAGTCATGGACATAGAACCAAAATACAAAAATCACATGTATTTCTATATATTACCAATGATCAAATAGAAAGTGAAATTAAGAAAACAATTCCATAGGATGCAAAGTATTATATATAGAATGGATAAAAACAAGGTCCTACTGTATAGCAAGGGAACTATATTCAATATCTTATGATAAACCATAATGGAAAATAATATAAAAAAGAATGTATATATATGCGTAATGGAACCACTTTGCTGTACAGTTGAAATTAACACAATACTGTAAATCAACTATACTTCAATTAAAAAAATAAAATGATTCTATCCACAATGGCATCAAAAAGAATAAAATACCTAGGAATAAATTTAACAATAGATGTGTCGACTTGTACACCGAAAACTGTGGTTTGATGCATGAGACAGGGTGCTCAGGGCCAGTGCACTGGGATGACCCTGAGGGATGGGATGGGGAGGGAGGTGGGAGGGGGGTTCAGGATGGGGAACACATGTACACCCATGGCTGATTCATGTGAATGTATGGCAAAAATGACCACAATATTGTAATTAGCCTCCAATTAAAATTTTAAAAATGGTAAAAAAATAAAATAAATTGGATTAAAAAAGAAATTAAAAAACCTAAAATATTAAAAATGGCCACATGCTCATAGATCAGAAGACTTAAATATTGCAAAGATAGAAATACCTCCCAAATTGATTTACAGATTTAGCACAATCTTTTATTAAGGAGAAGGAAATGGCAACCCACTCCAGTATTCTTGCCTGGAAAATTCCACGAACAAAGAAGCCTGGTAGGCTACAGTCCATGGAGTCACAAAGAGTTGGTCACGACTGAGCAACTTCACTTCACTTTATTAAGAATACAGCTGGTTTTGTTGCAGAATTTGATAAGATGATCCTAAAATTCATCTGTAAATCAAAGGACCCAGAATAGCCAAAACAACCTTGCAAAAGAAGAACAAAGTTGGAGGATTCACATTTCCTAATTTCAAAACTTTCTCCAAAGCTCTAATAATCAAGACAGTGAGGTACTAACAAAAGAATAAACATATTGATCAATGGAAGAGCATTGAGAGTCCAGAAATAAACTCTAACATTTATGGTCAATTGATTTCCAACAAGGGTGCCAAGACCATTCAGTGCAGAAAGAATGGCGTTTCCAACAAATGGTGGTGGGACAACAGTATATCCACATGCAAAAGAGTCAAGTTGGAACCCTACCTCCCACCATATGCAAACATTAACCAAAAATTGATCAAAGACTTAACTGTAAGAGCTAAAATAATCTCAACAAAAGTGTTGAGCACAGAATACATAGATTTTACTAAATGGAAACAGGTTGCTAGACTTGTAGGAATTATTTTCCAACTCTCCAAAAATGTACATTCATTCATTTTGTATCTTTAAGCTACTTTTGTTAGACTAGCTGTTTGCCAATCAGGTCCTTTGTATCTATAAATTCATTGTATGGGCTTATCCATGCCTAAAATGTCTATAATTTTTACTCATAAGTTAACCCTTGTTCTCAGGGCAAAAAAAGTACAGAGGAAATTTGAAATTGTGAAATCAAAATTGGATTCCAGTTCATAACAAATTGAGGAAGCACTGTTTAACTTGACTGCCCTTTACTGGGTGACATTTTATTTTGAGTTCTAAAACCATCTGCTTTCCAAAATTTACATTGGCACTGTCTACTGAATATGCAGAACAATGATCAAAGATAGATATCAACAATCTTTTATTCTTATTATTTTTTGAAGCTTCATTATGATCTTCAAAGAAGTTAAGAAGATGATTTGAAATCCTCCTTTTCAAATCAAAGTACCTAAAAGCTAGGAGGAACAGTTTTCAGTTGCCATGATTTGACACATCGTTTGATTTACTGTACAAAGCATGATCCTCGGTAAGATCCTCGGCAAAATCAACTCCAGACTGCTAGGAGCCAAACATCTTATACCATAATTTCCCCTTTTTTTCACCCACAGGACATTTTAGTTGCTGTCTTAGAACTAGGAAATGTAACTTTATTCAAAGGGCAATGATAGGAATGATAGAATAACACATAATTGTTATGATATGCCTAAGGTAAATTAGTGGCCACCAGTTTCAACCAAACATTAGTGTCCTTTTGGAAGACCAACAGCCTTTGACTGCTTTATAAGCACTTATCTGTCTTACTCTTCACCTGTGAGATTCAGTCTCCATATGTGCTCACACATTTCCTTCTCTGCCACGCTCAGTTCCAAATTCTTTTCAGTTTATTATCCAGTATGTTGTTTTCATTGTTTACCTCCCTAATCCATTTGTATGTGTCCTTCCATCTGTCATCAAAATAACATAGTCATCTATTTAGTTTTCCTTTTCGGCAATTCCTAGGTCAAGCTGCAGTTGGTATTGCAATTGTTCTCATTTTCTTTATCTGAACACTTAGAACACAATGTTCATAAAGTTTAAAATTAAAGTACCACTACACTGCTATTTTAAAATGGATAACCAAGAAGGACCTACTGAATAGCACACAGAACTCTGCTCAATGTTATGTGGCAGCCTGGATGGGAGGGGAGTTTGGGGAGGAACAGTGAGCAAGAGTCGCTCAGTCATGTCCAACTCTGTGACTTTCTCCAGGCCAGAATACTGGAGTGGGTAGCCTTTCCCTTCTCCAGAGGATCTTCCCAACCCAGCGATTGAACCCAGGTCTCCCTCATTGCATGCAGATTCTTTACCAGCTGAGCCACAAGGGAAGCCCAAGAATACTAGAGTGGGTAGCCTATTCCTTCTCCAGCAGATCTTCCTGACCCAGGAATCAAACTGGGGTCTCCCGCATTGCAGGTGGATTCTTTACCAACTAAGCTATGAGGGAAGCCCATTTTGGGGAGAATTGATACATGTATATATATGGCTGAGTCCCTTCACTGTTCACTTGAGACTATCGCAACATTGTCTATACCCCAACAAAAAATAAATTAAAAAAAAAATTACAGTGCCACTATCTCCATCCAAATCACAACAGTTAATCCACAGGCAAAATCAAAGACAGAATGTCACAAATCATGACTACAATGTATATAAGCTGCAAACTTAAAGTTGCGTCTCTCTGACTATTACAACAATGAATGATGGGATATTGTGAACAGTGAATCATGGCTGCCAATATCAGTGGTCAGGATTAAAAACAGCAACAGTGACTAGGGTAGATAATTGATACCATATTCATTGGACACTGAAAATAGCATTGCTTTCAGCCCCTGTATTTGGAGCCATAGTATGAGTTTGGTACCTTTCCCTCAAACCTGGGCAGCCATTGCAGAAAACTGATTTTGCATACTGGGAATGAGTTTCCTGGGATGCAGGACTTTCAGTGCTGAAACTGGGACAGAATGAAGAAGACCAGGATAATTAGTCACCCTGTTATGTCTTTGGCAGCTTTCCAGAGCACTGAAAGGGCTGTTTTTGATAGTTTTGTAAAGCTTCATAGTTGCTTTGGGTGGAGAAGAGTTATTAACTTTCTTAATTCATCATGCTGGAAGTAAATTCCCCATACTATGTATTCTCCATATTATTTTTATTTTTAAAAATCTTTTATTGAATCGTTACAATGTTCTTTCTGTTTTATATTTTGGCTTTTTTGGCCACGAGGCATGTGGGATCTTCATTCCCTGACCAGGGATCGAACCTGTAACCCCTGCACTGGAAGGCGAAGTCTCAACCACTGGACTGCCAGGGAAGTCCCTACATATTATTTTTAGTGTGTGTCTCTTTTGCTAAAATGCAAACTCCATGAAAATAAGGATTTTTGCTTGTTTTGTACACTGCTATATCCTGAGTGCTTGGCACATCATTTGTAGGTACTCAATAAATATTTTTTTCTTTTTCTTTTATTAATAAATATTTTTTGGTAAATAAATGAATTAATGACACTTGCAGGAGTGTTGGAGATAAATTGGAAGAGAAAAAATTAAATCAGATAGCCAAGTCAGTAAACTGGTGGAGTGGTCCACGTTGGAAATGGTAGAGGCAGTAGAGATAACAAAGACTAGGCTGATTTTAGAGATCATTAGGAGTCAAAATTACCATGATTATTGATAGACTAGAGGTGAGTGTGGGGAGTGAAATAGAGGGAGGGGTCAAGGATGACTTCTTGATATCTGGCCTGCAGAACTGGTGGACAGAGGTACCAGTCAGTGAGTTAGCAAACAGTGGACCAGTACCAAGGTTATAGGCAGAAGATAACGAGTTCTGTTTCAGACATACTGAGTCTGAGATGCTTTTGAGGTGACTAGGCAATTTCAAATAGGCAGTTGGATATATGGCCCTAGAATTCAGAGGAGAGATGTTTTGGCTAGAGAGCTAAATGAGTGTGCTGTCAATCCCAGTGGGTGGTAAATAAAGTGGTGGGGGTGGATGATTACCAAGTAAGAGAGAGAACAGAGTCTAAGATCAAGCTGTAATTGTACCCCACACGAACTCAAGTTTTCACTAGGATTAAGGAAAGGAAATCACTGGATTGTCAACTGGAGCTGAAGTTAGGATTTCAAATCCTAAATATTTTAATGATTTCACAATGCAACAATTCAGGTTTCCAGGTTTTCTCCTACTTTTTTAAGGTCCCATTTTTAGAGATGAGGCATGTTTCATGGCACACTTGGAGTCCATCGGTTGTGCTTTTTAAAAAAATATCTTGGTAAGAAAATATATCTTGGTGAAGTTTCTGACTTTGACTATTTCTCAAGTCCTCCTGTGTGCTCACCACGGTGCTAGGTGCTATGGAGAAGATAAGAGGTAATATCTACCAGGTTTACCCTTGAGGAGCCTAACTATTGGGCAGAACTTCATGTTAAAACTAGAAGAGATCTTAAAGATAATCTAGTCTGATTTCATATTTTTTTTAGAACAAGAAAAGGTGTCTCAGGAAGATGAAGTGACTTTTCAAGTTCAAAATGAAGTTTGGAAGCCAGGGCTCCTGATTTCTAGTCTAATCAAGTACACTGTTGTTTTTCACAAAATTGCTCGTTCATTTAACAAATACTGAGTGCCTAAGTGTTCTAGGCACTTGTGGTAAATTATGCTACTTTTTCATTTGCATTCACCTCTGGTGATTGATAGTATCATTCTCGGTATCCTGGGCATTCAATAAGCAGGCTTGACTGACAACTGGGTGTGGCTTCCAGCTAGATTATCCACTTCCTGTCTTCTCTTAATGCCTGAGGGAAGAGGAAATAAGCGGTAGATTAACATATGAAGCAATTAAAATACTATAGTGTATACAGTATATAATTAATTGCTAAATTGCATTGAATGATTCTCAGCACAACAGAAGGGTGTAGGAGCCAAGGCCCAGAGTACAAGATAGCAGTCTCAGAGACTTCTCTGGAGGTCTGGCGGCTAAGACTGTGCGCCCAATGCTGGGGGCCTGGATTCAATCCCTGGTCAGGGAGCTAGATTCCACGTCACAACTAAAGATCTGCATGCCCCAACTAAGACCCAGTGCAGTCAAATAAACAATAAAGACAGCAATCTCAGACAGGAAAAAGTCTTCCAAAAGTAGTAACCATTGGCTCCCTAGCATGTTCCTCTGAGAAAGTTCAGTAAACATTTACAGGGCAAGCACTGTGCTAGGTGCAAAGGGTAGAAAAATGAATAGGACATGGCCTGTTCTCCCAAAGAGCTCACTGTCTAGTGGGAGAGACAGAAGTACGAATAACTCCAATACAAGGTGGAAAATGACGAGATCAAGTTCTGGCCAGGATGCTGTGGAAACAGAGGATGGGAGCTTAACCCAGTGGAAGGCTAATTAAAGCTTCGGGAAGCTAAGGGCTGACAACTGAACCAGAGTTTGAAGGCTGTTAGGTCCTAGCAAGACCAAGAAAGCTGTCAAAGGAGTTGTAGGAAGCAAACACAGCAGAAAGAAAGAAACAAAAGCCTTTTGTCTCTCCATTCCACTTATCAGAAAAACTGAAGACAACTACAGCTGCTCATTAAGTGGAATACTCCATACTGCTGCCCATAAAGCTAGCTCTAATGTTTATTGAGTTCTGTGGGCCAGGAACTGTGCCAGATGCTATATGTGGATTATCTCCAGCCATCCTAAAAAAAAAAATCTTTGAGACAGGCACTTCCATCATCTTCAGTGTACAGATGAAGAAACTAAGGCACTGAAAAGTTAACCTGAAACCAGGATTTTTGTCCAGACCATTTGTTTTTTGTCTCCTGGCTCAGACTATATCTCATTGTGAATATTAGCTCCCCACAAATCTTATTCATATGCAATCTTCTTGTTTTAAAACATTATTATAATATGTGAGATTAGTGTAGACTTGTCTGATCATGCTATTTAGCCAACAGCCAAAATAGGGCCGGCCACAGAACCACGATGTTTAAGATCACCTGGGACCCAATGGCAAAGCCAGTTATAAGCACGTGTCCTCACTAACATCTATGTCTAAGAATGATATTTATCAGAATGAAATATCTTAGGCAGTCAGGTGAAACTGATGAATTGCCCAAGTGATGTTTTTTTTTTTTTCTTGCTTTCAGCCTGATGGCTATAGGTCAGTTGTTCTCAAACTTTTGTATCTATCACAGTTTTTTACCTGGGGAGCTTGCTAAAAATATAGTTGCTAGCCTCATTTCATACCTATGCCAGAATTATTGGGGTAGGGGCTTGGACTGCTGTATTATTAACAAACTCTTGAGATGATGTCATCCCATTCCAATTTCCCTTCTTCCCATTCTTCATTACAGTCTCTTTTCCATTCTCCATTTTCTACTCTCTTTTCCATTGCCCATTCTCCACATTCAGCTTCAAATTGCTAAACTAGGGAAAGAGATCTATACAAATTCCCTCAAGGCCCCCATCTCCTCACTTAGGTACCAGAATAGCTCCATAGGGTGGAGAGAGTTAACAATATTATAAAGACTCATCAACAGACTAAGTGGAAGTTGAAAACAACAAAAACTAAGTAGAAAAGTATAGTGGCCAAATGCTGGGAGCCTACATTAGCAGGTAGGTCAAGCAGATGATACGGCAGTTCAGGGATACAAAATTGTCCTTCATATTTATTGGGCAAGAACATTCCTGTACCTCATTATCTGTCCTTGCAAGTTAACAGCAATCTTGCAAGTAACCTGCAATCAGTTTTTCAAGTAACAGTAATCTCATCTGACTGATGTGTAAACAAAGCCAAATGAATAACCTGAGGTAACTCTGCTAGTTAGTGGCAGGCCAGCAATTCAAACTCAGGTCTTCTGACTCTCATGCAGCATCTCACACAAATACATAGCATTGTATTTTTTTCACAGAAACATTTCAAATGCTTAATCCATCCACTTTTAAAAATAAAGAATAAAAAAATATGTATCCAATATACAAAATGCAAATAGACTTCAGTTTCATATAAGGGACATTTGTTTTTTTGGAACAAGTTGTGCAAAATTTGTCATAATTATAATTTTACACTGGTTTATGTGATTAATTGATTACTGTCTGTCTCCCCCACTCGACCCAAATGGACCATGTCCATATTTATCTAACAATGTAGTAGGTAATCAATAGGTACTTAATGAATGAATGCATAATCCACTGGTGTTGATTACAGCTAGAAGGGAGGTCATGGCACTAGGCGAATTTAGCCTTTGGTTTAGGCAGGAGCAGAAATGCTAGTGGTATCTTACACAAAAACACTGAAGATGGAAGAAAAAGTACTTTGTAGTTGCTGGAGAGGATGAATTTGCTTATATTGGACTTAGTGATTTAAGCTCAAGGACAGGGCTGATCTAAGCAGAGCAAGCACAGTTGCTAAATGGTTGTTTACAAGTTAGTGAAAGTCAAGAGATTGTATCTGTTCTACAAAAAATGAACACAGAGAAGTTTCTTACTGTGTGATCCCGAGCATATCCACATCAGACTATCTGGCCAGTTTAAGAACACAGATTCCTGGACCCAAACCTTCAGAATCCTCAGAGGAGGGGTGTCAAAAATTCTGCATTTTTAACAAACTCCTTAGGTAATTCTCACCTCCAAAATTTAAGACTGGCTGGGCTGATACAGGGTTTCCCTGATAGCTCAGATGGTAAAGAATCTGCCTGCAATGCATGAGACCCCAGTTCAATTCCTGGGTTGGGAAGATTCACTGGAGAAGGGATAGGCTATACACGCCAGTATTCTTGGGCTTCCCTTGTGGCTCAGCTGGTAAAGAATCTGCCTGCAACGTGGGAGATCTGGGTTCAACCCAGGTGGCACTAGTGGTAAAGAACCTGCCTGCCAGTACAGGAGACATAAAAGACGCAGGTTCAATCCCTGGGTTGGAAAGAGCCCCTGGAGAACGAAATGGCAATCCACTCCAGTATTCCTGCCTGGAGAATCTCATGGAACAGAGAAGGCTGGTGGGCTACAGTCCACAGGGTTGCAAAGAGCTGGACATGACTGAAGCAACTTAGCACACACACAGGCTTATAGAACAGTAGACCAGGGGAAGGTATAGGATTCTGGCTAGGCAGAAGCCTGCATTTAAAAAGAGAAGAAGGGAAACCTACAAAAGAGACTGAAATAACAGCCAGAAAGCCAGAGTCAGAGTCCTTGCTACAAGACAAAGAAGGTGAACGTTTCAGAACAAGTAAATGGCCTAAAGAGTCAAATGTAACAAAGATGTAAAGAATGAAGACAGAAAAGTCATGAAGATGGGATCCAGATTTTTCTAGACCAGGACCTGTCTTTTAAGACTCAACTCAAAACATTTACTCTGCAGGGAGGTATTTCCTGCTCCACTGGACAGAGTCCATAAATCTTGGAGGTATGTAATTCTACTGTGGCATTTCACCTACAGACAGAAAGAAATTCTGTCTTTCTCATTAGATTGAGAATTCCTTGAAGGCAGGAGCTGTGTCTTATTCCTTTTCAAACATGCAATGTCTGGCATAATACCTGGCATATAGAAAATATCTGCAAATGCTTGCTGAATGAGTGATGGGAGAGCAATTTGAGGGAAATAACACAGTCTACCAGTGAAGGTAGAGTCTGGCAGTGAAGGTAAATGAGAGCAGGGCAATTGATGCTGCTGAAGCAGAAAATAAGTAGGGAATCAGTTCCTCCAGAGTACAGAAACAATGTGATTAAACCTACAGCTTTAACTTTAAAAAGAAGGAAGGACAATTCTCTCTCTACATCTTGAAGGAAGCCAGAGAGGACGGGTGTACAAGATAAAAGTAGCGTAGCTCAGATGGCCCTACACTAAATAAGTCAGGAAGTTAAAGAATTTGCTGAGAATCAGGCACAAAAAACCAGACCTAGAGCCTGTAGAAAAAGTGAAAGGAAAAGAAAGAGTATTGGGTGGGAGTGTGCTGGTGAATCAGTAAGAGATGAAGAGATCCGATGTTCCATCCTCAGGCATTGTTAAGAGCAAGTTATCACCATCTGACTCCTTTCTGTAGCCTTTGAAGTAACAGGCTGCATCTATCAGTCAGACTAACTGGAACTAGTTACCAGATCTGGGACCTGAAACTAACTGGGGTCACTGATGTCTTCTCCTGAACTCTCCTTGCACTTCCTTTCCACTGTAAAGGCACTTGCTATAGTCTATCCCCTATCGCAGCTATTCATCTTAACCTTGTTACACTGTAAACAGTTGAGGGCAAAGACTGTGTCTTATTCACAGTTGTGTTGTGCCTTAGCATAGTACTTTGTACATAATAGAGGATGTCTGTACCAGGCACACACCTAATATAGCATATTTCACATCATAATATTTTTGTTTGCTTGTCTGTCTCCCTTTTTAGACCATGAGTTCAAGGTCAGGGATTGAGTTGATCTATGTCTCTTCTTGTGTTTGGAACTTAGTAGCTGTGCAGATGTTTACTCAATCAAATTGTGTTAGAAGGAATGCATGGATGAGAGAATTAATAAAAGAGAGCAAAATATAGGGATTTGTGAGGAAATCTAAAATGATGACATACTGCACAGGCACTACATTTTGTCACTTACACAATCATCAGTCTCATCCTCACATCAGTAAGTGTGTGAAGTTGGTGGAAAATGATGCTAGGGCTTGGGGTGGGGGAGAACCTGTTTTCAAACACACTGTAAATATTTGGAATACACATTCTGGATCTTATGAAAATCTAGTCTCTCCCTTTCAAGGGTACAGGGCCTGGATGAAAGGGCAAAGGGTCCTGCTTGGTCTACCCTTATTGGGTACATGTTCAGAAAGTAAAGAATCCGTCTGCAACACAGGAAACACGGGTTCAATTCCTGGGTCAGGAAGATCCTCTGGAGAAGAAAATGGCAACCCAGTCCTGTTTTTGCCTGTAAAATCCCACGGACAGAGGAGCCTGACAGGCGTAAGTCCATGCAATCCCAAAGAGTCGGACAGAACTGGGCGACTAACACTTTCAAACGGGATACAGTGTTATATCAAACGCGGTTCCTGTTTTCTTGAGGATTACAATCTAATGTTGCCATTGAGGTCGGATTAAAAAAATGGTGAAACAGCATTGAAATGGTAGCGGATCAAAACAATGGAAATCCACTGCTCTCCTCTTTATTTTTTAGACGGGAAAAATAGCTACTTGAAGGACATCTTTAAATCGGTTTATTAGGGCTTTTTGTTGTTCTTTTAAACCACTAGTTAGCAGTCTGTGAGCCCAGGAGAAAAATAACAAAAGCTGACCCTTATGGCGTACTATGTGCGCAAGCATCATTCTATGTGATTTACAAATATCAATCCATTTCTCTTAACAACCCTATGAGATGGACACCGCTGTGATCTCCATTTTCGATATCTCGAAACTGAGGGACACAGGTAACACAACGTGCTCAAGGTCATTGAACTAGAAGTGGGGGGAGCTGAGATTCAAACTCACGCAGTCTGGCGTCATACATTAAAGAGGAAACTGCTCAGTTTAGGTGTTGGGTTTACCTGTGCGAATTATGAAGAAAATCACTTATCTTTTCTGATTGTGAAAATCTCATAACTTATACAGGGCCTGGTATACGTCAGGAACGCTAATACACGGTTTACTGGCATTATCTCATTTCTACCTCACAATAAACCCGTGAACTACTATTTTTATCCCCATTTTAAAGATACACACAAATTTAAGGCACAGAGGTGAAACATGATTCGCCCACAGACTGAAATCCAGGCAGACTGACTCCACTACCAGCTTCTCAGTTTTTCCTGGCAGTAAAACGAGAGAATGGAGGACCTGAAAGAGATGCCACGAGAGTACAATGAAATAATGGATGTGAAAAGGCCTCAGTGAACAAGTGCAAGGGATAAGGCCTACCCACTTGAATCACTGTTGAAAACTGGTTACCCAGGGCCCCTGGTCAACGGTTTCTAGTCCCAGCCCAGTCCCTTCTCCGCCCAACCCACAACGCTATCTTGGAATCTCTTTCTCCATCTCCTAGGATTCTGCCCCCAAACACTTGGCTAAGCGGTGGACCGGAGAATAGAAGGTACGCGCGCGAGCAGGAGGTGGGGCCTGCTGCCCGGATCCATCCTGGGGGTGGCTTCTACACATGCGTCCTGGCTGGGCGGCTTCAGCTGTCCCCTCTGCGGCCAATCAGGGCCCGCGGCGCGCTCGAGACGTATTAACGCTCAGTGTGTCGTTGCGTGCGAGGGGGGCGACGTAAGGGCGCTCCGCGAGCCCGTCTCTCCTCGAATGAAAGGAAACAACCTCCGGCGACAGAGCCCCGCTCCCAGGCGCTGCCGGAGAACCGAGATCGACTTCTTTCTCTTTCCCCTTATTGGCGCTTCTCCCCTTCCCTTCGCCTCCGGGCCCCGCCGGTGAGTCCCCACGGTACCCTGGGGCCCCCCATTCTCTGCCCAGCGGGGAAAGACAAGGAGGATGGCGGTGGCCAGGCCGCCGCCCCTGCCCGTTGTTAAGGGGGACTCTTGGTGGTCTCGCTTTATTGTCAGGGACCCCAGAAGCGCCACTTATTGAAGGCGCTTGGCAAAGAGGCTGCTGAGAAAAGTGCTTCGGAGGAGCGGAGGGAGACGTTAGGCTTAAGCCTAGACTTCGGGGGAGGGGGCGCGACATTTAAGGAGGACAAAATACAGGGAATTTTTAGTCTTTCCCATCGCTTAGGACATATTTTGGGAGGAGGGGGACTCGCAGTTTGGGAAGAGTGAGAGGAAAAATTGTTAGGATGACAAGAAGGTTAGCCTTTCGGAATGAGGAAAAACTCCGGGGTGGGGGAATTGGGGGTGAAACTGAGATACGAAACGAAGACTATTAGAGGGCGAACTCCTGAGGGGAGGAGGGTTCAAGAAAGTGGTAGGGAGATCTTTTCCTGGATCCAGGAGGATTGGAAAAGGACAATTAGGGGACCCTGACTTCACGACCGAAAGGAACCTGCTAAAGTGTTTAAGTGGGAGATAGTTTTGCGAGTTTATCTAGCGCTTGATTAGAGGGAGATCTTGGAGTCTAGTTTGTATTGAGGAATAAATAACGGAGAGGAATCCGGTACGTTCTGTGTACCATCCTTTATTATATGGACGAGCAGCTCGGCATTCTTTTGAAATTTCTTCGTTTCGATATTCTGCGTGGAAGTTGAAAAATCCTTTATTTTTGAAATGCCTTTTCTTTTCATCGGCTTACTACGTAATATCAGGTCTTCTTCATACAGTTCAAATTCTTTCTCTACCCTTGGGTTTGAAACAACTGGAAAATTCCTTCAGTTTCCTTTTGAATAACCGCAAAAACAGTGCGAAGCATGTAACAATATCGTGCAACCAAATTCAGGTGCCCTTCCGGTTCGTCTCTTACTCGTTAATTTCTCTCCAGTGTAACTGATAGAAATACTGCTTCTTGGATCATGTTTATA
This sequence comes from Ovis aries, assembly GCF_016772045.2. Classification (NCBI taxonomy): domain Eukaryota; kingdom Metazoa; phylum Chordata; class Mammalia; order Artiodactyla; family Bovidae; genus Ovis; species Ovis aries. The sequence goes on along the minus strand of NC_056080.1, from coordinate 100,631,919 downwards.
TATATTTTGATCTGTATATTTCAACTTGCTTGCGTGTGGAATTGTTTGATCTTCCGGAACTGCAGTTTTTGTTTTGTTTTTCTATGAAAATGGTCTTTCAGATACCAGACATTGAATGAGCTCTCGAGTTGGTTCTTGAAGGCTCTCCTTGATGTTTCAGGTTATTGCCACCTTGGTGTTTTACAGCATCTTGGAAAATCAGAAATGCACTGATTGCTTCAGCCTAACTAAACAGGCTTTTCTATTTTTTCAGACGATGTTTCTCAGGCTGGTATCTTTGCCTATTTATTTCTGCTTTATAACAGGATTCATAATGCTGTATTTCTTTTAAGGAAAAGGTTTCATTGTTGGGCGAAAGCATCAAAGTTTGATCTCTGCATGCCTGAAAAAACCTTTTAGACTAGAACTAAAATGCCATGTATTGTATGGATCATTATGAACTTAATATTGGTCCTTGGAATGCCCTTTTTCTTCTTAAGTAGAAACCACAAATGTGGCAGCATTAGATAAAAATCTATATTTTTATTATAAAGACATTTTTTGCTAGGAGTCATTGTTTCCATGATGTTCTCCACTTCATGTTTTACAAGGAGGTTGTAAAAAAAATCAGTAAGATATGCACAGATGCATTATTTGAATTTTAGTGGAAAAATCCATTTAGTCATTGCACGTTGGGGAAAGTTTTTAATTGGTTTGGTGCACTTTTGTGTGCGTTTCTGTTCACTTAACAGATTATATTTAAACTGATTATAGAAAAGATACACTAGAATATTTTTGAATGCAAAATAAAGTGTACCTTTTTTTCTCTTTTAGATTTTAGGGTCTTTGATATCTAGTAAAGTAGATATCAAAATTAGGATGAGACATTTATCTGTTTATAAACAGAAAGAGGTAGAATTCAATATGGGTGGAATTTTGGGGACACCATTTTCAGAATTAATTTTAAGAATAAAGAGTAATTTTCTAATCTAGGAATTTATCTTAAGCTGATTTTATAGCTTATGCTGGGGTGTACAGAAATTACACATTAAGATGTCTGTATAGATTGGATTCGTAGTGGTGCCATCCTTTCAACTAGCCAAGGATGACCGGAAAAAATGCTGAATACATTACAGTGCTTTCAGAGTGTTTACTGTTCATTGCACAGTAGTAAAGAAAGCTAATTTAGAACTCCAAGTAGCAAATTCTGGTGCTATTTATGAATTTTGGTGTTTTGCATAATTAATTCTAAAGATGTTGGCAGCTATATTCTTGATAAAGCAACTGAACACATATTTGCCTGAGCAAATGCAAACACACTTCCCCTTTTGTTTCTTTTGTTTCTCTGTTATGTTCTTTTTTTTTTCTTTAATCCTAAAAGTATTTGCTGCCTGTTTTCAATCAGTTTCACAGTTTATAGCCAGTGCTGTGAATACAGTACTGTTGTAAAGTATCCGATGCCATTTGAAAGAGGGAGGTATTTAAAATTGTTGATAGCATTAAGAGTTTGTTAAACCCATCAATGCGAGACTGTCAGGGCCTGTGAAGTTTTGTTACACCGAAAAACCTAGATATAAATTGATGAGAAGACCTGTTTCTTTGTGACTTTATGTTCACTTTTCAGTATTTGTGTTTTTATATTGTGAAGCACTGCCTGGTTTGCAGCTACCACCTTGCTGGCATCCAGCTGCTACTGCTCTTGGTGAACAAGCGCTCCTCAGAAAGCCAGTGTGTAGTGTTAGTGAGTCCATGTTTTCAGCATTTTATGAAAAGGTTCAAATATATGAAAGAATGGAAAGAATTTAGGAAGTTTTAAGATAAAAAATTGAGATTTTATTGATTGAAATGTGTTATGGTAACCTAGGTCCTGAACTACTTAGTTCTTTTGATTTGGGAAAACGGCACAATTCAAATAACTGATTTTACATTTGTTTTTGTTCTTCTGAAGAATCCATGTTGAGACTGATGATCTAAATCTGAAACCTTTCATGTTAGAACTTTTCTTCCCTTTTTTTGTTTGACTATACTACCTATAATTATAATTTTGACTAAATTGAAGGCTCATTTAGAAAAATTTCCCATCCTTTATACAGTATTACTAATTTTAGTATGAAAGTTACTGCATATAGAACACCACTGTCAGTTTGTAACTTTAATAAGCAGACTTTTGGAGTAAATCTCAGAGTCAGATAACATAGTTGTTTTTATAAATGATTGGTTCTTAAAGTCTGTTTTTTTAATAGACTGCTGTAAAACTTAAGTTTTCCTTTACTTGCAAAAGGAATACAGTAGCAAAAACTAGTAAAGATGTATAAATGATTTTTTTAAACTTGAAAAGAACTCAAATTTTAAAAATAAGTGTTCCAAAGTCATGGTTATATAAAATTTATTTCTCATTTGTTGGATTATCAATATGTGAACTTTACAGAATTGTGCAATTAAAGAGTTCTGTTCACTCTGGACATTGTGTAGTTCTCAGTGGTTTTTGCTCTGCTCTTAGATATATAATTCTTTGTCTCCTTGAAGGGGCACCTTGGTATACATGAAAAATGTTTTTCATTAATTATGTCAGCAGATGACTATTTTAGCAGATGACTATTTTAATTTCACACATTGTTCATGTTTTATTTATCCATGCAGAAGTAGTTCTAATTATTTCACATGTCTCTTAATTTGAGAGCAGTTTGATTTTTCCCAGTTACTTCATTAATTTATCTTTATGCATAGATAGTACACTTTGTAAAATTACAGAGGTTTCAGTGTTCATTTGTCTGTACTAAGTAGCTATTTTTAATTATACATATTAAAACCTAGGTCAAATATTAAGCAATTTACATGAATGTATAAATTGATTTTTAAAACAAATTAACCATTTTGTTGCCCTTCTTATCCTCTGTAGCTTTTCTTGAGGCATAAAGTGGCATTCTAAACGCAATTTAAAAATCATGTCAAGCTCTGTTGAACAGAAAAAAGGGCCTACAAGACAGCGCAAGTGTGGCTTTTGTAAGTCAAATAGAGACAAGGAATGTGGACAGTTACTAATATCTGAAAACCAGAAGGTGGCAGCACATCATAAGTGTATGGTAAGTATGCGCGCAGCAGCCGAGAGACCCGAAGCGGAGAATCTTAACCATGAATAGTCCTGAATACTAAACAAAACAACACCAAAACCAGTTAAACGGCTAAGAACTGCTTCCTCGCTAATGTTGTGTCATTTTTGCTTTACTATTTCCTTTGAAATTTAGCATCTTATTCACTATAAATTACGTTTCACTGTAATTTCTTTTTATATGAACCTTAATTTCTTTTAAATGTAATTTATAGCTCTTCTCATCCGCTTTGGTATCATCACACTCTGATAACGAAAGTCTTGGTGGATTTTCTATTGAAGATGTCCAAAAGGAAATTAAAAGAGGCACGAAGCTGGTAAGTTGCTATTTCTGCCTCTTGAGAATGAAACTTATTTTAAGCTCATTAAGGAGGAAATTGCTTATTTTAAAGTGTATTGCCTTATTAACTGAGTGTAATTTTTTAAACATTGCAGTCTTATTTTTTCCCCCAAATCAGCAAATTGCAAGGCTAGTTTTGTCTGCCAGTGAACAAAAAAGGAGTAAATCAATATGTATATTTATCTTTTTTTTTTCCCCCCAAAAAAAGTATTAAAATCTTCTTGGGGGCTGTGTTGACTTAGAAACAAGCAGTTTGCTTAATTTGAATTTTTTATGTTAAAGTCATCATTCAAGTTTTTTTTAATTAAAATTCTGAAATGTTTTTACTTTCCAAGATAAAGTAATTGTTATCATTACAAATGAAGATGACAGAACTGTTTCAACAAGAAAATGTTAGCAGTGCCTGAACACCGTATTTACTGTGATTCAGTTATACAACACAGTATTTATGACTTTGGATAACTTTCGGTGAATTTTACAGTTTTTCCGAAACTTCACCAGTGTAATGTTCCTGCAGTTGTCTTCACTACCAAGTAACCAGTTTGGCAAGATACTGTATTGTTCTGGTGGAAAAGTAGTATTGTCTCAGGTGGTATTTGATGCATTATAGTTTACATTGAAACAATTTCTTCTTATTTGGTTATTTTTCTCTTCTAAGCTCTTTATTGAATCTGTAAATGTACCTTCAATAGCTTCACTATCAAGTGTTTCATTATTTTATAGATGGGTTTGGCAGGACATGTAGACACTGAGTAATCTCATACTTCATAAAGAATCTTGATGGGAAGGAGGGCTATCATTTTGATATTGGGAATAATCTATTTTGAAAAGTAGTCAGTTTTCTATAGTTTAAAAATAAAAGCAGTATGAAGAAGTTCAAAGAGAACATTTGAGATTTGTTCTTAGGATAAATAGTCTTAAACTCTAGAGTCACTATAGGCAGAAATGGGAATTTAGAGGTCAGACATTTTTGTTGTTGTTGTTGCAATGAGACCTTAACCATGACAATGTTTATCTTTCCCATCCCCAAAACTGCAGATAACAATAGAATGCCCCATTTAAAAAAATGTGATCTTTTTATCATTTGATGGTTTTAGATTTCATCATGTTACTGTGCTTGCTGAGTTTTGAGAACCAGAGCAGTATGTTTTTATTTCCTAGTCCTTAAAAACCAATTTGGATATGAAGAAAGAGTACTATTTATTTGAAACTAGTTGTACTGTAACCCTTATCACCCATTGTTTTTTCCTTGGCATGATGAATATTCATAGAAAATGTGTCTACACCCTGACTTGTTAGCATTGTTGTTATTCTGTGTGGCTGCTCTAGTCAGAACAGGAGCAGTTTGGTCCCTGATGTTACTGTGTTACTAACAAATGCGATGCCTATTTTTATAAGAAGCAGTAACATACATCTATCAGTATTGCTAAATTCAGTGGAGATTTAATTTATTTAAATTAGATCAAATTTCCCCTTTGTGCGGAAAGCATCAGAACTTTGTACAAATTTCACTATTATAAATTGTCTTGATTAATTTTTAATGGCAAGATGTAGGGAGTTAATTTTTTTGCCCTAGTGAGTTATGCATAACTAAGCTTATTCCTTGATCTAGGGAGTAGAACAGAACTGGAGGTTAAGACCACAAGCTATAGTAGCAGACGGAGATTTGAATCCTAGCTCTCACTGACTAGCTGGGTGACCCTGCACAAGTTCTTTACTCCTCTGTGCCGTATTTTCTTCACCTGCCTAAAGGAGATAACGATAGTCCCTGCTTCCCAGGGATATTGTGAGAATTAAAAAGAAACTGTAGAGGACCTAGCATGGTGCCTGGCACATAGTTAAGACTTGAAAAATGGCAGCCCTGTTGTAGTTATTGTTCATAAGTAATAATAAGACCCTGCTGTAGGGTTGTTGTAGGCTAATGAAAAGCCTACTGGGTTGAGAATTCATGAGGCCTGTTTTGTTAATAGCTGCCACTGATACATTATGTAACTTTAGATAAGTCATTATCTTATTTTATTTTTACCAGCAGTATAAATGGATAATGCTGTATCACTGCTTGCTATACAGTGATGTTGCATAACTAAAACGTGCTATAAAAGATGTAAAGAGTTTAACCTTAGGGAAGGATTTTTTTTTCTTTTCTTTTTTGACATTCCCCAACCAGGGATTGAACCCACTCCCTTGGCAGTGATATAGTGGAGTCTTAGCCACTGGACTGCCAGGGACGTTCCTTAGGAAAGGTGTTTTGCAGCCAAAATTTTGGGGCTGTGAGCATCCAACCTTGAGTAATAGTGGCAGAAGGAGAGAATTTTTGAGCCAGGTGTATAATTTTGCTCCCTTTCCTTCTCTTAAAATGTCAAAATTTAAATAATTTACATAGGGCCTAGGACTAGAGTAGCATTTATATGTTAAATTTTGAAATAATTTTTAAGTCTCCTTTTTACCCTTAGTTTTGGCTCTTCCATTATATCATTTTTACAGGAAATATTGTCAGGTAACCAGAATTTTTGGTTTTCTTCTTTACTTTTCCCTGTGTAATCTAAGCAATTAAAAGGGCATAAATCAGAAAGCAAGAGAAAAAGTGAAGCGTTTCATTTAAGTAGGTAAACTGTATGAAAACTAGATAATCAGCTTCCCTAATTGACTTTTTGGGCTTCCCTGGTGGCTCAGATGGTAAAGAATCCACCTGCCATATGGCAGAATCCCCTGGAGGAAGGCATGGCAACCCACTCCAGTATTCTTGATTGGAGAATTCCTATGGACAGAGGAGTCTGGTGGACTACAGTCCATGGGATCACGAAGAGTTGGACACAACTGAGCAACTAAGCACAATTCACTTTTTAAGGCATTTTGTCTTGTGAATCTGTTTGCCCTGGCTCTTGTTCATCTAGATTTCTAGGTGAGAAGTGGGTCAATATCCATTGAAAATAATGAGAAGCAAGAGTGCTGGTCCATAGGTGCTTTTAAGGCAGGTTCTAGTCTGTATCTTGTGCTTGCCCCAAAGGAAACCATAAAGAGAAGAGGCTGGGGTATAAGGTGTAAATATATAGGTGGCCAGGCGCATCAGAGTCTTGAGAGGATGGGAAGCCACAAAAAAGAAGGGGGTACAGGTGGCTAGTTTCTGTGTTCTTGCTGCCATAGTCCACTTTCCAAGATGATCACGTCAGCTACAAGAATTGGAGAGAAAAGCCATTCTGCATGAACATGTTTATCATTTTTACATCAAGACATTTGCCAGCATATAAGGTTTTTATAATTTGAAAGTCTTTTTGCAATTAAGACAATTTTTTCTTTTCCAGAATGGTTTCTAGTTCCTGTTGAATCCATACGTGGAGATACAACATCTGTACCATTTACTCTTATTCTCCAGCTATCTAGCCAAGAAATGCAAATTTCCAAGTAAAATTATGAGTTATTGTTGCTGTTTTTGTTTTGTTTAAGGAGACACTTGGGAGAAATATTGAAGAACATACTCTTGATGAATGGAGCTAGGCGGTGAGATCATTAAGAGTATCTATGCGGGAATTCCCTGGCAGCCCAGTGATCAGAACTCACTTTCACTGCTGGGCCCAGATTCAAGCCCTGGTCAGGGAACTAAAATCCTCCCCCCACCCCCCATCAAAAAAAAGATATCTACATCAAATAATGAACTGTCTTAATTGGTACTTGTGTCAAATATATCAAGAACTCTTAAGACCGAAAGGGGTTAAGAAGCCATTTAGTTCACTTTCCTTCCCCTTAGGCAAGATTACCTACAAGCCATATAACAAATTTTTTGGGGGTCTATCTTATGTTTAAGTATATTAAGAAATTGTGATTCTACCCAAGCAAGCTGAAACAGGACCAATATTATATAACACTCTTCACAATTGAGAAATTCGTCCTTCTATATAAATCAACTATCTCATTTAATTTAGAGTCATTTATTCTAGGTCTGTCTCTTTCCATTAAGGGAAGTATTTTTTTTCTTGTGTTAAGAATGAAAAGTCCTTCATATACTTGATGACTATCCTCAGATCATTCCTAAACTTTCTCCTTTTTAAACTAAATTTTTCTCACGTCTTGAGAAATCCTCTGAACATTTTTCCTGTTTTCTTCTTCAGTAGCAGAGATAGCTAACATTTATTGAACATTTAGTATGTACTAGGGACTGGGCTAAGTACTTTAAATACATGATCCTTTTTAATCCTCACAGTCATATTGTGAGATAGGAAGGTATTTATTTTCACTTTACAGATTAGGAAGCTGAGGCTCAGAGAAGTAACCTGACTATGATCATATAGCTGGTAAGTGCCAGAGCTAGAATTTGAATCCAGGGCCAGTTAACTCCAAAGCCAGAAATCTTAATCACTAGGCTATGCTAGACTGTGTTTAAGCTCCCTAACCCAAAATCACATTTTAAAATTAAAACTTAATAGTTTTCTAATAAAGATGGAAATAATACTGAATTTAGGACATTATCAGGCTGCTATTAATATAGTCTGTTAATAGCATTGTTAGTTTTTAGAACAAAAATCCTACCTACATACTATCTAAGAATATTCTGAGTCTCTGTTACTTGCAAGATATTTTTAGTAGCCTCTGAAAATAAAAAGACCAATTCTACATATTGACTTTGTTATTTACTCTCTACCAGTTGAGTGCTTGGCACCCCAGCGAAACAGGATATCTGGTTTTGAGAGATCATAATCTAGATATGATCTGCATATATGAATCTGCAGTATGACAATTTATAGATACATCTTTTTATTTTGTGTGGGAGGAGTCATGCCAATTTAAGTAGCTAAGACTATATCCCAGAGATGGTAAGATTTAAAAGGGAAAAAACGTATGAGTCCATGAAATAGGTTAACTGTATGAGAATGGGCCACTGAGACTGGCAGTAATAGATTAGAATTGAGAAAGGTGGGATGATTACAGGGTCTTTAAACGTTAGACAGGAATTTCAACTCAGGTAAGAAGGGAAGGGAAGGGAAGGGCAAAGCAGGAGTTTTCAGGAGATAAGTGATACACATTGTGGAAAATGAAATACAATAATGGCAGCATACTTGTCTGCTGTACCTAGATGTCCTGCAGGCATCTTAAACTCAACCTGTCTGTTCCACTGTTCGTCTCCTTGCCCTGAAACCCGATTCTCTTTCTGAATCCTTTACCTTCGTCTTCCATATCACTCACATCGATTCTATTTCTGGGATGTCTCAGCCTTCTTTCTTATTGCGACCCTATATCCAGTCTTTCTCTTTCCATCCTTCCAGCATACTGCTGGTAATTACTTGATCTCTACCTTTATAACCTAATATCACTCACTCCCTGACTCCAAACCTTTACTGATTCCTTTCTGCCTATAGAATATCTACCCTTCAGAAGGCATAACTTAACCCACCATTTTCATTGTTTATCTCATCCTCTATCTCATTCTAGCTGTTTCCTGAATATCCTCCACTTGTCCCCCACTGCTGTGCATGTACTGACATTATTCATCTCCTAGCTGCCTCTCAGAACTCCAGTTTTTGAGTCCAACTCAACCTTCGTCTTTGACATAGGGTTTAACACCCTGTATTGTATTTGTTACAGGTGTGCAAGCCTTTCTTCTCCACTGTGTTATGAGCTCTGGGAGAGCAGAGACTATTCTTTTTGTCCAGCATAGGATTAAGTGGGGGTGGGGGCGGGGAAATGCATGGAAAACACTTAGCACGGTGCTTGACATCTCATTTGTGCTCAATTGTACTCTATTAAGTGGGCACTCCTTAATTGTTGGCTGAATTTGAAGGAGGGAAGGGCTTCAATGGGACAATAATGTGAAGCTTTAATAATGGGCTAGGTGTAAATTGACCATGGAGATAAGAGTATAGGCATAAAATTCCTCTGTTTTGGTTAATCAGTGTTTGAGTGTTGTTTGCAATTCTAGCAGTTTAAAGAGGAATGAGAGAAATCTAGAAAGAAAGATCAGGTTGCTTATTTGTTCAGGATGGTGAAGAGCTGTGTATGCCTCAAACAAGGACGTTTCCATGTTTCTTCAACCTTCATTCTCCCAGTAGGGTGTTAAATTTTTGTTTTCCTTAGGCATTGTATTCATCAAGGCCTCTATCCAGAGTCCAGAAATCATCTGTCTGTCAATTTATCAGATACTTAATTGAGCACCTACTTTGTACCAAGCACAATGTTAGACACTTTGTATGCGATCATGAATAAATGTACTTTAGCCTTAGAATGTAAAGAATGCCACAGGGGATCTGGGAGAGCGGACCATAATTAATTCTACCTGAGAAATCAGAAGACTTCAGAGAGAGTGACGTTTGAAGTGTGTTCCACTGGGAAAGTGATACTGTAGAACTCAAAGAGGGATGAGTTTCAAGGAGGAGGAAGTACTTTTAACAAGTATAGAGTAGTAAATGCCAGTGCTATTTTCTAAATTTATTTTTTAATTGAAAGAAAATTGCTTTACAATGTTGTGGTTTCTGCCATACAACAATGCAAATCTGCCATAATTATACATATATAACCTCCAGTGCTATTTAGAGTATGTGGCTTATTTGGCATTCAGTAAGGGTAAAATGAAGCACCCAAAGTGTATAGAATGTTACCACTGCTTACTACATACAAAGAAGCACAGAATGCTCATGGACTTAATGGTGCTACTAAATCCTTAGATCAGGGATACTTAACCAGCAATCAGAAAGAAGGGTGGGTGGGTTGAAAAAGGTTCCCAAATGATTTTTGATGAGCACTCAGGTATGGATCATTGCCTTAGGATGGGTTGGCGCACTTTGTATAAAGGATTAGATACTTAATATTTAAGGTTTTGCTAGCCATATTGTTTAGTTGCAGTTATAGACAGTACCCAAAGGAGTGAGTGTGACTGTGTTCCAGTAAAACTTTCTTTGTGAAGACAGGTGGTGGGCCAAATTGGGCTTGCCTTAGAGTATTTTGGGGGGTAAACAGGTAAATTTTTTTCCAGAAAATTTCCCTGGCTTCATTGTCATCTGTGTAACTAAGTGTACATGCAGCATGAAGGTATTCATATAACTGTAAATTGTTTTCAAAGCTCAGATTATGGCATGCAGATGAAATGTGTACAGATATTTTACCTGTCATTTATAAAAAGAAAAATAACTTTGTTTTACTTTGGAGGTGACTAAAGAGAATAAATGTGAGGCCAAAGAGAAACTTCAAGTCTAATGATGGAGAGAATCAGGTCTTTGGCTATTACTGAATAAATTAATCTTTTAAAAATTCAAATTTTTTTCTCCTTTGCTTTCATTTACTACTTCTTTGCAGTTGAGAATACTGTAAATTTATGTCATTATGGAATTACTTGTGGTAATGGAAGATAACCCAACCAATAATATAAAATAATCTATGTCTGATTTGGAAGGGATGTCTTGGTACTTATTTGAGCATGGATTTTTGGTGTTCACAGATTAAGTATAGCAAGCAGTATATACCCTCAGCCTGTAAGACCTACATCTTAGAAGAGCTTAAACATAAAGATCTGAGCTCCGAAAAACTCTGAATCTGAATCTTTCAGATAAGTAAAACAAATTTCAAAAGCTCCAATAAGAGAATTTCTATTCCTCATAATGTTGCAGGAAGGGGGACCCCTTCCAGGGCCCGAAACTGGGCTCTTCTCGGAAATGAATTGTCCGAGGAGACACATGTGCTGACAGAGTAAGAGATTTTATTGGGAAAGGGCACCCGGGTGGAGAGCAGTCGGGTAAAGGAACCCAGGAGAACTGCTCTGCTCTGTGGCTCGCAGTCTCGCAGTCTCGGGTTTTATGGTGATGGGATTAGTTTCCGGGTGGTCTTTGGTCAGTCGTTCTAATTCGCAGTCTTTCCTTGGTGGCACACGCGTTGCTCAGCCAAGATAGATGCTAGCTAGAGGGATTCTGGGAAGTGGATGGACACGTGGTGTCTCCTTTTGACTTTTCCCAAACTCTTCCTGTTGGTGGTGGCTTATTAGTTCCGTGTTCCTTATCAGGATCTCCTGTCATAAAACAACTCATGCAAATGGTTACTATGGTGCCTGGCCAGGGTGGGCGGTTTCAATCAGTGTGCTTCCCCTAATAATAGTGATTCATAAAGTTGGATGGAGTTGGAGTATGTGATATTGAGAGCAAGGTCAGGAGACGAGGTTAAGTAAGAGCTTGATAGGCTTACTTATTATTAGTTCCTTGCCCTCTGATTTCTAAAAGACTTCTGAAATTATTTATTCAGTAACTGCTTAGATTTAGTCTGTCACTCTAATAAAGTACTTTTCAGTGGCCCTGTTTTTTAGAAGCACTTGGAGAATTTAAGGTCCTAATCTATCAAGTCATTTTTTAAATGACTTAGACAACTTTAAGAGTTCAGTTTTGCTTTCTAGCTTTCCATTTAGACCTAATTATGTTATTACTAATAACTAGTAGTATTGTTTTCTGTTATTTAAGAAAATACAAAGTGACAAACACCAGTGTAAGGTAAACTGCTCTCACTTCATTTTTTCTCTCATCTCTCCTGTGAAAATATCTTAGGTACTCTAGTCCCAACTCCAAGTGCTTTTGGTCCTTTTTTTCCTTACAGACTTTTCTTTTGGAAATCTCTTGCATTCTCTGCACATTTGTAGCAGTTTTCTTGGAACAAGTGTCTTGAGAGTAGTAAGTACTTGGCTGTGAGAATTTATACCTATACACTTGTGGTCAGCTACTGACGTACATAGTAGATACACAGCAATTGAGCTGGGCAAACTAAGTCGTAGAACTTTTCTTCAAGAGCCGTTTCTTTCTACCTGTCCTAGAAGTTGGTATCTCATTTATTTTGCCTTGTCTCTGTCTGTGGTCTTAATTGAGTTTTTCCCTGAGTTTCCCCCATAGCTGCCAACAAAGCAGTATTTGTCCTTTTATTACTTAAGACTTCTTCCTTCTGTAGAGTGAATTTCAGGCTCCCGCAGGACTTTAGCTAAGTCATAGATAGTCCTTTCCGTTCTGTTCATCTACTCTCATGCTTGACTTCGTTCCTCTTGTTTGTGGATTAGCTCCTTGAGACTTTGCTTGTATGGCCCAACTTAATATAGTATAGCTTCCCAGAGAGTAGAACCCAGGTTACCAGGGGCTGGAGGAGTCAGGGAAATGGGAGATGTTTGTCAAAAGTTTCAAAGTTGCACTTACGTAGGATGAATAAGTCTAGAGATCTGTTGTACAACATGATGACCATAGTTAATGATACTCGGTGGTATCCTGGAAATTTGCTGACAGTAGACTTCTGGGGCTTATACCAATGCACCAAAAAATGGCAACTATATTGGAGAGATGGGTATGTTAATTAGCTCAATTATAGTAATTATTTCACTCTGTATACATTAAAACATGCTATATATCCTAAATATATGTAATTTTTATTAAAAAATTATAAAAAGATAGCATGTTATGCAAACATCTGTTGAGTCTTGTTTTCTAATCTCCCTATTTTGGTAGACAGATTGTTGAATTTGTTAGGTCTACTAGATAGCAAACTGAATAGAGGGATAAAAGTAAAAGAAAAATCATTAACGACAAAGAAATTTTCACCTCTATTTAAAGAACTTGAAATCAGGGTTAGGCAGGATAAGCTGAGAATTGACATTATGCCTATCCTGAAGACAGGAAGTTGGCCTTCAACAGAATATTTGATAGGTGTATTTGATATGTGGGAAAAGACCTTTTTTCAAGGAGGAAGTAGTCCACCATTGTCCTTGAAAAATGTGTTCCCATCAGGTTAACTTTCATTTCTCCACATTTGAGAGAACTCTGACTGCAGTGCAAGCATGATGTTAAATGGCAGGTTAACACTTTTCTGATGAGGGCCCAATAAAGCCTATAACTGATTGAAGGGCAAATAAATGTTTTGTTTAAAGAGGAATACAGGATAACATCACTCTGGTCCAACCAGCTAGTGCCTTGCTGTGTAGGGGTTATTTTCCTATTATTCAACTTTTTTTTTTTTTCCAGAAGTCCTCTTTATTTATTTTATTTTCCACGATATTTTTTAAAAGAAAAATATACTAGCCACCTATCTAGTTTCTTAACTTTAATTGGGATTTTTATGTCTTTGTCTTTTTATCTCTTCCTCATTCTCTCTGCTCATTCTCTGCCCCTTCAATTGGATTGTTCTCCATTTTACCTTTTCAAATCAGACTTTTTAGACATACTTGAAGATAAGTAGTCAAGTCTGCAGATGTTAAAAACATGAATGAGAAAAAATATGGTATATGATATTAAAATTTTCAGTAACATAGTAAGCTTAAAGTCAAAATGTTTATTGAGTATTACATGGTAGTCACAGTGTGTATCTTTCAAAAAACTTGGTCTAGAAGCAATCAGTGGATAAAATCTGTACATTTACAAAGGTAATTAGTCATACAAAGAAGTAAAATGGTAACAGCCAAAATGAATAGTCTATCTTAAGTCCCATAGGAGTTCAAGTATTATTTCAGGGGTTGCAATATAGCAATGATATCTTGAACATAACAGTAGTGTTCCCATTCTGTATTCACAGGTACATAAGCAGATTTACATTTCATATTTAGTTTTATTATGGATAATATTTCGGTATTTTCTTTGTACCTTCCCAGAATGTATTTATAAGCAGAAATATCTGCTGGTATATGAATGCTGCATAAAATCTTGTAAATTCTTTTTCCTATAAATTCTAATTAAGAAAAATTCCTACTCCTAACCTTGAGAAGAATCTTCCTCTCTGAAAACATTTTTATTGGTATATCTTCCTCTTTCCTTTCTTCCTTGAGAGAAACTGACAAAATAAAAATGAGAATAAGCTTTTTCTCACTCAAAAAATTTACTTGTACTGAGTTGCTGTAGTTAACTGGTTATCCTTTAGGCAGATTTGAATTTATAACCAACCAAAACACATTTTGATATATTTTAGTATTTGGTTTCCTTCTCATTCTCAATAAACTGAGAGATGGGGATTGAAATTATTTGCTGGAGTATTCCCAATGGTTTTAAAATAATTTTTCATATATACAAGTAATTTCTCCATTGTAGAAAAATCAGAAAATATAGGAAATTGTGAGACAGAAAACCAATTAGAGATAGCCACTCAGCATTTCACTATGTTTACTTTCAGCTATTTTCAAAGAATAAAGTTATAAACATAATTGGGGTCATAATTTGCATATCGAACTTTGTGTCCTGTTTTTTCACTTAATATTATGCATAAACCTTTTCCCATGCCATTAAAATGTTTTTGAAAAGAGTAAAGAACATTCCTACATGTGGTTGTACTATAACTTAATTTAAACATTTTTCAATGGCTGTTTTCCACAGGTGGGTTTACATTTGGAATTATTCTAACTAATTCTCCAGTGAATGTGATTGCATATAAATTAGGTCTGATTTGTTTTGTAGACTAGGTTAATAGAAAATTACTGGATCAGAGGGTATATAAACTTTTAATAAGCTCTGTGATAAATAACACAAGTTGCTGTCCAGAGAGTATACCAATTTCCAGCAGTTATCTGAAAGTGCCCATCTCACTCTATGTGTGCCAGTGCTGAGCTGGTACAGGATTTTTAATAATACCTCTCCTTGTATTTTTGCTTGCTCATTGCATTCGATATTTTCAAAATGTACCTGAGCAAACCCATTTTCAATGTAATTTCAAGATGAGCTACTTGCAGTACAGTTCTTAATGTAGTGGTAATGTTCAGTTTATTAAGTTAAAAACCAAATGACTAATATGTATAGAATTACAGAGAAAAATACTTTCACATAAGCATTGCAATACTGTAATGGTGTCTACACTTGGTTGGTATGAATGATTTTTTAATTTTCTTTGTGCTCTTCTGTGTTTTCTGCAATTTCTATAAGTCTATGTTTTTTTAATTAGAAGTATAATTTACTAAAATAATAGAACCTCATAAGTAAGCTGAGTACGAATGTTCCATGTCCTTAACAATTTATAAGCCACCCAAAAGGATTTAACAAGTTTCCTTGCTTGATAATTTGGCACAGTGTTTCTTTTTACAGTATTGCTTTGAAGTTTCTGTATTTATTTAAGGAAGTGGTGTATTTCTTTAGCATTAATAATGGGCACTGGCCCTCGTGTTTTCTGGGAAGTACCTGTATTGAGAATGTTTCTGTTTCTGACTTATATAGGAGTCTTTTTTAAATGATAGCTTGAATGAAAGGTTGAGTGTTTGACTTGCTTAGAGAAATAGAAGGTATTTTATTAGAATTTACATTAGCCTCTTGGTACACCAAAATTACTTAGGGGCCAAGTAAAGAGGAATGAGAACAGTTCCCAATGAGGCATCCCTACCAAGAAACAAGTGAACAGTTTTTAAGATTTACCTTCCTGTGAATTTATTTTGGCATGGCATTTATAGCTTAGGAGAGAGCCTCATTAAAAGTCCACTCATAATGGGCTTCCCTTGTAGCTCAGTTGGTAAAGAACCTGCCTGCAGTGCAGGAGACCTGGGTTTGATTCCTGGGTGGGGAAGATCCCCTGGAGAAGGAAGTGGCAACCCACTCCAGTATTCTTGCCTGGAGAATCCCATGGAGAGAGGAGCCTGCCAGGCTACAGTCTATGGGGTGGCAAGAGTTGGACACGACTTAGCAACTAAACCACCACCATAGTACAGTATACTATGATGTTAATCAAAACCACTAACAGTCATCGTTATGTACTTTTCTTAAAGAATTTTTTTCTAAATTTAGATATGAGCTAGTTAAACGATATGAATTATCCAGTAAAGTTAGAGGTAAATTGTATTAAAGTATGTTGTGAGAGGTAAGTAACAGTTTAAATTAAAATAGATGAGCATGTTTTCACAATCAGTTTGACATCACAGAATATTTTTAGGGCTCGAGGGATTTAAAAATCTACCTAATTCTTTTATCTTCTTTCCCTCCCTCACTTGAAATTGATTTTACCAGGTTCCCAAATAGTATGTGAGATTTCTTTTCTAAAAATTCTCACTGATAAGTGGAAATGTGAAGGACAGTTTTTTCTGGTATGAGCCATTTTCCCCAGTTAGTCATTTCCAGGAAGATCTGGATTGTGAAAAGGTCTACAGTTTACATTCCTGCAACATTTCAGATTTTCTCTTGACCACAATAAAACAATAGACATCAATAATATTCCATTAATTTTGTCATTGTTTAACATGGGAAAAAATACTCCCAGTAGAATTTTATTTGAATTATTTCTAGGTGAGAAAAATAAGAAAAATAACAATATTAGTTATAGAACTTTTCAATAACCAGTTTCTTTTCCTTGACAGAGATTTGCTATGCCTCTAACCTGATACCATAGCTGTAGCAAAACCATACACTAATAATAATATTTTATTGTTTTGCTGTAGATGTGTTCTTTGTGCCATTGTCCCGGAGCAACAATTGGTTGTGATGTGAAAACTTGTCACAGGACATACCACTACCACTGTGCATTGCATGATAAAGCTCAAATACGAGAGAAACCTTCACAAGGAATATACATGTAATTATTTAACTTCTCTTAGCTTTTTTAAAAGTCATACTTTCTTTAGGTCTTTGCAAAAAACTTTTGCCTGATTCCAAGCATCTCATCATCTGTTGTAAAGGGTGTTTTTGGTAGGGAATTGACTGCTTCGAGAAATGGCATAGAAAGTTTAATGATAAGGTTTTTGGAATCTAGTGAATGGGGTGAAGTATACTGCCCATTCTTAATTTGAAAAATGAGTTGGTTTGTTTACTTGGTAATTTTTAATCTTTTCATTTTTTGTAGGGTTTATTGTCGAAAACACAAGAAAACTGCACATAATTCTGAAGGTACGTCATTCAGCCACTTTTTAATTTCAAGAGGAAATTTGAGTAAAATATGAGTGAATTATACTATGTTAATTTTCAGCACAAGAGGTGTCTTAAAATTGAATGCTATTTGAAAAATTAAGAAAAGCACTCGGGTGCTTGCTTTAGCAGCACATACACTAAAATTGGAACAATATAGAGGAGACTAGCATGGCCCCTGTGCAGTCATGACATACAAATTCATGAAGCATTCCATATTTTTCACAACATTGTAAATCAACTATACTTCAGGTTTTTTTTTTTTTTAAGAATACTTAATCCAGTTCCTACAGAGGTTCAAAGCCTTTTGAGGAGCAGTTTTATTATATCTGCAAATGAATTTTTATTCCTGTTACTAAGATTTATAGTGAAGATACTTAAGTATAGAGAACATGTTTGTTCGTTTTAAATTAAGTTAAGGCACTATAAAAATTACTCAAGTTATGAATCAACCAGAACAATGGGGAAAAAAAGAGAAAAGCATTTGGATAAACTAATGTGAAAAGTTTACATTAAATTAATAGTGAAAAAGATCTGAATTTTTAAAGAAAACTTTTACCTTAAATTCCTGTAAAGAGTACATGGAGAATATATTTATCTTTAGGGGGAAATGATGCTAGTGGTTATGGGTTTCTGTGTTCAGGTAACTATGTTAGTGGATTGTAAAAGTAATAATTATATAGAGTCCTTGCTACTGTCAGATAAAGAAAACGTGGACTAGAAATACTGGTACATTTTGTGATAAACAATCTTTCTGTTGAATTTTTATTCACATTGCAGTACTTTCACCCCCCCCTTAATATAGACATGTTCATAAGAAGTAATCAATTTAAAAATACAAACCTTTAAAGTTATTTTATGGTTTGTTTCCACTTAAATTTGTATAAAACCAGGACAGTCGTGTTTATATATAGTTAGCCAAGCTGTATAGTTGGTTTTTAAAAGGTATGGGAAAGTTCTGAAACTGAATTCTGACTTGTTTCACATTTCTCATACAGATGGTTTTGATACTCTTTCTAGCAATATGAAAAGCTCAGATTTAATCTGAGATTGTTCTATCCTTTCATTTAGATTAGAGATCTTTCAAGTTTTTGTAAGCTTCTGAGAGCCTGTTGCTTAGAATTAAGAATGATTTGAGCCTGTTGTTTTAGGAAGTTGTCTCTTTTATAAAGACTTACCTAATTATCAGTGTTAGCACATTAAAATATGTGGCTCTTTTTGACATCTTAGGTCTTGGTTTTATAATACAAAATAGTATTGTTTTCCCTTTAGGACCAGATTACTCTAAATACTTTAGAAGTGCTGGTTAAAGGTTGTCTTTAGCAAAAACTTTTTATTAAGATAAGATATTGGACAAATATAGGAACAGAATCTTTTTAAATTGATAAAGTACAACTGGTAATCTTTATAGTGTTTTCCTTCAGTTTTTTTCATTTAATTCTGGAATTGAGTTGAAAAACCTTTAGTGAAAGGTTAAATGTAAGCTTTCTCACCTTCCATTGCTTCAGATTTTAACAATGTATTTATTTGATTCTCTTCAAAATTTTAGTGAGCATATGTAGTAAACCAAGGATTGAGACTTAATGATCTGGCAAGTGTATCAGCATACTGGGGCAGGGTATTTAAGGGTGGCGACAGAGTCATATAGACATCGCCCCTTTTATTCCCTCACTTTCTGAAGCTGATAGTACCATCTAGTGGTGGAGATAAGTCACTGCAGACTACAGAAAGTGAAATAATTTTAACCACCGTTTTGCTTTGAGAAACTTTTTAATGAGGAAGATCTAAATTCATACTTTTCGAGAGGACTTTTCTTTTAGTAGTACTGGCAGGAATACTACAATTCAAACTTATGATACAATTGGTTTGAAATTTGGATTCGGTGTATACTTTATAGCACATTGGGGTTCTCTGTATTAGTGACATGTAGTGTCTGTATATACTCATATTGTAGAACTTGAGAGCATAACTTTGCAATTTAAAAATATGGCAATTTCTGTTTATTGAACTTAGACTTTTATCACATTTATCTAGCTTGAATTTATTAGATATTGGGTGCATTGTCAGAAACAGAACTTCCACTTATTTAATTATTCTAATGGGAAACATATGTTCTACTTTATGATTGTAATTTATGGTGGGGGGTTATAGGATTGTATTTCAGGGACTGTCTTTGAGAACTGTACCGCACTAGTCTATAGAGCAAAGAGGAATTGATACCTTTGGCAGCATATTGATCATTTGCCATCTGTGGCTCAGTACCTACTTTTAATACTTAAAGTGATAAATACTATATAATTCAGTCTGTTATGTTAGCTTGATATAACATGAACTGTGTTTTGAAATATTAAATTTGAGAATCTCTTTACCATCTTCTATACTTTTGCCTTTTCCAGAATGTTATATACTTGGAATCATACAATATGTAACCTTTTCAGATTGGTTTCTTTCACTTAGTTGGCCTTTGTGGGGAAGGTACAAGGAGGAGGATTGAGCGCACAGGTGGAACAACTGCCCTGTGATAAGGAGAACCTTTCCACTGTAATAGGAGAGAAGGAAGATAGGTGGTTCCTATTAGGTCTGTTTTCTCTGTGAGGGAAACTGTAGGGGGATGGGTGAGGGTTGGAAGTTGGAGAGAGTTTTGAAATACTAGTTGTGAAGACCAGGGGAGAAAGTTTACATAAAGAAGTGTAAAGTTTCCAGACCTTATTGGAGCAGTTGAGGTTAGTAACCCTGAATTTATAAAATGATGCTGTCAGGTGTGTGACATTTCATTTAGCAATTCAGGATCCTGGGTGTAGCACAGAGAAAGTGGCTAGTTGGTTCATTCAGAATCAGGATTTTTTCCAAGTGAGTTCAACAAAAAAGTAAAGGGATAGGAAGTTTAGAATATTTGCTAGAGAGAAATAAACTGAAAGGAATTAATAAACTGGAAGTCCTGGTAAGATTGAAGAACAATGAGAATGAAACTACTTAGGAAAGCAGTCATCTGTGGTCCCACGGTATGAGGCAGTGATTTCAGAGATAGAATCCTTTTAGGTGATTATGAGGTATCTGGGTGTGATTATAGGGATTAGGTGGTTGATGGACGACATTAGTGAAGATTAAGGAACTGAATGACTACGTGTTGCTTGGATTGTCCATGTGGACAGTGAAATCACCCAGGATGATAGCAGTTTCCAATCTTCATTACTTTTATTAAATGGAAATTTAGGGAGATCTTAATGTGGTATCAAGGTCTTTAAAAATCTTTTAAGTTTAGGTGCATAGAATAGATTTACTAAGTACTGGAAAGGCAGCTTTCCTCTCATACTTGTCCTTGTTTCTCAGTTTCCAAAGTTTTTCGCTGAAGGCAACATCTAGGATCAGTTTCTTTTGTGTCCTTCAAGAGCACTAATATGCATACATAAGTATATGTATAGCTATTGATTTTCTACCTTGCAGGAGCATATAAAAATGTTTATTTCCTTGATAGTCGGTATTAATACTTCTAGAGCATATAGTCACTCACTGACACATGTCTGTCCCAGCTCTGCTCTTCCCTAGCTTTGTGATCTTGGGCAAAATAATTTTAACTTTCTGAATTTACTGTTCTTATCTGTAAAATGGGGGATGAGGATGATGACTGATACAACCTCATGGGGTTGTTTCGAGACTCAAATGAAATAATGCATGTAAACTGCATAGCACATCTGGTATAGTAAAAACTCAAATGTTAGGTCTTATATTTTGGGTATTTGCATTTATATATTAAATGGAAAAGGGCAAGATGTAGAGCAGTATGCTTGGATTTGCATATGCATAGAAAATAACAGCTGACATTTATTGAGAGTGTCTTATGTGCCAGGCCCTGTTCCAGATTAAGTGCCTTAACTCTTTTAGTTGAAGAACCCTCTAAAGTAGGTCTCAGGTCCAAGGACACAGAGTCTCTGACAATAGATCCGGGATTCAAAACCAAGCTCTCTACCCTTGAGATTGAGAAAAGAAGCCTTAACAGTAGTACCTTGAGAAGGGAGGGAGCAAATATGAAGAAAGGGAAGCAAGAAAATTAGGACAAGAGCTGGGAGTGCAGAGCAGTTGGAATTGGAAGGTGGAAAGGAAGATTTTTCCTTCTTTCATGCAGATAATTCTTTTACAATTATTATTAAAAATGATAACTTTAAAAAACGTAAAATATTTTCATAGTTTTGAATAGGAAAAAAACCAGTAAGCAACCATGAAAAATTTAAACAAAGGTGCTGGGACTAGCTTCCTACTCACATTTTCATGTGCAAATAGTTTTCAGAATACATTTCCCAAAATAATATTGCTGGGGTCAAAAGGTTTAATCTTTTTAAGGTTCTCAATCCACACTGCCATGCTATTTTCTAGAAAGATTGTGCTAGATTATATTCCTATCAGCAGTGGCTGACTTTACCCCCCTCCTTTCACCACATTGTATGTTATGAATTCTTTTAAATACAAAGGTAGTATACTGCCCATTGTTTTAAAAATTTAAATAGTACAATAGTACTATTGAAGTAATTCAGAAAGCCCTCTCTTTACCCCAGAATCACACTCTATGAGTAACTACTAATAATGGCTTGTATATCTTCTCAGAACGTTTCTTACGTAGGTACAATCTTACATATGTATCCATTTATGCGCTGTTCATAATACAATGGCATCATAGGATATATATAGGTGATGTTGTGAGCTTGTTCTTTTCTTTCTGTGGTATATCAGACACCCTTCTCTGTCTGCATACAGATCAACCTCATTCTTTTGAATAGTGTTATTTATATCCCATAGAATAAATAGAACTGTAGTTTACTTATAGATTTCTCTACTTTAAAAAATCACCTTGGGACTTCCCTGATGCTCCAGTGGTTGAAACTCTGCGCTCCCAATGCAGGGGCCCCGGGTTTGATCCCTGGTGAGGGAACTAGATCTCACATTCTGCAACTAAGACCCAGTGCAACCAAATAAATACGAACAAAGTGTTTTAAAAACTCACCTATATCTGCTTTTTCCACATACAAATAAAACTGCATTGATCTTCCGTATACATATGTGCTTATGTACTTACGCAAGTGATTCTATAGGATAAAATCTTAGAAATGGGGATGGCAGGTGATAGTCTATGCATTTAACATTGGAAATAAGTACTGTAATATGTACCAACATTGTATGAGAGTGTCCAGTTCCCTATACCTTTGTTGGATATTATCAGCCTTATAACTTTTACCCATATGATTATCTCATTTAATTTCCGTTTCTATTATCACTAATAAGGTTGTGCTTCTGCCCATTTTTTTTGGTCATTTATATTTCTGTGAACTGTCACTTCTGTCTTTTACATGTTTTTCTTTCAAGGTTTATCTTTTCAAAATTGATTTTAAGTGCTCTCTGTAAAGTATAGGTATTCATTCCCTGCCACTAAATGGCTTCTAATTAGGTGTCCTAATCCCAAAATTCTCTTCCATTTTCTTCTATTACATTTATAGTTTGTTATTTTACTAGATTTTTTTTGGCTCCATCTCTAATTTTTTCATATGGTATGAGAATAGGAATCTCCATTTTTAGAAAATAGGTAGCCATTTGTGCCATTATGTCTCTCCCCAACTCATTTGAAATGCCACCATTATCATACTCTGATTTTCCATATCCATATGGGTTTGTTTTCAACCTAGCTTTCTCTTCTGCTGATATGGGTCTATTCCTATGCCAGTGTTTTTTTAAGTACTTTCGCTTTATGGTATATTTTGATATCTTTTTTTAAAAGATAGTATTATACATTTACTGTTCCAGAAAACTGGGAAATCAACTTAAGTTCTGTCTTTTCAACATTTCATTAAATAAGGTTAGCAAGAACTGATACCATTCTCATCTTGATCTGGTTCATCCAGAAGCATCATTTATCTCAGTATATTTGTGGGGTTTCTTTTATGTTTGTATTTCTAACACATTTTTTGTTGGATTTATTGTAGCTTTTTATAACTAAAGATTGCTATTTTGATAGGTGAAAATGATATATCACTTAATTTACACTTTGACTCCAGACAAGTCAAATTTTCTCAAAGTATATTTAACTATTTATGTTCTATGAATTATTTGATCATATTTTTCTGTTGGATTCTTAATCTTTTATGAGCTTATCAGATCATAAAGATACTAATCCTTTGTCATAAATACAGAAGATATTTTTCCAGTTTATTGTTTGCCTTTTAAATTTATCACTTATTTTTTTACTTTCAGAAGTTTAAGAGTCTATAGTTAAATTTTGTCAATCTTTTGTGATTTTTTTTTTTTTACTATTGCTATTAAAGTCCCCTGAAATTTTATACTGAATGATTTCATATTTAGGACAGACAGATATGCCATGTAGAGAGTTAGACATGTTGGCCTGATAATGGAATCAGTCAAGTAATTTCTTTATAGGTATTTAACATTAACAATGTAGTATTATTATAGTGCTAATGATTTTTGTTTTCGTTGTAAATGACAGAATATTATGTATTTTACATATATGATATAGTATGTGCCAGGATAATTGAAACATTTGGTTATGATTTTTCATTTTAATTTTTGGTACATACAAGTAATTCTAATAGCTTTAATGAAATTGTGTCTTAAGAATTCTCAGATTAAATGTTTAAAAAAGTAGGTGGTGTGTTCTGATGTTAAATTTGCTACAGTGTTAAGATTAGAATATATCTTTAATTGACTTGTCTGTCTTCACAGGGAGAGTTATCCAGATTTTTGCCTGTATAACTCTCCCCCTCCCCTTTTTCTTCTCTCAGATTCTACCATAGTTAGGTGAAGTTACATTGATACAAGTTTTAGTAACTGTTCTGCAAATGATCTAATGCTCTCAGTTCCTGGAGTTTATATATGCAAGTACACTACTTAAATTACCCTTTTCTTATCATAATTAATATGCTTTTATTGCTTTAAAAAACCCCTTAAAATATTTATTAGGAAAGATCAGCATCTGAGAATAGGAGTTAATATGCTTTCTCATGGAGAAATTAGTCCATGGAATTATAGTCAATAATTTATGGTGAAAGAAAAATCAAAATGGGTATTAGAACTGTACCTAAAACTTTCTATAGTTTGACTCTAAGTCTGAATATATGGTTTTTATATCTTTTGAATACTAAATACATTGTCTTATATTCTGTACACCCTCAATGAATAAAATATTTGTAGTGAATAACCAAATGAAACACCTCTATTAGTGGTACAAATTCTTTTCAAATTGCTGGGAAGTACAGTTCTGAAACTTCTACATTAATTTTGTTTAATCCATTAAAATATGTACAGACAGCCTGCAACATAGCTTTCCTACCGCTTACGTTAGAAATTCCTTTTATACTTAGGAAGTGAAAGTGTTAGTCGCTCAGTCGTGTCCGACTCTTGAGATCCCATGGACTGTAGCCTGCCAGGGTCCTCTGTCCACAAAATTCTCCAGGCAAGAATACTGGAGTGGGTTGCCATTTCCTTCTTCAGGGGATCTTCCCAACCTGGGAATTGAACCCGGGTCTCCTATATCTCCTGCATTGCAAGCAGATTCTTGATCATCTGAGAGCCACCAGGGCTTAATATTTGTTAACTTGATCAGTTGGTTAGCTCATTTGTAGATGACTTCTTTGTTGAATTAGGTCTTTTGATTTTCATGTTAGTTTAAAGAGCTATGTAGAACAGTGCTGCCCAATAGAACTTTTCTCCCATGATAGAAACATTCTATATCTGTGATGTCCAGTAGAGACTCAGCTTACTGCATGTGACTAATAAATACTTAAATGTGGTCAGTCAGACTGAGAAACTGATGGTTTAATCTTACTTAATTGTAAATGACTTAAATTTTTAAAAAAGCATACTGCCAGTGGCTGCTATATTGGACAGCACACATACACATGGGCTTCCCAGGTGGCACAGTGGTAAAGAATCCAGCTGCCAATGCAGGAGACACAGGTTCAATCCCTGGGTTGAGAAGATCCCCTGGAGGAGGTGACTGAGCTTCCCTGGTAGGTCAGTCAGTAAAGAATTCGTCTGCAATGCAGGAGACCCAGGTTTGATACGTGAGTTGGGAAGATCCCCTGGAGAAGGAAACCAAACCACTCCAGTATTCTTGCCTAGAGAATTCCATGGACAGAGAAGCCTGGCAGGGTACAGTCCATGAGATTGCAAGAGTCAGACATGACTTAGTGACTAAACCACTACCACTACCTGGAGGAGGAAATGGCAGACCACACCAACATTCTTGTCTGGAAAATTCCAAGGACAGAGGAGACTGGCGGCTACAGTCCATGGGGTCACAAGGAGTCAGACATAACTGAGGGACTGAGCACACATGCTTGTTATACCTACTTTATTTTCATTTAGTTTTCCAAGTTATGGTAAGTTTAAATTTTGGGTAATTTTTCTGATTTCACCAATAGTGTGAGGGAAAACTATGAAACCTATGGTTAAAAAAAAACCAAAAATACAACAACACAAGATCTAATTCTTTTTTTTTAAGTTGTTTATTTTATTATTATTATTATGGCCACACCGAGTCTTTGTTGCCTTGCATGGGCTTTCTCTAGCTGTGGCAAGTGGGGACTATACTCTAGTTGTGGTGTGGGCTTCTCACTGTAATGGCTTCTCTTGTGGAGCACAGGTTCTAGAGTGTGCAGGCTTCAGGAATTGTGGCCCACGGACTCAGTATTTGTGGCTAACGGGCTCTGAATTGTGGGCTCAGTAGTTGTGGCTCATGGGCTTCCTTGCTTCATGGCATGTGGAATCTTCTTGGACCAGAGATTAAACCTGTATCCCCTGCATGGACAGGCGGATTGCTATCCACTGCGCCACCGAGGAAGTCCAACAAGATCTAATTCTAAAATTTCCCTTATGAGTATTTGGAAATGTTTACTGAATTATGTGCACAGTTGGGATCACAAAACTCATTTGCATAGAATTATAAATTTTATGGAAATAATTAATTTACAATGATTATAATAAAACTTTCTTTGTATTTGATTTTCATTGCATTTATATGAAATGTTAGGCTGTTACATCAAACATACCACAGACCATTTCTCTTCATACCTTGAGGTGATATTCTGAGGAAAAACGTATGTTCTAAGGACCCATGAACTAATGCTCATTTTAAGATTGGTCCATGTGAATAAACCTTTTGTTTATTTTTAAGCAGCTGATTTAGATGAAAGTTTTAATGAACATGAACTGGAGCCTTCATCGCCTAAAAGTAAAAAGAAAAGTCGCAAAGGAAGGCCACGAAAAACTAATTTTAAAGGACTGTCGGAAGATACCAGGTCTACATCCTCTCATGGAACGGATGAAATGGAAAGTAGTTCCTATGTAAGTAGAAAAATGTTGGATTCTTACTTTTGTGGCTACCCGTGTTTATAGGTAAAGTTAATCATTTGAAGTGTTAACTAAGCTTGAGGTACTGATAGCATATTTTTGATGGATTTTTTTCAAGTTTCTTTTTTTCTTTCACATTGCAGAGAGATCGGTCTCCACATAGAAGCAGCCCTAGTGACACCAGGCCTAAATGTGGATTTTGTCATGTAGGGGAGGAAGAAAATCAAGCAAGAGGAAAACTGCATATATTTAATGCCAAGAAGGCAGCTGCACATTATAAGTGCATGGTAAGTACGGTTCTTTTTATATGCTTTTAAATCCAAGTTTTGGAAAGGCATTTAGCTAGTGACCAAATATAGAACTTCCCTCCACAGTATTGGTGTTTTAGAATTAGGAATAGCATATCCTATAATCCCAAATCTTTTTAAAATGTATAATTGACTTATAATATTATATGTTTCAGGCATACACCATAGCAATTCAATGTTTTTATATATTATGAAATGATAACCACAATAAGACTAGTTACCATGTATCATACAAAGTTACTACAATATTATTGACTAAGTCTCCTATGCTCTATATTACATCCCCAGTTCAGTCTCTCAGTCGTGTCTGACTCTTTGTGACCCCATGGACTGCAGCACGCCAGGCCTCCCCGTCCATCCCCAACTCCCGGAGTTTACTCCAATTCATGTCCATTGAGTCAGTGATGCCATCCAACCATCTCATCCTCTGTCATGCTCTTCTCCTCCTGTCTTCAATCTTTACCAGCATCGGGTTCTTTTGAAATGAGTCAGTTCTTCGCATCAGGTGGCCAAAATTTTGGAATTTCAGCTTCAGCCTCATTTCCTTTTGGATGGACTAATTGGATCTCCTTGTAGTCCGAGGGATTCTCAGGAGTCTTCTCCAAGACCACAGTTCAAAAGCATCAGTTCTTTGGCACTCAGCTTTCTTTATAGTCCAACTCTCACATCCATACATGACTACTGGAAAAACCATGGCTTTCACTAGATGGACCTTTGTTGGCAAAGTAATGTCTCTGCTTTTTATTTTTATTTTTTATTTATTTTTTATTTTTTTTGTCTCTGCTTTTTAATATGCTGTCTAGGTTGGTCATAACTTTTCTTCTAAGGAGCAAGCGTCTTTTAATTTCATGGCTGCAGTCACCATCTGCAGTGATTTTGGAGCCCCCCCAAATAAAGTTACTCACTATTTCCATTGCTTCCCCATCTATATGCCGTGAAGTGATGGGACCGGATGCCATGATCTTAGTTTTTTGAATGTTGAGTTTTAAGCCAACTTTTCACTCGCCTCTTTCACTTTCATCAAGAGGCTCTTTAGTTCCTCTTCACTTTCTGCCATAAGGGTGGTGTCATCTGCATATCTAAGGTTATTGATATTTCTCCCCATAATCTTGATCCTAGTTTGTGCTTCATCCAGCCCAGCATTTCTCATGATGTACTCTGCATATAAGTTAAATAAGCAGGGTGACAGCATACAGCCTTGACGTACTCCTTTCCCAATTTGGAACCAGTCTCTTGTTCCATGTCCAGTTTTAACTGTTGCTTCCTGACTTGCATCCAGATTTCTCAGGTCAGCTGGTCTGGTATTCCCATCTCTTTCAGAATTTTCCAGTTTGTTGTGATCCACACTGTCAAAGCCTTTGGCATAGTCAATAAAGCAGAAGTAGATGTGTTTCTGGAACTCACTTGCTTTTTTGATGATCCAAAGATGTCAGCAATTTGATCTCTGGTTCCTCTGCCTTTTCTAAATCCAGCTTGAACATCTGGAAATTCACAGTTCACCTACTGTTGAAGCCTGGCTTGGAGAATTTGGGGCATTACTTTGCTAGCGTGTGAGATGAGTGCAATTGTGTGGTGGTTTGAGCATTGTTTGGCATTGCCTTTCTTTGGGATTGGAACGAAAACTGACCTTTTCCAGTCCTGCTGAGTTTTCCAGATTTTCTGGCATATTGAGTGCAGCACTTTCATAAAATCATCTTTTAGGATTTCAAATAGCTGAACTGGAATTCCATCACCTCCACTAGCTTTGTTTGTAGTGTTGCTTCCTAAGGCCCACTTGACTTCGCATTCCAGGATGTCTGGCTCTAGGTGAATGATCACACCGTCATGATTATCTGGGTCATGGAGATCTTTTTTGTATAGTTCTTCTGTGTATTCTTGCCACCTCTTCTTAATATCTTCTGCTTCTGTTAGGTCCCTACCATTTTTGTCCTTTATTGTGCCCATCTTTGCAAGAAATGTTCCCTTGGTATCTCTGATTTTCTTGAAGAGATTTCTAGTCTTTCCTATTCTGTTGTTTTCTTCTATTTCTTTGTATTGATTACTGAGGAAGGCTTTCTTTGGAACTCTGCATTCAGATGGGTATATCTTTCCTTTTCTCCTTTGCCTTTTGCTTCTCTTCTCTTCACAGCTATTTGTAAGGCCTCCTCAGACAGCCATTTTGCCTTTTTGCATTTCTTTTTCTTGGGGATGGTCTTGATTCCTGTCTCCTGTACAATGTCATGAACCTCCATCCATAGTTCATCAGGCACTCTGTCTTTCAGATCTAATCCCTTGAATCTATTTCTCCCTTCCATGTAAGGGATTTGATTTAGGTCATACCTGAATGGTCTAGTGGTTTTCCCTACTTTCTTCAATTTATGTGTGAATTTGTCAATAAGGAGTTCATGATCTGAGCCACCATCAGCTTCCGGTCTTGTTTTTGCTGACTGTATAGAGCTTCTCCAAGTTTGGCTGCAAAGAATATAATCAATCTGATTTCAGTGTTGACCATCTGGTAATGTCCATGTGTAGAGTCTCCTCTTGTGTTGTTGGAAGAGGGTGTTTGCTATGACCAGTGTGTTCTGTTGGCACAGCTCTATTAGCCTTTGCCCTGCTTCATTCTGTACTCCAAGGCCAAATTTGCCTGTTACTCCAGGTATTTCTTGACTTCCTACTTTGGCTTTCCAGTCCCTTATAATGAAAAGGACATTTTTGGGGGGTGTTAGTTCTAGAAGGTCTTGTAGGTCTTCATAGAACTGTTCAGCTTCTTCAGCATTACTGGTCGGGGCATAGACTTGGATTAGTGTGATATTGAATGGTTTGCCTTGGAAATGAATAGAGATCATTCTGCCGTTTTTAATATTGCATCCAAGTACTGCATTTTGGACTCTTTTGTAGACTGATAGCTAGTCCATTTCTTTTAAGGGATTCTTGCCCACAGTAGTAGATATAATGGTCATCTGAATTAAATTCACCCATTCCAGTCCATTTTAGTTTGCTGATTCCTAAAATGTCGCTGTTAACTCTTGCCATCTCCTGTTTGACCACTTACATTTTGCCTAGATTCATGGACCTAAAATTCCAGGTTCCCATGCAATACTGCTCTTTACAGCATCAGTCTTTACTTCCATCACCACTCACACCCACAACTGGGTTTTGTTTTTGCTGTGGCTCTGTCTCTTCATTCTTTCTGAGTTACTTCTCCACTGATCTCCAGTAGCATTTTGGGCACCTACCGACCTGAGGAGTTCATCTTTCAGTGTCCTATCTTATGCCTTTTCATGCTGTTCATGGTGTTCTCAAGGCAAGAATACCTTGACTTGGTTTGCCATTCCCTTCTCCAGTGGAGCATGTTTTGTCAGAACTCTCCACCATGACCCATCTGTCTTGGGTGGCCCTACATGGCATGGCTCATAGTTTCATTGAGTTAGCCAAGGCTGTGGTCCAGGTGATCAGATTGGTTAGTTCTCTGTGACTGGTTTTCAGTCTGTCTGCCCTCTGATAGAGAAGGATAAGAGGTTTATGAAAGCTTCCTGATGGGAGAGACTGACTGAGGGAGAAACTGGGTCTTGTTCTGGTGGGTGGAGCCATGCTCAGTAAATCTTTAATTCAGTTTTCTGTTGATGGGTAGGGCTGTGTTCCCTTCCTGTTATTTGCATGCCTGCTATGCATGCCAAGTTGCATCAGTCATGTCCGACTCTGCACAACCCTACAGACAGCAGCCCACCAGGCTCCTCCATCCACAGGATTCTCCAGGCAAGAATACTGGAGTGGGTTGCCATTTCCTTCTCCCTGTTATTTACCTGGGGCCAAACTATGGTGGAGGCAATGCAGATAATGGCAACCTCCTTCAAAAGGTCCCATGCAGGCACTGTTACACTCAGTGCCCCCAACCCTGCAGCAGGTCACTGCTGACCCATGCCTTTGCTGAGACTCCTGGACACTCATGGCCAAGTCTGGGTCAGTCTCTTGTGGGTCACTGCTCCTTTCCCCTGGGTCCTAGCATGCACACGCTTCTGTTTGTGCCCTCCAAGAGTCTGTTTCCCCAGTCCTCTGTAAATTCTGGCGGCTCTACGGTGGGGGTAATGGTGGCGTCCTCCAAGAAGGCAGCTACACCCAGGTCTGCTGCATCTAAAGCCCCTGCCCCTGCAGCAGTCCACTGCTGACCCATACCTCCACAGGGACACTCAAACACAGTTCTGTTTCAGTCTCTGTGGGGTCTCTGGGTCCTGGTGGACACAAGGTTTGTTTGAGCCCTCTGAGCATCTCTTTTAGATTATGTTCTATAATCCCAAATCTTCATAAACTCTAGATTTTAAAATATATAGTGTTTATGATTTTAGTGGGATTTAAAGTAATCCTGATTGTCGTTACTATGTTCCAGATAATCCATAGTTAACAGTCTTCTAACTAAAAACATCACCTTTATAAACTTGTCTTGGAAGCTGTGTTTAGACCCCACTATAACCTGGTAAAAATTTCTCTTATTGTATTTCTTACACTGTATTGCAATAATTCATTTATAAGCTGTAATTCCTTGAGGGTAAAAATTATATCTTATCTTTGCATCCTTAGATACAGGTCTGACATATAGTATATGTAAGCATTTTTGAAATAGGTTGTATTGAAATTATTTATCCCATTGATGATTAGCTTTTAAAAATTATATTATTTATAGAATTCCCTAGTGGTCCAGTGGTTAGGACTCTACACTTTCCTTGCTGAGGGCCTGGGTTCAATCCCTGGTCAGGGAAGGAAGATCCCACAAGTCATGTGACATGGCCCCAAATTTTTAAAAAAATTATATTACTTATTTCAGGAGTTCTTAATCAGAGATGCATATCAAATTTACCTGGGGAGGTTTTTCCAAAATGCATATCCCTGGAGTAGATCCCAAACATGTCTAGTTGGAAAAAGAAATCTCCAGGTGATTCTGATCTGTATCTGTGGTTGTAATTTGTCATTTGAAACAATTTTTTTAAACTTTGTGGAAATGTAAAATAGTTGACATGACAGGATGACACTGCTGAACTCTTTTTGTTTAATGAAGCATTTAATCTTGTTTCTGTACTGGCAATATTAGTTTTATTCCATTGTTCTTATTTTGAGTTATATTTTAATCAGACATGTGACTAGATTAAAAAAAATATTTGAGTCGTATTTGATTAAGGAAAAGTCATCTTTCTCAGGATATTAAAATAATGTAACACATTTGTGCACACATTGTGTAATCTTTTTCTCACAAGGATTCTGAATATTACATGTTTTTACATTTTTCTTCTCTAGTTATTTTCTTCTGGCACCGTGCAGCTCACAACAACTTCAAGAGCAGAATTTGGAGATTTTGATATTAAAACTGTACTGCAGGAGATTAAACGAGGGAAAAGAATGGTCTGTGCTTTTATGTTTATGCTATGCAACGTTACTCTTCTGACTTTGTGCTTTAAATTTAGAACATATCTTAAATTCATCCAGTTACCAAAAATTTTAATATAAAGTAGTTCATGTGTTAAAGCAAAGTATATATTTGACTCATTTGTAATATAATAAAGAATGCTGATGTTACTGAAAGTTATTCTTCTTTCTATGTAACTTCATTACTTAAGAGAATTATACAGAGATTTATATTTCAGGGTATTTTGAGAGTCTTTTAATAAAATAAATGAAGATGTGAATGTGACACACCTTATTAAGTTTAAAATGTTAAATTGTTTAAGTTCTCTTCAAGAAAAATTTCATGACCCCAATAGAGTATTGAGAACCTCCCCATGTTGTTATTCATTCTTTTTTTTTAAATAAAAGGAAAAGATTTTTTTCAGAGCCTTCTGTTTAAAGTTCACATACATAGTTGTCTTTTAATATGTTTATCATAGCTTTAAAGTTTCCTTTAAAATGTGCCTAAGTCTCGTGTTTTTAAACATACTGAATTACTAATAAATAGCTTTAAGAAATATTGGCATCTTTATTTGATCACTTACTCCTTTACAGTTTATAAATATTATAAAATGTTCTAGGAATACAAAATATTTAAGACAGCAGTTGTCTCTAGAAATGACTTTATTTTAAAAATTTTTATTGTGAAAGTTTTCTAACATCAAAGTTAGAAAGACTAGTAACACGTCTATCCATCACCTTGACTCATCAAGAATTTGCGGCACTCGTTTCATCTATGCCTTTTATTCTTGTTGCTTGAAGTATTTTAAAGCAGAGCTGAGACTTCATATCATTTCACCTCTACATATTTCAGTATGTATCTCTTAAAAGTTGGGCATTTTCTTACCTAACCACAATGTTATTACAATTTACAAATTAACAATGAGTCTTCAGTATCATTTAATACCTAGTTTGTATTTCCCCAGTTGTCTTAAAGCTATCTTTTTAAAGTTGGTTTGTGTGAATCAGAGGAGGTTCACACATTACACTTGGTTGTTACATGTCCCTTAAGTAATTTAGGGCACTCCATCCTCCCTGTCTTTATTGTTTCTGTTTTGTTGTATGCCATTGACTTGTTGAAGAAAAAGGATTAATTGTCCTATAGAACATCCCACATGTTTTATTTGTCTGTTTGCTTTTTCACAATGCCATTTACCTTGTCCCTCTATCCACCAGATTTTCTTTTAAAGTGGAAGTTAGATGTAAAAAACTGATTAGATTCAGTTTTCAACATTTTGGGGGGTAAGAACTCTTCACAGGTGGGACTATATCGTCCATATTTTATCACATCAGACAAGTCATAATGTCTGATCCTTGGATTCAGGTGGTGAGTCAATCCCTCCATTGTGAAGTTCCCCTTCGATCTGTTTCAGACATTGCTGATCTTTGTCTGAGTTGATTAGAAATGACTTTTTCTCTGTGGAACTGCATTTTTCAAGGTGCAAAGATTATTGATAGCACCTGTTCCATTTAAATCCAGTTCAGTTTCTTGATACTTTGATTATTCTTTTAAAAAAGGAAACTCCTTTAAAACAGAATGTGGAGTATTAAAAAAAAAATAAAGGGGAAAACAATCATATTATGTTGAGCAATGTTGTTATGTCATACATCTGAAGTCAAATAGGTGACTAGGATAACAATTCAGTTCTCTTGATCAGCTTGCTTACTTCTACGCTGTTGACCATTAGTGTCAGCACTAACCTAGCATTTTCCCATATGTGCTTCAAAGGAAATCGCTCCATCAAGATGCTCTCCCACTGCTCCAAAATTAAAAGGGCATCTGAAATTCAATAAACTTGGAAATTGTTTACTATACCCTCCTTCCTGGAGGAGAGGCTGTTAGAAAGTTCTGCAATCAAGTAATCTGTTTAAAAACTAGCATTTCTCAAACTTCTTTGACTATGAAACTCTTTTGCCAACAATCACCTTAAGTCTTACGAGAATTTCAGCCCCTTAGTCTCTTTCTGCCCTTTTGCCTACTTGGTAGCAATCCCTTTCTGGGGGGCATTGCTTTCCTATCTTCTCATTCTTCCTCCGGTCATAATAAGAAAGGGACTGATTGCAGAGAAGAGAAGAAGCTAACCACTAAAATACAGAATATATTTTTATGTGTGTTTGCCAGTATTAAGGAGTGTTCCCTTTATGTTTCAATGTCAGATTGCTAATGGTTAGTAGAGTTAAATAATGGAAACATCAGGGGTGACTACATATTAGAAAGTCAAAGTATGATTTAGATTGAAACATTATTTAAGATATATGCTATAAGTTCAGTGCACTCTCTTTTAATAGCAAAACTTTTCTTTGTAACATGGAATGTTTGGCTGAAATATGGCTAAAATAGAAAAAATAAGATTGCATAAACTTGGAAATACTGCTTATAATTATTCTTTCTCTTCCCTTAAACAGAAATGTACACTTTGCAGTCAGCCCGGTGCTACTATTGGATGTGAAATAAAAGCCTGTGTTAAGACTTACCATTACCACTGTGGAGTACAAGACAAAGCTAAATACATTGAAAATATGTCACGAGGAATTTACAAGTAAGAGAACAACAATTGTCCATTTTCCTAAACTTGGCAGTAAGTAACTGCCCTTAAATAGATGACATTAGTTTACTTGCTCGCTCTTCTTAGGTGATGTTTAGCCAAGTATAGAATACTGAGGACTCTGTACAGAGTACTGCAATGACATTTTCCTGTGCCTAGACATCTCTGGATTAGTTTGTTTATCCAGTGTTTGTTATGCTTCCTATGTGCCTGGCATTGGGCTAGGAGCTGGGCATACAACAGTGATCAAAATGGATACAGACTGTGTCTTCATGGAAGCTCACAGTCTAGTGGGAGAAACATATCAGTCAAATGGCCACATAAATAAATATACAATCACAAACTTCATAAATGGTATAAAACAGTGATCCTCAACTTTTTTGGCACCAGGTTTCTGGTTCCGAACCAGAAGACAGTTTTCCCATGGACTTGGGGGTGGGGGTGGGGGGATGGTTTCAGGATGATTCAAGCCCATTACATTTATTGTGCTAATGATAATCTTTATTTGCAGCTACTCCCCAGCAATAGCATCACCACCTCAACTCCACCTCCAACCATCAGGCATTAGATTCTCATGAGTGTGCAACCTAGATCGCTTGCACGTGCAGTTCACAGTAGAGTTCGCCCTTCTGTGAGAATTCAGTGCTGCCACTGATCGGACAGGAGGTGGAGCTCAGGCAGTAATGCAAGCAATGGGGAGCAGCTGTAAATACAGA
Organism: Ovis aries; assembly: GCF_016772045.2. Classification (NCBI taxonomy): domain Eukaryota; kingdom Metazoa; phylum Chordata; class Mammalia; order Artiodactyla; family Bovidae; genus Ovis; species Ovis aries. Next base: position 100,596,353 of record NC_056080.1, on the reverse strand, counting down.
TGAAACTTGGTTTCCTCACTCACCGCTCACCTCCTGCTGCGCAGCCTGGTTCCTAAACAGGCCATGGACTGGTACTGGTGGGGGTTGGGACCCCTGATGTAAAAGTTCTGTTACAAAGTGCTGTGAGAGCATATAATGAGGAGGAGCTAACCTAGTCTATAGTAGAGAAGTGTCTAGGAATTTCCTTAAGGAAATAGTGCTTGAGCTGAGATATGAAAGGCAAAATGGATGTGGGTGTTGGGAAGGTGTTCTAGGCAGAGAACAGTGTGTGCAAGGCCCTAAGGTGGTACCCAAGCCAGGGTGCAAATGGTGGTGGGGGGGGGTGATGGTAGGAGACCACTGCTGAAAGTCCAGGCGAGAATTGCTGGTAGATTAGAATAGTAGTTGTGAAGATAGAAGTCTAAAGGTACTCTTGGAAGACTGATGAAAGAGTAAGGTTTGGAGATTTGGGATTATATGTTACCTTCATTTTTTTATTGTCTTCTCCTTACCTGTGCTGCATTGGACTAGTGGTATCAATATGAATCTATAATGGTTCCGATTGTTTAGTCAAATGGAGAATAAGTTGATAGGGATCCCTGAATATTTATTTATTTGGTTTGTCTTTGCAAGTTGTAAAGGACTTCTTTGCTCTCACATTCCCAGTGTGCAATAAACCAATGACCCAGAGTCAACTACTTCATGGACAAAGCAGTTTGTGTCAGCAGTCACCAAGCCATCTGGGTAACTGCAGGAGGTGCTAATGCTGTGTTATAAACTTGGCCAAACTTTGCTTAATAATAAAGGCACATGTTTTCCAAATGAATTCCATCAAGCCTTTAAGGAACAGATAATTCCCGTGTTATTTTTAAAAGTCCAGCACATAGCAAAAAATTGGAAAACTTCTTGATTCATTCTGTAACACTTTCATAGTTGTGACACTAAACCTGACAAAGATACCATTTAACAACAGAAATTTAAGAACTAGAGACTGATCTTACTTTTATAAATATATGTACCAAAATCCAAAATAAAATACTAGAAAATCAAGTCCAGGGCTGTAGTCTAACAGTTTCAAGATTATTCAAAATTAGGAATGTGACCTATTAAAATTACTAAAGAAAAATCCTAGCGCTTTCTAATGGAAACTGAAAAGACGTTTGATATCATTCAACATCCATTTCTGAATTTTAAAGTAAAGTAGCAAAAGTGCTCTTGGTTGTAAGCTAGGAGTCTTACTGGAGTGTTAAGAGAAAAAAACAGCTGCTTTGGCGTTAAAGTAAATGGACCACGGTTCTTAACCAGAAGGTAGAGGGAGCCCTCTTTAAAAATGGTCATGCCTGGGCCCTACCCTTACAGTAGGCTGGGGCCCAAACCATGTATTTTATGACTCACCAGGACTTCCCTGGTGGCTCAGATGGTAAAGCGTCTGTCTACAATGTGAGAGACCTGGGTTCGATCCCTGGGTTGGGAAAATTCCCTGGAGAAGGAAATGGCAACCCACTCTAGTACTCTTGCCTTGAAAATCCCATGGACAGAGGAGCTTGGTGCAGGCTGCTATCCATGGGGTCGCAAAAAGTCAGGCACGACTGAGTGACTTCACTTCACTTAAGTGATTCTCAAGTTCATCTCTAATTGAGAACCACTGTACCAATACACTTTCATTCAGATCAGCAACAAGACGAGGGTGCCAACTACCAAAGTCACTTCCACTGTTCTTCTGGAGGGTTAAGCTAGTACAACAAGGAAAGGAAGGAAAATGTATAGTAAATATTGTGAAGGAGAAAAAATTGTCAATATCATTGATTTCATTGTCTACCAAGAAAATGCAAATAAATCAACTCTGAATTTATTAACAATTTATAAGAGCTCACTCAGTAAGGCTGCTGAATATGAGATGAATTTTTAAAAACAATTCCATGACAGAAAAAGCCCCACAGTTCCATGGCAACACACTCCAGTACACTTGCCTGGAGAATCCCATGAACAGAGTAGCCTGGCAGGCTATAGTCCATAGGGTTACAAGAGATTGAGACATGACTTAGCAACTAAACAACAAATAGCTAGTTAAAAAATGTAAAGGAAAACTGTCTCCCACTCCCTCTCCAACTCTTACCCCTCTTCACACACACACATATATATACCAAAGGTGAACTTTGTTTTAAAAAAATAGCATCTTACACAGGACCCCAGTGAATGACCAAGTATATTATGATCCTTGATAGACTCAACTTTGAAAGATACCTGTTCTTCCCAAGTTATATATTTTAATACAATTTTAACGAAACCCAACTTTTTGACAGTTTTATCTAAAAAAGTAAATGTAGTAATATTGTCTATTAGTAATGATTGTTGCCTTATATAACTGGAAAAAGAAATAGAAACTTAAACAAGATAGAAGTTTGTTTCTCTTCTGAAAGACGTCCAGGGGAAAGCAGTGGTAGGCAGCTTTTCAGTGTTAATCATTGGTCCCCATTTCCTTCTTCCCATTGTCTCCTCCTTCCATAGGAAGCAGGAGGAAGCAGGGGCAAAGGAACATGAAACGACAAAGTTGCTGTTGCTCCACCTGAGTCAGGCTTTAATCAGCCTTCCTGGAATTTCCATACACTCAGCATCTCATTTGCCAGAATCTAGTCACATGTCCAAAGGAGTCTGGGAAATATACTCTTAGTGGACACATTGCTACCCAAACAAAATATGGTTTAGTACTATGTAGGTAAGGGCAGGGATAGATGTTGGAGTAGCCAACTAATCTTTATCACATGAAGCCAAGAAAAATTTTAATGCAGTTGAGAAGAGAAATCTTCCTGTTATATATCAAAGCCAATCATATAGTATAGTAGTGAAAATAATATGGTACTGGCCCAGGGATAAAGATCACTGAAGACAGATCCATATCTTTGTTGGAATCTTAGAATCTAAGAAGATGCCTTAGTGGGTATTGGCACTAACAAGCAATGGAACTTCTTACACATACATGTTTTTGCACTGTTGTCTGCTCAGTCCACACAAGCAGACTAGTAGTAAAAGATATATATTGTTTAAGGTTTAGGTCTCCAGTGATAAACTGCTCTCCATTTTATATCTGTGGTTCTTTAGAGAATTAAAATATTTTGCTTTTATTTGGGGGGAAGCAGAGTTTACAGAGGAAGTTTCCTCTCCTGGTTAACCTGTGTGTGTTGCCAGTAAGGACTTGGACGCCATTAAAACTAATTTTAGAAAGGGAAATGTTCACAGAGTTGGAGGCTTTCTGCTTAGAGAAGTCGTAATGTTTCAATGATGTGCTTAGTCACTCAGTCTTGTCCAACTCTTTGTGACCCTTTGGATTATAGCCTGCCAGGCTCCTCTGTCCATGGGATTTATCTTTCAGGCAAGAATACTGAAGTGGATTGTCATTTTCTTCTCCAGGGGATCTTCCTGACCCAGGGATCAAACCTGTGTCTCCTCTGTCTCCTGCATTGCAGGCAGATTCTTTACCCGCTGAGCCATCAGGGAAGCCCTCAGTCCCAATATAGTCTACCAATTGAACTGAACTGAATTGAACTGAATGTTTGTTAAGTTGCCAGGGGAACAGAGCTAAAGAGTTAACCAAAGGTGAAATTCTCATGCAGAAAGGGGAAATATTTTTATTAACATTTCACCTACAATAGCAAGAAGAAAAGAAAGAAAGGAAAAAGATCAGAATTCCATCAAGAGACTTAGTAAATGAATTTTAGTACATACAAGCATCTAGTGGAATGCTATGCAGCAGTTAAAGAATAAAGTAGACCCACGTGCAGAGTTGTGAAAGAGGTATTTCCAGTCAGGGGGGGAAAGTTGCATAATTCTGTTTTAGCATATGAAAAGTACATGCATACAAGATATGTGTATACATGTATACATGCATACAAGATATATGGATTTTTTAAAGCCTGTTTGTCCAAATTATATTTAGATCCCATCACATTATAAGATTGTTTTTGGCCACACTGCACAGTATGTAGGATCTTAACTTCCTGACCAGGGACCAAATCCATGCTCCCCGCATTTGAAGCACAGAGTCTTAATCACTGGACCACCGGGGAAGTCGCATGGTTTTTATACATAGAAAAATTTCTAGGAGTATAGTCAGCAAATGTAATAGTTGTCACCTCTTATTCATTGCATAGGGAAGGAGAAGAGACAATTTTATATTCTCCTTTATATAGTTCATGAGCAATACATTATTTTTTAAAGTAGCCAATAATACTTTATTTTTAATTTTATTTACTTATTTATTTTATTTGGCTGGGCTGGGTCTTAGTTGTGGCATATGGGACCTAGTTCCCTGACCAGGGATTGAACCCCAGCCCCCTGCATTGGGAGCATGGAGTCTTAGCCACTGGACCACCGGGGAGTCCCCCAATAATATTTTAGAATAACAAGCTCATTTAAAATATTGAAAATCAAATATATGGAGAATTATTGTATTTAAATTTTAACTTTATTTAGATATTCTTTTTGCAATAGTTATCTATTTTCATTTCCGAAAGAAAATGGAAACTATAGATAAAAATAAAACTTACTATCAACTTTAATTCTAGCATCAAAGGTAACTTTTAAATCTTTTTTTTTAGTTTTTTTTTTTTTAAATTTTAATATCTTTAATTCTTACATGCGTTCCCAATCTTTTGGAATATTTTCTTCTAGACATTTATGTGATTATTTACATGTATACATTTAAAAATCCAAACTTTCTTATATATAATATTTTATAACCTATTTTCCACTTCCTGTATCTTTAGTAGAGGCATTTTTTCTGTGATGTTAAACAGTAGTACATCACCATTTTAATGGTTGTTTAGTATTCCATTGAATGTGTGATTTAGCTTGTTTAATCAGTTCTTTTAGATGTTTAGATTTTTTTTTTTTTAGTTGTTAGAACACCATGTTGCAGTGGTCATCTCTGAACAAAAATATTTGGACTGGGATCTATGATGATTTGAAATGTTCTTTTTATTTTTTCACATTGAAATTTGTTTCTAGAAGGTGGAATCTAGCTTTTTTCATGGAGACCATTGAGTTCAAATAAGTCCATAACCAAGTAGTTTGGGGAGAGAAGAATGGGCAGATAGGAGGAAATGAAAGGAGGAATATTTCTGTATGAAATGGCTTCCTTCCCTTCTTTCTTTACCAGTCCTCTCTGGATCATGAATCAGTTCAGTTCAGTTGCTCAGTCATGTCTGACTCTTTGCGACCCCAGGAACTATAGCACTCCAGGCCTCCTTGTCCATCACCAACTCCCAGAGTTTACTCAAACTTATGTCCATTGAGTTGGTGATGCCATCCAACTATCTCATCCTCTGTTGTCCCCTTCTCCTCGCCTTCAATCTTTCCCAGCATCAGGGTCTTTTCAAATAAGTCAGTTCTTTGCATCAGGTGGCCAAAGTATTGGAGTTTCAGCTTCAGCATCAGTTCTTCCAATGAATATTCAGGACTGATTTCCTTTACGATGGATCATGAAGATATTCATATTAAAAAAGCAAGGGAAGATTATATAGTGATCTTTGTATCCTGTTTTATTTTATTTCTAAACTATATAAATATGTAGTTTTCTAAAATTTTAGCCTCCCACCATAAAACAGTAAGTTCTGTGACAGCAGAGATCTTCTTGGACTGGTTGACTCCTGTGGCCTAGGTGTCCATACTGGGGAAAGACATGTAATAGGCCTATAGGAAATAGTCCTTGAGTGAAAAATAATCCCAGAAAAGATTAATATTTTTCTAACAAAGAGCTCATCTTTTAGATAAAATTCTGTTATAAAAATTTCTAAAACTATACAACTCCTAGTCTCAGCAGGTACCAAGTTATTGCCACAATTGTTTCATCTACATTTTTTTTCTTTCTGAGCTATGTTAAAGCAGAATCCCAGATCTTCTGTCATTTTATCCTTATATACTTTAGTATCACTATGCGATTATTATCACACTTTTTAAAATTAACAGTGAATTCTTAGTATCATCTCATACCCAGTCCACTTGCACCTTTCCCCAGTTGTCTTGAAAATGTTCTTTTGGCCTTGATTTGTTCACATTTCAATACATTCACAGTCCTTATATAGCATTTAATGGAAGTCTCTTAAGTTTCTGTCAATAAAGAGCAGTCCCCACTCCACTCTTGCCTTTTCCTCCTGCTTATTGAAGAACCCTGATAAGTTGTCCTGGAAAAGCCCCTTGTCCTAGATTTTATCTATTCGCTTGTTTGTGGTTTCATATACCTCATTTCGTACCCCTCTATTTCTTGCATTTATAACTTGGTTCAAAGGCTTAATTAGATTCAGGTTGTATTTTGAAGGAAGATACTTCACAGGTACACTATAAAAAAGTCTCACTCTTGATATTTGAAGTCATGATTTAAAAAATGATTCCTAATGTGCAGTGTTTGAAGAGTAGAAATTCTCCATAGTTCTTTGAAAATTATTGAAAATGTTTTAAGAATAAAAAGTGATGAGCCAAACTATGTCAGAAGTCAATTATCCTTGTTGCCCCCCCGACCCCACCTCTGCCGTTTATTCTACTCACTTGTTAGAAACTTTCATGTTAAAGCTCTCTTACATTGTCTGTGGCAGATGAATTCTTATGTGATCATCTTTTATCCATTACTGCCCACAAGAGGGCATCTACTGAACATTTTTTAAGCATTGTTCCATCTTGTCATCTAGTGTATAATTGTCTTAAAACTAAGCTCAGATCATCCCCCACCCTTCTTTGACTATGGTGGAGATGATTGATTGTGCAAAATATGTTGGTGCGTATATAGTAAAGCACCAATAGTAAAGCTTCCCTGGTGGCTCAGATGGTAAAGAATCCACCTGCCAATGCAGGAGACCTGAGTTTGATCCCTGAGTTGGGAACATCCCCTGGAGAAGGCAAAGGCTACCCACTCAAGTATTCTTGCCTGGAGAATTCCATGACCAGAGGAACCTGGTGAGCTACAGTCCATGGGGTCACAAAGAGTCAGACAAAACTGAGCAACTGACACTTTCACATATATACTGAAAATTGATATTATTTTATGTTGGCTGAAAACCTTTTTAATCTCATTGGGCAAAGTGAGGAATTGCCTTATATTTGGACATATGTGGTAACTTTCATCCTAAACCAGAGGTTTTATTTGAGATGAAGTTTTGTATCTCATTAATAGAGTGCTTTCCTTTCTATTAAATAGAAATGAACCTTTACCTAATTTTGGAGTGTTTTTAAGCATGGATGAGGAGACCATATTTTAAATGGGCATCAACCTCATCCACTAATGATGTAAATATGTTCTCATCAATAATGACAAAACATTTTGAGATTTTTATCTTTCATCATTGTAGACTATATTGTAAAAATCATAGTGGAAATGATGAGAGAGATGAAGAAGATGAAGAACGAGAGAGTAAAAGCCGAGGAAAAGTAGAAATTGATCAGCAACAACTAACTCAGCAGCAGCTTAATGGAAACTAGGTATGAAAGTTAACTATATTGGCTGTGTTGTCAAAATACAGTACACACTGATAAATATATATTGAACTAATAATGTGCAGTTTGGTTTTTTTTTAATGCTATTATATTTAGTTAAGCATGTTACTAGAATGCTGAGGATGTGTAGGCTTGCATAGTTTTTCTTTTCTTTTAACTAGCTGATTTTGTAACTGTAAAAACAAGCTATCCACTTTATCAATAAATGTAGTTTGTAGTGTCAAACCAATAAGATATTCTTGCTCCTCAATAACATTTTATTTATTGTGCTCCCTTCAAGCATCATATTTTACATTTTTTTATCATCTTTTAAACAGGTTCATGGGACAGAGTTAGAAAACTGGGAATGAATAAGACATCCATAACTACTATTCTTTTTTCACTGTTTTCTAAAATCAAAAAGGGTTTGTAACTTTTTACTGCCCAACTCTTAGATCCTTCATTGAACTGCCTAAAAGCATCTTGTTTGTTTTATGAGCCTTCACTAGATGGCAGATTTGACATGTTGATATTACGTAGCTGTAGTTTGCAGTTTCTGGGAAGCAATTGAAACACTATTAACCCTGTGTATAGTGTCAACAGTTAAAGCAGACATTGAAATGAAGTAAGCTATATTTCTGGACTGAACAAAGTTCTACTGTTTAGAATGTCTAAGTTTGTTTAGTGGATTCATACTCAAGGGAAAGCGTAAGCAAATTTCACTTTACAGTGCAAACATGCCTCTGGTGGCAACACATGGGAATTTTTGAATTTTTTTTCCACGCTCAAGTAACGGAGGCTAGAAATGAAGAGAACCTTCTTTTTCTCTTGGCTTTGACAGCACATGCTAAAAAATCTCTTCCAAGAAGTGTGCTAAAGCTTTTCATTTGGTTCCTGTTAAAGTTGTTCTCACTGACCAGCATGGACTCGGGCAACTGGTGATTATAAGCTTTGAGCTCCAGTGCTTATGCCAAAATTCTCTTGACAGTAAACCTCTTCTCTTTTCATGTCATACAAAGAGCTTCTAGCAAAATGATTGGATCCTTTCAAGTTTAAACTAACATTTGGCAACAGCAAATGAAACCTCTTTAAGATTTAAGGGGTTACCACTTACTAAGGACTTTAGCCACCATGTCTGAAACTTGTTCCTCTCAAGTGCCGTGTTTTTGTGGAACACTTCATATATTGGCCCAAAGTATGTAAGGAGGTCTCATGTGCTGTAGAAGAAAAAAAACAACAGTCTTTGCATAAAACAGTATTTATTTTTAATTTTGTGACCACTATTTTAGAAACTTTATTTAATGTTTTTAATGTTTTCATTCATTGCTTTGCTTATCTATAAAATAGGCTTCTGTGACCTATTTTTCTTCTGGTAACGTTCAGTATTGTTTTATTGATCATCAGAATTGTTTCTCAAAGCCTAAGAACCCAGCTTTTTAGAAAGGATTTTCACACTGGCATTTCTAGCTAGTGATATTTTCTTCCATTTACCTGCTGAAGCACATTTATCTATTTCTTTATGGCAAAACCAAAAAAAACTTTAGTTGTGTTCTGCCTAATATTACCATAGCACCTCAGTATCAAGGGTAGGGATTCTGATTTCTGGTTTATTAACCTACCACATTAAAGCAGATTAGCCAACAAGAAATAACATGTTAACTTGACTGTACGTTGAGATGTTCTGCAGCTTATGGAAAAGCATCTTAAAAATGTAACAGGTGGAAAATTACACTGTGCTTAATGACTGATTTTTTTTATAACTGCTAGTCCCTTAAAGTCACATTTGTCAAGTGTGTATTCACACATTTACTTAAATCAAGGGACTCAATGATTGCTTTATTTTAACCATCTTTTATTATTTTTAGAAGGAAACTAGCTTTAGTAGTGGATTGCCCTATACGTTGTTCTCCTTTTGCTCTAAATATACCATTGGATTTTTTTGTGTATGTATGTGATGAATTTTCAAAATTCACCATGACTTGAAGTGCAACGACAGATCTAGATGTTTGTTTACCAAGCTATGTGACTTTTCCCAAAGGATCTGTACTTTATTTCCTTACAGCAGCTTGAAACCCATTATTTTAAATCTTTGAATCACTGTGTCTAGATCATTTTTACATTGTGTGCCATAGACTTACCCACGGAATAATAGAGCACCTTCATTTTTGGACAACTACTGTAATGATATTTTTAGGAAAAATGGAAGGTGCCAAGGGGTAATAATGGCCAGTCAATAATCATGTAATGATCTTCAAATACTATAGCTGTCAGTTAATAAATTTGTTATGTAATAAAGTGTATGACTTTGTATGGGTTTCTTCAACCCTTTCTCTGCCACTAGCAACCAGAATAGCACTTTACCATTTGGTTGGCTAGATAAGTGGCTGGCTACCTATTTTTCTCACTGTGGTGTCATTGGCTAAACAGTCTTTCATTAAAAATTGAAATGTAAATTGAAGTCACATGAAAAATCACCTTTGGTTGTAAACTTCCAATATTTTGATTCTCTATCCATGTTTTCGTCACATGCTGAGTAAAAGTGCCTTACAATGTAAAAATTGTACAGTACTTATGTTCCCAAGTAGCATCATCATCTTTTGGGTAGTAATTACATTGTGGTATGAATATTTAGAAAAATGGACCTCAGCAGTGTATTTACTGTTCATCTCTTAAGTCCTTAACTGTAGTTTTAATAAGCATGACATTATTTGATAAGTATATAACATTTACATCATTTCCAAAAATACTGCCATGACTGTCCTTTATGCATATTTTAGCTTAAAATTTTGAAGCATTTTTTCTTTTTTCCTTTTTTCCCTTTTTTTTGTTTTGTTTTTGTTATCAATATTAAACAGTGTAATCTTTGCAAGCATATATTGAAGATTATTCTGGAGCATTTATTGCCTTACCAGAAATGTTAGTAAGAAATGTTCTTTAGAGTAGAAAGATAGACTTGAGTTTCTATACTTTAATGAGCTCTTTGTTCCTGGGGGGAGGGGGGTGGGAAGGGTGAGTTTTACTTTCATCTCAATTTATTAAAAACCCACAACTGAAGTACATTTTATTTCAAGGATCAGCAGTTTGAGAATTTCAGATAGTACTTGCTCAGGAGTACGTGTTACTCAAGATACTAAGAGAATAACAAGATATGTAGATCTACTGTTGAATCAGAATCTATGTACTTGAACAAATGTGTGAATCTTAAATATCTCAAAGCAAAAGAAAAGTGTTCTAGAATGTTGTTGCTTTTTTAAGAAGCACTAAAGTTAGACCAAGGTATACAGTTTTGTTCTAACAGACATTTAGGTTATTGTAAAGATAAGGAATGCATTATGGGTCAAAATCAAACATTCCTCTCATATTATGTATATTTTGTTCCTGTTATATTGGCTTTATTTTCAAAATTGTAGTTTGTAGTATTAGTTTCCTTTTATTGGTATTCTTGCATATACTATTCATTCAATAAATGAGTTATGACTTTCATGTTTGTACTTATGTCTTTTTTGTGCAAGGGTATGATGAAGCTTATCTGTAACTGCAATAGTATTATGTTCCTTTTAGTCTTGCTATTATTTCAAGGTGAAATGCCTAGCTTGTTTAATAACTTTGTGGTTAAATAAGTATGAGAGAGAGAAAAATGTGAATTTGAATTAATTTTGACGTTTCACACATAAGGCCTTATCAGCGAGAGAAACAGCAAATCTTTCAAAAGTATGATAGAACTGCATTACATCTTGTTTCTTTTATCATTACAGGATTCATATACCTGTGACTTACATCAGATCCTCTGAAACCTAGTTAGAAGGTGATTTTAAAGATAAACCCAAACTCCTAGTATAGTTTATCAGTTTGCTCATAAGGGTGCAAGGTTAATATCCTTGTCATAAAGGAATTCCACCTTAAAGATTTAAATGTACTCCCTTTACTGTGGACAACTTATTTCTAGCAGTAGTGCTCATATATTGGGGTGGTCCTATTGAGGGCAGAAATCAAAGTTTTAGTTGGTAGAATATGCTCATTCCATACATATAATTTCTAACCTGCATGCCTGCATCCCTACTCAAAGAGGAAAAAAATCAAGCAAGAGATTTCTGATTAATGCTGGAACTAGAACTATAGTGTGCTTTATTGCAGATGTTACCTGTCATGTTTGAGTGAGTGTGTGTGTGTGTGTGTGTGTGTGCACGCACATTGAAAATCCATTACTTAGCTTCATTTTAATTACCCAATAAAAATATGGAGAAGAGAATTGGGTGCTTTTCTTCAGCTAATTGAAACTATTTACAGCTGGGGTTTGGGATTGGGGTGTTTTTGTTTTCTTTTTTCAGCATTGCTGAGGTCATTCCAAAGCATAAATGCGGTAGAATTTCCTAGGAAAATTCTATGGCCAGTCCATGTTTTTAAGAGAAAAACCCAGTCCCTGTGACAGTGCTGCTTTATGTATCAACCAGTATTACATAATTTTGCCTTGTTCAGATAATGAGGTAACCAAACTTGAAGGACAAATCAAAAATATAGTCTTGATTTTTATTCAGAAGATGAAAGCTATAAAATACCTATGGAAGTTAATCATAAGTTACTATGGAAGTTAATGATAGCATTTTACTTTGTTACACTGTAGCAGACATTTCTGCCTGTGGTAAATGTACTGAAGTCAACCAGACCCAGGTCCTTGTCAAGATAGTGGATCCATAAACTCCCAAATTCTACCTTTGCCTATACACGTCTATAGACTTACAAATGTGTTTTATGTTGGGGGTGGGACCAGTGGTGGGGAGCTAGGGAAGGTACAACTGGGCAAAAAGCATTCTGCTATGTGATGATAATAGTCTAATAGATTTATGTGAAAACAAAAGTACTGTTTGAAGAGGCAACCTTTTAAATGGGACCTGAGAGAGAAAATGTTCAAGGGAGTGTTAGGAGCAGGGAGGTAGAAATAAACTGTAATATGGACACTGGATTTAGAGCTGTTGAGTTTCTATAAAGTCATATATACTAAAGGGTAAGGGTTTTTCTGTTTGAGTAGCTTTAAAATCAGAGCTATTTACAGATTTTTATTTATTAAAGTCATATATAGCCATAAAAAGAAATGAAGTGCTGATTCATACTAAACATGGATGAAGCCAGCTTACTACACTATGATCATCATAGTGTAGGATTCTGTTTATATGAAATGTCCAGAAGAGGCAAATTCATAGAGACGGAATGCGGATCAGTGGGTGCCAGGAGCTGTGGGGGGGTGGGGGCGGGTAAGAAATAACTGGCATGGAGTTTCTTTGGGGGTGATGAAAATGTGTGAAATTAAATAGTAGTGATAGTTATACAACTTTGTGACTATACTAAAAACCACAAATTATATACTTCAAAGGGTGAATTTTATGTTATGTGAACCTTACCTCAGTTTAAAAAAATGTAGTCATTGTGCAACATGAAAATATACAGATGCATAAAGCAAAATGCTAAAATGCCCCTTTTCCACCAGCCTATTCCCCTATACTTGATGTGTATTCTGCCAAATGCTTATGTTAAGATATAACTTAGCATAAATAGTCTCATGCTGTACTTCCAGTTCTGCACCTTGTCTTTTTCACTTGAACAACACTATAAAGGGTCAGCACAACTAGATTTCTCACATTCTGTTTAGCAGCGCCATGGCATTGGAGTGTATGGATGAACTGGAGTTCTGTCCAGTCTCATGTATATCTTCATGTTCTTAAGCAATTCATTTCTTAGGCTATATTTTAGAAGTGGAACTTCTAAGTAAAGGGTATGTACATTTAAAGTTTTGATTTTAAAAAATCACCATCCAAAAAATTTGTACCAATTTAAAAGTCCACCTATAGGGACTAAGCTTCCCTGCTCTGCTACTCCAAAGGAGTGCTTTTTAATGAAAAAGAGGTGTGGAGCCTTTAAAAAAACATACATGCTCTATAGAGAATTCTGTGGAGTTTTGATTTTGTTGTAAAGACCAAAGAGACTATATCTCAGAGTGGAATATGAATTATTTTGGAAAACTGGACACTATATTTCATTTGTGAAAAGATTAAATCAAAAGGTTTTGTTTCATATGTATTATGAACAGTTTTATATGTATTATTATTTATATTAATTATTGGTGAATCGTTTCCCTTCATTCTGCTTTCTGAAAAGTAACAGCTTGCTCATAGCTGTTCACTGTCACCAGATGGATCTTCTCTGTGTGTCCAGGGTCAGATGTGACTCAGTTCAGTGTACTTGAAGGGCTTTTGTACTGTTTTGTTGAAGAATTCCTATGACCTTTTTCTGTTGAGATGGTTCCTACTCCCCAAACACTGTCTAACAACTGCTCAATTATGTAAAAAATAAGGTAGAATCACTTGACCTTTTCAACTAGTTGGTTTGTCCTTGTATGAATAAAATCTAAGACTAACTAGAAAAAATGACTTGATATACATATCATGCTTTTAGCTTATCTGCTAGAATTTTTTTTCACTTAAGAATTTCAAACACCTGCATGTCTGAATATAAAATAAGAAATAAGGGTAAAAATAACGTGAATAGGGGCCTCCCTGGTAGCTCAGTGGTAGAGAATCTACTTGTGAATGCAGGAGACAAGGGTTTGATCCCTGGTCCAGAAAGATCCCACTATGCCATGGAGCAGCCAAGCTCATAAGCCACAACTATTGAGCTTGTGCTCTAGAGCCCGGGAGCCACAACTACTGAGCCCAGGTGCTGCAGCTACTAAAGTCCAAGTGCCCTAGAGCCTGTGCTTCAACAAGAGAAACCACAGGATGAGAAGCCTGTACAGTACAACTAGAAAGGAGTCCCTGCTCGCCACAACGAGAGACAGACCTGCGCAGCAAGGAAGACCCAGCATAGCCATAAGTAAATAAATTAGGGGGAAAATACGTGAATATTTGGTTATCAAAAAAGTTCCTAAAGAATAAATTGAATGTAGTCAAGAATGAATTGATGCCATTCCGTCAGTTCAGTTCAGTCACTCAGTCGTGTCCAACTCTTTGCGACCCCATGGACTACAGCATGCCAGGCCTTCCTGTCCATCACCAACTCCTGGAGTTTACTCAAACTCATGTCCATTGAGTTGGTGATGCCATCCAACCATCTCATCCTCTGTCATCCCGTTCTCCTCCCGCCTTCAATCTTTCCCAGCATCAGGGTCTTTTCCAGTGAGTCAGTTCTTTGTATCAGGTGGCCAAAGTATTGGAGTTTCAGCTTCAGCGTCGGTCCTTCCAATGAATATTCAGGACTGATTTCCTTTAGGATGGACTGGTTAGATCTCCTTGCAGTCCAAGGGACTCTCAAGAGTCTTCTCCAACACCACATTTCAAAAGCATCAATTCTTCAGCGCTCAGCTTTATAGTCCAACTCTCACATCCATACATGACTACTGGAAAAACCATAGCCTTGACTAGATGGACCTTAGTTGGCAAAGTAATGTCTCTGCTTTTTAATAGGCTATCTAGGTTGGTCATAGATTTTCTTCCAAGAAGCATCTTAATTTCATGGCTGCAGTCACCATCTGCAGTGATTTTGGAGCCCCCCAAAATAAAGTCTCTCACTATTTCCTTGCTTCCCCATCTATTTGCCATGAAGTGATGGGACTGGATGCCATGATCTTAGTTTTCTGAGTGTTGAGCTTTAAGCCAACTTTTTCTCTCTCCTCTTTGACTTTCATCAAGAGGCTCTTTAGTTCTTTGCTTTCTGGCATAAGGGTGGTGTCATCTGCATATCTGAGGTTACTGATATTTCTCCTGGCAATCTTGATTATAGCTTGTGCTTCATCCAGCCCAGCATTTCTCATGATGTACTCTGCATATAAGTTAAATAAGCAGTATGACAATATACAGCCTTGATGTACTCCTTTCCTGATTTGGAACCAGGACTTGATGCCATTAGTTTAACATTTTGTGCTAATTGGGTATTTATGACTTTAGCCAAACAACTGTTTTACTTAAATAGATTTAAGTCAGACGTATAATATTGCAGATAGCTTTTATTTTTTTATTTTTCATCTTTTTTTTTACAAAATTTTTTTTTAAATATTACCAATAACTTGACCTTTGGTCATGTTTCCTTCCCTTTTTTAATATGCTTATGAAATAGTTAAGTCTTTAAGGAGTAGCCACAAACAGGATAACTACACTGCTGCTATTGCTAAGTCACTTCAGTCGTGTCCGACTCAGTGTGACCCCATAGATGGCAGCCCACTAGGCACCTCTGTCCCTGGGATTCTCCAGGCAAGAATACTGGAGTGGGTTGCCATTTCCTTCTCCAAGGCATGAAAGTAAAAAGTGAAAGTGAAGTCACTAATAGGAGGCAATTACTGGCCATGTGATTCTATCAGATAACAGCCTCTAGTGTGAACAGGTATGGTCTATCCTTCTAGATGAAATAATGCTAATAACACTATTAGGGCAGCAACACCTTCAGGTTCAAAGAAAAACCATAACCTTCAACCTAGTGAATTTTATAGGGAATGAGATAAGTGTAAACAAATCAAAGCAAACTATGTTTAGCTATATGGAATATTAATACCTGAAAACTACTCTGAGGGGAGAGCGGAGACGTAAACTTGCATAAGGATAATCTTGATACACAAAATGGCCACTAAAAATCCATTATCAAGTATTCCCCAAAACCACAAATCTTTAAAAAGCTAAATTTCCTTAAGTCCAGTCCAAAATCTGACAAGGGGGTATTTGATCTGAGACTTTCTGTATGCACAACATATGAAAAACATTTACTCCATTTTTAGAAACTTTCTCATTGTAAAAATTAACACTGAAAACATTACAGCTCAATATGAATGGAATTATTCAAGAAGAAAGTCTGACATGGTTCCTCTAAATCTGACATGGTTCCTCTAAACTATCTTAAAATGAATTAAGATCTAACTATGTTAATTAGAACACTGAGGTTCATAGTCCAGTCTTTCATGATAAACTGGCTTAGTTAAAACAGGTTGTATTAGAGATAACAAACAGAACAAAAGTAAACAACCTCAACTCTATCCAGCCCTTTCATATTTTGCAGCTACACAATCTTCAAAGAACCACTAATTTAAGTCTCTATTTTCTTTGTCACCAAATAGATGCTATGAGCACACACTTGTTATAAGTCCAGAACACAATGAAAATACAAGATAATATTTTCTCTCAGGACTAGGTTAACAGAAAACTTGGGTTTATATTAGACACTGGAGGTACCTTCTCAAAATAACTGCTGCACATTTTTTTCTGCCAGACTGTCCAAGGGAAAAAACAGTGCACGGCCATTGAAAGAACATTTTTCTACTACCAACTTCAGATTTACAATGACCTAACTTGTAAGATGAAGAGGTCTAAAATTTCAATGTTAGAGGGAAGTTCAGGCTCTCTGTTAAGAACTCCTCTAGAAAACCTTGCCCATTACTGTCGGAACAGGTCAGCTTTACCGTCAGGGGTCCCCTCCAAAAGGCCTAAAATGTAGAAGCTTGTACAAACCAAGGGTAGTCCTAGTCTCCTTACTTTGGTCAATTTTCCTAACTAGAGTATTTACCTGAATGTATGCATGGGCTTCCCTGGTAGCTAAGACGGTAAAGAATCTCCTGCAATGCAGGAGACCTGAGTTCAATCCCTAGGGTCAGGATGATCCCCTGGAGAAGGAAATGGCAATTTACTCCAGTATTCTTGCCTGGGAAATCCCACGGACAGAGGAGCCCGTACAGTCTACGGGGTCACAAAAGAGACACAACTGAGAGACTAAACAATAAAAACAACATAAGTTCTACCCCTATGATGGACTGTGTGACAGTAAACATAAATGCACTTACACCTGAATACCAACATATACATGAAGTGCATAAATGAATCCATCAAAAAATGAAGTAAATTTTAAGACTCACTGCAAAATAATACAATGCAACCTAACAAAGTCTAATAAGCACATGTAAGGAAAATTCTGTTACTACTGGTAAAGTAAAATCAGTGTAATACTCTAAATAGAGCCAGTAAGCAATATAATTTACATCCTCAAAGGGAGTAAAAGAAAACCTACTTTGACTAAATAATTAGATTCCTTCTGTAGTAAAATGATACAAAAAGATTTTATATTAAATAAGAGACAGTCTAAAACAAAGTCAGGAAGGGGTTGAATGGATGATCTCAGGGTTCCTTTAAGCTCTTAGAAAAAAATTATTTCAGTTTTTCACAAAATGTGAACATATACAAGAGAAGTAAATGCTTTTTACATCTAATTATTTTGTCTGTAATCAGTCTACTCTTTCAAGATCTAAAATGAAGGCTATAATTTTGTATTCTGTAATTTTTTACCACATTAAATGTGGTAACATTTTCAATTTCCTCTGTTAAAAGATATTTAATATATAGAGGAACTATTAGATAAGCTCTCACAACACAAGGAAAAAACATCCCTCATTTATTGCAAAAGATATGCCCAATTTCATGTTGTGTTCAGAATCTAGTAATATCAGACTGGCAATCAAAACTCAAACTGACCTCCTAAGATTGACCCCATTTCCTAGCAGCATTCAATGTAACCATGAGAGTCTACAAGCCTAATTTTATGTAACATCAAGGTAACTCATTCAACTCTCCAAATAGTAATACCCTGTCATCACCTCCCCCAAAATATCCCTCTGGCCCTCTTGCCTCAAGCTCACCAAAGAACATATACAAAAGTAAACTTAATAAAAAATAACACGTGTAAGAGCACCCCTGATAAACAGATTTCTTTCTGGCAACGGTTTTTAAAGTGAGAAATAGTTAAGGGGGGAAAAAAAACAGTACATTAATGGCTCTTACTGAACCACTGAAATCCGACAAGATGAAGTTCCCCTTCTACCAAGACTTACGTGTGTAGTAAGAGGACACAGGCCTCTGAAATTTGACTAGCAAAAGAGCTTGGTCTAGTTTCTGAAATCCAGTCATGCATGGAAGTATGAACCCAAGAACACAATTCTGTTTTACTGAACAAAAAAAAGATTAAGTTTTTCTTGCTTGTCTTTAGTTTTTAGAGAAGAAAGTACTTTCATGACCTCTTAAAAAAAGATATATTCAAAAACAGGTGCTTAAATGATAAGTTTAACTTTTACTATAGGATTAAGTATCCACCCACTTTGACATATGAAAAGGTCAGGAAACCTTAAAATTCCACTTGCCTTCAGCCTCCAAATACAATTAAAGTCCACATGGCATGGCAACATAAATAGCTTAAGGCAGGTAAAGAAGTTACTAAGCTGTTATAGTTTTGGTTTTCCCAGGGTGAATAGCAGAGTGGGATGAGAAAAAGAACAGGAATTAATACAGGATGTAGATCTTGCTACCTTACTGCTTCAGAAGAACTGTCATCTTTCAGTAATTAGAAACATAAAACCCTCTAGAGTTGCCAATAATTTTCCTCATTTGTTTCTGTTCCACTGTGACAGTTTCACATTTGAGGTAGAAAAAAGAGAATTAAAAACTCTTTAAAAACGTCATCAAAATCAGCTATTTTCCACGATACAGGAGAAAAAGTGAGAATAGTCAAATTTAAAGACAGAAAATAGGACCATGGTTACTAGAGGTTAGCAGAAGGGAGGATTAGGGAGGTATTATTTAATAGGTACAGATTTCAGTTTGGGACGATAAAAGGGTTACGGAGAGGGATACTAGTCATTGCAGAGCAATGTGAATGTACTTAATAATGCCACTGAAGTGCACACTTAAAAATAATTAAAATGATTTTTAAAAAATTTCCCTTCAAAGAGGTCACTAAAAAACAAAACAATTAACAACGACTCAATTATAGCTGCAATCAGGCGTGTTCAGGGTGGTATGGCCATAACATAACTACTCTATTTTAAAGCACAAACCAGATTGAGATTTCCTAAATTATCTAGCAGTAATCAAGTTTTGGGCTTCTCTGGTGGCTCAGTGGTAAAGAATCTGCCTGCAATGCAGGAGACACAGATGTAGGTTCAATCCCCGGGTCAGGAAGAGGGCATGGCAGTCCACTCCAGTAGCTCTGCCTGGAGAATTCCACGGACAGAGGAGCCTGGCAGGCTACACTCCACGGGGCTGCAGAGAGTCGGACACGACTGAAGCGACTGAGCACAAAACACATCAAGTTTTCAAATTCTCATTCAAACTTTCATTATGAAAGCTTAAGTCTGGTATGCAAAAATAATGGGAATATAATGAAATGTTGTTGTTCATTTAGCTGAGCCTTTAAGTCTGTAGTTTAGCAACTAATGTCCTTCAAAGATCAGAACTCCTTAAGTCAAAATAGAATTACTCTTAAAATTAGCCAGAGAATCTTATTATTTGTAATAAAGTAATTTTATGAATAAGCATTCAAGAAATGACATGGGGGGTTTCTGTTTCAACATGTTTAAAGTAGAAATACCAAAACTTCACACCTGGCTCTGTAATATCAGTAAGATACATGCAGGTGCAGTGATTACACATTCAGTCTGTAACCCCATTTTTCCTACAAATCTGTAAAAGTCTGAAAACATTCTCATAGAGACTGTGTGACAACTCAACTTGTACAATCGAGACTTAGAAATGTGAAAATCTCCTATTACTACTAAGAAATCATGCCTGCAGAGCCTGGGATCCTGCATGTAGTTGCCAAGTCAAGGGCCTATAAAGCATCATGCCATGGTTCACAGGACTGCCTTGGTGATATAACAGGTGACTCCAAGCACTGGTTTACAAAAGGCAACTCTAATGACCAAGAAACCAAGGGATATAGACGAGGGGAAATAAAGACTGTTACCAAAGCAGCTTAACCACTGAGCTGGGTTATGCAGTGAAAATACCATATGATGGGCAGAGTTCATTAGCAACTTATTGACCAGAGATGTCTTTGTTACCTGAATGTTATTGACCAGAGTGTTTCAATATTCACTTACATAACACATTGCCAACCATACACGTTATTTTCTGTGAAAATCCCCCAGTCAATAATATGTTAATACACCCTCTGATGGACCCCATATGTATTAAATCTAATAACGAGACATATGTTCAGTTATACAAGTTTAAGTAACTGAAAGACTGCTGAAACATTGTAACATATTGTGATAACAGTAAATATTTTTTAAAAGAAATTTCAAATGCAATACCATTGGTAAAAATGTTAGGAGTCCCTATTATGGCTGCATGCTTTTTTAAAAAAAGATCAGTAATACAATCTAAATATTAATACTACCTTGGAAACAGTTACCCACTTACTTAAGATTTTAATCATGTTAGTATTAAATAACTACACTAGAGAGTTCATTTTTATAACTTGAAACTTTAGTGATAATGAAGACTGGTATTATTTTCATTTCAGAGTTTAGCCAGACAACTTAACAGAAAGGCTTATTTTCAAATGTTCCTGATCCTTAAGCCAAATAGGCTTATGTTCTATATTTAGTATTGATTTAGTATTACCAGGAAGCAGTAATTCTTCGGACCCTGGTCTCATGTTCTCTGTTAGAGACCAAGCATAGAAGATAAGCAGTGTCTGAAAGTTTGCAGATCAAAGAGCTGAAATTTTGGCATTATCCTCAAACACAATAGTCTTCTCAGACCTCCCTTGGAAGAATGGTTCTTAAGTGATTCAGCTTATCCCAATGTGTCCAAGCAGCCTAGGGCAGGTATCCAGTATGCTGGCGGTGGAGATGGGGGTGGGGGCCAAGGGGCAGGGAAAGGGGTTAAAGAAAACATACGTTGCTTAGGAAAAAGGCTTGACAGGTTTTCTTTTACCCTGGGAAAGAGGCAAGGTAGGAAAGGATTTAGTCCGCCTTTACTGCATTTAATAACTAGAGTCACTCCATTTCATGAAACTTGGAAATGTAGCCAACTGTTTGTAGGCCATTTCCTAGAAAGGTGGTTGACATAAAACTTTAAAACGTTCCTATCTTTATTCTTTTTTTCCTTTGATGCCCTCCTGGAAACTATTTCCATGATCCATACCACCCATTCAAGACTACTCCTTTCCTGACTCTTCCCCCTACCCTGATCTAAGTGTTTCATGGTGTCCTGGTCTTTGCCCTCTTGTATTGTTCTCATTTGTCCCCACAATCAGCTGATCAAACTGTCACCTGTGTGGTCTGCTGATGAGTTCCAGTCCGTATCCACAGTCTGCTCCACTCACTGAAGCTGAGTCTCAAATGGGACACTATGCTGTTCTTCTGGATGTTTTTACCCAATGTGCTGGCTACTCAAGCATGAGTGTCACATCAAATTGTCCTGACCTGAATTTTATCTGCCTGTTAATGATACCATCAATCATAGTGATAAAACTGATCTGCTTTGATTTCTACATATACTTCTTTGGAATCTCATTCTGTCTTTTGGATCTATTTTTACCACTGATAAACTAGTTTGGATTCTACTGGGTTTTGCTTGTTTGTATGTTTTTCTTTTGAACTTTTTGCCAAGATTCCTAACTTCTACTCTGTGCTCATGTTCACCAGACTCTTAGTTCCTTCATTTTCTTTGGTCTTGCTTCCTTAACTGCCCAGTTTGGATAAGATGGTTAATGACCTCCATTACCCCTTGACACCACTGGCCTCAGCTTCCCACTTCTTGTAATTCTCTTCCACTGTTTTCTTCTCCTCTGCCTAGAGTTTACCATACTCTTACTTTAGTGGAAGATGACCTGCTAGAGGAAATCCCAATGCAGACTGATGCCCATAAATACTGGTGTTTGGTCTCAGATTCTCCACATCAGTCTGCAGTCCTTTGTACTTACAGATGGCCTCCAGATTTCGGTGGCCTTGATGAGGTTGCTGACTCTCCACTTCTATTATCTCTCATCTTTTAAATGCAGTTGAAACTAGTACTCTGTGCATAGAGCTGTGAGAATTAGAGGAGAGAATACAGACTGAAAGTCTCTATCCCAATACGCTGTCCCTTGTTCCTGTGCTCCCTTCTAGTTTTACTTTCCCTTCTTTTTCATATAATTTTCTTGAAAGTCAAGTCTTCACTTGATTCCACTTCAGTATTTTTATTATACACTCTTTAGCTCACTGTACGCACTTCTGTCTACATCTCTCCATTTCTCTCAACTACACTAAAACCACTCAGGCAGGCACAGTTCACCAGTGACTGTTGCTAAAGACAGTTTGCGCTTTTGAGTTCCTACTTCACTTGACTTCCTTGACTCTATTTAGTGTCCATGATAGTCCACGCACCATCACACGGTTCTCTGCCAGTCTGCTTTTTCAGATGACCCGAAGAGAAGAGTAACCCACCAAATGACAAGACCAATACTGAAAAGTCCTTCTGTTGGTTGGGACTGTGTGTGGACTGTCTACCTAGCCCCTTCCCAATAGCAGAGGTTTAATAGGTGCCTGTGCAAAATCACATCTGTTTTTCTTTCCTTGGCAGAGGACCTACAAAGACAGAGTGGACGGAACCGTAGGTACCTGAGAAGTAAAATGGTGGAAGGGAAAGTTGAGAGAAGGAAGATGTTGAGGCCAGTGGTGTCATGAGGTAATGAAGTTGATTAGCCACCTTGCTTGGGAAAATGCCACATAATAAAGATAACTCAAAGCTTGAGGCACATCAGAAAGCAAAATCATTTCATGTACATAGATGCCGAGTCACTCAGTTGTGTCTGACTCTTTGTGACCCCATGGGCTAAAGCCCACCAGGCTCCTCTGTCCATGGGATTTTTCCAGGCAAGAGTGGGTTGCCATTTCCTCCTCCAGTGTACATAGATACACATATATAAATATTGCTTAGTAGAAAAAAATAAAGTTAAGGTATGTGCCTACTTATGAAACCTATGAAAATCATCAGAGGTATGATGGTAAGACTAAAATCTAGGAAACTGTCAAAATTCTAAGCCCATTATGCAGATAGAGTCAGGCAGCAGACACCTGAAAAAGCCACACAAGAGCAGAGTGAGGTGGATAAATTAGGAACTTTATGAAAGTCCTGAGTTGAGTCCTAGCTTTGTGTCCAGTAAGTGGTAAACTCTGAGCAAGGTACCTTCCTCCTCTCAGTCTCAGCCCCTACACCTCTGTCAAAATAGTATCCATGTTATATGTAATATATCTCCCTTAAACCACTGGATTGTCATAAAGAGCAAATAAGATGAAGTGATTTTAAGTGAAATTAGCTGGTTCACGGTACAGGAAAGTAATAAATATTTCCTTTTCCACATGGTGATCCTTCAGATATAAAAGTGAAGCCATCCTGTTACTTTTTAAAGTTTCTAAAAGATATTTTCACTATTCACAGATGACTTGATGCTCATATGACAGAATTAGAAAATGCAGATAATTTTTTATTTTTTAAAAATTTTTAAATTGAAGGATAATTGCTTTACAGAATTTTGTGGTTTTCTGTTCAATACATCAATAAGAATCAGCCATAGGTACACCATGTCCTCTCCCTCCCAAATCTCCCTCCCATCTCCCTGCCCATCCCACCCTTCAGCCTGTCACAGAACACCTGTTTGAGGTCCCTAAGTCATACAGCAAATTCCCATTGGCTATCTATTTTACATATGGTATTGTAAATTTCCATATTATTTTCTTCATACATCTCCCCTTTTCCCTCCTCCCCTCCCCCCATGTCTATAGGTCTATACTCTATGTCTGTTTCTCCATTGCTGCCCTGAAAATAAATTAATTAGTGCCATCTTTTTAGATTCCATATATATGTGTCAGTATATGATATTTATATTTCTCTTTTTGACATACTTCACTCTATATTAGGCTGTAGGTTCATCCATCTCATCAGAACTGATTCAAATGCGTTCCTTTTTATGACTGAGTAATATTCCATTGTGTGTATATATACCACAACTTCTTTTTCCATTCATCTGTCAGTGGACATCTAGGTTGCTTCCATGTTCTAGCTGTTGTAAATAGTGCTGCAGCGAACACTGGGGTACATGTGTCTTTTTCAATTTTGGTTTCCTCAGGGTATATGCCTAGGAGTGGGATTGCTGGGTCATATGGTGATTTTATTCCTAGTTTTTTAAGGAATCTCCATACCGTCTTCCATAGTGGCTGTATCAGTTTACATTCCAGTTTACCAGTTTACATCCATCAGTTTACCAGCAGTGCAAGAGTGTTCCCTTTTCTCCACACCCTCTCCAGCATTTATTGTTTGTAGACTTTTTGATGATGGCCATTCTGACCAGTGTGAGGCATATCTCATTGTAGTTTTGATTTGCATTTCTCTAATAATGAATGATGCTGAGCATCTTTTCATGTGCCTGTTAGCCATCTGTATGTCTTCTTTGGAGAAATGTCTCTTCAGGTCCCTTTCCCACTTTTTAATTGGGTTGTTTGCTTTTCTGGTATTGAGTTGTATGAGCTGCTTGTATATTTTGGAAATTATTTGTCAGTTGTTTCCTTTACCAGTATTTTCTCCCATTCTTTTCACCTTATTTGTAGTTTCCTTTGCTGTGCAAAAGCTTTTAAGTTTAATTAGGTCCCACTTGTTTATTTTTGTTTTTACTTCCATTACTCTAGGAGGTGGGTCATAGAAGATCTTGCTTTATGTCATTGAGTGTTCTGCCTATGTTTTCCTCTAAAAGTTTTGTAGTTTCTGGTCTTACATTTAGGTCTTTAATCCATTTTGAGTTTATCTTTGTGTCTGGCATTAGGTAGTGTTCTAATTTCATTCTTTTGCAAGTAGCTGTCCAGTTTTCCCAGCACCACTTATTGAAGAGGCTATCTTTGCCCCATCATATATTTGTGCCTCTTTTGTCAAAAATAAGGTATCCACAGGTGCGTGGGTTTATCTCTGGGTTCTCTATCTTGTTCCATTGGTCTGTATTTCTGTTTTGTGCCAGTACCATACTGTCTTGGTGACTATAGCTTTGTAGTATAGTCTGAAGTCAGGAAGGTTGATTCCTCCAGCTCCATTCTTCTTTCTCAAGGCTGCTTTGGCTGTTTGGAGTCTTGTGTTTCCATATGAATTGTGAAATTTTTTGTTCTAGTTCTGTGAAAAATGTCATTGATAATTTGATAGGGATCACATTGAATCTGTAGATTGCATTTGATAGTATAGTCATAGAAAATAAAGATAAATTTTAAAAACTTTAATCCATCATCTCAGTCATGGCACCAAAAAAATAAAAAAATAATTTAATCCATCATATTCCTGTTGACCATAGGTCACCATTATATTTTTTTGTAAAATCTTCAGGGTTTCTATGCATACATGTAATTATATAAAATGAGCTCAAGTTATAACTATTGATTTGTATTCTGCTTTTTTTCAATTAAAAATGTCTTCACAGCTCAGTAAATATACTCTATCATTTTTGTTGGTTGCATGATAGTACATTTTGTGGTTGTATCACAGTTTATTTAACCATTTCCCTGTCATCAGACAGTTAAGTTGTTTGCAGGTTATGTTGTTGCCATTATTTTGCGAGTGCAAAGAGGTCTGATCTAATCATGAAGAGACAACAGGGAACTCTAGATTGAAGAATATTCTACAGAACAACTGGCCTGTACTGTTCAGAAAAGTCAACGTCTTGAAAAACAAAGGCAGAGGAACTGTTTCAAGTTAAAAGTAACCAAAGAGACATGACAACTAAAAGCAATGTGCAATCCTGAGTTGGATCCTGGTTCAGAAAAAGAATTCTTGCTGTGAAGGACATTTGGGGGACTGTTAACTAAATGTAAATATGGATTGAATATTAGATGATATTGTATCAATGTTAATTTTCTGATTGTGATTATTGTTATATAAGAGAATATCCTTGTTCTTAGAAAATACATACTGAAGTGTTTAAGAGTAAAGGTGTGTCATGTCTGCATTTTAACTGGTTCAAAAAGTAATCCATGTGTGTGTATGTATAAAAAGACATAAAACAAATAGAGCAAAATGTCTCAGGTTGGTAAGTCTTGGTCAAGGATGTACGGGAGTTCTTTGTACTACTCTTGTAACTTATCTGTAATTTTGAAATTATTATTTATTTTTAAAGTTAAACACACTAGCAGAAACAGCAGTTCTTGTTAAGGGAGCCTGAGGAAGGCCCAATCTCAGGAAACAGGAGTACGCCTTGGTGAGTCATCAGGATGTTTCACTAAGGAACCACATCTGGAGGAAAGGGTATAAACTATATTTGGATCGGGTGGCCTAGAAAGGACTCTCTCCTTTCCCATTTAGGAATCAAGAATCAGAGGATTCTCTACCTTTTCTACTGACATACACCCAAAATAGAAAATATTGGTCTTTTGAGCTGTTTGGACCCTTCACCTGCCACTGTTTTGCTTTGTATTTGATTTCTTTTTCATTTTGTTAAAGTAACATTTCTTTTTTTCTTATAGGATACATGAGTAAAAAATATTTTAAAATAATGCTGAGATGAACATTCTTAAACTTAGAGCTTTCTGCCCTGTCTGATTATCTCCTTGAGGTAAATTTCTAAACAGAAACTCCCAAGTCAGAGTTCTGTGTACATTTTTGAAAGTCCATTAATTCACATAACTAAGTGCCCTGAAGAAAATTTTTATTGTGAACACAGTAGCCAGATACAACAATTACTAATTTCCAATCTTGTTTCATATACACCCCTACCTATTCCTCTCCCACACACCATGGTTTATTTTGAATCAAATCCCATTATTATATATATATATATATATATATATATATATATGTATATAGCATGAAGACTTTAAAAAATATAATCAGTAATATTATTGAACCCCTCCAGTGTTTAAATTTCTCCAATGGTAAGCGCTATTTAAGTGTTTGCTATTATCTGAATTTCCACAGATTTGAGGAGGAAGAAGCAAACACAAGTTTTTGAGGTTTTGTTTGAAATCATCTTAAAGGTCAAAATTCATTTATAAGTACCCCTATATTTTGTGTTATATAGGTATATGTTACAGGCAATTCTGGTAGATATTTAAAATCAAGTGCTTATTAATCTAGTTTAATGCTAATTTAAACTTCCCAAAGATACTTAAGAATATTAGGAGGTACAATCAAAATAATAGAGGCAAAATACAATTGCTGAATAATTGTCACAAACATCTGTCAGATAGTATGCCTTTAAAAGTCCACACATAAAGTTGAGTGGAAACATTTCTATATATTCATGAAAATTACAGAATCTTACCTGGATTCAGCCAAACATTAAATTATTTTGCAATAGCTACTGGTGAAAATGAGTTATTTAAAAAGCAGCTGCTTCTAATAAATGGTGGAAATTAGGCATAGTCCTAATTATGTAGTAACAAAGTCACTTTTAGCATTATTTTAGTCATACTGATAATATTCCTTCAAACTAGTTTCCTATATTAGGAAGGTGTTTCCAAGGAAGATCCCATGATACTTCATTTCCACTGGTAGCTATTTTGTGTAGCCTATGGCTCTGTGCTGGCAGTGCCCTGCCAGGCCCCTTTACTATCTATGCCCCCATCCTGCATTAGCTTCAAGTGTACCTTACACAGGGACCTCTGGTTTCTTGTGCTTGACTGATAGGAGCTTGAGAGGGTCCACTCCCCATCTTCCCAGGTAGCCAGGGATACCAAATACAAAATCTTGTCATCTGGGCTTGAAGGCAGGACTCCTGCAGGAGATTAGTCCAGGGCTCCCTATCTTTGCCCACAACTCTCACTCTCCTGTTTCTATTCCTCCCTCAGATAATGGAAATAACGTATCAGTGTGAGGAATTTATGCTTTTGTTTTAGAAATGTTGTTTCAGTTGGAAGTCCACTGATAGTGATTTTTCAGCAGATGTGTTCATTTCAAGGACCTTGATGCCTCCTGCTAAACTGAGGGTTACAAATGGAGCAAAAAGAATGGGGCCTTTGTCGGAAAATAGAATATTGAAAGCAATTCTGATAAGAGTCTAAAACAACCACAACTAGATTTCTTTTTTTTAAATATAAATTTAATTGGAGGCTAATTACAATATTGTATTGGTTTTGCCATACATAGATTTCTCATCCATTTTACTCAGTCCTATTTTGTTTTCCACTTGGAGTAGTCATCTACTTTTTAAAAAATTAATTTATTTTAATTGGAGGATACTTACAGTATTGTGATGGTTTTTGCCATACAGCAACATGAATCACCCACAGGTATACATGTGTTCCCCCCATAGTCATCTGCTTTTGTGAACTCATCTCCCTCTACACTAAAATAGTCCTGGAAATTGTGAGTCTTTGGTACAGTGGAACAGTCTGTCAGTTTCATGCACCTGGGATCAGTATCAGCTTACACTGAGAAGCCTGCTTCCTTCCTCCTGAGGCTCTGAGACTGTTCTTTGGCATTCCTTCCAGAAGACCCACGCTACTTCTACAGTGATGGAAATGTTCTGTGTCCACACTAATACAATAGCCACTAGCTGCAAATGGTTATTGAGCATTTGAAATGTGGCTAAATATATATGGAATCTAGAACAATGGTACTGATAAACCTATTTGCAATGTAGGATTCTTTACCAACTGAGCTATCAGGGAAGCCTGAATAGAGGCACAGACGCAGAGAACAGACCTGGGGAAGGAGCGGGTGGAATGAATTGAGAGTAGCTTTGATGCATGTACGTTACCATGTGTTAAATAGATAGCTAGAGGGAGTCTGCTGTATAACACAGGGAGCTTAGCCCGATGTTCTGTGATGACCTAGAGGGAACTGATTGGGGGAGGTGGATGTTGTGTTATTCACTCAGTTGTGTCTGACCTTTCGATCACATGGACTGTAGCCTGTCAGGCTCCTCTGTCCATGGAATTCTTCAGGCAAGAATACTGGAGTGGGTTGCCATTCCCTTCTCCAGGGGATCTTCCCAACCCAGGGATCGAACCTGGGTCTCCTGCATTGCAGGCAGATTCTCTACCGTCTGAGCCACCAGGAGGGAGGTCTAAGAGGAATGGAACATACATATACATATGGCTGATTCATGTACAGCAGAAACCAACACAGCAGTGTAAAGCAATTATACTCCAATTTAAAATTTTTTTTAAAGAAATGCGGCTAAGTAGGACTGAGGAACCAATTGTTAAATTTGATTTTATTTTAGTTCATTTAAATTATATCTAAAGAGCCACATGTGGTTAGTGGCTGCTCTCTTAGACAGCACAGCTCTATCTTATTTATAGCAGGGCCCTTTAAGTAAGCATGAAGGGAGAGCAGTGACTACTGTGCTGAATGATGGAATGATTGCTTCATTTGAATAACCAAAAGTATCAGAATGGAGGAAAATGGAATGTCTGATTAGAGAATAGTACACAAGCGAATGAACCTACTTGTAACTTTTTATTTACTTAGTGTATGATAACCCTGAGGCAAGAACATATGAACAGAGAAGGCCTTGATAAATCCTCAGTGTTACAATCTGTCCCGTACCTTGTGTTCCATATAATAATCACT
Source organism: Ovis aries (assembly GCF_016772045.2). Taxonomy (NCBI): domain Eukaryota; kingdom Metazoa; phylum Chordata; class Mammalia; order Artiodactyla; family Bovidae; genus Ovis; species Ovis aries. The sequence continues at coordinate 100,566,582 of NC_056080.1, read as the reverse complement.
TTCAAACAACAGAGGTATTTTAAGCTCAGCAATAAAATCTTTTTTAGAAGTCAATTTATCTGTCTCCCTGTTACTGCCCAGCTTGAAAAGACACAATTTCCTATAGTAGTATTTGGCCTATACAAAATTAACCTAAAATAACCTGAGCTTCTTTGACTTACAGCTTTCCCTACAATGGGAGCCTGAACTGTATAAGACAATTTACTGTTGAACTCATTAAAAATATATGAAGCATATCATTATACCTAATAATTTCTAACACACAGCCCTCAATCCTTTTGTTTGTGATACCACACTGTGGGTCAAGAGATGAAGGAGTAAGCCTTTGGTGCTAGCAGCCATCCAAGAAGGTGTTAAAGATAGTTTGGTGTAAAATACCCTGTCTGTTTTTAATATTCTGAATTTTGAGCCTGATCCTGGAAAAGAGCACCATCAGAAAGAGATGTCATGTTACTATACAGATACCTGAGAACGTCAAGTAGCACAGCTTTAACTGTATTAATAACCAGAGTAACAGTGCTTTCTGAAAACCAAAACAGAAAGTAACATAACCTTAGGGATTTTAGCTTCTCTAGAAGCAAGGAACCCTTATTATTCTTTCTGTCTCATTTGCTGATTTTTACAGTTTTCTATAGCAAAAACGCTCAAATGCAGCACAGAAGCATGAAAGGTAGACCTTTTAAGAGTACACATTTATGTTGGGTGAGGCAACAACTCTGTCTTCATGTAGAAATTAATTTTTTTATTGCCTCACCTTGAGAACAAACTGTACACTCAGTATATAGCCCTTTTTTATTTTTGTGAGCTACTAATTCTATTTTATGTAAGGTTCTCTTTTCAAAAAAGAATTTAACAAACCTCAAAATGTACATATATCAGTATTTAAATGTACAAACTTAAGTATACATACACATACCCAGGTGGCTCAGTGGTAAAGAATCTGCCTGCCAATGTAGGAGACACAGGAGATGCAGGTTCAATCCCTGGGTTAGGAAAGATCCCCTGGAGGAGGGTATGGCAACCCACCCCAGTATTCTTGCCTGGAAAATTGCATGGACAGAGGAGCCTGGTGGGCTACAGTCTATAGGGTCTCAAAGAGTCAGACATGACTCAGCAACTGAGCACACACACAGCACACATACTAAATACTGATAGATGGCATTAAATTTTAAGCCTTAGTTTTTAAAATATAATTACTCTTGGGATTTACCTGGCAGTCCGGTGGTTAGGACTCTACGATTTGACTGCCGAGGGCCGGGGTACCATCCCTGGTCCAGAACTAAGATCCTGCCAGTTGGCAGTGAGGCATGAATGAATGAATCTCTAAAAGTTTATAATAAGACATTTGGTTTTTACCATCATGAATTAAAAGTTATAACCTAAAGGAACCAGGAGCCATGGCTGATTCCATGGCTAGGGCTGGGAAAGCACATGATGAGCATAGAAAATCATGCAGTGCCAGAAATTAGAAAGTGCTCAGGACTTCCCTGGCAATCAAATGGTTAAGAATCCATGCTCCCAAGATAGAGGGCACCAGTTGATCCCTTGTCAGGGAACTAGGATGCTGTGTGGAATAGCCTAAAAAAGAAAAACACGGTGCTCAAAGAACGGTGGGGAAATATCAAGATACAGGAGCCAACATAGAGGGCCTCCCAATGGCCAAATCTTGGGCAATTTGGGTAACAAAAGTCATGTTACTAGTGGATCATTATGTATAAGGTAAAATTGGAATCTCTGAGTCTATGATGATGTAAATAACTTAATGAACAGGGAGAAAGGAAAGCTCTTCATTGTAATGGAATTCAAGCTAAACTAAAAAGGAATTATGTTAATAGGAAAAATCAACATTTGACAAACATCCCAGTGATAATTATTTCAGGCAAGAATGCTAAAATTGGTGAAAGTTTATGAGAAACAATATTTTTTACATAGTCTTAAAGTATCATTCCTCGAAATCTTTATTAGTTACAAAGGGGAAAATAGTATCTTTATAGTGAAGAAACCTAGCAGACACTGCCTTAACTAAGTAATCCAAGTGAACATCCATAATGGGACAGATGGGTAGCATGTGCCACCTAAGGTGAAGCACTGTGAGGAACATACCATCACAACTGTCAGAATTGACAGAAAGACAATTTCTGACCCAAAGTGGACTGCCTGAAATCTAATGATGTCATACCATTGGACAAACCCAAATTGAGGGACACTGTTCAGAGTAACACCAGTGCCCTTCAAAAATGTCAAGACCACAGAGACTGGGGAACTGTTCCAGAATGAAGGAGAGTTAAGGAAATGCAGTATGCCTTCCTGGAACTAGTCGTGATCCAAGAAGGACATTAATGAGACAATGGGTGAAATTGAAATAAGGGTTCTAGATTAGTTAACACTGTTGTAGCAATGTTAATTTCCTGATTTTGATCATTGCACTAAATGTGATTGTATCGGATGTTAACATGGGAAGGGTATACTGGGAAGTTTGAGAGAAGGAGCAAGAAGAAATAGGGCAGCAGGAGAAAGGCAGGCAGTGCTCCAGCAGCCAAAGAGATATAGAGACATTCAAGAACAAAGTGATAAATAGTATCAAATGCAATGTGAAGGACAATTACATAAGGCCAAAAAGAATGTCCATTGGATTTGGCAAGATAGCAGTCAATGGTGTTCTTTGTTAAAAGTTTTTTTCAGTACAATGGTTGGTGCAGGAGACAGAGGTAATGAAGGTTTGTTGAGAGGAGATGGGAAATGAAAAAGCAGATGGAGCAAGTATGGAGAGACTCGTCATCTCTTGGCCTGGAGAAAAGAGGTGAAGAAGCAGTGTAGATGTTGGTGGAAGGAACTGATGGGATTCAGGTCTGATTCCTTCCATCTCTTCATAAGTTAATGGGTTGAATCTGTGTTCTAGAGTGAATCTGATGGAGTTGAAGGAGAATGTGTTCAGAACATTCCTGAGGAGAACAAGAGGGGGAACTGACCAAGCACTTGTAAAGGATTGTACATGGGTGTTTAGGGCCCAGTTGAAGTTTGAGACCATGAATCTGTAGAGGAATCAATGTCCATGGTTGTGGAATATTCTCCTGCAGCCCTTCATGGCCTAATAGGGTGGGCAAAGCAGGCTGTGGGTTGAACAAGGGTGTGGCACTGCCATTGTGCAGAGCAGAATTAGAAGGGTACAAAGGACCTGTGGCAGTGGTGAGAGAGTGGTGCAGGTGGAATCCAAACTGAAGTGGGAAGTAAAGGTTGTAAGGAGAGCCAAGAACAGAATGCTAGATGATGAAATTGGAGACCTGCTGTGAATCTGAAGCACAAATTATGTTAGGCATGGTGGCCAACATGAACTGGAGAGGAAGAAAACTGGTCAGAGATTGGGAGCTGCCAATCAGGAGCATTGGAAAGCATCCTCAACCTGGCCTACAACATTATAGGGGGACTATATATTCCAGTTTGCCAAAGACAGTCCCAGTTTATATATTACCCTGCATCTTGTCCAATTTAGCATTTGTCCCAGATTTTTCATTTTCCTATCAAGTATTTTTTTTACTAATTAATGTATTTTTTGCTGCGCTGGGTCTTTGTTGCTGCATGTGGGCTTTTTCTAGTTGTGGCAAGCAGGGGCCACTCTTTGTTGCACTGTGTGTGGGCTTCTCATTGTGGTGGCTTCTCTTCTTGTGGAGCACAGGCTCTAGGCATGAGGGCTTCACTAGTTGCAGCTCATGGGCTTAGCTGTACCACGGCATGTGGGATCTTCCTGCACCAGGGATCAAACCCATGTTCCCTGCATTGGCAGGCAGATTCTTAATCACTGGACCACCAGGGAAGTCCCAAGTGTAAGTATTAATAGTTGAATCGAAATAAGCCAGGGTGGGTCAGTTGCATACCACTTTTTAATTCCAGCTTCTGCCTTGGTCTTGTCTACTAGCTTGTGAGATGCAATATGCAGAGAACCAAATTCTCACTTTGACACAGTTAAACCGAAGCAACAACCAGTGGACAGCCAGTGATAAACCTCCTCCCTTTTCCTCTCAAGGACAGTGTGTTGGGTGTTCACTGGTGTCAGCAGGTGCACTGACACTATGAGTTAGAGACAACCGACTCATTCTTGTCCTGGGTGGGGGTTGGGAGAGCAGTATTCACTACTCTGCCTCTTGCTGGACATTGGCTGTGCCAACTGGATGTGCCCATGCCCAAACCTGCAAGATACATGAAGCCACTAGGCCAGTGGACATAGGAAATTACATATGTACATGTATGTAAAATATATTCAGGAAATAGAGGTAGAAATATGTCCCGCCATAGAACATAATACAGCAAATAGTCTGAATGCTCTTGGTACAATAGTTATTCATTATATGTTGCAAATCTACAACCCTTATTTTTTTAAAAACTTGCAGTCCACCCTTTCAGCATGAGTTTAAAAAACTAAAGTGCATAACTAATGAAAAGTACTGAACTTGTTATTTAAGAAAATTGATCATGAATGTATAATGTGAACAAAACATTTGTTGATAATTACCATCCACACGTGGGTGGGGCTCCTCAGTGATATCACTGATCACATGAAAACCAGAAAACGTATGCATGCCTGCAGAGACAGCATCATCTACCTCAAAGGTTTGTAGTTATTTTAAGAAAATTGTGCCCAAAGAGGATGACTTAAGGAGGTCCAGCTGCAGAGAGGGTAGCTTCATATTGCTTATGAATGACTTTTGTTTAGATCAAATACTTTTCAACATTCATTTACTTTTTGATGTCAAGTTTCCTTGTACATGATGAAAAGTGAAACAATAGCTTTTAAGATGTAGCTCTTCTAGCAGGAGAACTTCACAGTTAAATGATGTCAGTTTTATACCGATATCGTGCGAGGATTCAAATTGAAAATCAGTTATATTAGTCAGGGTTCTTAAGAGAAACAGAACTAATAGGATGTGTGTGTGTGGAGAGAGAGAGAGATTTTATGGACTTGGCTCATGTGATTGTGGAGGCCTGGTTGAGTCCAAAATCTGATGGAGAAGGCTAGCAGCCTGGAGACTGGGAAGAGTTGCAGTTCCAGTCTGGCTGGCAGAATTCTTTCTTGCCTGCAGGGGAGGTCAGCCTTTGTTCTATTTAGGCCTTGAAATGGAGGCCCACCCATATAAGGAAAGGTAATCTGGTATACTCAAAATCCAGTGATTTAAATGCTAATCTCACCCAAAAAACACCTGCACAGAAACATCCAGAATAATGTTTGATGAAATATCTGGGCACCACAACCCAGCAAAGTTGGCACATAAAATGAACCATCCCATTAGTTAATCCCAGTAATTGTTCAGTTTCTCATCCAATTCATGGAATCAAAGTAAAACTAATGGGAATTTATTCTGATGGAGAAACATCTGACATTGAGAAGGCTATTGTAAATTCAGTTTGAAAATTCAACATTTAGGATACGGATTTTTGCAGTGATTTTTTTCCCCATAGAAATACATAGCACCATGGTAAAAACAAGGTTCTTACTAAACAAAGAAACCTGTGGAGCAGAAATATACTCAGAATTGGCTGTAGTACAGAAATAATTCCTCATTCTGTCCACATAAGTGGATTACAAAATTGTTTCTTGAAAGGCAGGGGTGTGGCAGGCAGGGGAATGTTGTGTTATACCCATGCTTTCTTTATTTCTTCCTGCATGCAGATCTTCTAGTGAAGAATGGTGGCATACCTAGCTTATTTGACACCCAGAATGACAAAATTATGTGAGAAAATTATTTTGCCTGTCTGACAAAATTATTTTCTGTTAAAATAATGGTTATAACTAATTACTACAGAAAAAATAGTAATTAGTAAAAACCATTATTTTCTTGTTTCATCTTGTCTTAAAACAATGAAAAATTTAAATAATACATTTCAATTTAAAATATATTGTCCAAAATCAGCAAAAGATGTCATATATGAACCAGATTTTCACTTACCAAACAAAAGGATTACCTCTTGTAGACTGCACTGTTTCCTGTTTTAGATTTTTTTTTTTCACAAGTGCTTTCACTCCAAGTTGTCACCTACAATGACAGGGTTGAAATAATGACTTGTTTCTTTTTATCTTTAAATCACTGGCTTTCACAATTTATTTTAAATCTCTGTTAAAATGCAGGAGTATAGGGGTTGGAGAAAGAAACTGCAAAGTAGAAGCAAGCTGGAACGGTTCTGAAGTCATAAATCAAGTGATTAGAAGCCAAGGTGGGCAGCTGAGTCCGCATGTGTCAGGCCAAATGTATAACCGAAACTTCACTGAATTAACTTCCCAGGGCAACAGTGTTTGTTAAAGGAACAAGTAATAAAAATGTGCTGATATGAATGTCAACGTCTATCTATACCCAATGGAAATACACTCATGATCACCAAAAGATAGGTACAAAAAGTTCGTAACTGAGAAAGAGACTAAGGCTCGGAGTTCAATGACTTGCCCAGTTTCACAAATCTCCTCCCACCACGTACCTGTCAGTGGCCCTAATGAAGTGAAGTCACTCAGTCATGTCCGACTCTTTGTGACCCCGTGGACTGTAGCCCATTCAGGCTCCTCCGTCCATGGGATTCTCCAGGCAAGAATACTGGAATGGGTTGCTATTTCCTTCTCCAGGGGATCTTCCCAACCCAGGGATCGAACCTGGGTCTCCAGCATTCCAGGCACCAACTATGTGCTAGGTGCTGTGGGGGGTGCTGGAGCTACACAGATGAGCACAGTAGAAATGGAACAACTGTTATTGGTGTGCTTGACCTATTGGAGTGTAGGGGAAGATTTTCAACCCCAGATTCATATCAAGAATTGTGGTGGCAAAAAAAAAAAAAAGAGAGAGAATTGTGGTGGCAAAGAATAAAGATCAGTGAAGGCAATAGTTCTCATTTACTGATCATGCACTGTCCTCAGTGTTGTGCCACACACACACACACACACACACACTACATATATATATATACACACACATATAAATATAGTGTGTGCTCATAGAACACCATCTACGTACATATCATTATTTCTCAACAATCCAAATTAATATCCTCATTTTACTGAGACGCAAGAGTGGCTCAGTGAGTCTGATTCACACAAAGTCAAAGAACACTTAAGGTTTCCCTTCGGATTTGTACCCTGTTTGGGTTGACTATGGTTCTAGGTCTCAACTCTTCAGTTCAGTTCAGTTCAGTTCAGTCTCTCAGTCGTGTCCAACTCTTTGTGACCCCATGAATTGAAGCATGCCAGGCCTCCCTGTCCATCACCAATTCTCAGAGTTCACTCAGACTCACGTCCATCGAGTCAGTGATGCCATCCAGCCATCTCATCCTCTGTCGTCCCCTTCTCCTCCTGCCCCCAATCCCTCCCAGCATCAGTCTTTTCCAATGAGTCAACTCTTCGCATGAGGTGACCAAAGTACTGGAGTTTCAGCTTTAGCATCATTCCTTCCAAAGAAATCCCAGGGCTGATCTCCTTCAGAATGGACTGGTTGGATCTCCTTGCTGTCCAAGGGATTCTCAAGAGTCTTCTCCAACACCACAGTTCAAAAGCATCAATTCTTCGGCGCTCCGCCTTCTTCACAGTCCAACTCTCACATCCATACATGACTACTAGAAAAACCATAGCCTTAACTAGACAGACCTTAGTCGGCAAAGTAATGTCGCTGCTTTTGAATATGCTATCTAGGTGGGTCATAACTTTTCTTCCAAGGAGTAAGCGTCTTTTAATTTCATGGCTGCAGTCACCATCTGAAGTGATTATGGAGCCTCCCCAAAAAATAAAGTCTGACACTGTTTCCACTGTTTCCCCATCTATTTCCCATGAAGTGATGGGACCAGATGCCATGATCTTTGTTTTCTGAATGTTGAGCTTTAAGCCAACTTTTTCATTCTCCTCTTTCACTTTCATCAAGAGGCTTTTTAGTTCCTCTTCACTTTCTGCCATAAGGGTGGTGTCATCTGCATATCTGAGGTTATTGATATTTCTCCCAGCAATCTTGATTCCAGCTTGTGTTTCTTCCAGTCCAGCATTTCTCATGATGTACTCTGCATATAAGTTAAATAAGCAGGGTGACAATATACAGCCTTGACGTACTCCTTTTCCTATTTGGAACCAGTCTGTTGTTCCATGTCCAGATGTACTCTGCATATAAGTTAAATAAGCAGGGTGACAATATACAGCCTTGACGTACTTCTTTTCCTATTTGGAACCAGTCTGTTGTTCCATGTCCAGTTCTAACTTGCTTCCTGACCTACATACAGATTTCTCAAGAGGCAGGTCAGGTGGTCTGGTATTCCCATCTTTCTCAGAATTTTCCAGTTTGTTGTGATCCACACAGTCAAAGGCTTTGGCATAGTCAGTATGGCAGAAATAGATGTTTTTCTGGAACTCTCTTGCTTTTTCCATGATCCAGTGGATGTTGGGAATTTGATCTCTGGTTCCTCTGCCTTTTCTAAAACCAGCTTGAACATCAGGAAGTTCACGGTTCACCTATTGCTGAAGCCTGGCTTGAAGAATTTTGAGCATTACTAGCATGTGAGAGGAGTGCAATTGTGCGGTAGTTTGAGCATTCTTTGGCATTGCCTTTTTTGGGGATTGGAATGAAAACTGACCTTTTCCAGTCCTGTGGCCACTGCTGAGTTTTCCAAATTTGTTGGCATATTGAGTGCAGCACTTTCACAGCATCATCTTTCAGGATTTGAAATAGCTCAACTGGAATTCCATCACCTCCACTAGCTTTGTTCGTAGTGATGGTTTCTAAGGCCCACTTGACTTCACATTCCAGGATGTCTGGCTCTAGGTGAGTGATCACACCATCGTGATTATCCAGGTCGTGAAGATCTTTTTTGTACAGTTCTGTGTATTCTTGCCACCTCTTCTTAATATCTTCTGCTTTGAGTTAAGGTCTCAACTCTTACACCCAGATTTTTGTTAGAATTGGGCCACGAGTCAGGAAAATGGAAGCCGCAATGCAGTCCAAGGTCTTGGGAAGGAGGCGCTGGTGACAGAAACCTGAAAAGTCGGCGCCTGATTTAGGGCCACTGGGAGGAAAGGAGGGTGGCGGCAGGTCTGGGAATTTGGGGGCCGCCTGGACAGAGACTGAGGGGAAGCAAAAGAGAGGTTGCGGACGACAGAAAATTCCCACGGCCACCACCGGAGCGTGGAGACCCGCAGGCGCCCCCGGCGGCGCGCGGGGAGCACGCGGGCAGCGCGCGGGCGGCCCGGGGCGCGCGCGGGCTGCCCGGGGCTGGGCGGGGCGGGGCGGGGCCTGTTGCTCCGGAGCTTTGAGCGACGGTGGAGAGCGCTCCTGCAGACCTCTTGGCTTTCCCGCGCGGCACCGCCCACCGCGTGCCTCCGCCTCCTGGGCAGCTTCCTCCTCCCCAGACTGCCTTCACCGCGCGCACCAGCTGGCTCCGTTATGGCGGCCCGCAGCCCCAGCGTGGTGGTGAGCACCTTGGCCCGCGAGGCCCGTGGCGGCGGCCGCCGGCCCCCCGAGCCGCGGGGCCGCAGTGCGGGCTTGGGTTCGGCTGGCCCGGGGTCGCGGGGAGGGGGGCGGCCGCATCTTCCTGGGTTCGGCCGCTTGTCACGCCGGGGCGTTGGGGTGACGGAACGGCGAGGTCGGGGTGGCCGCCTCCGGAGAGCCCCGGGAAAGAGGGTTGCGTGTGGGAGGAGAGGGTGGAAATGGCGTTTTGGTTGACATGTGCCGCTGGCGAGTGTGCTATGGGGAGGGGCCGTGGGCCAGTTCGGGAATGATCAGGCGCGGTGAGGGTGGGGGCTTTCTTAGGAGAGGCTCTTCTCTGTAGGTTTGGCGTGTGGGAGTGAGGTCCTCAGGGCAGCTCCGGAGAGGGCCCCGGGGCATGGAAACGACCACATGGGAGGCATGCGGGGACTGGTATTTTCACTTAGTTCTGCAAACACTGTGATGAATATTTGTGGGAATGCGCATTGCTTCATTGCATCCTCGCGGCAGCCTTGGCAGCGGTAACCATGCCTACACGCGTAGAAAATAGTTAACTGATATTAGGTAATTTTCTCACAGCCCAGAGGTAAGCCAGGCCTCGTAATCAGATATGCTTGAATCCCAGTCCGTTGGTCTTTGATGTCTCAGGGGACAAAAAAATGCGACTCTGGTCCTTAGCATCAAGGACATTGGTACCATAATCCGTCTCTGGTATCCTGTCTCCAACCTCATTGGTTCTTGTTTCTCCAAGAAGCCAAGCTGCTCCCTCCCCTTGCTCTCCCCTTCTGATCTTGCTAAAAGAGCCAACCCTCTCTCAATAGTTAAATGCCTTAGCCTGCATTATTACTATTATTATTATTTTAACAGTTACCTTATTACCTGTTGATTGTCTCTCCCACAAGGGCAGGAATCACAGTGCCTTGCACGTAAGAAATTCTCAATGATTTTCTGTTAGAGGAGTAAATTAAATAAACCATTGAGCCCTAAAAAAGAAAGGATTCTATTTCATATTAGGCCTTGTGACTTAAAGAGCAGTGCTCTTAATGGAGTCTGCCCTGGGATCCTATTTATCATTGTCATTACCTGCCTATCCCTATTTAGTCCTCAAAACAACCCTGTAACAGAAGTATGGTTATCATTTTACAGTATGATTTACATTTTACATATGGAATCCTTGAATCCTTTTAGGCTCTAAATCTTTGAACTTATTGAAAGGAGCTCAGACTCAAACCTAGGTCTCTATCAAGCGCCCATGTGCTTAAACATGATGCTAATAGTAGGTACTCAGCTATTTTTATTCAGTTGCTGAAGAGGATGATTGGTTTTAAGTTTTGGGGTTCAATGCTTGCCCCAGCATACAGTGAATTATTTTTGCTATAACTGGCTGTTAGTTTTGTTTGAACATCAAGATATTCGTTGTGTTTTTGGTTTGCAAATTCCTGTTCCCTTTTTTATTTCCTTCCCAGAAATTGTCTCCATGTTAGCAATAACAAACACTTAAATAGTGCTTGCTATGTGCTGGTTACTAAGCCCTTTATACATATTAATTGGTTTGATGTTTATTTTAAAAATTTACTTGGCTCAGAGAGGTTAAGTAACTTTCCCAAGATGACCCATCAGTACTAGAATTTGAATCTAAGCTATCTGGCCCCAGAGTCTGCTCTTAACCTCTCCACTTTTAAGTTCAAAGTGACAGTAGTAGGTGTTTATTTAGTACATACTATGTCTTAGGCATTGAGGTAAATATTTTACAACATTATCTAATATAAATGCCCTAAGAATACATAATAGATATTCCGAGGGAGGTTGAGGGAGGTAGATAAATACTAGTATGACCTTGGAGGCATAGATGGATAAAATAACTTACCCAATATCAATCAGATGAAATTGACCCCCAGATCTGCCTGATAAGACCCATGCTACTTCTAACTGTGTCTCTAAACTACCAGGGTAAACTTGGACACACTTGAACAAAGAACAAGCTTCTGAATTTTTGCAGGTTATTATGAAGCATCAGAAATATATTATGTGGATAAAATATCTTCTACATTTCAGGATGGCCCACTTCAGTAAAATCCCATGGACAGAGGAGCCTGGTGGGCTGCAGTCTATGGGGTCCCTGAGAGTCGGACACGACTGAGTGACTTCACTGTCACTTTTCACTTTCATGCATTGGAGAAGGAAATGGCAACCCACTCCAGTGTTCTTGCCTGGAGAATCCCAGGGACGGGGGAGCCTGGTAGGCTGCCATCTATGGGGTCACACAGAGTTGGACACGACTGAAGCGACTTAACAGCAGCAGTGCTAGAAATGTAATCCCTATTAACTGGGCTTAAATCTTACCCTGCTAGATTTTCACAGAATTGATAAAATAGTGCTTTTGGGGGGTCCACAACACTATCATTTTATCAACAGGGTTGAGGCTGACAGTGTCGACCAAAATTATCCTTGGTGACCGCTGAGAAATGGAGTAGTTGAATTTGGCAGTTTCATTCTACAAATTGATTAATCAATGCGACATGCATCCTATAGAGTCATCTTAACTTTTTCCGTCCATTTTTTATATCTAGGTGTCACAGAAAGTCCGTAGGCAAGAGGTGGGAAAAAGACAAAAGGACCAACCAGATCAACAGGGAAGAAGGGTCTTGGAGTTCTTTTCGCTTTCTGTAGTGCACTGGGCAATAGTTAGACCATGTCATTTTTACCCCCACTGTGAAGAGATGCTAAAGATGCAGATGTGCTGGTGTCCTCTTCCTCTGTAATTGTATCTTATATGCATCAGTAAGATTTATATGCTGTCAAATTGTCAGACACCATCGTTAATATCGAGACTGTTATTTTTCTACCAGTGGCTGCCAAATGTCTGATATTTAGAAAAATTTGCTACAAATAAGAATTCAGGCAAACATTTTAAATTGCTGTGAACTACTATCTTCAGCACTGTGCTTCTGATAATTGATAGGCATATATTTTGACCAGAGTTAACATGCCTATTATTCTACTATGCACACTGGAAAGGAAAGATGATAATGTTGGCTAAACGCATGTCCTTGTCCATTTGGATAGTAGTTATGGGCCCGCTTACATAGAAGCAGGTAATAATTTATCCCTGAGTTGAATAGAATGCTGATTTTAATTCTTGTAAGCCTTAGATTCTTGTAATGCTTTTAATTCTTTACCTATTAGAAGGGAGGGCAAGCAAGTGATATATGTAATTTATTTGTAAGGCTGATATAAAATTGGAAAATGAGCGTAAACTATTTTCACATTTAGGAATAAATGCATCAATAGTTCATAATTTTGGTCTTAAGATACCCTGAGTTATCACAAATTATCCCAAGGGTATGGCATATCTGCTTTGGTGTTTTTTGAGAGTTTTGAAGTGTCTGAATATCAAAGGTAAATATATGCCACCTGGTCATTTCTGCTCATTCTGGAAGCTTGGAATTATTGTTGGTGTGTGTGTGCTAAGTTGCTTCAGTCGTGTCCAGCTCTTTGTGACCCTGTGGACTGTAGCCCGCCAGGCTCCTCTGTCCATGGGATTCTCCAGGCAAAAGTACTGCAATGGGTAGCCATTTCCTCTTTCAGGGGATCTTCCTGACTCAGAGACTGAACTCTTATCTCTTATGTCTTCTGCCTTGGCAGGCAGATTCTTTACCACTATTGCCACCTGGGAAGCCTGTATTGTTGGTTACTAAGAATAAAATAAAATGTATTTTATCTATTACTGTACACCTTTAAATTCACATTTTAAAACTCACTTCCTCACTTCCATTTAGTCTTGTTTAGACCCATAAACGTTGTCATTTTTGGATCACAAAAAGACATCCAGCTCACAGATGATGAATTGATGTTGCATGTGTTATCTTAGTTCTAGTTAATTTCCTTGCTTACTGTAATTTTAGATAATATATCTTTGTAATTAGACATCTTATGTACAAACAAGAATATTTTTCATGTATGAAAACCATTATTATAGATGTGACACATATAATTATTAAGAATTTGTGGCTCCAGTTTTACTGGAAAATAAGATAATTTATGATAGTAAAAGATTGACTTTGGTCCTAAACAAAAGATATATAGTAATGTTACATTTTTCAGTAATCTTTCATATTAATAAAAGTGCCTTGTAGATTTTACCATTAACAAGTTTATTATAGATAAGTTAGAATTTGAAAGCTACCTTCTAAAGCTCTGAGGAGATGCAGTCAGTTTCCAAACTGAGTAAATGGTAAGTGTCTCAGAGCTATTAATAACCTGTCTTTTGGCCATTTCTGGCTGAATCATAGTAGGAAAGGTGTATCTGCAGAGAAACTACATTTTCATTTGTTTACCATTTCCAGCCCCTCCAGAGTTCTCCCCTAAATATTTTGGGGTTGGGCCCTTCCCAAAGCCATCCAGAAGCTTCTTTGTGAGCTTGAGCCATTTTAAGTTCACATGTTGAAGCTTTAGCCCCCCCCCCCCAACCCCCGCCCCCAAGCAGTGGTATTTGGAGATGGGGCCTTGGGAAGGTAATTAGGATTAGATAAGGTCGTGAGGGTGGGGCCTTGGTCTTTGAAGAAAGACACCAGAGTTTCCAGCCCTGCACCACCCCCAACACGCACATAGTCAGGAGAAGATAGCTGCCTACAAGCCAGAAGAGGCCTCATAATGGAGCCTACTTTGCTGATACCTTGATCTTGGACTTCACAGCCTCCAGAACAGTGAGAAATAAGTTAATGTTACTGTTGTTTAAGCCACCCAGTCTATGATTTTTTGTTAGAGCAGACTAATACAGTTCTTTTAGGAAGTGTTGGTAGTAACCACTGTCAGACACACAACACCAAGCTACAAATAATAACACGTAATTTATACTGATATACAAAGTTGGGCATTTCTGTCACCTAGTTGATTTAGAAGGCTGTGCTAATTCAGTGCCAGAGACATGCCAGTCTAATTTACTCAATTTGCAATTTAGGCAACAGAATATAATACTTTATCATATACTTTAAGCTTAATATTTCTTTAGGAAGTAGTCATTGGTGCTAGGTGACCTTGGGTTCCGTTTATCTTTAGTGTGTATAAGCACTTTTGACAATCACATTTGTGGGCTTGTGGAATTAGATATGGTACAGATTATAAGCTTTAATGGGCTGTATAGTTAGTCGTATATATATATATGTCTTTTCCATTAGATTATAAACTCTTCGAAGTCTCTCAATTTATAATCATCTTTGTATCCTTACAAAATCTATGGCATAGTGCTTTAATCAAGGTGGATGCTGAATGCATTTTTATTTAATTAAATATATTATGATCCCTTCCTATGAAAGTACCCACTGGATTGTTACCTAATCCATATTAGATGGGGTTAATTCATATCAGATATGAATCAATTAACATTGAGATTCCCAGGTGGCTCAGTGGTTAAAAAAAAAAAAAATCCACCTGCCAATGTAGGAAATGCAGGAAACACTAGTTCTATCCCTGGGTTGGGAAGATCTCCTGGAGGAGGAAATGGCAACCCCATATATTTATAGTGAATTATAACAAAGTTGTGAATTTGTATCTAAAGTACCTCAAGTGATGCAGATTTTATGAATTTTGTTTTTGCCTTTTGGAAAGAGTTATATTGATGTATTTTTTTTAATGTTTCAAATAGCAAACCAACCCTTTTACGCTGAATGTGATATGTAAATAGAATAGTACTGATTGAAAATAAAACCTTTGAATTGGAAAAAATTTGTTGAAAATTTTCATTTTTTGGCCATGCCACGCAGCTGGAGGGATCTTAGTTCCTTGACCAGGGATCGAATCCAGGCACTCAGCAGTGAAAGCATGGAGTCCTAACCACTGGACTGCCAGGGAATTCCCTGAGGTGGAAATGAATTCGGCATGTTGACAGAGAGAATTCCTGTTTGGGGGTATATCCCTGCTGATCTGTCTGTGTTAGACTGCATGTCTGGGATGGACTCTGGGCAGAATTCTCATTGGCTTTGATGGAGACAAACAAAATTCTTGGAAGTTCTTAGGATGCATGCAAAACCCATAGCCACATAGTGAGCCATTTTCACAGAAGCAGTAGTCTTCTGTGAAAGTGTTGCGTGTTTCAGAGTACTGGGTAGGTCCTGGTTTATGCTTGTGACCCAGCAGTGAGTAACTGGGAGGAAGGGAAGCCATTTTGGTACTCTGGATCTTGATTTTAAAGCACTCTGAAATGGTACATTTTCATTCTTATCAGATCTAGTCTGACAAGCCTGACATGAATGTTTATCCTCTCATAGGATCTAGCAAGGTCTACCTCTCCTTTTCCCAAAACTTTCATTAGATTTCAGTTCATAAAATTTAGAAAAGCAATACCTTGCTTGTTATGAAGCATTATAAAAATAATACTTAAAATACTCCTGTAGGTGTCACAGATGTCCCATTCCCATTCTGTTAGTAGTAATGTCTTCTGAAATAAGCCTGATGTGAATGCTGAGTAGACACATTAGTACTTCACCCTAGAGGATCTGGCATAATCTTTCTCCCATACCCAAAATAGGATTTCCCCCCCTGTGTATGAAAGTAATACATGTTTGTTTTTAAAACAAACCAATATTGACTTCAGACTGTGTGCCCAGCGAGTGCTTGTGCTCTGCCTGCTGCTGGACCTTGCCCGTGGACATGTCCCAACCCACCTGCCCAAATGACCAGCAGCCTCCTGGCCACAGCGCCAGACGGAAGGGGCATGCAGCTACTACCAGTCTGACAGCACTTGAAACTCCACCAAAGTCTGGAAAACTCAGCTCTGGGGACTGAAGGAAAGACATGAACTTCAGATTTCTTAAAATATAATTAGCAATTCTGTGGATAATAGATGCATCTTAAATATATATTTTTTAATTTATTGAAAACCAAGCTACTTGTCCTTAAGCACCTAACACAGTGCTGACTGGAGCAGGAGATGCTCAATAGATAATAACTGACTTGGCAAGATTGAATTATGGTTTGACCAATATTTCTTGCCAACTGCCAAAGTTCATGTCATCAGATTCTGGAATGTGATTTGGAAGATATTCCATCTTGAATAAAATGTGAAACAAAATATTATAATTCTGGCTGGTGTCTTTGGAATAAACTGTATTAGCACCACTCTAACCAATTGAGCTAACTGGCCAGGTGCTGAAGAAGTTTTAAATATAATGCCAAATAGAAATTATAAAGAAACTATAATTTTTTTTTAAAGTGAAATTGACAATAAAAAAACCCAATCAAGATTAATGTGCAGAAAGTGGCAGGTCCTAGTTCTTACAGTTGACCATTGTTTGGTATATTCTTGCATACCAACCTTTCTTTTTTTTCTTGTCTTCCTTTTATTTCTATTATAATTTTTTATTTATAGATTTGGTTTTAACATATCTTAGAAAATTTCCCTATGCTTTTCATATTATATATGAAAAGACATACTACCACAACTCATTAATGAGGACTTAAATTTGTAAAAAGCAATATATACTCATCGAAGACAATTTGAAATATATAGCTAAATAAAATCACTATCATTCCACTCCCCAAGATAAAGGTTTTTGTGATTTTATTATAGTTTTTCTGAGTGTATGCATGCTAAATCAATTCAGTTGTGTCTGACTCTGTGTGACCCTATGGACTATAGCCCACCAGGCTTCTATGTCCTTGGGATTCTCCAGGCAAGAATACTGGAATGGATTGCCATTTCCTCTTCTAGAGGATCTTCCTGACCCAGGGATTGAACCGGTGTCTCTTACATCTCCTGCATTGACAGACAGGTTCTTTACCACTAGCACCACCTGGGAAGTCCTCTGTGTGTATAGGTTCATATATAAAATTTAGAAAGCTATAGTCATAGTATATTTTACCACCATAGGAACTACGTCCTCAGTGTTATTAATATTTTATTTTCCAGGACCTGGACATACCAAGATGACCAATATGTGGTCCTACTCAAACAATCTTAGAGTGTCTAGTATGAAGGCTCCTCATGAGTTGATTATAACAATCTCAGACTTACACAAGCATGGGTTTTTAAGGAATCACTTAGCTTCTTTGGTGGGTTTTTTTTTTCCCTACTGTGAGATGAGACTATTTTGATTTGAGTTAGGGAACATCAGTTTTTCTTGTTCACTGTGATATTTTAACTTGTTGGACTATAGTGTATTAACATTTTTTGCTAAATTTTCAAACATGCAAAAGTGGAGAGCATATTAAAAGTATAATTGATCTCCATATACTTATCACCTCTGTTTATAATATTATCAAGATTTTGCCATATTTGTCTTAGCTATTTAGTTTTTCTTCTCTGCTGAACTAAAGAAATTTTCATGTCACTCGACTTCTGTAATCTTAACTGTTCATCTCTGAAACATGTGGTTGATTTCTTCTATAACTACAATTCATTATACCTATGAAGTTACAGAAAGTTCTTGGCCACAGTCCATAGGGTCACAGAGTTGGAAAAAACTGAAGCGACTTAACACACACAAGATATCTCATAATATCTAAATTTCTGTGATAGGCTAAGGTTTTCAAACATCTAAATCCAATCAAGTGTTTGTATCCTGAAATGCTCTCATTAACACAGCTGTATTTCTTTTTCAGATTAGCGATGATGAACCAGGTTATGACCTAGATTTATTTTGTATACCCAATCATTATGCTGAGGATTTGGAGAAGGTGTTCATTCCTCATGGACTAATTATGGACAGGTTAGTATGATCTCAAGTTGGAATTTTGTCTTTTCTTATATTAATTTCTAGTGTCAGCAGCTGTTTTAAGTAGTTGATATTTGAACATAAACTAGGCCAGCTTTTCACATAATTGATGCTTTCTATTTTAGAAGCCCTCTTGACAAAAAAGGGAGGGGAGGAGAACTTACCAATAACCCGGTATAAGTCATGGTATACCGGGAATCTGTATGGAGAAGAATAAAGTAAATATTGAAGGGAAACTGGAAGAATGAACTTTAGTCACAAAGTCTTTGATTTCTCAACCCTGAACAGGGTAATGGAGTGGGGCTCAATCATGGGAAGGCAAGGTCATATTTTGATTATTATGCACACTAGCTTGAAACTTCTGTTAAATGAATTTCAGTGAAAAACTTCACTTTATTTAAATGCTTGTCTTGTGTCTCTGGCTGTTCTTTTTTATTCTAAGATTATAATATTAGTATAACTATATTCTAAAATATTCTGACTCTAGACGCTTAAACATGAAGAGTAAAGGTCTCAGTCTCCTGTACATATTTCTTCCCTACTCACTGCCTATGTATGTATACCACATATTTTAACACATGAGTATTGCTGTTGTATAGATCTACAATTTATTGGACATTTTTTCAGATTAGTACATCTGGTGCTGTCTCAACCTTTAAAATATATTTAAAGGTTGCATGGCATTCCACTTTCTGGCTGTACCATAATTGATATAACTAGTTCCTTATTGATGGATGCATGATGTCTCCATTATTTTGCTTTTACAGATCATACTGGAAGGGAACATCCTTTTACAGATATTTGGGCAATTAACTTTATCCATGGGGAAATTTTGGGCCAAGGGGAAGGTGTTTATTGAATGTTTTGATACTGTCAAAGTATCCTCCAGAAAGTTATATTAGTTTATACTCCCAATGGTATATGAGAGTGCTGTTTTCCTCACCATCTCTTCTAATATTGTATTATCAGAATTTGCCAGTTTGATAGGTGAAAATTGTATCTTATTTTAATTTGCTTTAAAATTTTTCTCATGATAGATGTTATAGTACACATGGATTTTGAAGGTTTTTAAAATTTTTACCTTTGCTTTATGAGCACAGATAGACTTCATGGGGGCAGAGAAAGTGTTTTGTGGAAGCTTAATCCTTTTTTCTACATTTGTAATGTGTTGATTTTATTTATTTATTCATATTTTTTTGAACTTTTTTTTCTTTTTCTTTTTTTTAAATTGCTTTACAATATTGTGTTGATTTCTGCCATACGTCAACATGAATCAGCCATAGGTTTACTGACTTGAACCTCCTTTTTTTTTTTTTAATGTTTGTCCATTCCCTTCGGCTTGCAGGATCTAAGTTCCCTTACCAGGGATCAAATCCAGACCCTCATCAGTGAAAACATGGAGTCCTAACCACTGGACTGCCGGGGAATTCCCATAAAGTTTAAATTTTGTTTTAAATAATATAATTTAATTTCTATTAAATAATTGATTTTAATTTCTGTAGGACCGAACGACTGGCTCGAGATGTGATGAAGGAGATGGGTGGCCATCACATTGTGGCCCTCTGTGTGCTCAAGGGGGGCTATAAGTTCTTTGCCGACCTGTTGGATTACATCAAAGCACTGAACAGAAATAGTGACAGATCCATTCCTATGACTGTAGATTTTATCAGACTGAAGAGCTACTGTGTAAGTGTATTTCATACATGTTTAAAATAAACATGGCATTTTTATGATATGCATCCTATATGTATCAGCTTTAACTGATTGTGCATAAATTCCTTTTGTTTACAAATCTTATACAAGAATCAAAATTGATCTATATTAATTAACAAAACTACATGGATTCTAAAATTCAGATTAACATGAATTTATTGTGAAGCATTATATTTTGCTGAAATAAAAAAACCAAAAGAACCCATGGCTGCTGTAGGTTTTCCTATATGTTTTGAAGCTCTTCAAACTATACTTAAATGTTCATTTTACATGGTACCAAGATTTTCTAATATATTCCCTAGTACTTTATATCCAAGTGAATATTGTCTTTTTCAAACTAGTTGCCTTATACAGTCGCCAGTATTTATTTTAGTTTTTTTCAAACTTTTAACTTTATATTTTGTATTAGGATATAGCCCATTAACAATGTTGTGGTAGTTTCAGCTGAACAGTGAAGGGACTCAGCCATACATATACATGTATCCATTCTCCCCCAAAGCCTATATTTATTTTAAAGTTTTTTTGATTTAGTTTCGGTTTTCTGGATTTTTAAAACCCCCTTGAGGAATTGCTCTTGGGACTTAGGGGATCTTCTATTTACTGGTGGCAGATATCCTCTCTGGCGCTAGATTGACTTGCAAGGGAGTCCTAGGCATTTGGAGTTAGTTGTAAGTAGTAAGGAGGGTTAGCAGTTGTCCCTTAGAAAGCGTGTTGGAGTGCGGGCATTAGCACATTGAAGAAACCACCTTTGAGTCACAGTCACTCTATCTGTGTCACACAGGTCTCAAATGCTTCAGAATATTAGTATTGACGCTTGTGGGGTGAACCAAAATCCATGTCATCTTTTCACGTGAATTTCATCATCCATATGTTTGATTTTTATTATTTCATACTGTTGTCTTTTTTCTGGTTGCATGTTGGCATTGTAAGTTCTGAGAGTTACTATTTTCCTTAAATAATAGATTTTTTCCCTAGCTTCTTCAAGGATTAGAATGAATGTCTGATCTTTTTCTGTTTCATAAATCAGTATTGTAGGGCATCTTTGTAGAAACTTGCGTTATGTTTACACTTCCATTTGGAAATAAGGACCACTTATGTACATTTAACTTTCAGCCTCCTTTCTTTTCGTTAATCATCTATTTGACCCAAGTCTTTGACCTTTCCCCCATTTTTATCAGTCCTGCTGGTGATTGGACAACTATTTAAGTATCATCATAGACAGTTTCCCTATCCTGTTAAAAATCTTTGTGCCTATATATCATGACATTACTTTGTAATTATAAACTCCTTTTAACTTGTCAAAATCTTGCTTGAATTAAAGACTTGCTTAAATGCAAAATTTGGATTTTTACTTAACAGAAGTTGTTTTGCTGATTTACACTGCGACTTAATTCTAGTCAGTATAACTGACTTTAATATGCTATTGCTTAGAGGCTCACAGTCCAGGGCATGATTTCTGTTTTTGATCTTCTTAAGAATCCTCCTGCCCACACACATACACATAAAAATCAGTTTTGTTGCTTTATGACTTCTACTTCATTACTCTGGAGACTTGTGCAGAATGTTCTTTCTTTGAAAAGAAAGCTCATTAAAAAATGAAGGGAGTTTAATATTTTCTTTTTAAGTATATTTATAGTCATAGAGCAATTTGAAGCAGTAGGAACATTGACATTTTAATTCTGTTTTTTTGGCTACGCCACACAGCATGCAGGATTTTAGTTCCTTGATCAGAGACTGAACTTGTGCCCCCGCAGTGGAAGTGTGGAGTCCCGACCACTGGACCACCAAGGAATTGCTAGTTTTTCCTGTTAGTTTTAGATCTTAGAAGATTGTTAAGCTGAACTCCTCAACTGATACAAAGTGTTGAGATCTTGAACATAATTAAAGCAAACATTTAGGTAAATTTTCCCATAGAGAAAAAAATTATCTGTTCTATTTTATTTTTTTGTGTAGATTTACTACTAAACAATAGAAATTAGGAAAACCATATATACTTTGTTGATTTGAAGTAACATTTCTACCCTCTTTAATAATTCATCAACTTGTTGTGGAAGATATTTACATGTGCATATTATAAAACAATTTGATATAATCATAAAATAGGCATTTAAAATTGTTTGTAGCATCGGTAACAATAACATTAGTGTGATCTTCACCATATAAGCCTCTGTACTTATCCTAAAGAAATGCTCCATGAACTATTAAATTTTCCTGGATATATGAACAGCCATAACAGTGTTAACACACCTTATCTAGTTTTTCTTCGGAATGAAAAGTAAATTTTTCTGATTTAAAAAAACCTGTAAAAAGAACATACAACCATAAAAAATTATAAAGGAATTAAATTCCAGTACCTCTTTTAATTTTAATATTTCAAAGAATTTTTTGTGTATACACACACATATTATAGTTTACATACTTTTAGACTAGCTGTTCAGATTTTTATTTGCTTACTGCCTAGTTGAGAAATTGCCTAGGGATTCCAAATACCATGTTTAAATCTAAGATAGCCTCGATTTAAGATTTACCACTACTTTTTGTACTGCTAAGAAAGAAGACACTGCCAGTTATAGCTGTAAGTTGCTGGCAACTGTCATATGTCAATTTCAGGAGGTATTAAGATGTGTATATATATATATATATATCCTTCAAAAATAAAATGTTATATATTCAGTGACCTTTTCCATCACTAAAGATCTGTGATATTTTATTTAAAAAGCAGTAAGTGTGCAAATGTATTTTCTCTATTGTGAGTTCAATTTTATAGTAATTTTTTTTTACTAAAATAGTTTAATTTTGAAAAATGAGACAGCCACTATGGAGAACAGTATGGAGATTTCTTTAAAAACGAGTACTAAAACTACCATATGACCCAGCAATCCCACTACTGAGCGTATACCTTGTTGTTGTTTAGTTGCTAAGTCATGTCCAGCTCTTTTGCAACCTCATGATCTGTAGCCCACCAGGCTCCTATGTCCATGAGATTTTCCAGGCATGAATACTGGACTGGGTTGCTGTTTCATTTTCCAGGAGCATATACTCTGAGAAAACCACAATTTTAAAAGACACATGTACCCCAGTGTTCATTACAGCACCGTCTACAGTAGCTAGGACGTGAAAGCAACCTAGATATCCAGCGACAAGATGAATGGATAAAGAAGTTGTGGTACATGTATACAGTGTGGTACATGTATACAATTAGTCAGCCATAAAGTCAGTCCTAGTGAAGTGGATAAATCTAGACCTTGTTATACAGCATGAAGTAGGTCAGAAAGAGAAAAACAAGTATCATGTATTAACATACACACGGAATATAGAAAAATGGTGTATGATGCTGGGAGCTCAAATCAGGTGTCTGTGACAACGCAGAGGAGTGGATGGGGTGGGAGGTGGGAGGGAGGTTTAAGAGGGAGGGGACACATATATACCTGTGGCTGATTCATGTTGATGTACAGCAGAAACACACACAACATTGAAAAGCAATTACCTTCTGCTAAGCTGCTAAGTCGCTTCAGTCGTGTCCGACTCTGTGCGACCCCATGGACTGCAGCACACCAGGCTCCTCCATCCATGGGATTTCCCAGGCAAGAGTGCTGGAGTGGGGTGCCATTGCCTTCTCCGAATTACCTTCTAATTAAAAATAAGTTTTTTTAAAAAAAGAGGAAAGCCTCAGGAGGGAAAGTTGTCAGATGAGTAAATTTTTTGTGGGCTGTAATCAAAGGAAAAATTAGCCTGATTTATGATGTATTCAGACTAAATGGCTTACCTTAAAATGAAATTGTTCTTAGGATTTTAAATCTTGTAGAAAATTTTTTGAGTTAGGAATTATCTCAATGTACATTTGGGAGGGCTTCGCTGATGGCTCAGTGGTAAAGAATCCACCTGCCGACACAGGAGATACGGGTTTGATGCCTGGACCAGGAAGATCCCCTGGAGAAGGAATCGGCAACCTACCCCAGTGTTCTTGCCTGAGAAATCCCATGGACAGGGGAGCCTGGCAGGCTACAGTCCATGGGGTCGCAAAAGAGTTGGACACAACTAAACAACAGCAACAACACATTTGAGAACAATGAGGGGCAGAGGGATTAAGTGACTTACCCAAGATTATGCAGGCCTTTGATTTGAACCCAGACCTTTAATTCTATGCAGAAGAGTCTTACTTAGGAAAACTTTTTAACTGACTTGGATTCTCTGATATCGGCTTCCTATTATTTCTTCATCAGTTTTGCATGCAAAGACAATTCATTTTGCCAATTATGGGATTTTCCTCAATTATACTCAAGATAAAGCTGTAAATTTCAGTCTTAATCTTGGAGGTCACTTGATTAGTAGCTTGATTAGGACAACTGTTTAATACATGAAAGGTGCAAATTACTTATAGCGATTTGTTATTTGTAAGAAGCTGGCTTTTTGAGTGAGTTTGTTAAAGAAAAATGCAGAAAATATTGGAATAGTTTCTTAAAGTATCTCTTCTAAGAAGAGGTCAGTAGCTTTCAATCTGTATGTATTTATTTAGTCAATTGCTTTAAGGTATGCTTTTTTCTTCAGAACAGTTAAAGTTTAAATGTAGAGTACCGCTTTGATGTGGTCTAAAGCTTATCTTCTGTAAACCTATTTATATATATATATAAAGCAAGTGAAGTGATTTATGCATTTCTCCTGCTTATTGAACTAAGACCATTGGACACTGATGGGGGAAAGAATTTGTTCAGTTTAAATTGGCAGGAATGGGGATATGTACTGTCCACAGTGTAAAGAAACTCTAACAGAAGGTCAAAAGTGTACTTTCTCATCCTCGCCTGTGGATTTTTACTTTGATGTAGTGCTTGTTGCGCAGCTTAGGTTTTATACAAGTACCCCGACTCATAGAACATGAAGGAAGTAGTCACGTTTGGCCCCATGAAACCACACATTTTATTTTTTTAAAAATGGAGGGATTTCCCTGGTGGTCCAGTGGCTAAGACTCTGCACTCCCAATGCAGGGGGCCTGGGTTCGATCCCTGGTCAGGGAACGAGAGCCTACATGCTGCAACTAAGAGTTCTCATGCCACAGCTAAGACCTGGTAGAGCCACATAAATAAATATTTTTTAAAAAGAAAGAAAGTTTGATAAAATGGAAACACAGACACTAAGGGTATGTATTTGTAAACCCAAAGAGCTTCTCTGGGAATTTTATGTAGTGAACAGTGACATTCTGAGTTAAGGACAGATTGGGCTCTCCCATGCCAGTGCCATCATCTCATGAAGGTTGAAGTACTTGAGAGTCACTCAGTAGTGAAATGCAGCAGGTAGACCTAGACGGGAATGGAGGGAGTGAGGGAAAGTCCTCTGGCGGGGTAATGGATTCATGGTTGCCATTTGTATGCGATTTGGGAACATGTACCTGTATTCTAGCATAGTGGACTGTAACATTTTTCTTAAATGAATGTTCTGTTTTAGCCTGCATTTTAAAAGTTGTTTGTGTTTTCATCAAAGAAGCCTTAGAAGCTAAAACCCTTGGGGCAAACACGAATATGGAGATTTAGATCTACCAGATCAGCAGTGTCTTTCATACTTGGAGTTCTCTTGTCTGTTTCCCTATTACCGTCGCCCTTGAATCACAGGGTTTTTTCCATGATTTCATACTCTCCATACTTTTCAGTTCTCAGATTTTTCCTCTGTACAAAAGGGTCAATTGAAGTTGGAGTGTAATACCAAATTTTAACAGAAGATGTCGCTGTTTACCTTGATTTGTTGTGCTCATTGCAAGCTTCAGGTTTTATACACTTTTTGTTTTCTATTCTGTGTTTGAAACTCTAGGTTTTAAGTTAGAATAAGAGGTGGCAATGAGAAGTGATATGCAAGGGTTTTTTGATGTTGGAAGTCATACTTTTGTATCTTATATTCGTTTGCATCACTGTGTTCTGTTGGCCCATTTGTGTTTTTCAAAAATAACACTGCCATCAAATATGGATATGTATATAGAAGCATTCAGGCATACCTTGTTTTATTGTGCTTCATTTTATAGTGCATTTTTAAAAATAAGTTGAAGGTTTTGGGCAGTTCTGTGTCAAGCAAATCTATTGAGGCCATTTTTCCAGCAACACTTTTGCACTCTTTGCATCTGTGAATTACATTTTGGTAATTCACACAATAGTTCAAGCTTTCATTCTTATTATATTTGTTATGGTGATCTGTGATTAGTGATCTTTGATGTTACCATTACAAAAAGATTAAGACTCACTGAAGGCTCCGATGATGGTTAGAATTTTATTTATATATATTTGGGGGGAGGTTGTACCTTAGTTTCATGTTTTATTTTTAAAGAAACTGCTGATTTCCAGAGTGCCTGTACACTCACATGAAGTATAAATGGTCCAGTTTGTCTGCATCCTCCACAGTGTTTGCTGTCATTACTTTATTTTCTTTTAAGTGACTTTTTATTGGAATATAGTTGATTTACAATGTTGTGTTAGTTTCCGGTGTACAGCAGTGAATCAGTTATACATACACATATGCATGCGTGCGTGCCAAGTCGCTTCAGTCGCGTCTGACTCTTCGCAACGCTATGGCCTGTAGCCCTCCAAGCTCCCTTGTCCATGGGATTCTCCAAGCGAGAATCCTGGAGTGGGTTGCCACGCCCTCCAGGGCAAATTCCCAAACCCACATCTTGTCTACCAGGCGGGTTCTTTACTACTAGCACCACGTGAGAAGCCCCGCATAGGCATATGTCCATTTTTTTAAGTCTTTTCACATAGAGGCCATTATAGAGTATTGAGTGGAGTTCCCTGCACTACACACAGTAGGTCCTTCTATTTTATATATAGTAGTGTGCATCTGTCAATCCTAATCTCCCCATGTAGCCCTCTTCCCCCTTACCCCTGGTAACCCTAAGTTTGTTTTCTACGTCTTTGATTCTATTTCTGTTTTGTAAATAGGTTCATTTGTACCATTTTTTAAGATTCCACATATAAATGATAACATTTTCTAGCAATAAAGTATTTTTAAATTAAGTAATGTATACTGTTTTTCAGACATAATGCTGTTTCACACTTTACATAGACTACAGTACAGTGTAAATGTGACTTTTATGTCCATTGAGAAACCAAAAAATTTGTGTGACTTACTTTATTGCGACATTCATGTTATCATGATGGTCTGGAACCAAACCCCAAATATCTCTGAAGTATTCCTACATGTAAAAGTAGAAAGTCTTCTTATCCCTTGTCACTGCTCAGAGGTAATTGCAGTTATAAGCTTTTTAGAAATGCTGAACAGAAATGGCTTCATAGGCAGCACATTGCTCTGCAGCTTGGTGTTTTAGTTACTGTTGTTCATGACAGTATGTACAGATTGTCAGATTCTTTTTAATAGCTGCACAGTATTACACTGTGTGGATGAACTTAAATAATTCCCTGTTAATAGACATGTTGGTTGTCTCTAATTTTTGTTGAGAATGTGAAAATATTCTGCATTTTCTTCTGGTCTGCTTATGGCTTTATTTTTTATGTTTAGATTGTAATCCATCTGGAATTTATTTTTGTGTATGCTATGAGGTAGGGATCATACATTCTTTTTTTCCCAAATGGATTACTAGTTGATGAAACACCATTTATTAAATAATTCATCTTTTTCTTACTGACTTGAAATAACCAACTTTCTCATGTACTAAATCCTCATGTATTTCTGGGTCTGTTCCTGGGTTCCATTCTGTTCCTTGATCTCTTTGTCTGTTACTGTGCTGTACAGCACCATTCTAATTGGCAGGACTTTGGTATGGTTTGCTCTCTGGTAGGGCAAGTCTAAGCTCTTTCATTCACTGTTCTTTCTCTAGTTTTCTGTCTTGAATCCAGCAGAGCTGAATTGCGATCATTATCACCAGCTAGAGTGGGTGTGGAGTGTTCCCTTTTGAAACTCCTTTAATGGTTTCTACTAGATTCTGTGATAGCATAAGACTAGGCGCCTAAGAGGTATGCTTTAAAGGACTACTGATCAGACCTGATTTCCCAGACTGTGCTGAAGGTGGCCTGGGCCTCAGCTACACTTTTGAGGCACATATCTTTGGAGTTGAGTGTGATATAGACCAGATTCTACAGTTTGATTGACTCATGGGAATGGTCCAGGGCCAGAACCAGACACCTGTCATGCTAATAAATTCTTTCATAGTTCAGAAATTACCGAGACTGAAGATGGGTGGCTGCTGTAATATTGCCCATTCAAAAATGCGTGTGCCCCATTTTTAGGACTCTTCAAAGCATCAAATCAGTAGTGGCCAATTAGAACTTCTTAATTTTTTGTCATTTATTTCTAGAAACATAATTCTTAGAGTATCATAATTCTGTGACATGAGATAGCTAACTTTTTAAATCTCCTAGTTCCCATTTGATAACTTGAAATGTGTGTGTATTATATGGAAGGATATACATGTATATTTATACTTTTTTTTTTTAAATTAGAACGACCAGTCAACAGGTGACATAAAAGTAATTGGTGGAGATGATCTCTCAACTTTAACTGGAAAGGTATGTATCTTGTTGTTGTTCTTTTTCTGGTTCTCTTAGGTGTACGGTTAGGTTGTTTATTTGATGCTTTTCTCATTTCTTGAGGCAAGCTCATAGATAAACTTCCTCTTAGGGAAAGGTATGTATCTTGAGGGAGAAAGAAAGAACACTCCATACCAAGAGTCATACTGTGCTTTCAATCCATCACCAAGAGGCAGTTTAGATAGTTATTTATGTACTCAAACACAAGTTATTTAGCCCTTGGAAACAATCTAAGTTAGGCATCTAAGCTAGGTCATATAGCAAAGAGGCCACAGAATCCAACATTAAACTTCAAATCTCTTGTTGCCAAGTACTGTTGGTATGCTTCTGTGCGGATCTAATTTGGGATCCTTCAAAAGAATATATGAAGGGAAAGCCTCCTTTTAAAAACTAGATCACACATAGTTTCTTAAAAGATAAACAGTATAACGTAGTGACTGAAAGTGTGGGTTCTGGAAGTGAAGAACTTCGATTCAATGCTTGACTCAGTGCTTCCTAACTTCGTGACCTTGGGCAGGGTCTTCAACTTCTCTGACTCCCATATGTATGGTGGGATGATACTGGCAACCACCTCAGAGAATTAAGAGGGTCAAGTGATACTAATCGTGTAGAACTCTTTCAGCAGTTTCTGGTAGTTCGAACACTTCAAATATACTATTATTTTAAGGAATCACAAAAAGAGTTTTAAATACATCAAAAATCTTCCACTATCGATGTTTAGCTGAGATAATAGAGCTATTAAAATGTTTGAGTATTATTCTTCTGATACACTGAAATGATTTTTGAGTAACCTGCGATAAATGATGGACTGCTATGATTTGTTTTTCAGCTGCCAGTTATTTTATTTTTTTTTGCTGATAGACACAGTACCAGATATAAAGGCGTAAACTTACAAAAGTTTCACAAGAATCCTGTGAGGTAGATATTCTCATTCTCATTTTATAGATCAAGAAACTAAAGACTCAGAAAGGTTGAAGGATTTGTCCAAAGTCACTCTGCCGGCAGAGGGAAAGAAAGTTAAAGTGTTAGTCACTCAGTCATGTCTGACTCTTTGCGACCGCATGGTCTGTCCATGGGATTCTCCAAGCAAGAATACTGGAGTGGATTGCCATTCCCTTCTCCAGGGGATCTTCCCAACCAAGGGATTGAACCCAGGCCTCCTGCATTGCAGGCAGAATCTTTACCATCTGAGCTACCAGGGAAGCTGGCGAATGATAGAACTTGAATTTAAATTTAGGTCTATCTAGCTCCAAAGTTCTTTTCTTCCTCTGGTTTTTAGATTTTAATGCTTATAGCTTACTAACATGACTGAGTATCTATAAGGCAATTTTAACATACAACACGTGTCAAATTCTATGGCCTCATATCAAAGTCATGCCAAACTAAGGTTGTCTTCCTCAACATCTTTGAAAACTTCAAAGGAGAAATTGTAAGCTGTTGACTCTTCTCCCTTTCTGCCAGGCATATCCTCCTTCCCTTTCAGCATGCTTTGTCCATATTTAGAAGTCATTTGAAGCCCTTACTCCTAGAATCAGTTTTTAGTGCTGAAAGGGACCTAGCCTTCAAAGCTTTCTGATTCCATTTGACCTTGCCTTTCCTACCTAGTGGCTTTCCCACTGCATAGCTCTGTGATCTTACAAGTTCTTTGCTTCTGAAATAACTTAGAGTAAGCTCATTTATTGTGGAAAAAAATCAAGATGCAGAAGTTGGGTGAAGTTGTTTCTTAGGGGTAAGATTATGGATTATTTAGACTTTCTATTTCAGTTTGTCTCTATGAGTAGTTTCCCTTTTTTTTTCCTAGTTAGTAGCTGAGAATATGGGCTTTGAACCCTGAAAACCTCTCTTCAAGTCTATCCACTTGACTATTTCTATAACTTTAAGCAAATCATTTGACCTCTGAACCTTTTTTTTTCATTTATTAAGTAAAGAGGTAGCTATTTGATATAAAATAAACTCTCAATAATAGTTGTAATTCTCATTCTTTTATTTTTAAACAGTAATGATACCATACTGTGGATACTATAATTTTGTGTGGCAAATATTTAATCTTTGATTTGTGTAAACTGTCTCATAGTACTAAAAGTCTTTGATTATGATGTAGACAAGCTTTTGCAGCTACTTAGTATTCGAGCCAAGACTAGACTCCAGTTTCTCTGTCTCATAATTCAGTGCTATTTTCAAACTATAACTCCATCCCATGGTTCTGATTGCCACATCAGTGAGCCACAGTTACTGATGGGAAAATATTATCCTTCAGATGTGCTAGCTGGGCTAGAGAAAATGCTGAGCAAACCACATGGTGGGTGGTGAAACAATTATTGGTTCATTACTTGATTGCAGTTGGCCCTTGAACAACATGGGTTTGAACTGTGTGAGTCCACTCATATGCGCATTTTTTTTATATCTGTGCTACACTACTACACAATCTGTAGTTGGTCGAATCTGTGAATATGGAGGAACTGTGGATACAGCCGGCTGTAAAGGCATATATGGTTTTCAAGTGTGTGGAAGGTTGGTGTCCCTAGCCTCCTCGTCGTTCAAGGGTCAAATGTGTATTCAATTTTCCTAAAGATTTAGGTTACAGTATCTTTTGAGAATAGAGAAATTAGTTGTAATATGAGGAAGAGAGTATTGTATGTGAACTATTGTAGTAATATGTATATTATAAAATACATGCAGTTATAAAATTACAGATTACATAAGGTGAGGTTTAAAAAATTTCGAATGTTTCTTTCAAACCTCCCTTGATAACCACTGACTTAGAAAAGTATAGAGAACATCATACCTGATGTAGGTATGTGACAGAGAAATGAGGACTGCAAATAAATACTATAACATGAGTCTTCTTATGACTGATTATAATCAGTATGTGAAATGCTACCTCATTCCCAAGAATAGATAGGACTCTTCTCTACCTTAGACAGTTAAGGCAGTATTTCCTCTAAGGGTTCTTTTAGCTATAAAATTCTAAGAGGTAGAAATTGGGATAAGGGTTTATGGTAGCAGGAAGCATTGGTATCTTTTTTTTAGTTTAGTCCAAGAATATGAGCACATGCAGATCAATTTCAGCCTACCAAGAAAATGGGGGTTTTAATAGCATTCCATATGGTAAGTTAAATGCATGATTTTGGAGTTCTTGTACAAATTATAGTTTTTAAATGTTAGAGTTGGAATACATATTAGTATATTTCTACATGGGAAACTGAGGCCCAGAGAAAATTTTCAACTTGCCTGAGATTATTCTGTTTAAGTAATAGAAAGTCTTTTTAAAAATTGAACATATGGGTCACATTTTATTTTAAAAATTCCATTGCAGTGAAAATTTTATATTAAAGAGTTTCAAATCCCAACAGATGGCCCATTTGTTTAAATCAGGGTTTGATATAGTAAAGTAGGTTAAAACAAGAATTTGGAGAAATCCTTAGAGTTTGTTATGATGTGACTTTAAACTATAATTGGAAACACTGTCTGATTCATTGTACTGATTTTCATTTCTCTTTTTCTTCCAGAATGTCTTGATTGTCGAAGTAAGTTTTACATATTTTTAATGTGGTGTTTATGATTTTCTAACTTTGTATACGCAGTCCTAAAGGTAACCCAGGGAAAGAAATTCCTTTTCATCAGTTTTCCTGATGGGCTTGTGTTATAAGGGAATGAGATTGTTTGTAAGAAGTATTTAGTAATTTATTTTTAAGTTAAATTGAATAGTGGAAACATTATGTTATATATCTTACCCCTCTCTTTTTGGCTTGGAATTTAAAACTTTCTTTTAAAGTTACATATATCATTCCCATCCATGTTTTTATGCTTCTCTTGCGTATATATAATCATATACAAAGCATATCTTTTGATAATTTACATGTGAAAGTCACTCAGTTGTGTCCGACTCTTTGTGACCCCATGGACTGTATAGTCTATGAAATTCTCCAGGCCAAAATACTGGATTGGGTAACCTTTACCTTCTCCGGGGGATCTTTCTGACCCAGGGATCAAACCCAGGTCTCCCACATTGCAGGTGGATTCTTTACCAGCTGAGCCGTAAGGGAAGCCCAAGAATACTGGAGTGGGTAGCCTATCCCTTTTCCAGGGGATCTTCCCAACCCAGGAATCAAACCGGGGTCTCCTGCACTGCAGGTGAATTCTTTACCAACCGAGCTATCAGGGAAGCCCATAGTCTCTATATGTTCTCTCTTGCAACTTGTTATTCTCACTCAGAATTGGTTTTGAGGTTATTCATGTTGAGACATATAGAGTTACTTGACCTTAAAATTCATCATAACATTGCAGTGTATGAATCAACCTATTTGTTGCCCTACAAATAGGGAGTTTGCTTCCAATTTTTCCTACTACAACAGGATTGCTAAGAGCATCCTTGTGATGTCCCGTGTGCATGTGTTTGAGTACCCTCTGGATGTAATGACTTGGTTGTAGAATTTGTACATTTTCAATTTGACTGTTATTGCCAAATTACTCATCAAAGTACTATATAGAATAAATTCTCACTCTTTTCTGTAAAATGATATAAGGCTTAAGGGCAGCATGCGCTTAGTTGCTCAGTTGTGTCCTACTCTTTGCAGCCCCATGGGCAGAGGAGCCTGGGGAGCTACAGTCCATGGGGATTCTCCCAGCAAGAATACTGGAGTGGGTTGCCATTTCTCTTTCTAGGGGATCTTCCCGACCCAGGGGTTGAATCCAGGCCTCCCGCATTACAGGTGGATTCTTTACCATCTGAGCTGCCAGTAACCCCTAATTCATTTTTTTAAAATTGTTATCAGGGTTCTTAGATTTTAGCTTATAGATTAAAAAAATAAACAAGTAAGACTCTTTCCAAATGGTTTGTGTACATGAGTATCCCTGGGAACTGGTTGCTTTTTAAAAATGCAGATTCACTAATTCCACTTCAGATTGATTCATTTTGTCTAGGGTAATGCCACTTAAGAAATTACTACAAACTAAGCAGCTTAAAACAACGCACATTTATTATCTCAGGGTTCAGGGATCAGGGGCCTGAGTTCAGGGTAGCTGAGTCCTCTGCCCCAGGTCTCATCAGGCTGAATCAAAGCTGGGACTCTGATCTCACCTGTGGTTCATGGTACTCTGGTACTGTCTTCCAAATTCATTCCCATTGTTGGCACAACTGAGTTCCTGTGGTTGCGAGACTAGGAGCCCCATTTTCTTGCTCGGCTGTCCTCATGTCCTAGCACACGGCCCTCTCACATGGCAGCTGACTTCTTCAAAACCAGCCGAATCTCTCTCCAGGCTGCTCCAGCCATTTTGTGTAACACAACCTAATGCCTACTCCATCATTTCACAAGTCCTGCTCACCCTCAGGGAGCAGGGGATTATTCTCGACGTGTCCACTAGAGAGCGAGAGTCAGAGTCTGTCTATCACAGCCCAGAGATCTGTATTTTTCACAAATCCCCAGCCCTGGTGTTTCTGATGACTTACAGCTTCATTTTGTGAGCACTGCTTTAGACCATCTGCAGAGAATATTTTCACTAAAGAACATTAGGGTTATGGTTGAAGAAATATTTTCCCAATTAGAGATGGGTTTCTTTTGAATAATGTCCTACTTTTGACTAAATAGCTAAAATTAACTTTCATGTAAAGTCATTCTATATGGTAAAATCTTAATATTTTGGATACTTTTTTTTTAGTCTTTATTTGCTTGGCTGCACCTGGTCTTAGTGGTGGCATGCGGGATTTTAAGTTGCGGCATGCAGGAGCTAGTTCCCTCACCAGGGATAGAACCCGGGCCCCTGCATTGGGAATGTGGAGTCTTAGCCACTGGACCACCAGGGAGGTCCCTTGGATACTTTTAAGATAATATAAAACAGTGTTTCTCAGTGTGGTCTTTTAACCACCCGCGTCTAAGAGTTGGAAGCAAAGCATCCTCATCTTGAATTTATGAAAAAATATCTAATCTCCTATAATGAAGGGCAGCACCACAACTCTCTAATAAAATATGCATGTACATACTTGCATATATATTTAAACTAGCTGTCATTGACCTCTTGGTGCCTATAAAATCCAGCCCTGAGGACTGGCGTTCCTACTGCTTGCTGAGAGCCAACTGATTTTCAGATTCTAGAATATCTCAGTATGAATTGTGGTGAGAATAACTGCACTGAAAAAAGTGGCATTATTCCAGTTATACATGGGATTTTCGTTTTTTGTGTGTGTTTGTATAATGACTGAATTTAAAGCTGTGATGGTTTTATTTGCCATTTAAATATCTTTGCTTTGTTTTTAAAGGATATAATTGACACTGGGAAGACAATGCAGACTTTGCTTTCCTTGGTCAAGAAGCATAAACCAAAGATGGTCAAGGTTGCGAGGTACGTATATAACATTTTGACATAAGCTACTTCATTTGAAAAAAGAGTACTTGCTGCTTTGTAAGAGTAAATTTTCTCAACTCTGGTTTTATCTTCACAAAGTAATATGATCTCAAGTAGGACTCAGTAAACGTCCTTGTAAATCATTCATCACGTTTTAAAGCTTTTCAGTGCAGTTGCCTTATCGTCTTATGTTATTAATGTTTGGTTTTTCAACAATATAGTAATGATACCAACTTTTCCAGGGTAGCATGGCAGAGGGTTTGGGGCCACTTTGCAAAATTGAGACCAAGGATCCTAAAGACAAATAAGGAGGTGGTGGGAAAGGTTAGGCCTTGAAGCTCCTTCGCTGCTGCAATTGAGTGCTGGATTGGTCCTGTGTATTGCATCTTGTTTTGTAACTACATTGAAAATGGACAATGCCTACTTCCTTTCTTCTGAATCAGCCTCACCTCCTGGTCCTACCTATGCCGTCTGGTTTTTGCTTTATTCTACCTGTGTTTATTTTATCCCTAATTATAGTTTCACCGCCCGCCCCCCCCCCCCCAACAACTCTGAGGTCAGTTGTTAGTCCCACTTCATGGATAGGAATAGCAAGGCATAGGGAATTATCCAAAAAGCACAGAGCTGGATCACTGTAAAGGTGAGATTTGAACCCAGAAACCTGGCTGAGTTTATGCTGTACTATTTTAAGTGTTTTGTCGACTGACATTCCTGTGTGGATTTTTTTTTCCTTATTTATTTATTTTTCTAAAATTTGACCAATCTGCAATTTTTGTGTAGGGGTCAGATAGTGGTCTGCCTTTTTTTCCCCTAAATGATTACCTGGTTTTTATAAACCTCTCTTAAAGGAACAAAGTATTTGTTGAACATCTTTGAATCAGAGTAAGCCTTCCACTGAGTCATATGTCTGTAGTTTGTCTTTCAGGGCTTTTCTGATAGCTGGTGCAAGTTTATCATCAGGATTTGGGACAGGCATGATAAAAGTGTAGAAATGATGCATTCTAGTGCTCTAAGCAATTTCCTGTAAACCAGTCAGTGCACTTGCTTATTTCTCTACGTGCTTTTAGGGTTTTAAATGTCAACCTACCGTGGTATGTACTTTTCTAGATATTCTTTTGTGCCTCTTTCCTGGAATATGCTGAGAAACTGAGAAAGACTGCCTCGTGAGAGAGGTATTTCCTGTGGCTGGAGGTGTGAAGTATTCAAAGAATACCTAGGTCATTTAGTGATGGACTTGACCCAAGTCATTTGTTTTTCAACCTTTTTTTCTTAATCTCTTCCTCGCCATTACATTTTAATATTACAGATATATTGTGCATTTGTTTGTGTAGTGTATGTGTATCTGTGCTTTATGCATAAGGAGAGGAAACATAAAGCTTATTCTTTTTATTCAGAGCAGGGTTAAGAATGACTAGAAAGCTTTTTAACTTCAAAGTTAAATTGCAAATAAAAAACTCAGCATTTGGGAAACAGTTTGGCAGTTTCTTAAGAAATGAAACCTGTATATGCCATATAGCTCCCAACAGCTGTACACTGGGCTTTTCTCCCAGAGAAATGCAAACTTGCATCTGCACAAAAACCCATGTATGGATGTTCATGGCAGCTGCATTTGTAATAGCTCCAAACTGGAAAGAATGAAAATGTCCTTTGGTAGGTGACTGATTAAACTGTGGTCCACCCTACCATGGGATCCTACTCAGCCCTAAAAAGGAACAAGCTACTGATCCACACAGTGACTTGGAGGAGGATCAAGGGACTGTTCAATAAAAGCCAATCTTAAAAAGGGCACATACTGTATAATTCCATTTATACAGCCTCTTAAAGTGACAAAATGATAGAAATGGAGAACAGATTAGTGTTTGTCAAGGGTTAGGAGGTGATGTCTGGAGGTGACTATAAATAAAGAGGTAGCAAGAGAAAGCCATGTGTGATGGAAAGTTCTGTATCCTGATTGTGGTGGTGGTTACATGAATCCACACATGTGATACAATTGCCTAGAACTACACATATATAAATATGAGCATGTAAAGCTGGTGAAATCTGGACAAGGTCAGTCCACCAATGTCCATGTCCTGGTTGTGGTAATCTGCTGCATTATGTGAAATGTTCATTGGAGGAAACTGGGGAAAGGACACAGGGATCCTCCCTGTGCATTTTTTTGGTAACTTCCAATTATTTAATTCAAATCTATAGGAACATAAGGTGCTGAGTTCCCCTGAGCTCTTAGTACAGCTTGCACTGAGTTTAATGATACCTTTTCTGGATTGTTCCTGAATGAGTTCAGGTAGATGGAAGGGGTTTTGCTGTGATCAGTTTGTTATTTTCTTTCTAAATAAAAACCGAGTCCAAGTGTCTCCTCTCATTACTGGAAGGAGAATCACAAAGGACTTACTAGACTGTGATCTCTTGGAGTGTAGGCTAGTGCTCCTCAACTTAGGCTGCACATTGTAATCACCTGAGAGGTTTTTTTTAATAGTTATTAATTTAATTTATTTATTTGGCTGCCCCAGGTCCTAGCTATGGCACTCGGGATCCTTGATCCCCAGCTGCGGCATGTGGAATCATGAGTTGTGGCACTGTGAACTCCCAGCTCTGATACATAGGATCCAGTTCCGTGACCAGAGATCAAACCTAGACCCCCCTGTATTTGGAGCAGGAAGTCCCTCGCCTGAGAATTTAAAAGTGCCTTCCCCTGAGCTTCAGATGTAATTGGTGAGGGGTATGGCTTGGGCATCTCAGTTCTGTTACATATTTTTTAAGGTTCCCAGATAATTCTGATGTGTAGGTTTTTTCCAGCCCTTTTAATATACTTATCTCTGAAGGTGTGAAATCTTGAGTTTTATTGGGACTGCCCTTATCATATGTAAAGACGTTCAAAGCACCATTACAGGTTGGTTTTTTTTTTTTTTTTTAATAGCTGAAAAAATTCTGCAGGCAGCATTTGGGTTATGAAATTAGCTTTTTTTTTTTTTTTTTGATTTTTTTTTTTTTGAAATTAGCTTTTGTAGAGTTGCTGCATCCTACCGGCAGTTTCTGCTCCCCAAAGTAAATACCAACTCCTTAGGGTGGTAGTTTGTTTATTTATTTTTTGGCTAAAGTGCCCCTTTGTAAGCCACTTATTTGATTTGGGACTAAGAGCCTTTATCTTATCATCTTTGCTCATTGGCATTCCCCACCCATTCATCCTCCTAGTGAGCTGCCCTTTGATGGACATGTGGGTAGTCAGGGGGCAGCTCTCAGAACAGTCCCTTCTGTCCCAGGTAGAGATCAGTCAAGGGCCCCATCTGTAGCGTGAGCTTGTTGCTGCCCCTACCCAGGGTGCCCTGTGATGTTGCTCTCCATTTCACAGTCTTTGAGTCTGTGAAAACTGACCATAGCAGGCTAAACGGCAGATGAAACCATGTTGCAGAACACACATGTCCTCTTCTGTAATGCCCTCTGGTGTCTCCATGTGTCACATGTCACATTTTATAATTAACAGCTTGCTGGTGAAAAGGACCCCTCGAAGTGTTGGATATAGACCAGACTGTAAGTGAATTACTTTTCGTTAATCATTGAACCGTCTTTAACCCAAACAAGTTTTATATGAAATGGTTTAGAGTTACTTTAGAGAATGTTTACACATATTAGATTTGAAAGTGATGTTTTCTGTATCTGAATGATGAATTATGGTTCTTTTTAGTTGTTGGATTTGAAATTCCAGACAAGTTTGTTGTGGGATATGCCCTTGACTATAATGAATACTTCAGGGACTTGAATGTAAGTAATGCTTCTTTTCTTCACTCTCAGTTTTCAGAACCCATATAAAAATTTACAAAAGGGAAGACTTGTTTTCTCTTTCCACCACCTCATAATTCGAACAGACTGATGGTTCCCATTAGTCACATAAAGCTGTAGTCAAGTACAGGTGTCCTTAGAGCTGGAACTTGGCCAGGCGAGGGCGACACTTCTTGCTGGCTCCACAGTTGAACAGCTTTAATACACAATAACCGTCCCATTATTATTTCAGATGATAGATGTGATCATAAGAAAGAAAGGAACTAGTTTCTATCTCTTAAGTCACTCTGCTTCAAATACCCACCTCCTCCTCTGGAGGCAGGAATCTGGAGAATGCATTTGTGAGTATGGATGAGGAAGATAGGGAAGGCACATAGATCTCTGTTGGTTTCACTAAAACCCCTGCAGCATAATACTATTCATAGAAGACATGCCAAATATTGTGCTTGCCTTTCACTTCAGATGATATTTTTCTAATGTAAATGTCTCAATTTTTATTTTATAGCACGTGTGTGTCATTAGCGAAACTGGAAAAGCAAAATACAAAGCCTAAGATGAGAGTTCGAGTTGAGTTTGGAAATACCTGGCATCCCATTGAAATCACCAGTGACATGATCCAATGTTCTCATTCTGTGGCCAGCTGCTTAGTAGAGCTTATTGCATGCATCTCCTAAGAATTCGATCTGTTTTGTATTTTAGAAATGTCAGTTGCTGCATTCCTGAACTCTTCATTTGCACTACGAGCCTAAAGACTATCAGTTCCCTTTGGGTAGATTGTTGTTTGACTTGTGAATGAAATATCTCTTAAACCACACCACTATTGACTGAAAATATGGAAATTGTATCTGTAAGAAACATTTAAAGAGAAGAATATATTAGTTTTTTAATTGGTATTTTAATTTTTATATATTCAGGAAAGAACAGAAGTGATTGAATATTGTTAACTATACCACTGTGTGTTTAGAAAAGTAACAGGCGGTCAGTTTCGTATCTGTGAGGTATTGTTATGTCAGAGAAACTATGTCCTGGAACTTTTTTAGTAGATTTCAGTAGTATTGACTATATTTTCTTGCTTGTTCAGATTATTTCTGGTGAACGTTTGTCAACAGTTCCTTTTCAATACAGGTCAGTAAGTTCCAGAAACCTACCACTTTTTGAA
Source organism: Ovis aries (assembly GCF_016772045.2). Classification (NCBI taxonomy): domain Eukaryota; kingdom Metazoa; phylum Chordata; class Mammalia; order Artiodactyla; family Bovidae; genus Ovis; species Ovis aries. The sequence continues at coordinate 100,526,924 of NC_056080.1, read as the reverse complement.
TTCTTTAGTGTAAAAATCCTTCAAATAAAGGCTGTCTCTTTAAAGGAAATTATGCATACCTGTCATTTCTCTACAAATTAACCTAGTTTAGTTTTCTGTTGGCTACCTTTTCCTTGTCTGTTAAATTTTAGTAGATAGTTTAATTGTAATCTTTACCAAACACAGCAAATAATGATTTTCTATTAAAACGGGTTGGTGGAGCTAGACCTTCTTCAGAGGCCTTAGATTTTAGACACATAGTATATAGTTTATTATATTTTCCTATGCTAAAATAACACCACTCAGGGAATTCTCTGGTGGTCTAGTGGTTAGGACTTTGTACTTCCACTGCCAAGGGCCCAAGTTCGATCCCTGGTCATGGAAGAAAGATCCCACAAACTGAGAGGGGCAACCAAAAATAAAATCACATGGCTCTCTCTTTTGTAATTCTGTTAAATTGTTTCAGTCACAACTTCACCTACACTTCCACAGCTTTTCAAACATAGACTGCTACCTTCTTTGGGTAGAGAATACTCTATTGACTAAAGAACAACAACAAAACCTTTTGTTTTCTGGGAGCAGGAAGGTAAGTTTTAAGCCAAAACTCTTCACTGCTTCTCTGCTCCAGGTAAGGTATGAACTAGCAACCTTGTAGGCCATCTAGCTATATTTGTGCCTTAAAAAGTTTGCTGTAATTCCTCATGGGGAACTTTGAATGATAATGAATAATAATGTGTTACAGTCCTAGAACTTCCTAGTTTGCAAAATATTTTCACTTTTTGTTATCTCATTTGCTCTTTGTGACCTGTGAGTCTGAGGTAAGTGTTACCCTGTGAGTGTAGCATCCAGGATCAGGAAGAGGATGCCTCCCAAGTCCTCTCCTCACCACATCCCCCCACCAGGTGTCCCAGGCCACCCTACTCACCACTGCATCCTGCCTCCCACTGCACACCTGCCTTACCCTCTTCTTTCTGTTGCAGGAAGGGGGACCCCTTCCAGGGCCCGAAACTGGGCTCTTGTCTAACACTCGGAAATGAATTGTCCGAGGAGACACATGTGCTGACAAAGCAAGAGATTCTATTGGGAAAGGGCACCCGGGTAGAGAGCAGTAGGGTAAGCGAACCCAGGAGAACTGCTCTGCCATGTGGCCTGCAATGTCGGGTTTTATGGTGACGGGATTAGTTTCCGTGTGGCCTTTGCCAGTCATTCTAATTCAGAGTCTTTCCTGGTGGCGCATGCATCGCTCAGCCAAGATGGATGCTAGCGAGAGGGATTCTGGGAAGTGGACGGACATGCAGTGTCTCCTTTCGACCTTTCCCAAACTCGTCCAGTTGGTGGTGGCTCATTAGTTCCGTATTCCTTATCAGGATCTCCTGTCATAAAACAGCTCATGTAAATAGCTACTATGGTGCCTGGCCAGGGTGGGCGGTTTCAACCAGTGTGCTTCCCCTAACACATTTATAAGAAAGGGGAGGGGAGATACTGACAGGAATAGCAGTAATTTTTAGGATAACAGCCTGTCAAGGTAGAGGAAGAATATTTAAAAGGAAAAAGCTGCAGGCTCCGGGACCATGCAGTCATTGAGGATTGGAGCAGATGGTCATAAATGTCACACCTCAGTAATCCCCCAGGGCTGCTGTTTCACTTCAGCCTCTTACAATAAGGAATGTTCATAAGGAAGGGAAAATGAAATTTCATTTACTTGATTTTAGGAGCTAGGGCAACACAGACTGTTTTAGGAATGTTGCCATCCAGGGAAATGTTGGTGCTTAAAGAAGAAAACCTCAGCAACCTGGAAAATTCATTATGTCAAAGCCTTCATATGTTCCCATATTGTGAGTGCTTATAATATTCTATGAATCATACCTGTAAATATAGGTAGGCCCCCATTTTAATTCCATGTATAGAAGATTTATAGATAACCTGGGCTAGTGTCTTAATTCTTTAGCTAGGCTTAAGTTAATCAGGTAATGTCCTTCCCTGCATTTGAGATCCTAGAAATACATTGAGCATCTACAGTATGCTAGGTCCTGGGAAAAATGGACAAGGTTCCTAGTTTCACAAAGATTTCATTCTAGTTGGGGAGAGGGACAGCAAACCAAATAATTTCCAATAGTGTTAGGTTGTGAAGGACCTAAAACAGCAATGTGCTAGGGACCGGTGGGTGAGGGGTGGACGCCATATGTTAGATAAGGCAGTTAGGGAAGGTCATTGTTGAGCTGCAACTGAATGGAAGAGAAACCAGCCTCAGGAAGAGATGAGCTGATGGTGACAACCATCTGAGGGGTCGGAGGGAGAGAAGGAAAGCCAGTGTCTCTGAGCCAGGAGAGGACGGTCAAGGCCAGACGATGGACCACCCAGTAGGCTGTGACCAGGAAGGTAGATTTTCTGCATTCCACAGGGTGAAGGCACTTCAAGGTTTTTAAGTAGAGAGAGATAAGATTGTATTTGCATTTTTTAAAGACACAAGAACCTGTAAGAGCAGTTCTCAAGGTAGGTGCAGAGGCTTCAGGAATGAAACTGGCAAAGCCATTAGTAGCTACTATTTAATAGGTTTAGTATATGTTAAATGCTGTGCTAAATTATTTATATACATTATTTTTATCCATTCTAAGCACATTTCACAGAAGAGACTATCTCTGAGCTTCAGTTGCCAAAATCGTGGAGGGAAGGCTGCCACGGACAAATTTGCCATGATTTCTTCCGTGGATTATGGCAGTAACCTCCGATTCGATTTGATTTGAACTCCAGCTTCCATTCTTGTCCCCTTTTCCCCTGACCAACAGACACAGCCTTTCAACACAGCACCCTAAGTGATCCTAATTTAAATCTTATCTAGAGTGAGTCTTGATAGGGCTGTGTATGCGTGTGTGAGTGAGTGAAGTCACTCAGTCATGTCCAACTCTTTGTGACCCCATGGACTGTAGCCTACCAGGCTCCTCTGTCCATGGGATTTTCCAGGCAATAGTACTGGAGTGGATTGCCATTTCCTTCTCCAGGGGATCTTCCAAACCCAGGGATTGAACCTGGGTCTCCCGCATTGTAGACAGACGCTTTACCATCTGAGCCACCAGGGAAGTCTCAAATCCTTTCTGTGGCTCCTGGTTTCAGAGTTCAAGCCCAACTCCTACAAGGGTAGATTATCTCTTCCCCACCTTGCTGCTCCTAGCACCAGACTCCTAGTACTCTGAGCATATTTCACCAGAGTGCTAGGCCCCTGCTTTCAGTCGTGTCCAACTCTTTGTGACCCATCAGGCTCCTCTGTCCATGGGATTCTCCAGGCAAGAATACTGGAATGGGTTGCCATAGTTTGGGACATCCTTTTTTCATTCTTATGTGTTTTTTTTCCTCTTTTTTGGATGATAGTCTTTTGAAAACTACGAATCAGATTATAATTGACCCTTGAATAATGATGTTCACCTGTGTGGACCACTTATATACCAATGTGTTACAAAAAATACCTCCAGGGCTACACACTCTGCTGTGCATTGAATCCGTGCACATGGAACTGACACCTTCTATGCGGATTTCTGACTACTTGAAGGGTCAGTGGCCCTAATCTCTGTGTCGTTCCAGCGTCAACTGTATATCGCTTGCCTTCTTAACACTTGAAAACTCAAGCTATCCTCAGACCTGCAAAAGTAAGTAAGTAAGTGTTAATTGCTCAGTCATGCCCGACTTCGCGACCCCATGGACTGCAGCCCACCAGGCTCCTCTGTCCATGAGATTTTCCAGGCAAGGATACTGGAGTGGGTTGCCATTTCCTTCTCCAGGGGATCTTCCCAACCCAGGTAAATCAGCCCCTGCCCACTCCTCTAACTTCACTTAACCTCCGCCTCCTGTCTCACTTCACTTCACACTGCTGTGCCTTCTGCCTCTTACTCTGTTTCCCCAGATGAGCTCACCTATCACCTTGGTGGACCTGTCCCTGGTCTGCCTAATAGCGTCAAAGTCTCTCTCCATTACCTCTGTTTTAATCTCCTCATGGTCCTTAGCTCTGTCAAGTGGTCAGGCAGTCCCTTAATGGTAACTACTGCCATAGCTCCTAGGTGGGACTTGCCACTCTGCCATCGATTGGGATGGGGAGGAAACAAAGCCCAAGGTGGATGCAGAGAGTTTATTACTTCGAAGGGTAGGGAGATCCCAGCATGATGTCAGCTTCCTGCATCCCCAGTCTCTGCAGGATGGCACCAAACCAGGCAGGACAGATGACAAGTGGTGGGTTGCCCTGTCGTGGTGGGGTCGGCTCCATACTCCAACTAAATGATTGTATCACCCTCAGTTGTACCCTCAGTGATGCAAGGTTGGAAGTCCCATGCCTCTCAGGAACCAAGGAGAGGGACCAGAAACTGCCTTCTGAGGCAGCCCCTCAAGATTGGGAGGTGGGTGACCAGTAGCCTCAGGACAGCTCCTCACAAAGCTGTTTACCATGTTCCTGGGAGGGTCACAGGGCGTTGATCTGAGACTTGGGTCTGACTGCTGCAGTTGACCTTGTCCACATGGCCTATGGCAGAGCTGTTCCCTTATAAGCACCTGCCGAATGGAGCTTTTCCTTTATTTCCCTATTTATTGGCTGTCTCCGGTGGTACACCATCAGCTCTGTGAGGGCATCCCAGACCCCTACAACAGTGCCTGCCAAATTGTAGTGCCCAATAAATATTTGTTGAATAAATGATAGAAAGTTAAAAGGTAAATATAATATTTTAAAATTGTATCTGAATTACCTAGAATAAGAAGCAAAACATGTTCAGGTTGAACAAAAAAACCCACACAAAACCCCCAAACCCTATTTATTATTAATATTTTATTATTACCATATGCAATAGGACCATACTAAGCATTTTGAATCTTTATGATAAACCCTATGATGGTGGGTTGGTTTTTTTAATTACCCCAGTTTTGCATATAAAGAAATGCAAGCCCAGAGAGGCTGCATCATTTGCCCAGAATCACACAGCTAGAAGTGGCAGATGAGGAATTTGAACCCAGGCAATCTTAGTCCAGAACCTGGCTCTTTGTTCACTGCCACTTAACCTTTGGCACTCAGCTCTTAAGTGGAAATGAATACACTGATAGCATAGAGGAAAATATTAAGCTCATTGAAGGTAATAATTCCAAATGACTTGTACATTAAAGTGCTTTTTTGAGATCATGGCTGATCTTTAAGAATGCAAACTGACCTCCTCTGGCACTGGGAAGCATTTTCAAAGATGATTACAGAGTTCTTCTAATGTGATCTTCAAATTTTTCTGCTGGCTTATTTTATGATCCCGTGGGCAGCTTCAGACAAAATAACTCTGGCATGAAGGCTTGTGTGTGCTCTTTGCCATTTTTAAATGTGTATTTTATAGATACTTCAAACCACTTGAAAGAGTAATGATTTTTAATGGGTTTTCATTATTATTTGTAACTTCAAGCATTACCAATAAAAACTGCCAAATTAAGTTTCAAGTTTCCTCTTTATACAGCCTGAGTGTACATCATAATGAGCCTCCTCATTATGATTCATGACTGAAGTGACTTTCAAACTTGGTAGCTTTTCAGTAGAACTTCTCAACATTTTTTCTCCTATTCCTTGCATTATGACAGTATTTGAGAGTTTTGAACTTAAATCACAGGTTCATTTCTGTTGCACATATTTTCCCCTGGAACATTTGCTGTGCATCTTCCCATTAGTCCCACCCTTTTTCAAGCACTTTCCTATTTCCTGACACCATGGGATATTACAGGTTTACCTTGTGTTTACCCTGCCCTGGTATGGAATCAACCATTACTTCAAGAAGCCCTGGTTCCTTTACTGGACAATGGTATTAGAAATCAAGATCCAAGGGCTAGATGTGCTTATGACTGTTGGGGTGTTCTTGCTTCTAGGTCCTCCCAGTGGACAGAGCTAGGAAATACAAGCGTGCATACTAACCCATGTAGACACACATCTATGTTTACTTCTGTATCTGGGCTAGAATGAATCCTATAGTTTCAGTGAGAGTGGGGACGTCAGTATGTTTATTTCCGTATGTCTATTGTCTCCACTCTCATCCACAAGATCCACTCTAACCTTCCCCTTTTCTTTATTCTTAAACTTTTTTTTTCTTTGACAGAGAGAATGTGGCTCAACTCACTAGTTTGTTCGACCCTAGTATCATAAAGTAGTTACATATGCCTATAACAGATTTATTAACTAGAGTCCAGTATTTGTGGACAGATCGTTGTCATAAGACTTACAGTATTCAGTAAAAATGCTCTTTTCCACAATTACTTTAATAACCTATAATAGAATTTGATTCATTTGTTAGTGTTTATACTTCATGTATAAACTTCATGTATAAACTCAGCTTCCCTGGTGGCTCAGACAGTAAAGCATCTGCCTGCAACGCGGAAGACCCGGGTTTGATCCCTGGGTTGGGAAGATCTGCTGGAGAAGGAAATGGCAACCCACTCCAGTACTCTTGCCTGGAAAATCCCATGGATGGAGGAGCCTGGGGTTGCAGGTTACAGTCCATGGGGTTGCAAAGAGTCGGACACGACTGAGCGATTTCACTTTCACTTTCATACTTCATGTAGGCCCTCCAGCTCCCAGTCGTAAATACTTATTATGGCAAAAGATAAGAGTCAGAGCTATACAAAAAGGTCTACTTAGATGTTCCCTCCCCAGTCCCCACTATCCTGTCCCCATTACCCCTACTTTCCACTGCTTTCCCCTCCCATCCCTTGAGGATCACCCTCCTTGTTGTTAATGGCAGGTACATTTTTACTGAGCACCAACTATGTGTGGACACCGGGCATGCACTGCTTCATTCCTATTCACAACGCCCTCTTGAGTATGCACTATTATTCCCCCTTCCCATTTTATTAGATGAGGGAGCTGAGCTCCCAGAGAGTGGAAGGAATTTGTCCAAGGTGATATATCTGGAACATAACCAGTACTGAAACCGGGATCTGTCTGACACCAGGGATGGTGTTCAAACCATCCTTTTCTTAAAGTTATCTGGTCTTTCCTCAGTCTGAGTCTTCCTGAAACTCAGCACTTCCAGAATCACCTTTCTGAAGACATTTTGTTAACAGTTGCAACATTTGCTCTAGTTGGTCAGGTGTGGTTAAACAAGTTTCACAAGAGGCCATCTGGCCTTTTGTTGGAACTTGGGGGAAGATACAGCCTTCAGTTGAATCTGACTTCCCCACTTTCAAAATGTGTTTATATATGTTACTTGTAAATTGGAGACATAACAATTTCTTTAAAAAGTCACTGAGCCTTCATAGGAAACAACTGACTGGAGTTACATAAGTTAAAGAAGCAACCGCCTTTGGTATTGTTGCTGTTCAACTCAGCACAAGTGCCCTACACAAGAACCTTCGAGTTGCGAACTTTCAAGGATGCGAACATCTGTGTCTGGCATACATTGTCACATGCGTGCACCCTCTACAAGTGATTGTACTTTAGTGCACTTTACTGTACAGTACTGTATGGAGTATAGTAGTACAGTATCTTTATTTCAAGCCCAGGATGTCTGGAAGCAAGTGTAAAAGCAGCAGTGATGTAGCTGGTACTGCTAAGACATACCAGCTGTTGTACTGTACTACTGTACTTTTCAAGGTATTATACTGTAAGATTAAAAGTATTTTATTTTTGTGTGTTTTTTACGTATTATTTGTGTGAAAAGTATTGAAAGTACTATTACAGTACAGTTTTTATTTTTATTACTATTACAGTACTATTACAGTACAGTGCCATATAGTCAGTTGTGTTAGTTGGGTACCTAAGCTGACTTTGTTGGACTTATGAAGGCACACTCGAAATGGAAATTTCTGTCTCAGGCTCTGTGCTAGGTTCTTCAGGGATAGGGATGAAAGAAAATTATCCCTGCACTTGACGGGGTTAAAGTCTAGTAGGGGAGAGGGATCAAGTATATAAGCATTTGTAAAGCAAGGCAACTCTTCCTTCAGTGCTAGAAAAGGGGCACACCTAATGCAACAGGAATTCAAAGAGGAAACTCAGAAGAGGGAGGCGGAGGTGGGGGAGCATTCGGGGAGAAGCTTCAGGGGGAAACTATAATTGAAATGGAACCTGGGAGAGTGGGAAAGGTTTTGACAGGGAGATAGAGAGGAAACAAAGCTGGGGAAAATGTTTCATCCGTAAGATCTGCTTGGGCAAAGTCATAGGGAAAAAATCGCAGGGCAGTGGGGGAAATGGTGAGTAGCCTATTCTGGTTGCAAAAGGGAAGATAGAGGGAAGTGACAAGACAAGAAGCCAGACAGGGGGACTGGACTCATCAGAATGGCCTTTGTATCAGTTAGGATGTTCTAGGCTCCCAGTCACATTGCCCAGATCAAACTGGCTTACACAATAAGATTTATTGACTATGTAACTGGGAAATCCAGAGGCATGACCAGTTGATCCACTGCTCCACTATGATGCCAAGGACTCACGGGGTTTCCATCGCTCTACTCTGTGGTCCATAATGCCAATTTCATCCTAAGTCTGTGCCTTCTTGCAGTCAGGAATTGTTGTTCAGTTGCTCAGTCATGTCCGACTCTTTGCAACCCCATGGACTGTAGCACGCCAGGCTTCCCTGTCCTTCACAATCTCCCAGAGTTTGCTAAAACTCATGTCCATTAAGTTGGTGATGCTATCTAACCATCTTATCCTCTGTTGCCCCTGTCTCCTCCTGCCCACAATCTTTCCCAGCATCAGGGTCTTTTCCAATGAGGCAACTCTTCACATCAGGTGGCCAAAGTATTGGAGCTTCAGCTTCAGCATCAGTTCTTCCAATGAATATTCAGAAGAGAGACTGACAATAGTCATGTGAGTGCAAGCTTCCTCGAGAAAGGCTTTCTGAGTCAATTCTCAACCGCAATGACAAATCTCTCAAGTCCCACTAGTCAGAATGGGCTCAAATGTCCCATTTCTTAATCAATCACTGGAAATGGGGGATGGGTTTGTCTTTTCCCCAGTCAAGCCCACTTTTAAAGCTAAGATTATAGTTAATTTCCCTTGGAACATGTTGAACAAGGTCAAGATTCAATGAAGAAGGAATAAGGGAGAAATTTGTGCTGAGGAAGCAAAAAGTGCCAAGAAACTGTATTATGCTTGTTAAGCGAAAAACTGGAGAACTTGGAAAACTTTCTGGGTTTCATAAAGCAAAAATATTCCTGTGTTTCTAATCTAAGATGCTATCAATTGTTTTTATATGGATAACAACCTGGTTTCATTAACAAATAGGTTGCAAGGAAAAAAGACATAAGAGAGAAACCAATAGATAAACAGATTCAAGAAATATCAATTAGGAACTTCCCTGAAGGTTCAGTGGTTAGGACCCTGGGCTTCCACTGCAGGGGGCACAGGTTCAATTCCTGGTCAGGGAACTAAGATCCCACGTGTCATGCATGTGGCATGGCCAAAAAAGAAGAAGAAATATCGGTCAATAGTGACATATGGTCCTCATTTGGATTCCAATTCCAATAAACTTTAAAATACATGCACATTTAAAAAAGGGAGAGTTTGTGCAGAAAAAAATACACATTTATGACACTTAGGAGACAACTGGAAATTTGCACACACTTGAACATACATTGATATCAAGGAATTGTTGTGGCTTTTAGAAGGCTCAGATGGTAAAGCGTCTGCCTGCAATGTGGGGGACCCAGGTCCGATCCCTGGGTTGGGCAAATCCCCTGGAGAAGGAAATGGCAACCCCCTCTAGTACCCTTGCCTGGAAAATCCCATGGACAGAGGAGCCTGGTAGGAGCCCATGGGGTTGCAAAGAGTGAGACACAACTCAGTAACTTCACTTTAGAATATGAAATAATATACTGTGGTTATTTTTTAAAAATAACCTGTCTTTTAGAAATACAGTAATATTCAATTATCTATAGACAAAAAAAGCCTTTATTTCAAAATAATATGGGAGTGGGGGGAAATAATAGGTGGGGGCGTGAAAGCAAGATTGGCCATGAGCCAATCATTGAAGCAGCGTGATGGATCTGTTGTACGTTTTTCTACGTTGGAAATTTTCCATTATAAAACTTTTTTTTAATGAAAGGAAGAAAAACAAGATATCCGGATAAGCCTAATTGAGAAGGTGACATTTGCTATGGAATGCTCAGCATGTACAGGACCCCTGTCACCATCTGGCAATAAAAATACTAAAAACATAGTCTAGGGGCTGTTGTGATAGATTAAATACGGCCAAGAATTCTTCTCTAATCCTCCCATCAAGAGGTGGAGAAAATTCCCCTCCTCCTGAATCTGGGCTGGTCTTAGAGACTTGCTTGAGCAATAGACTACAGCAGGGTGACATTCCAGACTTCTAGACTAAGTCATAAGAAGTCTTATAGCTTTATTTGGCTTTCTTGGGACACTGAGAGCCCTGAGCTACCCTAGGAAAAGTCTGACTACCCAGAGTCTGTTATTCAGGAGGTTTGGCTCCAGTAAACAGTCCCAGCTGAACCCAGCCTTCTACGCATCCATCTCCACCAAGCCTCCAGACTTGTGCGGAGCCCATGTAGGCCTTCCAGCCCAGCCCATCCACTCTTTGTAATAGAAGAATCTCCTACCAGAACCCTGCTTGAATTCCTGACACACAGAATCATGAGATATAATTAAATGCTTGATGCTTTAAATCACTGTTTTGAGACAGGTTTTCAGGCAGCAAGAAGTGGCCAGAATAGAGCTAGATACATATGTGACAAGCAAGAGAAGAATAAACACAAAAGTCAGAACAGTCTTTCTTGGTGGCAGGGGACGAGGTGCAGGTAGGCAGCGGCAGGGGGATGCCATGACATGGTGTTGGACACAGGTGGATTCAAAGGTATCCACAGGGCCTAGTTCCAAGACTGGGTGTTGTGGTAGGTTCTTAAGTGTGCAATTAAATTTTATACACACAGAATATTTTAGGTACTGAGTATTACATGGTAAGAGACTTTTATAAAAGCTCTCAAGCAAGAATGGGAAAATACAAAACATTTTCTAAACGTGAGTGGTGGGTACATGGGCATCTGCATTACGATTCTCTATACATTTGAAATATACAATAATAAAATATTTTGAAATTAAAAGGATTTCTATGAGGACAGAAAGCACGTAATATATACACATGTAAGTGTAAAGATGCATGAAAAGATGAGTTCCCCAAGTTTTTGTGTGTTTTTACATTAATTAATTTCTGGAGGTTCTGGATCTGCGTTGCTGCTGTGGGCTTTCTCTAGTTGCAGCAAGCAGGAGCTAATCTTTGTCACAAGGCACAGGCTCTAGGGTGCATGGGCTTCAGCAGTTGTGGTCTGTGGGCTCAGTAGTGGCTCCTGGGCTCTAGAGCACAGGCTCAGTAGTTGTGGCCCATGGGCTTAGTTGCCCTACGGCCTGTGGGATCTTCCTAGACCAGGGATCAAACCCGTGTCCCCTGCATTGGCAGGCAGATTCTAATCGACTGGTCCACCAGAGAAGTCCAGTTCCCTAGTTTTAATGATTACTGTCTCAGGGAAGTTCTTGCACATTCTTTATTGTGGTATATATACACAGCATAAAACATGCCATGTTAACTATTTGTAAGTGTAGAATTCAGTAGCATGAAACACATTCACACTGTTGTACAACCGCATCACCATCATCCATCTCCAGAACTTTTTCATCTTCCAAAACTGAAACTCTGTACTCATTAAACAGTAATTCCCCAGTCTCTCCTTCCCCTAGCCCTTGGCAGCCAGCATTCTACTTTCTGTCTCTATGAATTTAATTCCTCTAGATCTGCCATGTAAGTGGAATCATACAGTGTTTGTCCTTTTGTGACTGGCTTATGTCTGTTACCATAATGTCTGCAAGGTTTATCCATGTAGCATGTGCCAGAATTTCCTTTTTAAGGCTGAATAATATTCCATTGCATGTATATATAGCCTTTTTGTGTATCCATCCATCCTCTGATGGTCATTTGGTGTCATGGACTGAATTGTGTCTCCTCAAAATTCATAATCTCTAATGTGACTGCATTTGAGATAGGACTTTGAAGAGGTAATGGAGTTAATGACGTCATGGGTATAAGACCCTAGTCCAAGAAACTGAGTGCAAAAGGCCTATGTGAAGACACAGCAGGAAGGTGGCCATCTATAAGCCAACGAGAGAGGCACAAGAGAAACCAACCCTACTGACAGCTTGATCTTAGACTTCCAGCCTCCAAAACTGAGAAAAGAAATTTCTGCTATTTAAGTCACCCAGTCTGTAGCATTTTGTTATGGCAGCCCTTCGCAAATTAACACACTTGGGTTTACTTCTACCTTTTGGCTATTGTGAATAAGATTGCTATGCACATGGGTATACAAATATCCATTTGTGTCTGCTTTCAATTCTTTTGGGTATATATTCAGAAATGGAATTGATGTTTACTATATAATTTTGTTAACTTTTTTTTGGAAGAACTGCCATCCTGCTTTACACAATGACTCTACCATTTTATATTCCCACCAAAAATGGACAAGGGTTGCAAACTTTCCACATCCTCACCAACACTTGTTATTGTTTGTTTTCTTGATAACAGCCATTCTCACAGATCTGAAGTATCAATAGCATTGCATTATGGTTAGTGATGTCGAGCATCTTTTCCTCTGTTTATTAGCTATTTGTATATCTTCTTTATCGAGCCCATCTTTGCATGAAATGTTCCCTTGGTATCTCTAATTTTCTTGAAGAGATCTCTAATCTTTCCCATTCTGTTGTTTTCCTCTATTTCTTTGCATTGATTGCTGAGGAAGGCTTTCTTATCGCTTCTTCTATTCTTTGGAACTCTGCATTCAGATGCTTATGTCTTTCCTTTTCTCCTTTGCTTTTCGCTTCTCTTCTTTTCACAGCTATTTGTAAGGCCTCTCCAGACAGCCATTTTGCTTTTTGCATTTCTTTTCCATGGGGATGGTCTTGATCCCTGTCTCCTGTACAATGTCACGAACCTCATTCCATAGTTCATCAGGCACTCTATCTATCAGATCTAGGCCCTTAAATCTGTTTCTCAATTCCACTGTATAGTTGTCAGGGATTTGATTTAGGTCATACTTGAATGGTCTAGTGGTTTTCCCTACTTTCTTCAATTTAAGTCTGAATTTGGCAATAAGGAGCTCATGATCTGAGCCACAGTCAGCTCCCGGTCTTGTTTTTTGCTGACTATATAGAGCTTCTCCATCTTTGGCTGCAAAGAATATAATCAGTCTGATTTTGGTGTTGACCATCCGGTGATGTCCATGTGTAGAGTCTTCTCTTGTGTTGTTGGAAGAGGATGTTTGCTATGACCAGTGCATTCTCTTGGCAAAACTCTATTAGCCTTTGCCCTGCTTCATTCCGTATTCCAAGGCCAAATTTGCCTGTTACTCCAGGTGTTTCTTGACTTCCTACTTTTGCATTCCACTCCCCTATAATGAAAAGGACATCTTTTTGGGTGTTAGTTCTAAAAGGTCTTGTAGGTCTTCATAGAACCGTTCAACTTCAGCTTCTTCAGCATTACTGGTTGGGGCATAGGCTTGGATTACTGTTTGAATGGTTTGCCTTGGAAATGAACAGAGATCATTCTGTCATTTTTGAGATTGCATCCAAGTACTGCATTTCGGACTCTTTTGTTGACCATGATGGCTACTCCATTTCTTCTAAGGAGTAGAGGAAATTCCATCTAGTCAAGGCTATGGTTTTTCCAGTGGTCATGTATGGATGTGAGAGTTGGACTGTGAAGAAAGCTGAGCACTGAAGAATTGATGCTTTTGAACTGTGGTGTTGGAGAAGACTCTTGAGAGTCCCTTGGACTGCAAGATCCAACCAGTCTATTCTAAAGGAGATTAGCCCTGGGTGTTCTTTCGAAGGAATGATGCTAAAGCTGAAACTCCAGTACTTTGGCCACCTCATGCGAAGAGTTGATTCATTGGAAAAGACTCTGATGCTGGGAGGGATTGGGGGCAGGAGGAGAAGGGGACGGCAGAGGATGAGATGGCTGGATGGCATCACCGACTCGACGGATGTGAGTTTGAGTGAACTCCGGGAGCTGGTGATGGACCAGGAGGCCTGGCGTGCTGCGATTCATGGGGTCACAAAGAGTCGGACACGACTGAGCGACTGAACGGAACTGAACTGATATCTTCTTTGGAGAAATGTCTATTCAAGTCCTTTGCCCATTTTTAATCAGGTTGTTTATTTGATTTTTGAACTTTTATGTATATATCTGAATGTTTATGGGGCTTCCCAGGTAGCTCAGTGGTAAAGAATCTGCCTGCTAATGCAGGAGATGCAGGTCCAATCCCTGGGTCGGGAAGATCCCCTGGAGGAGAAAATGGCAACCCACTCCAGTATTCTTGCCTGGAGAATCCCATGGACAGAGGAGTCTAGTGGGCTACAGTACATGTGGTCTCAAAGAGTCAGACATGACTGACCAGCTGAGCATGCATGATAAAATTATGTAATCAGAAAAAAAATGAAACTATTTGCATTGTAGCCAAAACAGAGAAAGAAGAAAATAATTTTTTAATAAAGATAATAGTCTGTGATTTTTCCTCTTTTCAATTATTTTTCAATATTTCTGATTACATCAAGAAGAAAACCTGTTTGTGCTCCTATAGATTTTAATGCTGTCTGATTTTTAAAAATGGGGAAATTAGAGAAAAGTCTATCCAAACACAATCATAGTGCATAGTATTTTTTATCCTAATTTTAATCATACTTTATATGTGACCATGACATTTTTGGGGGCTTAGCTTTGTGCCTTCCCTGGTGACTCAGACTGTAAAGAATCTGCCTGCAATGCAGGAGACTCAGATTTTATCTTTGGGTCTGGAAGGTCCCCTGGAGAGCAGAATGGCTGCCCACTCTAGCAGTCTTGTTTAGAGAATTCCATGGACAGAGGAGCCAGGGGGGGACCCCAATCCATAGGGTCACAAAGAGTTGGACACAACTGAGCAACTAACACTAACATTTGTGTCATACACATTTCCAGGCTATTGCATGAGAAAACCAACAGGTATCTACTGTCAGAATTGAATTTATGTGCTCACCTCCACTTCCTCCCTACCCCTGGCATCTGAGCAAGGTTCAGTTCCCACTGAGTATCCATTTCCAACAACATGGGGTAGGTTGATAGTCAATAAATAACAATTCTTATTATAACTGTTACACAGACTTTTATTACCAACTTCTTAATAGCTGTATATTATAATTATTTTTAAATATCTATTTTTGGCTGTACTGGGTCCTTGTTGCTGCACAGGGGTTTTCTCTAGTTGCGGCATGAGAGCTTCTCATCACAGCGGCTTCTCCTGTGTGGAGCATGGGATCTAGGCGCATGGGCTTTAGTAGGTGTGGCAGGTGAGCTCAATTGCTCCGAAACATGTGGGATCTTCCTGGACCAGGGATCGAACCAGTGTCCCTTGTATTGCAAGGTGGATTCTTAACCACTGGACCGCCCAGGAAGCCCTTAACAGCTGTATATTATTTCTAAGACAGTAACTATTGCAAAATCAAAATAGTTTTTTTTTTTTTTTCTTACCTGTGGTTTCTAGAGGGCCCTGACTTAGAGCAGGTCCTTTCACAGTTCAACTGAGATAGGTTAAAATTTCCAACGTAGGGTCTTTGTTTGATCCATACCCTCAATGGTGGGATTTTTAAAATTAACCAGAGTGATTAATTTGTTAATCAAAATAGCATTATCATTTTTTCTGGATATACAAGAAGGTATGAAGAGCCTTGGAAATGGCAAGTAAGTGAGTAAACATAAAAGACTGTGTTTTCTTCCTGTCATTTACTTAAAAGATAAATGATGATAAAAATAAACAATAGAAGCTGTCAGCTGGGGTTTATAAGACTTGTAGAAGTAAAAGATATGACAATGATTGCTCAGAGAACAGGAGGGAAAGTGTATGGAATTACTGTGTTGTTAAGGTTCTTAGATTTGTGAAGTATCACACATAAGATGAGAAGGGAAAGCTGAAGTCTGATGTTTTGTCTCTGTATCAATAATGACTCTCAATAGACTGTCTAAGTTAAGGATGCATGTTGTTAACCCTAGAGAAACTGTTAAAAATTAACAAAAAGAAGTAAAGCTAAGAAGACAATAGAGAAAATTACATCATCATAAAGAAATATTAATCCAAGGAAGGCAGGAAATTCCCAAATATTAGAAAACTAACACACTTCTAAATAACCCATAGATCAAAGAAGCTATGTGAGATATTAGACTTACAAACAAATAAAATCCTGTGGTAACACCACTCTTTCTTGATTTTAAAATTTTAAATATTTCCTATTGACTGCCTCTGTCCCATCTCTTGTGCTCTCTCTCTCCCTCCCTGTTCCTCACCTCTCCCTCTTTCCTTGACTTTCTTCAAATCTTTGGCTAAATATTTTCATAATACCCAATAACTTTTTTTGGGTGGGGGCTGTGCCATGTGGCTTGTGGGATTTTAGTTCCCCAACCAGAGATTGAACCTGTGCCCTAGGCAGTGAAAGTGCCAAGGCCTAACCACTGGACTGCAGAGGAATTCTCAATTTCCAGTAACTTTGTATGACAACTTTCAACTCAATTGTTCATATGGGAAATACATTAGAGAATCTATCAACTCCACTCTATTTTTTTTTCCTGCTCCACTTTTTTCCTCCTGAAAACAACCCTCTTGAGGCCTTCCAGTTCCTGCTCCAACCTGAACTGGTCGCTCTCGAGGTCTGGTGTACAGATTTCATCCTGACATCCTCCTTCCCTATTGCTGTGGGAATTTCCTTTGTATTTCACCTGTGTTACATTCTCTATTTGATGGATCCCATATCTTTGTCTTAATTGGTTTACTCTCACATTCTTTTTTATTTTTTTAAATCTTCTATGATTTGTTTTATGGTTTTCAGCTTCCTGCTACAGTTGTAAAGCTTGGCATTTCCCCTCTGAACAAAATACACATCACTGTTTTACAATCATGGTTGAAAATTGTGGTGCTGGGAGTTCTGCTTTAATTAGTATTGGCTATCATTTCTACTGGTTCTTGCTCATCATAGTGTCTAAAAACTTTAGGAGTTTGATTATGTGTTGGACATAACATTTTAATGAAGCCTAGGATACTGTTCTATACCTCCAAAAGTTTTTATTTGTTTTTCCCAGGTGCCTGGGACTGCTAGCTATCTGAAATACACTGAATACAATTTCAGGGCCTGAGGTTTTGGGGGCTACTCAGAAGAATGGAAGGCAGGTTGCATTGAGTGTGAAAGCCGATTTATTTCCAAGCCATCCTTACTCCTAGGCTATAGCTTTTCCAGATACCAGCCCAAGATAGGTGATGATTTACCAGAATCTTTGTCGTGGCCTGACCCTGGACTCTGACTTTTGTTCCCTACCCATTGGAGGCCACTGGAAATGTTCAGTCTCTTGGCTTCTTCTTTCTGATTGGAAAAATCTCCTTGAACCAAAGTGACCCCAAGAGCTGGTTTCATCTCTCCTGGATCTTGGCTCACTACTGTCTATCTTGTTAAGTGTTTCATGCTTTTAAGGATATTTTAAAATTATGTTATCCACCTTCTTTGATGTCTTCAGCAGGAGTGTTGGTCCAAATGACCTAGCCTGCCATGTGCAGAAGCTGAAGTCTCTCGTTCTCATTTTGGTGGCATATAGCCTTCAGGAGCTTCCTGAGAAAGGAAGCAACTTTTTTTGAGACCCTGTATGTGTGCAAATGTTTACATTCTCTCCTCATGCTTAATTGTTGCTTTAGCTGCATACAGAATTCTAGGTTGGATCTTAATTTTCCTTCAGAATATTGTTTCCTGTCATCTAGCTGCCTGTTTTCCTCTTGAAAAATCCAAAGTCATCCTGGTTTCTGATCTTTGGCGTGTAATCTATTTTTTTTTTTTCCTCCTGGAAGCTCCTAGAATCTTTTCTTTATCTTTCCATTTGAAATTTTCATGATGAGGTGCTTTGATGTGGGGCTTTTTTCATTCACTATACGGGGCACACATTGTATTCTGCCAAACAGGAGATTCATGTCCTTCAGTTCTGGGCATTTTTATGTATTATTTTTTTGATAATATCTTCTCCCCCCCTTTTTTTTTTTCTGGCTCTCTTTCTAGAAACATCTATGATTTGTCTCTTGGAACAATCCTCTAATGCTCTTTTCCTTTTCTTTTCTATTTTCCTACTCTGCCTTTTTGTTCTACTTTCTGAGAGATGCCCTAAACTTTCCAGTCCTTGTTCTTTAAATGCTCCTCCTTTTCTTCTTGAAGAATGCATAAATTATGTTTCTGGAGATATGGTGGATTTTTCAAAGTTGTGTTCTGCTGTGTGCATTGTTTCCGTTATTAGCGTTTCTTTTTTCCATGTGTTGGTTTTAGTCTTAAGGCTTTTTGCTACTGTTTCAGCCAGTGCCAGGACTCGGGAGAGGCAAACGGGACACCCTGGGCGCCTCCCTTGGCTCACTCTCATCCCAGCTCTGGGCCCTGATCCACATTTATGGAGGAGACACTAACGTGCTGACTGGAAGCTTTGTGACCTGTGTCAGGCCTGTCCACTGGCTCCAGTCTAGAACAGCTGGACCAGCACATAGGCTTTTCATTCTGGTGTCTTCAAATGGAGACTATTTTAATTTGCATTCCCTCAAAAGCAGAGGCTCAGAAAAAAAATTGAGAGCAGGTAGTTTATTTGGGAGTTGATCTCAGGAAGTTGGAATGACGGAGCTAAGAGAGTGACACAGGGCAAGAGGAGAAGCCAATATAACCAAGTGTTATTGAGGTCACCCTTGTGGGAAACATGCGTTTTATTCCACCCGGGGCCTCCCTAGAAGCTTTCTGAGACCTTCCAGAATTGACCACTGAAGAACAGGAAGCTTCAGCCTTTAAACACCAGCTTCCATCTCCCTGTTGGGTGAGGGTAAAGCCTTACTAACCCTTAATAAAGTCTTATTAACCCTGGGGTGTTAATTGACCACGCTTACAAGCTACTTTCATAAGTAGCTCCTATAGCCTCCTAGTCCACTGGGGCTGCTATCACAAAATGCCACAAACTGAGGGCTTATCAAAAACAGACATTCCTTGCTCACAATTCTAGGGGCTGGGAAGTGCAGCATCATGGTGTGTGCCTCCTGATTCATAGACTAGCCTTTTTCCACTGTGTCCTCAGCTGGCAGAAGGGGGAAGGGATCTTTCTCCAGCCTCTTCCATGAGGTTCAGTTCAGTTGCTCAGTTATGTCCAACTCTTTGCAACCCCAGGGACTGCAGCATGCCAGGCTTCCCTGCACATCACCAACTCCCAGAGCTTGCTCAAACTCATGTCCATCAAGGCGGTGATGCCATCCAACCATCTCATCCTCTGCTGTACCCTTCTCCTTCTGTCCTCAATCTTTTCCAGCATCAGGGTCTTTCCCAAAGAGTCAGTTCTTTTGCATCAGGTGGCCAAAGTATTGAAGCTTCAGCTTCAGTATCAGTCCTGATGAATATTTAAGACTGAATTCCTTTAGGATGGACTGGTTTGATCTCTTTGCAGGCCAAGGAACTTTCAAGAGTCTTCTCCAACAGCACAGTTAGAAAGCATCAATTCTTCAGCTCTCAGCTTTCTTTATGAGGTTACTACTTCCATTCCTGAGGACAGTTCCACCCTCAGGACCTAATCGCCTCCCACCCTGACCTAATCAGCCCCATCCCCCAATACCATCACCTTGAGGGTTAGGTTTCAACATATAAATTTTCAGGAGTGGAGACATAAACGTTCACACCATAACACACACAGCATTAGAGAAGGCCTTGGAACTGAAAGCAAAGAGAGACCTAATACTCTCTAAAGGTCAAACACTGCCAATATGAGGTGAGTCTGATCTCTTACGAAACAGTGCACTTATGCAGCTGAAATCAGGGGTGCCCCAAAGGGAAGGGACAGGCGGCACCAGAGGTGTCTACTACATAGAATAAAATCCCACCTGCTGTCTGGGGGACATAAGCCCAGTTGCCAGCATTCTGGAAGCTCAGTGGGAAAGACAGGTTGGGGTGATGGTAATGTAGTTCTCATTCATTTGGACTTTCAGTTAATCCTTTCCATTTTGGTTTGGTGAATAGCTCCCATTCTCAGTTGTGTCAAGTGTTACCAAGGGCAGATCTTCTAGAATTCACCCTACCCTCCATATTGATGCCTTCCTTAACCCACTTGGGCCAAGATGCCCCACACGTGTCAGGTTACCCCTCCACATGGATGTGTGCTCACAGGTCAGCAGCGCTGCGCTGAGGTTTGTGTCCTGGGGGAGGTCGCAGACAGAGCTTCCAGCTCCAGTGTCTTGCATCCCCATCCAAGTACCGTCCAAGTACCAAAGAGCGTCGGGGGTGGAGGCTTAAACACCTCTGGGCAGTCGTCAGTCAGCCTTCGGTCCTGGTGGTTGACCCTGGGGGAGCTGGGAGGCCTGACCTTTCTCCCCCAGATTCCACCGCCAGGTATACTGGGGTAATACAAGCAGGTCCATCCCCGAGTCTTCTGGGAGGGAATCCGTCAGAGTCCTGGGGCAGAGCACATCCCCACCATTATTGGAGGAGGTGGGGACCCCCTGGGAGCCTGCAGGATGTCCCAGCAGGGCCAATGCCTTGTTAATTCTGACCTGTCCAGAGTCTGATCTCTTACTGGAGGTCGAGAGACACTCTCCCAGGATGTATTGTGCCAGAGGGGCTCCCTGGCTCCTGGGACCCTGGGAATAAAACTGGGAAGACTCTTAACTGTGGTCCAACTCTGCTGTTGGGCCCTTGAAGAATGTGGCTAGCTGCCAGAATTAATGTCTGTATGAGTTTGATTACTCATAAAAGCATATAACTCATATAAGTAGACTTATACAATATTTGCCCCTTTGTGTCTGGCTTATTTCACTTAGCATAATAGTTTCAAGATTCATCCATGTTGTAGCCTGTGTTAGAATTTCCTTTCTTTTAAAGGCTGAATGAATGGTGGTTTATTCCCTAAGTCATATCTGACTCTTTGCGACTCCATGGACTGTAGCCCAGCAGGCTCCTCTGTCCATGAGATTTTCTAGGCAAGAATATGTGAGTGGGTTGCCATTTCCTTCTCCAGGGTATCTTTCCGACCCAGGGATCGAACCTGCATCTCCTGCATTGCAGGCAGATTCTTTACCAACTGAGCTACCGGGGAAGCCCAAATAATATTCCATTAAAGCCTGAATAATATGGATATATCACATTTTTTTAATCTATATATCTGTAGATGAATATTTGTATTATGTACACATTTTGGCTATTGTGAATAATGCTGCTATGAACACAGACTGGTGTACACATATCTATTTGAATCTGCTTTCTTTTGTATATATATGCAGAGGTGGGATTGCTGGATAACATGGTAATTCTATGTTTAATTTTGAGGAATTGCCAGGTGATTGTCCACAGCAGCTGTACCATTCTATAAGAAATGGACAAGTGTTCCAGTTTCTCCATATCCTTGCCAACACTTATTTTTTTTTTTCCATAGTAGCCATGCTAATGGGTGTGACACACATTTATTTTTTAAGTATAATTTGATTCCACTATGGTAAACACATGAAATTAAAAGACATTTGATCCTTGGAAGGAAAGCTATGACAAACCTAGAAAACATATTAAAAAGCAGAGACTTCACTTTGTGACAAAGGTCTGTATAGTCAAAGCTATTGTTTTTACAGTAGTCATGTGTGGATGTGAGAGTTGGACTGCAAAGAAGGGTGAGCACTGAAGAATTGATGCCTTCAAATTGTGGTACTGGAGAAGACTCTTGAGAGTCCCTTGGACAACAAGGAGATCAAACTAGTCAATCTAAAGGAAATCAACTCTGAATATTCATTGGAAGGACTGATGCTGAAACTGAAGCTCCAATACTTTGGCTACCTGATCCGAAGAGCCGACTCACTGGAAAAGACCCTGATGCTGGGAAAGATTGAAGGCAAAAGGAGAAGGGGATGACAGAGGATGAGACGGTTAGATAACATCACTGACTCAATGGACATGAGTTTGAGTAAACTCTGGGAGATAGTGAAGGGCAGGGAAGCCTGGCGTGCAGAGCAGTCCAGTGGGTCACAAAGAATTGGACATGACTTAGCGACTGAACAGCAACAACAGCAACAGCAACATGGTAAACACAAAGCCATTTCTGCTTGCCATAAAAAAGGAGCTAAAAACAATCATAGTACCAAATTAAAAAAATTTTTTCACAATTCCCCTTTACTGTCTAACCAGCTGTGCTCTCATGTTACTGAACCAGGAATGCAGCAGTGCAGGGTTCCCTCTTCCTCTCACCCCTGAGTCCTTCCCCATCCGCACTTTTGGTCCTAGAGCTGAACAGTGCACCAGACTTATGCTACAAGAATTGATAAACCAATAAATATTTCCAAGAGGGAGTACCCTGCTTATGGGTTGCTAGAGAACAAAGTGAAGTGAAGTGAAGTCACTCAGTCGTGTCCGACTCTTTGCGGCCCCATGGACTGTAGCCTATCAGGCTCCTCTGTCCATGGGATTTTCCAGGCAAGAGTGCTGGAGTGGGGTGCCATTTCCTTCTCCAGGGGATCTTCCCGACCCAGGAATCGAACCCGGGTCTCCCGCATGGCGGGCAGACGCTTTACTGTCTGAGCCACAAACCACCCCAAAACTTAGTCTCTGAAGACAATGAAAGTCATTGATTTTGCTCAGGAATCTGCAGTTTGGCAGAGATGACTTGTGATATCCAGGGACTCGGCTGGGGTGACCTAAACTGATGGGAGCTGGAACAATTAGGGACAGCCTGGGAATCTCTTTCTCTCCTTATTGGAGTCTCAGGGCCTCTCCATGGCATCTCTTCACATGGTTTCTCCAGAGCAACTGGACTCATACGTGGAAGCACGAGGCTCCAAGAGGCCCAGGTGGAAGCTGCAAGGCCACTTCTGCCACCAGGGGCAGCAAGGCACTGAGGCCAGCCCAGATTTGAGGGGAGAGGACATAGACCTCCTATCCCAGTGGGAGCCATGTGTCAAAGAATTTGTGGCCCTCTTTCATCCATCCAAGGGAGAAATGTTTGTCTCACAGGGCCTCTACACAGAAGCCAGTGAGTATGGAGCAGTGGCAAAATGATGCTGTAACCCTGGGGAGACAGAGGTAGAGAGGGAGATGGGAGGGTGATGGGGTGAGGCTGTTTTTTCTTTTTTGGTTGCCCCTGGGAGGCAGATTCTCACAAGCTAAGAGCTGAAAAGAATCATCAAGCAGCAGTTTGCCCCATCTGCTGGATTTCTGGTGTGTTCATGATTGCCTTTGAACTCTTTCTGCTTCTGGACTGAGCTCCAGTGCCTTTTCAGTCTTTGTGGGGTGTAACAGCACTATTTTATATACCCATGGCATGAAATAAATGGAGGCAATACCAGGATGTTGTGACAGGCTGGACTGTGGCTTTAATGCTTCATGTGCTTGAGCAAGTGTGGGAACCAGATGCAGCCTAGCAGGCAAGTCTCTCCGGAGCTCTATAAGGAGCATATTCAGTTCCAAGTAACCAGAGCACAGAATTGCAATATAATGCTGCTTTGATTTTATAAGTATTTTGTTTTATATCAGGAACCCTTTCATCTTGGCTGTGACAACAGCTCCTTTGGTGCCCTCCAGACAAGTAGGTAACAATGTATTTTATCACAAGATACTTTTGAAAGTGGGAGGATGTTGCTGATGATTATGGCAATAACATAGGCTGAAACCAGGACTGCCCCAGGAAAAGGACTTCAGCATTACCCCTCAGTCATCTCCACAATCAGTCTCATCAATTAACTGGGGTGGAGCACTCTCTCTGCAGTGTCAGGCACAGGGCTAGGCTCTGTGGGGGCAAGTAGCATAGGGGAGCCTGGCTCTGGTCTTCAGACAGCTTCCTACTGAATTGTAGGAGGATCACCTGAAAAAAATAAAAGCCACCTCTGCTATGAGCAAGTGCCCGGATACGAGAGTGGCAGGAGCCCAAAGGAGGTTCTACCTGGGTGGGGCAGTCAAGGGAGTCTTCTAGAGAATGAAGCACTTGGGATGGGTCTTAGGTGGGTGGGTTGGGGCAGGGAGAGGGCAGCCTAGATGGCAGCTCCCGTGGGCCTTCCCTTCAGCTATTATGTTCTGGTCAGTGGCATCTGCACTTCACGTGCAGACAGCTGTCATTGTACTGCACATGGGCAAAGGGCAGGCAAATGGAGCAGCCCAGGGAAGGCAGAACCACACAACTGGAAGGAGTTGGGGTGGTGGGAGGGCCAGAAGAGCTGGGCCTGGAACACTTCCTGGAAGCATTTTATTTTCCTTTGAAGTTGACTTTCATCACAGGAACCATGACATTCTCTTCATGAGAGTATCTCAAAAATGGAGCAAATTGGAGCCCCAGCCATTCCAGTCTTTTCATAGTCACTGCTTCCAGCCAGGCCTGCTGTGAAAGATCACATGAGTCCCCTGCTCAAGAAATTTCAGACTCCTTTGTTTATAGTATAGACTCTCTCTCTCTGGTCCTTATGCTTAGCATGTACATTCTTCCGCAATCTGTTGCAAGTGACAGAAGCACAACTCAATCTAGAATGTAAATTCCATGAGAGCATTGTTTACTGCTCTGTGTCCAGGCCCTAGGATGGTGCCTGGCACCTAGAAGGTGCTCAGTATTTTTCTAACAAATCAAATGAAACCAGCTTAAACAAAAAATGAATAGACCATACGTGCTCCCAACCTGGGATCGGACTAAAGTTAGGTCATTTGCCTCCCTCCCCTTCCCCCACTGCTCCTCCCCTTCCCGCTGTGTTTCTAGGTGCATGCTGTTCTCATTCTCTCCTGCTGAAGATGGACTTCCTCCCAGTGATGGACATGGAAGACCAAGGTGGGTGCGAGCATGGCCACATATACCCCCAAGCTTATAAACTGCAAGAAAGACTTCCCATATCAGGATTAACCCACCCTTACTCCCGTCAATCAGAGAAGTATTCTCATTGATTAGGCTGGGGTCACATGAGATTTTTAGAGTGTAATTGATGTGTATGTAAAGGGACATGGGGTACTATGGGACTGGCCTGATCTGGGTCCTGTGCCTGACATGGGGCTCTAGAAGTTTCCTGGGGTGAGCAGCAGTCACCTTAAAGGGAAGAGCAGGGCAGCTGTTATCAGGAGTCAAGGATCCTGGAACTGGCAGGAAAAACAAGCAGAAAGCCAAATGTCTAGAGACAAATGCATAAATCCTCCCTCAGAATAACACTGGGATGGAAGATGTGGGGCAGCCCACAGGGGCCTGCAACAAACTTGAAATGATTTTGGGATCTCAGTTTTATCTTCCTGAATCTGTGCTTAACAGCAAAACAGTGCTTTAAATGACCCACTGTTGAATCAAATCTTTCTCTTGGAAGTTGTGTCATCTGTATTCCATGGCTTTTTGCATCCCTTGGGACAATGTCTTATCCCTTCTAGGGTCCCATAGCCCACATTGAGAATCTAGACTTGACCTTAGCAATTTCCCCCAGACCTGCCTCCTGACTGCCCTAGTGCCATAGCACGGCCACCCTGCCTGTGCCTGCGCTGGGTCACTGTCCCCCACCTAGAATGTCCTCATATGCCTCTCTGCCTCTTCTGGCTCCATCTACCTTTGCAGATGTTCATCAAGCCCCACATCCTATCTAGCATCTTCCTGAGTCGCTCTCTCTGTCCTTTAGACGCAATGAATTACAGTGGAAAGAGCCGTGAAGATCAAGGTTCAAGTTCTAACGTCACCACCAATTCTTTGCAAGTTGCGACCTCTCTGCAAGTTATTTCCTCTCTCTCAGCAACTCGGTTTCCTCTTCTGTAAAATGAGGGATTGCACTGACCCTGCTAGCAAAGGGCAGCTCCCAGCTCCTGGGCCGGCCCCCTGCCCCCCACCACCCTGCCTCTCTTGGCACATTCCCAACTAGGAGTACTCTCTTTAGTGGCCAAATTCTAGGACATTTTATTGGTTCAGAAAATCAGGAGTTGGGGTTTTTTTCCTCTGGTAACAAAGAGTTTATGGTCAGTGCTTATGTTAAGAGTTCTTTCTCTCTCTCTTTCTTCCTCCTTCTCCCCACCACTGCCCCCTCCCCCCCAGCTGTACAGGAAAGCTTCCACTGAGGAAGGGGGCCCTCCCACACCCTTCCCCCATTCCACGCTCTGGGTCTAGGCGAAAAGGAAGATGCTGGATAATTCAGCTGAGCAAAGCAGATTCTCCGTATGGTCTGCCCTGTCTCAGACGGTCAAAGCTGCAGCTCTGTACTCAGTGGCAGACAGAGGACAGGATTGGTGTGTTCAAGGGCACTCTGGCTTAGTATCACATTCACTCGCTTCTCTTCTGTCCTCTCCTCCCTGCAAAAGTAAGTAGCACAGAGCTAGGTATCCTGAAAATGTGCCCAGATTGCTAGAACGTGGCAGAGAAAAGTGCGTATGAAAGATTAAAGAGGAGCACAACCATTTACGCCGAAGGACACAGTTGGTTATATGACAATTGTCCTTAAGCAGAAAAAGGGCATGGCACCAGGAAATTGGAAGGCTGTTCTCAAAGTCTTATTTCGAAAATAATGTCTAATAATATGGACTTGCTACAGGGTTTGAATGATTCTTTGAGGGGAAACAATTTCCTCAGAGTGCTACTTAAAGGATGAGGGTGGGAACCTAGTCCTCTTCTAATAAAGCGTCTCTGTTCAAATCAGTGCAACTGAGGAGCGTTCGACCTTTGGTGGCTGTCTTGTCAGGCTGTGAGCCTGATGTGTTTCCAAATGCCTCTGTCTGTCTCTCTCTCTCTCTTTTTTAAAAATTCTAGCTGCAGGCCTCATGCTGGACCTTGGGTAGGTTATTTTGGCTCCTCCTTTTTTTTAATTTTTTTTTTTTATTTTTTACAATGTTATGTTAGTTTCTACTATACAACAATGTGAATCAGCTATAAGTGTGTGTGTGTGTGTATATATATATCCCCTCCCTCTAGAGCCTCACTCACACCACCCCCTATCCCACCCCTCTAGGTCTTTGTCTCTCTTAAAAGAACAGGGAAAGCTTAAATTTTGGGTGGCACATGTGTTTTTCACCACCAGGGTTGCTATGAAGTGCAGCAGAATTGTGGGGGGATGCAGGGGGTTTATCTGTATCTGAAAAAAAGTTAGTTAAGTGGAATTAGAATTTCTGTAAGGTGTTTTCCTGACTCAGGCGTGTCCCAAGCTGGCCAGTATGTCTTGAGGCCCTGGGCAACAACCCAAGTCCCGCCAGCCTCAATTGTTCATGGGGAAAAGCAGCCTGTTTCAACTTTCTATACTTCTTAAAGTGTTACTCTGATTAGACAGGAGATAACAGTCTGGTTAGCAATATTACTATTATTACTCTGTCATGGTTATATTTTAAAATTATACTTTCTCTTTCCTTTGCCAAGAGTAAATGATAACATACATTTGCACCACAGAGCCAACCAAAGCTGTGTAGGTTTTGCTCAGACAGGTTTGAAAATGTATTCTAGGCCCATTGCTGCCCAAATAGGAAGTCTTCCCCCATCCCCGGGTCAAAGGACCATGCTTTTTTTTTTTTTTTTGTAAATAAGTACAAACTCTTTAAAAACATAAAATAAGTTTTATTATCACTATAAAAGTAATGAATCTTGTTGTTTATACAAGTATTACTTGGAAAATACATAAAAGTATAAAGAGAAAGACAGATATCATCTATAATACTAAAACCCAGAAATAACTACTATTAAATTTGGGTATATTTCTTCCTAGCCTTTTTTCTAAATACTGATACAAAACTATGGATGCAAAATGTTCCCAATATACTTATACTAAATATTCAGGAACATATTGCAAAAATAATTTTGCATCTTACTTTTATCACTTTATGATATCATAACCCACAGATAACCATGATATAATTTTTGGTTTCTTCCTGCCAGTCTTTTATCTGTATATTGATACAAAACCATACATGCAAAATGCTCCCAATATATTTATACTGCATATTAGGAACACATCGCAAAAACAGTTTAGCATCTTTCTTTGATTGACTTTTGGTATCCATCCTCCTAGCCTTCTTTCCATATAATAATATGAATATTGATACAAAACTATGAATGCAAAATGTTCCCAATACATTTAGATTACATATTAGGAACACATCGCAAAAATAGTTTAGCATCTTTCTTTGAACACTTTTTATACCACAATTCATAGATAACCACTTTTAAAGTTTTGATACATTTCCTCCCAGCCTTTTATCTGTACATTGAAACAAAACTACATACAGAATGCCCCCTGTATGCTCAGACTGCATAGATGGGAAAGGTGCAAAAATTTGCTCATTTCTTTTATTGCTAAACACTTCAGCAGGAGCATATTCTCTTGCCGTATATTAGAGGCACCATCTTTTGTTTACCCAATCCTTTTTCATTGGTCATCAAGATGTTTCTAATTTCTATTCTTAAAAATACTGAAATGAGGGACTTCCCTGGCAGTCGAGTGGTTAAGACTCCACGCTTCCAATGCAGGGGGTGCAGGTTCCATCCCTTGTCAGGGAACTAAGATCTCACATGCAGCATGGCGTGGACAAAAAAAAAAAAAAAAAAGTACTGAAATGAGCATCTTTTATGTATTCTTCTGTGAGTTTTTGTTCATGGAGTTTTTATGCCTTTTCTTAACAACTTATATCAACAACATATTAAGGATGACCCTGTGTCTATAGTGCTTATAAAGAGAAATGAAGTCGCTCAGTCGTGTCTGACTCTTTGCGACCCCATGGACTGCAGCCCACTAGGCTCCTCTGTTCATGGGATTCTCCAGACAAGAGTACTGGAGTGGGTTGCAGTTTCCTTCTCCAATAGTGCTTATGGTTCGTGTTTTTTCAGTTGTTTGCTTGAGCATAAATTCTTTAACATTCTAGCATGAATATAAAATCTTATGCCTTAAATGAATGTCAATTCATTACAAAGAACTTAAAACAACAACTAAAGACAAAGTCTGACTCCCCCCACCTCCCATTAAAGTACAGCTTGTCCCATTCCTTCTACCTCAGCAACCTCTTTCTTCCTCGCTCAAAATCCACTTTCTGATCTTTTTATCAACGAGACTTATAATACTTACCAGTTGTATTGCTGTGAAGATGAGCGGCTCCCAGACCTTTCAGTTATCAATCTGTCACAAGTGCACAGTGGTATCTCGTGACATGATGATCCCCGAGATGTCTGAGGTCTGTGCATCCTTGACTCAAAACTGCTGTATCATCTGTGACCCCTAAAGACTTTTTAGAGAATTATGTTTGACAATGTAACAAAAAACACGGCATAACAAAAAACACATGGAAAAGCAGAGAAAGAACTTCCGCCAGAATCCCACCATCTTAAGCAACAAGTATGTTTGTTTTGATGTTCTTTCCAGTTTCTGCTCCTACATAGACCCCCTTGTCAATTGTGGTGTCCACATGATTCTATGTCCGTGATTTCTAAAACTTGATATCATACGTGTTTCCCAGGTTTCAACTCAGTCTTTACAATTACTTGTCATGGCTCAAAGAGGTTCCACTGAGTGAGTGACTACATTAAGTTAAATCTTATGGTTGGACGTTCCATCTCTTTGCTTAAGATTAATTTGATTGAATCTTTAGAAAGTATCCAATACAGGTCAGAGACTTCAAATGATTTTGAATCACACTTTTTTTTTTTGGTTTGTGTGTACTTATGTGTATACACCTGGGTTATTTATTGTCACTATTTAGCCATCCAGGGGCCAATCATGGGCCTCAAGCAGGAACTATCCAGGGCAGAGGGAAAAGCTCATCAGACAACTAATCTGTTTCACCTCTAATTTTTCTAAACAAACAAATCCAACTCCATTTCCTGCTCTAGTCACTACTGTGTAGTTGGTTCTGATTAACAGGTAATGAAACAAGAAGTTCAACATGAGCTCAGCAGGAAGAGGCCCCAGACTAGCCTCAGACTCCCATAAAAGCCTCAACCCCCATAAGCCCCAGGCTTCTTATCAGCAATTGCTTTTCTTGATGCTTTATCCCATCTATCTCTTGGGGTTGTTGCAAGTAGAAAATATGAAAACATTTGAAAAAGCATGTAAAGGCACAATTTTTTTAAAGGAAAAATGTTAGGATTATTGCTTCTTATTATTGTAGTTTTTGTGGCCAGGACTTTAAAATGTCTAGCCTTGGGCCAACAGTCTGGTTTGGAGGGCAGATCAGGGTGGGTTAGGGGACAGGTAAGGGAGCTGCTTTGGGAAAGGCATGCTTCAAAGCCTTCGGAGCTCATGGATACTACTCTGTTCTCAGCTCCTTGACTAACAGCAGTGGCCAAGCCAGGGCCACTGACTCCCACTGGCTGCTCAGATTCTAGAGCCCACTGGCGTAAGTGGAGCACTCCAAAGCTGAGCAACTGCCTGGAAATGGAAGTCTTGTCAGGGCTCCTCCCCAATGGTTTAATTTACTATCCCTACAGGGGTCTATGTCTTTTTAAACTTGCCAAAGAGATCACTTTTGGAGCAGGGGAGGGAGGTAAAGGCTGCAGGTAGGTGAGATATTATGAAAGAGCTAGCAGATTTTTGTTCATTTACTGAGCAGTAACTAATGGGAAGGATAACTGGGGTGTAGAATAGCAGGGAGTTACATATTTGCTATAATTGGTGCATAGATCGATTTTCTTTTAGGAGTAATGTAATCATTCTAAACACAAATGCATATCAAGTTTTAGGGTTATGAGGATAAGTTACACTGTAGGCCGATGGGAAAATAGGTCTCTAAAAATTTACTCCAACTTGGATATAGCCCCCAACTCTAGTCTTTAATTCCTATTTATAAACTTTCATTGATTTTCAAAAAAATGCTTTTGGGGCCTATTTTTATTTTCATCTTGTGCAGTTTCTCAGGAAAGCTGCCTAGAAGTTAGCTCACACCTGTGTAGGATGACTTTTTCTGCAAGTGTTGCCCCGAGCCTGTTCCAGGATTGGGTGAACAAACCCAGTCCCCTGCTGCCTCATCTGCCTTGATGATTTGATTGGTATGGTGTTTTTTAAAACAATCAGCAAAATAATTTGCACTGCAGAGTCCTTAGTAGGTCTTTTTAATTGGACAGTTACTCATATTAATAAAAATCAAAAGCAGCATACAATCATTTAATGTCCCAGCACTGGAGTATATCCAACTGTTTTCCTGTTTGGGGTTCCACTTTAGCCACTGTCTGTATGCATGCATAAATTTTTACATAGTTGCAACCACTGCCTTTTTTGTGTGTGTGTGGCTGTTGTTATTGGCGTCTAGTTTTCCAAGTAACATTGACACACATCTGTTCAAATCAATCGATGTTCCCATCATGACTGACTCATTTGGTGGGGAAAACAAGTTTACATGCCAATTGGAACAAAGAAGCATGGGTATCAGGGAGCAGCAGGGAGAAAGAAATGGTGGGAGAGGGTTATTTGGACTTACAGATCATAAAACATTTTCCAATAACATTTTTAAAGGATGCATAATATTACACTGAGTGATTGATTATATTTTATCCCATGTTGTGGGACATTTGGGTGGTTTTCAATACCTAGTGAGTTTAGAATGCATATAAATTACAGGATTTGAGAGATGACTATTTTCTTGAAACAGAAGTCTTCTGTGTCCAGATCCGGGCCAAGAGTGTTGATGCAGTGTTCCTTTGTTAGAAAAAAAGTCATTACTGCTATCTGGAAATGCTGGATGCCTTCAAAAAATATCCTTGTGATTAAAATATTTTAAATTATGTTCAATTCTAGCTTATAAATGTAACCTATATATCTTGTCCCACAACTTACAGAAATGTGGAATTTTAAATTTAGAGCCTGACTAAACTTTTCCTAGTTTATGGGCCACATCTGTCTAATAAACTTAATACAAGGCTGTGTGCACGCAGCTTCCTAACAAATAACATGTGCTGGGAAAAGATGAGAAAACAATGGAAAGGTGCCTACTTGAAGGTGGTAACATTGGATCAATTGATCTGCTGACTATAAGTGGATTCCTTTCACACTCCCACACATTATGATGCACATTCAGCAACGTTGAAAAACAATTTGAATGAATACCTTAGAGAGTTAAAGAGAATTTATAGTCTGGAGAGAATTGCAATCTTCTTAATTGACACAGAAATGTTGGGCTAAAATATTGCTTTATTCACATTTTTGTCCTTGGAGGAAAATCTAGGCACACTGCAACTTCGAACGTGTGAATAATGGTGTAAGATGACTGCTTTAAGTCAGAAAAAGGGCACTACGCAGTCCGAAGGCTGTGTGGACGCCCTCAAGCTCGATGCCTCTTGGTGGCCCGGGGCCAAGGGCCACAGCGCATCTGGAAGGCAATGCCCCCAATCCGGATCGTGGCTCCCACCCTCTGCCACTTGCAGTCCCCAACCGGCCGGGTCTCTCACCTGGGTCTCGCTGGAGGGAGCCGGAGGGCGCGGGCATGTTCCTCCCGTGGGATGGGAGCTGGCTGCTGCCAGGCCTCCTTCTGGCTCAAGGGGACCCGTCCTGAGCAGGGAGAAAGGGAGAAGATGAGAGGCGCGGGGGCAGTCTCGAGGTGCCTTTCCTACCCTAAGCGCAAAGCCAGGCGGGTGCAGGAACCTGTTCGCCGTTCAGGCCTCGGGATTGCGGGCCTGCGGGGCCCTGGGCCGGCCTCCAGCCAACTTTCACGGTTCGTGGTCCCGGATCGAGGCTGGGGCGGGGCAGCGGCCGCCGCGCGGAGCCGGGCTGGCCCCACGCAGCCGGGTGGCGGCGCCCCCGGAGCCCGCAGGTCCGTGGCGGCCGGAAGGGCCCCCGACCCGCTCGCGCTGGCCTTCGCGCAAAGGAGTCTGGGAGAGCGCGCGTGGGGGCGGCGAGAGTCTGAGCCCCGGCTCGGGCTGCCTGGAACCCCAGGCTCCCCAAACCCGACCTCCTCCTGCTCCTCCTCCAGGGGTCCCACTTCTGCCCCCCGGGAAGACAGTTCCAGGCAGCCCGTACAGACCAGAGGGGTTTTCACGTCTTTGGTTTCTTTTAGGATGACAGAAAGCGTGGGAAAGTTTCCACACCTCTCTCTGTCTTTGCCAAGAGTCCTTGACCTGCCCATGTGCTGGATCAAACCAAAAACCTAAAGTGATTTTCACAGGCAAAGTGCGACCTCAGCCAGAGCATGAGTCCTCTCTTTTCTAGGCCGGCTCTCAAGCTCCTAGCCTAGACTGGGGGGTGGGGGGCGCACAGTGAGGGGTGGAGACAGCTTTCGAGGTCCATTGGTAACAGTTCCTGGAGTTCTGCAGGCACGGAGGGCCCCAGAGTCGACAGCTCAGGGGCTGCCATTTTCTCAGGAGCTGTCCAGCCAGTGCCCTGCCAGCGGGGCAATCCCTTGTGGGCGGGCCCCTGGGCGACCGCGGTGGCCTTGGGGAAGCGCCTCCAGAGTGGAATTCTGGTACCAGATTTTGGGAGATAGGGCAAGAAGCAGCTTGAAACGCCAAGCCTCATTCACCCCTCGGGTAACCTCACTCCCTGCAGGCCTCAGATCACTCAGGTCAGCGTCTTGCCACGAGGCAGCCTGGGATCACCGGCGGGCCAGGCCCTGCGCCTCGCCAGATCTCCACAGAAGCTTCCCCCTCCTCCACAGAGACAGGGAGAAGAGTTGGGAAGGTGTCGAGAAGGGGCCAGAAACATTCTCTTTCCTGGACTCCAGTGTCCTTTCCACATGCAGGACGTGAGTCATTTACCAGGAGCCGCACAGCGGCCTGGCGACTGCTTGCAATGGGTCACCTTAAGGCGGTTCCCTTACTTCTTTTCCAACTACTCCCCTCCTCCTCACTCCACACCATTTAGTTACTGAGACTTGAAGGTAGTCTTTCTTCGTTTTTTGTCCTGTGAGTGGTAGTCTAGGTAATCAGGAGGGTCCCCCCCGCCCCCCGCCGCCACACCTCGTTTAAATTTTACCCCGACAGGGAAAGGAGTGCTAAAATGCAGTTTCTTTCACATCTATTCAAAGGTGGGCAAAGGTTGGACCGAGGACAAACGCGCCTCACCCGGGTCTCGCTGCTGGAGCAACAAGGCGGGCACTGGACTAGGACTTACCTGGTGGGTGGGCCCGTGCGGGAGTCCCAGCCTTGCCCGGGCAGCGGAAACAATACTCCAGATCACCGATCGCCCACTGCAGTACTGTTCCCGCTGCTAGGGCACGGCTGAGTGCTGCACGGCAACCCCCTTCTCGGCGCGCGTGGCCCAGACCATCCCCAGCCCCCAGCCTCACCCCACCCCTCAGCAGTAGCGCTCTCCTCGGATTCTGGCGGAGCCTCGTGGGAGGTGAAAGGGCGCCGAGGGAAGAGGAAGAGAGATGCAAGCCTCCGCTCACCTACCTGTTCCAGAGCTGGCCTGGGGAGCCGGTGCTCCGCGGGAACGCACGCACGTCTAGCAGAACCCCACCTTCCTACTTCCTCGCAAGGGGGTATAGCAGCGCCTCACGTTTTGAACCGTTTAAAGCACTTCAAAACATGAATTGCTGCTGTATCCCCTTGGAGTCAACGAAGGAGGATCGCTCTGGGGTACCTGCAGGTGGAGAAAGACAGGGTGACTGGAAGGAAGACCCCCCCGTCCCGCCCAATGTCGAGGAATAAAGCGAAACGTCAGTCCAAATCGACATACTTTTTAGAAAATTGATTTCTAGGATCAGCAGGTGGAGTGAAGAATGTTACTCGATTTCTTTTTTTCCCTCAGAGGATGAATCTTGGAAAAGTGTAGTGGTGAAAGGCAGAGGGCTGAGAGAGGAATTAGGGTGGGAAAGAATCTTACTTCTGAAGGAAAGAATAGTAAGAAAAGAAATTGAGGCAGTTTGGCAACATCTGGATCACTCTTGTCTGCTTCAAAGTCTTCCTGAAACTTCTTCCTGGTGTATGTTATCAATAAGCCTCACTCAATGTCCCCACTAAAAAACCAAAAACTTTTCATTTATTGTCTTAAAGAAGATCACCAAAATGTCTCTGGCGGCTTCAGCTGATTTTAACATATATGTTAGTTGGGAAATACAGATCCATCCCAAGCATGAGATGTCCTCTTGAACTCACCAGTGCTTCCTTATTACACCAAACACCCTGCCTTGAATTCTCTTTAAAGGTATTAATGAGAGATAACTGTTCTGAGATGAAATATCTGGATGTTTACATATGAAACTAACTCAAACTTATTCATAAATACTTTGTACCTTTTAATATCAGCTATCAAAACACAAGTCAAAAAGTTTAAATACTTGATGTCAAATCAATCCTTCTTGTCTCAAGCAGTTCCCTATAAATGCTTTCCTGTTCTGAAATGGCCGGCTCTGTGCATACTCCTTAATGATTAACTCATTACATACCGCTTTTTCCTTTTTAAAATGGACACACATTAGCAATAAGTTACACG
Source organism: Ovis aries (assembly GCF_016772045.2). Classification (NCBI taxonomy): domain Eukaryota; kingdom Metazoa; phylum Chordata; class Mammalia; order Artiodactyla; family Bovidae; genus Ovis; species Ovis aries. The sequence continues at coordinate 100,491,626 of NC_056080.1, read as the reverse complement.
CATCCTTTCCCACAGTGTTTAAACGGAATAGTCAAGCAGAAGAAAATAAATCTGTAACCCTCAATCACAAACCTGTAAGTTAAAACAACACAACTAGTACAAAATGCTAATAGTTTTGAAAGTTAAAATACGTTTCAATACAAGTAATAGACACGACAAGTATCCACGTCTGATAAGTGTTTTGGTTCATTTAAAATTTACATCATTTTTTCAAAACCAGTATATTGGATGCTGTGTCCTGTTTATTAGATGATAAAATGTTCAGAGTATTCAATGAGACTAATTACAAAATTCATAACACCAGACTGAGATTCAGTGTTACCAAATGCACTATTTATGGTAAACTAATTTATTAATAACTCATTCCCTAAATTGGGACATACATTTCAGTGTGTGTCAATTCCATCTTGTTTTATGCTATTTACAAACAACTCTCACTTTTGGGATTAATGGAGATAAACGTCCTCGGTTGCCTTTAAAAAGAAAGAAAAAAAAACATGTTTAGCAAATGTACAGTTTTACTTTAAAACTCCACAACCGTCTCCCAAATATTTATGCCCCACACAAATATGAGAATCCTCACATTAGATATTAAAGTCATCCCTCATTTAACATTTCCTTAGTTGACTACTTAGAAAAACAAAAGTTCATTCGAAATAGCAATGGTGTCAAAGGCGAAGGTCCCTTCCACATCGCTCTGCAAACTCACTGGAATCGAATTCATTTGTACCTGTCATTTAACCCGTTTTTTCTCTCCCAGTGACAGTACAACGACTTACATTCCTAAAAAGCCACTTCGCTCCCCTAGTTTATGGATTTCCCCTTAGATTAAAGTTTACTTACGAAAAGAGATTACAAAGAGGCGTCTTGTCACTTCAGAAGAGAGTCAGTCGCTGATACAATAGACAAAGAATCGATACTTTCGAGTTGCCCATAGCCCCACCCCGCCTTCTGAACTGAACTGTGTTGGGCCAAATCATTTAAGAGCCAAAGCATACGCCTCTTCCTCTGTTCATATTTTACAACGTTTTGTCTCAATTTTGCAGATGCCTTCTTCCCCCCACCACAAACACGATGGACCTTCCCTCGGCTCATTCATGCCGACTTTCCCAACGTCATGTTTCCTACAGGGAAAACTAAACAACCTTGAAAGTTTTAGTTGGGAAAAGACAGTGCAAAACTAATCATACATTTATTTCCAAGACATATTTTACGGCTTACAAATAAGAGCCACGAAAAGTTCATGTACAGTCCGTCAAAACCAGTGGATCCCGACTCTAGCGAGGCTGACAAGCGGTCACAGCCCCTTACTCGATTTTCTCTCCACACCCACCCCTCCATCTTAGCTTTTTCCAGCCCGTTTCCTAAGAATTCTCCCAGCCCACTCATGTGTCTGTTTCGCCCGCACCCCGGCCCCCCAACATGCTTTCCAATCCCAAAGCAACACATAACTTTTTCAGCGTGGTAACTCAAATTTTTTTCAGTCTGCCGTAACCAACGTGATTAAAGGGAGAAATGCCAGCCAACAAGTCCCTTTTAAAAAAATCTCATGTCACCTCTCGATCCACTCGAAAATGGCGCCGAAATCGAAGAATTTCTTAAATTTCATTGTCAGCTTTTTGCAAAGGTTTCTGGGATTTTCCTGCGAAGCTGCTTCGCCGAGTCTGAGAGCTAGCGAACGAGCAAGCAAGCAAAAGAGAGAGGGAGGAATGGAGGGGGTGCGGAGGGGTGAGACAGACAGCCAGCGAGAGAGCGGGGCCCGGGAGGGGAGCGGGGTCGGGGCTTGAGGTCGGCGAGGGCGCAGGGGGCGAGGGACCGGGTCCCGAGCCATTGGGACCGGAGCCGGGCGCGGAGAGGCAGGAACCCGGGGCCGGGGTTCGGGGTGGCGGCGCGGAGGGCGCGCTCCTGCGTTGGCTGCAGCCGAAGCTCGGAGAGCGGCGTGGCGGAGGCGGAGCGGAGTGGAGCGCGGGACCGGAGCCTCGCGCACCCTGGGAGGCAAGCTGGGCGGCCGGCGGAGAGCCTCCAGCAGCGGCTCTAGAAAAAGCCGGCTCCGGGGGCGTGGCCACGCGGTGCCCACGCCCCCCCTTGGGCGCGCTGCTCCCTGCCCGGGGGCGGAAACGGGGAGGGGAAGGGGGGAAGGATGGGGGGGCAGGGTGCGTGTGTGTGTGTGTGTGTGTGTGTGTGTGTGTGTGTGTGTGCGCGCGCCGGCGCTCCACGCCACAACCTTGGCCCGCAGCCGGGATGGGGCCGAGAAGGGCACGGGGCATCCAGTAGAGCCGGTACAGAGTCGAAGAGCCGGGGTTCAGGGAGAAAAAAGAATGGGACAAGGCAAAGCCACGGGCACGGGATAGCGCAGCGCGCACCCAGATGTGTAGGACGGACGCAACCCCGCGCCCACGGGTCCCCTCGCGGTGCCCCCTGAGCTGCCAGTAGGGAGCAAGGTGACTGAGCAACGCCCCTGGCGCTGTGCCGGCTGGGGGTGCCTGACTTGTTGGGCGAGGAAACGGGGGGGGGGGTGCTTCGGGCCGCGTGAGCGTAGCGCTTTCCCCAAGCATTTGAGGCCAGCCTAGTGGGGACTCCCCTGCCCACGACACCCCTCCAAGCCCTCAGGGAGAGCGGCCCCTGGGCGGGCCCCGTACTTGCAGGCCGTCCGCTGGGGGCATAGAGCCCGGAGGGATGGAACAACTGTCTGCACATGTCCCGGTCCAAGAAGGGGGAACATTTTTAAGATTGACCCGGGGCAACAGGAGGGAAATGAGCCCTTATTATAAATGCTAGCGCCTGTTTAGGGACGGAGAGTTGATTTTCTTAGGTGAGAATAGTATTGAAGCTAAGTAGGATGCCCTTAGAAGATGAAGGCTGGGGTGGAGAGGTGAAATATCATCTTGTCTGCAGTTTTCAGATGATACAGCCTACACACGCACACATTGTGCCAGACAGAGGAAGCAAGTGTTATAGTGTGTTAAGTTGTCACATCCAGGTGGGAAATAAGTGGACGTTTGTTGTACTGTTCTTTCAACTTTCCTACTTGCAAAATGTCATAATAAAAACTTTGTGAGAACTCCCTCTCCTCGTTAAAAAAACAGCTCCTGAATGCTGTCTAGGAAAATGAGCGCGACTCCTTTCTCCCTCCCTGTCCCGGGTGGGACAAATCTGTCAGCACGCAGGGCTCAGACCAGCGAGTTCTGGAAGGGAAGGGCAATGGGTAGCGCTGGCCGGCAGCGGCCACAGCCCGGGACACGGAACGCAGGCCCGGAGGTACCCGGGGGCCTCGGGGCAGGTGGGCGGCCAGGCGCACAGCACGGCAGAGGAGCTGCCGAGCGCGCCGGTCTGGGCAGGGGGCTCCGCGGGCGACTCAGCCACCCCGGGTGCGACTCCGACTCGCTCGGCTCAGCTCTGCCCAGCCGCCCGCGCGGCGGACGGGCTAGAAAACGGATGGGCCGCGGGGAGCTGCAGCCGCGCGCCTGACGCCGCCGCCGCGGCCCCGGTCCCCCACGTTCCCCGAGGGTGGCCAGGGCTGTAGCGGCCTGAGCCCTGCGCGCGGGGTAGTGGGGGGGGGGGGGAATCGCGCGCTGCACTGGAAAAAAAAAAATAGGTGCTGAAAGAAAAATAGCAACACACACACCGCACACAGACGAAATCAGTATACAAAAATAAAACCACGGATTCTGCCTTGCTCGGCGCTCAAGTTTCTTGAGCTGCTTAACTCTCGCATGCATTTCACTGAGGTTTCTGGAGCGCCGATGTCAACTCTTAATTTCTTTGCAAGGGCGATCTCGCAGACCCGAGGCGCTGCAAGTGCTGCGCGGCCTGTCCCTTGCCTCTGCGGCTGTTTTCTTTCTTTCATTTTTTTAGAGGTGGGGAGTGGGAGGGAGAGTAGACTCTTCTAGGGTCTGCAAAACTATTTTCAAAAATTAACTAAAAAGATTTTACAGGCCAAGATTTCATTTTCAGGAAAGGTTTAAAGACTGCAGTGACGTGTAAGGGTTCGGTGGGCGCTAAGAAGTTATTTCTAAACGATAATTTCCCTCTGAAAGTTTTCAGAATGCTTCGTGGACAGGGCTGAAAGTTTGTCGGGCTGTCAGACGTGACTGAACAAGCTTCTAAATCCTCAGAGAGATCATTTATAAAGCTCCAGTGTCCTTGGGGTGATACTTTTCTGGGCTTTTAAGGCTCGGCTTCGTGGATAAATTTGCTTGGGTCGATCTAACTGCGCACAAGCGTGCATTCCCCTCCTTGGATTAGCAGAAGGGCAGAAGATTCCAGCACTATAAGATAAAAGTGGAGTTTGTGGCACGTCCTCCAAAGGGGGGGGAAGCAAGTTTCCTTTATTAAACTCTTGCTACATCAGCAAATTAGAGAGCCAGTTGAATATTGATGAATGCTTTCAGGGTGAGTAATATGGCTACAGGCCGCAGAAAGTGAGGGCGGGCAAGCTAAGTATTTACTCAAGTGAACAATCTTCGAGTATTTTTCAAATATGATGTCTTAAGGATTTCCTTAGGTTTTCTTAGGACCTCTGAAACAAACCCTGATTCTGCAAATGGCTTCTCATTTTAGTAGGCCCTTCCCAACCTCACAAAACAGAAGTTGCTCTAAGAGTCGCTTAGAAACTCAGCGTGGCATTAAAATCCAGCCGCAGCCCTCCAAACCCCCGTGTCAAGGAGGGAACTTCTCGCTGGGCAACCCGGGAACCCCCAAATGAAGTGGACACCATTTACTATTTGTTTTTTTTTTTTTTTTGTCGTTTCTGAAATTCAGCTTCAAAACAGGTATTTTCAGGAAAATAGCACTTTTTTTTTTCCTCCCTGAAACATTCAGAAATTACCTTGATAAGAAATAATTCTAGTCAGCCGTGGGAGGAGAGTTTTTAAAAAGCTTTGAAGGCTCTGAAGGTGCAGCTGAGGAAAATAAATTAGCCCTAGACTAGAGAAATTCATCAAGGAAGTAACCCATAACAAGGTATTTAGAAGAATTTTTGGAAAGTGTTTTCTGAAAAGCAATTGCAAATAAATCTTTGGAATTAGATACTAGGAAAAGGAGTTGAATTGAAAATCTTTTTTACACTGTAAACAAAATGTCTAGAACTTAGCATTTTCATTTTAACTAGAAGTGTCTTTTATGATTATGTTTTTCACGAAGGCCTTGAGTTAGGGAAACAAGATTTCCCTTATGTTGTAAATATCCAGAAGCCTTCAGAGAGATAAAATCAGGATAGAGTTACAGATTTAACAGAAAGAAAACAACTGGAATTGTGTTATGAAGCTTCTACTGTGTTATTTGTAAAAGCTTTTTTTCCCCAGGGTTCAAGAAAAGGCTAGCAGTGAGCAGAAATAATAGACTCCTGCCTGCCCTACTGTCAGATTTAGCAAAAAATATAGTGCACCTTAGTAATTTTTATTTTATTTTGAGAAACTGGTTATGATAAAAAATAGCTGTTTGCAAAACTTAGAACTTTGGGGGGGGGTGGGAAATGTCAAATCTTAACTTCTCCCAACTCCATGATCTCACCAGGAAAAAGTAGAATAGTAAATTTTTCCCTTCTGCCAAGGAGGAGCTTAGTAAGTCCTTGATGGCTGTTGCTTTTGATTTTGAAGTCTCTTTTCAAAGATGCGGAATCACTGCCTTCAATGCTGCTGGGATTTCTTCTTTAAAGAGGGCATGTTTTTCTTGTTGGGTGTGCACTATTATTGTCTTAATTATTCCTGGATTTCGGCCCATGAAATCAAAGACTCTCTCAGATGACAGAAATGATCGAATCTTTGCACAAAGGAAGGCCACAGTGGAGGGGTGGAGGGTGACTTTAGTCTCTACACTGTGCTAGCCCTACAGGGTCCTCATCCTGTAAGCCAGCTGGACTCCCCTTTGCACCAGAGTGAGCTCACAGCACAACAGTATAATGATAGGGGCGTGGAGATCAAAGACCATCTCCTGGACAAGATTTGGTCACTTGTTTTCACCGTAAACATTATGATCAATTTCTAATCTTACACTTCTAGCACTTGCCTTGAGCCTTATTACCCTATTATACAGAAGAAATAAAAGCAAAAACTCAGTATAGAGCAATGTCAACACATCAAATGCTATTGGATTCAGGGAGGCTGCAGTGCATTTGGACAGTTGGTTACTCCTTTTATATAAAAAAAATTTTGTTTAAAGCTCCAAATTGGCCAGCACCAAGGAGGTGCTGTCAAAAGCACAGAGCTCCCCAAGTCGGAACGACTTCACTTTTAGGATCTTGCTACTCCTGGGGGAAAAGAATATCTCGCTGGGCAGAGATAGGAGGAGGGGACAAGAAAGTGAACAGTGCTAAGGGATGCTATCTTTGTTTAAAACCAAGATGTGTTTTCCAAACCATGAAATATTTGTTGAAATAGGAAAGGAAGGAAAGTCAATGTGTATAACTGAAGCATAATATTAAAGCTATTAATGCCAAAATATCCAGAACTTCTTCTTGTGTCCATAACATAGCTATTTGCATTAAAAATATATTTAAAAGACTTAATATGTAGAGTTTCTAGGACTGGTGGGAAATGTCGTTTCTTTTACCTCCTGTCTCTTAAAATAACTCTTGGGTTTAAAATCAGGTGGGATTCCACAGTAGCTAATGATCAGGGTGAGCTCCATCCATTGGCAGGAAATGGAGCTGGAGATCTGGGTCCAGTTTTCCATTTTAGCATGTGCCCTAAACCCAGAGCTTCAGCAGCTTCCTTAGCTCAGCGTCCCCAAGGAATGCTTAGGCCTCAGGCAAGGAAGGAGGAGGGAGGCAGAGAGTAAGGGCAAGGACAAAAAAGAGAAAGGAGGAAGGTGAAAGAACAAAAAGAAAATCAAGTCCTTCCCCTCATTCCTTCTCTGTCTTTTAATGCAAACCCTTAACTTGCCACCCCTAGGTCACCAAGGTAACGTTCTCAGGCTCCCTGCTCATCTCCCAGCTTAGTTTGGCCCCTCTCACCCTAGTTCCCTAAGTTCAACTCTAAAAACACAATTCTGATCATATTGATCCTTTAGCACTAAAAAATCACACAACAAAAAGTGTAGTCCTTGAATGTGGCCTTCAAGGCCCTCTCCAACCTGGCTCTGATCTGCCCCTCTGGTTGTACCCCTCCACTCTCCAACCACAGCTTCCTTTTACCCTTCCACGAAGAAGATTTTTGCTCTTCTCATTTCCTCATCCCTCAAGGCTCAACCCAAATGCCATCTCCTCCCTGAAGCCTTCTCAGATGATTTCAGGTTGGGGTTAACTGCCTCTGGCCTGTCCCATCACGGCACATTAATAAAGCTCTCTTCCTAGCAGATAGGAAGCCCCTAGAGGGTAAGGACATGCCCATCTATAGATCTCTTCTCAGCACTTTGCACAATTACTTGTGTCAGTTGGTGTCCAACGCAGATTTTAAATAAATGCTACCTGAGAAGGGAAAAGAGATGGAGGGAGTGAGGAGAATGTCAGGTTGTGTTGGTGTGGAAGCTTGTGGCTAACATCCTCAACAGTTGGCTTAGGTGCCCTTTGGTGCCCTTGGTGCCAAGGGTTGTCTAACCTAAAGCCAACATGGTTGCTTAACAAGTTGGTCTGAGATTGACATTTGAAACTCATCCCCTTTAATAATATGGAATTAGTTTATTTTAAATTAGCTACTCAGTACCAGAAACCCTCTCAGTCATTTGATTTATTTTTATTTTTTATTTTTTTTGTCTGTGTGTCACAGTGTATGGGATCTTAGTTCCCTGATCAGGGGTCAGACCCGTGCCCCCTGCATTGGAAACGTGGAGTCTTAACCCCTGGCCCACCAGGGTAGTCCCCCACCATCATTTCATACTTTTAAGTTTCAAGCTGATTTTTGAAGGGAAGGTGCAACTTGAATGGAATTGGGAAAACAGTATGTTCAGGGACCTGCAGATAGAGAAGAGTTAAAAAGGAGAGAGACTCAGCAAGACAGAGGCTATCTTTTGGGGAATTAGCTATTGATTGAACTGGACAAATAAGGTCTGCCCCTGCAGGACAAATAGATTAGAGAGGTGTGGAAGTAGGCAGAGGAGTCTTGATTTAATTATGGGACCGTGAGGAGTCTTTGAAGGGCCTTGAGGGGTGTGATGTAATGAAAACTGTTTGCGATAGATTCACTGGGCTTACCTGGTAACTCTACAAACTAAAACTGTGATAAACCTAGGACGATCAGAACCATTGGAATATCCTCTTCTTCATGCACACAGGAGTGAGTTTTCTTACTGGAGAAGAGCACAGATGGAAAAAATACTGCTTCATATATGCCTACTGTGTATCAGGTGACGTGCTAGACTTTTTTCCCCAGCAGCTTTTCTCTTTCTCTCCCTACCCTCCTTTCTTCCCTTTTCTCTATTTCTCAGACAACTGCATAGACCCCCACCAAAATATAGCCCCCCTGCCCCTGACTAGGACTTGACTGACCTTTAAGGATAATCAATTTCCTGTGACATTAGTCATAAAAATATGTTTTAAAATGCCAGTAAATATCAGGCAAAAAAATTCACCAAAAGAATACAGAAATTTAACCTCATGTGCTGATTTGATGGAACAGAGGAACGGAAACACACCTTCTGGACTGAGGCTAATCGTTTTGGAGTGATGGCAGAGCTTCAAACTGGAGAATGTTTTTTTTAATGGGCAGCTTAAAAATTGTCATTAAATATTTTCAAGAAGTTAAAACAACACTGAAAGCAACTTGGGCAACTTAAATATTCATTGTAGTTGCTGTAACCAAATATCCCAACATATTTGAGCTTAGGTGCTTCAATATAATCAGAAAAGTGTGATTTCTCTATAGCTTGGTAGAGCAAAAATTAAGCAGATGAAATATGAAATGAACACGATAATTAATTTGTAGCTTGGGTCATAAAAGCCAGATTTTTGAAGAGATAATATTATTTTGATTGCAGACTGTAAATTATTATAGGGAGTTAGTGTAGGAATGACATTGAGGCTTACTTTTGGGTCAATTTGTTCCCAACTTGACCCTCTGTTGGTAGGGGGGAGGGCTGAGTTTTCTCTAACCCCAAAGAAACCAGTTTCACTATGGCTTTAGGACTTGGCTTTAGGACTTATTTCTCCTCTCCTCACACTGGCTTTCTTTCAATATGTTGTCATGTAAATGCAGTTTAGAAAACAGAATAAAGATTCTATGGGCATTACTTGGAAAATAAACTTTTAAAGATGTGTATGTATTTAAGTTGTAGAGTTACAACTCAAAAGAATTCTTGCTAGAAAGAAATACGTATTTGGCTAAAAGTCAAAAATTTTGAAGTAACTTTAAAAGGTGAATAATTTACATTAGCCTGGTGTTTATATAATAGGGTGTGTGTGACAAAGTTAAAATAACATTGAAAATAACTTGAGTCATTTAAATATTCCTCCTGGTAACTGTAGAATATAAGTGCTTTTGAAGGGGGGAGTGGTAAGTTTTTAGACAGCTGGCAGGGATTTTTTTGTGTGTGTTCCTTTACATTTGAAAACTGGTATTAGCATTTAATTCTCTGACTCAGAGTAATTCCCCCTTGCCTGTCAGAGAACATCTACAAATGAAGGCTGACAGAGCCAGGCAGGGAAGGGCAAGCCTTCACTTCCGGGAACTTGTTTATGAAGCCTCCTGCAATCCCCCACCTGCTCAGACCCTGTTAGCCCCTCTCGGTTCCTGCTGTTTAATAATTCTGGGAGCTACTCTGATTTCATTGCATTACCCTTCAGATAAGTTACAGGAACTTCATCAATGGCCAAGCCAGATGGTTGTGGATTGGATAGGAACAAAGCAAAAAAAAAAAAAAAAAAGTAGTAATGGGAAGAGTGATGGGAAGCATTCATTGTGTTAGTATTTATATATATATCCATTCTGAAGGAGATCAGCCCTGGGATTTCTTTGGAAGGAATGATGCTAAGCTGAAACTCCAGTACTTTGGCCACCTCATGTGAAGAGTTGACTCATTGGGAAAGACTTTGATGCTGGGAAGGATTGGGGGCAGGAGGAGAAGGGGACGACAGAGGATGAGATGGCTGGATGGCATCGCTGACTCGATGGATGTGAGTCTGAGTGAACTCCGGGAGTCGGTGATGGACAGGGAGGCCTGGTGTGCTGCGATTCATGGGGTCGCAAAGAGTTGGACACGACTGAGCGACTGAACTGAACATATATATATATAATTATATATATATATATATATACACACACACATATAAAATCAATGGGCAAAGTCCCCTGCCTCTCAACTTTGAAGCTGGCTAATGCCCTATATATATATATATATAGAGTGTGTGTGTGTGTGTGTGTGTGTGTGTGTGTGTGTGTGGCTCAGTCACTCATTGTATCCCACTTTTTGCGACCCCATGAACTGTAGCTTTCCAATTTCCTCTGTCTGTGGAATTTTCCAGGCAAGAATACTGCAGTGGGCTGACATTTCCTTCTCCAGGGACATATAAAAAATATGTGCATACACATACATGTGACTCAGATTCCCCCATCTCCCCACTCCCACTGAATTGCATTAGGAAATCATTGGTCTGATCTGAACTAGCATCATCATTTATGTTATTTGATTTACCTTTTACACTTTTCCCCTTTGGCTTTAAATGTCTTCAGCAATGTCGTCTTAGAAAAATAAATAGAAGCTTCCTCTGGAATACTTTTCACCAATCAGTCGGACTTGTAATTTGTAGCTGGTAGGACTTATTTTCCCCAGAGAAGGAAAATAGAACTGACAGAGGCAAGGGTACAGCAGTGACTTATCATGTATTTTTCTACCCAGGCTGTGTCCTGCCATTGATTGTAAATTGATTGTATATACACAGATAAATTGAACAATGTCTCATTTGTGGAGTTAAGGTCATCACTAGGATGGTCCCCAGTGATCCCGCCTCCTGGTGCTCCCACCTTTGTGTAATCCCTTCCCCTCGTGTAGGGGCTGGACCTCCGGAGTTACTTCCCCAACAAATAGAACATGGCAGAAGTGGCGAGATGTCACTTCTGAGACTGGGTTACAAAAAGCCTGTGGCTTCCAGCTTGGACTCTGTCCCTCCTCTCCTTCCCTCCCCCTTCTCCCACTTCCTATCTTTGTTGTCATGATCATCTTCCATACCATGAGAACACTCAGGCAGCCGAAATGAGGCCTCCTGCCAACAGCCCCTTGAGTGAGCTTGGAAGTGGAATCTTCAACCCCAGTTGCACCTTGAAATGACAATTTGATGGCATCTCCTCAGAGATCTTGAGCCAGAGGTACTTGGCTACATTGTGCCCAGGTTCTTGATCTGCAGAAACCATGAGAGAATAACTAGTTGTTGTTCTGGGGTAATTTTTTTTTTTTTTGGCTGCACCAAATATCCTGTGGGATCTTAGTTCCCTGACCAAGGACTGAGCCCCCTGGACCACCAGGGAAGTCCTGTTTTGGGGTAATTTGTTATTCAGCAAGGGCTTCCCAAGCGGCGCTAGTGGTAAAGAACCCATTTGCCAATGCAAGAGACATAGGAGACACGGGTTTGATCCCTGGGTCGGGAAGATCCCCTGGAGGAGGAAATGGCAGCTCTCTCCAGTATTCTTGCCTGAAGAATCCCATGGGCAGAGGAGTCTGGTGGTCTTCAGTCTGTAGAGTTGAAAACAGTCTGACATGACTGAAGCAACTTGGCATGCATGCACATTGTTCAGCAATAGATAACTAAAATAGAAAGTTTTATAATTGTATAATCACTGTATAAGTTTATAAGCTGAAATCTGATCAAATCATTTGTTTTCTTCTGAAAAAGTTGTAGAAAGTCGCAAGACTAAAAGCCCTCTCCTTATGTCTCTCTCTGTCTCTGTCTCTCTCCCTGTCCTCTCTTTCTCTTTTTTATGGGAATAAACAACTATGATTACACTTTAAGCAGTATATCATAGAGATCAACCACAGGGATTGCAGTACTAATTAGATAGAAAGAAAACAGGGAAAAAGAATTAAAAGATGTTACTTCGTAAATTAGCCTTTCTTTAAACATTTGATCTTTGATGATGTATTTCTTTTTTTAGGATAGTGTATTTCTTATAAACCTGGTGTGTGTGCACCTCTGTCTGCGTGTGTGTGTGTGTGTGTGTGTGTGTGTGTGTGTGTGTGTGTGAACATGCTGTGTTTAGTTTAATGCTTGGTCAGACTTTCCTTCTTGATGGAGGAATGGAGGGATGGGAGTATTGACATGCAGCTCCAAAATGGCCTATTAGTTAAAATTAGGGATAAAAGACTTTTTGCCCTTGATATTTATATATACTTTATACTGTTTTTAAAAATCTGGTTTGCTGTTTTATAATCAGTATTATAATACCCTGTTTTCAGGGTATAGGAATTAAAATTTAAATGTTACTTTGACTCTCTTTCTATCAGTGAAATATTTTTTAATATTTGACAAGCAATTATCATAACACATGGTTTCAAACATTTTTGGCTTTCCCAGAGAGTGAACAAAATGTGAAAATGCTCATTTCTTTTGAGGGCAATAAAGCATTTATTATTATTACAAATATGATTAAAATTATGTGGTAGATTTTTACAAATCATGTCACCTTAAAAGTGAAATGGACATTACCACAATGAAGGAAGAAAATGCCCTTTCAGAGTGGCATGTCAAAAGGTAAATAAATTAGCCAACTCAAAATGCGTTTTTTTCTTAAAGCATTTTTATCTTCCCATCTTTTGAATGATTTCTATGCTTATGAACTTCCAGGCCCTTTCTCAGTAACAGTCACCAAACGGGCTTGAGCACCTACTGAATACCTTCACCAAGTACTACATAAGAGAAAAGCAACACAAACAAACAAGTAGGACAAGGTCTCCCATGCTCAAGAAGCACATGATCAAGCAGAGAAGATCAAACATGGAACAGAAATGGTTGAAGTTTGCTTTTACTGAGTAAAGACATGTCCGACTCAACAAGTGCAGATTACTCCTGAATTCTGAAAAAAAATATGCCAAATTATACAGAGATTTTTACCCAGGTAAAATATGATTCTTGATACAATATTGCTTTGCATCTTTGTTCTTGCTATTTCCTTTGCCTAGAATGCCTTTGCCCTCCATCTTCATCTGATGAAATCCTCTCTGTCACTTAAGGCCTAGTTCAAATGCCCCCAATTTCATGAGGCCTCAGCTTATTCCATCTTGACTTATCTGTTGCACTGGAAAAAATAACCTACCCAGGTCTCTGGTCTAGAATCCCATGAGTCACACTTCTTTCATCTCTTGATCACTTCTCTTTGGTATCCTTTGTTATCTCTCTCTCTCTCTTTTTTGCAACTGTGCCTTGAAGATTGAATGTTAGGGAGTTTTCATTCTCTGATCCTAATCACCTAAATTCATGTCATCTTCCCAAGGCTTTATCTCCCAGTAACTACCTCTTATACCCTTTTCTTAAGCTCCAGTTCAAGGAAGCTCAATTTCTTGAACTAATTCCTGGACATGTTCTCTTGGATATCACTATCATCTGCAACTCAACTTGTCCAACCTGGACTCATCTTCACCCCTATCCTTTACCCTCACCCCAGTTTCCTTACTTAAAGCCAGAACTGACCATGTCTTCTGAGCTTCCAGGGCTCTAAGTGATGACATCTTCTTTGATTCAATCTCTTCTTTTTCACCTATATCCTGTCAGACAGATCAGGGCTTAGCTCCAATCTCATGGCCTCCATGAAGCCTGTCCTCTCTGCTCCAGGGTCTGGAGTCTGTCACACTCCAAATTTGCCTGCACAGCTCAATTTCTCTCTTGATCAGGAATGGGGCTTCTATAGACATTTAACTGTTTCATAGGCTAAAATGAATGAAGTCTTGTTGTTCTTCACTTGAAATCATTCTCATTTTCATCTCTTCCTACACTTTTACACCTTCCTCTATTTGTTCTTCTCATGTCCTGCCACCTAACTTACAGCCCTAACCCACTAGGTGTCTTCCCATCAACAGTGCACTTAACTGCCCTGTGCCAGTTCTTATGCTCACAAAGGATGCCCCTTGTCTTACTTTGTGCTTAGCCAACTCCTCCTTATCTTCTAAGAATGAGATCACTGCCCATCTCAACCAGGAAACCTTCCTGGCTCTTTCAACCCAACTGGAAGCTTCTCCTCTCTGGGAGGGAGTGTTAAGTGCAGGGGAGGAAAATGCATTTTGGAGCTAGTCCAACCTGGGTTTGAATCCCAGTGATGTTACGTATTAACTGTCTAGCCTCAATTTCTCTGAGACTCAGACTCCTCATCTAGAAAAGAGAGAAAATAATTTTTATCTTGCAGAGCAGTTGTGAGGATTAGATAAGGTCGTGTGTATAATGTATCAGGCATATGGTAACAACTGTTTTATCGAGTAGGTCTTGAGTGTCCTCCAACGCTGATACGTTGCACAGCCCCGGGACGGGGGGGGGGGGGGGCGCCCACGAATACTGCCCCTTGAGGTTGTCAAGCGCACAACCTGCATGTGTAGTCCAGTTCTGCTATATCTAGTACCAGTTTGCTATGTTATTTAGAGGTGTTTTAGTGTTTAATAATCCATAAGCTTGTGAAGAGAGGATGGGAAGGGCAGTCCTCATTTTCTTGTACATAGCCTTGTTTATTGCTACTTTTCTACCCCATTTCTCACCTCTGTCAACTGCCCTCTACCCCAACTATATTGGATTAAACTAATTGTAGTTTCTCTGATGGCTGCATCCCTGATCTTCAGGCCTCTGAACAGGCCCATTCTCTGGGCTAGAATAGCTTCTAGCTCTCTAGGCTTGTTTACTTGTCTTCTGATTAGACCATGTTAGTCTTATTCACCAATGCATGCTCAGCATCTAACATAATACCTGGAACATAGGATGAGGGTGCTAAATGTTGGTTGAATGAACACATTGTTTTCAGGGATTGTTACCCAGTTTTCTTCAAGAAGGGGCAGGAGATTTTTAAATGAACAGCTGTGTTTCTTCGATGGCCATGACTGTGATATACTGGGTATTTGTTCCCCCTCCCTAATTTGTATATTGAAATCCTAACCCCCAGTGTGATAGTATTAGGAGCTGGGAAGATAATTAGGTCATGAGAACTGTGTCTTCATGAATGTGATTAGTGCACTTATAAAAGAGACCCAGAGAACTCACTGTTGAATAAACTGATGTACCTTCCCTTTGCAAGTCTTTGAGAACAGTAATGGATAGCCAGGTTTGGCTGAAAATTTTCTGTTCACATAAGTTGGGCAACTTTTCAGAGTACTATCAGTCTGTGACTGAGTATAAGATTTACCCCTTGGCCTCAGGAGTATACCTTCTAGTTGGTGGGAAGTGAATTGAGTGATTCCTAGAACCACTGGTGATTTATAAACCACTAGTGTGAATTCTGCCTTCCATGGACAAAAAGTGATACAGAAAAGTGATAGATCAAACTAAGAAGGTATGTGGCTAAGTGCTAAGTTGGGTGGTGCAGAGTTTCAAGGACATGCATAGACAGATGGAGGGATTCACTGGGGGCCCTTAAAGGAGACAGAAGTCATGTTAGAGAAGGGACCAGGCACCCATATTTGTAAAGCACTTAGAAGAGTGTCTGGTGCATAGTAAAAGCTTTGTATGTGTTTATGAAATAAAAATGCCCAACTGATATTTCTATGCCAGCAGGATTTTATTTACTCCTAAAAATATACAAAAAAAAATTTTTTTAAAAAGCTCATTCATGAAATCACCATGAGTTGTTTTTTCTCAAAAGCACACATAGGAGGGTCATAAGAGCTTCTATTTGTCTACTTAGTGACGTGGGGCTCGTCTCTGCCCTCTTTCATTGTAGACACAGGACAGACAATAGCAGTTGGGCCTTTGGCTGGACTGTGACAAGGTGAACACTTCATAGCATGTCTCGCCATTCCGGGTTGTGACCCCTCCGTTGGGGGCTAAGTTCCTGGAGCAGGACGTCGTGAGCCATGGGGAACATAGCGGGGCAGTACATGACACTGGAATCACATACTTAGATGAGGTATGCTTGGAAGTGTAGTATATTTCAGAGCTGTAGAGAACCATGTCCTGAGAGATAGCCTTGGCCCTGATACCACATTCTGTCACACGATAGGTGAATTGGTAGGCATATGGCTGAACATGGTTGGCAGGGCAACCCAGGCCCAAGTGTAACTCATGGAAGTGTACATATACTTCGTTGTTCAACATGAAGGGGTGTACCGTGACCATGAACCAGTCTGTCGAGCATAGTACAGTCATTGGATTTTGTCCGGAACAGGCTGAAAACACAGAGGTGAGGATGATCAGCTCTCTTATCAGCTCGAAACCTTTCATTCTGGCAGCTTATCAGGTAACGACTCTCAGGAAACAGGAAGCTATCTCTTGAGGAGTTCTAGAGCACATAAAAACACAAAAGGCAAATCATCATATTTCTTATGGTAAGTTCAAACATGAGCATTTAAAAAAAAAACAAAAAACAAAAGGCCAGGGACTTCCTTGGTGGTCCAGTGGTTAAGATTCCTTGCGTCCACTGCAGGGGACATGGGTTCTATTCCTGGTCCAGGAACTAAGATCCTGTATGCCACAGTACAGCCAAAAAAAAAAAAAAAAAAAGAGGCCATTCCTAAAGCATCGAAAAAAAAAAGTGAAGCAAGTAGAACTTAAATGTTCTCACTGAAAAGAAAAAAAGCTAAACATGTGAGGTGAGGGATGTGTTTAATTAACTCAATAGGGGGAATTCTTTCACAACGTAAATGTATGTCAAATCAGCACGTTGTACACTTTAAATCTCTTCCAATTTTATTTGTCTATTATACCTCAATAAAACTGAAAAAAAATAAGAAGCAAAGGAAAATATCTTTGTGAGAGAGAACTGAATTTTTCATTCATTGTTGGAATGCATGGGTTTCTAGATAACTACAATGATTTCTTTAAATGACTTTACCATGTTGTTTTGGTATAAAACTTCCTCACATATGCAATGAAAGTCTACACTGATTAGGAGTGGCATTCCTTTGTGTGCAACCCCAACAAAAAAGAAAACAAAACTGTTTTCATGCCAAACATTAAATAAGGTGACAGACAATAACAGTTTAATTCAAGCTGACAGCACTTTCCTCCTGAAGGCCCCAATGTCCTCCCCTATACCATACTAATGAACTCTTCTCTATTGCCTTCTTTTGGTTAGCAACAAATTTAATTAAATGAAAACCCAGCAAGAAATTGTGGTTTATTTCTGACAAACAAGTGGCTCATTTAAAGTGATCAAATGAATGCTTTAAAAATGCCAGTAGTGGCTATTGATTGTGAAAATGAATAAACATCTTTTACTCTTGTGATTATGTAACTATTACTCACTTAATACCATTGTATCATGATTGGTCAATAGAAAAATAATGTAACTCTATATCACCAAAAGTGGGATCTAATAGAAAAACCTATAATCACTTTTTAAAATCTGGATGCATGTCAGAATTATCTTGAAATTTTTTGAAAATACAAATGTTCAGGTATTGCTTTTTTCTTCAGAGCTCCAGATATGTTTCTAATCAGTAGCCATGTTTAAAAACAACTGGGCTATATGATGACCTTTTACTTTTATCTAGTTAGTTTCACTTTTTCTATTTCATATCCAGTACTCCCATTTCATTTAGTTTACATTCTCCAATTTCTGCATCTCTTCTTTTTTTTGATGTTCTTTCTCAAGCCTTTATCAAGTGTAGTAGAAAAAATTTTCTAGACATATGTATAAGTATGTACAATATATATATTTTAGAAAACTTACGAATTCTTGCCTAACTAAAAAAATTATGATATCTTGATTCTACTTATTTGACTTAATATGAATAGAAGGCTAGATTTCTAATTAAAAAATAGATACACAATAAGCAACAAAGACTTACTGTAGAGCTTAGGCAACTATAGTCAATATCTTGTAATAATCTATGATGGAAAATAATTTCAGAAATAATATATGTGTATTTGTATAACTGAATCACCTTGCTGTGCACCTGAAACATTGTAAGTCAACTATACTTCAATAAAATATATATATATATGTATATATATAAATGCCAGCTGTAGCATCATAGGCCATTATAACCAATAGATTCCCTAATATATTCCTCAAGACACTTCATAAAATAGTGAAATTGCAGAAATAAAAACATAATGGTTTTTATTTGGACATTTCCCCATCCGTATTACACATGAAAACTACCAAAAAGTCCCATATTGAAGAAAGCAAGTCATGGGTTTGCAGTTTACACACTGATTGTCAAGGCATCTCTTAAGGTGTTCTTTGTGGCCATGGCTTGGACCTCATGCAGTCATATGCTTTGCTTGACATTCTTTTATTTTCACTGGTCTTTTAAATTTATTTTCTTTTTCAATAGGAAGCTTTGTAGCCATTTCCCAGTCCTATTGCCTTTACCTCCTTAAGAGTGACAGGCAGAGTAATAAAGAGGAAAAAGGAGTCATGCTAAGAACAAGTGTCTGAAACACTGCTTCAGAAGGGGTACACATGAAGAAAGAAGGAAGGAACAGGAATATCATCACATACTGTTCAACTCAGCTTTCATTTTAAAAGTGAAAATAGAATAAATCAAATAGAAAAGTGACTAAAACTTCAAAGGAAATGTCTATGCAGGGTCTTACTTTTGCTCCTTGATGAGTTAAGTAATCCTTGAGTAAATGAACTCATTTGATCTATTGAGTGTCTACTATGTGCCCAGCACTGTGCTAAATAGAAAGCATCCCAAGACAGTTCTTTCTTCCCCTCTTTCTCAGTTGCAAAAATGCAGCTTTTCTTTTCCTTTGATACTGATGAATTTGCTGTTTTCTTTAATGGCAGAGGAGCCCACTAGCCAGGTGCTGTGGCCTGGATGGAAAGTTTTGTTTTTATGTCAGCGCTTGATCTGATTGGTGCCCCTGTCTTTCCCTCCCTTGTTACTGACTCCTCATTCTCTTGAGGATATTGAGGTGTAAAGAGAAGCCTAAGAGGTTTACCTGGCTCCTTCCTTTCCTCTTTGTTCTGAAATGTCTCTCTTAAGACTATTTTTTGGTTTGTTTTCCACAAAGCAAAAAAAGAAAAAAACGAACAGAAAACAACAGCCACACCAAACTGAAAACTCAACCCTCTTACGCCTCCAAAAAACCAACCAAACAAAATACAATGGTGATGACCACAGCAACAACAAAAACCAAGTGAATTCTGATGCCAGCTGCTCCTGGATAATGACTCAACAGCTAAATAAACAAGCTACTTGCTCCAGAATGATGTGCATTTGCTGAGGTTGCTTCTGGAAGCTGAGGTCATCGCGCCATCACTGCCGTACTACTGTCTTGGTCTCAGGAAGACCACCTTGTCCTGAGCTCACTTTAGGAGTGTTCTTCTCTCTCTCTCTCTCCCTCTTTCCTCCTTCCTACGTCGTCTCACAGTCTGGATCTATTTGCCCTGAACAAAAACTTCCCTTTTAAGTACTTCCTGGAAATAGGCCAGGGAAACAATCCTTCCACTCCAGTTTTGTTGTTCAAACTCCTAAACTGAGACCAAGTTTAAGGCTGTGTTCTCATCCAGAGAGTTAGCCATCCATTTCTTCTCCTTCCCTTGAGCATCTTTTCTATCTTCCCTTCTCCTCCTTTAATCCAAAGAGAATTACAAAAAGCCCAGATTGTCTGAGAAACATTACAGTTGCCCCCCCAACCAATCATTTTAGACTACCTCACTCTCACCCCCAACATTAACTTTTTGAATTACATTCACTGAATCAGTCTTGAAGGAAGGGTTTTAGTAAACATCACTGAGTTTGGGAGTTTATTTAGCAAAGGACAGAATTTGTTTCCTCTGATTTTTTTGTAACCACAAGATTGCCAGAAGATTGGAGCAATAAATGTGTGTGACAACATAGCTTGGGCTCAGATAAAACTGAAAAATGAAGTTACTGGGACCTATGTTTAAGACTGCATCTCTAGGGACTTTCCTGGTGGTCCAGAGGTTAAGACTCTGTGCCTCCAATGCCAGGGGTGCTGGTTCAATCCCTGGTTGGGGAACTAAGATCCCATAAGCTGTGTGTGACCAAAGGAAGAAAAATGGCTGCCTCTCTAAGGTGAGAGAGAGGAGTTGGGACATCAGGAGAGAGCAGAAGGCACTTGTTAATGAACTTGCTAAGGCTTAGCTTAATGCCACTCTTGGGGAGTTGCTCTGTTTTGCTGAGTACAGGTCATCAGAACTGGGCAGCCTCCTTTCCCTAATGCCTGCAATTCTCAGGGAAGTTAGAGAGTGTGTGTGTGTGGGAGTGTGGGTGTGAGTTAAGGGATGGTTATAACTCATTCACAACACAGTGTGAATTCATCAGGTCAGCAGCCCTTTCTAACATCCAGCTGAGATGCGCTGGTAAAATGGGATCTTGGACTTGACTGGGGAGGGAGAGGGTGGGCTTTGATTACAGGGTGAGGGGGAGCAGAGGAAAAAGAGGGCTGAAGGGCTAAAGATGGGAAGGGGGTGCGAGAAGAGAGGGCTGTGTGGGGATGCCAAATTAGAGCTATTTTTAGCCATAGTTGGGTCTGTGTACAGCATCCCAGGAGCTAAGGGAGTTAAGATTTGGGGAAGAAATAACTGCAGAGAAGGGAACATTCACCCTGGCTTCTTAGAGGAGGTTGGACTGTTAGAAAAACCGCAAATTATCCCTGTGACATCCCAGAATCTATGAGCTTTGATGCATTTGTATAACCAAACAGGGCTCAGCTATTTGTACTACAGTCCTGAACTGAGCTATAGAGAGGCCAGTAAATCCAGAGCTGCTAATGACACGTGGATGCAAAATGTTTGCTTTCCTTGCAGCTATAGAGTACAGTAGCTTTCTGTTTTTCTAAATGTGGTTCATGCATACACAGTTTCCATCAGTTCTTTTAAAAGAGTTTTCCTCCTCTCCCCTTTTAAAAAAATGCCCTAATAAGCCTAAATCTTAATACATCCTTTACATTAAAAAAAAAAAAACATGAAACGTTTCATTCTGGGAATATGAACTCTATTTCTTAATGTCTTACAAGAAAGAGATTGAATATTGGTCTAAACACAGAGCGTTTTTAATCTCATGGAAAAGAAAATATTTTTTAAGAGAGACAAAAGCTGAAGTCTAACTTAGTCTTGTGATGTTGGTGAGCAAATGGAGATGTGTAACACAAATCTCCTTGAAAGCAGACAGGACTTTTGCCTCCTCATCGCCTCTGATGTCGTTAAAGACACATATGAACTCTTTGCATGGGGAATGGGGAGGGGAATTAGCTAAACATTTCCACATCTGGTTTGAGAACAGTTTGGAAAAAGAATTCACTCCATAGGCTCCTGGAAGCTTTTGGGGTCAACAGTTATTTATTTTTAAAATTCAGTATACTCATGACAGCAGAGTTATCACTTGTATATTGTTTTCCCAGAATCTTGTTGTCAAAACAAAAGGAAACAGAGGGGAAAAGGAAACTCCAAAGCAGTATGCAATTATCTCAGGGAAATATAACTGTCAGGGCATTGATTTGCAGCAAAGTTTGTTCATGCTCTTGCAGCTGATTTGAAGAAAAATGAATCTGAGTTGGAATAAAAATCCTTCTAAAAAAATAAAAACAGAAGAATCCTAACACTCTGTGGACCCTTTAGTTTAGAAATTCAAATAGTCACATGTTGACTTTGCCCAGCCAACTATCTCAAAGTTTGGGAGCCTTTTAAAATTGAGGCCCAGTTATAAAGAATTACTTGGTTTGCTGCTCTCAAAGAAAGTGAGGATTGTGATTATATTAATGATGTTGAAGGTACATTAAGGTGAGTTAGAAAATTTAATTACTGCTTTTGTAGAACTTACATTTATTCTAAAGAAATCTGGGCCCAGTTTTGTTTTCCAGCCTCATGAAGCAAGCTGTTAAAGTAACCACACATTACTCATTGTTTGGTGAGGAAGAAGAATTATGAACTGCTAATGCTTAACAATGTCCATTCTCTCAACCGAGGAAAACACCTTGACTCAACCCTAGGAAAGATTTCATTCAAATTAAACTAATCATTAAAAGTGTGGTTTTTTTTCCCCCTCTGATTCTAAAGTTGGAAACAGTGGAGGGAAAAAACTATAGAAAAATTGGGAGATGTAGAAAAAACAGAAAGCATTCTTTGATTTCAAAATAATCATTGTTAAATTTTTAGTTTCTATACTTTTAGTTTTGCAGGGAGCAGAAAAGTCTATATAAATATATATGATCCAAAGTCATTTCTGAAAAAAAAAAAAAAGGCAAGGCTTTTTGAAAGCTGTTTTTAATTTTTTTTTTTTTTTTTTTTTTTTTTTTTTTTTTTTTTATTTTTTTTTTTTAGTTTTTTATTTTTTAAATTTTAAAATCTTTAATTCTTACATGCATTCCCAAACATGAACCCCCCTCCCACCTCCCTCCCCATAACATCTTTCTGGTCATCCCCATGCACCAGCCCCAAGCATGCTGCATCCTGCGTCAGACATAGACTGGCGATTCAATTCACATGATAGTATGCATGTTAGAATGTCATTCTCCCAAATCATCCCACCCTCTCCTCTCCCTCTGAGTCCAAAAGTCCGTTATACACATCTGTGTCTCTTTCCTGTCTTGCATACAGGTCGTCATTGCCATCTTCCTAAATTCCATATATATGTGTTAGTATACTGTATTGGTGTTTTTCTTTCTGGCTTACTTCACTCTGTATAATCGGCTCCAGTTTCATCCATCTCATCAGAACTGATTCAAATGAATTCTTTTAACGGCTGAGTAATACTCCATTGTGTATACGCTTATCCATTCATCTGCTGATGGACATCTAGGTTGTTTCCATGTCCTGGCTATTATAAATAGTGCTGCGATGAACATTGGGGTACATGTGTCTCTTTCAATTCTGGTTTCCTCGGTGTGTATGCCCAGAAGTGGGATTGCTGGGTCATAAGGGAGTTCTATTTGCAATTTTTAAGGAATCTCCACACTGTTCTCCATAGTGGCTGTACTAGTTTGCATTCCCACCAGCAGTGTAGGAGGGTTCCCTTTCTCCACACCCTCTCCAGCATTTATTGCTTGCAGATTTTTGGATCGCAGCCATTCTGACTGGTGTGAAGTGGTACCTCATTGTGGTTTTGATTTGCGTTTCTCTAATAATGAGTGATGTTGAGCATCTTTTCATGTGTTTGTTAGCCATCCGTATGTCTTCTTTGGAGAAATGTCTATTTAGTTCTTTGGCCCATTTTTTGATTGGGTCGTTTATTATTCTGGAGTTGAGCTGCAGAAGTTGCTTGTATTGTTTTTAATTTTTGACATTGAATTTGAAGGCAATCAAAGCATTATTTTTGTTTGGGCCATCTGGTTTTGTTCTTATAATCTGTTAAGCTATCAAGCATAGTTTAAATGTCATGGTTCATCTCATGCACAAATAAAGGTTGCGAAATAAGTAAGAATCCAAGCTCCTTGTAAGAGAGAGAAGTTTTCGCTGGGTCATAAATTTGGTTACTAAAAGGTGAGGAGTCTGATGTGAAATCAAGTCAAAATAAGGGTAAACTATACCCTGACTGAACATAAGCATTTCCAAATAAATATAGAAAGCTATACTTTGGTGGAAATGGTAAATATCAGGTTATGGGAACCCGTTCCCTTTCATGAAGAGAAGCTGAGTTAGTTCAGTCTTTAAAGTTGAACGAAGGGATGTATTTCATAATTTCCATAAAATGTAAGGAAAATCCCAAATGCGTGCCCCTAATCCAGTTCATGTGTTAATTTAACAATTTATTTGAGTTTGATTTTTCAGAAAATGACACCCTTTGCCACAAAGCCTCAGAGTCCCTTCTCATTTCAAAAGACAAGGTAAGTTTATGTCTGGGCAGAGGTTGCAAGTCAGCAGCAGCATGGCCGCCTTTTTAACCCATTAGTCATTTCTGGAAGGCTGCCCAAACCAGAGAAAGGCTCCTTCGCCCAAGATGACTTCCGGGTGTTACCATCAGAAGGCAGAGGACTGAATCAGACGCTCCTTCAAGGGCTTCACCACCTCTTTGATACACCTGTGTCAATAAACAAGGGCTCTAGGTGGCTTTCAAAAACGGTCAGGCACATTCCTCTCTCCCTTTCAAAATTGGGATTTTTGGGTACAGGTTTTCTTAAAGTGAGGTGCATGTCTATGGCCCCGGCTGAAGGATGGCTTAAGTCCAAATCAAACCACAGTTTACTTTACAGGCTGTTTGGCTGATTTTTACCTGACTTGACTAATATGTGGCTCTCTCAAATCCAAAGCTACCTTGTGTATGCCCCCACCCAGAATGTGGCCACTTGGTCCATGTGCATACACCCTGACTGAGGCCATTCACCATCCCTTGACTCCCGAGAGGGAGAAAGGGTTTAGAAAAGGTTTCTTTGGTAGGAAAGCTGTTGCCCATTGTTAGGGAGCCTATAGCTTGGGAGGCTTGCCTGCATATTGGAATAGGTAAAGAGGCATTGCCCTGAGGCCAGGACATTGTGGGAAAGGCAAATCCTTCTCTCCCTCTCTTTTTCTCTCACACACATATACAGGCACACACAGATGGACTGATGGACGAATAGACAGACACACACATTAAGAAGATAGGAAAACCCAAATCTATTTCCCGCTGTTGCCATGATCCTTACTATTTTTTTCCCATCCCTTAATCCTTGGGCGGTAAATTCCTTAGGGAGCTGAGTCTTGATCTACTATAGTGTCTGGTACATGGTAAGTACTCAGTACATAGTTATTGAATAAAAGAATGAAGGAACCACCAGAAATTACCATCTTCCCCTGTGCCTCCTTATCCAGCCCCTAAAGGCCTGAACCTTGTTACTGTAGATCTTTCCTCCACTCATTCCCCAAACTCCTCCTTGAAGTCCTGGGGCAACAGTGAAAATTTTCTTGGTCGAAAGTGTAGGGCCCACATCAAGAGTCCTGCCCACTTACCCACCTGCCTGTCTACTGAGCTCACTGATGCCAAGGACTGTATGTTGGCCCAGGCCAACTATACTCACTGCCCTCTCGATTAGCTCCTAACCAGCCACTCGAAACGGAGCCCGCACTCCATGCACTAACTCCCCAACCCAGGTCGCTGCCCTCCTTCCTGCTATCAAGCAACCAAGCACAACAAGTGTCAGCATGCCTCGATGTAATGGGAGATTCACAGGCTACCCCCACTCTGATGGTATCAGATAAGTAAATGAAGTCAACCTCTACACAGAAGATAGGTGCAACTTTCTCTGGTTTGGCTTTACATGGGAGGAGAGAAGAAATTCTTAAGACCACCCAGACCAAGTCAGGCAACTGAGAGACACAGTATCATCAGAACTGAAAGTCCCAGGTCCACAAGGTACTGAAGAGTGCTGGGTGCCTAGAAGGGGCTTCCTGGAACCACTGGATTGACTGAAGCCAGTGGACACACATCTCCTAAGTCATCCATGGATGGATTCCCTTAGCTACAAGGAGGAACCAAAACATGGGCTGGATGTCTGTTCCTCCTCAGAGCTCATCTACATGTCCACTGTCAGTTCTGAGCACAGAGGTGGAAATCAAAAAGCACCAGAGGTTCCTGAAAAATCAGAGGCAAGATGGATTAAGTCTCCCCCGGTACAAGCTGACCCTTGGCTCACTCTGGGCCAGACTTGCTCAATCCACTCCACCAACTCCAGACTGAGAGAGATCCAGGCTAACTCCAGGTTTTGTTTCGTGCCCCCAGCCTAAGTGCTCCCCTAGAATGCTTTAAAGCTGACCCCATCTCTGCATATGCTATTGTATTTCACTGGTAGATATCACTGTCCATCTTTGCCATCTGTAACTTTTATATAACAAAAATTTGACTTTTGGTATGATAGGTCCTTATCCCCACAATGTCGAAATACTTAAGGCAGAGTGTTGGCTTGGTACCTTCTCTATGCAATTAATCTTTCGTTAAAATAGATACATGATACATTGAACCTGTGTTTATCATCTGTCTATTATAATGTATATATATTTAAAAGTAAATATATAGCATATAAATAATGTTAGGCTAACCTATTACATTATTATATCTGATAATATATATATATGTGATATATAATACTATTAAAATATATATTAACAACAAAAAGAGGAGGGCCTCTCCTCCTGAAAATCTATCTTCCCCTTAACTAAGAACAAAGGCCTCTTTTCTAAAATATTTCTCAAGGGCCAAGCTGTTGAACTTAATATCATTTAGCTATAAATGTATATGTGTGTGTATATATATATATATATACATATATACATGTGGAATTATGTCCCCTCATATTCATATGTTGAAGTCCTCACCCCTGGTACCCCAGAATGTAACCTTATTTGGAAATAGGGTCTTTACAGAGATAATGAAATTAAAATGAGATCATTAGGGTGGGCTCTAATCCAATATGACTGATGCTCTTACTAAAAGGGGAAATTTGGACACAGAGGGAAGATGATGTGAAGTCACAGGGAGAAGACAGCCATGTGACAGGAGCGATCATTTACAAGCCAAAGAAGGCCCAGGATTTTCATCAAACATCAGAAACTAGAAGAGGCAATGAAGGATCCACTCTTAGAGCCATCAGAGAGAGAGCATGGCCCTGATGACATTTTGATCTTGGACTTCTGGCTTCCAGAACTGTGAGAGAATGTATTTTTGTTGTTTTAAGCCTCCCAGTTTGGGCTACTTTGTACATCAGCCTTCAGTTCAGTTCAGTTCAGTTCAGTTGCTCAGTCGTGTCTGACTCTTTGCGACCCCATGAATTGCAGCACACCAGGCCTCCCTGTCCATCACCAACTCCCGGAGTTCACTCAAACTCACGTCCGTCGAGTCGGTGATGCCATCCAACCATCTCATCCTGTCATCCCCTTCTCCTCCTGCCCCTAATCCCTCCCAGCATCAGAGTCTTTTCCAATGACTCAACTCTTCGCATGAGGTGGCCAAAGTACTGGAGTTTCAGCTTTAGCATCATTCCTTCCAAAGAACACCCAGGACCGATCTCCTTTAGAATGGACTGGTTGGATCTCCTTGCAGTCCAAGGGACTCTCAAGAGTCTTCAGCAGCCTTAGGAAACTAATAAATATATTTTTTCCAACAAATTGAACAGATACACATGCCTCCTTCCTGAGATAAGAGTTTGAAAGGATGAACATTCTGACTCTTTGTCTTGTTACAACGTTAAATTCCACTTGGGATTAGGAAGATGATAACTAACCAGAAATGGAGACATGGAGTTAGAAAGAAAGGAGCCTATCTAAAGGTACTGTCTAAAGCTGCTGATGGTACTGGATGCCTGCAAGAGAGTGGAAAGAGGGAGGGAGATTTTAGTGTAATATCAGGGAGACTTTTTCTAACTTTAAAAGTTGTCCAAAAATGCACAGAGAAGTCTGTTGTAGAACTAAGCTTCCTTGGTTCTCTGCAGGCCTTCCGGTAGAGCCTGGGTGGTCACTTGTCAGGATGGCTGGAGAGGGAATTCCTGTCCTATGTGCAAGGCTAGATTACAGTGTCTTGAAGGCTCTATCACCAAATGCCACGTGTGTGTTCCCATGTGTGTGTTCATAATATATGATCGTAATTCATAATGTGTTCATAATCATGTATCATAATGTGATCATAATTAGTGCATATATCATGAATATAGGCAGGAGAGAATACACACACACACACGCAAGAGTATGCAGTTATTTATATACATCTTCCTGATATATACAGGACTACACAATACGGCCTCACAGGGACCTGAGTCTTCAGCCAGGTTTTTGTTGTGACTAGCCCTTGCTGATATTGGTGGCAGTGATAAGGACAAGGTGCCAGGGCAGAAGGGAGGGTGAGTCACAATGTAGCCCTCAGAATGGGGCTTACTGTCCAGCTCTAAATGACGGGGGGCTGACTTGGCCCTTTCAAGCAGCACAACCTCTGAAAGTCTCCCTGGGGGTTCTCTTTACAAAGTTCCTGCGCTGAATGGAAGGGTTGGGGCTCTGCTCCTTGGAACTAGCATCATAGCTGTAGGGCAAGTGCTCAAAAGCCTAAATATTCTCTATTTAACCTAGAAAGGAGTGGGGGAAACAACTCCCCCCTCTTTTTGTACTTCTTTGCAATGTTCTAAGCAATTACAGAATCCTAGGATTTTTGGAAGTTTGTTTCAATATATATGAGTCACATATGGCAATAAATCTCTGCTTTTTTCTTTAATTTGGCTATCTTTTCTGTGTATAGAGATACCCCTCCCGTAGAGTGTGTTCTCTCGTTATCTCCATTGATCCTTGCAGCAATCCTGTAAGGTCCTCAAAGGCAAACATCACATGTTAAAACTGGAAATGGGGGCCCAGAAGGGTGGAGACTCTAGGCCTTGGGCCTTCCCAGGAGCCTGCCTGGTTTCTCTCCGCCTTTACACCAGATACAAAATTGGAAGATACTACAGTGAGCAAATCATTGTGGCAAGGAAGGGAAAGTCCTGCAGTGACTTGACCTATGGACCACTGCTTCAAGATACGTGGTGAATTCTGCGTCAGTGCTGGCGGCCGGGTTGTTTAGGAGAGGGAGAAGAATTGACTCTCAAGCTCAGCCAAGGGAGCAGAGCAAACAAAAGGAACAGAGGGCCTCTGGGAGCAACTTCCCACAGCTGCAAAAAGCTGAGAGAAGCTCTAAGAGGGCAAATGGCAGTGAGGGGCAGAGACGAACTTTCCAGTATAGCCCAAGGTTTGAAAATGACAAAAGGAAGAACAGAGTATTCACAGGCTGAAGGTGGCAGGCCTGTTAGACAGCGGCTGAATGTGTCATTTGTGTTTCCACTATCACTTTTTAAAGTTTCCTTTGTATCCCTAAGTTATGGGAACAAAGAAACTGAGTCCACCTAAGGCTGTTCTTTAGAGGCAGCTGTCTGGTGGAGAAACTGAAATTCCTCTGAAGAAGGAAGGAAGGAAGGAAACAAACATTTACCGAGACACTGTGCTAAGGGGCTTTACTTGCAGTATCTCACTGAATCCTCATAGCAGCCCCATGTGGGAGGTACTCTTAGTAATAGCCCCATTTTACAGAAGAAGTTGAGGATCAGATACATTAGGGAACTCACTAAAGACACAAAGCTAGTAAATGGCAAAAACAGGATTGGAAGCATCTGCCATAAGCATGGAGCTTCCAGAGTTTTCTCTCTAGTATTTGCCAGTGCTAGGAAAATAATACAGGGCAGGTGTCTGACAAAGAGGACATTACAAAAAGAGGCATAGATTATTTATGGGGTGATGACAGATGGGAAGGTGAGGAAACTAATAGCTTTTCAAACAGAGGGAATCGAGAAAAAAAGCAATAAATAAGAGACAGAAATTCAGAAGTGCTCAGAGAAGATAATTCAAGGTCACTGATCACTCCTCGTAGTTTTGATTTCTTAAGACCAAGCTATCATTCCTGATTTCAGTGGAACACATTTATTCCATGAGCTGCATGGTGACCCAGAGTATAATGCACCTTAGGACATGCTATATATTCAGGCCTTCTCCATCTATTTTTGACAAGGGAAATGTGCATAGCTTCTGTACAAAGCCACCAAATATGGCAACCCCAACTCTGAAGAATGGCCTGCAAGCTCAACCCTCAAGATCTCTATGACTGGAAAAAAGGTACCTCACTTTCTCAAACTCTTGCATTTGTTACAGAAGTGGGGAATCACATGGTCGTACTTCCACCCCGAGGACAGAGATTGTGTCTCTTTCTGATTTCATCATGTCTTTAAAAGGAATGCTGGGGTATGTTTACCAGGCCTGGATGTTTGTGAAGCTATGCGCAGGGCTTGGATGGGAGGGGGAAGGGAACAGACCGCTGAAAGGGACTTCACATTGGCTCCTTGTTCTAAATAACTTGCTGGGCAACCCTGGTGCCCTCATACAAGCTGAACTTCCAGAAACATTTTAGTACTCACTTTAAGAAAAGCCCACGTGGTGAGCATTAAGAAATCAGTGGGGCTGGGATGTTCTTGGTTCCTGGTCAAAGGCACTAGCTTGAGATGTTGGAGAAAGGAACTGAGCTGGTTTCCCCGAATACTACCATCTGGCATTCTCTCAGACTCCTCATGAAGAATCTTTCATTGTTTGAGCCATGTACTAGCTCACAATAAGAACTGAACAACTGTGGCCCTCAGCTGTTAGAAATCAAGACAGCGCTATTAAAACCAGCAGGGCTGACCCAGCAGAAGAGCCTGGCCATTTTGCATGGAAGGCGACCCTCTCCTAAACCCGGGGATTAGTATGTTCACGTTGGGACAGTCACTGAAGCAGGTGTTCATTCTCTGGGTGGTTCAGAGTTATTTTTCTGACTGCCTAGAGGTGGAGGCTGAAATAGAGTAAGGGCATGACCCCATCCAGGGGATTGGGAGATAAGAGAGATATTTCTTGTTCTTTGCTCCCTTGGAAAATGGAAAGACAAACTCTCGGCACAAAATGGCAGCTGCCCTGGTGTTTGTGCTACAAAACCAGGGGGAAGGAGCAGATTAAAGAAATAGGAAGGATTGTCCTTCTCAAGGGATATGGTCATTTGGGACACATCACTAGGAACGTATGTTTAAATTCTGAATCACTAATTAAGCAACACTTTTGAAAGGGCCACCTTATCATTGTTTATAAAATAAACCGATTTTCAGGAAGGTGGATTTTCCCCTTCATTTGAGAGATTTTGCTGGTGAGAGATCACCAAACTAGGAGGCATTTTTTTAAAAAATCAAGTTTTAAGTAGTATGTGTTATTTCTAAATATAAGAATTTATGGTTTTACTTTGTCTTCTGAAGATTCCATGAGCTTATCTATAAAGGTGACTAAAAATTTGGTGCTAGTAATGTTCTGGTTATGAATCCTCCTATATGGATACATGCTTGGGATGTCTAGGCTGATTGGGTATTGGGAATAATAAGTGGTCTTGGGGTGGAGATTATAGAGGAGACAGTGCCGTAGCTCACTTACAGGACAGAAATGGGTGAGATTTATATGGACAGGGAAAGGGTGAGATGAAAGTCTGAGGAAAGACTCTTCAAAATAATATCATAGAGGGCTCAAGGCGAGATGATACTCTAGCAGCTAAGTGGCTTTGATGTGTCAGAGGAACCTGGTATAAAGCTGTGCTCAGTTTTTACATGCTGAGTAACCCTGGGCTTTCTAAGTGTTGCTTTCCTCATTTGTAAAATAAGGATAGTAACAACAACAACAATACTTCCTAGGGTGTTGTGAGGAGTAAATGAAACCTATGAGTGTAAAAGTGCTTAGTATAGTTCCTGACATGTAAGTGCTCAATAAATGGGAGCTATTATTAAAAACCATTCCTTTTGTTTTTTTTTTGGCCGTGGCACAAGGTAGTAGGATTTTAGTCTCCTGACTAGGGATCGAACCCAGACCCACAGCAGTGAAAGTGCTGAGTCTTAACCACTGGACCACCAGGGAGTTCCCTAAAATCATAATTCTTGAATACAAAAAATAAAGTAAACTAGGGAGAGAAACAGGGCTGATAGAACCTTTTAGAAGCTCCTAAACTACTTCCCTGGTGGCTCAGAATCTGCCTGTAATGCAGGAGACCTGGGTTCAGTCCCTGGGTTCAGTCCCTGGGTCGGGAAGTTCCTCTGGAGAAGGAAATGGCAACTCACTCCAGTATTCTTGCCTGGAGAATTCCATGGACAGAGCACCCTGGAAAGCTACAGTCCATGGGGTCTGAAAGAGTTGGATACGACTGAGCGACTAATACTATACTTTCAAACTATTTTAATGCTGACATCTAAGCCACATTCTGAGTTTTTAAAATCCCTGGGCATTGAAAATAGACCTAAGCTTGAACTGGGGCTATATTGCTTCCTAGCTGGGTGACCTTGGGCAAGTCACTTCCCTCTCCTGGCCTTAGTTTCCTCATAAAGAAACAGGCCCAGGTATAATAACTACCTCATGGGTTGGAAGGTTGAATGAGGTAGGAGAGACGGCACAACCAGAGCCTGGCACAGAGCAAGTGCCTGATAAACGAGACCTATAGCTTGGGCTTGGGCAGACAGCCTGGCTGCGGGTTTCCTTTCACCCCCACTTCCCTCCACCCCCTTGTGAGTCCCAGCTGGACTCTCATCAATCTGCCACTCTCCCCAGGGGGTTGCTGGAAATTCCTGGCAAGGATGTCTCCAACAGGGATGAATTTTGGATATTCCTCCATCCACCCCTGTTACCACTTGAATTATGGGGAGAGAGAGAAGGAGAGAAGACCCATTGAGAGGGAGAGGAGAAAACAAGCGTCTTCTGTACACTCCTGCCCTGGCGAGCCCAGGCTTATGCCTGAAATAGGTGTTCGGTAAATACTTGAGGAATGTATGTACAAATGAATGAAAAAAAAAGAGGCGGTGGTCAGGCATCCGGGAAGGCAGAGACAGAAATGAGATTTGTGGCAACCTTTTCCTGATGATGTACCACAACATCTCTCAATCGCAGGGGCCTCCCCAGGCAGGGGACCAAGGCCAACCCTAATCTCCTTCTCAGGCACAGGTTACCGGCAAATACCCATCACACCCCCTCCAAGAAACCCAGACAGAAGTGTGGTGGTGGATCGAAGCTCTCCACTTGGGGTTCAGAGCACCTGAATCTCTCAGCTGTGTAAGAAAACAGCTTAATTTCCTTGCTCATCCAGGGATGTGCAGATAGAATCCCATACAGCCTTGTGATCCCTTCTTGTCCTGAGGCTGAGCAGTTGGGGGACCAGATGACCAATCCGCCAGCCACTTCCATTTCTCATACACAAGCAGTCTGATTACCAGGTTTTGCTGTGAACGATGTGCAAGTGAGTGAGGACACCTGTACACAGAGGTGGGCCATCCAAGCATCAAACGTGTGTGACGACCATGCAAGGCACTGAGGTGGAGGACTGTGCTTTTTACCTGCAATGTCTTAAAACCTCTGTGCCATGGCTTCTCAGTGCCTTTCATAAGCTCAACTGCTGTTCTGACATTTGTTTCAAAGAAAGTTTCCTTCCATAAAAATACCACTTAAGGACACACATGCGGGAATGTGATTTGGCCTTTCCTGAGTATGAAATATTTTATTTGATGTGCTGATTGTCAAACTACATTGCTGGAAAATTAATATACACTTAATTGCCTGGGTGACAACCTCTCACTACAGAAGCAACAGTGATTTGATCCTGAATCCTTGATTCTCGACCTCTTGCTGCCCGGGACTCCCAGCCTCAATGTCACACCCAATCT
The DNA here is from genome assembly GCF_016772045.2 of Ovis aries. Lineage (NCBI taxonomy): Eukaryota > Metazoa > Chordata > Mammalia > Artiodactyla > Bovidae > Ovis > Ovis aries. The sequence goes on along the minus strand of NC_056080.1, from coordinate 100,458,469 downwards.
CCTGTTGCCCACAAATTCTGCTAATGACACATAGAAACAGGCTCAATATCTTGAAAAGAAAAAAAAAAAATCTACCACCACCAACAAGGATCTGGAAAAAGAGTGTGAGGATTCCATCCTACGTGATTGAAAATTTTAAAAATATTTTAAAGAGAACCATTAAGCCAGGCCTTTCTAAGCCAGGAAACTTTTGATTGGTTCCACATTCACATCATCTCTGGCTCGATTTGGTTCTTGGGGTTTGACTCAGCAAGCTTTTGTATTATCTCATTCCACATATGCTGAGGGTGAGGGGTATCTCTAAGTTGCCCTTTTATAGTTACAAATATATATATATAAGTGAAAATCAGAGCTGACTTTCACTGTGGGCAATTCCAGCTAATGGGTCAGCATATGAGCCCTAGGCAATGTGTGGAGAGGACCCCGAGGTAGGGATAATTTTGGCCTGGTGGCAGCTGGCTGGGCAGCTGGGAGTGAGCAGCTGCAGGAGGGGACTGCTTCCACAGAGGGTAGAATTTAAAGTTGGACTTCTGTGCAGAACTGTTCAAGTTGACCTGACCCTGTGTCGAATTCTATCCCTCGGTGTACATTACCAGCTTATGCTTTGACGTGAGATGAACAGCGGTGGGGAAGTGAGCCAGGGCTATAACAAGGACCCTTGCCTACTTCTGGAATCACAGCATTACTGGGGAGACTTCAGGTCCTGAAGGTGGCAATTCTTATGTGATCTCCTTCCTTTCAATGCGATGTTTGGGTGGAGCTTCGCCAACAGGGTTCTCATTTAAAGTTTAGAATGTCCTTTCATAACTGTTGGAAAGGAGGTTTGCATACATACAGAGTATCTAGGATTTGCCCACTTGTGTTTTTTTAAAAAACCCCTTTTTGACTGTAAATCCTGTGCTCTGTAAATAAGTTTGGGGTCCAAGAAGACCAACGACTCACATATTCATACCCCACTGCCCACCCTGCTTCTGGAGCCCACAGCCACGGGAGGGGGAGGCCTCTGCCTGGGAGGGGCCACAAATGGACCCAAACAGACATATTTAGTTAGTCAACAAGCTCTTCATCTTCTGAATTTTAAAATTCACCGTGAGCAAATATAAGTGCAGGCTCCCTTTGAAAAAATGTACAGCATTTCCCTCAGCAACTGCAGGAAGGTGAGAACCACATTCCATCCAGGTGTGCGGGACTGAACACCTGTGAGTTTGGGAACAAAGTCTCAGCTGTTCAACCTGAGGAGCCACGGCTGGAAAGGCAGAGTGCCTGGGCAAAGAGACACTGGCTGTCAGACCCCTTCTTTCCAGTAGGATCCAAGGTCATCTGGCCATTGGTTCCATATCACTTCTCCTTCCTCCTCAGCACCTCTAACATTGACTGTGCGCTCACAATATGCCCAACACCCCACTAAGGGCTCTCTGAGCCTTCCTAAGTTTCCTTTCTCTCTCACTTCATTCATGTGCTACTTACAATGGGCCTTGCCTGGCACATCAGCTTATTTAGGAGACCCGCTAGGTTTCAAGGTAGCAGGTGGGGGTAGGGAAGGGGACAGGTATCAACATCAATGTCGTTGTCCTTTCCGTCCCCCTGCTTAACCTCCAAACTAGAAAAAGGAGCAAGTTTCATGCAGAATAAATCAAATGCCAACACATTTCTTGGTTTTCTGAACTGGTAACACTTTCCCTGCTTAAAAAATGTGGTCAGGCCTAGAAATAAGCCCAATGTATAAAGTTCTGATACTTGTATTCTCAGAGAATGCTCCTAGGAAAGTGTTGTAAAATGTCCTTGAGTAGATTTTCATGGATTATGATTTGATTAGCCATTCCCAGTTCAAGCTATTTTGCTGAAAACCACTCTCATCAGAAAGCTTGGTAATATTTGTATCTTGCCTTTTTTTTTCTACAGGCATCTGCCCTGTTCTGTGTGTTCTGGAATTAGATGCTCTTGGCAGGGGACACTGAGGTGATTTCAGGAAACTGTGTGTGTTTGGTGATTGCCAGTTGCTGATGGGTAAAGGACCACTCCTGAATCCAAACAAGAGCCTGGGCCAGGTGTGGGGAGGGGCATTATGAGAAAACAGTCCACTTGAGTATGACAGGCAAGGGGAGAATCCTCAAGGATGTAGAAAGCTCAAGCTGGAGGAAGGGAATAGAAACTCGGGATGAAGTCAATCAAGAGCAGTAGAAAGCAGAAGGGCACCTTGGGAAATAGTTGATTTAGTCAGGGGCCCAGGGAACCAAGTTAATTCCAGCCCTGCAGGCATGGGAATGAGGGAGGGTTGAGCAACCGCTCTGGTGTCAGGCGGCCATGAGGAGAGCAGTGTTCATTGTAACTTGGGAATTGCATGTGAAATTCAGCCAGCAAGGACCTTGTTTCCCCTAAGGGACTGGGGGTTGAGGGGAGCCCGGGTGGCCTGGGGCTGGATCATGGTATATTGAGAAGAAAAGGCAAGTTTATGAGTTAAAGGCTAAACAGGTTGGACCTGTCCTTGAAATGTACTGATGTGGAACATCTGCACCCCCCTTGCAATTCCTCCCACTGGAAAAATCTGGCTTCCTTGCTGGCTGGTGGGGAGGGGGGCTCCTATGTGAGTGACAGGGAATGGAAACTTGGAGAAGCATGGGAAACAGTATTTGGGTTCCAGGGTCAAAGTCTAAAGGAAACTCTTTTCTCAAATCTTTTGTGCTCACTCAACTTAACTCAGTTATTCCCATGGGGGAAATAAATAAAGGTAATGGAAACCATAATTTTTGATCCCTAACAGTCCTTATGTAGCCTGGGCAGGCACTCTAACCTGGCTCTGGCTCCTGCTGGGTGATTTGGAGAGATCCCTGGTGGGTGGAAAGAAGCCTCCTAGAGGTGGACACATTGTCATACATAGCATCTCCAGGGCCTAGATTCCATGAAAAGAATGTACAATGGCTCCCCAAACTCAATAGGTAGGGAGCCTGTGCTTTATTATCATTAGCCCATGGACTTGAATAGTGCTTTTTACTCCAGAGTTTCTCCATATCTATTCAGTCTATCCAGTGTGACTTCCCAGGAGGTGCTAGTGATAAAGAACCCATCTGCCAATGCAGGATACGTAAGAGACATGGGTTCGATTCCTGGGTCGGGAAGATCCCCTGGATAAGGAAATGGCAACCCACCCCAGTATTCTTGCCTGGAGAATTCCATGGACAGAGGAGCCTGGCGGGCTACAGTCTATGAGGTCACAAAGTCAGACACGACTGAAGCGACTTAGCACAGCACACAATGTGACATGGGGGATAAGTAATATTTTTTTCCTATTTTCATAATAAAGAAAATAAATACAAATCAAAGTTTAGTTTTCTTAAAATGGTTTTCAGTAACTATGTTTAATTCAATGAGAATCTTGCTACCCTCTTCCTCTTCATTCATCTAACAAATACGTACTGAGCACCTTTTAGTAACACTAGTGTGTTAGATGCTTGCATGCATGCATGATAAGTCACTTCATTTGGGTCCAACTCTTGGCAACCCTATGGACCATAGCCAGAAAGGCCCTTCTGTCCATGGGATTCTCCAAGCAAGAATACTGCAGTGGTTTGCCATGCTCTTCTCCAGGGGATCTTCCTGACTCAGGGATCGAACTCGCATCTCTTATGTCTCCTGCATTTGGAGGCAGGTTCTTTACTACTAGCGCCACCTGGGAAGCCTTGTTAGATGCTTGTGAAAGTGAAGTTGCTCAGTCATGTCCAACTCTTTGTAATCCCATGGACTATAGCCCACCAGGCTCCCCCATCCCTGGGATTCTGCAGGCAAGAACACTGGAGTGGGTTGCCATTTCCTCCTCCAATGCGTGAAAGTGAAAGTGAAGTCGTTCAGTTGTGTCTGACTCTTAGCGAACCCATGGACTGCAGCCCACCAGGCTCCTCCGTCCATGGGATTTTCCAGGCCAGAGTACTGGAGTGGGGCGCCATTGCCTAGCCTCAGAAACATGTAACTAAAATTGTGATAAATGACACCAAGGTCAGATTCAAGTGCTGTGAGAGTGTGTAACACAAGGATCTAACTTAGTCTTGGGGTCTGGCCTAAGGCCTCCCTGAAGAAGGGCCATTTCCACACCAGTTCTCAGACTCTGAACTGGGGTTGCAGATGGGGAGATAGTGAGCACATGTCAACAGAATGACCAAGACCAAAGCTACAGAGCTGCAGCACAGGCCAGCACAAGCCATCCCCTGCAACTCTTATCAGGTTTATCTTCCTCTCTTTCCTGCTACTCTTTCCCCTACGCTGCCACCAGCCCTTACTTTCACCCCTCATCTGAATACAGCTTGGGTAGGTTTCTATCTTTCATCTTTGAAAATGAGGCAAGAGAGATAAGACAGCATGAAAAGCCCAACATCCTGGTTATGTATATGCGTGCATGACTGTGTGTCATGTAGATGTGGGAAGATAATGATAATATTTAAGAAACATTGCTTTAGGGATCTCCCTGGCTGTCCGGTGATTAAGAATTTGCCTGTGAATGCAGGGGACATGAGTTCGATCCCTGATCCTGGAAGATTCCACATACTCTGGGGCAACTACACCTGTACACACAACTACTGAGCCTGTGATCTAGAAAATTGGAGCTGCAGCTACTGAAGCCTGCATGCCCTAAAGCCCATGCTCTGCAACAAGAGAAGCCATCACAATGAGAAGCCCATGCACTGCAACTCGAGAGCAGCCCCTGCTCGCCCAAACTAGAGAAAGCTCATTGATGTATAGCAAAAACCGTCAAATATTGTAAAATAATTATCCTCCAATTAAAATAAATGAATTGAAAAATAGAAAGCACATGCACAGCAACAAAGACCCAGTGCAGCCATAAATAAATAAATAAAATATATTACTTTAGAAACTACCATTCCTCATACACTGCCACAAAACTGAAATCACCAGGGTGCTTATTTTTATCAATTTATCTTTTGAATCTTAGGGAACTGAATCTAGAATGTTTGCAACTGGAGTGGTGGGGTACGGGGACTACAGAGTGAGGAGTGGAGATCTTGATGCAAACAGTTTTGCCACTCAGGATAATACCCTTGAGGTCCATCCCAGTTGTTGTACATTCCTTTTCATCACACCCAGGGTTTGGCTAACTGTTCATCTATCGAAGGACATTTTGGTTGTTTTCAGTTTGGGGCCATTACAGGGAAAGCTATAAGCTGTGAACATTAATGTACAAGACTTTGTAGGGGCATTAGTTTTCATTTCTCTGGGATAAACGTCCAGGGGTGTGATTTCTGGGTCCTATGATAATTGCATGTTTAGTTTTATAGGACACTGCCAAACTATTTTCCAGAGTGGCCGCAGCATTTCACTTTCCCACCCACAATATCAGAGAGTTCTGGTTTTTCCACATTCTCGCCAGTATTTGGTATTGTCACTGATTTTTATTCAAATGTTCTAATAGGGGTGTAATATTAATAACATTTCATTGTCTAAGTTTGCATTTCCCTAATGGTTAATGATGGTGAACATCTTGTGTATTTACCATCTGTATTTCCTCTTTGGTGAAATGTGTCTTTATGTCCTTTACCCATTTTCTGGTTGGATTGTCTGTTTTCTTCACTGTTGAGTTTTTTAAAAGTTCCTCATATATTCTAGATATGAGTCATTTGTCAGATGTATGGTTTACACATGTTTTCTCCCATTTTATAGGTTGTATTTTCATCCTCTTTAACAGGACCTTTCATGGAGGAAAAGTTTTAAATTTGATCAGGTTCAATTTATTTGTTTTTCGTTTTCTGTATTGTGCTTTTGATGTCAAGTCTATGCACTTTTCCCTTAGACCTAGATCCTGAATAATTGCTGTTTGTTTTTAAAAATTTTAGTTTTACATGTAAGTCTGTGATACTTTTGACTTAATCTTTGTATGTTATGAGACTTAGGATGAGGTTTTTGATGAATAATTTTATGTGTCAACTTGGCTAGGCCATGGTGCCCAGATGTTTGGTAAAACAGCTGAATGTTGCTGTGAAGGTATTTTTTATTTTTAGAAAAGATTAACATTCAATTCAATAGACTATAAGGCAGATTACCTTCCAAAATATAGGTGGGCTTGATCCAATCAGTCAAAGGCTTTAAGAAAAAGATTGACCTCCCCCAAGGAAGAGGCAGTTAGAAGACTACCTTCAGATTAGAGCTGCAATATCAACTCTTCCCTGGGTCTCCAGCCTGCTGGCCTGACTTGCAGATTTGGACTTGCCAGTATCCACAATTGCATGAGCCAATTTCTTAAAATAAACATCTCTCTCTTTCTTTCTGTATATATTTAAAGTACAAATGGAATTCAAAGAAGGAAAGGTGGATAGTCTTTTCAATAAATGGTGCTGGAGAAATTGGATGTATGTATATACACACATATACATACATACATACATACATACATATATATATATACACACACATACCCACATTCTTTCTATACACACAGTCTCTACACAAGCACACACAGTTTATTGGCTATGTTTCACTAAAGAACTCTAATACAAGGTTCTTTTATTTTGACCATAGATATCCAACTTCTCCAGCACCATTTATTGAAAATGCCATCTTTCCTTCATTGAATTGTATTTACAGTTTAAAAAAATCAGTTGAGCATATTTATGTGGGTGTATTCTGGATTCTATTCAGATATGTTGGTCTACATATCCTCCTGCCAATACCACAGGCTTAAAAAATATTTATTTGGTTGTGCTGGGCCTTAGTTGTGGCATATGGGAGCTAGTTCCTTGACCAGGAATCGAACCCAGGCCCGCTGCATTGGGAGCTCAGAGTCTTAGCCACTGGACCACCAGGGAAGTCCCTACCATAGTCTTGATTACTTAAGATACATAGTAGGGCCAACTGATTCTTTCCTTTTTTTTTTTTTTTTTGCTTTTTTCAAAATTGTTTTAGCTATTCTAGTTCCTTTGACTTTTTGAATAAATTTTAGACAAAATTCTACAAAAGTCTTGCTGAGATTTTTATTAGGAACTACTAACTTGTTTATTAGGAGCTACCAACTTGATTATGAACTACCAACTGAAGAACTATGGACGGATTTTCGAGACATTGTACAGGAGGCAGTGATCAAGACCATCCCCAAGAAAACGAAATGCAAAAGGGCAAAAAGTGGTTGTCTGAGAAGGCCTTACAAATAGCTGAGAAAAGAAGAGAAGCAAAAGGCAAAGGAGAAAGCGGAAGATATACCCATTTGAATGCAGAGTTCCAAAGAATAGCAAGGAGATATAAGAAAGCCTTCCTCAGTGATCAGTGCAAAGAAAAGACACCAAGGGAATGTTTCATGCAAAGATGGGCAAAATAAAGGACAGAAACGGTATGGAATTAACAGAAGCAGAAGATATTAAGAGGTGGCAAGAATACACAGAAGAACTATACAAAAAAGATCTTAATGACCCAGATAATCATGATGGTGTGATCACGCACCTAGAGCCAGACATCCTGGGATGCAAAGTCAAGTGGGCCTTAGGCAGCATCACTATGAATAAAGCTAGTGGAGGTGATAGAATTCCAGTTCAGCTATTTCAAATCCTAAAAGATAATGCTCTGAAAGTGCTGCACTCAATATGCCAGCAAATTTGGAAAACTAAGCAATGGCCACAAGACTGGAAAAGGTCAGTTTTCATTCCAATCCCAAAGAAGAGCAATGCCAAAGAATGTTCAAACTACCACACAGTTGCACTCATCTCACACACTAGCAAAGTAATGCTCAAAATTCTCCAAGCCAGGTTTCAACAGTAGGTAAACAGTGAATTTCCAGATGTTCAAGCTGGATTTAGAAAAGACAGAGGAACCAGAGATCAAATTGCCAACATCCGCTGGATCATCAAAAAAGCAAGAGAGTTCCAGAGAAACATCTATGTCTGCTTTGCTGACTATGCCAAAGGCTTTGACTGTGTGGATCACAAGAAACTGTGGAAAATTCTGAAAGAGATGGGAATACGAGACCACCTTACCTACCTCCTGAGAAATCTGCATGCATGTCAAGAAGCAACAGTTAGAACCAGACATGGAACAACAGACTGGTTAAAAATTGGGAAAGGAGTACGTCAAGGTCGTATATTGTCACTCTGCTTATTTAACTTATATGCAGAGTACATCATGTGAAATTTAGGACTGGATGAAGCACAAGCTGGAATTAAGATTGCTGGGAGAAAGATCAGTAATGCAGATGACACCACCCTTATAGCAGAAAGCAAAGAAAAATTAGAGTCTCTTGATGAAAGTGAAAGAGGAGAGTGGAAAAGTTGGCTTAAAGCTCAACATTCAGAAAACAAAGATCATGGCATCTGGTCCCATCACTTCATGGCAACTGGATGGGGAAACAGTGGAAATAGTAGCTGACTTTATTTTGGGGGGCTCCAAAATCACTGCAGATGGTGATTGCAGCCATGAAATTAGAAGACACTTGCTCCTTGGAAGGAAAGTTATGACCGACCTAGACAGCATATTAAAAAGCAGAGACATTACTTTGCCAACAAAGGTCCATCTAGTCAAGCTATAGTTTTTCCACTAGTCATGTATGGATGTGAGAGTTGGACTATAAAGAAAGCTGAGTGCTAAAGAATTGATGCTTTTGAACTGTGATGTTGGATAAAACTCTTGAGAGTCCCTTGGACTGAAAGGAGATCTAACCTGTCCATCCTAAAGGAAATCAGTCCTGAATATTCATTGGAAGGACTGATGCTGAAGCTGAAACTCCAATACTTTGGCCACCTGATGCAAAGAACTGACTCATTAGAAAAGACCCTGATGCTGGGAAAGACTGAAGGCGGAAGGAGAAGGGGCGGGTAGAGGATAAGATGGTTGGATGGCATCTCCAACTCAACGGACATGAGTTTCTGTAAACTCTGGGAGTTGGTATGGACAGGGAGGCCTGGCGTGCTGCGGTTCATGGGGTCGCAAAGAGTTGGACATGACTGAGTGACTGAACTGAACTGAACTGAACCAACTTGTATATCATTTTGAGGAGAACTGACATCTTTATTACGGTGAGTCTTCATATCCAGGAACATGGCATTTCTCTCCATTTATTTAGATATTTTTCAATTTCTTTTCTTTTTTTTTTTTTGGCCATGCCATGAGCAGCTTGTGGGATCTTAGTTCTCCCGACAGTGATTGAACCCAGGCCCCTGTCTGTGAAAGCATGGCATCCTAACCACTGGACCACCAGGGAATTCCCCTCTTCTTTGTTTTCTTTCATTAACATTTTGTAGTTTTCGGCATACAAGTCTTATGCATATTTGTTAGGTATATATCAAAGCCTTTTTTTTTTTTTTAGCAATTTTAAATGGTATTATATTCTTTATTTTGGTGCCCATGTTTCATTGTCAGTATATAGAAACATAATAGATTTTTAATGTTTATTCTGTGACCTTGCTGAACTGACTTATTAGTTTTAAAAGTTAAAAAAAATAGATTCCTGGACTTCCTGGTGGTCCAGTGGTTAAGAATCTGCCTGCCAATGCAGGGGACACAGGTTCAATTCCTGGTCCAGGAAGATCCCACATGCCTTGGGACAACTAAGTCCATACCTTACAACTACTGAGCCCACATGCTGCAACTACTAAGCCTGAATGACCTAGAGTTCATACTCCACAACAAGAGAAGCCATCACAATGAGAAGCCTATGTACCACAACTAGAGAGTAGCCTCTGCTCACCACAATTAGAGTAAGCCTGTGCACAGCAATGAAGATTCAATGAAGCCAAGAAAAAGAGAAGATTCCTAAAATATGACACAATTGAACTTATCTATAAAACAGACTCATAGATATAGAGAACAGACTTGTGGCTGCCAAGGGGGAGTTAGGAGGGGGAGGAAAGGATTGGGAGTTTAGGATTAGCAGATGCAAACTATTATATAGAGAATGAATAAACTACAAGGTCTTACTGTATAGCACAGGAAACTATTCAATATCCTGTGATAAATGGAAAAGAATACAATATATATATATATATGTATATATATAACTGATTCACTTTTTTGTATAGCAGAGACTAACACTGTAAGTCAACTATACTTGAATAAAATGAATTTAAAAATAGATTCCTTGAGATTATCTATGTAGATTATTATGCCACCTGCAAATAGAAAGTTTCATTTCTTCCTTTCAAATCTATATGTCTTTTCTTTTCTGTCATTATTGTACTAACTAGAACTTCTAGTGGAGAAGGCAATGGCACCCCACTCCAGTACTCTTGCCTGGAAAATCCCATGGATGGAGGAGCCTGGTAGGCTGCAGTCCATGGGGTCGCAAAGAGTCAGATACGACTGAGCGACTTCACTTTCACTTTTCACTTTCATGCATTGGAGAAGGAAATGGCAACCCACTCCAGTGTTCTTGCCTGGAGAATCCCAGGGACGGGGGAGCCTGGTGGGCTACTGTCTATGGGGTCGCACAGAGTCGGACACGACTGAAGCAACTTAGCAGCAGCAGCAGCAGCAGCAGCAGAACTTCTAGCACTATGATAAAAAAGAATAGTAGAAATGGACATCCTTGCCTTCTACCTGATCTTAGGGTGAAAGCATTCAGTTTTCCATCCTTAAATATAATATTAGTTATAGGGCTTTTTTTGGGGTAGGTACCCTTTAGTAAATTAAGGAAGTTTCCTTCTATTCCTTGCTTGCTGAGAGATGTTGTCATGATTGGATGTTGAATTTTTTCAAATGTCTTTTCTGCATCAGTTGAAATGCTCATGTGATTTTTCTTCTCTCGGCCTGTTAATGTGATGGTATACACTGATTGGTTTTTAATATTCAACCAGACTTGGATACTTGTCACTGTCCCACAAGATGGTGGAGTAGAAGGATGTGTGCGCATCTTCTCCTGTGAGAACTTCAAAATTGCAACAAACTGCTGAATAGCCATTGACAGGAGAATGATCTCAGCAGAAAAAGATACCCCACATTCAAGGGCAAATGAGAAGCCCCAACAAGATGGTGAAAGGAAGAGTGAAAGTTGCTGAGTCATATCTGACTCTTTGCAACCCCATGAACTATACAGTCCATGGAATTCTCCAGGCCAAAATACTGGAGTGGATAGCCTTTCCCTTTTCCAGGGGATCTTCCCAACTCAGGGATCAAACCCAGGTCTTATGCATTGCAAGCAGATTCTTTACCATCGGAGCCACAAGGGAAGCCCAAGAATACTGGAGTGGGTAGCCTATCCCTTCTCAAGCAGATCTTCCCGAGCCAGGAATCAAACCAGGGTCTCCCATATTGCAGGCGGATTCTTTGCCAACTGAGCTATCAGGGAAGCCAATGGTAGGAGGGGCAAAATTGTGCTTAGAATCAAACCCTTTACCCACCAGACATGCTTGGAGGGCTCAAACAAAACCTTGTGCACACTAGGACCCAAGAGAAAGGAGTAGTGACCCCATAAAAGATTGAGCCAGACTTACCTATGAATGTCCAGGAGTACAGCCATGAAATTAAAAGATGCTTGCTCCTTGGAAGAAAAGCTATGACCAACTTAGACAGCATATTAAAAAGCTGAGACATTACTTTGCTGACAAAGGTCCATCTAGTCAAAGCTGTGGTTTTTCCAGTAGTCATGTATGGATGTGAGAGTTGGACCATAAAGAAAGCTGAGTGCCGAAGAATTGATGCTTTTGAACTGTGGTGTTGGAGAAGACTCTTGAGAGTCCCTTGGACTGCAAGGAGATCCAACCAGTCACTTCTAAAGGAAATCAGTCCTGAATATTCATTTGAAGGACTGATGCTGAATCTCCAATACTTTGGCCACCTGATGCAAGGAACTGACTCATTGGGAAGGACCCTGATGCTGGGAAAGATTGAAGGCAGGAGGAGAAGAGGACAACAGAGGATGAGATGGTTGGATGGCATCACCAACTCGATGGACATAGGTTTGGGCAAGCTCTGGGTGTTAGTGCTGCAGTCCATGGAGTCGCAAAGAGCCGGACACGACTGAGTGACTGAACTGAACTCAACTGGATACTTGTAATGAACCCTACCTGGTCATGGCATAGAATTCCTTTATATTGCTGAATTCTACTTGCTAATATTTTGCTAAAGGTTTTTGCATCTATATTCATGAGGGATATTGATCTGTAGTTTTCTTGTATTGTCTCTAGGTGGTTTCGGTATCAAGGTAATGCTAACTTCATAAAATTAATAGGGAAATGTTCCCACTACTTCTATTTTCTGGATGAGATAATGTAGAATTGCTGATACTTTAAATATGTGGTAAAATTATCCAGTGAAATCATCTGGAACTAGAGAGTTCTTTGTTGGGAGTTTTAAAATTATGCAGTTAATTTCCTTAATAGTTATAGGGCTATGAACTCTATTTATATTGGGTGACTTGTGGTACTTTGTGTTTTTCAAGGAATTGGTCCACTGCATTTAAGTTTTTAAATACAAGTGTGTAGAGTTGTTCATGGTACTACCTTATTGTACCCCACCCTTATCTGTAGAATCTGTAGTGATATCTCCTGTTTTGTTCCTGATATTGGTAATTTGCTTCTCTTTTTTCTTTGTCTGTCTTGCTAGAGATTGTTAAGTCTATTGATCTTTACAAAGGAACAGCTTTTGTTTCATTTATTTTCTTTATTGTTTTCCTTTATTAAATTTCATTGATTTCTGCTCCTTATGATTTCCTTCCTTCTGCTCGCTTTGCGCTTATTTTGCTCTTCTTTGATAGACACATACTTTCTTTTTTATTAATGTTTGCATGATATATCTCTTTACATCCTTTTTCTTTCAGTTTCTCTATATCATTATATTTGAAGTAAGTTTCTAGTAGAATGCATATAATTGGGTCATATTTTTCTTATCCACTCCACCAACCTTTGTCTTCTAATTGATATACTTAGACCATTTATACTTAATGCAATTTTTTATAAATTAGAATCTAAATCTGACATTTTATTTTTTGTTTTCTGCCTTTTATTTGTCAGATTTCTTTTTTCTGCCTTCCTGTGGGTTACTTGAATATTTTTTGGAATATCATTTTGATTTATCTGTCATGGTTTTGAGTGTATATATTTGTATAGATTTTTAGTGGTTACTTTAGATATTATATATATATATATATATATAACTTATCACACTCTAGTGATGGTGTTATTTTACCATTTCAGGTGAAGTGGAAACCTTACCTCCATTTATGTTCATTTACATTCCCCATGGTTGACTCAAGAGGGAAAGGAAAGTCTACTGGATTTCTTCATGTTTTTGTTTATTGTGTTCTTTCTTCCTTATATTCCAAGAGTCCTTCTTTTATTATTTTCTTTCTGCTTGGAGAAGTTCTTCTAGCTATTCTTTTAGGGTAGGTGTGGTGGTGACAAATTCTCTTAAGTTTTCCTCATCTGAGAATGTCTCCATTTCCCTTTCATTCCTGATGGACATTTTTGAGGGATGTAGGATTCTGGGTTAGCAGTCCTTTTCTTTTAGTGCTTGAAAAATGTGCCAATTCCTTATTAGAACATTGTCTCCTTGTTCTCTTTTCTTTTTGCCTTCAAGACTTTCTTTGTTTTTAGTTTTCAGAAGTTTGACTATGATGGGTCTTAGCGTGAATTTCTTTGCATCTATCCTGCTTAGGGTTCTTTCAGCTCTTTGAATACGTAGGTTTATCTTTTTTCCCAAACTTGGAAACTTTGAGATTTTATTTTTTCAAATGGTCTTCAGCCCCTTTTTCTTTCTTCCCTCTTCCTGAGACTCCAGTGATATGAATGTTATATCTTTTGTTATAGTCCCATATGTTCCTGAGGCTCTTTTCATCTTTTTCCAGTTCTCACTGTGTAATTTTTATTGTTATACCTTCAAGTTCATTTATTCTTTCATTTGTCTGCTCTATTCTGTTGAGCTCATCCACTGAATTTTTCATTTCTAAATTTTTCATTTAGTTCTTATTTGTATCTTCGTATTTGCTTGCTGAGATGTTATATTTCTTTGCTGAGACTTTCTAGTCTTTTCATTTGTTTCAAGCATGTTTGTAATTGTTCACTGAAGCATTTTTATGATAGATGCTTCAAAATCTTTATCAGATAACTGTAACATCTCTTATTTTGATTTGGGCATCTGTTGATTCTTCTTTTCATTCAATTTGAGATCTTCCTTGGTCTTGGTATAATGAATGATTTTCAGTTGAATACTGTTCATTTTGGGTATCATGTAATGAGGCTCTTATTTAAGCCTTTTGTTTTTCCTGTTTGAAGAAGTTTCCCCTACTCTAGCAGGGAAAAGAGAGTTGCTGCCTTGTTAGTGCCACATTGGGGTAGAAGTTCAGGCTCTCCACTCATCATTCATTGGCATGGGTGTGTGTGGAAGTCATAGTTTTTCCTGTGGTGTTTGGCTACAGTAGAGTAGTACTTGTCTAAAAGTTGCCTACTTTGCTAGGCTGCCCCTTTCTTGGTCCTTTGGCTAAAGAGAGCAGGCCTTTTTTTGTTTGTTTGCTCCCATTTGGTTTTTTCTTAACTGCTGGCGTCTCCAGCATCCAGTCTGAAATCAATGAGACAAAAAGAAAATCCAGGGAACTCACCATCACGTCATTCATTGGTTACTGAGGTCTTTAGCCATTCTGCCTTCTTCTTTCCACCTTTCTTGGTCCTCTTATATTTGTTTTATATATAACACCCAGGGTTTTTAGCTGTATTTAGTGACAAAAATAGGGACAAGTACATCTATTCCAGCTTCTTTTCTTGGAGCCAGAAATCCCCATTTGATGCTTTGGACTCCACACCTCTTATTAGCTAAACCTCTTCACTTATCCCTGAAGGTATGGTGTTAAAAAGTCAGTTTGATATGTGGTCTTCATTGAGTGAGTGGATCATGCTCATGTAGCCTGTGAGATATTGAGGCAGATCCATAGATTAAGGCATCCCCAGAGTTCTCCAGCTGCTGAGCTGGTGACAGATTCTTTAAATCTGTTCTGCTCTTGAATAAACAAGTCTTCAGTATGTGCCCAGAGCTGCAACGGATATTTAAGAGGTTATGGAGAAAGCTGTAGCCTTCACTCTCAGGATGTTTGATGTCTAGTTGAGGAGAAAAGACAAATGAATTCTCTATCTCAGGACTTGGCATATAGTAGACAATCAATACTTGCTTGATGCTAGGATGAGTGCTGCTGAACAAATGTTAACTGTCCCTGAATGACAGGTGCTAAAATAATTGTGTGATGCAGACTAGAATTGTTGCCTGAGCCAGAAGACAGGCAGTGGTGTGGTTTGGAAGTAGTCAAGAAGGAGGTAGAGGTTGGGTTGTTTTGTAGGTTGGGTTGTATATAGAAGTATTTTTTTTATTGGGGTATAATTGACATATAACATTATATTAGTTTTGGGTATACTGCATAGTGATTCAATATTTGTATATATTGTGAAGTGATCATTACAATAAGTCTAGTTAATATCTGTCACCATACATAGTTACAAATGTTTCTTTCTTGTGATGAGAATTTTTAAGATCTACTTTTTAGCAACTTGCAAATATAATAATACAGCTTTATCAATTATAGTGTCCACACTGTACATCACATCCTCATGACTTAATTATTTTGTAACTGGAAGTTTGTGCCTTTTTGAAGGTATTTTTTGAAGGAAAAATGGACAGGACTTGTTAACAGACTATTTATCTGGAGGGTAGGGCATGAAAGAGAGTAAAAAGCCAGACTGGTTCAGATCCTGGGTGACTGGGAGCCAAGCAGAAGACTATATGTTTGATCTTGGACCTGATTAGCTTAAGTTGCTAGCAAAAGATCCAAGCAAACTGCACAGTTTTTGGACTATCTGGAACTGAGGGACAAGACGATATTAGAAAAACTCATTTTTTCATCTGAGAGTCTCCAAACGATATAGGCCCTAGCTCCAGCTTTGCAGCCAAAAATACTATGTAATCCAAGGCAATTTACAACACCTCCCTGGGCTTTGATTTCCTTATCTGTAAAGTGGAGTGCATTGCTAGGTGGTTTTTAATGAGATAACATTTGATCAGCAACCAGCACAGTATCTGGGATTTGGAAAGAACTCTGGACTTGTTGGAATATTTTCCTTCTAGCTGTAAAGTTCTAGGATTCTGAGATTTCTTTGAATTGTGAAGAATACTTACTGTATCTGCCTTCTGCGACTGAGTTTTCACTTAGTAGCTTTTTTTTCCCCAGCAGAGCCCACCAGTTTTTATTATGTAAAGGTCAGAATGTGAGGGAGGGAAGGTTGTACATGTTGTGTCTCAATCTTTTCAGACTTCCTAAATTTTGAGCATCTGCAGTTTTCATGCTTGAATCAGAAAAGCCTCCATTTCGGCTGACTCCAGCTCTCCACTCTGGGGAGTACAATGGGCCGGTAGCCATTAATACACAGGAAGGGAGGGCTTTGTGATATCTTAAAGCTATTAGATTTTATTTATTTCCAGTTTGCTCAACATTTGTTCCACAGATCTGGAGAGTTTTAAAATGGGTGGGGATGGGGAGAGAGAAGGATGAAACCTAACTAGGCCTAGAGAAAAGGATGAACAGTTTTGCCTTTCAATACCAAACTGAGGCTCTTAATAAACCTCGAAAAGACTTGTAGGCATAATTTTGCTTTTCTGAAAACAACGCTGCCATGACTTTCCACGTGGCATCTGAAGAGCAGACTCTGGTTTGAGAAATTGTTTCACATTTTGTGACTAGGATAGTATTTCTTTCTTTCCAATTAAAAAGATATTTTTTGGGTTGTAAAGTACTATAAGCTCATTGTAGAGAATTTGGAAGTTACAAATATTAGAATATGAAAATAATTCATAATTCTACTATTAGAATCATTGTTAATATTTCATTTATTTCCTTTCTGTCTTCTTCCTTTTTGCATGTGCACACACACACACAGGAGATCATACTGTATGTTCATCTGTATCCTCCCTTTCTCCACTTAATTTAGGTTGTGAGCATTTTTTCATGATGTTATAGACTCTCTTAAACATGATTTTAAATAACTACATAGCATTTATAGTATAAATGTTACTACATAAGATTTTATAATTTAGACATTGAAGTTGATTTCACTTTTTCTCTAATTTAAATGATACTACAATGAGTTTCTTAGTATTTATATCTTTTGTGCATTTCTGTTTGTTTTTGTTTTTTTTTTTAGGGTAAGTCCCTAGAAAGAGAGTTTCTGGGCCCAAAGACAAGAACACTGTTAAGGCTTTGGCACATTTTGGCAAATGACCCTGTGAGAAAGTTGTATCAATTTGCATGCCCAGTAGTGTTTGAGAATGCCTGACTCACTACATTGATACAGAATACTTCACCATATGTGTGCATGACAATATTTTGGATCATTTCCATTGGCATTTACTGAGCACCTACTATGTGTAGCATACCGGGCTAGGTATGAAACTCACCCCCCCCATTATGCAGTGTAAGTGCTAGGCAGATAACACACATACAAAGATGGTTAAAAATACAAGAAGTGTAATCACATATCACTCTCTATGGCCAGGGTTGGTATCATTCAGCCTTCAAATAGCTACTTTTTGAGGAAAGACACTGTGCTAGCAAATTTTCAAACAGAATTGCAATCTCATACATGCTTTAAAAAAAATGTACTAATGTGAACCTTGCAAACAACAGGGGTTCAGTTGTAATCATTTATACTGTATTTCCTGATGTAAATTAAGGTCAGAATGGAGAGGAATATGACAAATCCACAACTTTTCAAAAAGCATAAAACCTATTTGGGTGAAAGGACAATTTCTGCTTTTGTCAATTCCCTTTAGAAAGTTAACCTGTTAATTATCAGAGAAGGGGGACACAGAACACACAGAAAGCTAACCTCCTTCTGGCAGCTGGGGATAATTTGTCAGTCTCCTTTGAAATGTGGCTTTGTGCTCACTGGTGAAGGCAGCTGGAATGGCAAAAGCATGACAGACAAAAGCTGAAATCCACATGAAGAAATGTTCCCCCCCCTCCCCAAATTACTGCCTGAGTTAGCAATGGTCAGAACAGAAAGTACATGTATATGTTCCCAGCAACAAGCATGTCCAGAGCTAGAGAAGGCCCCTGTGCTACAGGAGCCACTGAGAATAGCAGTAGCCCTGAATGGGGCTGCTGGATAGCATTTAAACAAGCCCTCTCACCCACATGAAAAATTATACCATCAAATGTAATCCATTTAAAACAGAGATGAAATGAATGAAAGTATCATGTTTTAAAATCTAGTCAAAAGCATTTACTATTCTGAAAAGGAAGACCTACTTAATATATAGTGGATATTGTCTAGAGATATAGAAATAGAGGTTTTAGCATATGATTTCAAGTTAAAAGGTAACCAATGGAATTCACTAAAAATAATACTATCCAACTGGAAACAATGCAAATGTCTTTCAACTGGTGAATGAGTACACTGGTACATTCAAGCAATGGAATACTACTCAGCAATAAAAACAATGAACTACTGAGACATAAATCTCAAAATAATTAAAATGAGTGAAAGAAGCGGTATAAAAAGATCACATATTCGCTGATTCCATTTCTATGACATTCTGGAAAGGGCAAAAGTATAGGAACCTAAAACAGATCAGTGGTTACCAGGGGTTGGGAGAGAGGGATGGGGTTGATTACAAAGGGCAGCATAAGGAAGTTTTGGGGGTGATATATATTGATTGTGATGGTAGTTATATAAAAAGTTATATGACTTTTTGTATTTGTCTAAACTCATAGAACTGTATAACCCAAATAGGAAATTTTACTGAATACTATTTTAAAAGGTGAATTCAAAAACCTCATAAAGATAATACTATCAAACATGGGGAGGTGGAGAAAGAAAGGAGGTTGAGAGTAATGCTAAGTGACCTAAATCCATAGTTTTTACAGCAAAGGGTCAATAGATAAGGGTTCAAATGGATAAATTAAGAAGTAGGAGTAGAGACATATTTAGAAATATTTAAATAACCACCAGATGAATTGAAAACAGAATCTCTTAAAAATGGTTGCTTCTGAGGAGTGACACTAAGGGTAGGGCAGAAAACTTTTTTTTTTTTAATTACAAGCATTCCTATATTACTTGATTTTTAAAAATCATTCTCATGTATTGCTTTTATTTAAAAATAAGGGCAGTGGAAAATACACTGGACTGGGAATCATGAAACCTGATCTTTAACCTTCAGTCTGCACTAACTGAACAACTCCCTTCTCTCTGGGTCTTGGTTTCTATTGATATATCCATAATATAAAGGGGTTGAACTAGATGACCTTTAAGATCACTTTCAGACCTAAAAGAATTTATAACACCAGATGACTGGCATACCTACAATTCTTTATTGAACCCAAAGCTAAGAAACAGACATTCTTATTTTTAAACCTAGAAGGGACTCAATCATCAAATTAAAGACTCTTTTTAACCACTGAAGAAACCAAGACACAGATTTGTTAAAAGACCCACTTGAAATGACAGTTAATTGGCACAGAGCTAGGACTGGAGCTTAGGTCTCCGCCTGAACTCTTGCCATAGCACCACCCAACTTCTACTGGGTCTAATGGAATTATTCCCAGGCACCAAGGCTGACAGAAATTCCCGGAGATGACACCAGACACGAAACTCGTATGCTTACATGGTTCCACTCGCCTGGGAAATGAGTCAGAATTTTGGAAGTGGTCCTTGACATAAGCATGGATGATGCAGTACCGTAGGCATCCCCAAGTTGATTAAGGCTATGTTAGAGCCCAATCTGAGGACTCCACTTACTAATGCCTGGAGAATCGACCACCTTAGACAGCTCCTGCCAGTCCACTCACTTTCTTTTTTGTGCGATAGGAATCCCACCACTCAGAAATGCCACCCTTTTCATTCTGATTTAAAACAATATTTTTCTCATCGGTCTTTTATCTCTACAGCCTCTAAGCGCATGACATATTTCACCGAAATCTATGAAGTATGATAGATACATCTACTTGGAAACATTTATCAACCATCATCAAATTAAAACAATACCTGGGTATGGTTTAGCAATCCTCCTAGAGAGTTGAAACAGGCCCCAGACTTTGACCACACTATCTTCTTAGGAAAGATCTTCCATGTTGGCTAGCAAGCAAGCTGTGAGCATGTGCGTTGTGCCAAGTGTCTTGCCCATGCCCCCCCCCCTTGCCTGAGCCTGAAGGCTCACTGGCCCCTCATCGCACAAGGTCTGAGATTTAGAGAATAAGGACACCATTATGTGGGGCTATCATTCTTCCCCGGTGGAAACAACACTGTCCTTTGTAAGCTCCCAGCAAACTTCAAAGGGTGTGGCTATCTCTCTGTGCTCCCAGGGAAGCCTCCTTGGGAAACATCACTCACAGTGCCCTTCAAGTACTAGAATCTTCTTCAGCTGATAAGTGAGTTAAAGAAGGAATTTTTAGGCTGCTCTCCCACAGCCCATTGGTACTCTGTCTACCTTAGAAACAAGATTGTATTTTTTTTAGTCTTCCTCCCTTGGAAAACACTTGTTTGCCAACTTTTGTGCCCCCCTCCACTCCTGAATCAGGGCTCCCACTCAAACCTGGCTGTCTGCCCAGTACTGAATCTTGCCTTACCTACTGCCTGGCGTTTACTTCACAACAGCTGGCCCAGGGATATTGAGTACTTAGCCTCAGCTGCCAACTTAGGGAAGGAGAGGCCCCTGGAGTTGAGCCTGTGACAAAGACAGCACTTGTTCCCACACCAGTATTCTCAATGTCAACAGCAGTGACAGGCTTGGTGAGAACTCCACAAGCCCAGGGATGTTTAGACATCCAGCTTCCAGACTGGCTTCGACTCTCCCCACAATGCTCTGAGGTGACTAGAAACCAGTAATAAGATTCTCATTTTACAGTGTGGAAAGGCAAACACCTGGACACTAGGGATTTACCCAAGGGAACGATGATCATAGTGTTAAAAAAAAAAAAATCAGGATACCTGGTAATGATAAACACTGGTTTCTGTGATTTGCCAATTTGTTGATGTGAAAAGTGCTGTAACCTGGTTTGCTTGTCACTGAGTGATTGCGGTGGTGCCACCCAAAGTGATGGATGATGGAAAGGAGGTTGATGTGAGAGGAGGGGTGGTTCATGCCCTGTGGCGGGATGGCAAAGAGAGGCTCTATCCAAGACCATCTCTTCCAGGGGGGCTGAATGGCATTCCTGTCTTCCTTCCACCAACAAATGCTGACTGTAGTGGAAACATGGAATCTTAACCACCTGAGTACCAGGGAAGTCCCAATATGTAGATGTATATATGTGTACATACTGTGTGTATATAACACATACATACATACATATATATACACATATCTTCTGGTGGCACAAACGGTAAAGAATTTGCCTGCAATGCAAGAGACCTGGGTTTAATCCTGGGGTCAGGAAGATCCCCTGGAAAAGGAAATGGCAACCCACTCCATATTCTTGCCTGGAGAAATCCCATAGACAGTGGAGCCTGGTGGGTTACAGTCCATGGGGTTTCAAAGAGTTAGACATGACTGAGTAACTAACTTTTTTCTTTCTCTCTATTTTTGTAATGATATCCTTGTATATCTAAAAAACCTGAGCTGTGAGTGAATTATAATTTTACATCAAAAGTTAATGAGAGTTCAGTAGGGTAGTTAAATGTACAGTGAACATGCAGAAATAAAAACTTTCTTATATACCAGCAATAACCAGTTAGAAAATATGCAAAAAAGACACAATTCATAACAGAGGTGTACATGGGAATATTACCCAGTGCAAAGAGCTGGGTGTCTCCTCGATACAATTCTAGGACACCTGGGCCTAAGAAGCAGTGCCATGGTGCCAGTTTCCCAGGCCTATTGGCCTCTGGCCTTGGCCTTCTCCCTCATGAGGCTCAAGCCCAGTTCAGGGACTAGCTGTCCAGCTCCAGGTGGTCCCATCAACTTCCTTGTTCTCTCCCCAGTCAAGATACAATTGCTCCCATAGCACACTAGTTTGCACAAATGGTTCGCAGCCTCGCTCATAGACGACTATGTATCTTTCTTTCCCAAAGCCACTTTTGCTTCTTGAATCACATATTAATTCCCTTAAAGAGTACCTACTTGAAATTTGCAGGGAGAAGAATTCTGAGCAATTTTGCCAGGGAAGATTTGTGTGGTCACTAAGATTGTGGGTTCAAGTATGGAGATTCCTTTAAAAAAAACTAGGAAAAGTACCATATGATTCAACAATCTCATTACTAGGCAAATACCCCAAGGAAATCATAATTGGAAAGGACACACATATCCCAGTGTTCATCGCAGCACTATTTACAATAGCTAGGACACAAAAACAACCTAGATGTCCATCGACAGATGAATGGATAAACAAATTGTGCTACATATCCACAATGGAATATTGCTCAGCCATAAAAAGAACACATTTGAGTCAGTTGTAATGAGGTTGATGAACTTAGAGCCTATTATACAGAGTGAAGTAAGTCGGAAAGAGAAAAACAAATATCATATATTAACACACATATATAGAATCTAGAAAGATGGTACTGAGGATCCTATTTGCAAGGCAGCAAAAGAGATGAAGACATAAAGAACAGACTTTTGGACACAGTCAGGGAAGGAGAGGGTGGGATGAATTGAGACACTAGCATTGAAACATATATATTATCATATGTAAAATAGATAGTCAGTGGGAATTTGCTATACAACACAGGGAACCCAAATCTGGTGCTCTGTGACAACTTAGAGGGGTGGGATGGGATGGGAGGTGGAAGGGAGTTTCATGAGGGAGGGGACATATGTATATATATGGCTGATTCGTATTAATGTATGGCAGAAACCAGCACAATATTGTAAAGCTATTACTCTTCAATTAAAAATAAAATAAAGCCAATTAGATCTTTAAAAAATGATTACAGGTTCAAATCCCACCTCTCCACTTAGTAGGAGCCTTAATTTAGTCAAATCCCTTCAGTTCTCTATCACTTTCCTCATCTGCAAAATGGGGGATAAGTGATCCTAAAAGTGATCTTCACTTTTAGGGAGACGGTGAAGCTTAAATGAGTTTATGTATGTTAAGGGTTTAGTAGAGTCAGGCACATGGGAAGATCTCAATATATAGGAGCGGCTGTCACCACTAAAACAAGAATAGTTTGTCAACAATAAAAATCAAAGGTTTCATCTCTTGTAAGCTACAGATTGCTAGCAGCAATTAAATAGGGTTTCCAGACCCCTAGAGAAGGAAATGGCAACCACACCAATATTTTTGCCTGGGAAGTCCCATGGACAGAGAAGTGTGGTGCGCTACAGTCTAAGAGGTCACAAAAAGAGTCAGATGAAAGTTAGTGACTAACCAACAACAAACAAGACCCCTGTCTTCCATCCAAGAAAGTTTCAAAAATATCAGTCTTAGTTTCAGCCTGGGACCCCCAAACACAACTGCCTAGGACCCCTTAGAGTACACAGGCTCAGATATTAAACTAAGGACTTACCACCTAGATGGACAGACAGAAGTCACCCACAGGAAACAACCAGTTTCAGTGAGAACCAGTAACAAGCTCTCAGGCACATGCATATAAGGAAACATATCTATATAGAAACATGCATAAGGAAATACGTGGTCTCCCCACAATGCTCCCTAAGCCCTTGGGCCACAGGGCTCTATTTATCCAGCAAAGGTAATTCAAACACCACAAAGTCATTTTTATATTCCTTTAAAGTTTGTAAAAACAAGATTCTCTTCTTCCTTTGAGCATGAATGTATGGCACCTTTACCTACCCTGCTGAGGAGCTGAACCCAGAATGAATCCAGTCACTGTCGGCAGCCTTGATCAAGTGCACGGCCCCTGCCCTCTGGGGGTTTCTGGGGCTGATCCAGGCTTGGCCTCTCAGGCACGCGAGGCAGGTAGAAGCAGCGCTTCAGAGCTCCAGCCACCGCGAAGCTCAGAGGGGTCAACTCTCACCACTCCTCACCCAGCGTCCAGAGCAGGAGTGAAGAACTGCTTCACAGCCCTGGGTTTTCTCAACCGAGGGAAGTGCTCAAATCTGAGGAAGAAAATCTCAGGACAACCCAGGGAACTGAATCCCGAGCCCCCTTTGCAGACCTTGCTTCTGTACCTTTCATGCTGAAATGTCAACAAAATTGTTTCACTGCTGGACTAGGGCCTTGACCAATCTCTGCAGGCTGACAGAGGTGTCATTCCATCAGAGAAGTTTCACAAGACCTGTTACATTAAGTATTAATAGAAACCTGGGCAAAGGCTGAGGAGGGGGGCTGCCTAGGGGTTTTGTCACCCTACCCTCCAAAGCCTCTCAGGACACAGGGTGCTACCCTGCACATAACCTAAGGGAGTTACATTCCTTCCCTTTTCCTCTTTCCTTTGCTTTTCTTTCCCCCTTCCTTCCTTCTTCCTTCCCTCCCTCCCTCTCTTTCTTTCTTTTGATAGCGTGAAATTTAGCTAACTCCTCTTAAAGTTTCATTTCCCTCATCTCTGAAATGCAGAGAACACCTCAAAAGACTGTTGTGAAGATTAAACAGGATAATGACTTTAAATTGTTTAGTAATATGTCATACTTAGCAAGCCTTCAATACACGTTGACTACTGTTATTATTACTGGTTAATCCTCATATATTTCATCTCAGTAACTTACCATAGCTTAGTATTAATTTCAGAAAGTGTAAGTTTTATACAGTTCCCATGTATCATAAGAAAAGACAACTGGAAATATTTGGCTTTTTTTCCCTCCCCCCCCCCTTTTTTTTTAACTTTTTAAAGCTATTTAAACAAACATTTTCGATAGAATTTCTGAATTGGTTCATCCTACATTCAAAAAGGCACTTCAGGGAGGGTTTAAGTCAAGGCCCTCTTTGCATGTCCTTTGGTAAAGAATCATTTCGCAACATGAAGAATCACCTCTTGGTTTCTCTCTTTCGCAAGTGATTTTGCTGACTGTCTTAAAGCCAGGCAGCCACGTGCTCCTGAAGGAGGCATGCTGAAGAAATAGAAATTTCTCATGCCAGAGAAATAGAAAGACCCCAAATCAGTTTGCTCCATACAGAGAAGAAAGTCTTTGTGCTCCTCTAGGTAAAGGCTCCAGGGACCAGCACACCCTCCCTTGCATTGCTCACCTTCCTGGGTTTCTGTGGCTTCATCCCAGCCTAGACTTTTAACCATTTAAGTCTGGATTCTCGTTCCTGGCTCCCAGCTGGACACTTTGGCTCCATTCCCTCATTTTGCCCCTCTGATGCCACACTTAGCTGCTCCAGATGCCTTCTGTTTTCATTTGGGCAACTGGGTGTGATCTTCAGAACCTCTTTACCCAAAACTCTTTGCAAAGCAGCACCCTGGATCATCACCCTGTTTGAGCTCCTCCCTTCTCCTGCAGGCTCTTCCCAGCTTCTCAGCTCTTGCTTATCTGCCTCCCAGCCTTTACTTCTTCCCTCTGCCTCTCTGAACAGCCCAAAACCTGCCTCCTTTTTTCATTATTTTTTATTATTATTTTTAAAACCTGCCTCCTTGAGGAAGGCTTTCTGGTATCCTGCAACTGACTTAGGACTTCCTGTCTCTAAAGACTTACTGCCCTTAATTGGATGAGAGCATCCAGTGTTCAATTAGACTCTCTCGTGTTTTTTCGTTTTATGGAATTCTAGACACCCCAATGTAGGTAAGCCTTTCCACATGCCCAGCTCTGTGCTATACTCATTTATAGACTCAATACTCACAAACTAATATTCAATTACCATTTCTTGCTAACACACTCATTTTTGTTTGTTTTGTGCAAAATATTATTGCTGTAATAAATGGCTTCTCCAACATCTGTCCTTCTGACCTCATCCAGATGTTTTGAGGCTCAGATAGGAACAGGGGTGGGAAAACCCTGTGGACACTATGATTGCTGCTGGGCCAAAGCACTGAATGAAGGTTTTGAGCTGATTGACTGCACCAGTTGCTCCAGCCTCCTATACTCACTGCCTGAATCTCTACATAGAACTCCATTCAATAATCAAATGTGGTATCAGGGTTCCTTAGCAGCTTTTAGCAGAGGACAAGTGTTGAGGAGGCCAAAGCCTATATTTTGACAAGATGACAATGGTCCAATGGGTTTTGTTTCTATGCCCATGAATGGGTCACTAAGCATGGCCCCAGGCAGCAAGGTGGGCCCTAGAGTGATCCATGTCCTCATGTCTTCCGAAAAGAGCTTTGGATCTTCATAAAGACTTGAAGATCCAAACAACAGCACCCAGTTGTGGATGTGAGTGGTGATGGAAGTAAAGTCCGATGCTGTAAAGACCAATACTGCATAGGAACCTGGAATGTTAGGTCCATGAATCAAGGCAGATTGGAAGTTGTCAAACTGGAGACAGCAAAAGTGAACATTGACATTTCAGGAATCAGTGAACTAAGATGGACTGGAATGGGTGAATTTAACTCAGATGACCATTATATCTACTACTGTGGGCAAGAATCCCTTAGAAGAAATGGAGTAGCCATCATAGTCAACAAAAGAGTCCGAAATGCAGTACTTGGAAGCAATCTCAAAAAAACGACAGAATGATCTCTGTTTCCAAGGCAAACCATTCAGTATCACAGTAATCCAAGACTATGCCCTGACCAGTAATGCTGAAGAAGCTGAAGCTGAACAGTTCTATGAAGATGTACAAGACCTTTTAGAACTAACACCTCCCAAAAACTATCCTTTTCATTATAGGGGACTGGGTTGCAAAAGTAGGAAGTCAAGAAACACCTGGAGTAACAGGCAAATTTAGCCTTGGAGTACGGAATGAAGCAGGGCAAAGGCTAATAGAGTTCCGCCAAGGGAATGCACTGGTCATAGCAAACACCCTCTCCAACAACACAAGAGAAGACTCTACATATGGACATCACCAGATGATCGACACCGAAATCAGATTGATTATACTCTTTGCAGCCAAAGATGGAGTTCTATACAGTCAGCAAAAACAAGACCAGGAGCTGACTGTGGCTCAGATCATGAACTCATTGCCAAATTCAGACTTAAATTGAAGAAAGTGGGAAAACCACTAGACCATTCAGGTATGACCTAAATCAAATCCCTTATGATTATACAGTGGAAGTGAGAAATAGATTTAAGGGACTAGATCTGATAGAGTGCCTGTTGAACTATGGATGGAGGTTCGTGACACTGTACAGGAGAGAAGAATCAAGACCATCCCCAAGAAAAAGAAATGCAAAAAAGCAAAATGGCTATCTGAGGAGGCCTTACAAATAGCTGTGAAAAGAAGAGAAGCCAAAGGCAAAGGAAAAAAGGAAAGATATACCCATTTGAAGGCAGAGTTCCAAAGAATAGCAAGGAGAGATAAGAAAGCCTTCCTTAGTGGTCAATGTAAAGAAATAGAGGAAAACAACAGAATGGGAAAGACTAGAGATCTCTTCAAGAAAATTAGAGATACAAAAGGAACATTTCATGCAAAGATGGGCACAATAAAGGACAGAAATGGTATGGACCTAACAGAAGCAGAAAATATTAAGAAGAGGTGGCAAGAATACACAGAACTATACAAAAAAGATCTTCATGACCCAGATAATCATGATGGTGTGATCACGCACCTAGAGCCAGACATCCTGGAATGTGAAGTCAAGTGGGCCTTAGGAAGCATCATTATGAACAAAGCTAATGGAGGTGATGGAATTCCAATTCAGCTATTTCAAATCCTAAGAGGTTATGCTGTAAAAGTGCTGCACTCAATATGCCACCAAATTTGGAAAACTCAGCAGTGGCCACAGGACTGGAAAAGGTCAGTTTTCATTCCAATCCCAAAGAAAGGCAATGCCAAAGAATGTTCAAACTACCGCACAATTGTACTCATCTCACATGCTAGCAATATAATGCTCAAAATTCTCCAAGCCAGGGTTAAATAGTACATGAACCATGAATTTCCAGATATTCAAGCTGGATTTAGAAAAGGCAGAGGAACAGAGATCAAATTGCCAACATCCGTTGGATCATCAAAAAAGCAAGAGAGTTCCAGAAAAACATCTATTTCTGCTTTGTTGACTATGCCAAAGCCTTTAACTATGTGGATCACAACAAACTGTGGAAAATTCTTCAAGAGATGGGAATACCAGATCACCTTACCTGCCTTGTGAGCAATCTGTATGCAGATCAGAAAGCAGTAGTTAGAACTGGACATGGAAAAACAGACTGGTTCCAAATTGGGAAAGTACATCAAGGCTGTATATTGTCACCCTGTTTATTTAACTTCTATGCAGAGTACATCATGAGAAACGCTGGGCTGGATGAAGCACAAACTGGAATCAAGATTGCTGGGAGAAATATCTATAACCTCAGATATATGCAGATGACACCACCCTTAGGGCAGAAAGTGAAGAAGAACTAAAGAACCTCTTGAGGAAAGTGAAAGAGGAGAGTGAAAAAACTGGCTTAAAACTCAGTATTCATAAAACTAGATCATGGCATCCAGTCCCATCACTTCATGGCAAATAGATGGGGAAGCAATGTAAACAGTGAGAGACTTTATTTTGGGGGGCTCCAAAATCACTGCAGATGGTGATTGCAGCCATGAAATTAGAAGAGGCTTGCTCCTTGGAAGAAAAGCTACGACCAACCTAGACAGCATATTAAAAAGCAGAGACATTACTTTGCCGACAAAGGTCCATCTAGTCAAAGCTGTGGTTTTTCCAGTAGTCATGTATGGATGTGAGAGTTGGACTGTAAAGAAAGCTGAGCACTGAAGAATTGATGCTTTTGAACTGTGGTGTTGGAGAAGACTCTTGAGAGTCCCCTGGACTGCAAGGAGATCCAACCAGTCCATCCTAAAGGAAATCAGTCCTGAATATTCATTGAAGGACTGATGCTGAAGCTGAAACTCCAATACTTTGGCCACCTGATGCGAAGAACTGACTCATTAGAAAAGATCCTGATGCTAGGAAAGATTGAAGGTGGGAGGAGAAGGGGTCGACAGAGGACAAGATGGTTGGATGGTATCACCAACTCAGTGCACATGAGATTGAGTAAACTCTCGGAGTTGGTGATAGTCAGGGAGGCCTGGCATGCTGCAGCCCATGGGGTCGCAAAGAGTCGGACACGACTGAGCGACTGAACTGAACTGGATTGAAAGACTTGGTCATCTGGCATAGATACTGTTAGCACTGTTATTTATTGAGCACTTACTATATGTCAAGCACAATACATCCACCATCTCACTTACAATCCTCAGGCAACCATGATACTACCCCCATCTATTGGGTGAGGAAACTGAGGCTCAGATAAAGTGACTTGCTCACAATCAGAACTATCAGCCTCCAAAGCTCAAAATATGATGCACACATGTCTGCCTTATAGGCTGCACTCTGGGATTGATGAATGAACACCAGTACTGGGTGGGCCAAAAAATTCATTCGGGTATTTTGTACTATCTTACAGAGAAATTCAAATGAAATTTTTGGCCCACTCAATGATAGGAAATGTTATCAGGTATCTTATTCCAGTCTACAGTCCACTCACATCCTGCTAGTGTGGCCACATTACCCTGTAAATAGGTCAGGGAGAAGCTCAAAGCATGGCAGCATGTCACATGGGTGCTCATCCTTCAGAGGTCGCACAAGGGAAGAGAATCTGACCACGGACATTGACATAGATGTAGTCACTTTCTTAATAAACTGCAGTTGATATTGCATGATTCATAACACAATTACATTTCTACCTTCCTCTAAGCCCATCATTCTTAACCTTTTTGAGGGTAGAGCCCTTTGAGAATCCGAGGAAAACTTCTCCTCTCAGAAATACACAATTTTGCAGATAGTTTCAGAAAAATCCATGCAACTTTCTGTATCTCCTTTGAGAACTACAGACCCCAAGTTAAAAACTCCTGCTTTAAGCAAACCTAATTCTATATTTTTAAAAGTGATAAATTCAGAAACAATGATTCTTTTAAATCACAAACCAACCTAGGGCACAAAAACCAGGATGTGCTTTGTGAAAATTTTGTTTTCATATAACATTTTAGGAACATGACTGATGGCCTCCGCGAGGTACATTTGCAATCAACATCTCTGTATTCCCATAGAAATGCAGTCACAAGCGTCAGTGGTACAGACAGCCATCAGTAGAACTGGTCAGAACCCAGAGCTAGAAACTACATAGAGTGGTAGTAAGATTTTTTGTCACTGGAAGCTGGGCAGCCACTCAGCAGAGAGAAGTGTCTTCATTGGATGGGGATTGGACTCATAACCTGAATAGCCCCATTCAGGATATATCAAAGGTTGTAAGACCCACATAAACCTGGAGAAGTTTCAGACCACAAGTCCACTCCCGCTCAGCTGCTAATGGCTTCATGAGCGATACCTGATGGGGGTGAACTAAGTATCTATTGGCTCGCTCACCTGAAGCCAGAGTCAATCTCCTTACACTGGCCCAAGCTGTTGCAAATAGCAACCATTAGTTCCCTGCCAACCAGAGGCCCCATTGTTCTTTTAAAAAAATATCAGATAATCCCAGCCCAAGTCATTCCAAGGCCATTTCCCCCTGGCTTCTTGTGTTTTGAGTAGACAAGTCTTAACTGTGATCTTGAATATCATTGCTAGTCATGGACTGATATTTCTTCTGCACCCAAATTCAGTGTTTGAACCCTCATACAAAGTGTGCTTAGTTACAAGGCATTGATCCAGTAGCACTTTCTCCTTTAAAAACCTTTTCTTTGAAAATAGGAGGGTGTGTAGTATTGGGTTGGCCTATGGAAAAAATCCAAATGAACTTTTTGGCCAGCCCAATGTTTGAAAGCACACTAGATCTGGAGCCTAGTTCCTTCATGTATTTCTTCCCACCTCTCTGAGCCTCACCTCCCTCTATCAGACACATAATCTTTACTCTGCTTCTCTCACAGGCGTCTTGTGAGATTCAAATAAGATAGTGGGTGTATACTTACTTCATTAACTGTTAGACAAGCAGAAGAATTCATAACTATTTCATTTAAGTTTCAAACCAACTCTGTGGGCTGCACAGATCCTTATTGTCCTGTCTTACATTCTTGACTCTTTTGCCCTCTCCCTCCCTTCCATTCACTGAATATTTAGAGGCTGGATTATTATCAGGCACAATGTGTAGCTCAAGTAAGCACTTACAGAATCAGAAACAGGCTGAGAAAAGTGAAATTACACTTTTAAGCTCACACTGCTAGGTGTACAAGGAACTGGGACACCCTCCTTCTCCCCCTTCCCCTCTGCCAAGACCACATTGGCTGACCCAGAACACTCCCCTTCATTGGAATAAGAAATTGTTACTCACTTCTGAAAAATAAATCCTCAACCCTCTTAGAGACCCGTAAGGCAGTTGGTCCTGTTTTCTCCTTGTGACTGAGCGGCTGGGGATAGGGGGCATGGGGAGGGGGTGAGGCAGGCCCCTTGGACTTGAGTCCTCTGTGTGGGAACCTTTGCCGTGGTCGATGGCTTTCGGAAGATGTCTGTGTTTTCCCTCTCCCTCTCTCCCGGCCCCCCGTTTCTAATTTGCGAGTTATAAAAATGTGTCGACCCCAAATGCACCAGGTGTCTCCAACTTTCTAATTGAGCAAGGCAGACTCCTTTCCAGCCAAGAGCCTTGAAATATTTATCCACATTTTAGTTTCACTGAATTAATGCCTTAAGCTGGTGAGCAATCCAACTGAAGTCAATGTTCATTTCCTAAAGTGGTCCAAGGTCTGTGTGGTATTCAGACCTGAAAATGATGACTCGACTCCAGATTGCAAACTCCCCCGAGTGCACCCTGGAGATGGAAGGCAGCCCACACTGCTTTCTGATCAGTCAGCAGAAATGATCCTCTCGAGTTCAAGGTGGGCTCAGGATTGAAGCTGCCTTGAGATAAAGCAGATCAGGCTCATTCACCCCTGGGGGAAGGCCTCCACGCAGGGGGATGTGAAAGGGCCCTCTGGTCAGGGGAGACATCTGCTCCCCTTGGCTTTGGGCTGTACCAGTTGGCAGATGAAACTCTGTGCAAATGCTGGCCAGACCAAAATGGTGCCGAGACAGCCACAGTGTTGTTTAGCAGAAAAGAAAGGAAACATCTGTAAACCCTGCCTTGGTGCTGAGCGGGGACAGCCTGCGGCTTTTCCTCATGGGCCCACGGTGGGCCAGCTCCTGACTGATCAGAATGGTTCCCTGAAACAAATGCATTCGAAAGATATTTTCCATCCCCCTTACCCCCCCACAGGAAATTCTTGTGTTTAGTCATCCTTACTACATGGGCTGAGTCAGCAAGCTCTGCTTTAACCACAGCTGCTTTCAAATAGTAAGCTAAGAAGACCAGTTAGCCGGGTGAGGAGGCTTGGCTGAAACACTTGGACAGCCGGAGCTTCAAAATCAGATGGATACATGGGTGGACTGGCAAGTTGGGCCCTGCTCATTACCTTTGAGTCCTTCTGGGTGGGCCTCAATTACTTTTTAGTATGTTGGTACTACAGAACCAGAGAGTCTCTTAGATCCATCCTAAAGGAAATCAATTGTGAATATTCATTGGAAGGACTGATGCTGAAGCTGACGCTCCAATAATTTGGCCACCTGATGTGGAGAGCTGAATCATCAGAAAAGACCCTGATGCTGGGAAAGAGTGAAGGCAGGAGAAGAAGGGGACGACAGAGGATGAGATGGTTGGATGGCATCACTGACTCAATGCACATGGGTTTGAGCAAGCTCCAGGAGATGGTGAAGGACAGGGAAGCCTGGTGTGCTGTGGTCCATGGGGTGGCAAAGAGGCGGACGCCACCTAGCAATTGAACAACAACGTGGTGCAATGGCCTAAGATTTGGGGATAGGATTTAAATCCTGGGTCTGCTAATAATTAGCTCTCTGGCTATAGGGAAATTGTCCCCTCTCTCTGGATCTTAGCATTCTCATTCTTATAATCAAGCCTTGGATAAAACGACCTCTAAGGGCTTTTCCTGCTTGGATGGTCTATAACACAATCTAGGACAGATGGCCAGCTACTCTTTGCACAATTTACCAGGGAAAGACACTATATAACCTGTTTTGGGAATCTAGCCCAGTATTTTATCCATCTGTGGTAAAAATATCTTCCCTGGCTCTAACCACAATCTTTTTTCTCTTGTTTGGACCTCTGTGGACATGGAGTACCCCCAGGGAACATTCTTTTCTAAAGATGCTTTGTCAACTCCAAGAGCCTTCAAGTCAGAGTTCTGTTAAGTCCTCTACAAACTGGGGAGACAATTGCTTGGTTTAAATGACCACGCTTTCCCTCTCATGGCATAGATTCTCACCCTTTTTGGGGGTCATTATCACTGACTTGTGAATCTAAAGAGACTAAGACTGGGGTAGATGGACTATCCAGTGGGCAGTTAGCTCTGCGGATGGAAGAAATTCACCTTATCCAGAGCAGACACCTCCCAAAAGGTGACCTAGACCCCAGAGACGCATGACACATGAGAAAGGATAGCTCTGTATAACGTGACCCTTGCCACTCCTGGCTCCATACCTGGACATGGATGCCCGATGATGAAACTGGTTGGCATTTACTGAACTTAATAATGTTCAATGAACAATGTGTTGTACATTGTTCTAAGCACTTTAACATGCTCATCTGATCTCATTTAATCCTCACAACAGTATGATTATTAATCATATTTTATAGACTAGGAAACTGAACCACAAAGAGGTTCATTAGCTGCTCAAGGTTAAGTAGCTGCTATTCTAATCCATGGGGCTTCCTGGCTGGCTCAGTGGTAAAGAACCTGCCTGTGATCAGAAGATGCAGGAGATGCCATGGGTTTGATCCTTGGGTCGGGAAGATCCCCTGGAGGAGGACATGGCAACCCACTCCAGTATTCTTGCCTTGGAGAATCCCATGGACGGAGGAGCCTGGCAGGCTACAGTCCATAGTGTCGCACAGAGTCGGACATGACTAAAGCAACTGAGCATGCAGACACATATTCTAATCTAGGACTGCTAGCTTGGGGGTCTGCCCTGAGCCATCATGCTTCTGAGTGGACAAGCACCATGAGAGGACTAAACTGGTAACTATGTTTCTGGCTCTTGTGAGGGCTGCCCACCCCACCTTCCTTATATGCCTGCATCCCTTGTTAGTCACAGGGGCTTGCCCTGGCTTCTATGGCATTCTGTGTCCCTTCTACAGAGAATAAAGCTTTCTCAGGCAGTGATGCCAAATGTTGACTTTATGACACTCGATATGGGTTGTGCTTTCCTCTTAAAAGGGTCACAGAGGGAAAGAACACTATAGAAAATGGATATTCCCAAACTACAGAAAGTGCTGGAAAATGGCCACATTGTTCTGTGCTGGTAAGTCCATTAGATTTGTCAAGTGTCAGAGTTTGGGAAGAACTGACAGCTTGTCTGCTCAAAGTCCTTCATGTTATATATAACGAAGCCAAAGCTGAAAGAGTGGGATTAGACTCATGGGGACTGAGGGTTAGAGGGTTCTTCAAAGGTTGGGAAAGTGACAGAAATGACAGAGTTGGCCTGGTTTATAATTCCTCTTTGAATCAACCCTCCAAGGGAATCAGAAGGAGGGATTCACCCACAACAGAGCCACATCTTCCTGTGTGCTGCCCCATCCCCTGGCATAACGGGGATTCTGCAGCGTGGGCTTCAAATGCAGTGAGACATCATGCCACTGCCACATTCAGTTGGCCATGGTCCACAGCTAAATCGTAATGTCTCTATTATCTGTCTTAACACCAGACCCGCTTACAAAATGGATCTCATAGTGACAATCACAAACAACTCTGGGGAAAACCACTTCTGTTGAAAAAAACAGGTGATCAAAGAGTTTAGAGTGATGATTGTGATCCAAGGATCCCTCTCAAAGCTTATCATCATGAGAGCTCAAGAGAACTAGCTTACTTTTTCGTATTGAATGTGCAGACATTATTGAAATATTTTTCAGGCCAAAAGGCTTGTAAAGTATTATTTTAAAATGAATTTTATGGCCATATAAAATTTCACTGATCCTAACCGGGAGTCAGTGTGGAAAAACAGAAAGGACCTGAGGCTTTGTCTTTGGTTAAGCCGCCCAGGAATTGGCCCGAGGGAATGGTATCTTAATAGCTGTTTTCAAAGAAATAGTAGATCTTCTTCCATTCCCCAGTGTTAACCCACAATGTACTTTCCAGTTTCTTCCTCGTAAACTCAAAAAAGAAAAAAAAAAAGTACCAGAGTTTAAAAATAAAAGGCACAGAATTGGAGATTTGGCCTAATTTGCCTGCTACTGAATTTTACGTCAGGTAACACCTTATGAAGTGTCTTGTCTCCAAGGTGCAACTATAGCTGCACTGGAACAGATCATTCAAAGACCCACATCGTGCTTTGGGGTATAGTCTACTACTGCCTACTGACTTTCCCACGTGGTAAAGTTGGCCACACACCATCTTATAAATAACCAAATGAACTCCCCTTCATTTTATAGGGTAGCTAAAGCCTGATTACCTTTCACAATCAGCCAACTTCTTAATTCATCCCAGGTTGCAGCTGGGCTTCAAAAGCATGGAGGAGCTGTGGTTCAGGAGGGAAGGCAGAGGGTGGGAGACGGATAGGGCACATGTGGACGTGTACATGCCACACAGAGTCACTTCTGAAGATTTCTTATAGGTATTCAGTACTTCTAAGATAGGAAAAAAAAAACCCCGGCCTTTGTAGTGTTAGGGGATGACATTTCATTGCAAAAATAAATGATTTGGTCATTACCATTTCATGGTTGCTGGCAACCACCCTCCTCTGCTTTCTAACAATTTCCATTTTAGGCACTGACAGGCCCTTCAAAGTGATTCAGCCAAATATCCACCCAAAGTTGCGTATTTGGCAGTTTCATACTTGAGAAATCTGGGGCCTCTGGGCAAAAATGTCAGAAAGGGCTCCCTCCTTCTTTGTCAGTTGCAAAACAAACAGATCACCATACACAGTCACCGGGGCTCCTTGGGCAGCCATGCCGGAGGGAAGGGAAGGAGCGGAAGTTGTTGGCAGGGGCTGCCTCCTTGGCTCTGGCTCTTGCTCTTACTCTCCATTGCTGCTTGCGCTTTTCCTGAAGGCCAGAGCTGCCTCAATCCATCGTTAACCCTAACCAAGGTGAGGCTCAGTGTTTTGGCAAGCAGGCATTCCCCGCCCATGGCAAGCAATGAGCAGAGACGGAAATCACTGGGACGTGATTCTCTGAGGTCGGGGAGACTAGGAATCCTTTGGAAGCTTACCATATCAAACTGGCTGAACCTCCAAGCAGCCTGTCACCATGGATCCTCACTGGGTAACTTCCAGGTTGGTCTCTGGAATTCACTTGGGTCCCGGAGCCACCATAAGGCCTAGAGCACTTTGGTTTGTCCAGAGAGGGAGCAGCTCCCAGGTAGCCTCGTGCCTGCTCAGCAACTCTACGGGTCTTATTGCACAAAGTCCTTTCACACGTTTCCCTCAGCCTTAAAGGCTCTCTGCCTGGCTCTTTAAGCCACTCAGGGCTCAGTCTAAATGCTAGGCTACGTTGGCAAGACCATCCTGACTCCTCAGGCTGGGCCCCATTTGAATGTTCTCTTTCCGAGAATCTATTTTTTTTCCTGCTCACAGCACTTATGACTGTTTATAACTATGGATTTATTTGTGTGTTTGCTTGCTTAATGCTTATCTATCCTCTGACACAGTAAGCTCCATAAAGGCAGGGACCACCTTCATTTTGTTCAATGCTGTACTTCCCAAATGCCTACCACAGTGCTTGGCACATAGTAGATGCTCAATAAATACTTGCTGTGTGAATGAAAAGAACACTGGGATTCTGCTCACTAGTCCATTCAGTGGAAATTTAAAAAGCACACCTATTGTGTTCATGCACAGGTCTCTTGCTAAAACTTCTTTCATTTGACCACTTGTCTCTCTGGGGAGAGACAGCTAGCTATCTCTCAGCTACCTCCTTTCCCTGTCTGCTTCCTCCATTTTTTTGACCCATGATGCCCACAATCAGGTAGCTTTTTGGTCAGAGGCTAGGGATTTGCAGGTGGAACTGACTCTAATAGCAGTGTAACAAAATGTCACCTGGGGACCAGACTATGATGCTTAATAATAATACTTGAGTTTACTCTCCCTTCCCTTTGGGTGCTACTTTTAAGAAGTCTGAAAACAATGGCCAACGTTCTCAAAGCTACAAATAAAGTCAAATTCCTATAATGTCTGAAGACTTCCCTCCTTTCAGTTTGCCAGCCTTCCTTCTGGAAGCCTCTGTGTTCTTTATTAATGGCCACAGCCATCCTGTTGTTACACACTCCAGCTTAGCTCCTCCTCCTTTGAAATTAAGTAATGAAGAGAGATGAGTTACCAGATTTCCAACATTAGAAAATGATTCCCAAAGGGTTGCCAGGCCTTCGGTTCCCTTTCTACCTGTCGCTAGATGTGACAATATGGGTGTTCATTTGTTTTAGAAAGGAATGGAAGGCCCTGTGCTTTTTGATTATATGATTGATTGGTGACCAATCCATTTATTTCTGCTGTAATATATCATTCCCTAATGGTGCCAAGAAAGGTTTTCCTTTATCCCTAGTTTAAAATATTAATCATCTCAATGCTGAAAATCTTTTCAAAAAAGTCTATCACAATTTCAAATGTGTTTCTTTTAACCTGGAAATTCTATTGCTTGGAATTGATCCCACATAGATACCAGGATGCAAAGATGTATGCACATCCAGAGTGTTCACTGAAACTGTTTGTAAAGGTGGTGCTCGCATAGAATGGAACCCTGAGCAGTCACCAAAAGGGCAAGACAGATCTACATGTATGGTCACAGAGAGATCTCCAGGATGACCTAAAGGAAACCAGCAAAGTTTGGTGCAGTAGGATCCCATATGTCTTTAGAGTCTGTCAGTTCCTCCTCCCAGTCATTTCACCAAGTTCTTGCTTTTCATCTCCTCTTATTGGTTTAGGCTCCTAACTGGATCCCTAATCCCAGGGTTTCTCTTTCCAGTTCATCTTTCCCGCCAACTGGAACAAGTGTTCTAGAACATCACTTTTGTCAGCTCTCTACTGCCAGAGGGAGAGTCCCAAGAAACCAAGCCCTTATGATGACAGAGGCAGGATGGTGGAGTGTTTCCATGCTCTGGAATGAAGGGAGACCTGGATTTGAGGGTAGCTTCTATCGCTGACTAGCTGTGTGACTTAGGGCAAATGAATCAACCTCTCTGAGCCTCAGTTTCCTCATCTGAAAAGTAGTGACAGGGTGGTTGTGAGGATGAAATGAGAAAATCACATGAAGAGCTCAGCATGGTGCCTGGCACATAGTAAGCACTCAATAGATGGTAGCTGTTATTATTATTACACCAAAAATTGGGTTATTTGAAGTTCTCTGAGAAATGCTTTGTAACTTTGTAACACCTTTCAGGTGGAGAAGGTTTGTGCATTTCCTTCATGTTTACTGGGCATCTAGTACTCAAGGAGCCTGGTGGGCTACAGTCCATGGGGTCACAAGGAGTTGGATACAACTAACACTAGTACTCACTGTGTACAGTAAGGCTGCCTTTTGTCCATTTTTCCTGATATACACTACAAAGGCTGCCCCTCTCATACTCTAGAATCTGGAGGACATGTTTAAGTCCTTTGGATCCATGGCCTTCTGGAGTTTCTCTATAAACTTTGATCATATGACATCCCTTCTATGCCTTCATCTTCCCTAGCTATTTTGCTCTAATATTTTCTGCCTGGCCTCGTAGGGCATCCTCTCAGTGCCTTTGGCCCTTTCTCGGCTTCTTTAAGACTTTCTTAATGGTTGCCTGTTTTGTTTCTCTTCCCTGGGATTAGGTGACTATTTTACACCACACAAATTCTTTAAAACCAAAAGGTCTGTTAGCTGTTGCTATGGAATGAAAGAGCATGCCAGTTCTGTTTTTTTTTTTTTCCTTGTAGAATGCTAATTTTATGCTGTTATTGTGAAAGGGCAGTCATGCTTTTATATTCCATTTTGACTTCTGCCTCTTTCAGCTGGGCTCCCAGAGCGGAGTCATGTCTCAGCTCTGCCTGGGTTTCATTTCACTGTTGACCTTGGGCATATCAAAAACACTCCTGTACCTGTCTCGTCAGTGAGCTGAGAGTGTTGGATCATGGTTCCTAGTGTGTCTGCCAGCTCAGATATGAAGTTCTTCTACGGTATGGATGGGGTCCTGAAGGCAGTGAACAAGGCTGAAGTTCTCTCATTAATCCCCATGCCAGTGACTGGGCTGAGATGGCTCAAGTTGAAGTTAGCTCTTCTAAGAACCCAGCTTTTGAAAATTTTTCTATTGTATATTAAATGTCAAAAGAATTGGGTTTTCCTTTCCTCCAGGCCTCACCTTAGAACAGCAAGCTCTAACCCACACTTATGCTGAGAAGAACTGAACACACTGACCTCTGGTTAGATCTGATTACAAAGGACATTTCTCTCATCAACACCTCTGTTCCCAGGATTGCCATCCTCGTATGCTGACATCCCTTGATATTTTCCAGGCGAATACCGAATGGTTGATTATTTGCCCAGATGATTTTAGCATGCCCTCACTCGGATTTTGCCTCCAAAGTCTTTTTATTGAGAATTTTTATATTAAACATACACTAAGTCTCAAGCTTGATTTTAACTGATCCCACATGAAGGAATGATTTTCAACTCATAACACATGAGGAACATCTGTTCTGCTTATTTGCATTCAGGCGGCACCGTTATTATTATTATAGAAGCTGACTGTCGAGTATCAATATTTGTCTCTTTCAGTTCCATTGAACTTTCTGGAGTGCCACTCCCATTGGTGGAGCTTTGAAACATACATCCTGGAGTCTAGAAAACAGTGGGACAATACCCATTTTCCTTTCCCTTTCCCCCAACTTTGGCTAGTGAACTTGAGTCAGGCCCTGACTATCTCTTAGATACGTGATTGGGCATGGGAGTCTGTGTCAAATGCAGCCAGAGTCAAGTTCAAAAGTCCAGACATCAGGCGTACAGCCTTCAAGGCTGCCTCATGAAGGCCACCCAAGACCTTTGTTTACAGTGATCTGATCTTCAGTCCCAGGGGAAGCTTGATTGAGTTGAGTTATACCTCTCTGAAGCCTCCAGATGGGTCATGAAGGAGAAAGTCTTTGGACCACAGGTTCTCATCTTTGATGTCAGGGCACTCTGGTGTCTGACAATCAGTTAGTATTTGTTTCTAATAATCAAATACCAAAGCTTGTATCTGATTTACTTAAGAAAATAAACTCAAGTGGATTCAAGAGTTTCTTTATAAATAACTGTCACTAACATTCCCATATGCTGTCATGAGTAGGAGAGAAAGGGGTGGGGTCATATTCCGAGAAAACTCTGGGTATGCCCAAGGGCATGTGAACATAAGGGGTGCTCATGCCAGGCTCCTATCCCTGGCAGCACAAGGGTATTTTAACAAGGGCCTCATGAGATTATTCCCTTGCCTATGGGGTCTTAAAGGCAAGCAAGATGGGGCAGGCAGCACATACCACAAAGGCAGTAGGCTGGCTCTAACTAAGCAGATTGGCTCAAAGTCGGGCTAAATTCATGATGAATAATGGGAGGACTTAAGTTGGAATCTTAACTTTAATCTACTAGTATGACCTTGCCTAAGTCACTTAATTTCTCTGTGCCCCAGACTACTCACCTTTAAAATGGGACATTACTATTACTTCCTTCAGGAAGTTGTGAGGATTACACAGGGTGGTACAAATAAATCACCCAGCATGTGACTTGAGTGAGCTAAGTACTGTATTCCAAAAAACATAGCAGCTGCTGCTACCTGGCATGCATCTGAGGTTGGAGTCTCATGCCTATTATAGCAACTAGCACATGGAGGTACTGAAAAAATGATGGCTTGACACAAAGGGCCACATACTGTATGAGTCCACTTATATGAAATATTCAGAATAGGTAAATCCATAGAGACAGAAAGCAGATTAGTGGTTTCCAAGAGCTGGGGGTGGGGGGATGGGGAATGACTACTTACGTAGTGGGTATTGGGGTCGCCTTTGGGGGTCATGAAAATGTTCCAGAACTAGACAGAGGTGATGATTGCACAACATCGTGAATGCACTCAATGCCACTGAATCATGCACATTAAAATGGTTACATTTTCTGTTATTTGTATCTTACCACAAAAAATTCACTGGCTTGGATTTAGCACTTTCCTCTCTTTTGTGGGTCTCTAATTTGCAGACAGCTCTGAGCCAGTACACACACGGAGGCTGATCATCAGTACCTGCCTCTACCCCATGGCAGGCTGGAGGCACGGCTCTGGTGTGTGCACACTCTAGGCAGATGCCCCGCAAGGTGCTGGGCCCTTGCACTCATCTCATGCCAGCTGGTTGGTCTGGTGGCTCTGTTGGCCTTGTCTGCCCCTGACCTGAGCCCATGTAAGAGGAGTAAGAACAGTAGGAAAGATGCCAGCAAGAACCAGAGGATTAGGCTGAGGCCCAGCAGAAATAGTGGTGTCCAACTCAAAGCCAAC
Source organism: Ovis aries (assembly GCF_016772045.2). Lineage (NCBI taxonomy): Eukaryota > Metazoa > Chordata > Mammalia > Artiodactyla > Bovidae > Ovis > Ovis aries. The sequence goes on along the minus strand of NC_056080.1, from coordinate 100,417,104 downwards.
TGTTTCTCAGTCAGGCCACTCAAAGCTGAGCAGCCCCAGTGGGAGCCACTGGCAACTCTGCTCTCGGAAAAGGCCACTGTCCACATGGCTGTGGGGAGCCCAAGGGGGTCATGGGATTATTAGGCCTGCACTGTACCCTCCTTGAGCAGACATCCAATGCTCTAAATGCCAAGATCCTTGAGCTACTACCAGGAATGTCCCTGGAGTGAGTTCATCTGGGGGGGGATTGAGGGACCAGTTCCAATTCAGGGTCTAGAGGGTGACCGGTTGCATTTGAGATTTGTTACCCAATAAAAATCTCTGCTAAAGCCCAGGACTGAAATAACTCAGCTGGGCTCTGGACTCAGCAGGGACCATTCATTAGCTAACACTTCTCATCTGTGATAGTTACAGACAGGTTTTTTCATGCCCCCCAAAATGGGCTTCAACGTTGCAGCTGGCAGACAGCTGTGGCCTCACAGTGTTTACATTACCCAGACGAATGCAGTCTGTGTAGGAGACACAGAATGAATCTGATTTAGCTTTTGGAAAATGGGATTTTAAAAAGTTCCGTGGTTTTCTCTTGCCCCTCCCTTCCTGGACTGCAGAAAGTCTGAGGTGGAACGAAACAGGCACAGCTAGGAAAAGAGGACTCTTGTTTCTTAGGCTAACGCTTTTCTTTGTTTGGGACTTCTTTGTTTGACACCTCCAGGTGGTGGGCACTGAGTTGAGACCGTAGGATTAAGACGACCAAAAGTCAGGCCATCACTCTGCAGCATAGTCTTACTGGGTCAGCACGAGCTCCCTAGGGCCTCAGCACAGCTGGCACGGAGACAGCTGGACAAAGTCCCCTCAGCAATGGTCTAGTCCCCTTCATTCTAACTGTGAAAAGAACAGAAGACCAGGGTCTCTATAAACAGCTGGATCCATGACCAATTGCCCACAGAATGGGAGCAGGGGCTGGTTAATACTACATGGGTCTGTAGGACCTACCACACCACCTCGTGAGGAAACTACTCCAGTTCAACTCAATAGCCATTTTGTTTTATTTCCTCCGTCATTGTTAAGATGTCCAAGTCCTGTGCATTCTTCCTTTGAAATGCATCTGACATCCTCCCTTCTCAGTCACCATTGCTACTGTTTGAGGTCAGGGCCATATTTCCTCATGTCTGCACTAGGGCAACATCTTTCTAAACAAATCTCCTCTCCCCAGCCTTCTCCCGATGGCTCTTCCAAATATCTAGCCTTGTATCCCAGCCTATCTTTTCCAATTCCCATCTCATTCCATCAAGAAATATTTCCTGAGTGCCGACCATGGGTTAAACTCTTTGCTGGGCCTTAGGGAAAAACACATCAACCAGACATAAGCTCTTCCCACAAGAAAATCAGTTTGAAGGGGAGAACTCTAGCAGGGAATCACAGGAAAGTGTGAAAAGTGTTAGGACAGGGCCCAGGGGATTATGGGAGCCTAGAGGAGCACACTTCAACCAGTGTTGAGGGGAGAGGGAGGAGAAGACATCCCTGACCTGGTTTTCACTTGGCCACTCACCTCCTCAAAACCCTACATTGCTGTCACAATCTGTCTCCAACTTTCTCTGTCAATCAAATATGCCATGACTCCCTTCAAAGAAATCTCTATTCCAGAAAGGCTGTTATTCAACATATAGAAACTCTGCTACGTCCTCAGCTTTGCCCCTGCCCTCAGCTATGATTTGTCTTATTTGGGGCTGGATGGCAGCCTGTTGGATGGCATTGTGTCTTCCCCTTCCCTCCAGCAATAGCACAGTGCCTGGCCCACAGCGTCTGATGACTGGTGACTTACTAAGCACACTTTCTTTTCACTAGGGTGCTAATCTGACTCTCACAAGCAGGATACATGATTTGACCTCTATTAAACAGGGCTATCAGAAAAATCTGTGAATGCAGATGAAGGGGTTTAGAAAACTGCTGATAAATTTCGGTCACACTGTCCCCAGCTTTGTCCTGACCTCCTAGAAAAGAGAATGTTATCGATAATCAAGTGGAGATTAGCAGTTTGAAAAGCTTCAGTAGGCGTAGAGTTGGATGTATTTTCTATTCTGATTTAAATATTTAGCCTGATTTGTTTTGGGCTTCATTTTTTTTTTTTTTTTTTTTTGGTCCCAGGCCTGTTGGTCAGGGCTAATTTGTACAGCTGCTTTTTCGTTTGGTTTCTTCCAAGAAAGCGAGAGGAAATAAGGTTGCCAGAAAATTTGCAGTTACCAAGGTTTTCCTAAGATGAATATTATTTTTCTCTTCTAATACTGCCAAATACAGTATAAAGAGAAGCATGTGATCATTCCACAAATTTAGCTGCACCAGGGGTCAAATCCTGTACTCTATCCACATCCTGATGTTGGGAGACCTATACTGCACATTTCCTGACCTGCTCTTTAGTCAACCACATTTCCAGACTTGAACTATGTTTCCAAAATTGTAAATTCACCCTGATTTTGAGCTTGGATTCTCAGACTGACTCCTCCTGGATTTCAGCAGGAAGTGTCCAAGGGGCTGCTTTGGTTAGGACAGGGACAAGAGAGGCAGTGGAGAAGCTGGGCAGGAGAAAGAGCACTGGAGAAGGAGTCTGGAGTGTCCGGTTCTGGTTCCTGCTCTGCCACTGACTAAATGTGTGGCTTGGGCAAATCACTTCCCCCTTTTGAGCGTCTCCATGCGGAGGGTTGGAGTAGATAAGTGCCAAAGTTCTTTCCTGTCCAATATTATTGGATCCTGTGACTTTGTGATGGATGCTACTGTAAAGCCTAATAAGAAAATGCCAAGGCCTGATGGGTATTACCAAGGCTTCTCTCCCCCATCCCCAACCAGGGCTGCCCTTAGGAGGCATTTGCCAAAGCTGGTGCTTGGGCAACCTGAGAAGACTGAGAAGAATGGCCTGGAAGAAGGCACCCATGTTCTTACTAAAGCAACGCCAAGTCTAGCCTGGATAGCTGGTACTGAGTCCTGGCTACTTTTTAAAACAGCTTTATTGAAATATGATTCACATACCATACAAATCATCCATGTACAATGTATCATTCACTGATTTTTTAGTATAGTCACAAAATTATACAAACATCACCGCAATCAGTTTTAGAACATTTTCAACAGCCCATGATTCAAGAAGCCCTGTAACCTTTAGCTGTCACTCCCCATCTCAAATGCCCTACCTTGTCCAGTCCTAGGCAACCACTAATATTTATGTTTCTATGCATTAACCTGTTCTGGATATTTCATAGACATGAAATCATACGATGTAGTCTTTGTGTCTGGCTTCTTTCACTTAGCAAACTGTTTTCAAGGTTCATCTGTGTTGTACCATGTGTCCGTCCTTCATTAGTTTTATGGCTGAATAATATTCCATTGTAAGGATATACCACATTTTGTTTATCTATTCATCAGCTGATGGACATTTGAATGGTTTCCACTTCTTGATTATTATGCAAAGTCCAATATTATTGGACTGCTATGAACCTTCACACACAAGTTTTTGTGTAGACATTTGTTTTCAATTCTCTTGGGTATATAATATACTTAGGAGTAGAACTGTTGGGTCATATGGTGACTCTGTGTTTAATTGCTTGAGAATTCCCAGACTGTTTTGCAAAGTGGCTGTACCATTTTACAATCCTACCACCTGTGTATGAGGGCTTCAATTTCTGGAGGCTACTTTTTAATCTTGACCTATTGGTAGAGAATACCTTCCAACACAGATGACTCTGGAAGAGTTAGACCATATAATGTTAAGCTTTCAAAGGGATAATTCTGATAAGCAAGTCACCTCCATTTTGTTATATGGTAGTTGAATCCTAGGAGAAGATGATTTGGGGGAAGCCATTGTTGGCCTTTGAAATCTATAGGAATTCAGTGGAAACCCTTCCAGGATATCTGATAGAATGACTTGTAATAAGATGCCATGGGTTTGCAGTGGGCTTATATAAGTTTTAACCCTTTAAAGGATACTTTCTGTGTTAGATCATTTTGAGGGTAGAGGGAGTTGAGGGACTTTTGGTCTATCTGCCTACTCAGTTTCAGTGTCAACCTGTCCTACCTGGGAGTTGGGGCAGGAACAAAATAAGTCGAACAGGAGCCCAGTGCTTTAGGTGGGGTGAAGATATGCACTGGTTTGCCCCGGATGGTCCCAGTTTACACCTGGTATCCCAGTATTATGAATAGCACTGTGCTTCACCCTTCAAAGTGTGACAATAAGCTGTATGTCACCTCAGGTTTAGACCACAAACATGTAATGCCCAGAATCACGTTCAGAGCTATAAAGGCTAGAATGTCACATCTTGATGAGCTTATATCTCACAACGATAAAGAAAGGGTCTCTCACTAGACTGAAGGTAGGCTCCAAAATGACAGAGTGAGCCAGCACTGTACACAATAAAAAACAAACGCTGATGAGATTCAAAGTGTAGAAAAGTGCATTTTGGAGGAGGGGTGGGATGTTTGGTGGGGATGGAAGTTAATACAGTGGAGGTGTCCATGGATGAGGTGAAGCTTAAAGAGAACCTTGAATGAAATATAGGATGTGCATGCTCCAAGTTCCCTGACAGACCAAGGTCCCGAATAGCCTTTATCCTTGTTCTAATTAAAAGGCGCTGTGCTCCCTTGTGCTTGGGCAGACAATTCACATGACCTCCCAGCTCATTTGGCAGCACTTGGGAGAAATCTGGCCTTGCAATCAGACTAAATGATGTGTTACCCTACACTTAATCTCCACCATCCATCAAAATCCAGAGGCCTTGGCCTCAGCCCTCGACAAGAGGCCCACAGTACCTGGGTAGGATTTCATCCAGGGAATGAATGCAAAGCCCCTAATTCTCCATCCATCTCAGCCCTCTGTAAACAGTTAAAGACTGCAGCCAACAGCAAAAGAACTGCCAACCCAAATGAAAGCAGTGAGTCAGCAAAATAAAGACAGATGGCAATGGATTAACTGTAGCATAGGCAGCAAGAAGTAGACCCTTCTTCATTCTGATCAGATTGCCTCCCCTCAATTTTGGGCGATGTAGTGCTCACACACAGCCCCTCGTGAGTTATGCTGGGGGTGAGAGAAAACGTTTGCTGCACACAGGGTGAGAACACTGCTTCAATCCACTGTCTCCAGGTGGTCCAGGCACGGAGCAGGGGATAGAGAGGACAGGACACACGGGAAGACAGTCTCTTCTGCTTCCTTTGTCACAGGGCCATTTCCTGAGCTGGCCTCATTTTCAAGCATTCTGCCCCTTAACCATGCTTTTTACACCACATAGTCCAGCTGTGGAAATACCATCACTATCACCATAACTTGTCCTGCTCTTGCCAATCTGTTTAATCAAGCTCAAAGTTTGGAGAAGTAAAAGGTTGAAACTCAGTTTAAAAATAATGTTTGCAATTGTATGTGAATTTTTCTTATCCATGTGTATGATTATGAATCCCTAGCATTGTGCTTCCTAGAGCACAGGAAGTGCTCAGTAAATGTTTGTTGAGTGAAAGAATGGAGGAATGGGAGCATTGACACAAAATGTGGCCTGAAGACAAGAAACAAGATAGGGCATCCCTGAAGTGAGATCCTTTATGTAAATATCTTTTTTTATTCAATCAAGAAATCAGTCAATAAGCATTTCCTAGCACTGCCCCATCCAAGTACTCAATACTTTGTGCTCACCCATCCCCTTAGCTACACCAACATTTTCTCAAGACTTTCTTCAAAAGGCCATCTTCTTAAACTGACCTATGTCTTCTTTCACCTAGCATAATGTTTTCAAGATTCATCCAAGTTGTAGCATGTATCAACACCTCATTCCTTTTTAAGGCTGAATGACATTCTATTGTATGGATACATCACACTTTTAAAATTCATTCATTGATCAATGGACTTTGGGTTGTTTTCACCTTTTAGCGATCATGAGTAGTGAGGCCAAAGCCTCTGAATATGTGTGTACATGTACTAGTTTGAATTCTTGTTTTCAGTTCTTTTCAGTGTATATCTAGGAGTGGAGTTGTGGGGTCATATGGTAACTTTGTTACTAAAAAGGTAATGTTTAACTTTTTGAGGAGCCACCAAACTGTTTTCCTGCTCTATTATTTTAATACCTTCAAGGATGAGTAAACACAACAATAAAAGTGACCAATTCAAAGTCACCAGCATCTGTGAAGCTGACATAAGGATCTCTGGGTTTTTGGCCCATGATTCTGGGGGCTGCCTCAGGATTCTAAAGTATTGTCACTAATGTTGACACTTAATCCTCTTTCCTTTCATCATTCCTCCTCTCCTTCTTTCATTCCTTCATTTAACAAATATTACTTGAATGCCTACAGACTTTGAAGCAGTGTTCTAGATATTGGGGGTACAGAGATAAAAGACAGGCAGTTTCTGTCTTTGAGGCCACCGAAAATGCTGAGGAGATGGGACATGTTCAAGTCAAGTCAAGCCAGGAGAGTTCCAAATGCAGACAGAGTGTCCCATATAGACATCAGCCTAGGGGATCAGCTCCTCAAGGGCAGAGCTGTGTCCTGTTCATTGCTACATTCCTAGAGCCTAACATGGTGCCTATAACACATGTTACAGGCACCATGTTAGGAAAGCAACCTGTCAGCAAAGCAACCTCAGAAAGGTCTGAAGTAGTCTGCCTGGCAACATCAGCCCATCACCTTTTCTCAGCACCCTAGGTCCCACATTGTGCCCTGTGGGCCATCTCTCTTCATTGAGTTCTATCTTTGATAGGTGGCACAGAGTGGGTGTACTTTGAGTCCTGCTTCCTCTGACTTCCCTTCAATTTCAGAATGAGTTCTCTTTCAAAAATGTCTGTATATTTTTAGTTTCATGATCCCTTCTTCAAAGAGGAACCCAGATTAGGCAAGGAAGTGAGACCATCTTTCTCAGGGAGTAAGTTCATGGTGAGCAGGAAGACGCTCTATCACCACTTTGAGTTTTGTTTCTAGAAATCATCTTCTATCAGACTGTAGCTTGGGGTGGAAGTGGGGGCTGAGAGGTAGGCAAGAGCTGGCTCTCATGTTTATGGTATTCCATGATTTTGGTATGCATCTCTTTCAGTTCGGCTTATGTTCTGCTTTCTTTGGACCTGACTGCTAACCACAGAAGTTTCCAGAAGAAAACCTAGAGCAGCAATGCATGGACGTTGCCAATTTCATAAACTACTACTTCAGTGCATATTCTCAAAACACCTCCTAGACACAAGTAATTAAAAAACTGCAAGATCAATGGTAAATAAAAGGAGGGAATTGAGGGGAAAGAAGAAAAAGATGGAAAGGTATTTCAAATTAGATTGGAAACAAGAAAATGGAAGTGTGGGATGAGGTTCCCCCCCATACTCACTGCAGAGAAGGAAAGGGCCCCTGTGCAGGAAAGCTGCTTTTAAATGGAAAAGCCCTGGGGCAGCCTGTAGACCTTTAACTTCAGTTAGCCTCAACTCCTTTAATGGGTAACTCTTGGCCTTGTCTCCTTTGGGGTTAAACCTTCTATATCCATGCTGGAATGCAGGGCTGAAAGGGGAGGGCGGGGTGAGGGGGGAAGACTCTTTCTTAGGTGATGGCCATTGGAATTACACATTTGAAGGGTTTTGATTCTTCAAAAATCAAGAAAAGCAGTTCTATCAAAATTAATTGTTTTTCTTTTTTTTAATACCTGAAAGGGTAGGTGAAGAAGGTGCATGGGATGAAGATGTACAAACCTCTAGTTATAAAATAAATAAGCCATGGGGAGGCGATATATATCATCAGCATAGAAAGTCAATAACATTCTAATAACTTTGTATGGGGCTGAGAGTTAGTAGACTTATTGTGGTGATCATTTAATAATGCATGCAAATGCCAAATCACTATGGAGTACATCTGAAACTAACAGAACATTGTACATCAATTATATTTCAATCAAAACAAACAAAGATCCCAGACCTCATGTACCAGACTGGTGGGAACCTCTCTGTTAGATCTGCCTGCCAACTCATGGAGTGCTACCTCCAATAAAACTTCCATTTGAATTCCTACCAGGGAAGCCAAGTACTGTGTTAAGCACTTGGAGGTACAATTATGAACCAGATACGGTCCCTGCCCTCAAGGAATTTACAATCTAATAGGGGAGAGACACAAGCAGACAGCTAATTATAATGTAGAATGATGAGTGCTGGAAGTTTCTGGGGGAGGACAGAGGATGAGCATTTAAATCATGCTGGAGGGTCAGGGAAGGTTTCTTGAAAGAAATGATGCATAAACTGAAGAATGAGTAGGAGTTAGCCAAGTGAAAGGGAAGGAGGAAAGATAGTCCAGACAGATGGGCTTTATAGGAATAAGGCTTGCTAATAGAGATTAAAGCAAAAATTTACAAAATACACAGTCACAAAAAATGGAAAGTTGATCTATACAAACAAAAGCTGGCTCTTTGAAAACACCATTAAAATAGGCAACGTTAGCAAGTTTGTTAAAAAAAATAATAAACCACTCAGGAGTAAAGAAGAGATAGAGGGAGAGGGAAAAAAACAAAGAGGGGAAAAGAAAAAAAGAGAACTACATTTCAAGTGCATTAAAAACTGTAGGAAAACTTAAATATTCTTAGTAATTGTGTCAGTCTTGGTATATGTATAAAGTTATAAATAATTGGCATTTTGTATTAATATTTATGCCAATAAATTTGGAACCTAGATGAAATGGATTGTTTTCTAGGGGAATATAAATGACCAAACTTGGTTTGAGAAGAAGGTGAAAATCGGACTATGCCAGTAAACTAGAGAAGAAATTGAAATAGAATAAAAAATGCCAAAAAAAAATAAAAAAGCATACACCTCAACCTTCTTGACACACAAAGATTTTAAAGGTAAATTGTACCAAACCTTGACAGGACATCCTCTTATCAATCAAACAAACTGCTTCAGAACATTGAAAAAGATGGAAAGCTTCCAATTTATTTCCCCAAACTATCATCATAGTAAGTCGCTGGCTCAGTTGTGTCTGACTCTTTGTGAACCCATGGTCTATACAGTGCATGGGATTCTCCAGGTCAGGGTACTGGAGTGGGTAACCTTTCCCTTCTCCAGGGGATCTCCCCAACCCAGGGATCGAATGAACCCAGGTCTCCCACATTGCAGGTGCATTCTTTACCAGCTGAGCCACAAGGGAAGCTCAAGAATACTGGAGTGGGTAGCCAGGGGATCTTGCTGACCCAGGAATTGAACCAGGGTCTCCTGCATTGCAGGTGGGTTCTTTACCAACTGAGCTATCAGGGAAGCCCAACTATCATTATACAAATACCAAATTGTACGAAGACAGAAAAATGACACTATACAAAAGCCCTAAATAAATTATTAGCAAATCAAATCCTGCACTTTTGAAAAAGAAGAATATAATAGAATCAATTGGGTTTAATCCCAGAAATGCAAGGTTGGTTCACATTAGAAATAATATCAATGTAATTCATTCTATTTGCATATTAAAGGAAAAAATGATATGATCATTTCAATAGATACAGCAAGAATATTTGACACACACAGCACTCATTTGCTCTTGGAAAGCTCTAAGAAAACTACAAATAAAAGGAAATTTTAATTTGATGAAGACTATCAGAAACCTACAGAAAATTCCTTTCTTAAAGAGGTAACAAACATAGCAGAGTTATTCAAAACAGTCTCTGAAGCTAGAGTGGAGGTTTGACTCTCCGTTCTGCCACTTACTAACTGTGTGGCCTGGGGTAAGCTACTTACCTTCTTTGCGCTTCAGTTTCCTCATCTATAAAATGGAAATAATAATAATACCTATCTCATAACTTTGTTCAGTTCAGTCGCTCAGTCATGTCCGACCATTTGAAACCCCATGGACAACATGCCAGGCTTCTCTGTCCTTCATTATCTGCCAGAGTTTGTGCAAACTCATGTCCATTGAGTTGGTGATGCCATCCAACCATCTTATCCTTTGTCATCCCCCCTCCTCTTGCCTTCAATCTTTCCCAGCATCAGGGTCTTTTCTAATGAGTTGGCTCTTTGCATCAGTCACTATTTTCTGCTAGACATTTCTATTTGCATCTCAAATTGAACATTGAACATTGAATCCATTTCCTTTCCTCCATTCCTGCTTTTCCTTTTGACTCCCATTTTGCTGTCAATGGCACCACCGCTTTCCAAGTCATCTAGACTCAAAGCTTTGGAACTCTTTTGGTCTCTTCCTTCTTTCATTTCCCATATTCAATTACCAACTCTATCCAGTTAACCCCCTCCCAATATTTTCAAATGTTTTGTAATCTCACTCTCATGTCTCTAGTCCAAGTCCATATGAATACACACCTGATATAGTAGATATCCCTCAGTCCCTGCCTAAGTCACTAAGCACACCTCCAGGCCAATCTTACTCTAAGACCACTATCCCCAAATCATCCTCTTGCTTCAGAGTCTCTGCTGGCTTCTCACTTCCTGTTATATCCAGTCTATCTCCTTTGCTTGGTTGTCAAGGCTTTTCACCACCTAGCTGCACCTAACTTAACAAAGTGCATTTTTTCCTAGTCCTTTAACGTGTATCCTCTGCTTTGGTAAGACCATTATCCTCAGCATCCTCACACACCTCCTTTATTTTTAAATTCAGTGACTTTGTTTAATTCCATGCCTTGTATTGTTCTGCTCTCTCTCTGAGTGTCTCCAAACCACCCATTCTTCAATGATCAGCTTCAATAGTGCCTGAATGATGCCATTTGTTAAACACTTAACTATGTGCTGGGTACTGTGTTCATTTAATCTCAGCAACTTAATGTGATAGCTGTTTATTAATTTTCATCCCATTTTACAGATAGGGTATAGTGATTTGTCCAAAGTTTCCATTGCTAGTAATGGTGGATCTGGAATGCAAAGCCATGTTCATTGCACAACCCCAGAGCTCATGCTTTTAACCACCCTCCTCTGTTCGGACTCTGAGATGCCCCCTCTGGCTGCATTCACTGTTTTGCCTGATATGTACTGTTGTCTGGTGTGTACAAGTTTAGCTCCCAGCAAACTGTAAGTTCCTGGAAGTCGGGGTCCACATCTCATACTTCTCTGTGCCTCCACAATCGGCACTTGATCAGTTGGTAAATTTGGATCAAACATAGCTAGCATCCAGTCTTCAAGAAAGAAGGTTTGAGTAGCTTGAGGGTAACATAAGCCCTCCCCATTCAAAAGCCTATGCTCTAGAAAGGGAGGGGAGGGATAGAATTACTAAATTTTTTTGAGATTGCCCCCCTGCCCCATCATGTCACCCCTGATGATCAGGAATCTCTCTGCCTAGTTTAGTTCAATGTTGCAGGAAAAATCTCCCCTTTACATAAGGATTAGGCTGGGCCAGGTTTTGTTAGCATGTGAAAATGCAGCCAAATCTGTCAAGTTACAATTGTGCAAAATCTGAGTCCTGGGCATCTTCCAAAAGTGAGCCCAGGGAAAACTAATAGTTGTCCTACCTACCTCACAGGGTCCTGGCAAGAATCAAGTGAGATAATGGATATGAGCACAGTTTGGAAAGTAGCAATGAAAACAGCTTGCTGCTTGAGCCTGGAGCAGAGCAAGCAGAACTCTTTGGTGATATCAAGGCCATGGCCAGGTGAAGGGTGGGGGCGCTTCAGAAATTCTTGGACTCACCATTTCCCAAAGGCTGAACAGCTTTGCTTTCCGGCAATTCTTGGGAAAATCCACTTTATCATGAGGCTCCTTCAGCTCCATGTGAATTTATCCTTGACTTCCCTTTTCCTTTTTCTAATTACACTTACTCAGCTAGTCCACAATACTCTGGGGGCTTCTGAAAGATAAGCTAACTTTCCCTCCTTTTGGTGCATTGAAAAGACAGCATTTTGCTAGTGGTTTACATTTAGCTTTCAAACCTCTCTCCAAGGTCAAGAGCAAGTGATGAGGGAAAAACACACTCAGGTCGCTATCTCCTGTGGATCATCTATATATGATAGCAGCCACTGGATGTTAATAAATAAATAAGGAACGCTTCTCTGTTTCCCCTGGAGAGACCAAATTTCCTCAAATTCAAGTGTTGGAAGCCTCAAGAGAATTTAGGAGTCGAGGTTGGAATAAAGTTGGAGGTAAAAGAAGAGACTTTTGTAAGAGACAAAGTTTGGGTTCAAAGGATTCTGATTCTGAAAGTGAAGGGCTTTGGGGGGAGCCAGGGGAGAGTGAGCTCAGCTTGGCCAGAGAAGAGGAGAAAGCGCCGACTGTGCAGGGACTGTAGCCAAAGGGCTCTGGATGGAGAATAGACCTGGCTTGCAGAGGTAGCCAAAGGTATTCTGACCAGGGAATTGAGCAAGATTTATCACCTAAGTTGGCCTAGACTGGACAGAGCTTGGCTTTGAGTCTGTTTTATGTGTTGGGCATGCATTCATCCCTCCCTTCTGTAAGAGCCTTCAGATATAGAGCCATCACTCTCAGGGAAATGGGGACAAGGGGAGTTTGTCAGGAGTGGGGACAGAACCTGAGAAACCAAGCTGCGAAAGTACCCCTAAGCCTCTGAAGGCAGCCTTACAGGCAGGAAATAGCAGCCTCCACTCCCTCCCAAGCTCCTGGGCCACTGGCTACCCTATCGGATTTGAACAGCGCACACCCGGCAGACTTGGCAGCTGTCCAGGAAGCTCAGCACTGTATCCCATCCTGTGAACTCCTAGGTCCCAGCTTCCACGTACCATATACCATCTCTCCATGTTCGGTTCAAGAACACTGATCCGTATGAGCTGAGCTGCGGCACTGAGCTAGGGGAACACTGTGTGTGCGCGTGTGTGCATGTGTCTGTGCACGTGTGTGCATGTGTGTGTGTGTGTTGAGGGGTTTCCAAGAGGCCCCAGCCTCAGCCTCTCTGAGTGCAGGCTTCAGAGGGTGCCTGTGCCTGTGAACTTTGCTCGACTGTGACTGCTGGAGGGAGAGAGATGAGAGTAGGCTCCCGCTGGTTCTGTCCCACACTCCCCGTTATGATAGGCAGTGAAGCAAATCATTTGGGCAATTGCCTGACCTTAATGGGATAGAAAGGGCTCCTCTCTTGCCTGCAAGGAACATCCAAGTATGTGCTTACTGTTTAGTTTTCCTGGAAAAATAATTTCTCTGGCAAGCTCAGGAGGGTGAATTTGCCTTCAGAAAAGGATTGTGTCACATCCATAACCCCTGGGCCCCCTCATGCATTTCCACAGCTGAAAAACTTGCATTCAGTGGGAGAGCAACCCAAACATCTGCTAAGAACAGTTTTTTAGCTTTTACATAAAGTAAACTGTGTTGTGTAAAGAAAAATAGAGATCCACGATCGGGCAGCAATTGGTAACCCAGTAGTCCACTGACACGTAGAGCTTTTAGACAGAGAATGCAAGATATAAAATAGGTCGATTATGGGAGTACCCCTCCTTCTTGGAATTCTGCCCTTTGTACATCCATCCCTTTGTATCTGAAAGACCTTTAGAAGAAGCTTCTGGAGTCACATGCTGAAGGGTAAAGTATGCCCAGAAAGGATCCCAGTCGAAACCAGATCCAACGATAACAGTTGTCCCTTCAGTGCAGTTGGGAATCCTTGGGATGGGACAGAGGATTGCTTGGAGTAGCAGGAGGAGGAAGCCTGAGTGACAAAAATGGGTCCAGGCAAGGAAAGGGGAGATAGGGCATGACTCACTCTGGATATCACAGATAGAAAGGGCCTCATAGCCCATCTACACCAGTGTGTTAAAAAAAATTTGTTTTTAACATTGGAATCCTTTGTTCAAACACAGAACCAAAAAATGAATACAAGTGGGGCTGCTCTGGTTAAAGTGGGGTGAGGGCCCTGAGGCTCTGTTTCCTTAGCTTCTCTTTCTCTTGCTGAAGCTAAGAGAAAAGGGAGGTAGAACCACACCCTGTTGGATAGTGAGAACTGATTGTTCAACAAAAATTGGGGGAGTTTATTTGTTGAATACAGTCATTGTTAAAAATTAAATTAGGTATATTGGCAATTAAATTATATTCAAGATATAAGGCTGATAAATACTGCATACTCATCACTTCCAAATCATCTTGCTACACTTCACTATTATCTATGCTCTTGATTTACATCTGTTATGTCTATGTGGTGGACATCTCATCCCAACTCTTTTTTAAAAATTAAAAAAAATAATTGGGGCCACATTGCACCCCATGCAGGATCTTAGTTTCCTGATCAGGGGTCAAACCCACGATCCCTGCAGTGGAAGCTCAGAGTCTAACCACTGGGCTGCTAGGGAAGTCCCTCTTTACGACTGTGTTCCATGACAACATACTGAGAGCTTGAAATTGGCCTTGGTGGGAGTGTTTACACCATGTGAAAGTGTGGAAATCAGCAAATGCTATAAATCAGCATCCTTCTCTCCCACTAACTGACAGGGCCAGTTGTTAAACTTTTTACCAGTGGACCACTGACTACACTGTTAGTCCTCACTTCTCCAGAAATTATCCATACAGCAACCTCAGTCATGAAGAGTGTGCTTCAGAACTCAGGAGGGGAAGAGGAAAGGCAGCCGAGTGATGGTTTCACAAACATAGACCCTTTACTCTGTGGAAGAGACAAGCCACTACATGGCTCCAGTCCATGCAGTTATGTGTTAAATAATGTGGCAGATGAGAAGCAACCTGGTGATAACAGCATGGACGGACACCTGACCCTGGGAAGTCCCAGTGTCACAATCTTGAGTCATACTTTAAGGGCAAATGCAACCCAGCTTATTCCTAAGACCTTCAAAGATTCTCCTAAGACCATCAAAGACCCTTGTTCCAAAGACCCTCCCTGCCTCACAGCCCAGCACAGTTCAGCAAGTGGCCCTGTTGATCCTTATGACTGTCTCTGCTGCTGCTGCTAAGTCACTTCAGTCGTGGCCGACTCTGTGCGACCCACCAGGCTCCCCCATCCCTGGGATTCTCCAGGCAAGAACACTGGAGTGGGTTGCCATTTCCTTCTCCAATGCATGAAAGTGAAAAGTGAAAGTGAAGTTGCTCAGTCATGTCCAACTCTTAGCGACCCCATGGACTGCAGCCCACCAGGCTCCTCTGTCCATGGAATTTTCCAGGCAAGAGTACTGGAGTTGGGTGCCATTGCCTTCTCCTATGACTCTCTCTAAAAGGGCTAAATTACAGGCAGAACAAGCCCACAGAGAAGCTCCAGGTCTGTGGTGTCTCCCAGTGTCCAGAGCACCTAGCACAGTATTTGGCACATAGAAGGCCCTTAGTAATGATTTATTGAAAGAAGGAACCGATTTTTCAAAGCCAGTCCCTCGCCTCTTTCCCACAATTTCTCCTTTATTGCCCGTCACCCCCAATCATCTCTGTCCTTCCTCCTCTCTCTTCTGGGCCTGCTCCCTTTACTTCCAGGTTCTCGTCCCCTCTTCTCTGTTCCCTTTCTTCCTCTGTCCTCTTCATGCCCTCAGACTGCCAGTTGCCACCCACTTTCCCCTCCTCACCCACCCAAACACCCATCTTGCAAAGCGCTGCTTGAGGCCTGCAGACTGGAGATAGTTCCCCCCAGACCCAAAGTGTCTTTTAGTGGAAAAGTCCCTTTGTCTAGTCTTTACAAAAGGAAACTCAGTCATCTACAGCCAAACACTTTCTTTTTCTCATTTCTCAATTTATACTGGCACATGGGTGTGTATTCTCCAAGTGCCTCTGCTGTGCCCCAAGCACCTTGCATGCCTTTAATGTCCTCACAACCTCATTTGCCACATCTAGAGTTTATAGCATTGCTGGAGACGTGGTTGAATGTATTTCCCGATTTTAATTAAGCCTTTTTGGATTACGGTGACCCAGATGCAACCATCTAGCCAGCTTAGGCAGACTCCAAAAGAAGCCTAGGCTGGAACTGCTGGGTGAAACTCACTGTGCAGACAAGTTGAATCAATTGGGAGAGATAAGTTAAAAGTAAGTTTGATTTAAGAAAAGTAATCTGATGGATTCTAGCACGCTAGCTGACTTCTAGAAGCTCTGCTACTGAATAGATGGGCAGTGCTGGCCACGTGACTTGACCTCTCTGGGCCTCAGTTTCCATATCTGTAAAATGAGGGCAATGAGAATACCCACCTCACAGGGTTTTGGTAAGGATGAATTAAATGATACATCTAATACACTTACACTAGCACTTGGCACAGAGTCTGTGCCTTTAAAAGTGTGATGGGGGGTATTTCTCTGGTGGTCCAGTGCTTAAGAATCCACCTGCCAATGGAGGAGACAC
The DNA here is from genome assembly GCF_016772045.2 of Ovis aries. NCBI lineage: Eukaryota > Metazoa > Chordata > Mammalia > Artiodactyla > Bovidae > Ovis > Ovis aries. The sequence continues at coordinate 100,400,952 of NC_056080.1, read as the reverse complement.
AAGTTTGATTCTCGGTCTGGAAAGATCTCACATGTTGCAGGCCAATGAAGCCCATATGCCACAACTACTGAGCCCACGTGCTGCAACTCCTGAAGCCTGTGTACCCTAGAACCCGTGCTCCACAACAAGAGAGGCCACCCATAAGAAACCCATGCACCACAGCTAGAGAGTAGCTCCTGCTTGCTGCAACTAGAGAAAAAAGCCTGGATGCAGCAATGAAGACCCAGCCCAGACAAAAAAAAAATTTTTAATGTGTGTGTAGTGGGAGGATAATGAAAAATTAAAAAAAAATTCAGAACTGTGGAGTTCTTAAGAGGCATAGCAGAGTCGGAGTAAATTGTTTTGTAAGGTCCTTGAGGCCTGATCGCTCAGCCATGAGGCTCCTGCCACTGCCCCCTGCCAGTGGGGTCTGTGCCACTGAACCATGGGGCACGAGGAAGCGTCTGGGGTTAGCAGGCTCACAAAAGATGTGGGAAGCACACACACTTGGCATGGTCATGGTAACCACACAGTTAGGGAATTGGAGACCGTGTGATGGTCTCCCAGTGTCCCAGTCAATAGGGCCCGTGTGTGCCCGTGGGGCCACAGCAGACCGTCTTGGCCCAGGTCCCTCACGCACTTCCTGACTTTGCCTCTCTCTGGGCCCCACACCTCACTTCCCTCTTTCCCAAAGGGTCTGCCAGGACCAGGTGGGCTGGCCCTGGGCCCTCTAGGCTTCCTTTCCTGGCACCCCACTCCAGTACTCTTGCCTGGAAAATCCCATGGATGGAGGAGCCTGGTGGGCTGCAGTCCATGGGGTCGCTAAGAGTCGGACACGACTGAGCGACTTCACTTTCACTTTTCACTTTCACGCATTGGAGAAGGAAATGGCAACCCATTCCAGTGTTCTTGCCTGGAGAATCCCAGGGACAGGGGAGCCTGGTGGGCTGCCATCTATGGGGTCGCACAGAGTCGGACACGACTGAAGCGACTTAGCAGCAGCCCACTGTCCAGGCTCACACCCAAGACCAGACCCAGTTCTACCTTCCCTTTCCCATTTGGTGTTTTTACTTTAAGTGAAAAGCTGATCTTAAAAGACTGAGGATCCTGTCTGTACCTCCAAGACACTGGATTTAGAGAAGACAGGGTGACTTCAGTGCTCGATGCTAGAATCTGAACCTTTCGTGCAGTGTGACAAATCAGGGTCCCCTCTGGCATTTTGGGGCCCTTACATGATGCGGAGGCCTGGCTGCCTCCTCTACCTAGTCCCACCTCAGGGGGTGATTTAGATAAATGTCCGGGGTTTCCAGGACTCCTGAAGGGACTTATTGGGGGTCAGCACCAGGCTATATGGTCTCTGGGCCCTCCAGGCCCCACAGAGCTCTGGCTCTTGTCTCAGGATTGTTCTTGAAATACTGTGATTGAGTCTCCTTGGACTGCTTTTAGTAGGGGTTCAATTCCACAAATCTTAAAAAAAAGTCATTTCTTAGAAATTCAAGTCCATATCAGGAATGATAATGGGATGGCTGCCTCCCAAGGTTTGCAAGCTGTTCAGGATTTAGCTGCAAAAAAAAAAAAAGAAAAAAGAAAAGAAAGAAAGAAAGAAAAAGAAAAGAAAAAAAGAAAGAAAAAGAAAAAAAGAAAGGAATCCAGTCCCTTTTTGTTAATAGTGCCAATGCTTTCATTTTTCAGGCAATTTCAGTTCAATCCCAGATCTGGTTTCTGGAGTCACATTTTTCCAATCAAACCTTCTCATTTGCAGGGAGGACCCTGATGTTGGAGTGGAGGATTTGAATTTGCCCAGGTGCTGGCAGTTAGGGAGGGTTTTCATATGCAAAGCTGCACATGCTTTGGAAATGTGACCCCCCCAGATTGCAACAGGAGGCAATCATCTCTGGTGAGCAAGGGCAGAGGGCAGAAGCTCACATGGGAGTTTGTGAGCTCTGTCCTTGGACCTCCGTGTTTCTCTGGCATCTTGCCTTCTCTGTCTATTCTGCATTTAACTAGCACCATTAGTGGAAGTTCCACCCCTCAGAGTAATCTTGTCACCGGAGGCCCAGCCCTGTTTCTCCAACTGTTTATGGCAGCATTTCCCAAGCTTGGGAGCTTGTTCAAAAAATACCCAAGTATTCTTCAGATCAAGTAAGTTCAGAAAGCCCAGGAAATTTCCACCCAGATGCTCCCTGCCTTGCATCACCTCAAGTACAATATGATTAAAACTATACTCATCCTAGAAGCAACTCATCCTCAAAACTAGCCTGAAAGAATGAGGCAGGTCTATACATTGTCCTATGGAACAATCTCTGAGAAGTCTGGAAACTTATACAAAAAGTGAGCTGCCAGAATTGCAGTGGAAGCTTGCTTACCAGGCCTCTGTGGAGCCAACTCTCAGGAGTTTCCATTCCATTTCCTCTGTAAAATGCACCGACACTGGATGCCCAGGAACACCTCTCCCTAGTAGATCCAGGCACTTCTTTAACGGACTTTTAATTAACTGACCAACTACTCCCCCAGCTGCATAGATAAAAGAGAGTCTATTGCAGCTAACAAAAAGATTTATAGCATGAACTCCTCTATTTTACAAAAGGATCTACAAACATAAATATAGCCTTGTAAATGCAGATAATATTTCAAGACATGGGAACAGTGGTTGCTTCTGGGAAGGGAGTACTGAGTGTGTAGGGTAAAAATGTTCACTACATATCCTTTTTTTGTACAGGTTAACATTTTACTATGTTCATATTTTTGGGAATTATTTTTTCCCAAATCTTATTTTGAAAAATTTCAAAAGTTTTAAAAGTTTCAAAATTTCAAAAGTTTTAAACTGGGACGACCTAGAGGGATGGTACAGGGAGGGAGGAGGGAGGGGGGTTCAGGATGGGGAACACGTGTATACCTGTGGCGGATTCATGTTGATGTATGGCAAAACCAGTACAATATTGTAAAGTAATTAACCTCCAATTAAAATAAATAAATTTATATTAAAAATAAAAGTACAATGAATACACATTATACCCCTTAAATTCCACAATTTGCTTGTTGATGTATTTGCTGTATATTTCTATCGATCAATCTATTTATACATACAGATATTTTTTTTCTTTGTTGAGCTGCTTGATTGTAAGTTACAGGCATCATGGCACACTACCCTAAATTCTTCAGAATGACTCTCCTAAGAAATAAGGAAATTCTCCTTCTTCACCACAAATCATTATTACAGCTAAGAAACTAAATAAAATATCATGTAGTTTCCAATTCATATTCAAATTGTCCCAATATCCCATAAATGTCTTATAGAGTCCTTTAAAATAAAGAAATCCAAAATCAAGGTTTGTGTATTGCACCAACTCATGTCTTTTTAGAGTAATTGATTCTGCGGTGGTGTGTGACCTTAATTTTTGTGTCTGTGTGCGTGACATCGACTTTTTGAAGAATTCAGGTCAGTGGTGTTGTAGAATATCTCATATTCTGAATTTGTTGGTTTCCTCATAGTATACATTCTTTTTTTAGTACAAATATTTAATAGCAATAGTAATAAAGGAAATCAGACCCTGCTTCATATAAACATCAATCTTCAAACTAGCTCACCTTCCCAGTATCTATCTCCAGTAGCAGCATTATGAGTCTTCTGGTTCTCAGATCTGATACTTTAATCCCCTTCCCCTGTATTCTCTGTATTCAGTCAGTTCCCAAGACTGTCAGTTTGCCCTTTGACATGCCTCATGTTTTTATGTCTTCTCCAGTCCCACTATGCCTCTGCCCCCAGGTCAGGCCTTTAATCCTCACCCTTAAACTACTGCCACTGCTTCCTAACTGACCCCCTCTGGTGCCAAAATCTTCCCCTAAACATCTGTGCCACAAGTATATAAAACAAACATTGCCTTCATCATGTCACACTCTCTTTGAAAAAGTCAGTGGCTCCCTAGTTCCTACTTCCCAGCAAAGGCCCATCTTTTTTCATCTTTGAATACCAGCCTCCAGCATCAGAGACAGAGCCCCACTTAAATTTCAGTGCTGCCAATTACTTGCTAAGTGACCCTGCACAAGTCACTAGGCTTCTCTGCTCTTCCATTTTCTTACTTGTAAAATGGAAATAATAACTGTGCCTGATTCTCAAATTTGTCCAGCATATGTCTGCAGAGCTCCCCGTCCTTGTAAGGGTCTCTTCAAATCTTGCCCTTTCTTGGAGTCCCAGCTGAAGCCCTGCTGCTTCCAGGAAGACTTCCTATCCACAGCAGCGCCCCCCACCCCCACCCGCAGACACCCTGTGAATTTCCATAAGCCTTGTGGTCTATGGGGAATACTTTAGCAGATGCTAGTTGCTATGGACTGAATGTTTGTGTCCCTTCAAAATTCATATGTTGAAACCTAATCCCTGATGTTTACATTTTCCTCTTATCTGCTAGTTTGGACCGCTGGGGCCCCTTGAGGGCAGGAGATCTGTCTGTTGTTTGTCCTAGAGTTTAGAGAGCTAGTGCTGTGCTGAGCGTCAGCAGCTCTGAGCTTATCACACCACTGGATGTGGGAAGACGTTTGTGGATCTTTACAGTCCTCCATTTAACCCTGAGAAAATAGGGCCCTGAGAATTTCTGCCTCAGGTGAGATGAGGGGGTCAAGGGCTGCGACCATCATTCAAATGGTCATAGTCCTGGCTCCTATTTACAGAGTGGATATTATGTATCCAACACTTTGAATATATGCTCTATTTGATTCCAACTAGATAAAGAAACAGACTCAGAGGGGAAGAAACTCGCCCAAGGTCACCCAGCTATTAACAGCTGAACTTGGATTTTGAAGCCAAGTTTGCCTAAGTACAGACTCCATATTCTTTCCCTGCTGCCTCTGGAGAAAGAGTGAACAAACACTGTGTTGATGGAAGGAAGGATGACTTATTAGAGATGCTCTGATTAGGACCAAATTTATTCCAGTTCTCTCCTTTACAAATGAGAATGCCCACCCCAAGGGTAGTGTCATATTACCAGTGATGGGGCAGCTTCCCTGAGGAGGCTGCCTCCCTTCAGAACTGAGACCAGAGACAGGCTTCTCTGTGATCATGGGAGAGAATGAAGCAAAGCAGCTCACATTGAAGAAGGATTTAGGATCCCTTTATGCTCCTTAAAGGGCCTCAAACTGGGTAAGGAAATAAGTAGGAGAGCAAAGGAAGAGAGAATGATCAGACAAGTAAACAGGGGCCAGCATAGGAGATGAGCTTAGGAAATACATGTTTAGGGGAGTCCACCAGGAAATCCAAAATAACACCCCCTGTAATTGGAGAGTGGTGTGTTTGTGTGTGTATGCTATTGATTTTAACAATATATGTATGCGTGCATGTGTGTGTGTGTTGGTTCAATCTTTGGATTTAAATAAAGAACAGACCAAATTCAGAGTCAAACTGCCTTCTTCTCAGCAGCCACTTCATCACCCCGGCGTCACATTTCCCAGCTGGAGGGCAGTAATTGCATGGCCAGATCTGGACCCATCTGGGAAACACCAGGGTCTTCCTGAATCGTCATCTACCATGCTGACTGCCAAAGGCATAAGGTGACCTAAGTGAAGCCTTCACACAGGCCATATGCACAGAGTCATAAAACCCCAAGGGAATGTGGCAACAGAGTCAGAGCTGGCAAGTCTGCCAAATTTCCAAGGGGAAGAAGGAACTTGCTGCGTCTGTATTTGCCCCCAGGACTGGAAAAATATATCTCAGTCACTGGAACTGAAGGGGGTGGCCTTTACCTTCATAGGAGAGTCACTGTTTATACAAATACTGCTGATGGCCTGATATATGTATGTATCTTAATATAAATAGAGCTATATACTTACTTTGCCAGATTGCATCAGCTACCTGTTCAACGTTTTACTCTGGTGCTGAACAAAAACAGTCTGAAAATCAGAATAATCTGTGGCCTCTGAAGTGTTTCCACTTGGCTTTTTGGCTGGGAGAGTAAAAGAAACCCAGATCAGGTGCTTATCCTTGAGCTAGTCACTGATTGAATGTATTACACCTCTTTTTGTTTGTTAGAAACCGTATCTCTTTGACAGAGCTCATTCACAGGATCGAGGAGGGCGGGGGCCCACACCATGGCAGCGGTGGTGGTAAGGCTAAGAGAAACGAGTGAGCTGAAGGTTTGTAGGACTTAGAGAAATCAGTGAGCTGAAGGCTTGTTGCCAATGTGGTGTTTCATTTCTTAATTCAGTAAGCATATGTCAAGTGTACCAGGCCCCATGCTAGGGTTAGGCGATACAAAAGCAAATAAAACATGTCCTTTTGTGTCCTGGGTTCTCTCAAGGATCTCATAGACAAATGACAGCTAAGCCTCTTTAGAAAGAACATGCAGGGATTTCTGATCATTTCGGTTGCCTGAGTTGTAGCAGGAAGCTCCTCCTCCACTCCAAATGCATTGTTTTCAGAAAATTTAAATATGCAGCCGAGATCAAAAACGAAAACCAAGCAAACAAATTCTAGAACCAGAAATGAAGAGGTAGCTCAGAGCCATAACAGCTCCACAGTCTACAGAGGGATTCAAAGTGGACATGAGTCCCAGGTTCAGGGTTTTAATGGAAAGAGTAGGGGGTGGGGGTGGGATTTGAACTCCTCTAGAAAGGACTTCCCTGGTGGCTCAGAGGTTAAAGTGTCTGCCTGCAATGCAGGAGACCCGGGTTCGATCCCTGGGTCGAGAAAATCCCCTGGAGAAGGAAATGGCAACCCACTCCAGTACTCTTGCCTGGAGAATCCTATGGAGGGAGGAGCCTGGTAGGCTACAGTCCACAGCGTCGTAAAGAGTTGGACATGACTGAGCTACTTCACTTCACTTCAGAAAGCTGGCAGCTAGAAGTGCTGGCCCATAAATGCGGACAGGTATAAGAAGAATAAAAACAATTCAGAAGTGTCCTGGCTACTTTGAGCTGAGAGTGGGAAGATAGTCACATTAACCTGAGTTATGCAAATAAGCCTCCCAGGTAAAGCAATTCTTGCCATGTAACAGTAATAATGGTGATCAAGTGCTTCATTAAGTGTGGGTACTGTACTAAGGGCTTTGCTTATACTAATGAATTTTTAGAATAGCCCTATTTTTAAAGATTCTGAACCTAAAGAACAGAAAGATTAAGTAACTGGCCTAAGGCCACACACCTGCTACAAGGCAGAGCCAGAACTCAAATCCAGATAGTATAGCATACGGATCTGTGTCTGTCACTATGATTCTGAAGATGAACTCATAGCAAAACTTGCTGAGTCCCCAAGGAAATAAGCCACTGTGAGACTAGCATGACAAATGGGAGAATTCACACCTTAAGAATTATAGCAAGTAGCGAAATATAAAAGGGACTTTAAAATAAGTATGGTTTGAATGTTCAAAAAAACTTTTTTTAAGGAATAAGAATTATAAGAGAAAAAAAGAATAGTTTGAAAAATACAGGTAGACTTGAAAAAGAACAAAAATATGAAACTGAAATGGGAGAAATATAGATAAATAGCAAACCAGATGCAGCTGAAAGGAGGATTAGTGAACTAGAAGCTAGATATGAGGAAATTATCAAGGATGCAAGAGAGAGGAATAAAGAAATGAAAAGTATTAAAAATATGTTACACACTACATGGAGGATAGAATGAGAGTTTCTAACAAGTGTCCAGTAAGAGAGAACAGAGTGAATGAGGAAGAGGCAGTATTTGAAAGATACTAGAGGAAAATTTCCAAGTTGTTGAATACCAGGAGTCCTGTAACTTCCTGTCTTAATATCAGGCTCAGTGACCTGCAGGTAGGTCATCAGTCCTTATGGGAAGAGGCCAGCATCTTAACTCTACCACTGCTACTGTCATAGCTCAAAAGTGCCACATTCTTTATATAGACCAATATTCCCAACCTTTTTTTTTTTTCTCATTATCACTTCCCTCCTCTTGGGAGACTTTTAAAATAATTTTTCCTAATCATATTCCCCTCATGAAAATTTAATGCCAAAGATATATATCTGTTTGTGTACTGGATGGACATCTGTGCTTCATACAAGCATGATATAGGCTGTTCCCATCACCTGATATGAAGGCTATTCTACTTTGCTCTCCCTCTTCCTTTGCCTGACTTTCTATGCATTCATCACATAGCAGATTAAATGTCACATCCTCAACCCCTCCACAGTAGGTCAGGCGCCTATGTTATATAATCTTATTTAAGGAACTTGTGAAAAGTGTAAGTGAACAATGATCTGTGTAATTATTGATGCAGCAGGGTTAATGTCTATCTTGTATTCTGCTGTATTTCTAGGTCTCAGCACAGTGGCTGCCACATGGTAGATGCTCAAGTTCAGTTCAGTTCAGTCGCTCAGTCGTGCCCGACTCTTTGCGACCCCATGAATCGCAGCACGCCAGGTCTCCCTGTCCATCACCAACTCCCGGAGTTCACCCAAACCCATGTCCACTGAGTCGGTGATGCCATCCAACCATCTCATCCTCTGTCATCCCCTTCTCCTCCTAACCTCAATCTTTCCCAGCACAGGGTCTTTTCCAATGAGTCAGCTCTTCACATCAAGTGGCCAAAGTATTGGAGTTTCAGCTTCAACATCAGTTCTTCCAATGAACACCCAGGGCTGATCTCCTTTAGGATGGACTGGTTGGATCTCCTCACAGTCCAAGGGACTCTTAAGAGTCTTCTCCAACACCACAGTTCAAAAGCATCAATTCTTTGGTGCTCAGCTTTCTTTATAGTCCAACTCTCACATCCATACATGACTACTGGAAAAACCATAGGCTTGACTAGATGGACCTTTGTTGGCAAAGTAATGTCTCTGCTTTTTAATATGCTGTCTAGGATGGTCATAACTTTCCTTCCAAGGAGTAAGCATCTTTTAATTTCATGGCTGCAATCACCATCTGCAGTGATTTTGGAGCCCCCCAAAATTAAGTCTGCCACTGTTTCCACTGTTTCCCCATCTATTTGCCATGAAGTGATGGGACCAGATGCCATGATCTTTGTTTTCTGAATGTTGAGCTTTAAGCCAACTTTTTCACTCTCCTCTTTCATTTTCATCAAGAGGCTCTTTAATTCATCTTTGCTTTCTGCCATAAGGGTGGTGTCATCTGCATATCTGAGTTTATTGATATTTCTCCCGGCAATCTTGATTCCAGTTTGTGCTTCCTCCAGCCCAGCGTTTCTCACGATGTACTCTACGTATAAGTTAAATAAGCAGGGTGATAATATACAGCCTTGATGTACTCCTTTCCTGATTTGGCCAGTCTGTTGTTCCATGTCCAGTTCTAACTTTTGCTTCCTGACCTGCATACAGGTTTCTCAAGAGGCAGGTCAGGTGGTCTGGTATTCCCATCTCTTTCAGAATTTTCCACAGTTTATTGTGGTCCACACAGTCAAAGGCTTTGGCATAGTCAACAAAGCAGAAATAGATGTTTTTCTGGAACTCTTTTGCTTTTTTGATTTGATCTCTGGCTCCTCTGCCTTTTATAAAACCACCTTGAACATCTGGAAGTTCACGGTTCATGCACTGTTGAAGCCTGGCTTGGAGAATTTTGAGCATTACTTTACTAGCGTGTGAGGTGAGTGCAACTGTGTGGTAATTTGAGCATTCTTTGACATTGTCTTTCTTTGGGATTGGAATGAAAACTGAACTTTTCCAGTCCTGTGGCCACTGCTGAGTTTTCCAAATTTGGTGGCATATTGAGTGCAGCACTTTCACAGCATCATCTTTTAGGATTTGAAATAGCTCAACTGGAATTCCATCACCTCCACTAGCTTTGTTCATAATGATGCTTCCTAAGGCCCATTTGACTTCGAATTCCAGGATGTCTGGCTCTAGGTGCGTGATCACACCATCATGATTATCTGGGTCATGAAGATCTTTTTGTACAGTTCTTCTGTGTATTCTTGCCACCTCTTCTTAATATTTTCTGCTTCTGTTAGGTCCATACCATTTCTGTCCTTTATTGAGCCCATCTTTGCATGAAATGGTCCTTTTGTATCTCCAATTTTCTTGAAGAGATCTCTAGTATTTCCCATTCTATTGTTTTCTTCTATTTCTTTGCATTGATCATTGAGGAAGGCTTTCTTATCTCTCCTTGCTATTCTTTGGAACTCTGCATTCACATGGGTATATCTTTCCTTTTCTCCTTTGCTTATGGCTTCTCTTCTTTTCACAGTTATTTGTAAGGCTTCCTCAGACAGACATTTTGCTTTTTTGCATCTCTTTTTCTTGGGGATGGTCTTGATTCCTCTCTCCTGTACAATGTCACAAACCTCTGTCCATAGTTTATCAGGCACTCTATCAAATCTAGTCACTTAAAATTTATTCCTCACTTCCACTGTATATAATCATAAGAGATTTGATTTAGGTCATACCTGAATGGTCTAGTGGTTTTCCCCACTTTCTTCAATTTAAGTCTGAATTAGGCAATAAGGAATTCATGATCTGAGCCACAGTAAGCTCCTGGTCTTGTTTTTGCTGACTGTATAGAGCTTCTCCATCTTTGGCTGCAAAGAATATAATCAATCTGATTTAGCTGTTGACCATCTGGTGATGTCCATGTGTAGAGTCTTCTCTTGTGTTGCTGGAAGAGGGTGTTTACTATGACCAGTGCATTTTCTTGGCAGAACTCTATTAGCCGTTGCCCTGTACACCAAGGCCAAATTTGCCTGTTACTCCAGGTGTTTCTTGACTTCCTACTTTTGCATTCCAGTCCCCTATAATGAAAAGGACATCTTTTTTGGGTGTTAGTTCTTAATGGTCTTATAGGTCTTCATAGAAACATTCAACTTCAGCTTCTTCAGCATTACTGGTTGGGGCATAGACTTGGATTACTGTGATATTGAATGCTTTGCCTTGGAAACAGAGATCATTCTGTTGTTTTGAGATTGTATCCAAGTACTGACCCTTGGACTCTTTTGTTGACCATGATGGCTACTCCATTTCTTCTAAGGGATTCCTTGCCCACAGTAGTAGATATAATGATCATCTGAGTTAAATTCACCCATTCCAGTCCATCTTGGTTTGCTGATTCCTAGAATGTCGACGTTCACTCTTGCCATCTCCTGTTTGACCACTTTCAATTTGCCTTGATTCATGGACCTAATGTTCCAGGTTCCTATGCAATAATGCTCTTTACAGCATCGATCCTTGCTTCTATCACCAGTCCCATCCACAACTGGGTGTTTGCTTTGGCTCCATCCCTTCATTCTTTCTGGAGTTATTTCTCCACTGATCTCCAGTAGCATATTGGGCACCTACCGACCTAGGGAGTTCATCTTTCAGTGTCCTATCTTTTTGCCTTTTCATACTGTTCATGGGGTTCTCAAGGCAAGAATACTGAAGTAGTTTGCCATTCCCTTCTCCAGATGCTCAAACAGCTGAATAAATGAATGAGTACCATAAGTGGCATTACCTGAGTAGGTGAAAAGAAAATCACAGCCTTGGGAGGGACCTTGGAAAGCTATTTTAATTCTTCCCCAGTTTATGAGCAGAACTCTTGTGTAACTACTTCTGAAAGAGCAAAGTATGTGCTTTTCTTAAAACCACACTACAGCAGTTCCTTTTTCCTTTAAATAGTTCTCATTATTTGGAAGCAAAAGGTAGTCAGGAAGCTGTTGAGAATAGAGACAGATCCCTTTCTGAAAATATGTAAAAATAACATCTAAAATCGTTTCCTATTTTAGAGGAGCCAAGGAAACTGCCAGCTTCAAAGAAACTCTGTAGTAAATTCTTTTGTTACAGGGAATAACGAACCAAATTGAGTGAAGATTCTCTCTTTATCCAGTAAAACCAAAACAAACAGGTTGAAATTTGGTGTGGTCACAGTGATTGCTCATAGTGGCTCCTGAGAGTCAATTATTGAATTTTCAGAAATGTTGAGAGCTGGTTGTTAAATATAATCATCATGAAAAATTAAATTATAGAAACTTACCATTAAAATAAATTAGATAAAAAACAAAGGTAATATATACTCAAGACTCATCACTTCCTAATTATTTTCCTATGCTTCACTATTATTCATGCTCTTGAGGTTATTTGTGTCCTTTGTATCTATGTAGTAGAAATACTATATATTATTTCTTATCTGCTCATCTCTTTGTAACTCCACGTTCAGTCAAGTCAAATTGGTAGTTTGAAATCAGTCATAGTAGTATTTACATCATCAAAATTAGCAACTGCTACAAATCCCTGCTTAATCTATTGTTTCGGTGATTGACTTGACTAGGGGTCCGTGAACTTCCACCCAGCTTGTTTCTATACAGCTCACAAGCTAATAATGGTTTTTACATTTTCAAGGGTTGTAAGAAAATGAAAAAGAATCTGCAACAGAGACCCTATGTAGCCACAAAACCTAAAATATTTATTATCTGGCTCTTTGCTGAAATTTTTTGACAACCCTTGGTCTAGACTTAAGAAAGTGATGGAGAAATGTTAATAGTGCAGATTAAATTTAAAAGCGCATCATCTCTGTAACTGTTATATTTCATATAGCATGAAAAATTGAGGAAATATTCTTCCAGTATTCAAAAACTATTATCTGATTTAGTGAAGAAGTCATATATGTCACTGATCTAAACTAGGAAATTTCAACATGCATTCTGTTGTTTCTGCTTTGTTGCATTAATGTAAATCAACACATCAACCAATAATCCTGTTGGAAACACATTTAATTGTTAATTGCCACCTTAGGTTGGTTATGGACACAAGAGTTAGGAAAACATTGACTAAAGCATTCTATGGGAGTTTTTTGGCTATATGAAATCTATAATAAGGAATGTATATATTTTATTATTATTTATAAATTGTGTGCTACACAATTTATAGGGTATTTTTTTTCCCCTTGGAGAGAAGGTTATTAAACATTTAACAGCATACCTCTGGTCAAACCTCTGTGTTGTTTTTTTTTTTTTTCAGGTCTCTATTCTATTTTATAGTTAACATATTTAGTTAATTTTAAAAACTGAAATAAGAGCATTTAACACAAGATCTATTCTTCTAACAAAGTTTTAGGTGTATAATACAGTATTGTTAACCATAGGCATGATACTGTACAGTTGATCTCCAGAATTTATTCATCTTGCACAACTGAAACTTTATGCCTACTGATTAGCAACTCCTCATTTCCCCCTCCCACCAGCCCCCAGCAACCACCATTCTATTCTCTGCTTCTTTGAGTTTGACTATTTTAGATATCTCACATAAGTGGCATCATACAGTATTTGTACTTCTGTGTCTGGATTATTTCACTTAGCATAATGTCCTCCAGGTTCGTTCCTGTTAGAAATGGCAGGATTTCCTTCTTTTTGAAGGCTGAAAAATATTCCATTGTATGTATATACCACATTTTTTATATCTATTCATCTGTCAATAGATATTGAGGGTATTTCCACATGTTGGCTATTGTGAATAATGCTGCAATGAAAATGGGAGTGCAAATATCTCTTTGAAATCCTGATTTCAATTCTTTTTTTTTTTTTTCAATTCTTTTGAACGCATACCCAGAAGTGTGTTTGCTGGATCATACTGTAGTTTGAGTTTTAATTTTTCTGAGGAACTTCCATACTGTTTTCCATAGTGACTAAACCAATTTACATTTGAACAATGTACAAAGGTTCTAATTTCTCCACATTCCTGCCAACACGTGTTATCTTTTGATTTTTTGATAGTCGACATTTTGACAGGTCTGAGGTGATATCTAGTTGTGGTTTTGATTTGCATTTCTCTGATGATTAGTACTGTTGAATGTCTTTTCATGTGCCTATTGGCAATCTGTATGTTTTCTTTGGAAAAATGTCTACTCAGGTCCTTTGCCCATTTTTATCTGGGCATTTATCTGGCCCCCTTTATCTGGGTTATCTGGTTTTTTTGCTGTTGAGCTGTGGGAGTTCCTTATACATTTTAGATATTATCCCTGATCAAATAAATGATCTGCAAGAATTTTCTTCCATTCTGTAGGTTGCTTTTTCCACCCTGTTGATTGTTTCCTTTGTTGTACAGAAGATTTTTAGTTTGATGTAGTCCCACTTGTTTATTTTTTGCTTTTGTTGCCTGTGTCTTTGGTATTCTTATCCAAGAGACCATTGCACAGGTTGTATCTTAAGGAGGCAAAGGTCTGTGGGGAGTCTTTGGCTTTGGATAGGTTTGTGGTCTCCTTTCTTCAGTTATGTTTGAGCAAAGCTACTAACCTGAAAACAAACTTACATGTGAGCTCTCTTAAAGCATGTGAGTTATGGCTGTAAGCTTTAACCCTGTGCATCTGATCACGGGGAGTGAGGGGGCTGTCTAGTCCTTGAGATGCCTGGGAAAATCCTCAGGAAAAGATAACATTTCACTTTGGTGACAAATTTGTTGATTTTACAGATAACATCCACATTTTGCCTTTGAGAAGGAGCACTCAACAAGGACATTGGTTTGTATGTTTTTCTCTAAACACTCATTAGTACAAATTAATAAATCTTTTTGTTGGGGGAACATTGGGCTATATTTCATCTTTGGTCAACTAACAAAGACAAAAGGAATGCATTTCCGTGGGTTCAGGATATAAAGAACAAGAAACTTTGAAGTTATATAGACCCGGCATGTGCCCCTAAGTCATGCTAAGGACATAGTGCACAGGTTATGAGTGTGGACAGGGGACGCGTGAGTACATTTGTGCTTTCTCTGGCAGTGGAATTTAAAACCTCTAGAATAGAGGTTCATAAACTTGAGTGTGCATCAGGACCACCTGGAGGGCTTATTGAAACACAGATGACTGTGTTTGATATCCTACCCTAAAAGTTTCTGAATTACCAGGTCTATAGTGGGCCCCTCAAATTTGCATTTATAATGAGTTCCCAGGTGATGCTGACACTGCTGGTCTGGGACCTCATTTTGAGAGCTGGTTGTCTAAGAAAAGGGCTCCCCAGGTGGTGCTAGTGGTAAACAGCCCACCTGCCAATTCAGGAGACATAAGAGATGCAGGTTTGATCCCTGGGTCGGGAAGATCCCCTGGAGAAGGAAATGGAAACCCACTCCAGCATTCTTGCCTGGAGAATTCCCTGAACAGAGGAGCCTGGGCAGGCTACAGTCCATGGGGCCACAAAGAGTCAGACATGACTGGAACGACTTAGTTCCAGCTGCCTAGTTTGCATTATAATCTACCTTGAGATGTTCCCTACAGGGTCATTTTGACAGTTTGTGTTCATCTAAGCAAACTGGAAAATGCCTTTCTCCCACAATTCACACACACACACACACACAAAGGCAAAAAGCTTGGCTGCTCTGAACTAGAACCATCTCCTCCTTGGACAAAATCAGGTCCATTCCCATCAAGCAAACCCTGTAGGGCCTGAATTAGCATTTCAACTCCTGTGAAGGCAAAAGACCCAGTGAATGTGGGCCCCTGATCTGTGCTGTTCCAGAAAGAGATCCAGAGGTCCAGAGGCTCCCAGTTTCAGGGAGGGGTGATGTGCAGGTTAGGATACTGAAATTTTGGCATTATTTACCTTCAGGTTCTATCTGAGGGAAGAAGTGAAAGGGGGCTAGAAAGTGAGCCTGGAAACAATCTTCCCAGCACTAGTCCCAGGAAAGTGGAAATCATGGTTAAGCTTCCTTTCTCTAAGAGCCAAAGGGGCAACATACAGAGGCGGAGTGATGAGGGAGGTAGAGGGTGTGATGTGGTATCTCAAGGGTCTCCAGCGGTTATCTTTGGGGAGGCCAGAGGTGATTTTTTTCTTTTTATTTCTCTGCATTTTATAAATTAAAAACTTAATATGTACGTATGCTAATTAATTATGAAAAAACTCCTCACTATTTTTCCCTTTAAAAAAATTGAGGTATAACATATAGAGTTAAGCATATAAATTCCACTAAACTTAAAGTGAGAGTGTGAATACCCATGCTATTAAAATCTAAATCAAGGTAGAAAACATTTCTAACTTCCCAGAAAGCTCCTTCATGCCTTCAGTATTGAACTTCAGAGAGATGGAGGCAGGATTGGGCAAGGGGACTATTAGCCCACGGTATCCGCCTGTCAAAGTGTACGCGCTCAAAGGGGAGCTTCAGAGCAAAGACTGCCCTCTAGGGGGGTCTTCTATGTGGTGGAAATGGGCCTTGGATCACAACCTTGATCAGTCATTGGCTGGGGACCACCCCAGGAACAGCATGACCTTGGCTCCAAAGCTGAGGCAGACCTTGAAGGAGCTGACAGCTGGAGGCTGTTAGCTTACTGTACTCTTCACAGTTGGGCAGTGGGGTCTCTCCACAGGGGTTCTGAGCAATGTGCCTCCGTCTACCATGGCAAATACATTCAGAATCGGAGTCACACCCAGGTTGTTATTGTTTAGTTGCTAAGTCCTGTCTGACTCTTTGAGGCCCCATAGACTGTAGCCTTTCAGGCTCCTCTGTCAATGGGATTTTCCAGGCAAGAATACTGGAGTGGGTTTCCATTTTCTTCTCCAGGGGATCTTCCTGACCCAGGGATCAAACCCAGATCTCCTGCACTGGCAGACAATTCTTTACCACTGAGCCACCTGGGAAGCTCCACACCCAGGTTTCCTGGACCCAAGGTCTGTGCTCCTTTCCACTCTTGCACACTGCTTCCCCACAGCCAAGGAACTCTTCTGGTCAAGAGGTAAAGAATATCTTCACAACATGAGCCAAGGTCATCAGGTGCTAGGCAGGGCTAAAGCTAGGCGGAGTTCAGTTTCCCTTTCTGTGCTCAGCAGTGGAAGTTCACTTCCAGAATAGCCCCACTGTTGCTGCAGTGCTGCCTGGAGTGTGAGGTTGCCTATGAGGCAAACAAGGCATGGGGCAAGAGCGTTTTCCTTTGAGGAAAAAAATAAAGCCATGCGCCTCTGCTTTCTGAAAGTCTGGGCTCTAACCACAGCTTAAGCTCAGAGTGAGCAGTCTTTGAAAGGGTTAACATAGGATGAAGTGCCCAGCTAATGTGGAAAGGGCCTCAGTCAGAAGGGAAGACTTCTCTTAAACTCAGGGCAGCATGTACAGAAAGAGAAACGGGGTCTACATTGAAGTGTAACTTTCTGGAGAAAGGAAGGTTGGCTCTGGAAACGCGTGTAACTTTCCAACATGATTTGCTTCCAGGTTGAGTCATTAGACCTAATTTCAGTGACTGTTTCCCTGGGTTGTGCCCTTTCTCTGCAGAGTGGAGGAGTAAGAGGCCTCTGGGTGTGCTAGGCTAAAACATTGGGACTATTGTGAGTCCTCCATATCTGACCATTATTTTCTGTCAGTTAAAAATGCTGTGGATCAGAAACAAACTCTCACATTTATGGTTAATTTACTTTCAACAAGGGTGCCAAGACCATTCAATGGAGGAAAGAATAGTCTTTTAAATCAATGCTGCTGTGACAAGTGGATATCCACATGCAAAATAATGGAGTTGGACTCTTACCTTATACCATATACAAAAATTAAAATGGATCAAAGGTCTAAACAGAAGAGCTAAAGCTATAAAACTCTTAGAAACAAACACAGGTGTAAATCTTTCTGACCCTGGATTAAGCAATGGTTTCTTAGCTATGACACCAAAAGCTCAAGCAACTAAAGGAAAAGAAATAGATAAATGGCACTACATCAAAATTAAGAGCTTTTGTGCTTCAAAGGACACAATCGAGTAACTGAAGAGACCACCCACAGAATGGGAGAAAATTTTTGTGAATTATATATCTGATAAAAGGATCTGCAGAATATATACAGAACACTTACAACTCCATCATAAAAACACAAATAACTCAAAAACGATCAAAGGATCTAAATAGACAGGCCTCCAAAGAAGATACACAAATGGCCAATAAGCACATGAAAAGATGCTCAACATCACTAGTTATTAGGGAAAAGCAAATCAAAACCACAATGAGATACCATTTCATACCCACCAGGATAGCTATAATAAAAGATAAAATGAGTGTGAGGATATGGAGAAATAGGAACCCTCAGTCAGACATTGCTGGTGGGATTATAACATCCTGATGTCCCTTTGAAAAAAATTAGTTTGGCAGTTCCTCAAAAAGTTAAACATGGAGTTAGTTGCCCTATGTCCCAGGGGTTCTACTCCCAGGTATATACCCAAGAGAATCAAAAACATATGTGCACACAAAAATTTGTACATGGATGTTCAAAGCAGTATTATTCCCAATAGCCCCAGAGAGGAAACTCAAATGTCCATCTCGGATGTGATATAGTCATACAATGGAATTTAATTCTGCTTATAAAAAGAAATTAAATATTGACACAGTCTAAGACATGAGGAGCCTTAAAAACATTATCTTAAGTGAAAGAAGCCAGTTACAAAAGACCCCATATTGTATGATTCCATTTATATGAGATGTCCAGAACTTATAAATCCAGAGACACAAAGTAGATTAGGAGTTGCCAGGAGCTGAAAGGGAGGAAAGAACCAGAGTGACTGTTAAGGGCGACAGAGTTTCTTTTTGGAGTGATGACAATATTCTAGAATAGTGATGATGGTTGCATAGCTCTGTGAATATACTATGCCAGGTGAATTATAGCTCCATAAAGCTGCTAATAAAAAATGCTGTGGATCCCTAATCACCTGGCACTCATACCCTTGGATTCCTCTGAGATGTCCTGGATGGGTGGTCAGTTTTATTCAGTTCTAAATTCCTGGGCTTGCACAAACAGCCAAAATTAGGAATTAAGGTTGGAGCTGCCTTTGTCTTTTGCTCCCAAGCAACATTTTTCTAAATGATGTTAGCACAGAGCAGTCTTTCTTCTGAAGCAGCCACTGTCAGAGGGCCAAAATGTCCCTTGGATATTTTTTTACCCTGAGTGGAGTGCCTACTTCAGAGTCTATGCTAGAGATGGTTTCCTTCTTGAAGATCCACATCTGGCTGGTCAAAGCCAAACTGTAATGATACTCATGTGTTACCATCTATCAGCAACATAGATAAAGCTATAGTTAGGAACACACACATCAAAATGGGTAAGATAAAATGACTGACAATACTTAGTGTTGGCAAGGATTTATAACTAATGGAACTCCTGTACATTAGCGATGGATCTGTATATTAGTAAAACCACTTTTGCAATGGTTTGGCAATACCTACTAAAGCTAAATAGGTGTATGCCCTATGGCCCATCAATTCCCCTCCTGTATGTCATGCTCATGCTCAGTCATGTCTCACTCTGTGCAACCCTATGGACCATAACCCACCAGGCTCCTCTGTCCATGGGATTCTCCACGCAAGAATACTGGAGTGGGGTGCCATTTCCTTCTCCAAGGGATCTTCCCGACCCAGGGATAGAACCCGAATCTCCTGCGTCTCCTGCATTGCCGGTGGATACTTCACTGCTGAGCCATTGGGGAAGCCCCTTCTGTGTATACACCCAGTAGAAACACATAAATATGTTCACCAAAAGACACATACAGGAATGGATACACTATCCCTATTCATGATAACCTCAAACTAGAAACAACTCAAACATCCATCAACTGGATGAAGGATAAATTGTGATATAGCCATACAATGGAATACTACCCAGCACTTAAAAAAAAACCCTATTGGTACACATAATAATACAGATGCATCTCAGAAATATGGAGTAAAAGAAATCAGACACCAAGCACGATTTTATGGTTCCATCACTTTGCCAACAAAGGTCCATCTAGTCAAAGCTATGGTTTTTCCAGTAGTCATGTATGGATGTGAGAGTTGGACCA
This sequence comes from Ovis aries, assembly GCF_016772045.2. NCBI lineage: Eukaryota > Metazoa > Chordata > Mammalia > Artiodactyla > Bovidae > Ovis > Ovis aries. The sequence goes on along the minus strand of NC_056080.1, from coordinate 100,381,325 downwards.
TAAAGAAGGCTGAGTACCGAAGAACTGATACTTTTGAACTGTGGTGTTGGAGAAGGCTCTTGAGAGTCTCTTGGACTGCAAGGAGATCAAACCAGTCAATCCTAAAGGAAACCAACCCTGAATATTCTTTGGAAGGACTGATGCTGAAGCTGAAGCTTCAATACTTTGGCCACCTGATGCAGAGAGCTGACTCATTAGAAAAGACCCTGATGCTGGGAAAGATTGAAGGCAGGAGGAGAAGGGGATGACCAAGGATGAGATGGTTGGATGGTATTACTGACTCAATGGACATAAGTTTGAGGGAGATCTGGTAGATGGTGAAGGATGGGGAAGCCTGGCGTGCTGCAATCCATGGGGTCACAAAGAGTTGGACATGACTGAGCAACTGAACAACAACAGAAACAATAAGAAAAGACAGAACTAATCTATGGTGCTGAAGATCAGAATACTGGTTACCTTTGGAGGAGAGTGTTGGCTGGGAGAAACAGAAGGAAACCTGTGATTTGCTGGAATTCTTCCAGAACTTAATCTGAGTGGTGTATCAGAAGCACGCACAGGTACATATGTATGTAACAATTCACAGAGCTGTACCATGAGGTTTGGACACCTAACTGAGTGTAAATTGCATCTCAAGAAAAAGAAGATATAAACTAAGGAAGAAAAAACACGTTGTTTTAGAACGTGAGACGTGGAAGGGGCCCTAGGTATTAGGTCCAAATCCTTCTTTTACAGATGAGGAAACTAAAAAAACTAATGATTTCTCCAAGGCTGTGAGCTAACTGGCATAAGAACCAAAGACTGATAATAACAATTTACCATCTTTTGGCTAACAAACACATGAAAAGATGCTCAACATCACTCATTATCAGAGAAATGCAAATCAAAACCACAATGAGGTACCATCTCATGCTGGTCAGAATGGCTGCTATCAAAAAGTCAACAAACAATAAATTCTGGAGAGGGTGTGGAGAAAAGGGAACCCTTTTACACTGTTGGTGGGAATGCAAGCTAGTACAGCCACTATGGAGAACAGTGTGGCGATTCCTTAAAAAAACTGGAAATAGAACTCCCATACGACCCAGCAATCCCACAGCTGGGCATACACACAGAGGAAACCAGAATTGAAAGAGACACGTGTACTCCCATGTTCACTGCAGCACTGTTTACAATAGCCAGGACATGGAAACAACCTAGATGTCCATCAGCAGATGAATGGATAAGAAAGCTGTGGTACATATACACAATGGAGTATTACTCAGCCGTAAAAAAGAATTCATTTGAATCAGTTCTGATGAGATGGATGAAACTGGAGCCTATTATACAGAGTGAAGTAAGTCAGAAAGAAAAACACCAATACAGTATACTAATGCATATATGTAGAATTTAGAAAGATGGTAACGATGACCCTATATGCGAGACAGCAAAAGAGACACATGTAAAGAACAGACTTTTGGACTCTGTGGGAGAAGGCGAGGGTGGGATGATTTGAGAGAATAGCATTGAAACATGTACATTACACTATGTGAAATAGATCGCCAGTCCAGGTTCGATGCATGAGATGCTCAGGGCCAGTGCACTGGGATGACCCAGAGGGATGGGATGGGGAGGGAGGTGGGAGCGGGGTTCAGGATGGGGGACACATGTATACCCATGGCTGATTCATGTCAATGTATGGCAAAACCAATACAATATTGTAAAGTAATTAACCTCCAATTAAAATAAATTAATTAATTTAAAAAATATATTTTAGAAAACCTATGAATTTTTGCTTAGCTAAAAATTTATGACATTTTGGTTCCACTTGCTTGACTAAGTATGAACAGAATGCCTATATGTTTTTGTTATGCATCTCTGGGTAAGACTAACTAGTATGATATCTATAAACAATGACTATTAGTTTTTAAGTCTTTTTTGTCCATTAGATTGTTAGGTCTCTGAAGAGAAAGACCTGGTTCTGTTTTTTCATATCCACAAAACCAAGCAGGACATTGTATAAAAAACACTCAATAAACTTTCATTTAATGAATGAAAAAAAAAACCAGTTTACCATCTTTGAATTCTTGTTACCTGCCAGAAGGTGTTTTCAGTTAAGTGATTTAATGCTGGCATTAACCCTGTGAGGTGGGTGGGTGTCATTATTGTGCCCATTTTATAGATAAGGCACATAGGGTCATATAGCTATCAGGTGGTAGAGCCAAGATGCCAGTCCAGGCTCTCTTATTCCAGCATCCACAGCCATAGCCACTCTGCCCAGATTCATAACCCAGTGCTCTGGATCCTGGGTGTCATGTTCAACTTAAAAAAAAAATTTTTTTTACAGAGATATCTGTTTATTTTCTCAAAAGGGCCTCTGATAGTACTGGAAAGGACTGGTGGTAGGTCTAAAGACAGTCATAATGGTCAGGTTGTACTTGTCTGTAGGAATTCCACATAGGTGAAGCTTTTACACAAAGGCTTTGAGGCTGATGACAGAAAGTTCTAGAATTTGAAAAGATTTCTCCTGGCTGCTCCAAATCTCCCTGGGATTGGAGCAGGATAGGATAGGCTAAGTGTGAATCCTCCAAGCAAAGCCCTCTCCCACTCTACCCACCCTCCCAGTGAACAAGTACATTGTTGTCTTTAACTGAAACCAAATGAGAAGTCATGATTATGCTGGTGGCAGTGAGGCAGGTAGGCCCAATGGAAATGGATCTGGTGTTGGGAAATGGCCTCCCAGAAACTACCTCCCTAGGTGTGGCCTAGGGCCTGGTTCTGGCCTTTGTGCTCTGGGCTGGAAGGAGGGATCTGCTAGGCTTGGAAATCTGTGCACAGAGGCAGGTAAGAAACATGCCTTGAGGGCCTGTCTCTTCTTCTGCCCCTTCCCACCTTTCCCGGATCTTCTCTATAGGCTTAATGGTAAGATGTGGTTTAATTAAGTTCATCCAAAATCCCTGGAGGATCTGCTCTTGAGAATTCATATATGATTTGACTCATATGTCCTCATATGACTTAACTCATATGTCCCCAGTTTCCAGGGAGGCAGATTCCAGAGCCAGACAGCTTGGGTTCAAGTTGTGGCCTCACTACTTCCTCCCTGTGTGACACTGGGCACCTTCCTTAACTTCTTGGTTTCCCAATTTCCTCATCAATCAAGTGAGGACACCAATCACACTATAGACTTGTGAAGATTAAAGGTTAATACACAGGAAAGCTGTAAAACAGTGACTTGCTTAATCTAGGACAAGAGTGAGCTAGTCATTATCCAGTGTGAGAAGTCCTGGGATTAGAGAAAGCACAGCATTCTGTGGAAGCACAAAGGGAATCAGGGAAGGCTTTCCAAGGAAGATGACCCCGGAAGTGAGTCTGGAAAGCTGAGTAGGAGTTAGGACGGCAAAGCAGTGGGGAGAGAACATGGTGGACAGAGGGAAGAGTGTGAGGGGTGGCATAGAGGCTGGAAACTGCTTGGCACGAGCAGGGTGCTAGGGTACAGCCTGGTGTGACTAGAGCAGTGTTAGTGCAGGCTGAAGAGGCTGCTGGGGTGGGCGCCAATGGCAGAGAGCCTTAGAAGCCTGACTGCTCTCCCTGAAGTCTCCTCTTCCTCCCTCTGAGTCAGGCCAGCCTGCTCTTGGCCAGGGGACTTGCCCTGGATCTCGAAAGAACCTTGGCTGGGGTTCACAGGAGGCTGCAACCATCTCCAGGAAATGCCGAGGTGATGAGGATGGCCCTGCATACGGCTAATGTAACTGTCACTCCAGTCTCCCCCCGCCCCTCCCCCCCGAAACACATTCTTGTCTCTGTCTCTGGAAAACATGTGTGCAAGCAGAGCTTGGCTGGGTGGTAGATGAAACTTTTTTTAACAACAGAAAGGCATCAACAGTCCAGCTACATAAGAGCTCCCAGCCAGCCTCATCCATTCACCTGAAAAACAAGTCTGAAAAGCCCCACGCCCCTGGGTGGTCCCATCCCACCTTGGGGACTGTCCTCAATGCATCTGTTTCCCACTGACCTTATAGCAGAGATCCAGCAGGCAGAGGGACCCTACTGCCTCATGCTTGAGGAATGCCTCCCCGGCTCCCTCCCACCTCCAGCCTCCTGGCTTCCAGAACTCAACAGCTCGCCTCTTGTGGGCCAATGTTTGCAGAAAATGTTTGTAGACCTCGTAGCATGCCACTTCCAGGAATAATTAGCAGTCAGGCTGCCAGTCTTTCACTCAGGTCTGGGGAATGAAAACCTCAAGAATGTGGAGCTGGGGGTGGGTGAGTGTGGTGGAGGTTAGGGGTGTTCACCTAAATGGGGTTTGCAAGCTCCTGGATCCCAGTCTCTAAGCATGTACCTATCCAAGCAAGCACACCACCCAAAGAACCTACTCTGCTGGCTGCCACAGAACTCAGGGTGCTTGGCTAGTCTTTCTGTTGACCCAAAGAACATCATGCAAGCGACACAAGGCAATGCCCTTGCTCATGCAGCTCATACTAAGAGCGAGCATTCACGGGAACTTTCTCTGAGAATGTCCCATTGCCTTAAAGATTTGGCATCTGAAACTCGCCCTTCCCCATTGTCACCAAACAAAGTCATTGATGGGTTTTGAGTTCACAGACCCAATCCGGTATCAACCACACAATAAGCAGTTGGGGATTTCTCTGAGAAGACTGTGATCCAGGCTATCTTTTGGAGTTTAGTGCACTATTTTATGGACTCAAAGCAGAATATGATTGCTTTGTGTCTGGGTTTACAAACGTTTTTAACCCCATGAGGGTGAAACTCCTGCAACACATTGGTATTGGTTTTTGTCAAACCTCCAACTTCTGGTTAAGAACCAGTTTCCCCCTGTGATACACCGGTGTCATGTTTAGGTCCCTGAGTAAATTTTGCAAAGGACTTCCTATCCTGCTGAATCCCAAACTGGCTCAATAGACAGGAATGACAGGATATTTTAGGAAAAGAAAATTTAACAGAAATGAATGAAAAGTCCCATAATTGGGTCCTCCCAAAACAATTTCACAAATATAGGATAGGAGAAAACTGGCTTAATGATATAATATGATTTTTTTTAAAGGGAAGGGGAGCAGGCTTATGGGTTTCTAGTGACAGTCAGTCCATTGTAAGTCAATGTGTGATGTGGCCAGTAAAGCAAAAAGAAAAGGTGGCTTCAGGTTGTATTCCTAAGAGTCTAGTCTTCAGAATAAAGGAGCTCTGCTCTGGCCCCATTGATTGAGCAAAATCTTCCAGTCCTTGAGTTACACTTTGGGCACAACAAACGTTGGGAGTCAGGGGACAGAGACTGACAAGCTGAGTGGGAGTTCTCCTCTTTTATTATCTGTCTCCCCACTAGACTGTAAACTCCATGAGGGCAGGGATCTTGTTTTAGCCACAGCCCTATCCCCAGTATGTCGAGCAGGGCCTGTGACAGAGAAATTTTTACGCTCATTAAATAGAAGTGAGAGACTGAGTAAATGAAAGGAAAGTCTTTTTCAGACAGAACTGTTCAAGAGTGCCACCTCCCTCCTCGACCCAGGTGAGATCCCCACCATTGGAGAAGTGCAGGTAGAGGCTGGAGAGCCATGTGCTTTGGGAAATGTAGAGGAGGTTCAAGAATCACTGGATGACCCAGAGGCACCCCTCCCCCAAGTTCCAAGGACTTTTGATAACATCCACAAGTGGGAAATGAAGAGAGTGATATGGTGTTTCTGGGCGGTCCCAATACCCTAAGCTGGCTTTGTGCTTAGAGGCACGTGAATCATGAGTTCCCTCATTTACTTCCTTTCTCCTTGCTCTCTCTTCTCTTCTATTTTTTTTTTTTTTAATTGAGGCATAAGTTAAGTTAAGTCGCTCAGTCGTGTCCGACTCTTTGCGACCCCATGGACTTTAGCCCACCAGGCTCCTCCGTCCATGGGATTCTCCAGGCAAGAATACTGGAGTGGGTTTCCATTTCCTTCTCCAGGGGATCTTCCCGACCCAGGATCAAACCCAGGTCTCCCGCATTAGAGGCAGACGCACTTGACATTTAACATTGTGTTAGTTTCAGGTGTACAATATGTATGTGTGCTAAGTCACTTCAGTCGTGTCCAACTCTGTGCGACCCCATGGACTGCAGCCCACCAGGCTCCTCTGTCCCTGCTATTCTCCAAGCAAGAATGCTAGAGTGGGTTGCAGCGCTGCCAATGCAGGAGCCGTAAGGGACACGGGTTCCATCCCTGGGTTGGGAAGATCCCCTGGAGAAGGGCCGTGTACAACACAATGATTTGATATTTGTATATATTGTGAAATGATCACCATAATAAGTCCAGTTAGCATCTACCACTATGCAGTTACGATTTTTCGTGATGAGAACTTTTAAGATTTACTTTCTTAGCAACTTTCAAACATGCAGTGCAGTATTGTTAACTATAGTCATCATTACTACATATTATGCCCCCAGGACTTAGTTATTTTATGACTGGAAGTTTGTACCTTTTGACCCCCTTTACCCATTTAGTCCTACCCCCTGACTCCCACCCTGGCTCTGGCAAATATCAATCTCTTCTCTATATATGAGCCTTTTTTTTTCTTTAGTTTCCACATATAGGAAAGATCATCGTGGACTTCCCTGGTGGTCCAATGATTAAGAATCTGCCATACAGTGTAAGGGTCACAGGTTCAGTCCCTAGTCTGGGAAGATCCCACATGCTGTGATGCTACTAAGCCCGTGTGCCACAACTACTGACCCCTCACTCTAGAGCCCGTGAGCTGCAGCTATTGAGCTCGTGCACTGCAACTACTAAAGCCGGTGTGCCTAGAGACTGTGCTCCACGACAATCACAATGCGAAGCCTGAGAACCACGATGAAGAGTAGCCTCCACTCGGCACAACTAGAAAGAGCCCTCAGGCAGCAACAAAGACCCACCACAGTCAAAAAATAAAAATAAAAAAAAAACACAAAAAATAAAAAAGATAAAGTCTTTTTTAAAAGAAGAGAGAGATCATCTATATTTGCCTTTCTCCGATTAATTTCACTTAGCATAATACCTTCAAGATCCATCCATGTTGAAAAAATGATATCACTTTTTTATGACTGAGTGATATTTCCTGGTGTATATGAACCACATCTTCTTTATCCATTCATCCATGGATGAACACTTAAGATTGTTTCCATGTCTTGGCTATTGTAAATAATGCCATAATGAACATGCAGGTGCATATATCTTTTTTAATTAGTTTTTTTTCAGATAAATACCCAGAAGTGGAACTATTTGATCACATGGTATAATTTTTTTGAGGAGCCTTTATACTATTTTCCATAGCGGCTGCACCAATTTATACTGCCGCCAACTCTTCCCTTCTACTTTGATGTTAAATGGTGTCTAGGGAGTATCTTGTAGCGTAGCTGTGCTAAAATCAGGCAGTCCTCGGCTATCTTCCTCAGTGACTGAGAATGTTGGTGCTGTTAATCTAACCAGCTTGCTTGGAAGCACATCCCCATGCTCTCTCTGAAGAAAATATCTTTCAATGTTAACCTTAATAAAAACTCATGATTCTGATGAAACAGAGCAAGAAACACTTTCAGAAGTCATGAGTGCTACCCCAAAGGGGAGCTTTGTTTGAAGAAACCCCAGTTCACAACATACAAGTAAACAATGATGGAGTGATTACTTACTGTGCAGAATCTGTTGCACTAACGATGCCTTTTAATAGGTGACTGGCTGGTGGGTGAAGAGAGAGGTCAGGCTTGGGATTTCAGAGACTGGATCTGGTGAGTTTTTCCTCTTTATTGAATGTGCTGCAAAGCATGCCTATAAATCTTGTCATTTTAGAGGCTCCTTTGACCATACTATTAAAGGCAAACTCGCGACTTGTTAGGGGCTGTGGGGAGGCTCAAACTCCCTGTGTAAATCATGAGAAGATGGATTTTCCCCCTCTGTGTATGTTTAAGCTGAAATGAGAATCCAGTCAGTGCTGACAGGGGAAAGGTGAGAGGGAGAGAAACATCCCAGGCTTGTGAACTTGCTGAAATTACACTGGGTGAGCATCTGCAGGTTTGTTTTTTTAAAAAAAAGAAACGAAAAAGGAAAGAAAGAAGAAGGAAAGAAGAAAGGAAGGAAGGGGAAAGATAAAAAAAGTTGAATGGATTTGTGACAGGATGTGAGAAAGGGAACGGCCCATCATTCCATGGCCATTTCCTTTCAGCCTAGAAACTCTATCATGTGAAAACCTTATCATAGTCCTAAAAATGAAATTCTATAAACAGGGAGGTTTACTGCACCAAATGATCCCCAATGAGGAGTGGTATAGGATGCAGAGCCCATCCTGGTCCCCAAGCCGCCTGACTGAAAGAGGCTGTTCCAGATTACTACCTGGCTAGTAGAGAGATGGTGCTTATTGATAGTGAGTGTCAAACACTGGAGAGATTTGTGGATGGTTAGGCTGATACTGCCTTTTGATCTCCATCTGTAGAGGGAGGAAGGGGACTTGCCTTGTTCCCTTCCATAACTTAATTTCAGAATGAGGGCCCAAAGAACTTCGAACAATGTGACCTAGGTACTGTTGGCTGATCCCCAAATGTTCCTCATTTGTCTTTACTCTTCTGTTAATGAGAAAAAATGTGCCTGTAATCTAGTGCAGGGCTGGGCAGCTCTGTTCACGCAGTCTCTATCTATTCTGGGGATGAAAGGGAAAATGTTCAACAGATGGGTATTTCTAAAGGCTACCATCCTTTGCTTTTTTGTGAAGATACACATCTGTTAGGTATGATTACAACAGTCCCCACGGGGGTGAAATGCAATACGCTTGCCTTGGACACCAAAATCACGGCCCAACAGCCCACTTTGGAGCCATTTAGGATACAGCCTTTTGGTGATATTTCACAAGTTTAATGATATGGGGAGACACCAAGGTTGTTCACAAGGACCTGTTATCATGAATCTTCCCCATGATTCTAGCTTCAGGATGACATGTGAAAAAATATTCTAAGCTCTAAATCCTAAAACTCATGTTCTCGGCCTCATGCCTTGAAGTCTCTTGGGAAGTCATGCAGATACCTTCAGTCTTTGCAAAATCAAGACAGCCTCTATCCCAAAGGCCAATCAGGAAAGAAATAGGAGAGTAGAAGGCAGTGAAGTTTCTGTCTTCAACAGATCCAAACAAGGGAAGCTCAAACATCCTGTAAAGGAAGGCCAAAGTGAGAAAGGACCCAAGACAAAATAAACTTGGTTCCTACAGCATTCTTCTCACAACCTCAATTGCACGTACCCGGAACCCTAAATTTCTCTGGTGTGCTGAAATGTGTAATTTGGAGTTGTAAAAAACAAACATCAACACCCTCTCAAACAGAGGTTAACTGGCTTCTTCACTTTCCTACCAGCTATATTGGTTTCATATACATGTGGCCCAAGATAGACCCCACAAAATGTTGTGGGACTTCCAGGTCATGGAAGAAAGTATTTTGGCTCATTCAAGGAAAACTTGAAAGTGGTTCCCTCATTGGCTTCTCATTCTTTCCTTTTCTTCTCTCTATAGTTAGCAATACAGACTAGACCCAATCTTTCAGCAGATGGGGAAAAGAGAACTTGGGAAAAGCTGTGCTCCCATAAAAAGATCCATGGCATAGGAGTTGGTGGGGGTGTTTGGTAAGGAAAAACAGGATCAAGGAAACACCTACTGTTTACTGTCTTCAATTCTTAGCAGAGAGTCTTTGGATAAATTATGCAACCTCTTAGATCTCAGTTGCCTGATTCATAATACATAGAGAACAATAACATCAAGTCATTTGAGGTAGGGGAGTTGAATTGGTCATTACTTGAGATCACATCCAACTCTGCTATCTAGGATCAGCAGGCCTTGCTCTGGGACCAAAGATAGCCACTGTCCCTGAACTCTGTTAATGCTGAATTGGTTTATAATCCAGAAGAAAAAGTGATCACATCTTAGCAGAGCCCACAGTTGCCGTCTGGCTCTTTCCTCTTTTACTACGATGGAATTTGAGAAAAGGCAAGTCCCACATAAAAGTTGGTGTGGTTTGCTAGCCTCTCCATAAGCCTCCCCAAACCTTTCCTCTACTGTGACCTGGTTAGAAATAAAAGTAGCTTTTCCCCCTCCTGCTGCCTCTGTCCCCAGAGGATGAGGCACAGTTGGAACTCAGTGCGGACATCCAGTACAGAAAATCTGAGCTCACAAGATTCCTTTCGGGGTGGAGTTGGAGAGCCTCAATTCCCAGATGGACAAGGTCACCACATCATTGCTCAACCCTCTGCTGCTCTGAGTGAGGCAGCCTAGTCTCTTTCCATCTCCCCCAAAGGTAGAATGTGCACTAGCAGAGCAGGAGCAAAGGGGGACTCGGGAACAAAGGAGGCTTTCTTCAGCAGAGTGACCTTCCATAAGTCACTTAACCCTTCCATGCCCCTTGCTGCTGTGTGACTCAAGTCATAATTTATTGGTTACAAACGTTTCAGTTGCTCAATGAAAAGTAATGGCAAAAGGGTGAACTTGTATACTTATTCTACTAAGGAAACTTTGTCCATTCAAAGCCAGGTTACAGAGTGGCCTTTATTTTAATTAAAAAGCATCTGGAAACTGAAAAGCCTGTTCGGCCCAGGGCCTCCTTGGAGAGTAATTGATGCATGTCATCTGGCTGGGCCATCTCATGGTCCCTTCTGTGGGGGTTGCGGTGGGCGGGGGAGTGGAGGCTGCCTTGGCCTGGTGCACTTTGTGTGACTGGAGCAGATAAGCTTTAGTGCACATGCTGTTCCCTGCACAGACTTGCTGGGGGCTGTTCCTGCATACCATCCTCAACTAGCACTCACCCCACAGACCCATGCTTCTGTGCTGCTGGCTTTGTTAGCGTCCTTCTGAGAGGAAAGGACCTATGCCTCTAAACTTGTATTTCCAGAGAAATGGTTAGAGAACCCAATGCCAGGGAGTGTTTCTGCATTCCCTGATAGCCAGCACTGATAGCACAAACATTTCTAGATAACCTCTTGTGACTGGGTTTTTATGTGGGCAATGTGATCCCAGGCCCTGCTCCTCATAGAAGACAGAATGACTGAACAGAATGGAGCACTCACTAGATGGGAAGACAGAGAATGTGTCTCACATCTGACTGGCTTTCAAGAGGTTCCTTCTCTGGTCTGGGCTTCACTGTCCTCCTCGGAGAAAATTCATCAATGGGTCCCAAACAGAATAGATTCATCACAGAACCTACTGTGCAGCATAAAACAGTGGTTAAGAGTATGAACTGCTTGAAATGTACAAGATCAATATAATTAACATGGCTGTATGTTCTATACGAAAGTCATTAAGAGAGTTAATCCAGGGACTTCTCTTGTGGTCCAGCAGTTAAGACTCTGTGCTTCCACTGCAGGCGCACAGGTTCAACCCCTGGTTGGGGAATTAACATCTGACATGCCAAACAGCATGACCAAAAAAAATAAATAAATAAGTCAAAGCTCCTAAGAAAAGAGAGAGTAAATCCTAAGAGTTCTCATCACAAGGGAAAAACATTTTTTTCTATTTCCTTATTTTTGTATCTACTTGAGGTGATGGATGTTGAATAAACTTATTGGAATCATTTCATGACATATATTAAGTCACATCATTATGCTATACACTTTAAACTTATGCAGTGCTATATGCTAGTTAGATATCAATAAACTGGAAGAAAAAAACACAAGTATGGACTGCTTGGGTTTGAATTCTGACTCTATTACCTCCTACCTGGGTGACTTCAGGCAAATTACTAAACTTCCCTGTACCTCAGCATCCTCACTAGCAAAATGGGAATATTAAAATTATTATTACGAGGATTAAATGAGCCAATGTTTATAAAGTACTGAGAACAGTAGAAGGAAGGGTGATACAGTGTTTGTCACATGAGTAAACTTGTTCAAAATGTGGACTTCTGGACCCTGCCCTGGGAGATTTTGACTTATTGGATCTGGAATGGGCCTTGGTAATGTGGATTAAAAAAAAAAAAAAAAGCCCTCTGGATGATTCTGAACCCCAGGCACTAGATGGTCCTTAAGCTCCCATCTAGCTGTGCACCATAAGAGAGGTATATTCACTCAACAAATGTTCACTGAAGGAGTGTTGTGTGTCAGGCACTGTGCTTGGGGCTGGCAATACAGCAGTGAACAAGTCAGGCATGAACTCTGCCTCAAGAAGCTTACCTTCTAATGGAGACAAATATTAAATAACCAGAAAAAGACAGAATAAACCAAACAAGTACCTGGTATAACATAATTTTAGAGAGTAAGTGCTCTGAAGGAAACTAAAGAACATAGGGTGACTGTCAGGGTCCTACTTTCATAAGGGTCCCCAGGGAGGTTTCTTAGAGGAAGTGATAACAGCTGAGAACATCTAGATCACTATCGGGGAAAGAGCTAGTGCAAAGGTCCTGAGGTAGGAACAAACAAAAAAGATTCAAGGAACAAAAACAAGACCAGAGTGACTGGCCTGTGGAAAGCCATGGTGAGAATGGCAGGAAGTGGGGTCGGTGAAATAGGTCAGAGCCACATGTACATATAGATGGTACAGTGTTTGGATTTTAAATGTACTGGAAAGCCATTAAGGGTCTTAAGCCAGGTGGGTGATAGGTTCTGATTTATGCTTTTCAGAGACTGATTTGGCTGCTGTGTGAGGCAAGGGTTGTAGCAGGGGGGCCATTTGGGAGGCCATGATCATGGGCCAGGCAAGAAATGACAGTGGCTTGGACATGGAGGGTTGTGGTGAAGGTGGTGAGACATGCTCAGACTGCATATGTGTTTTAAATATGAAACCAACAGACTTCAGTGGAGTAGATGTGGGCCATAGGGAAAGAGTAATCTGAAATGAGTCCCAGGTTTGGGGACTGAGTAGCTGGATGGATGGGGACACCAACCCTCCCTTTTCCACTGGCTGGAATCACCACCTGTACCTTCTTAGCTGGCCCTGCTGCCGGCCCTTCATTCTCCAAGAACAGCCACACTGATCTTCTCAAAATGCACATCAGGCCATGTCACCCCCAAGCTCCAGCCTCGGTCTATGGTTTCCCATCTCACTTAGTATAAAAGCAAAAGAGCTTGCATGCCACACAACTAAAAGATCTCGCATGTCTCAACTAAGACCCGGAATAGCCAAATAGATAGATAAATAAATATTAAAGGAAAAAAAAAAAAAAAACGAAAGTCCTTTCCATGGCCCACAATTCCCTGCACGCTCTGGTTCTTGCTAATGCTCCCAAATCATTTCCTGCCGCTCTTCTGGTCACTCTCAGTGCAAGAGCCGGCCTGACTCCTTGTTTTTTCTCAAACGTGCCAAGGAGGGTCCTTTCTAAAAGCCTTGGCATTCGATGCTCCCTCTGCCTCTAGCACCTTCCCCAGCCCTCCCTATTCCTGGCTCCCATGTTTCACCTCTCTACTTGAGTGTTATCTCTCCCAAGAGGCCTTCCCCAACATGCTATCAAAACTAGCAACCCCAGTCATTTCCCATCTTCTTTTCTTTTTACCCTGCTATATTTTTCTTCCTAGTAATATTATAATTAATTATATCCTGGTTTGACATACTATACGCTGACATTATATGTTCTATACTTATCCATTTATTTTCCTTCTCCCTACAGTCTAGTATCAGTTTAGATCAGTTCAGTCACTCAGTTGTGTCCGACTCTTTGCAGTCCTATGAATTGGAGCATGCCGGGCCTCCCTGTCCATCACCAACTCCTGGAGTCTACCCAAACCCATGTCCATTGAGTCGGTGATGCCATCCAACCATCTTATTCTCTGTCGTCCCCTTCTCCTGCCCTCAATCTTTTCCAGCATCAGGGTCTTTTCAAATGAGTCAGCTCTTCCCATCAGGTGGCCAAAGTATTGGAGTTTCAGCTTCAACATCAGTCCTTCCAATAGAACACCCAGGACTGATCTCCTTTAGGATGGACTAGTTGGATCTCCTTGCAGTTCAAGGCAGTCTAGTATAATTTCCATGAAATCAAGGACTTCGTTCTCCACTATATCTCCAGTGCCTATAATCTCCCTGGTGCATAGTAGGTGTGCTGGGTTGAATGATGGCCCCTAAAAAGACATGTCCATGTCCTAACCCCAAGAACCTGTGAATGTGACTTTATTTGTAAAACGGGTCTTTGTAGATGTCATTTAAGAGTCTTGACATGAGATCACATGGATTATGTGGGTGGGCCTTAAATCCAATGACAAATGTCCTTATAAGAGACACACAGGTGAGATGATTTGGGAGAATGGCATTGAAACATGTATACTATCATGTAAGAAACGAATCGCCAGTCTATGTTTCATACAGGATACAGGATGCTTGGGGCTGGTACACGGGGATGATCCAGAGAGATGATATGGGGTGGGAGGTGGGAGGGGGGTTCAAGATTGGGAACTCATGTACACCCGTGGCGGATTCATGTCAATGTATGGCAAAACCAATACAGTATTGTAAAGTAAAATAAAGTAAAAATAAAAATTAAAAAAATAAAATAAAGTGGTTCAGTTTCAAAAGGGTAAAAAAAAAAAAAGAGAGAGACACACAGAGGAGAGACAGGGAAAAGAAGGCTGGGTGAAGATGGAGGCAGAGGCTAGAGCCGTGTAGCCACAAGTCAAGGAAGCCCTGAGGCTACCGGAAGCTGGGAGAAGCCAGGAAGGATTCTCTTCTAGAGCCTCTGGAGAGAGCACGATTCTACTTACACCTTGATTTGGGACTTCTGGCCTCCAGAGCTGTAAGAGAACACGCTTCTGTTTGAAGCCTCACAAGTTTGTGATAATTTGTTACAGCCGCCATATGAAATGAATGCAGTAGCTGTGCAATGTTGTGTAAGGTAAGAAGGAATACATGTAAGCAAGAACAAGATGGGAAAAGGGCAGGGCCAAGAATCAGGAGTTGGCTGTTGGACACATTGTCTGAGATGCCTGTTATCTGTGGAAGACAGATAGCAGTGGATATATGAGACAGGAGTGGGCAGATAGAGGGTGAAGCTAGAGACCCTCCACCTGACAGCCATTAATCCCAGGGCAAAGTGATATCACCACTGGTGATGGTGCAGTTGAGAGTTGAGAAGAGGGGTGAGGAGGCAGTCATGTTTACAGTGCTGTTCCTATTCAACATTGCTTCTCAATCTGAGGTGATTTTGTCTCCCGCCCTGTCCCCCAGCAGAGGACATTGAAATTTTTGGTTGCCACAGCCAGATGTCCTTTTCATTCTAGGGGACTGGAATGCAAAAGTAGGAAGTCAAGAAACACCTGGAGTAACAGGCAAATTTGGCCTTGGAGTACAGGATGAAGCAGGGCAAGGGCTAATAGAGTTCTGCCAAGAGAATGCACTGGTCATAGCAAACACCCTCTTCCAACAACACAAGAGAAGACTCTACACATGGACATCACCAGATGGTCAACACCGAAATCAGATTGATTATATTCTTTGCAGCCAAAGATGGAGAAGCTCTATACAGTTAGCAAAAACAAGACCGGGAACTGACTGTGGCGAAGATCCTGAACTCCTTATTGCCAAATTCAGACTTAAATTAAAGAAAGTGGGAAAAACCACTAGACCATTCAGGTATGACCTAAATCAAATCCCTTATGATTATACAGTGGAAGTGAGAAATAGATTTAAGGGACTAGATTTGATAGAGTGCCTGATGAACTATGGAATGAGGTTCATGACATTGTACAGGAGACAGGGATCAAGACCATCCCCAAGGAAAAGAAATGCAAAAATGCACAATGTCTTTCTGAAGAAGCCTTACAAATAGCTGTGAAAAGAAGAGAAGCGAAAAGCAAAGGAGAAAAGGAAAGATATACCCATGTGAATGCAGAGTTCCAAAGAATAGCAAGGAGAGATAAGAAAGCTTTCCTCAATGATCAGTGCAAAGGAATAGAGGAAAATAACAGAATGGGAAAGACTAGAGATCTCTTCAAGAAAATTAGAGATACCATAGGAACATTTCATGCAAAGATGGGCTCAATAAAGGACGGAAAGAGTATGGACCTAACAGAAGCAGAGGATATTAAGAAGAGGTGGCAAGAATACACAGAACTATACAAAAAAGATCTTCATGACCCAGATAATCATGATGGTGTGATCACTCACCTAGAGCCAGACATCCTGGGATGTGAAGTCAAGTGGGCCTTAGGAAGCATCATTAGGAACAAAGCTAGTGGAGGTGATGGAATTCCAGTTGAGCTATTTCAAATCCTAAAAGATGATGCTGTGAAAGTGCTGCACTCAACATGCCAGCAAATTTGGAAAACTCAGCAGTGGCCACAGGACTGGAAAAGGTCAGTTTTCATTCCAATCCCAAAGAAAGGCAATGTCAAAGAATGCTCAACCTACTGCACAATTGCACTCATCTCACACACTAGCAAAGTAATGCTCAAAATTCTCCAAGCCAGGCTTCAACAGTGCGTGAACCATGAACTTCCAGATGTTCAAGCTGGATTTGGAAAAGGCAGAGGAACCAGAGATCAAATTGCCAACATCCGCTGGATCATCAAAAAAGCAAGAGAGTTCCAGTAAAACATCTCTTTCTGCTTTATTGACTACGCCAAAGGCTTTGACTGTGTGGATCACAATAAACTGTGGAAAATTCTGAAAGAGATGGGAATACCAGACCACCTGACCTGCCTCTTGAGAAACCTGTATGCAGGTTATGAAGCAACAGTTAGAACTGGACATGGAACAACTGACTGGTTCCAAATAGGAGGAGTACGTCAAGGCTGTATGTTGTCACTCTGCTTATTTAACTTCTATGCAGAGTACCTCATGAGAAACACAGGGCTGGAGGAAACACAAGCTGGAATCAAGATTGCCAGGAGAAATATCAATAACCTCAGATATGCAGATGACACCACCCTTATGGCAGAAAGTGAAGAAGAACTGAAGAGCCTCTTGATGAAAGTGAAAGAGTGAAAAAGTTGGCTTAAAGCTCAACATTCAGAAAACTAAGATCATGGCATCCAGTTCCATCGCTTCATGGGAAATAGATGGGGAAACAGTGTCAGAGTTTATTTTGGGGGGCTCCAAAATCACTGCAGATGGTGATTGCAAGCCATGAAATTAAAAGACGCTTATTCCTTGGAAGAAAAGTTATGACCAACCTAGATAGCATATTCAAAAGCAGAGACATTACTTTGCCGACAGAGGTCCGTCTAGTCAAAGCTATGGTTTTTCCAGTAGCCACGTATAGATGCGAGAGTTGGATTATAAAGAAAGCTGAGCACCAAAGAATTGATGCTTTTGAACTGTGGTGTTGGAGAAGACTCTTGAGATTCCCCTGAACTGCAAGGAGATCCAACCAGTCCATCCTAAAAGAGATCAGCCCTAGGTGATCATTGGAAAGACTGATTTGAAGCTGAAACTCCAATACTTTGGCCACCGGATGTGAAGAGCTGACTCATTTGAAAAGACCCTAATGCTTGGAAAGATTGAAAGCAGGAGGAGAAGGGGATGACAGAGGATGAGATGGTTGGATGGCATCACCGACTCAATGGACATGAGATTGAGTAAACTCCGGGAGTTGGTGATGGACAGGGAGGCCTGGCGTGCTGCAGTCCATGAGGTCGCAAAGAGTCAGACATGACTGAGCAACTGAACTAAACTGAACAGCCTGGGGGAAGGGATACTATTGACATCTAGTAGGTGGAGGCCAAGGACACAGTTAAACCTCTTACAACACATATGACAGCCCCACAAGGGAGGATTTCCTGGCCCCAAATTGTCAATAGTGCAGAAGTTGAGAAACCCAGTTACATAGGGCGGGATTAGCTTAAGTCTCCTGGATTTGTACATTTTTAACCTGTTTTGTGCTGCACACATTTTTTTTTGTTCTAAACTTCTTTTATTTATAAAAGATTCAGTGGTGGCAACAAACTCTCCATGACTGGTTTGTTGTGTGAGCTTGAGCAAATCACTTCCCTTTTCCCCCAAGTTTCTGGGTCCTCTGGGTGGCTGTGGGGGAAGGTTGGGAGGAGGCTTGTTGCATTAGCTGCTCTCTGAGCTTCTTACCAGGCCCTAGAGTCTAAGGGTCTCTGTTCTTCCCCCTAAAGAAGGTAAATTCCCACTTGGTCAAGCTACTGGGCAGAGTTTTCAAGACTAGCTGCTAAAGAGCAGAATGCAAGCTACCTCCCAGGCACAGAGACTACATTTTCTAGGACAGCCCCAATTTCAAACATTTTATCACCTAGAATCCCAGAGGAAATGGATACTCTTGTGTCCCAATATTATTTGGAAAGTGTTCTCCTAACCCTGCTAAATGCCAGGCACTGTTCAAAGCATTCTCTGCACATCACTTCATTTAACCCTCACAATGACCCTGCGAGGTAGCACCATTATTATTCCCCTTTACAGATGACAAAACTAGGGATCAGAGGTTAAGTAAATTTGATTAGGATCTCACAGCCAGCAAATAACAGAGCTGAGATGAAGACCCAGGTCTGCCTCCACCTAATTGCACCACCTTAGCGACTCCATCTCCTGACTTTTCACACTGTGTCCCAATGTGCCCTGAAGTGATAAGGGGAGAGGAGAGGAGAAACAGGTCCTGCCTCAAATGTTCACCATTTCTTTGTCTTTGGAAGGGTTGTTGTGTGAGCAAGTATTATGAAAAAGGAAACCACTTCCCCGTCCCTATGTCTGTTTTATGTGGCCTCTCAAGAAAATTACCCAGGTCAGAGCTTGGAAAATCTGTTGTGTATGTGGGACATTGGCTGTAGTTCTAGACTTTTCTTTTGGCTTCCTGAATTAATGCCAATAGCCAAGTGTCTGTGTGCCACACCTTGAATTAGAACAGGGCAGACGTGGAGGTGCAGAGGGTCATCTGGGTAGATGTTGTACCTTTAGCCTTGGTTCTTTCCTCCCTTCTGGGAGTCAGGAAAAATCAAGCCCAGTAGAAAACTACAAAATATTCTGGTGTCCAGAGGTCAACCTCTTCATTGTACAGGTAAGCATATGGAATCTGAAGTACCTAAGACTTGCCCAGAATCATACAAGCAGGTGGGGTAGGCTGGGGGACGATTGTGATCAGACTTATGTGACCAAGCCAGGAAAATTCTGCATCTCAAGGGGTTCTTCTCAGAGAAGGGACAGAGGATTGCTCCTTCTTTTCAGGACCTAATATTGTATTTGTTGCTCTTTCATTAGGCTATCATTGTTTCCACAAGGTCCCTGGGAAACTAAGAATTATTCTACCTTGGAGGGACCTACCCAAATTCATCAGCAGCCATAAACAGGGTTAAAAAATCAAACTACAATGACAATACTGTGTGCTATGAGAATCAAATGAGTGGTAAACTCTTTGCTTGTTAAGAGGAGGTGATCCTCTTGGGAAGATGTCATTGAGCTAATGAGGCTGCCTAAAGGATAACGAGAGGAGTGGAGATGCTGTTCCCAGCAGTGAGGATGAAAGGGTGAAAGTGTTAGTCACTCAGTTGTGTCTGACTCTTTGCAACCCTATAGGGAGTGGTTGGCCATTCCCTTCTCCAGTGGATATTCCTGACCCAGGGATCAAACTCCACTCTTTCACATTGCAGGCAGATTCTTTACTGTCTGAGCCACCAGGGAGGCCCCAGCAGCAGGGAGAGATAGAGCCTAAGTGCAGACATGAAGCAGTAATATACACACAGTTTCAACACACACATAGACACATGCATGCACATTCATTAATTCAACCACTGCTTATTAAGCACCTGCTCTGTGCCACGTCCTGGAGATATTATCCATTTAGGAGTCTTTCTGCCAAGGACCACAAATTTAAAAGAAGGTGAATACAGTCAAACAGCCAATAGCACAGACATTTGGCTATTGGTGTATTACTACAGGCAGTAATAACGATGGGCATAAAGCAGGGGTGATCTGCCAATACTATGGTTTCTTCTATATTTTCTGGCATTCTTGCTTCCCTGGTGGCTCAGATGGTAAAGAATCTGCCTACAGGGCAGGAGACCCAGATTTGATCCTTGGTCAGGCAGATCCCCTGGAGAAGAGAATGGCTACACACTTCAGTATTCTTGCCTGGAGAATTCCATGGACAGAGAAGCCTGGCAGGCTACAGTTCTCGGGGTTGCAAAGAGTTGGACACGACTGAGCAACTAATACTTTTACTTTCACTTCTTGGGAAGGTGATTTTTAAGGCCCTTGCTGACTCAGATATTCTTTGCTTCTCTACTTAAACTTGATTTAGTTTATCTGGTAGCAGGCACTTCAGAGAGTAGTGTCATTGAATGAAGATCCTTACAGGGCAGCTTGATGGGCCATGGAGCCCAGGCTGCTGGGCCAGTCATGGGACAAACAAGCTCAGATGGGTTTTGAGAAGCTCAAGGGGAAAGGACAAACCCTTAGGCCAAATAGCTCCTGCTGTCTTGATCAGGGTTACTGATCAAGGTTACTAAAGCCTGGCCTTGC
Source organism: Ovis aries (assembly GCF_016772045.2). Classification (NCBI taxonomy): domain Eukaryota; kingdom Metazoa; phylum Chordata; class Mammalia; order Artiodactyla; family Bovidae; genus Ovis; species Ovis aries. The sequence continues at coordinate 100,360,985 of NC_056080.1, read as the reverse complement.
CCTAGGTGACATCAGTGCCTCCCTATCTGTTCTTGACTAAGATGTAAGAAGATCAAATGGCCTAGGAGAAGAGTCATATAAATTCCTTTAAGTCGAAACTCAGATAGTAAGTTGAGATAAAGTAAAAGAATATGTGAACTCTTCAACTGTGAAACCAAGATGTCATCTTCATCCTAATCCAGTTCACAAGTCATAGAGATAAGCTCAAAAAATATGTGCAGTATTTTGTGTGTGATTTATTTGTTCAATTTCAATGTTTTCTTCTTCCATTCTTCCATCTCCAAAATTTTCCATGAAGTCCCAGTATACTAAACAAAAAATCAAAGGGCACACAAATACAAAATTTTCCTTTTTCCTATGATTAAAACTACAAAATTAATTTTTGGGGTATAGGTTCAATAGTGAAATGGGGTATGACTTAGTCCAGTGGGCCTTGGGACTATCCCAGAACTTCTATGGCTATTTCTCCCACCATCTGCAGGGATCTGAGAGATGTCACCTAGAGCATCCTTTCTCTGTCATTGTGGGCCTGCTTACCCTCTGTTGTAAACAGCAAAATGGAGAGGTGAATTTCACAAGCTGGTTCAAATGAGCCTAGACTCAGGAGTCTAGAATCCAGGTTCCTTTTCTAGAAGAGACTCTTCATCAGCTTTTACCACATGATGACACAGTGATCTGAGTGTCACAAATCTTTTCCACCATGGATTGCTAGAGGTTTAAAAACAGTGGCTTTGTGTCATTTATCTTCCTCTGCTTCCCATCACAGGCTAATTCAGTCTAGATTGAAAACAGATGATAGGGCTGGCTTTGGGTAAAGTCAGGGATAAGATTCTTCCAGCATCCTGTCCATAACACTGAGCCCAAACACTGAGTGGCTATGTGACTTAAAAAATATTGAAAAACCATCCATACTAGCTATTGTGGCAAGAGGCTTGGAAGGATACTTAATCTCCCATGAAAGGCCTTCTTCTGGAGCTGCCACAAAGTCAACACTGGCTTTGTGCCCAACTCCTGTTGGTGGCAACATCAGTCTGCGTGGGTACCATGTGTAAGGACTGAATATTGAGTTGAGTATCTGCAATCCTGTTGCTCCTTGGAAGAAAAGTTATGACTAAACTAGACAGCATATTAAAAAGCACAGACATTACTTTGTCAACAAAAGTCCGTCTAGTCAAAGCTATGGCTTTTCAGTAGTCATGTATGGATGTGAGAGTTGGACTATAAAGAAAGCTGAGTGCCGAAGAATTGATGCTTTTGAACTGTGGTGTTGGAGAAGACTCTTGAGAGTCCCTTGGACTACAAGGAGATCCAACCAGTCCATCCTAAAGGAAACCAGTCCTGAATGCTCATTGGAAGGACTGATGCTGAAGCTGAAACTCCAATACTTTGGCCACCTGATGTGAAGAACTGACTCATTGGAAGAGACCCTGATGCCAGGAAAGACTGAGGGAGGGAGGAGAAGGGGATGACAGAGGATGAGATGGTTGGATGGCATCACCAACTCAATATTGTAAAGTTATTATCCTACAATTAAAACAAAATATAAATTAAAAAATAAAAGCTATTTTTAAAACTGCAAAAAATTAAAACAAACAAAAAAAGAAACAAAACACCCCCCACCCACCCACTGCTGTTCATCTCTGCTTTGATCTAGTGTCTTATTTACGGTTCTGCTACCAACAAACTTAAATCTCATAAGTTCCCCACTTATATTTTAGGGAGACAAGTTGTGCATCTTAGCTACTTCCCATTGTCCTCTTGAGTACAGTTTTTTTTGGTAGGCCATGTCATACAAAGGCCATCCAACAGCTAATACATTGACTATTCTGAGTCAGATGCCCATCCATGACTTAAGAAGTCACCAGTCCATTTTCAACGAGTAGTCTAGGTCCGTTTTCTTCAGCAAGGGACCATGGGCAATGTAATTTCCCTGAGAAGGAACTGTGGAGATGTCGGATGTCATAACTGACATGTCTGATCTAAGATTTATGACAGCATAATGTGGAAGAGAGATAATTAGAAGCCTATCAGACAGCCCTTACATCAGAATGCGTAGCTGGTCATCTGTGTCAGCTTTGCCTGAAGCTGGCCCTAGGCATAGCCCTCAAATTCCATAGCACATATACAGGTCATTTCTGGCTTGGGCTATGTAGGACCACCTCACCCAAGCTTCTCTATTGACAGCAGAAGGGGATGGTGGAGAATAAATGGCTTTTCCCATCTTGGAAGGCTGCCTGGACCCTCCAGAGGGCCTCAGCAGAGCAGCTGTCAGCCTCTACAAAGAAGTAACTTTGGGCCTGCTGAGTGGGTGGCCACGTGTTGTGTGTCCTTCCTGAGGAACATGCATCGACTTGTGTCCTCTGCTATATTTGAACTGTTGAAAGTAGACCCAGCAGGAACTAAGCATCTGCAGCCTTAAGTGGCAACACCAGATCATTACTTTGACTGGCTTGAGGCTTAGAGTGAAACAGGAGCTGAGCCCAGCACCAGAGACATTCTCAAATTCCTGACTCCCTGGCCACCAGCTTTTTGTTTAGGTGAGCTCCAAAAATAGTGCCCGTACTGGGCCACTAACCAGTGGGCATGGGGAAGTGAAGTATTCAAGTATATGGAATTCAGCAACCTGGATGAAATGGCATCTTTTCTTTCTTTGGGTCAAAACTGGGGATATATTGGTTATTTCATGTGAATGAAAAAAAAACTGGAGTCTGGAGCCTGGTGGAAAAACAGGTAAGGTCTTCTGAGAGAAGCTCAAACTTGGGCTTCAAGGCCAATTTCCCAAAAAATACAGGGCTCACAAGCATATTTCAAGTCAGGAGACTATACATCTTTGACAGGGAAAATTCAACATTTTGTCCATTTGGTCCTATGGAAGAGATGGGAGCAGGCAACAGCAGCTCTCTTGCACTCTAAAAGCTTGTGTTCCCTTATCAGAGTGTATAACCCATTTCTCCCCTGCCCAGTATCTAAGGAGTTGTTTTGAGACAGACATCTGTTCAGCAATCTGAGAGCCCCAGACAGAAGACAGAGACATTCATTTTCCTTTACTTATAGTGCAGAGGCCAGGGAGGACTGACTTCGTGGCAGTGTTCCATCCTGGCCTGGATTGCAGTTGATCTGGGAAGAACAATCCTGGATGACACTTAGGCACTATCCAAACAGCCTTGTATTACCAAATGAGTCCCAAAAGCCAGCTAGGAGAACACGTTGGAACCCATAACGGATGTAAGCCAAGAGGCCCTTAATCGGAGGTCTGCTGTTGATGAGGTTACAATGTGGTGAAGTGGAAGAAGGCTCATCCGGGAATCAGGACCTCTGGGCTCCAGCCCACAACTAATTCACTGCATGACCTTGAGCAAATCCATCTCCTCTGAGCCTCCCTGTCCACAGTCTGTGCAACTAAGGGTGGAACTAGCTGAGTTAGGAGTTCCTGTCCAGCTGTGTCGTTCTCCAGTTCGAAGATGGGAAAGTTGGTGGTCAAGAGTATCTCTTACAGGGGAAAGTGCCAAACCCAGGGCATAACAAGTCGGTCAGAATTGCTGGTTTAATTTTTGTGTGGGCTGGTTAGTTTTATTGAAAAGTAAATAAACAAAGAAAAATGCCTTTCTCTGGATAGACCTCTCCCTTCATCTCAGCCAGCTATCCTGTTTGGCATAGGGTGGATGAGGTGAGAGAAGGTGAAGCACTTGGTATGAGCCCTGAATACTGCTGGACAAACACTTTGAAACCCAGCCCTATTCAGGCTGGGTCAGCAGCAGTCAGCTTCCTTAAGGTAGGACAGCACTTGTATTATTATAATATCTTTGTTACTATCTTCTTTCTAACTCTTGTGAATCATAGGCAGAGCACAGTGGGTCTTAGTTTGAGCTCTGCATTGGTCAGCTATACAGACAGCAATGTGCTCAGGGCTGATACTGACCATTGATGAATTGGGGAAGGAGCTTAAGTTTCTCTTGATTGCCCCCTTCCACAGCCCCAATTGCAGCTTAGCCCTTGTCCCTTTTCTTCTTTCAACATGACCAAGAATCATGGTTCTTAGCCCTCATCTTGGAAAACAATGGGATGAACTAATCTCAATAAGGAATTGGGTGATGATTCAACAAAGAATGATAGTCTACCCTTTCAGAGGACTTGTAATTTAACAGGGACTTTCCTGGTGGCTCAGACGGTAAGGTGTCTGCCTACAATGTGGGAGACCTGGGTTTGATTCTTGGGTCGGGAAGATCCTCTGAAGAAGGAAATGGCAACCCACTCCAGTACTCTTGCCTGGAAAATCCCATGGATGGAGGAGCCTGGTAAGCCATGGTCCATGGGGTTGCAAAGAGCTGGACATGACTGAGCGACTTCACTTCACTTCTTCACTTTACTTCAAGTGCAAATCATAAAGCTTCCCCAGTGCCCCTCAAATCATGTGCCACTTTTAAGACTGATGTATTAGTAGAACGAGATTAAGAAAAAAACAGAAAGAGATTAGGAAAGGGATGTCAGCATTAAGGCTCTCTCACAGATCGGTCATGGAAGGGGCTGCTGCTGCTGCTGCTGCTGCTAAGTCGCTTCAGTCGTGTCCGACTCTGTGCGAACCCACAGACGGCAGCCCACCAGGCTCCTCCGTCGCTGGGATTCTCCAGGCAAGAACACTGGAGTGGGTTGCAATTTCCTTCTCCAATGCATGAAAGTGAAAAGTGAAAATGAAGTCACTCAGTTGTGTCCGACTCTTCGTGACCCCATGGACTGCAGCCCACCAGGCTTCTCCATCCATGGGATTTTCCAGCCAAGAGTACTGGAGTGGGTTGCCATTGCCTTCTCCGATGGAAGGGGCTAGATAGTGCAAATTCAAAATATGTTGAAAAGCCCAAAGAAAGTATGTCTTACAGTTTTCTCATCTGAAAGCATCTAAAGAGTGACAGTAAACTTTTTGTCAGACCCAAATTCTCCTATTACCGATGTCAAGGGTATAAAATATCTTTCCAGTTTCCTGAGACCATCAGTGGAGTCTGCCTTAGGAGTTAGATTTAAAGGTTTCTGGGAAGTTCATTGCTTAAAAATATGATACGAGGGTCTCCTGATTGCTGGAGTTGAACTGGCTGCTTTGGCTGGCTAAGTTCTATTCTCTTTCTTTCCTATCTCTCTGTGACAACGAGTGATGGAGTGGAAAGAGTGCTGGACTTGGGTTTGTGCCTTAGTGGAATCTACTTGACCTCTTTAAACTTCACTTTCCTTAATCTGTACAATGAAGGGAATAACTACTTACCTCATAAGTTTGTTTGAGGACGAAATGAGATAATGCATATATAAAGCACCTCGCACAATGTCTGGCATACTGTCAATTCTCAATACACAGTAGTTGTTATTAGTTTTAGTGAGGCCTCACAGTGGGGGCCTGGCGCTGTCTGATAGTGCTGGGCACCGGGAGGCAAGACTAGCTCCATGGAGAGAAACAGAAAATACGAAGAGAGGTGAAAGGGCTAGCTTTCCTGATGACCAGCCCTGAGCCCAGGAAACAGGTTTAAAAGAAAAGGTTGCCACAGTGTTCTCTGTAAGTGTGTCCAGAGCAAACCATCTTCCCTCTCGCTTGCTCTCAGAGCACACTGGAACATCTGCCAAACCTGCTGTTTTCCCCAACTCGGCCATTTTCCACTAGTTTGACTCATAGAAATCAGAGCTGACATTTTGAGGGGTTAGCAAGGCCAAGAGCTTTGTCAGTCATGCTTAAGGGGGTATAGCCTTTCATACACTGAGCAAGTATTTAACAGACAATACCACAAATATTGTCAATCCCTCCATTCTCATTTTGTCACGTTACGTGGTGTTATGTGATGCCCTGATATGAATCATTCAGGCAGCTGCCATACTGCATTAATTGCAGAGGAGCTGGATCTCATACAAGGTGTTCCCAAAGGTTCATTGCTAAAGACTCATCCAGCAGTTCTTTGAAAGGTTGCATTGGGTGACAAGGACACTAAATCCTTCTATGCGTTAGAGCTCCAAAAAAGGACAACTGGAAATTACACCATGGTTTTTGTCTCTTTCCTTTCCAGAAGAGAAAATTTATAATTATTCACATGGGCCATTCCCACCCTTTCCTTGATGTTTTCTGGCTTTGAAGGCATTTAAATGCTTGTTCCCTTGTGTTCAAAGTCTTACACCACAATTTCTTTATGAAAACAATATGCTTTTAAATTAATTCTAAATAAAAATGAATATATCACTGGAAGACCATCCTCATGTAAAGTATCCCAGAATTAAAATGAGTTCAATAACCTCTAACCTCTAACCCAAGCTCCAATCTCATATTTCAAGCTACTTGGAGACCATTTCTACTTGGACGTTCCATCTTCACCTCAGACTCCCTACATCCAAAACCAAATGTTTCACCTTTGCTCCAAATCATCTCCTCTTTCAGCTTTTTAAATTTCAGTTGAGGGTAATACCACGACCCCATCATCCAGGCCTAGAAAACTTGGAGTCATTCTAGATTCCTTTCTTTCCTTCATCTGCCCTTTCATAGATGTCTAAGTTCTGATAGTTCTGCCTTTGACTTGCTTTTGAATTAGGCTTTGATTTACTCTGCCTCTGTATTCCCAATGTCACCATCTCAGTTCTGGCTTTTGTCACATCATGGCTGGATTCCTAGAAGAGCCCACTCAGTGGTCTGATTTCATGCTATCCATTCCATTGGCTACTGCCTGATCCTTCAAGAAGGCCGCTTTCAGCATGTCATACCTGTGCTCAAAATTCTATAAGAGTTGCCTTTCGCTTATTGAATCAAGTCTAAATTAACCTATCATTCAAGAACCATCTATTATTTCAGAGTATAAACCTACTGCTCCAGCCATGGTTCCAGCTTCACTGTGTCAGTATAAACCACAAACCACCCACGTTCTTGCTTCTGGGTCTTTGTGTGCACGCCCCATCCATCTCCTCCGATTTACAAATCCTTCCATTTTTAGGGCCTATGGCAAGTTCCACTTCCTCTATCAAGCTCTCTCTGACTTCTCTGGCAGACATGGTGTACCTTCCATGTCTGTTGCCTACGCCACAATATTTTAGCAACTAATTACATGATAAGAATGAAAAAATACTGACAGAGTCAGGGGACCTGGGTGCTAGTCCGGGCCTTGCCTTTGGCTCAATATGTAGCATAGGGCAAGTCTGTCTCCTTCTCTGAGCCTTGGTGTCCTCCGAAGTAAGATGAGAAAGTGAATGACAATGTTTCTCGAATACCAGTCGTTTGTGTAGCATCTTCATGTTTGCTGTATCTGCAACCTGCCTCTACTTTTACTTACTTAAAATTTTTCTATCTTGTTTTTTAACCTAAATACATTTTGTAAAACTATGGCAAAACATGCATAACGTAAAATTTGCCTTTTTAAACATTAAAGTGCACAGCTCAATGACATTAAGTACATTGACAATGTTGAGCAGTCGTAACCATCATTCACCTCCAGAACGCTTCCCATCTTGCAAAACTAAAAGCCTACTTCTATTAAACACTAATTCCCCAGTCCCCTTTCCCCCAACCCCTGGCAACTACCCTTCTATTTTCCATATCTCTGAATTTAAATACTCTAGGTACCTTATTTAAATGAAATCATATAGTATTTGTTCTTTTGTGTCTGGCTTATTTCACTTAGCATAATGTCTTCAAGGTTCATCCATGCCACAGCACATGCCAGAATTAAATGCATTGTTAATAAAAAGAAACTATCATATTATTAAAACTTTAGTTTTATGAAATAACTATTTTTTTCTAATATACACGGAGATAAATATAAAATAATTTTAAAAAAGTTTGTGTGCCTCTGTAGTGTGCCCCCTACTCTTCAGGAAACACCTGACTTGATCATCTCCACAGGCCCATCCAGCATATGGCTAGTTGGAGCACTGGTTTTCAAACATGGCTGATTGTCAGAATTTCTCAAGTGCCTGTGAGGCAAGACCTGAGTCCTATCCCAGACCTACTGAATCAGAATGTCTGGAGATCACTAGGAGTCTGTGTGTTAAGTTCCTGAAGCACTCATGATGATCAACCAGGTTTGGAGCCACTGCTCCATGACTAGAGGGCAGGGCTCCAAGTCTGTCTCTTCTTTACTTTTCTGATGGCACAGTGCTGGTCATAGTGGTCAAAGTCAAAAGTCATGTATCGACTGAATAATTAAGAATGCCATAAAAAAGGTGGGGAGGAGAGATTTTAAATGAACTTCTTCCATTTCAGCTGTGTTCCCCCTACCAAGTTCTTTGTACATCAGGAGGAGTGACACTCTACCTTACAGAGTTGCTGTGACTCAAATTAGATAACGTGTGGGAAAACAATGATAGTTGCTATGAACATTTCTTATACACTTCCTGTGAGCCCAGCATCATGCCAGTAGTTGTGGAAGATAGGCAAGAAATTTAAAACATTATTCCTTTCTCTCACAGAGCTCAGGATCTGCTTGAAGAAACCAAACTAACCCAGATGGAACAAGTGAGGAGCAATGACTTCCGAGAAATTCAAGCCAGGTGCACTCTGGGCAGGCTTCATGGGTAAGACCCAAGTTGAGCCCTGAAGGAAAAATAGGACTTAGAGGGAGAGACAGGAGAGGCCAAAACATTCCAAGTGAAGGGAACGGCATCAGATGTGGCTGAAGTGGTTACCCATGTGGTGTATTTGAGTTGGCCCAATAAGGCTTGTCTCATCACACAACACCCCGAAATAACTCTGGAAATTTGACTGTTTAGAATTCTATTTCTTAGGATGGCCCTTCTGGAAATGCAAACACACCTGGTCTCGTTTGTGTATGATCTCACTTACACCTTAATGTACATTACTTAAATCAAAATGCTTTCTCCCCAACATCTGCACAAGATGGGTGGGCTGATGGATGGGATTCTGATTGGTGGAGGTGCAGGAAAGGGTCATTTGGGGGTCTTAGGAACAGTTTCAGCTGGGAATCCAGAAAGCAGTGCGGGGGCCTGGGGAGGGTGACAGGTATCAGGGTATCAGGTATCATTGTCAGAGATGACATCATCTTAAATATGAGGAAGAGGACAAATTCTAACCAGAATCTATTTCAAATGACTTCTTCTGTTGGTGTGCTTGGAGGCTTTTGCAAACCAGGAAAACGTGTAGATTTATATGAGAAAAGCATGGAACTTCCACATTGGACAAATGAAGATTTGTCACAGCTGGGTAATTCCATTTGATGAGCATTTGGGAAGACAGACAGTGACAATCATGGTGATGTGGTTCTTTGGAACTAAGGGTGTAACAGGCTCTCTTCTTTCATTTCATACCCAGGGTCTCCCTTCCAGTCCTTTTACAGTTTGACTCCTGGGCTTGGCCTCAGGTTAGACAAAGGTTTCCTTTGCAAAGACTATTTTCTCTTCCAGAGTCTGCTGCTCTCAGCAGAGCTTGTTTTTTGAAGAGTTGTGATTAAAGATAGAGGCTGTTTCTCTTCCTCCTCTGGACTCTGAGGAAGCTGGTCTCCCCCACAGGGCCACACTTGGGGCATCTCTTCCTGGCCAGCCCCCCATTCCCTGCAGCCATTACATCAGTTATCTGAGTCAGGCAGCTAGCCTTTGTTTGGCTTGGCAGGTCCCTGACTAACTTAGGCAAAGATATTTAGGAAAATGTTAGAAAAAAAGACTTGACTATAGACCTTCAGGAATGAGCTTATGACAGGTAAGCCTGTCCATCTTTTTTTTTTATTTTACTACTTTCTTCACAGAACCAGCATTACCCTGTCTATGGGATTCTTTGTTTTTCCTGCTCTAATTAGACATGTTCATAATCAGTCACTGAGTTAATTCACAGATTTTTCCTTCAGAACCCACATTGTGCTAAGCTCTGTATGGCAGACAGGAAGTAGAATGTGGGACTGTATCTTCAGAGAAAATATCTCTCTCCACTGCACCCTCCCCCACCGCCTCCACAACGCCACACACAGAGAGAAAACATTGAGTTCCCAAGATGAGGTGGCAGAAGGTTAAGGTCAAAATTATTGTTGGGGAGGAGCAATCAGTATCAACACAATTTGGGAAAGGAAGAATGAGATCCAGGAGGGGAAATGGCCCAGCAAGTCTTTCAGTAAGAAGTGGCTGTGAGCTGCATTTGGAAAGTGTATTTAAATAAGTTTTATCATCCTATCACCTTTGAGTGAAAAATTCCAAATAATTTCTCCAGAATCATAGCCTGGCATAAGTCCTGCCTTTCCCCTCCAACACCAACTCTTAATGTTCTGCTACATAAGCTTCCTCATCCATCCCCATTTACTTCTGGTCTCTTGAGCATCCTGACTCATTAATGCCTTGCTTTTCTTTATGCTCCTCCACTCCTTTTCACCCCTCCAATTCTCCAATGTTATCCATTCCTCACCAAGTTCAAAATCACTTCACCCTGGACCCCTCCCTGCCAACATACATCCAGTTATGTCTCCCTCCCTTGAACTTCTTCAACAGATAAGGCATGTCTCTCTCATTTGATACACCATACACAATCATGTTCTGTAATAGTGAATGATGGGATGTTATAGAATGCAACAAAAGAGGTTCTAAGAGGGAAGGCAATGGCAATAAATGCCTAAATTACAAAAAGAGAAGAAGCTCAAATAAACAATTAACTTTACACATCAAGGAACTAAGAAAAGAACAAACTAAGTGCAAAGTTAGTTGCTGTTCAGTCGCTCCGTCATGTCCGACTATTTGTGACCCCGTGGACTGCAGCACACCAGGCTTTGCTGTCCTTCACCACCTTCCGGAGCTTGCTCAAACTCATGTCCATAGATTCAGTGATGCCATCCAACCATCTCATCCTCTGCCATCTATTATTAGAAGGAAACTAATAATAAAGATCAGAGCAGAAATAAATGAAATTGAAACTAAAAGGACTATAGGAAAGACCTACGAAACTAAGAGCTGGCTTTTTGAAAAGATAAACAAAACAACAAAACTTTAGTTAGATTTACCAAGACTAAATCACGAAGAATAGAAAACTGAACAAATTACTAGTAAGGACATTGAATCAATAATCAAACACATCCCAATAAAGCTAGGGACCAGATGGTGTCATGGATGAATTCTACCAAACATTTAAAGAAGAATTAATACCAATTCTTCTCAAACTCTTGAAAAAAGAAGAGAATGCTTGTAAACTCATCTTTGAAGCCAGCATTACTTTGATATCAAAATCAGACAAAAACGCCACAAGAGAAGAAAAATATAGGTCAACATGCTTAATGAACACAGATGCAAAAATTCTCAACAAAATATTAGCAAACTGAATTCAGCAATACATTAAAAAGATCATACATTATGATCAAGTGAGGTTTACTCCAAGGATGCAAGGCTAGTTCAACATCTGTAAGTCAGTCAATGTGATACACCATATTAACAAAATGAAAGATAACAATCATATGATCATCTCAATAAATACAGGAAAAGTATTTGACAAAATTCAACATCCTTTCATGATTAAAAATCTTTCAAATCACTGGCTATAGAGGGGATTATCATAGTATAATAAATGTAGGTCATATATGATAAGATCACATCATACACAATGGTGAAAAGCTGAAAGCTTTTCCTTTAAGATCAGGAACAAGATAGAGATACCCACTCTCAACACTTTTATTCAACATAATACTGGAAGTCCTGGCCAGAGCAATTAGGAAAGAAAAAGAAATAAAAGGCATTCAAATCAGGAAAGAGAAAGTAAAACTGTCTCTGTTTGCAGATGATATGGTATTATACATAGAAAACCTCAAAGACTCCATCAAGAAATTGCTAGAATAAATAAATTCAGTAAATTTGTAGGATAAAAAATCAATACATAAAAATCAATTGCATTCTATACATTAATAGTGAACTACAAGAAAGAGAAATTGAGAAAACAATCTCATTTACAATTGCATAAAAAGAATAAAATACTTAGAAATAAATTTAATCAAAGAGGTGAAAAATCTGTACACTGAAAACTATAGACACTAAAGATGAAAAGAAATTGAAGAAGACACAAATAAATGGAAAGAAATCCCATTCTCATAAATTGGAAGAATTAATATTGCTGGAATGTTCATACTACCCAAAGCAATCCACAGATTCAATGCAATCCTTATTAAAATTCTAATGGTATATTTCACAGAAATAGAAAAAAATCCTAAAATTTGTAATTTTAAAACTGCATTACAAATCAAGCTTGACCAGAGAAAGAAGTATCATGGAAGTTCCTAATCTTCTAAACTATTAACAACAGTATGGTATTGTTACAAAAACAGACACAGATCAATGAAAGAAAATAGAGAGCCCCAAAACAAACCCATGCCCATATGATCAATTAATTCATGACAAAAGAGGCAAGAATACAAAATGGGGGAGGGATAATAAATGGTGTTCTTCAAACTGGACAGCCACATACAAAACAATGAAGCTGGACTCAATCGTACATCATACACAAAAACAATTCATAATAGATTAAAGACTTGAATTATAGAAACTCTATAACTCTGAAACCCTAAAACTCTTAATAGAAAAAGATCCTTGAGATTGGTCTTGTCAATAATGTTTTGGATATGACACCAAAAACACAGACTACATCAAACTAAAAATCTTCTGCACAGAAAAGGAAACCATCAGCAAAATGAAAGGCAACCTAAAGAAAGGGGGAAATGTTTGCAAATTATATATCTTATAAAGTGTTACTAGCCCAAATATTTAAACTCCTACAACTTTATAGCAAAACAAACAAACAAAAACTGAATTAAACAATGAGCAGCAAAACTGAATAGACATCTTCCCAAAGAAAACATACAGATAAACCAACAGATACATGAAAAGGTGCTCAACATCACTAATCATCAGGGAAATGCAAATCAAAGCTATTAGGAGGTACCACCTCACACTTCTTAGAAAAGCTATCATCAAAAAGACAAGAGGCAAGTATTGGTGAGAATGTGGACAAAAGGGAACACTTGTTCACTGTTGCTGGGAATATAAATTGGTGCAGGCACTATAAAAATGGTATGGTGGTTCCTCAGAAAATTATAAATGGAATTACCATATGATTCAGCAATCCCACTTCTGGGTATATATCCAAGGAAATGAAAACAGGATATCAAAGAGATATATGCACAGCATGTTCAGTTAAGTTCAATCACTCAGTCATGTTCAACTCTTTGCAACCCCATGGACTGAAGCATGCCAGGCTTCCCTGTCCTTCAACAATTCCCAGAGCTTGCTCTAACTCGTGTCCATCGAGTCGGTGATACTATCCAACCATCTCATCTTCTGTCGTCCCCTTCTCCTGCCTTCAATCTTTCCCAGCATCAGGGTCTTTTCCAATGAGTCAGTTCTTTGCATCAGGTGGCCAAAGATTGGAGTTTCACCTTTAGCATTAGTCCTTCCAATGAATATTCAGCACTGATATCCTTTAGGATGGACTGGTTTGATCTCCTTGCAGCCCAAGGGACACCCATGTCCAATGCAGTATTATTCACAATAGCCAAGATATGGAAACAACCTAATTGTCCATTGATGGATGAATAGGTAAAGAAAATGTGGCATATATAAATGATGGAATATTATTCAGCCATGAGAAAGAAGGAAATTCTGCCATTGTGACAATATGGATGAACCTTGAGGGCATTATGGCAAGTGAAGTAAACAAGTGGAGAAAGACGAATACTGCATGACATCACTTTCATGTGGAATCTAAAGAGAAAGGTCAGACTCTTAGAGAGTAGAAAAGTGGCTGCCTGGGGCTGAGAGGTGTGGGAAGTAGAGAGAGGTTGCTAAAAGGGTACCAACTTTCAGCTATAAGATAAAGTCTGTGTACCATAGTGGTTGTACTAGTTTGGAGTATTACTCAGCCATTAAAAAGAATACATTTGAATCAGTTCTGATGAGATGGATGAAACTGGAGCCGATTATACACAGTGAAGTAAGCCAGAAAGAAAAACACCAATACAGTATACTAACACATATATATGGAATTTAGAAAGATGGCAATGATGACCCTGTATGCAAGACAGCAAAAAAGGATCAGATGTGTATAGTGGACTTTTGGACTCAGAGGGAGAGGAAGAGGGTGGATGATTTGGGAGAATGGCATTGAAACATGTATACTATCATGTAAGAATCGAATCACCAGTCTATGTCCGATGCAGGATACAGCATGCTTGGGGCTGGTGCACGGGGATGACCCAGAGGGATGTTGTGGGGAGGGAGGTGGGAGGGGGGTTCATGTTTGGGATCGCATGTACACCCATGGTGGATTCATGTCAATGTATGGCAAAACCAATACAGTATTGTAAAGTAAAATAAAGTAAAAATAAAAATTTAAAAAAAAAGAAAAAAGATAAAGTCTGAGGATCTAATATCATATATGGTGAATTTGGTTGATAACACTGCATTGTATATTTGCTAAGAAAATAGAGATAAATATTCTACCCCCCAAAAAAGATACATATCTGAGGTGATGGATATGTTAATTAACTATTAATAGATGCTGGGAATCCTTTCACATTGTATATGTATATCAAATCCTCATGATGTATACTTAATTATACCTCAATGAAGCTGAAAAAAAATAAAAAGCTATTTTCCCCCAGCCAAAAAAACCTGGCAATTTTGTACGTATTTATATAAATAAAAGCTTCAATAATGGTTAACCTCTCTCTCTCTCTCTCTCTCTCTATATATATATATATATATATATATTTTTTTTTTTTTTTAAGAATAGTTCACCATTATTGGGACTTTTATATTACTAGGTACCAGGCTAAGCATTTCTGTAAGCATCATTGTATTTGATCAGCAGAACAATCCTGTCAGGAAGATGCAATCATTATCCTCGTTTTACAGCTGAGGGAATCGATGCTTGCTGTGGTTCACTTGGCCAAGGCTGTACAGTCAATAAATGATGAAGCTTGCCTTCTCACTGCCTCTCACATGGGTATGGAGAGGTACATCATAAGCAAGCACTCTTACACAAATTTGTCAGTGTTTAAAAAGAGAACTAGAGGGGGGAATAATTTAAATCAAGTGGGCAATTCTATTTACCACCCAACTCAATAAGCTTTGGTCTGGAGTTAATGTGAACTGGAAGATGTGAATCCCTCAAATGGGGTTGGTTCTGGTTTGCCTCTCATTGTGTGATTATCATGCTTAAATATATATGCTTTACAAAGTCAACAGGGCCCCAGAATGCAAGTTAATAAGCTTAGTTCTTGACTAGAGAAAGACTGATCCTGTATAAAGTTGGAGGGAAAAATTAAAACAAATCCATGTTGGACTTACTGAAAAATATGTCTGTCTCCAATGTAGCACATTTCAAAGGAATTTCTGAGGGGTATTTTGTTTATAAATTATTATTATTATTGCTCACCAGGATCCTAATCCCTCATAAGACAGGATTTCCCCATACTTGTGTCATTTCCTCAACTGGTGTAAAAACTGTATGAGTAGAGCCTGTATTATAAACCTCTTGGTATTCCCCCATAGTGCCCAGCAATGTGACTTGAAAATAATAAGAGCTGAACAAGTCGATATTGAAGATTATTCATTAGACACATTTTCACAGTTTAAGGTTTAAGGTTCTTGAGATCTCCACAAACTCCTCAGAAAATGGAAGGGAAGATTTGTGCTATCACACATATCCCGTGACTTGTTGGCATCCTCGGTGCTATTTCTAGAGATGGAATCCGTCTGTTCCCATCCTTAGCTGGATCAACTGAGCACCTGGCGGTTTCCTACTGATGCCTGTTCAGCTGTCACCTTCAAACTCCTGGTTCTGTTTGCTCAGTGTGTCTCCTAGATCAAGCCTGACTATTTTGGATCTAAGCTACAGCTGTCGGCGTTTCAGGCGTACCTCACGTATTTCTAGAATTAGTTGGAAATATTTGAAGCCTGAAAAAGTAACTATAATGTTCTGAGTATGAGGAAAATATTTAGGCAAGTATCAACTGGCAGCACATAAGGCTAACTAAGAAGAATTGAGTCCCTGGTGATAAAACAAGATGAGAACAACATAGTCAAGCCATCTTGGGTTACTTGCATTTTAGTAGCATGGGGTGAGTTACTAAAGTATTTATGTTATTTTTATTAGCATGTGATTAAGGAATTGACCAAGTGTGAGGCTGTTTGCTATAAATGTGAAAAGACAGATTGATTGGACACATTTGCTTTGCTCTAACAGACAGTAATCATAATTCTTCAATTTAAAAAGGCATTCTGGTATACACACATCCTAGGGATGCTTTGAAACTCAAGTTGACCTCATCCTTTTTAGTTTTTGATAATAGTTTCTGCTCTCCAATCTGATAAGGTACAGTATTGACCTGGAGCAATTATACTGTGGCTTGGTACCAAATTATTAAGATATGATTAGTCCTCATGGAGGAAGAGTAGAGAAGAAAAGGAAAAGTAGAGAATAAATTTTATGGACTAACTAGGCACCAAGGCAAGATGAAGGTGATAGAGACTTTTTCAGTTTCCAAGATCAGATTAAATGTGTGATTTAATATAGGTCAGATAAATCATCTATTCTCTTACATTTAACAGTTATTTTGGATTCCTGTATTTGGGTGTGTTAGGAAGAGGTGTCAAATCCCTCTTCAATTTTGCCTTTTAACAGTGTTATGTTTAAACAATTTTGCTTTTGTAATGTGTAATAAAAAAAAAAAGCCCTAAAAATAATCCACAAACCCTCTGCCATTGAGATCCTCTGAATAAAAGCTATTAGTGGAACTAAAGGCTCTGGAGATAGAGGAAGTGACTGTGGTGTTGGTGAGAAAAAGACCATGGGCTCAGTCCTTGAAAGGATCTATTATCTTCACTGTCTGTGTTTACAGACTGCTTTCCAAATGATTCTGATGCAAGTTGTCCAAGGACCCCACACTGAGAAATACTATCTTAGAGACTAAACATAGTCATGTTCATAGTCTAGAGAAAATTAAGACCTTAAAAGCTGTTGCCTTTAGATTCTTTTTAAATTTTACTTTTCATGGGGATATGTGCCTTGTGATAATTCTAATCTTGCTTCCTTCTAGCCAATAAATTATTGATAAAGAGACCACTGAATTAGATCATGTGTTGGAGAACTTGAAAACTTACATTTCCATCTCTAGCACTGATTTGCAGTCTAATCTTGACTTAATCAGTTAGTTATGTTCTCCTTTTGTAAATTGAAAGTCTGTCGAAGAAACATCTGGTAAGTTTTGGATGAAAAGCACTGAGAAACTGCTTGTATAACATGATGAGTTTTTCCCCCCTCTACCTAAGGTTGCCAGATTTAGAAGGGAAAAAAAGACGCCTAGTTAAAATTGAATATCGGATCAACAATGACTTTTTTTGGTATAAGTATGTCCCATGCAATACTTGGGATATACTTATACCAAGAAAATATTTCGGTACCTTAAATTCATATTTTAACTGGGCATTCTGTATTTTATCTGGCAACCTCACTTCTGCCACCACCCTTTTCCTGGAGCCCATGCTATCCAAGACTTGGGCAAAAGAAGACAGCATTTTGTAACTCAAGGCCAGGAAGGAAATGATCACTCATTTAACATAATATAGTACAGTAGAAACACTAGCAGGAGATTAACCTTCCAGGAGAGTATCTTCTGGTGAGGGGGAGTAAAACGCTAATGTGGGGGATTGGAGGGGAGGCCAGAGAGTGATTGGCAAACACATATATGAAATCCCAAAGAATGTCCAATCAATTATTCAAAGACTATGACCCGATTTGCTTTTTATATAGCTACAGGAAAAAAAAAAAATAGAGAGCATCAGTATGAACAAAGCTAGTGGAGGTGATGGAATTCCAGTGGAGCTATTTCAGATCCTGAAAGATGATGCTGTGAAAGTGCTGCACTCAATATGCCACCAAATTTGGAAAACTCAGCAGTGGCCACAGGACTGGAAAAGTTCAGTTTTCATTCCAATCCCAAAGAAAGGCAATGTTAAAGAATGCTCAACTACCACACAATTGTACTCATCTCACATGCTAGTAAAGTTAATGCTCAAAATTCTCCAAGCCAGGCTTCAGCAATACATGAACCATGAACTTCCAGATGTTCAAGCTGGTTTTAGAAAAGCCAGAGGAACCAGAGATCAAATTGCCAACATCTGCTGGATCATCAAAAAAGCAAGAGAGTTCCAGAAAAACATCTATTTCTGCTTTATTGACTATGCCAAAGCCTTTGACTGTGTGGATCACAACAAACTGTGGAAAATTCTGAAAGAGATGGGAATACCAGACCATCTGACCTGCCTCTTGAAAAACCTATATGCAGGTCAGGAAGCAACAGTTAGAACTGGACATGGAACAACTGACTGGTTCCAAATAGGAAAAGGAGTACGTCAAGGCTATATATTGTCACCCTGCTTATTTAACTTATATGCAGAGTACATCATGAGAAACGCTGGACTGGAAGAAGCACAAGCTGGAATCAAGATTGCCAGGAGAAATATCAGTAACCTCAGATATGCAGATGACATGACCCTTATGGCAGAAAGTGAAGAGGAACTAAAAGCCTCTTGATGAAAGTGAAAGAGGAGAGTGAAAAAGTTGGCTTAAAGCTCAACATTCAGAAAACTAATTATGGCATCTGGTCCCATCACTTCATGGGAAATAGATGGGAAACAGTGTCAGAGTTTATTTTTGGGGGCTCCAAAATCACTGCAGATGGTGATTGCAAGCCATGAAATTAAAAGACGCTTACTCCTTGGAAGGAAAGTTATGACCAACCTAGATAGCATATTCAAAAGCAGAGACATTACTTTGCCAACAAAGGTCTGTCTAGTCAAGGCTATGGTTTTTTCCAGTGGTCATGTATGGATGTGAGAGGTGGACTGTGAAGAAAGCTGAGCGCTGAAGAATTGATGCTTTTGAACTGTGGTGTTGGAGAAGACTCTTGAGAGTCCCCTGGACTGCAAGGAGATCCAACCAGTCCATTCTAAAGAGATCAGTCCTGGATGTTCATTGGAAGGACTGATGCGAAAGCTGAAACTCCAATACTTTGGCCACCTCATGCAAAGAGTTGACTCATTGGAAAAGACTCTGATGCTGGGAGGGATTGGGGGCAGGAGAAGGGGACAACAGAGGATGAGATAACTGGATGGCATAACCGACTCGATGGACATGAGTTTGAGTGAACTCCGGGAGTTGGTGATCGACAGGGAGGCCTGGTGTGCTGCAATTCATGGGGTTGCAAAGAGTCGGACACAACTGAGTGACTGAACTGAACTGAAGGTCTTCTTCAAACAGAGGCTTCTGTCAGTTTCTACTGCTGCCGCCAAAGGGAATGAAGTATTTCTGTACCAAAGAGCACAATCCTTGGAATCACAACTTGACTCTTTTATTAACTCCTTTATCCATCCACAATCGTGAGTCAAGAATTTAGATTGCAAAATTCACTGTACTCTCTGGATTCCACAGACTTTTCTCCCCCCAGGTCAGATTTTGCAAGGGGCTCTCAGCTTATGCTATGTGGTCCTCTTTTAGAAAACTTAGCTCAAGTCCTTTTTTCCCCCAAAGGCATGAGTCTTTCTTCCTTGCATCTCCTATCAGTCTTCATCTCCTAGTTCACTTTTCCTGCCTCAAGCTCTCCAAGAGCCAATGTATCTCTTTGCTATCATTCTGATCTTCCTGCCCAAATACGGATTTATGATGGCAAAACTGCTTTGTTCTGAATACAGCCAAACAGGGATATTTGGAGATCAAAGGTAACTGATGATGGTGATGGTGGTTTCAAAAATTAAAAACACTTTCTTCTTGATAAAAAGAAGTTATGCTCATTGTTTACAAAGTCAAAACATATATAAAAGAAAGGAAAATAAATATTCTTAATCACAAGACTCAGAAATAACCACTCTGAACATTTTGGTGAACATTTTTCAGTATTCATTCATTTCCTTCAAAAAATATTTATTAGCACCTACTAGGAGCTAAGCGCACTCCAGTACTCTTGCCTGGAAAATCCCATGGATGGAGGAGGCTGGTGGGCTGCCATCTATGGGGTCGCACAGAGTTGGACACGACTGAAGCGACTTAACAGCAGCAGCAGCAGCAGCAGGAACTAAGCGGCTTCCCCGGCAGTGCTGCTGCTGCTCCCCGTCCCTGGGATTCTCCAGGCAAGAACACTGGAGTGGGTTGCCATTTCCTTCTCCAATGCATGAAAGTGAAAAGTGAAAGTGAAGTCGCTCAGTCTGTCTAACTCCTAGCGACCCCATGGACTGCAGCCTACCAGGCTCCTCCATCCATGGGATTTTCCAGGCAAGAGTACTGGAGCGGGGTGCCATCGCCTTCTCTGCCGGTAGTGCTAGTGGGAAAGAATCTGTCTGCCAATGCAGAAGACCTAAGAGACGTGGGTTTGATCCTTGGGTTGGGAATATCCCTTGGAAGAGGGCATGGCAACCCACCCCAGTATTCATGCCTAGAGAATCTCATGGATAGATGAGCTTGGTGGGTTATGTCCATAGGGCTGCAAAGAGTTGGATGCATCTGAAGGGACTTAGCACGCATGTACACACTAGGAGCTAAACACTGTTTTAGATTCAAGGGATACATCAGTAAAGTAGAAAAACAAAACTCCTACCCCCTTGACCACCTGCACACATAAACACATATAATTTTACATTAAATTTACATATAATTTTACATCATACTATATACGCAATTTTGTAACCTACTCTTTCATGTAATAATGTGTTGTGGACTTCTTTATATATCAATAAATATTGATTTATGCATCCCTTTAATGTCTCCCTGGCATATTATGTAGCATGTATGTAGCATGAGTTATTTAGTCATCTCTCTAAAGACATTTATTTCCAATATATAGTGTTATAAAAATTCTATGATGAGCATTCTTATATGTATATATCTCTACGTGCTTGTCCAATCATCTCATTAGGGTAAATTCCTGATCTCATTAGGGTAAATTCCTGGGTTTACTCTTACATACTTGCTGTTTCTTCTCAGTCATTTTGCTGTCTTTCTCTGTTTGACCTCTAAATGTTAAAATATCCCAAGGCTAAAGGCTTAGTCGTCTTTTCTAGCGTCACTATGCCCTAGATTATCTCATACATTCCCATGACTTTAAACAGTATCTATATGCAGGTTACCTTCAAATTTATCTCTACAATCTTGACATCACCTCTTGAACTTTAGACTTGTATATCCAACTGCCTTCTTGGAATACCTGTTTGTATATCTGTCACAGAATCTTAAATGTAATGTGACCAAAAGAGAACTCTTAATTTCACCCCAAAATATAGTCCTATCTTGGTCTTCCATACTTTAGAAAGTGGCATCATCATCTGCATAGTTACTCCAGCCCCAAATAAAGGCATCAACCTGATTTCTCCTCTTATCCTTAACCTCAGCCCCCATATAATGAATCTTTCAAGTCTTTTCAAGTCTCTCTTCAAAATAGAGTTCAAATCTGCTCCTTTCTCTATATATGTACTGCTATATTCACTTGTTACCATCTTAATCCAAGCCACTATAGCCTGTCACTCAGGCTACTGCATTATCCGCCTAACTGATCTTTTGAAGTCCCTTGTTGTCCCTCTACCATCTTTTATTTACACAGTAGCTAAAGTTATCTTTTAAGGATATAAGGGAGATCTTGTTGCTTCCATGCTTAAAACCTTCTCATAGTTACAAATCACACTCAAGATTGAACAAAAACTCATCTCCCAAAGGATAAACCCAAAGAAATCCAGGCAGACATACATAGTCAAACTTATGATAACTAAATACAAAGAAAAAATCTTGAATGCAGCTAGAGATAAATGATACCTTAACTATAAAGGAAAAATAATTCCAATGTGTGTGGATTTTTCCAGAACCTACAGAGGTCACAAGGAAGTGGCACAATATTTTTCAAGTGCTGAAAGAAAAGAACTACCAACACAGAATTCTACATCCAACAAAAGTATCCTGCAGGAATTCTCAGATGAAGGAAAGTTAAGAGAATTTGTCACTAGTAAGCCAACCCTTCAGTTCAGTTCAGTTCATTTGTTCAGTCATGTCCGACTCTTTGCAATCCCATGGACTGCAGCATGCCAGGCCTCCCTGTCCTTCACAAACTCCTGGAGCTTACTCAAACTCATGTCCATCAAGTCGGTGATGCCACTCAACCATCTCATCCTCTGTTGTCCCCTTCTCCTCCTACCTTCAATCTTTCCCAGCATCAGGGTCTTTTCCAGTGAGTCAGTTCTTCACATCAGGTGGCCAAAGTATTAGAGCTTCAGCTTGAGCATCAGTCCTTCCAATGAATATTCAGGACTGGTTTACTTTAGGATTGGCTGGTTGATCTCCTTGCAGTCTAAGGGACTCTCAAGAGTCTTCTCCAACACCACAGTTCAAAAGCATCAATTCTTTGGTATTCAGCTTTCTTTATGGCCTAACAGTCACATCCATACATGACTACTGGAAAAACCATAGCCTTGACTAGACAGACTTTTGTCAGCAAAGTAATGTCTCTGCTTTTTAATATGCTGCCTAGGTTGGTTCTTCCAAGGAGCAAGCATCTCTTAATTTCATGGCTGCATTCACCATCTGCAGTGATTTTGGAGCCCCCCAAAATAAAGTCTCTCACTGTCTCCATTGCTTCCCCATCTATTTGCCATGAAATGGGATGGGACCAGATGCCATGATCTTTGTTTTCCGAATGTTCAGTTTTAAGCCAGCTTTTTCACTCTTCTTTTTCACTGTCATCAAGAGGCTCTTTAGTTCCTCTTTACTTTCTGCCATAAGGGTGGTGTCATCTCCATATCTGAGGTTATTGATATTTCTCATGGCAATCTTGATTCCAGCTTGTGCTTCATCCATCCCAGCATTTCTCATGATGTACTCTGCATAGAAGTTAAATAAGCAGGGTGACAATATACAGCCTTGATGTACTCCTTTTCCTGTTTGGAACCAGTCTGTTTTTCCATGTCCAGTTCTAACTGTTGCTTCCTGACCAGCATACAGATTTCTCAGGAGGCAGGGCAGGTGGTCTGGTATTCCCATCTCTTTCAGAATTTTCCACAGTTTGTTGTGATCCACACAGTCAAAGGCTTTCTTTTTTTTTTGGGGGGGGGTTAAACCCTTGATTTTTATTTTTATTTTTTTATTCAAAGGCTTTCAATAAAGCAAAAATAGATGTTTTTCTGGAATTCTCTTGCTTTATCTATGACCCAATGAATGTTGGCAATTTGATCTCTGGTTCCTCTGCCTTTTATATTGGACATCTGGAAGTTCACAGTTCATGCACTGTTGAAGCCTGGCTTGGAGAATTTTGAGCATTACTTTACTAACATGTGAGATGAGTGCAACTGTGGAGTAGTTTGAACATTCTTTGGCATTGCCATTATTTGGGATTGGAATGAAAACACCTTTTCCAGTCCTGTGGCCACTGCTGAGTTTTCCAAATTTGCTAGCATATTGAGTGCAGCACTTTCACAGCATCATCTTTTAGGATTGGAAGTAGCTGAACTGGACTTCCATCACCTCCACTAGCTTTGTTTGTAGTGATGCTTTTTAAGGCTCACTTGACTTTGCACTCCAGGATGTGTGGCTGTAGGTGAGTGATCACACCATCGTGATTATCTGTGTCTTTAAGATCTTTTTTGTACAGTTCTTCTGTGTATTCTTGCCACCTCTTCTTAATATCTTCTGCTTCTGTTAGGTCCATACCATTTCCATTGTTTATTGTGCCAATCTTTGCATGAAATGCTCCCTTGGTATCTTTAATTTTCTTGAAGAGATCTCTAGTCTTTCCCATTCTATTGTTTTCCTCTACTTCTTTGCATTGATCACTGAGGAAGGCTTTCTTATCTCTCCTTTAAGTCAATCCTTAAAGAATGGTTAAAGGGGGAGTTCCCTGGTGGTCCTGTGGTTAGGATTTAAAGCTTTCACTGTGGAGGGCCCAGGTTCAATCCCTGCTCAGGGAGCTAACATCCCACAAGAAGTGTGGAGCAGCCAACAAAAAGAATGGTAAAGGAAGTTTTTCAGACAGAAAGAAATAATAAAAGAAGTACTCATAGAATATCAGGAAGGGAGGAGCAACAAAGAACAAAATATGGGTAAATACAATAGGCTTTCCTTTTTCTCTTGAGTTTTCTAAATTATGTTTGGTGATTGAAACAAAAGGTAAAAACAGCTGATGTGTCTCAATGTATGCAGAGGAAATATTTAAGACAATTATTTATATACTATAAACTGAGGGGGAGGGGGTCATAAAGAGAAGCAAAAATTTTATAGTTTCCTTTAGTAGATAAATGGTGACATCAATAGACTGTGGTAAGTCATGTATATAGCTATCCAAAGAGATACATTAAAAAAATCTGTAGATAAATGGAAATGAAATTCTAAAAAAATGTTCAGGTAATACACAGGAAAACAAGAAAATGAAAACAGAGAAACAAAAGACAGAACAATCAGAAAACACCCAAAACAAAGACAACTAAAATATGCATCAATAGGTGAATGGTTCAACAAAGTGTCATAATCCATAATATGGACTATTATTCAACAATAAAAAAGAGAAAACCATTGATACACACCATAACATGGATGAATATCTAAGGAATTATGTTGAATAAAAAAAAGACAGTCTCAAGAGGTCACATACGATATGATTCCATTTATATAATATTATTTAAATGACAAAATTGTGGAGATAAACAGATTAGTGGTTTCCAGGAGTCAGAGATGGGATGGATGTAACTATAAAAGCATAGCATCCAGGCTATCTTTGTGGTGATGGAATAGTTCTGTATCTTAATTACAGTGGTGATTATACAAGTCTACACAGGATAAAATGGCTTAGAAGTATACATAAACATGGAATCAAAGTCAAATTCCTTATTTTGATACTGTATTCTAGTTATGTGAAATGTAATCACTGACAAAGTTTCAGTTAAGCAAGATGAATAAGTTCTGGAGATCTGCTCTACAATACTGTGTTTATAGTCAACAATTCAGCATTGTTCACTTAAAGACATGTTAAGAAGGTAAATTTCATGTTAAGTTTCTAATGACAAAAGAATGACAACTGCCAAAAACGGAGGCCAAAAGAAATTTTCAGAGGGGTCATATGGCTGACTGTAGTGATGGTTTCATGAATATACACATATCTTTAAGCTCATCAAATTATCCAGTTAAATTATACACATTAAATATGTCCAGTGTTTCTTATATCAGTTGTACCTCAATAAAGTTGTTTGAAGAACCAAGATACAATCATTGTGAGAAGATGGGTGAATAGTACAGGAGATGTTTCTATACTACATTTTCCATCATCCTATGACTTCATAATTATATCAAAATTAAAAGCTTAGAAAAGGGTGACCTCAAAAAGGAAAGATATACTATGATGATGTATGAGAAGACTCAACATCAAGATGGCAACTCTCTTCAAACTGATCTATAAATTTAATTCAAATTCAATCTAAATCATACCAGGGGTACTTCCACGGTGGTCCAGTGGTTAAGACTTTGTCTTCCAATGCAGGGGATGGGGGTTCAACCCCTGGTGGGGGAAATAAGATCCCACATGCTGTGGGGCAAATAAGCACATGTGCCACAACTACTAAACCCAGGTGCCTTAATTAGAGAGAAGTCCATGTGCCACGATGAAAGATCCCATGTGCTACATCTAAGACCGGACACACCCCCAAATAAATATTTTTTAAAAATCACACCAGGATTTTTAATGGCTCCTGACAAGCTGATTCTAAAATTTATACAGAAGAGTCAGGCATCAAGAATAGGCAAAACAATTTTGAAGATCAGTGGGGAGGGGGGCAGATTCTTAACATTTATTATAATGTTATAGCAATTAAAACAGTGTGGTGTGATATTGGCAGATGGATAAACAAATCAATGGAATATTAAAGAGTTTAAAAACAACTCATATGAATCTAAGACAACAGGATATACAACAGAGGTTGATTATAAATTATGGAGAATATGATAGAGACTTTTCAATGATTGGCATTAAAATGATCCTTGTGAGAAAAGATAAAAATTAGATAACTTCTTCAAATCCTCCATGCAAATCAGTCCAAAATGAGTTAAAGATCTAAATATTAAAAGCAAAATTTCACAACATTCTGATTCAAATATAGAATACCTTTATAGTCTCAGAGTATGGAAGAATTCATTAATCATACTCAAAAACCTCACAAAGTTTAATAGAAAAAATATATAAATGTGGCTGTATTAAATATTAAAATGTCTACAGCAAAAAAAGCAACACAATAAAGTTAAAACAAGCCATATAGTAGGAGGGGATATTTGCCTTGCAAAAATTGGAAAAGAAGCAGCATCTAAAGGACATATAATAAATTAATTTTAAAAAGGCAATCAGCCCAAAAGAAAAGTGGGTAAAGATTACTAACAGGCAATAGACCACAGAAACTAGAATCACCTATAAATATATGAAAAGATACTCAACCTCACTAATATTCAGGGACATTTTTTAAGGGGGGATATCAGTTTTAATGGTCAGATTGGCAAAAATTAAAACTTGAGAGTTGCCAATGGTATGGTGTCATGGGACCACAGAGATCACTGGTGGAATTGTTATGTGGTAGACATTTTGGAAAGCAATCTGCTAAGACCCAGAAAACTAAAAGTGTGTACAGTTTTTAAGCTGGCAATCCCATTGTACTATCTAAATGGCACATACTCTGGAGAATTTTTCACTACCCAGTGTGCAAAGACACATGGACACCAGTGTTCACTGCAAGTTGTTTTTAATAGTAAAAAAAAAAATGGAAACAATCTAAAAATTCATCAATTGGGGAATGAATAAATGAAATGTCATGGTTGTACTATAGGTTACAGTTCAGCAGTGAAAACAGCTAGATCATTATGCACCCACATGAACTGCTCTCAAGAATATAATGCTGAATTTAAAGAGTGGATACAACTATAATGTATTGTTTATGGCCTGGAAGAAAATGTATCAAATTAAGGAAAATGGATGGATGAGAAGTGGGAGATTAAGGGAACTTCAACTTTTCCTGTAGTTTGTTTTTTAAAAATAAACTACTTAAAAGTCTGTTCTATTATTCTATTTTTTTAATGGAAGACAAAGTAAATAGTGTATTTCCACTCTGCACAGAAACACAAGTGTTTGCTATATTCTTTTCTATACTTTCCTGCATTTTTAAAGTTCTCAATATAAATGAAAGATGTGGTGTCAGATGTTTCTGATAAATACTCAGTTTGGGGAACCACCGTATTATGTTATCCTTCCCAGGGACATTTTCACTTTTAAAGAAGGCTGCAGTATTTAATCCAAAGGTATAGGCATGGGGGTGTTTGCTGTCACTTGTGAATTGTGGGTTAACAAATTTTGAAGACAAAACTTCAAAGGGTGTGATTTTCCTCCTAAATGTGCTAGTCCTGCAGTTTGGGTGAGTTGCCACCACTCTGACAGAATGATAGGTTTCCCTTAAGTGGGACAGCTCTGAGAGAGGGAACAGAGCACATTTCCTGGCTCATTTCTGCTTTCACTCATAAATAAACCCACATTTAAGACAACTCCAGAGAAAATAAAATTTAGAGCAAGATGTATTGAAACACAGACACCTAGGTGCAAATAAATCCTGTCAAATTTTATCAAGCATTTGTTCTATCTTGTTCAACAACCTTGAGTAGATTTAACACAGTTTAAAGATTTCTTGGCTTGTCTGCAGCGTATCAAGACTTGTCTGTGGCTTTGAGACACCTACTCTCTTCACCCAGATCAACTCAACCAGTTGTTTAAACTGCTCGAATCTCTCTTCAGTCACAGTTTTTAAGTGAGAGTCTTTTTATTGCTTTGGGCATGTTCCTTCTCCTAGCCAGTGCTCAGAATTTTAACTATGTAACTATTCAATTTCTCTCTGTCTCCTTACATGGGGGAGAAACAAGATTTCTGTTCCACACAGTTTGGCAAAAGCTAGCAGGGAGTGAGAGATTACAGCCAGATGTACATCTGCATGTCAGCAGCGAGAAGGTCTGGGATGGTGCTTTTTCAATCAGAAGGGAGTCATTTTCCCCCTCAAAGGAGAGGGCCTCCTCCCTCTCATCAGATATTTGGCGGCTAGCTTCTCACTGATTAATTACTGAGGTTGCATCTCCACACAATTGGTCTTCTAAACAACAGTTTTAGCAGGCTTCCAGTTCATTCCTGAATGTGCTTCTTATTTTTTAAAAAAAGTATCCTCCTTTCCCAAAGCATATGTTTGAAAAAAGAAAAACAGTTTAAAGAACAAAGCATAGTTTTTAAACAAATAAAGTAATTCTACCACAATTTCTAATGTTAGAAAACCAAGCACCAGTGGGAGAATAGTTTCAGGAGTGAGGAAACATTTCCAGTACCCTTCGAATCAGAACACCAAGCCAATGGCTTGTTCTATTTGCATGTGAGGTATTAGTCCATCTATCTTCTGGTTAATTGCAGAAATCCATTTTATATTGGAAAAGTTAAGGCAACACAGGCATCCTTTCTCTGTACCCTCAATACCCCCCCCACACCCAGTAGAGATAGCATGAAAGTGAAAGTTAGTCACTCAGCTGTGTCTAACTTTTTGTGATCCTGTGGACTGTAGCCCACCAGCCTCCTCTGTACATGGAATTTTCCAGGCAAGGATATTGGAGTGGGTTGCCATTTCCTTCTCCAGGAGATCTTCCTGACCCAGGGATTGAACCCGGGTCTCCTGCATTGCAGGCAGACACTTTACCCTCTGAGCCACCAGGGAAGCCACAGAGATAGCATATCAAGGTCATTATTAGTAAGTTCCTTTTCTAGTTTGAGTCTTTACTGAAAATTTCCATCTATTTTCCAAGACAGATATATGAGGGGTACAATACAATCACTCCATGAAACCTAGCTTGGAAACTGCCTCTTGGGGGTCACATTCTCATTTCTAAGGAGCTCAACATGCAATGCAGCCAGTAGCAGGAGCAGTCGATTGTGAGATATATAATTATGGCTTCTCCAAGACAGGCTAAAGTCATAAGTATGCACTGAAAGTCACTACTTTAAGATCCCATCTCTGTAACAGGGTAAGACTGGAACTTGGTCAATAAACAGTAGCTGTATGATATCAACCATAATTAGCTCTGCAAAAATTTGGAGCAATCTGGTCGAAAATGTGTTTATTCAAGCTCTGAAAAGCTGCACATACCCATCAGACCTCCCCGGGTTCCTCTCTCTCTATTCCTCCCCATAACACGCACCTTCTGTGCCCCTCCAACAATTCTAAACTGATACAACTGACAGATGACATTCACAAGCATGACAAACTCCCATGGGTATATTCATGGAATACACAGTTCTTAGCATGCTGGCTGGTAATTAGACCCTTTTCTCTTAAGTCTCATTAAAACATACTGAAGTACAAGCAAGTGAGAGTAACACTGTTAGCATAATCTTGAATCCACTCCAATTTACAACTAAAGGAAATCATTCAGCAATTTAGGTACATTCACTATTATCAGCAACAAATCATTGACGTCACCCTTTACAGCCAGTCTTGACACATCCATTGTGGTTGACAGTGGTTATCCTCATCATACTGGTGACCTGACACACTCTCTCATGCCTCTCAGATGGTGCCTTTCCCCTGTGCTCTAAAAGGTCCTACACCCCACACAAGTTTGTTGATTGACTGAAGGAATGAACAAATGAAGTGCTTGCAACTTCAGATAAACCTCCCACTGCGTTTATAATGTTCACACATTGGGCCGCAGCCATGCATCAGTGAAAAGTAATATTCTGTTACGAATAGGAAAGTCAGCTATGATTATGGGCAATTTTCTTAACCAGAAAGCATCGAGCAGTAAGATGCTTTGCAGCTGTACATTTTTATTAAGGGCTGTTTAAATAAACATAAACTATGTTTGCCAGGAGAGGGTAAAAACACAGATGCAAATTTCAGTCAGAAAAAGGTACATTCATTATTTTTTGCCTTTGCCCTAAAATGTGCCCCTAAAACAGCAATTATACTTGGATGTCATTTTTGACCAGTGACAGGGACCAGAAAAGGGGACTTAATTTGGGCAGGAGTTTGCTGGGACATAATATGGCTACTGTGCCTGGAGTCTTTCTTGGTCATAAAAGCAGTAAGGAAGTATGACATAACGGAGTGATGGTAAGTCACAGCCTAAGCCATTTTGGTTGGCAGAATTTAGAAGACAAATAAACATTACTTCAGGAGCAGAGAAGACGTGCCTAATTACCTCCGTGCCTGGGCTGGGAGCCCTGCAGCTTGTTCTGGTCCTGGACTCAGGTGTGTCCACATGGACAGGCGCCACGTGCACAGGGGCCAGGATGGTCCAGCCAGGAGGTAGGGCAGCTAGGGATGTGAGGACTGGAAGACTCACCTCCACATCCTCTTATTCAGGGAAACCAGGCAGCCCAGCTGCAGGGAAAGGGCATCCCTGAGGGGCCCTGAGGAGCCAGAGGGAGCAGGATTGGAAGAAGTGGAGAGGCTGGTCCCAGACACTCTACTTTGGAAGCAATGGAGAGTTGGCACCTCCTCTTCCACAGCTAAGGTCTCCCCGCCTGGCTGCAGCTGTGGTCCACATGGGCTTCGGTGCTCACTACAGGTGACCATAGTCTTGGGATGGAGCCTTCTTTCCTAGCTTGCTGCATTTTCAGAGCTCAGAAACCTCCATTCTCTTGCATCTTTTCTTTGGCATTGACAACACCAGGCCATTGTCCTCTTCTGCTTCTGTTGTCTCTGTCTCTGCCCCTTGATGGAAATCAGCTGCCCTCCCACAGTAGGGTAGAACATAGCGGAGTCCCAGCAAGGCTTTCCCTGGAGCACTCATCTAGTCACTGTGCTTTTCCCTTCTCTCACTCCTCACACTTACATCCCTAACCCCATCCATTCTCATACTTAAATTTCAAAAAATCGTGGTAACATACACATAAAGTTTTGGGGCTTCCCAGGTGGTGCTGGTGGTAAAGAACCCACCTACCAATGCAGGAGATGTAAGAGATGTGGGTTCAATCCCTGGGTCGGGAAGATCCCCTAGAGGAGGGCATGGCAACCTACTCCAATATTCTTGCCTGGAGAATCTCATGGATAGAGGAGCCTGGTGGGCTACAGTCCATGGGGTCGCAAAGAGTCAAACATGACTGAAGCAACTTAGCATGCATGCACACACACATAGAGCTTACTGTTTTAACCATTTAAAATGTACGGTTCAGTGGCATTATATATTTACATCTTTCTGGAGATAGATGGTTGTGCAAGCATCTATCTCCAGAACTCTTTTCATATTCCCAAACTGAAACTCTGTGCCCATTAAACAGCTTTCCTTTCCCCGCTACCTTGAACTCCTGGCGACTACCATCCTACTTTGTCTCCATGAATCAGATGACTACAGGTCCTTCATGTAAGTGGAATCATACAGTCTTTACCTTTTTGTGACTGACTCGTTTCACTTAGCATAATGTTTTTAAGGTCCATCCATGTAGCATGTGTCAGAATTTCCTTCTTATTTAAGGCCAAATAGTATTCCGTTGTATGTGTATACTACTTTTTGTTTATCCATTCATCTATCGATGGGCGCTTGGATTGTGTCCACCTTCCACATTTTCCTTTCAACCGTGGGGACACTAGGAAGGAACATCAAAAGTGCTGAAGCTTTCAGGTGCCCCAGCTTCTGTTCCTCAGAATCCTCACCTTGATCATCACAGCCCTCATGTACTGATCATGCAGATGGGGTGCTAAGTGTCTGACAAACTTTATCACGTTTGATATCCAAACCAATGAAAACCAAGAGAAGCTAAGTTAAGCTAGCGACTTGCCTCTGGTCAAAGAGTTAATAAGTAGCAGTACATACCTGTGTGCTCAGTCATGTCTGACTCTTTGTGACCCCATAGACTGTAACCCACCAGGCTCCTCTGTCTGTGAGATTTTTTCCAGGCAAGAATACTAGAATGGGTTGCCATTTCCTTCTCAAGAGATCTTCCCGACCTAGGGACTGAACCCAGGTCTCCCGCATTGCAAGCAGATTCTTTACCACTAGCGCCACCAGCACTAGGGTTTAAAACTCCCACTCAGGACCACCCCACTGTGGTGCTCACTCAAGGCCCAGGGCCCTCTGCCATCAGTTGCTACATTCTTCTGTTTGGTTTCAGGTTAGGTTGGTATTTAAGAAAAGTAGAGCTGATTCTGGGGCTTCACTGGTAGCTCAACTGGTAAAGAAACCACTTGCAATGCAGGAGACCCCGGTTCAATTCCTGGGTCAGGAAGATCCCTTAGAGGAGGGATAGGCTACTCACTCTAGTATTCTTGGGCTTCACTGGTGGCTCAGATGGTAAAGAATCCGCCTACAATGCGGGAGACCTGGGTTGGATCCCTGGGTTGGGACGATCCCCTGAAGGAGGGTATGGCAACACACTCCAGCATTCTTGCCTGGAGAATCCCTGTGGACAGAGGAGCCTGAGAGGCTGCAGTCCATAGGGCTGCAAAGAGTCAGACACCACTAGTGACTAAGCATAGCACACACAGAGCTGATTCTATGCACTGACAGATCATTGACCACATGTACATGGAGGGGCCTTTTAAATCTCAAATCCTGACCGCCACCACCATCTCTCTGTCTCACCCCTTCCTCTCTCTCTCTCTCTCTCTCTCTCTCTCTCTCTCTCTCTCTCTCTCTCTCTCTCTCGTGCACATGCACACACAGAGTTCTGAAATCATTCTACTTTGGGGCCACCGAGACTTCTCTATTTAAAGCAGTCAGGGAGATTTATCAAGATGCCAGGATTTAGAAGACTGGCCTAGAAGACCAGGGACTTGATTCATGTTCTTAAACCTGCATCTCTTCTCTAAGCTATTTGTTTCATTTCTTCTCCTGAGGCACTCTGTTCTTATCTCCCTTGAATAGATTAATTAAAGAGGTGCCCAGCATTTTTAAATGCTAGAAGAATTAGGCTTGAGGCTGTTGGCAGATGCTTACCTGTTAGCATAGGTATGTCTTAGATGCCTGAGTGATGCCAGGCTCCACTAAGGAGAAAAAGACCCAAAGGATTTTGTGGCTGGGACTGGGATATGTGTGTTGGGAGGGGGAGCCCCAGGAGGATGAGAAAAGGCCCAATGGGCAGGGATGTTGCAACCATCAAAGACAAACTCCACTGCCTCAGTTTTACCAGGAGCTAGTGCAGACCACACTCTCTCTGACACTCCCACAAAGACTGGCCAGAGTGGCTGTGCACATGCGGGGACCCTGGGCAGCAGCAGGCCCAGCTGGGTAAACAGAAGTGCAGGAGCAAAACAAGCCAATAAATCATGGCATGGCTCTAGCCTGCCCCAGTTCCCTCCTCCTCTTTCCTTTCCAGCTCACCCGGGTCTCCATATGAAGCACATGGGCCCAGGTGTCCTTTGATCTATATCTCCTTTGCCCTTTACAAGGGAGAAATGTATCTATAGTAGGGGCGACCTCAGCACCACCTGTGACTGACTAACAGTGTTCCCTGCAAGGAGCCATGAACAACACACATTCAGCTGCTGCTGTTGCTGATGCTGAGTCACTTCAGTCGTGTCCGACTCTGTGCAACCCCATAGATGGCAGCCCACCAGGCTCCCCCATCCCTGGGATTCTCCAGGCAAGAACACTGGAGTGGGTTGCCATTGCCTTCTCCACACATTCAGCTACTAAAAGCAAAAAAAGGCGAGCAGACGTGGAAACCTAAGGTTGGCCTATGGTTAGGGGGCTCTGGGTGGGTTGACCTCCACAGAGTGATAGAGACAAATGGGACATGTTCTCCACTTCAAGCATTGGCACATGGGCCACAGCCTATACTAAGCACACAGGACACTGTTAGGATCAGGGTTAAGGTCAAACTCTACCTTCCTTTGCCGCACAGCTTGAGGTTTTTATACACTGCCTGTACTCCTGTTTGCAGCTCTCACATTTTTGAGATCCCTCATCCTGCTAGCAAATGGATGTATCCTCCACTGTATGTCATGAATCCCCAGAAGACCTCTCTCTTCAGGAAGCCCACATAGTGTCATGATCCAGCAGATGATCTTCTGACTGGCATATCCCCAGTGCCTAAAACAGTGCTAACACATAATTGGTGCCCATTAAATACTTGCTGAGTGAATGAATGAATTGCTATAGTGTACTTGTTAAGAGGTAGCTTCTGGAGTCAGACAGACCAGAATTCCAGCCCAGGTTCTGCCTGGGGAAAGATAACTTACCCTCCCTTGGCCTTGGTTTCCTTATCTGTCAAATAATAATAATAACAGTATCATAACAAGACATTAGCTACTATTATTATTTTGTATACCAACTGCAGGCAACTGGTCCAGACTGCCAGGGGTGCTGAACTGAAGGTTCTGTGGTCTCATTTTGATTCGATGAAAGAGAGTGCTCTAAGGCCTGCTGTGGGTGAAGATGGGGAAAGTGAGGGCTTACTTGTAGGGAAATTACCTTCTCCGGTTTGCCTGGCCAAGCCCAAGCTATCTGGAGTAGTCTTCAGGGAGAAGCAAATTACACACATACAACTAATAGCTTTTATCAACCAGGCAGGTTTCAGAAAAAACAAACAAACAACTTATGCCTTCAGTGGAACTCTCCCCCAGAGTGAGGGCAAGGGATGAGGGAAGGTCTGCCTACTAAAATTCTGAAACCATTCAAATAGATCACAACTTTCCCAAGAGTTGAAAATAGCATTCAGACCCTTCATCAAAGGGCTCCCTAGTCTGAGTCCACCATCAACAGAGAAACAGACCATCAATGGGAAGCCATTTCCCTATTCCTGAGTGGAATCTTTGGCTCTATAAGCAGAATGGCTGCCTTACCATGTGCTTGAGTTTGTCAAATGTCACACACTATATTTCAAACATGTGAAGTTGACATCATGTGAGCAATACTGCACTCATTTCCGACCCTATTTGAACTTCAAAGGAGATGTCAGACACATTGGCCTCACTTAAATGGGTGGTACTTTTGATCAAGTGGTACCTGATGGCCAAGAAGACTTAGAATCCCATGTATAATTAGACATGGAGCCAAAAAAGGGAATTTTTGTCTAAAGGTAAATGAACCTAAGTCTTGGAAAGTTTGAGTTCAGCTGGAAACACAAAGCACATGAGGTCAGAGTAAGTCTTAAATTCTCTATCTAAAAACACTCCAATGACATCATCTTAGTCTGGGAGTGTCCTTGGGCTCTGGAGAAGTGTGAACTAGAAAACCTCTCTGGAGAAAAAAACCTTTCCCACCACCAAATCCATCCAAGGACTTTTAGCTCTCAACAAAGCTGCAGGGTGGACTGGGCTACGAAGGGTGCTGTGAAGGTGGGAGTAATCTTTCACTTCTACACCTTGAGTCTGCTTCACCAAATGACAAACTTGCCTATGCGCATTACTTGAAATTTTCATAAACACTGCCCTCCAGAAATACCTCCTTCTTGACCTTTTTTTACAACTTCACCTTTTTTTGTTATAACTTCAGGGCCTGACATTCATCATGGTCAGGGAATTTGGACAAACCTTAGGGAGACCTTACCGAACAAGAACATGTGGCTCAAGCAAATGGTTGCCATCTGCCAGTTAGCAAGGATTGTAGGCAAGGGACATCCAAAAGGGAACAAATTTTGAGAGTAGTCTCAGGGTGAAGGCTCCAGCTGAGGAGCAGAGACCGGAGAGATATTGTCCTGGGATCTGGCTACTTGAGGCCACTGTGGGCTGAACACAGTAACAGAAAGGGGAGATTAGAAGGCAAGGAAGATAAATGTTCACACTTTCCCTGAATCCATGCAAAGAAGCCTTCATTCCAAAGTCCTCTATCTATATCAGACAGAGGGGAGACAAAGCTGAAAGACTGCTCTCCTTCTTTCCTCTGCCCACCTCCCTCTCTTGCCAAATGAAGTGGGTACAAAGGGGCCTGTGAATAATTGTGTTTTACAGAAAGGCTAGGCCTCCCTTTTCCTGATAAGAAATTTTAAATAGTCATTCTCTAAATAGAAAGGATTTCACACAAGTTATTTTCGCTTCACCCCTGGGCAAAAACTACAGAGAATATCCCTTATGAATATAGATTAAAAAAACTCTCAACAAAATTCAAAACAGGTAAATTCATAGAGACAGAGATTATATTAATGGTTGCCAAGGGCAAAGGAGAGGGGAGAATGAGGAGTGACTGCTTAATGTGTCTGGGGTTTCCTTGTGGGGTGATGGAAATGTTCTGGAACTAAATAGTGATGATGACTGCATAATACTATGAATGTACTAAATGTCACTGAGTTCGACACTTTGCAATGGTTGAAATAGTGAATTTTATGTTATGTATGTTTAACCACAATTAAAAAATCAATAAAATATCAGTAAACTGAATTCAACAACATATAAAAAGGATTACATACAATGACCAAGTGAAATTTTTTCCCCAGGAATTCAAGATTGGTTTAAAATATGAAAATCAATCAGTGTAATATGCTATATTAATAGAACAAAAGACAAAACCCACATGCTCATCTCAGTAGATGTAGGACAAGCATTTGACACAGTCCAATATCCTTTCATGATAAAAACACTCAACAAACTAGAAATAGAAAGTAATTTCCCCAATCTGACAAAGGACATCTATGAAAAATCCACAGCTAACATCAGATTTACCCACAGATAAAACCACTGCAGATGGCAACTGCAGCCATGAAATTAAAAGACGCTTGCTCCTTGGAAGAAAAGCTGTGACAAACCTAAACAGCATATTAAAAAGAAGAGACATTACTTTGCCAGCAAAGGTCCATCTAGTCAAAGCTACGGTTTTCCAGTAGTCACATATGGATGTGACAGTTGGACCATAAAGAAGGTTGAATGCAGAAGACTTGATGCTTTCGACCTGTGGTGTTGAAGAAGACTCTTGAGAGTCACTTGGACTGCAAGGAGATCAAACCAGAATTTTCACTGGAAGGACTGATGCTGTAGCTGAAGTACCAATACTTTGGCCACCTGATTGAAGAGCTGACTCATTGGAAAAGACCCTGATGATGGAAAGATTGAAGGCAGGAGGAGAAGGAGATGACAGAGGATGACATGGTTGGATGGCATCACTGACTCAATGGACATGGGTTTGAGCAAGCTCTAGGAGATGGTGAAGGACAGGGAAGCCTGGTGTGCTGAAGTCCATGAGGCTGCAGAGTCGGACATGACTGAGCAACTGAACAACAACATCAAGATCAGATTTAACAGCATAAAACTGAGGACCTTCTCCCTAGAGATCAGGAATAAGATAAGGATAGCTACTCTTACCATTTCTATTTGACATTGTACTAGAGATTCCAGTCAAGCCAATTAGGCAAGAGAAAGGAAAAAAGGCATCTATATTGGAAAGGAAGAAGTAGAAATATTCCTGTTCACAGATAATATAATCTTATATGCAGAAAATCCTAAAGAATCTACTCAAAAGCCATAGTAGAGCTAGGAATCATGTTCATCAAGGTTGCAAGGTACAGGATCAATATACAAAAATCAATTGTACTGCTATACACTAACAGACAAATTGAAAATCAAATTAACCATTCCATTTGCAATAAAGAATGATTAGGAATAAATTTAACAAAAGAAGTGTAAGATGCACACTGAAAAGTATAAAAGTCACTGAATGAAATAAAAGAAAACCTAAATAAACGGAAAAACATTCCTTGTTTATGGATCAGAAGACATATTGTTATGATGGCAATACTCCTCAAAATGATCTACCAATTTAGTACAATCCCTAAAAAAATCCCAACTGGCTTTTCTTGCAGAAGCTGACATACTGAACCGAAAATTCATATGGAAATGGCAAGAGACCCAGAGCTAAAACTATAAAAACTCTTAGAAGAAAACAGTGTTGTAAATCTTCATGACCTTGGAGTAGATAACGGATCCCTAAACAGGACACCAAAATCACAAGTGACAAAAGAAAAAAAAAAGGGATACACAAAATTTTCGTGGACTACAGAAAAATTTAAAACTTTTGTACTGCAAATTATACCATCCAGAAAGTTAAAAGACAACATGCAGAATGGGAGGAAATATTTGCAAATCATATATTTGATAAGGGACTTGTATCTAGAATACATATATATATATTTAGCTCTTACAACTTAGTAACAAAAAGTGTGTGTGTGTGCTTAGTTGCTCAGTTGAGTCCGACTCTTTGCCACCCCATAGACTGCAGCCTGCCAGGCTCCTTTGTCCATGAAGATTCCCCAGGCAAGAATACTGGAGTGGGTTGCCATTTCCTTCTCCAGGGGGTCTTCCCAATTCAGGGATCAAACCCAGGTCTCCTGCATTGCAGGCAGATTCTTTACCTACTGAGCCACCAGGGAAACCCAGTAACAAAAAGACATATACCCAAAATAAAAGTGGGCAAAGGTCTGAATAGACATATTTCTCTAAAAAGAATATTTATTTAACATTTTCAAAGGGCCCATGGGACACCAATGTGCCTTTCTGGAAAAGGGCATGGGTGGAGCTCAGGATTGCTGCTGTGATGCCCCCGCTTAGTTGTGCCAACTCTTGCAACCCCATGAACTGTAGCCTGCCAGGTTCCTCTGTCCATGGGGTTTTCAGGCAAGGATACTGGAGTGAGTTGCCATTTCCTCTTCCAGGGGATCATCCCCACCCAGGGACTGAACCTGCGTTGCAGGTGGATTCATTACCTGCTAAGCCATTGGAGAAACCCCTAAAAGAGAATATACAAATGGCAAATAAGTTCATGAAAACTGCTCATTATCATTAGCCATCAAAGAAATGCAAATCAAAACCACAAAGAGATACCACTTGGCACCCACTATGATGCAGATAATCAAAGACAGATTTTGCCAACAAGCTTTGGCAAGGATGGGAGAAATTGGAAAGCTCACAAGCTACTGGAATGGAAAACAGTGCAGCCACTTTGGAAAATAGTCTGGCACATCCTTAAAAGGTTAAACATAGAGTTATCATAAGACCCCAAAATCCTACTCTACGTACATATGCCTAAGAAAAATGAAAACGAAAAAAAAAAAAAAAGAAAATGTATGTCCACCCAAAAACTTGCATCCAAATGTTCATAACATGACTTTTCGCAATGACCAAAAGGTGGCAACAAATCAAATGTTCAAACTGATGAATGGATAAAGAAAATGATATACATCCATACAATGGAATATTATTAAGCCATAAAAACAAGGAACCTTGAAAATACTGAGAAAAGCAAAAAAAAATTAAAACCCCAAAGGCCACACATTATACTATTACATTTATATGAAATGCTCAGAACAGGAAAATCCATAGAAAAGAAAGATTAGTGGTTGCCAAGGGCTGGGGCTGGGGTAGGGGGTAGGGAAAATGAGAAGTGACTGCTAATGTGCAAGGAATTTCTTTCTGGTGTGATGAAACTATTCTGGAATTGGATAGTGGTAATGATTTTACCTTAGAAGAAACAGAGTAGCCATCATGGTCAACAAAAGAGCCCAAAATGCAGTACTTGGATGCAATCTCAAAAACAACAGAATGATCTCTGTTCGTTTCCAAGGCAAACCATTCAGTATCACAGTAATCTAAGCCTATGCCCCAACCAGTAACGCTGAAGAAGCTGAAGTTGAATGGTTCTATGAAGACCTACAAGGCCTTTTAGAACTAACACCCAAAAAAGATGTCCTTTTCATTATAGGGAACTGGAATGCAAATATAAGAAGTCGAGAAACACCTGGAGTAACAGGCAAATTTGGCCTTGGAGTACAGAATGAAGCAGGGCAAAGGCTAATAGTTTTGCCAAGAGAATGCACCAGTCATAGCAAACACCCTCTTCCAACAACACAAGAGAAGACTCTACACATGGACATCACCAAATGGTCAATACCGAAATCAGATTGATTATGTTCTTTGCAGCCAAAGATGGAGAAGCTCTATATAGTCAGCAAAAACAAGACCAGGAGGTGACTGTAGCTCAGACATGAACACCTTATTGCCAAATTCAGACTTTAATTGAAGAAAGTAGGGAAAACCACTGGACCATTCAGGTATGGCCTAAATCAAATCCCTTATTATTATATAGTGGAAGTGAGAAATAGATTTAAGGGACTAGATCTGATAGATAGAGTGCTTGATGAACTGTGGACAGAGGTTCATGACATTGTACAGGAGACAGGGATCAAGACCATCCCCATGGAAAGAAGTGTAAAAAAGCAAATGGCTGTCTGAGAGGCCTTACAAATAGCTGTGAAAAGAAGAGAAGCCAAAAGCAAAGGAGAAGAGGAAAGACATAAGCATCTGAATGCAGAGTTCCAAAAGAATAGCAAGGAGAGATAAGAAAGCCTTCCTCAGCCATCAATGCAAAGAAATAGAGGAAAACAATAGAATGGGAAAGACTAGAGATCTCTTCAAGAAAATTAGAGATACCAAGGGAACATTTCATGCAAAGATGGGCTCAATAAAGGACAGAAATGGTATGGACCTAACAGAAGCAGAAGATATTAAGAAGAGGTGGCAAGAATACACAGAAGAACTGTACAAAAAAGATCTTCATGACCCAGATAATCACGATGTTGTGATCACTCACGTAGAGCCAGACATTCTGGAATGTGAAGTCAGGTGGGCCTTAGAAATCATCACTACGAACAAAGCTAGTGGAGGTGATGGAATTCCAGTTGAGCTATTTCAAATCCTGAAAGATGATGCTGTGAAAGTGCTGCACTCAATATGCCAGCAAATTTGGAAAAGTCAGCAATGCCCATAAGATTGGAAAAGGTCAGTTTTCATTCCAATCCCAAAGAAAGGCAATGCCAAAGAATGCTCAAACTACCGCATGATTGCACTCATCTCACACGCTGGTAAAATAATGCTCAAAATTCTCCAAGCCAGGCTTCAGCAATACATGAACCATGAACTTCCAGATGTTCAAGCTGGTTTTAGAAAAGCCAGAGGAACCAGAGATCAAATTGCCAACATCCACTGGATCATGGAAAAAGCAAGAGAGTTCCAGAAAAACATCTATTTCTGCTTTATTGACTACGCCAAAGCCTTTGACTGTGTGGATCACAATAAACTGTGGAAAATTCTGAAAGAGATAGGAATACCAGACCACCTGACCTGCCTCTTGAGTAATCTGTATGCAGGTCAGAAAGAAACAGTTAGAACTAGACGTGGAACAACAGACTGGTTCCAAATAGGAAAAGGAGTATGTCAAGGCTGTATATTGTCACCCTGCTTATTTAACTTATATGCAGAGTACATCATGAGAAACGCTGGGCTGGAA
Source organism: Ovis aries (assembly GCF_016772045.2). Classification (NCBI taxonomy): domain Eukaryota; kingdom Metazoa; phylum Chordata; class Mammalia; order Artiodactyla; family Bovidae; genus Ovis; species Ovis aries. The sequence continues at coordinate 100,319,764 of NC_056080.1, read as the reverse complement.
GAAGCACAATCTGGAATCAAGATTGCCAGGAGAAATCTCAATGACCTCAGATATGCAGATGACACTACCCTTATGGCAGAAAGTGAAGAGGAACTAAAAAGCCTCTTGATGAAAGTGAAAGAGGAGAGTGAAAAAGTTGGCTTAAAGCTCAACATTCAGAAAACGAAGATCATGGCATCCGGTCCCATCACTTTATGGGAAATAGATGGGAAACAGTGGAAACAGTGTCAGAGTTTATTTTTGGGGGCTCCAAAATCACTGCAGATGGTGATTGCAAGCCATGAAATTAAAAGACACTTACTCCTTGGAAGGAAAGTTATGACCAACCTAGATAGCATATTCAAAAGCAGAGACATTACTTTGCCGACAAAGGTCCATCTAGTCAAGGCTATGGTTTTTCCAGTGGTCATGTATGGATGTGAGAGTTGGACTGTGAAGAAGGCTGAGTGCCGAAGAATTGATGCTTTTGAACTATGGTGTTGGAGAAGACTCTTGAGAGTCCCTTGGACTGCAAGGAGATCCAACCAGTCCATTCTAAAGGAGATCAGTCCTGGGTGTTCATTGGAAGGACTGATGCGAAAGCTGAAACTCCAGTACTTTGGCCACCTGATGCGAAGCACAGGAGGAGCAGGAGATGACAGAGGATGAGATGGCTGGATGGCATCATCGACTCGATGGACATGAATTTGAGTAAACTCCGGGAGTTGGTGATGGACAGGGAGGCCTGGCATGCTGTAATTCATGGGGTCGCAAAGAGTTGGACACGACTGAATGACTGAACTGAACTGAACTGAACTGAAAAAGAGGTCCTAGAGAACTTCCTTGCCCCTTCCACCCCCTGGTGACACAGAAAAGATGACAGTTTGCAATGCAAAAGAAGACTCTCACCAGAACCCAACCATGCTGCTGCGTTGCTTCAGTCATGTCCGACTCTGTGCGACCCCATAGATGGCAGCCCTCCAGGCTCCCCTGTCCCTGGGTTCTCCAGGCAAGAACACTGGAGTGGGTTGCCATTTCCTTCTCCAATGCATGAAAGTGAAAAGTGAAAGTGAAGTCGCTCAGTTGTGTCCGACTCTTAGCAACCCCATGGACTGCAGCCTATCAGGCTCCTCCATCCATGGGATTTTCCAGGCAAGAGTACTGGAGTGGAGTGCCATTGGCACCCATTTATCAGGCTTCGAGCCTCCAGAACTGTGAGAAATAAATTTCTGCCATTTATAAGCCACCCAGTCTATGGTACTTCATTAAAGTAACCTGAGCGGACTAAGACATTTAGTTAGTACTATAGTATGAATGCTAATTTCCTGGGTTTGATCATTGTATTATGGTTAAGTCAGTTAACACTTAGGAAAATTGGATGCAGGGTATATGCATTGGATGCAGGGTACTGTTTTTTTCAACTTTCATGTAAATCCAAAATTACTTCAACATAAAAAGTTAAAATCTCAGAGGATTGTCAGGCAAAACCATTTGACGATTGTAGAATTACATGCATCACAGTGACCATAAGATAAAAGCAAACCAGTGTAGCTCTTCCTGATTCAGAGACCCAAGAGAAATTTCTCCCCAGTGCCCTCACCGTGCTGATGTGATAAGATCCTCAGCATCCTCTTGCAGGAAACTGTGACAAGACAGGCTCATTTTTCTTTCTGTATGTCTGCACTGTGTACTGAAAGGATGCATACATCCTTCTCAAGTGCATGTGCTAAATTTATTTTCTTTTAAAAAACAGTGTTTCTCCTGATTACAAAAGAGACATGAACTTCTAACAGAAATTTTAGAAAACAAAGATACTCAATAAGTATAAAGAAAAAAAATTAAAATGCCTACTATTGTACACCATCATGAGTATATTGGGCTATTTTCTCCTTGTCTTTTTCCATGAATATATACATGATTTGTGGGTTTTTAAAAAAACATATTGACCATCCTGTTGTTATTGTAAGCTACTTCACTTTATAATTACAATATATAATGATCTCTCCACATCATGACATATTTTTCCCCAATATTATGTAAGTATGTATGTATTTTCAAAGGTTATACTCCATTTATAGTTATTTAAAATATTTGCTATATTCCCATGTATTATAGCTTATTTTATACATAACAATTTGTACTTATTAATACACTATCCCTATATTGCCCTCTCCCCCTTCCCTCTCCCCACTGATAACCACTAGCTTGTTTTCTATACATGTGAGTCAGTTCCTGTTTTGTTATATGCATGCCTTTGTTTTATATTTTAGATTCCATACATAAGTGATATCATACAGTATTTGTCTTTCTCTGTCTGTTTTATTTCACAAGCATAATGCCCTCCAAGATCATCCATGTTGCTGCAAATGGCATTATTTCATTTCTTTTCATGTCTGAGATATATATATATATATCTCACATGTTCTTTATCCAGTCATCTGTTGTTGGACACTTAGGTTGCTTCCAATCTTGGCAACTGTAAATAACACTGCTATTAACAGTGGGAAGCACGTATCTTTTCCAAGTAGTGTTTTTGTTTTTTTCAGACATATACTCAGGAGTTGAATTTCTGTGTCATATGGTAGTTCTATTTTTAGTTTCTTGAGAAACCTCCATACTGTTTTCCACAGTAGCTGCACCAATTTACATTCCTACCGATAGTATATAAGTGTTCCCTTTTCTTCACATCCTTGCTAACATTTGTTATTGGCGTTCTCTTTTTGAAAGTTAATTTATTTGTTTTAATTGGAGGCTAATTACTTTACAATACTGTGGTGGTTTTTGCCATACATTGACATGAATCAACCACGGGTGTACTTTTGATGATAGCCATTCTGATAGGTATGAGGTGATATCTCATTGTGTTTTTATTTTATATTCCCCTGGTGATTAGTGATGCTGAGCATCTTTTTATGTGTTATTGGCCACATGCATTTCCTATTTAGAAAAAATGTTTACTCAGTTCTTTTGACCATTTTTCATTGGGGTGTTTATTTTTTTTTTGATGTTTAGTTGTATGATCTGTTTATATATCTTGTCTCCAACATCATTTAAAATCACAAGATAAAATTCTTGGGTAGACAAAAATTGATGTTACTGGCCCACCATTACTGGACCATGTGCTTGTCAACCATACAAAGGCAGGGACTCTGTCCCTGACAGTCTCTGCACTTTGAGTAGATACTTAGACCAGGACAGATGGACCAACACATGATTTATGTATAGTAAATGCCAAAGAAGATGGGATTTCTGCTCTATCAAAACATAAACAGGCCCCAGAATATTGTCATATCTAGTGGATAATGGTGTGCTGTGTATAATCTCCCTGCACTTGTATTTAGGAAACAGTTTTCAAGTGTATTTCCAAATATCATATACATATAATTTTAATATATTTATTTATATATTTATCAATGTATTTATACTTATATAAATATATTTTAAGTTTACAAATTATATTAATGTACTACATACTAATATAATAACCAAGGACATCTATAACATACAAAAATAAAAATTATTTATAAATTATGGGTATATTAATAATTTGTAAATTATAAGCTAAGCTTAGTGTATATGTTCTGCATCATAAAGCATACATAGAAAATAGAAATTTAGGGTCTTCCCTGGTGGTCCAGTGCTTAAGACTTGATGCTTAATCCCTCCAGGCATTTCAAATTGACTCCTGCAGAGGTCTGCTGACTTGGTGCCACATGGCTCTTGGTTACATGGCTGGTGTGTTGTCTATTGACTTTAGATTGTTGGAGCTAGTGGGGAAGAGGCAGGCCATTAATCTGTCCAGCACTTAGCATTCTGTTAGCTTTCATTGTTTGATGCCACAGTGATTTGTAGATCAAACACTGGCCCTGAAGTCAGAAAACCTGGGTTTTAGTCCTTCCTCTGCAGCTTACTTAGTTTTTTGACCTTGGCCAAGCCAATTTCTCTCTCTGAAGGAAGTCACAGTGCAGTGCAGGAAGCCGTGTCACTGGGCAGAAGAGACAGCCCTAGAATCAGGCAGACCTAGCTCAAATCTCAGTTGTGTCCTGTGGGTGCCATGTAATTTGGGGCCAGCTGATCTTCTCTTGGCTTCTATGTTCTCATTTTTAATTGGGGGGATAATAATAATATGTATCTCAAAGGCTTGTGAAATTCTGTGAAAGTTACTGGAATGGTACTCAGTAAGTTTCCTCAATCTGACTCATTTAAAGGTAACCATGATTATTGAATGTCAGAGTCTTCCAAAATCGTATGTTCCAATACCCTCAGTCTACAAATCAACATAATGAGGACAAGACCTGGGGAAGAGAGCACGTCTAAGGCTACCCCTGAGTTCCATCTCTTCTATACAGTCAGCAGACCTGGATTCTCATTAGGGTGCTGACACTGGGAAAGACTGAGGGCATGAGGAGAAGGGGATGACAGCGGACAAGTTGGTTGGATGGTATCACTGACTCAGTGGACGAGGTTGAGCAAGCTCTGGGAGATAGCGAAGGACAGGGAAGCCTGGCATGCTGCAGTCCATGGGGTTGCAAATGTCAGATATGACTGACCGACTGAAAAATAACAACTTGTCTCCAAGTAAATTCCCTTTAAGCACCACTTTGCTGTGATAGATGTTTAATAGATATTTTTCTACATATGAGGAAAGGGAAGGGCAGGACAGGGAAAGGAAGAGCCATGACACTAAACCAAGGCCCACATGTCAGATCAAAATGTTCAGCCATATAGAAGGAATCTGGGTGACAATCACATTCATGATAGTGGTTCACATACTATGTACACAGGGTATTACTTCAAGTGCTTTTTATATATTAACGTACTTCATTCTAACAACAAATTTATAACCCAGATTTTACACCCGACGAAACTGAAAGATTTCAAACTTGCCCAAGGTTCTAGAGTGGGAAAGCTGGGATTCCAACATAAGTAGTCTGGGCATGCATCAGAACCACCTGAGAGCTTGCAAAAACACAGATGACTGGGCCCCATCTCCAGAGTCTCTGATTCAGTAGGTCTGGGATGGAGCCCAAGAATTAGCACGTGTAAAAAGTTCCCAGGTGATGCTGAAGCTGCTGGTAGAGGGGCCACACTTTGTACATGAATAGTATATAGCTTTTACACTCTGAACCATCTTATTACACCATCAAGATCATTCTCCTTTGAAAGCCTTTATTGACTCCCCCATAACCTTCAAGATAAAGCACAAATGCCTCCTTGGAACATGCAGGTCATGTCATGGTCTGGTCTTATTTAACTTTCTAATCTCACCTCCTTCTGGTATGCTCCATATACCCCATGCCCACCCTCCAAAGCTTTTTTTTTTTTTTTAATTCCAAATGTACCACAAGCATTCTCTGGCTTCTGTCTGCATTTGCCATTCCTTCTCTCTAGGATGACTGCATCCCTACACACTCCTCCCACCAACATTTGACAAACTTCTTGTGTTTCAAGATTAGAAATTCAGTGCAAGCACAACCTCCTAGTAGAGGCCTTTCAGGCTCCTATGTCCTACCCGCACTCCAAGCTGGAATGAGGGGCCTCCTTAGAGCTCCCAGTTCTCTGGCCTTCTTTCAGTTATAGCCTTTCTCTCATTATGCTGTGATTTTCTATACATTGGTTTCTCCTAGAACCACGAGAGATCTGTTTTATTCATGTCATTATGTTCAGTGCCTGACACCTGGTAAATGTTTGTTGAATGAATACATAAGGTAGATAGTTGAAGAACATCTCAATAACCCAATGACTGTTTAAAAACTACTTGGTGAAAATATGGAATCAGAAAAAGCAAATTGCTTCTTGCTCTAAGCCTCCCCCGATGGAACAGAATTTATCGATTGCTCTTTGTGCCCCCTCTTTCCTGCCCTCTCCTCTCCCCATCCAGTGCTGGAGACACTCTGCTTGTGCTCCTCAGGCTTTCTTTCCAGTCTTTCTGCCCTAGTCTCTGGATGCCTCTAGGTCACCATTAAAGCTGCCCCTTCTGCTGTAGGGAGAACTTCATGTAGGCACCTCTGTCAACACAGCAGGATTCAGCCAACTCTGGTCTGCAAGGTATACTTCCCCCACCCCACCTCAAAAGTAGAGAATATCTGGGACAGAAGGAAAGAACTAGGGGCATCCATCTTGGGTGACAGGGATTTCAACTCTCTTTCTGGAGTGTGGCTTAGTCTCTTCAGAGGAATCTTTTGAGGCTCTTAGAAGAGTGGAATGGGCTTTTCTCTCATGCCTTATAAATCTCTCATTATATTTTTCTCTTTCTCAAATGAAGGCAGATAATGAATGCTGGTTGGCCTTGTGATTTATGAGCTCCTTGAAGAGTTGCTCCTGCAGAGTTGCTCTGCAGAGGTCTAAGAAGCATGAGACAAGTTTAATATTTATAACTAGCTTCGCCCAGTGACTGGCCTCAAATTTCATCAGAAGAGTTGTGGGACAGCCAAAGCCAACAGTAGGGGGAGTTATACCTTGTAAACTGTAACTATGAAATGGGACCAACCAGCTCTGGTGGACGTTCAGATAGAGAAAGTCACTTAACAAACAACAACTACAACAAGCAGCAGGAACAACAAACCCTGGGGTCCAAGAAGAATCTGATTTCCAGATTGAACACATTGTAATATTCAAAATGTCCAGTTTTCAACAAAAAATTATGAGACCTACAAAGAAATAGCTTATACTCATGAAAAAACAAAACAACCAATAAAAACTGCCTCTGAGGAAGCCCAGATATTGGATTTTTATACAAAGATGTAAATCAGCTATTTTAAATATGTTCAAAGAGCTAAAGAAAATCATGTCTAAAGAACTAAAGGAAGGTATGAGAATGACATCTCAATAAATAGAGGCTATCAATAAAGAAATAGACATTATTTTTGAAAGAACCAAATAGAAATTCTGGAGTTGAAGAGAAAAACAACTGATATTAAAAATTTACTCAGTTCAGTTCAGTTCAGTTCAGTCACTCAGTTGTGTCTGACTCTTTGCAACCCCATGAATTGCAGCACACCAGGCCTCCCTGTCCATCACCAACTCCCGGAGTTCAGTCAAACTCATGTCCATTGAGTCGGTGATGCCATCCAGCCATCTCATCCTCTGTTGTCCCCTTCTCCTCCTGCCCTCAATCCCTCCCAGCATCAGAGTCTTTTCCAATGAGTTAACTCTTTGCATGAGGTGGCCAAAGTATTGGGGTTTCAGCTTTAGCATCAGTCCTTCAAAAGAACACCCAAGACTGATTTCCTTTAGGATGGACTGGTTGGATCTCCTTGCAGTCAAAGGGACTCTCAAGAGTCTTCTCCAACACCACAGTTCAAAAGCATCAATTCTTCAGCGCTCAGCCTTCTTCACATTTCAACTCTCACATCCATACATGACCACTGGAAAAACCATAGCCTTGACACTAGTGAGGTTCAACAGCAGATTTGAACAGGCAGAAGAGAAAATCAGAAAACATGAAAATGTTGATATTCAATATGAGAAACAGAAAAATGAGTGAAGAAAAATGACCACAGCCTCAGAGACCTGTGAGACACCTTTAGGTATACTAACATGCACATAATGGGACTCTCAGAAGAACAGAGACAGAGGAAGAAACAGAAAGAATATCTGAAGAAATAATAGCTGAAAACTTCCCAAATTTGATGAAAAACATTAATCTACACATCCTAAAAGTTCAACTAACTCCAAGCAGGATAAATTCAAAAAGGTCAACACCTAGACACATCATAAGCAAATTGTTGGAAGCCAAAGGCAAGAAAAAATCTTGAAAGCAGCAAGAGAGAAGTGACTCATCACATGCAAAGAGTCATCAATAAGTTTAACAGTTAATTTCTCATCAGAAACCAAGGAGGCAAAAAGGCAGTGGGATGATATAATCAAAGTACTAAAAGGCAAAAGCCATCAACTAGGAATTCTATATCCAGCAAAACTATTGTTAAAAATGAAGGAGAATAGTATTATGCCATAAAAAATGAAAGAATGCAGTCTTGCCATTTGTGACAACATGGACTGACCTTGAGGGCATCATGCCCTTGGACAGAGAAAGATAAATACCATATGATCTCACTTACATGTGGAATCTTAAAAAATAAAACAAGCTCATAGATACAAAAAACAAATTGGTGGTTGCTAGAGGTGGGGGCTGGGAGTTGGACAAAATAGATGAAGTAGGTCAAGCGGTATAAACTTCTAGTTATAAAATATATGTCCTGGGGAGATAATATACAACATGGTGATTATAGTTAATAATACTGCAGTGTATATTTAAAAGTTACTAACATAGTAGATGGACTTCCCTGGCGGCTCAGATGGTAAAGCATCTGTCTACAATGTGAGAGACCTGGGTTCGATCCCTGGGTTGGGAAGATTCCCTGGAGAAGGAAATAGCAACCCACTCCAGTACTCTTGCCTTGAAAATCCCATGGACAGAGGAACTTGGTACAGGATACTATCCATGGGGTCATAAAGAGTCCCCACATAGTAGATATTAAAAGTTCTCATCACAAGAGAAAAAATTGTAACTATGTCTTTTGATAGATGTTAACTATTGTGGTGATCATTTCATAATGTATACAAACACTGAATCATTATGTTGTACACCTGATATTATGTCAATTATATACAAAAATAATACAATGTTATATGTCATTATACTTCAATTTTTAAAGAGTGTTAAAAAAGATATATCAAAGGGAATCCATCAGGCTAAAATGGAAGGACACTATACAGTAATTCAAATCCACACAAAGAAATAAAGAACGCAATGGCACCCCACTCCAGTACTCTTGCCTGGAAAATTCCATGGATGGAGGAGCCTGGTAGGCTGCAGTCCATGGGGTGGCTATGAGTCTGACACGACTGAGCAACTTCACTTTCACTTTTCACTTTCATGCATTGGAGAAGGAAATGGCAACCCACTCCAGTGTTCTTGCCTGGAGAATCCCAGGGATGGGGGAGCCTGGTGGGCTGCCGTCTATGGGGTCGCACAGAGTCGGACACGACTGAAGCGACTTAGCAGCAGCAGCAGTAAATATAATATTTATCTATAAATATTAAAGATATTAATGTATCTGTAATTTTGTATCTTTGTAACATTTTTTCCATTTCATTGAAAAGACAACTGCATAAAGCAATAATTACAAATCTATGTTGATAGGAACAGCATGGGAAAGGATGTAATGATGACACGCATTTTACAGATGAAGCTCTGAGGCACTGGGAGATAGTGTGCTTTGCCAAGGTCACACCACAGTCAAGAGGCAGACACAAGAGGTGAACACATGCCTGCCTGACTGCAGAGCCCATGGATATAAACCCCTTTCTACGCTATGTAAGGAAGAGCCTTGGGCCTCTTCACCTACCTGTCAGATGGGGCTTTTTGGAAGAAGCTCAAAATATTCCACCAAAAAAGATCCCTGAGATTAGCTTCTCCTTTGTAGATTTCTACTGTAGTCCTCACAGTGTCCCCAGCATGGGGCTAGGCACACAGCAGATACTCAAAAATTCCAGTTGAATCGAGTTCCTCTAAAGTGACCTACATGGCTGAAGGACCCAAGGAAAAGCCAGGTTTAGTAAGGAAATGGCAAGACTAGATATTCATTAACTGCTTCTCATTAACTGCCAGGCACCATGCTAAGTGTTTATATGTATTCAAGTCTAGTTTCACCCATATAAGAATCCTGTAAATTAGGTTCTATAACTATCCTGTTTTATAGAATAAGGAAGGTGATGCACCAAGTGTTTAAGTAGCTTACCCAAGGTCCCACAGCTGGGAAGTGGCAGAGCTCGAATGCAACCTTACAGTCTGGCTGCAGGGCTCATGCCATGTTCTTTTTGTTCAACCACGTCAGGAGTGTCGGAGATTTTTCAAGCTATAGATATTAGTTTCCATATAAGGAGCTGACTTTCAGAGCCACTAGCATGATCTCAGAGGTTAAGTACAAGAAAGGTGGCTTTTCGCCATATCCTTTTATCTCCCACTTGCTGGCTGATATCTGAAATTTCACATTTAGAGATTTATTCCTTTGGCTTAACTTTCCCCTGAAGCAAAGATCTAGGAAAAAGTATTATGATACTCTTTCCAGAGAGATGCCTTTATTGCACACATGCAGACAAGTCAAGGTCAGATATAATCATACTTGGAGAAGGGAGAAAACACAAGAGCATGAAGGAAAGCATGTTTTTCTCCATGGAAGAGAAAGCAACAAGGTGAAGAGTGTCAAGAGACAAACGCCATCGTTTTGGAAAGGACCAGCCTGTGTCAAATGGCAGTCATTGTTCTGGAGACATCTTCATAGACAGCACTGAGTTCCCAAGAAGGACAGTCTTTCTTGTGGCACTCTTGGAGGATGGGTCTTCAGGAGAAATGGTTCTGAAAACCCTGGAGTCATCTGTTTATCCTGGAATTCCCTTCTTGTTATCTCTGAAATATTACTCAGCACAAATTCCTCTGATTGTCAGTACCATTATTGCCATCTGGGAAACAACTCCTGCCTGTTAAAGCAAGAGGAAAGGGGCTGAGGAACATGATGTGGGGAGGGTGGAGTAGCCTCCCGGATTGGAGGTTGTAGTTGAGAGGTGATGGGGGAGAGGCTCTTGCCAGGGCAGGGCTCTGCCCTTGATGACTGCACGACCTTGAGCAAATCATTCTGGCTGGTGCTCTCCCCTCCACTGAAGTTCAGTTGCCTTCTGTATGCTGAAGGCTCCCACGCTTATATCTTTATACTGAACCTCCCCGCCGAGCTGGAGCTGTTGTCCTCGGTCCACTGAACACTCACAAGAAGAAACATCACTTAATTATACACATCTGTCTATAAGACAAAGAATCTTCCCCCCTGACTGCAGAACTTGTGCTCTATGCTACACCGTGTTTAATTCCAGTGCCACCACTTCAGAACTGTGTGAACTCGATTAATATGCATGAGCCTCAGTTTCCTGGTCTATAAAATGGCAATGTAATCCTACTTACCTGTTACATATTAAGCACTGTGCCTGGAACGTATTAAGTGTTCAATGTGTGCTTTTTTTTTTTAATAGCATTTTTTGTTGTTGTATGGAATTAGGGTTAATAGTCATTTCCTCAACATCCTGAGCAGATATATTTTCCTTTATAGGATAATTGAAATTACTCTTAGAGGCAAGATGCACCTGTTAATAATCTCACCCAATTAAAGCAAGTATTTAAATATGTGCTTTGAAAAGTGAAGAAACGAGCCATGCTTGGAGTTGATTTCCAAATTCACGTTTCAGGTGTCAATAGAAGATTGAATCCTTTCTCTATATTGAAACATTTAAATCAAATGAAAACCAATTTGAGTTTGAGAAGCACTGGGCAAAGCCTTGAGCCTTCTTGTCTAGACTATAAGCCACCGCTAGGAGCCTGGCTCTAAACTTACAAAGGTACACGTGCCACCTGGTACTTCACAAACGCTGTCAACCACACTGCCAGGGTGGAGCAGAGACTTTGGCACCATCTGACAGAGACAGTGTGGTCTATTTGGTGGGATTTCTGGGGCACTGGGAAGTAACTCCTTCACCCCATTTTCCCAGTCATTCCATCCTGATGCTTGAAATGCTCACAGTGTCTTCTAAGGAGACTCAGTCCAGAAATATCTACCCTATTAGTTTTTATACCAGCACTGTCGGCTCCATCCATGGAGACTTTTAGCCTCCTTGAGACTCCTGTTAATATGCAAGTATGCCTGTTATGCCCCGGGCTCTTACCAGCTAACTCCTAACTTGCAGTTAATTCCTTAACAGGGCTTGACCGAGTGGGGCACCAGACAAGGACATGAACTAGAGGGCTGCCTGACAACAGGAAGCCAAGTGGTGCCAAAGGAGGTGGAGAGCGGGGGTCAGAGCCTCTGACCCAGTCTCACTGCATAAGGCCCTTGAGTCCCTCCCTCCACTCTGCCTACAGCTCCAGACAGAAATTAAACCCAGCGCCGGAGCAACCCGAGACTGGGCCATCAAGTCAGACCAATTTGGGCTAATGGGTGCAGAGGAGGCTGGTCTACGTTATGGACCATTTTTCAAAGAGATACAGTTTTATGACTGCCCAGCCGGTACAGTAGCATGGAACTAATAGCTCACTGAGGGCTGCCAAGTCCCAGGCCTGCCAGATCTGTTTTAATGACAAGATAAGAACCATTTATAATTAGCACATTTGGTCTGTAAGTGGGCCCCACTATACTCCTAGCCAACAGTTTGTTCCCAGGGTCATGACGAGCATGTACCCACAATGCTTACTCCATTTTTTCCAGGGTCTTAAAGAAAACCCAAGTTTTATGAAGCCCAGCCCCCAGCAGATGCTTTCAAATGCTGAGGTAGGGCCATCCAAGCAGTGACTCAAGTTAGGCTGTTGCCAGATCGTCAAAAAGCACTACTGTAGGGGTGGAAAAACCCTGCCATCTGCTAGCAGGCAATGCCAGCACTCTGAGGCAGGAATGGCCCCAGCCTCCCTTATCTGCTAAGAATCCGTACAGTTTCCCTTAACATTCACTTAACATGTTTTTTCGACAGGCATCCAGTGCGGAATGGGATGTAGTCAGAAGTGAGAGATGTAACTTGTTGGTTTCATCCAACCACACTGTGAGTGAAAGACATCTCTAGCAATCTGGAAGGGGAGATGGTGGGGGCCCCCACCACTGCTTCCTAATACCGCTGGGAATAGACACCCACTTCTGTTTCCTCCCAAGAAAAGTGAATGGACAACAAGGATCCTGTGTGCATTCTCTTGCCATGGTACACACTCACACACACTCCATACACAAGTCCTTTGTTGAGCTCCAAGGCAGGAAATGGGAAATTCAAATACAAGTGCCTGAGAAGCCATTCCATTTCATTTTCAGGGGGCTTCTCACCATTCTGCAAAGGAGCCAGCCCCAAGTGACACAGACCAGAGCCCCTCTCATGGAGTGTTATTTCTCATCCTCAATAGAAAGCAAAAACTCCCAGGGCTCAGGGCAGGAGAGGCTTCGCCTGATGGAAGAAATCTCCACAGGCGCTGAAATTTTGTAATCTGGGGTTGGCCCCATGGGTGTGGTGGGTTTGTTTCAGTAGAGTGAACATGTAAAAGAGGTGAATGTATGCAAAAAAAAAAAAAAGAAGAAGAAGAAGAAGAAAAAGAAAATCACAGGAAAAGCTCCAAAAACCCACTTGAACTGGGTCTGAAAGAAAGAATGTGAAAGAAAGTGAAGTCACTCGGTCGTGTCCGACTCTTTGCGATCCCATGGACTGTAGCCTGCCAGGCTCCAGTCTTTCTTTCCAGGCAAGAATACTGGAGTGGGTTATCATTTTCTTCTCTAGGGGATCTTTCCAATCCAGGGATCGAACCTGGGTCTCCTGCACTGCAGGCAGGCTCTTTACTGTCTGAGCCACCAGGTAAGCTCTGGTGGCGGAGTCTGAAGGGGCAGCCAAATAGAGAGAGGCTCACTTTTCTCCTTCAGACATCTTTGTCCTCTGGCTTGGTGGACAAACAGGGAGTTCATGAGCTTGTACACGCAGGCAGCATGTGCCCCAAAGCCCTGGGCTAGGCAATAATGGGGGAATAGGGGTGCCTGGGGCTGTTTTCTCAGAGAACTGGCGATGTGGAAGGATAAGGAGGCTTTGAATCATCAAAGGGCAAGAGGACTTCAGATGAAGCAAAAACTTAAAAGCAAAAATGAGCATGGTAGGGTGGCAGGGGTGCTGGAGGCCAGGAATGAGGCCTGGCTTGCAGAGAGGGCCCCAGGCCGGGAGCGCTGAGAGGTAAGGAAATGAAAAAAACAAAACAAAACAAAACACCAGATTGTACTTGTCAGATACTACAGGTTATTGGCATAAGAGTGTTCATTGCCCTTCCTTCAGGGGAAAAAAATGTTTGCAGACCAATGTGAGTTTACGTGCTGCGCACTTCAGCCCTATCGATGTCTGCCTAGTGGCCTCACCTTTGGGGAATAAATCTGCTCTCTTGAAAGATCTGTATGGGTCCCAGGAAACCTGGTTGAGGGTCTTTCTCGGATGAAATACAGTAAGCCAGGACAGCTGTGCCTGACATTTCATGAGTAAAAAAAGGAGGGCTGTGCCTGGCTCTGCCTTGTCTGGGAGGGAAAACATTCCCGCGGGAGCCCCCACCTCCAGCCCCGACTCCAGTTCCCACTCTGCCCCAGAATTGGGAGCCCTCTCAAATGTGCTGGGTTGAAGGTTGAGAATAAATCCTGGATATTGTTTCTTTTGGAACTCCATCCAGGGCAGCCTTCCCACACTTAGCCTATTGTCCCCAGCCCATTGGCCATGACCTAGGCCTGACCCCAAATGCAACGCCTGGCTGGTTTCTGGAGAAGTATTAGCACCAGGCAAGCCTCCCAAGAGCCCAGCAGGTCCAGTGCTCTGCCCCTTTGCTTGTGGGGCTCTGCAGGAGTTAAAATGCAGGCTTAGTCCCCTACTGCACACCTGCAGAGGGGCTACAGGCCGGCTCTGCCCCAGTGGTTGGCATACAGGGACCTCATTCACAATTCACTATGTTCCAGGGACATTGCCTATCACAGGCTGCTCTTCCATGGGCCTCCTGCTAACGAGTTGCTGCTGCTCACAGTCAGGCTGCTCTAATCTCACAGATAGGCCCAAACCTCCCTCCCTCAGCACATTTTTTAGGAAGGGTATTTTTTTTTCCCTCTCTCCCCCCTCTTTTTTTTTTTTATCATCATCAAAATATATTCACAAAACACCCACATCTCTGTCCACACTATAAATCAGGGTGGGGAGACTCTGGCCCACAGCCCAGATCTGGCCCTCGGCTTGATTCATCTGGCATGTGGGGGATACTGTATTGGCTGCCACAGCTGCAACCCAGAGAATAATGCCTGCTCCCTCTCCGCCTCCCACCCCCTGGACTGCAGGGGCCGGCCCATTCCAAAGGGAGCCTCGAAAATAGCCAGACTCAGATCGGGGGGCGGGGGGCGGGGGGTGGTAGCTCCTGTGACTCCTGCAGTTGCTATTACATAGGAACCAGGACTCCACAGTGAAGGAAGTGATTTTCATAATGAGAAGAGTCACATGTAGTGGCCATTTTGCTAATTTCCAGGACTGACCTAACAAAACACATGACCTACATTTTCTCATTTCACCTTCCCAACCATTTCATGCTAAGAACTCTCCTTTTCACCTGGAGTGTAGGAAGCAGGAGCTCAGGAACTTCCACAGCTAGGAAGGAGCCCAAATGGGAATCAGAGCGGGCCAGCCTCCAAGAGTGTCCTGCTCTGAGTTCCAAGGTGCATCACTGAGGCTGTGTCACTGCACTGCACCTGTGCTTGTGATTCTTCTCCGTGTCCCTACAGCACACGCAGAAGCCACGTGGTGGTTCTGGGCTGACTGCGCATTCGATTCCAGCTACTTAAGTAGGCAGCTTCGGCTCTAATGATTTATACAACTAGCAAGCAAAACTGAAGTACAGAGATAATGTTCAGAAGATTACTGAGAATTTTAAAAGGCAGTGAAACTCTTCTCAAGTCCAGAGCCCAAAGAAATAGGTGAATGCTAGGGGAGTTTCTGGGCTTCCCTGGTGGCTCAGTGGTAAAGAATTTGCCTGCCAATGCAAGAGATGCAGGTTCGATCCCTGGGTGAGAAGATCCCCTGGCAAAGAAAATGGCAACCCACTCTAGTATTCTTACAGGGAATCCCATGGACAGAGGAGACTGGTGGGCTATAGTCCATGGGGTTGAAAAAGAATTGGACACAACTTAGAGACTAAACAACACTGGAAAAGATCCTGATGCTGGGAGAGATTGAAAGCAGGAGGAGAAGGGGACGACAGAGGATGAGATGGTTGGATGGCATCACTGACTTAATGGACATGAGTTTGAGCAAGCTCTGGGAGATGGTGAAGGACAAGGAAGCCTGGCATGCTGCAGTCCATGGAGGTCAAAAAGAGTCAGCAAGACAGAGTAACTGAACAACAAAGGGGAGTTTCTGATAAAGATTACCCTTTCCTATTTGCTAAGATAGGCCATGACTAACAGGGCTACAGAAAAGAAGAAAGGGGATGAAGAAGTTCTGAGCAAAGTCTCAGTCTCTGAGAGACCTCTTCAAACCCTCCCATGGAATTTCAATACCCTAGTGAATTATTGGCACATGTCTTCATCTACTAAAAGACTGCACTGTGATGGCATCTCTGGGCAGGTGAGCTAGAGCCCAGAATTTATGTACCAATAAAATACAGTATGTCTCTGAGCACCAAGAAAGATGTTGTGAATCTAGAAATATCCAACAGATGAAGGGTTAAAAACAGAAAGGGAGCAGGGGTAAGTTCACAGGCCCAAGTGTCAGACCATCTGTCTACCTTAAAAAAAAAAAAGAAATATAAGCTTTTGCCTGATGTGAAATCTGTAAATACCAGTGGACCCGCAAATACCCTCTGCTGACACTGCAAGGCAATAGACAACTGCTTGGGTTTAGGAAAAATCAGGGCAACTCTAGACTGATCCAGGAAAGAGGAGGCAGCTGCTTGGTGACAGAGACCCAGAGTTCCCCTGACTCTTGTTTATTAAGGCCCAAATGAACAGAGATATAGAGTAAAAGAAAGAGTTGGCTGGGCCCCTAACCCCACCAACAGGGTGGTCCCAGACTCCAACAGCTGGTACTAAGTACAGCTCGTCCTCCCAAGGTCCTTGGAAATGGAAGCTTTGCTATGCTCGTTACTGAGAGGGTGCTGGCACTCTCAAACCTGTTTGTATCTCTTTATCCTCTCTCTCTAAACATTTGTTGTCTGGCAGGCACAGCTGCAGGCTCCTCAAAGCCATGGCCTCAGACCTCTGGGAGACCCCAGTAAAGGGGTCAAGGTGAGGAGTGTCAACCTGAAGGATATCGCACCTAATTCTTAGAAGTAAGCAGACCCTGCAGGCCTGAGCACAGAAAACCCCTGTCTCTTTTCAGAAGCAGCTCACTTCTTTCCCTGTGTGGCACTCCAGAAGCCAAATAACTTGGAGGAGTTTGATTCTACCCAGAGAGAATTGTATAAAAACTGCAAGAGTCTAAGGAAGTAAATCAAAATAACAGTGCATCTAGAAGCCTGGTGACCTATTTCCTGAATTGGCTGTTGGAATCGCCTTCCCAAAGAACAGCCAATTGTGATGTGTTAGTATTTTCATGCAGTGCAGCCCTCTGGCATGGAGGCGCTGCCCCATTCCTTCCCAAGGAAATTCCACTGCAGGCAATGTTATGATTAGTGGACTAATAACACTTGTCGTTGGAACACTCCAGACAAAGCTGCAGTGTGGACTGGCCTCCAAGTCCTTTAATCACCTATTTCATCATCTCGACACTGGAGCCCTGGCAGTAGGGACGGGCTTGTGGATCCCAATAATTAACCAAAGGGACAGCTGCTTGCTTGCATGGGGATCTCCCTTCCCTCCATTCATAATCCCAAGCCAATTTGGGGTGTTAACTGGTGTGGTTACCACGTCCAGTGCTGAAGGGCAGCTAGAAAAAGAGGTGCTGCAGGCTAATTCCAAAGCAAGCCACCTGCCCATTCACTTCTGATGTTTGTGCACAGACATTTTCCTGGCGATTAGCTTGCTGGGGTTCTGGGCTGGGGTCAGGGGAGAGTCCGGGAAGTACATATGTGTTGACACCACCTGACTGAGGGAACTGCCGAGTCCCAGCACTGTAATGGTGAACTCCTCTAGCCTTTCCCCAGATAGTGCATGGGGCCCCAGGGAGAGGAGACAGAATCTCTAATTGCATGTAGGTCTCTCTGAAGGAAGCAATCGGGTCTATGGGAAACGAAGCAGAGGTGCTGAAGGACTGTCTACCCTACTTCTTCATTTTTATCCCTTTGGATTGGGCTTCATGCCAAATCAGAGTTCACTAGCTAAAGGCAGATGCTGACTGTCTTTAGATGAACTGGTTTAGAAGTGAGCATTTAGAAGAAGAGAATATGATAATCTAGGCCAGTAGGGGAGAGGGAGGCTGATATGATCACAGAGATAGGAAAAGAATCTCCTGGGACTGACTGATCACTCAGAGCCACTGGCTAGCCACACACCAGTGAATGTATCCTCCTTTCTAATCCTGAGAGCCATCGGGCTTCTTGGCCACATCTTTGAGGAAGGAAATCAACATATAAAGGCCAAACGAAGTTGGGGGTAGGGGTAAGTAGTGAGAGCAAGACAGAGAGGATGAGAAAAACAATCTAAAAGGAGAAAGGTCATTTATTGTTGGAAGGTGGAGTGCTAAAAGCAACGTGGGCAGGCCTGGAGCAGAAGCACTGGGGCTCTGGGGTGCCTGGAATAGGCTGCAGGGAGAAGCACTCTCCCAGTGCAGAGTATTTGATTACTTGAAACACAGTTCTGTAGATAACAAGACACAAGACAGACAGTCCTTGGCAGTTTTCTTCCCACAGATGCTGGGCTCGTTCTCCAAGGTTCCTGACGTAACTACACTGTTCCTGGGGTTCCCAGGGTGAGATGGCTGCCTCCAAGCAAATTGTGCAAATGTCCCATGTCCAGGCCCCCTGGTCCCAGGTACCAGGACAGGATGGCTTCTGTCCTCTCCTCCACCCTTTCTGAGAAGGACAAACTGTCCGGGTGACTGGACAGCTCGCAGAGCAAAGGCTCAGACATTCTCTGGGAAAGTCCCACCCAATCCCTTTCCCACTGACCTTTCCAAAATTCATTTGGCTTTGTTTGGGGCTCCACAAGTCCTGAAAGTTAGCTTCCAGGAGAGCAAGAGATGAGGCATTCCCAGTGTGGGATTTAGAACTCTTCTTTTCCACCAAAGCACCAGAGTATAGTTTGGGGGTCGTTTCTCCTTCATATTTAGACAGTGACGTAAAACCTGTTGATTTGTTTAGACACAATTGTCCCTCAGCAGGACAGATGGTATTCAACAGAATGGAATAATTAGGAGATTTAAAAGAAATAATTATGTGGGAAAATACAGTTGGAGTCAAACATGCCTGGTAATCTATAAGAAGAATTCATGTTTAAAATGTGCATAAAAATTGCCACTGTAAATTTTGTTGCCTTGTTCTCCTGAGGTAGAACAGCTTTATCGACAAGAGATGTTTCATGTCAGGCTGTTAAAGACAAACATGATTTTTTAAGACTCGTGGGAACAGTGACATGAAGCATTCAGTTTGTTTTCATCTCTTCCTGGGGAAACTGAAGTTCCTGGTTAAACAACTTTATGAGGCAATGGCTTAATTACACTAAATGCTTTTAAAAAATAACACAGCAGGGTGGGAGTGGGGGGTGGGAGTAGTAGCTATCTTGTTAGATTGTTTGTTTGACTTTGAGCTGCCTTTGGCTTTCCACAGCTCAGGGTCCAAATATGGGACTCTTTTCTGAAACATAAACTTCTTGCAATGAAAGTTTCATGAGTAATGCTCTTTCTTAGCACACAGCACTCCTCTACCTACACAAGCCAGGATGAACGAGCCTGCCTGAGACACTTACTGAGCTGGCTGAGTCCTGGAGCAAATGGGAGGCCTAAATACAAGGAAGAAGCAAATTAACTCCAGCTAACACACTTGGTTTGGAGAAGGAAATGGTAACCCACTCCAGTGTCCTTGCCTGGAGAATCCCAGGGACAGTGGAGCCTGGTGGGCTGCCGTCTATGGGGTCGCACAGAGTCGGACACGACTGAAGCGACTTAGCAGCAGCAGCAGCAGCAGCAGCAACACACTTGGTCACATGGTTTGCTTCTATCCTCCCTCATGGCCAGTACCACCAAGCTCCCTTTCATTTGTGTGATCTGACAAAAGTAAGGTAGTGTGATTTTGGCCCAGTACCTTAATGGAGTACTGAGCCAGAATGAAAATGCACAGTAAAATTTGCCCAATTCCAAAGGTCATAGCAGGAGAAAGAGTAGACTTTTAATTTAG
This sequence comes from Ovis aries, assembly GCF_016772045.2. Lineage (NCBI taxonomy): Eukaryota > Metazoa > Chordata > Mammalia > Artiodactyla > Bovidae > Ovis > Ovis aries. Next base: position 100,299,936 of record NC_056080.1, on the reverse strand, counting down.
TGGATTTGGGGTTACTTGAGTTTTATTTTAAGTAAGGCAGCTGGTCTTGGTCTCAAAAACTCTTTCTCCCTCTCATACTCTTGTCATTCATTGACATTATCTACCAAAGCTGAACATACGAGTAACATAGGACTCAGTAATTCTATTCCTCAGGGTACTTGACAGAAATGTATGCCCATTCAATGGAATGCTATCCAGCAATGAGAAAGGCTGGTCTATGGCTAAAAGTTAACATGTACATAGATCTCACAAGTGTGATATTGAGCAAAAGAAGCCAGAAACAAAGAAGTGCATCTTATATGACTCCATTTATATAATGTACAAATGCAAGCAAAGCTAATCCATGCTGTGAGAGGTCAGGAAATGAGGGGTGTGATATGTTGAATGGTGGCCCCACAAAAGATTTATATATGTTTCAAAACCTGTGAACATAACCCTACTTGGAAAAGGGTCTTTGCAGATGTAATTCAATCCAGGATTTCAAAATGAAATCATCTGGATTATTTGGATGGGTCCTAAATCCAATGACAAGTGTCCTTATATAAGAGATGGAAGAGGAAAAGAGAGAAGAGAATGAAGATGGAGAAGAGCTTTGTCAAGAAGGGGTAGAGATTTTGTGTGATGTAGCCACAAGCCAAGAACACCTGGAGCCACCAGAGTTGGAAGAGGCCAAGGATTCTCCCCTAGAGTTCCTGGAGGGAGCATGTCCCTCCAGGCACCTTGATTTCAGACTCCTGGCCTCCAGAACTGAGAAAGAATATGTTTCTATTATTGTAAACCACTGACTTTGTGGTAATTTTTTACAGCAACCCTAGGAAACTAATGTAGGAAATGTGTTCTGTTTCTTGATCTAGGTACTGCTTACATGGGTATGATCATTTTATAAAAATTCATCAATTTGTATCCGAATAGTTTGTGTATTTTTACATGTATACTCAGTTCAGTTCAGCCACTCAGTCATGTCCGACTCTTTGTGATCCCATGGACTGCAACATGCCAGGCCTCCCTGTCCATCACCAACTCCCAGAGTTTACTCAAACTCATGTCCATTGAGTTGGTGATGCCATCCAGCCATCTCATCCTCTGTCGTCCCCTTCTCCTCCTGCCTTCAATCTTTCCCAGGATCAAGGTCTTTTCCAATCAGTCAGTTCTTCACATCAGGTGGCCAAAGTATTGGAGCTTCAGCTTCAGCATCAGTCCTTCCAATGAATATTCAGGACTGATTTCATTTAGGATGGACTGGTTGGATCTCCTTGCAGTTCAAGGGACTCTCAAGAGTCTTCTCCAACACCACAGTTCAAATGCATCAATTCTTTGGCACTCAGCTTTCTTTACAGTTCAACTCTCACATCCATATATGACTATTGGAAAAAACCATGGCTTTGACTAGATGGACCTTTGTTGGTAAAGTAATGTCTCTGCTTTTTAATATGCTGTCAAGGTTGGTCATAACTTTTCTTCCAAGGAGCAAGCATCTTTTAATTTCATGGCTGCAGTCACCATCTGAAGTGATTTTGGAGCCCCCCAAAATAAAGTCTGACACTGTTTCCACTGTTTCACCATCTATTTCCCATGAAGTGATGGGATCAGATGCCATGATCTTAGTTTTATGAATGTTGAGTTTTAAGACAACTTTTTCACTCTCCTCTCTCACTTTCATCAAAAGACTCTTTAGTTTCTCTTCACTTTCTGCCATAAGGGTGGTGTCATCTGCATGTCTGAGGTTATTGATATTTCTCCCAGCAATCTTGATTCCAGTTTGTGCTTCTTCCAGCCCAGCATTTCTCATGATGTATTCTGCATATAGGTTAAATAAGCAGGGTGACAATATACAGCCTTGACATACTCCTTTTCCTATTTGGAACCAGTCTGTTGTTCCACGTCCAGTTCTAACTGTTGCTTCCTGACCTGCATGCAGGTTTCTCAGGAGGCAGGTCAGGTAGTCTGGTATTCCCATCCCTTGAAGAATTTTCCAGAGTTTGTTGTGATCCACACAGTCAAAGGCTTTGGCATCGTCAATAAAGCAGAAGTAGGTGTTTTTCTGGAACTCTTTTGCTTTTTCAATGATCCAATGGATGTTGGCAATTTGATCTCTTGTTCCTCTGCCTTTTCTAAATCTAGCTTGAACATCTGGAAGTTTACAGTTCATGTACTGTTGAAGCCTGGCTTGGAGAATTTTGAGCATTATTTTGGTAGCATGTGAGATGAGAGCAATTTTGTGGTATTTTGAGCATTCTTTGGCATTGCCTTTCTTTGGGAATTGGAATGAAAACTGACCTTTTCCAGTCCTGTGGCCACTGCTGAGTTTTCCAAATTTGCTGGCATATTGAGTGCAGCACTTTCACAGCATCATCTTTTAGGATTTGAAATAGCTCAGCTGGAATTCCATCACTTCCACTAGCTTTGTTCATAGTGACGCTTCCTAAGGTCTATTTGACTTCACATTTCAGGATGTCTGGCTCTACGTTGATGATCACATGTGTTTTTAGACTTTGATAAAAACTTATTTTAAAAATCTACTATTCTCGGCTTTCCTGGTGTCTCTGCAGTGCAGGAGACGTGGGTTCGATCCATGATCTGGAAAGATCCCATGTGCTATGGAACAACCAAGCCCATGTTGTACAGCTGCTGAGCCTGTGCTCTAGAGCCCATGCTCTACCCTGAGAAAAGCCACTGCAATGAGAAGCCTGCTCACCACAGCTAGAGAACAGCTTGTGTGGTAGCAAGGACTCAGCACAGCCAAAAATGAAAAAATTAAACACTAGATTCTCATCCTGAATGGTACTAGACAATAAAATGGCTTTATATTAGATTTTTTTTAAATCTATGATTCTATATTCTAGTTTCCAATTACCCACCATTTTGAGGAAATAGAGGCTGGTTTTATGAGGTTTTTCATATATATTTTTTTTGTTGTTGAAGTAGGCAGCAGGGTGGGTGAGGGCTAACAAATCTCCAGGACAGAAACTCTCTAGAAGTTGGGGGTAACAAAACAGTGATCAACATCTTGCATTTGCTCAAAGTGGATCAGTTGGGAACTGTTTGTGATCAACAAGAAGAAGCCAAACCCTAACCCTACCTTATGTGGCAATTTTGTAGTGGGTGGGAGAAGCTTTACATATAATTTTTGTGTTACTAATAATGAGATTCTAAGATGGTTTCTTCTGCCTTGGGCGAAAAAAAAAAAAAAAAGACACGTTTGGCAGCCTACAAACAATAAGCCAGTAGAGATTTCAGATTTTTTCCACAAGAATGAGATGACTCCAAAATGAGCATGTTTTCCATTTTCCACTTGCTCCAACCCAGGCAGATGATTTTGAACGTGCACTCTCCTCACACTGGCTTTGAAGAAGTCAGGACTTGCCAGAACTGTGGACTCAAGACGAAAGCCAAGTGCAGATGGAAGTGACTGTGGAGAGCAGGCCCAAATTCCCTCAGCAGGGATTACTGAGGAACAAAGCTGGCAGGGTGGAGATTGCAAACAGTCACAGGTGCAGAAAGGTGCAGGGCAATGGATGGGGTGCCGGGGAAGGGCCTTTTTCCACCTTCATATGAGTCAGTTCTCATGCATATTTACTTAAAGAGGGGTCACTGCTGCCTAAATCCAGTTACTGAACTTGTCAATTCAAGGAGACCCCATCACTGAAGGTGGCAGACAGGACATGATGGAAAGACTGTCCCCCGATAGCTCTGCCCAGGCACCAAGAATACAGGACTGTGGCCGCATTGTCTGGAGCATGGAGGACAAAGTACAGGAGACTACAGTGGTCTTGCAACTCTGAGAGGGGGTTTGAACTCTTCAGTAGGAATAAGCAAAGTTTTGGCAATGATTTGGGTGCTGACTTCTTTAAGGGGCCAAATTAGGTTAAAATTGATGACTCCTCTATGTTTTCTCCTGCACTGGAATTCTCAAACTGTGTGCTTTATTTTGTGCAGATGCTCTGTCAAGGACAGCAGGGGCTGGGCCCTCCATTTCTGTTGTCACCTTTGAGCTGCTGTTGTCTACATGTTGCCTTTGAGCTGTTGTTGTCTACATGATGTCTACATGTTAATGTTAAAAAAAAAAAAAAAAAGAAAGGAAAAGAAAAAAGAAAAGTGAAGACAGAAGTAAAATGACACAGGTTCCGAATTAGGCCACTCTGGGATGGTCACAACAGTGACTTTTTCAGCAAGAAGAAAAACCTCACTCAAGGATTTGTTTGAGAGGGAAAAATGTGAAATTAGGGGGCAAAGAGAAGAAAAATCCTACCTAGGAGATGTGAAAAGAAAGGCGATGTTTGTGAGACCAGATAATAACTAACTGATTTCAAAAGAAGTCAAAATATTAGGTAATGTGAAATTCTGAGCCTTGACTGTAACATATATTGCATGTTTTTTTTCCTAATTCAGTTTTGTCTGTGTGGCATTCCGGCCAAATGTTCTAACCAAAAGCCCTTGAGGAAAGACTGAACATGAGACAATAGTTCATAATTCAATTCCATCAGCATTCACTGAATGCTTACTACGTGCTCAACATTCTCTTTGGTGCTGTGGGGAATGTGGAGGAAGTAGAAAACACAGTCAGTGCCTACAAGAAGTTGGCCATTTTGCAGGAGAGAGAGGATTTCTAAACATAGACCAATTAATACAATTAAATTAGAAAATAAAGACATAGCAAAGAGCCAAAAGAAACAGAGTTTAGTGCAAAGATGTATGGTTGAGGCAAGAATGGGCAATTCAACACCACAAAAAAAGCTGAAGATAATAAGGAGAGGGCTACAGGATATCAACAAGGTAGACTTCTGGGCTCTAGGAAGAAGGCCAGCCCACATCACATTCTGAAACTGACATTAACAAGAAAAACTCTAACCATTGGTGCTGTTAAGATGAGGGTAGTGTCCCAAAATCAACAAGGGACTGTGAGAACAGCTTCTAAAATCTCAGCTATAAGGCATCAGTCTGTTAACTTTCGTCACAGAAGTTTTTGGTGTGTGAATCTAGGTATACCTCAGAGATATTGCTGGCTTGGTTCACAACCACCACAACAAAGCAAATACTGCATGCAATAAGGCAAGTCATGAAACTTTTCCTTGGTTTCCCAGTGCATATAAAAGCTGTGTTTACACTATACTGTATTCTATTAAGTGTACAATGGCACACTTATAGCTAAGAAAAGCAGTGTGCATCCCTTAATTAAAAATATTTTATTGCTAATAAACGCTAACCATCATCTGAAATTTCATAGATTGGTAATTTTTTCTTGCAGTGGTAACATCAAAGATTACTGATCCCATAACAAATAATAATGAAAAAGTTTGAAATATTGTGAGGATTGCCAAAATGTCATACAGAGATACAAAGCAAGCAAATGCCAGTGGAAAATGGTGCCAATACATCTGTTTGGACCTTCAATTTGTAAAACATGAAAAATCTGCAAAGCACAATAAAATGAGGTCTACCTGTATTGAATAAGGAGACTTGGATAATAAGAAGTTGTCTGTTAGTCTGCAGTACTGTTTATGGAAGTGGACCTAAGTTCTTTGTGCCATCAGAGAGATATATTTTGGATCAGAACAGAGGAGACAACCCAAGTGCTCCCCTTCTTTCCCTCCCTTGGTTATGATTCCCTAAAAAATGGTGGTTCCTTTAAAGACATGCCAGGTGACCCCACTACTTATTACCCATCTCTCCAAGCCTCAGTTTCATGAAATGGGAATACTAATAATATTTACCCTCACTGGAATAGTATGAGGAGTATTTGGTAATACATATGGTGCACTTAGCACAGGGCCTGCCGTAAGACAGGAGCTCAGTAAAAGTTTCTATTATTTTTGTTAGTCATAAAATTTAGAAAAAGCAGAGGAACCAGAGATTAAATTGCCAACAGCCGTTGGATCATCGGAAAAGCAAGAGAGTTCCAGAAAAACATCTACTTCTGCTTTATTGACTACGCCAAAGCCTTTGACTGTGTGGATCATAACAAACTCTGGAAAATTCTTCAAGAGATGGGAATTTCAGACCACCTGACCTGCCTCCTGAGAAATCTGTATGCAGGTCAAGAAGCAACAGTTAGAAACAAACATGGAACAACAGACTGGCTCCAAATCAGGAAAGGAGTACATCAGGGCTGTATATTGTCACTCTGCTTATTTAACTTATATGCAGAATACATCATGAGAAATGCTGGGCTGGATGAAGCACAAGCTGGAATCAAGGTTGCTGGAAGAAATATCAATAACCTCAGATATGCAAATGACACCATCCTTATGGCAGAAAGTGAAGAAGAACTAAAGAGCCTGTTGATGAAAGTGAAAGAGGAGAGTGAAAAAGTTGACTTAAAACTCAATATTCAGAAAACAAAAATCATGGCATCTGGTCCCTTCACTTCATGGCAAATAGATGGTGAAACAGTGGAAACAGTGACAGACTTTATCTTCTTGGACTCCAAAATCACTGTCGATTGTGACAGCAGCCATGAAATTAAAAGATGCTTGCTCCTTGGAAGAAAAGTTATGACCAACCTTGACAGCATATTAAAAAGCAGAGACATTACTTTACCAACAAAGGTCCATGGTTTTTCCAGTAGTCATGTATGGATGTGAGAGTTGGACTGTAAAGAAAGCTGAGCACCAAAGAATTGATGCGTTTGAACTGTGGTGTTAGAGAAGACTCTTGAGAGTCCCTTGGACTGCAAGGAGATCCAACCAGTCCATCCTAAACGAAATCAGTCCTGAATATTCATTGGAAGGACTGATGCTGAAGCTGAAGCTCCAAAACTTTGGTCACCTGATATGAAGAACTGACTCATTAGAAAAGACCCTGATGCTGGGAAAGATTGAAGGCAGGAGAAGAAGAGGATGACAAGATGAGATGGCTGGATGACATCACCAACTCAATGGACATGAGTTTGAGCAAGCTCCAGGAGATGGTGAAGGACAGGAAAGCCTGACGTGCTGCAGTCCATGGGATCACAAAGAGTCGGACATGACTGAGTGACTGAACTGAGTCATAAAAACCTCCTGATTGCCACTCAAGGCTAGACAAATTAATAGTTAAGAGTTTGGGCTTTGTATATGGGGAAAGAATCTTAAAAAGAGTGGATATATGCCCATGTATAGCTGATTCACTTTGCTGTCCACTCGAAACTAATATAGCATTATAAATCAACTATACTCCAATAAAAACTTTATTAAAAGGGTTTGGGCTTTGGACACACATAGAACAGAGTCCAAATCCTGTGCTCTATTTATTAGCTATGTAACTTCAGGCAAATTAGGCTGTTTGTTATTATTATTATTTGTTGTTGTGGCTACTGTTACTACCAACTTGGTCTCCCAGGTACCTCTATACTGGGAAAGGAAGTTAGAGGACATAAGGCTTCCAGGCATTGGAAAGGCATACATTCCATCGTTAATGAATAAACTGGCCTCTGAATTATAAGCTCCTCTGAGTCTAGTTAAGTGGACTCCAGTCCTCCAGAGTCCCCACTGCATGATCCGGGAGTTTCCAGTCTCAGTGACTAGCCAGTTTTTCTTCGTCATCATCTACACCCCCAACAAGAAAGGTTTTGGTTTACAAAACTGGAAGTCCTGAGGCAGGTAGCTTCAGGGCTGATATTATAACTGTAACCCCAGTTTCTTTTTCCTGCTCTTCTCTGTGTCCTGATATTCTCTCCAAAATGACTTCATCCTCAAGCTTGAGTGAGATGTTTGTGGCAGTTTCAGACCTCAGATCCACACAGGACAACATATTAGAGGGAGAGAGACTGCTTTCTTAGCAATGAGGAACCCTTCCTCACAGCAAACATTCCTTCATCTCTCATTAATGTGAACTGGGTTGCTCACCCATTTCTACACAAATCCTTGCAGCGAGGTATATCTGAAATATCCAGCATTACCAAGATTGTTAAGACTGATTAGGCTCCACCCACTGAAACTGGAAGCAGTTCTCAAAACTATACTTGTGCTAAACATGATGGTAGGATATCAAATTGTAATGGCCACCACCTTAAGTGTAGGATATCCACGCTCCTTAAGCTGGAGAGAATGAAAAATAACCATACGCTGAGTAATTGGCCACTCCTGAAACACCAGCTGAAGTTAAGTTCTACCCCAGTGACCTCTTTGGAACTATAGTCATATCCGGAGTAACAGGAATGTCACTGCCTGGAAAAACAGGGTCCTTTTCTAAAATGGGCTTTCCCTTTTGGCCAGACTCCTTGGTCCATAACTGCAGTTGATAGGATCTTTGGGAGAGGTTTCCTTGGCCTTTTGTTTGACTGTTGTGCCCCCTTTATGATTCTATATGTGAAGAGGAAACCAGCCCTTTCCAGTGATGTCAGGACCCTGATTAATGCCTCAGTAGCAAGCATGACCCAAACCCCAGAGAGTCTGGTTCCTTCCTTTCCCAGAAGGAAGCTAATGTGGCTCTCTTTTGTTTGAAGGTGTTGGGTGAAAAAAAACACACTAGCTGCAGCTTCAGAGGGAGGTAAGGAGGCCTGAAAATCTGTTCTCCTCCTTACCTCTCTACAGTTTGTGTTGAATATAACATGAATCAACTGGAAAAACTAAGATTCATCCAAGCTGAGATTGAGGGTGCCATCCATTGACTGGTCAGGCTGAACTTGCCGAGTTCAGGGTGATATCCAGTTCCGGATGGTATTCGACCATAGGCCTCTGCCTCAGGGTCCAGTTCCCATCACCGGCTTCCTCCTTGCCCTATTATTTTTTCAAAACTCCTATCCCTCTTGCATGGCAACCCACTCCCATGGGCGGAGGAGCCTGGTAGGCTGAAGTCCATGAGATTTCTGGGAGTCGGATACGACTGAGCAACTTCACTTTCATTTTTCACTTTCATGCATTGGAGAAGGAAATGGCAACCCACTCCACTGTTCTTGCCTGAAGAGTCCCAGGGATGACGGAGCCTGGTGGACTGCCGTCTATGGGGTCGCACAGAGTCGGACGTGGCTGAAGTGACTTAGCAGCATCCCTCTTGCAGAACGGTTTCAGTTCCTTGCCTAACCTCTGTCTGATCTCCCCAGGCAGGTTGCCTTGTTCAGCTGGCCAGGCTGGCAGGCTGCCTGATTGTCCCAAGAGACAGGAAGGCACCCTTTACATCTCTCCAGTTTGGGTCCGTTTTTACTGCCTCTCTGGAGTTAACATAAAGGACTTTAAAAACATCTTAGTAAATGCAGATGTAGGGGCTAGATAGGATTGTGGTCACCTTGGCCCTCATTTTTCTTGCTGCTCACAGAATAGGAAAATTCAGTGCTGTTTTTGGACTTGACCCAATACCTTTTCTGTCCAGAAAGCCAATAACTCACTCTCAGAGTGACTTGTTTGGCTGTGCTGGCTATATCACGTATCATATATTATAGATGATATATCACAGTCACTGGCAAAGCTAACTAATGCCCAAACTCCACTCCCAGATCCCAGCACTGACTGCCAGAGGTAACCAGACATGCACATTAGTGAGACATGGTGGGCTGTTAAACCAATCTGCATTATTTGAGGTGAAAGTGTGGAAGCAAACAGACTTCCAAGTTTCTTGGATTAGTATCAGTATGATTTCTTTTGGACTGTAAATACTTTGAAAGATCGTATTTTCTACATTCCTTGGAATTTGTTTTTCAAATCTAGTGACTATTGTGTACAGAACATTTTGCTCAATGTTCAAGGGACTACAAGGGTTCTGGTAAGGAATATGTGCTATATGCTTTGGAAAAATTATAAACAATCCAAGGTAATACATGCTAGGTCAAAAGGAAATGGTATAGAGCAAGGCTGTAAGCACAGAAGCATGGGAGACTTTGTCCTTAGTTGATGTATAACAGCTTAAACTCATTTCTAAGCATTACCCTTGGGCCTTTTCACTTAGGACAATAGCATACTCTGGGAGAGGTGGGGTGGAACGCTGCTGACCACCTAGAGTTAAATGAAACCTCTCATTAACCCATGGCTAACCTACACCAAGAGCTCCCTGTTTATTTTCTTGCTTCCTGTAGCTAAATGTGGCCTATTTGGGAGGCCCAAAGAGTGTCCGTCCAGTGGGTAATATGACAGTTTGCATTCTTTTTTTTTTTTTTCCTTTTTGTGGTCAAAGGCAGACTTGATTATTTTTAATCGAACTTTTTAGTTTGTACTGGAGTATAGCTGATTAACAATGGTATGATAGTTTTAGGTGAACAGCAAAGGGACTCAGCCATACATATACATGTATCCATTCTCCCCCAAACTCCCCTCTCACCCAGGCTGCCACATAACACTGCTTGCATTCTGATGGGGAAGGGAAGATAAATGCTTAAGGCCGCGGGGATGGTGGTGACCTGACCTTCCCGGGAAAAGCCTTCCTATATTTCAAGTTGCCTGGTCACTCAGCTTAATGATTTTAAAAGAAGATATTATTTTGTTCAGTGGCCTGTAGTGAAGTTTATACTCTGTCAGGGAAGAGAAAATAAATGTCTGTGGGAGTGGGAAAATAGTAGGGACTTCCTTGGGAAATTCTCTGCTGGTCAGTCAGCTTATTAATTTTTGAGAGATGTTAAAGGGTCAGAAAGAGAACCCTGGCCTGGAAGTCAGGAAGTGCACCTTGGGGTGGGCCCATCAGCAGAGAGAGGGAGAGCATCAGCCACCAGGAGTCCACAAGGAGCATTTATAATGATAAGAATGACACAAATGTCACATTTTAGAGTTCTTAACATTTTTTAAAGCACTTTTACCTCTGCTACCACAAAATCCTAGAATCTTATGAGTGGGAAAGGGCTTTAGGAATTAGCCAGCATGGCCCCCCACCCAGGCAAGACTCTCACCACCATGATCTCTCTCATTTGATGTTCTAAGAAGCCCTCTGCAGAAGCCAGCTTACCAAGTAGCACCATCTTCATGTTATAGGAAGACCAGCTAAGGACTTGTGGTGTTGGAGAAGACTCTTGAGAGTCCCTTGGACTGCAAGGAGCTCAAACCAGTCCATCCTAACGGAAATCAATTCTGAATATTCATTAGAAGGACTGATGCTGAAGCTCCAATACTTTGGTCACCTGATGTGAAGAGTCAACTCATTGGAAAAGACCTTGATGCTGAGAAAGATTGAAGGCAGGAGAAGGGGACAACAGAGGATGAGATAGTTGGACGGTATCACTCACTCAATGGACATGGATGGGTTTGAGCAAGCTCCAGGAGATGGTGAAGGACAGGGAAGCCTGGCATGCTGCAGTCCACAGGGTCACAAAAAGTTAGACACGACTGAGTGACTGAACAACAACTAAGGACTTCGTTTCAGGCCAAGATGATTCATTCAATTCATGACAAAACTGGCTTTAGACACACTAGTCCAGGGTTCTTTCCATGCTATCACATATCTCTTTTATATTTAAGAGGACAGCTTCTAGTCACCCTTCTGGCCTTTACTAAGTACCTGAGTGAGTGAGTGAAGTCGCTCAGTTGTGTCCAACTCTTTGTGATCCCATGGACTGTAGGAGCCTACCATGTTCCTCTGTCCATGGGATTTTCCAGGCAAGAATACTGGAGTGGGTTGCCATTACCTAATTGTTATCAAATTGCTTTGTCCAAGATCTTTGCGGGACAGATCTCATACTGTCTTTGAATCTCCATCCTCTTCCCACCTTACCCCAATGTTAGGGGTTCTTGGAAGATAACTAACAAATGCCTGAATGAACAGATTAAAATTCTAGAATTTCTGAGTTATTCCTTATACCTTAGAGGCACACCAGGTTCTACTTTCCATGATTTTGTTCCCATCTTTGGAAATTTCATTTGGTTGGAGCTATTCAGGTTGCTTGTGTGTGTGTGTGTGTATGTGTGTGTATTTTAGTCACTCAGTCTTGTCCAACTCTTTGCGGCCCCATGGACTGTAGCCCACCAGGCTCCTCTGTCCCTGGGATTTCCCAAGCAAGAATACTGGAGTGGGTAGCCATTTCCTTCTCCAGGGCATCTTCCTAACCCAGGTATCAAACCTGGGCCTCCTGCATTGTAGACAGATTCTTTACTGTCTGAGCCACCAGGGAAGGGTTCTCATCTTTGGAAATTTCATTTGGTTGGAGCTACTGAGATTGCTTAGGCAGGTTGACATACTCTGGTATCAGGGTTTATATGAGGGAATGTTTGATATAGCAGATTCTCTGTCTCGATGGATAAAACAACTGGCAAGTCAATGGCCTAGGTGTGATATTGGCAAGCTGAGGATTCAATATATGTTTTATTTCTCTTTAAAGCCTTGGCTGGAACGCTATAGAATGGAGAGGTCATGTTCTCCATTTCTGGCCATTGGAATGTATTAAATGAGACACATTGTGCTCATTTTTTTAGTGTTAGAGGAGGAGTTCTGATGAGTGTTATTAGTCATGGGCTTTTGACATAAACTAGCCTTTCCCAAGAGTGTTAGGCTGCAACAAAAACAAGAATTAAAGACTTACTTGGAAACATCCACAGGGTTGATTAGTTAGCCAAAGTGCACACTTTTTTTCTGAAGTTAAAATTTTATGCTTGGAGATTTCCATTTTAAAACCAAGTTTTTAAACTGCTGTCTACATCTGTCTGTACTTTGACTTAAAAAAAAAACCTCTTTGGTTCATAATTCTTTTGATGCTGTTGACATACAGAAAAACTCCAGCTGATCAGTTTCTATTCCTATCTGCTTATTCCTTTAATTTTTATCCCTTCCCACAAATAAGATCTTTATTGCAATAAGCATCTCCTCTGCCCCTAGGACATCTGGAAAAGGTGTTAATCAACTAGCCATTGATTTGCACAGTGCTATAATTTTTATAGCTATGAGGAAGCCTCCTGCCACCTTTACCCCATACTAGAGATGGGTGATCTACCCACAAACTCTATCATGAGGAGAACAAGCAATGGAATCCGGCTGGTCACCTGATAACCAAACACCACCTAGGCAGAAGAAGCCCAACATATCTAGTGAAATTCTTTCAAATATATTTTATATTATCAAGGCTTAAATTCACAAGAAAAAAAATGAAATTTACCAGGAAACGTTTATGGTAGAGTAATAGAGCTGCTGAGATACACTTAAACATAACTTCCAAAGCTTAAACTGCATGATAATCTTTTCCAGATCCTTTTAGCTCATTTCTTATTCCAAAAAGAACCTTATATGGAATTGCACACACTTGGCCCAGTAAAAATTTCACCATATTGAGCCCCTTAGACTTGGCCCACCACTAATTCATACTGTCAACTACAGTTTGGCTCTCATCACTGCCCAGTTGTTCCTTATATACCTTACACTGTGAATATTCCAGTCTTTCTCTTCAGGTCCCCAAGTCCTCTTTATCCCAACACCCCCATTCTTAGTAGATGAGCTTGAGAAAGGTTGCTGAAAAAATTGAAGCTATGGGTGTAACTCCCTTAGCTACTGGAGATGTGATTCTTTTTCTTAGTACTCTCTAAGTTATTCTCTCCCTCTCTGCTGCAGAATTCACCCTTTCCTACCTTTCTACTCCCACATTTATCCTCTCCCTCCAAACTTGCACGGTCTTGTATGGTAGCCACTAGCCATGTGTGGCTATTTGAATGTAAATGAATTAAAATCAAATGAAATGAAAAATTCAGTTCCATAATCGCACTAGCCGCATTTCAAGTGCTCGATAGCCATGTGAGATTACCTGATGGGACAGTGCAGATGCAGAACACTTCCATCACTGCGGAAAGTTCTTTTTGTTGTTGTTGTTTAATTTTTATTTATTTATTTATTTTATTCTGTACATTAAAATTTTTATTTTAGTTTTTTAAATATAAATTTATTTATTTTAATTGGAGGCTAATTACTTTACAATATTGTATTGGTTTTGCCATACATCGACATACAATCTGCCATGGAAAGTTCTATTGGATAGCAGTACTCAATAGGATCCTCTGATTTCTCACTTGTCCCATGGGCTCTTCAATCTAATCAGTAACAACAGTAACAACTACTCTACAAGTAACCCTGCTCTCCTTGTTGCTACCAGTATCTAAATGCTGGCAAACTTTTAGAATAAAAACTTCCTTACATGCCTGTATTGCTTTCTTGGTCCTCGGCAATCTGGCTTCTGTACCTTCTTTATAGCTAAGAAGCCACTAAAGACATTTGGGGCCTCCTCCACCATTTTCCCCCCAGTCATTACCATCTAAAATTTCTCCTCTCTAAAGAGGACTGTTTTTCCCACCTCTTGTCCCTAGTACATCCCACTGCCTAAGAAGTGTTGCTTAGGTGAGACAATGAGCTTCCCTCATTGATCATTCACTCCCAGATTCTTCTTATGTCTCCCTCATGTCCTGAAAGCCCAGTCCTCTGCTTTTCTTCTGCCAGCTCCTCTCTGGTGAATTCATCTTCCCTTATTTGCCTTTCACTGTCTTCTCTATGGGCTTCCCTGGTAGCTCAGACAGTAAAGAACCCGCCTGCCATGCGGGAGACCTGGGTTTGATCACTGGGTTGCAAAGATCCCCTGGAGGAGGGCATGGTAACCCACTTCAGTATTCTTGCCTGGAGAATCCCCACGGACAGAGGAGCCTGGCGGGCTACAGTCCATGGAGAAGAAAAGCGTTGGACACAAAGAGATGAGTGACTAAGCACATCTTTTCTACAAAAATGGGTCTCAATCTCATGGCTTAAGATGGATAATTCCTCACCTACCTGACTGGCATTACTGGGAGAGAGGCAAGAATAAGTGTTTGTATTAACAATGGAGGCAGAAAAACTATCTCCTCATCCCAGTTAATTCCCATGTCCCTTGCAACACTGGGCAAGTGCAGAATCAGGGACTGAAGAGAGCAGAAACAAAGACTGCAAAAGGAAGACATGGAGACACTCTGGTCAAAAGAACTCTGTCTATATAACAATTCTGCCATATCCTTTTCTTATAACCAGTGTCAAAACCTCAGGATGATACAGAAGTTCTTTTTCCTTTTGATCCCTTCCTCTTTCTTTTCTTTTTTTTCTTTTGGAGTGAAGAGTAGGTTAGTAACCTCCACCTTCCCTTTTCATAGCAAACTCTACAACAGTTGCAGATCAAAATGGAAAACCAGTCATTTGCAACAAGGCATGAGCCTGCAGTAAGCCCACAGCAAATTATAGCCTGGAATTTTGTGAAGGAAGTTGACAGGACAACACTTCCTTCCCTGCTCAAAATGAATGCATAAAATACACTCTGGCCTTTAACAGCATCTGATATCTATAACTAACATGAAGAGAATGTCAGAATGTTTTTTCTCCCTCTGTCTTTTTTTCCTTTCAGCAGACACATTGCTCTGCTGATTAGAAAGCTAAGAAAGTGAACAGATAGGAATGTAGAACTTATTCAATCAAAGGAAAATTAAAGTAATGCAGACATCATAGTGCTTGATTTAGTTACACTTAATTTAAAGACCACCAGGCCCTGACCAATGCTCTTCCTGCCCTTTCCCAGCTTTACTGAGGTACAAGTGACAAGTGAAATTGCAATGTATTTAAAGTGTACAGCATGATGATTTGGTACATTTGGTACAGTGAGATGATTACACAATCAAGTTAATGAACAATAAACATATCCATCACCTAATTCCTTTTTTTTTCCTGGCTAGAATGCTTACAATCTCTTCTTTGGCAAATTTTAAGTATACAACACAGTATTATTAACTATAGTCACCAGGCTGTACATTAGATCCTCAGAACTTACTCATCTTTTAACTGGAAGTATGTACCCTTTGACCAACACCTCCCTATTTCCCCCAACCTCTCACAAACACCATTCTACTCTCTGTGTCTATCAGTTTGACTTTTTTTTTTAGATCCCACATATAAGCGATGCCATACAGTATTTCTCTTTCTCTGTCTCCTGACCAATGCTCTTGACATGTAAATTTAGCATGCAAAACCCACAAGTGAAGTTAAAACACTCGAAAGCAGCTATAGCTATAAGGTCAAGGCAGTTTTTCAAAGTGATTGTACAAAATTTACATATAACAGAAAAAAAAGAATTTTTAGGAGGGCATTCAGTTATATTTGAGGTAATCAAAGTAGCAAAAATGATCTCCAAAGTCAGCATTTACTAGGCAAGTTGGGTTAAAATGATTAAAAAAAAAAGGCAGATCGTTTGGGCCAGTACATCTGCCTTTCTTGCACTTGAAAAAAATTTGAAGATGAAGAAACTGTCTTAAAAAAAAAAAAGAAAAGCCTTCTTTCCCACCACCTTCTGCCAAACAGATTCTGTTGCTAGGTAAACAGAAGCTACCAACAATTTATGTACCAATATATATAGCAAATTATAGCTGAGAGGAAGCTTGCTAGCTTATGAAACAGATGGTAATTTGTTGTGACTCAAGAAAGAACAGGGTTTTGCCATGATGAACCCCTGCTAGTCTCTGACAATTTCCCAGCCTAATAAACACTCTTGATTTTGTGTGTTATGAAGTTGGATGAGAGTGGGATAACATAAAAAAAGAAAGGAACAATCGGTAGAGACGATGCTCTTTGAGAGTAGAAATTATGGGTTTTAAACTTTGTGTATAAATATGTGATAACAGTAGAAAGTAAACCAACACAGCTTGTAATATATCCCCTAGACTTGCCATCTGGGTTGAAGTCAAATTGAATAAGCCCAAGAACACCAACTCCACTTCTCTAGCACTATGACAAATTTCAGAAAGACTGGTCAAGCAATCAGAAGCAGGAACAAGAGGGTATAATTTTCTGTGAACCTCTGTAACTAGAGAATATATCCATGCTTATTAAAATTGTGTCAAAAGAAATTTTGGCGAGTTAAGGCCCTTGCAACTCACATCTCTCATCCAAACTAAATTAGTGTTTGTTTAATAAGCAACTGGTTCACAACTGGACTTCAACTGTCTCCCCACATCCTGGAACAAACTGTTGAATCACACTCAGATCCACACTGACATCTGCAGGTAATCAAAACAGGACTTCTATGAATTGATTTCAAGATGCAGATTCTTAAACCATTCACCATAGCAGTATGAGAACCCATAAAGCCTAAATACCCTGGAAGATCATTTCTTTAAAAAATACTCTCAATGTTTAAGTGCTTTCATAGACTAAAATATATTATATAGAGAGTATTAACTCAAATTATCTAGAAAAAACCCACAAACATATAGTTATTTCCACCTGGTGTAATTATGGTGATTTTCATTTTCACTTGAAATTTTGTCTGTTTCCCATTATTTTTCAGGTATTCTCCAGTTAGTGTATAGTCCTTTTACAATAAGCTATTGAAAGGCTGAAACCTCACTTTTAACCTCAAACCCCTAGTTGTCCCAGTTCAATTTGTATTCACATTCATCAAAGCCTTAAAAAAAAAAAAGGCCCTGCAAAATGTTTTTCTGTTCTAAACTGCTTCTAATCAGAATCTTTATTTACATAGGCTATCAAAACTCCTAAAGATGCACAAAGATAAGGAGAAAGCAGATCTGTAGATTTTTCTATAGTGTCTTTCAACTGAGGGAAATTTCAAAGTAATATTTATTGTATCAATTTATAATTACTGTATTAAAGAAAACAAGATCGATTTCTAAGACTGTCTGGTGGGGGGGGCTGTTTTTCTGGGCTTGTAAAATCAAGTGACTCATTAAAGTTCTGAGATAAAAAATCAACATTTGAAGAACGTCTTATTTTACAAGTTGAGAATTAACTGTAATAGAAAAATATACCCAGAATTTCTAGTGGTAGGAAAAAAAAAAAAACAACTGCTTAAGGTCTTGTTAACAAATTCAATCAATAGGCACTCAGAAACATGCAGACCTTCAACTTTCAAGTGTGTTATATTTCAAACATTTATTGAGATATTCATTTTTGGGTGCCTGGAATACATTTTCTTGAGGAATCAAAGTTATGACGGTTACAGTCCCAAATCAATTCACAAGAGTAAAGTTAAAACACTGCAGTTTTGCAACAAGACTGTTAGAAGTAGTCTTAGTAATAAGATCACAAAAATGTTGGAATGATTTCATTGATAAATTATTTTTCAATTTCCTTATTGTGGTACATGAGAGAATACTTATAGCAAGATAAGAAAGCCAGACTTTTTCTAGTACTTTAGATGTTAACATTTAAGTTTCCTTTAAAACTTACAACATTTAAAAATTTTTATTTTATGCTATTGGCCATACTTAAAGTTTTACTTTAGTTAACAAATAGACACAAGAGGGAAATTAGGGAGAAAAATTTGGAAAGGAATTTTGATATGGAAACAAAAAAAGGGAGAGGAAACTAAAGAAAACATAGAGGTTGCCTCTACTTTATTCAGGAGAAGGCAATGGCACCCCACTGCAGTACTCTTGCCTGGAAAATCCCATGGACGGAGGAGCCTGGTAGGCTGCAGTCCAAGGGGTCGCTAGTCAGACATGACTGAGCGACTTCACTTCCACTTTTCACTTTCATGCATTGGAGAAGGAAATGGCAACCCACTCCAGTGTTCTTGCCTGGAGAATCCCAGGGACGGGGGAGCCTGGTGGGCTGACGTCTATGGGGTCACACAGAGTCAGACACGACTGAAGCGACTTAGCAGCAGCCACTTTATTCATTCAATTATTCATTCATTCATTTGACTATTAAGTGGCAGGCCCGACTGGTAAATATAAGGACCCAGTAGTGCATTCATTCATTCACCCTCCTCCCCAAATGACCCAGATAGTCAAGTAGACTACATATTTCTTTAAAAAGCATATTTGCATCTCTCAGCTGGTAAAGAATCCGCCTGCAATGTGAGAGACCTGCGTTTGATCCCTGGGTTGGGAAGATCCCCTGGAGAAGGGAAAGGCTACCCACTCCAGTATTCTGGCCTGGAGAATTCCATGCATTGTATAGGCCATGGGGTTACAAAGAGTCCCGACTGAGTAACTTTCACTTTCACTTTACTGTGTATAAAGTTGAATATCTTTTCATATATTTAAGGGTCATTTGTTTATTTTCTTCTATGAACTGTGTCTTCATATTTTTGTCCATTTTCCTCTTGTGATTTTTAGCCTTTCCATCCCTATGGAATTTAAGACGTCATTATATATATTTTTGGGATATTAGCCCTTTAAATAAGTATTTCTCCCAGTTTTGTCGTGTTTCTTTTGACCATGCTTTTTTCCCCCATGTAACAGGTTTCTATTTTTTGAGGTTGAAATTATCCATCTTTTTCATTGTATCTGGATTTGGAGTCATTCTTAGAAAGACTTTCTCCACATCCAGGAGAAAACCATAAAGGAATTCATCCATGTTTTCTTACAGTACTTACATGGTTTCATCTCTTACATTCAGATCCATTTGGAGTTTATTCCAGTGTACAATGTAAGGCTTTACTATATGTTAAAATTTCATATATACTTGGGTCTATTTCTGGACTTTTTGCTTCATTCCAATGATCTGTCTGTTCATGCAACAGTATAATAAAATAAAGGTAATGGGTTATAACACATTGATATGCAAAAAAGGGGGCAGGTTTCTTTACAGAAGAATGCTAGCTAATAAATATGGAAGGAATGTCAGAATTAGTAGAATATTTTGCAGCCACCATCTTAAAAACTGACCCAGGTAGGTATCACTAATGAATGCTGAAACTACTGGGTGAAAGTTGTTGGGGAACAGGACATGTACATGGTCACATCTACTTTTTATTTTTTTTATTTTATTTTTTTTTCCTTTAAAAATCTTGCACTTTATTCACAGGTGATGCTCTATATTCAAATAGCAAGGTGCTCATGAAAGTTACAGTGACCAATTGACTTAGTTTATCAGGTGCTGGGAGTACTGCTTGGACATGTTTTTTAAATACTAATTTAGCATTAATTACAAAGGGGGAAATGTACTTTTACAGTGGACAAATCTGGAGAACACTACCTTGACTGAGTGATCAAATTTGGCATCACCAATGGGACAACAGACTGGTTCCAAATAGGAAAAGGAGTACGTCAAGGCCGTATATTGTCACCCTGCTTATTTAACTTATATGCAGAGTACATCATGAGAAACGCTGGACTGGAAGAAACACAAGCTGGAATCAAGATTGCCGGGAGAAATATCAATAACCTCAGATATGCAGATGACACCACCCTTATGGCAGAAAGTGAAGAGGTGCTAAAAAGCCTCTTGATGAAAGTGAGAGAGGAGAGTGAAAAAGTTGGCTTAAAGCTCAACATTCAGAAAACGAAGATCACGGCATCCGGTCCCATCACTTCATGGGAAATAGATGAGGCAACAGTAGAAACAGTGGCAGATTTTATTTTGGGGGGCTCCAAAATCGCTGCAGATGGTGACTGCAGCCATGAAATTAAAAGACGCTTACTCCTTGGAAGAAAAGTTATGACCCACCTAGATAGTATATTCAAAAGCAGAGACATTACTTTGCTGACTAAGGTCCGTCTAGTCAAGGCCATGGTTTTTCCAGTAGTCATGTATGGATGTGAGAGTTGGACTGTGAAGAAGGCTGAGCACCGAAGGATTGATGCTTTTGAACTGTGGTGTTGGAGAAGACTCTTGAGAGGCCCTTGGACTGCAAGGAGATCCAACCAGTCCATTCTGAAGGAGATCAGCCCTGGGATTTCTGAAGGAATGATGCTAAAGCTGAAGCTCCAGTACTTTGGCCACCTCATGTGAAGAGCTGACTCATTGGAAAAGACTCTGATGCTGGGAGGGATTGGGGGCAGGAGGAGAAGAGGACGACAGAGGATGAGATGGCTGGATGGCATCACTGACTCGATGGACGTGAATCTGAGTGAACTCCGGGAGTTGGTGATGGACAGGGAGGCCTGGCGTGCTGCGATTCATGGGGTCGCAAAGAGTCGGACATCACTGAGCGACTGAACTGAACTGAACTGAACTGAATGGGACAACTGACGTCATGTACCTCCTGATGTGATGCAATGAGAATCACCTGTGGTATTCCTGCCAAAAAGGTTTAACTAATCTAATGTTTAACTGAATCTAATCATGAGGAGACAATCTGACAAATCCAAATACAAGACCTTATACAAGACAACTGGCCCAGACTCTCTGAAATGAATATTAGCCTCCAATTGAAATAAATGAATTTATATTTAAAAAAAGATGAAAAAAGTAGGGGAGCTATTCTAGTCTAAAGAAAACTAAAGAAACATGACAACTAAATGAATCTGCATGAATTCTGACCCTGAATTTTGAACCCTTGATTGAAAAAATTTGTAAAATAACATTATTTAATTCACAGTCCATATTCAAACTTCCCAAGTTGTCTCAGTAATTTCTTTTTGATCTGCTGAGCCTGAACAGCAGAACCACTCAGCTTACCCGTAGACTCATGAGAATAAATGAACTATTTTAAGTCACTAAGGTTTCAGGGGGAAGGAAGGGGAGATTACACAGTAATAGCTCATACAAATATGCTATTATATATGCAAATTTTTGGAAAAAAGGAATATATTGATTAATTTGTTTGCATATATGCAAACTTTCCCTATAAGGATACACAAGAAAATAAAAACATAGTTGCTATGGGGAAGAGGAGCTATGGTGGCTGGGGAATGAAGACAGGAGAGAGACTTTTCATCGTCCACTCTTTTGTACCTGTATAATTTTTAAACAAATAAATGTACTATCTTTTCAAAAGGAACATAATAAACAAATGCACATACCCTTTGACTCAATAATTTATCACTTCTAAGACTCTCTTCTGCAGAAATACTTGTAGAAACAAAAATAGTATTATTTGTGTATACTAATAAATTATAAAGAACTTAAATGACCATCAATTAAAGGTTAATTAAATAAATTATGGAATGTTCTTATATGGGAATACTACACAATTGCTAAAAATGAACCCATAAATCATCATCCTGGTCAACATAGAAAATTCAAGACATTCTGAAGTACTCTCTAATGTCTGTATCTAGCCATTCACCCCCTTATAAGTTACTACAAACGGAATAAATCCATATAGCCATCACCTAGATCACACAGAACATTCCAGAACACTTGAAGTGCCCTGAATGCCCACTTCTAGCCACTTGCCCTCTATGAATGATCACAAATAAAACCATGTAACCATCACCCAGGTCACACAGAACATGCCAGAGCATTCCACAGACCATCCAGTTGTAATAATTCATCAAGCCGAACACTTTTTTCTACGTATGTTATGCTTCAATAAAAAGTTATAAAATATGCACATGTATGTTATAAGCATGTTCACATATATATAGAAACAGGTAATTAGGCATACAAATCAAACTATAAGTGAAAAGGCTGGGGGGAGGCATTTATTTACTTCACATACCTCTATAAGGTTTAAACTGTTTATAATGAACTTTTCCTCTCATAATTTATAATTTTTAAATGAATGAAGAAAGACACTTCTTAAAAAAGAAAATAATTTAAAACACTATTATGAAATGTTAATTTTGTCTTAGAGGAGGAAATATACAACATTAGGATTATAAATCGTAGAATTCTTGACCTACTACTTACAACAGCCAAAGATCCCCCCTCCTCTCAATCCAACCCCATAGGTTCCAGAGGGAGATAAATGCCTGAAGAATAGACTCAGACAAATAAACACTTTACTAGCTCTGTCTTTCACCTCAAACTTCAGTGTAGTCACCAAAAGGATTACACCAAAACTTCTTTTTGCCCAAAGCAAGTAGACCTCAGTGACCCAGTCTAGAAGCTTCTTTCTCTGAGGGCAACATTCTGATTTTAGCTTTGGAACACTCACCTCTACTTCAGTCAGAAGAGATCATTAAGGAAACAAACTGAAGGAAAACCACATCGAGGCCAGGCAAGAAACCATTTAGGGCGACCAGTTGGTCCCAGTTTGCCCAGGATTTTCCTTGCCTTAGCACTGAAAGTCCCCAGAAAACCCCTCAATTCCAAGCAAACCAGGACCTAGGAAATCAGGCCTCAAGCACTCTTTAGGTTTCTTCTCCCAGAACCCCAACTAAGTTCCCCTTAGGGTGGAGAGAGAAGTGAGACAGAAATAGACAGGCAAGAAGAGACCAAGGTGAGAGGGAGGTAACTTCTCAGAAGCTACAGACATGCCCGACTTCTCTTTCCACACTTCACAGAAGAGTGAGCAGAATCAGAATCCCAGAAGAGGCTCCAAAGAGGCACCCCTCCCACAGATTCAATAGAGTTTAACCTCTTCATACCAACAATTCCACACATCACTGTGACCCAATCCATTCCTGGATCTAAGTTCTGATTTATGATTTTACTTTGATGTTTAAGTGAACTCACTTTTTCTTTGTTATATTTATCTTTAAAATACATGTCTTTAAAAATATTATTTGCTAAGTTTATGTTAACTGAAATCTTCACTTTGCTTTTATAAATGGAAAGTTGGTATCACATGCCACAAACAGAAGGTCTATATTAGGTATATATGAATAATTATTACCTAAGCAGAGTACTCCTTGATGAAGATTCCTCATACAAGTTTTCCTTGGGAATGCCTGGAAGACAAGAAGCTTGATGCTCCTCCTAGAGGTGAGAGTGTGTGGTTAATCGCCTTAGGAGTTTCTTCTGGCTCTTTCTATAGGTTAACCCTTCCCCTTACCCCCACTCCTATGACTTTCTTTCTCTACAGGTTGAAGTGATTTTCTTACAGCTCCCTCTGTGGGTTAGAGGTGGGGGGGGTGGTTATCATGCAACAAAATTTTATTGAGTGATTATTATGTTTTAGATACAGCTCTGAGTATGCTGCTGCTGCTGCTAAGTCGCTCCAGCCATGTCCGACTCTGTGCGACCCCATAGACGGCAGCCCACCAGGCTCTGCCATCCCCGGGATTCTCCAGGCAAGAATACTGGAGTGGGGTGCCATTGCCTTCTTTGTATATATACAAGGGAACAAATGGGAACAATTTTGTATTGCAATTGAGCATGGATGGGGAAAGAAAAGAAAGAGGAAGTTAGAAAATTTGGGCACAGACTATATTGTTTATCTCCATTTTCTAAACCCCCATATACTCAAGCCACTGCAATCCGAGTTTTGTCCCATTCACCTCGTGAAAAGTACACTCACGAAAGTCTCTAGGGGACCTCCTAATTATCAGATCCAATGGGAAGTTTTCCATCCTCATCTTCAGTGACTCTGGAGATGACTCCCTCCTTAGCTTTGCTGAGAGCATTAGCTAGTTTCTCCAGTGTTTGCTCCTACCCCTCTTGCCACCCCAGCTTTCCTTCAACCTGCCCCTTAAATGTTGATGCTTGTCAGGATTTTGTCCTTAACCAACCCTCTTCTCCATAAATCTCCCTTCTTATGTCTACACTAGGGCTTTCCTGATGGCTCAGATGGTAAAGAATCTGCCTGCAATGCTGGAGACCCAGATTTGATCCTTGGGTTGGGAAGATCCCCTGGAGAAACGAATGGCTACCCAGTCCAGTACTCCTGCCTGGAGAATTCCATGGACAGAGGAGCTTTGTGGGCTACAGTCCATGGGTTTGCAAAGAGTCAGACACGACTGTGTGACTAACACTTTCGCTTTCATAGCTTCCCCCTACATAAGCTGCTGCTGCTAAGTCGTTTCAGTCGTGTCCGACTCTGTGCGACCTCGTGGACTGCAGCCTACCAGGCTGCACCGTCCATGGGATTTTCCAGGCAAGAGTACTGGAGTGGGGTGCCATTGCCTTCTCCGCTAAATAAGCTAAAGATTCCCAAATCCTAAAAGACAAGAGGTGCCCGTTTTTCTCTCCACCCCCATTTCTCATGTTAGCAAATGACCCATATGACTGTGAGTGTGCCTTGGTCTCTTCTTGCCTATTTTCCTCTCACTTCTCCCTCCACCTTAGGTTTGTTCTTCGATTCAGCTTCAGTGTTACCTCTCCTGGGAAGCAACCAGAAAGCCCAGACCAGGTTATGCTCCCAACACACTTTTTACTTCCTTTGTACTCCCCAACACACTTGAATCAGTGCTTTTAGTGGTCAGTGTACTTTTTTGGTTGCTGTTAGGTTTTCTTCTTTTTTCTTTAAACTTTTTATTTTGTATTGGGGGTATAGCCAATTAACAACGTTGTGACAGTTTCAGGTGAACAGCGAAGGGATTCAGATTCAGCCACACATATACACATATCCGTCCATTCTCCCCCAAACTCCCCTCCCATCCAGACTGTGTACATTAGTGTACTTCTGTTTAATTCCACTAGCCTGGTCATCTTCAATACTGACTTAATCTGCATTTACAGTTCCTACCACAGGGTTCAATAAATACTTATTAAATTGATGAATATTAAAAAAAAATTCCATGAGCTGTGAACAGGTAAACGCAGAGGAAGGGGAGCTAGGGAACAATGCTTGGCGTGGGTGTGAGAAAGGGAGATTTAAAACTTGAGTATTTAGAATTCTCTTCCCTTTCTCCCATAGAGGCAGCCAGGGCTGGCAGGGCTGAGGGGGCATTAGGGTGGCAGGGTCAGAAATTGGTTACATACAAAGAAATGAGCAATTAAATTGAGGATAAGAGGAAACAGGTTTGTCACTATTTGAGAACAGTTACAAATATGGATAGGACAGACACTGGAATGAACCCGGTAGTGCTGAACTGGAATCTGAGATGCTAGTTTGAACTTGTGACCTTTAGTAGATGATCAAATACCCATATGTGTGTATATATAAATACACATGCATTCTTTTCTCTGTATTGCATGTATGAGTGCTCAGTGCTCTCAGACCCCATGGACTTTAGTCTGCTGGGCTCCTCTGTCCATGGGATTCTCAAGGGAAAAATACTGGAGTGGGTTGCTATTTCCTCCTCCAGGGGAACTTCGCGATCCAGGGATTGAACCTGTTGTCTCCTGCATCTCCCGCATTGGCAGAAATATTCTTTACCACTAGCACCACCTGGGATTCCCTCTGTAGGGAGGAACTTTATTTATTTATATTATTTTTTGGCCATGTTGCACAGCTTGCAGATTTCAGTTCCCCCATTAAGAATTGAACCCAGGCCATGGCAGTGAAAGCATGGAATCCTAACCACTAGGCCACAGGGAACTCCAGAGAGGGTCTTTAAACCATAACATCCAAGAAGTAGTGATTATACCTAGTGCCTATACTTTGGTAATTGTACCAAATACCATCCTCTATTAAAAGGAATTAAGGCTCCTTAGAGAAATGGCTAATCTCAAGGCAGGGACAAGTATAAATTTGGGACATCTTACGCTGGAAAGTGAAATGCTGCCCCTCAAATGATAGGGATTGCCAAAAGGACATAGTAGCCAGCTTGGAAGGACTCTCACTGTCCAAATCTGATATGTGAATATCAAAATAATCATGGCTATGAATAAAAACCCACTGACTAAAAGGTAAGTCCACAAAGATCAAATAAATGGAGAAGGGAAAGTTCTCCTTTACACTAGAAATGCCAACTAAGTGTAGAAGGAATAATGGAATTAGAGTCACCACTGGGTAGTGATCATAACACCAGCACACAAGAAACATCACTGGATACTGAAACTAGTGGGGGGAAGTCTGATGAGAAAATTGTATATGTATATAGTCTCAAAGTACCTCCACACAAAATATTTTACAAATTTCAAAAGGAAAATGCTAACTGTACAGTGGAGAAATACAGCAGATATCTCCTTCACCAAAGGATTGACCAGTAACAGGACAAAGCAACACCATGGGCCTCCTGCAATGATCTATTGAGAACACACCACCACTTCTGTGATTGTTTCTGCCCAAAATGCATAAACCTGAATTTAATAATGAGGGAATATCAAACCTAAATTGAAGGACATTTTTCAAAATAACTGGCCAGTACTTCTCAAAACTATAAGGATCACAAAAGACAAGGAAAGACTGGGGGACTTACAGATTGAGGGAGACTAAAGACACATAATGACCAAGTGTAACACATAACCCTCGGTTGAATCCTAGGCCAGAAGAAAACTTTTTTCCTCGCTAAAAGAGCCTTACTGGGCCCAAAGGCAAAATATGAACAGGGTCTATACACTAAGTGGGATAGTTTTGTATCAAGGCTAATGCCATGATTTTGAAAGTACAATGTGATTACATAGAATGTCCTCATCTTCAGAAAATTTACACTGAAGCACTTAAGAGTAATGGGGTATCCTGTCTATAATATTCTCAAATGGTTCAGAAAAAAATGTATGACACACACACATACATAAAGTGTGAGGAATAAAAACTAATGTGGTTAAATATCAACAACCAAGCAATCTGGATGAAAAATATATTGGAGTTCTTTGGGATACTCTTGCAGCTTTTCTCTAAATGTGAAATAAAATATTTTATATATTAATATTTTTTAAATACTGAAAAGAAAATTGAGTGTTTAAAACCCGAGTCATGCATGAAAGGCTTTTATTTTTTCGCCTGTCTTCCCACCCCCAGTCTTGTTCCAAAAACAATGCAGAGTCTTATGAATATGTAAAAAAAACATAAGATAAAATAAATCCAAAACAAGTAAGAAATATGTGTGGCCTTGGCAAGAGCCTTCTAAATTGTCAAATTCTACAAAATGCTCTTGAAAATTTGACAGATTATGTGGAGAGGTTTCTCTTTGTTTTGGGAAACAGCCCAAATTTCAAAACAGCTATTAGTTCTTTTGTATTCTTGATATCCTTTTATTACAAATTTCTCTGCAATCACACACAGAGAACACAATATTGGGATATGGAGGCAGAGAATAGTAAGAATAAAAGAAATAGGCTAAAAATTTTACAGAATTTTATGCATGTGTACACAATTTATTAATTTTGCATTCTAAGATATACACAAGGTCAGCATTTCACAAAACTTATTATTATTCCAAAAGCAGTTATCATGAAACACAGTGATTATATAAGTCAATCAAGCAAAAAGAGCATCTATTAAATTTTCTTATCATGTCATCTCTTATACTTGTTTTCAAATAGAAGCTTGAAACATGATATAGTATTAGAATAGGAAGAGAGAATTTTACTTTATAACAATGATGACTTTCCAAATATTAGACTATATATAAAAATAAAGTACTGTCACCAAAGCTCATCTGAAGGCTAGCATCTCTATCTCTTATTTATTCCAAAACAATCCCTGCAGAAACTTAACTTTCTAGTCACTTTAAATGATAAAAATGAACCTTGGCTTAAATAGTAAAGTGAATCATCTTCCTTCCTAGTTCTCAAACCAGTGGAACAATTAATTTCATTTTCCTATCCCAAGTCTACCCCACCACAGAATTTCAGAAACAAATTTAAATATCATTACATTCTAAAGGTTACGTCTCAAGAGTCCTAAATTAGAGCCAAAAAATGATGGCTAAAAGTGTCCCTTAAGGCAAAGAAGACAGTAGAGAGAAGGTGGATAAATATCCTATAGGAGAAAACCATCTCTCAGTATTATATAGGCAGAAACTCTTAACATGGTTCTTTCATAAACAGAATAAACATACTGCATACCATTGAAGTAATTTTTCTTTAAAATGGCATCCTAGAGAACAATCTTCATAATACATACATTCATGTTAAGTTTGAAGGATTATGGATTTTGCACAGGTGAAAGCCAATATGAGAGATAAAGCCATTAATGGCCATGATGGTGGTTATCACAATTTAAAATAAACAACACAGCTGATGCTGTAACAAAATTACTTACTGCAAGCTAAGTGATGGTTTCTTATAATTCAGAGAGAACAGGCTTCCCTTCGAGCCCTACGGTATTATTAGTCTGTGAGCACCCTCAAAGTACATCATCTTCCTTTAAAATTCAAGGATCTTTGCCTTCAAAAGACACAAATGCAGTAGTTTTCATTTCTTACATTCATTTAAAAATGGAATATTATGGTCCTAGCAGGCAAATTTGCATGTCAAATACCGACAACCCAACCACGGTGTCTGAACACTGTAAGCAATCTACAGACATTCTGCACAGTTTTAAATAATAAATAAAACAGCAATAGATTACACTCAGGTTTTTAAAACAGCTCTATCGCGATTCTCCTCTTTTAAATGTTAAATAACTTATGGTACTGCACATTTACTATCATGTACACTGTTGACAGCCCAAACAGCTTCTTAAAAACAGAATGCACAATGACACTGACTTTGGTAGCTCCTAAAAGCTTCCTTGACCTTTTATTGAACTGGATTCGGATTCTGGTGGCAACACAACAATCAAAATACAGTCAACAGGACCACTCACCACACGACAAAAACAAACGACTCTAATGACAAAAAAGTAGTCAGAAAGAAGCAGCAATAGAATCAATATGTAGCAATCAGACACATAAAGCCCCTTTTCTAGCCTACCTTATGATAAATAGCTTATAACAGCACAACATTGAACGCCAAGGCCCTTCAGGCCTCCTTACACCACCAGAGACAAGCTGTCAAGCTCCATGTATGCTTTTCTACATAGTGGTTTGTATGTAAATAACATTATTCATTCATTTGTAGATGCTCCACACATCTGGTCAAGGCAGGAATTTCTTCTCCTTGAAAACACCACCTAGAAACATTAACAATATTTTATATATTCCTTAGGGCAACAGGTTTGAGGATAGCAATATCAACTGGGGTAGATAAGTCATAAGAAGCTGTGGTGACTAAATCCAGCATCCTGTAAGTCTGTTTACATTCTCAGCACTATAATCAATCCTCACATCCTATACTCCAATAGCAAAGAAGCGATATGGATAGTAATGAGAGCAACGACATGTTTTTTCCCCCTCTGTGAGAAATGGCAAGGAAGCGGGTCAAACAGGAAAGGGAAACAAAATAATGTACTTTAAGCTGATGCAGAAAAATAAAAATTTAATATCATCAAAAGCAATTAATCTAATATTGTGAGGTAAAGAGATTTGAGACTTATGTAGTCAAAGAGAACAACAACAACAAAAATCTCTCAAGCAAGAGAATTTCTGATCAACTCCAGCTGTCATGTCACTGCTGGGGAAAAGAACCATTATCGAAAATACATATTAGTGCTTTCCTTAAACTATAGACTCTAAAATAGGTGCTCTTTGAAGCACTGAGAAATTTTATATATATATATATATATACATACTCTAAGCAATCAAAAATGAGTATTTGAGATTTCATTACTAGCTCAAAATGAGATCAGCGTAAAGAAACATAAGTAAGGTTACTACACTTGTAAAATCAAACTTTAGAGAAAAGTGGTGCCAAAACATAACGGCATTAAAGTGGTTTAGATCAGTAACACTTTAATCCTCATTATGGATCAAAGTTCTCTGCGTTCCTCCCTGAATATATTATGCAGGAAACAGCAGTTAGAACACTGAATCAGAAATGGGTAAGTCACTTGGGTGAGAGATCATCCATCAAGATGAACGGAGAGCATGAATTGGAGCATGCTACTGGAGCGTCTGCGGTTGTGCTGCCTTTAGCCAGCGATTCTGAGGACAAGCCACTGCCGCTATTACTGCCATCCAAAATATCTGAACTGAGGACAAAGCAAAAAGAATTATAAGCAGATGCATCTATCAGGGTAAAGGCAAACATAACATGCAACGACATGGTTTCAAGAACTCATGGGTCAGTACAGCACTGGTAAATCATAAAAAGCATAAAAGCAACAGCAAAACTACAGAATGTCCTATGTTCAGATACCTGAGAGAGGACAACGTCACAGCCCGAGTCAGACACTCAAGGCTCTTTATTGTTTGGGTGCTCTCCTGGAGGCACTGGAAGGTCCGATGTACCAGTAAATGTTCCTCTGGATGTGTCATGGTTTCTGTGAGGGAGTTCCCCTACCTTCAGTTCAAGAGATTTCTACCCTTGTATTTCTTTTTAAAATTATTTTTATCTTTATATTAATATTCTTACCTTTCTATCAGCCTTCGAGTAACAGGAATGGTTACTCTTGGAGGTACCCTGGACTGCTGGAAGTATTCTAGCAAGTATACTGCTTCACTGTCCCTCCATTCCCGAACCATCTTTCAACTGCTCTGGATTTTGACACTTCCCCGCTCCCAAGAGGTCCTAGATTCAAAGACACATTTTTTTTCCTACTCTCCTCCATCATTTGCCTTTTATGTTCTTCTGATTTTATGAGTTTCTTAGACTATTTCCTTTCCTCTCGCTTTCAAAATGCAAACGTCTCCCCCCTATTCCTAAAAGGCTCCTTTCTTTAATTCCTTCAGTTACCATCCAGTCAAGCATTTACATGGGTACCCTCACAGACTATTTGCCCCTTTCATCCTGATAACTGGCTTCTGCTCCTCTCCTTCCATTAAGACTCCTGTTCTGGGCATCAAGAGCCTCCAGAACCCAGTCTGGGGATACCTGACCCATCCGGTCCAGGCGACCATGTGTCCCAACAATCAAGCTCACCTGCGTCATGAATCCAGCTTCAGACTTTAGCAGCCACAATTCACAGCCCTCACAATCTGACCTCAGGCTGCCCTCCTAGCTGTGACTCCTATCAATCCAACATGTAATCTCTATGCTCTAGATTTGGCCTGAATTCACTCAATTCACTTCTTCTAATAGTTACTGAGTACCTGCCAAGTGCAGAATGTATGCTAGATATTAGAAATAAAAAGGGATATAAGACACACATGATCCCTGCCTGCACTAATTTATAGTATAGTACAGGAGATGCACACTTAAATAACCATACTAATAAATATATAATTCGAATTTGTGATCAAAGCAGGAAAAGATGCAAGGGGTTCCTAGAGTATATAACATGGGTGACCAGATCTAATTTGGAGGAATACGGAGAAATGAGGCTCCCTCAAAGTGAAATTTGAGCAGTCGTCTGAAAGATGAGTAGGCATTAACTGGGTAAAGTTGGGGAAGAAGCATGGGTATGCCTAGGAGCCAAAAGCAGGATACTGTTGCTACAGCACAACGAGCAAGAACATGATGAGAGAAAGCTGGCGAGGGAGTCAGGCAGTTTTAGGATCTACACAGACATACTTTTTACTTTTTTAACTTTTGCCCCTGCCACGAGGTTTGTGGGATCTTAGTTCCCTGACCAGGAATTGAACCCAGGCCCTTGGCAGTGAGAGCACAGTCCTAACCTCTTGACCACTAGGGAATTCCCATACTTTTTTATTTTTGAAAAGGAAACAAAGCAAAGGATTGGAGAAGGAATTGTGAATCAGCAAGTATGGATTCTAGTTTAAGTTTGATCACTAGCTCCTTTGCCCATCCTGATCTAATTGCTCTGAGACTAAGCATTATGACCTTAATAGTAATGTTTCTATAAATTTCCAAATTAATATATTTCCATTGTTAAATAACCTATGGTTCATTTGGAAGTTTCTGGGCTCTGTACCACCCTTAATAAAATGTAACTTTCCCTAACCCAGTTTCTCTACTCTTCTAGTTTCCTTCAAAATGTCCTTTTTTTCTATTGCTTGTGGATTGTTTTCAGGTGGAAACAGAATACAAATAGCCTTTGGAAAAGTAAAAATAAAAATGGAAACAGTATATTCCACAGTCCTCCTACTCTATGCTTACTGCTGTCAAATGCATCATTAATAATACCACTTTTAAGTAAGAAGTTTGGAAAATTTAGCTGGCTCTAGTATTTTTTTCAACCAAACGGCAAAACGGGTCTAAAATATGAAATTATTCAAAGTACTGAAAAAAGTTGCACAGATAATCTAAGACACTGGAAAATCAAAAGACCTTTATATTTGCCTTTGGAACATATGTGATTTTTCCTCCTGCAGCATTTTGCCTAGACTAATATTAAAATGAATTTACTTTCCTAAAGCACATATTGGCTGGGAAGCCGAAGGACACGCTCTCTGCTAGTTGGCAGGAAGAAACAGGCTTGGATTAACATTTGGCCACCAAGCAGATAATCTGAATATAAACACTTTCTTATTCTAAGCAGACTGATGGTGTGCCCTGGGTTAAAAGATTCCATTTGCAATAAAACCTGCTTGCCTGGTGAATCTGTACTCATTCAAAAACACAGAACATGACTCATGCTGTGAAATCTGGTCTTCTGACACTGTTGATTACCTTAAAGAAATAAGGTAACGGGGACGTTTACAAAAAAAAGAGTCTGAACATTTCACTTCATATATTAGTTTTAGGAATTTCTTCTCTGGTATTAAGTATAAACATATATAATTATGTTTCACTGACAAAGAATAGCATACTTGCATTTTGTCTACAGTGCAACTTAGATTCAGAGCCTGGTAAACCTTTAACCAGATATTTTCACTAAACTAAAATCCAGTTTCTCTTCTAAGTAGCCTGGCACTACTATACATGGTCCTAGAAGCAGTGGCTATAGGTCACAGGTTACACATTATTAATATATTCACAAGCAAGGCTTATGTGATTTTGCAAGCCACAAAGAGATCACTGTACAAAAGTGATTTTCAGTGTCTGCTGTTAAACCTTCTACTAGGGCTTCAGAAGCAAAATGTATGGTCCAATTTAAATTTCTCTTTTTATTCCCCAGTTTAAGCTCTGGTGGAGGTGCTAATGAGCCTTAGACTAATGGCCCAAAGCCAAACAACGGCAGGAAAGCAAAGGACCTAAATAATTCAAATTGGATATAAGAATACGTGAAACAAAAATAAACTAATTCATTCCAGCCACTGACTATACAAATTGAGACACTATTTGAACCATACCACCAAAAATATTTATGACTGTTAAAGTAGTGCTCTCTGTCTAAAAAAGCTAAGGGAGAAAGGGGAAAAGCTAAGGAAGAAAGTGAAAAAGCTAAGGGAATCATCAAAGCATTCAATGATAAAGTAACAACAAAACTGGGTTGTCCAGTGTGACTCATGCTACTATCCATCTGGCTGAACCACTCTGAACCTTGACCAGTCAGTAAACTGGATTCTGTGAGACGAATGGCAGGTAGGTAAATGTGTCAGAAATCAGCCATAGCCCATCAAGCCCAGCACAGATTTTAGCATAAAGTAAGACTACAGGGCAGCCCCTGACCCCTTGGTGGGGGTTAACCTGGTCCATAGTATATGTTCTCTGGTCTCTACTAGCTTACGTCATGAAGACCCAGCATTATCTTGCTATATAACCTCTATATTTTTAAGATCATTTAAATATGATCATTTCCACTGTCACTTTGGGGACAGGAGTTTAAAAATATCAGCACATAGGGATGTAATGTACAACATAATAAAGATGACTAACACTGCTGTATGTTACAAATAAAAGTTGTTGTGAGTCAAATCCTAAGAGCTCTCATCAAAAGGAAAAATTTCTTTTTCTCTTTCTTTAATTTTGTATCTATAGGAGATGATGGATGTTCACTAAACCTACCGTGGTCATGATTTCATGATGTATGTAAGCCACATCATTATACTGTACACCTTAAACATATGTATACAGTGCTGTATATGAGTAATACTCAGTAAAATGGGAAAAAAACATTTTTAATTAAAAATACTCTTTAAACACCCCAAATAAAAAGTATCAGCACAGAAGTCTAAGCTACTCACATAAACAATCTTCAAGTATAATGTAAACGTTTCTATCATCAAATTACAATTAAAACTTATTCTTTGCACATGCCATATTTTCACGTTAAAATTTTCTTGCCATGACACATAGAACATTAAAAATACTGTCAAAAATTACTAAGATAAATCTAATGAAAAATATTTTTTTAAAAAATCATAGAGGTAAGTCAGCAGTCATGTTAACACTAAAGCACTGGGCAAGAAATTTCATGGGAGACGTTTTCCTTTTTGTAGGAGAAACAGAGTATCACATAATCTTCACTACATGGTTAGCAGCTCTGAAAATGCCTTTATTTTACACAGCATGCCACAGACAGTTTTATTCTCAAAAGAATGAGGAGCAGAACAAGAGTCCCCAGCATGCAAAAAGAATCAAAGCACCATGCAAAGGTGTACTTCCGAGGTACAGTCAAACTCTTTGATGTTCATAAGGACTAAATGCAAAATGACATAATCCTTGCCTTGTGGTGGGCAAAGTTCCCCAGATTTGGTCGGCAAAGACTACAGAATCTTTAGTAAAAAGTACATATGGGGAGGGTGGTGGGAGGGGGGTTCAGGATTGGGAACTCATGTACACCCGTGGCAGATTCATGTCAATGTATGGCAAAACCAATACAGTGTTGTAAAGTAAAAAAAAAAAAAAAAAAAAAATTAAAAATAAATAAATAAATAAATATACCATATAGGTCCATACTCAAACTTCTCATTTAATTTATACTTCAAAAGTGTAAAATTTTACAGATCATTACTAGTATATAAACTTTAAAGTTTTAAAACCTATCTTTTCTTTGTGGAATGGGGCAGGGAACAAACTATAATGACTAAAATGTTGAGATAATACCTACTAATAATCTGATACCATTTCTTCCCTAAAATGTATAAGAATGGTTTCCTTTAGCTATCAAGTAGATTGTTATCCTTGGCAGCAGAAACAAGAACACAGTTAGTTCCTGTCTCTGTCCTCATTTCTAAGAATATGTCTGATCAATGAAACTCCTTTTAAGAGACAGGAATAAAAAATTTTCTGCAAAAGCAGAATCTAATTTTTACATATGAATAACTCATTTTAAAATTCTCTTAACTATCGACATAAATGTCGGCAATCCCAGTATACAAGGTGTTCCAGAAGTCTTAGTGCAATTGTCAGCTTTCATATCCTCAGAAGTCCAGATGCTACAAACTTACTAAAAACACCATTTGGAAAGTTTAATTACCTTAATATCTTTGACACTGAGTTTTATGAATTTTGAGTATTAAATTTCTTTGAAAAAATTGCATGAGCTGTATGTTGGCTTATTAGCACTTTATGAGTAGCCATGAATAAAGCAAACCTCTCCAATGTGAGGCGACACTTTTTTTTTTTACTGTTTTAGATAATTTGATTACTCCAAATTTATGACAGTCTATTAACCAGAAATTTTCTACTACTATTCCCTGTAGCAAAATTGTATTGGGTCTGTTTTCATTAATATTCTTATTAGTCCCAAATATGCTCATTTACTTTGCAGTTAAATTTTTTTACTATCATTGTCACTTATTTATGTTTGTGTTATATAGGTAGGCATTAATAAAATACAGCATTGTGCATTGTTCTTTAAAAATCTTAGTTCTATAGATGGATATTCTAGGAACAGCCTGTTCCACTCCTTATTCTTTAGCTGTGAATGATCTGCTATGTTATCTCTTTTTTATCTTCTCCCTTTTGCCTGTACATTATTCTTTGACATTCTAACAAAGTCAGTTAATAAAGGAAAACAGGCATCCAGAGGCAGTACTTTTTGTGTTTACAGAGCAAGAGTGCTGATGTTCCCAAGACTCCCACAGCCAGTCACACGTCCAGAGGACAGAGGTGGTAGCAATAGAAACAGAAGCCTCACAGGAGTTCCATGGTAGCCTAGTGGTTAGAATTCTGGGCCTTCACTGCTGCAGCCTGGGTTCAATCCCGGGTCAGAGAACTAAAATCATACAAGCCCTGTGGTACAGCCAAACAAACACAGAAGCCTCACAGCAGTCACCATCATAGACAGCTTAGATTGTGCTACTCAGAGGAATAAACATCTGAACAAAAGGAGAGGACCCTTGGTAAATAACATACATTCTCTTTTCCTTCCTTACTTGTGTGAACCTATTTCATGGCATTGAGCACAGTCACCGTATGACAATACTGAAAAAAAAAATCACCTCACCCTGTATGTTTTTAACTTGGTGAATGCTTTCTTATCTTTTAACATGAACTTGGTTACTTGGTTAGTAACTGGGTAAGCAAATCTATTTATAATGTCATGTGCCTATATTAAAACCTACTTTACCATAAAAGTGATACGCAGTTTCCACTCAGTATAGAATTTCACCTGCTAGTCCTCTCAACAAGCTTTTGAAGTTTTCTCTTTGCAATCATCTACATACCTGGAAAGGCACTCTATACCAAAATTAGCACACTAAGCTACCAAGGACAGACAGGGATGAGAGAGAAGAGAGAGTGTGGGGCTGAAAATAGCTAGAACAATCTAAAAGGCATGTGTTCCAAGGTTAGAACAGTACTGATCAATGAGTCAAATCAGCCAGAATAATCTGTGACTTCTTGGTGAACAAGAAGCAGGGGTTATCTTAGACAAAACAATGAATAAGTGATTGGAAAGCAATAATTGTCAGTCTGTATAACTTATAAGTGGCTTACATACATCTTCCATTTAGAGGACATCATTCTTTTTAAAGTGAATGCCCTCTGGGACTCTTTTTAAAAAATCCTTAGCCATAAAACTCAAATCAAAAAGTTCTGAAAGGCTCTACACAATTGCATCTACAACATAGGTACTCAGCAAGTTGATGGAAAGGAGCTTCCCTGGTGGCTCAGACAGTAAAGAATCCGCCTGCAATGCAAGAGACCTGGGTTTGATCCCTGGGTTGGGAAGATCCCCTAGAGGAGTGCACGGCAACCCACTCCAGTATTCTTACCTAGAGAATTCCATGGACAGAGGAGCCTGGTGGGCTACCATAGTCCGTGGGGTCACAAAGAATCAGACATGACTGAGCAACTAACACACATACACATGTGTGTGTGCGCACACACACACACACATATACACAAGTTGATGGAAACGTACTCAAAGATTTCCAAATATCACCTGGCCACTGCTATAATCCCTTCCCCTTCCTCCCAATACAGGTTGGAATCCAAGTGCTCAACTTTGGGTACAGGAAAAGAAGTTAACTTTGCATAAAAACACTAAAGAGCCTTAAGCTAAACTTCTAAACTCAGATGAGTCAAGCTAAAAAAGACGTTATGTGAACAGACCATAGGAATCTGGAAATGTTACTATTTAAGTGAAACCTTAGGATTGTGACAGAATACCCCAAAATATCCAAAAAAGATTTTATATCAACAGATAGTTGCTATTTAGAAAATGACCTGCTTAAGAAATGCTGGTGGTCTCTGCTAAGTTAAAAGGATACAATATTGCCTTGGCCAAAAACTTTGTTTCAATTTGTGGGAAAACCCAAATGAACTTTTTGGGCAATCCAATACAAAATACAGGCAGAGCAGTTATAATCAAGGCACACTACCCAGGACAGCCCAGAAACTCTTTCTCATGCCATCCAGCTACCGACACATTCCGAGATCAACAGCAACTATCGAGAGGCTGACCTAACAGGAGCTAGGCAGGAAAGTGAAGATGTCAAAAAGGTACACACACTTCCAAAGGTAGTACTGACTTTCAAACAATCTAGTTTCTTACACTGCCTATACCTCCATGGAGATTTCACCTCTAGGGAGCATGGATAAAAAGTTGAATATATTTTACATCATTCCAATATACTTTTGCTGTGGTTCTTTTCAAATACATCATCCCTTCATATCTTTGGGGTTTTATTTCATTTTTTACCATGAACTGAGATCAGACAATTGTGCAGCCTCCGGAGACAGCATATTGGTGGTGCCTTGGAAGAGCCTCTTGGGCTGGCTTTCAGTCTCCATTTCACCTAAAACAGAAAGAGGTGATACTACCATAATGTGACTTTACAGATACAGGCTTGCTGCTAAAATGGGGTGATCTTTGTGCGACCAAAGATCAGAATACTTCAGGCTGTTACTTGAAAGCTATTTTTCTATGTGCTTTAATGTAGAAGAAATACACTGCCACATAAGCTCAACTAAAAAGTCAGCAGCCCTAAAAATACCTTCTCATTTATTGTACATACCATGCTGTCCACACAGTCAATTTCTTTAATAGAAGAGTAAAACACTGACTTCATTAGGCAAAATGAATCAAGACTAACCACAAGAGAAAAAAAGTATCCCCTAATAGCCGAAGCTCCCAGTGAATAACAATTTATGCTAGATGATTACTAAAGACTCTTGATGTTATATATTTTAATATCAAAACATTTCCTGAGATGAAGTCAAATGGACTCTAAAGTATGCAGGCTGATAAAGAACATACAAATCAAAGATTGCTTTAGGCTACTTAGTGAAAATGAAGATTAGAAAATATACAAGTTTAAAAGCACATGTGTAATTAAAAGCAATTATTAATTAGTTCACAAAATTAATGCTGTACTGGCTACTTCAATCCTGTAGATTTTCTCAGAACTGCGGATAGAAACACTTTACACTGGAAGAAAAAACACTTAACATTTTGCCGTGGGAGACCAAAGACTAACAACTCTAAATTAGACAGAAAAAGCTCCTTTCCAAATAAGCTATGATTTAAAACACATACACACCTTGGTTTCAAAGCTCTTTATCTGAGCTTTAAAATCAAACATTAAAGACAATTTAATTAATGGGCTTATCTATACTCCATTAGGAAATTAGCAACCATGAACTTAAACCTCTACAAGAGTCTTATGATGGAAAAAGATCAAGGAAGAACAAACACAACATTCATTTTTCCCCCATATTATTAATTAATTCATATTATCTTTCCTCTGGAGCTATCCTGAAAATTACTGAAATTCAAGAAAGGTTATATTTTCATTTGCTTTTTTCCATGCTTTAATATGCAGCTTTTCAAAGCTGCTGCCAGGCTTTTAACACTTCATTAGCAAAAGACTTTAGCCCTTTTGAGCAAAGAATCCCTCCATCTGCTGGTATATTTTGGAATAGCTTTGAAATGGAACAACCATATTAAGCTCCACCAACTTCCTATAATATATTTAAAATTAATACTACTAACAATACTAGCTTTAATTTCTAAGCTTTACTTTCACATCATAGCTCCTGAGAAGGTTCTTAGGACTGTAAATAATTCCTTGCAGCATTAAGGAAAAAGACTATTTATTTATAAAGTAAAATCTATTCACTAAATACAAATCCTGTCACTGTATCATCTATTCCCCAGAGCACACCATCTTTAATTTTAAGTTGTCTGAAATATAGCACTTTTGAATCTGTGTATGATACTACTATTGGAAAGTTTTCACCAAAGCCCCAAGTATCACTTTACCTAACATTAGAAGAGTTGATTTGTTTACTAGCCCTGAAGGTGATCTGCACACACACACAAAAACTTACTAAATTGCTTTTTTAGAATTATCATTAAAACTTTCATTTAAAATGACATCCAACACTTGCAATCATGTTGTTATATCCCCAGGAATAACGACTAAACTCGTGTTAAATTTCTTTGCCTTTCTTTAAATAGACTCCATTGGGTGCCCTCTATAAGCATCTAAAACTAGCACTGAGTGAGATCATTTTCATTTAGTGCTTTGTGGTTTAAAATAATGTAATTAAAAGAGCACCCCTTGGGAGTTTGGGGTTGGTAGATGCAAACCATTACATATAGAATGGATAAACAACAAGGTCCTACTGTATAGCACAGAGAACTACATTCAATATCCTGGAATAAACCATAATGGAAAAGAACATAAAAAAGAATATATGTATGTGTATAACTGAATCACTTTGCTGTACAGCAGAAATTAACACACTGTAAATCAACTAGACTTCAATTAAAGCATAAATTAAAAGAAGAAAAAAAGAAAGTGTATTTCTTATAAACCACACACACAGAGCACTCTATTATCAAAAACCCTACAGAGACTTGAATGGGAGGCTGTTCTGTTTGGCAAGCTGTCATTTGGTGGTGGCTTATATTTGAGCATACAGTATGTGTATGGACTTATTTGCTATGACATTAACACATACTTCTGCAACATATCAACATATTTCTTTTATATTCAGATTGCTGAGAGGCGAAATTTCTCAAACATGTATTGATTATATGAATACATGAATAAGACTCAGTTATGAAGTGTAAAAAAAATACAGACGGTATCAAACAACTAATTCCCAGAATTTAGAATCACTAAAGCATACATTGGAAAAGAACATTGCACTATTTCTTTAGAAAAAAGGAGTTAAGCTTTGAACTAATTTCAGACAGAAACTGTTAATTTGTAATTCAAGCTGGACTATGTTTAACAGCAGAAGGGTGAGGCATACCTTTTCTTTTAAGAGGAGCAAGAACACTGGGCCTAATGCACTTGATTGGACTCTGGCTTCTCCTGCTTTAAAGAACAAACAGGATAACAGTAAGTACTTTTGGCAAATCAATACAGTTTATAGCCATATAGGGAGAAATGGACAATATCTGTGTTGTAGGCTGAGTAATTGAAATGCCAATACATGATCTGACCTGGCATATGACAATCTGGAATAACATGGCATTTTAAGCCATTTTTAAAAACTCATTTCCTAAGACAAAATATCCACAACAGTTGTTGTTTTTTAAAGATAAATCTTATAAATAAGTTATTTGGGATTTTGACTGGCCTAACATTTTTTTCCTTACTTTTATAAAGAATACATTTCCATATGCGTGAAATGTAAACTAAACATAAACTGGCACTATGTCTCAAAAATTAAATATGGTAAAATGTTAACAGTTGAATATATAGGTGGTAGGTATATAGACGCTCACTGTGAAATTCTTCCAGCTTTGCTGTTTGAAATTTCCATAATAAAATGCTGAAGAAAAAGTTCACCAGAGAGACAAATTTAATGAACAGCCTTTCATCCACATTGAAAAAGCAGGTTTACTTACGTGGAAAAGCGTCTTGGGCTAGGAACGGGACTTGGTGGTAGCCCACTGCTGCTCACAAACATCTGCAAGGATGGTGAAAAACATTGCTAGGAAAAAACATATATTAAAATAGTTCTAGTGTTCCAGTTTTCAAAAGATTCTTCTCAAAATGACAAAAACATTTTAGAACTACTTACCTGTCTCTCATATATGTTTATGAGAGAACAGATGGATGGATAGATAGAGTAACAGATTTTTTTCTCAAATTACTACCATAGACTTCAATTAATTTTCCTTCCAGTCATTGAATTCATCAAAAATTAGGTGATTTGTGTTTGTGTATTGTGCATTTTAGAAAGTGATCAGCTCAATGTGTGAAAGAGAGTTAATATCTCATCAGTGAACCTACCTTTCCAAATCCTCTGGTGGGTGATGGTGCCGGAGAAACAGGAATGAAGTCAATCCTTTTAGGAGAATATAATTTCTCCTGCTTGTCAAAATCACTATCACTCTGTAAAAAGAAAGTGTTATTTCCTCATAATTCACAAGTCAACACATCACTGTTCTTTACTACACAAACACACCTACGCTTTTACAGATATACACTCCTAAAAGTTGTAATTTCATATTCTGGTGGGAAAGCAGAGAACAAATGCTGAATTCAGATTTGGAGACAGGAGGGCCAAAAGTGAATGAAGCCAATAAATAATACAGTGGGCTCTAGAAAATTAAAAAAACAAGCAGATATGTGAAAACTTTACCAGGCTCAAGCTCTCATCCCATGACTGGCTTATCTGCATTGCAGTTTGCACTTCTCTAAAACAGACAAAAATGAACAGCCATCAGAGCTTGTAAACAAGACATACCTTAGGCCACACCCTGTTCTTGTGAAGCACTAACCTTTCGTGCGCAGTTTCTCTGTTCATTATGTCCATGCCTTCCTCCTACAAAGACAAACATGTGCTGAAAACAGAATATTTATCCACACAGTTCTCTATTTCCAAGGAAACGAAAAGGACTTTTCTACTTCATTTGACATCATCAGAGTACAGCAGGACTGACATTCTAAGATTGTCACCCATGCCACATCTGTATTTTATCTGCCCACTCAGAAGAATTTTAACCTGTCTATAACTAACCAGAGTGGCAGCCTGACTCACTTTTAATACCTAATTCTGCAAGGTGAAGATAAAATCAAAATGCAAAATGCAGAAAATTACAGATCTGAGCCAGTAAGTAAAATTTACCCTTTTGATTTGATGCAGTCTGCTGCTAGGAATCCGATTAGGTGAGGTTGACAGCAACTGGAAAGAAAAAGTCAACATTTACTATTTTTTGAACCACAAAGCTGTGGTCTGCTGTCAGTGCCAGTGTACAACCTCTTCCTAGATAATTTCTCATATTCTTCTGAGAAATCGAGCTCTTTAAATCACTGAACATTAATGCACTAGAGAAGCAGTACATTCAGTCTTTAGAAAGTACACCAGGTGTCCAACCTCAAAGCACCATCTGTCGCTAGACAGGCACTGACTTTAACATTTTTCCCAAATGAATGCAGAGCTGTGTACATTTATGTAAAAAAAGACTCCAGGTCTTAGAAATAGCCATTACCCCACTTAACTAAAATAAGGAACTCTGTATGAGGGGAAAGCAAAAACCCTGATTCTATTCATTTTTATTACCAATGCACCAATGGAGGAAGATGAGCAAATAAGCCCAATAAAATATTTTGTCTAATTTGAACAAACTCTGAGAGATAGTGGAGGACAGAGGAGCCTGGTGTGCTACTGTCCATGGGGTTGCA
This sequence comes from Ovis aries, assembly GCF_016772045.2. NCBI lineage: Eukaryota > Metazoa > Chordata > Mammalia > Artiodactyla > Bovidae > Ovis > Ovis aries. The sequence continues at coordinate 100,256,734 of NC_056080.1, read as the reverse complement.
AAGAGTTGAACACAGCAACTGAACAACAACAATAATATTTTATTTACAGTTAATGTTTACTGAAACACTTTAAAAAACTGCAATAAGGAGATTTTACTTGCATGATCTAAGTCAATTCTAAAATTTGATCATTAATGCTATCACCACAAAGCTTACTAGTTCAGGAAAAAAAATCAGTGTAGAGGCAAGGTACATTTTAAAGATAACTGTTGCTTTCCTTTAGATCATTTTCTAATAACACAAAGACGAAATGATTTGGGTACCAAAATATGTTCCTTCAAAAACCATCATGATCTGATCATGAAATGTGAAGTAAAATTCATACTAACATCTTAACAGCAGGGGGATGATGAAAGGTGAATGAATCTGTAATACTATAAAGCGAAATACGACAATTATCCTGCTACAAGAGCCCCTATCCTATCAAAACTTTAAACAATACTAGTGAACTCCGGGAGTTGGTGATGGACAGGGAGGCCTGGCATGCTGCTATTCATGGGGTCGCAAAGAGTCAGACACGACTGAGTGACTGAACTGAACTGAACTGAACTGTGGCAAGTATTATAAAGGAGTGATAAACTAAAAAACTAAGTGTTTTAGGCAGAAGCTAATTCAGGTAAAATTTTTTAGTTATCCACTGAAATAAGATTTTACCTCAAAAGAGATCCCTTCATTTCCCACCCCTTTCTTTTATTTCTTCCTCTCCTAGGCTTTAAAAAGAGAAAAATTTTACCAGTAAAATTCTTTTCACAAGTATTTCTTTTCCATTACGAAAGTAATACATGTTTGTTGGTGAACTCTTGATAAGGCCATTTGAAAAAAATGCTAAACTACAGGGCCAGTAAATAAGGCAGGCAAGACTCTATCAGGACAGTAGGGCAGAGAGCATGAACGGGTCCATCGGGGAACAAAACAAACCCCAAAGGCAGCAAAATAATCAGGAAAGCCAAAGGACTGCCAGAAGCTGACTGCAGAGAAAGTCACCAGTTTAGATGGTAGGTCTACATCCTACACAACTCGTCAGTTTGAGACAGGACTAGAAAGTCGACCCAGAAGAGGGACAGAGAACAGCAGAGCTGTGTCTGGTACCAGCAATGAGAGCAATGGATGGGCTGAGGAAAAAGCCAAGAACCTCAAGGAAGTGGCAGTTAATGGTGTGAAATAGAGCAAAGAGCTCAAGTGGGACCAGAAAAGAGGTCCCTGACACTGGTGGTCAAGTGGGTGCTGGGGGATTTTACAGGATGGTTTTTGAATGGAGTTGTGATAAGTGTCTTGAGATTATAAACTGGATGAATTGTTGGCAAGGAATTAGAGGTAGTTGAGTGTCTTAATCCTTGGAAGGAAAGTTATGACCAACCTAGATAGCATATTAAAAGGCAGATACATTACTTTGCCAACAAAGGTCCATCTGTCAAGGCTATGGTTTTCCAGTGGTCATGCATGGATGTGAGAATTGGACCATAAAGAAAGCTGAGCACTGAAGAATTGATGCTTTTGAACTGTGGTGTTGGAGAAGACTCTTGAGAGTCCCTTGGACTGCAAGGAGATCCAACCAGTCCATTCTGAAGGAGATCAGTCCTGGGTGTCCATTGGAAGGACTGATGCTAAAGCTGAAACTCCAATACTTTGGCCACCTCATGAGAAGAGTTGACTTATTGGAAAAGACCCTGATGCTGGGAGGGATTGGGGGCAGGAGGAGAAGGGACGACAGAGGATGAGATGGCTGGATGGCATCACCGACTCGGTGGACACGAGTTTGAGTGAACTCCGGGAGTTGGTGATGGACAGGGAGGCCTGGCGTGCTGCGATTCACGGGGTCACAAAGAGTCAGACGTGACTGAACTGAACTGAACTGAGTGTGGATTAAGCTTTGAAAAAACTCGGAGAGAGGAAGGGAAAAAGGCAAAGACAGACCTATGAAGAAAGAGGCTTGTTTTCCAGATACGGGATGTGTGAGTTGGGAGAAGGCAGGAGGGAAAGAGCCAGCAAGGAAGGGACAGAGGACACAAGATAGAGCAGAGACAACAGACTGAGCAAAGGTCCAGGGGAGTCCAACAACTTCCCAACCGTTAGCAGAAAGTCCCCCATGTGAAGGGCAAGACTCCCAGGAGAAGAAGGTCACTGGTTATCTAAGAGAAGTGTCTGCCATCTCTGCAAAGTGAAAAGGCTCAGGTCGTCTGCTGAAAGTGCAAGGAGGTGAGACAGGAGGACTGCCATTTTTGAGAAGATTTTGAATATTGCTTTGGACCCAACACTCCTTGAACCCAACACTCCAGGGAAGAATGTACTGTTTGCCCTTCAAATGTCTAATTCCTCTCAATTCCTATCTGGAATAAAGGCAAGAAGAAACATGGTCACCAAGAAATAAAATATCAGTCACTCTGAGTACACCTTCCCTCTGCCTTTCTATCTAATCAGCAAATCAGATCCTACTTCTGCATGTCTCTTTCATCAGCCCCCCAACCGCACCTCTTTCCATTTCAGTCTGCAATACCTCACTTTGTGCAGGTTAAGATGGCACATGAAAAGTGAAAGTGAAGTCACTCAGTGGTATCTGACTCTTTGTGACCCCATAGGCTGTAGCCTACCAGGCTCCTCTGTCCATGGGATTTTCTAGGCAAATAGTACTGGAGTGGATGGCCATTTCCTTCGCCAGGGGATCTTCCCAACCCAGGGCTCAAATCCAGGTCTCTCAGTGAGTCGAAACCACAGTTTTAATGTCTAACATGTATACTATCATGTAAGAACTGAATCGCCAGTCTATGTCTGACGCAGGATACAGCATGCTTGGGGCTGGTGCATGGGGATGACCCACAGAGATGTTATGGGGAGGGAGGTGGTGGGGGGGTGCATGTTTGGGAACACATGTAAGAATTAAAGATTTTAAAATTAAAAAAATAAAAAAATAAAAAAATAAAATAAAATAAATTAAAAAATAAGAGTACATATGAAAAAAAAAAATCCAGATCTCCCACATTGTAGACAGATGCTTTACCGTCTGAGCCAAGATGGGACATAGGTAAGTATATTAAGATCTGTAGAGCTTGTGGTGACATAATACATATGGTGTAATCAATATTATGAAAAAAGTAGCCAAAGGGTGCTGGGGAAGGTGTCCTAAACCAGAAAACCAGAGAGGAGAAGGGGAAAGAGTGAAGAGAGCATAGGGATCAATAAAGAAGAGTGCATCCACACATCCCTTCAGCAAACTCACGCATTTTAGCGCAGCCAGAAGGAAGGCTATTAGTGAGATGAGCCCCAAATCATCTAAGAATCTTAGATGCTAAGAATCTTCACATCTTAGAAAATAGCCAAGTGAAGTGCAGAGGGGCAAAATCATTTTCGCTTCTTTGCTATGCTATTGATATCAGGAACACAGCTGTAGAACATGTAGAATGATTTTTCACATACACAGCAAAAACGAGTAGTTCTATTTTCTAGTATCCTCAGGGAAGAAGGTGCAGGAAACCAAACCTCCAGAGAGCTATCATTTCCCCCTTGAAGTATCTGTAGACACTTTAGCTGGGAATCTTAAAAGTGTTCTATCCTCCGTCCCTTTCTTAAACAGATTTTACCAAACAGAATAGCACTGGAAGATGTCTAGTCTAACCCCAGCTCTGCCACTTATTCGGAGCAAGTCACTTTGATCGGCTGAGTCTTAGCTGCCGCCTCTTTTAATTGGGAAAAACATCTTTTGCCCTGCCTACTTCATAGGGGTTGCTATGAGAATTAAATGTGTGAAAGTACTCTGTAACATGTAAAATACCATATAAGTGTAAGTATTACTACAATTTCAGAAAAGGTTAATGACCCAGATATTGTAGGAATATCAATTATTTTACAGTTTGATGCCAGTGACACCCTCAGGGTCTATCAACAGGCTCTCAGCTCTAATACTAAGCCACAGACTAATTCTGTAAAAACCTCTATCTGCTTTTCAGTCTTCCCCTCTCCTCCCTTGCTAGCAGCTGCTAATACACCTTTAACCCAAATGTACTACTTCCGATTTGCTGTTTCTCACACACTACTGAGTTCGAAGCTTATTATAATTGTGCATAAATTTTAGATGATTCAGAGGTCAGAGAGCCTCTCCTATAAATAAAATGATGAACCTTTGTGCACAGACTATGGAAATCTGGTTCAGCCATTTAGAGGCCTATTTGCTTACACTTCATACCTTCCGGGGCACTGCAATTACTGGATAAGTGGACTCCACATGTGAAAGGCTACTATATAAAAACCTCTTCATAATTTCTCCCACCACGACCAACTAAAAAGGTGATCCGTGATGGCTCTGGCTATATAGACCAGTCACCATCAGCACCTCTACTGGGAATGCAAATACAAGCATTTTCAAGTAGACTTTACTTTAAATAGATAGCTCTGTCCAACAAAAATAAATACTCTGCTACCATATACATGATTTTTGCATCCTAGGACAAATAAAGACCTATTCTCAGATATAATTAGAAGTTAATCCTGACTTACCCCTGAGCTTCCCTGGTGGCTCAGATGGTAAAGAATCCTCCTGCAATGCAGGGGACCAGGGTTTGATCCCTGGGTTGGGAAGACTGCCTAGAGAAAGAAATGGCAACCCACTCCAGTATTCTTCCTGGAAAATTCCATGGACAGAGGAGCCCGGTGGGCTACAGTCCATGGGGTCGCAAAGAGTTGGACACGACTGAGCGACTAACACTTTCTTACCTCACAACCATGATGCAAGTATTGACAAAAAACAATGAACAGTGTTTAAAAATACCAAGTCCCACAGTCAAGAAAAATTTTTAACCAGATTTCCTTTTTGCACCAAAAACTGAAAATGGCCACGGCATAAGCAGTAAACAAGACAGGTAAAATCATTTGTTTCTTTCATAAGCAGTGGTGCCTAGCACACCACTTCAAAAAAAACCAACATTTGAAAGTGTCGCCTCCAATCCCAACCACTAAGGATACTTACTCCTATACTTACCAAGTTGTGACGGCTCATGACAGTTGTACTATTCCTCCGAGCTCTAAACGTGTAAGGTTGAAAAACCTGTGAAAGGTCACTGGAAAGTAAAAAATAAAATGATTTATGTCTTCTCATATAAGATATCCTTCGGCTGTATGAATGCCAGTTCTCTGGTTAACACTGAAGTCTTCGATGGCCCCTCAACTCCTCACTGTCCTCTGCAGAAAGTCCCCAGTGGTGTGCTGTGGAAGAGAGGCTGGCTGAGATACTAGTCTCCTCTGGGCTGGGGGACAGCTAGAAGAGGTATGGGGCGGAGCTCCAGACTGGTTGCCTCCAGTTCCTTCTGGTCAGAATTCACGCCCCCAAACCAGTTACCACCAGACACCAGTAGCCTCATCTGTTTACCCCAGAGGATCTACCTGTAAACGTTACTGCCTACGTGTGCTGTCACGTGAGTAGAGCTGGGGAGCCCTCGTGCCCAGTAGGAACCCTATCAGCACATCTCCCCGTTGCCCTAAACACCTGTGCTACTCTGTAACCCTGCTTTTCAACTACATCAACAGACCTAGAGATTTGCTCACATTGCCTCTTCTGCCTCAAATGCCCTCCCTCCCACCACTCTCTGTCAAAACCCTTCCTATCCTTCAATAGCCATCTCAGATGTCAGACCCTCCACAAGCCTATATTCATTCCACAGACCTAATGCTATCATTCCCCTCTTTGCACCCAAAGAGTACAATGGGAAACCAGATGCTTCTTGAGACACCAACTTCACCTTTTATTAAAGGCAAGTGTGCATGTGTTTTAAACCCCTTGGGAGAGGTGTTTTGGTCACCCTTGCAGTCCTGAGCAGAGTCCCATGCCCAGGACAAGAGGTGAAGAAGGATTTTCAAGGCCGAACTGGATTGGGCTTGGTGGATGGTAGAGATCACCTGGATGGTGGAGATCACCTAATCCAGCTCTCTGAAATTTTGAATTAGAAAACAGAGACTCAGAAAGGCTAAGTGACTCATTCCTAATCATAGCCAGTTAGGGAGAAAATTGGGACTAGGCCTGGTCACCTCACTCTTTCTCCTGTCACATCATGCTACTTTCAAATAATTACTTAAATCATGAAGCAAAAAAGCAGCAACAGTCTAAATGCAGGTCAACAGGATCTCCCCAGTCCCCAACAACTGCCGGCTTACAAGATTCCAAAAAATACCAATTTATTTTTATAGTATCAAAAATTAATGTAGAGCTGAGGACACAATTAGGAAAGCAAAGAGTCACTTCACCATTCCCTCAATGTTGAAATATAATAAAAGACAAAAGGTAAGTCTGCTTTTTCCCCAAAATAAGGATATCATAATCAGTTTGATAGACAAGGATTACCTTTCTCTTTGCCTTCACTGTGCTTGATTAGTGTTTTGGCTAATTCTACTTCCATCCTCCTTTTTTGGAGTCATTCCATTTCTACAGGGTCTCACAAATTGGCTTTAAAATGAATTGTCTAATTACAAAAGTGAAATGTAATAGGCTCAAGAGGTCTGCCAACTTAACCTTCACTATCACAAGAGTCCGCCTTAAAATAGACCCTCTGGTGACTTACTGGCAGGAAAACACAAGAACCTACCACTAAAATTCAAGAGTCGATTCTTTCTATTGTTTTTGAAAACCTGCACTTTCACTTACCTAAGCTACATGCCACCCTTCATTTTTTTATTGACTGGAATGTGTTTCAGGCATTTTTAGGATCTGAAAACATTATGACAAATCTGAATCACTTAATAGGACATGAATGTGGCATTTAATTACAAGTTATTAGATAAACTGTGATTTATCGAAGTAAACCTCTGTTAACGCCAGGGTTCCTAAACTAAGCTTAGAAATAGCAGCTCTTAGAGACAGGTGTCAAGTTGCAATCCTAGTTCCAGGGGCTTCAGTCTGACATTCAGTGGTGTAAATTAGGCAGGGCAAGCAACCTGTTAGAAGAGCCAGAAGCCTGTTGTAGTTCCTTTGAGAGGGGCCAACAGAGCCACAGGTAGAGAGAGTCCCATTTTCCCCACACTGCCCAGAGTTTAGGGTCAAACTTTCACTCCACCTTGGGACCCAAGTCACTGTCAAGCAGACAAGTCCCCACCCCCTCAGCGTGGTGAACTCATATGAGCTCCAACTCTCACTGGAGGAAAGGAAGACTGCTTGCAGCGGGTCGAGGAGCTCCTGAACCCTGCACTCCATCCTCCCCAACCGTCCTCACCTGAGCCCATGGATCAAGGGAGCGCTGTTGGATCTCCTGAGGGTGCCCCCATCAGATGTGTCAGGCTCAAAGTCCAGCTCCATTTTCTCCTGAGCCATGTCGGAGGCTTGCATGCAGCACGCGGACAGTGCTCTGCTCCTGGTGCTTAGCTAAGGACTCCCAAGACTCTCACTGCAGGACTGAGCTGCTGGGGACTGGCAGCTGGGGGCGGGGGCTAAGGGGCGGAGGCTTGGGGGCGGGGGCGGGGGCGGGGGCGGAGAAAAGCTGGAAAGAAGGAGGAGGGAAAGAGGATGAGGATGATGAAGGGAGGCTGAGAGTGAGGGAGGGGAGGAGGATGGAGAGGTGGTGGTGGTGGGTGACAGAATAAAGGAAGAGAGAGGGGGAAAGAGCAAGAGGGAGGGGAAAAGGATAGAAGGAAAAGCAGGAAGACAAAGAGGGTAAAGGAGGGGGACAGAAAGGGGAGAGGAGGTAGAGGGAAAGGAGGAGGGCAGGGTGGAGGGAAAAGAGGAGCACGGGAGCGAGGGAGAGAAGGACGGGGTTTGGGAAAGAGGAGACAGGACGAGGGAGAAGACAAGGGAGGGGTGTGGAAACTAGGCAGCAGGGGAACTCATGCTGCTCTTTTGGCCAACGACCTCAAGCGGGGCCGCGCTACAGATACCCGAGCTGCCGGGGCAGCACTAGCACCGAGGAGCTGACAGTCGGGCAGGGCCCGGCCGGGCGGCCTCGGCGGCTCCAGCTCCCCATGCTTGGGGAGCCGGTCCAGCCCTTCATGGTCCGTGACCCGGTTCCGGAGGCTCCTCAGCCCTGCTATCCGAGCTGCTCCCCCTCCTCGCCACCCCCTCCCTGCCTGGAAGACAGGTCGGGGGTTTGGCCAGCCGCCGCCGCTGTGCCTGCTTTTCCTTTCTTGGGTTCTAATGGCCTGGGGGAACCCCTCGGGGCCAAGACCAATATCTACAACCTGCAGCCTTTCACTCCTCCCACGCTGCCGAAGCGGGAACCTCAGCAAAGCCAGGTCTTCCGCGTCCGGGCACCCACTGGGTCCTGCGCATGCGCCCACAAGCGGCGCCAATGGGCCTGCGGGCACGGAGCATGCGTGCGAGCCCCGCCCCGCAAACTTCCTTCAAAGGGGAGGAGCGTTTCCAGGGAGCAGGGTGCTTTTCTCCTCTGCATTGGTCCCGGGAACCTGGCGCCGGATTTTGAAAAGAACCAATCCTTTGGAGACACTGGAGCATCATCTTTCTGGAGGAGTTTGGGCCGGTTTTCAAGAGAAAAAAGAAACACGTGATTTCCACGTTTTTTCGTTCCCAGTTTGCATGCCCTGACGTCTGTTATCCCCGCTCATTTCTTAAATCCCGCAACCTTGTTGGTATTTGTCTGGAGCACATTTGTTAGATCATCCATTTGGGTGCACTAGACCAAAGGAAGTGAATGGACAAAAGCAATGAGATAAAAATAAAGAGAATCCAATGAGAGTTCCTGTAGTTAATGAGAAGCACTCGCCTCCATTATGCAAGCACCATTAGTTTCAGTGATATCAGGGAAACTCCTGAAGAACCGTAAGAGAATCAGAATTTCCTTTGTTCTTTCTAGGCTTTATAGAGACTTAACAGTCAAGTCATGATTCAGCTTATGTGAGACCTGGAGTTAAACTTATTTTATTAAATACCTACATAGCAGTTACTGCATACTAGGCAATATTCTAAGAGCTTTAGAAATATTAACTCATTTAATCCTCACCACTTGAAGGACCCTGAGAGAGAGATGGCTACTGTACTGTGTTAATCATACATACCTAGAAAGTACAGGAAATTTTAAAAAAAGAAATTATATTTTGCAGAAATAATTTTACCTACTTCTTCAACTTAGTTGTACTATACTAAACTTGCCAAGCCAAATTGTCATTTTATTCCTCAATGTTTATATGTTCTGTTTATAAAATGGGAGTTTTTAAACCACTTTTAGATAGTTTCCTTTATTTCTAAAATTTTATTATTAGTACAATTGCTTTACAATGTGTTAGTTTCTGCTGTAGAACAAAGTGAATCAGCTATAGTTATACGTATATTTCCTCCCTCTTAGGACTTCCCTGGTGGCACAGTGCATAGGAATCTGCCTGCCAATGCAAGGGACAGGGGTTTGATCCTTGGTCCGGGAAGATCCCACATGCCACAGGGCAAGTAAATCCATGCACCACAACTACTGAGCCCATGCTCCACCACAAGAGAAGCCACTGCGATGAGAATTCCCTGCACCACAACCAGAGAGCAGCTCCTGCTCACCACAACTATAGAAAGCCCTCGTGAAGCAACAAAGTCCCAGCACAACCAAAAATAAATAAATAAATAAAAATAAGTGATAAGAAGATTGCCTCCCTCTTGAGTCCCCCTCTAGGTCATCATAGAGCACCAGCCTGAGTTCCCTGTGTTATACAGCAGCTCCCCACTAGCTATTTTACACATGATAGTGTCCAATATGCTACTGGAGAAGAGTGGAGGAGAGCTACTAATAGCTCCAGAAAGAAAGAAGCGGCTGAGCCAAAGAGGAAGCGACACTCAGTTGTGGATGTGTCTAGTGATAAAAGTAAAATCCAATGCTGCAAAGAACAGTATTGCATAGGAACCTGGAATGTTAGGTCCATGAATTAAGGTGAATTGGATGTGGTCAAGCAGGAGATGGTAAGAATAAACATTGACTTTTTAGTAGGAATTAGTGAGCTAAAATGGATGGGAGTGGGCAAATTTAATTCAGATGATCATTATATCTAGTACTGTGGGCAAGAATCCCGTAGAAGAAATGGAGTGTCCCTCATAATCAACAAAAGAGTCCAAAATGCAGTTCAGTTCAGTTCAGTCACTCAGTCGTGTCCAACTCTTTGCGACCCCATGAATCGCAGCATGCCAGGCCTCCCTGTCCATCACCATCTCCTGGAGTTCACTCAGACTCACTTCCATTGAGTCAGTGACACCATCCAGCCATCTCATCCTCTGTCATCCCCTTCTCCTCCTGCCCCCAATCCCTCCCAGCATCAGAGTCTTTTCCAATGAGTCAACTCTTCACATGGGGTGGCCAAAGTACTGGAGTTTCAGCTTTAGCATCATTCCTTCCAAAGAAATCCCAGGGCTGATTTCCTTCAGAATGGATTCGTTGGATCTCCTTGCAGTCCAAGGGACTCTCAAGAGTCTTCTCCAACACCACAGTTCAAAAGCATCAATTCTTCGGCGCTCAGCTTTCTTCACAGTCCAACTCTCACATCCATACATGACTACTGGAAAAACCATAGCCTTAACTAGACGGACCTTAGTCAGCAAAGTAATGTCTCTGCTTTTGAATATGCTTTCTAGGTTGGTTATAACTTTTCTTCCAAGGAGTAAGCATCTTTTAATTTCATGCAGTACTTGGGTGCAACCTCAAAAATGACAGAATGATTTCGATTTGGTTCCGAGGCAAGCCATTCAACATCACAGTAATTCAAGTCTATGCCCAGAAGCTGAAATTAATCAGTTCTATGAAGACCTAGAAGACTGCCTAGAACTAACACCAAAAAAAAAAAAAAGAGAGAGAGAGATGTTCTATTCAGCATTGGGGATTGTAATGCAAAAGTAGGAAGTCAAGAGATACGTGTAGTAACAGGCAAGATTGGCCTTGAAGAACAAAATGAATCAGGGCAATAGCAAATATTGCTACTGGTCATAGCAAATATTCTTTTTCAACAACACAAGAGATGACTTTACACATAGACATCACCAAATGGTCAATACTAAAATCAAATTGATTACATTCTTTGTAGCTGAAGATGGAGAAGCTGTATACAGTCAGCAAAAACTGACTGTGGCTCAGATAATCAGCTTTTCATAGCAAAATTCAGGCTTAAACTAAAGCAGGGAAAATCATGAGGTACGACTTAAATCATATCCCCTATGAATATGCAGTGGAGGTAATGAATAGATTCAAGGGATTAAATCTAGTTAACAGTGTGCCTGAAGAACTATGAACGGAGGTCCATAATATTGTACAGGAGACAGCGAACAAAACCATCCCAAAGAAAAAGAAAAGCAGGAGGGCAAAGTGGTCATCTGAAGAGGTTTACAAATACGTGAAGAAACAAGAGAAGTGAAATGCAAGGGAGAAAGGGAAAGGTACATCCAACTAAAGGCAGAGTTCGAAAGAACAGCATGGAGAAGGCTTTCTTCCGTGAACAGTGCATAAAAGTAGAATAAAACAACAGAAGGGGAAAGACTAGAGAGCTCTTCAGGAAAACTGGAAATATCAAGTGAACATTTCACCCAAAGATGGGCACAATAAAGGACAGAAATGGTAGAGACCTAATAGATGCCGAAGAGATCAAGAAGAGATGGAAAGAATATACAGAGCTGTCCAAAAAAGATTTTAATGTACTAGATTACTACGATGGTGTAGTCAGTTACCCAGAGCCAGACATTCTGGGGTCAAGTGGGCCTTAGGAAATAAAGCTAGTGGATGCGATGGAATTCCTGTAGAGCTATTCAAAATCCTAAAGGATGATGCCATCAAGGTGTTGCATTCAATATGTGAGCAAATCTGGAAGACCCAGCACTGGCCACAGGACTGGAAAAGGTCAATCCTCATCCCAGTTCCCAAGAAGGGTAATACTAAAGAATGTGCTAACCATTGAACAATTGCACTCATCTCCAATGCTAGTAAGGTCATGCTTAAATCTTGCATGCTGAGCTTCAGCATTATATGAACCAAGAACTTCCAGATGTCCAAGGTGGGTTTAGGAAAGGCAGAGGAACCAGAGATCAGGTTGCCAACATTCGCTGAGTCATAGAGGAAGCCAGGTAATTCCAGAAAAACATATACCTTTGTTTCATTGACTACGCTAAAGCCTTTGACTGTGTGGATCATAACAAACTGTGGAAATCTCTTAAAGAGATGGGAATACCAGGCTATCCTACCTATCTCCTGAGAAACCTGTATGTGGGTCAAGAAGCAACAGTTAGAACCCTGTATGGAACAACTGATTGGTTCAAGATTGAAAAAGGAGGACGACAGAACTGTCTGCTGTCACCCTGTTTGTTTAACCTATACACTGAGCACATCATGAGAAATGCTGGAGTGGATGAGTTACAAGCTGGAATCAAGATAGATTCGAGAAACATCAACAACCTCAGATATGTGTGTGTGTGTGCACGCGCGTGTGCGTGCATGCACGTGTGTGTGTGTTAGTCGCTCAGTCATGTCTGATTCTCTGCAACCCGATAGACTGTAGCCTGCCAGGCTCCTCTGTCCATGGAATTCTCCAGAATATTGGTTTGGGTTGTCATTCCCTCTCCAGGGGATCTTCTCGACCCAGGAATAGAACCCTGGTTTCCTAACTTGCAGGCAGGTATGCAGATGATACCACTCTAATGGCAGAAAGCAGAGAGGAACTAAAGAGCCTCTTGATGAGAGTGAAGGAGGAGAGTGAAAGAACTGGCTTAAAACTAAATATTAAAAAAAACTAAGATCATGGCATCCACCCCCATTACTTCATGGCAAATAAAGGGGGAAAGGTGGAAGTAGTGACAGACTTCCTCTTCTTGGGCTCCAAAATCACTGCAGACGGTGACCGCAGCCATGAAATCAGAAGACAATTGCTTCATGGAAGGAAAGCTATGACAAACCTAGACAGTGTGTTTAAAAGCAGAGACATTACTCAGCTGACAAAGGTCAAGGCGAATATTCATTGGAAGGACTGATGCTCAAGCTGAAGCTCCAAAACTTTGGCCACCTGATGCGAAGACCTGACTCATTGGAAAACACCCTGATGCTGGGAAAGATTGAAGGCAGGAGGAGAAGGGGACAACAAAGGATGAGATGGTTGGATGGCATCACTGATGCAATGGACATGAGTTTGAGCAAACTCCAGGAGATGGTGAAGTACAGGGAAGCCTGGCATTCTGTAGTCCATGGGGTTGCAAATAATTGGAACACCATTGAGCAACTGAACAACAGTGGTCTTCCCAGTGGTCATGTACAGTTATGAGAGCTGGACAGTAAAGAAGACAGAATGCCAAAGAATAGACGCTTTCAAACTTTGGTGCTGGAGAAGACTCCTGAAAGTCCCGTGGACAGCAAGGATATCAGACCTGTCAATCTTAAGGGAAATCAACCCTGAATACTCATTGGAAGGACTGATACTGAAGCTGAAGCTCTAGTGTTTTGGTTATCTGATGCAAACAGCTAACTAATTTCCCAGATGCTGGGAAAGATTGAGGGCACAAGGAGAAGAGGGCATCAGAGGATGCGATGGCCGGATGTATCACCAATCAATGGACATGAATTTGGTCAAACTTTAGGAGATAGTGAGGGATTTGGAGACCTGGTATGCTGCAGTCCATGGGGTCGCAAAGAGTCAGACAGGACTGGGTGACTGAACAGCAACAGTATACATATGTCAGTGCTACTCTTCCAGTTCATCCCACCCTCCCCTTCCCCATTCCACCACGTCCACATGTCCGGTACATCTACATCTCTATTACTGCCCCGCAAATAGGTTAATCTGTATTATTTTTCTAGATTCCGTGTGTGTGTTAAGTCACTTCAGTCATGTCTGACTCTTTGAGACCCTAAGAACTGTAGCCTGCCAGGCTCCTCCATCCATGGGATTTTCCAGGCAAGAATACTAAAGTGGGTTGTCATGCCCTCCTCCAGGGGATCTTCCCATCCCAGGGATAGAACCGGGTCTCTTATGTCTCCTGCATTGGCAGGTAGCTTCTTTACCACTAGCACCACCTGCAAAGCCCCCTAGATTCCATATATATGCATTAATATAAGATATTTGTTTTTCTCTTTCTGACTTCACCTGTATGACAGACTCTAGGTCTATCCACATCACTACAAATGACCTAATTTCATTCCTTTTTATGGCTGAGTAATATTCCATTGTACATATGTACCACATCTTTATCCATTCATCTGTTGATGGACATTTAGGTTGCTTCAATGTCCTGGCTATTGTAAATAATGCTGCAGTGAACATTGGGATGCATGTATCTTTTTGAATTATGGTTTTCTCAGGGTATATGCCCAGTAGTGGGATTGTTGGAACATAGGGTAGTTCTATTTTTAGTTTTTTTAAGGAAGCTCCACACTGTTCTCCATAGTGGACATATCAATTTACATTCCCACAAACAGAGTAGGAGGGTTCCCTTTTCTCCACACTCTCTTAAGCATTTATTGTTTGTAGATTGTTTTTTGATGATGGACATTTGACTGTGTGGATCACAATAAACTGTGGAAAATTCTGAAAGAGATGGGAACACCAGACCACCTGATCTGCCTCTTGAGAAACCTGTATGCAAGTCAGGAAGCAACAGTTAGAACTGGACATGGAACAACAGACTAGTTCCAAATAGGAAAAGGAGTATGTCAAGGCTGTATATTGTCACGCTGCTTATTTAACTTCTATGCAGAGTACATCATGAGAAACGCTGGGCTGGAAGAAGCACAAGCTGGAATCAAGATTGCCAGGAGAAATCTCAATGACCTCAGATATGCAGATGACACTACCCTTATGGCAGAAAGTGAAGAGGAACTAAAAAGCCTCTTGATGAAAGTGAGGGAAGAGAGTGAAAAATTTGGCTTAAAGCTCAACATTCAGAAAACGAAGATCATGGCATCTGGTCCCATCACTTCATGGGAAATAGGGAAACAGTGGAAACAGTGTCAGACTTTATTTTGGGGAGCTCCAAAATCACTGCAGATGGTGATTGCAGCCATGAAATTAAAAGACGCTTACTCCTTGGAAGAAAAGTTATGACCAACCTAGATAGCGTATTCAAAAGCAGAGACATTGCTTTGCCAACAAAAGTCCGTAGAGTCAAGACTATGGTTTTTCCAGTGGTCATGTATGGATGTGAGAGTTGGACTGTGAAGAAAGCTGAGCGCTGAAGAATTGATGCTTTTGAACTGTGGTGGTGGAGAAGACTCTTGAGAGTCCCTTGGACTGCAAGGAGATCCAACCAGTCCATTCTGAAGGAGATCAGTCCTGGGTGTTCATTGGAAGGACTGATGCTGAAGCTGAAACTCCAATACTTTGGCCACCTCATGGGAAGAGTTGACTCATTGGAAAAGACTCTGATGCTGGGAGGGATTGGGGGCAGGAGGAGAAGGGGACGACAGAGGATGAGATGACTGGATGACATCACGGACTCGATGGACACGAGTTTGAGTGAACTCCGGGAGTTGGTGATGGACAGGGAGGCCTGGCGTGCTGCAATTCATGGGGTCACAAAGAGTCAGAATCGACTGAGTGACTGAACTGAACTGAACTGAACTGATTCTGACCAGTGTGAGATGAAAAAATATCAGACACTTCACAAAGTTTTGCATGTCATCCTTGTCCAGAGGCCATGCTAATCTTCTCTTTATTATTCCAATTTGGGATATTTGTGCTGCTGAAGCAAGCACAAGATAGTTTCTTTTAAATTGCCTATATTTTCCTGCCAACTGGATTATAAAAGCAAGCTCTGTTCTTTTTTAATCAATTTATGTTTCTCTTTTTATCTCAGTGTTTCAGCCATACCCCACTCCCCATCAATCTGCTCAAAAAAAATTATAGTACATTTTATTGTTCACAATAGCTACCAAAGAATCATTTATTGACCAAGTACACAGTCCCTAACTCTGAAGAGCCAAACAATTTAAAAGAATCCTTAACTTTCTGGGGCTGAACAATTAGGAGAAATTCAAGGATATGTGAGAAGACAGATGCTGTCTTGACGATCATTTTCAGGTTTTATTCATTATTCATATCATTCTATCTAGTTCCTTTTACTCTTTATGTAAATCTTTTGAAAGGTTTTGGTGTTTGTGGTTTGTGGGCTTGGGATCAACTTGAATCTGTATTGGTCTTGTGATAACTAAAGGCTAACATGTTGCTTTAAAGTTGCCATGACAACGGACAAAATAAAGAACTGATTATGACATGTTTGTGGGACACCTTTCACAGGAAAGAGGCAAGGGGCAGATGGCAGCAGACTGGGACACAGAGAAGAGCACCACAAGGGTCAAGGTATACATCTAAGCAAAACAACAACTCAAGATCATGGCACATGACTGCAGAACAGCAAATATTGATCAGGGAACACAGCCAGGTTGGTATAATAATGTGTGGGTAAAAATGGGAAGTAAAAATAATTTCTTTAAATATTGTGTTTGCCACTATAGTATATAGAAATGTTTGTTTTTGTAGTACTTGTTCCTTTTGACTTTCCAACTTGAGTATGTCCTGTTTCTATTTTTACAGGTTTTAGGTTCCTGTCATATAGCTGAACTTAAGTTAAAGAGAATCCCTCCTTTTTGGTAGTAGCTGGAAACTATTGTTATCTCATGTATTTAATCATTTCATATTCTTAATCCCTTTTCTCAAAACTTTCTCTTAGTTGCTCTTTCCTTGTTTGATTATACCTATTTTCTTAGTGTTATGTACTTTGTTGTAGCTTGGTCACTAAGTCCTGTCCAACTCTTTTGCGACCATTTTAAAAAACTAGATATCAGTAATGTTTAGACATGATGAGATTTGATTTGTCTATTCATTCACTGCATATCCATTAAACCTTATTGCCTGCCAAGAATATTAACAAACTCTTTGAAAAGTAAAATAAGCAGTAGATTGAAAGTAAGAGCTTTTTGTTCTCTGATGTACTCCATATTTTTATCTTATTCAGATGGTTTCGTTTTGACCCTCTGTTCTGTATTTAACCACTGCCTCTGCAGTCACTCTGAGTAAAGGCTCAGTTTTAGCTGCCATCTTTCATAAACTCTCCAGCTTACCCTGAGAAATTCCACAGTGGCTTTCAGGAATTTTGGTACCAGCCCAGATTCTATTGCTACCTAGTTATGTGCCATTAATCTCTCTGGAATTTTATCAACTGTAAAATAGAAAATATTTACCTAATTTACAAGATAGCTGTGAAGGACAAGTTACTTAAACCTGTTTTATTTATAAAATAATTTAATAACTATTTATTGAGTGCTTGCTTGTTCAGAAATAGTGTCCAGAGAAATATCCAGAGGCCCCTGGTCTGTCTTTCCACTTAAATAGAACAGCAGAGGAATCTTGGCTTTGCCACTTAGTAGTTGTAATTTGAGTAATCCCTCTGAGCTTCAGTTTCCTTCTTTGAAAAATGGGCATTGTGATGGTGCCTATCTCACAGAGTTACTGTAAGCATTAAATATGATCACATATTTCAAGGGCTTAGGACAGTACCTGGCACATAATAAATGGCCCCCAAATGGTAGCTATTGTTAACCTGTCTTATATCAGGAATGGAGACTCTAAATCGTCCTCATGTCAGGGATTTAAGTAACCTAATTCTGTCTAATATAATTACACTTTTCTTATTCTATTCTCAGAATGAAGAATGATTATGATCTTTCATGTTTATGACATAAACTTGTCATGAACTGTTTCAAGATAATCCTATTTATTTTAAATTCACCACTGATTAGCTGAACAGGGTTAATGATAGAACCAATTGAGATAAATATGTGAAAACATCTTTTTAAACTGTAAAGTGCTATACCGTGTTATGATTCTTTTAATTAATAACTCCCATTTCAATCGTTTCACTTGCCTTCTCTGCCATTTCTCTATATGGTTCCTAAGATGGGTGGTTTTTCAAAATTATTAGTATGGAGTTAAGAGGTGGTAAAAAAAAAAATTCTAAAAGAGCAGTTCTTACAATGTTAAACGGCAACACTGATTTGAATGGATACTAAATTCAACACACACACACACACACACACACACACACAACTATTAGCGCAATTGGTTTCAATTGTGTTAGGACTTTAACATGACCCTTTGAGAGCGGGTGGTCCTCTCCTCCACCGCCACCCCCAGGCTTTAGTGTTTTGTACATTGCAAAGGTTTAGGTTGTCTTTTGTAACAGGATGGAAAAATTCATGAGAGGTAACAAGCTTGTTGCCTCAGTCATGAGACAATGAGCTAACCCAAACTGAGTATTAGATTTAGGGCAGAAAAGATGGCGCTCCCATACACCTTATTTCCATCCTTTCTTTCCTAAATAATGCTTAAGGAAACCATGCTAGGGTTAACACGGGAGGAGAGGAGGAACAACCAAGGTGAATCCGCACTAGGCAGAGAGAAGAGAGTGCCTGGCTTGCGAAAAAAGGCTCCTTCACTGCGCGTGCGCCCGCTTCACCGCGGACACAGGCGCCCGTAATAATGCTCATTGCTTACGTAGTAAACGTGCGTCAGCGGGCCGGACCCAGGACGCATGCGCAGAAGCGCAGTGCCCAAATGATTCTGCAAGGCAGTGGGTTGCAGTTTTTGTTTTGACGGGAAAGGCTTACCCGGGTTTCCTTGGCTGAGGGAAATAAAGGAGGATTCACGGATTACGATAAATTCCTCATGTTCATTACAGGCTTGGAGGTGGAAGATCTCAGTGTTAGGTGCCCCAAGCTTGGAGTTAGGAGGGTCGGAGCCAGTCCTGTCCCACTTTGTGCCCACTGGTGTTAGGGATGGTAGGGCTGCAAAAGTGAGCACGCACTTGTCTAAGAACTTCTTTCTCTCTCTTCTTTTTCCTCTCTCCCCACATCATCTCCTCACTTAGCTGACTTCTTATGTGAACGGGAGCCAGAAAAACCAGAGAGCTCCAAACTAAGCTTCTGCACGGACAGAGCACGGGAGAAAATGGAACTACAATTGGAGGGGCTGCCGAGTTCAACCACTACAGAAGATAACACTTTGAGGCGATCCAGCAGCGCCCCTTTGATCAGTGGCCTTGGGTGAGCAGGATTGAGATATTGGAGGAGGCCTGCGCGGGCGGGAAAGGGTGGCAAGAGTTGCAAGAAAGTGACTTACAATAGCATTCCCACTTCTTGACTCATCGAGGTTCTGCAGGTATCTCCCTTGCTCCTGGTGACCGGAAGATCCCACTCTCAGCCTGGGGGCGGGGGGAAGGGGGACAGGCTGGCTGTAAGGCAAGGGCACAAATGAAACGTGACGTCCTCTTCTGACAGTTCATCAGGATCCAGGACCCGAAAGCAACAGCTATTTGGTGTGGAGCACGGCTTTCTCTAACTTCACCCCATCTCTTACCCACACCATTGAAGAAATTGTGTACTCCCCACCCTCACCTCCAGATCTGTAATGACTGTAATTTTTGTCATTCTCTCATCTACTTTGTCACCTCTGACCTTCACCTTAGCACACTCAGAGTGGGAATGGTTGGCAAGTAAATAAGCTTGGGCCTTTTTTACAGCTAGTTTTTATTTGAACAAAAAATTTAGCTATGACAGAAAATTGATCTCCTACTTTTGTATTCTCAGTAACCTACGTTGGCCCTACTTAGTTCTTGGCAGGTGAAAGTTTTTTTCTCATATGCATAAAACAGATATGCATATATGGCACATAGACAGATATGCAGTATATTTGTGTTATTAAAATTGTGTGGGAATTCTCGAAGAGGAGCTAATGAGGGAGGAAATGTCTAAAAAGACTCTAGAGATCTGATGATGAAAAAAGGTTTAAAAGATTAACTGATGGTTAACTGTATTTCTTGCATATATCCAAAGATCTGGCCTGACTCAACCTTATTTCTTAAAATAGAATTTTAAAGTGAGATCTTGGATTTCACATCCCAGTATTATAAGTTTTTCTCAGTATTGTAAAAATGTCTGAAAAATGCCTTCACTGCATACATTTTATTAAGTTTGCACCTCACCTTTTGCTGGCATCATCCTACTTGATAGCTGTAATTCACAACTGTTAGATGAGAACTCAGGAGACCAGATCTACCCTCCTTGTTTAATGTATGGGCTAACAGGTCCATCAGTCTCCAAGATGTCATAGTCAGTAATCGATCAGTACTAGGAAGCTGTGGCTCCAGACTCCTAAGCTAGTGCTTTGTCCACTGGCTCAGAGGGTAGATCATCTGCCTGCAGTGTGGGAGACCCGGGTTCGATCCCTGGGTTGGGAAGATCCCCTGGAGAAGGAAATGGTAACCCACTCCAGTATTCTTGCCTGGAGAATCCCATGGACAGAGCAACCTGGTAGGCTACAGTCCACGGGGTCGCAAAGAGTTGGACACAACTGAGCGACTTCACTTCACTTCAGTCAGTATCTAAGCTGACTAATTAAATAAATGCAGCTTTCTGGTCTTTTGAGTTAAGGGAGAGTATGTTCTAACAAAATGAAACACAAACTAAGAGTGACCTGAAAATAATACATTACCTTTTAAAATAGGCAGATAGAAAAATAAGGGGTGGAGACAGCTCTGCATGTTGTACCGAGAAAAAGAACATGCTATAAATTCAGGATTCTACTCTAAATCCTGTTGTGTGAATAAATGAATTGTTATGGGTGCACTCTGCTAGTAGAAGAAAATACTTGAGAATGTTCATTTTATTGAAAAGCTCTATGAAATGAAGAAACAAGTCACAAATATGTAGATGATGGAGAATATATATTTGCAGGAACATGTGGATTCTATTTAATATATTAAGTGCTGGGGTGGGGGGTGAGGGGCAGCTGACCAGGTCCCTTGTCCCAATCCTCAAAGTCCTGGAAATAAAGAGAGTGATCACAGTTATCCCTTCATACTTTACTTTGTTCTGCAAAAGATTGGAAATGTGCATTATATTAGAGCGTGGTTACAGTGTAGAACTCCATAGCTTAAGATCCTGATGCTGGACATGAATTTTTGTACAGAATGGTGAAGGGCAGTTGCATATTTCTCTAGTAGGAATTAAACCGAAAGATAGACCAAGTCCAGGGACTCTTGTCTATCAAGAAGTAGCATAGGAATGATAGATGACATGCCTGAGGTCAAGGAACTGGTCCGAGTGATCTGAGGGCATATTTTGTGCTGTTGTGACAAGCTTAGCATGTAATCAACAAGAAAAATTTAGAGCAGAATTACAGGGAGCCTTAGTTGCATTCCCTGGTGGCTCAGATGGTAAAGCGTCTGCCTGCAGTGCAGGAGACCCGGGTTCGATCCCTGGGTTGGGAAGATCCCCTGGAGAAGGAAATGGCAACCCACTCCAGTACTCTTGCCTGGAAAATTCCATGGACTGAGGAGCCTGGTGGGTTACAGTCCATGGGGTCGCAAAGAGTCAGACATGATTGAGTGACTTCCCTTCACTTTAGTTGCATTCATTTTCTTGCAGATTCTTTTCAGTGGAGTATGTCCACTGCTCACTGCACTTTCTTTTACTTGGCCTCTCATACTCATTGCCTTGCATCTTTCACAGCTCACTAAATATTGTTGCACTTCTTTGAAGCAGTTTTCCAATTTTGTTTGATGTTTCCTATGTATAAAGACTTGTCTCCCTTGCACCAGCATTTGCAGAATTTGTTGTGTAAATGTCAACTCTTCAATACAAACATCACTATTTCTTAAGTTCCTGTACATTTTTGTATTCATCTTGTATTAATAAAAATATCAATGTCAAAAGTTTTGAAGCTCTTGATTCTATCTTTAGCCCCTCAAGGTGGCTGACTTCACTACTGGTGTCAGTGATTTTATTTAAAGGTATTTTTTTCTTCTACTTCTGTGGCCCTTATTAGAGATTAAGTTCTTGGATTTCTGCCAGTGCCTTCCCTCTTTAAATACCACTAGTCTGACCCTGCATTTAAACTGTTAGTGCCTCAATTCTGTTTGAAAGACAAGCTATTGCCTGGGGGCCAAACTGATTGGTTTTGCAAATAAAATTTTATTGTAACATAGCCACATCCCCTTGTTCACTTACTATCTTTGGGCCACTTTTATACTACAGTGGCAGAGTTGAGTAATTGCAGCAAAGATTGTATGGATCACAAAGCCCACAATATTTACTGTCTGGCCCTTGACAGACTTTATCAACCGTCTAGATCCCCTGGAGGAGGGCATGGCAACCCACTCCAGTGTTCTTGCCTGGAGAATCCCATGGACAGAGAAGCCTGGTGGGCTATAGTCCACGGAGTCGCAAAGAGATGGACATGGCTAAAGCGACTGAGTGCAAGCACACTGGTTTTATAAGCTTGTATTAATACAAACCTGGAAGAAGTGGGTTGCCATTATGTACACATTACTATATATAAAATAGATAACCAATAAGGACTTAATGTATAGCACAGAGAACTCTACTCAATACTCTGTAATGCTTGTATGGGAAAAGAATCTACAATAGAGTGTATACATGTATATGCATAACTGATTCACCTAGCTGTACACCTTGAAACTAACACATGAATCAACTATATTCCAATAAAATTTTTTTTAAAGAATTACCTCCCACATGCAAAAGACAGTGGAAATATGCAACCCATTAGTGACCCTCCAACTTCCTAGTAGTAACTGCTAAAATATATTCCTGTTCTCGTAGGGGAAAATGACTGGGAAAGGAAGTAAAAATATACATATACACATATCCTCTCATAAACATTGTTACTGCCTATTATATGCAAATTACTGCACTGCAAAGATGTATCTCAAGGCTCAATAAGCTTTTAATAGGGAAAATGAATACTGAGAAGACTTAAATGTATGGTCGAGTAAGATCTGTGCTTAGAAGGGAAAGAAAGTCCTAGGGTAATTAAAAGAAGGGAGTTAGAAATGACAGGATTGGTGAGGAATACAAGAAAGTTTCTTGGATTAGATGGCACTTAAGATGGGTCCTAACAAATAAGTTGATTGAAAGCAGACTGGAAGAAAGGGGGCCAGGTAACTGAACAGCATTTCAAGAACATGGAATAGGCTTGGAAGTAGGAAAGTATAGGTGTATTCTAGAATGCTGGTCAACTCTGCCTGGATCACTGGCTCCCAAATGTTTACCTACTGACCAGTGCTGATCCCAAGTGACATTCTACCTAATCCATGGTTTTAAAAAGTTAAATACAGCATACTTTCCTGGGCATTACTGTATTTTACTCTGACCTGTATTGTCAGTCCTGCTTTTTTTTTTTTAAATAACAAAATGCCCTTTTATAAATGAAATGATGGTAGTTGATGAGATTTTTTTTAATGACCTTACTTGGCAAGAGAAAATGCAACTGCATGTTTGTGCCAAGATTTTGTTTTGAAATTTTCCTGGTCTGTGAAATCCAAAAGTCTGTGGAGCTAAATTGTGGAGGGCTTTGAAAATTATAGTGTGTGTGCCTAGTTGCTCAGTCGTGTCCGACTCTTTGTGACCTTATAGGCTGTAGCCCGCCAGGCTCCATCTATCAATGGGGATTCTCCAGGCAAGAATACTAGAGTGGGTTGCCATGCCCTCCTCCAGGGCATCTTCCCAATCCAGGGACTGAACCCAGGTCTCCCACATTGCAGGTGGATTCTTAACCGTCTGAGCCACCAGGGAAGCCCAAAAGTTATAGTAAAGAATGTAACTGAATTCAGAAGGCAATGAAGAGAATCACTGAAAGTTGTGAGCAGGAGAGCAAGCTGATTGCAGTAGGAAAAGAACAGAGATGAGCTGACCAATTAGACTATTACAGAGTTGGTGGAAAAGTAAGAATGCTTTGAATTACTTTTTAGCAAGGAACCTGGAAAGCATGATGGACATGAAAAATCATGGGTAAAACCTAAAAGAACTGGCACTTAATTGGATATAGGGAGTGGAAAAGAACATGTTAAAGATAGGTTATTATCATTAGGGAAACCTGGACGAAAGGTACACAAGAACACTCTATATTCTTTTTGCAATTTCTTGTGAGTTTCAAAATAAAAAAAGTTATAATGACATACTTTACTATATTTACTAGGCAATCAACAAGGACTTACTGTATAGCACAAGGAACTCTCATCAATATTCTGTAATAACCTAAATGAGAAAAGAATTTGAAAAAAAGATATATATGTATGTATAACTGAATCACTTTGCTGTATATCTGAAACTAATGCATTGTAAATCAACTAGAGTCCAATATAAAATAAAAATGCTTCTAAAGTTATAACAAAATGAAAACATAAATAGGGAAAGATTTCTTCAGGGTCCCAAGCTCAAATCAGGTCAAGGCTGGCTAAGCAGGCACTTTCAAAGCTGAGGAAACTAGGAACATCTTCAGCAGGCAGTGGTTGCTCAGCTCAGTTCATTGCTGCCATGGGGGAATGTGAGTCAGTGTGGCAAAGTCTTGCAAAATTTCAACAGAAGCCAGAAACCTGGAATCCGAATTCTTTATGTGAAATCTCCATAGTTGTTCCAAGTGTGCACAGTTAATTAAAAAACATTTTTAACACTGGGTAGGCCAAATGAGACATATCTGAAAAGCTCATTTCTATTGACCCTGCTAGTGGCTATCCCTCTCATCCATGTGAATGTTTGGGAGTCCAGAGGAAATTGCTGCTAGCACATAATAGCTTCAATCACAACTTTAAATTGGTTACAGCTTTACACAGAAAATGATGTGTCTCTAAGGCCACAATAATTTATACTTATTCTTGGTAGCATGATTAGAGGTAAAAGGGCATGCTTGAGAATTCCTTACCTTACATGGACACTTGTTTAGGTTCAGTCAACTAAGGATTTGTGTGTGTGTGTGTGTGTGTGTGTGCACGCATGTTTTATTTTCTACAGCTGCACAGCTGTCTCCACAAAGAAGATATTTACATCAATGGCAATGTTGTTTAAGGATTTGAAATCTTATTTCTTTAAAAAAAAGTTTGTAATGAATTTTAAATGACATATGTTTTCCTTTTCTTCTTAGTGATAGTTCACAAGTGTTACGATCTGATTCAATAACAACTCGAAGAAACAGTGCAACATGTATGACACAACACAGTCTGGTAAGAAAATGCTTGTGCTGCTGCTGATAAGTCGCTTCAGTCATGTTTGACTCTGTGAGACCCCATAGACGTCTGCCCACCAGGCTCCCCCGTCCCTGGGATTCTCCAGGCAAGAACACTGGAGTGGGTTGCCATTTCCTTCTCCAGTGCATGAAAGTGAAAAGCGAAAGTGAAGTCACACAGTCATGTCTGACTCTTCACGACCCCATGGACTGTAGCCTACCAGGCTCCTCCATCCATGGGATTTTCCAGGCAAGAGTTCTGGAGTGGGGTGCCATTATCTATTGTTGTTGACCAGTGGTTCTCAAACTTGAGTGTGAATCTGGAAGGCTTGTTAGAACAGATGACTGGCCCTCAACCCCAGAGTTTATGATTCAGGAGTTTTAGGGTGGGGCCTGAGAACTTGCATTTCTAAACAAGTTTCCACTTTGAGAAACATTGTTCTAAACATTAGTGAAGGAAAAATAATCACACTGACTGCAGTTATGATTGGTGCAGCTGCTGCAGCTGCAGGAGAATGAACTTTTAAATCCCACGTGGATTTAACATTGAGGTTTGTTTTTACGTATAAAACCATCTGGCTTCCAGTTTTTAAAAGAACAATCTGATTTTGAGGGGGGAATTTGCAAGTTCTCCTAAGGGTAATTTTCAGGCTTATAGCTTGACTTTATCTCATATTTATCTTGAATTGAAAATATAGTTTGTTTTTCATGGTGTTATAATGCCGTCTCTAAATGATAACTCATCTACTAATTATCCTGTAAACATAGGAAATATGCTTGTACGTCAGTAAGCCAAAGTGAATAAATGTTTCACTCTAGGACTCATTTTGTTGAGGTGAAATTCATATAGCACATAGTTATTTTAAAGTTACAATTCAGGGGCATTTGGTGAATTCACAATGTTATTCAACCACCACCTCTCTTGTCTCAAAAAACACACATCCTTGCCTTATTCCTGATCATAAATGGAAAGCTTTCAGTCTTTCATCATTGAGTATGATATTAGCTAAAGGTTTGGGTAAATGCCCTTTTTCATGTTAGGGAAATCCCTTTCTACTCCTGCTTGCTGAGTCTTTTTTTTTTTTTAATCATCAAAGGATGTTGAATTGTTTCAGAGGCTTTTTCTGCATCTATTCAGATGATTATGTTGTTTTTTCCTCTCCATTCTGTTAATATGATTTACTACTTTGGTTTTCTTTTATTGAACACCTTTGAATTCCTAGGATAGATCCCACTTAGTCTTGGTGTATAATCCTTTTAATGTACTATGGGATTTGGTTTGCTATTATTTTGTTGAGAATTTTTCCACTTACAGTCATAAGGGATATTGGTCCATAGTTTTCTTATAGTATCTTTGCTGACTTTGGTGTTGGGGTAATGCTGATATTATAGAATGTGTTAGGGAATGTTCCTTCTCTTATATTTTTGGCAGAGTTTTATTAAGATTGGTGTTGATTCTTTAAATGTTTGATAGAAATCACCAGTGAAGCCATCTGGCTATAGACTTTTTTGTTGGGAGGTTTTGGAAACAGAGTCTCTCTCTTTACTTGTTAACAGGTCTGTTGAGATTTTATATTTCCTCTTGAGTTAGTTTGGTAATTTGTGTGTTTTTAGAAATTTGTCCATTTCATTTAGATTATCTGCTTTGTTGACATACAATTATTCATGTATTTCCTCTTACATGATTTAATATGATGAAAGCTATAGAACATTTTAATGAAATGCTATAGCTTGGATTCTATTTTAAAATATTGCTTTCTAATCTTAAAACTGAGCACTTTCCTCTTTATAAAATGATATTCAACATTATTACCACAAATGCAATAATAGTATATTGGGGGAAAATTAGAACTGTTCATTAAACAAATCTTTCTTCCTCAATCCATTCTAGCTAGAGTGAAAGTAAAGATGAAATGGAGAGAAATGACGTTGGAGATGTAAACTTGTGAAAAATCTTGTAGGGCCTTAAAAGTCATTTTAAAGATTTTGCACTTTGGGAATTGCCTAGCAGTCCAGTGGTTAGGATTTCACTGCCAGGGCCTGAAATCAAACCCTGGTTAGGGAAACTAAGGTCCCATAAGCCATGCAGTACAGCCGAAAAAAGGAAAGACTTTCCACTTTGTCCTATTTTCAATGGAAACTCATTGAAGAATTCTAAGCCTGCGACTGACCAAATCACAGACCAGTCTAAGTCTGTGATCAAATTTGCACTCCTAAAAAGATTAGCCTGGCTTCAGAGTAGCAAGTAGATTGGAAGAGGACAAAAGTAGATGTAAGAAGATCAGATGGGCAACTGTAATAACTCTGGCAAACAGCTGATAGTAACTTGGACAAATGCAGTGGCTGTGGGAAGATCCATGAGATATTT
This sequence comes from Ovis aries, assembly GCF_016772045.2. NCBI lineage: Eukaryota > Metazoa > Chordata > Mammalia > Artiodactyla > Bovidae > Ovis > Ovis aries. Next base: position 100,229,424 of record NC_056080.1, on the reverse strand, counting down.
GAAAAGTAGGATCAGTTGGTGATAGATTCGATGGAGAGTGGGACACAATGGAGGCAAAGATGATTACTAGCTCTCTGACTTGGGCAATTGATGGGATAGTGGAACTGATGGAAGGGAACATTGGCAGAAGAGTAGATTTAGAAGGGAAGATGAGTTTAGTTTTGGACTTGTTAAGTTTGAGGTTCTCTGATATCTTCAGGTGGAGATGTTATATATACAAGTTTGAAGCTTGGGATAGAGATCTGGGCTAGAGATACATTTAGGATCATTAATAGATCATTATTTGAAGCTATGGGAATGAATGAAATGACCTACGGAGAGAGTATAAGAGAAGAAGAGGAATAGGGAAAAACTTTAAAAATCAATCTCAGAAAGTTCAGTTCAGTTCAGTTCAGTCGCTCAGTCTGACTCTTTGCCACCCCATGGACTGCAGCACGCCAGGCCTCCCTGTCCATCACCAACTCCCAGAGTTCTCTCAAACTAATGTCGGTTGAGTCGGTGATACCATCCAACTACTTCATCTTCTGTCGTCCCCTTCTCCTCCCACCTTCAATCTTTCCCAGCATCAGGGTCTTTTCAAATGAGTCAGTTCTTTGCATCAGAGGGCCAAAGTATTGGAGTTTCAGCTTTAGCTTCAGTCCTTCCAATGAATATTCAGGACCGATCTCCTTTAGGATAGACTGGTTGGATCTCCTTGCAGTCCAAGGGACTCTCAAGAGTCTTCTCCACCACCACAGTTCAAAAGCATCAATTCTTCGGCGCTCAGCTTTCTTCACAGTCCAACTCTCACATCCATACATGACTACTGGAAAACCATAGCCTTGACTAGATGGACCTTTGTTGGTAAATGAATGTCTCTACTTTTTAATATGGTCATAACTTTCCTTCCAAGGAGTAAGTGTCTTTTAATTTCATGGCTGCAATCACCATCTGCAGTGATTTTGGAACCCCCCAAAATAAAGTCTGTCCCTGTTTCCATTGTTTCCCCATCTATTTGCCATGCAGTGATGGGACTAGATGCCATGATCTTAGTTTTCTGAATGTTGAGCTTTAAGCCAACTTTTTCACTCTCCTCTTTCACTTTCATCAAGAGGCTCTTTAGTTCTTCTTTGCTTTCTGCCATAAGGGTGGTGTCATCTGCATATCTGAGGTTATTGATATTTCTCCTGGCAATCTTGATTCCAGCTTGTGCTTCTTCCAGTCCTGCATTTCTCATGATGTACTCTGCATAGAAGTTAAATAAGCAGGGTGACAATATATAGCCTTGACGTACTCCTTTTCCTATTTGGAACCAGTCTGTTATTTCATGTCCAGTTCTAACTGTTGCTTCCTGACCTGCATACAGGTTTCTCAAGAGGCAGGTCAGGTGGTCTGGTATTCCCATCTCTTCCAGAATTTTCCACAGTTTGTTGTCATCCACAGTCAAAGGTTTTGGCATAGTCAATAAAGCAGAAATAAATGTTTGTTTTTTTTTTTTCTGGAACGCTCTTGCTTTTTTGACAATCTCAGAAAAGGCTCCACCAAGTAAGACTATGATGGAATGGTCAGAGAGATGGGAGGAGACTCAGAGGAGAGTAGTACCATGAAAAACCACAGAAAACAAAGTGGTTAGACATGATAAAGACTGAAATGTGTCCTTTGAGTTACCAAAATGGAGCTTATTATGAACTTTAATTTGAAAGAAAGTTCAGTGGAGAAAAGGGTAGAAGAAGCCAGAATGGATTGGGTTAAAATATGACTGAGAGGCAAGGACCCATAAATGGCACTATACATATGAACTTGATTATCTGGGGACAGATTATCCTTTCTGCACCTTAATTTCCTCATCTGTAAAATGGGAATGTAATAGCTTCTGCCTCATAAGTTTGTTGTGATTATATCAATCAGTGTAAAACACTTGGCACAGCAATGATACCTACTAAAAGTGAAAGTTGTCCAACTCTTTGCCGCCCCATGGACTGTAGCCCATCAGGCTCCTCTATCCATGGAATTCTAAAGGCAAGAATACTGCTAAATGCTCATTAAATATGTCTTTTACTAGTAATAGAATCTATGTAGAGAAACTAGGTACCTGGCATTTTTTAAATGCATAATTTTCCTTAGGATTTCTAGGCTCTTAGTTCCCATAAGGTTCAGCTTAATATCATGTATATTTAAAATAAACCATCTTGTACAATGGATTGGGTTTGGCAGAACTGAAGTCATTTTACCTTATTTGATGATGAGAATTTCAAGGCTTATTGGTTTAGCTTGCTGTAACAGCATTATGCATATGCTTTATTTTGTTCCAAGTATTACCTCATTATAAAATTTATGGAGATACATATGTGCCTTCATTATAGATAGGCTGAATTATCTAGGAGAATGAAATGATAATTAGAATGTTCTGGGCAAAAGCAACAAAATTCAACTAGAAGTGACTTAAACAATAAGGGACCTTTATTATACCAAATAACAAGAAGTTTGTGAAAGGAGGTTCTGGGGTTGGTTACTTCAGTGGCTCAGTGATGTCATCAGAGGCCCAGGTTTCTTCCATCTATCCACTCTACCATCCTGAGCAGCCTCACTCACCTTTGTATCTAGTAATTAAACCCAGGGTTCAGAATCACATGTATCAGTTCAGTTCAGTTCAGTTGCTCACTCGTGTCTGACTCTTTGCGACCCCAAGAAACGCAGCACGCCAGGCCTCCCTGTCCATCACCAACTCCCGGAGTTCACTCAGACTCACGTCCATCGAGTCAGTGATGCCATCCAGCCATCTCATCCTCTGTCGTCCCCTTCTCCTCCTGCCCCCAATCCCTCCCAGCATCAGAGTCTTCCAATGAGTCAACTCTTCGCATGAGGTAGCCAAACTATTGGAGTTTCAGCTTTAACATCATTCCTTCCAAAGAAATCCCAGGGCTGATCTCCTTCAGAACGGACTGGTTGGATCTCCTTGCAGTCCAAGGGACTCTCAAGAGTCTCCTCCAATACCACAGTTCAAAAGCATCAATTCTTCGGTGCTCAGCCTTCTTCACAGTCCAACTCTCACATCCATACATGACCACAGGTAAAACCATAGCCGTGACTAGATGGATTTTAGTCGGCAAAGTAATGTCTCTGCTTTTGAATATGCTATCTAGGTTGGTCATAACTTTTCTTCCAAGGAGTAAGCGTCTTTTAATTTCATGGCTGCAGTCACCATCTGCAGCGATTTTGGAGCCCCCCAAAATAGTCTGACACTGTTTCCACTGTTTCCCATCTATTTCCCATGAAGTGATGGGACCAGATGCCATGATCTTAGTTTTCTGAATGTTGAGCTTTAAGCCAACTTTTTCACTCTCCACTTTCACTTTCATCAAGAGGCTTTTTAGTTCCTCTTCTCTTTCTGCCTTAAGGGTGGTGTCATCTGCATATCTGAGGTTATTGATATTTCTCCTGGCAATCTTGATTCCAGCTTGTGTTTCTTCCAGTCCAGTGTTTCTCATGATGTACTCTGCATATAAGTTAAATCAGCAGGGTGTATAACATAATCTATGTATTTACATAAGTCAAGAAGGATATATATCAATCTATTATTAGTAGTTATCTCTGGAGCATGGAATTACGGGAAAATGTTTACTTCTGCCTTATGTGTTTCTATACTATTTGAATTTTTTCACAGAGCATCAACAATAGAGATGTTTTCATTTCTAGCTAATATATCACATTGCAAAATAGAAAAATCATTCTTGATACAAATATTGTTTTGAAAATATAATTGTCCCTTGGTACCTTGGTATATCCATGGGGGATTGATTCCATGATGCAGATGATACCAAAATCTGAGTATGTTCCAGTCCCATAGCCTGCCCTCCATATCCAAGGGTTTGAATCCTCAGATTCAACCAGCCACAGGTTGTGTATTGTTTGCAATCTGTGGTTGTTTGGACCCATGAGTGGGAACCCTCAGGGCCAGCTGTATATTTATTGAAAAAAAAATCCATGTATAAATCGATGTGTGCAGTTCAAACCTATGTTGTTCAAGGGTCAAATGTACTTAAAAAGTGTTACTGAATGCATGAACCTTAAGTTTAAGGATCATGTCTCATAGTAGACTGTCCCTAAATTTGATGCTGCAGGAATCTAGAGTATTCAAATTCCCAGAGAAGAGATTGGAATAGTGTTTGCCAGGGGCATGAGGGCGGTGTTCTTTCATGAGTCTATAGAGTCTCATGTTTGCAAGATGAAAAGGATTCTAGAGATTTGTTACATAACAACACAAATTACTTATTTAACAGTACTAATTGTACTGAGCTGTACAATTAAAAAATGGTAAATATAAGATGGTAAATTTTATGTATCAGTTCAGTTCAGTTCAGTCACTCAGTCGTGTCTGACTCTTTGTGACACCATGAATCACAGCACGCCAGGCCTCCTTGTACATCACCAACTCCCGGAGTTCACTCAAACTCATGTCCATCGAGTCGGTGATGCCATCCAGCCATCTCATCCTCTGTCATCCCCTTCTCCTCCTGCCCCCAATCCCTCCCAGCATCAGAGTCTTTTCCAATGAGTCAGCTCTTTGCATGAGGTGGCCAAAGTACTGGAGTTTCAGCTTCAGCATCAGTCCTTCCAATGAACACCCAGGACTGATCTCCTTTAGGATAGACTGGTTGTATCTCCTTGCAGTCCAAGGGACTCTCAAGAGTCTTCTCCACCACCACAGTTCAAAAGCATCAATTCTTCGGCACTCAGCCTTCTTCACAGTCCAGCTCTCACATCCATACATGACCACAGGAAAAACCGTTGCCTTGACTAGATGGACCTTTGTTGGCAAATGAATATACTATCTGCTTTTGAATATGCTATCTAGGTTGGTCATAACTTTCCTTCCAAGGAGTAAGTGTCTTTTAATTTCATGGCTGCAATCACCATCTGCAGTGATTTTGGAGCCCCCAAAAATAAAATCTGACACTATTTCCCCATCTATCTGCCATGAATTGATGGGACCATATCCCATGATCTTAGTTTTGTGAATGTTGATCTTTAAGCCAACTTTTTCACTCTCTTCTTTCACTTTCATCAAGAGGCTTTTAGTTCCTCTTCACTTTCTGCCATAAGGGTGGTGTCATCTGCATATCTGAGGTTATTGATATTTCTCCTGGCAATCTTGATTCCAGCTTGTGCTTCTTCCAGTCCAGTGTTTCTCATGATGTACTCTGCATATAAGTTAAATAAGCAGGGTGACAATATACAGCCTTGACGTACTCCTTTTCCTATTTGGAACCAGTCTGTTGTTGCATGTCCAGTTCTAACTGTTGCTTCCTGACCTGTATATAGGTTTCTCAGGAGGGTGGTCAGGTGGTCTGGTATTCCCATCTCTTTCAGAATTTTCCACAGTTTATTGTGATCCACACAGTCAAAGGCTTTGGCATAGTCAACAAAGCAGAAATAGATGTTTTTCTGGAAACTCTCTTGCTTTTTTGATGATTCAGTGGATGTTGGCAATTAGATCTCTGGTTCCTCTGCCTTTTCTAAAACCAGCTTGAACATCTGGAAGTTCATGGTTCATGCACTGTTGAAGCCTGGCTTGGACAATTTTGAGCATTACTTTACTAGCATGTGAGATGAGTGCAATTGTGCCGTAGTTTGAGCATTCTTTGGCATTGCCTTTCTTTGGGATTGGAATGAAAACTGACCTTTTCCAGTCCTATGGCCACTGCTGAGTTTTCCAAATTTGCTGGCATATTGAGTACAGCACTTTCACAGCATCATCTTTCAGGATTTGAAATAGCTCAACTGGAATTCCATCACCTCCACTAGCTTTATTCATAGTGATGCTTTCTAAGGCCCACTTGACTTTGCATTCCAGAATGTCTCTCTCTAGGTGAGTGATCACACCATTGTGATTATCTTGGTCGTGAATATCTTTTTTGTACAGTTCTGTGTATTCTTGCCACCTCTTCTTAATATCTTCTGCCTCTGTTAGGTCCATACCATTTCTGTCCTTTATTGACCCCATCTTTGCATGAAATGTTCCCTTGGTATCTCTAATTTTCTGGAGGTGATCTCTAGTCTTTCCCATTCTGTTGTTTTCCTCTATTTCTTTGCATTGATGGCTGAGGAAGGCTTTCTTATCTCTCCTTGCTATTCTTTGGAACTCTGCATTCAGATGCTCATATCTTTCCTTTTCTCCTTTGCTTTTTGCTCCTCTTCTTTTCACAGCTATTTGTAAGGCCTCCTCAGACAGCCATTTTGCTTTTTTTTTTTTTTTTTGCATTTCTTTTCCATGGGGATGGTCTTGATCCCTGTCTCCTGTATGATGTCATGAACCTCCATCCATAGTTCATCAGGCACTCTGTGTATCAGATCTAGTCCCTTAAATCTATTTCTCACTTCCACTGTATAATTATAAGGGATTTGATTTAGGTCATACCTGAATAATGTGGTTTTCCCCACTTTCTTCAATTTAAGTCTGAATTTGGCAATAAGGAGTTCATGATCTGAGCCACAGTCAGCTCCCAGTCTTGTTTTTGCTGACTGTATAGAGCTTCTCCATCTTTGACTGCAAAGAATATAATCAATCTGATTTCGGTGTTGACCATCTGGTGATGTCCATGTGTAGAGTCTTCTCTTGTGTTGTTGGAAGAGGGTGTTTGCTATGACCAGTGTGTTCTCTTGGCAAAACTCTATTAGCCTTTGCCCTGTTTCATTCCATATACCAAGGCCAAATTTTCCTGTTACTCCAGGCGTTTCTTGACTTCCTATTTTTGCATTCCAGTCCCCTATAATGAAAAGGACTGGATGTGACTGGTGATAGAAGCAAGGTCCGATGCTGTAAACAGCACTATTGCATAGGAACCTGGAATGTCAGGTCCATGAATCAAAGCAAATTGGAAGTGGTCAAACAGGAGATGGCAAGAGTGAATGTCAACATTCTAGGAATCAGTGAAGTAAAATGGACTGGAATGGGTGAATTTAACTCAGATGACCATTATATCTACTACTGTGGGCAGGAATCCCTTAGAAGAAATGGAGTAGCCATCATGGTCAACAAAAGAGTCCGAAATGCAGTATTTGGATGCAATCTCAAAAATGACAGAATGATCTCTGTTGGTTTCCAAGGCAAACCATTCAATATCTTGGTAATCCAAGCCTATGCCCCAACCAGTAACGCTGAAGAGGCTGAAGTTGAACGGTTCTATGAAGACCTACAAGACCTTTTAGAACTAACACCCAATTTTATGTATATTTTACCACAATTAAAAAAGTTAACTGGCACTGATTTTAATGTATTAAAATGTAGGCAGAACAGTGTTTTAGAAAAAAATGTGGTGATTGAGGGCATTTATAATCATCTCTCTCTCTCTCTAGTCGTTAAGTCGTGTCCAACTCTTGTGACCCCATGTACCGTAGCCTGCCAGGCTGCTCTGTCCATGGGATTCTCCAGGCAAGAATATTGGACTGAGTTGCCATTTCCTTCTCCAGGGGATCTTCCCAACCCAGGGATCGAACCCAGGTTTCCTGCATTGCAGGCAGATTCTTTTCTGACTAAGCTATAAGGGAAGCCCTGAGCTATAAAGAATTATGGGTGCCATTTAACACACAAATAGAGATGTGTATGTACAAAGCTTGTAAAAATCTGCTATCTCACAATTATTTTCTTAATTAAGCTCAAATTTTTCTTCACCACTGTCAGGAAATCACTCCACCCCACCCCACTTTTTCTTTTCTTGGCCACACTACACAGCATGCAGGATCTTAGTTCCCTGATCAGGGATCAGACCTGTGCCCCCTGCGTTGGGAGCAGGGAGTCTTAATCACTGGACCACAGGGAAGCCCCACTCCACCCCACTTCTGATGAGCAGTAATGGAGGTCCTCTTCTGCTTATGGAGACTATGTCTTCCCCCGAATTACCCCTTTGCTGTATCCCGTGAAACCTCTGAGGTTGGCATGCCTGTTTCCAACTCTTCCACTAGGAATTCTCTTCCTGGAAACTCTGTTAAACTTGATGCAGCTCTGTCTTCTCCATCTCCACCTCCCCCTACTCCAGCAGAAGCAGGAAAAGTTTTTCATCTTCCTGTCGGGAACAGTTGGACTTTACCTGAGCAATTTGTCTCTTTTAATTTTATGGCTACCAATGCTTGTTTACCTGATTTGGTTTTGCTTTACACATTGGCAACTATGAACACTAAATCTAATTTATGGCCCATGTGGTAGTGAGTGTGTAATACATTCCTTACCCTGCTTTATGCTCTGTCCTTCTAGCCTACATTCAGTTCATGTTCAATATCTTCATAACCCATTTTAAATTGTTTGGAGAACCAGGCAGAGGCATTCATAAACATAGCACATAACCCTTGTTCAGAATTTTCTAAGTGCTTTATCTCTAGTAACTACAGTAAGAAATAGGTTAAAATTAGCAAACCTAGGAATGTTAAGCATTTTTAAAATTTCGTCTCTTTACAATATTAGTTTTCTGTGGTTTCTCTTAAATGGAACTAAGCATGATATTTCCTCCTATCTTAATTCCTTCACTAGAGATAACACTTGGGAATCAGCTTCACCCTGCACCCTCCCAGGCCCCTGCTCCCACTCCTACCCTCCCTGCCCTGTGACACCATTCCTGGTGCTGGTACTCTTGCTTCCTCCCAAGGACTTTTTCCCCCTAAAGTGTGAGAGAATGACACAATGGGAAATGTATTAGTACACGAAAGATACCAGTGACATTTATTGACATCTCAGGAAACTATTTTAAAACTAAGTTTCATATAGAAAAATGACCTGAAGCAACTCCCTTGCATATACCACCTTTATACTTAACCTTTGGGAGAACTCTCTTGTAAATGCCTTTTCTACAATTAATTTTCCAAGTTATTACTTAAAGACCAACCGAGTCCAATATTTGATCCATATTTTGTTCAATTTAAAAGTTTTATTGTGGCTTATAATTATCTAGCTCAGCTCAGTTTCAAACCCTACCTTCCACAGACATTTCACACTGTATCCTTACTGATGGCATCAATTTCAGTCAGGCAATCTTCTCAGGATTTCCTGGATAAAGTTTTTCCCATTAGGAAATTCTGAGCCTTTGTCTGAAGCTAAACCAATTCCTTCCTGTCTTTTCTGTTCAGTTCAGTCACTCAGTCATGTCCATCTCTTTGCAACCCCATGGACTGCAGCATGCCAGGCTTCCCTGTCCATCACCAACCCCCAGAGCTTGCTCAAACTTATGTCCATCGAGTCGGTGATGCCATCCAGCCATCTCATCCTCTGTCGTCCCCTTCTCCTCCTGCCTTCAATCTTTCCCAGCATCAGGGTCTTTTCCAACGAGTCAGTTCTTCACACCAGGGGGCCAAAGTGTTGGAGCTTCAGCTTCAGCATCAGTCCTTCCAATGCATATTAAGGACTGATTTCCTTTAGGACTGACTGGTTTGATCTCCTTGCAGTCCAAGGAACTCTCAAGAGTCTTCTCCAATACCACAGTTCAAAAGCATCAATTCTTCAGCACTCAGCTTTCTTTATGGTCCAACTCTCACATCCATACATGACTACTGGAAAAACCATGGCTTTAACTAGATGGACCTTTGTTAGCAAAGTAATGTCTCTGCTTTTTAATATTCTGTCTAGGTTTGTCATGGGCTTCCCTGATAGCTCAGTTGGTAAAGAATTCACCTGCAATGTGGGAAACCTGGGTTCAGTCCCTGGGTTGGGAAGATCCCCTGGAGAAGGGAAAGGCTACCCACTTCAGTATTTTGCCTAGAGAATTCCATGGACTGTATAGCTCATGGGGTCGCAAAGAGTTGGACACAACTGACCGACTTTCACTTCACAGGTTTGTCATAACTTTTCTTCCAAGGAGCAAGCATCTTTTAATTTTATGGCTGCAGTCACCATCTGCAGTGATTTTGGAGCCCAAGAAAGTAGTCTGTTACAGTTTCCTTTGCTTCCTCATCTATTTGTCATGAAGTGATGGGACCAGATGCCATGATCTTAGTTTTCTGAATGTTGAGTTTTAAGCCAGCTTTTTCACTCTCCTCTTTCACTTTCATCAGGAGGCTCTTTAGTTCCTCTTTGCTTTTTTGCCATAAGGATGGTGTCACCTGCATATCTGAGGTTATTGATATTTCTCCTGGCAATCTTGATTCTAGCTTATGTTTCATCCAGCCTGGCATTTCACACGATGTACCCTGTATGTACGTTAAATAAGCAGGGTGACCATATATAGCTTTGATGTGTACTCCTTTAGATATCAGTTAAAAATAATTACTTCCAGGAAGTCTTTCATAATTAGAAGAGTTTGCCACACCATGCAATTCTCTTCTTTTGTTTTGTTTTCAATAGCAATCATTTATCATTTAGATAAAGCCCCATCTTGTACATAGAATGTATTATATATTTAAGTTCAAATAATCATGTCTTTTCAATTAGATAGTAAATCTTATAAACCTAGTGTTGCACCTTCTATATTGTGAACTTTCTGGGCATTTGAATGATGATGATATGAGCATCAGTAGCATGAATTAAACTTGTTAAAATTCTGCTTGTTTAAAGATATGTACGTGTGTGGAAATAAATATGAGAACTTTTTAAAGGTAAAACTAATTTTTTTTAAGATTTGGTGCGTGTTACTGCACAACTTCTCAATGATTAATGCTAATATTGGGGCACATTGGGAGAGAATATCCAAAACTCTTTATTGGATAAATCACAGTGTTTTCTACTTGCTTTGGAAAATAGATTACTTTTATAATATCCCTTAAGAGTTGGCATACAGTTAAAAAAAAAAAAAACATTTATTTGGTTGCGTCCAGTTGTGACACATGATCTCTCATCACGGTCCATGGAAATATGCACAGACTCTCTAATTGTGGCATGCAGGCTCCAAAGTGACATGTGGGATCTTAGTTCTCCAACCAGGGAATGAACCCATGTCCCCCTGCATTGCAAGGAAGATTCTCAACCACTGGACCAAGGAAATCCGGGCATACAATTTTTAAAAAACTATCAGTAATATCTAATGTTGGAGAAGTACAAAGAAATCAAGATTTTCATAACACTGCTGGAAAGTGAATTTGTATGAGCTTTCTGGAGGGTAGTTCAGCAATGGGTATCAACAGCCTTGTGATCCAGAAATTCCAACTCTATGAATTTATCCTAAAGAATTCATTAAGGATACACGTAAAGATTGTTATCATAGCATTATTTATATGTGGCAACAGTATGAATGTCCTGCAATAGGGAACAGATTAAATAAATGACCTTCCTTATCTGTGTTTGAGTCCCAGTTTGAGCAATTATTAGCTATATTACTAGGCAAGTTGCTTAATTTCTCTGGCCTTCAGTTTTCTAAATTTAAAATGGTGACAATAGGGAATTCCCTGACAGTCCAGTGGATAGAGCTCTGTACTTCCTCTGCAGGGGGCATAGGTTTAATCCCTGGTCAGGGAACTAAGATCCTATAAGCCACAGAGTATGGCCAATAAAAAAAATGGGGACAGTGGAACAATAATAATATCTATATCATAGAGTTGTGAGAATTGAGTAGTCTACAATATGTCTGGCACATAAATAGGTGCTTCTTATTATGGTACTTCTATAATAATGGTGTTGCAGGTGAATTTTAACATGGAAAGCCTTTAAAAATGATGTTGCAGATAAATTTTAACATGGAAAGATACTTGGAATATATTTGGGTTTTGTTTTGCTTCTGTTTACCATGCAGTACAAAAGAGGCAAACAAAGTGTTTTATATCATAGATTTTACTTCTGACTCCTTTGAATGTTCATTTCTTTGACTAAAAGGAGAGACTTGCTTGGAAAACCAGGAGTGCTTAGGCAGGGTGGGGGGAAAAGTGCTAACGTCATCCTCACAGGGGGATTGTTAATAGCAAACTGATTTTGTAGAACTGTCAGCTGGAAGCACAGACAGCCCACTTCTGGACACTTGTTCCATGTCAGGCGTCACCCCTACAACTCAGGCAAAGCAACACTTCCTGGTAGTCACTCTTGCTATCCTCCTGAATGTTATAGTACAGGGCCCCACCGCACTTTCCCTTAAATTCAGACCCAGTTTTTAATGTGTCCCCTTCCTTCACTGCAGGATACCATGATTCTAAGTAGGACCTTATCGTGAGTTCCCTTGCCCTTCATGGAGTTGTACAGTCAGTCAGCAAAACACAAAGGCTTCTTGTTTAAATATACTGGACCAGATTCAGGAAAGCGTTTTCCTTTGACCTCCTTCTTGATCATAAGGGCTTTAGCTCTTGTACCTTTCAAATACTTTCTGGAGGTGACACTTGATACTGATCTACTTGGGGACATCAGTTCCTTTCCTGCTCATTCCTGCATTATAGAGATCTCAGTTATCTTGGGCCAATCAGTTCATAGTCAATGACAGAGCCATCCTCTGCTCTTCTACCCTTTTCAAGGGCAACAGTCAGCTTGCAGAAGTTGCCAGATGTATCAGAAATAATGTCATTCTCCAGAGCAGTCTTATACATTTCCTTGTAGACTGTTTATTTGCTGCAGCTCTTGTACATTTCCTTGTAGACTTTTTTTTGCTCCAGCTCCTGGTTGGTCCTTGAGGAGGAGATTTCAATGAGAGTTTTCATCAGTCACCAGGCCCTTCACAGAGGAGCCATTGAGCTTGGAATCCTTGTACTGAGCAGGTGTTTTCAGAAGGCCCCAAATCACCTTCTCCAGGTGGCTGGACAAGTCTGACTTCACTGCTGATGCAAGTCCCTTTTTGGTCCTTTTCTGACAGGCAAAAGTAATATGCCTCTGTTCCTTGCTGTAGATGGTCAAATTGTTGATGATCCATTTCAGTGTTCAGAACATCCCACTCAGCATCAAAGTTGGTATATGCTTTGACTAACATGTATGCATTTGAGGGTGTATAGTGGTCACCTTCTAAATTGCACTTACACAGAATTTAATGAACAGTAGACATTTTGATAGAACCCGGACCAGGAGCTAAGAGCTCAGGTGCTCCAGATGCAGAAAATAATAAGAAAAAAAGCTGATTTCAGAACTATCTTAAGCAAAATATAATTGGTGAGGTAGGGCAGGAAGAGAAGGGGGTGACAGAAGATGAGATGGGTGGATGGCATCCTTGAGTCAATGGATATGAGTTTGAGCAAGCTCTGGAAGTTGGCGATGGACAGGGAAGCCTGTCATGCTGTCCCATGAGGTCCCAAAGAGTCAGACACAACTGAGCGACTGAACAATATCTCCTTTAAAGTCATAAGATAAATTTTAAAACCTGATAAAAATTCAGACTATCTGCTTCATAAGAACACTTGTTTATCGAACACACATTTTCTGAGTACTCATTCTTTTCCCCCATCCCACCAGCAACCTGCTCCTCTTATTGCCTTTCTTGGCCACTATCTATCTATAGTTTCAGCTGGAACTCTCAGGCCAGTCTTTAGTTCCTTTTGCTTTCTTATCATTTCTCCAATCTGCCTCCTTATCTTTATCCCTCTGTTTCGGTCAAACCCTTGTTATCTTTTGCCTGGTCCATGACCCTGCTTCTAGTCCCTTTTCCCTCCACCGTCAATTTGTTCTGCATTCACTGCTAGGGTTGACTTTCTAAAACAGATATGATCTCCTTGTCTAAAATACCCTTGAGGTTTAAGAACTCAGAGAGACCTATTCTTTAGGTTTTCTATTGGGCTCAAAGGCTAAAGTCCAAAAACAACAACCTGGATTCAACCAAATTTCTCCCTCAAGTTTACCTCCTGTCATGCTCTACCATATGCCAAGTTTCAGCCACCCTGAGCCTCTCTGTTTCCCAAACATGCCTCTCTGCCTGAGCATCTCTTTCCACTCCCAGAAATAGCCTCCTTTCTCTTCTCTATCTAATGAATTCCTGCGCTCTTCTGTGAAGCCAGCCCCAACACCCTAGGCAGAATTATTTTCTTTGTCCTTTGAACTCCTACGAATCCTAACTTGTCCTGGAACTTACCTGTGGCCTAGTTCTCCCAACCTAGACTTTGAATTTTTCAAAGACAGGAAAATGTCTTATTAATCTTTGGATCCTCAGGGCCTAGTACAGGGCTTTCGCATATGGTAGATGCTCATTAAACATGTTTAAATGCACAATTCAATGTGATCTTAAGATATAATGTGAATGAATGATATGTTATATTCATTATCTAGCATCATCTAGCATTTCAAGAGCCAATCAGGCTACAGATAGAATGGATAAATGAATTCTAAACATAATTCTCAAGCCTTATTTTCACACAGTTTACATCTCTCTATTCTTTCATCTCCCTCTTGTATGGTTCTTCATAAGCTTTGAGAAAAGACCAAAAAGGAGAAAATAGTCCTGCAAAAGACAAAGGGCCAAGACCAGCAGTCTCCAAACTTTTTGGCACCAGGGACCGATTTCGTGGAAACAATTTTTCCATAGACATGGGTGGGGGTGATGGAGTGGGGTGTGAATGGTTCAGGCTGTAATGCAAGAGATGGGGAGTAGAAGATGAAGCTTCACTCACACACCTCCTGCTGTGCAGCCCACTTCCTAAAGGGCTACAGACCACTATAGGTTGGGGACCCCTGGCCCAGACAAGTATCCGAACAAGCAAGAGTAAAATGTGCTGAATTCCTTGAACGTGATTACCCTTCAGTTCAGTTCAGTTCAGTTGCTCAGTCATGTCCGACTCTTTGCGACCCCATGAATTACAGCACGCCAGGCCTCCCTGTCCATCACCAACTCCCGGAGTCCACTCAGACTCATGTCCATTGAGTCGGTGATGCCATCCAGCCATCTCATCCTCTGTCGTCCCCTTCTCCTCCTGCCCTCAATCCCTCCCAGCATCAGGGTCTTTTCCAGTGAGTCAACTCTTCACATGAGGTGGCCAAAGTATTGGAGTTTCAGCTTCAGCATCAGTCCTTCCAATGAACACCCAGGACTGATCTCTTTTAGGATGGACTGGTTGGATCTCCTTACAGTCCAAGGGACTCTCAAGAGTCTTCTCCAACACCACAGTTCAAAAGCATCGATTCTTTGGTGCTCAGCTTTCTTCACAGTCCAACTCTCACATCCATACATGACCACTGGAAAAACTGTTGCCTTGACTAGATGGACCTTTGTTGGCAAAGTAATATCTCTGCTTTTGAATATGCTATCTAGGTTGGTCATAACTTTCCTTCCAAGGAGTAAGCGTCTTTTAATTTCATGGCTGCAATCACCATCTGCAGTGATTTTTGAGCCCCAAAAAATAAAGTCTGGCACTGTTTCCCCTGTTTCCCATCTATTTCCCATGAAGTGATGGGACCAGATGCCATGATCTTCGTTTTCTGAATGTTGAGTTTTAAGCCAGCTTTTTCACTCTCCTCTTTCACTGTCATCAAGAGGCTTTTTAGTTCTTCTTCACTTTCTGCCATAAGGGTGGTGTCATCTGTATATCTGAGGTTATTGATATTTCTCCTGGCAATCTTGATTCCAGTTTGTGCTTCTTCCAGTCCAGCGTTTCTCATGATGTACTCTGCATATAAGTTAAATAAGCAGGGTGACAATATACAGCCTTGATGTACTCCTTTTCCTATTTGGAACCAGTCTGTTGTTGCATGTCCAGTTCTAACTGTTGCTTCCTGACCTGCATGTAGGTTTCTCAGGAGGCAGGTTGGGTGGTCTGGTATTCCCATCTCTTTCAGAATTTTCCACAGTTTATTGTGATCCACACAGTCAAAGGCTTTGGCATAGTCAATAAAGCAGAAATAGATGTTTTTCTGGAACTCTCTTGCTTTCTCGATGATCCAGCAGATGTTGGCAATTTGATCTCTGGTTCCTCTGCCTTTTCTAAAACCAGCTTGAACATCAGGAAGTTCACGGTAAACATATTGCTGAAGCCTGGCTTGGAGAATTTTGAGCATTACTTTACTAGCATGTGAGATGAGTGCAATTGTGCGGTAGTTTGAGCATTCTTTGGCATTGCCTTTCTTTGGGATTGGAATGAAAACTGACCTTTTCCAGTCCTGTGGCCACTGCTGAGTTTTCCAAATTTGCTGGCATATTGAGTACAGCACTTTCACAGAATCATCTTTTAGGATTTGAAATAGCTCAACTGGAATTCCATCACCTCCACTAGCTTTGTTCATAGTGATGCTTTCTAAGGCCCACTTGACTTCACATTCCAGCATGTCTGGCTCTAGGTGAGTGATTGCCCTTAATCATTCTTTATTATGAAAGTTCAGTTTCCCCAGCTAGATTCCAAGATATTTGGAGTTATTTTGTTTCTTTCTTTATTATGCTTATTAAGTCACTGTTGTTGTTGTTTAGTTGCTAAGTCATGTCTGACTCTTGGGCTTCCCTGGTGGCTCAGCAGGTAAAGAATGGCCTGCAAAGCAGGAGACACAGCAGATGTGGGTTCAATCCCTGGGTTGGGAAGATCCCCTGGAGGAGGGCATGGAAACTCATTCCAGTATTCTTGCCTGGAAAATCCCATGGACAGAGGAGCCTGGCAGGCTTTAAGAATACTGGACTGGGTTGCCATTTCCTTCTCCAGGGGATCTTCCTGACTCAGGGATCAAACCTGTGTCTCCTGCATTGCAGGCGGATTCTTCACCACTGAGCCACCAGGGAAGCTCATGCTTATTAAATTAGCTACTGATTTAATGACCATTTCAATTTTTTCTGGGTAATGCCTATCACTAAGTTTTGATAATGAGCTAAAACTGGCAAGGAAAAATGAAGTGATTTTAAGATCTTCGAGCCTTGAGAAGGGAAAGCTAGAGATAAATGTTCTATTGATGTTCTCCTGCCCTGTATTTATGTTAATTGTTATTTTGTTCTGTTATGATATATAGAGATTTTCAATTAGTATAATTTCAGATGATTCAATTGGACTTTTTATTTTTTAAATCTTTAAATTTAATTAGTGCTATTGATAGCATGCATCAGGCACTCAAGAAATACTTTAGGCCATTCAACATTGGCTTAATGTTTAGAAATAATCAGAAACATTAAAGAAAACTTGACTTTTATCTTTAAAATTTCAGTTTGTGCCATCTTCTCCCGGTCATGCTTCCATCAGTCACCTCCATCAAATTAAACAGGTAGGAAGTTTTGAAAAGCTGACAGCTGTTCATTAAAAAAAGTAAATTTTGTTTTTCTTTTAAAAATACCTATGGTCAAATAATTCTAAGTGAGGTCACAAGTGATTAAATTTTTAATTCCATGAATGGTTATTTTTAAAAAAGCAAAAACATCAGAATCCAAAACAACTAAGGATACCTCTATTTGTTTGGGTTATTAACTATTTTAACAAATTGATAGTTTCCTGAAATACTGCATACTCTTTTACCTTGAATCTAGCTTCTTCAAGGGATCTCAAAGATGGTGAATGCTATATATGGAAATTAATTTTCAAGTTCATAATAGTCATAGTTTATCATAGTTTTCTTAATCCCAGATACAGAAATTTTTTGACACATTTAATGATCTTTATGCTATCATTTTGTGTTCACTTCTCAGTGATCTGAGTTCAGGGACACATTCTATCTGTCTTATGTTGTATGTGTGTGTGTCTAATAGTAAAAGCGTAATACAGAATTAAATCTTTGATTTTTCCAAGGCTTAGCCACAGAATTAAAAAGATTAAATCACCATTCCTCCAGGAGTGGTGGGATTTTTTTTTCACCCAACTACAAGCAAACTTTTGTTCAAGTAGGGGAGCTTAACTGTTATTAAGCACTTATTATTCACTTAGCACTATAATAGGTCCCATCTGTGGGCTCATTTCATCCTACAAGAAACTTACAAGGTCAGAAACCAAAGATGTTCAGCATTAACAAATATCAAGCCAAGACTTAGCCCCAAATTACTGAATTCTTTTACAGCTACTCTCACCAAGTTCCAGTGGCACAAAACCCAGACTGTCCTGTAACCCTAGGTTTTATTTCTCCAGCTCCTGCTTCCTCTCCCTCTCTCTCCCGCACCATGGCTTCCCTAGGCCCCACTTATCATCCACTAGCAAGAAAGTATGGTTTAAAGGATTCTTTTACCTTTTAATGAGTAAGATATTCTTTTGCTGTTTGTCTTTATGAGTATGTAGCCATTTAAGACATTCTTAATGAAAGAACCTAAAGCTAGTAGCTAAAGTGACCTCTGGTTTATTTGTGCAGTTTTCTTTTCTTCCCCTAAATTAGACCAGATATTTTTAAATTGATTATATATTTCTATCTGATTATGAAGTTTGAAAATCAGGACTAATTTAACTGGTTATTAATATAAACTGTAAAGCAACTTACTTCTATAGTGGCAGAATATATATGATAAACATTTAAAATGAAACACCAGTGGTGATCATTTTTGTAATATACAGAAATATTGAATTGCTGTGTTGTACACCTGGAACTAACATAGCATTGTAGGTCAATTATACTTCAGTAAAAAATAAATTAAAATTTCTAAAATTTAAATCAAATTATAAAACTAAAATAAAATGGAGCACAAGTAGAAAATGAATGAAATGGGAAAATAGAAACAACATTAACTTTCAATCTGGGTGCTGACTGAGTGGAAAATTAAGGCTTATTTTCAGCAGTTTAATGGTCTGATAAATATCTTAAGCTGCATATTTCTTTACATGTATTCTTTAACCATGACTTCTTTTTAGCTATTAAACTTAACCTTTTAGGTACAAAACAGAAATGTGTGTTTCTTGCCTCATTACATTTTGAACTTTCACTCTGACATTAACAAAGGCAATTATTTAATTTAATTTCACTTTTTAGTAAAATGGGGGAACTAATAGTAGCTACGTTATAGGATTATTGTAAGGATGAAAAGATTTAATATATGTGTGGTGCTTGGCACACTACATTAAAAGTTGTTTAATGGAAATTTAAAAACACACAAAAAAGAACCTCCATGTATTCAGTATCCAGCTTTAACTATTGATTATATTTTGTACATCATTTTTCAACTATCCCCATTTATTTTGGGGGTAGGAGGGTGCTTTATATTGTAAAGTAATTAACCTCCAATTAAAATAAATAAATTTATATTTTAAAAAATAAATAAAAAATAAAGTGTATCTCTGATATCTTTTTAACCTTAAATACTCTGTATGAATCTGAGGATGTTTTATTTCACATAAACACAATGCCATCATCACATCTAACAGAGTTATTCTTTAATTTTATCGAATAACAAGTCCATGTTAAATTTTCCTGATTCTCAAAAAAATGCCGTTTTCAGTGATTCAAACATGTTCCAGCATGATCTTTTAGGTCACTTTTATTTCACAGCCTTCCTCTCCTGATTTTGTTCCATGCCACTTACTTACTGAAGAAACAGGCCATTTGTCTTGTGAAAAGCCCCACATTTTGATTCTGTTTCCAGGTGACAGTGTTTCATATACTCTCTTATTCCTTGTATTTCCTACAAACTGATTTGATTATACTTGCATTTATTTTAAAATAAGCACACAGCCCTGCCGGGAGCCAGTGTGAGGAATCCCGCCCGTGACAAGGTCGTGAGGAAGGAAGCTGACATACGCAAGGCGTGCTCAGACTTCAGGGGCCCCTCTGGAAATTCCTAAGCATGTACCCCAACAAAAATCTGCCGGTTTTTGTGCTCTGCTTTTCTACTCTTCTGACATTTTCTGGAAAAAGTCAATTCAGGGCTTTAGTCTTCTGCATTTGAAAGAGTGTTTCAATCCAAATACCCCTCTGATGGCTTTCTAGCCTGCCTGCAGCACTCGTACAGCTGCGCGTGTGATTGTTTGAGGCCTCCTGACTGCAGGAGGCACAGGAAGCTTAAAACATCCTAGGAATGTAGGAGCTTCCGAGGAGTCAAAATCTTTAAAATAGGACTGATTAAAAGTTTCTTTTTTTTTTTTTTTTGTAAAAGTTTCATTTGTTGAATCAATATTTGCTGCCAAATTTTCACATCCTTTATTTGTACATATAGTTGGTATACAGAAAAACAAGTAGTAGACCTTGTATTAGCAACATTAGATCTTTGAGTCAAGTACCTTCTTTGTTATATCCCACTGCACCTTTGTTCTATAGAGATGTAACTTTAATGATTTAAGGAGATGTAGATTAAAGAAAAACACTTCAGGGGAAACAAAATTAACATTCATTAAGGAAGAGAGCCAAAAAGTGTTAACAGGCCTCTTGGCCAGAAGATAATGTAAATCACCTGAGACCTTTTGTATACAAAATGATGTATAGAAAGAGTCTGAGCTGCGAACGCTACATAATTTTGTGTTACCCATTGATCTCCGTGTTTTATCAAAAGTATAAAAGGCCTTCTGAACAATAAAGGATGGGGCCAGCTTCTCGGACCAGTTTCTGGGACTAGTCTCTCGGCCTGGTTTCTTGGGACTCTGGCTCCCCCCGTGTCTTTCTCTCTCTCTTCTTCTCTCCCTTTCCCTCTCTCTGCTCTTTACTTTAACTTCAGGCTGAATCTCCACTTGGGGCGCGGAGGCTCGCCAGGTCTACTTACTTGCCCTGGCTGTTAAGACCCGCGCGAAAGGGAGCTTAAGGCGAGGCACCCTTAGATATTCAAGCGGGTGCCGGTGGCCCAACGTAGATGGTGCAAATTCCTTGTCTGGAATTTTATTGGTCTTCCGCGTAAACCAAGCTATTCAGCCCTCTTCCTCCACTTAATCTTCTTACTACACTATAGTTTCTTAATCTAATCTTATATTAATAAATAAACAAGTCTTTCCACGCCAACGCCGTCCACCCTTCGAATTCCCTGGATCCACCGGGGCTGGATCCTGGCACAGCCCTAAGTTAATATTAGGTTCTGGGTCAACATTTAAGTAAGGGTATGGTTTAAGTTACCATTTTCCTACTGGGCCATTAATGGACAATTTCTCCTTGACTCTAGTTGTTAGTTGTTTTCTATGTATTAGAGAGCTTGAGAACATCAAGTGAGAAATTAATTTTCTTTTTTTTCAGCTCTGAGATATAATTGACATATAACATTGTATAAGCATAAGGTCTATAATAATTTGATATATATTGCAAGCCTGTCAGTCCTAAAGGAAATCAACCCTGAATATTCATTGGAAGGATGATGCTGAAGATGAAGCTCTGGTACTTTGGCCACCTGATGTGAAGAGCTGACTCATTGGAAAGACCCTGATGCTGGGAAAGATGGAAGGCAAAAGGAGAAGGGGGTGGCAGAGGGATGAGATGGTTAGATAGCATCACTGACTCAATGGACATGACTTTAAGCAAATTCCAGGAGATAGCGGAGGACAGACAAGCCTGGTATGCTGTAGCCCATGGCGTCACAAAGAGTTGGACGTGACTTAGAGACTGAGTAACAACAAAGCAATGGCATTAGATTTCTGTGATTTGGTTTTGAGTTTTCCTTGGAACCTGCGAAGTACCTACTGTCTCTTACTTCTCTAAGGGAATAGCTTAACTTGTTTTAAAGAAACTTAATTTGATCTTAGTTTGCAAATTGTTTTATTCTTTCAACAAGAATTCATTGAGGAATGTGCCACTGGGCAACTAAAATCTCTCAGGCATACTCTCCTTCAGAGAGCAAAAATGGGTGACTATTTTCTTTTTAGATACTAAGGGACTGAAAACCAACTTCAGTGCTCAAGTGCAGCAAATCTCCTTAACCTAGGTTTCTACCATACAGTACTCTTTGCCCTTGACAGTTACATAGCTTTTGACCTTTTATCCTTATTTTAACACTCTTATTTTATTATAAACTATCTCATATCCATTTTAGAAATTGGCAAGATATAAATATTAGAAGTGTCAACCCACTTTTACTAATGATCCTAAAATAGTTGATGTTGGGGAATGCTCCAACTTTCAATAGGAAAAACAATAAGCAAAATTCTGTCCTACTTCTGGGAAAACATGCTCTTTATTTGTGAACTGAGTGAATTACAAAATACTTTGAGCTTCTCACTATACAAAAGCATCTAAATAAATGTTAAATGGAAGAACTATATTAACAATTACATTTTGTTGAAAATGTGATTCCATTGTTTAAAAGACTGATTAACTTCTTAAACTTCCTTTCCCAGTTTCCCTCATTTTCCATAATGGCATCAAAATAGTCTCCCAGTTTTAAGACTCAGAGCTATAGGTTCATCTTCAGTTCTTCCTTATTTTTCTACTATATCCTATTAAGCATCTAATCCTATTAATTCTTCCTTGACAATACTTTCTCTGTTCCCATTACTACTTTCTTCTGTCCCTTGGGTCTAGATTACAGTAATAATATTCTAATTATATTCTAATAGATTTCCTACTTCTGCTAGTTTAATCTGACTTCCACAATCAACACCAAAGTAGCTTTTTAAAAAATCAACATTATTTCACCTTTTTCTCTCCTCTGTAAAAAGTTAGAATGGCTTCCCATTACCTTTTGAGTGCTAATAAGAAGAGATAGGCTGTATTGAGCACTTACTATGTGCCAGACCTTCTAACAGGAACTGTACAACCACCTCATTATCCTTATTATTATTATTATCATCTTCATAGGATCAGGAAACTGGGGCTCAGGTTAAGCGTTTGCCTAAGGTCACACAGGTAGTAAGTTATAGAGCTGGGATTTGACTCAGTTCTGTTTGTCTCCAGAATCTGTGGTCCTAACAACTATGCTATTCTGCCCAAACTCGTTAAATTCAAAATCTTTGATTATTTAAGATTCTATGAATCTGATGCTCTCTTACCACTCCAGGTTTCTTTCTTGTTTATAGTGCAAATTCTTTTCCAGCCAAGCTAGCCTCACTATTCTCCAAGCTGCATATTCTTTCTTTCCTCTAAACTTTTGTTCATATGATTCCTTCTGCTTTTCAGTATCACATCCAAAAAATCATTGCCAAATGGCACAAAGATTGTGCCCTATTTTTTCTCATTTGTTACTTATGCTTTTGGTGTCATATCCAAAAAATCATTGCCAAGTCCAACGACACAAAGCTTTTGCCCTGTTTTCTTCAAAGAGTTTTATAGTTTTACATTTAGGTCTTTGGTCCATTTTGAGTTAATTTTTGTGTATAGTGTAAGAAAGAGTTCAACTTCATTCTTTTGTATGTGGATGTTCAGTTTTCCAAGCATTATTTACTGAAAAGATCATTCTTTCCCTTTTTGAATGGTGTTGGCATCCTTGTTGAAAATCAATTGACCATATATACAAGGGATTATTTTTAGGCTATCTCTCTTCTATTCCATTGGTCTGTATGCCTCTCCTTAGGCCAGAACCACACTGTTTTAATTACTGTAGCTTTGTGTAGTGAGTTTTGAAATCAGGTAATGTGAGTCCTCCAAAGTTTAGTCTTTTTTCTCAAGATCATTTTTATATTTCTGCAAAAAATGCCATTGAGGTTTTGATAGACATTACCTTGCATCTGTAGATCACTTTGGGTAGTATTGTCTTTTTAACAGTATTATCTTTTAATCCACAAACACAGGATGTCTTTCCATATGTGGGTTATTTTTAAAGTAAATATTTATGTGAAAAACACACACTATAAAAAGGTCAAACAATATGGTAAAGTACAGAGAAAGACATTAAAAGACTCTTGCTCCTTGGAAGAAAAGCTATGACCAGCCTAGACAGCGTATTAAAAAGTAGAGACATTACTCTACCAACAAAGGTCCATTTAGTCAAAGCTATGGTTCTTCTGGTAGTCATGTATGGATGTGAGAGTTGAACCATAAAAAAGACTGAATGCCAAAGAATTGATGCTTTTGAGCTGTGGTGTTGGAGAAGACTCTTCAAAGTCCCTTGGACTGCAAGGAGATCAAACCAGTCAATCCTAAAGGAAATCAGTCCTGAATATTCATTAGAAGGACTGATGCTGAAGCTGAAGCTCCAGTACTTTGGCCACCTGATGCAAAGAGCTGACTCACTAGAAAAGACCCTGATGCTGGGGAAGATTGAAGGCAGGAGGAGAAGGGGACGACAGAGGATGAGATGGTTGGATGGCATCACTGATTCAATGGATATGGGTTTGAGCAAGCTCTGGGATATGGTGAAGGACAGGGAAGCCTGGTGTGCTGCGGGCCATGGGGTTGCAGAGTCAGACGTGACTTAGTGACTGAACAACAACAACAGAGAAAGAAAGAACAAATTGCTATGAACATCACTACACATTGATAAGGACTGCTAACTTTTGGGAGAAGGCGATGGCACCCCACTCCAGTACTCTTGCCTGGAGAATCCCAGGGACGGGGGAGTCTGGTGGGCTGCCGTCTATGGGGTCGCACAGAGTCAGACACGACTGAAGTGACTTAGCAGCAGCAGCATAAAGTAACTAATTGTTTGAGAGTGGGGTTCAAAATCAGTGGTTGTCTTATACAAAATCATTGTTTCTGTGGACCAATTTCCTCTCTGTCCAAGTGAGTCTAAAAAAAAGTTCAGTTGTGCTGATTGAATGCTTAGATGAAAAAGTTATAAATGATTTTGCCCTTCTATGTAATTTATTAACAATATGTTTGCGTTTTAAACCACAGTCAATGGATTTACTGGGAAAATACTGCATTTTTATGCCTGTAACACATATATTCCTACTAACATTTTAATGTACAGCCTTTCATTTAAACATGTTGCATGTTTTAAATGTAGTTACAATCCTTGCTAACATTTTTAAATGTCCCTGTACATATTATAATTACTCAGTTGTGGTAGTTGAGTGAGTTCTTTTCCATGAACATCTTTAGTGTTCTTTTTCATGGGTATCTCAGATAATGACAGAGTAAGAATTTAGCTGCAATTTGAGTAGAAGAGATTCTGCTTAGATGTCAGTTTCTAGATTTGGAGATTATTAGGTAGGGAAATGAATTATCAGCAGAAGCAGTGACATCTTATTTTGAGCCCAGACTGCCTTAGATGGGCATCTGTTTCTGATTTAGGAATAAGTCCTGAAGAAAGAGGGCTTCCCAGGTGGCGCTAGTGGTAAGAACCCACCTGCCAATGCAGGAGATGTAAGAGACGCGGGGTTGATCCCTGGGTCAGGAATATCCCCTGCAGGAGGCCATGGCAACCCACTCCAGTATTCTTGCCTGGAGAATCCTATGGACAAAAGAGCCTGGTGGGCTCCATAGGGTCACAGAGACACAACTGAAGCAACTTATCACAGCATAGCACCTGAAGAATGAATAGATAACCTCTGGAGGCTGTCATTTTTCATGTTTTGGTACTAAAACAATTTTTAGAGGCTGTTAGAGTCCTTTAACTAACTCAATTCTAATTACTTTAGGTGTTGGTATGAGTGAGTGAGTAAATCTCCAAGTGTGTTAGAAGGAAGAAAGAAACATGTAATATAACTTTACTTGTGTCTTGGAGAAGAAAAGGGCATATTTTAAAGTCCTGAATTGTGTAGTCCTGATTTTGTCCATGTAAAAAAAAAAACTATAAACATTTTTATAGCTGTTTATTTTTGCTGTCCCATTTGTATCTTAGTTTTAACCAAATCTTCTTTGATCCTTTCCTGGACAAGTACTGTAGTTTTTTATAATAAAGCACAGGTCAAATCCAAAGAGAAAGATTGAAATTTAGGATTTGTGTATATATTAAGTATTGCTCAATGATGAGTACCCACATTCTAGGTCTTTTTGGAGGTGTGAGGGAAACCCCTCATCAGGTATGTAGCTCTCTTTCCCAAAAGGCAAAAGTTTCCTTTGCTTATTGACGTGAATCTTGGGTTCCCCGCTTGCTTTAAGATGATGAGAGCTCCATGGTACAATCACTAATGCAGTAAGGATTCCCTTCCCCATGCCATATCTGTCACCTCAGTATTTGATAAGTAAGCAATAGGTGCTACAGTTGTTCACTGCTTTCTGCTTATACAGAAGAACAACGAGGTACAGAAACCATCTTCTGCAAACTGCACTGATTTAATTCCAGCATCTGCAGCAGCTTCTCTCACCGAGGTGACTGGCAAGGTAAGAAAGGAGTGTCTAAAAGTCTGTGTCCCTTGAAATATTTGTAAGACTTAAATGTTTC
The DNA here is from genome assembly GCF_016772045.2 of Ovis aries. Classification (NCBI taxonomy): domain Eukaryota; kingdom Metazoa; phylum Chordata; class Mammalia; order Artiodactyla; family Bovidae; genus Ovis; species Ovis aries. Next base: position 100,203,514 of record NC_056080.1, on the reverse strand, counting down.
ACTTTTGAGGGATATATTTTGCTATAGTATGTCTGATTCTAAATGACAGTTTTCCCTTCCTTTTCATTTCTTAAACTATTATCTATGTATTACCAAAGTCACCAACTTTTAGGTACATGATTTGATTAATTTTGGGAATTGTGTACAATCCTGTAACTGTAACCATAATCAAGATATAGAACAATTTTCACACTCTAAACAGTTTCCTCATGATCTTTTGCACTTGATCTCCTTCCCCACCACCTCCACCTCTGGGAAACCACTGATGTGCTTTCTGAGAAAAGTGGTGGTTTTAAAACCTCTGCTCCAATTCGGTGTTAGCAATGTTTTTCTCCATCACTACAAACTTGTGTGAGATGCACCGGCTTGCCTCCAAGTCCTATTCCTAGTCCTATGCAATGATTTACAGTGCAAGTTTCTATTGTATGAAAATACCAAATTGCTTATAAAACAAGAATCTGAGAAAACTTAAAAGATATTACACTGAGTTCAATCCCTGGCTGGGAAAGTAAGATCCTGCAAGCCACAAGGTACAGACAAAAAAAAAAAAAAAAAATAGAGAGAGATCCAGGTTCCATGACAACCGAAAAAGTAATGTCTTCTTAGCTAAATTAAAATGCCATTGTTTCGGTTTATAATTTTGTGTTATTGAAAAGAATCAAGTGACTAAGAACATGTGAGAACATGTGAACATCTGAAGAATCAGTAATTCATTAACACTGTCTGACATAGTTTTCCTCTGACTCAGCTTGTTCATAAGGATCAGAGTTAACTCTTAAATGAACTTTTAGCAACCATACCCTCTCATTCATCCATGATTTTCACCTGGACTCAAGGCAGGTCAGAGCCAGGACTATGGGTCCTTCTAGCTTCTCCCCCCACAACCTGGGAAAATCCTGAATCCTTATAAATTACAAGTCAGTTTGCTGTCCCTGAGGCTTTCCTGTTTTTACCTACATTTACAGACAAACAATGAAATCATGTATTGTGGGATACTACATAGAGTTCTCTTTTAATGTATATCTTTAGACCTGTTATAATGAAATAGTCACAGCTGATCTTATTCAAATGTGTTCTTATAATGATTGTGATCATTTTATTTTAGAAGAAGTCAAAGTGCCGCCAGTACTATTAGATCAAGTGTCCTTGGCCCATTAAAAGGAAAAGGTACTTTTACCTACCAACAGAAATAAGTATAACTTATTATTTTTGTAAGATATCATATAAAATCAAGTATGATACATAAATTCATTTAAAAGGATTTATTTATTTAAAATATATTTGATAAATTACTAGAGGCCATTTGTCTTACTTAAATGAAACTATATATAAAGACATTTTGAGAGCTATCAAGTGCCATATAAATGTGAATTGAAAAATTCAATTCCAGTTTAGTCAACTAGTTGCCTTAAATACCTTCTGAAACAAGATGGGGAATGAATAAACAGAGTGAGTCAGTCATCAAGTATTCTGCTGAATCTCAACCCCTGCGCTGCCCTGCCACCACATGTACACATTAATATCATATGAATAAGTTGACACAAACTAGATCCACTTACAACACTAAAAAATATATACTAATGTGTATGTCCTTTGATGGTTAACTTGTTTATGTGAGCTATTTTTGGTTAAATATATGGAAAATTACACACCTACTCAGTAATGAAAGGATAGGGAAAGAACAGCAGTTTTGTGTTTTTTTTTAAACTCCTACAGTCCTGGATCCCATTTCTCATCCCTGCCTCACTAAGCTATTTATTTCCTTTTTTTTTTCTTGATATAACTACTGAATTATAGGCTTAGTACAAAGTTTAACTATAATAGGGAGGGGGAAATGGATAAATGGGAAAGGACAGTAAACTTAAAAATGTATATTTGTGAAAAATCCGTTAAGATGGGAAAGAAGAAGGAGAAAGAAGAAGAAATGGAAGGAGAAAGGTAAAGGAAGGAGAAGGAGGAACATAAAACTAGAGAGAAGGAAACTGAAATAGACTTCAGTGTTCCATGCACTTGGCATAAATTAGTGGCAGTCTTCCTAACAACATAACAAACTCAGCATGTTCTCATTATATTCTAAGACTTAGAAGAGAACGGCTTCCCTGGTGGCTCAGCGGTAAAGAATCCACTGGCCAATACAGGAGACATGTGTTCAATCTCTGGGTCAGGAATTTCCCCTGGAGAAGGACGTGGCGACCCACTCCAATATTCTTGCCTGGGAAATCCCATGGACAGAGGAGCCTGGCGGCCTACAGTCCATGGGGTCACAAAAAGGTCAGATACAACTTAGTGACTAAACACACACAATAAGTTATAAACTTGATCATCAGTTTTACTCACATTCAGACCTGGTTATCATGTTAATGTGTAACATTTCCTTCAAAGTCAAGGTTTTAACAATGCAGTTTTCTGTGATTAAATGTTTTCCATAGTATTGAAAAAATATATTTGTTCATTGTATTCTATAAAAAAAAATCCATCTACTTAGTTCATTGTGTATGTTTAGCAAAATAAGGATAGCAATAACTTGAAGTTTTAAAATAAGGAATGAGGTTAAATTATGGTATATCCTTAATACATAGCTTTGTAAACACATGTAGAATTTAGTTAATAATATGAGAAAAATTATAATCATAAAAAGTAGATTACATATCACATTATTTACAGTGCAAATCCAATTTTGTTTAAAAAAACAATCACGTATACACACATACTCAGGAACTACTGAAAAGAGTGATCTCTGGATAATTGCAATGTAAACATTTTTCCTTTTGTTTTTCTTTTATAAATTAATTGCAAGGAACAAGTTTTACTTTTGCAGTTGAAAGCATAATAAACACATTAGATAAAATATATCTACCTTGATATGCATTCTTTGTCATAGGTGAAATGACATCTGAACACCATCCAAAGAGAATTTTCCAAGGCACAACCACCATGCTTTCTTCTGATACTAATCCTAGTGTTTGATAGGAATATGTGGTAAGTATTAACATGAGACTTTGAGTATTCATTGGCTACTTTGGGTTTTTCAGTCTACTTTGGCTATCGTACATATTCAAAAGTGTGGTATATTATGAAATATTTTTAGTAAGGTTTATAAAATGACTATCCCAAATGGATATCATTAACTAGTTCTTCTACCCAACACTTAGTATATGGTAGACACATTTTTAGAAGTGGGCTTTTGGCATTAGATTAAGAGGTATTAGAGAAATATTAATACATAAAAATGCAAGCTTAGGAAAGAGTCATCTGCCCATCTTTTCCACCTTGGATTTTTGGACTTTTTTAGGCTGAGCATATGATTTAAAAGTGTGCCAAGAAAGCAAATAATCAAAATGGGAAACACAGTGAATGGATTTTTATTATCATTACTGTTGGTTTTTTTTACTCCTCTTATGAAACTGCTCCTGTAACCAGTGCCAATTCCTTGTTCACTTTGCATTCATTTGTACACAAAGCGCAGAGATCTCTTGAATTCTGTTATCAATGAGTGGCATTTTCTTTTCCTAATCTATACTCAGATGTTCTTGATAGAAACAACAGTAGTGCAGGATCATCTCACAGTTCACCAGCGAAAATCAGCACTGTCACAAACTCTCCTGTGTTGCCTTCTGATTCTAGTTCTCCATTTATTGTAATTGATGAACTTTCAACTAAATGATTCACTCATCCTAAGACTTTCTCCCCAATGGAGAAACACACATGCACTCACTTGCTTGATCTCTCTCTCTCACACACACACACACATGTTGGTTCAGTAACAGAATTGTCTGTGATATAATTGACTATTTCTTATTTATCTTTTTTTCTCAATTTCCTAAAATTCTGTTTATTTACAGAACTTGCATGTCTAATTCCTGTGTATGCTCTTAAAAGCAACGTAGTAATACTTTCAAAGATATTTTCCAAACAAGATGTATCTTGAAGATACAATCATACATCTTCAGGTTGCTAATATATAGAAACATGCTGCGCCTTGACTTAAAAAAAAAAAAATTGAGAGCTCTATTTATGTGAATAAAAAATAAATAAAATTTACATTCTAATGAAATATCATTCCATTAATCAACAGGTAAAATGATTTTGAAGACTATGTGCTGAATATTTATGCTAGTTTTTTTAATATTTTCAGTAATTGCTAGTTTCCATTCTGTAAAGAAAAATCATCTATCAAAAGCAGTTTTAAAAACTAAGCTAGTTATACCGTACTGATCCAAGAATTGCCAATTTTTCACATGAATCCTTGGATGTTTAATTTGTTGGGAAGAAATACGTAGGGGAGGCAAGATGAATGGAAGCTAATTGAATAGCAAGAAAATAATATGTAATTGGGGCTTCACTCAATTTGTACTTAACCTGATTATCCCTGATCAATTTTGTATTCTAATTAAGTGTGAAAAAAGACAATGTGGATAAATTGTGGTCTTTTACATTCTATGAATTACCTTGTATTCATCATCATGACTACTGATTTGATTAAATACAGGCTTAATATGTTAGGGCTTTTCTGCAAGAATCATGTGCTTCCAGTTGTTTCCAAAGGGTTATAATGATTTGTTTAAAACCCAATTTTCTCTTCAAAAGTCTTAAGGATCTTTTAAATAAGAAAAATCATCTGTTAAAAATTTTAAATCTAAAGTAAGTGCTCTAAGTAATTGGGGCTAGTATTAGCATTTTGAAAAATAGAAATGTGTTATATCTTCATGAAATGAAGTTGAGAATTGGTTTAAATTTCCTCAGCTAATGAAGGTAGAAATGGCTATCTAAAATATTTATTAAATGTTTTTCTTTGTCATTAGAAATAATCAGAATGATTGAAATCTGATGTATGTGTATCCCACGTGGGAAAAAGATAGGCATCAAGAATCTTTTGTCAATGGCCGTGATAGAATTGATTAGAATGGATATATATTGTGTGTGGGGGTGGGGGAGGGCAGAGTCTATTCACCTATGGATAAGTGAAACTGAATATTTCTGAGATGACGGGGATCATCCTGAAACTGGGATAGAATTCTACAAATCAACTTAGGACACGTGAACTATGAATATTGCCTTTGTTATTTAGCTTCTTGCCAGACATTAGTTGATGAGTTGTGAACATATAAGGGGGCTCTCACAGAATGAGGTATGATTGCAGTGATGTTACTTGCTGAAATTATATATTATTGACAAAAAAAAAGGTCCCTATGCATTATTTGACACTTCAGCCAAAAAAAAAAAAAAAGTTTTTCAGAATGATCAAAGACTAAGGATGGAGAAAGTAAGCAATGAGGGTGAGACTGTAACTCAGCGTGTGAGGAACTTTCATCCAGAAATCTTGGTAATCTTGACTGTCTCATCCTAATACACTTTTTTTCAACTCAATTTCTTTCACTCTATTTTCTTAGTTTTTATTGTTTTAGTTGAATCCTAGGGTGCCACAACTCACTATAATATGCTCAGAATTGAGGACCTTGTGGTTGGTTTTCTATTCTATTACATTTTGAACTTGTACATCGGGAGGCTCTATTTCTTAAATGATTTTACATTTATTAATTTTCAGATCAAAGCAATTCTAAGTTTTACAGGAGATATTTTGTAGTTAAGTTTTAAAAATTATAATAAGACCATGTTTTGTAATTCTAAACATGCTGAGGAACTGCCATACCAATTTTTCACAGTGAGGGACATGTACTAGTTCCTTAGGGCTGCAATAACACAGTACCACAAACTGGGTAGCCCAAAATAATAGAAATGGATTATATCTGTAGAGACCCTCTTTTCAAATAAGGTCACATTAAGAGGTGCAGGGAGTTAGAACTTCACCATTATCTTTCTGTGGATATAATTCAACCCACAACAGGATGGTTAGGGAATTTTTGATTGTTCCAATTTTTTAAATTAGTTTTTTAAATCACCTATCTTATAACTCATCTTTAAAAGTGTGAGAACAAGAGGTGATCATATTTACATGTGTTTGTATGTCTTCTTATACATTTATATATATTTATAATTATAAATATAAATATATTTATAAATTTTAATTTCAATATAAATTATAAATATATTTATTTTAATATTTAAATAATTTATATAAATTATAAATATAAATATTATATGTATAAATATATATGATATATATTATAAATGTAAATATGCTAGTTTTCACATTTTCAGTAAGAGGCTAAATGAAAGTAGAAATATGTTTTTCAAATATTTTAAAAGCATCCTTAAATATGTATTCATGTTCAATCACATATTCCTATTTTACTTATAATCTTCTAAAAGAGCAACATTCAGATTTATCCTAACATGAAAACTCACTGCAGTAATAAGTTAGATTCTCAGATCAGGAAAAAGATATGGTTCTTCAAATTTATAATGACTAAATCAATTAATCAAGTTTGCAATATCAAGTATATTCAATAAGTACTGAATATTTTCTGTGTACACAAACTATAATTAAAACTGTATATGAAAATGAGTGAGATACCTTTCCTATTGTCAAGCAGGATAAGTGTGAAAATAATGATACAAGGTAGTCTAAGATAGTATGACCATAAATACACCTACAAAAAGATCTCTGTACTATAAAAGTAGGAGAGAAAGACAATAGTGAAATCACAGAATCTTAGAACTTAAAGCAGTTTCAGTTTAGTCACTCAGTCATGTCCAACTCTTTGTGACCCCATGAACTGCAGCACGCAAAGCTTTCCTGTCCATCACCAACTCCAAGAGCTCACTCAAATTCATGTCCATAGAGTCAGTAATGCCATTCAACCATCTCATCCTCTGTCATCCCCTTCTCCTCCTGCCTTCTATCCTTCCCAACATCAGGGTCTTTTCCAGTGAGTCAGCACTTTGCATCAGGTGGCCAAAGTATTGGAGTCACAGCATCAGCATCTGCTGCTGCTGCTAAATCGCCTCAGTCATGTCCAACTCTGTGCGACCCCATAGCAGTCCTTCCAATGAACATTCAGGACTGATTTCCCTTCAGGATGGACTGGTTGGATCTCCTTGCAGTCCAAGGGACTCTCAAGAATCTTCTCCAACACCACAGTTTAAAAGCATCAGTTCTTTGACACTCAGCTTTATTGTCCAAATCTCACATCCATGCATGTCTACAGGAAAAACCATAGCTTTGACTAGATGGACCTTTGTCGGCAAAGTAATATCTCTGCTTTTTAATATGCTACCTAGGTTGGTCATAGCTTTTCTTCCAAGGAGCAAGCATCTTTTAATTTCATGGTTGCAGTCACCATCTGCAGTGATTTTGGAGCCTAAGAAAATAACATCTGTCACTGTTTCCATTGTTTCCCCATCTATTTGCCATGAAATGATGGGACCAGATGCCAGGATCTTCATTTTTTGAATGTTGAGTTTTAAGCCAACTTTTTCACTCTCCTCTTTCACCTTCATCAAGAGGCTCTTTCTTTAGTTCATCTTTGATTTCTACCATAAGGGTGGTGTCATCTGCATATCTGAGGTTGTTGATATTTCTCCAAGCAATCTTGATTCCAGCTTGTGCTTCATCCAGCCCAGCATTTCTCATGATGTACTCTGCATATAAGTTAAATAAGCAGGGTGACAATATACATCCTTGCTGTACTCCTTTCCCAATTTGGAACCAGTCTGTTGTTCCATGTCTGGTTCTAACTATTGCTTCTTGACCTGCATACAGGTTTCTCAGGAGGCAGGTAAGGTAGTCTGGTATTCCTATCTCTTGAAGTATTTTCCATAGTTTATTGTGATCCACATAGTCAAAAGCTTTAGCATAGTCAATAAAGCAGAAGTAGATGTTTTTCTGGAATTCTTTTGTTTTTCTCTATTATCCAACAGATGTTAGCAATTCGATCTCTGGTACCTCTGAGTTTTCTAAATCCAGCTTGAACATCTGGAATTTCTTGGTTCACATACTGTTGAAGCTTAGCTTGGAGAATTTTGAGCATTACTTTGCTAGCGTGTTAGATGAGTGCAACTGTGCGGTAGTTTGAATATTCTTTGGCATTGTCTTTCTTTGAGATTGGAGTGAAAACTGACCTTTTCCAGTCCTGTGGCCACTGCTGAGTTCCAGTTTTCCAAATTTGCTGGCATATTGAGTGCAGCACTTTCACAAAATCATCTTTTAGGATTTGAAATAGCTCAACTGGAATTACATCACCTCCACTAACTTTGTCCATAGTGATGCTTCCTAAGGCCCACTTGACCTTGCACTACAGGATGTCTGGCTCTAGGTGAGTGATCACACCCTCGTGGTTGTCTGGGTCACTAAGATCTTTTTTGTATAGTTCTTCTGTGTATTCTTGCCACCTCTTCTTAACATCTGCTTCTGTTAGGTCCATACTGTTTCTGTCCTTTATTGAGCCCATCTTTGCATGGTATCTCTAATTTTCTTGAAGAGATCTCTAGTCTTTCCCATGCTGTTCTTTTCCTCTATTTCTTTGTATTGATCACTGAGGAAGGCTTTCTTTTCTCTCCTTGCTATTCTTTGGAAATCTGCATTCAAATGGGTATATCTTTCCTTTTCTCCTCTGCCGTTTGCTTCTCTTCTTTTCACAGCTATTTGTAAGGCCTCCTCAGACAACCATTTTGCCTTTTTGCATTTCTTTTTCTTGGGGATGGTTTTGATCACAGCCTCCTGTACAATGTTATGAACCTCCGTCCATAGTTCTTCAGGCACTCTGCCTATCAGAACTAATCCCTTGAATCTATTTGTCACTTCCACTGTATAATCATAAGGGATTTGATTTAGGTCATACCTGAATGGTCTAGTGGTTTAAAGGAGTTTAGAAGTCTTTTAATCTCCCTCTCAATGCAGGAATCCTTTTAAGAATTCCAGACAGGTTGTCTTTTAGCTTTGGTTTAAAATCTTGTGATTTCAAAGTGATTGACTGAATCCCTCACAGGCCAGCCAGTTCATTCTATTGATGGACAGTTCTCAGTATTAGAAAGTTCTTACATTAAAAAGGGGTATGGGGTTAGAATTTGTATCTCGGTGGCCTGTTTCACTGGCTCTTTAGAATTGAGGCAAATCAAATGAGCTATTAAAAGCACATGAGTTAAGATTCTAATTCTGCATTAATCTTTGTCCCTGCTCCCTGAATTATTAGTACTCCCACTACAGCATATTTAATCTCATCTTCTAAATGAATTTTTAAAATTCACCTGGAAGCAACTATATATAAATATCCATAATGAAAATGCATGTATGGTACTTTGGATATCTGTGGAGAAAACTAATTACAGTTTGCCTGAAGTGTTTTTAAATATTTTAAATCTTAGAAAGTTGAGCTTGAAAAATCTATCATATACATAGACTTCACTCTCAGATAGTTGAGATTCTACATTTAAAAAAGGCAAGAGAATAATAAGTTATTCTGGTGAAAAGGTAGCTTTCTTTCCCTTAAGTTCCATGATATCTCACAGATTTCTTAAAATGTGCTTCTTAACCTGAGAGTAAATAAGATTAATTTTTACAAATGTCCATAAGGTATAGGTGAAAAGAGTCACACATCATATAGAATGTTGGAAACTTGCTCAACTTTCTTAATAGTGGGAGACATAGTCTCTCAGAAGAAATGTGTTAAATTGGTACAGTTATTAACTGAATCCTATAAATTGACCAATAAGCTATAGTATGAAGTTGGAGATCTCTGTGGCATTACTGACAAAACAGTAAATTGCTAACACTGGTTCACATCAACCTTTCAGTTGACTGGCCAGTCTCATTATTAGTGAGCACAGGAGTTGGAAAGCCTGACTTGTAGCTCCGGCTCTATCACTGGCACTGTGTGACTTTGGGCAGGTCATGTCACCTGTCTGCGTTTCATATTTCCAATCTGTAAAACAGAGTTGGATTAGATATTTCTAAGATACCTTCTGCCTCTTAAAATTTTGCTGATTCTGTAAAAACATCTACCTCCATCTTTGCTAGCATGACAGCAAAAGTCATGATGACATTAAACTTCAAAGGCTTTAAGAAAATATTTAGGAAATTAGACAGCTTTCTACCTAATATTTTGATTCTTTCTGGCAATAAGAAATTCATTTTGTTTAGCCTCATCTGTTTCTTCTCTTCTATGAATTATGCATGCTTTATGATGAAGTGTGGAAAGCTAATTCCCCCCTGGTTTCTTGTTTTGTGTGGAAAAATGATCCTCTCAGGAGTTCCATATTAATAACAAGTTCCACTTACCGTTATTAATTACGGTGAGTGAAAAGCACTCACCGTAAAGTTTTCTTTCTGCTGTAACTACAGCTTGAGACAAAGAAAGAGATATAGCTTGTATATTTGTTTCAGAGTAGCAAAGGAGACAGGGCCCAAAACAATAGCAACTATAAAAATTCTATCCCAATACACATTTGGAAGTGCTCAACAAGTACTAAAAAGCAGATAACCAGCAAAATAGCCTTTTCTTTTTCCTTGATAATTATTGCATGGCTATAAGACAAATTTCTTCCTTGATTGCAGTTTAGTTGATTTCTTAGCATGGTTCGTGTTTGGTAACTCTCCACTGAACACAAATGAAAAAGGACATATTTGAATGTCACAAAAACCTGGTCTGTGACTTTGTGCTGAGGAAAGAAATAGTTTGAAATCACATTATCCAGCAGAGGAACCTCACTGTACTTTTCGTTTCTAGTCCCACTTTTCTGAGAGGAAAGGTTTAGTTTGCTTTCTTTATTTTTTTAAATTTAGTGGAGGAAAATTGATTTACCCTAGGTGTCCATCAATAGTTTGCTTTCTTAACTAGACATATTAAACTCTGCAGTGGTTTACATTGTCATATTCTTCTATAGTATTTTTAAGAGTGTGAGGTCTTTGGAGAGAAAACTGCTAAGGCTAGCATGTTAGGGTTGTCAAGGGACATTCAGCTAAAATTCTCTTAAACTTGATTTAGAATACATCCTCATGCCACATTGATTATCCAAGGTTTTAAAAACTTGTGTAATAAACAAAGCTGTTGAGAGCATGGGGAAAGTGGTATATGAATTCACTGTGGTAGATTCCTAATGTCCTTTCTAGAGGAAGTTTAGTATGTATCAAAAACCTTCAAAATGTGTACATCTTTGAATTTTTTAAAAATTTATTTGGCTGTGCTGGGTCTTTGTTACTGCACAGGCTTTTCTCTAGTTGTGGTGAGTGGTGGCTGTTCTCTAGTTGGAGTGCACAGGCTTCTCATTGTGGTGACTTCTCTTGTTGCTGAGCACAGGCTCTAGGGCATTCAGATTTCAGTAGTTGCAGCTCCTGGGCTCTATAGTACAGGCTCAGCAGTTGTGGTACACAGACTCAGTTGTCCTGTGGCATGTGGGATATTCCTGGACCAGGGATCGAACCTGTATTTCTTGCATTGGCAAGCAGATTCTTTACCACTGAGCCACCAGGGAAGCCCCCAAATGTGCACATCTTTTGATATAGCAACTCTTCTAGGAATTTTTCTTAGGAGAATATATAGGACAAGTTGAAATAGATATTGACTGTAACATTATTTGTCACTTTGGAAAACCTAACATTTTGAACAAATTGGGCTGGGACAACTGAATATCCATGTGCAAAACAATGAAATTTGACTCCTACCTTATACCATATACAAAAATTAACTCAAAATGGATCAATGACCTAAATATTAAGACCTAAAGATCTTTTCAAGAAAATTGGAGATACCAAGGGAACGTTTCATGCAAAGATGGGCACAATAAAGGACAGAAATGGTATGGACCTAACAGAAGCAGAAGATGTGAAGAAGAGGTGGCAAGAATACACAGAAGAACTATACAAAAAGATCTTCATGATCCGGACAACCACGATGATGTGGTCACTAACCTAGAGCCAGACATCCTGGAGTGTGAAATCAGGTGGTCCTTAGGAAGCAATACTATGAACAAAGCTAGTAGAGGTGACGTAATTCCAGTTGAGAAATTTCAAATCCTAAAAGATGATACTGTTAAAGTGTTGCACTCAATATGCCAGCAAATTTGGAAAACTCACCAGCAGCCACAGGACTGGAAAATGTCAGTTTTCATTCCAATTCCAAATAAGGGCAATGTCAAAGAATGTTTAAACTACTGTTCAATTTCACATGCTAGCAAGGTAATGTTCAGAATCCTTCAAGTTAGGCTACAACAGTACATAAACTGAGAACTTCCAAATGTAGAAGCTGGATTTACAAAAAGCAGAGGAACCAGAGATCAAATTGCCAACATCTGTTGTATCATGGAGAAATCAAGGAAATTCCAGAAAAACATCTGTTTCTGCTTTATTGACTATGCTAAAGCCTTTGACTGTGGATGACAACAAACTGCAAAAGTATTAAAGAGATGGGAATACCAGACCACCTTACCTGCCTCCTGAGAAACCTGTATGCAGATCTAGAAGCAACAGTGAGAAATGGACACAGAACAATGAACTGGTTCCAAAATTGGGAAGGGCGTACAGCAAGGCTGTATATTGTCACCCTGCTTATTTAACTTACATGCAGAGTACACCATTTGAAATGCCAGGCTGGATGAAACATAAGCTGGAATCAAGATTGCTGAGAGAAATATCAACAACTTCAGATACGCAGATGATACCACTCTAATGGCAGAAAGTGAAGAGAAACTAAGAGCCTCTTAATGAGGGTGAAAGAGGAGAGTGAAAAAGCTGGCTTAAAACTCAACATTCAAAAAATGAAGACCATAGCATCCAGTCTCATCACTCACTTCATGGCAAATAGAAGGGGAAAAAATTGAAACAGTGGCAAATTTTATTTTCTTGGGCTCCAAAGTCACTGTGGATGGCAACTGCAAGCCATGAAATTAAAAGATGCTTGTTCCTTGGAAGAAAAGCTATGACAAACCTAGACAACATGTTAGAAAGCAGAGACATCACTTTAGTGACAAAGATCCATATAGTCAAAGCTATGGTTTTTCTAGTAGTCAGGTACATATATGAGAGTTGGACCATAAAGAAGGCTGAGCACTGAAGAATTGCTGCTTTTGAATTGTGGTGTTGGAGAAGACTCTTGAAAGTCCCTTGGACAGCAAGGAGATCAAACCAGTCAATCCTAAAGGAAATCAACCCTGAGTATTCATTGGAAGGACTGATGCTGAAGCTGAAGCTCCAACACTTTGGCCACCGGATGCGAAGAGCTAACTCATTGGAAAAGACCCTGGTGCTAGGAAGGATTGAGGGCAGGAGGAGAAGAGGGCAGCAGAGAATGAAATGGTTGGATGGCATCACTGACTCAATGGACACGAGTTAGAGCTAACTCCTGGAGATGATGAAGGACAGGGAAGCCTGGCGTGCTGCAGTCCATGGGGTCATAAAGAATCGAACACAACCTAGTGACTAAACAACAACAAAACCATTTAATGCTTAGAAAAAGAAGAGGGTAAATATTTATGACCCTGGATTTAGCAATGGATTCTTAGATATAGCACCAGAAGGAAAAATAAATTGAACTTTATAAAAATTAAGAACTTTCGTGAATCAAAGAACATTATCAAGGCAGTGAAAAGGCAACCTGTAGTGTAACAAAATTTTGTATATCATATCTGATATGGGTTTAATCCTGAATATGTAAGCAATTCTGATAGCTCAACAACAAAAAGCCCAATTAAAATATGGGCAAAGGACTTTATGAATACACATTTCTCCAAAGAAGATATACAGGTGGTCAATAAGCACATGAACAGATGTTCAACATTATTAGTTATTAGGGAAGTGCAAATCAAAAGCACAAAGAGATGCCATTTCATACATGCTATTGCTACTGCTGCTAAGTCACGTCAGTCGTGTCTGACTCTGTGCGACCCCATAGACGGCAGCTCACCAGGCTCCCCCGTCCCTGGGATTCTCCAAGAACACTGGAGTGGGTTGCCATTTCCTTCTCCAATGCATGTAAGTGAAGTCGCTCAGTCATGTCCGACTCTTAGCGACCCCATGGACTGCAGCCCACCAGGCTCCTCTGTCCATGGGAGTTTCCAGGCAAGAGTACTGGAGTGGGTCACCAGTGCCTTCTCCATTTCATACATGAGGATGGCTCTAATAAAAAAAAAAAGACAGGAAGTAGCAAGTATTGGTGGAGATGCGGAGAAATGGGACCCTTGCACATTTCTCACTGGAATGTAAAAATGACACAGCAACTGTGGAAAAGTTTATCAGTTCCTCAAAATATTAAACACATAGTTATCATATGATCCAATAATTCCACTCCTTGAAAACAAAGCCTTGAATAGGTACTTGTATGCCAGTGTTCCTTGCAGGATGATTCATTCATAATAGCCAAAAGGTTGAAACAACGTGCGTCCATCACCAGATGAACGGATAAAATGTGGTATATCCATACCATGAACTATTATTCAGCCACAAAAAAAGAATGAAGTTCTGACACATGCTACAACATGGGTGAACCTTGGAAACATTATAAGTGAAATAAGCCAGACACAAAAGGATAAATATTGCATGTCACCACTTACTGAGATGATGAAAACCCTTTGGAAATATAGAGTGGGAATGTAATTATGAATATAAGCTTCCCAGGTAGCACTGTTGGTAAAGAATCTGCCTGCCAGTGCAGGAAACACAAGAGATGTAGGTTCGATCCCTGGGCGGGGAACATCCCCTGGAGTAGGAAATGGTAACCCACTTCAGTATTCTTGCTGAAAAATTCCATGGACAGAGGAGCCTGGTAGGCTACAGTCCATGGGGTCACAAAGAGCTGGACATGACTGAACACACATGCACACATGTGCTGAATTGTATACTTCAATATGGGTAAAATGGCAAGTTTTATGTAAAAACTAGAAACCTAATGTCTAACACTAAAGTATCAGTTAAGCCAGCACTTATCAGAGTGTTTTATAAAATATAAGTAAGTGTCCTGAAGAATGAAAGAAGGGGGAGGCCATGGACAATCTCTGGTCAAGTAAGTTTGAGGAACTCAGTTAATTCATTTCTTTAACATGTGAAAGCCCAAGAAAGGGAATATGGTATGGGGCATTTTAAACTATTTAACCTAAGTCCTATTTTTTTGAGGGTCATCTTGTAGAACTAATGTTATATAGAATGTCCTCTGGGAAACTTTGGGTAAACAAATTACAGTATAGTCATTCCATGGAAATCTCTGTATCTGTTAAGAATGATGTACCTGTTAAGAATGTTTATACTGTATTGTAAAGTAAAAAAGTAGTGTTATTAATGGTACGTTGATGTATGGCAAAACCAATACAATATTGTAAAGTAATTAGCCTCCAATTAAAATAAATACATTTAAATTTTTAAAAAAAGTATATGTGTATATTTTATAGGGATCTATAACAGAAAAAAGTCTGTAAGGCTATATGCCAAAATGTTTACATTTCTAGGAGGTGGAAGATACATGATTTTGTTTCCATTTGTGTTTCTCTTTGCTTGTCTGTATTTTCATTTTTTTCACATAGCAAATCTGTTACTTGTGTAATCAAGAAATAATAGAAGATAAATATGTTTTAGAAATTCATATCAGTTCTGACTAATGTGAGGGAAAAGATAAGAGCATCAGTGCTCCCTTATCACTATTGGATTCTTCACTTGCATGTGTGCATGTGAAGTCACTTCAGTCATGTCCAGTCAACTCTTTGCGACCCTATGGACTGTAACCTGCCAGGCTCCCCTGTCCATGGGATTCTCCAGGTAAGAATACTGGAGTGGGTTGCTGTGCCCTCCTCCAGGGGATCCTCCAGGGGATCTTCCCAACCCTGGGATCGAACACACATCTCTTACACCTCCTGCACTGGCAGGTGTAAGAGATGTAAGGTGCTACCACCTGGGAAGCCCCCATGCATTGGCAGGAGGATTCTTTACCACTAGCACTACCTGGGACTCTTCACTTACTTCTATTTTAATTTTTAATGAAGGAGAGTCAAAGAGCCTTTCAACTGTTTGAATGTTCTGCTCATTAAAAAAATTCCCCCAGATATTAAACTGAAATCTATCTTCCATTAGTCTTTAGTCTTCCATCTATCTTTAGTCTTAATTTGTCAT
Source organism: Ovis aries (assembly GCF_016772045.2). Lineage (NCBI taxonomy): Eukaryota > Metazoa > Chordata > Mammalia > Artiodactyla > Bovidae > Ovis > Ovis aries. The sequence goes on along the minus strand of NC_056080.1, from coordinate 100,187,526 downwards.
AGGGAATGCCACAAAAATAGGCAAAGTCTATCTATCACCTCTACCCTAGTGGCTCAGATGGTAAAGAATCAGCCTGCAATACAGGAGACTCAGGTTCAATCCCTGAATCGGGAAGCTCCCCTGGAGAAGGGCATGGCAACCCACTCCCGTATTCTTACCTGGAGAATCCCATGGACAGAAGAGCCTGGTGGGCTACAGTTCCATAGGCTCTCACAGAGTCAGACATGACTGAGCAACTTAGCAGCAGCATCACCTCTCCCGTAGGTGTAGACTTTCAGATATTTGGCAACAGCTACCATGTCCAGACAGATCTTTTCTACTCTAGGTTTCCATTCTAGTCTTTTTTCTCTGAGATGGTTTCCAGGCCTTGTCACCATCCTGGCCATTAACCTCCAATTTGTCACTATCCTTTAAGTGTGGCACCCAGAAATGACTACAACAGTCCACTCTTGTTTTTCACATTTCATTATCAGTTCCTAAAAACTTGTGATATTATTAGATCCCTGATTAAAAAAATAATTTCAGATTATTTCCCAGTGTGATAGGACTGTACTCTGAATCCTATCCTAAGACTGTATATGAGAGATACTCAATTATCTATTTTTCCCATCTTTTAATTTCTAAAGCTATATAGATGAATAAAATATTCTAGGTCAATTCCTCATCAGATCTTTTGCATTTATTGTAACCTTAATAGAATGTTTGCCAAACACCAAAAGGATAATGAGCTTCCACACTGATGGTGAGGGCAAGAGGTGCCCTGTAGTCTGGCCAAGGAATCTGAAGACCCTCTGTCCTATACCATTTTCTACTCTTTGTCTCAGTCATTTGATATCAGTTCTTAGATTAGTCAAGCTTCATCCAGATTAATTGGCCTCTCTATTGAGATGCATTTCATAAGATGACAGTGACAAGCCAGGCTTCACAGTGATGTAGAACATCATATCTTGTCCTTAATCTGATCCCAGATCTCCCAACCACGGCAACCCACTCCAGTATTCTTGCCTGGAGAATCCAATGGACAGAGTAGCCTAGTGGCTACAGTCTTTAGGGTCACAAAGAGTCCGACATGACTGAGGGACTGAGCACTGAGCGCATGAGCACTCCCAACCAACCTAGTGTATATTGGTCTCCTTTCCAGCCTAGTGAATCCTTTGCCTTTTATTCCTTTTGCCATTCCCCCGTATGGTAGGCACTATTTAGAAGAGCCTGTTAAACTGTATATTCCAGCTCTAAGTAGCATTGGCTCAATGCCTTCTACCATGCATATGTTCCTGTGTGCTTAGTTTTTTCAAGAGAGTGGTTTCCTAATTGTAGAGACTGCATCTTGGTCCACAGTTTACACAGGATACTTATTACTTATACTTGCTAAGCAGATATATCTTTAAATTTTCAACTTTTGAAGAGTTTTTATTTAAACTAGTGTATGGTACAGTGAACTCTAGTCAATATTCTGTAATAACCTAAATGGGAAAAGAATTTGAAAAAGAAAAAAAATCAACTCAGTTGAGATATAATTTACATACTTACTATAAATTTTACCTATTTTAAGCTTTCAGTCAAGATATAGACCACTTCCACGGAAATGTCCACTGACCTTTCATCATTAATCTTCCTCTGCTGCTACCACTGGCTCCAGGTTACCACTGATCTCCTCTTTTCCATCACTACAGGTTAGAGTTCTCTTTTATAGAATTTCATATATATGGATAAAATCATACAGTATATATTCTTTTGTGTCTAGTTGTTTTTGTTTAGAATGTCCTTGAAATCCATTCATGTTGTTTCCTGGATCAGTACTTCATCTCTTTTATTGCTGAGTTGTGTTTCGTTGTGTATATATGGCACAATTTGCTTATCCATTCACATTTTGATGGATATCTGGGTTGTTTCCAGTTATGGGTTATTACAAATAAAGCTGCTATGAATATTTGTGTTTAAGCTTTTGTGTAGATGTGTATTTTAATTTCTCTTGAGTAAATACCTAGTAGGATTGCTATGTTATGTGAGTGCATGTTTAACTTTGTAAGAAATTGCTGATCTGTTTTCCAAAGTAATTTTACCATTTTATATTCCCACCAGCAATGCATGTTCATTTATGTGGCCCATGTATGTAGTTTGTTTAAATGATAGTTTGATTTTGAAATCCTAATTTTCAAAAGGATTTGTTGTGTTAAATGTTGCTTGAGATAGGAAAGCCATCAATGAGAGTGAGGAAATATGTTTAACTATGTTTATTTGATCAAAAATGCTCATCAGATTATATTTACTTTCAAAGAATTTACCTTGTTTATCTTGGGTTTGGGTATTTAGCCAAATACAATTATTCATTACTGTTTAAGATGATCAGCTGAAGGGAATACTTCCTTCAAAAGATAATCCTATTTGACTTAGAAAATAAACTGACTTAACTTTCTCCAGAGGCTTCTAAGTTTCTTTAGGAATAGCTTCATGTGACTTCTTGCTTTTAGTTAACTTCAAGATAAATTCATAGATAAATCATAGTCAGTTAAAGAGAAGCTATGGCTTGCTAAAGTCCCAGTGACACACTAATGTGTATGTAGCCTCCCAAACTCACTCACTCACTGACGGGAGAAGAGTCTGACTTTCATAGGTATTTGCCAGTGTCCTGTTGTTCAGGGGGCTGTGGATACTGGGAAAGCTATGAAGCATGGTATCAGCCTTTGGATCTTGGTGAAAGAAAGAAAGAAAGAAAAAAGCAAACCAAATAGATGTACTTGGTCTATTTCATCATACCTAAGATCCAAGGGTTTAATAGAGCCCATGTTACCAAGCAACACACTTTGCTAATTTCGCTTTACCAAATAGGAACTCCAGCAGAAGTGCCAGGATTGTCTTGAGTCTTGTCTGGGACTCCTCAAATGTTGAGCCGGAGAAGGAAACTATTTGTGTACTAGAAATGTAGTACCACATTTGGCCATCAGCTCAAGGGTTTTGCTCTCTCTTTTACGACATGGTGAAAGCAGAGGTAGTGTACTTACTTACCTTTAGGGATGTCTATCCGTTTGTAGATGTAGTGTTCGGCAGCAAGCAGATCCAACACTGTTTTCCTCTGTGACTCAGGACTCAGTACCACATTTGAGGGCTAATATCACATCTGGGGGTCATTAGGCAATGCTTGCTCAGTGTCAGAGATAAAACCATTCTGCTCCTAGGTTTTTTTTGGTTTGTTTGTTTCCATGATAAGCTTTTCTTCAGTCTCTAATTTTCTCTAAACTATTTAAAAATACTGTTCACTCCATTCAAAGGCTTACTTTCCCTTTATAAATCAATACTGAAAGATGACGTTACTGCATTATCTTGAACTTCTCTTGCTTGTAAGCCTTTCAGAGAACCTGGGTTCATCTGGGTGATTTTATGGGAATCTCACTGTTAAAAGATAACTGAAACTAGGGAAAGAGCTCTTGGGTTCAGATGCTTAGGCTGAGTGGTTCAAAGTCCCATATTATTTTTCATGAATGAAAATGGCCTCTTTTTTTTTTTTTTTTTTGGTTGTACTGGGTCTTAGTTGTAGTATATGGGATCTATTTCCCTGATCAGGGATCAAACCCCAGGCCCCCTGCACTGGGAGTGTGGAGCCTTAGCCACTGGACTACCAGAGAAGTCCCAAAAATGGCCTTTTTTAAGAAACAAAGCTCTTTTCTCAGGAAGTTGAATGGCACTACTATGCTTTCAGAGACTAATCATGTTAACGGAAACTAGGCACCATCTCTCTGCTAATGTATTATTTATCGTATTTATATTCTGTTTCTTCCCCCAAAGGACTTGAATTAGAGACGACTGAAGTTGAGAGTTTGTCTTTAGTTTTCTCCTACTTTGCTTTCTGTTGCCTCTTTCCCTCCAGCGGCCCAAGTGCCAGCCTTCCCTCCCGGTGCTCCCAGAGGTTCATTTGCTTACCATCTTCTAATCAAAACTCCCATTCTAGCAAGTCTATAATCAATTTGGAAATTCTGATTACAGTTCTTCGCAGGAAAATTAAAGTGACCAATAAATTTAACTCTGAGGGAAGGTGTTTATATTTTATTTTATTTTTTGGATTTTTTAATTTTTAGTATTTTAAAGCAGTAATTTAGCTCTAACCTCAGTCATTGGATTTTGGGGGTTAGTGGTCAGGGGATGATGTAGCTGGGAGCTTCTATTCCCTTCTATTCCTGTCCCCTCTCCCCATCTCTCCCAAGCATGACATGGAGTAAGCAGAAGCCATGGGCCCTTCTGTCCTATATTGCCTTTTTTATTTTAAAAAATTTCCTTTTAATGGTAAATACTCATAGAAAACTTGGGAAATCCAAAGAACTACAAGATTAAAAATTTACTAATAGTCTTAACTCTCAAAGGTGATCAATAATATTTTTATGTACTTCCAGCCTTTTCTCCTATTTATCTTTTTGAAATATTTTTTGTGATCATGCAATGTATAAAATTTCATATTTTTTGTTTTACTTATTTAAAAATTTAAGTTTTTTATATCAATATAAATTCTGACCAGAGGCTATAAGTACCTAGTACATAGTACCTAGTACCTAGTACATGTGTACTATCTTACCCTGACTATGATTTCTTCAATTAGATCCTTATTTGAGGGCATTTATGTTATTTTCCCTTTAAAAAAAATGAAGTGTTATTGACCCTGAACACTATGTTAGTTCCCTGTGACTCATTTATTTGTAACTGGAAGTCTGTACCTCTTAGTCTCCTGTACCTATTTTACTCATCCTCCCAACCCACCTTCCCCTCTGGCAACCACATGTCTGTGCTCCTTATCTAGGACTCTTTCCTGCCTTATTATGATTGTTCATTTATTTTTGAGATTCCACATCTAAGTGAAATCGTACAGTAGTCCTTATCTGACTTATTTCACTTAGTACAATACCCTCTAGGTCCATCCATGTTTTCCTAAATGGCAAGATTTCATTCTTTTTTTATATAGCTGAGTAATATTCCATTGTGTATATATATCACATCTTCTTTATCCACTCATCTACCGACGAACACCTAGGTTGCCTCCATGTCTTGGCTGTGAATAACGTTGCATTGAACATGGAGATGCACAGATTTTTGAATTAGTGTTTTTGTTTTCTTTGGGGAAAATACCCAGAAGTGGAATTGCTGAATTGTAGGGTAGTTCTACTTTTAATTTTTTGAGGAACCTCCATACTGTTTCCCACAGTGGCTGCACCAATTTAGATTCCCACAACAGTGCGTGAGGGTTCCATTTTCTCCACATCCTCACCAATGCTTATTATTTGTTGTCTCTTTTGATAATAGCCATTCTGACAGGTGTGAGGTGATATCCCATTGTGGTTTTGATTTGCATTTCCCTGGTAATTAGTGCTGCTGAGAAAATTTTCATGTACTTGTTGGCCTTCTGTATGTCTTCTTTGGAAAAATGTCTATTCAGATCCTCTGCTCATTTTAAAATTAGGTTGTTTGTTTTTTTTATGTTGAATTGTATGAGTTCTGTGTATATATCCTCATTATTGTCTCCATTTATTTAGGAGGAAGCTGAGGCTTGGGAGAGTTAATCACTTGCCCAAATTTCCTCCTAAAGAAACAAGTACCATAATGGTACCTGTGGCATAGAGTTATTGTGAAGATAAAATTAATTACCTGCAGCATGTAAAAATACCAAGTTACCTGTCAAATAATAAGCATGCAGTTTTAAAAGTGCTGGTTGTTATTGTTCTTATATACTAACTAGTCTCTGTAATGAAGGGAAGAGGCCAGCTGGAGATATCATCCAGTATCCCCTTCTAGACTTTTGTGGCATGTAATACTGAGTTTCTGTTTATGTTGGTGTTATAGAGCTTCATTTAAAATAAATTTAGGTAGGGAAAGGTAAGTCAATTTAAAGAAACCATTAGGTATCAGGTAGTTTGTGGATATGGCACAGATGATGATAAATATATATGAATGCCTACCTCAGTGATTCCTCATTCCTAGAATAAATTTAAACTCTGTAGTGCACCAGTCACTCTATTTAATATTGCATTGTGCAATATTAATATTAATTATTGATATTTAGAACAACATATTATTATATTACTATAATATCATAATTTCACTCCCAGCACTCCTCATCCCCTTTAGCCTACTCTATCTTTCCTTTTTTCTTATTACCTTCTAACAGTCTCTGTAGTTTGTTTATTACTTTTATTGTTTGTTTACATTCTTCACTAGAATGTAAACTCCCCCAGGGCAGGAATCTTTTTCTGTTTTTGTTCACTAAGTGAATAAACTGCCTAAAACAGTGCATGGCCTGTAACAGATAGTAACTAAATATTTAGTGACTGATTAGATGAATAAATGTGAAATTCACAGTCTTTTACAATCTGGTCCCAATCTATTTACAGGCTCACCTCTTATTCTTCTACCCTCTGAGTATCCCTGATACTAGCAGTTTTCAGTGCACACCATTTGCTCCCACATCTCTATGCATTTAAAAACTTGTGCTTTCTCCTTTGGCCTGAATAAATAATCATGAATTCAAGCAGATATTTAGTTATAAGAATGTTCTTCACCATCCATCAATGAAAAATTTGAAAACAGCCTCAATATTCATCCATAAGGGATAACTTAGAGAAATCACGGTAACTCCCACTTGAGGAAGGGCAATTTGGCAATATCTATCAAAATTACAAATGTGCAGAGCCTCTGAACCAGCAGTTGTGCTTTAGGCAGTTTATCCCACAGATATATTTGCTTGTGGGTCAAGTGAATATGTGTTGGTGAGTCACTGCAGGGCTTCAGTCACTCCTGTTAGACCTAGCACTGACAGAACTCATTACATTATTATGCAGAGCTATATTTATTGATGTGGGAAGATTATAATAGCTAACATTAATTCAACTTGCTATGTGTCAGGCACTATGATAAGTGTTTTTATATATTTTTGTCTCACTGAATCCTCACAACAGCCCTGTGAGGTAGTTACTATAATAGTCCTCATTTTACACAGGAGGAAATAGACTCAGAGACGTGAATTTACTTAACCAGGATCAGACGACTAAGAAATAGCAAACTGAAGACGTCTGTGCATGTGTTCTCAGTCATGTGCGACTCTGAGACCCCATGGACTGTATCTAGCCAGGCTCCTCTGTCCATGGGGTTTCTCAGGCAAGAATACTGGAGTGGGTTGCCATGCCCTTCTCTAGGGGATCTTCCCAACCCAGGGACTGAACCTGTGTCTCTTGTGTCTCCTGCATTGGCAGGCAGATTCTTTACCACTAACACCATCTGGGAAGCCCATGATGTCTGAAATACAGTATGACAGCACTTTGTATACGATGATCCACTTTTGTAAGAAGAAATACATATAGATATCTAAACTTATATATGTGCATATAAAATGATTGGAAAGAAACACACCAAAATATTAACAGTTATATGGTGAATTATGGGTGGTTTTAATTTTCTTCTTTTTGCTTATCATTCTTTTCTGAGTTTTCTGTTAAATTTTGGGGCTGACTTGGAAGAAGTAAAGCCAGGAGGCATGAATTACTTGTGTAATTTTAAAGATGGCTAAAGTTTGTTGGTAGTGTGGAATAGTGACACTGATATGAGGGAAGTGTTTTTAAGCTGAGAGAGAAAAACTAGCCAGAAGGGAAATCTTGCCCAAAGGGAAAGAGGATGGCCAAGTGTAGGAGAAGGCAAGAGAACCTAGTGTCAAGGACACAGGTGGAAGAGGAAACTTTGAGGAGGGAGTCCCTGTTCTCTGGAGGCTGAGGAGTGGGGGGTGAGCAGGCAGATGTGAAAATGCAGTGACTCAAGGACACACAAGGTCAAGTACCAAGAGAATCGAAAGAATCAAGGGAGTTCCTGCTTGATGACCTATGTCCTGTCATTGAAACTCAAAGCTTGGCCCTCAACTGAGGGGTTGGGGTCGGGCTGAGGGTAGGGTAAGGAAACTGAGGAGAGGGAGAGGATTTGAAACAATCACTAAGAGAAATTTGATACAGACACTTAAAAGGATTACCTTGTAGCCCTTGGGGCCCTGCTGAGGCTGGCTGGCTTGGCTTTGTAACAGAGCCAGTCTCATGACCTTCTCCAGCAATAGTTAGCAGGCTGGGAGTGGGAGGTGGAGAGAATGGACTGCCGGGTTTTCACAGGGCTGAGGATTGGCAGAGCAGGTGCTACAAAAGGTCACGGGGAGAGTGAGTCCAGAGATCAACGCTAGCATGGCTAAGATGGCTGATCACAGCACCAGCTTAGAAGGAGGAAAGGAAGCCAGCAAGCTTGCCTCTGGGCAAGGAGTGGGAAGGAAGGACAGGCTGGTGGTCCTGGCAGCAGAGTGGTAGAAGGAGACCCATATGAGGCTGAGGTCTTCACCAACAGCATTAAAATAACTACAACCTGATGAAGGGCAATTTGGCAATATCTATCAAAATTATGTGTGCCTTCCTTTTTATCCAGCAATTCAGCTTTGAGGCATTTATCTTACAGATAGATACACTTACTTACGTTGGCGCAAGATGAATGCATAAGGTTGAGTCATTCCAACACTGTTTGTAATCTCAACGGATTGGAAACAGCCTAAAAGTCCACCAAGAATGATTTGATTCCTTAAACTGTAGTTCTTCAGTGGAATGCTAGGTAGCTGGGAAAGGGAGGAAGCTCTTTGTGTGCTGATATAGAATGATCTCAAATATTTTGTTAGCTGAAAGAAGCAAGGTACAAATCAGTGGGAATAGTTCTCAATCTCTTTGCTGCTGCTAAGTCGCTTCAGTCATGTCCGACTCTGTGCAACCCCACAGACGGCAGCCCACCAGGCTCTGCAGTCCCTGGGATTCTCTAGGCAAGAACACTGGAGTGGGTTGCCATTTCCTTCTCCGATGCATGAAAGTGAAGTCGCTCAGTCGTATCCAACTCTTCGCAACCCCATGGACTGCAGCCTACCAGGCTCCTCTGTCTGTGGGATTTTCCAGGCAAAAGTACTGGAGTGGGGTGCCATTGCCTTCTCCACAATCTCTTTGCTAACATGAGTAAAACATCCCAGGAAGGACACATAAAAAACTGTTAATGTTGGTTGCCTCTGAGGAGGGGGAACTGTTGGCTAGGTGACAAGGTTTGGAAAGCAACTTTTCACTTGTCCCTTTGTACTCTGTTTTTTTGTTTGTTTGTTTGTTTGTTGCTTTTATGGAAGTATAATTACAAAAGAAAAATTGTGTATATTAAAATTATACAACAGTATGTACCTTTTGAATTTTGAACCACAAGGATACATTACTGAGAAAATTAAAAACATTATATATATTTATATATATATATATATATATATATATAATTTGAATCTCTTTTATAGATACTAAATCATTTTTTTTTAAAGCACAAAAAAATCCCACTAGAGATTTGCTTCAAATTAGTCACTTTGCCAGGGTCATGGGTGGGAATTTGAATGAAATTAAATTATGTGTTGATAATCGCTAAAGCTGGGTGTGGGCTATATGGGGGTTCATTTTCTTTTGAAACATGAACTTGTCATTTTTGTAGGTCAAAAATTGTCACATTTTGACAGTTTTATGTGCTGTTAAAGCCATAAAATGTCCTCATTATTAAGCTAATGCTGTTCTCATTATTTTTATAAATTTTCCATAATATAAAAGTTTTCAGTGAAAGGAAAAATAAAAGAGCTCCCACCAGGCCGTTGGTAGGAACATTCAGGTACTTTCTCATCCTGGCTTCTATATTTAATAATTGAGTGGAAATTCCCATTCCCCCATTGACATCTGAGACAGCAGTACTGCCTTGTTGATTTCCCTTAATTATGGAACCTGGTACTGTTCTCGGGATTTTTCCTATTAACAACAATCTCTCCCCATCCTGTTGTGTGTTAATTGGGTACTACCTTATCCTTGTTGCTGGTAAAGTTCATCCTGTTCTTCAAAAATCACTTCTTTAGTTTCTTATGATCGCCTAACATCCTCTTCCTGCCTCACAGTCTATTATTAGTAATCCTAACTAATTTGGGGCCATGCCTGTATGTATCCAGGCTACTTATATTAATCAGTCTAGGGGCTGATGTCTCTAGGACATTCAGTATACCGCACCATAAAGTTCATCCTAAGCTATCAGTAAGCCCACTTGTGTTCAACCTTTCAGCTTCTAGTGTTTTTGCTTATGCCTGCACTTCTTATGTTACCTCAGAGGCTATGGTGATTTGGGCCTGGCTCCTGACACCTGCTAATCCAGGCCTTTTTGTCTGTCCTTAGAAGGCAGGTGGCTTTATCTTGCTGTCTACAGGCACCTCTACTCTATAACTCACAGTCTGTTGGTCAACTATGCTTACATGCCCCATTGCCATCCCCAAACCTAATTAGTTCCCCCAACATTAAGCTTCTCCTTTACCTTCTCTGTAAAGAGCCTCCTCTGACCACCTCATCCTAGGAAGTCTGGTTTTAGCATACCTCTTCTGTGCCACCCTTTACCACACTGAATTGTCCTGGCCTTTTTTTTGGTCCTGCCAGCCCCAGACTGTGAATTTCTGGGTTAAAGATGGAGACCATGTCTTGTTCTCCCTTGAATATCATACCTATCACAGCATCAGACACAATGGTTAAATGCTCGAAATAACATTTGTTTAATTTTAATGTGAAATATTTTCAACTTAAGGAAAATTGCCTGCAAAGAGAGTAAAAAGAAATTTCACATACTCTTGATGAAGATTTATCTATTGTTAGCATCTTGTTACGTTTATCATTCTCTCTCTCTCTTTCTACACACACATACTTTTTTCTGAAACACTTCAAAGTTGCAGACAACATGTCCCATCACCCCCTAATATTTCAATGTATTTCCTAAGAACATTCTCTTATATATAAACACAGTTAAGTTAGCAAATTCAAGAAATATAACATTGATACAGTATACTATTACAGATAATTGTCCCAAGAATGCTCTTTTTGCTATATTTGATAACCTTTTGAATTCTGTGGTAATAAGCCTGTAAGTCTGCAATTGATATTTTTCATGCTTCACACCTGATAAACTGCTCAAAAAGCCACTTTGTCAAGATACGTAGTCACTGGCTTTAATTTTACTTGAGCTACATAATATTTGTCTAAAATTGTATTTGCACTAAATGTGGGCCCGTTTTACTAGAACGATGTATCAGGGAAGTAAAGAATCCAGCATGTTACTTTCATATTGAAATGGAATGTTGATACACCTGGAAGCTATAAAAATGTAAATCAACTATACCTCAATTAAAAATATTTTTTAAGTGAAAAACAACAACAACAACAAAGCATCAGTGGAATGTTGATGTGCCCTTGTGCCCAGTTCTGGGTCTCCATCAGTAGTATCTCTGAGGCAGCCAGGAAGGCACCATTTTACTCATTAACAGTGTGCTCAACCCTATGCTAGATACAGGGGAGAGAGAACATGAAGAAGCTCTCCCAAGGACCTTCCAGTCTAGGAAGTAATGTGGCAGCCATACAGGGAACAATGAACAGAGCAAAGAGAAGGCTAGCATTTGCTAGGCACTTATTAGGTGCCAGACACTTCAGAAACCCTGTAATGCAGGTATTATCCCCATTTGCCCAAGATCACAAAACTAGTAAACAGCAGAATTAGGATATGAATCCAGGCCCCTATGACTCAAAATAAGAGAATATGAGGCAGCTTATAGTCATGTGCTCTGGGCCAGATGAGATGAATTAAATAAGTCTCAGTGAGATGCATGGAACCTACAAAGGCCACTCTGGGGACTCTCTGGGAGATAGAGTGTGTTGGGATGCTGACAACCAGCAGCAGGTACTCCCATCCCAAACCCCTTTAAAACCTGCCTGTTACGACTACCTGTTCTCACTGAAGGGCTCAGGCTCTGTCCACCTCTGCTTCTGGTGGACCTGGGGAGATGGGGAGGGGAAGCCGGCTCACGTTTCTACATTCAGCTCCAATGGCCCCCTCTCCAAGGCTAGTTGAACTGTTTATCTTCCAAGTGCCTTGACCTCCTGGGGGCAATTTCCCTAACTTCTCAACATCAGAAGCACAGCTCCCTCTGAGCTGAGAGGAACCTCTTGCTTTACCACAGGACCCCACACCCTCCTGACCTGTCCTCTCCCACCCACCTACCTTTATACTTCTTTTTGCATGGAAGGCATGACAGGAATTTAACATGTTTGTGCTTTTTCTTCCATGACAGGGAGAAGAGCTGGCTTAGACAGATGTAGAACCGCCCAGTCTGCTCAAGGCATTACCAAGTGAATAGCTTAGTCCTAAACATCAGTTCCATAGATTAAAAACTTGAAAAAGGCCACATGCATTCTGACATTTTTTTCCTCAATGAAGAAACTAAGATGGAAAAGGAAAAGTTTGTTCCTAAGTCTGTAGTTCTAATCCTCAACAACCAAGGAATTATGGTGTGCGGGGGTGGGGTTCTCTTAAAAGAAAAATTGGATAAACGAAGGGTTTTGTAGGGTACTTAAAAGAAATGCAGGATTGTGCTTGATGTTTGTTAACTTTTTTATTTTGAAATAATTATACTCATAGGAAGTTGCCCTTCACCCAGTCTCCCCCAATGATTACATCGCACATAATTATAGTTTCATATAAAGGCCAGAAAATTGACATAGGTACAATGTCTGTATAATTCTATGCTCTTTTATTACATGTATAGATTCATGGAGCCACCACCACAATCAAGACACAGAACTATTCTGTCACGACAAAGATCTCCCTGGTGTACCCTTTTATAGTCACACCAACCCTGTCACCCTCCACCATCCCTAATTGCTGCTGCTGCTGCTAAGTTGCTTCAGTCGTGTCCGACTCTGTGCGACCCCAAAGATGGCAGCCCACCAGGCTCCCCAGTCCCTGGGATTCTCCAGGCAAGAACACTGGAGTGGGTTCCCTAATGTCTAGGAACCATTAATTTGTTCTCCATCTCTATAACTGTGTACTTCTAAAAGTACAGTTTCCTTTAGGAAATGGATTTGCACTCTAGTTTTCACAGAATCTCAGGTTTGAAGGAATAACTTCTCCAGGCCAGCCTCCTTCCCATGCCCAAATTGTGTTTACTACCTCTCTTCTAAGTGTCCAGCCAGCCCCTATGACATGCAAACCAGAACCTTCTCCAGGATTTTAGAATGTTGAGGTATTTCATATAAATAGTTAGAGCAAAGATATTGTTTCTTTCCATAAATTTATTCAGTAGTTAGCAAAACTCTTACCTTTAGGTTAAATATTACAAAATGCCCTCTCACCTGCTGATTTTCCCATCACACACTGAGAGGAATGAACCATTGGAAGCCTGAAAGGCTCACAGAAGATTCCACAAATCCTTTAACTACAGGTTAGCCTGGCTCCCAGCAATTGGTGCCTTTCAAATGTATGTGGTTCATGTGTGGAATTTATTTCTTGGGCTGATTGTGTGTTATCTACATGGTATCTACAAGTGTCATTCTGTGAGATAATCTTACTGTAGCCCAACTCCCCAGGACTCCCTTGTGGGGAACAGAGTTTTACAGGGCACCATATAGCCTGTTTTAAGAACATTAGAAAATAATGACTCAAAGTAATGGTAAACCCAGAAGGGGCTGGCAGAAGTGGAGCCACGGGGGTTCCACATTTAGGATTAATTTGGATCCCCCACCTTCTCTCCCCTGGACAGTTTTGAAATCTTTTCATAAGTTTAACTTATTTCTTATAAAGAGCACTGTGCTCTCCTTAACTGGACAGTAGCATATGTATAGATCTAGACTCAGCCCCATTAGGATGTGCCCCTTGGAATAAATGACTTCAAACTAATGGTTTCCTCCATAGCAGCCTCAGAGGCAGGGGTGGGAGGGCATCTGACTTTGGCCCAGGAGACACCACATTCTAGTGAATGCCCTCTTCTTGAAGTTGGAACAACAGTGGCCCAGTTCCCTACTTTCTTAATAAGGGCCCCTGCCTCCCACAACATTCCTGACTTCCTCTTGGGTGGGGAGAGTACAAACAGTGAGAAAAGAAAGGAGAGAATGCAGCTAGCTATGTGCTCTACCTCAAGTGCCATTCCTCTGGGTCCACATCATAACTTACAACCCAAAGACCGTCAATACTCATGTCTTGGTGTTTTCCCTCATCAAATAACCCATGGGGGTAACTTGTATTTTCCAAAGTGAAAAGATATTTCCAACTAACTTAATAATCCTGGAATGTTCTCTGCTGCCTTAGTTTCTTTGGGGGGTAATTTTGTGGCTACTCTTCTGCTATCTTTTTCTTCAACCTGTGTTAAGAGAAGACAAGGCTAGGTCATGGTCAGGATGCTGACTTTGGCAGTGCCCCTTCCTCCCTGGTGGCTCAGACGGTAAAGTGTCTGCCTACAATGCGGGAGACCTGGGTTCAATCCCTGGGTCAGGAAGATCCCCTGGAGAAGGAAATGGCAACCCACTCCATTATTCTTGCCTGGAGAATCCCACGGACAGAGGAACCTGGTAGGCTACAGTCCATGGGGTCACAAAGAGTCAGACACGATAGAGGGACTTCACTTCCTCCCTGGGAGGCCTTCTTGTGGAAGGCAATTATCTTCAACTGCCAGAGCCTCAGTTTCCTCATCCACAAAGTGGGGTAAATAACTGCCCCCCTATCCTTACAAAGGTGGTCATTTAGATAAACAGATCTTAGAGACATCTTTGTAAAATTTTCAGAGGGGAAAATATAGTGATCAAAATCTTCAAATACAGGGCTTCTCTGGTGGTCCAGTAGGTTAAGAATCTGCCTTGCAATGCAAGGGACACCAGTTCAACCCCTGATCTGGGAAGATCCCACATGCGCAGGGCAATTAATCCCATGAGTCATAACTACTAAGCCCACTGTAACTATTGAAGCCCAGGCACCCTAGAGCCCATGCTCCACAACAAGAGAAGCCACCACAATGAGAAGCCCACACACTGCAATGAAGAGTAGCCCCCGCTTGCCACAAGTAGAGAGAGCCCATGTGCAGCAACAACAACCTGCCAGAGCCAAAAAAGAAAAGAAATAAATAGATCTCTTAGAAACTCTTCAAATGCAGTATAAAAAATACGATTTACAATCTTCTTCAATGTTTAGAAAAACATTCTTAAAATATCTTTTATAAGTCATCTATTTTACCTTACATGGCATTGGGGGGCCTATTTTGACTCAATTCTTAGTATTGTTGAATATATTTTTTAGCATGAGGGCAAGGTTGGTCATAAAATGTGATGAAATCTATTGGAATGTGGGATTTTTTTTAAAAAAAGAATGTGGGACAAAGTGGTTCAAATAGGTGTTTATAAGACAGAGAAGACACATTAGGAATTTGCTTTCGTGCACGTAGACAATGAGCTTTGTTGAGCCAGTAGATTTGCTGTTTTTCAGTTGGAACACTGTTTCACAACAGCAGGATGCATCCTGGTCAGTTGGGTGTAAAGTAGAATGTCAATCAAAACCCCTACGGCCCCCCTCTCACCAGGCCAGTTTGCATGCCTCTTCACCTAGTCTTACTTTGTGAGGACAGATTGCCCTGAACTAGATCCCTGGGGCTTTGAACTGAGAACTTCGTCAGGTTTCTGCTGCTGTTGCTGCTGCTAAGTCACTTCAGTCATGTCCGACTCTGTGTGACCCCATAGACGGCAGCCCACCAGGCTCCCCCGTCCCTGGGATTCTCCAGGCAAGAACACTGGAGTGGGTTGCCATTTCCTCCTCCGCAGGTTTCTGCTAGAGGCTAATTAATCATCAGATCAACTCACTGCAAAAGCAAGTGGTCATGCTGATCCCTTGAGTCATTAGGGCAACAGAAAGAGAAGGAAATGGCCTTAACCTCCTTCCAGGATTAGAGGAGAGAAGTTCCTGAGATCTAATGAATTTCTGCTAAATTTGGGGTGTGCTCCCCAATTGTGCTTTTTCTCTACTTTTTCCTTTAATATTCCTTTCAAAAAGCTACCCAGAAAACAAAGAGGCCTATTGCATTGCCCAGCGATTCTCAGCCATTTAAGGCTCCCTCCTCGTAAGCAGAGCTATAGGCTAAAACTGCTCATCTGGTTGGAAAGTGAAACCTGCGTTTCCTGCCTATGTGATGTCAAACTGGCCTGATGGATTTTTAAAATGCATGTACCAGTTATATGAGTCTATAGCACATCTTCTATCTGTTCTGGGAGAGTGTGTGGTTTGCGGTTTGGTTCATATTTCAGCCAACAGGTACTGTCAAGGGGAACTAACTTTGAAAAATGGTCCAAATTTTTTTTCTGACCTCTGACCACTTGGAAATATTTACCTGTCTATACGATACTGTAATAAATGGTCTAAAAGTGAAAAAGGCTTTCAGGGGAGCAAGTGATTGTTTGTATGATAGCAAACAGTTTGGTTTTCTGTTGTTGTTGTCACTGTCATCTGCCAAGATGAATGGTTGTTCCTGTTGTGTAAACACATACTATCACCTCCTTTTCCTTTTTTACTGGGTTGATCCCAAAGTGAGCCCCCTAGCTTGGAGACAGCATGCTTTGAGCGGTAAAATTATAAACTCTGAAGCCAAGCAGATCTAAGTTTAGCTGTGGAGGCCTTTAGAAGTCCAAATAATATCTCTGAGCTTTCGTTATCTCGTCTGTAAACTGGGCATGATAGCATTTGCCTTGAGGAGTTACTGCAGGATTCTTAGGATGCTATTGTAAATGTCTACCCTGGACCAAGGAGTCAGTGTTTCTTAACTTTTTGGTTACCTACAGATCACCTGGGGCATCTTACTAAACTGCTGACCCTGATTCAGAAGGTCTGAGGTGGGGCCAGAGAATCTTCATTGCCAATAAGCCTCAGGAGATGCCCATGAGGCTGGTTCATGGACCACACTTGGAGTAGCAAGGGTCTAGATAACATTTGCAAAGTACCTAGCACAGTTAATGTTTAATACATGGTCACTCCAAAATAATTCAATCACTTGCTTAAAAATCACTGAGAAGAAACTATTTTCCCACAAAGATAATACCAGTCTGCCTATAGTTCCATTCTCATAGCCTTTGCAAAAGTGCCTCATTGGGATTGCCCATGGTTGGTAATTTCTGAAAGCAGATAATGGGTAAATGGGAGAGGTTCATTATACTATTATCTCTGCTTCTGAACATGTTTAACATTTTCAATAATAAGACTTTTTAAATTAAAAGAGATTTTTAGGGTAGTGTTATCATTCTATATGATACTAAATATATATGATATTATAATGGTGGGTACCTGGCATGAATTTGTCCAAGCCCATAGAATGGACAACAAGAGTGAATCCTATTGTAAACTATGGACTTTGTTTGATAATGATTTATCAGTGTAGATTGACCCATTATAACAAATGCACCTCTGTGGAATGTGGATGGTGGGGGAGGCTATGCATGTGTTGGGGGTTAGGACAGGGATATACGAGAAGTCTGTACTTTTTGTTCCATTTTGCTGTGAACCCCAAATTGCTCTAAATAGTAAAGTCTATTAAGAAAACCCCACAAACAAGAACACCTGTTTTCTAACAGCCTGTGAACAGTAGAAGATACAGGTGTAGAAGTACAGTCATTAGTTAAAAAAAATCACGTTCACTAGGGGAGAGAGGGAGCTTTTGTTTCAATTCCCCCAAATAAACCCATTCCTAACCTGGCCTGCTATGACTTAGGATTTTGCAAAAGTAATTTACCCATCCATCTCAGGGTTTAACACGTTTTTTCCCCTTAATATTATCACAGTTTACACTTTATTTTGTCAAGATGGATTTTGAATTGTTTTTCTCTGCTTTGGACTAAAATCTGTCTATGCATGCATGGCATCACTGACTCAATGAACATGAGTTTGAGTAAACTCTGGTAGTTGGTGATGGACAGGGAGGCCTGGCATGCTGCAGTCCATGGGGTTGCAAAGAGTCGGACACGACTGAGAGACTGAACTAAACTGAACTGACTGATGCATGCATGGTCAGTCGCTAAGTTGTGTCCTACTCTTTGCAACCCTATGGACTGTAGCCCACCAGGCTCTCCATCCATGGGATTTTCCAGGCAAGAGTACTGGAGTGGGTTGCCATTTCCTCCTCCAGGGGATCTTCCCAACCCAGGGATCAAACCCGTGTCTCCTGAGCCTCCTGTGTTTCCTGCAATGACAGGCAGGTTCTTCACCACTAAGCCACCTAGGAAGCCCCCAAATCTGATTATATCCTCAGGAAATAATTTTATTTATTCTTTTCACTTTATTGAATCAGGGCTTTTCCCCACCTGCCCAGCTTGTGTGTTCATTAAGTCGGTGATTCACAAAGCAACCTCCCAGCTAATTGTAAGATGCATTTAGTGAGCTGGACATTCCCCATCATCATCTTCCTTGACCTGGGCCCAATTTTTATTAGGTACTGAGCTGACTTAGCTCAGGGCAGGTACCACTTTAGATTTTTAGACATGTTTTGATAACCAGGTGACAGGGGCAAATTAGAAACTAAATGAACAAAATAAAGGAACCAGCCAGCTTGAGTTTAGTCTATTTGCATTTCTTTGTCCTCTTAGTCACATGAAGCCTCTCCAAACCAGTGTCCTAATTGAATCTTCTTTTTTCTGCCTATGGCTTACTTAAAGGGTCTTTGATGTGGTAACTGGACAAGGTGTCATCCCAATGGCCCGAAGCTGAGTCAGCTCTTTGTTATTTTGTTTGGTATTTAATCCTGGAGAGTAATGTTCTGCTCTGCTGTTTATCACTTCAAGATTATAGGTGTAGCAAATATTTTCCTAATGAAATAATCACTAACTTGACATTCTGGTGCTGCGACAATACGGTGAGTTTCCCTGCATTTGAATCTTCTCCATGCATGCAAGTATAGCTACGAGCTTCCCAGGTGGTGCTAGTAGTAAAGAACCCACCTGCCAATGCAGGAGACATAAGTGACGCTGGTTCTATCCCTGGGTCATGAAGATCCCATGGAGAAGGAAATGGCAACCCACTCCAGTATTCTTGCCTGGAGAATTCATGTGCATGGTCTCAAGCCTGCCCTCAACTCCAATTTCCTTTAGGTCTATTTTAAATTGTTCCTTTTAGGCCTGTTCTCTCAAATGTCAGGGTTTTAGGTGCTACTTGAAAGTTTCTATATCCTTCATAATAGCAAAACTTTGAAACCTCAGAGTTGTTTCCATGTTCTTGTCAAAACCCTGTAGGTGTCTCCTTGGCAGCTGTTATGTAGTCTTTTTAACTTAACTGTTCGTTGAATGAAAATATCAAGGAGATGCTCGTTTCCAGAATCCCTTCTTGAAACCTGGAGCTTTTCATGCTGACTTTGTATCGCTCCTTCTGAAGTGAATTCAGGTGGCAGAATTGTGAAGGCCTAACCATTTCAAGGTGGCAAAACACCTACGGTGACAGATAATTACAACTATTGCCGTGCTTCTTGCTGTGCATTTCCTGTTTGCTAACTGCCGTCATGATGAATCACACTCATTTTCACGATGACAACTTCTTTACCTTGTTCCTGATTAAAATTTGTAATGCCAGTGGCCCCTTGGCAAGCTTGGGTCTTTCCTCTCTAGTCTGTGATCAGCCTCTTTAATCACAGCAGAGAAAAAAGTTTTCTTCGTAATAGACAGGAAGCAATGACACACACATCACAGTCTCAAATATCTCCATGGAAATTGTTTCAAAACAACTCGCCCCACCTCATGGCACACTCATCATTACCTTTTCTGGTGAACCCAAGCCCTTCTGTGTATCAATCAAGCCCATCATTTAAGGTCAGTTCAGGCCTCCTCAGCTCCGGCAGCATTTGTCGGGTATGCCATGCATTTCAGCACCCAATTGGATCAAAGGCTATTTGAGGCCCATTTTCTTTTCTACCCTCCCTCCCATGCCACCACACACTCAAATATGGACTGTAAATTCAGACAGTGCAGACACGCAGTGTATGATCACTTGCCAGTCACCCAGTTTTTGTTAATTACAGCCTGTCAAAATGCAGCAGATTTGAATTAAAAGGGAGAACTTAAGTGAGTTGAATCAAGTAATCTCTAAAAGGGAAAAATCCAAGTATTTTTATGATTCTGAGGATCTAACATTGAAAACTAGTTTGGGGGGGATGCTTGTACAAAACTGGGAAATTACACACTGAAGAGGGGAGGATAAATAACTACTGTCAAGGAGTGACATTGATCACCAATTTAGTCTTTGATATGAAATATTGTTACTGAATCATCAAGAATTAACCCATTCTGAGTCTAGGCAAGAATGGATATGTGTATATGTATGAGTCCCTCTGCTGTCCACCTGAAACTATCACATTATTAATTGGCTATACTCCAATATAAAATAAAAAGTTTAAAAAATAATAAAGAATTAACCCCTTCCAAGATTATAAAGAAATTAATTCTCCATACTGTTTCCTAGCACCTTGATGGTTTCATCTTTTTACATTTAAATTTTTTATTCATTTGGAGTTCATCCTGTTGGAATGCATCAGTCCAATTTCATTTCTTTTTTCTAGATGGCTATCCAGTTTTCATGCCATTTATTGGCCAGTATATTTTTTTCTCCACTGTTTGGAGATGACACCTCTACCTAAATTCCTGGGTATATTTGGGTGTATTTCTGTACTTCCAGTTCTTTTCCTTTGGTCTGTTCAAGGACCAATGGCACATTATTGCAATTACTAGAGTTATATAAAAGCTTTAATTTCTGGAAAAATTTCTTCCTTTACTCAAGATTTCCTAGTTATGAGCATTTCTTCATATGAACTCTAGAATTAACCCATCTAGGTGGAAAAAAAACACCAACACTTTGTGGTATTCTTTTTGGGATCATGTTAGATTTATACAACTTAGAAAGATAGGAAATGTTTATGATGTTAATACTACAATTTCAATTTGTTCAGGTCTAGTTTTGTGTTTCCCTGGATTGTTTTCTTTTCCCTTATAAAGGTTTTGGGACTTTAAACCTAGGTGTTTTTTTTTTTTCCTGATATACTTAATTGAAGCATAATTACTATACAATATTGTGTTGGTTTCTGCCATACATCAACGTGAATCAGCCACAGGTATACATATGCCCCTTCCCTCTTGAACCTCCTGCCCACCCCTCTAAAACCTAGAGTTTTAACATTTTTTGCTATTGTAAATGGATTCTTCATTATATATTCTGACTGGTGCTTGTATGCATGTGTATCTATGATTTGTTACCTTGGTGTGGGGTAGTGTTTTCTATGATTCAAAATCCAGAAGTCCTAACAGATTCATAAATGCAACTAACCCAGAATAAGTTTTGCATGGTAAGGACACCATAAGCAAAGTCAAAGAAAAATGATAAACTGAAAGGAAATATTTGCAACTCATATCACAAACAGCTCCTACAAGCAAATAAGGAAAAAAAAAAAAAAAACACCCACTCACCAGAAAGCAGGGGATGGCAAACCAAAAAGGTAAATAAATAGCTCTATGAAAAGATGGTCAATCTCACTTTTAAGTTAATAAAATTAATAAGAATGAGGATACTCTTTAACTACTGATATAGAAAGTTCTTCTGGGATATAGCATTAAGTGGAAAAACAGCTGGGTGCAGCATAGTATTGGGTTGGCCAAAAAGTTTATTTGGGTTTTTCTGTAATAGCTTATGGAAAACCTGAACAACCTTTTTGGCCAACCCAATATATAGCCCATGTTACCATTTATATATAAAGCACTAAAATAAGAATCTGTATTTGGAGAAACAAAGTATATTTAAACTAATAAAAGTGGTCACTTGTACAGGGCTGAGTGGATAGGCAATGGGGTGGGCAGGGATGGTGAGCAGGAAGTTTTCACTGTATACCTTTTTAGTTTTTTATTTTTGAAGCATGTAACTGTTACTTATTCCAAAATTTTAATAACAAATTAACTCCCTTGGTAAATTTAAAAACTTAAGAGATTTTACTTTTACACTTTACATTTACATATTTCACTTCTCATTTTTGCTTATTTAACTCACAGAAACAGGAGACACCTTTAGGATACAGGGCTTCCCCAATAGCTCAAGCAGTAAAGAATCTGCCTGCCAGTGCAGGAGACACAGGAGACCTGGGTTCGTTCCCTGGGTTGGGAAAATCCCCTGGAGAAGGAAATGGCTACCCACTCCAGTATTCTTGCCTGGAGAATCCCATGGATAGACAAGTCTGGCAGGCTATAGTCCATAGAGTTGCAAACAATTGAAAACGGAGGCAAAAATTTTGAATTCCTTAGAGACATACCCAAACAAAATGTGTAAATCAATGTGAAACTTCAGGTCTCCATTTTCTTTTATTTTTTAAAGTAATTTCTGTTCTTTACAATGTGTGATCACACGCACACAGGCGCGCACGTGCGCCTGCACTCACACACATACACATGATTTGAGATGGACAGAGAAACAAGGATAACCTTCAAACACAGACTTCCCTGGTGGCTCAGATGGTAAAGTGTCTGCCTACAATGCGGGAGACCTGGGTTCAATCCCTGGGTTGCGAAGATCCCCTGGAGAAGGAAAATGGTAACCCACTCCAGTATTCTTGCCTGGGAGATCCCATGGAAGAGGAGCCTGGCAGGCTACAGTCCATGGGGAAGCAAAGAGTCAGACACAACTGAGCGACTTCACTTCAAACACAAGGGTGATTTTTTTTTTCTTACAAAGTTCAAAATAGATTACATTTATGTGCTTTTTAGTCATTACACAATGTACAGACATGATCCATTTAATCATTTATGCTCCCCAAATGGTTAAACAATGAAGATTTTCTATGAAAAAGTATACATAAAAGCTTTGACTTTAGAAGCAAAGTACTGTTTCTTGCAAAAACCAACATCAGGCATATATCTTGTGTTTACCCTTGAGAATACTACAGTAGCAGTGCATAAATTCATTCTGTAAAAAGATCTGGAACATGATTTTCAAGAGACTCAATGCATTGTGCTCTCAGGTAAAAATCCTAAGTCAAAAGATCAATTACTACAACACTAACAGTTAAAACTGCATATATATGTTAGAGATCAGAAGAGGCTATAAAGAAATGTAAATAGTTGTGCTTTAGGGGACTTTTTTGGTAAAGTTGTTTTAATAATAAATACAAACTTATAAATACAACTTAAAAAATGTCTCAGTGACTGGTATAAAATAGACAGATATCAAGGATTTTTTATGTTGATACTTGGCTTAGAGTTTAACGGTGAAAAATCATCTCCACATAAACCACCTGGCATTGGTAGCCCCAATCTGGGCTAGTACCTTACAGTCAGGCAGAGGGCTATGGAGAAAAGACAAGTGATTTTCCTCCCATTACCATAAAGCATTATCCAGAGGTAAAGCTAGGGTGTACCAAGTAACTAAACAAATGTCTACCTTCCTTTAGAATTCTTAGACCAAATAGAATGGTCACCCTACTTCTTGATGGCTGGACCTATTCTGCAGTTCATCAAATGAATTAAATATGTCTTCTGTAAGAGACTAAGATAAGCATGATCCCTCAGTACTTTATGCTTTTTATTACTCTCTACATATTAACTGTAAAACTCGTATTTTGGAAACACCATGGCAACTGTTTATAATGATAGAGGACAAGGCATAGTTTACATAGGAACATTGATGTTCGTACCTAGGAAGTAAATGTACTTTTACTTTTAGGCTGGTCAGTTTGCTCTTTTAGGCCTTTAACTTTGAAGGACACATGACTGCAACAATCAAAGTGAATTAGAAAAAGGATGAGAAAATAACAAATGTCTTAATTAAGTCTTTTGCATGGGTGGCTTAGATGTAAAAAGAATTTCTTCAAACAATTTCCTAAGTGTCACTCAGAAGCCTCCTTGCTATCTGTAACATAATGTTCTGGAGTCCTTGGAATAAAATTATGGAGTAATTTAAAATATATATTATACATTTGAAATGATTGTAAATCATTCAATAGTTTATAGCATGTTAATGGGGTGAAATAGAGATAAAGGGCAGTCCACATTCATATTTTCAAGATAAATGTACTTCAGAAGTCAACTGAACTCCTTGTTCATGTTCTAAATATAGCCATTGTGATAAGACCTGAAAGAAAAAAATTGGAGCACAGTTAAAGACATGCATTATACAAAATCTTTACAGCACAAAGCCAGGCACTCTACCAAGAACTCAAAATAAATTTGAATTTTGATACTATACAGATACTATAACGGAAGATATCCAATATATAGTATTGGCAGTCATTGGATAGATTTAAATAAATCACTAATGTCTGGCCATGGCTAATTTTTTAACCATTAAATATATCCATTTTCCAGTCACATCAGCTATAATAATAGCAGACATGGCAGTTTAAAGTGTCAGTAAACGCAGCCAACTTTATCAACAGAACAATGTTAAGCCTATTTGTATTCCAGTGTCCTAGAGCCACAGAGACAAAAGCACAGTATTTCTGCTTAGCTTGTTTCTTTGGAAGAGACTCCATACATAGGAATTTTAATAATATAAGAATATACTTGGTCCTAAATGGTTCTTAAAAAGTGAGTGATAAAGTACAGAGAAGGAAAAGAATCACATAGGACTTGGGGCAAAGATGCCCCAAAAGGTTAAGCTGAAGTAAGCCTAAAAGATGAACAGGAAAGACAGAAAACAGTAAGATGGGCAGGCATTTCAGGTGAGGCAAGAACAAGGGCATGGAAGTAGGGCTCGGGCTCCAGATGAGCTTCGGGAGATCAATAGGGCTCTAACCAAGGATTTACATAGGGAAGCAGCTAGACAAAATTGACTCAGAGCATAGAGAGTTTTCAGTGTCAAACTATGGAGTTATACTTCATTCTATGGCTTATGGGCAATCATTGAAGGTTGTTGAGTAGAGAGTGGTGGTGCTGAAACCAACCCAGAATTGAAATCAACCTGACAGTAATGTGATGGATGATTTTGGTTGAGGGGGAAATAACGGGGATAAAAGGGGGAGGAATAGGAAGAGAAGGGACACAGAAGTCAGGGAGACAACTCAGAAGACAATTTTGAAGTTTAAAAAAAGTGAGCACACCAAGGAACTGAAAAGAGTTGGCATCTCAAAAGAGGTGAGAGGAGACAATGAGGAAAGAGTCATGCATCACCAGAATCCTAATCTTTGACACATGGTAGGTATTGAATAAATGTTTGCTCAGTTGAACTAATTAACTGTAAGATTTCAAGCCAGGATGACTGAAAGAAATGATTCAATAGCAGCCAAGGGAACTAGTTTAAAGAGAAAGGATCACAATATTAAACAAGGCTGCCTTGTTCATCTTTATCACTGTATGTGCTGTGTGTTTCCCTAATGTCAATTCCTAGAAGTGGAAATGCTGTATAATGGAATGTATGCAGTTCACATTTTATACATGTTTTGCATGCATGCTAAATCACTTCAGCTGTATCTGAGTTTTTGTGACCCCATGGACTGTAGCCCGCCAGGCTCTGCTGTCTATGGGATTTCCCAGGCAAGAATACTGGAGTGGGTGATCATTTCCTTCTCCAGGGGATTTTCCAGACCTAGGGATGAACCTGTGTCTCTTGAGTCTCCTGCATGGGCAGGGGGGTTCTTTACCACTAGCACCACCTGGGAATCCCATACAGTTGTAAATCAGCAAAAGGACAATAATGGAATAAATATAGTATTTGGTACTAGATAAATAAGTTCAAAAGAACCAAATGTAAGCCAATAATTAAATCTTAAAATACATTTTACCTCAAGATGCTTCTGAAGCAATTTTTTGTTTGTTTTTCTTAAAAAAAAAAAATCAAGCCACCATCATCACCCCATATACACATAAACCACCACTACCATCTCCAGGCCATAAAAATTGCCTACATAGGGAGGAGCATCATAGGGGTAGAGGACTAGGAAGTACAAACTGTTGGGTATGAGGCTCAAGGATGTATTGTATAACACAGGGAATGTAGTCAATATTTGTAATAACTGTAAGTGGAAAGTAATCTTTAA
This sequence comes from Ovis aries, assembly GCF_016772045.2. Lineage (NCBI taxonomy): Eukaryota > Metazoa > Chordata > Mammalia > Artiodactyla > Bovidae > Ovis > Ovis aries. The sequence goes on along the minus strand of NC_056080.1, from coordinate 100,161,641 downwards.
AATTGTGTGAAAATTTTAAAAAATTAAAAAGAATCAAATCAATTATAATCAATAGACCTTAGGCGAGCCATTTAAAGATTCTGGACCTTGATTCATGTTAGGAATGCTTGGTTTAGGTTTAATATTGAAGTGAAGTGAAGTCGCTCAGTCGTGTCCGACTCTTTGCGACCCCATAGACTGTAGCCTACCAGGCTCCTCTGTCCATGGGATTTTCCAGGCAATAGAACTGGAGTGGATTGTCATTTCTTTCTCCAGCGGATCTTTCCGACCCAGGGATCGAACCTGGGTCTCCCACATTGTAGACAGACGCTTTTACCGTCTGAGCCATGAGGGAAGGTTTAATATTAGTGTTTCTATAACTTTCATGTTTCTACAATGTATAGTTTAAGTGTTTAGGATACAATTTAGTCCAGAATAGATTTTTTTTTTTAAGAAATAATGGGATAAATAAAGGAATAATGCATTATTCTTTTCAAGAAAAAAAAAACTGCCTATGCTATGCCCCAATGCATCTTTAAAACACTTACCTAAGATATAAGCAGCCACTAATTTTTGATTCACACTTAAGTGGAGGTAGAGAGGCACCAGCGATTCCACATCCCCCAGCGTGGGAAGCATCAGAGCTGTAATACACACCACTGCCAGGAAGACAGTCAGTAAACTAGGTCCTGAGGAGACAGTTCTGTTTTCTGTAAAAAGACAAGAATCCCTGAGATTCTTTCTAAAAACAACTTAGATAAAAGTTCATTCATATAGACTGGCCACCACTCACCAGGATTCTTGTTTTGTCTAACTTCTCTGATACTTTCTCCATCATTCCCATCCCATGGGACCTTATCTGTTGGACTTATCTGGAAGCCCATTACAGGATGGAATGTTCAAGTGGCCATCATCCTTTCCCCACCACCCCACTGGAATTTGTAGAAAGTGTTTGAGCATGTATCATCTGCGTATGTTTACAAATTATAGGCATAAGTACTGTACTATTATATTTAATATAAAATATGCAAATAGAATTTTAATAGAATGGGCTAAAAACAGATAGAAATTGAAGTTCCAGCATTGTCTTCCTGTACCCCTCATGCACTACTTGTGTGTACTCCACCTTGGAGCCCACTGCAGTAGAGCTACAAGACCTTCTGGGAGTTTCTTTGGTAGACCTTGAGACAGGTTTGGTCCTAATAACTGCAGCATCCTGCTACCATTTTGGAAAATGTTAAGGCAGCAGACAAGGTTCAACTTTAATGTTATTAAAACTGCCTATGAAAATTCTTGCCCTCCACTCTACCTGCATTTATAGTATAGAAGAAAACAGCAGAGACAATATCCAACAAATAGTCTGCTAAATGAAATAACTCAGTCACAAAAGGATAAATACTACACGATTCCATTTGTATGAGAAATCTAAAATAGACAAACTCATAGAATCAGAGAGTAGAATGTTGGCTGCCAGGGGCCAGGATGCTAATCAATGAGCATAAAAATCTCAGTTATGCAAGATAAGTAAGTTCTAGAGATCTGCTGTACAGCATTGTACTTACAGTCCATGATACTATATTGTATACAAAAAGTAGTCAAAACAGTAAATATCATGTTGTGTTCTTACTATAATAATATAAAATTTAAAAACATTTATTATCAGGTCTGCCCTTCTACAGATCTAGCTGTACAGAACTATATAGTATTCATACCCATATTTTTAAGAAACCCACCAGCATTTTCTGTCTTATAGCTTTTCCCACTACCTTTCTTTTCATTAAAAGAAATAGCCAACAGCAACACAATCTTTGTGTTTTATTAATGAAAAACACTGTTTATTTTATTATTAGATGCAGCTTTTCTAAATTATTAATACCTTAGCTGTTGTGTGAAGCTTAATTGAGCCTCACCAAAGCCAGATAGCTGAAAATAAATTAAAAATTTAGTAATTATTGCTTGAGATGGAACAATAGCATAAATGCCTAAAAACAAGTCTGTCTTTTGCTAATGAATATAGTACTTTTTGTACTTGTTGCAAAGGTAAGTTTTCAAGGCAAATATTTCTGACAACTACACTGCTCAATGCAAACCCACAATAAAGATAATTTCAAGGAACTTTTACTGTTTAGAGAATTGCAAAAACATTCACATAGATGCTTGACATTTTTCAAAGTGGTGAGTTTTTCTGATACTACAGGGTTGTAAAAATTTTACAGATACAGAAAAAAAATAAGAGTTCTTCTGTAATCCCATCCTCTTAAGAGATAACACTGTTAATAGCTTGGTATATAGATCCTTGCAGATTTTATAAATGCCCATATAAACATGTAAAATGATTTTTTTACTTAAATGAGACCATATTATACATACTGTTCTTAAATTTTTCCTCTCACTTGGAAAACTATTTGAATCTCTTTTTATGTCAATATAGGACCATCTACCATTCTACTGTGTTGTTGTTTAGTCACTAAGTTGTGTCCAATTCTTTGCAACCCGATGGACTGAAGCCAGCCAGGCTCCTCTGTCCATGGGATTTCCCAGGCAAGAATACTGGAGTGGGTTGCCATTTCCTTTTCCACAGGATCTTCCCCACACTGAGCCACCAGGGAAGCCCATTCTACTAAATCCTTGTAAATGTCTGCATGACATTCCATCTTTTGAATATTTATAATTTAATCAATCCCCAATTTATTAACTTTTAGGTCATTTTCAATTCTTTATTATTATAATCAGTAATGAAGTAGTTTTCTTAAGCCAAAGAGCACTAGCTCAAACCTGGCATCAGACATAGCAGTTTTTTAGTAATATAATTAAGATAAACCCACTAAGATTCAGATGAATCCTTTTAAAACACCTTTTTAATGACCTGGGCTTTGGTATTTTGTGAAAGTATGCTTTGTGGGTTTCTCTTCAATTTCTGTTAAATGAAATATATATATATACACACATATAATTATACATACATATATATACATATAATTATATTTATGCTCATAGACAAGGTCTAGAAAGTAACATGGAACACATAAGGGCAGATTTGTTAAGTGTGTGGGATTATAGGTATTGTTTCCTTCCTTTAATTTATTACTAAGATATCTTTTTTATATACAATACATAAACTTGAGAAGAATTTCTCATTTTTACTGCCTTTCACTACATTTTCAGATCCAAATGTCAAGACATAGCCTCTAATCACTTTTCCAGCAAAACTCAAAGAGAGACCCTCACAATATTGTTGTGCCTATAACATACCTAATACAGCTAAAGACACGCAAAAATAATGACTCCCATAAAACAATCGCAATTTCTTTCAACATTTTGATTCAGAGAAACATAATGAAAAACCTAGAATTCCATATACTGGAAACCACACATAATTTACTATTAATTTAATAAATAAGAGAAGCTGAAAATATCACTTTGTGAGCCTAGATTGAATAAGTTACTGTTACACTCTATTACTTACTCAATTTCCTGCCGTATTATTAGAAGCACTGGGGTAACTACCCACAAATGGGACTTGCTGGCCGAGACTGTGGAGAGTAAGGAGCTCTACTGTGGTATTGACCTTGCTCTACAAAGTAGCAGGAGCCTTGGAAACTTTGTAAGATAAAGAAAAACAATCTAACAGACAACCAGGTGAGAGGTCCAGCCTTTCTACTGAGGCCCATGCACATATTTCCTGTATAACTACTCTGTGCCGGGCACTGTGCTAGGTGCCAAGGACATAATGATGAATCAGACAAATAAGGTGCCTGCCTTCTTGAGCTTCCTGACAAGGATGGCTTAGAGAGGTGTTTTCCCCCCCAAAACAGAGACTACCATGTACTATGCCAATATCACCTATTCTATTCATCTACTTACTCCAATTTTACATTAGAACAATTCTCTAATGTACCTGAGATACAAAGGTTCGTTATAAACATAAAATAAGAATAAAATGTTCAATTAATACACATTTGTATTTTAGGATGATTTTCACTTGAATTCTAACAAATTTAAAAATAAAAGAATTCTAACATGTATACTATCATGTGAATTGAATCGCCAGTCTATGTCTGACGCAGGATGCAGCATGCTTGGGGCTTGTGCATGGGGATGACCCAGAAAGATGTTATGGGGAGGGAGGTGGGAGGGGGGTTCATGTTTGGGAATGCATGTAAGAATTAAAGATTTTAAAATTTAAAAAAATAATAATAATAAAAAATAAAAATAAAATAAAATAAAATAAAATTTTAAAACAAATAAAAAAAAATAAAAATAAAAGAAAAAAAATATGTAAAACACTAAACCCTCTTGGGCATCACACAGTCTGTTAAACACAAAAGTGATCGCCAATGACCACTTTACTTTAAATTACAAAATTAACACCCCAAACCAAACACTCAGATGGCCTTTCTTCTTCTATAGGAGGCATTTTAAAAGAGGAATCTTGCATTTCACATAAGTCAACTTCACAGTACTGATTGGACATCAAAGTGTCCATTTGACGTCATCAAATGTCATCAAAGTGACATTTGACAGAGATTCTCTTTCAGCTTCAAAACATGAAAAACTAGTTCTGTCAGTTAATAACAGTTGCTGAGAAGAAAACAATCTACTAACTACTACCTAATTCCTTGTCTTGGTATCACCAGCGAACCTGGGCACTCCCTGCATGGAATGAGAAGACACTTGCCTCCAGCGAATGCCTGTCTTGTCAAAATAAACATTCTAAGATGAACAAACTGATAGGGATTTATGAAGTAATGTAATGACAAGTATATGGTTTTTATTCCCTTATATATAGTGTTGCGATTTCAAGAACAGGTGCTATCACATTCATATATCACGATCAAAAAGTCACCATGCTTTTCTATGGAAAGTTTTTTCTTCCTCCCTTTATAATAGGGTTGAAGGGAGATAATGAAAAGATCAAAGGATGGGGGAATGATGTCCAAAGTTGAATATGAGGATAGTGTCGATGTTGAAAGAATATATCATAACACTCCTGAATATTTAAGCTGGAAGGAAATGAGGAATGGAGAGGGATTCAATTAACAGCCCACAGGGGAAGGGGATATTATAATCTACTTAGTTTAATTAACTTCAACTTTAATGAGTTTTTTTTTCCAAAATAATATGAAAAGTACACTAAACTTGGCCTACTGCCAAGCACAATTTCTCTCCTTCTTCGAATTAATTCAATGAGAAAGGATATAGGAAAGTCACAGAAACAAAAGTACAGAATTGCCAAATTGTGCTAGCATTGTAAAGTACAGTGCCTGCAGTCTCAAGTTTTATAGACTGAAAAGCTCTGGCAATGACTGCCCCTGCCTTACAGCCCTGTCTAATGGAGTTATTTTCTCCCCTAAAAGGCCAGCTCGAGGTCTCTTGTTCAATTCTAGGTACCTGATCTCTACATTCATTTTTGAAGTACTCAACTAGGTTTAGAGTGGCAGGTTACTGTTCTAGTAATTATTCCTTGCTCCCTGCTTCATTGAAAGTAAGAAACATGTAAGACCTCAAAAGGACTTTAAAAACAACCCAAAGTAAAACAAAACAAAACAAAACACCAACACAACGCAAAGTACCTGGTTGAAACGACTGCTCAAAAAATAAACTTTCAGTTAAATGTTCTTTTATTCTTTTTTCCTCCTCTTCCTTTTGTTGTTCTTTTGCGGACGGGAGAAGAGTAGCCACAACCTCTTTCCTTCCTAAAGCCTTCCTCTGGCTTTGCTCGGAAACTTGGAGACGGAATTTGTCTATTACGCCATAGTGACAGGATCGAACATCTCTATGACGAATTACACTGAAACATTGACAAAGAAATGCAGTTTAGGTTTCAAACAGAATTCAGCAAGAGATTTCATACATATTTACTGAGTGTAACTAAATACTCAAATACAGAAACTTGTTAATGATTTTTTTAAATCACAGTATAACCCCAAAAGAAATGGGTAATTCTTAAATATTTGATGAATAGGAGTCTAAAATAAAAGGACAGGTAAAGGAAATTCCTTTTCACAATGACATTTTTTCCTGGATATCTCTGTGTAGCAATATTCACTAAAGAGGATATATATGAAATTGTTTCTTTCCCACAAAAGTCTCAAAAATTCCTATTGCCACTTATTTATTGTTCAAATAACAAAATAACAAACCTCACCCTAGACTCTAAATTGAAGTCCATGCACAAAGGCAAAAATAAGCAATCGAATAAGTAGGTAATCTAGTAAGACCAATGCAACAGAGGGCTAACAATACATTTCTGTATTTCTCTGAAAAGAGTATAAAGCAGTGTAATTTTTATGAAAGTTATCTTCAGTGCCATTCATTTTTACGTTATTCTTAATAGAGAACACAAAACAATTAGGTCAAAGGTTACACATTTATGGGGCAAGATACTATATTTCTTTGGAATAGTCCTTATCATGTACACAATGAAAATCAAAGAAATATGCAAAAAAACATATCATCAAAGATACATCATTTTATGGCTCTGAGATGATGAAAATATATGCCAGAGAAAGAACTTCTGCTGCTTATTCTCATGGAAGATTTAAAGCAATACAGTTTACTTGGTAGCTTAAATTAAGGGCTGGTCATTAGATCCATCTGGTCACCTCTAGTTTTAAAGTGAAAGTTAAATATGAACAGCTTGAACAAACAATCATTTATCTGACACTTGAAGACCAAATTATCTGGAAGAGCTCAGCTAACCTTTTCCAGATGAGTAGTTTTACACTTGCTTCCTGTTGTATAGACTAACTTTCAGTTTTATTACTGAATCATTTCAGATGAATTTATATCCTATTTTTCTCAGAGTGTAGCATTATTAGTCCCTCAATTGTCACTGTAATAGCAAGGTGTTCCAAAGAAGGCTAAATTCCCTATTACAGCTAGAGAAATGTACAGGATTGTTAGAACTTTAATTCCATAAATCTCTCTGCTATGACTAAGAGCACAACCATGAGGAAATGTTCATGGAAATATTAACAGACACCTTGGCTCCAACATAATGAATTATTATGTGGCCAACCTGTTTAGAAGAATTTCTTAGAACTTCTTAAAAAGAATGTTGACAGACAAACTCTCAGCAAAAATTCAAAATGTAATGAGTGCCAAGGTGAAGCAGCTTTAAGAAAAGATCTTTTGCAAGTTAAACACATAAATATCAACACACTGAAAACACGTTACCAGGAAGTGATTTTGACTTACATATCCATACAACACTGAGGCTTTACTGCACCTGCAGCGTCAACGACAACATACTTATTTGGAGTAGTACACAAAACTGAAAGAAAAAGTCACAATGGCCATTAGTGATTTTTTAAAAATTAGTTTCTACAAGTCAAAAATTAGTAGGGAGTAGTTCAATCCAGACAACAGACCTAGGAGACTCACCTTTGAACTTCAAGGCAAACTCATAGGGATTATAGAGTGTCAACACTTGCTTATGTGTTGACTGGTCATCTGCATAAAATATTAGTTCTGTGGGAAACACAAAGACAGGAAGATTTCCTTCCACTAACTCTGGCTGTCTTTTTTGTTGATGCATTGGCACTAAATCCCCCTCGCTGAGGCGTCGGTTTTTACAGTCTCAAATTTATTTGGGGTTTTTCTTAAAAATCAGTTAAAAATTCCAAAGCATTTTGGCAATCTGGAAAGAGAAGAGACAAAGCAAGCTTAGTGATAACTGTTTTTCATGAGCTAGCTGTGACTAGCATGGTTAGCATACATTAAAACAGTCCCCAAATCATTTAAACATGCCTTTGACTTTTCCTCTTGGCTTACTTCTACAGGTTCTGCTTAACTCTGCAAAGAAACTTACACATGCTCCTTTCACATTCAGGATATCAACCTATGATAAGTTACTTACAAACTTGAATACAGGAATAAAGAAGGCTTCCTATTTAATCACCCTCAAAGAGGTGCGACCAAAAGGTTGTCAGTATTTTAAAACCTCAGATTTAAAAAAAATATTTTGTTATAACATATTTTATGTGAGCCAATCAGAATTCTTAAAGAAGAAAAAAAATAAAGTAAGCTTCCATGATTTACAGGAGAAAAACACAAGACTCACTTTTTTAACACTCATTATTCAGTCAGTAAGTCATGTTTGACTCTTGGTGACACCATGAACTATAGCATGCGAAGCTTCCCTGTCACTATCTCCTGGAGTTTGCTCAAATTCATGTCCATTGAGTCAGTGATGCCATCCAACCATCTCATTCTCTTGTCACCTACTTCTCCTCCTGCCCTCAATCTTTCCCAGAATCAGGGTCTTTTCCAGTGAGTTGGCTCTTTGAATCAGGTGACCAAAACATTGGAGCTTCATCATCAGTCCTTCCAATGAATATTTAAGGTTGATTTCCTTTAGGATTGACTGGTTTGATCTCCTTGCTGTCCAAGGGACTCTCAAAAGTCTTCTCCAGCACCACAATTTGAAAGCATCAATTCTTCGGCGCTCAGCCTTCTTTATGGGCCAACTCTCACATCCATATAAGACTACTGGAAAAACCATAGCTTTGACTATATGAACCTTTGTCAGCAAAGTGATTTCTCTGCCTTTTAATACATTGTCTAGGGTTTTCATAGTTTTTCTTCCAATAAGCAAGCTCTTTTAATTTTGTGGTTGGAGTCACTGTCTGCAGTGATTTTAGAGCCCAAAAATATAAAATCTGCCACTGCTTCCACTTTTTCCCCATCTATTTGGCATGAAGTAATGGGACCGGATGCCATGATCTTAATTTTTTGAATGTTGAGTTTTAAGCCAACTTTGTCACTCTCCTCTTTTACCTTCATCAAGAGGCTTTTAGTTCCTCTTCCCTTTCTGCCATAAGGGTGGTGTCATCTGCATATCTGAGGCTACTGATCTTTCTCCTGGCAATCTTGATTCCAGCTTGTGCTTCTTCCAGGCCAGCGTTTCTCATGATGTACTCTGCATATACGTTAAATAAGCAGGGTGACAATATACAGCCTTGCCGTACTCCTTTCCCAATTTTGAACCAGTCTATTGTTCCATGTCTGGTTCTAACTGTCACTTCTTGTTGTGCATACAGGTTTCTCAGGAGACAGGTAAAGTAGTCTGGTATTCCCATCTCTTTAAGAATTTTCCACAGTTTATTGTGATCCACACAAAGGCTTTAGCATAGTCAATGAAGCAGAAGTATATGTATTTCTGGAATTCTCTTGTTTTTTTTTCTATGATCCAACAGATAGCAATTTGATCTCTGGTTCCTCTACCTTTTCTAAATCCAGTTTGTACATCTGGAAGTTCTCAGTTCACATACTGGAGAACAGTTAATACCAAAGAAGTTCTCGCATTATTGCAGATGTTCTTAGATTTCCCAACCTGGGGATCCAGCAAAGGGACTGGAACTCTCCAGGGAATCTGACTTTGGAGGTCAGCGGGATTTGATTACAGAGCTTCCACAGGACTTGGGGAAACAGACTCTTGGAGGGCACAAACAAACCTTGTGCACACAGGCTGCAGGGGAGGAGCACTGACCGCACGAGAGACTGAGCCAGACATGTCCGTGAGTGTTTGAAAGTCCCCTGCAGAGGAGTGGGTTGGCAGTGGCCTATCGCAAGGACAGGGCACTGGCAGCAGCAGTCCTGGGAGGCACATGTTGGCATAAGCCCTACCACAGAGCCTGTAGACTCCAGAACTGGGCCTCCCCAGGTCAAACAACTAATAGGGAGGGAGCACAGCCCCACCTATCAGCAGACAATTGGATTAAAGATTTTTTGAGTGTTGGCTCTGCCCACCAAAGCAAGACCCAGTCTTTCCCATAGCTAGTGGCTCAGAGGTTAAAGCGTCTGCCTGGAATGCGGGAGACCTGGGTTCAATCCCTGGGTTGGGAAGATCCCCTGGAGAAGAGGATCTGGAGTGGTAACCCACTCCAGTACTCTTGCCTGGAGAATCCCATGGAGGGAGGAGCCTGGTAGGCTACAGTCCATGGGGTCACAAAGAATCGGACACGATTGAGCAACAAACTACTACTAGTCCCTCCCATCAGGAAGCTTCCACAAGCCTCTCATCCTCATCCATCAGAGGGCAGACAAAGGAGTCAAGAACTACAATCCCACAGCCTCCAGAGCAAAAACCACAATCACAGAAAGCTAACCAAAATGATCACATGGATCACAGCCTTGTGTAACTCAACAAAGCTATGAGCCATGCTGCACAGGGCCACCCAAGAAGGACAGGTCATGGTGTAGAGTTCTGACAAAATGTGGTCCACTGGAGAAGAGAATGCCAAGCCACTCCAGTATTCTTGCCTCAAGAACCCCATAAACAGCATGAAAAGGCAAAAAAAAAAAAATCATCATTACAACAATGCTTTAGTTAGTGCCTCTGGCAGCATGGGTGGGACAGTTCTCTTAATCATTTTTCTATTGAAACCCACAAACAAAAATATCTTGAAAAGAAGGTGAATATCCAAACTTCCTGAGTTTTCTATGAAAATTCAAGTCAGTAAGCAAGCCTTGACATGCAAGTGGCACCATGCCTCCCCTCCTACATCAGTACACAAGCTTTGTGAGAGCTATTTTCTTCCAACTTCAGAGACCTTTTTGGATTCCTTCTGGGCCTCTTGAATATGTTCCAGAATGTTGTAGCTGGCAGAAGTCTGCCTGTCTGATAAGTAATGTTTCTGCATTTATTTCCTAATCTAATTTTGATCAACATTCTTATTTAGTTAGCACCCCAAATATGGCTTTGTAAAATAAAATGTGAAAACAAAAACATACAATCACAGAAAATGTCTGAGTTTCACCCTGTAGATCACAGCTTTGGAATAGGACACAAACCATTTAATACTTTGCACTCAGGTTCTCATACACTCAAAGAGAAATATTAACAAATGATTACATTGTTTGGTTTCTACCAGCTATCAGGGCTGTGATTCTGACTGGGGCTTTGTCCACTTTTATCAAATAGGATACTGTATAATCATGTATGCACATTTTTATTCTTTTTTCCCAGCTGAACATTGTTGTTGTTCAGTCGCTAACTCATGTCTGACTCTTCGTGACCCCATGGGCTGTCCTTCAACATCTCCCAGAGCTTGCTCAAACTCATGTCCATTGAGTTGGTGATCCCGTGCAACCATCTCATTCTCTATCGTCCCTGTCTCCTCCTGCCCTCAATCTTTTAGGTGAGGAACTATGTCAAGAGCTGCACAGAGATACAAAAATGAATAATGCACTGACCTTGCTCTCCGGAGACTCTAGTCTAACTGAAGAGACAAAACAAATATTTAAGCTACTTTTATTATAATGCATGCTGCTGTATATAAAGTGCTAGGGAATTAGAAGGTTGCCTGGATAACTCTACCTGGAAGAGAGGCCAGGAGATAATATTTGGGGTGGCCCTTAAAGAAAAGAAAGGCTTCTGTGTTGGGGGGAGTAAGCAGGGAAGGCATTCATTCCTGGGGATCAGCATAAGCAAAGACACAAGAATGTGAAAGTAAGGAAGAAGCTTGGTAAGGTCAGCATCCACAGGCTGCCCCAAACCCCACTTTCTATCTGTACACTTACAGCATGCCTATAGCTCATATGTGTTAGGTTGTTGTTAGTGTTTTGACTAAGCTCAAAGCACTCGACATTTTTATTAATAATAATATTTTACATCTGTTTAATTTACAACAGATTACAAACTTATTAATCATATATGCCGAATGAATTGATATATGTAAAGCCTTTAGCACTTGCTATAGGCAAGGTGCTACTCTAAGTATTCATTGCTATTACTAAATTAGGAAAAGACCAGACAGATAAAAAAATGCCAGAAGGCCTCTCTTTGTCAGTATTCTTTCCACTATACCAAACTAACTGTCCATTTCAATAAAAGAAAACTAAAGTTTTCTGAAAAGCATCTGATAAAATTATTTTACTTCTGAGTTTTCATTTGCCATGAATTTCATTCCTTTGTTAAGAGCTATAGACATTTCTATTTGGATAATGTACTCCTGGAAGTTTGGGATACTTTTTTGAATAGGAAATGATAAGCTCTACAATTACTTTCTTAATAAGCTTAGCTATCAGGAATAAAACAACCAAATTTGGCATCACTAAATAGTATTCAACATCTTACTCTAAAATTCAAGGTGAGAATTTAGCTTATGATAAAAGGTAGCATCTCTAATTTGTGGAACATAGTTCAGTCAAATGTTGATAAAATCAGGTATCCACCTAGAAAAAAGTTGATTTTATGCCTCACTCCTTTTAAAATTCTAAAATTTAATTGTAATAAATCCCAAATGGAACAAAGCTTTAAATGTATTTTAAAAAAACATAAAAGCACTAGAAACCATGGGAAATCTGTTTTTTATATAATCTTAGGCTCTCTAACAACCAGAAACCAAAAAATAATAAATTCAACTATACAAAAAATTTTAAAGTTCTGCATGGCAAATACATTTTATAAGTAAAGCTGAAAGAACATTTTCAATTCATAGCACAGGCAGTGTGTAATTCCCCTACTATATATAGAGGACCCACAAATCATTAAAAAAAAGATAATACAATATAAAAATGAGCAAACACTGTAATATTTTATAGAAAAGGACATACAAATTGTTTTTAAAGTTACAAAAGTATGTGTAACTTCACTCACAAGAGAAATACAAACTAAATCTATACCAAAATACATGTTTTTACCTGTCAAATTGGCAAAAATAAAAATGTTTGACAGTACATAGTGGGAGCAATCAGGCATGTTCTTACATTGCTTGCAAGGATATAAATATAAATTGGCACATCCACTATACCTGCTAAAATTAAATGTACATAACCCTCAGATCTAGAGATTCTACTTCTAGGAATGTGTTGGGCATAAATATTCCCAAGCATTCCCCTTGTGTGAAATCCTGTATGAGAAAGGTATGTGGGATTTTTTTTTTGGGGGGGTGGTTTTTCTTGCAGCACTGAGTATTAATAAAGTAATTTATGTGAGGCACATAGAATGAAGCTTGGCATGCAAGAAGGGCTAGTTGTTGCAACAGCAAAAGACTGGAAACAGCCTAACTGGTCATTAATAAGAGAGTCATTAAATTAAGTATGATATAGTCATTTGTTGGGATACCAGCTATCTATCAAGAAGAAAGGGGAAGCTCTTTGGCAGGGTGCAATGCAGACTGTAGGGTATGCTACTATTGGTGTGGAAAGGGGAGATAAAAGACTATGTAAACCTATTTTCTTGGATATGGGTAAAATATCTTTGGAAGGACAGCCAGGGCTACCCCTGGAAAGACAAACTGAATGGCTGAGGACAGGGGTGAGAGGGAGTTTTCTCTGAATACTGTTTTATATCTTTTGAATTCTGAACCACATGAAGATCTAATTTAAAAGAAAAAAAAAGTTGAATCAAACAATAACTCTACTAGAGGCTAATTTGAGAAAAGTGCCAGTTTTGAAACATAAGGAATTTAGAAACCACGTGTGAAAAATCTGCTAACTGCTCTTTCCAATTTGTGATCTTTTAATAACATTGAAAACCTTAACCTATGTGTTAAATAGAATGATTTTAATTATTTAAGATATGTTAATATGCAAAGAAACTCAATACAATGAGAAAAAGTAAGATTTATTTAAGATGACTTGCAAACCTAGGAAAATGTAAAACTTTGTCACAAAGGAATATGAGGCGGTTTATAAATCTGACTGAGAAGTCAAAATTAAACACATAAAACAAGTGCTAAACTCTTGTTTCTAACCTCAAGAAGTTAGTTGGCACAGGTCAGAGTAGATTATTAACTTTAAATGATGGCTTAGTAGAAATTCTTATTTTTGAATTTTGAAACTTTCTCTTTATGAGTTAAATATTTTCTCATGTATCATGAATAGGCTGTCTGACCCCTGGTCACCATTTTCAGCAGTTTACTATTTCTTTTCAGATTTCTGTTGCCATTTTTCACTTATCTTGGCTAAGATATAAATCTCCTCCCAAACTCCAACCAGTGGAGATTAGGGAGGAATTAGCACCAGGTCACCAGTGCAATATTATAGATTCTGCCAACAAACACAATGGAGTGTGACACCTGCCTTTAATTAATGGTTTTCCGGAGACTAACACTTTTTTTTTGCTCTAGTCAACATTGCAAAATGATAAAATGCAAAAATTCTGGGGACAGATTATACATTAAGCTGGCGAAACCTCACGGCAAATCAGTTAATAAGGTTGCTTTCTGAAAGTCAAGTACACAATCAAAGAATGTCCGCTCCTAACCCTTCTCATTTTACCAATAAGAAAAGCAGGCCCAGAGTGGTTAAGGGTCTTACCCAAGGTTGCACAGGATATTGGTGGAAGAACTCTGGTTTTCAGACTCACACTTCCCTATACAATAATCATCTCCTCTGTGTCTCAGTTCAAAAATCCTGCTTCCCTGATGCTGGTGGCCATTCATGCCCTCATCTCTAGAAAATTCCCCTGCTTTTCCATAAAAGAATTCTCAAAGGATGACCCAAAATTCAAGTCTTGATGCATGTGTTTCCTTTTCAGTTTTATCAAGGGAAAAAACACAAACAGAGAGACAATTTCACTTACTAAGTTGCACATACTTTCTTTTCCTGATTGTGAAAGCAGAACTATGGCTGTCAGTAACCAAAGTTTGAGCTTCCTTTGTGGCTCAGATGGTAAAGAAACTGCTTGTAATGTGGGAGACCTGGGTTCAATCTCTGGGTTGGGAAGATCCCCTGGAAGAGGCCATGGCAATCCACTCCAGTATTCTTGCCTAGAGAATCCCCATGGACAGAGGAGCCTAGCACACTACAGTTCATGGGGTCTAAGTCGGACACGATTGAGCAACTAAACACAGCACAACCAAACTTTACTTTATTCTTCCTCTCTGGACACCAACATTTTACACATTCTTCAAAGCCTACTTCAAATGTCCCCTCTTTGTTGACTTCATCTACTGCTCTAATCTACAAGGATCTCAGTAATTTTATTGCATTATTTTTTTAATGTACTTATTGCATAGAGTGAATAATTTGACATTATGACTCTCCAGATTTCAGGCATAATGCTATATTGTTTTTCTCTGGGGTTGTGTTTGTTTTGTTTTGCTGTTTTGTTTTTTGCATCTGAAGACTAGAGATCAGTGTTAGGCATTAGAAGATACTGAACTCAGCAGTTAACCTACAGGTGTCCACTAATAACTGGCTCCTCCATCAGCTCCCTTTCCCCATAGCTGAACACCCTTCATCCGCAAAAGACAGGCAACTGATCCCAATTAGAGGAACAGTAAATCTATGGTGGCTACTTGCCATGGGCTGGGATAAGAGAAGAACGGAGACCATCAGCACTCCCAGCTGCCTCTCCCCTCCTCCCTCCTTCCCACTTCCCTCTCATCATCCCTGCCTCCTTCCTCCATGCCCAACTAGGCCAGCAGGGTTTAGAAATCTGAGGCTCTAATATACCCCCGACCTTACAGAAAGACGACACCACTCAGAGCTCCTGGTACCGGAAACTGCCTCATCCTTTTCCTCTGTATCCAAAGCACAGAAATGCAAACATTAATGAAATTTGAAAGAAAACCTTATGTGTGCACACCACCTTGTGACCAGTTTGCAAACTACTCTCCCTCTAAAAAAAAAAAAAAAAAGAGCGAGCGAGCCTCAACACACTGAAATCGGCACCTATACTTTCTACCCTCAGTTCTGGGAGGAGACGGATACTCCAAAGTGTGACCATTTTCTGTCCCTGTCACTTAGGATGGACCAGAGGAAGGGCAAGACAAGGCTCTGAGATACACAGGGACGTTTGCCCTCCCCACCACCTACCCTTTTTGCCAGGGATAGGAGGCTGCAAGAAAAATGAAAAAAGTAATTCTTGGGGATTCTTGTATCAAACTGGTTCAAAGTTTGAAACAGTTAAGCATGATTCGAAGTACAGGCTGCCCCAGAAACTAGTAACCCATCTGCATGGCTACAGTGTACCACTACTTACTACCTGTCCCTGGCTCTTGTGTTTACTGATTAGGGCACCCAGCTCCACCTTCAGGCCAGTTCCCTTTTATCTGGGCATAGGGGCTATCTCTTTCTTCCATACATGGTGCAGTCTCTGCCAATGGCCAACTAAATAGTATGTAGTGAAGAGCAATATGTTCTTTTGCTTTACTCTCACTGGTATTAAAACCTCTCTTTCCTTCCCATTTCATAAAGTCAGCCTTCCTCATCTCTGAGCTTCTAGTATTATCTGTTAGGCTTTTTAATGGCTGGTCTGTTCCTAAAATTGACTCTTGTTCACAAGCAGTGTTCTAATGTTCACGCTATATTAGATGGTTCACTGCTCAATATTAGGCAATTTTGTTTTTATAAACTTTCTAGTTTTTTTTTGTATAATTTGATATCTTACAAGATTGACTGCTATAAATGACATGTATTGCTAGGCTATTACATATTTAAGATGTAAAAATTAAGTAGTGTACATTTTAAGGTTTAAAAGAAATAAGGATGGGGAATTCCCTGGTGGTCCAGTGATGAGGCCTCTGTGAAGGGGGCATGGGTTTGCTGTCTTGTCAGGGAACTAAGATCCTGCATGCTGTGTGGCATGGCTAATAAATAAATAAATAAAAGAAATAAGGATGCCCTCCAATAATGTCTTTCTAAAAACATTTCTTTCTAACTAGTTATTTGCAACCTTTGTTTTACAAAATCCCAATATGTCTTCAGTTATTTCAAGATGTATGTACAATTCTCAAAGTCCATATTAATTAACTATATGAAATACACATGTTGCTATGTAGAGCACTCTCAGAAGTTTGAGGATCACAAATTATTTCAACATTTACTGAGCACTTATTATATACCAGGCACTGTGCTAAGGAATACGGAGAAAAGATGAAATCATGGTCTCAGCCTTCCAAAAACTCAGTCTAGTACGAAAAATAGATATACACAGTAATTAGGATACGATGTGAGAAGAATTAAAATGCTGATAGATACAAAATGCTCTGGGATCATAAAGAAAGTGACAGTCTGCCTTAAATAGGGGTTTGCAGTAGGAGTGGAGGGAGATGGGGGTGAATTCCAAGGAAGAGTATTTGTGGAGGCATGAAAGGGACTCTTAAAATGAGCTTTAGCATTGCCTATGGTTAAAAAATAGCATGTGTGGGGGAGCAGCAAAAGAGAAGTCTGGAAAGGTAAGCTGGAGGCAGATGGTGAAAATCTTCTAAGTCAAGTTTGAGAGGTTTAGACTTGATCCTGGATGCCAGCATTTCTCAAAATGTGGTACCAGACCAGCAGCAGCAGCTTCACCTAGGAACTTGCTAGAAATGCAAATACTTGGGTCCCACCTTAGACCTATTGAATCAGAAATTCTAGGGTTGGGGCCCAGCTCTCTGGTTTTAATAAGCCCTCCAAATGATTCTGAAGCACACAATGCTTTGAGAACCACTGCTGCAGGCCAAGGGAACCTTGGAAGGATTTAGAACAAGGAACTGACTGGATATGATCAGAAGTAGGAGACTGGTTGCCACTTACCACTCAAGCACAGGGCTTGACTCCAAAGTAGCTACCATAAAAAAAAAATATTAAATGAATGTGGCATGGAGAGGTGAGGGGCTACACTAAGGCAGGAGTAATGGAGAAGAAACAGATTTTAAAGATGTTTTTCAGGCAGCTCAAGTTGAATCAGGTGACTAGGATATATCCATACAAGTGTGACCAAAATGGTTTTTATATAAAAAGCAAGCTATAATCTTGTCCACTGTATCAATTACTAAGTGTTTTAAGAAGTGAGCCACACAGACTAGAAAAAAGGGGAAGTCGAGCAATTTCTATGTGTTCCCACAGGGTCAAGAGCAAAGCGTGCCCTGGCATGTACATGAATCTTCTGATCTGCTTGGCTGTTCTACATCTCCCTTGAAGTTAATAAACTGGTATTCATATTAACATAGAAATCTTTTGTGAGTTTGGTTAGTATGAATCAATCCCTGAGACTGACTGATAGTTTCTGAATGTGCTGGCAAAAGGCAATTTTGAAAACCTGATACTTGTTCTGATGATCTAATCAAGGTACTGCCAAGATGAAAACCTGCTATAGCCTTTTTATTCTAATTTCATCACTGATCACATAGCCTGTTTAATTCAGGTAGAAGCTGGAATGAGTAAAAGAATCAGACTTTGTACTATGCCCTGAAGGTCAAGAAAGTCAGGTGGAACTGTTATTTCTAATTTTGGAGGCAGGATTTAGCTGAAGCAATCTTCAATTTCTTGACAGAGAGGAGGGAGAGAAAGGTACAGGTCAACCTACATGGTTAACTTACCAAATTACCTAATGTGAATTTTGCAGAATGCGATTCCTATTTCTATTAGGACTCTGGGTACTTCTTGTTATGTACTGCATGTTCCTTTTAGTTGATATCAACATCTTGGCTTATTTAACCAGCTTATTTTATCCAAGAATAGTGCCCAATCAAAAACTGCACTATTTTGTGGAATTTGGACGCTATAAGGGGCTCTGGGAATTAAAACAAAACTTTCACATTACAGATGAAGAAATGGAGGGCCTCAAAGAATAAATCAATTAATCTATTTATTGTAGGGCAAGGTTCTCCAGAATGCTACAAAGTGGCAAAACAAGATTCAGAACACTAATAATCTGTTTCAGACAAGATTTAAAATTTCTCTTTCATTTTAAACTTTTTAAAATCAGAAAAAAGAATGAATTACTTTATTGAGCTATTAGACACATGGGAAGCTTTTCTTGCAGTTTCTTGTTTTCTGCTTTTCAGAAATTGGAGTTATATGTAAAAGATCAATGAGAAAAAAAAATTGAAAGCAAAAAATTTAGGAAGAAAATGTGCAAGAACAATTTAAGGGGAGAAAAATGCGTTATGTTATAAGCTATTTGTTCTATTTTCTATCTTTGCCTATATTTTATAAATAGAAAGAATTGAAGAATTTCAAAGATCCTGGTATGTGAGTAAACGTCTTATTCTGAGAGTTCTAGAAATGCTTCAGAAACTAGCTTAATCTTGAATCCTGTTTGGATAAGAAGACGTGAACAACTTGAAAGGAACATTTGGCCCTGTTTCCTGTTTTCCAAACTTCCCACTGCTTTATAAGCAAATATACGTGTAATCTAAAAGCTGGTGTCCATCCCCTATTCAATATCCTGTATGTGATATTTTCTCCGCAGAGATTTCCCAGCACTTAGAGAAAACAAGTGGACAAGAATTTCATCATCAAGAATGTATTATTCCCGTGTGTGCCCTGCCTGAAGAAGATTTTCCCCTTCTGTCTGGAATTCACATTAACACAATGCATTCTGAAAGTACACTACTGTTTTTTAGGCAAGATCCAAAGGACCCAATTTTTCAGGTTTCTGTCCTCTTTAGCGCCCTCAAAGATTAAAAAAAAAAAATCCGGACTTTTTCCCCCCAAGTTAGGTCTCCTCGATTCTACTGGGACAGAAATGCTACTTCAGTCCAAAGAGGAGAGATGTCAGCTACTTTATCCAGGGGGAACACCACAGAGCATTGACGAAGGGTTGGAAGGCTGAGCAGGGAGATCAAACGGTCCATCTTAGGACTTCAGCTCCACCAGGTTGGGGCCCTGCCTTTCCAGCCCTCGTCCCCACACCGGCCGGCTCCATGTGAAACCGGTCATGTGAGCCTGTTTACAGCCGAGCAGCTGGTGCAACCATCAGGATTCGTGCGGAGGTCCAGGAAAGGAAAAGATACAGGCCACGTACCCCTTACCAACCCCCCACCCCCCATTATTGATATTTCAAGAAGGCGTTTCCTGTCACTCCCAGCCTCTCCGCCCCACTTTCATCGCCCTCCAGCGATCCCGGGACTCCTCGCTCCAGCCCAGCCGATTTCCTTCCAATTGCTCGCCGCGGGGACGGGCTGGGCTGGGAGGAAGGGCGAGGACGATGACAGCCCGAAGAAGGTGTCGACCTCCCTCCCCTAGCCCTCCTCGAAACATCCGCTAAAGAGTTGTCCCTGGAGTCTCATCCCCGGGGCAACCGAACTCTGTCTGGCAGGCACCGGGAGGATCCCGAGCCAGCTGCCTCCGCCCGGGCAAAAGCGAAACACACACAAGCCGGCCCGACCCTGGGGCGGAGATCCGCGATCGGCGAGGCAATTGACAGTCAGAGATGGGGCAGCAAAGACTCCATCTGCCTTCCCCCCACCTCCCACCCGCGTCCCGGAGCCGCGGAGCCCGGCTGTCAGTCACAGAGCCAAGCTCCGGGTTTGTGTACGGCTCATTCTTTCCGCCGGGTCTCTCGGCAACGTAACTTCCACGTCTTCGCGAAGTCGGAGAAAGTGGGTGACGGGACGGTAGGGGACTCTCACCTCGGCAACACCGGCTCCTCGGAAAGCAGCTGCGATTGCTCCCTCCGGTCCTTTGTCAGCATCTCTAGGCTGCACTGCCTGCTGGGATACCGGAGGACTCAAATACCACCTCTCTCCGCCCTCGAGGATGAGCTGCAGTTGCGGGGTGGGTGGGAAGAAGGAGAAGAGGTGGAGTCGGGGGCGGGGCCGGATCCAGGGGCGGGGCTTCCTTGCTTGCCACCTGGTCTCTGGGTTTCTCCCTGCTCTCTCTGATCTGCCCCTCCTCTCTTTCCTGCTACCCCTTGAGGAGAATGTGAACTCTTACAGAAGACAGTCTCTCGTTGCACTTGTTAGGCAGTGATCCTTGACTTATTCCCCTACGCACACACACACACACACTCTGAGGACAGAAGCTAGTTAATTCTACCTCTGAGGCGTCTTGTTAACTACCTCTTTCTCCAAGCTATCCTCAGTGCTATAGGCTCTGTTTCGGCCCCATAATTTTTTGCTTGAACCATTGCAATAGCCTCCTGATTAGACTCTCTCCTTCCACTCTTGTCTTTGTCTAAACCACCTCCCAGACAGCAACCAGAGGGATTTAAGATATATATGCAACATATTACTCTTCTGCTTAAAACCTTTCTTTTTTAATATAAATTTATTTATTTTAATTGGTGGTTAATTACTTTACAATATTGTATTGGTTTTGCCATACATCAACATGAATCCGCCACAGGTATGCACGTGTTCCCCATCCTAAACCCCTCTCCCTCCTCCCTCCCCGTACCATCCCTCTGGGTTGTCTCTACAACCCCTTAGCATTTTATATGAGGTCCTCTGCAATCCTTTTCTGATAACTCAATATTTGAGCCCATCAACTGCCATTCATGGAAGATAGTAGGGCCTGGGACAACTCAACCAGCACCGGCTGCCCCAAATATTCCCCATTGAGAGGCCACACTGTCAGTAATGCTCGTAGGCCCCTTTTGTTATTGTTCAGTTGCTAAGTCGTGTCTGACCCTTTGCAATCCCATGGACTGCTGCACACCAGGCTTCCCCGTCCTTTACTGTCTCCTGGAGTTTGCTCAACCTCATATCCACTGAGTCAGTGATACCATCAAACCATCTCTCCTTGGAGTATCATTAAAGAGAGAATTTTCAAAATTAAATTTTAATGATGTCCATTAAGGAGAATAAGGTACAGCCACTCTGGGTCCCCTCCTTACAAGTAGAAGGCCTAAAGGATTTCTTCCAATTGTCCTATCCAAGCAATGGGCTGCCAGTAGATTTCCCTTGGGCTCAGGCTTCGGATACCTTTACTCCAAGATTCCCACAGTTAAAATGCCCTTCTGTCTTTGCAGTATCTATCTATCTTTCAATACCCAGTGAAAATGTCACTTCCTCCAGTAAACCCTCCAGGATTGGCCATGATCACAATTAACTCCTGCCCCACCACCATGTAATGTTACTTATTCTGCTTTGGAATTCTTCCTGACTTAGGTAATCACTGGTCATGTATATGTCTTCCTTTCTCTCCTGCCTAGACTAGGAATTTCTCAAACCCCACCCATAGCTGGCAGCAGAATGCCTGATCCAGAAAAGACATGATACAATTGGATGAAATCCTTCAACTTTACTGCATCTGAAGCCCTAGGTAGGCCTAGAAAGGATCTCAGGCAAAACCTCATAATAACCACCACCCTCCCTTTACTAGGATATCTCCATCTTGACCAGATCACGTGCAATTTTGCAAACACAAACTGGTTAGGCAGCAGAGCATTGCAAAAGGACCAAAGCTTATACTTCCCTTGCAGGTCAGACTGGTTTGTGGTACAATATGTAGTTGTGGAACATGTAACTGGTATAGTTCACATGACAATGCAGTGTAGAAAAACTTCATGGTGCCATAGAAAATAACCGAGTTTCCAAATACATATCTGTATCTCCTGCTCTAGGGAAGCTTCAGACTCCTATCTGCTTCAGTCTACTGTTGGGTTCCATCCACATCCCTTCAGACCTTGTAAACCATGTTACAAAGTATCCTTTTACAAAAGCAGGTATCTTACTTTGTGTTGTCCTTGCATCATTTAATGCATGTTTGTTTTCTCTCCAGTTACATTACAAGCTATACTCTGGTGTGGTTTCCTCATCCCTAAAATCGGGACAAGAATCCTTGGCCAACCCAGTTTACCAGGGTGCTAGAAGGTTCTCATGTGCTAATATTTATAGTATATGTGATAATGTAATTTTGGGATGTTCTTCCAGAGTACTGTCTATTTTATTATTATGTTTTAAAACCTTTATACTCTATCACTCAGATATGTGTGTTTGATATTCCACATTAGGAATCAAAGCCTTTATTGTGAATTCCTGGAGATGCTTTAAATCATGGTTTCCCAAATTTGCCTAAAGAATTACCTGAAACTTTTTTTTTTCAACCTGAAGCTCTTGACTTAAAGAAAAACATACAACATAAGAGTCGTGAGTTTAAATTTTATTTGTTGTCTTGCTGAGGACTATAGTCAGGGAGACAACCATTCACTTGAGGAAAATGCTCCAAAGTGGTAGGGGTGAAACCAGTTTATCCACAACTTTCAGCTAGGAGACATGGGCAGTCAAGCATACATTCTTGGTAAAAGATTATTGTTATTCACAAAGAATGGATATCTCAAGTTAATGATTTTAAGTATGCTTTCTTATATATGAGAGATGGAAGAATCTGGAGTCATTGACATTCTTCCTGAGACATGCATCTAAATATCCACAGTGTCTGCTTGTCCGAAGCAAAGAGTGCCTCATTCTGTTCTAATCCTGATTTCATCTCAGGGTACACTGTCCATCAGCAAATGCAGTTGGTTATGACTTAACACTTGTAAAACTGAGTGGTGAGCAATGCTCTTTCTTCTACTTTGTTCACAGAGCCCTTGATAAAAAATGAATTTGCAGAGTCATACAGAAATTTCCCATTGGCTATTTTACATGTGGTAGTATATATGTTTCCATGTTACTCTCTCCATTTATCCCACCCTCTCCTTCCTTCCCCCCTCACCTCCCATGTCCATAAGTCTGTTCTCTATGTCTGCTTCTCCATTGATGCCCTGCAATTAGGTCCTTCAACTAAAAATAAATTTTAAAAAACCTCTAGGAAAATACACACACAAAAAACAAACAAACAAAAAAACCCCAGACTTCCAGAATGTACCCAGACTTACTGACTAAGAATTTCCAGGTAAGATTCTGCTCCAAAAATTCTCAAGTGTGGGCTTTTCCATGCCACTGACCAATTGCCTGACACCAGCTGGGTGTCCTATAATTCAATCCCACTCTGACACTGTCTACTCACAATTCAACTCAACTTTGACACTACCCACCCAGAGATTGTGTCAGATGCCACAGGTTAAGAGATCAGTCCCATAAGACCACACTCCACTTCAGATATCAATCACAAGTCCAGGTTATCACCTGTACTTTTTACCAATTTTCTATAAAATAGAGGTTTCAATGACCCCCTCCTTTGGGTTCAATTAATTTGCTAAAGCAGCTCACAGAATTCAGAAAATCAGTTTAGTCACTAGATTACAGATTTATTACAAAGTATACTAGAGAATATGAACCAATGGCCAGATGAAGAGATACATAGGGCAAGGTCCTGAACAAAAAAGAGCTCCTGTCCTCATGCAGTTTGGGACCCAGAATGGTGGCACATGGAAATGTTCTGGTTCACCAACCTGAGAGTCCTCTGAACCCTGTCCTTTTGGGTCTTCATAGAGGTTTCATTAAATAATCCTGATAGACTAAATTATTGGCCACTCGTGATTGACTCAACCTCCAGCCCCTCTTGCCTCTGGAGGTCCCCATCCTTATGAGTTTTCCAAAAGTCACCACATTAACATAAACTCAGATGGGTTGAAAGGGGTTTGTTATGAATATCCAGACACTTTTATTGCTCTCATCACTTAGGATATTTCAAGAGTTTTAGGAACTCTGAGATCAAATTGCCAACATCTGTTGAATATTCAAAAAGCAAGGGAATTCTAGAAAAGCATCTACTTGTGCTTCATTGACTGCTCTAAAGACTTTGACTATGTAGATCATAACAAACTGGAAAATTCTTAAAGAAATGGGAATACCAGACCACCTGACCTGTCTCCTGAGAAACCTGTATGCACAACAAGAAGCAACAGTTAGAACCGGACATGGAACAATGGACTGGTTCCAAATTGGGAAAGGCATACATTAAGGCTGTATATTGTCTCCCTGCTTATTTAACTTATATGCAGAGTACATCATTTGAAATGCCAGGCTGGATGAAGCACAAGCTGGAATCAAGATTGCCAGGAGAAATATCAATAACCTCAGATATGCAGATGATACCACTCTAATGGCAGAAAGCAAAGAGGAACTAAAGACCCTCTTAATGAAGGTGAAAGAGAAGAGTGCAGAGGCTGACTTAAAACTCAACATTCAAAAAACTAGGATCATAGCATCTGGTCCCATCACTTCATGGCAAATAGAAGGAGGAAAACTGGAAACAGTGACAGACTTTATTCTCTTGAGCTCCAAAATTACTGCAGAGTGACTGCAGCCACGAAATTAAAAGAATTTGCTCATTGGTAGAAAAGCTATGACAAACCTAGACAATGTATTAAAAAGCAGAGAAATCACTTTGCTGACAAAGGCTCATATAGTCAAAGCTATGGTTTTTCCAGTAGTCATGTATGGATGTGAGAGTTGGACCATAAAGAAGGCTGAGCACCAAAGAATTAATGCTTTCAAACTGTGGTGCTGGAGAAGCCTCTTGTGAGTCCCTTGGACAGAAAGGAGATCAAACCAGTCAATCCTAAAGGAAATCAACCCTAAATATTCGCTGGAAGGGCTGGTGCTGAAGCTCCAATGCTTTGGCCACCTGATGCAAAGAGCTGACTCACTGGAAAGGACTCTGATGCTGGGAAAGATTGAGGGCAGGAGAAGAAGAGGGTGAAAGAGAATGAGATGGCCGGATGGCTTCACTGACTCAATGGACATGAGTTTGAGCAAACTCTGGGAGATAGTGCAGGACAGGGAAGCCTGGCGTGCTGCAGTCCATGGGGTCACCAAGAGTCGGACACGACTTAGTGACTGAACAACAACAACCAGAAATGGGGAGGAAGACCAAATATATATTTCTTATAAGTCACAATATCACAGCACGAGAAAAACAAGATCAAAAATACAATTTGGAATGACACCAGATGATTCTTATTCTCAGACAATCTGGGAGGCACTGCTCTTACCAGTTGTTCACATAGAATGGATTTATCTAAGCTTCTTTCTGGAAAAGGCCTTTCAGATAAGGAGAAATTGCAACTGGAACAGATCCTGGGAGGAGGCTCAGGAAGGGCAGATAAACTAGTTTGCGTCACAATTGTGCCTGCAACTAGAAAAGCAAAAGCTTCTCCTGAGTTTCCTTGTCCTTGCTCCAAGCACCCAGAAACTGGCCTGAGGCTATGTGGCTGGCAGCTAATCTGATTTCTCAGTGGAAGCACAGAACAGGGATCTTTACTGCCTCCATCCAATTGGTGATTTTCCAGGACTTTCTCAGTGTGTTGTGACCAACACTTCTTTTAGACCCCTCTCTTCAGAGTTCCCCTAGCTCCCCAAGCAGATCTCTTTCCCAGTAGTTAAAGCCATTACTGTTACTGCTTTCCTGTGTGTCTGTGAGGCGGTGAGTGCTGGACAGGGTCTTATCCACCTTCTCACCCCTGTGCCTGATGTATTGTTGGGGCCTCTGTCGCACTGACCTATGGCATTGTTTAGTGTCTGCTTGACCTACTTGACTGGGAGCTCACTGAGGGCAGCCACAGTTCAACCCCGTATCTTCATGTCCTAGCCTTGTGACATGCACAGAGTCATGGGTCAGCAAATGGTCTCTCTTTTGGTAGAGCCTACGTGAGCGACTTCAGGAGAGAGGCTGTCAGCAAGGTACTGGCACTGGTAGTCTTGGGATTAGGATTTGGGCACATAGCCTTGATGCACACTTGCTCCTTCTGACCTGAGCTGCGCTTGAGAAGGGCCTTTTTCAAAATAATTTTTAAAATATTTATTTGGCTGCCCTAGGTCTTAGTTGTGGCACATGGGATTTTTAGTTGAGGCATGCAGTGAACTCTTACTTGTGGCATTTGGGCTCTAGTTCCCTGACCAGGGATGGAACCTGTGCCCCCTGCACTGGGGGCATGGAGTCTTAGCCACTGGATCACCAGAGAAGTCTTTTGAAAGGAGTGGGGAATATGGCCTAGTTCTCCCAACACCCTGAGGCAAGCACTGAGACTGGAAGATGTGGCTAAAACAGGACTGAACACGAACAAGGTTTCAGCAGTATTCTCATTCGCTGACAGTCGAGACACCTGTCAAATCCAGGCATGCTGCTGCTGCTGCTAAGTCACTTCAGTCGTGTCCAACTCTATGTGACCCCATAGACAGCAGCCCACCAGGTTCCCCTGTCCTTGGGATTCTCCAGGCAAGAACACTGGAGTGGGTTGCCATTTCATACAAAGGTATTAAAGGCCAGACCGTTCATCCTAGATTGTTCAGCCATGTTCAGCTATGTTGTATTGCTAAATTTTGGAAGCCTTTGCCCAGAGCTCCCCTCCTGTTCTTACCATAGCTCATTTTGGAAAAAAATTAAGCAATAGGAATCATAATTGCAGGCATTTGGTTGTGGAGCAGAGACAGAGTTTTAATCGCCTAGAGCACTGTTTGCAAAAGAAGGAACTGTCCCACTAACTAGCTCTATGACCTCAGGCCAATCCTTTCTTCAGCCTGGGCCTCAAAACTCACCCATTTGTACAATGAGGTTGCTGGACTATGACGAGTCTGTGGCAGGCCTAGCAGGCCTGGCCAGAAATCTTTGTTCAAAGCCCAGGAAATAGATCTTCTCCTGCCCTGATTCCCCACATAAACTTACAGAATCAACCACAGAAAAATTGTCCTGTATTTCTCCCCCACTCCGCCCCACAACCCACATTATAAAAATAAAAATTACTAAATTACCTATTAGTCAAGACCACCCACTCCAGTATTCTTGCCTGGAGAATCCCATGAACAGAGGAGTCTGTGGCTGCCATCCTTGGGGTCACACAGAGTCGGACACGACTGAGAAACTAAGCACACACACGCACACAAGACCACTTAGTAAACTACCTGCTAGATGTCAATACTATGTATGAATGATTTTGTTTTATTCTTTAAATAGCAGGAGCATTTTCCATGCTCCAGAAGCTTGAGATGGCCTCAGTGATACCAAGAGGAACATATGACTTAGTGAGTCTGTGGGCAGAGGTAAGGGTAGCTCGTAGCTTCTGTCTTGGCAACCAGGGTACCTGTATTCTTTGTACCTGTTGGGTTACAACAGTTGACAAGGGTCTCTATTCATGATGCTAGAAAAAAATTGACCAAGATAAGGAGATGATGTTAGGCAGAGTGTTAAGGGGAAAGAAGCAAAAGTCAGCAATTCCTTTTGAAAATAGAAGACAGCTGTGGAATGAGACATGTGAGGCAGTGTACTTTAACAGAAGAAGCATGGAGTCATGAGCTATAGAAACTGGGGTAAGTTGCTTATTAATAACTTCTCTGAGCTCAGATCCTTCAGCTATAAAGCCTTTTTTCAGATGTTGGCCTGAATAGAGGAAATAATGCATGGTTGTAAACAGCCTAGAACATAGAAGGAAGGCACTCAGTACACGTTAGTTGTCATTGTGAAGAATCTGAGATCTGATAAAGAAAGAAAGGCCACTGCCTAGTTGACTTTGTTTCACAGATTCAAAGGGAGTCCATACTGTCTAATGAAGGCATAGCCCAGATATGGGCTTGCTGTACCCGCAATTCCAGCCCATGCCTCTGCACTCTGCAGAGGATTTCTGTGCTTTCACATCTGCATACTTCAGTGCCTCCATGCTCTTGGATACTTGTGCCTGCCATTTTGGTTGTCCTGGGTCCAACCCAGAGAAGTTTTGCCATTTCCCATAAGAAATCCAGATACGCAGCATTTTCTAAATTTGGTGACTTAGACTGAAATTGTTCAAGGTTGTCAGGGAGGTCCTACCTCATGTCCTGGGTAGCTCTCTGCTTTCTTGTCTCTACCCTTTCACTCTGTTCCATTCCAAAGCCTATACTCCCCACAACCCTACCCTTCATGCTTAGCTCTTCAGCTTGTCTCATAAATGGTAGAGCGAGCTGAGATTTTGTATCTAGTAATCTTGTAGGTGCTCAATAAAAATATATTTATATTTAATATGGAATTTAGAAAGATGGCAATGACGACCCTGTATGCAAGACAGCAAAAAAGACACAGATGTGTATAACGGACTTTTGGACTCAGAGGGAGAGGGAGAGGGTGGGATGATTTGGGAGAATGGCATTCTAACATGTATACTATCATGTAAGAATTGAATCACCAGTCTATGTCTGATGCAGGATACAGCATGCTTGGGGCTGGTGCATGGGGATGACCCAGAGAGATGTTATGGGGAGGGAGGTGGGAGGGGGGTTCATGTTTGGGAACGCATGTAAGAATTAAAGATTTTAAAATTGAAAAAAAATTTTTTTTAAGTATAAAAATAAAAATAAAAAAATAATTAAAAAATAAATAAAAAATAAAAATATATTTATATTTTAAGCTTAAAACTGCACTAAAACTTCCAGGACACCCCGTTGAGGGACTATGCCAATGTTGTTGTTAAGTCGCTAAGTCGTATCTGACTCTTTGTAACCCCATGGGCTGCAGCACACCAGGCTCCTCTGTCTTCCACTATCTCCTAGAGTTTGCTCAAACTCATGTCCGTTGAGTCAGTGATGCTATCTAACCATCTCATCCTCTCCCTCCCCCTTCTACTTTTGCCTTCAATCTTTCCCATGGGCAGCACTAAAATTTCATCAAGCATCCAAGACGTATAACTTGTCACACTCACCTACTTATCTACTCATTTCATGGGCTAACTCGGAAAGCAGACTGAACTCATATACCTGAAAACAATGTTGAGGTAAGTATGCATGCCACAACACATCTGAGCATATTTCATCATGGAAGCATAGATGATTTCAGTAACTGGTATGAGTAAGCCATGGCAGGAGATCCTGAAATAACACATACTTAAAATGTAGCTTGTATATAATCATACTTCACATCAGCCCATGTGATTTTTGTACTTCAAAAGGGACCAACCCTATAATCCAGTTTTAAGTATTTTCCAACTATCCACACAGAAGACAGATAAACTATACTAAAGTGCAGTGGTTTAAGAGTGTGGATAAGCAGCATT
Organism: Ovis aries; assembly: GCF_016772045.2. Lineage (NCBI taxonomy): Eukaryota > Metazoa > Chordata > Mammalia > Artiodactyla > Bovidae > Ovis > Ovis aries. The sequence continues at coordinate 100,132,093 of NC_056080.1, read as the reverse complement.
TAGATCCGGGTTAAAACCTCATCTTTGACACTTACCAGCTGTGTGTGACCTTGGGCAAGTATGTCTCTTGTAGTTTCAGTTTTCTTATCTGTGAAATGAAGTGATTATATAAATGTTGAGGTTCTCAATATGACTATACAAAATGCATTTTTAATGTTGACATTTGGAGTAAAATCAGAGTCTAGATATATGTTCAGAATCAGTAACTTTACTAAAAAAGTGAAGTTCAACATTTAAAACACCCAAGCTCCATGTTTAAGAAACCAGTTCTAGTTTAATCTGGTTACACACACCCAAACAAGTTCCTAGTGTTTGAAGAAACCTCCTCCCAAATAAAACCATACTTAACCAATAAAATCTGTTACAAATGATTGTGTCATCAAAATACACTTTGATTGGCCAGTGGTACTTTTAAGCCGGGCTATTGGAGCTTGCATAACTATATTCTTAGCAGTAATGGAGAGCCCATGATGCCAAAGAACCAAGGAGTTTTGGGTTCAGTGGTACTCCTCTTTGTCTCTTTGTCTCTAACACTAGGCAAGCCTCTGACAATAGCCAAGAAAAAAACTGCTATGGCAATTTTTTCTATCAGCAACTTAAACCACTTCCTTCCCTTTAGTCAGCTGCCAGTGCTGCAGGCTTTTAGGTAAAACTGACCCCAATGGAAGTGACTAGCTGTAGTCATATTCCCTTAATACATGACAAAACAAAAGACATTAAAACTGTAGAGATAGGAGAGATAGATATATGTAACAAACCTCTTTATTTTGTTTGGAGCAGCATCTTTAAGTATTTAAACCAAGAACAATCCTGGCTCTTTTTGGTCCCATTAATAATAGTAATCCCATAGTCTCTCTTGGGGCTTCCCAGGTAGCTCAGTGGTAAAGGATCCACCTGCCGATGCAGGAGCCAGAGGAGACATAGATTTGATCCCTAATCAGGAAGATCCCCTGGAGGAGGAAATGGCAACTCACTCCAGTATTCTTGCCTGGAACATCCCATGGACAGAGAGGCCTGGTGGGCTACAGTCCATAGCACCTCAAAGAGTCAGACACAAATAAGCTCGTATGCATACACACAGTCTCTCTTTTTAAACTAAATTTTTGTTCTGTTTATAACACTTGATAATGATTCTTTGTAAGTAAATAGATGCTCTGGTAGAAGCCCCTACAATTTTAAATAATTTGAACGGGATGGTTAGAAACAAAAAGTTTATTTCAAAGCTGCAAGCATTTTCCATCTCTTAAGAGGTATGGATTTGCAGATTTTGAGGCAAACATTCCTTTGTTCTGGAAAAAAAAAAAAAAACTACCTGAGGTATCCTTCAGTCTAACAAAATACAAGACCATGAGGTCCTACCCACCCCATCCCATCCCATCCCTAGTATCCTCAGGACTTGATAACCTTGTGGAGTTGTTGCTGTTGTTTTCAAACTTTAGTTGAATTCTGGAAGTCTAAGTCTGGTGTTCCCAAAGGCCAGCAGAACAAAATCTATGGTAGTTGACAGGCTTATGTTCAGAGGTGTTTTTCCAACTCTAAGCCCCTCTAGTCAAATATTCCCCCATCTCCCAAGTATTGTTGTTGTTCCATCACTAAATCATGTGTGACTCTTTGCAGTCCCATGGACTTCAGCACACCGGCCTCCCTGCCTCTTTCATGCTACCAGAACCCCCTTTTTTCCACTATTCACCCCTCAGGGAATGTGACTGTATGCACCAATTTGTGGTAAATCCTGATTAAACTAAAAGGATGATTTTCAAATTGTGGTCCCTGGAGGTCCCTTTCCAAGGTCTCACAAGGTCAAAACTGTTTGTATCATCATCATCATCATTTGCCTTTTTTTCCTGTGTGAACATTTTCACTCATGGTGCAAAAGCAATGGTGGGTAAAACTGCTAGTGCACTGGCACAGATCACAGCAGTGATATTAGACTGTACTAATAGTCGTCGTACTTTTCATCAGTACACACCTGAAGGAAGCAAAATCCTATTTCACCTAAGGAATCAGTAAGAGGTATTCATTTTATTCAGTCTCAACCCTTGAGTACAGGACTTTTTAATAGCCTGTATGACAAATAGGAAGTATGCATAAAGCACTTCTGCAGAAAAAAGTGCCATAGTCATCTCAAAAAAAATGAATTTGCCCAGTTGAGTTATGAACTAAACTATCTACTTTTTCATGGAAATCCATTTTTATTTGAAAGAATGATGGGCAATTTATGGTTATTTAAACTTATTATTTGGCAGCTATTTTTTTTCCATAACTGAATGAAGTGAGCCTGGGACTTCAAGAGAACAACCTTTGTTTTCAACTGCAGTCAACTGTAATAAATGCTCCTGAGACATCAGGGAAGATGAGAATCAAAAAATGCCCCTTAGGTTTAGGAACATGAATGTCCTGCCAACATTCTCAAAAGATTTCAATGGATGGTAAGGATGGAACACAGATTGAGATAAACTGAGAAGTGCCTGCTTAGTTGCTCAGTCATGTCCGACTCTTTGTGATCCCCATGGACTGTAGCCCGTCAGTCTCCTCTGTCCATGGGACTCTCCAGGCAAGAATGCTGGAGTGGGTAGCCATTCCCTTCTCCAGGGGATCTTCCCGACCCAGGGACTGAACCCAGGTCTTCTGCATTGGCAGGTGGTTCTTTACCATGTAAGCCACCAGGGCAGCCCAAATTGAGAAGTGAGTGGGAAGTAAAAAAAAAAAAAAGTGGAGGCAGTGAGAACAGACAGCTCTTGGGAGAAGTTTAACAATGAGGAGGGAAAAGATAAAATAGCTGAAAGGGGAATGGAGGGGTCAAGGAAAATTGTTCTAAAGATGGGAAAGGCTTGAGCATGTATAGGAGAGGATGGAATGGAGGAAATAAAGGAAGACTGAATGAGGAAAGAGGAGGAGGAATAGTGGGCAGGATTCAGGAGAAGAGATTGGGATCCAGGTCTCAGTTGATGATGATGATGGTGGTGGTGGTGGTGGTGTATGTTTGTGTATTGGCTGAATAGGAATGAAAGAAGTTTTGAAGAGGGTGAAGAAAGTGTGAAATTGTCATTTCAGGGAGTGGGAGAGCAAACCAGAGAAACAACACAGTCTTGCAGGCATTGTTGATGTCATCTACACCCCTTGTTTCTACCACTTCTATGTTGCTGGTTCCCAGATCTATATCTCCAGTCCATGCATGTCCTCTAACCTCCTTGTATCCTTGTGTTAGTCGCTCAGTCTTGTCTGACTCTTTGTGACCCCATGGACTATAACCCTTGAGGTTCCTCGGCCCATAGGATTTTCCAGGCAAGAATACTGCAGTGGGTAGCCATTCCCTTCTCCAGGGGATCTTCCCCACCCAGGGATCAAACCCCGGTCTCCTGAACTGCAGGTAAATTCTTTATCATCTGAGCTACCAAGGAAGTCACTTCTAACCTCCAGATCCACATATCTAATTGACCACTGGGTAACTTCCGCTTACGTATCACATAGGCATGTTACTCACTGCATCCAAAATCACATTCATGATCTCTCCCAAACTGGGTTCTCTTTTAGGGTTCGTTATCCATCATCCTTTTCATACTGTTCATGGGGTTCTCAAGGCAAGAATACTGAAGTTGTTTGCCATTCCCTCTCCAGTGGACCATGTTTTGTCAGAACCAGCTGATCTACCTCCTGAGAAATCTGTATGCAGGTCAAGAAGCAACAGTTAGAACTGGACATGGAGCAATGGACTGGTTCAAAATTGGGAAAGGAGTATGTCAAGGCTGTATATTGTCACCCTGCTTATTTAAAGTATATGCAGAGTATATCATGTGAAATGCCAGGCTGGATGAAGCACAAGCTGGAATCAAGATTGCTGGGAGAAATATCAATAACCTCAGACATGCAGATGACACCACCCTTATGGCAGAAAGCGAAGAGGAACTGAAGAGCCTCTTGATGAAAGTGAAAGAGGAGAGTGAAAAAGCTGGCTTAAAACTCAACATTCAAAAAACTAAGATCGTGGCATCTGGTCCCATCACTTCATGGGAAACAGATGGGGAAACAATGGAAACAGTGACAGATGTTATTTTCTTGGGCTCCAAAATTACTGCAGATGGTGACTGCAGCCGTGAAATTAAAACATGCTTGCTCCTTAGAAGAAAAGCTATGACCAACCTAGGCAGCATATTAAAAAGCAGAGACATTATTTTGCTGACAAAGGTCTGTCTAATCAAGGCTATGGTTTTTCCAGTAGTCATGTATGGATGTGAGAGTTGGACCATAAAGAAGGCTGAGTGCCAAAGAATTGATGCTTTTGAACTGTGGTGTTGGAGAAGACTCTTGTGAGTCCCTTGGACTGCAAGGAGATCCAACCAGTCAATCCTCAAGGAAATCAGCCCTAAATATTCATTGGAAGGACTGATGCTGAAGCTCCAATACTTTGGCCACCTGATGAGAAGAACTGACTCATTGGAAGAGAGCCTGATGCTGGGAAAAAAGGCAGGAGGAGAACGGGACAACAGAGGATAAGATGGTTGGATGGCATCACCAACTCAATGGACATGAGTTTAAGGAAGCTCTGGGAGTTGGTGAGGGACAGGGAGGCAGTCCATGGGGTTGCAAAGAGTCGGACACAACTGAGGGACTGAACTGAACTGACTGATCCATCATCCATCTTGTCATGCAAGACAGAATCCTAGGAGTCATCTGTGTTTTGCTCATTCAATCAGTCATCAAATGCTATTGATCCAGTTTCCTTAGTGTTAGTTACTCAGTTGTGTGTTACTCTTTAAAACTCCATGGACTGTAGCCTGCCAGGTTCCTCTGTCCATGGATTCTCCAGGCAAGAATACTGGAATGGATTACCATTCCCTTCTCCAGGGGATCTTCCCAACTCAGGGACTGAACCTGGGTCTCCTGCATTGCAGGCAGACTCTTTACTGTCCGAGCTACAGGGAAGCCCCTATTGATCCAATTTCCTTAGCCTACCTTCAGTCTAGCCACATCATCCCAACCCCCTATTTACCACTCTAGTTCAGGCCAGTATGACCTTGTATCAGACTGTTGCCAAATCCTCCTTCCTCCCTTCCCCGCCTTTTATTTTATCTTCAGTAAACAGAGTGATCCTTTTCAAAAGCATGTATCCTGTCACATTTCTGTTTAAAACCCTTCAAGAGCATTCCATCGACCCAGGCTAAAGAACAGAACTCGTAACTCCCTCTTTCCTTCCATCCTGACCTCTGCCTTCTATCACACCATTTGTATTCTCAGTCCCCTCATCCTTCTCCTTTTTTAAAATAGCACTTATCACCTTTTTACTTATTGTGACTGTTTATTCTGTCTCCTCCCTCATGGAGACACCCTCCATGCGAACTTGCCTCTCTTTTTTTGTGCACAGCTATTATCTGTTATGGGCTGAACTGTGTCCTCCCTAAACTCCAAACACTGAACTCTAACCCCCAGTACCACAGATCATGGCTGTTTGGAGGGAGGACTTTTAAATAGGTCATTAAGGAAAACTAAAGTCAGGTGGGTGGACCCTAATCCAGTATGACTAGCTTCCTCAAAGAAGAGGAAATTAGGACACAGACACATAGAGAGGGAAGATGATGTGAAGATACAGGGAGAAGACCACCATCTAAAAGCCAAAGAGAGAGGTCTCAGAAGAAACCAACCCTGACGATGCCCTGACTTCTAGCTTCCAGCCCCTAGAACCGTGAGAAATCAGATTTCTATTGTTTAAGGCCCACCCCACCCCACCCCCAGGCTGTGGTACTTTGCTATCACAGCCATCAGTTCAGTTCAGTCGCTCAGTCATGTCCGACTCTTTGTGACCCCGTGAATCGCAGCATGCCAGGACTCCCTGTCCATCACCAACTCCCGGAGTTCACTCAGAGTCATCTCCATGGAGTCAGTGATGCCATCTCATCCTCTGTCGTCCCCTTCTCCTCCTGCCCCCAATCCCTCCCAGCATCAGAGTCTTTTCCAATGAGTCAGCTCTTCCATGAGGTGGCCAAAGTACTGGAGCTTCAGCTTTAGCATCATTCCTTCCAATGAACACCCAGGACTGATCTCCTTTAGAATGGACTGGTTGGATCTCCTTGCAGTCCAAGGGACTCACAAGAGTCTTCTCCAACACCACAGTTCAAAAGCATCAGTTCTTCGGTGCTCAGCCTTCTTCACATCCAACTCTCACATCCATACATGACCACAGGAAAAACCATAGATCTGTTAGATCTGTCTTGACTAGACAGATCTTTGTTGGCAAATTAATGTCTCTGCTTTTAATATGTTATCTAGGTTGGTCATAACTTTCCTTCCAAGGAGTAAGTGTCTTTTAATTTCATGGCTGCAATCACCACCTGCAGTGATTTTGGAGCCCCCCAAAATAAAGTCTGACACTGTTTCCACTGTTTCCCCATCTATTTCCCATGAAGTGATGGGACCAGATTCCATGATCTTAGTTTTCTGAATGTTGAGCTTTAAGCCAACTTTTTCACTCTCCTCTTTCACTTTCATCAAGAGGCTTTTAGTTCCTCTTCACTTTCTGCCATAAGGGTGGTGTCATCTGCATATCTCAGGTTATTGATATTTCTCCCAGCAATCTTGATTCCAGTTTGTGCTTCTTCCAGCCCAGCATTTCTCATGACGTACTCTGCATAGAAGCTAAATAAGTAGGGTGACAATATACAGCCTTGATGTACTCCTTTTCCTATTTGGAACCAGTCTGTTGTTTCATGTCCAGTTCTAACTCTTGCTTCCTGACCTGCATATAGGTTTCTCAAGAGGCAGGTCAGGTGGTCTGGTATTCCCATCTCTTTCAGAATTTTCCACAGTTTATTGTGATCCACACAGTCAAAGGCTTTGGCATAGTCAATAAAGCAGAAATAGACATTTTTCTAGAACTCTCTTGCTTTTTTCATGATCCAGCAGATGTTGGCAATGTGATCTCTGGTTCCTCTGCCTTTTGTAACACCAGCTTGAACATCAGGAAGTTCACAGTTCACATATTGCTGAAGCCTGGCTTGGAGAATCACAGCCTTAGTGAATTTAAATAATCCCAATCACCTAGAACAACTCCTGACATGTAATAAGTGAAAGTAAAGTGAAAGTGAAGTCCCTCAGTTGTGTCCAACTCTTTGCGACCCCATGGACTGTAGCCTACCAGGGATCCCGTCCATGGGATTTTCCAGGCAAGAATACTGGAGTGGGTTGCCATTTCCTTCTTCAGGAGATCTTCCCCACCCAGGGATTGAACCCCAGTCTCCTGCATTGTGGGCAGACGCTTTACCGTCTGACCCACCAGGGAAGTCCCTGACACGTGATAAGCAGTCAGCAAATATTTGCTGAAAGAAGAGATGAATGTGAGGCCCCATGTGATCTCGCCTCTGCTGCCCTCTCTGACCTCATCTCCTGCCCCTTTCCCCTTGGATCTCTCCTTCCAAACAGGACTCAACTCCTTCCAAACGGACTTTTCTGAACTCCTCAAGCATGCCATACCCTTCCACTTCAAACTTTGCACTCTTCTCTCTCCTTAGGGTTCTCTCTTCCCCAGCCCACCACCAGTCCCCCCAGGTCAGCACTGCAGTTTCACACTATTCATTTTTCTGGTCTCAAATTCAATTTTAAACACTATTTTTCAAATACATTAACTGAACTAGAATGGACATACAACAAATTACACGTATTTAAAACGTGCAATTTGATAAGTTTTAACATATGTACATACCCATGAAATCATCACAATCAAGATATATATAGATGTATAGATATATAGATACATGCATGCATGCATACTCAGTTGCTCAGTCATGTCCAACCCCTATGGCCTGTAGCCCGCTAGGCTCCCTCATCCATGGAATTCTCCAGGCAAGAATACTGAAGTGGGCTGCTGTTTCCTTCTCCAGGGGATCGTCCCAACCCAGGGATCAAACCCACATCTCCTGTGATTCCTGGATTGGCAGGTGGATTCTTTACCACTAGCGCCACCTGGGAAGCCCCATATAGGTATATAGATAGATATATATCACGTCTTATGCCCCCCAAAGTTTTCCCATAGCCCTGTTTATTCCCTGACTCCCCACCTTACCCTCCTCTCAAGTCAACCACTGATCTGCTTTTAGTCACTGGGAACTGTGTTTTTGCACTTTATTGAGTTATGATTGAATTACAAAAAACTGTACACATTTAATGTCCCGAGTGCACGTTTAGTTTTATATAAATAGAATCATATACTATGTCCTTTTTATTTGGGTCTGGCTTTTTTAAAATTCAGCATGATTTTGAATCTGCATTGTTATGTGTATCAGTAATCCATTCCCTTTTATTACTGAATAGCATTCCATTGTATGTATCACAGTTTGTTTCTCTGTTCAGCAGCTGATGGACCTTTGTGCTGCTTATAGTTTGCAACTATTACAAATTAAGCTGCTCTGAGCATTTGTATACAGTCAGCTTTATTCCTATTATTTTCTTCAGGAAGTATTTTCCATCTTCCAAAATAAGTTAGGTCCTCCTGCTCTCTCATCTAGTCATTTCTTTCTGTGTAAGGGTGTATTTGCTTAGGAGGAATGTTCTGTTAGTTTGGAAGAAATTATTTTGATAAATTGCTCAGGAGAGAAAGTGAGACCCAGAGACAGACAAGAAGAATTAACTTTTCTCTTGAGTGGAATGGGGATAAGGAGGGTGGAGAGAACAAAATCTTTGGATGCGTCTGTTATAATTTGATGCACACATACTATTGTGACAACTTCAAGTGTATTAGGCTTTGTTTGAGATATTGGTAAGAAACAGTAAGATCAATTTTAAATTGATATACATTATTTTAGTTAAGAAAGGGTCTAGTGCTGTGATTTCTGCTTATTATGGTGTCCTAGAATTAACACAGTTTCCAGTATCCTTTGTTCAAATATGCGCTAGCTAAGACTTCTACTCATCCCATTATCCCTGCATTCTTTCCCCGAAAACAAAGAAACCCCATCCTCTTTTACTATTGCAGCCTACTCCTTTCAGAACTCTCTCTCCTCTTCCATGCCTGGCTGCTGGATCTGACCCAGCAATTCAGGACCTAGCAACCCAGTGGAGGTGAGAGACCCACCCAGCAGCCTGGCTCAAGTTCCAGGCATACAGAGCCCTGTTTCCAATCCTGCTGGTCCTAAAAATATCCCAACCATTGGCAGGTGGCCAGGCTATTTTCAACCTTGGGGGCCTCAGGAATCAAAGGATCTTTGCCAGGCCAGGAAGCAAAAGAGCAAGTTCTTATTGGTGGGCTTCAGATAAAAACAGCTGTCTATGGCACTAGTTCAACTCATTCTCAAATGTCTAACTGGCATTGCCAGTTGTTTCACTTTTTAAACTCAATCATATTTTCCATTTCCACTCTAAAACATGAACCCAGGACAGCACATGCCGATATTGGGAGGGTAGGGTGGGAGGCCAGAGAAATGTTTCTTTCTTCAACTTGCCCAACTCTATGTTACTTTCAAGTTACAGAGGAACTCTGAAATACGTTACAGAAGAGCTCTAAAGTTTCTCTACAGTTTCAGCCTTAAACATCACACACATCTAGAAAGTGGGTCATGGTGTCTGCTTCTTCTGCTGGCAAAATTAAAGTACTATTATTATCATCCTCATTTTATAGAGGAGGAAACCCAAGGAATGGAAAGGTTAAATAACTTGCAACTAGAAACTGGCACAGCCAGAGCCAGGAAAGAAACTCAGATTTTTTGGACTCCAAAGGTTATGCTCTTAATCTCTAGTGTTTCCAAAAATGTGGTCCTGAGATGCTTCCCAGAATTGTATTAAGTGGATGACTACCTTATAACCAAGTCCTGTCATGCAATTTCAGCACTGGAATTTGCATTTCATTTACAATCATAATAGTACAAAGACAAACTTTTCTCTTGGATCCAAGAGAAAAGAACAGAGGTGGACCTAATACATAAATGATGTATTTGTTCCAAACAAAGGCAGATAATATCATAGTTACTTCAGAGGAAGTGTTTTAATAATGCACATACCAGTATTCACATTGAGGAAAGTAATTTAGTTTTAGAAAAGCAACATCATCCATCATATTAAATTAATGTTTATGGTTTGAATTTTATTGATTTTGTAGTTTTGTTTGCATTTAATATGCAAACTCATTCCAGTTTTATCATAGTTTAACTACTATAAGTTTATGTCTCATTTTATGCTACCATCTATTGGGTTGGCCAAAAAGATCATTTGGGTTTTTCCATCACAGCTTACAAAAACCCAAACTTTTTGGCCAACATTCAAGTAATATTATAATAAAAGATCAACATTGAGGTTCTGAAGGAATCTTTTTCCAACAGAAAGTCTTCACACATTGCTCATATTTGACAAACTGCTGAATAGCCAGTTGAAGACTGTAAAGAGCTGCATGACTATCCTGGGATTCCTGTTATTGGAATTTTGTTTTCGTTGCTGTTAGTACCTTTGAGATAGCTCAAAGGTTCAAGGTGACACTGGCCTCCCTTTAACCACTTGTGCATGTATGCAACAAAGCTGTGGGTCTTTGGCATTCCTTGACTATTCGGTCTGGCTACTATATCATAGTCATTTGTGTTTTATGTCATTGTTAGTAAATTGTTTATGCTATTTTCTCGGTTGTTTCTCCAAACAAAAATGATGCAGTGACAGGACTAGAGGCAAGAAAAGAGAAAAAGAAAGGAAGAGCTCCTGTTTTCTTTTACTTCCTCTAAGTTGCCTGTTACTTCCTTTCTCTCTACTTCTATTTTCTTACAAACCTGGAAGTAGTTATGAAATTGAGCAACATGCGGTGCAGAATGATTCTCTACTCCCTACCTTCCTCAAAGAGAAAAAGACAGAAGCAAATCAAAGTTCTTTAAGGAAGAACTGGAAGACCCCATTCCATCCCAAAAGTAAAGGGAAATAAATGTTTGGGATGATGCAGACTGGGACTCCAATTCTGGCTTTGCAATTTATAAGCTATGTGATCTTGACTCAGTAAAAACCTCACTGAGCCTCAGTTTTCTTATACCTAAGATGGGAAGAAGATAATATTTTCAACTCCATAGAGTTGTCATAAAGATAAAAGTAAATGATGTCATGTATGAATATAATCTAGAGAGTGCTTTTAGATCTCTTCAAATCTCTTCCCCAGCAGCACTGCACAAACCTTTTATGAACTTAAATTTCCTCTAACCTACAGGGCTGATTTTATTCTGTCCTCATTCTTTCAGGGCAGACACATGGAAAAATGTTTAGGATATAATGTTGAGCCAAAAAAAACAAAACTGAGGAGAAATAGAGGTGCAAAGTGCATGTACACAAGGCTTGCAACCAGGTCTGGGACTTTGTTGCAAACTCAGTCCCTAGATCAGTGAGTGACTGCTACATGGTATGGCCTAATAAATACCTGCGGAATGAAGGGATGAACTGTGCAAAAATCTGGAATCAGGTGAACAAGGACTGAAGGAAGCATCTGGGAATGAAAAATATTGGGGTTGGGTTAAACCAGAGGTTTTCTCCCTCCCTCCTTTCCTCCCTTCTCCCTCTCTTCCTTCTTTCCTCTCCCTGAAAAACTTGTTGTATTTCCAAAGAAAACATGGGAAAATAAATGACAATTCTGTTGGCCTTACAGAAAAATGCACATTAGCTATCTCAGTATGTGTGTTCAGTCGCTTAGTTATGTCCAACTCTTTGCTTCCCCATGGACTGTAGCCCGTCAGGCTCCTCTGTCCATGAGATTTCCCAGGCAAGAATACTGGAGTGAGTTGTCACTTCTTCCTCCAGGGGATATTTCAGTAAGGTACACCAAAGGAGCCACGAATGTATTATTAAATTATAATCCAGTGCTAAGCAGGCTTTACTAGGAATGTTCCTTGGTCCTTTAATTGTGCTCTAAGGAGGAAATATTCAGAATATTTCAAAGCACTCATGCTTGTCAAATAAATATAAAAGAAAGGGACCATTTGGCAGTGGGTGAAATGTCATGCAGGCTTCAACATGTGAACTGAAAGGAGCTACTATAGAGAGTAGTGAATTTATTAAAATTTGTTCTTAAAATAAGTTACTTTACTTTGAGTGTGTGGACAATGGACCTTGTTTCACGCTTTTGTATTTAGACTTTTAAAGTTTTGGATATACCTTGAAAGAGTTCAACCTTCTCATTTTACAGATAAGAAAACTCAACCCCATTTGGGGATGTGATTTGCTAAGGTCACATTTGTACTTCTATCCCTCGCATCCTCATCCCAATCATCCCCTATGCTTGCAGAACACTTCAGAGTTTTCAGTGTGTTTTGATACACCTTGTGGTGTTTCAGGCTCGCCATGAGTCCATGGGGGATAATCTTGGGCACAACCTCATTCAAGGGTATTGTAGGAATTCAGTGAGCTAACTTGGCCTTCAGTAAATGTTAGTTATTATTAATATCTTTATTGGGATAAATACTATCTTGCGGAGTCTTGTCTGCAACCCTGGAAGGTGGGCAGCAGAGGCCATCATTTCACTTGTGAGCTTATGGAAAGGCAGAGGGGTTAAAGTGGCTCATCTGACTTGTAAGTACCACAGTCACATCTGGTGGCACATTCTGCCACCCAATACATCAGTCAACCCCTTGAAGATCCTTTCCAACTCTAAAAGTCTATAGCTTCTATAGAAAGGAGTCTTGTGGCCAACCTTTTAAAAACTTTTAATGTCTTTTGGCTCAGAGAACAAGAAAGTAGAAAAAGGTAGGGCTTAAAGGAAATAACACTGAAGGGAGCCAGCTTCCTAGGATGAATAAACCAGTGATGCCCCATCTACTGTGTGTGTATGCTATCTCTCCCTCCCCACCCCATACAGGAAAATGAAAGAAAGACAAAGAGCTAGTCACTTGCCATTCCATTCAGTGAGCAGATGCCACAGGATGAGTGTGAGACAAGAGGAAATGAGCTGTACAGGATATATGCAAAGGCATGGGTAGTGTACTTGAGGATTTCGTAGGGCTTTTCAAGAATAATTTTAGGGGGATTTTGACTTGACATGACTTTATAATGTCACTTCCACATTAGCTGTCACACTGCTACTGCTACTAATAGCTGCTACCATTTGCTGAGCAATTATTATATGCCAAAGTCCAAGTGCATTATTTCATTTAATTACCATAACAATCCTATGAAGTAGGTACTTATCTCCATTTTAAATGGGAATTTATAGTAATAGTAATAATAACAGTTATAACTTCTTGAATATCTAACAGTTCAAACCGGTCACTTGTCCAAAGTCTTAATAGATCTCAAGCATCAGATCCACAAGTTGAGCCCACTTCAGCGAGGTTAAGACATCACTTGTCAAATGCAAAAGGCACTGAGAGGTGATTTCTTTTTGGTCATCTTTATGTTATCAGTTACTAAGTCTACTTTTTGCCTATAATATGAAGAACAAAAATTTCAAAGAGATCTTCCAAATTCGAGGGATGCTATTTTTCATAGTGATCTCTGTGCACCAAATCTGGAAACAAGTTATAGACCTGAAGACTACCTGCAAGAGCCCATCAACACTGAATGCAAAAGCAAGGATTTTCTGAACAGTTGTGGAAACCATTGAAAATATTTTTCTCTTTCACAACAGGCATTAAAGATGCAATTTAGTACATGCTTCCTCTGTCTCCCTGAGAATCTAATTTAGCTCTTGGGCTGTCTACTTCACATTCATTGTACTTTCTAATTTTACCTTTATTTACTCAAGAACTTTCTCATGTGTTTACCAACCTGGAAGTTGCCTGGACCTCCTACAATTGGAATGTTATGGAGGTTTGTCACGTGAAGAAGTGAAAGAAGTGTTAGTTGCTCAGTCCTGTCTGACTCTGTAATTCCATGGACTATAGCCCACAGGCTTCTTTGTCCATGGAATTCTCCAGGCAAGAATACTGGAGTGGGTAGCTATTCCCTCCTCCAGGGGATCTTCCTGACCCCTGTAGGTTTGATCAATTATTAGCTCTACTTCTAGCCCCTCTCCCTTCCTCTGGAGAATAGAGGGCGGGGCTGAAAATTCTAAGCTTCTAATCATGGCTTGCTCTTTCTGGGGACCAGCCCCCTCCATCCAGGAGCCAGCGAGGAGCCCCTTCTTGCAGAATCCCCCATTAGAACAAAAGATGCTCCTAGCGCTCCTATCACTTAGAAATTTATGAGGATTTTAGGAGCCCTGTGTCAGAGACTGGGGATGAAGACCAAATCAATATTTTGTATTATAAATCACAATGAGGGAGAGACAGAGAAAGGTCTTTACTATCACACAGAATACTCAAAACACTCTGATCACTCTGATACCAGATGAGTGGAGGTTTTCCCCTACCAAGCAATTCTGCAACCCCAGCTGGGTGTCTTACACTTAACCTGAATCCTGAATTCTGACACTACCTGAAGAGAACGTCCCATCACACAGGTTAAGGGTTCAGTCCCACAAGACTCTTGCCACCTGACTTCAGATGCCAATCCCAAGTCCAGGTTGTCACTTGTGTTGCCAAAATCTTGGCTCTCTGTGCACCAATGCCAAACAGAAATATGGAGCCAGAGTTATGGAGAAAGAAAGAACACAGTAGGCTAGCTGCCCAAGAACAGTGCCTCTCTCTCTGGTGAATTTTGTTGTTGCTCAGTCGTGTTCGACTCTGTGACCCTATAGACTGCAGCACGCCAGGCCTCTCTGTCCTCCACTATCTCCCGGAGTTTGCTTAAATTTATGTTGGTGATGCTATTTACTCCTCCTTGATGAATAGGGAGAGGTTATATAGTCAGGTGGGCTTCCCAGGTGGCGCCAGTGGTAAAGAACCACCTGCAAATGCAGGAGACATAAGAGACACAGGTTCGATCCCTGGGTTGGGAAGACTCTCCGGAGGAGGGCATGGCAACCCACTTCAGTTATTCTTGCCTGGAGAGTCCTATGGACAGAAGAGCCTGGTGGGCTACAGCCCATGGGGTTGCAAAGAGTCAAACACAGCTAAAGTGATTTAGCACGCACAGGGTCTTAGGTGGTTCAGTCTCCTAATCTAATGAGCCTCTAAAAGTAAAAGTGAAAGTCGCTCAGTCATGTCCAACTCTTTTTGACCCCATGAACTGTAGCCCGCCAGGCTCCTCTGTCTATGAGAATTCTCCAGGCAAGAATACTGGAGTGAGTAACTGTACCCTCCTCCAGGGGATCTTCCCAACCCAGGGATCAAACCCAGGTCTCCCACACTGCAGGTGAATTCTTTACCAGCTGAGCCACCAGGGAAGCCCAAGAATACTGGAGTGGGTAGCCTATCCCTTCTCCGGTGGATATCCCTGACCCAGTAATTGAATTGGGGTCTCCTGCATTGCAGGCAGATTCTTTTTTTTTTTTAGTTTTTATTTTTTAAATTTTAAAATCTTTAATTCTTACATGCATTCCCAAACATGAACCCCCCTCCCACCTCCCTCCCCATAACATCTTTCTGGGTCATCCCCATGCACCAGCCCCAAGCATGCAGGCAGATTCTTTACCACCTGACCCATGAGGGCTCTGGGCCCTTTAATCTTGCTTCACGTGGTTTTGTGGTTGCTCCTCTCTTGATTAACAACTGTCCTGCCCTTTGGAACTCAGAGACAGTTATGGACGCTGGAGTCTTGCTTATAAGAAATGAGGGACAAAAGGGCTTCCGTGCCTGTGGGCCCCATAAGGCCCTGTTCAACATCACTTGTGATTCTGACCAGTTGGCTATAAATGTATAAATCTGAGTTTCCCGTTTTTCTGATTGCATCTTCTGGGAAGGTGACACATCTCACCTCCATGGGCGTAGAAACTCCTGCACTCAGGACCCTCTGGCTTTACCCTGTGTCTCTGTTCATCAGGCTGCTCGTCTGCATCCTTTATCATATCCTTTTATAAATTTTAAACCTAAGTCAGTGTTTCTCTGAGTTCCTTGAGCTACATGAGTATATTAATCCAACCTGAGGAGAGATCCGAGAAACTCAGATTTATAGCCGACCTGTCAGAAGTCCAGTGGGAAGTCTTGTGGAACGGAGCCTTTAACCAACGGGATCTGATGCTCTCTCCAGGTAGATAGTGCCAGAATTCAGTTAAAGTGTAGGACACCCAGCTGGTGTCACAGAGAATTGCTTGGCAGGAAAAAACCAGCCACACACTTGGCATCAGAGTGATCAGAGTGTTATGAGTGTTCTATGTCATAGTCAAGAAAGACACAAGAGGAGAACTGTAGATTTTTTCAAATTCATTTTCTCCCTCTCCCTATCTCTGTTTCTATGGAGAATCCTGACTAATACAGCCACCAAAGTCCAATAACAATAGCAAATACAAGTGAAAAAGCTTCAGCTCTAACAGGATTGAGTGGACCAAGAGCCCCATCCATTCAGAGCCTCTCTCTCCTTCTGGGTTCCAGAGTTTTGATGAAAACCATTTATCTAGGGTCACCTCTTAGCTCTTAAACTCAAGGAATTTTTTTCTTTTTCTCCTAAAGAAAGGTGTCAATTGAAAAGTAAAAACACTTCAGCATATACTCTTAACTTCAGAGCTAATTACATTATTTACAGAGCTATTTACATTACCTGTTATTGCCACAAACTTAATGGCTTAAAACAACACAACATTAGGGACTTCCCTGGCAGTCCATCCAGTGGTTAGGACTCCACACTTTCACTGCAGGAGGCACAGTTCCCTAATCCCTGGTCGAGTAACTGAGATCCCACATGCCATGAGGCACAACCAAAAAAGAAAAAATCTCCACAGATTTATTTTCTTATAGTTTTGTAGGTCAGAAGTCCAAAATGGATCACACTGGGCCAAAATCAAGGAGAGCAGGGCTACAATTCCTTCTGGAAGCTCCAGGGGGGAATCTGTTCACTTGCCTTTGCTACTGCCCCAAGCCACTTATATTCCTTGGTTCATGCATCTCCCTCCATCTCCAAAGTTAGAAATGAAGGATCTTCAAATGCCCTTCTGACTCTGACACCTTACTCTCTTGCCTCCCTCTTTCACTTATAAGGACTCCTGTGATTACACTGGGCATGACTGAATAATCCAGGATAATACCCCCTCATCTTACAGTCAGCTGATTCAGTTCAGTTCAGTTCAGTTCAGTCGCTCATTCATGTCCGACTCTTTGCGACCCCATGAATAGCAGCACGCCAGGCCTCCCTGTCCATCCCCAAATCCTGGCGACCATAATTCCATCTACAACCTTAATTACCCTTTGCCATGTGCCAAAGCATATCCACAGGTTCTGGAAATTAGGACATGGACACCCTTGAGGGCACATTATTTTCATGAGCACACTATTCCTTAATTGTAGCCACAGAGAACAGTTGTTTTTTTTTTTTTTTTTCCAGAAACACTTATGACCTCTGAGCCACCAGGGAAGCACTTATGTATATGCAAGTGTTAATTCCTGTATAATCTTCTCAATTTGTTTATACATGCAGATGCTTTTAAACATGATATCGTTCTGTAACTTTTTCTTCAATTAAAATATATTTTGATCTTTTTTAATATCATCCCCTATAGGGTCACCTAATTTTTAGTCCACTTAAACAAGAGGATAATTACTGCTGATAATCATAAAGGGCATTGGTTACAGTAAAAATATCCATCAGAAATGAGTCCCAGCTTGTGTGATCCTCTACAGGCCATCAAAGTCTCATCCAATGATGCAAAGCTCAGAGTCACTCTGCAAAGCACAGCAAAAGAAGACAAATCAAACACCAGTACTGATGATAATGTGGCATGTCTGATTCCAGTGACTACAAAAATTTATTTGCTTCAACAAATTTTCCTTTAAAATGAAAAAGAAAATATGTACATTATTAAAATAACTTAAGAGTATAAAAGGATGTACAGTGAAAACTAGATCTCCTTATTAACCAAGGGCCCACGAAACCACTACTCTTAACTGTATCCTGTGTGGCCTTCTAGAAAATTTTTATGCATATATAAGCACAAATATATAGATAGATATAGATATGTATCCTTTTGAGGGCAAGATTTCAGAGTATACTGTACTCAATGCTCTGTGAAACATGCTTTCTAAAAAGACTTGTCACTTTGAGTTAATTGTAGATTTACATGTTTTAAGAAATAAAACAGAATCCCATACAGCCTTTACCAGTTCTCCCAATGGTCACATCTTACCTACAGAATACTGTCACAACTAGGAAATTAACATTGATACAATCCACTGACATTCTTCAGTTTTCAACAGTTTTACATGCATTCCTGTGTGTGTATTTAATTTTATGCAAAGCTGTCACATGTGTAGATGCATGTGATTACCACCATAGTCAAAATGTAGAACAGTTAGATTACAAAGATCCCTTGTGCTACCCTTTTAGAGCCACAGCCATTTCCCTCCCTCCTCCAACATCCTTAAGCCTTGACAACCATACTTCTATTCTCCATCTCTATAGTTTTGTGATTTCAGAAATATTATATAACTAGAATCATACAGTATGTTACCTTTTGAGATTATCTTTTCTCACTCATCATCATTCTCTGGAGATTCATTCAGATTGTTGTGTATCAATTTTTTATCCCTTCTTACTGCTTAGTAGTATTCCACGATGGATATGGATATACCGGGGTTTTTTTAACCATTTAAAAGTTGAAGGACATTTTGGTTTCTTCCAATTTAGGGCTATGATGAATAAATGTTACTTGATTTCTTTACCAAAAAACCCTGAGACTTAGCACTGCCTACATCAGGGATTCTGGGGTCCATGTACTCCTAGAGAGTCAATAAACTTCCTGCAATTATAAATTTGCCATTTTATGATGGCCTGATTTCCATTTTTTCCAATTCTGGTCAGAGGTTAATATGTTCAAGATACTGAAAATAAATGACATGACCTCTTGCTCCATTTCTCTGTACAAGCGGCAAATATGCTCTGTGCTTCCTACTTCTGCAACCAGGTCAAGGCTTCTCCTGCTTATGACTAAATGGCTAATTTTGTCTGATTTTAGAGGAAGGAATAAGAAGTCCATTTTGGCCTTAAGATCATGCTACATTCTCCAACACAGCTTTATTATTAACAAAACTCCTACTTTGATTCTGATTCACATGTATATTTCTCTTTTGGCTCAGATCCCATTAAGGGCGGGATGTGATTCATTACCATCCTTGACTTTCTCCCCCACCACATACAGAGTTTTACATTCAGTGTTCAGAGGATTCCATCATACCACACACACTCCTTAACCCACAGGAAAGTCCACAGCCCTTCACCTGGGATTCAAGTTCTTTTCAAATCTGCCTCTCCAAATTTATCCCCCAGTGCTTTCCATAACAAACCATCTGCTTCTCTCAAAGCAGTCCATCCATCTTTATTCCAACCACTGAATCGTTACTCAGCCATTTCCTCTCCAAGAGATGCTCCCCCCAATCCTATCCATATTTCAGAGCCACATACTTCTCAGTGAAAACTCTCCTGGATATTCCATCATGGAGTCTGAATTTACTTATCTTCTAACGTAAAGTTAATGTCAACTTCCTCTTTCTTTGTCTACACATGTATTCTCCCCACAATTAGATCTGTGAGTCTCTGAAAAACACAGATCGCACCATCACTTCGTCCCCTCGAAGCTTAACATGGGTTAGAATCACAATAAATATCTGTGACTAGAATTTATCTTCTCTTATTCCTCTATTCAGAACACGAGCTAGAGGTTTTAAGGGCGTTAAATTGCTCTTATCCACCATTAATAACAGCAATGTGTGTGTTAGTCTCTCAGTTGTGTCTGACT
Organism: Ovis aries; assembly: GCF_016772045.2. Classification (NCBI taxonomy): domain Eukaryota; kingdom Metazoa; phylum Chordata; class Mammalia; order Artiodactyla; family Bovidae; genus Ovis; species Ovis aries. The sequence continues at coordinate 100,112,391 of NC_056080.1, read as the reverse complement.
CTTTGGACCTCATGGACTGTAGCCTGTCAGGCTCCTCTGTCCATGGGATACTCCAGGCAAGAATACTGGAGTGGATTGCCATTTCCTTACCCAGAATAATAGCAATAGATTGTCATAAAAAAATACATCAACAGCTTCTATTTATTAGGCACTTAGTCTCTGCGAGGCACCAGGCTTTATCGGGATTAACTCATGGACTTTTCATACCCCTTTTAGAGATGAAGAAATTGAGGTTGAGATTCAGAAAGCTTAGGTAACTTATTCAAGGTCCACGAGCCCATAAGTGGCAGGGCCAGGACTAAACCTAGGTCTGACTGAACTTGGAAAGCACTGTTTCTCAACTTTGGCTGCACAACACAGGCTTTAAAAATACTGACGCCGGGGTTCCACCCCCAGAGATTCTGATGTAATCAGCATGGGTTGCAGCCTTGGCACTTGGAGTTTTAAAAGCTCCCCAGGTGATGCAAATTGCAGCCAGGGCTGGGCTATTCATTTCGACACTCCCCACTCTCCAGTCTCCAGCATGGGGAACATTGTCAGTGGGGGTGAGATGGTGAGAACCTCTGTTTACTGAGCTGCTTCAGCCCAAGCAAGAACTCAGAGCCAGAGGTGTGTGATTTAAAAAAAAAGCAGGTTCTCCTCCAGATATGCGGACTTGTACAGAGGCTCCTATGGATGGGTTTTAAGCTAATTCTATGGGAATCTCAAATGACAGGGTGACCCCAGTTGACATCTGATTTCACAGACACCCTCTGCCTTCCCCAGATGGTCATCCATTTGCCCTGTGATGGCTATTTGAAAGCCTGGGCAAGGCCTCCTTTTTTAAACTGTCAAGCCTCAAGAGCTTGAAATGTTTAAATAAAATATTTTAAAGTTGCTGATGGAAACAGGGAGGCATCTTCCATAAGTAAGGCCTTATCATTTGGTCTCCTGAGTCAGCAAAATATCACAGTCTTCTCTGGGCCCAGAGCAGGCCTCCTGGGAAGGAGAGTCAGTGAGTCTGGTGCAGGTCGAGGTCCCTCTCTGCAGGGCCATCAGGAAAGGCCATGCTGGGATGAGAGCCCAAAGGACCAGCCCAGCCAGTCTCCTGGGAGGTCCTGGGAAGGTTTTCTTACTGCTCAGGAACTTGGTTCCCTCTGAGGAATTCTCTGCCTCCACCCAGGCTCTACCCCTTCAGGGACCCAGAGCAGGAATGCTGAAGCAAGCTCCCCCTTCACCCAAGGCCCACGGACATAGGAACCTCACCAGTGTGGGTGCCATAGTAGCAGCCATAGGTGATAGGATAGCCCAGGAGAGGTAGCGATAGGGTGGTTGGACTCAGCCTGGTGACTGCAGCCTGCTGGCAGGGCTCCCGAACAGCTCTGGCCCTTGCCAGGAACAGTGGCTACATGGTACTGAACTCTGTGTGCCAGGCACTAGGCACCTTACTGTGTGATATGACACTCTTAGTTGCCCCAAGGGATTTTTCTCCTGTTCCGTTAGTAAAATTCACCCTTTTGAGGTGCACAGTTCAATGGATTTTATCATACAATCACCACCAGAATAAGATGTGGAATCTCTCCATCACCCCCCAGAGTTTCTGCAAATCCCTTCACAGTCAATCCCCTAACTCCTAGCCTGAGCCCCTGGCAACCACTAATCTGATTTCTGTCTCTGTAGCTTGCCTGTTCTCTTGGAATCAGAGCTAAGGACCTAAAACTTAAAGCAAAAGACATTCAATACCCCACATTCTAAGTTCAGAGGACCAGAAGCTACTAGCACCTGCTACCAGCCCACATCACTGTGGGAAAATCAACTTTATGCCCCAGGGCCCAGTTGACAGAAGAGGTCTAGTTGGGGGCTGTGAAATGTTTCCATTCCCTAAGCCAAGAGATGAGAAACTCTAAGAGATCCACTCATTAAAATAAGGGTCATCAGAAGTCACCCACCATCTTACTAAAATGGAGACTGACATCTATCCTTCCTCTGAAAGCTGCAAAGCGCCCATGTTAGCACTGTGCCTGATGCTGCTGGGCCACATGGGAAGGGACATCAGGAGAGATGGAGATCTGGTACACTGCCAGGTGGAAAAGGGGCCAAAGCCTCAATTTCCTGATCTTGAGGAATAGGATATATATGGCACTTGTCTGCAAGCCCAGGAACTGTCCCAAAATGAGAGATAAGATTGGGACCCATGGTCTTGCCAAAAACTACCTTGTTATGGGGGAAAAGAGTTTCACATCTCAGTGGAATGTAGTCTTATGCCTGTATCAGGAGCACACTGCAATTGAGGGATATTTACTGGGAAACATGAAAGAAATAAAATGAAACTATTTTAGGTATATACCCCTAATAAGTGGAGACACCTCATTTCTCCATTAATCCTACAAACACCCTATATGGTAACTACTTTTATTATTCCTATTTTAGATGAAGCAATTGAAGATCAGAGAGGGCAAGTAATGTGTCCGAGGTCACACAACAGGTAAATAAATGACAGAACCATGATTTGGACTCAGGTCTGCTTGACTCTAAAACCTATGTGCCTTTCTCTACATCTGTCTTCCTTCTAGGTGTGTCTTAGGAAGGGAGGAGAGACATAGTAGTAGTGAGATTCCAGAGGAGACTCAAGTGTCCAATTTAAGTGTTAGATCCCTATATTCTTCCCATTGGTGACCTTCCCTCCATCCCCCACACTCTAACTACCAGAATCTTGGTTCTTCAGAATGACCCTTCCGAGGTTCTGGGTCACTTTTTGCTCTAAGGTTTTATCAATATTCTTCTTGTCACTTCACACTGGAACCTTTTGACCTACTCTGACCACACACCCAAACACCAAGCTGCCCCCATGTCTAGGTCTCTGCAGCTATCTCCATCCTTCCATGCTTGGCTCGGCTTCTAATGAGAAGCCTCCAGCTCCACTACTAGGCCCCCAGTTCCCACCGTGGGAAACTGGGCTTTACTCTGAGATCTGACATAAATGCTTCCCAGCAAGCTTTCACCTCAGTATGAGAGTATAACTCAGTAAGAGCTGGTCAGTTTTTTAAACAACCATGTGATACTCAGTTTATGTACTTAACAAAACCTCTTCTTCAATGATAGAAAATAATCATCTCAAACAGATGGTTACTGTAGCCCTAGCACAGGAAAGAAATATCCACCCTAAGCTTCTTGCTAAGTACTTGCCACATGAGTTGTAGCGTACTATGGTATGTATAGGAATTCCCTTAACGTCAGTACTACAATTCTTTTCTTCAGAGCATTTATGTAATGAATAGCAGCAAACATTGAGCATTCATTTATGAAGATTTTAAAGCAGAAGCAGCACTACATGCCAGTCCAGTTTCACAGGTGCTGCTTAAAGCAATGCCAAGATTGCCTTATCAGGATTCACTAGGCCTAAGGATTTTCTATGTTGAAAGGTGGGTAATGCAATGAAACCTTGTTAAGTTTATATGAATTTGCAAAAATGCTGTAGCCACTATTTATAATCTCTTTTTCTTTGATGAAAATATTGGCCAATCCAAATCCTCTTAGTGCTTGAGGTCTCTTTTCTCTAGTTCCTTGCATTTTAAATTAACAAGGTGATCTTGTTAAATGATGCTAATTGCTAGCTAGTTGGATCACCTTAGAACATGGCCTCATTCCAAAAACTGTAAAAATAGAAAGAATGCAAATGGTGTCAACAATCAAGTATATACAGTCCAGGACACTGCTATTGAGTGGAACCAAAAGATGGGAGATTGATAGAAAAGGATGTGTCCCTCGTTGGTACCTGTGTGCTCAGTTGCTCAGTCATGTCTGACTCTTTACAACCCCATGGACTGTAGCCCACCAGGCTCCTCTGTCCACGGGATTTCCCAGGCAGAATACTGGAGTGGGTTGCCATGTCCTCCTCCAGGGGATCTTCCTGATCCAGGGATCGAACCTGTGTCTCCTGCATTGGCAGGCAGATTCTTTACCTCTGAGCCATGTGGAAAGCCCATCCCTCTTCGATATCAGCCTCCAAAAGATGAGGATTCCCTAGACCTCTTGAGATTCCTTTACTACTCTACCAAGCACCCAGGAATTCATGCCAATATTTTTTTTTAAGTTAAGCTTCAATCAGATGCTTAACCATGCCTTTTAAGTCTTTTGTCATTTACAGATAGTTACTTTTGTACTCTGATGATGTTGTAAAAAATGCTTCATCATGAAGGAGATTCATAGATTATGGAAGCAGATACCACAATTCCACCTCAAGAGGATGGCTATGTGGGGATTCCAGCCTATACAGATTAAAACAAGGAGTTGTCCTCCCCCTGGGGTCCCTAGATGAGTCATCCAGAGATTTTTACTCCCTGACAAGCAGGGTCGACATCCCTACTCAGCCTTGAAACAGTTACAGAAGACAAACCGCCACCCCTCTGCTTCCCATAAGACTATGAGAGTAAAAGCTCTGATGGGAGAATGAAACAGGAGGGAACGGTCAGGGCACAAACTTTAAAAGCATGACATAGCCATAGGAAATGATATAAACTGACTAGAACCAAATGGGTCCAAGATGATGGATTGAGTAGACTTCCACTAGATCTTGAGTCTCAGTATATGCTCATTGTAACACATCACTAAACTAAGTGACACACTCACCAGTGCCGTGACAATTCTGAGGCAGACCATCAAAGATCAACAAGTGGGCAGTGGTCCAATTCCTGAAAATCACCACCCCTTCTCCAAAATAATTGGAATAATCCTCCCACTCATTAGCCTATGAAATTACCCAGCTCATAAAAACTAACCGAGCCATATTTCAAGGCTGCTCTCATCTTCTGAGACAGATGGAGTCTGTAGATGGAGTATTTCTTTCTGAATAAATCCACTTCTTACCTATCCAAAACTTAACCTTCAACTGGTGGTGATTAAGCCACTAAGTCATATCTGACTCTTGTGACCCCATGAACTGTGGCCCACCAGGCTTCTCTGTCCTCTGTGCATGGGATTTTCTAGGCAAGAATATGGGTTGCTGTTCAGTCACTAAGTCATTTCCGACTCTTTGTGACTCCATGGACTGCAGCACACCAAGTTTCTCTTTCTTTCACCGTCTCCTGGAGTTTGCTCAGATTCATGTCCGCTGAGTTGGTGATGCCATCCAACCATCTCATCCTGTGTCGCCCCCTTCTCCTCCTGCCTTCAATCTTTCCCAGAATCAGGGTCTTTGCCAATGAGCCAGCTCTTCACATCAGGTGGTCAAAGTGTTGAGCTTCAGCTTCAGCATCAGTCCTTCCAATGAATATTCAGGGTTGATTTCCTTTAGGATTGACTGGTTTCCATGGCAGCTTTCAGACGATGGGTCCATAGCCCACTAGGGGAGGCGGTGCACTGGCTAGCTGTGATAGAAGCCAAGAAGCTGTTGAGTGGCTGTTTTTGCAGTGTTGTCCAAAGCCTCAGTTAGACTCTTCTTTCTTGGGCAGATAAGGCACAGGGGCCTTGAAACCATCACCACCTTCCCTCCCAATACCATTCATTACTCCTGCAGACTTGGCTGTGGAAGGTCGGGCAGCCATGTGAAGGAGAGGCTACAGGGGCTCAAAGTTCCATCTGGAATTGACTCTGTGTTAAGCATTCAACATCCATTTTCACACCCCACTTTTTGAATTGAGTTATGACTTGTATGCAGTACACAAATATGATTATAGCTCGGTGAATTTTTATGTGTGCATACCCTGGTTTGATTCCTAGGTTGGGAAGATCCCCTGAAGAAGGGATAGGCTACCCACTCCAGTATTCTTGGGCTTCCCTGGTGGCTCAGATGGTAAAGAATCCACCTGTAATATGGGAGACCTGGGTTCGATCCCTGGGTTGTAAAGATCCCCTGGAGGAGGGGATGGCAATCCACTCCAGTATTCTTGCCTGGAGAATCCCCATGGAAAGAGGAGCCTGGTGGGCTGCAGTCCACGGGGTCGCAAAGAGTTAGACACGACTGAGCAAGTAAGCACAGTATAGCAGATCTGTGAAATTACCTCCTGGATCAAGATTGGGAATTGCCAGCATCACTGAGCTGCCCTCACCAGTACCTGCTTTCCTGGCAAAGGGAACTATTATTCTATCTTCTCTCACCTACATTAGTTTCTGCCTGTTTTTGGTCTTAATTTCAAAGGACTCATATAATAAGTACTCTTGTGTCGACCTTATTTTGCTCAACAGCATGAGATACATCAATGGTTATATCAGTAGTTTATTTTTCATTGATATTTAGTATTCTATTGTATGAATTATGTATGAATTATTGTATGAATTATACTTTATTTTTTCATTTTATGATTGCTAGATTTGCTATTTCTCAGTTTTTTACTCTTATGAATAGCTTTGCGTAACTCAGTGAAGCTATGAGCCATGCTGTGCAGGGCCACCCAAGATGGATGGGTCATGGCAGAGAGTTCTGACAAAATGTGGTCCACTGGAGAAGGGAATGACAAACCACTCCAGTATTCTTGCCTCAAGAATCCCATGAACAATATGAAAAAAATACTGGCATGGGTAGCCATTTCCTTCTCCAGGGAATCTTCCCAACCCAGGGATCGAACCTGGCTCCTGAATTGTAGGAGGATTCAGGGAAACCCCAATCTTCAACTATTGGGTAAAAAACAATAACCAGAATTATGTCTGCTTCTATTTTCCCATGGATCAACTGGCTTTGACATACTACCTTACCTGGACATCTGGTTTCTGGATACTCACTGTTGATGACCTTTTTGTCATTGACATATGTCTTAGTTTGGGATGCTATAACAAACATCAAAGACTTAGCAACTTAAGCAACAAATATTTATTTATCTTGGTTCTAGAGGCTCAAGATCAGAGTGCTGGCATGACCAAGTTCTTGGTGAGGGCTCTCCCCTTGTTATGTCCTCACATGGCCTTTTCTTGGAACAGGTTGAAGGAACAGAGTCATCACCTGTTTCTTCCTCTTTTTTTATAAGGGCATTAAGCCCATCATGGAGGCTCCATCTTCATGACCTAATCTAACCCTAATTATAGATACTTCCCAAAGGCCCCACCTCCAAATACTATCACATTGAGTGTTAGAGCATCATATGAGTTTGGGAGGGGGAACACAACCCATTATGGTAATTCCTTCTGTCTTGCCTAGGTCAGTTAAATATCCTCGTTGGCTTCTGCCATCCCAGAATCCTCTCATCTCCACTGATACTGGGGGAGGGGGGCAGTTCCACCACAGCATCTCCTACTGTCAATCCTGGTCTAGAGAAGACAGCTACTATTGCTGTCCTCAGGGAAGCTAGTACTCCTGTTCACCAGTGCATTCCTGGTGAAGAAATGTCTTCCAAGCCTTCCCAGCAAACATGACAATGTTTATCTGGCAGTTTATCTGGTCTCACACTGTAACTCTATCCTAACATTGCCACATCCCTGACACTTTGAACCTTCTGACTCCTTCCCCAATATCTAATCAGCTCTGGCACATCCACTTTGTTTGTTGTGACCACTGTTTGTCCTCCTTCTTCCCTCGCTCCTCAGCCTCAAGTTGCCATTCCAGCGGCAGGTTAGTACTGCTAACCATGGGTCCTTACCAGGGCATGAAACTCTGAGTCATAGGAAAGTGCTTCCTAGGTCAGTGAGTTCTCCTCTTCCACCCTTATATTTATCCCCATCACCCCTGACTATCCAACTATCCTAACTAAGGTAGGGGCAGTCTTGGTCTCAACCCTGGACCCAGTGCTGCCCATTCCCTGTTAAGGAATAAGTGAACAAGGAGAGGCCAGCTGGGAACCACTATTTACAAAAAAATTCTAGGGTCTCTCAGGGATCAACAAAGAGGAAACATTGGGTCCCTAAGAACTTGGAGGGGGTGGGTGGCCCTTGACAATATAATGAGGTAAGATGTGTCTAGGAGAAGGCCTTGGCTGCCTTGCTGGATTCACCAGCCACAGGCCTGGACCAGAGCTCCTATTGTTGTTGCTGTTATTGTTCAGTTTAGACTGAACAATAAATTGTGTCTGACTCTTTGTGACCCCACGGAGTGCAACATGCCAAGCTCCTCTGTCCTTCACTATCTCCCAGAGTTTGCTCAAATTCATATCCACTGAGTTGGTGATGTTCCTGACCTTCCCTGTATTCTACTCCTTTTAGTTCCCTTGCAGATGGGAACTTGCAGGTGGGACCATTCCTCACTCATCCTGAGTGTTCTTCATGCCCACCCTCTTATTGATCCCCCACAGACAGTCACCAAATACATTCTGCCCTGGACTCTCACTTTAGTGGGTCCCCTCCCCTCCAACCCCAAGGCTGCCACCCTGACTCCAATGGCCTGCCCTCTTTAGCCTTCTGATGGCAAAGGCCCTGCCTCCAGTGCCCCGCTGATCCCTGAACCTATCTCCCTCTCCCTGCTCCTGCTGTTTCTCTGTCTCATGGCAGCTGAGAGCATACTGCCACATGATCAGAGGAGGGACATTTAGAATTTCAGAACTTTGTTGAACTCAGAGAGATGGTGAGCCATAGTTGGGCCCTGGGATTAAGCCTACAGCAGGCCCCTTGCTGCTACTGCTGCTAAGTCGCTTCAGTCGTGCCCGACTCTGTATGACCCCATAGACGGCAGCCCACCAGGCTCCCCCGTCTCTGGGATTCTCCAGGCAAGAACACTGGAGTGGGCTACCATTTCCTTCTCCAGTGCATGAAAGTGAAAAGTGAAAGTGAAGTCGCTCGATCGGGTCCGACTCTTAGCAACCCCATGGACTGCAGCCTACCAGGCTCCTCCATCCATGGGATTTTCCAGGCAAGAGTACTGGAGTGGGGTGCCATTTCCTGCTCCAGTAGGCCTCTTGAGGGCTGCCTATTTACTTGCCCCCCAAACAGACAACAACTGCTTGAATGAGCCACCAGAGGGCAACAGCTGCTCTGTTCTCTAAACATCTTTGTTTTTTTTCCGCTTATGACAGAGATTTTACAGTCATGAATACTCAATTGTTTGTAGAACATTTGAAAAAGCCATGTGACTTTGAGGCAGTGACTGGGTCTTTGATCGTTCCTCAGAGACCCTTCCCCCTCCTTCCTCCCTCTACGTTAGTGTGGCTGTAGCTTCAAGGGTATGATAGGGGCCCTCGTCCCTCTGCCCTGCCTGGGCCTTCTCACCTTTAGTATCTACTGCCCCTGTGTTCCCTGCTGTATTTTGGTACAAAACTTGGGATCTACGTCTTATAGGCTAAACTTGTCCTCCCCTAAATTCATATGTTGAAATTCTAAGTCTTAGTACCTCATAAAGTAACTGTATTTGGAGATAGGGCCTTTAAAGAGGTGGTTAAGGGTAAATGTGGGGAGGACGGGGGCATCATGAAGGTGGGTCCTAAACCAATCTGACTGGTGTCCTTATAAGAAGACGAAATTTGGATACACAGAGAGACATCATGGATGCCCTCACTCAGAGGGAAGATCACATGAAGATACAGCCAGAAGGCATCCATGTGCAATCCAAGAAAAGAGGCCTCAGGAAAAACCACCCTGCTGACAGTTAGGTCTCTGACTTCTAACCTCCAAAGCCATGAGGAGCTAAATTTCTGTTGCTTAAGTCACTCAGTCTGTGGTATTTCATGATGACCACTCGACAGACTAGTAAGCTGTGTCACTGTTAACATTTTTTGTTTTCTCACTCTTTCAGTCTCTCTCTCTCTCATTATATATATGTGTGTGTATGTGTGTGTGTGTGTGTGTGTGTGTGTACTATGAGTGAGTGAGTAAGTCAAGTCGCTCAGTCGTATCCGACTCTTTGCGACCCCATGGACTGTAGCCCACCAGGCTCCCCCGTCCCTGGGATTCTCCAGGCAAGAACACTGGTGTGGGTTGCCATTTTCTTCTCCAATATGTATACTATATATATATATATACACACACACATACACACACATACACATATACATTACACAGTTACAATTTGATGTAGCTGTGTGTCCTGCCCTTTTCATAATTCTGTAACATATTTATCCCATATTATTAAAAATCTGACAGAATATAATTTTTAATGTTTATATATCTAAGTCTGTGGGTATACCATAATATATCAAAATTTCCAAATTTCTTGTTGTTTTTCAGTCGCTAAGTTGTGTCTGACTCTGCAACCACATGGACTGCAGTATGCCAGGCTCCTCTGTCCTCCACTATCTCCTAGAGTTTGCTCAAACTCATCTCCATTGAGTCAATGATGCTATCTAACCATCTCATCCTCTGCTGCCCCCCTCTCCTTTTGCCTTCCATCTTTCCCAGCAGCAGGGTCTTTTCGAATGAGTTGACTCTTTGCATCAGGTGACCAAAGTATTGGAGCTTCAGCTTGAGCATCAGCCCTTTCAGTGAATATTAAGGGTTGATTTCCTTTAGTTCTCCTTGTTCTCCTTGTTGTCCAAGGGACTCTCAAGAGTCTTCTCCAACACCACAGTTCAAAAGCATCAATTCTTCGGCACTCAGCCTTTCTTATGGTCCAACTCTCACATCCTTATATGACTACTGGAAAAAACATAGCTTTGACAATACAGACATTTGTTGGCAAAGTAATGTCTCTGCTTTTTAATACACTGTCGAGGTTTGTCATAGCTTTTCCTCCAAGGAGCAAGCATCTTTTAATTTCATGGCTGCAGTCACTGTCCACAGTGATTTTGGAGCCCAAGAAAATAAAATCTGCCACTGCTTCCACTTTTTCCCCCTTCTGCGGTGCTGGAGAAGACTCTTGAGAGTCCCTTGGCCTGCAAGGAGATCCAACCAGTCCATTTTGAAGGAGATCAACCCTGGGATTTCTTTGGAAGGAATGATGCTAAAGCTGAAGCTCCAGTACTTTGGCCACCTCATGCGAAGAGTTGACTCATTGGAAAAGACTCTGATGCTGGGAGGGATTGGGGGCAGGAGGAGAAGGGGACGGCCGAGGATGAGATGGCTGGATGGCATCACGGACTCGATGGACATGAGTCTGAGTGAACTCCAGGAGATGGTGATGGACAGGGAGGCCTGGCGTGCTGCGATTCATGGGGTTGCAAAGAGTCGGACACGACTGAGCAACTGAACTGAACTGATGAAGTGATGGGACTTTGCCATGAAGTGATGGGACCAGATGCCATGATCTCAGTTTTTTTGAATGTTGAGTTTTAAGCCAGCTTTTTCACTCTCCTGTTTCACTTTCATAAAGAGACTCTTTAGTCCCTCTTCCCTTTCTGCCAATAGTGTGGTATCATGTGCATATGTGAGATTATTGATATTTCTCCCAGAAGTCTTGATTCTGGCTTGTGCTTCATCCAGCCTGGCATTTCTCATGATGTACTATACATATAAGTTAAATAAGCAGGGTGACAATATACAGCCTTGATGTACTCCTGATAGCTTACAGTGAATGGTGTCAGATTTGTAATCTCAGAAGATTTAGCTTCAGAACCAGGGACCAGGCTTGATCACTCATAGCAGAGTTCTATTAAAGTAAGAAAAGGGACAGAGAAAGCTTCTGACATAGACATAAGAAGGGGGCTGGAGAGTGCCCCCTTCGATAGTCTTATCAAGGCCTTATATGCTTTTACCAGACCCACTCTCACAACATAAGTCTTAAGATAGTGGGATTAGAACTAACAATAGAAAGATCTTACCAGACCCATGGGCTTCCCTGGTGGCTTAGATGGTAAAGCATCTGCCTGCAATGTGGAGACCTGGGTTTGATCCCTGGGTCAGGAAGATCCTCTGGAGAAGGAAATGGCAACCCACTCCAGGACTCTTGCCTGGAAAATTCCATGGATGGAGGAGACTGGTGTGCTAAAGTTCATGGGGCTGGAAAGAGTCAGACATGACTGAACTTTTGACTTTACTTCACTCATCAGACCCACTCCCATAATATTTATTTTAAGATAACAAGATTAGTTCTTGTTAAGGAGAAACATGTCCTTGAGCAAGATACATTGTTTTATTGACTAAGACAAAGCAGTGTAGATAAAACGTTTGTCCTTTTCTCCTCCTTGAGAGCCTCGGACCCCTTTCTCCTTCTCAAGGGCCCTGGAGCCCTTCCTCCTCAAGAGCCCCGGACTCTTCATCAACCTACTTAGGAATTGACTCTCTCACTCCTTTCCCAATTTTGAACCAGTCCATTGTTCCATGTCCAGTTGTAACTGTTGTTTCTTGATCCGCATACAAGTTTCTCAGGAGACAGGTAAGGTGGTCTGGTATACTCATCTCTTTAAGAATTTTCCATCATTTGTTTGATCCACACAGTCAAAGGCCTTAGTGTAGCCAACAAAGCAGATATTTTCCTAGAATTTCCTTGCTTTCTCCATGATCCATGATTGCCATATGCTGTCAATTTGATCTCTGGTTCCTCTGCCTTTATATAAATCCAGCTTCAAATCTGGAAGTTCTTGGTTCATATACTGCTGAAGCCTAGCTTGGAGAATTTTGAGCATAACCTTGCTGGCATGTGAAATGTGTGCAGCTGCACAGTAGTTTGAGCATTCTTTGGCATTGCCCTTCTTTGGGATTGGAATGAAAACTGACCTTCTCCAGTCCTGTGGCCACTGCTGAGTTTTGTAAATTTGCTGACATAATGAGTGCAGCATTTCAACAGCATCATCTTTTAGGATTTTAAAATTGCTCAAGTGGAATTCCATCACCTCCACTACCGTTATTTGTAGTAATGTTTCTCTGAGGCCAACTTGACTTCACACTCTAGGATGTCTGGCTCTAGGTGAGTGACCCCACCATCGTGGTTATCCCAGTTATTAAAACCTTTTTTTTTTTTTTTTTTTGTATAGCATTCCCAAATTAGACAATATTAATTTTTTTCTAATTCTTTTGCTATTTTAAAGGATGCTATTATAAACATTTCCTTATATATGTTTATCTGCTTTTGTGATCATGCTTTAGGTGAGAATTCTAGAATTGGAATTGTATCAAAGCCATGAACATTCTCCAGACTGTTGATAGATTTTCTCAGATTGATTTTTGGAACAGTTATTTCCACTTCTGTTAATAAAGTATCAGTTCAGTTCAGTTGCTCAGTCATCTCCAACTCTTTGCAACCCCATGAATCGCAGCTCGCCAGGCCTCCCTGTCTATCACCAACTCCTGGAATTCACCCAAACTCATGTGCATCGAGTCAGTGATGCCATCCAGCCATCTCATCCTCTGTCGTCCCCTTCTCCTCCTGCCCCCAGTCCCTCCCAGCATCAGGGTCTTTTCCAATGAGTCAACTCTTCGCATGAGGTGGCCAAAGTATTGGAGCCTCAGCCTCAGCATCAGTCCTTCCAATGAACACCCAGGACTGATCTCCCTCAGAATGGACTGGTTGGATCTCCTTGCAGTCCAAGGGCCTCTCAAGAGTCTTCTCCAACACCACAGTTCAAAAGCATCAGTTCTTCGGTGCTCAGCTTTCTTCACAGTCCTACTCTTACATCCATACATGACCACAGGAAAAACCATAGCCTTGACTAGATGGACCTTTGTTGGCAAAGTAATGTCTCTGCTTTTGAATATGCTATCTAGGTTGGTCATAACTTTCCTTCCAAGGAGTAAGTATCTTTTAATTTCATGACTGCAGTCACCATCTGCAGTGATTTTGGAGCCCAAAAAAACAAAGTCTGACACTGTTTCCACTGTTTCCCCATCTACTTCCCATGAAGTGATGGGACCAGATGACATGATCTTAGTTTTCTGAATGTTGAGCTTTAAGCCAACTTTTTCACTCTCCTCTTTCACTTTCATCAAGAGGCTCTTTAGTTCCTCTTCACTTTCTGCCAGAAGGGTGGTGTCATCTGCATATCTGAGGTTATTGATATTTCTCCTGGCAATCTTGATTCCAGCTTGTGCTTCTTCCAGCCCAGCGTTTCTTATGATGTACTCTGCATATACGTTAAATAAGCAGGGTGACAATATATAGCCTTGATGTACTCCTTTTCCTATTTGGAACCAGTCTGTTGTTCCATGTCCAGTTCTGACTGTTGCTTCCTGACCTGCATATAGGTTTCTCAAGAGGCAGGTCAGGTGGTCTGGTATTCCCATCTCTTTCAGAATTTTCCACAGTTTATTATAAGGCAGCCCATATCATTACACCCTCGCTAAAAGTAAACTATTACTTTATAATCATTGTATCTGACAAACAAGAAGGGTACCTAATAATTAATTTCATTTTCATTTCTTTGATTGCCAGTAAAGTGAAGCCTTTTTCATTTTTAGTATTTTTCTTTCGTCTTTCCATGTAATCTGTTCATTACCTTTGCATGCTTTTTTCCATGACTATTATTATAAAGATGTTCTCCTGAAATTTCTACTGTTTCATGTTTCACATTTAGATCACCAGTTCATCTTGGAATTAATTTTTGTGTAAGGTAAGACAGGGATCAACATTCACTTTTTTTCTATTTGGATATCTAATTAAGGGTCCCCAACCTCTGGGCCCCAGACCAGTACCTCCTACCTCCTATGAGATCAATGGTGGCATTAGGTTAGCAATAAAGTGCACAATAAATGTAATGTGCTTGAATCATCCCCAGAACATCTCCCCACCCACCCCCCCTATCTATGGAACAATTGTTTTCAACGAAACAAATCCCTGATACCAAAAGGGTTGCTGCTGCTGCTGCTAAGTTGGTTCAGTCATGTCTGACTCTGTGCGACCCCATAGACGGCAGCCCAACAGGCTCCCCCATCCCTGGGATTCTCTACGCAAGGGTACTGGAGTGGGTTGCCATTTCCTTCTCCAATGCATGAAATTGAAAAGTCAAAGTGAAGTCGCTCAGTCGTGTCCAACTCTTAGCGACTCCATGGACTGCAGCCTACCAGGCTCCTCCGTCCATGGGATTTTCCAGGCAAGAGTACTGGAGTGGGGTGCCATTGCCTTCTCCAGCCAAAAGGGTTGGGGACTGCCAAATTTACCCAGTACTGACTGGAAAAAGGCATCCTTTCTTTGCTGCTGCTGCTAAGTCGCGTCAGTCGTGTCCAAGTTTGTGCAACCCCATAGATGGCAGCCCACCAGGCTCCTCTGTCCCTGGGATTCTCCAGGCAAGAACACTGGAGTGGGTTGCTATCTCCTTCTCCAATGCATGAAAGTGAAAAGTGAAAGTGAAGTCGCTCAGCCGTGTCCGACTCTCAGCGATCCCATGGACTGCAGCCCACCAGGCTCCTCCTTTCTTTAGTGTCCTGCAATATCACAAATCAGACTATCTATGTGGGTTTGTTCCCGGAATCTCTGTTCAGTTCTGTTGGTTAATTTGTCTGTCCTCATACAAATACGATACTCAGTTAATTATTGTAGCTTTATAATAGGTCTTGGTATCTCCCGGTATAAGCCATTCAGGATAAGATTGTCCTGGTTATTCCTGGCCTTTGCATTTCCATATAAATTTCAGAAATAACATATTAATTTTCATGCACACATATGCATAAACTGCTGAGGTTTTCATTGGGATTGTGTTGCCTCTATATATTTATTTTGGGAGAATAGATAGCTTCACAATATCAAGCCTTCCAATTTATGATTCTGGCATATGTATCCACTTAATTTAGGTCTTATTTTTTAACATAGGTTTATTATTATTCAGGTATGGTAAGGCCAACAGATTGGGAGATGACTGCCATTGAAAAGATAGCTTGTAGCAGTTCCCAAGAGGAGGGAGCTCCTCATGAGGAACCACATGAGGAAGGCCCTGGGTTGGTCAGGAGGCAAAGGAAGCAGGTAAATGGGGAGCAGGAAACTTTATTGTGGTTTCTACTGGTGAGACAGGTTAAGCAGATTGAACATGGCTAGTTTGAATAATTTTAGTGGGCTCTGGGTCATAGGGGCTGTCCCTCGTTGTCTAGTACCTGGCCCTGGTGTGATTAGGGCAGGTGGACAGTGGCCCTAAGTGTGACAGCCCCATAGAGGAGATAATTAGTATGGGCTTTGAATTGGTTGACTTGCTCTTGAAAGGTATGCTCCCAGGTGAATTCTTGACTCTCTCTAGGAATTGACCAACCCTGGCAGGGGCAGTCCCTCCAGTGTCAGCAAGGCCCCAGATGTCAAAGCACCAAAACTTAGACTGGGACTTCCCTGATGGTTCAGTGGTTAAGACTCCATGCTCCCAATGCAAGGGGCTCAGGTTCAATACCTGGTCAGGGAATTAGTTCCTACATGCCATAACTAAATATCCCACATGCTGCAAAAAAGATGGAAGATGCCACAAGCTGCAACTAAGGTCTGACACAGTCAAATAAAATAAATAAATAAAAACATATATTAAAAAAAGACTAATAAAAAAATACATGAATGCATTTCCTCCATTTCAGTACTGTTTTATAGTTCTCAGTGTGAGGTTTCAACACATTTTAGAAAGATTTTAAGTGCTGCCTTTGCCCCCCTCAGCTCACCCCACTTAGGCTCTGACAGTCCAGGCTGCTTCCACCCTTCCCTGTGGATGCCCATCTCACTTCACCCAAGCTCAGACACTCTGGCCAAAGCTGCACACACGCTGTTGTCATCTCTTTCAGACTCTAACATTTGTTGCCATGATCCAACCTCCCACCTTTTGCTACTGAAAGCCTTCTTCACTATGCTTGGTTACTATTTTTTTCCAAACATATTCCAGACTTAGTGACAGGTGTATCTGTAGAGCACTTAAAGGCCCATGTCTCCTTTTACTCTAGGAAAATGAGGCAGGAACCAGGATATGTTTTGCTGATCCCAGTACAGATTTTTCAGGTACAGATAGGTTCCCCTTTCGTGTAGTTCTATAGCATATTTCACCATCCCATTTCATATTATATTTGAGAAGTTGTTGAGATCTCATTGACATGTAAGAATTGTATATTTTAAGTTGTGCAATGTGATTTTTGAAATACGTATACATTATGAAATGATTACTACATTGCTTGGTTTCTTATCAGCTCAACCTGGATTGGGCTAGGTCCTGCCTAGACATCCTTCTTGCCCAGTTTAGGCTCTAACACCCACACCAGACCATCCTCACCACTACCCTGCTCATCCCTCACCCTCAACTGTGTTGACTCTCTTTTATGGAGCTCAGGCTCCAAACCCCTGAGCTGGGTTACTGCACTTGTTGACTAGGGCTACCTTAACCAAGTACCATAAACTGGATGATTTTAATAACAGAGATTTGCTATCTCACAGTTCTGGAGACTCAAAGCCCCAAATCAAGGTATTGGCAAGGTTGGTTCCTTCTAAAAGTTGTGAGGGAGAATGTGTTCCATGGCTCTCTCCTTGGCCATCTTCTCCCTCCGTATGTATCTCTATATGTCCAAATCTACCATTTTCATTAAGACACCAGTCATACTGGATTAGGGCCCACTCTTCATCATCTCATCCTAACTTGATTACTTCTGTGAAGACTTTATCTCCAACTATGTTCACATGCTGAGATACTAGGGATTTAGAATTTTATCAGTCCAGTCCAGCTGCTATAACTGGGTAGGTTATAAACAGCAGAAGTTGATTTCTCAGTTTTGGAAGCTGGGAAGTCCAGGATCAAGGCAGGGGCAGATTCAATGTCTTATGAGGACCTCCTTTCTAGTTCGTAGATGGCCATCTTTCTCACATGGCAGGAGGGGGAAGGGAGCTCTCTGGGGTCTCTCAGAATGAAGGGCACTAATCTCATTCACAAAGGCTCCATCTTCATGACCTAATCACCTCCCAAAGACCCTACTTCCACATACCACCACACTGTGGGGTTAGGATTTCACATATGAACTTTGGAGAGACACAAACCCTAAGTCTATAGCAGACTTTGACATATGAATTTTTGTATGACACAATTCAACTACAAGTTACTTCCCATCCCATGTAGCTGTCCTCCTTACTGTCATCAGATCCTGAAACATCTTGCCAGACCTCCCTGCATGAATATCCTCAACATCCTCTCAGTTTCTAAAAAGCTGAGCCAACTGCTACTAACCACCCCTGCCCCTGAAATTGCTCTCCTGGCCTTACCTGGACTCTGACACCCTACATCAGGCCCCTGACACCATCCCCCACGTGGATGCTCTTCTCACCTTGCCCTCAGCTGACACCACATAATATAGGATCACAAAAGCTCCTCCAACACAAACACCTACATTGCTTGACCTCCACTAATAGCCTCTGGACTGAATTGGTCAGTGAGAGGAGAGAAAGAAGAAACCTGATCATTTTGGGTAGCCCTCTACTCCTTGTTCGTGTTTCCAGTTCTTCTAGTTTCTTTAAATATACCAAAGAAGGGCTTTGCTGGTGCTCCAGGGGACAAGACTCCAAGCTCACAATGCAGGGAGCCCAGGTTCAGTTCCTGGTCAGGGAACCAGATCCCATATGCCATAACAAAGACCCACATGCTGCAACAAAGACCCAAGATCCTGTGTGCTGTAACTAAGACCCAGTGTAGGCAAATAAATAAATCAGTATTTTTTAAAAACTAAGTCAAAAAATATATACCATAGAGATCAATTTTACTTTCTAGGTCTACAAAATGAGTGGAAGAATACATTTCTTCTTCAAACTAAAGCAGACATTTCCAATATCTGAGGCCTTTGGAGATTTGGTTTTGCCATTTGTTTCTGCTATCTCTTACTCAGAGTGTTTTTTTCCTTAATTGTCACGTCATGTTTATTGATGATTTACATGTAGGAGAAGGCTGGAAACCCTGCAATCAGGGTGGCTTCCTGTAGGTGCCAAACCAGATGACCTCCCTACTTCGGTGACAAAAGCCTTCCATCAGGTGAGCTGCAGTGGCCACAAAAGTTCTCCAACAGGCAGATATGAGCAGCAATGAGCCTAAAAACAAAGATAAACACACGTCCACAGGTCCAGAGGTTGGAGAGAAAGGGGTGAGTCAGAATCACATTCAGTAAAACAAAATAAAAAGTCCTCATGTTTCCAGTTATGGCAAAACAGCAAATGATAAAAGCAGTTTATGAAACAGTATATCAATGCTATGGGGTGCTCCAGGCCCTTCACGTGAAACTGTGTAGTAGGAATTGGGTTCAAAGGGATCCCTGAAATCATGACTCACAGAAAGTTTGAAAGCCAATGTTTTTGGAATTTTTCCTCTTCCTTTGGGGATCCTAGTAAAAGCTGAACCCCTAAGAAATGTAGAGAGGGTGCCCTGACATCCTGACAAGGGAGGTCGTGGGCCAGAGGAGGCTGTCTGGCTAGATTCAGTGGTCACAGGCCCAGCCCAGATCTCTTAACCTTCCCTGTATTCTGCTCCCTTTGGTCCCCTTGCAGGCCACACTACCATCCCTCACTCATCCCAAGTGCTCTTCATGCCCTCCCTCTTATTGATCATCCACAGACAGTCACCAAATCCATTCTGCCCTGTACTCCCACTTTAGTGGGTCCCCACCCCTCCAACCCCAAAGCTACCACCCCAATTCCAATGGCCTGCCCTCTTTAGCCTTCTGATGGCAAAGGCCCTGCCTGCAGTGCCCCGCTGATCCCTGAACCTATTTCCCTCTCCCTACTGCTGCTGTTTCTGTCTCATGGGAGCTGAGGGCATATAGTCCCCACACAGTCAATATGAGGACAATATGAAACTCTGTTGTGAAACAGAGAGTTTCACAACACTGCTCCTCTAGGACACAACCACTAGTCCTAGCAAAATATTTGGGAATTTTGAAAGTTCTGCCTTGGGAATAAGGCCTGCAGTAGTATCTGCTCTTCTGTCTGAGTGGATACAATATTCCTTCCTCAGACTAAGGACCATTACTGGATAAACCACCAGGGGGCAAAGATGCTCTATTTAATTCTAATTGCCTCATTATAAAAGTGGGGAACATTTGGAAAATATACATAAGCCAATAGTAGAAAATAAAAACCATCTGATACCCTGTATATCAGATAACCATTCAGAGCATCATGGCATTTTGCTTACATTATTTTTCCCATCTGAAAGTGAAGTTGCTCAGTCGTGTCCGACTCTTCGCGACCCCATGGACTGCAGCCTACCAGGCTCCTCTGTCCATGGGATTTTCTAGGCAATAGTACTGGAGTGGATTGACATTACTTAAACATAAATAAAATTTAAATGTAACATTTATCCACATACTATCTTGTTTCTACGTTGAAATAAAATCTTGTAAAGATCTTTCCAAGGTGTTATTTATTCTTCTATGGCATTACTTTCTCATATTTAATTATTGCTAAACACATGGACAGTATACTTCATTGTGGTTCAATTTCTATGCATAGAGAGGAAAAAGAAAGTTCCCTCTGCCCTTCTAGATTCTTGACTGAGACTCCCCCCTCCCCTTCATAATAAAAGACAAATACACAGGAGAAAAACAAACACGTTTAAAGACATAGATACCTCCTGCATACACAGGAGAGACCTAAGAAAACTGAGTAACTCGCCCAAATGGCCCAAACTACCACATTAAATAACATCTCCAGCTAAAGACAAAAGGAGATGTTGGGGGTGGGGGGCGGTTACAGGAGGGAACCAGGAAAGAAATAGTAAACAAGGCTAAAGTTGTGATGCAGACTAAAGTCTTTCTCCACTGATAAGAGTTTCAGGAGATAAAGTCATCCATCCCCCACCCCCTCTTTCTGGGAGCAGGAGACACCCTTACAAATGGAGATTTCCAGAAGTGTAAAGGTATTTTATAAAAGAGTAACTTCTACTTGGTTTTCAGAGCTTCTCCTCTGTAGCATCTCAGAAATAACCAAACCCAAATGATCAATATGCCAAAGGGGCATATTTTGGTGTGGCAAGCTCTGCTCTCCCTTCAATACCATTGATAAGCCCTTTAGTTTAGGGGATCAATGACCAGAAGAGAAATTGCTGGCTCCAAGGCAAGCCAACCAATCCTTTTAGGTCTGGACACCTATTGCCAAGTTGCTTTCCAGAAAGACTCTCTCTCTCTCTCAAAGTGTGAGAGAATGCTGCTGTGATCTTGTCATTTGCAACACTGGTCTTATCTTTTGAAGTCTTTGCCAATTTGGTGGGCAACATATTTCTTCATAGGTGTTTTAAACTGTGCCTTGTCAATCAAATGTAAAAGAAATATTTACTGAGCATTGATTCATTGTCATACCTGGTACACACTGGGAACCCAGAAGAGAGTAAGACAGATACCATGCCACTCTCCCCAGTCTCAGGTTCTAGGGAGATGTGCTGTGCCCAGTTGCTCAGTCGTGTCTGACTCTTCGCTACCCTATGCGCTGTAGCCAGCCAGGCTTCTCTGTCCACGGGATTTCCCCATTTCCTCCTCCAGGAGATCTTCCCAACCCAGGGATCAAACCCACATCTCTTGTGTCTCCTGCATTGGCAGGCAGGTTCTTTACCACAAGCACCACCTAGGAAGCCCAAAGTTAAACATTTCCTCCTCTAAATGATCATCAGCTACGTGTTTCCTCTTTTGTGAACTGGGGTGGGATGGGGGATAGGGGGTAAATGGTAGCTGATGATAAGAAGAAAACCACAGGCCAGAATACTGGAGTAGGTAGTCTTTCCCTTCTCCAGGGCATCTTCTCAACCCAGGGATCAAACCCAGGTCTCCCGAATTGCAGATGGATTCTTTTCCAGCTGAGCCACATAAGAAGCCCAAGAATACAGGAGTGGGTAGACCCAAGAATCAAACCGGGTTCTCCTGCATTGCAGGCGGATTCTTTACCAATTGAGCTATCAAGGAAGCCCCAAAGCTCATGAAACCAAAACTAGATTTAATACATGATCCAATTGTTGTTTCAATTTCTCCCAGAAATGTAATCTTAATCAACATGTCTGGAATTACCAATAAGGTAATCTGTCTCATAAACCCTCTCTATCCCCCAGAGGACGAAAAGGCCATCTGCATGAAAGAAAAAAAAACCCTTCCCTTTCCTTGCTCCCCTAATCACCCGATATCCTACATCTTGAAAAGGACAAATTCAAAGCCCCCGCCATTCTCTCTGGGCTGGCAACTGAAATGCTCACCTGGCCTTGCACTAAGAGGTAGCCTGTCTGTTCCCTATTTCACCAGGAAAGCAGATACATTATAATGCAGCAGACCCAATTAAGGGTCGTTCTCTCCGCTCCACTGCACGACGCATGCGCTGGGGGGGTGTGGGGGCGCGTGCGCTGCGGGGGGGTGTGGGGGGCGCGTGCGCTGCGGGGGGGTGTGGGGGGCGCGTGCGCTGCGGGGGGGGGGGGGGGGCGCGTGCGCTGCGGGGGGGTGTGGGGGGCGCGTGCGCTGCGGGGGGGTGTGGGGGGCGCGTGCGCTGCGGGGGGTGTGGGGCGCGTGCGCTGCGGGGGGTGTGGGGGGCGCGTGCGCTGCGGGGGGGGGGGGGCGCGTGCGCTGCGGGGGGGGGGGGGCGCGTGCGCTGCGGGGGGGTGGGGGGGGCGCGTGCGCTGCGGGGGGGTGGGGGGCGCGTGTGCTGGGGGCGGGGCGCGTGCGCTTGCGGGGGGCGCGGCGGGCGTGCATACACCAAGATAAACCACTGCTTGTGATAAGGATCACGCAGAAGCAGTCAGCCTAAGTCCCTGAGCAGAAACCCTGAACCCTTCCACCGTCCTTAAGCGGAGTCACAGAGAGGAGGCTTCAAGCCCGAAAATCTGTAATGACAGTACGCAGTATTATTTTAGAAAACGTGAAATAAGGAAGCCTTTGGCTTCCAAAATTCCTCCCGTACAACCTTTCTTGTCACTATTTTCCTGAATTCCTGAGTAGCCAGGAGACAAGGTGAGTTCTGGAGGGTTAACTTAACCTTCTAGTTTCTTCAGCAATCCATCATATTTAGGATCAGCTCTGTCATCCTAGACTGACGTTTGGTCTGTAAAAGTATTGGTGGAGAACATGCTTTTTCACATCTATAATTTTTTTTTTACTTGCTGCAAAACAACTTCAAAGCGACATCAAAAGAAGTAGTTGTATTGGGTGAGAAGCAAAAGAAGGCTAAAATCTCATCCCACTCATGCAGCTAGTACAGTCATTTTTTTTCACTCTTTTTCCTTTGGGACTTGACCTCTGAATAACAGGAGCATCTAACACAGAAGATTTGGATACAAGTTTCAGTTGGTGGTAGTATCAAAGATAAACAAAGCCAGACACTAAAGTGGTCAGGACAGATTTTAATCAGTAACATACTATTGCAACACAGAAAATATTCCAGTGTGAACTTTGATTTGTACAGAAGTGACTGGGTGTTTTTAAAGGGAAAATAAAGGAATAAGAAAGGAAGTGAAGGTTCAGTAGAGTCAGGGAAGTAAAAAATTACAAAAAGTGGAAAGTTGTTTGAGGGGAGTCAGTGTGAAACCCATCTGGGTTTATTAACTGGTGCCTGTCAATATTTAGGTCCTCCCCTCCCACAGAACCTGGGAGAAAGGGACCCTATGTTCTGCTGCTGCCTGGAAGAAACAGTAAATTATTTTGGCCGCCTTGAGTTTTCGAACACAGGCACTTTGAAGGGGACTAAGATCATCCTTGGGAGGAGACCCTGAGCTGTTAGAAACTATTTTAGTGTTTGTTCACATCTTTGTTGACCAAGATTGAGACTTAAGTGAGAAGAGGGCTCAGAGGAGACTAGCTAGAGTTTGGTCGAGGAGAGCACCTTTGTCAGCAGACCACAAGGCTTCAGTGGTATGTGACGCCAATCACAAGCCCACAGGATAGAGCAGAGGGGATCTCATAGGCCAAGATGGATGGAACTGCCTTGTGTGGGACAGGAGAGCAGGGCCTGAGCCACCCACAGTGTGGACTCTCTCTTTCCTCTCAGTTCTGTCCACTCATGCATACAAAACAAAGTTCTGTTCTGGTGAGATTGAACCTGCAAGACAACTTTGACAGGGAGCAAGAATTTAGACAACAGTGGCCAGCCTGCAAAATGTGTATTGGAGAGAGCCCAGATGCTCCTTCCTCTGTGCCCTGCTGTCCTGAGGACAGCTTGTGGATGGTTTACATTAATATATGCCCAGATAGCACTCAGGGACTTTGCTCTGCCCTCCTGGAAAACTGCTAGCAATGTGGGGCCTTGGAGAGGATAGGGTCAAGAGCTATTGGTCCTTTGTGTCACATGCAGACAACATGTCAGTATTTTCCAGGCTAGCTTTTGGGGTGGGGATGGAGTTGTGGGTGGGGTACACATGCCTTCCTGAACTCGTGCTCAGGAGCTCTGCTTGAAGAGTGGCTCAGGAGTCTTAAGTATTTCAGAGTTCTCCAGGAGATTTAAGCTTCCAGGCTTCCAGATATGGAGGTTTCACGGTTCCAAGAGTCTCCTTGACTAGGCTCAGAACTCCTACAGTATCACCCACCACCACCACCACATTCTACAGGTCAAGGCCAAGTCACAGACCAGCTCAGATTCAAGAGGGTAGAGAAATAGACTCCACTTCTTGATGGAAAGACTGGCATAGTCCCAGTGCAAAGGGCTGCACATCTAGCAATGGAAGGAATTGTTGGAACCTTCCTTGCAATTAACTGACCAGTCTACCTAGAATCAATATTTCACCATTCCAGGTGCTAGGGAATTGTTATGGAGTACTTGGCATGCAAGGATTCACAGCTCCTCCTTTAGCCATTTTGAAAGGACATCCAAATGATCCTCTCTGGAAATGGTGGCTTGCCATGGTTAATAACTGATTATCATGGTTAAATGGTATGTTCAAGAAGCAGGCCATGGGCTGGAATTGCACAGTACCATCAGTCATACATAGATATGTCAATAATCATTCTTGTTTTTACACAACAGAATCCACTCAACTAGTTTAAATTAGCAAATACATATTATAGATATATTAGGTTATAATCTGTGGGAAAGATAGTGGAACAGACTCTAGGTTGGGCTTCTTGGACCAACTCTGGTGGAGAGGTGAGGGAGAACTTAGAAATCACTAGCATGAGACTGGCAGAACCTAAGTTATATGTCTAAAACTTAGCAGCAAGGGAAGCTAGGAAAAGTAGGGGTTTTAGCGAGGAAAGAGGGCATACAGTTCTATGGTTTTTAATAGTCTTTTTATACAGTAGTTTTATCACTCCCCAAAGAACTCCCTTCTACAATCCCTTTATATTGATACCCTCCCCCTAGCAATATACTCTGGCACCCACTAATCTCTTCATAACTCTAGTTCTATCTTTTCAATAAAGTCATATAAATGGAATCATATAGGATGCAACTTTAGTGATTAGCTTCTTTCACTCAGCACACCTTTGCAGTTCATGCAACTTGTTAAATATATCGATAATTCATTCCTTTCTATTGCTGTATCTCAGTGTATGAAAGTATCAGTGTTTGCTTATCCATTCACTGGTTGAATGATATTTGAGTTGTTTCTAGTTTCTGGCAATGATGAATTGAGCTGCTATATGTGTGTACAAGTTTTTGTGGGAACACTGGAGTGAGTGGGTTGCCACTTCCTTCTCCAGGGAATCTTCCAACCCAGGGACTGAACCTGGGTCTCTTATGTCTCCTGCATTGGCATGTGGGTTCTTTACCATTAGCACCACCTGGGAAGCCATGTGGTAAGTGTATGGTTAACTCTATTAGAAACCACCAAAAACTGTTTTCCTGAGTGGCTGTACCATTTTGCATTCCCTCCAGCAATATATGAGAGTTCTGGTTGTTCTCACCAGCATTTAGTAGTGTCAGTATTTTTAATTTCAGCCATTATAACAGGTGCTGCTGTGGACTTTTCTCTGTGTGTGTCTCCCAAAAATGTACATACTGAAACCCTAATCTCCACTGTCTGGTATTAAGAGGTGGGGCCTTTGGAGGGTAATTAAGTCATGAGAGGGGAGCCCTTTTGATGGGATTAGTGTCCTTGCCGGGAGCCAGCGTGGAAAATCCTGCCCATGGCGAAGGTCATGAGGAAGAGGCCTGACGGGCAAAGGCAAGATCGGGACTCAAGGGACCCCCTGGACTTGCTCGAGCATCTACCCCCAAACCAGAATCTGTCTGTCTTACTATTTTATGCCTTTCATCAATTCCTCTGATATTAACAGGGGGCTGCCCCGACCACCTTTCTCTGGAAAGAGTTAACTTAGGGCTCTAGTTGATAAATCTCCTGGGCATGAAAGGAGTGTTTCAAACCCCCTGTTAGCATTCTAGTTTACTTGTCAGGTTTATCCAGACTCTTGCAACATTGTTGAGCCTATGCTTGCTGCCAAGTTCTCACATCCCTTATCCATTGTGTTCCTGGGAGTGCGTATAGTCAGGATGTAGTAGAAACAAGTAATAGCCTTAGCATTAGCAACATTAGACTTTGAGTTAATAAGTTCTTTCTTTGCTGTAACCCGCTGAATCTTTGCTCCATAAAAATGTAACTCTGTACTTTAAGGGTGACGCAGGCTAGGAATTTAAGAAAAAACACTTTAAGAGAAGATTATTGTTCTGGCTGACCAACATTTATCAAAAAGAGGTCATGGAATATCAACAGGCCTCCAGGACGGAAAATGATGTACAAAAAATCAGACTCTTGCAGGAAGGAACCTGATATCGATAAAAGTTATTACTGATGGAATGTTGAATTGACTCTGCATTTTTCACCTTGCTGTATGTATAACTCAGGGTATAAAAGCCCTGAGGTAAACAAAGTAAACAGGCTTCGCTCACCGAAGAAGCTTGGTCACCCCGTGCCTTTCCTTATCTCTTTCTCTATCTTTCTTCATTCGCTGATGTCGTCCATCCTGAGGATATCCCTGGACTCTGCTGAGGCTGGACCCCGGCATGTCCTTATACGAAGGCAATGGCAACCCACTCCAGTACTCTTGCCTGGAAAGTCCCATGGACGGAGGAGCCTGGTGGGCTTCACTCCATGGGATCACGAAGAGTCGGACACAACTGAAGTGCCTTAGCAGCAGCAGTGTTCTTATAAGAAGAGATAGGAGAGAACTGGCTTTCCCTCGCTGCTCTCTGCTATGTGAGGCTACAATGAGAAGATGACCATCTTCTCCATAGAGGTATCTAATAGTGGTCTGAATTTGCATGGAAATTGCTGAACATCTTTTCATGTGCTTATTTTCCATCTGTATATTCCTCTTTGTGAAGTATCTGTTTGAGTCTTTTGCTCACGTTTAAATTGCATTGTTGTACTGCTGTATTGTACTGTTGTTCTTTATAATATTTTGAATGAGTCCTTTGCCAGATATGTGATTTGCAATATTTTCTCTTGGTCTGTATCTGTTGTGAGAGACAATTCACCATGGGGCATGTATGTCCCTGCACATTCTTTGCTGGGTGAGGCCCTAACCATGTTTTACCCTGGCCATCTCTCACCCTGAGGGATGTGCTATCTCACCCCAATAAGGAAGAGGCTCGCTCCTGCTTATTATGAAAGAAACAAGGGACTTCCTTGGTGGTTCAGTGGTTACGAATCAGCCTTCCACTGCAGGGGAAATGGTTTCAATCCCTGGTCAGGGAACTAAGATCCCATCTGCCATGGAGCAACTAAGTCTGTGCACCACAACTGGGGAGTCCATGTGTCACAACAAAAAATTCCACATGATGTAATGAAAATCCCACATGCCACATCTAAGAACTGACTCAGCCAAATAAATAAACAAAAATTTTAAAAAAGAAAGCAGTGAATCTGCCAAACTCAGCATTTCCTCTTATAACACAGTGCACTCTGTGTGCAGGCACCCATGGTGGACCCTTTGCATCAGCCCCTGGGACTTGGGTGCATGAGGCTGGCACAAGCATTACACGAACACTCTGCTTCTACTTTTGCAGTGAGTAATAAAGTGCTTTGTCTGATTCTATAGCCTTGTGTCTTCTTTCAGCATCCATGAAACATGTATATATAACAGGTTAACTTGTTCATTTGTAAGTAGGATAAAATCTCAGATCCTGCACAGTACTTGACAGCTTTGGAGATAAGGGTGGGAGGCTGACAGAGACAGGGATTTCTGGAAGATAAAAGATAAGGGCCCACACAAGCCAGGTTAGAGAATATGAGAACACTTCTTGGGATCCAGTAGAGAATGCTGTTGCCCAAATGGTGAGCAAGTGAGAATGAATTAAAGATCCCTCACTGTCCTACCTGTTAATGAACTGTTGACTAAAAAAACGTACAACTTGAGACTTGTGAGTTAAGTTTTATTTGGGTAAAATGAGGACTGCAGCCTGGGAGGCAGCATCTCAGATAGCTCTGAGAGCCTGCTCCAAAGCAGCAGTGGGGGAAAGTCAATATATAAGGTTTTGGTGAAGGGGGAGTTCAATACCATGAAGCACTCATTTTACAAAAGGTTTTTTGTTAGTCATGAGGGTCTGATGGCACCATGAAGGGATTTAGTGCTTCTCCAGATATGAGGAGATGCAAGGATTGAGATTATATAATCTGTTCCTAAAAACATCCAACTATCTAAAGAC
Organism: Ovis aries; assembly: GCF_016772045.2. Lineage (NCBI taxonomy): Eukaryota > Metazoa > Chordata > Mammalia > Artiodactyla > Bovidae > Ovis > Ovis aries. The sequence continues at coordinate 100,084,160 of NC_056080.1, read as the reverse complement.
CCACCAGATTCCCTGGAGCACAGAGTGCCTCACCCCACCCTGAACTCCCTCAGGGGTTGTGAAAGTCAACAGCTATAGCAGCATGGGGCTCAATTTCCATAGAGGCAGATGGCAAATGCCTTTGTTATTCAGTCGTTGGCAATGCTCTTGGTACGTGCCAATTTGTAGTTGACACGGCCCCCTTGTGGTCATAAATCTGACCATACTTTGGGGGGCATTTCATGACCACTGTGTCCCGCATTGCTGGGAAGGCTCATACCCAATTCTGAAGAAGGTTTTTGTTGATAAGATACTCAGTGTGCTGTTACTGGACTAGGTCTTAATAGTCAAAGATCTCTGGACACCTGTCTTCTAGTTATGGTCCAGAAAAGTATTCCCTCTCGTTGCATCTTTCCATACGGAGAGTTACACTGTTACAATCATTCATCATATATCAAGCTATACATTTGATCAACTGCTTCAAGTCTAGTCATCATTTTCATTGGACGCTCAGTCACACACTTGGTAATACAATAATAATCTTGTGAAACAAGCAAAATACAAATGGTATCAGTTCAGTTCAGTCACTCAGTCATGTCCGACTCTTTGCAACCCCATGAATCACAGCACGCCAGGCCTCCCTGTCCATCACCAACTCCCAGAGTTCACCCAAACTCATGTGCATCGAGTTGGTGATGCCATCCAACCATCTCATCCTCTGTTGTCCCCTTCCCCTCCTGCCCCCAATCCTTCCCAGCATCAGGGTCTTTTCCAATGAGTCAACTCTTCGCATGAGGCGGCCAAAGTATTGGAGTCTCAGCTTCAGCATCAGTCCTTCCAATGAACACCCAGGACTGGTCTCCTTTAGGATGGACTGGTTGGATCTCCTTGCAGTCCAAGGGACTCGCAAGAGTCTTCTCCAACACCACAGTTCAAAAGCATCTATTCTTCGGCACTCAGCTTTCTTCACATTCCAACTCTCACATCCATACATACTACTGGAAAAACCATAGCCTTGACTAGATGGACTTTTGTTGGCAAAGTACTGTCTCTGCTTTTGAATATGCTATCTAGGTTGGTCATAACTTTCCTTCCAAGGAGTAAGCGTCTTTTAATTTCATGGCTGCAATCACCATCTGCAGTGATTTGGGAGCCCCCAAAAATAGTTTGACACTGTTTCCCCGTCTATCTGCCATGAAGTGATGGGACCAGATGCTATGATCTCAGTTTTCTGAATGTTGAGCTTTAAGCCAACTTTTTCACCCTCCTCTTTCACTTTCATCAAGACGCTTTTAGTTCCTCTTCACTTTCTGCCATAAGGGTAATGTCATCTTAGTGGATTTAAAAGTAAATATTTTAGCCATGAGCCTCCCACACCAGTTTTTTTTTTAAAAGATCACCAAGACTTAAAGCAGAAATCTGATTTTTCATGTGGTTCAAATGTGTTACATTAAAGGATTTACCAGGTATGAAAATATAGCATTCAGTTTGAATTATAGCACAGATATCTCCCTGAGATGCTGTAAGGTGTCAAGGGCCTTGCAGTTGTGTAGCAATGCATTTCTCATCATAGATATCTCAGAATTCAATAGGCTAATAGCCCAATTACTATCATTTAAAGCTTATGAAAGTTGTTAAGACTTAGAAATGGTCAATTACATCCTCCAACCCCACTGAAGGCACACACACACACACACACACACACATAAGCTGCTAAATTGTCATACCAGTAGAATACAGATCTTTGACCCATTGGGATCATACCAATGGTAGATTGGTTAGGGCTACACCTTCATATCCATCCCTGTAGATGTGAAGGCCATAAATTAGTTTCACAAATCCACTGAATTCCATACCAATCACTCTCTCTAAGGGTAATAATAGACATAGTTCATAAAGCACCCAGGCTTGTCTCATGATTACCATGTTGATTATTTTTAGTATGATTTAACCCTTGCCAACATAAAGGAGCTTTTAAATGACCATAGCCTGATATTAACCATGTAGATCTACCCCATAATTGTGGGAATTTTCCTTTTCATAGATGAGAGGTTAATTTTTTAAATTGAGACTTAGCTCATCACTCTGACTGAGTTTAAATGACCCTAAGAGAAAAAAATCTATGGCCAGCACCCCCAGAGCAGGTATTATTAACTGGCCAGGTGAGAGAATCCCATCTAGTAGTATCATGAAGATAGAACAGGACTGAACACTCATCTAAAATAAATTTCCTAGTGGGTATCCCTAGAGAACAGAAATCTATCAAGGTAACCCAGAAGTACTAGACATAGGTAATTGGCCACAACCAAACAATTGAATTGAGTTTTACTTTTTTTTTAAGGCCAATTAGATTAGAGCTCATTTACAAACTGATCTCAGCAATCAGCAATATTATCAAAGAAACAAAGACACACACTGAGACATACATACATCCAAACAGACACAAGAGATCCTATAGCTGTGTTTTCCAAACTTGGTTATGCATAAAAAATGGTTGGAATAAGATTTTAAAAGGCTTTGTTCCCCTTTTTGTTCCTTTTGGTTTCAGGAATTAGATATGGTCTAGATCCAGAGAGATCTGGTCTAAAGGTATAGGAAGAATTATTTCCTCAGGGCAAGAATTCTTAAAGAGATAATTTTTCTTCAAGCTTTCTCTGGAGTGTAAAGAATATTGTGACCACATTGTCATAAATTGTATTTTTTGTGTGTGACCATAGTTTTACAGCCAAAATTTAGACCAGATAGTGCTCAACTTGGCCCTGATAACAAGGGCAAATTGGTCCCAGCAGGGATTGTCCCTCTGGGGAAGTAGGGGTCTTGGTTTGATCAGCTCCAGGCTGTTGATTACAGGAGGAAGTCCTGGACATAAGGGAACTTCAGTTCATTTTCCTATCCTATGTCAATAAAGATCTAATAGTTTCAGGCCATTTTTCTTGTCATTTTATCATAGCTATAGATTGACCAGTCATTTAAAAATATTTTCCCAAGGGGTTCCCAGGTCGGGTGTGGAACCTTAATTCACATATTAGCTCAAACAGTTTGTTTGTACCAGATGTCTATGCACTCAAACCAAACCTAACCAGAACTTCACCAGCCAGGAGTCACACTCCAAACAAAACAAAAGGCAAAGAGATGCCCAGAAATCAAAAGCCAAGTGGCAAGAGTGCCCCAAAAAGGTGGTAAGGTCATGCCCAAAAATCAAAAGCCAAATGGCATAAATGCCAAATGTGACTTCCCAGTTCAATCAGACCTGCAACCTGGCAAAGTCAGTGCTAGCAGCCTTTTTAGTTCTGATAGTTTCAAGCAATTTCTTGTTGATTTTCTGCGAAGAAGTTACTCTATCATTTCTTGTTTTAGAAGCTTCTAGATACCATGTAAAAATATCAATTTTAGAATATCAGAAGGACCCAAATTTGGCCATTTTAGGTTGAGATCTCTTTAGTATAATTTCTCCAATTAACTAGGTACTTGCAAGTATGAGCTCCGTATGTACTGTACATGAACCTGGCTGGAGTGTTAGTCAGAGGCTGGCTTTCTGACACCCCTTTATTTCTGTTGAGAGATCACTAGTGAACTTGTGTAGTGGGCCCATGTGCTGCTTGTGAGCCTAACTCTTCCAGGAGTTACCCCAGAGTCATTTCAGCTTGTCTTATTTGTCTCAGATTCTGCCTCCAGCAATCTAAAACCACCATGTCTGCTCAGGTCGCTGAATGACCAGTTCTTATGTGCAACCCCTGAAAGAGCAAGTATTTTAATTAATTAGTGTGTTTTCCTATGGGCCCACTGCACGGTATGAGGACTAGGCCTCCACCACTCCCATAAATTTCTCAGTCACCTGAGAAAACCGAAACCAGTCGGGAGGAGTCTTGTCCCTTTTCTTCAGAGCAAAGCTCTCGTGTATTTTCCTCACTTTTATCCTGACAAATTCTATAAAGGCAGTCAAATTGAAGAAAAGTGTCAGATCAGCCTCTTACTTAACCGCTCAGCCAAGACGATTCAGTCCCCTACAACAGAGCAACCTCGGCATCTTTCAGCCAAGCCCCAGGTATTCCTCGATTTTTTCCCAATCGAGCCCCACTACTCACTACCTTTCCACTGGGTGGGCAATTCTCCTGGCATCTTTCAACCAGCCCCCCACCTAGCATCTTTTGACTGGGTGGGAATTCCTCGGTATCTTTCAACCAAGCCCCACTCAGTGTCTAGACCATGAGTGGGTATGCCCCAGATGTTTCACCTGCCCCCCCCCCCCCAGTATCTTTCTTACTAGGAGGGGGTAGGTAACCTGCTCCACCACCAAATAAAACTCAGAATCTCAATCAATACGGGAAATTCAAGAATGAGGAGAGACTTACCCAAATTCATCTGCACTCCCCAAGGAGGCAGATGGGCACAAGGGGCAGCTGCTGGTACCAAAGCTCCAGTTCCTCATGGAGTCTATTCAAAGGAAGGAAGTCTACTCTGGGTCACTTTGTCAGTCTCCATAACTGTGCTGCTTGTGAGATTCTGTTTCCCATTTTAAGCTGTATTAGAGGATATGTGCTGAGAGTCAGGATTGAAACAAGCCACCTGATTGGTTCCTGAGTTCTTTTTTTCTGTCTCTCTCCCCTCCCTGGGTCCCATAGGTACCATCTCAAGAGAAAGGGTATTAGCTTCTAGGCAATAGTTTCCTTCAACCATCTACTTTTCCTATGACTTAGTATTCATTTCAGTATTCTGGTCCCATCACTTCATGGGAAATAGATGGGGAAACAGTGGAAACAGTGTCAGACTTTATTTTGAGGGGCTCCAAAATCACTGCAGATGGTGATTGCAGCCATGAAATTAAAAGACACTTACTCCTTGGAAGGAAAGTTATGACTAACCTAGATAGCATATTCAAAAGCAGAGACATTACTTTGCCAACAAAGGTCCGTCTAGTGAAGGCTATGGTTTTTCCAGTGGTCATGTATGGATGTGAGAGTTGGACTGTGAAGAAAGCTGAGTGCCGAAGAATAGATGCTTTTGAACTGTGGTGTTGGAGAAGACTCTTGAGAGTCCCTTGGACTGCAAGGAGATCCAACCAGTCCATCCTAAAGGAGACCAGTCCTGGGTGTTCATTGGAAGGACTGATGCTGAAGCTGAGACTCCAATACTTTGGCCACCTCATGCGAAGACTTGGCTCATTGGAAAAGGCCCTGATGCTGGGAAGGATTGGGGGCAGGAGGGGAAGGGGACGACAGAGGATGAGATGGCTGGATGACATCACTGACTCGATGGACATAGGTTTGGGTAGACTCTAGGAGTTGGTGATGGACAGGGAGGCCTGACGTGCTGTGATTCATGGGGTCACAAAGAGTCGGACACAACTGAGCGACTGAACTGAACTGAATTCATTTCAGAAGTCATCATTCTCTAGGGAATTTTCAATTAAGACACAAAAATTCATCTGCTGGATACCTTGGTCCTTATTCCCCCTGGTTTTATTGTGATATAATTGACATCCAGCACTCCCAAAGAAAGGCAATGCCAAAGAACATTCAAATTACCACACTGAATGTTCAAATAACCGTACTCGTTTTATATGATAGCAAGATTATAGTCAAAATCCTTCAAGCTAGGCTTCAGCAGTATGTGAACAGAGAACTTCCAGATGTCCAAGCTGGATTTAGAAAAGGCAGAGAAGCCAGAGATCAAATTGCCAACATCCACTGGATCATCGAAAAAACAAGGGAATTAAAAAAAAAAAATCTACTTCTGCTTCATTGATTATGCTAAAGCCTTTGACTGTGTGGATCACAACACACTGTGGAAAACTCTTAAAGAGATGAGAATACCAAACCACTTTATCTGTTTTCTGAGAAACCTGTATGCAGGTCAAGAAGCAACAGTTAGAACCAGACACAGAACAAAGGACTGGTTCAAAATTGGGGAAGGAGTGCAGCAAGGCTATATATTATCACCCTGCTTATTTCACTTATATGCAGAGCACATTATACAAAATGCCAAGCCGGATGACTCACAAGCTGGAATCAAGATTGCCTGGAGAAATATCAACAACCTCAGATATGCAGATGACACCACCCTTATGGCAGAAAGCAAAGAACTAAACAGCCTCTTGATGAAGATGAAAGAGGAGAGTGAAAAAAACTGGCTTTAAAACTCAAGATTCAGAAAACTAAGATCATGGCATTTGGTCCCATCACTTCATAGCAAATAGATGGGGGAAAAGTGGAAACATTGATAGATTTTATTTTCTTGGGCTCCAACATCACTGTGGACAGTGACTGAAGCCATGAAATTAAAAAATGTTTGCTCCTTGGAAGAAAAGCTATGACAAACCTAGACAGTGTATTAAAGAGCAGAGACATCATTTTACTGACAAAAGTCCATGTAGTCAAAGCTATGGTTTTTCCAGTAGTCATGAATGAATGTGAGTTGAACTATAAAGAAGCCTGAATGTCAAAAAAATGATGCTTTCAAACTGTGGTGCTGGAGAAGAGTCTTAAGAGCCTTGGACAGCAAGGAGATCAAATAAGTCAATCCTAAAGGAAATCAGTTCTGAATATTCATGGGAAGGACTGATGCTGAAGTCCAATACTTTGGCCACCTGATGCGAAGAGCTGACTCATTGGAAAAGACCCTGATGCTGGGAAAGATTGAGGGCAAGAGGAGAAGGGGATGACAGAGGATGAGATGGTTAGATGGCATCACTGACTTAACGGACATGAGTTTGAGCAAACTTGGGGAGATAGTGAAGGACAAGGAAGCCTGGTGTGTTACAGTTCATGGGGTGGCAGAGTCGGACACGACTGGACAGCTAAACAATAACAACTAAACAATAACAACAATAATAACAATACTTATACAAACAGTATATGTTTAAGGTGTACAGCATGATTTGAATTACAAACATCATGAAATGATGACCACAGTAAGTTTAGTGAACAACCACCATCTCATATAGATACACAAATAGAAAAACAGTTTTCTTTGTGATGAGAATGCTTTAGGATTTACTCTCTAACAAACAACCATCATAAACTGTATGAGTGAAGTGAAAGTGAAAGTCACTCAGTCGTGACCGACTTTTTGCAACCTCATGGACTACATATAAAGAGTATACAGCAGTGTCAATTATACTATCATGTTGTACATTACATCCCTAACATTTATCTTATAACTGCAAGTTTTACCTTTTGACCACATTCCTCCAATGCTCTCTCCCGCCACCAGTCTAATCTCTTTTTCTACAAGTTTCACATCTTAGTTCTTGATCCCTCCTCTGGGACGACAGAGGAAGGGTCGTTAAAACATTATCATGACAATGGGGCAGCCCTGGATCCCTAGTTAAAGGGAATATGGTTGCTGAGTCAAGGGGTCTCCTAAGCTGAAATAAACAGTATCAGAAATGAAGATGTACTGCTTTAGGTCATGAAAAACATGAGAGATTCAATAGCTGAGCCCAAGTGGGCAGCCACTCAAAATTGAAAGTGAATGGAGAGCCCTGCTTGCTGGTGCAGAGCTGCTCTCTCCCTTCATACCCTGTGATGCCTCCCTCCTCCTCTACCCAGATTCCAGGTGCTTTAAAGAACAAAAGAGTACACAGGGAACTTGCAGGGGGAGGGACACAAACTTTTATGACTGTTGACAATGAACGTCCAAGCCACCATCATACACAATCCTTTGGCAGGAGAAGGCATTGGGCACACACATGGCCAATGGCCTTGCAGTCTCCAGGGTAGAGCTGTAGCGAGTGGAGAGGCAGAAAGGAAGACTCCCAGAGCACAGCACTCTGGAAGGTACTAGGGGTGGAGGGAAGCTACTCCTAGTGCTAGGAGACAAAGAAAAAAGCTGGCCTCCTCCAGCCCACTTCCCTCCCCATCTTCCCTCCATCCATGCCAGGAGCTGCCTGGAGCTGCGGTTATAACTGCGGAAGTGCAGGTGCTAAGCAACTTGGGCTGTGTTCCCACAGGAGAACAAAAAGAGCCTGAAGTCAACTGGTAGAGCTTGAGTAAAACTCTCGGTGAAGGGAAACAGTTCAAGCGATCTTGTGGTTAGAGCACTCTGTGCCAATTCAATCTACTGATGTGAAAATGTACAAGGAAACTGGTGTGTTAAATGGCTTGTACTGTACTATAAAAGCTCACAAAGAGTCAGCAGAGGGACTCCCCTTGCAGTTCAGTGGTTAAGACTCCGAGCTTCCAATGCAGGGGTTGCAGGGTCCATCCTTGATAGGGCAAAACTAAGATCCCACATGCCCTGCAGGGCAGCCACAAAAAAAAAAAAAAAAAGTCAAAGGAGATACATCCTCTTTGCTTTCTGCCATAAGGATGGTGTCATCTGCATATCTGAGGTTGTTGATATTTCTCCAAGCAATCTTGATTCCAGTTTGTGCTTCATCCAGCCCAGCATTTCGAATGATGTACTCTGCATGTAAGTTAAATAAGCAGGGTGACAATATACAGCCTTGCTGTACTCCTTTCCCAATTTTGAACCAGTCCTTTGTTCCATGTCTGGTTCTAACTGTTGCTTCTTGATCTGCATACAGATTTCTCAACAGGGAGGGAACACCTGTGCTCAGTGGGCAGAATTCAAGGCTGTTCTCATCAGTTTGGTCAACCTGCCCCTTGATGAAACGTGTTATACTTTTACTGGCTCTGGGGCTTGGCCATTCAATCTGTCAGTTGAAAGAATACAGACTGGCAGATAAAAGATACCTCTTGGGGTGGGGGGCTATAAACTATGGAAACACAAACTGTGGGTGTTAATGAGAATATCTGGCTCACTCATAGGGATGCCTACAGTAAAGATCTGTTCTTTTCTCTTTTTGGGCTGTGTTGGGTCTTCATTGCTGCTTGGGTTTTTCTCCAGTTGTGGCGAGCAGGGGCTACTCTCTAGTTGCGGTGTGCAGGCTTCTCATTGTGGTGGCTTCTCTTATGGCAGAGCATGGGATCTAGGGCACAAGTGCTTCAGTAGTTGTGGCACAATGGGCTGAGTAGTTCAGGCTCTAGAGCCAAATCTTCCCAGACCAGGGATCAAACCCATGTCCCCTGCATTTGCAGACAGATTCTTTTTTTTTTCTTTACTTCTTTTTAACTTGCTTTTAATTGGAGGATAATTGCTTTACAATATTGTGTTAGTTTCTGCCATACATCAACATAAAATCAGCCATAGGCATACATGTGTCCCCTTCCTCCTGAACTTCCCTCCCACCTCCTACCCCATCTCATCCCTCTAGGTTGTCACGGAGTCCTGGGTGTGAGCTCCAGGCAGGTGGATCCTTAACCAATGGACCACCTGGGAGACCAACTAAAATTAAGCTGCTGATCAAGGCTGCACTGACACAATGTGATCAGACATGGCAACACATCTGGCATTGGGGACTAGGCACAAACTAAACGACTCTGTCTCTGATGCAGAAGCCACTACCATGTGCCAGATTTGTGACTTTTGCCAAAAGTTGGCCTGTTTGTTTGCAACAATGGGAGCCACAATGCATGGGAAATTGACTTTGCTCCCTCCTAACAGATTGACTACATGAGACCTTTTACTGTCCCCCTCAATGCCACCCATGGTCTCATCACTTTTGACACCTTTTAAGGTTATGTGTTGCTGTTTCAGCCTGATCACTTGACTTCGACTACACCATATGGCTTCTGTGAGTCTTATCTGTGTTACATTTTCAGTTCTCCAGTCCCTCTGCAGCAGGACAAATAGTACATCTTTTTTCCCCCTCAAATGTCACCCAGTAATGGACCAATAGTCAAAGTATTTGATGACCATTCCACACACCCTACCATCCATTAGTATCTGATATTGTTAAGCACTGGAATGACTTATGACTCTACTTCTGCTTGGTCCACACAACTTAGTGGGGCAATTTGGTCACTGAATGCAGCTGTCCCCAGAAAGAGATCGCTTGGCTGCCTCCTGTGCAATGGCTAGGATGAAAGTTCTGCATACAAGCAGAGAAAAAGTGAAGTTATAGGTATTAGGAAGGGCCACCCCAATCATGTGGCAGAAAAGGGAAATTACCAATCCCCAGCACCTTGACAGAGAACACCTTAGACCTCCAAGGATGGAGGGTGATTAATGCTGTTTTTGTCCCCTGGATCCAGCACTGTCACCTAAGTCAGGCAGCAACTGCACTGGCAATCTGACTTGCTGCTTAATATTGTAATCCCCTTCCATGTTCTATGAAATCAGAAAAACTCACGTGGTTATGACAGGTCTAGTGCCGGGGTCCAGCCCCAGTGGATCCAGGGTGATTTGAAGGTGGGGACGGAGTCAGCATCCTTAGAAAAATACATATTTAATCACAGAGAGATTAAGAGAGATTAGATTATATAGAGAGATTAGAGACAGATAGTGTAGTAGGAAGATTAGTGAAGAAAAAGAGGCTGAATAACTTGGATTACGTGGAATAGCATCCATGCTCCAGATCGGAATTCAGCCAGAAAAACGAGGAGCAAGAAAGAACGACATGGGGGAATCAGTCTTTCAGGAAACTGATCCGATTTCTTTATTTTGGGGTTTGCTTATATACCTTTTGTTACACATAGGGATGAATACAGAGTCACGCGGGGGTCAGCAGTCCTGACCTTTATCAAAATCAGGTGCTTCACATAAATGTAAAAAAAAAGGTCTTAGGAATATTACATCATCTTCTGGCCATGAGACCCGCTGACATTTTATGATCCTTTCTTTCTGATAACCAAAAAACTTATTTTTTCCAAGGGTGTTTTTTCTTAAACCAGGCACCACCCTCCAAATAAAGTTACATTCCTATAGGATGAGGGTGTAGTGAGTTACAATCAAGAAAGGAATTTATTTAACCCAAGGTTAACATGATTAATCTTAAAGGTTAATGCTTATTTCTCCTATATGCTAGTTATATTCATTATAAGGGCAGGGAATATGGAGATTTAGCAGCAAACATCAGCCCAAAAAATAAAAATCCTTTCACCAATGTTCCCCTTAAGATCTATTTAGTCTTAAGATAGTGATAAAGTTACATTTTTACGTAGCAAGGACACAGTGATTTATAACAAAGTACAGTGATCTATTACAAAAGAGAAAATTCATTAACTCAAAAAGTCTAGTATTGCTAACATCAAAAACTACTATATTTCCTTTTCTATATTCCAAATACATTGGTTAATATATTCCCAGGTGCCTAAGGATATGGAGGCCTGGCGGCAATCATTGACTCAACAAGAAGAAAAGGCCCTATGCTAATTAAGACTCTCAAAATACTCCAAAGCTCTCTGTGCTGTTTATGGTTGAGAGGTAGTAAACAATCATGTGCGTAGTGGCAGCAGTATGGATAATCCTGTCACAGAAGCTAGTCTGTCAGCAGAGAGGTTTGACCTGAGACATCCTTGTCCCACCCAGAGCAGGGAATTAGCAGCAATTATTGACACAACAAATGAAAAACCCTTCACCAATATAATTCCTAGCCAACCCACTATACTAATAATTTCTAACTCCCCAAAAGAATTTGCCTTTAGTAAGTCTAAAACATCTCATGCCTCTCAGGTTGGGAGGTTGTAAACAATCACATGTGGCCGGACGAACCTATACAGGTGGGCTAGATAACCTTCAGAGGAGTCTGTAAGCTGAAACACTCTTGTCACGCCCAGGAATTTTTATTGCCTTGGAGCTGCATGTTTACTTCTTCTCCGAGAGAAACGGCTGTGGGGGAAAGCATAAAACAGACTCTGGTTTTGGGGTAGATGCTCGGGAACAGGGGGTTTCCTGAGGCTTGATCACGCCTTTGCATATGCCAAGCCTCCTTCCTCATGACCCTTGCCATGGGCAGAGTTCCTCACACTGGCCCCCGGCAGTCTAGAACTATTTTGTTATATCTAATGCCATCAACAGCATCCCCTGAAAGTGAACATGTATAAACATGTGATCCAGTATAATGTTGTTTCGATCTAATTCGGATTCATATGCTTCTCTTGACACCCAAGTGGCCTTGAGTTATGTATGAAGACTGAGGCTACAAATACCTGGTGACACTGCCCATGTGGCTTGAGCAAACCAGTGTAATGGTGACAACAAATCCTGAACTGTGCCCTTTTGGGTCATATGTTTGTATGTGGGGGGAAGTGAGCCATGGCCTCTCTCCATTGGGAATAGGGATTGCTTTTTGGCCCTTATAATTATTGGCAATGATATTCAAGATCGTCAGGATAGTCTAAACTCCCTTTTGTGGGTTGTTATGGATAGTAGTCTGGCCTGAGACTATATCCTTAGTGTGTAAAAAAAGACCAAGTGCTCCCTGCTAGGACTTATTCAGAGTTGGGTGAGACTAGGACTCTGGGAGGGGTGGATGAGGTGACTACTGCTAGGCAGTCTCATCTTGCAGCTTGGAGTTCTGGTGAAAACAGTTTATGAGACAAACTCAACAGATTTGATCCCAGACTCTCTTGGTCAGATTAAGGTGGCATATTCATGCAAAAAAAAACAAAAACAAATTTGGCCCAGAATGTTGGGAGAGACAGTCACCATGGGCCACCTTTGCACATCTTTCTGATGGGCTGGCCAAGACTGGAAACACTGACCCTCTTTACCTGGCCATTTTTCAGGATTGTGTTTATATCAGAGCAAACAGCCTTGACACTTGTTATAAAAGCAATGTATTCACCAAGCCCACTGTCCCTCTCCTGTAATGTAGCCCCTGTGTGTCCTAACATCCACAATAGAGGCTTTGCATCACCTCCGTGGGACTTAGTGAGCATGAGGAACCAACATGAGCATCATGCTGATCCTCTAGCTATGGCTTTTGCCAGGAGCAATAAGGTCATTTGTGTCAGACCCAAGAGTCTTTTGCCAGTACCCATGAAACAGGTTAGCTTTTTAATCTTCTAAGTGTGATAAAATCTCATATCATCAAGTTCTTGATAGTACCTTGTCTTTTCATTTCCTTAACAATGACTTCTAAAGAGCACAAGTTTTTAATTTTGATAATGTTCATCAATTTTTTTCATGGATTGTGCTTTTGTGTCATGCTTACTCATTCTTTGCCTAATCCCAGGTCATACAGATTTATTCCTGTGCTTTCTTCTAAAACTTTTTATACTTTATGTTTTACATTTAGATTTATCATCCAGTTCAGACTTTTTAAATAAAGTATTATTTTTAAGTTGAGACAGTTTTTCTTTTTTTTGCCTATTGATGTTCAATTATTTCAACACATTAGTTGAAAGGCTGTCTTTTCTCTATTTAATTGCTTTTTCATCTTTGTAAAAAATCAGCTAGCCATATGTGTGTAGGTCTATCTCTGGGCTCTCTTCTGTTCCACTGGTATGTGTATTTATTTCTTCTTCAATACCACACTATTTGATTACTGTAACATTATAGTGTAATAATAGTACAGAATGTGTTTCCTACAATGCGGAAGAGTGTAATTCATATCCTATACTTTATAGTATCATCACATACTGCACCTAAAGATATAAACTAGTGAGTTCCTTAAGTATTAAATAGCTAGATAGTTGGATTACAAATGCTTTATATTGTACAGAAAACAGCGGATTACATAGATTTTTAAAGAGTCTTTTAGTAACATTTGGGAAAATGGGTTTGGCTAAGCTAAGAAACATTATTTTTCCCACTTAAAATAATGAAAGATAGGCTTCTGCTATCCAACAATGTGCTATTCAATGTATTTTCTGTAACAGATTAGATTTAAATAATGATGGATGTCTATTCAATCTTTTTCCACAATTAAAATTCCAAATAACAATGGTGACAACAATAAAATGTTCCAGGGACTTCCCTGGTGGTCCTGTGGTTAAGAATTTGCCTTCCAACACCGGGAATGCAGGTTGAATCCTTAGTCAGGGAACCAGGAGCCCACATACTGCGAGGCAACTAAGCCCACATGCCACAACTAAGACCAAATGCAGCCAAATACATAGTTTTTTTTTTTAAAGATGTTCCATTTAGCATATAACAACTATGCCTCGTACAAAACAAATCACACTCAACTTTTTCCCCAAAAGAGAATGCCCAAACTCTCACAAGTTATCACACCCAGCTCTAAATTTAGGATTTTTGACCCATGTTCATTCCTAAGTTCAACATAATCACATACTGATATTCTATAATTTGTGGACTAAATTGTGAAGTTCAGTCACAATCAACATCCCCTAGATAAGGGGACAAGGTGAAGAGGGTACATTAACACATCTAGAACACACACACATATTGCAAAATGAGAAAATGGAAAATAGAAATAACTATTTCCATTTTCTTTCTGAAACTAGCCACAAAGCTATAGTTGCTATTTATTAATATAACTTCATACTGTTCATACTGTTCATGGGGTTCTCAAGGTAAGAATACTGAAGTGGTTTGCCATTCCCTTCTCCAGTGGACCACATTCTGTCAGACTTCTCCACCATGACCCGCCTGTCTTGGGTGGCCCCGCACGGCATGGCTTAGTTTCATTGAGTTAGACAAGGCTGTGGTCCATGTGATCAGATTGACTAGTTTTCTGTGATTATGGTTTCAGTGTGTCTGCCCTCTGATGCTGTCTCACAACACCTACCATCTTACTTGGGTTTCTCTTACCTTGGCTGCAAAGCGCAGCCACTGCTCCTTACCTTGGACGAGGGGTATCTCCTCACAGCCACCTATCCCGACCTTGAATGTGGAGTAGCTCCTCTCGGGCCTCCTGCCCCTGCACAGCCACTGCTTCTTGGACGTGGGGTTGCTCCTCTCGACCACTGCCCCTGACCTTGGGCGAGGGGTAGCTACTCTCGGTCATGCTAATCACGATGGTGTGATCACTCACCTAGAGCCAGACATCCTGGAATGTAAAGGCAAGTGGGCCTTAGGAAGCATCACTACGAACAAAGCTAGTGGAGGTGATGGAATTCCAGTTGAGCTCTTTCAAATCCTGAAAGATGATGCTGTGAAAGTGCTGCACTCAATATGCCAGCAAATTTGGAAAACTCAGCAGTGGCCACAGGACTGGAAAAGGTCAGTTTTCATTCCAATTCCAAAGAAAGGCAATGCCAAAGAATGCTCAGACTACCACACAATTGCACTCATCTCACATGCTAGTAAAGTAACGCTCAAAATTCTCCAAGCCAGGCTTCAGCAATACGTGAACTGTGAACTTCCAGATGTTCAAGCTGGTTTTAGAAAGGGAAGAAGAACCAGAGATCAAATTGCCAACATCCACTGGATCATGGAAAAAGCAAGAGAGTTCCAGAAAAAAACATCTATTTCTGTTTTATTGACTATGCCAAAGCCTTTGACTGTGTGGATCACAATAAACTGTGGAAAATTCTGAAAGAGATGAGAATACCAGATCACCTGACCTGCTTCTTGAGAAACCTATATGCAGGTCAGGAAGCAACAGTCAGAACTGGACATGGAACAACAAACTGGTTCCAGATAGGACAAGGAGTACATCAAGGCTGTATATTGTCACCCTGCTTATTTAACTTCTATGCAGAGTACGTCATGAGAAATGCAGGGCTGGAAGAAGCACAAGCTGGAATCAAGATTGCCAGGAGAAATATCAATAACCTCAGATATGCAGATGACACCACCCTTATGGCAGAAAGTGAAGAGGAACTAAAAAGCCTCTTGATGAAAGTGAAAGAGGAGAGTGAAAAAGTTGGCTTAAAGCTCAACATTCAGAAAACTGAGATCATGTCATCTGGTCCCATTACTTCATGGGAAGTAGATGGGGAAACAGTGGAAACAGTGTCAGACTTTGTTTTTTTGGGCTCCAAAATCACTGCAGATGGTGACTGCAGCCATGAAATTAAAAGACACTTACTCCTTGGAAGGAAAGTTATGACCAACCTAGATAGCATATTCAGAAGCAGAGACATTATTTTGCCAACAAAGGTCCATCTAGTCAAGGCTATGGTTTTTCCAGTGGTCATGTATGGATGTGAGAGTCGGACTGTGAAGAAAGCTGAACACCAAAGAATTGATGCTTTTGAACTGTGGTGTTGGAGAAGACTCTTGAGAGTCCCTTGGACTGCAAGGAGATCCAACTAGTCCATCCTAAAGGAGACCAGTCCTGGGTGTTCATTGGAAGGACTGATGCTAAAGCTGAAACTCCAATACTTTGGCCACCTCATGAGAAGAGTTGACTCATTGGAAAAGACTCTGATGCTGGGAAGGATTGGGGGCAGGAGGAGAAGGGGACGATGGAGGATGAGATGGCTGGATGGCATCACCGACTTGATGCACATGAGTTTGGGTAAACTCCGGGGGCTTACAGGGAGGCCTGGCATGCTTCGATTCATGGGGTCACAAAGAGTCAGACACGACTGAGCGACTGAACTGAACTGAATATAACTTCTTTCTTCCACTACTTATTCCATTTTCTCTTGCCCTCAGTCAGTTTCTCAGCTATTGAGTTCTTTTTGCCCAGTGGGCAGAGGTAAAGCTTCATTACTCAGAGGTTTGAGCTTTCAGTGATCTTGCCTATGTGATGTGGCTGTAATCTTTCATTAACTTTGACCCCTGAATATTCCAGTTTCAAGAGGAGCCACAGAGTTTCAGACTTAATTTTCCCTGCATGCGTTGTGTGAGAGAAGCCAAACATCCCCTTGATGATCAGGATCAATCACACCAATCAAACTCATATTTTGCCTGCTGGCCCAGTGATACATGAAGCCCAAATGGCTAGGTTGCAGTCTCAACAATCTATTCAATAGAATCTCTGTTATTTCTACTGGTAGACTAATAATCAGAGTTTTAAATCAGCAGAGGCCAAAATGTGAAGAAAATACTTGCAAATGGAGGTTGAATAGGCAATTCACCATTTTAGATGATGGAGGGTAAGGTATGACCAGGGTGAATTCTGTTTAACTCTTTTTTTGCCTTTTTTCTATAAAAGAAGTTCCTTAGTCAGAAGCAGTGTTGTGTGGGATATCATAACTGTATGCCCGCGAGAGTGGTGCTGGCTGCAGTGTTGCAGTTAGGGACGGCAAGTACATATTCCTGCCCCTTCTATCATGGAAGGGGTCCAATGTAATTAATGTGCCACCAGATGGCTGGTTGGAACCTTCCTCCCAGAAGGAAATGGCACGTATCAAGAGTTTGGTATTGGCCTCTGCTATTGGCAAGTTAGGGTTGGACACTCAACTGATCTGATAACTACATCAGCCTGGGTGAGGGGACACCCATGTAATTGAGCCTGTGAAGAGCCTCTGTCCCTGCAGCCATGGCCACTTTGTATATGGGCCACTGAGCAAGATTCAGGGTGGGGCTGGCTGACATTCTTAGGTAAGTCGCCTTGTTTACGTGATTATTGAGAGCCTTCATCATAGCTAACATGCTCTGTTGGGCATTTATATGAAGCACAAATGTACTCACACTCTCTAGCCATTCCTAGAGGTCCAACTACATATTACTCCTCCCAAACCTTCTTGTCACCAGTACTACAAATTATTTTCTTTCCTAGTTCCTGAACACCAGACAATGTAGAGCCATACCTTAGGCCACTTCTCCTTCTAAGCAAAGTGAACAACCAGATATACCAATCTTCAGGGAAGATTTTACTTTTGCACTGTTTTTCTTGGCCTGCTCCTATGTGGGGCTGGAATGTTGCAGCAATATGCTTCTTGCTGGTGCCCTAATGTCATGCAAAGCTGTACTTCAATAGATCCCTTACTGAGTAAGGACATCCATCCTCACCAGTTTGGTGAGAGGACCTGAAAGGAACAAAAAGGCAAAGGGAGGATTCTCTCCCTTTTTGAGCTGGGACATCCATCTTTTCCTACCCTCAAACATTTGATTGTGGTGCTGGTTCCTGGGCCTTTGAACTCCAGGATTTATACCAGCACCCCTGGTTCTCAGGCTTAGGATTTGGACTGAATTATACCACTGGCTTTCCCGGTTCTCTAGCTAGCTGACAGCAGACTGTGGAAGTTCTTAGCCTCCATAACTGTGTGAGACAATTTCTGTAATAAATCTTTTCATATATATATCAGTTCAGTTCAGTTCATTTCATTCGCTCAGTCGTGTCCGACTCTTTGTGACCCCATGAATCGCAGCACACCAGGCCTCCCTGTCCATCACCATCTCCCGAGTTTACTCAAACTTATTTCCATCGAGTTGGTGATGCCATCCAGCCACTTCATCCTCTGTTATCCCCTTCTCCTCCTGCCCCCAATCCGTCCCAGTATCAGGGTCTTTTCCAATGAGTCACCTCTTCGCATGAGGTGGCCAAAGTATTGGAATTTCAGCTTTAGCATCAGTCCTTCCAATGAACACCCAAGACTGGTCTCCTTTAGGATGGACTGGTTGGATCTCCTTGCAGTCCAAGGGACTCTCAAGAGTCTTCTCCAACACCACAGTTCAAAATCATCAATTATTCGGCGCTCAGCCTTCTTCACAGTCCAACTCTCACTTCCATACATGACCACAGGAAAAACCATAGCCTTGACTAGATGGACCTTTGTTGGCAAAGTAATGTCTCTGCTTTTGAATATGCTATCTAGGTTGATCATAACTTTCCTTCCAAGGAGTAAGCGTCTTTTAATTTCATGGCAATCACCATCTGCAGTGATTTTGGAGCCCCCAAAAATAAAGTCTGACACTGTTTCCACTGTTTCCCCATCTATTTCCCATGAAGTGATGGGACCAGATGTCATGATCTCAGTTTTCTGAATGTTGAGCTTTAAGCCAACTTTTTCACTCTCCTCTTTCACTTTCATCAAGAGGCTTTTAGTTCCTCTTCACTTTCTGCCAGAAGGGTGGTGTCATCTGCATATCTGAGGTTATTGATCTTTCTCCTGGCAATCTTGATTCCAGCTTGTGCTTCCTCCAGTCCAGCGTTTCTCATGATGTACTCTGCATAGAAGTTAAATAAGCAGGGTGACAATATACAGCCTTGAAGTACTCCTTTTCCTATTTGGAACCAGTCTGTTGTTCCCTGTCCAGTTCTAACTGTTGCTTCCTGACCTGCATATAGGTTTCTCAAGAGGCAGGTCAGGTGGTCTGGTATTCCCATCTCTTTCCTATTGTTTCTCTGGAGAACCCTGACTAATACAACTGGTCTATAAAGAAGTCCCTATATTAGTTTGCCAGGGTTGCCATGACAAAGAACCACAGAATGGGTGGCCCTAACAACAGAAATTTACTTCCTTAGAGCTCTGAAGGCTAGAAGTCAGAAATTAAGGTATCAGCAGAGTTAGTTTCTTTTGGACCCCTCACCTCTACCATCTTCTCCATGTGTCTTCACATGGTCCTCTCTCTAGGCCTATTTGAGTCCTGATCTCTTTTTATAATCTCCCTGGTGGCTCAGTTGGTCAAGACACTGCCTGCAATGAGGAAGACCCAGGTTCGATCCCTGGGACAGGAAGAAGGAAATGGCAATCCACTCCAATATTCTTGCCTGGAGAATCTCATGGACAGAGGAGCCTGATGGGCTACAGTCCACAGGGTCACAAAGAGTCAGACATGACTGAGTGACTTTTACTCAGTCACTCACTCACTCTTCTTAAAGGAACAGCAGTCATGCTGGATTAGGGCTCACCTCAAGCACCTTATATAACCTCAGTTATATGTTTAATGACCTTGTCTTTGGACTTCCCTGGCTGTCCAGTGGTTGAGAGTCCGACTTCCAGGACAGGGGACACGGGTTCCGTCTCTAGTCTGGGAAGATCCCACATGCCTCCAAGCAATTAAGTCTGTGTACCACAACTACTGAGCCTGAGTGCTACAACTACTGAGCCTGCACTCTAGACTCCACGAGCTGCAACTACAAAATCCTGTGCTTCACAACAAGAGAAGCCACTGCAATAAGAAGCCTGAGCACCGCAACTAGGAGTAGCCCCTACTCGCCACAACTAAAGAAAGCCTGCACACAGCAACAAAGGCCCAGCATGGACAAATGAAACATATTCAGTTTAGCCCATAACAGTTCCCATGAAACTGTAAGTGGGGGTTGACAAAAGGAAAGCAATGTGGCAGGTGGAGGCACACTGGCAGTGTGAGTCACTGCTCACAAATGTTACTTGTGCCTTCAGAACCTACTCAAAGTCAATCCATATGTATCATTTCTATTTCAAGAGCCCTCTGTACTCTTCACTAGCCAAACAGGTATATCACATAAGAATGCTATGTAATAGGGATCACTACACTGGAATTTTAAAGTCTTGATGGTGACCCTAATTTCTGAGTCTCCCATGTCTGCAGTATTGGTTACAGTTTACTATTTAGACAGTACAGTATAATGGTTAATAGAATGGACTCTGGAGCCAGCTTCTGGTTTAAGTTCCACCTTACCAATTATTAACTGGTGACCTTGGGCAAGTTACTTAAGCTTAACTTTTCTGTAAAATGTGTACAATAACAGTACCTACTTTGAAACTAATACAATATTGTAAGTCAATTATACTTAAATTAAAAAATCATTTTAAAATACCTAAAAGCAAACAAAAATAGTACCTACTTTGTAGTGCTGTTTTGAGGAATAAATTTTTAATGTAGGTAAAGTGCTTGGAGGAGTGTCTGGCATGTAACAAGAGCTATATTTGTGTTTGCTATTCCTGCTACAATTGGAAAGGAGAATAAGTTCCAGGTTTCCACCTGTCCCTTCCTTAACAGAAAAATTCTTTTTCCACGGGGAGCCAGTTGGGGTATTTTGCCAGTTGCTGGTTTTACCTAGTACAACTGTAAACCTAAGAACTGGAGAAATTACCAGAGAGTGGGTTTGTACACTCCTGGCCCCACTATGAGTTGGATTTATCCATTTATCATTTGACATTCATTAGCCCTCACTCTGACTGTGGGTAACAGTGATGCTCTCATTCACGAGGATGACTGTTAGCTCAAAGCCATTGTCTAATAAACCTTGGAGAGTATGTGGGTTTTTATTTCTCTGCTACACAATTACTTTGGGAAATTGCTGTGGGTCCTTTCAGGGGTAACTAGGAAGATTTACTGTACATAATTACAATGTTACCATAACATCCTTCCTCAAGGCTCTCAGTCTCCCCTTCATTCTAGGGACCCTGGATATACAACCAGAGGAGCTATGACCCTCTCTCATGGTGACCCAACTCTCTTTTTGCCAGACTTCTTTTGGTTAAATGAGTCATGCTTCTATTTCAGTCCTAGGGCCCCATGATTCACGTAATTTCCACCAAAGATCAAACCACTCAAAACCTAGAGCCTTAAAACAACTGCCATTTATTTAATGTACAGTTGTTGGGGGTTGGCAATTTGGGCTGGGCTCAACTGGACTGTTCTTTTGCTTGTGTCCCCTCTCACGTATCTGTAGTCAGCTGCTGCTAGCAGTCTTGGTGACACTATGTCTGGGAGTTGGTTGGCTATTATTTAGGGATACAGGGATAATTGGGGCATGAGTTTGATCATCCAGTCTGGTGGCAGCAGGTTTACAAGACTAGCAATAGTGCGGGCCCCAGTGCATAGGCACTTTTCTAGCTTTTGTCTGCATTGTTTTTGCCAATGTCCCATTGACCAAAGCAAGTTAAAAGATATCTTCAAGAAAAAAACAAAGCAGGTCACCTCTTGACAGATCTGTAGTATCAGTGCAAAGTTATGGATTCAGGGAGAGGAAGCACTTGTGGTGATTTTTACTCTGCCCCAGGCACCAATTTTCCCCCCACCCCCTATTCTGGAGCCCTAGCCTTTTGCAGGTATATCCCTCAATTTCTTTAGAAAAAACACTGTTCATTTTCATCCAGGAGATAAACTTCACTGGTGATGAGGGAAAGGAAGATGGTGGAACCAAAACCCAAATTATTCAACCATTTTTCAAATAATTTTTATTTATTTATTTTCTTTTTTTTTAATTTTTATTTTTACTTTATTTTACTTTACAATACTGTATTGGCTTTGTCATCATTTCCTTTCCCCTCATCCTCCCATGTCCACTTTCCGTACTGGTCCTTCTTCCCTCAAAGTGGCTCTGCTTCTGCAGCATCCTTTGCCTGCCTGAGATTTGTTGGGCTGTGGTGCCCTCCTGTATGATTTCAGTTTGAGCCAATCTGTATTCATTCCAGGAATTTATCAAACATTTTGGGCCACTAGGGGCTTCCCTGATAGCTCAGTTGGTAAAGAATCCAATTGCAATGCAGGAGACCTGGGTTCGATCCCTGGGTTGGGAAGATCCCCTGGAGAAAGGAAAGGCTACCCACTCCAGGATTCTGGCCTAGAGAATTCCATGGACTGTATAATCCATGGGGTCTTAAAGAGTTGGAAAAGACTGAGCAACTTTCACAAGGTTATACAGTTCCCAAAGACAATGCATTGCCTGAGGCTGTCTTGTCTACTCTGTTTCTTCTAAAGCTGGGGTTGAGATTTTATCATTTATAGATTGCTTGCACTGTTCTGCTTGCCTTAGACAAAAATTTTAATATAAAAATGAGCAAAGGAACAAGAGCTTGGGCAACTTGAGGAGCAAAAAGACAGGGGTGAGGAGAAGGGAAAGTTAACTCAAAGCTTAACTCTCCTCTCTCCTACTGTTGCCACTGCCCCTGGGGTTTCCAAGACCCTTTTAGTCTGCCTTCCAGTCATCTAGTCCATGGGGCCCTCCTTCCTTTTGAGGCCACTATGAATGACCAATAAACATAATATTCATCTTCAACTGTAATCAAATATAAGCAAATTAAATAGAATAATGCTTTGTTTTTAGATTAACAATAATAAAATAATACATAATATGAGTGAGGATGTGGAGAAATGGACAGCTTCAAACATTACTTGAGGGAGTGGAAATGGGTACAAACTTTCTTACATGGAAATTGAATATACTGATTAAAATGAAGACTGCAAATCTTTTTTTTAGCTTATCCAAATGTTTATATGTATACATATTTATTTAATATATATTTAATTGAGGTATAATTTATTTACAATATTGTGTTAGTTTCAGGTGTACAATAAAGTGATTCAGTTATATATGTGTGTGTGCACTCAGTCATGTTCAATTCTTTGTGATCCCATGACTGTAGCCTGCCAGGCTCTTCTGTCCATGGAATTTTCCAGGCAAGAATACTGGAGTGCGTTTTCATTTCCTACTCCAGGGGATCCTTCTGACCCAGGGATCAAACTTGTGTTTCCTGCACTGGTTTACCATTGTACCACCTAGGAAGCCCTCAGTTTTATGGAAGGCTTTACTGTCTGAGCCACCAGGGAAGCCTATATATCTATATCTATATATACTTTTTCAGATTCTTTTCCACTGTAGGTTATTACAAGATATTGAATATAGTTCCCTAAGCTATACAGGTCTTTGTTGTTTATCTCTTTTATATATGAAAAAGTGAAAGTGTTAGTCATAGACATTCCCTTCTCCAAGGGATCTTCCTGACCCAGGGATCAAACCTGGGTCTCCCGCATAGCAGGCAGATTAGATTCTTCACTACCTTTTATATATAGCAATGTGATAATCCCAAACTCCTAATTTTTCCCTCTCCCTCCAGTAACCATAAATTTGTTTTCTATAAGACTACAAATCTTTTGGCAGAGTACTTTCTTTCATGCAAATGTGCAACAATATCTGTACATATAAAAGATGTCTAACCTTGCCAGTAAACAAAATATGCAAATTAAAACAATGAGATGTCCTTTTCACCTAGAACGCCCAAGATTTAAAAGAACATCAATGCCATTATTAAGAAAGTAGAGGATGTTCATGGATACCTTAGAGCTGTGTGGAAGACAGTTTGATAATATGTATCAAAATCATTAAACAAATGAAAAACTTTTGATCCAAGAACTCCATTTCTAGGAATGTACCGGATGTACCGGAGTGAGACATCAGAGAAGTATATAAAGATATGCATGAGGATGCTAATCTCAACACTGTTTATGACTGTGGAAACTTTGAAACCATCCAAATATTCTTCAGTTAATGATTGGCCTGCCATAAGGAGTCATACACAGTACTACTGATCACAAAGAATCAATATGGAAGGATAAGCAAAATATATCATTATGTTTAAAAACAACTGTCAAGGCAGTATGTTAGTATGATTTCACTTTTGTTTTACTATTGGTGTGTGAAATATATATGTGTGTGTGTGTGTGCTTCGTTTATTAAAATTGACTAAAACATATACCAAGCTGTTAATAGTCTTTTTTTTCCTGGTGGTTGTGATCCTAAAAACTTTACTTTTCTCATAATATATACTTAAGGGTCAATGATTTACAAACAATTGGTAAAAATTATATATATAAAAAATTAAGAAATTTTTTAAAGTTGCTAAGCTTCTCTGATAATTAAATAAATGCAAATTAGAAGAAGAATAAGATACAATTGTTGTCTATCATGTTGAGGAAAAAAATTCCAAGACTGACACTTAATGTTGTATAGAGCTTCCTTCTCTAAACTTTGACCAACTGCATGTATTAGGAAAACTTATTGACCTCAAACACTAAATATCTATGCTATGTGTAGGTTTTTTATAATAAAGATGGAATCATATGATTCATCCTCTTCTGCCACTTGCAAATTCATGTTTACAATGATGCTATTTCAATAAATTTTGGCATAAAAAAAAACTGGAAACATTCAGAACGCCCATCAAGGGACTTGTTAAATGAATTATTGAACATTATGAGCTAATATATGTATTGGTGTAGTTATCCATCTTCATGGAGAGTGAGGCAGTTTTGTGTTATTGACATGGTAAGAGCACCTTATCAACACATCACATCTGGAGGTATATTCAGGAAACGTTATCTCAGTTCATGGCTGCTGGGGCGGGGTAGGGAAAGGGAAGCTAAGCAGGGCATTTGCTTTCCATTGTTCTCATTGTGCTGTTGACAAAGTCGAAAAACTTGCTTTTAGACTTTTCCCATTAGCAGAATACTACAGATATAAAGCAAAAACAAATAAGACGCTTGAATGAATAAAGCAGAATGCACACAACTTAAAGTTAAATTAGTTGGTTTGGTGTGTTTGTACTAGCTTACAACTGGGGACCGAAAAAATTCCTAAAGGGATCTGAAGCGACAGGAAATGCGTTCAAGCTTCGAAGGAAAATTTCTAACGTTTGGAGCAAGTTTCACTTTGCTTCCATTAAAATTTAAAAATGAAGAGTTAAAAAAGGACCACTGGGGTCAGGAAGCTAGGTCTCCTGGACAAACTGCCCGCCCCTCTCCGTTGCTCCTGACTCCCCCTTAACATTCCCCCTTCCCCGTCCCAGGGCTCTGGATCCCTGGCACTCTGCCTGATCCCGCCCCACGTGGCCCCAAGGCAACCTAGGAGGGCGGCCCGGCAGGGCACCAGTGACCGCTGCGGCCAGAGCACAGCCAGAGGAGGAGGGAGCACAGCCAGAGGAGGAGGGATCCCGCAGTGCAGCGCAATTAGCAACTGCTGCCGCGCGATCCACCTACCGTGCTGATTCCCCCCGCGAGCGTCCTTCTGTCCGCTGAACCAGCGAGAAGCACCTGGCTCTGGGCGCTGTATCCCGGGCCACAGCAAACCGATGGCAGCAACAGCAGCCCTGTTGGGCGTAGCAGTGCGGCTGTCGCGCTCAGCCACGACCCGCGGCTCGTATGGCGCCTTCTGCAAGGGGCTCACGCGCACGCTGATCACCTTCTTCGACCTGGCCTGGCGTCTGCGCATGAACTTCCCCTATTTCTACATCGTGGCCTCGGTGATGCTCAACGTCCGCCTGCAGGTACATATTTAGAGCAACTAACTTTGTGGCAGTTGGGAGGCCCAGCAGGATGGCTGACCTCCACCCACTGGCTCACCCGCCCTAGGGCACAGTGACCAGCTTGCCTGGCGCACACACACTTGCTGACCTGTCCTGCTATCGCCCCATCTTTTCATATAAACGGGCAGCTAGAAATCATTATTTGCGGAAAGCCTGCAATATAACCAGGAAACTCTAAAATAAACGAGAAGCTGAATCTCAAGGAAGGAACAGAACTTAAAAATCTGAAAATCCTCAGAAATATTTAAGTTCTTCCATACATAAAGGGCTTCCCTCGTGGCTCAGCTGGTAAAGAATCAAATGAGCACGCACATTGGGAAATGACAATGAGCACAGGATGCCCTAAAGGAGAAAAGAGGAAAAGTTACCAACGACTTAAATAAGCTGCACAAGAATGGTCTGCAAATCTTCCAAATTTGAAAAAGAAGTGAAAGGACTTCCAACTGGATGGAATCAATTCTAGGCAATAGATGGATGGAGTTAGAAGCTGGAGGAAACTGATCGCATGATCTGGATGGCATACTTTTCTTCATCCCCCAAAGAAAAAAAACAGAACCTTCAAGGAAAAACAAACATTTCAGACTGTACAAGGAGAACATGCTTCAGATATGAAGCAACCTGTTTTCAAGCGTTGCGGGCAGTGTGAGAAAGGGAATCGGAACACTGGCATACGTGGATCAAGACTCTGCAATCACAGAAAATCCAATCATAGCTGCAACATCCCTATTCAATGAACAGTGTTTAAATAACCATTACAGTGGAAATATTAGTTATGCTTTTTTGTTTTTAGAGTAAATCTCTAGACAAAGCAGGGAAGACTTAATTATGGTCATAGAACAGAATGGGAATGGTAATCAACTTTGACAAGTACAGGCAACAAGTTGCCAAACAGAGGGGAGGAAAGGGAATAGTGGTGTTATTCTTCTAAACTAGCAAGTCTCTAGGTGAAAGAATAAGGCAAATTTAGGGGTTAAATTTTTAAACTGAAGGAGTTAATCAACAGGAAACTTAAAAATAGTGATACAATGGTAGGGAAGTGGGGAAGGAAAAGCCAGGAGACAGCAGGAAGGCAGCAGAAAATGTCTCAATTCATCAAAGTTAAAAAATAGTAAGAAAAGCATATTACTAGGAAAAATGGAGTTAACCTCTAAACAGACATGTAAAGTTTTTGCCTCTGGAATGGGAAAGTAAAAGTTAAGAAGGGTAGGCGGGGATTCACTGCTTTTCATTACATGTTCTTTTGTATTGGTTGATTTTTTTATTATCCTTTTAATGCATGTATTATCTTGATTAAAAATTAAAACTTATTAAAAGTGAATTTACTGCAGTTGGAAGGAAATTTGGGGGAAGGGGGTTGGGGAGTGGCCCATGAGTCCAGGTAGGTTCTGCCTTCCTATCTTTCTGCAACAATTTCCTAAACTGTTCCCTAATGAGCACATGAAATATGATTTCCTTGCTTTCTAAGTACACCATAAGACCATAAGGAAATGCCTAATGAAATGATCAGCAATCTTCAGATAGCCCAGAGCTTCCTTACGCTATGAAACTTCTCATGAGCTAATCTCTGCAGTGTCATGGTTAAGGTAAAAACAAAACAAAACAAAACAAAACAAAAATGTGATTTAATTTTTCAAAACTGAAAAATTGGGCAAGTACCCCATGATGTTTAGACAAGGTTCTCACATTTTAGTATTGATCATAATAGCAAGAGGGGGGACATAAGCTAAATGTGCAACAGAAGCTGGGCTAAATAGAAATAGTCTATCAATGGAATGGGGTAGTATGTGCATGCTCAGTTGCTCAGTTCTGCCCGACTCTTTGTGACCCCAGGCTCCTCTGTCTGTGGCATTTTCCAGGCAGGAATACTGGAGTGGGTTGCCATTACTGAGCCAGAGAGAAATATATATTATATAGCATACACTCTTCTTAATTATAGAGAAATAATACTTGGAAACACTATTGCACATTTACTATAACCATGTAATATCCCAAGCACTTTGTAAGCATCATTTCATTTAATCCTCACAACTCAGAGATATGTAACTATCATCACCCCTGATTTGCAGGAGAGGAGACAAACACGGAGAAGGATAGTGGCAGAGTGATGAAATATTGCCAACAATATTATTCTTCCTACTAATGTGAGACATTCATAGCTATGATTTGTTTTTTCTTTGCGTTATTCTGCACTCCCAATGCAGAGGGCCCCGGGTTTGATCTTTGGTCAGGGAATTAGATCCCATATGCCATAAATAAGACCTGGCACAGCCAAATAAATAATAAAATAAATATTAAAAAACTTTAGTGTAAAATTCACTATCCAAGTGGATGGCATGGATGCTAGGATTTGGGGAACACAGGGTTAGACACCCCATTCCTACACCCTTGGGTTAGCACTCCCAAGTACGTGTACCACTGCACATGAATGGAGGGTCAGGTGTAACTCAGAGTCACTCAGGATTTGAATTTTAACCAAATAAATTAGGTTTGATGAGATATTAAATTCATTCTTGCAACAATACTCAAAAGCAAAATAGCTTTAATGTGGAAACTGTAACTGTAATTAAATGCAATTAATTAAACTGTAATTAAATGTCACTCTCCTCAGAAAACAGTTTTTGCCCATTAACAGAGAAACATCAAATATACACAGTTCTAAACAGTTGCAGTTTAAAATTTTTTAACTTGCATAGATTATGTACAGATTTTTGGTTTCGGGGTTCACTTTTCAAATTATTTCCCCTAATTCACTGCAGGTATAATTTCTCTTTATCTGACAGACCGGAAAAAAAAAAAAAAAGACAGCTAGTGAAACCACAGCATCCTCAGGTTCATTAACCTGCTCAATTCCATGACCATCTGACTTTCATGAGCCAAATATTCCCGGCAACTTTTGGCATAGATTTAATTGTCGAGTGAGATGCAGTTCTCTTGAGCACTGCTAACACTATCCTAGAGCAACAGAAAATGTCCTTTAATTCAGGCTTTCCTAAACATGCAATTCTCTGAAAGCACCAGATGGGAGGGAACGCCTCTTTCACATATAAGATGAAAAGAATTCCTTTTCTTTCTTTTAAATTGAAGTATAGTTGATTTCCAGTGTTTCAGGTGTACATCAAAGTGATTCAGTTATGCATACAAATATATAAAGACTTCCCTGGCGGCCCAGTGGTTAAGACCCAGTGCTTTCACTGCCATGGACACAGATTCAATCCACAGATTCAATCCATATATATATATATATGACATATGTCTGGAGAAAACTCTTAATTCAAAAAGATACATGACTTCAATATTCATAGCAGCATCATTTACAACATATATATACATATATATAGGCTTCCCCAGTGGCTCAGTGGTAAAGAATCTGCCTGCAATGCAGGAGATGGGAGTTCAATCCTTGGGTTGGGAAGATCCATGGCCCCTGGAGGAGGGCATGGCAACCCACTCCAGTATTCTTGCCTGGAGAATCCCATGGACAGAGGAGCCTGGTGGGCTACAGTCCATAGGGTCACATAGAGTCAGACATGACTGAAGTGACTTAGCAGGTAGGCAGGCAGGCATATATGTGTGTATATATACATACATACATACATATATATATATATATATATATATTTGTTTTCAAATTCTTTTCCATTATATGTTATTACAAGATACTGAGTACAGTTCCCTGTGCTATACAGTAGGACATTGTTGTTTATCTGTTTCATACATAGCAGTTTGCATCTGTTAATCCCAAACTCCTAATTTCTCTTCCTCCCACCCCCTCTATCCCCTTTGGTAACCATAAGTTTGTTTTCTATGTCTGTGAGTGTATTTCTGTTTTGTAAATAAGTTGATTTGCATTATTATTTTTTAGATTCCTCATATAAATGATATCTGTCTTTCCCTGTCTGACTTATTTCACTTAGTATGGTATTCTCTAAGTCCATCCATGTTGCTGCAAATAGCATTATTTCACTCTTTTTTATGGTTGAGTAGTATCCTGTTGTCTATATAGACCACATCTTTTTTATCCATTCATCTGTCAGGGGACACTTAGGTTGCTTCCATGTCTTGACTATTGCAAATAGTGCTGCTGTTCACATTGGGGTGCATGTATCTTTTCAGATTGAGAGTTTTTGCATTCCTGTATACTAACAATGAAAAAACAGAAAGAGAAATTCAAGAAAAAAATCCCATTCACCATTGCAACAAAAAGAGTAAAATACTTGGGAATAAATTTACCTAAAGAAACAAAAAACCTATATACAGAAAACTATAAAACACTGATGAAAGAAATCAAAGATGACACAAATAGATGGAGAAATAGATGGAGAAATAGTCCGTGGATTGGAAGAAACAATAGAGTGAAAATGAGTATACAACCCAAAGCACTCAATATGCCAGCAAATTTGGAAAACTCAGCAGTGGCCACAGGACTGGAAAAGGTCAGTTTTCATTCCAATTCCAGAGAAAGGCAATGCCAAAGAATGCTCAAACTACCGCACAGTTGCACTCATCTCACATGCTAGCAAAGTAATGCTCAAAATTCTCCAAGCCAGGCTTCAGCAATAGGTGAACCATGAACTCCCTGACGTTCAAGCTGGTTTTAGAAAAGGCAGAGGAACCAGAGATCAAATTGCCAATATCTGCTGGATCATGGAAAAAGCAAGAGAGTTCCAGAAAAACATCTCTTTCCGCTTTATTGACTATGCCAAAGACTTTGACTGTGTGGATCACAATAAACTGTGGAAAATTCTGAAAGAGATGGGAATACCAGACCACCCAACCTGCCTCTTGAGAAATCTGTATGCAGGTCAGGAAGCAACAGTTAGAACTGGACAGGGAACAACAGACTGGTTCCAAATAGGAAAAGGAGTACGTCAAGGCTGTATATTTTCACCCTGCTTATTTGACTTCTATGCAGAGTGCATCATGCGAAACGCTGGACTGGAAGAAGCACAAGCTGGAATCAAGATTGCCAGGAGAAATATCAATAACCTCAGATATGCAGATGACACCACCCTTATGGCAGAAAGTGAAGAGGAACTAAAAAGCCTCCTGATGAAAGTGAAAGAGGAGAGTGAAAAAGTTGGCTTAAAGCTCAACATTCAGAAAATGAAGATCATGGCATCCGGTCCCATCACTTCATGGGAAATAGATGGGGAAACAGTGGAAACAGTGTCAGACTTTATTTTTGGGGGCTCCAAAATCACTGCAGATGGTGACTGCAGCCATGAAATTAAAAGACGCTTACTCCTTGAAGAAAAGTTATGACCAACCTAGATAGCATATTCAAAAGCAGAGACAGTACTTTGCCAACTAATGTCCATCTAGTCAAAGCTATGGTTTGTCCTGTGGTCATGTATGGATGTGAGAGTTGGACTGTGAAGAAGGCTGAGTGCCGAAGAATTGATGCTTTTGAACTGTGGTGTTGGAGAAGACTCTTGAGAGTCCCTTCGACTGCAAGGAGATCCAACCAGTCCATTCTGAAGGAGATCAGCCCTGGGATTTCTTTGGAAGGAATGATGCTAAAGCTGAAACTCCAGTACTTTGGCCACCTCATGCGAAGAGTTGACTCATTGGAAAAGACTCTGATGCTGGGAGAGATTGGGGGCAGGAGGAGAGAGGGACGACCAAGGATGAGATGGCTGGATGGCATCACGGATTCGATGGACGTGAGTCTGAGTGAACTCCGGGAAATGGTGATGGTCAGGGAGGCCTGGTGTGCTGCGATTCATGGGGTCACAAAGAGTCGGACATGACTGAGCGACTGAACTGAACTGAACCCAAAGCAATCTATAGATTCAATGCAATCCCTATCAAGCTACCAGTGGTATTTTTCACAGAACTAGAACAAATAATTTCACAATTTACATGGAAACACAAAATACCTCGAATCTTGAAAAAGAATAGAACTGGAATAATCAACCTTCCTGACTTCAGACTATACTACAAAGTTACAGTCATCAAGACAGTATGGTACTGGCACAAAGACAGAAATACAGATCAATGGAACAAAATAGAAAGCGCAGAGATAAATCCACACACCTATGGACACCTCATATTTGACAAAGGAGGCAAAAATATACAATGGAGGAAAGACAGTCTCTTTAACAAGTGGTGTTGGGAAAACTGGTCAACCACGTGTAAAAGAATGAAACTAGAACACTTTCTAACACACAAAAATAAACTCAAAATGGATTAAAGATATAAATGTAAGACCAGAAACTATAAAACTCTTAGAGGAAAACATTGGCAGAACACTCTGACATAAATCATAGCAAGATTCTCTATTACCCACCTCCCAGAGTAATGGAAATAAAAACAAAAATAAACAAATGGGAGCTAATTAAACTTAAAAGCTTTTGCACAATGAAGGAAACTATAAGCAAGGTGAAAAGGAATCCTTCAGAATGGGAGAAAATAAGAGCAAATGAAACAACTGACAAAGAATTAATCTCCAAAATATACAAGCAGCTCATGCAGCTCAATACCAGAAAAATGAACAACCCAATCAAAAAGTGGGCAAAAGAACTAAACAGACATTTCTCCAAAGAATACATACAGATGGCTAATAAACACATGAAAAGATGCTCTACACCACTTCTTATCAGAGAAATGCAAATCAAAACCACAATGAGGTATCATCTCACGCCAGTCAGAATGGCCACCATCAAAAAGTCTACACACAATAAATGCTAGATATATCTTCAGATATATGCCCAAGATTCCTGGGATTCCTGGATCATATGGTAGCTCTATTTTTAGTTTTATAAAGAACTTCCATACTGTTTCCCAAAGTGCCTGTGCCAATTTACATTCCCACCAACAGTGCAGAAGGGTTCCTTTTTCTCCATACCTTCTCCAGCACTTGTTATTTGTAGACTTTTTGATGACAACCATTCTGACTAGTGAAAAAAATTCCTTTTCTACCTTGACTCTATCAATTCCCCCTTCCTTTCCCCAAGGTCCTCTCCAGGTAGGACCAAACTTCTGACTTCACAGGCACAGATGATTTCCTTGGGCAGGACTACAGCCTGCACTTCCCATTGTGACCCTTGACCCCTTTTCTTGAACACAGTCCCATGACTGCCTTCAGACTGGTTCTGGTCACTTGAATGATTACTGGTGATGACTCCCTTCTCCAGCGACTCAGAGAGACTATCTTTAGAATCCTGGGCCCCAGGATAGGTGTGGGAGTGGTCAGAGAGTGAGAAACAGTCTGTCTTTTAAGACATGTTACCCTAAGTCCAGACCTTGGGTAGTGTTACTGAAAATCTAAGAACTTTGCTTCAAATCCTTCCCAAAGGATGCTTGGGAAGCTAGAAGTCAAGTTCATAAGCTAAATTTTGTTGAACCAAAGAATCTGAGTAATTCTGGGTAAGGTAACCAAAGTTTTAAAAGGTGGAGGCCTTTAAAAGAACAAGCAAGAGTCCTTTGGGTGTCCAATTTGGGGATCCTTTGCTGGGTACTGCTGTCCTTCCATCATCTGTATTTCTATACCAAGCACTCCTATGGTCTGAAGAAGAGAATCCCTGTGATTTTCAGCAGTTCCCTAAAGGAGTAAATGTTAGGTAGACAGAAACGTAATATAGGGGACTTCCCTGATGGTCCAATGGCTAAGATTCTGTGCTCCCAATGCAGCAGACTCAGGTTCAATCCCTGGTCAGGGAACTAGATCCCACATGTCTCAACTAAGACCCATGCAGCCAAATAAATAAATATTTTTTTAAAATAAAAGTAATATAGATGGTAACTACCTTCTACTCCTAGCTTGTACAAACACCCTTCTTCCGTTCATACCATTCCAAACATGGCTCCCTCCTGGCATACTTTAATTACTCCACATACCACCAAGAACTAACCAGAGAGAAACAACACATACAAACATTTCCAGCTATCACAGTCAAAAGTGAGGTTATGGGGCGTCTGTTTACAGTTCAGGTTTTCTTCACAATCTCTTCTTTCTCTAGAACCACATTATCCCAACTTATTGTTGTTATTCTACAGTTCCATGACCTAAATGGTGAATTCACTCCCACTCTATCCTATTTGAAGACTTTACTCTGGCTTAGAGGGTAAAGCATCTGCCTGCAATGCAGGAGACCTAGGTTCGACCCCTGGATCGGGAAGATCCCTTGGAGAAGGAAATGGCACCCCACTCCAGTATTCTTGCCTGGAAAATCCCATGGACAGAGGAGCCCGGTAGGCTACAGTCCATGGGGCCGCAAAGGGTCGGACACGACTGAGCGACTTCACTTCACTTCACTTCACTTCACTATCCTATTTACAATACTAAAGAAGAGGTGAGAGAGTTTTTAAAAAACAAAATCAGCCGGGCAACACAGGTAGAGGGTAAGTCCTTGTGTCTGCACATAGCCACAAGGTGGTCCTGTTATTTATTTATAACTTCTCTGTTAATTTCACTGTCCTTTTGCCTTACCTACTGGGGGGGTGGGGTGGAGCACAGTTTCATTCCTGAGGAGTCTGAGCTTTGGTGGGCTTCTTAGGGATGCAGTACTCTGGCGTGTAACCCCTCAGCACAGTCATATAAGAAGAGACCTTAGGGGATCCAAGTCTCATTTGTATTCCTCCCTGTTCTCATTCTAAAGAATGAACACCATAACCACCTGTTTTGAGTGGCTCCAGGAACTAAGAGTGAACTTCACATTTTGTGGAACCATTGTTTTGTTGCATACTAGATGTGCTTCTTCTAGGGAATGAGAACTTCTAAATCAGCAGAGATCAGACTTGCAGGGACAAAGTACAACTGTTGCAGATGGGTCAGATTTATTTATGAGAGACACCACCTTTGTTTCTGCCCTTCTGTTCTGAAACTTGCAAATCTTGGCAATGGGAGAAACAGCACCATAAATGGGTTCCAGGTTCATAATGGATATTACCTCCTAGCAGCCTGAGCTACAATTCTCCTTGCCACATGCTCCACAGAGCAAGCATACTGATTCACCCTAAACGTTTTGGGCACCACAGGATCTGCTACATGATAAGAGCCAAGAGGCTGACCTACTAGCATGGAGAGCCTGTTTTAGCTGTGGATCCACATTAGCCTGGGTGTGGTAGGAATAACAAGTGCTTTTTGAAGTCTTGGATGGTGGCCAAAATCTCTGAAATTCCCATAAGGATAAGCTACCCCATTTTACTTCCTCTATTGATAAGGAGGTGATTCGCTCCTTCTGAACCTCATAGCTCTTTCTCTAGTGGCCAGGGAGCATGGGGCAGTAGACAGGAGATGAGAGTCTGTCTCTGTCTGGAAATTTCTGAAGTCAGGAGGTTTCCTGGAGCAGTCTATTCCAGCAGGGTGAGCAGAGACCAATATGTGGTGGATTACGGAAGAAAGGATGGAGACAAACTTCCACACCCAGTCTTAACTCTGCATCCCTCAGAAGGTGCAGAAGATGATTTCAGTGTTTTCAGAGATACAACCGGTTGGAGCACAGAGGTTAGAGGAAGCAACAGAACATTAGGATAGCCCTGACACTTACCAGCCATATAGAAATAGATGACCATTCATCACCACATTTATCCTCACAGCAGTGTTTATGTGGGAGACACTTACAGCCTGGCTTTAAAAAAGCTCTCAATAAATGGAAAAAAATATGCACCTCCTCTCAAGTCTTCCCCAGGCCCCAAATCCCTTGGTCTCCTATAAAACACAAAGCATGTCAGTAGATTAATTAATTAATACCTGTCGATCCTGTATTAGGAGTACAGATGAGAAGAAGACCCACTCCCCATATCCAAATCTCACCATGTTTCTCTCCTTGCTGCTGACTTGGGCTTGCATAGCTAAGTCGGGTAGCTCACATCTTAATGGATAAGTCATTCTTTAACATAGTGAAGTGAAGTCGCTCAGTCGTGTCCGACTCTTTGTGACTCCATGGACTGTAGCCTATCAGGCTCCTCCATCCATGGGATTTTCCAGGCAAGAGTGCTGGAGTGGATTGCCATTTCCTTCTCCAGGGGATCTTCCTGACCCAGGAATCGAACCCAGGTCTCCCACATTGCAGGCAGATACTTTACCGTCTGAGCCACCAGCGGTAGGTAATAATACTGAGATAAAGAGGTAAATTCCAGCTCTGATGAGAGAACAGAGAACTTTCTTTGACATCTGCATCCTGAGGAAGCCCTTGGGCAGGAGGTGACACTTTGCAGCTTTGGGGGACCCCTAGACTGAGATGGCAAGATGTGAGTTGCGGATACCCACAGCCTATAAAATCTTTATGAATAATCGGGGAGAGACCCGAGCCCACCCACCTAGCGGGCACATCTTCAATCAGGACAGACTGTGACAGTCTTGCTTTCTTTTCCCCAGGAGGATGATTTCAATGAGGACAAGGTTTTAATGACCACCCTCCGCCCTCCCTGCCTCGGCCACTGCACCCCCAACTTGCGCCGCCTCACTCCAAGGCTGTGTGAGCCTTGTGCCTGCACAAGCCTGCTAGGTCTCATGGCCATGTGGAATAGGGTGTGCCTGTGGATGTCGGCATGGTAGGCAAGGTTGACGGCGTCGCCCAAGAAGCAGTTCCGGCAGCCATCAACCCCATGTTGGACCAGGTCAACACCTGCCTGGACCACCTGGAGGAGAGGAATGACCACCTCCCTGGCCGCCTCCAGGAGTGCTTGAATCTAGCTGGCAGACACATCTTGAGTTCCAGCAGTCACTCAGGGAGGCCCCAAGCGATTGGCAGCCCCTAGTGGAGCCCTCCAAGGGTCCTGGGGCCAGGCCTCAACACTGCCTGCCTGAGCCCTCACCACCTGGCTTAGGGCAGCCTGCAGATGTCCTGGGGGATCTGTTTGCCTGGGCCATCCTTCTGGTATTTCCCTTAGTGGGCCTGGCATACCCCCACCTCCTGGCATCCCCACCTAGCGTCAGGTGTGGGCCTATGACCCACCCAACTTGCCTGCCTGCCCAACTCCTGGATGCTGCTCACTCTGCCCAGGCCTTGAGTGTTCACAATGAAGTAGTCTCCAACAGTGTGTGCACACTCACACACATACACACATAAAGGTCCTTAATATTCTCAAGTTTATATAATATGGGCAAACCTCACACAAAAGAAGGGGTTAGGCTTGGTTTGGTGGATTCTAAATGGAGGTCAAAATGTCCCTTTTGAGAGGGTCCTTAAAATCACGGCAGATGGTGACTGCAGCCATGAAATTATAAGACGCTTACTCCTTGGAAGGAAAGTTATGACCAACCTAGATAGCATATTCAAAAGCAGAGACAGTACTTTGCCGACTAAGGCCCGTCTAGTCAAGGCTATGGTTTTTCCTGTGGTCATGTATGGATGTGAGAGCTGGACTGTGAAGAAGGCTGAGCACCGAAGAATTGATGATTTTGAACTGTGGTGTTGGAGAAGACTCTTGAGAGTCCCTTGGACTGCAAGGAGATCCAACCAGTCCATTCTGAAGGAGATCAACCCTGGGATTTCTTTGGAAGGAATGATGCTAAAGCTGAAACTCCAGTACTTTGGCCACCTCATGAGAAGAGTTGACTCATTGGAAAAGACTCTGATGCTGGGAGGGATTGGGGGCAGGAGGAGAGGGGACGACCAAGGATGAGATGGCTGGATGGCATCACTGACTTGATGGACGTGAATCTGAGTGAACTCTGGGAGATGGTGATGGACAGGGAGGCCTGGCGTGCTGCGATTCATGGGGTCGCAAAGAGTCGTACACGACTGAGCGACTGAACTGAACTGAACTGAACTTGGCTCTATCAGGGGAGTTCGGATGCCTTCAGGCTTGACATCAACCACAATTACAAAAATGCATACGCTAAGCAGTGTGCAGATGTTGCCTGATGCTAAGTGTTCCTGGGAACTGGTAGAATAATCCTAGAGGACGGGGTCAGGGTCTCCCTGAGCCTTCTGAGTTTCAACCTCCGAGAAGAACCCTTTTCCCTAACCTCCAAAAGTACTCCCTCCATTCTGTGCTAGGTACTACTGCGGGGGTGTCCTGGATCCCTTGGCAGTAGTTTTGCCTTAAAGGCAGTTTCCAGTTAGCCTCTGGAAGGCGTGTGGCTATCCTGCTTCCCTCTGTAAGTTGCCAGGGTTAACTGGTACAGGTACTTTGGGGCGAGGCCAAGAGGAAATTTCACAAGTGTTACAAAGGATTCACCTGACCATCCTCTAGTCTAAGGACTCTGGGTGTGAATAAATCATGCCTGGGAATTGAACGTGAGCTATTCCTTTGTTAGGCTAGTGTGGTGACTAAAATGCCAGGCACTTCTGTTGGCCAGACCTAAGAATCTTTTTGGTTATAGAAATCAAATTAGGCCCGGGTGGGTTATCTGCAGATTTCATTCACAGGACCTCCAAGGTTAATTACCCATGGCCAGAGATCTGTACATATGTTTTAGTCCACTCAGGATGCTGTAACAAAATGCCACAGACTGGGTGACTTAAATAGCTCACATTTATTTTCTCATAATTTTGGAGCCTGAAAGCCCAAGAATAACACTGCCAGCAGGATTGGTTTCTGGTGAGACCTGTCTTCCTGGCTTGCAGATGGTCCCCTTCTCTTTGTGCCTTCACATGGTCTCTCCTTTATGTGTTTGTAGAGAGAGAGAGATCTAGTGTCTCTTCCTCTTACAAGGACACTCATTCTATCAGAATAGGGCCCCACCCTGATGACTTCATTTAACCTTAATTATATCCTTAAAGGCCCCGTCTCCAAATATAGTCACATTGGGAATTAGGGCTTTGACATATGAATTGGGGGAGGGGAGCACAATTTGATCCATAACATGTCAGATAATCCCCAGATGTATGTTATATCTTCTTTGCTACTGATGTTAACTGTCACCACCTAAACTCATCTATGCCTGGCCCTCTCCAATATGCTACAAATCAGAGAGCCCATTTCAATGGCATCTACTTAAAGGCAAACTCAGTCTCAGCAGAAGTGCTTTTGCAAGCTTTTGATGCTTCCCTCACCCACTAATTTCTCAAGGTAAGGGTTACAGGAAAGATGCTTTAATTTCTTTGGAGGGCAAAGTTAGCAGTGAATGGGTAGACCCTCTTAAGATTCAATACAGTACTCTCATGTTCAGAAGTTTTGAATTTCCCCCCCTACATTATGCCAGTAGCCTTCAAACCACTCAATACCATATGTAACAGGCTAGCATCTGGTCCAGGTTTGCATTAGATAACCCAGAAAACAGAATCACAGCCTGCTGCCTGAGCTCACCACTGTAAATAAAATTCATGAATGCCTACTACTCTTTCCATTTAACTCTATTCCTTAAATGACACTGCATCTCACTTGCCATCCCTGGATAATATACCTTTAGTCAATCTAGAAGGATGACAGCATCTTTGGACAGTAAATAATATTACCATCTCCATGAGGTGGCCCCTTTCCCTCTGCACATAAATACATAGGGCCCATGGGATAGAATAAATGGACAGCAATTATTGAATCATATCACGAAAATGACCATTTAATACTTCTCATTAGGAATGACTTCATCTTTGCACCATAGCATTTTATCTTTCCAACTTGGGGACAAAAGAGAGTTAATAAACAGTTAATTTCAGTACTTCCTTTCCCGGAAAAAGATTAGTGCAAGCTCTTCAGGATTCTATCATTCCCTTTGTCAGCGTGTGAAAAAGAAATGGAAATATGCTTTAGTCGGGACCAGTGAGATGTGAAAAGTGTACTAGGGTGCTTCTAAGAAATGTTTGTTCTCTCCTAAGAACTAAATGCACAGAGGGGTGGTCCTTTTGTTTTCCCTGTGGAAATTGTTAGATCTGGATGTGACTCCTGGGAACTGCTGTAGCCATCTTGCCAAGAGCCTGACAATGAAGCCAAATCATGGAGGATGACGGATACAAGGGAATCACAAAGAAGTGGAACTGGAGCTCTGTGTCTAGAGCCTGCTATACTTCTGGACTTCTCCCCTGATGATACTAAAAAAGAGGGAAGCTCTTAATAAGTATGTAACAGGTATTGGAAACCCACGTATGCGGTTTCCTCTGTGTGTGTATCTGTGTGTGTGTGTGTGTGTGTGTGTGTATCTTGCTCAAGGTAAATTATTAGAGTCACTGGGCTTCCTTGGTGGTACAGTGGATAAGAATCTGCCTATCAATGCAGAGGACACAGGTTTGATCCCTGGTCCAGGAAGATTTCACATGCTGTGGAACAACTAAGCCCATGTGCCACAACTACCAAGCCCACATGTGGCAATTACTGAAGCCTGTGCGCCTAGAACCTGTGTTCCACAACCAGAATCCACTGCAGTGAGAGACCCATGCACCACAACAAAGAGTAGCCCTCACTCTCTGCAACTAGAGAAAGCTCACATGCAGCACAACCAAAAACTGAAGACCCAGCACAACCAAAAACAAAGTCATTTAAAAATAAATTATTAGAGTCACTGAAATCAAGTATTAGCCATCATCCAAATAGGCACTGATTTACAGAAGGAGTTTAATGCAAATAAATTAGATGATTAAACAGAGACTGAAGAAGGGAAGGAGATTTGCCTAAGGTCACTCTGGAAGTTAGTAGCAGATATAAGACTGGAACCCTAGTATTGGCCTGGGAGACGCTGGAACTCTCCAAATATTCTAGGATGCTGATGAAGAGTAGCAGGGACAAGAAAAAAGGATCTCAAAATGACAGACTTTCAAGAGGCATCTCTCTAAATGACCCATCATCA
Organism: Ovis aries; assembly: GCF_016772045.2. Taxonomy (NCBI): domain Eukaryota; kingdom Metazoa; phylum Chordata; class Mammalia; order Artiodactyla; family Bovidae; genus Ovis; species Ovis aries. The sequence goes on along the minus strand of NC_056080.1, from coordinate 100,043,846 downwards.
GATATATTTTTTAAATATGCATTCTTAAAGAATATATCAACAGAAGGATGGCTTGGGAAAACTAGCTGTCTCAGCCTGACATATATCTCTGCCCATCTCAAGATTTAGGAGATGGCACTGTGGGCAGAGTAGGCTCTACAGGAAAGGTACCCTTCACCTCTCCTTTCCTAATCTAGACTTCTCTTGCCCTCAGTTCTCCTCTTCCCAGGCCAGAGACCTGGCCTGTGAGGAATACAATAAACACCCCAGCAGATGCTTCATCTGCAGCACTGATTCACGAAATACAAAACTGTTGTATTTCAAGATTCAAATGGATTCAGTAACCATTCAACTTCTTCACCTGTGCAGGCACAGACTAAAACGAAGACACAGACTGCCACCTAGAGGTTATTTTTCAGTTTAGTTCAGTTTAGTTCCTCAGTCCTGTCTGACTCTGTGTGACCCCATGGACTGCAACACACCAGGCCTCCCTGTCCATCACCAACTCCTGGAGCTTGCCCAAACTCATGTCCATTGAGTCAGTAACGTCATCCAACCATCTCATCCTCATGTCTTCCCCTTCTCCTCCCACCTTCAATCTTTCCCAGCATCAAGGTCTTTTCCAGTGACTCAGTTCTTCCCATCAGGGGGCCAAAGGATTGGAGTTTCAGCTTCAGTATCAGTCCTCTCAATGAATATTCAGGACTGATTTCCTTTAGGATGGATTGGTTGGACTCCATTCAGTCCAAGGGACTCTCAAGAGTTTTTTCCAACACCACAGTTCAAAAGCATCAATTCTTCGGCACTCAGCTTTCTTTATGGTCCAACTCTCACATCCATACATGACCATTGGAAAAACCATAGCTTTGACTCGATGAACCTTTGTCAGAAAATAATGTCTCTGCTTTTTAATATGCTGTCTAGGTTGGTCATAGCTTTTCTTCTAAGGAGCAAGCGTCTTTTAATTCCATGGCTGCAGTCACCATCTGCAGTGATTTTGGAGCCCAAGAAAATAGTCTGTCAGTGTGTCCATTGTTTCCCCATCTATTTTCCATGAAGTGATGGCATAGGATGACATGTTCTTAGTCTTCTGAATGTTGAGATTCAGAAAAAAACCCCAGGTTTTTCACTCTCCTCTTTCAACTTCATCAAGAGGCTCTTCAATTCCTCTTCACTTTCTGCCATAAGGATGGTGTCATATGCATATCTGAGGTTATTGAAATTTCTCCCAGCAATGTTTGCCAAGAGAACGCACTGGTCATAGCAAACACCCTCTTTCAACAACACAAGAGATGACTATACACATGGACATCACCAGATGGTCAATACTGGTATCAGGTTGATTATATTCTTTGCAGCTGAAGATGGAGAAGCTCTATACCGTTAGCAAAAACAAGACCGGAAGCTGACTGTGGCTCAGATCATGAACTCCTTATTGCCAAATTCAGACTTAAATTGAAGAAAGTAGGAAAACAACTAGACCATTCAGGTATGACCTAAATAAACTCTCTTAGGATTATACAGTGGAAGGGACAAATAAGTTTCAAAGGATTAGATCTGAAAGAAAGACTGCCTGAAGAACTAGGGTCAGAGGTTTATGACATTGTACAGGAGGCAGTGATCAAGATCATCCCCAAGAAGAAGAAATACAAAAAGGCAAAATGGTTGTCTGAGCAGTCCTTACAAATAGCTGAGAAAAAAAAGACAAGCTAAAGGCAAAGGAGAAAAGGAAAGATATACCCATCTGAATGCAGGGCTCCAAAGAATAGCAAGGAGAGATAAGAAAGCCTTCCTAAGTGATCAATGCAAAGAAACAGAGGAGAACAATAGAATGGGAAATACTAGAGCTCTCTTCAAAAAAATTAGAGATGCCAAGGGAACGTTTCATGCAAAGATGGGCACAATAAAGGACAGAAATGCTATGGACCTAACAGAAGCAAAAGATATTAAGAAGAGGTGGCAAGAATACACTGAAGAATCATACAAAGAGAGCTTAATGACCCAGATAACCACGATGGTGTGACCACTCATCTAGAGCCAGACATGCTGGAATGTGATGTCGAGTGGACCTTAGGAAACATCATTATGAACAAAACTAGTGGAGGTGATGGGATTCCAGCTGAGCTGTTTCAAATCCTAAAAGATGATGGCGTGAAAGTGCTGCACTCAATATGCCAGCAAATTTGGAAAACTCAGCAGTGGCTACAGGACTGGAAAAGGTCAGCTTCATTCCAATCCCAAAGAAAGGTAATGCCAAACAATGTTCAAAGTACTGCACAGTTGCACTCATCTCACACACTAGCAAAGTAATGCTCAAGATTCTCCAAGCCAGGCTTCAACAGTACGTGAACTATGAACTTCCAGAAGTTCAAGCTGGATATAGAAAAGGCAGAGGGACTAGAGATCAAATTGCCAACATCTGTTGGATCATCAAAAAAGCAAGAGAGTTCCATGAAAACATCTACTTCTGCTTTATTGACTATTCCAACGCCTTTCACTGTGTGGATCACAACAAAATGTGGAAAATTCTGAAAGGGATGGGAATACCAGACCACCTTACCTGCCTCCTGAGAAATCTGTATGCAGGTCAAGAAGCAACAGTTAGAACCGGACATGGAACGACAGACTGGTTCAAGATTGGGAAAGGAGTACGTCAAGGCTGTGTATTGTCAACCTGCTTATTTAACTTATAGGCAGGGTACGTCATGCGAAATGCCGGGCCGGATGAAACACAAGCTGGAATCATGATTTCTGGGAGAAATATCAAAAACCTCAGGTGTTATTTATGGTGGAGGGGGAGATGGTCCAAATATTTGCTCTGTGCTCACGCTTGGGCAAGCAATTTCCCTACAAGGATCTTAATTTCGTCGCCTATAACATGAGAGGGTTGTCCTGGAATAGTAGTTCCCAAACTCAGCTCCACAAAACTCTCTATGCTTTTAGTCATTCATAATCTGGGGCACTCTGCCCCTAGGGATTCTGGTTCAGTAGGTGTGGAGTTAGCAAAGTCAAGGCCTGCACAGGTGTGAAACAAGAACAAAAACAATCCCCCAGGGCTTCCACAGGCCCCCATGTAAGAAATCTGTGATGTACATGTTCAAAGGTGCTCCTCCAACAAGGTAACCAGGTTTCCTCACTCTCGGGCTCTGAAAGTCTTTAATAGTCTAATGCAAGTTGTGAACTAGCAATAGATGTTAATATTATGCAACATTCTCAAAGGCGTTTGACCATAGAACCAAGACCTACTAACAGTCCAGGCACAACAGCATTTTCCAGATCACAGTTAAGAAAACCCTAGATTAGGTGTCTTAGCTCAGATTGTCAAAACAAAGAATCATAGACTAGGTAGCTGAAACTACAGAAATCTATTTCTCACAAATTTGGAGGCTGTTAACTCCAAGATTAAGGCGCCAGCATATGATTGCCTTCTCCCTATGTCCTCACACGGCCTTTCCTCAGTGTGTGTAGGCAGAAAGAGATCTCTCGCTCTCTCTTTTCCTCTTCTTCTAAGGCCATCAATCCTGTTGGATTAAGACTCCCCCTCATGACGTCTTTTAAATCCATCTCCAAAACTTTCTATCCTCAAATATAATCACGTTAGAGTTAAGTCTTGAAAAGACTAATTGGGGTGAGGAGTGGTTACACAAGTCAGGCTATAGCACTAGAAGATATCCAAGGCCACTCTGAGTCTATATCCTAAGATTCTCAGTGAACCATTTTGTTCTCATGAACCATTGTTCACAATATGAAGGAATTTCCCATGCGAAATAGTATAGATAACGTGAGTTCAGCTCAGTTCAGTCACTCAGTCGTGTCCGACTCTTTGGGACCCCATGAACCACAGCATACCAAGCCTCCCTGTCCACTGGTAGACTGCCGGAGTCCACCCAAGCCCATGTCCATTGAGTCGGTGATGCCATCCAACCATCTCATCCTCTGTCATCCCCTTCTTTATCAAGCCCATCTTTGCATGAAATGTTCCCTTGGTATCTCTAATTTTCTTGAAGAGATCTCTAGTCTTTCCCATTCTATTGTTTTCCTCTATTTCTTTGCATTGATCACTGAGGAAGGCTTTCTTAGCTCTCCTTGCTGTTCTTTGGAACTCGGCATTCAAATGGGTTTATATTTCCTTTTCTCCTTTGCTTTTCGCTTCTCTTCTTTTCACAGCCATTTGTAAGGACTCTTCAGACAGCCATTTTGCTTTTGTGCATTTCTTTTTCTTGGGGATGGTCTTGATTCCTCTCTCCTGTACAATGTCACAAACCTCTGTCCATACTTCATCTGGCACTCTATGTATCAGATCTAGTCCCTTAAATCTATTTCTCACTTCCACTGTATAGTCATAAGGGATTTGATTTAGGTCATTCCTGAATGGTCTAGTGGTCTTCCCAACTTTCTTCAATTTCAGTCTGAATTTGGCAATAAGGAGTTCATGATCTGAGCCACAGTCAGCTCCTGGTCTTGTTTTTGCTGACTGTATAGAGCTTCTCCATCTTTGGCTGCAAAGAATAGAATCAATCTGATTTGGGGATTGACCATCTGGTGAGGACCATGTGTAGAGTCTCCTCTCGTGTTGTTGGGAGAGGGTGTTTGCTATGACCAGTGCGTTCTCTTGGCAGAACTCTATTAGCCTTTGCCCTGCTTCATTCTGTACTCCAAGGCCAAATTTGCCTGTTACTCCAAGTGTTTCTTGACTTCCTACTTTGGCATTCTAGTCCCCTATAATGAAAAGGACATCTTTGGGAGGTGTTATTTCTAGAAGGTCTTGTAGATAACCTCACAGAGGTGTATTTTCAAAGTGTTCTTAGTGCCTCCAATGAAAGAGATTGCCAAAGAACAAAGCACTACCGTGATGACCAGTCCTTTTGGGTGGGGGAGGGGAGGTTGTCCTTTCTATGAATACTGGAACCAAAACAGGAACCAATATTCTGAACCTGCTCAGAACGCTAGTCCATATCACGTTACCACTTCTAACTCAGATGGTGCCAAGCCACGCCTTATTTATCATCATGTCAACACAAATAACCGATAAAACGATCTGTAACAGGGATAGAAATAGAAAAGAGTTTTCTTTGAACCAAACCGAGGACTATAGCCTAGGGAACAGCTTATCAGTAACTCTCAGAAGCTGTGCTGGAGAAGCCTGGTTTTCATCACAGTTTTGTGTCTTTTCAGAACAAAGAACCATCAAAGAGAAACATGCAGGGGTACATTCCTTCAAGATTTCAAAAGGGATAGATTAGCACGTACAAGAGTGAATCAGCAGGACCTTGGTATCTGGGAAGAAAAACTTATCTTTAAAGGAATACTTGCATAAGCATCATAGGAGAGGGTAGCATTTATCCCTACCTTCAAAGTGGACATACTTTACTTCTGGATAATGAATTCTTTTCTTAATGGCTAAAGCAGATGTACACTGCATGATAATCAGGTCATAAGACAGGCTGTTCTGGTTAGCATAAAGTTCAAGCTAAATCACATATAAGCCAGAATGATTTCCCCATACCTCAATTGTGAAAATTTCTTCCATCAATCACAAACTTGTACTGATCCCAAACAGTGGTCTAAAACTCTACCCCTGCATCTGAACTTTGCACAACATTCAAGTTGTGGGCTATATGCTTATTTTCTCCTCTACTCTCCTGGAGGTAGAAAGGAGATTCCTTTTATTTTCTGCTCCTCTTAGGATATGGAGAGAGCACACTGAGCTGAAATTCTAACCCCTTGCAAATCCACAGATGTTTCCTTTACAGCCATTTTTGATTCTGTGTCTACCCTAGTGGATTAGAAGGGATTCATACACCTTCAGTAAGCACACACCTTACCTACTGACTTTGTTTCTATATATTAGCTCATGTCTTTTTATGAGTCCGTATTCTGCTTATGGGACTCTGCTTCTAGGTATTGGCTCATATTTACCCATACAGACTGTGGTAAACTGACTGAAAAAAAAAGGCCACAGCAATTCCTCCTGTTCCTGGATGTGCAGCCCTTTGCTTATACGTTGAAAGCAGAGCTGAGGATTTGCTGATGCAGTTAGTGTGGGACATGAAAGAAACAGAGGCCTCAAGGAGGATGCCAAGGTGCTTGGCCTAAGCAATATGAAGAAAAGAACTTTCATTTACACAGGGGAAGAAGACAGAGGAAGAACAGATTTGGGAGGGGCAATAAAGCAGGCAGTGAGTAAAACCTTCATGAATACCAAACCTATTTTTTTTAAAGTAAACTTATAAAATCTGTAAAACTAAGATTCCCTTAAATGTTCCAACATATGTGCAATATATTAAGTAAGAGTTCAACTGAAATCCCAACTCCAAACAGGTTAGTTAATTACATATTTTCCTTTGGAACAAGAGTCACATCCTCTTCGGGTTGAGCTGTTGTGGGTATCCAGAGAGGTTGACCTGTAGCACTGTCTCATAAAACACATGATTTGTGAAAGAAATTGGTGTGCCATTGCCCTAAGTAAACAGTGAATTATGTACATATATGTGATGATGATGTCAGAGAAAGTAACTTAATGATCTGAGTGGTAATTTGATTTTCTGGTATTGGTAATAGACTAAAAGCAAATGCCTCTGGTAACATCAGATAACCCTTCATTTTTATCTTTTCAAAGCTGATGCAGATGACCAGATGATTATTTTCTTTTAGTCTTTTAATACAGAAAACTAAGAGATTTCTTAGCATTCAATCTTCCTTACATTCCCTGGTCACGGTGCACTCTTTGAACATGCTGCTCTGGATTATGCTGACTAGTATTTGGGACTTTCCCATTAATGTTGCAGGCAACATCGGCAGCGTAGGTGCCAATAATCTGTCTGAGAGATGCATGAATAAGCAGGGAAATGTGTTCACAGAACCTCATGCAAGCCAAGGAACTCAGAAGGACAAGTGAGGGGCGGGCTCGGCAAGGAGGGTGGGCACCTGGCTGACTCCTCTGCTCCAAGTGCAGCGGGCCTCGCCGCCATCCTGTAAGACGCAGAGTTCTGGGCTCCTCCCCTGGGCCCTGGCCCCTGCCCTACACCCCCGCCCGCCTGGGGAAACCTAGGCCCCGCCCCTCGTTTCTGATCCCGCCTCCTTACGCCCACCAGCTCCACCCTCCCCAACCCTCTTCTTCCGCCCCTTCAGCCCTAGCTCCGCCTCCATATTGCGCCTGTGCACTAGCAACCATCTGCTCAGGAGGGCGGTGCCTGTACAGGCGCCAGTATGGCTCACGGCCCCGCCCACCTCTGCCCTGGGCCCGCCTCCAGGAAAGCGCTGGTGAGGCTTGGCGTGTCAATTAAGATCAGAATGGTAGTGGGATTTCACGGTGTTTGGCAGCTGCTAAGTCGCTTCAGTTGTGTCCGACTCTGTGCGACCCCATAGATGGCAGCCCACCAGGCTCCCCTGTCCCTGGGATTCTCCAGGCAAGAACACTGGAGTGGGTTGCCATTTCCTTCTCCAATGCATGAAAGTGAAAAGTGAAATTGAAGTTGCTCAGTCGTGTCCGACTCTTCGCGACCCTATGGACTGCAGCCTTCCAGGCTCCTCCGTCCATGGGATTTTCCAGGCAAGAGTACTGGAGCGGGGTGCCATTGCCTTCTCCGGTGTTTGGCAGTCTACCTCAGGTAAAATCATACCCACTGACCTGAAATAGGGCCAGTGGGAGATGGCTTACAGTCTTTTGTGAGACTTGTTCTGTAGCAGGAGAGAATAATAAAAGGGATATAAAGTTCCAGCTGCAATTAGAGCAAAGGAGAAGTAATCTGAGCTCTGCATCCTGATGAACCTCTCGGGCAGGAAATGAGACATGGAAGCTTGGGGCCCTCTAGACTGAGTGGCAAGAACAGAATTGCTGCCACCTTCAGCCCAAGATCTTTATGACACCCAGGCACCCTGAAGATCTACAGGCAGAAGAGACTTCTCCTTTCCTGTGGGGGTGGAGAGAGGGGTTACTGACCACAGTAAGGCGATTTGGGGGGAAAGTGTTTTTTTTTTTTAATATTTATTAATTTGGCTGCACTGGGTCTTAGTTGTGGCATGTGGAATCTATTTTCCCAACCTCGGATTGAACATGGGCACCCTGCATTGGAAGCATGGAGTCTCAGCCACTGGACCACCGGGGAAGTCCCTGCTGAAATGTTTAAACCATGGTAAGTTATACGTAAGACCTGCAATTTTAGTTAATTGCATGTCTAATTCCAGTTAGAACTGGAAAGTGTGTTGTTATGTTTAAAGAATAAACAATGCCAAAAAATTCTACCCACTTGGCTGATTTAATTCTGCTATTACAAAGTCTTTGTAAGACCTAGTGGTGTGGCGTAATAAAAGATGTCTCAGGCACAAGGGACCGAGATGCTAATGCAGACTTCAGCAGGAATTAATTGTGTGCTTGCTGCTTCTAGTTTGGTCCTACTGAATTCTGAACTAATCTTCTATAAAACCATGCTGGTCACCCTACCTCTGCTTGCCCTCGGGAGTATCAGATTTCTCCACGATCCCCAAACATGCATTCATGGCCTTCATGAAGTGGCTAAAAGTATCACTTCTCATAGGGAGGTATTAGATAACCTGCTACCTTTAGGGGATCGGGCTTCCCAGGTGGCTTGGATGGTAAACAATCTGCTTGTAATGCAGGAGACCAGGGTTCGATCCCTGGGTTGGGAAGATCCCCTGGAGAAGGGAATGGCAACCCACTCCAGTATTCTTGCCTGGAGAATCCCAAGGACAGAGGAGCCTGGCGGGCTACAGTCCATGGGGTCGCACAGAGTCGGACACGACTGAGTGACTAACATTATGGGGAATACTTCCCTAAACAAAGGGGCGAGCTTTACAAAGCGGGGAACTTGTAGCATGGCCTGGAGACCCCATCCCCTTGCCACCCGCTCCTGTTCTTAATGCATCAGACTCCAGAGCTTAGAGCTCCGCCCCGGTTCAGGTGACAATGCACATGACAGAGCCACAGCTTTCTTGATCATGCTGGTGTTCACTGAGAATAAGAAAAACATACAAGTGAGAGCTTCTGAAGCAAATGAATTTTATTGCAAGAACACAAGTATTTAACAAAATACAAGAAACTTAAGCAACAAATACATTTTAAAGACACAGAAATGAGGCTAGCTCAGGGAAACTCAGCAGTATGTCCTTTTTTTTTTTCTTTTGGCCGTGCCGTGCAGCATGTGGGATCTTACCTCCCCACCAGGGATTGAACCCTCTCCACTATATTGGAAGCACAGAGTCTTAACCACTGGACTGCTGGGGACGTCCCAACAGTATGTCTTTTTATATTCTCTGCAGTAGAAGGTTACTAGTGAACCTTTGCAGGCTCTCACTCATTCTTGCGGGTCTAGTCCCAAACTATAACAAAAGTATTACTGGCTCAACTAGGATAAGATGAGAAGTATACCAAACCAAGTAGCTCTGGCCAGGAAACTCAGTGACACAGCAAATAGAAGGCTGTGGGAAGGTCTCAGAGAAAAGAGGCCTGCTAGAGAGACCAATGAGCCTGAGACAGTGCCTTCCTCCCTGTGGAACAGACGTACAGCACACACGCACTTTGACATGCCCCCATGGGAATAAAATTTTTAAAGATTTATTGAGTAAGCACAAAAGCATACATTATAGAAAATGAAAACAACCCAAAGTCCAAGCCATTCCCAAAGGCACAATACCCCAAAGTCAATTTCTGGTCAAATGACAACTCGCTGATGTCACAGGGTCACTCCTTGAGCCGAAGTCCTCCACATGAAGTTGGCGACTTCTGTAGAACTGCTGTGATTCTATGAAATTCAAAATCCTACGGACTAAAGGTTAACCTTATACACCACTAATGCAAATACTAGGTATCCACAGAAAAACCAAGGCAAACCCATAATACAGAAGCTGTAAATGGCATTACCCATTTCCCCAAGGAGAAATATTCTTCCCTTTCAGTTCTAAAATCTAAAAACACTTGGAGGGAGGGCACTCATTTGTGATCACGGAAGGGTCTTTTTATTATTTTTAAACCCCTTTATTGAGGAATGAGGAATGACTGACATCCAAAAAATGTACACATTTAATGTATACAATCTAATGAGTCTGGAGATAAGTATACATCCATAAAGCATCTCCATAATCTATATCGTAAACACACCCATCCGCTCCCATGAATTTCTGATCTAGCCTTTTCAAGTTTTCCAGATCACTTTAACCAATCCTAGCTCAGCTCTAGTTAATCTTTCAAATTCTGGAATGCTCACTTGAGGTGTAAACCTTGAATCCCTCACCATGAAGTGAGCCCAGTGCTATCTTTCCCAGAGCTAAGTAGTTAGGCTTGCACTGATACACGCTCAGAAAGAACCCACATCTTCTGGAAGGAGTAAAAGCTTCCTGGAGTCAGGGACTGGGAGGGCAAATTCATGTCCAAAGGATGAAGAGACAAGAAATTTTACAGTCTTCAGCTCCCAGCTATTAGACTGAGTCTCCCCAGTTTCCAGTAGACAAGACACAGAAATGGCCTCTGCCCGTATCATCAGACACTTGGGAGGGGGACGTGAGAGCTGGAGGAAAAGCTCGTGCCAACAGGCCGTTTTCCTCAGGATTTAGAGGTAAGGTGTAAGTTACTAACCTTTTACGGTGTGAGTTAGTCGGGTAGAGTGTCCTGATGGACACTTTGACAGACCTGGGTGGAGAGAAGATCAGGCACCCACATTGTAAGGATGCTGAAACTTGAGGAAAATTTTCTTTGAATGTGGGAGCCCTGCTTTGTACTCAAAGTGTGCGCTCGGCTGGGGCGCCGGACAGTCTCCAGCCATGGGCTGATTCTGCTTTCTGTTGTATGCGTTTTATTGGTCCAAATGTTGAGGCCTTGTGACCTCTTAACCATTGAGGGTAAAGAAAAGCAGAAAAGGCTCTGAAGCGGTGTTAGGACAGCTGACGCTGCCAGAAGTTTGCCCCAGCCAGTCATGTTACGGCTCCACCTAACTGCAAATCTGTAAGCAAGTCTCCTTGTAGATCTGTATAATCACTGTTTCCCAGGACCTGTGATGGACAAATCTAGTACCAGCCTATGGGCCTGTAGAGTGGACCCGGAATTAGCTGTCCAGACCTGCCAGATGAGTAAGTGCTACCTTATGCGGGGCCACAGATGCTGGGAGGAGGTAGCATCCATCCCATCAGCTGTACCACATGGTGTTGAAATGTCTTCCTGAGTCTCTAAGACAGAACTTCAACAATGTCAGGATCACTCCTGAGCGCTGCTCAGACACTAGGTTTATAATCGATGCCTTCAACTAGTCAGTGGCATCTTTTCCAGTTCACCGTGAGTGCCCTTCTTACAGACAGACTGAATTTATTAGAATGTCACATTTCAGAAAGCCTGATCTTGCCATCCTCACATCAGAGCTCTGATCTGTCTTTTATCCTTTTGGAAAACACTTGTAATACCAGGCAGAAGCAGGCTGGACTGGATGGGATTGTGAAAAACAAACTTCAGGAATCCAGAGGCTGTGGGAGTGCTGTTTTCTTTCAGGTAGGGAACATGGATTTGAATGTAATATAAAGCCAGCTCTGTTTGAAAGATGAGGCCTGTACACCAAGTGAGCGGCAGAGAATGATAGTCTGCCAGTCTATCCTCTAAGCGGGTGGGCCTTTACTTTGCAGGGGTTCTGGAGGTGTAGGCTAACAATTCAAGTAATATGCAGGTCAATACTTGACTAAATATTTACCCTTCCACAGTTTGTCGGGCTTTTCTTTTTCTTTTTTTTTTGCTTTGCAGATGTTGCTGAGACAATACATCGTGTTTCATTCAAAATAAATTTTAGTGTCTGAGTCTGACCCTTTCTTACTGTCATCTTTGAGCCTCAGTTTCCACATTTGCAAAATGGGAATGACACCTGCTCTCGGGGATATCTCTTGTGTGGTTTTGTAAAGTGCTCAGCACGCAGGAGGTACGGAGGGAATTAGTACACCGTTTCCAGAAAGGGAAGGGAACATTGTGGCTTCATTTAGCTCGTCTCCCTACCTGTCCAGACCCCCATTTCAACCAAACGTTTGTTTCCTTTCACAGGGCCAGCAGATTTCCTCAGATATTACTGGGCTGCTCTTTGGAAACCAGCCTCATTAATCCTGCTATGATGCCAAGAGGTAGCCCAGCAGCTCACACCTTGCCTTGCCCTGAGCCACTTTCTGTTCTGGCCATCTCTGACGCCTTATGCTGAAGCTGATGTGGCTCAGCACCAAGTTCAGGCACCAAGAAGGTGCTTGTTAACTGGCAGTGTGGGAAAGTCTGTATAACGTTACTTCTTTCCTGGGCAGGGGTTAAGTTGTTGAAAATGTGCGGAAGAGTTTTCACAGTTGGGGTGGGGAAACGCGCCAAATAGAAATATGAACTCTTCTACGGTGCATTCAGAGACACTTCTAACCTCCAGTTTCATAGAAACCTCGGCTCCTCTGTTGCTTTATTAGCACGGGTTTTATCCGGAAGGAGGCATCACAGAACCTGAATTTCATTCACCGAAGGTTAAAAGGAAATCCACATTTCTTTGTGATTGGAAACTAAAGTGTGTAGTCTTTAGAGGGCATGTTTAAGGGCTCTTTGGTTATCCCTGTAATTGGTGAAATTACCTTAAAGCTGTGAAAGAGGGGGTGGTGATAGTTTCCTACTCAGTGAAAACCTGAAGCCTGAGATACTTAGAGAAACCTGTCCTAGGCGCATGTGCCTTCACCAAGTGACATGACGATGATCAAAACTGGCTTATTTCCTAGTCAAAACAGTTGTGAAACTTGAGGATAACCGTGAGGCCTTCTTCCCCTTCCATACACTTGTTCCCACTGCCCATCAAAGTGAACCTGGCTGACTTCGTTGGAGGCAGGGGTCAAGAACACCTAAATGGATGGTTTAATAGGTAAATCTGCTGTGTATTGGCACTTAAAAATAAGTCACAAGGTTGAGGATTCCAAAAGGTGACTCTCCAACTGGTGACAGTCTCACAGATCAGGGCTCTCATGGAAGAGAAGGTAATCCTCTTCTGAATTTGAGGTGGAATCTGGCTTGCTGGTTCCTTCCCAGGAATTCATTCCTAGGCCAGCCATGTCACTTAGGCTCATGAGACAGCACCTCAGTGAATGTCTACTCACTCGTGGGAATGTTAATGTTCTATAAATTCTTGGTGGGAGGTATTCCTTTGGATACATACCACAAGTGGGATTGCTGGACTAGATGGTGGTTCTGTTTTTAATTTTGAGGACGTTCATACTGTTTTCCATAGTAGCTGTACCAATTTAATCTTGAACTAAGTGAGTTTCGTGAGCAGTGGTTAGGCCACTCTTGATTGTCGGTTCTTTCAGGAGAAGTACTGTAGAGATTAGAGGCTCAGAGGGAACGCACTTCCTGATCAGGAAAGGTGGAGTGACTGACTACATAAGGACCTTGGTTGGGGTGCCTAAAGCCTAGAGGTGGGGAAGGGGCTGGGAAGAGTGACCTCTATGGAGCTGCTCTCAGAGCACAAGGAGAAAGCTGGACAGGAGGACATAGGCCCTCAGTGTGAAAAGGTGCATCGGGCTTTCTGTGGTCCAAGATGTCTGCTGCCTATTTCTCAAGCCCTGGTACTGCCTGGGATCACTGCAGCACGGGGACTGAAGGTAATAGTGCACATCGCTGAGTGTGACATGAGAGTGGATTACTTCCTGGCCAAGGAGACTTTGATGATGAAGGCTTTACCCTATGCTACAGCCTTCCTCAGAATTTTGGACTTCGCTGTTAGAGATGTTCTTGTGTTCCTGCTTCCGTCTGTGCACTGCCTTAGGCTGTCGAGCGGCTCAGGAAAGGTGACCTTTCCTCCTATACTGTGGCCTAGGGCAGTAATCTGGGGCGTCTCCTGGGAGGCGCCCACTGATGTTGACTGCACTTGTTTGTGAGACCGCTCAACTCTTCTGTTGGGACTACCTGTGGCCATGAAGAGGCACGTGAAAGTGAGCTGCTGTTGCTGCTGTGTTCTCCTGATATGGCAGCCAGACACTTCTTCCTTCAACACCCACACAGCTCAGGTGCCTTGCTAAAGTCCTAAGGAAGGCGCATGTTGGCAATGGCAGCATGTGGGGCATGGGAAATGTTGAGTCTGGGGCAGAAGTTGGCCGTAGCCCGATGTCAGAATTCTGTGCCATTGTGCAGAGCGAGGCACATTGGGATTCCCGAGGAGTCCCAAGTCTGTAGGAATGTGGTTGGAACTTTCCACGTTCGCTTTCTGCACTCTCCCACTGAGCACGCTCTGCACGTTGGTTGGAAGAAAGAGGTCCGATGGGTCTTGTCAATGAACTGTGCGTGAATCGGGGCCATTTGCTTCTTCCGGGGCATATGCCGATGAGCCTGGATGTCCAGGAACCTCCGAGTCAGGTGCCCCAGCTGGAGGATGAAGCCCTTGTATTCCTCTTGCTGGAGAGGGCTACACCGGAGGCTGTACTGTCTCTCCCACTGTGTATCTGCTGGAAAGCCTTTCTAGCAGAAAGGCTGGCTACTGGTGGCTCCTCTTCCATTTGGGTCTTCCTGGTGGTGGTGGGGGTGACATTACCTCAAGGGGACCTTCCCTGCATCTCGAGGAAGAAGGTGGTGTTGGTAAACAGTGGAGAGACAGTTCTGCATTGTTTGTGGTGGTGTGCTACTGGAGTGGGGGAGGAAAGGGAGCTCAATTTGGGAGGAAAAGGTCCCATGGTGTCCCCGTTTCAGGCTTTTGCTTTCTCTTGATGAGGGAAATGTGGGCCCAGCAGGGCTGTGAGCAGGAGGCTCTGAGAGTATACGGAAAGACTGACAGTGGCGAGGACAAGGGTTTTGGTGTGAAAATTGTGGTGGACATTGTGGGTTCAGGGCTCTTTCTCCTGTCTCCTGGCCCTGTTCCCTCACTACCATTGGGTGGCCATAACTGTGGTATAGAAGATAGTAAAGCACACGGATATGTGTGAAGTGAGTGGATGTGGGCCTCTATTCAAGATGAGGCATTAATATTCGGATCAAGTCTTCACATTTCATCTTCCCAGTGAATTGTGGGCCTCTCTCCCAGGAGATCATTTTGCCACCGCTGCTCTTTCTGTGCACCATTTAATGTTGTTTATAATGTTTTATACCGTTGCACAATAACATAACCCGAGGAGTTCTGAGAAGGAACACCTCTTGCTTCTGAGGATGCTGTAATCCTCCTGAGATGCTGCCTGCCCTCACCTTTTCATGATCTTCTCCTGCAGCTCTATTGACTCTGGTGCGTTGCTTTGATAGTCATTTCTTTCTCTGATTGTCCAGAAGGTCTAGCAGTTTCTGGTTTCAACTGCTTAAGTTGTTCCCTCTTTACCTAGTTCTCCTTCGCAAGGATTTTTGCTTCCAGGTCCTTAAAGAAGCGTTCCTGGGTTGTCAAATTGGCAAGAGGCTTATTGAGCTTTCTAAAACGATTTCCACATATTGCAAAGAGACAGAGAAAGAACTGACAAGTTTTCCAAAGTAAACCTTCTAAAGCAAAGGGAGGAGAAAGCCTGCTCTCACTTGTCAATGGGGATAGTTAAACCTTTGTTTCTTATGTCACTTTGTATTTGCCCTCCAATATCCTAACATGAGATACCACGTTCCCCCACCCCCAGGTATCTGTCCCCGCAAATTGTGATTGTGACACCCTGGCCAAACTGAGGCCACAGGGAACTTCGTTCAGTGGAACTTGTGCCAAAGGTACTGCAAGGAAAAGGAATAAGTAGGAGCCGTTGTTCACCCTCCAGCTCGCTTATAGTTTACCAATACCTGTGCCCTTATGGCGAGTTCTCTGTGGTCATTTGCAGTAGGGAATATAACCAGAGGCCTTGTTTGCAGATGGTTTCAGTTGCTATGCTGATCTCACCAGTCTTGGCAAGTGGAAGATACACTGTTCCACTCTGTCAGAAGGAACAGAAGATTGTGTAAAATATTTTGAATCTGTAAAATTGTGTTTTTCAATAAAATGTGTATGATGGAAAAGCTCCGACTTGTGAATGTGATTATTTGTGACGACTCCAAGCGTGACCAATGAAGATGTGGCTCTGCGTGTGCATCACATCAGGTACCGAGTGGGACTCTGGGCTCAGTAATCTGGGGCGTTGATGACAGGGGCGTGGGGTGGCAGGGTGAGGGTCTCCGGGCCGTAATTGAAGTTCTCCTTCTTAAGGTAAGAAGGATGGTAGGTAATCTGACATCTTTCTAGGTGAAGTGATCCTTCTGGCCACTTCATGAGGATGACAGATACTTGCCTGGATATTGAGGGGTGATGGGGATATCTCCCGTTCCTGCTCTGGGTGAGGATGTGAGGAGTGGCCCAGCATGGTTCTGAAGAACATGAGAAGTCCTGGGAACAAAAATCTGGAAGCACACAATAAGCTCCTGGTCCGTTTTGTATTAGAATGCAGTCCCTTGATTATTAGGATTTTCCCTATGTAACACTCATTACCAGAGTATGAATGGGCAGAATCCAAAAGGTAACTGAATGGCAGAATTGGTTTGTGCTTAAAAAGAAAAACTCTCCATACATTGCATAACATTTCTAATAGTAAATTTAGAACCCCTTTGTAGAGCAGCTTGCAGACAACATTTTATGGAATAGCCATTCGCTTGGCATAATGGTACGAATACACATTCGGAGAATGTTAAGATAACTCTCAATCGGCCTCATGAACCTAGGCAGAGAGGAGCATCCAGGATTTGGGCAGGTAGGCAAGTTGGGTGGGTCAAGGCCCACACCTGATCACGGGGCGGGGCGGGGGCGGGGGGAATGCCAGGTGGTGGGGCATGCCAAGCATGCAAAAGGAAGTAGAAAGATGGCCCCGATCCCCAGGTCATCTGCAGGCCTCGCTAAGCCAGGCGGTGAGGGCTCAGGCTAGAGCCCGGCTCAGGCAGGCAGGGTAGAGGCCTGGCCCGGGGCCCTTGGAGGGCTCCACTAGGGGCTGCCAATCACTTGGGGCCTCCTGAGCAGCTGCTGGGTCTCAAGATGTGTCTGCCAGCTAGATTCAAGCACTCCCGGAGGCGGCCAGGGAGGTGGTCCTTCCTCTCCTCCAGGTGGTCCAGACAGGCGTTGACCTGGTCCAACATGCAGTTGATGGCGGCATACACTGCCTGTCCGGCTATGTCGCCGTCCTGGTCTTCGGCACACATATCCACAGCCCTGTTCCACGTGGCAGCAGACAGGGCGGCCTCGTGCACACGCAGCACTCACGTGATGTTGGAGTGAGGCCGCGAGGGGTGCTCAGTCTGCCTTTTTCTGCTGACCCTCTGTTTTGATCTCTTCTGCACACTGACACCAAAATGGTAGATTAGAAAAGCAGGTTGGATCTTAATGGACTTTACCACGTCCAACCCATGTGTCCTTGCTATGGGCCACTTAACTTTTCTCTTTATCTTTTGCAGTTTATATCATCAACTCTCTTCTCCCATGAGGCCAGAATGTGCGTTCTTCCTGAGAAGGCCATATTCTTTCACATTCCTGCTCCTGTGCACTTGCTCCTCCTTAATCCTTTAAACTGCCTCCTCTCTTGCCCATGTTCGCGTCAACTCTCTTGCAACACACATTTCAGCCTGGTGCATCTTTTCTTCACAGACGGGCCTGATACGGTCAACCAAATCTTCAGCACATTTTTGCCAATTCCTCTTATCAGGGCACCACCCGCATTGTGCCTTCTGGTAAAACCAATGAGTGGACAAGGGAGTTTATGACCTTCTCATGGGAATATCGAATATCACGGGGCTCTCCTAATGAAAGGTACTATTTCAGTGTCCCCTTATGTGCTATAGAATCTTCATATGTGTTGCGCTCTATATTGAGCTATATGATACCAGGAGAAAATGAGCAACTAAGCTGATGAATTGGAAACTGGTGGTAAAAGTTTTAAGAACAAGACATATAGATGAAGACATGCGCAAGTTAATAAGTCAACAAAGACATTAGCATAGATGAAGGTAATAATTGCGGAACAAAACAACCGGCAAACTGGCCAATACGTTGTAAGATGTGGATTAGGCTACGTGAAGGTAAGTCGAAGAAAAATCAGAGAAAGTAGATCAGTGTCGGCAGAGCTAGCATGGGAAAGTCTCCGGAAAGGACGTTGTATTTGACGAGAGACACGCACGGTGATAAGGTAACAGTCCTAGTTGTCGTTTCATGAAAGCTTAGTGCGTGTTAGTCACTGGTCTAAATGCTTTCATGAACTCACTGAGGGTCATGGCAGCCTGAAGGCACAGTTCTTATTAGGATCCTCACTCTACTGATTAGGAAACTGAGGCACAAAACAATGAAGGATGTTCAGCTGGTAGGAGGAATAATTGTGATAGGAATGCCAAGAGCATACCTCAAGCCCATGGACTGTACACAGTAGGTAAGAAGATATGGTTTTCTTCAGACAGACCATGAATGTGGAATGAAGTATAACTGAGACAAGAATGAAAGGCAGGACTTTCCTGGTGGTCCAGTGGTTAAAACTCAGTGCTTTCGCTGCTGTGGGCCCAGCATCGGTCCCTGGTCAGAAAACTAAGAACCCATAAACTGTGCGAGACAAGAGAAAAATAAAATAAAAAGAATGAATGGTGACCACAGATCGAGGAGACACTGGTGATCGGAAAGATAGGACCTGTGTGGTAGTGGTCATTGTGTGCCAGGGATTGAAAGGGTCCAGCGTGTATCCATCTGCTGACGCCAGTCAGAGGGACAAGCCTAGTAACACATGGGCAAGACTCGGCAGATCCTGGGGCAGGATTCACATCGACGGCCCCAGTCTTGCTTGTCTTCCCTCCCCACGTGGATTAATCATCCTTTACTGGTTCCTGGACAAGGCCTGCAACAGCTCTCCTGCCCTCTGGATCTTTGTCAGAGTCTCACCTAACAAGCCCAGGTCTAGAAGAGCTCACCTGTAGGCTTTCTCGGGGCTTGCAAAGGAGCAGCTAACCTACTGGAAAAGAAACCCCTCTGGGCCAATGTCTGGCTGTTTGTTTCTGGTATCTTAGTTTCCTCACTCATAGTTTGGAACTAATTTTCATGTATTTGATTTTGCTGTTTCTTCTGAGTTCTAGTTGAGGACTATGAAGCCAAGTGTAACAGCTGCAGCAGGCTGCGATATTCCAGGTTTATTAGTCAGAGGTATTCAAGGAAACAGAACCAATAAGAGACATTTTACATCTATATCTATCTATCTATCTATCTATATCTATATCTATCTGTCTATTTATCTATATGTTGGCTGTTGGTTTAGTCACTAACTCGTGTCTGACTCTTGTGACCCCACAGACTGTAGCCCGCCAGGCTCCTCTGCCTATGGGATTCTCCAGGCAAGGATACTGGAGTGGGTTGCCATTTCCTTCTCCAGGGGATCTTCCTGACCCAGGAATCAGACCTGGGTCTCCTGCATTGCAGGCAGATTCTTTACCAACTGAGCTAAAAGGGAAGCCTATATATATACATAGATACATACATATATACATATATGTATATATCTTGAGGTTTATCTTGCGTTTAGTTCCCTATTTCTGGAGGCTGAGAAATTCCACAATCTCCTGCCTACAAGGTATAAAGCCAGGAAAGCCAGTGGTATAATTCAGTCCAAGTCTGAAGGCCTGTGAACCAGGGGGCTGGTGGTGTGAATCCTAGTTGAAGAGAAGGAGAAAACTAGGAGAAATGTTCTATCTCAAGCAGCGAGATAGGGAAAAAGGGAAGAATTCTTCCTTTCTCTGCTTTGGTTCCATTTGGGCCCTCAACGGATTGGATGATGCCTACCCACATCGGGGAAGCCCTTCTATTTTGCTAAGTCACCGATTCAAATACTCATCTCATCCAGAAACACCCTCACAGATACAACCAGAAATAATGTTTAATTCGGACGCTCCATGACCAGTCAAGTTGGCACCTAAAATTAGCCGTCACAGTGGGCAGGGCAGCATCATGGACTGCTGCATAACACGGCACACCACGAAGCCTCAAGTGAGCTTTCCCATGGGAGGGACAGTGCTAGCATTAGATCATCTTTCCTAGGAGCAGTGTGCACTGTGACCATGCAGTCCAGCTAAGGGACCCCGTGGCTATGTGGTCCACACACCATGTAGAGGGTAGATGAGTTAAACACTCGAGGTAGCCAGGCCTAGGGGAACTGTGCCCTCTTGTTTGTACAATTCACAAGTTGCGAGCAGGTGCAGAAACCTCGCAGCAAGGGGCCTCCTGGAAGGAAGTGGGCTTCCAGTCTCACCTTGGATAACTGTGAAGCTTAGGGACATTTGCAGCAGAGATATGAACTCCTCATATCTTTCTTCCTCTAGCAATAGGAGGAATAACTCTTGTGGTTGGGGTGGGAACATGAATTCAGGAAAAGAGTTAGGAAGTGATCTATGCCTGGGCCTTGTAGGAAGGACAAGATTTTCACAGATAGAAAAGCAGGAAAGGATATGAACTTCCTGAAAAGGGTCGTGCCAATCCTAGCAAGCTTCTAAGAGTTAGCCTGTTGTCAGTGTTCCCTGGTCTTCCCCAAATGTCTGCAACCTGAACTCACTTGCAAAATATCCAGGTGCAAACCTTGGGTCCCTCACACCATGCACAGCCCAGTACTATCTGACCCCAGAGGTCAGAGACAAGTCCTCTGCATCTCTGCTCTGATACATCTCCATGTCCGTATCTAATATGAAGAACTCACATTTTGCCTGGAAGGAGTAAAACTTGGAAGGCTTCCTGGAGGGGGAGGTAATTGATCTAGGCCCGGGTAAATTGAATGTGCATGCTTTCCAAAGTCTAAGATGACAAGAAACAAAGCACAAGGTATGTGCAAAGGCCTAAGAAGTCGAGCTAGGCCTTGAGGGATGGACACGGCTATAGAAAGACGCAGGAATACGACCAGAGATTTCCTGACGTCAGCTGGGCCTTGGGAAATGGCCAGTTTCCGCCAGTAGACCTGCCTGAGAGGAATGGCCGTTCTCCCCGTCAATCATCGCAGGCCCACCAATGACGATGTTGGGAGGCGGGGCGTGAGAGCTGGAGGAAGCCCTAGCGCGTGCCTAAGCTCGTGCCTAAGCTCGTGCCTGTCTGCATTGTGCTTCCGTAGACCGTTTTCCTCGGTTAGGATTTAACGTGGCGGCTCCTTTCCGGAGATCGTAAAGGTGTAAGTTTTACTAACCTTACTCGTATTTGGCTGTCTGCGGTGTGAGTTGGAGAGTCGGGTAGATGGCGTGTCCTGATGGACACTTTGACAGACGTGTCTGCGGGCTCCTGGGTGGATGGCGGAGAAGACCTCTCAGGCACTTCCGGGGGGGGTTGGTGTGGGGCATTATTGTAACGGCATGCTGAAACTTGAGGAAGATTTTCTTTGTTTAAATGTGGGTCTCGAAGCTTCCATCCCAGTTATGGTCTTAATGCTTTGTAGTGTTTGCGGCTCAAAGTGAGGGAAGGGCGGGTGCGCTCGGCTGGGTGGGTGGGGCGCCGGACAGTCTGCCTGGTTGACTGGCGGCCGCCATGGAGCTGATTCTGCTTTCTGTTGTAGGGCGTTTGGGGTGGATATATCGCTGCCGGGATTGGTCCAAATGTTGATCTTGGCCGTTTTGTGACCTCTCTTAACCATTGAGGGTATTTCTGTTATTTTCCACGTGAAACGAGACAGTAAGGCTCTGAGGGATCGCGTGCGGTGTTAGGACAGCTGACGGCCCTTGGCTGCCTTGGTGTTTTGTGGATAAGGAAAGGGAAGTTTGCCCCAGCCAGTCATGTTACGAGCTTCCAAGTTACCTAATTTTCCTGCAACTGTGTTCGGCTGTCCATCTGTAAGCAAGTCTCCTTGTAGATCTGTATAATCACTGTTTCCTTCAGGACCTGTGATGGACAAATCTAGTACTGGCCAGCCTATGGGCCTGTAATGAGAAGAGAGTGGACCCGGAATTAGCTGTCCAGACCTGCCAGATGAGTAAGTGCTACCTTATGCTGTGTGGGGCCACAGATGCTGGGAGGAGGGTAGCATCCATCCCATCAGCTGTACCATTATTTAACATGGTGTTGAAATGTCTTCCTGAGTCTCTAAGACAGGAACTTCCAACAATGTCAGGATCACTCCTGAGCGCTGCTCAGACACTAGGTTTATAATCGATGCCTTTAACTAGTCAGTGGCATCTTTTCCAGTTCACCGTGAGTGCCCTTCTTACAGACAGACTGAATTTATTAGAATGTCACATTTCCAGAAAGCCTGATCTTGCCATCCTCACATCAGAGCTCTGATCTGTCTTTTTATCCTTTTGGAAAACACTTGTAATACCAGGCAGAAGCAGGCTGGACTGGATGGGATTGTGAAAAACAAACTTCAGGAATCCAGAGGCTGTGGGAGTGCTGTTTTCTTTCAGGTAGGGGAACATGGATTTGAATGTAATATAAAGCCAGCTCTGTTTAGGAAAGGGGAGAAAGATGAGGCCTGTACACCAAGTGAGCGGCAGAGAATGATAGTCTGCCAGTCTATCCCCTCTGTAAGCGGGTGGGCCTTTACTTTGCAGGGGTTCTGGAGGTGTAGGCTAACAATTCAAGTAATATGCAGGTCAATACTTGACTAAATATTTACCCTTCCACAGTTTGTCGGGCTTTTCTTTTTTTCTTTTTTTTTTTTTGCTTTGCAGATGTTGCTGAGACAATACATCGTGTTTCATTCAAAATAAATTTTAGTGTCTGAGTCTGACCCTTTCTTACTGTCATCTTTGAGCCTCAGTTTCCACATTTGCAAAATGGGAATGACACCTTGCTCTCGGGGATATCTCTTGTGTGGTTTTTGTAAAGTGCTCAGCACGCAGGAGGTACGGAGGGAATTAGTACACCGTTTCCAGAAAGAGGGAAGGGAACATTGTGGCTTCATTTAGCTCGTCTCCCTACCTGTCCAGACCCCCATTTCAACCAAACGTTTGTTTCCTTTCACAGGGCCAGCAGATTTCCTCAGATATTACTGGGCTGCTCTTTGGAAACCAGCCTCATTAATCCTGCTATGATGCCAAGAGGTAGCCCAGCAGCTCACACCTTGCCTTGCCCTGAGCCACTTTCTGTTCTGGCCATCTCTGACGCCTTATGCTGAAGCTGATGTGGCTCAGCACCAAGTTCAGGCACCAAGAAGGTGCTTGTTAACTGGCAGTGTGGGAAAGGTCTCCTCTCTTTCGTTGTCTGTATAACGTTACTTCTTTCCTGGGCAGGGGTTAAGTTGTTGAAAATGTGCGGAAGAGTTTTCACAGTTGGGGTGGGGGAAACGCGCCAAATAGAAATATGAACTCTTCTACGGTGCATTCAGAGACACTTCTAACCTCCAGTTTCATAGAAACCTCGGGCTCCTCTGTTGCTTTATTAGCACGGGTTTTATCCGGAAGGAGGCATCACAGAACCTGAATTTCATTCACCGAAGGTTAAAAGGAAATCCACATTTCTTTGTGATTGGAAACTAAAGTGTGTAGTCTTTAGAGGGCATGTTTAAGGGCTCTTTGGTTATCCCTGTAATTGGTGAAATTACCTTAAAGCTGTGAAAGAGGGGGGTGGTGATAGTTTCCTACTCAGTGAAAACCTGAAGCCTGAGATACTTAGAGAAACCTGTCCTAGGCGCATGTGCCTTCACCAAGTGACATGACGATGATCAAAACTGGCTTATTTCCTAGTCAAAACAGTTGTGAAACTTGAGGATAACCGTGAGGCCTTCTTCCCCTTCCATACACACTTGTTCCCACTGCCCATCAAAGTGAACCTGGCTGACTTCGTTGGAGGCAGGGTCAAGAACACCTAAATGGATGGTTTAATAGGTAAATCTGCTGTGTATTGGCACTTAAAAATAAGTCACAAGGTTGAGGATTCCAAAAGGTGACTCTCCAACTGGTGACAGTCTCACAGATCAGGGCTCTCATGGAAAGAGAAGGTAATCCTCTTCTGAATTTGAGGTGGAATCTGGCTTGCTGGTTCCTTCCCAGGAATTCATTCCTAGGCCAGCCATGTCACTTAGGCTCATGAGACAGCACCTCAGTGAATGTCTACTCACTCGTGGGAATGTTAATGTTCTATAAATTCTTGGTGGGAGGTATTCCTTTGGATACATACCACAAGTGGGATTGCTGGACTAGATGGTAGTTCTGTTTTTAATTTTTGAGGGACGTTCATACTGTTTTCCATAGTAGCTGTACCAATTTAATCTTGAACTAAGTGAGTTTCGTGAGCAGTGGTTAGGCCACTCTTGATTGTCGGTTCTTTTCAGGAGAAGTACTGTAGAGATTAGAGGCTCAGAGGGGAACGCACTTCCTGATCAGGAAAGGTGGAGTGACTGACTACATAAGGACCTTGGTTGGGGTGCCTAAAGCCTAGAGGTGGGGAAGGGGCTGGGAAGAGTGACCCTCTATGGAGCTGCTCTCAGAGCACAAGGAGAAAGCTGGACAGGAGGACATAGGCCCTCAGTGTGAAAGGTGCATCGGGCTTTCTGTGGTCCAAGATGTCTGCTGCCTATTTCTCAAGCCCTGGTACTGCCTGGGATCACTGCAGCACGGGGACTGAAGGTAATAGTGCACATCGCTGAGTGTGACATGAGAGTGGATTACTTCCTGGCCAAGGGGAGACTTTGATGATGAAGGCTTTACCCTATGCTACAGCCTTCCTCAGAATTTTGGACTTCGCTGTTAGAGATGTTCTTGTGTTCCTGCTTCCGTCTGTGCACTGCCTTAGGCTGTCGAAGCGGCTCAGGAAAGGTGACCTTTCCCCTCCTATACTGTGGCCTAGGGCAGTAATCTGGGGCGTCTCCTGGGAGGCGCCCACTGATGTTGACTGCACTTGTTTGCGTAGACCGCTCAACTCTTCTGTTGGGACTACCTGTGGCCATGAAGAGGCACGTGAAAGTGAGCTGCTGTTGCTGCTGTGTTCTCCTGATATGGCAGCCAGACACTTCTTCCTTCAACACCCACACAGCTCAGGTGCCTTGCTAAAGTCCTAAGGAAGGCGCATGTTGGCAATGGCAGCATGTGGGGCATGGGAAATGTTGAGTCTGGGGCAGAAGTTGGCCGTAGCCCGATGTCAGAATTCTGTGCCATTGTGCAGAGCGAGGCACATTGGGATTCCCGAGGAGTCCCAAGTCTGTAGGAATGTGGTTGGAACTTTCCACGTTCGCTTTCTGCACTCTCCCACTGAGCACGCTCTGCACGTTGGTTGGAAGAAAGAGGTCCGATGGGTCTTGTCAATGAACTGTGCGTGAATCGGGGCCATTTGCTTCTTCCGGGGCATATGCCGATGAGCCTGGATGTCCAGGAACCTCCCGAGTCAGGTGCCCCAGCTGGAGGATGAAGCCCTTGTATTCCTCTTGCTGGAGAGGGCTACACCGGAGGCTGTACTGTCTCTCCCCACTGTGTATCTGCTGGAAAGCCTTTCTAGCAGAAAGGCTGGCTACTGGTGGCTCCTCTTCCATTTGGGTCTTCCTGGTGGTGGTGGGGTGACATTACCTCAAGGGGACCTTCCCTGCATCTCGAGGAAGAAGGTGGTGTTGGTAAACAGTGGAGAGACAGTTCTGCATTGTTTGTGGTGGTGTGCTACTGGAGTGGGGGAGGGAAAGGGAGCTCAATTTGGGAGGAAAAGGTCCCATGGTGTCCCCGTTTCAGGCTTTTGCTTTCTCTTGATGAGGGAAATGTGGGCCCAGCAGGGCTGTGAGCAGGAGGCTCTGAGAGTATACGGAAAGACTGACAGTGGCGAGGACAAGGGTTTTGGTGTGAAAATTGTGGTGGACATTGTGGGTTCAGGGCTCTTTCTCCTGTCTCCTGGCCCTGTTCCCTCACACTACCATTGGGTGGCCATAACTGTGGTATAGAAGATAGTAAAGCACACGGATATGTGTGAAGTGAGTGGATGTGGGCCTCTATTCAAGATGAGGCATTAATATTCGGATCAAGTCTTCACATTTCATCTTCCCAGTGAATTGTGGGCCTCTCTCCCAGGAGATCATTTTGCCACCGCTGCTCTTTCTGTGCACCATTTAATGTTGTTTATAATGTTTTATACCGTTGCACAATAACATAACCCGAGGAGTTCTGAGAAGGAACACCTCTTGCTTCTGAGGATGCTGTAATCCTCCTGAGATGCTGCCTGCCCTCACCTTTTCATGATCTTCTCCTGCAGCTCTATTGACTCTGGTGCGTTGCTTTGATAGTCATTTCTTTCTCTGATTGTCCAGAAGGTCTAGCAGTTTCTGGTTTCAACTGCTTAAGTTGTTCCCTCTTTACCTAGTTCTCCCCCTTCGCAAGGATTTTTGCTTCCAGGTCCTTAAAGAAGCGTTCCTGGGTTGTCAAATTGGCAAGAGGCTTATTGAGCTTTCTAAAACGATTTCCACATATTGCAAAGAGACAGAGAAAGAACTGACAAGTTTTCCAAAGTAAACCTTCTAAAGCAAAGGGAGGGAGAAAGCCTGCTCTCACTTGTCAATGGGGATAGTTAAACCTTTGTTTCTTATGTCACTTTGTATTTGCCCTCCAATATCCTAACATGAGATACCACGTTCCCCCACCCCCAGGTATCTGTCCCCCGCAAATTGTGATTGTGACACCCTGGCCAAACTGAGGCCACAGGGAACTTCGTTCAGTGGAACTTGTGCCAAAGGTACTGCAAGGAAAAGGAATAAGTAGGAGCCGTTGTTCACCCTCCAGCTCGCTTATAGTTTACCAATACCTGTGCCCTTATGGCGAGTTCTCTGTGGTCATTTGCAGTAGGGAATATAACCAGAGGCCTTGTTTGCAGATGGTTTCAGTTGCTATGCTGATCTCACCAGTCTTGGCAAGTGGAAGATACACTGTTCCACTCTGTCAGAAGGAACAGAAGATTGTGTAAAATATTTTGAATCTGTAAAATTGTGTTTTTCAATAAAATGTGTATGATGGAAAAGCTCCGACTTGTGAATGTGATTATTTGTGACGACTCCAAGCGTGACCAATGAAGATGTGGCTCTGCGTGTGCATCACATCAGGTACCGAGTGGGACTCTGGGCTCAGTAATCTGGGGCGTTGATGACAGGGGCGTGGGGTGGCAGGGTGAGGGTCTCCGGGCCGTAATTGAAGTTCTCCCCTTCTTAAGGTAAGAAGGATGGTAGGTAATCTGACATCTTTCTAGGTGAAGTGATCCTTCTGGCCACTTCATGAGGATGACAGATACTTGCCTGGATATTGAGGGGGTGATGGGGATATCTCCCGTTCCTGCTCTGGGTGAGGATGTGAGGAGTGGCCCAGCATGGTTCTGAAGAACATGAGAAGTCCTGGGAACAAAAATCTGGAAGCACACAATAAGCTCCTGGTCCGTTTTGTATTAGAATGCAGTCCCTTGATTATTAGGGATTTTTCCCTATGTAACACTCATTACCAGAGTATGAATGGGCAGAATCCAAAAGGTAACTGAATGGCAGAATTGGTTTGTGCTTAAAAAGAAAAACTCTCCATACATTGCATAACATTTCTAATAGTAAATTTAGAACCCCTTTGTAGAGCAGCTTGCAGACAACATTTTATGGAATAGCCATTCGCTTGGCATAATGGTGCACGAATACACATTCGGAGAATGTTAAGATAACTCTCAATCGGCCTCATGAACCTAGGCAGAGAGGGGAGCATCCAGGATTTGGGCAGGTAGGCAAGTTGGGTGGGTCAAGGCCCACACCTGATCACGGGGCGGGGCGGGGCGGGGGGGGAATGCCAGGTGGTGGGGCATGCCAAGCATGCAAAAGGAAGTAGCAGAAAGATGGCCTAAGCTGGCCGATCCCCCAGGTCATCTGCAGGCCTCGCTAAGCCAGGCGGTGAGGGCTCAGGCTAGAGCCCGGCTCAGGCAGGCAGGGTAGAGGCCTGGCCCGGGGCCCTTGGAGGGCTCCACTAGGGGCTGCCAATCACTTGGGGCCTCCTGAGCAGCTGCTGGGTCTCAAGATGTGTCTGCCAGCTAGATTCAAGCACTCCCGGAGGCGGCCAGGGAGGTGGTCCTTCCTCTCCTCCAGGTGGTCCAGACAGGCGTTGACCTGGTCCAACATGCAGTTGATGGCGGCATACACTGCCTGTCCGGCTATGTCGCCGTCCTGGTCTTCGGCACACATATCCACAGCCCTGTTCCACGTGGCAGCAGACAGGGCGGCCTCGTGCACACGCAGCACTCACGTGATGTTGGAGTGAGGCCGCGAGGGTGCTCAGTCTGCCTTTTCTGCTGACCCTCTGTTTTGATCTCTTCTGCACACTGACACCAAAATGGTAGATTAGAAAAGCAGGTTGGATCTTAATGGACTTTACCACGTCCAACCCATGTGTCCTTGCTATGGGCCACTTAACTTTTTCTCTTTATCTTTTGCAGTTTATATCATCAACTCTCTTCTCCCATGAGGCCAGAATGTGCGTTCTTCCTGAGAAGGCCATATTCTTTCACATTCCTGCTCCTGTGCACTTGCTCCTCCTTAATCCTTTAAACTGCCTCCTCTCTTGCCCATGTTCCGCGTCAACTCTCTTGCAACACACATTTCAGCCTGGTGCATCTTTTCTTCACAGACGGGCCTGATACGGTCAACCAAATCTTCAGCACATTTTTGCCAATTCCTCTTATCAGGGCACCACCCGCATTGTGCCTTCTGGTAAAACCAATGAGTGGACAAGGGAGTTTATGACCTTCTCATGGGGAATATCGAATATCACGGGGCTCTCCTAATGAAAGGTACTATTTCAGTGTCCCCTTATGTGCTATAGAATCTTCATATGTGTTGCGCTCTATATTGAGCTATATGATACCAGGAGAAAATGAGCAACTAAGCTGATGAATTGGAAACTGGTGGTAAAAGTTTTAAGAACAAGACATATAGATGAAGACATGCGCAAGTTAATAAGTCAACAAAGACATTAGCATAGATGAAGGTAATAATTGCGGAACAAAACAACCGGCAAACTGGCCAATACGTTGTAAGATGTGGATTAGGCTACGTGAAGGTAAGTCGAAGAAAAATCAGAGAAAGTAGATCAGTGTCGGCAGAGCTAGCATGGGAAAGTCTCCGGAAAGGACGTTGTATTTGACGAGAGACACGCACGGTGATAAGGTAACAGTCCTAGTTGTCGTTTCATGAAAGCTTAGTGCGTGTTAGTCACTGGTCTAAATGCTTTTCATGAACTCACTGAGGGTCATGGCAGCCTGAAGGCACAGTTCTTATTAGGATCCTCACTCTACTGATTAGGAAACTGAGGCACAAAACAATGAAGGATGTTCAGCTGGTAGGAGGAATAATTGTGATAGGAATGCCAAGAGCATACCTCAAGCCCATGGACTGTACACAGTAGGTAAGAAGATATGGTTTTCTTCAGACAGACCATGAATGTGGAATGAAGTATAACTGAGACAAGAATGAAAGGCAGGACTTTCCTGGTGGTCCAGTGGTTAAAACTCAGTGCTTTCGCTGCTGTGGGCCCAGCATCGGTCCCTGGTCAGAAAACTAAGAACCCATAAACTGTGCGAGACAAGAGAAAAATAAAATAAAAAGAATGAATGGTGACCACAGATCGAGGAGACACTGGTGATCGGAAAGATAGGACCTGTGTGGTAGTGGTCATTGTGTGCCAGGGATTGAAAGGGTCCAGCGTGTATCCATCTGCTGACGCCAGTCAGAGGGACAAGCCTAGTAACACATGGGCAAGACTCGGCAGATCCTGGGGCAGGATTCACATCGACGGCCCCAGTCTTGCTTGTCTTCCCTCCCACGTGGATTAATCATCCTTTACTGGTTCCTGGACAAGGCCTGCAACAGCTCTCCTGCCCTCTGGATCTTTGTCAGAGTCTCACCTAACAAGCCCAGTTCTAGAAGAGCTCACCTGTAGGCTTTCTCGGGGCTTGCAAAGGAGCAGCTAACCTACTGGAAAAGAAACCCTCTGGGCCAATGTCTGGCTGTTTGTTTCTGGTATCTTAGTTTCCTCACTCATAGTTTGGAACTAATTTTCATGTATTTGATTTTGCTGTTTCTTCTGAGTTCTAGTTGAGGACTATGAAGCCAAGTGTAACAGCTGCAGCAGGCTGCGATATTCCAGGTTTATTAGTCAGAGGTATTCAAGGAAACAGAACCAATAAGAGACATTTTACATCTATCTATCTATCTATCTATATCTATATCTATCTGTCTATTTATCTATATGTTGGCTGTTGGTTTAGTCACTAACTCGTGTCTGACTCTTGTGACCCCACAGACTGTAGCCCGCCAGGCTCCTCTGCCTATGGGATTCTCCAGGCAAGGATACTGGAGTGGGTTGCCATTTCCTTCTCCAGGGGATCTTCCTGACCCAGGAATCAGACCTGGGTCTCCTGCATTGCAGGCAGATTCTTTACCAACTGAGCTAAAAGGGAAGCCTATATATATACATAGATACATACATATATACATATATGTATATATCTTGAGGTTTATCTTGCGTTTAGTTCCCTATTTCTGGAGGCTGAGAAATTCCACAATCTCCTGCCTACAAGGTATAAAGCCAGGAAAGCCAGTGGTATAATTCAGTCCAAGTCTGAAGGCCTGTGAACCAGGGGGGCTGGTGGTGTGAATCCTAGTTGAAGAGAAGGAGAAAACTAGGAGAAATGTTCTATCTCAAGCAGCGAGATAGGGAAAAAAGGGAAGAATTCTTCCTTTCTCTGCTTTGGTTCCATTTGGGCCCTCAACGGATTGGATGATGCCTACCCACATCGGGGAAGCCCTTCTATTTTGCTAAGTCACCGATTCAAATACTCATCTCATCCAGAAACACCCTCACAGATACAACCAGAAATAATGTTTAATTCGGACGCTCCATGACCAGTCAAGTTGGCACCTAAAATTAGCCGTCACAGTGGGCAGGGCAGCATCATGGACTGCTGCATAACACGGCACACCACGAAGCCTCAAGTGAGCTTTCCCATGGGAGGGACAGTGCTAGCATTAGATCATCTTTCCTAGGAGCAGTGTGCACTGTGACCATGCAGTCCAGCTAAGGGACCCCGTGGCTATGTGGTCCACACACCATGTAGAGGGTAGATGAGTTAAACACTCGAGGTAGCCAGGCCTAGGGAACTGTGCCCTCTTGTTTGTACAATTCACAAGTTGCGAGCAGGTGCAGAAACCTCGCAGCAAGGGGCCTCCTGGAAGGAAGTGGGCTTCCAGTCTCACCTTGGATAACTGTGAAGCTTAGGGACATTTGCAGCAGAGATATGAACTCCTCATATCTTTCTTCCTCTAGCAATAGGAGGAATAACTCTTGTGGTTGGGGTGGGAACATGAATTCAGGAAAAGAGTTAGGAAGTGATCTATGCCTGGGCCTTGTAGGAAGGACAAGATTTTCACAGATAGAAAAGCAGGAAAGGATATGAACTTCCTGAAAAGGGTCGTGCCAATCCTAGCAAGCTTCTAAGAGTTAGCCTGTTGTCAGTGTTCCCTGGTCTTCCCCAAATGTCTGCAACCTGAACTCACTTGCAAAATATCCAGGTGCAAACCTTGGGTCCCTCACACCATGCACAGCCCAGTACTATCTGACCCCAGAGGTCAGAGACAAGTCCTCTGCATCTCTGCTCTGATACATCTCCATGTCCGTATCTAATATGAAGAACTCACATTTTGCCTGGAAGGAGTAAAACTTGGAAGGCTTCCTGGAGGGGGAGGTAATTGATCTAGGCCCGGGTAAATTGAATGTGCATGCTTTCCAAAGTCTAAGATGACAAGAAACAAAGCACAAGGTATGTGCAAAGGCCTAAGAAGTCGAGCTAGGCCTTGAGGGATGGACACGGCTATAGAAAGACGCAGGAATACGACCAGAGATTTCCTGACGTCAGCTGGGCCTTGGGAAATGGCCAGTTTCCCGCCAGTAGACCTGCCTGAGAGGAATGGCCGTTCTCCCGTCAATCATCGCAGGCCCACCAATGACGATGTTGGGAGGCGGGGGCGTGAGAGCTGGAGGAAGCCCTAGCGCGTGCCTAAGCTCGTGCCTAAGCTCGTGCCTGTCTGCATTGTGCTTCCGTAGACCGTTTTCCTCGGTTAGGATTTAACGTGGCGGCTCCTTTCCGGAGATCGTAAAGGTGTAAGTTTTACTAACCTTACTCGTATTTGGCTGTCTGCGGTGTGAGTTGGAGAGTCGGGTAGATGGCGTGTCCTGATGGACACTTTGACAGACGTGTCTGCGGGCTCCTGGGTGGATGGCGGAGAAGACCTCTCAGGCACTTCCGGGGGGGTTGGTGTGGGGCATTATTGTAACGGCATGCTGAAACTTGAGGAAGATTTTCTTTGTTTAAATGTGGGTCTCGAAGCTTCCATCCCAGTTATGGTCTTAATGCTTTGTAGTGTTTGCGGCTCAAAGTGAGGGAAGGGCGGGTGCGCTCGGCTGGGTGGGTGGGGGCGCCGGACAGTCTGCCTGGTTGACTGGCGGCCGCCATGGAGCTGATTCTGCTTTCTGTTGTAGGGCGTTTGGGGTGGATATATCGCTGCCGGGATTGGTCCAAATGTTGATCTTGGCCGTTTTGTGACCTCTCTTAACCATTGAGGGTATTTCTGTTATTTTCCACGTGAAACGAGACAGTAAGGCTCTGAGGGATCGCGTGCGGTGTTAGGACAGCTGACGGCCCTTGGCTGCCTTGGTGTTTTGTGGATAAGGGAAAGGGAAGTTTGCCCCAGCCAGTCATGTTACGAGCTTCCAAGTTACCTAATTTTCCTGCAACTGTGTTCGGCTGTCCATCTGTAAGCAAGTCTCCTTGTAGATCTGTATAATCACTGTTTCCTTCAGGACCTGTGATGGACAAATCTAGTACTGGCCAGCCTATGGGCCTGTAATGAGAAGAGAGTGGACCCGGAATTAGCTGTCCAGACCTGCCAGATGAGTAAGTGCTACCTTATGCTGTGTGGGGCCACAGATGCTGGGAGGAGGGTAGCATCCATCCCATCAGCTGTACCATTATTTAACATGGTGTTGAAATGTCTTCCTGAGTCTCTAAGACAGGAACTTCCAACAATGTCAGGATCACTCCTGAGCGCTGCTCAGACACTAGGTTTATAATCGATGCCTTTAACTAGTCAGTGGCATCTTTTCCAGTTCACCGTGAGTGCCCTTCTTACAGACAGACTGAATTTATTAGAATGTCACATTTCCAGAAAGCCTGATCTTGCCATCCTCACATCAGAGCTCTGATCTGTCTTTTTATCCTTTTGGAAAACACTTGTAATACCAGGCAGAAGCAGGCTGGACTGGATGGGATTGTGAAAAACAAACTTCAGGAATCCAGAGGCTGTGGGAGTGCTGTTTTCTTTCAGGTAGGGGAACATGGATTTGAATGTAATATAAAGCCAGCTCTGTTTAGGAAAGGGGAGAAAGATGAGGCCTGTACACCAAGTGAGCGGCAGAGAATGATAGTCTGCCAGTCTATCCCCTCTGTAAGCGGGTGGGCCTTTACTTTGCAGGGGTTCTGGAGGTGTAGGCTAACAATTCAAGTAATATGCAGGTCAATACTTGACTAAATATTTACCCTTCCACAGTTTGTCGGGCTTTTCTTTTTTCTTTTTTTTTTTTTTGCTTTGCAGATGTTGCTGAGACAATACATCGTGTTTCATTCAAAATAAATTTTAGTGTCTGAGTCTGACCCTTTCTTACTGTCATCTTTGAGCCTCAGTTTCCACATTTGCAAAATGGGAATGACACCTTGCTCTCGGGGATATCTCTTGTGTGGTTTTTGTAAAGTGCTCAGCACGCAGGAGGTACGGAGGGAATTAGTACACCGTTTCCAGAAAGTGGGAAGGGAACATTGTGGCTTCATTTAGCTCGTCTCCCTACCTGTCCAGACCCCCATTTCAACCAAACGTTTGTTTCCTTTCACAGGGCCAGCAGATTTCCTCAGATATTACTGGGCTGCTCTTTGGAAACCAGCCTCATTAATCCTGCTATGATGCCAAGAGGTAGCCCAGCAGCTCACACCTTGCCTTGCCCTGAGCCACTTTCTGTTCTGGCCATCTCTGACGCCTTATGCTGAAGCTGATGTGGCTCAGCACCAAGTTCAGGCACCAAGAAGGTGCTTGTTAACTGGCAGTGTGGGAAAGGTCTCCTCTCTTTCATTGTCTGTATAACGTTACTTCTTTCCTGGGCAGGGGTTAAGTTGTTGAAAATGTGCGGAAGAGTTTTCACAGTTGGGGTGGGGGAAACGCGCCAAATAGAAATATGAACTCTTCTACGGTGCATTCAGAGACACTTCTAACCTCCAGTTTCATAGAAACCTCGGGCTCCTCTGTTGCTTTATTAGCACGGGTTTTATCCGGAAGGAGGCATCACAGAACCTGAATTTCATTCACCGAAGGTTAAAAGGAAATCCACATTTCTTTGTGATTGGAAACTAAAGTGTGTAGTCTTTAGAGGGCATGTTTAAGGGCTCTTTGGTTATCCCTGTAATTGGTGAAATTACTTTAAAGCTGTGAAAGAGGGGGGTGGTGATAGTTTCCTACTCAGTGAAAACCTGAAGCCTGAGATACTTAGAGAAACCTGTCCTAGGCGCATGTGCCTTCACCAAGTGACATGACGATGATCAAAACTGGCTTATTTCCTAGTCAAAACAGTTGTGAAACTTGAGGATAACCGTGAGGCCTTCTTCCCCTTCCATACACACTTGTTCCCACTGCCCATCAAAGTGAACCTGGCTGACTTCGTTGGAGGCAGGGGTCAAGAACACCTAAATGGATGGTTTAATAGGTAAATCTGCTGTGTATTGGCACTTAAAAATAAGTCACAAGGTTGAGGATTCCAAAAAGGTGACTCTCCAACTGGTGACAGTCTCACAGATCAGGGCTCTCATGGAAAGAGAAGGTAATCCTCTTCTGAATTTGAGGTGGAATCTGGCTTGCTGGTTCCTTCCCAGGAATTCATTCCTAGGCCAGCCATGTCACTTAGGCTCATGAGACAGCACCTCAGTGAATGTCTACTCACTCGTGGGAATGTTAATGTTCTATAAATTCTTGGTGGGAGGTATTCCTTTGGATACATACCACAAGTGGGATTGCTGGACTAGATGGTAGTTCTGTTTTTAATTTTTGAGGGACGTTCATACTGTTTTCCATAGTAGCTGTACCAATTTAATCTTGAACTAAGTGAGTTTCGTGAGCAGTGGTTAGGCCACTCTTGATTGTCGGTTCTTTTCAGGAGAAGTACTGTAGAGATTAGAGGCTCAGAGGGGAACGCACTTCCCTGATCAGGAAAGGTGGAGTGACTGACTACATAAGGACCTTGGTTGGGGTGCCTAAAGCCTAGAGGTGGGGAAGGGGCTGGGAAGAGTGACCCTCTATGGAGCTGCTCTCAGAGCACAAGGAGAAAGCTGGACAGGAGGACATAGGCCCTCAGTGTGAAAGGTGCATCGGGCTTTCTGTGGTCCAAGATGTCTGCTGCCTATTTCTCAAGCCCTGGTACTGCCTGGGATCACTGCAGCACGGGGACTGAAGGTAATAGTGCACATCGCTGAGTGTGACATGAGAGTGGATTACTTCCTGGCCAAGGGGAGACTTTGATGATGAAGGCTTTACCCTATGCTACAGCCTTCCTCAGAATTTTGGACTTCGCTGTTAGAGATGTTCTTGTGTTCCTGCTTCCGTCTGTGCACTGCCTTAGGCTGTCGAAAGCGGCTCAGGAAAGGTGACCTTTCCCCTCCTATACTGTGGCCTAGGGCAGTAATCTGGGGGCGTCTCCTGGGAGGCGCCCACTGATGTTGACTGCACTTGTTTGCGTAGACCGCTCAACTCTTCTGTTGGGACTACCTGTGGCCATGAAGAGGCACGTGAAAGTGAGCTGCTGTTGCTGCTGTGTTCTCCTGATATGGCAGCCAGACACTTCTTCCTTCAACACCCACACAGCTCAGGTGCCTTGCTAAAGTCCTAAGGAAGGCGCATGTTGGCAATGGCAGCATGTGGGGCATGGGAAATGTTGAGTCTGGGGCAGAAGTTGGCCGTAGCCCGATGTCAGAATTCTGTGCCATTGTGCAGAGCGAGGGCACATTGGGATTCCCGAGGAGTCCCAAGTCTGTAGGAATGTGGTTGGAACTTTCCACGTTCGCTTTCTGCACTCTCCCACTGAGCACGCTCTGCACGTTGGTTGGAAGAAAGAGGTCCGATGGGTCTTGTCAATGAACTGTGCGTGAATCGGGGGCCATTTGCTTCTTCCGGGGCATATGCCGATGAGCCTGGATGTCCAGGAACCTCCCGAGTCAGGTGCCCCAGCTGGAGGATGAAGCCCTTGTATTCCTCTTGCTGGAGAGGGCTACACCCGGAGGCTGTACTGTCTCTCCCCACTGTGTATCTGCTGGAAAGCCTTTCTAGCAGAAAGGCTGGCTACTGGTGGCTCCTCTTCCATTTGGGTCTTCCTGGTGGTGGTGGGGTGACATTACCTCAAGGGACCTTCCCTGCATCTCGAGGAAGAAGGTGGTGTTGGTAAACAGTGGAGAGACAGTTCTGCATTGTTTGTGGTGGTGTGCTACTGGAGTGGGGGAGGGAAAGGGAGCTCAATTTGGGAGGAAAAGGTCCCATGGTGTCCCCGTTTCAGGCTTTTGCTTTCTCTTGATGAGGGAAATGTGGGCCCAGCAGGGCTGTGAGCAGGAGGCTCTGAGAGTATACGGAAAGACTGACAGTGGCGAGGACAAGGGTTTTGGTGTGAAAATTGTGGTGGACATTGTGGGTTCAGGGCTCTTTCTCCTGTCTCCTGGCCCTGTTCCCTCACACTACCATTGGGTGGCCATAACTGTGGTATAGAAGATAGTAAAGCACACGGATATGTGTGAAGTGAGTGGATGTGGGCCTCTATTCAAGATGAGGCATTAATATTCGGATCAAGTCTTCACATTTCATCTTCCCAGTGAATTGTGGGCCTCTCTCCCAGGAGATCATTTTGCCACCGCTGCTCTTTCTGTGCACCATTTAATGTTGTTTATAATGTTTTATACCGTTGCACAATAACATAACCCGAGGGAGTTCTGAGAAGGAACACCTCTTGCTTCTGAGGATGCTGTAATCCTCCTGAGATGCTGCCTGCCCTCACCTTTTCATGATCTTCTCCTGCAGCTCTATTGACTCTGGTGCGTTGCTTTGATAGTCATTTCTTTCTCTGATTGTCCAGAAGGTCTAGCAGTTTCTGGTTTCAACTGCTTAAGTTGTTCCCTCTTTACCTAGTTCTCCCCTTCGCAAGGATTTTTGCTTCCAGGTCCTTAAAGAAGCGTTCCTGGGTTGTCAAATTGGCAAGAGGCTTATTGAGCTTTCTAAAACGATTTCCACATATTGCAAAGAGACAGAGAAAGAACTGACAAGTTTTCCAAAGTAAACCTTCTAAAGCAAAGGGAGGGAGAAAGCCTGCTCTCACTTGTCAATGGGGATAGTTAAACCTTTGTTTCTTATGTCACTTTGTATTTGCCCTCCAATATCCTAACATGAGATACCACGTTCCCCCCACCCCCCAGGTATCTGTCCCCGCAAATTGTGATTGTGACACCCTGGCCAAACTGAGGCCACAGGGAACTTCGTTCAGTGGAACTTGTGCCAAAGGTACTGCAAGGAAAAGGAATAAGTAGGAGCCGTTGTTCACCCTCCAGCTCGCTTATAGTTTACCAATACCTGTGCCCTTATGGCGAGTTCTCTGTGGTCATTTGCAGTAGGGAATATAACCAGAGGCCTTGTTTGCAGATGGTTTCAGTTGCTATGCTGATCTCACCAGTCTTGGCAAGTGGAAGATACACTGTTCCACTCTGTCAGAAGGGAACAGAAGATTGTGTAAAATATTTTGAATCTGTAAAATTGTGTTTTTCAATAAAATGTGTATGATGGAAAAGCTCCGACTTGTGAATGTGATTATTTGTGACGACTCCAAGCGTGACCAATGAAGATGTGGCTCTGCGTGTGCATCACATCAGGTACCGAGTGGGACTCTGGGCTCAGTAATCTGGGGCGTTGATGACAGGGGCGTGGGGTGGCAGGGTGAGGGGTCTCCGGGCCGTAATTGAAGTTCTCCCCCTTCTTAAGGTAAGAAGGATGGTAGGTAATCTGACATCTTTCTAGGTGAAGTGATCCTTCTGGCCACTTCATGAGGATGACAGATACTTGCCTGGATATTGAGGGGTGATGGGGATATCTCCCGTTCCTGCTCTGGGTGAGGATGTGAGGAGTGGCCCAGCATGGTTCTGAAGAACATGAGAAGTCCTGGGAACAAAAATCTGGAAGCACACAATAAGCTCCTGGTCCGTTTTGTATTAGAATGCAGTCCCTTGATTATTAGGGATTTTTCCTATGTAACACTCATTACCAGAGTATGAATGGGCAGAATCCAAAAGGTAACTGAATGGCAGAATTGGTTTGTGCTTAAAAAGAAAAAACTCTCCATACATTGCATAACATTTCTAATAGTAAATTTAGAACCCCTTTGTAGAGCAGCTTGCAGACAACATTTTATGGAATAGCCATTCGCTTGGCATAATGGTGCACGAATACACATTCGGAGAATGTTAAGATAACTCTCAATCGGCCTCATGAACCTAGGCAGAGAGGGGAGCATCCAGGATTTGGGCAGGTAGGCAAGTTGGGTGGGTCAAGGCCCACACCTGATCACGGGGCGGGGGCGGGGCGGGGGGGGAATGCCAGGTGGTGGGGCATGCCAAGCATGCAAAAGGGAAGTAGCAGAAAGATGGCCTAAGCTGGCCGATCCCCCAGGTCATCTGCAGGCCTCGCTAAGCCAGGCGGTGAGGGCTCAGGCTAGAGCCCGGCTCAGGCAGGCAGGGTAGAGGCCTGGCCCCGGGGCCCTTGGAGGGCTCCACTAGGGGCTGCCAATCACTTGGGGCCTCCTGAGCAGCTGCTGGGTCTCAAGATGTGTCTGCCAGCTAGATTCAAGCACTCCCGGAGGCGGCCAGGGAGGTGGTCCTTCCTCTCCTCCAGGTGGTCCAGACAGGCGTTGACCTGGTCCAACATGCAGTTGATGGCGGCATACACTGCCTGTCCGGCTATGTCGCCGTCCTGGTCTTCGGCACACATATCCACAGCCCTGTTCCACGTGGCAGCAGACAGGGCGGCCTCGTGCACACGCAGCACTCACGTGATGTTGGAGTGAGGCCGCGAGGGGTGCTCAGTCTGCCTTTTTCTGCTGACCCTCTGTTTTGATCTCTTCTGCACACTGACACCAAAATGGTAGATTAGAAAAGCAGGTTGGATCTTAATGGACTTTACCACGTCCAACCCATGTGTCCTTGCTATGGGCCACTTAACTTTTCTCTTTATCTTTTGCAGTTTATATCATCAACTCTCTTCTCCCATGAGGCCAGAATGTGCGTTCTTCCCTGAGAAGGCCATATTCTTTCACATTCCTGCTCCTGTGCACTTGCTCCTCCTTAATCCTTTAAACTGCCTCCTCTCTTGCCCATGTTCCGCGTCAACTCTCTTGCAACACACATTTCAGCCTGGTGCATCTTTTCTTCACAGACGGGCCTGATACGGTCAACCAAATCTTCAGCACATTTTTGCCAATTCCTCTTATCAGGGCACCACCCGCATTGTGCCTTCTGGTAAAACCAATGAGTGGACAAGGGAGTTTATGACCTTCTCATGGGGAATATCGAATATCACGGGGGCTCTCCTAATGAAAGGTACTATTTCAGTGTCCCCTTATGTGCTATAGAATCTTCATATGTGTTGCGCTCTATATTGAGCTATATGATACCAGGAGAAAATGAGCAACTAAGCTGATGAATTGGAAACTGGTGGTAAAAGTTTTAAGAACAAGACATATAGATGAAGACATGCGCAAGTTAATAAGTCAACAAAGACATTAGCATAGATGAAGGTAATAATTGCGGAACAAAACAACCGGCAAACTGGCCAATACGTTGTAAGATGTGGATTAGGCTACGTGAAGGTAAGTCGAAGAAAAATCAGAGAAAGTAGATCAGTGTCGGCAGAGCTAGCATGGGAAAGTCTCCGGAAAGGACGTTGTATTTGACGAGAGACACGCACGGTGATAAGGTAACAGTCCTAGTTGTCGTTTCATGAAAGCTTAGTGCGTGTTAGTCACTGGTCTAAATGCTTTTCATGAACTCACTGAGGGTCATGGCAGCCTGAAGGCACAGTTCTTATAGGATCCTCACTCTACTGATTAGGAAACTGAGGCACAAAACAATGAAGGATGTTCAGCTGGTAGGAGGAATAATTGTGATAGGAATGCCAAGAGCATACCTCAAGCCCATGGACTGTACACAGTAGGTAAGAAGATATGGTTTTCTTCAGACAGACCATGAATGTGGAATGAAGTATAACTGAGACAAGAATGAAAGGCAGGACTTTCCTGGTGGTCCAGTGGTTAAAACTCAGTGCTTTCGCTGCTGTGGGCCCAGCATCGGTCCCTGGTCAGAAAACTAAGAACCCATAAACTGTGCGAGACAAGAGAAAAATAAAATAAAAAGAATGAATGGTGACCACAGATCGAGGAGACACTGGTGATCGGAAAGATAGGACCTGTGTGGTAGTGGTCATTGTGTGCCAGGGATTGAAAGGGTCCAGCGTGTATCCATCTGCTGACGCCAGTCAGAGGGACAAGCCTAGTAACACATGGGCAAGACTCGGCAGATCCTGGGGCAGGATTCACATCGACGGCCCCAGTCTTGCTTGTCTTCCCTCCCCACGTGGATTAATCATCCTTTACTGGTTCCTGGACAAGGCCTGCAACAGCTCTCCTGCCCTCTGGATCTTTGTCAGAGTCTCACCTAACAAGCCCAGGTCTAGAAGAGCTCACCTGTAGGCTTTCTCGGGGCTTGCAAAGGAGCAGCTAACCTACTGGAAAAGAAACCCCTCTGGGCCAATGTCTGGCTGTTTGTTTCTGGTATCTTAGTTTCCTCACTCATAGTTTGGAACTAATTTTCATGTATTTGATTTTGCTGTTTCTTCTGAGTTCTAGTTGAGGACTATGAAGCCAAGTGTAACAGCTGCAGCAGGCTGCGATATTCCAGGTTTATTAGTCAGAGGTATTCAAGGAAACAGAACCAATAAGAGACATTTTACATCTATCTATCTATCTATCTATATCTATATCTATCTGTCTATTTATCTATATGTTGGCTGTTGGTTTAGTCACTAACTCGTGTCTGACTCTTGTGACCCCACAGACTGTAGCCCGCCAGGCTCCTCTGCCTATGGGATTCTCCAGGCAAGGATACTGGAGTGGGTTGCCATTTCCTTCTCCAGGGGATCTTCCTGACCCAGGAATCAGACCTGGGTCTCCTGCATTGCAGGCAGATTCTTTACCAACTGAGCTAAAAGGGAAGCCTATATATATACATAGATACATACATATATACATATATGTATATATCTTGAGGTTTATCTTGCGTTTAGTTCCCTATTTCTGGAGGCTGAGAAATTCCACAATCTCCTGCCTACAAGGTATAAAGCCAGGAAAGCCAGTGGTATAATTCAGTCCAAGTCTGAAGGCCTGTGAACCAGGGGGCTGGTGGTGTGAATCCTAGTTGAAGAGAAGGAGAAAACTAGGAGAAATGTTCTATCTCAAGCAGCGAGATAGGGAAAAAGGGAAGAATTCTTCCTTTCTCTGCTTTGGTTCCATTTGGGCCCTCAACGGATTGGATGATGCCTACCCACATCGGGAAGCCCTTCTATTTTGCTAAGTCACCGATTCAAATACTCATCTCATCCAGAAACACCCTCACAGATACAACCAGAAATAATGTTTAATTCGGACGCTCCATGACCAGTCAAGTTGGCACCTAAAATTAGCCGTCACAGTGGGCAGGGCAGCATCATGGACTGCTGCATAACACGGCACACCACGAAGCCTCAAGTGAGCTTTCCCATGGGAGGGACAGTGCTAGCATTAGATCATCTTTCCTAGGAGCAGTGTGCACTGTGACCATGCAGTCCAGCTAAGGGACCCCGTGGCTATGTGGTCCACACACCATGTAGAGGGTAGATGAGTTAAACACTCGAGGTAGCCAGGCCTAGGGGAACTGTGCCCTCTTGTTTGTACAATTCACAAGTTGCGAGCAGGTGCAGAAACCTCGCAGCAAGGGGCCTCCTGGAAGGAAGTGGGCTTCCAGTCTCACCTTGGATAACTGTGAAGCTTAGGGACATTTGCAGCAGAGATATGAACTCCTCATATCTTTCTTCCTCTAGCAATAGGAGGAATAACTCTTGTGGTTGGGGTGGGAACATGAATTCAGGAAAAGAGTTAGGGAAGTGATCTATGCCTGGGCCTTGTAGGAAGGACAAGATTTTCACAGATAGAAAAGCAGGAAAGGATATGAACTTCCTGAAAAGGGTCGTGCCAATCCTAGCAAGCTTCTAAGAGTTAGCCTGTTGTCAGTGTTCCCTGGTCTTCCCAAATGTCTGCAACCTGAACTCACTTGCAAAATATCCAGGTGCAAACCTTGGGTCCCTCACACCATGCACAGCCCAGTACTATCTGACCCCAGAGGTCAGAGACAAGTCCTCTGCATCTCTGCTCTGATACATCTCCATGTCCGTATCTAATATGAAGAACTCACATTTTGCCTGGAAGGAGTAAAACTTGGAAGGCTTCCTGGAGGGGAGGTAATTGATCTAGGCCCGGGTAAATTGAATGTGCATGCTTTCCAAAGTCTAAGATGACAAGAAACAAAGCACAAGGTATGTGCAAAGGCCTAAGAAGTCGAGCTAGGCCTTGAGGGATGGACACGGCTATAGAAAGACGCAGGAATACGACCAGAGATTTCCTGACGTCAGCTGGGCCTTGGGAAATGGCCAGTTTCCCGCCAGTAGACCTGCCTGAGAGGAATGGCCGTTCTCCCCGTCAATCATCGCAGGCCCACCAATGACGATGTTGGGAGGCGGGGGCGTGAGAGCTGGAGGAAGCCCTAGCGCGTGCCTAAGCTCGTGCCTAAGCTCGTGCCTGTCTGCATTGTGCTTCCGTAGACCGTTTTCCTCGGTTAGGATTTAACGTGGCGGCTCCCTTTCCGGAGATCGTAAAGGTGTAAGTTTTACTAACCTTACTCGTATTTGGCTGTCTGCGGTGTGAGTTGGAGAGTCGGGTAGATGGCGTGTCCTGATGGACACTTTGACAGACGTGTCTGCGGGCTCCTGGGTGGATGGCGGAGAAGACCTCTCAGGCACTTCCGGGGGGGGTTGGTGTGGGGCATTATTGTAACGGCATGCTGAAACTTGAGGAAGATTTTCTTTGTTTAAATGTGGGTCTCGAAGCTTCCATCCCAGTTATGGTCTTAATGCTTTGTAGTGTTTGCGGCTCAAAGTGAGGGAAGGGCGGGTGCGCTCGGCTGGGTGGGTGGGGGCGCCGGACAGTCTGCCTGGTTGACTGGCGGCCGCCATGGAGCTGATTCTGCTTTCTGTTGTAGGGCGTTTGGGGTGGATATATCGCTGCCGGGGATTGGTCCAAATGTTGATCTTGGCCGTTTTTGTGACCTCTCTTAACCATTGAGGGTATTTCTGTTATTTTCCACGTGAAACGAGACAGTAAGGCTCTGAGGGAT
Source organism: Ovis aries (assembly GCF_016772045.2). NCBI lineage: Eukaryota > Metazoa > Chordata > Mammalia > Artiodactyla > Bovidae > Ovis > Ovis aries. Next base: position 100,000,422 of record NC_056080.1, on the reverse strand, counting down.
CGCGTGCGGTGTTAGGACAGCTGACGGCCCTTGGCTGCCTTGGTGTTTTGTGGATAAGGGAAAGGGAAGTTTGCCCCAGCCAGTCATGTTACGAGCTTCCAAGTTACCTAATTTTCCTGCAACTGTGTTCGGCTGTCCATCTGTAAGCAAGTCTCCTTGTAGATCTGTATAATCACTGTTTCCTTCAGGACCTGTGATGGACAAATCTAGTACTGGCCAGCCTATGGGCCTGTAATGAGAAGAGAGTGGACCCGGAATTAGCTGTCCAGACCTGCCAGATGAGTAAGTGCTACCTTATGCTGTGTGGGGCCACAGATGCTGGGAGGAGGGTAGCATCCATCCCATCAGCTGTACCATTATTTAACATGGTGTTGAAATGTCTTCCCTGAGTCTCTAAGACAGGAACTTCCAACAATGTCAGGATCACTCCCTGAGCGCTGCTCAGACACTAGGTTTATAATCGATGCCTTCAACTAGTCAGTGGCATCTTTTTCCAGTTCACCGTGAGTGCCCTTCTTACAGACAGACTGAATTTATTAGAATGTCACATTTCCAGAAAGCCTGATCTTGCCATCCTCACATCAGAGCTCTGATCTGTCTTTTTATCCTTTTGGAAAACACTTGTAATACCAGGCAGAAGCAGGCTGGACTGGATGGGATTGTGAAAAACAAACTTCAGGAATCCAGAGGCTGTGGGAGTGCTGTTTTCTTTCAGGTAGGGGAACATGGATTTGAATGTAATATAAAGCCAGCTCTGTTTAGGAAAGGGGAGAAAGATGAGGCCTGTACACCAAGTGAGCGGCAGAGAATGATAGTCTGCCAGTCTATCCCCTCTGTAAGCGGGTGGGCCTTTACTTTGCAGGGGTTCTGGAGGTGTAGGCTAACAATTCAAGTAATATGCAGGTCAATACTTGACTAAATATTTACCCTTCCACAGTTTGTCGGGCTTTTCTTTTTTTCTTTTTTTTTTTTTTGCTTTGCAGATGTTGCTGAGACAATACATCGTGTTTCATTCAAAATAAATTTTAGTGTCTGAGTCTGACCCTTTCTTACTGTCATCTTTGAGCCTCAGTTTCCACATTTGCAAAATGGGAATGACACCTTGCTCTCGGGGATATCTCTTGTGTGGTTTTTGTAAAGTGCTCAGCACGCAGGAGGTACGGAGGGAATTAGTACACCGTTTCCAGAAAGAGGGAAGGGAACATTGTGGCTTCATTTAGCTCGTCTCCCTACCTGTCCAGACCCCCATTTCAACCAAACGTTTGTTTCCTTTCACAGGGCCAGCAGATTTCCTCAGATATTACTGGGCTGCTCTTTGGAAACCAGCCTCATTAATCCTGCTATGATGCCAAGAGGTAGCCCAGCAGCTCACACCTTGCCTTGCCCTGAGCCACTTTCTGTTCTGGCCATCTCTGACGCCTTATGCTGAAGCTGATGTGGCTCAGCACCAAGTTCAGGCACCAAGAAGGTGCTTGTTAACTGGCAGTGTGGGAAAGGTCTCCTCTCTTTCGTTGTCTGTATAACGTTACTTCTTTCCTGGGCAGGGGTTAAGTTGTTGAAAATGTGCGGAAGAGTTTTCACAGTTGGGGTGGGGAAACGCGCCAAATAGAAATATGAACTCTTCTACGGTGCATTCAGAGACACTTCTAACCTCCAGTTTCATAGAAACCTCGGGCTCCTCTGTTGCTTTATTAGCACGGGTTTTATCCGGAAGGAGGCATCACAGAACCTGAATTTCATTCACCGAAGGTTAAAAGGAAATCCACATTTCTTTGTGATTGGAAACTAAAGTGTGTAGTCTTTAGAGGGCATGTTTAAGGGCTCTTTGGTTATCCCTGTAATTGGTGAAATTACCTTTAAAGCTGTGAAAGAGGGGGTGGTGATAGTTTCCTACTCAGTGAAAACCTGAAGCCTGAGATACTTAGAGAAACCTGTCCTAGGCGCATGTGCCTTCACCAAGTGACATGACGATGATCAAAACTGGCTTATTTCCTAGTCAAAACAGTTGTGAAACTTGAGGATAACCGTGAGGCCTTCTTCCCCTTCCATACACACTTGTTCCCACTGCCCATCAAAGTGAACCTGGCTGACTTCGTTGGAGGCAGGGGTCAAGAACACCTAAATGGATGGTTTAATAGGTAAATCTGCTGTGTATTGGCACTTAAAAATAAGTCACAAGGTTGAGGATTCCAAAAGGTGACTCTCCAACTGGTGACAGTCTCACAGATCAGGGCTCTCATGGAAAGAGAAGGTAATCCTCTTCTGAATTTGAGGTGGAATCTGGCTTGCTGGTTCCTTCCCAGGAATTCATTCCTAGGCCAGCCATGTCACTTAGGCTCATGAGACAGCACCTCAGTGAATGTCTACTCACTCGTGGGAATGTTAATGTTCTATAAATTCTTGGTGGGAGGTATTCCTTTGGATACATACCACAAGTGGGATTGCTGGACTAGATGGTAGTTCTGTTTTTAATTTTTTGAGGGACGTTCATACTGTTTTCCATAGTAGCTGTACCAATTTAATCTTGAACTAAGTGAGTTTCGTGAGCAGTGGTTAGGCCACTCTTGATTGTCGGTTCTTTTCAGGAGAAGTACTGTAGAGATTAGAGGCTCAGAGGGGAACGCACTTCCCTGATCAGGAAAGGTGGAGTGACTGACTACATAAGGACCTTGGTTGGGGTGCCTAAAGCCTAGAGGTGGGGAAGGGGCTGGGAAGAGTGACCCTCTATGGAGCTGCTCTCAGAGCACAAGGAGAAAGCTGGACAGGAGGACATAGGCCCTCAGTGTGAAAGGTGCATCGGGCTTTCTGTGGTCCAAGATGTCTGCTGCCTATTTCTCAAGCCCTGGTACTGCCTGGGATCACTGCAGCACGGGGACTGAAGGTAATAGTGCACATCGCTGAGTGTGACATGAGAGTGGATTACTTCCTGGCCAAGGGGAGACTTTGATGATGAAGGCTTTACCCTATGCTACAGCCTTCCTCAGAATTTTGGACTTCGCTGTTAGAGATGTTCTTGTGTTCCTGCTTCCGTCTGTGCACTGCCTTAGGCTGTCGAAAGCGGCTCAGGAAAGGTGACCTTTCCCCTCCTATACTGTGGCCTAGGGCAGTAATCTGGGGCGTCTCCTGGGAGGCGCCCACTGATGTTGACTGCACTTGTTTGCGTAGACCGCTCAACTCTTCTGTTGGGACTACCTGTGGCCATGAAGAGGCACGTGAAAGTGAGCTGCTGTTGCTGCTGTGTTCTCCTGATATGGCAGCCAGACACTTCTTCCTTCAACACCCACACAGCTCAGGTGCCTTGCTAAAGTCCTAAGGAAGGCGCATGTTGGCAATGGCAGCATGTGGGGCATGGGAAATGTTGAGTCTGGGGCAGAAGTTGGCCGTAGCCCGATGTCAGAATTCTGTGCCATTGTGCAGAGCGAGGGCACATTGGGATTCCCGAGGAGTCCCAAGTCTGTAGGAATGTGGTTGGAACTTTCCACGTTCGCTTTCTGCACTCTCCCACTGAGCACGCTCTGCACGTTGGTTGGAAGAAAGAGGTCCGATGGGTCTTGTCAATGAACTGTGCGTGAATCGGGGGCCATTTGCTTCTTCCGGGGCATATGCCGATGAGCCTGGATGTCCAGGAACCTCCCGAGTCAGGTGCCCCAGCTGGAGGATGAAGCCCTTGTATTCCTCTTGCTGGAGAGGGCTACACCCGGAGGCTGTACTGTCTCTCCCCACTGTGTATCTGCTGGAAAGCCTTTCTAGCAGAAAGGCTGGCTACTGGTGGCTCCTCTTCCATTTGGGTCTTCCTGGTGGTGGTGGGGGTGACATTACCTCAAGGGGACCTTCCCTGCATCTCGAGGAAGAAGGTGGTGTTGGTAAACAGTGGAGAGACAGTTCTGCATTGTTTGTGGTGGTGTGCTACTGGAGTGGGGGAGGGGAAAGGGGAGCTCAATTTGGGGAGGGAAAAGGTCCCATGGTGTCCCCGTTTCAGGCTTTTGCTTTCTCTTGATGAGGGAAATGTGGGCCCAGCAGGGCTGTGAGCAGGAGGCTCTGAGAGTATACGGAAAGACTGACAGTGGCGAGGACAAGGGTTTTGGTGTGAAAATTGTGGTGGACATTGTGGGTTCAGGGCTCTTTCTCCTGTCTCCTGGCCCTGTTCCCTCACACTACCATTGGGTGGCCATAACTGTGGTATAGAAGATAGTAAAGCACACGGATATGTGTGAAGTGAGTGGATGTGGGCCTCTATTCAAGATGAGGCATTAATATTCGGATCAAGTCTTCACATTTCATCTTCCCAGTGAATTGTGGGCCTCTCTCCCAGGAGATCATTTTGCCACCGCTGCTCTTTCTGTGCACCATTTAATGTTGTTTATAATGTTTTATACCGTTGCACAATAACATAACCCGAGGGAGTTCTGAGAAGGAACACCTCTTGCTTCTGAGGATGCTGTAATCCTCCTGAGATGCTGCCTGCCCTCACCTTTTCATGATCTTCTCCTGCAGCTCTATTGACTCTGGTGCGTTGCTTTGATAGTCATTTCTTTCTCTGATTGTCCAGAAGGTCTAGCAGTTTCTGGTTTCAACTGCTTAAGTTGTTCCCTCTTTACCTAGTTCTCCCCCTTCGCAAGGATTTTTGCTTCCAGGTCCTTAAAGAAGCGTTCCTGGGTTGTCAAATTGGCAAGAGGCTTATTGAGCTTTCTAAAACGATTTCCACATATTGCAAAGAGACAGAGAAAGAACTGACAAGTTTTCCAAAGTAAACCTTCTAAAGCAAAGGGAGGGGAGAAAGCCTGCTCTCACTTGTCAATGGGGATAGTTAAACCTTTGTTTCTTATGTCACTTTGTATTTGCCCTCCAATATCCTAACATGAGATACCACGTTCCCCCACCCCCAGGTATCTGTCCCCGCAAATTGTGATTGTGACACCCTGGCCAAACTGAGGCCACAGGGAACTTCGTTCAGTGGAACTTGTGCCAAAGGTACTGCAAGGAAAAGGAATAAGTAGGAGCCGTTGTTCACCCTCCAGCTCGCTTATAGTTTACCAATACCTGTGCCCTTATGGCGAGTTCTCTGTGGTCATTTGCAGTAGGGAATATAACCAGAGGCCTTGTTTGCAGATGGTTTCAGTTGCTATGCTGATCTCACCAGTCTTGGCAAGTGGAAGATACACTGTTCCACTCTGTCAGAAGGGAACAGAAGATTGTGTAAAATATTTTGAATCTGTAAAATTGTGTTTTTCAATAAAATGTGTATGATGGAAAAGCTCCGACTTGTGAATGTGATTATTTGTGACGACTCCAAGCGTGACCAATGAAGATGTGGCTCTGCGTGTGCATCACATCAGGTACCGAGTGGGACTCTGGGCTCAGTAATCTGGGGCGTTGATGACAGGGGCGTGGGGTGGCAGGGTGAGGGGTCTCCGGGCCGTAATTGAAGTTCTCCCCTTCTTAAGGTAAGAAGGATGGTAGGTAATCTGACATCTTTCTAGGTGAAGTGATCCTTCTGGCCACTTCATGAGGATGACAGATACTTGCCTGGATATTGAGGGGGTGATGGGGATATCTCCCGTTCCTGCTCTGGGTGAGGATGTGAGGAGTGGCCCAGCATGGTTCTGAAGAACATGAGAAGTCCTGGGAACAAAAATCTGGAAGCACACAATAAGGTCCTGGTCCGTTTTGTATTAGAATGCAGTCCCTTGATTATTAGGGATTTTTCCCTATGTAACACTCATTACCAGAGTATGAATGGGCAGAATCCAAAAGGTAACTGAATGGCAGAATTGGTTTGTGCTTAAAAAAGAAAAAACTCTCCATACATTGCATAACATTTCTAATAGTAAATTTAGAACCCCTTTGTAGAGCAGCTTGCAGACAACATTTTATGGAATAGCCATTCGCTTGGCATAATGGTGCACGAATACACATTCGGAGAATGTTAAGATAACTCTCAATCGGCCTCATGAACCTAGGCAGAGAGGGGAGCATCCAGGATTTGGGCAGGTAGGCAAGTTGGGTGGGTCAAGGCCCACACCTGATCACGGGGGGGGGGGGGGGGGGGGGGGGAATGCCAGGTGGTGGGGGCATGCCAAGCATGCAAAAGGGAAGTAGCAGAAAGATGGCCTAAGCTGGCCGATCCCCCAGGTCATCTGCAGGCCTCGCTAAGCCAGGCGGTGAGGGCTCAGGCTAGAGCCCGGCTCAGGCAGGCAGGGTAGAGGCCTGGCCCCGGGGCCCTTGGAGGGCTCCACTAGGGGCTGCCAATCACTTGGGGCCTCCCTGAGCAGCTGCTGGGTCTCAAGATGTGTCTGCCAGCTAGATTCAAGCACTCCCGGAGGCGGCCAGGGAGGTGGTCCTTCCTCTCCTCCAGGTGGTCCAGACAGGCGTTGACCTGGTCCAACATGCAGTTGATGGCGGCATACACTGCCTGTCCGGCTATGTCGCCGTCCTGGTCTTCGGCACACATATCCACAACCCTGTTCCACGTGGCAGCAGACAGGGCGGCCTCGTGCACACGCAGCACTCACGTGATGTTGGAGTGAGGCCGCGAGGGGTGCTCAGTCTGCCTTTTTCTGCTGACCCTCTGTTTTGATCTCTTCTGCACACTGACACCAAAATGGTAGATTAGAAAAGCAGGTTGGATCTTAATGGACTTTACCACGTCCAACCCATGTGTCCTTGCTATGGGCCACTTAACTTTTTCTCTTTATCTTTTGCAGTTTATATCATCAACTCTCTTCTCCCATGAGGCCAGAATGTGCGTTCTTCCCTGAGAAGGCCATATTCTTTCACATTCCTGCTCCTGTGCACTTGCTCCTCCTTAATCCTTTAAACTGCCTCCTCTCTTGCCCATGTTCCGCGTCAACTCTCTTGCAACACACATTTCAGCCTGGTGCATCTTTTCTTCACAGACGGGCCTGATACGGTCAACCAAATCTTCAGCACATTTTTGCCAATTCCTCTTATCAGGGCACCACCCGCATTGTGCCTTCTGGTAAAACCAATGAGTGGACAAGGGAGTTTATGACCTTCTCATGGGGAATATCGAATATCACGGGGCTCTCCTAATGAAAGGTACTATTTCAGTGTCCCCTTATGTGCTATAGAATCTTCATATGTGTTGCGCTCTATATTGAGCTATATGATACCAGGAGAAAATGAGCAACTAAGCTGATGAATTGGAAACTGGTGGTAAAAGTTTTAAGAACAAGACATATAGATGAAGACATGCGCAAGTTAATAAGTCAACAAAGACATTAGCATAGATGAAGGTAATAATTGCGGAACAAAACAACCGGCAAACTGGCCAATACGTTGTAAGATGTGGATTAGGCTACGTGAAGGTAAGTCGAAGAAAAATCAGAGAAAGTAGATCAGTGTCGGCAGAGCTAGCATGGGAAAGTCTCCGGAAAGGACGTTGTATTTGACGAGAGACACGCACGGTGATAAGGTAACAGTCCTAGTTGTCGTTTCATGAAAGCTTAGTGCGTGTTAGTCACTGGTCTAAATGCTTTTCATGAACTCACTGAGGGTCATGGCAGCCTGAAGGCACAGTTCTTATTAGGATCCTCACTCTACTGATTAGGAAACTGAGGCACAAAACAATGAAGGATGTTCAGCTGGTAGGAGGAATAATTGTGATAGGAATGCCAAGAGCATACCTCAAGCCCATGGACTGTACACAGTAGGTAAGAAGATATGGTTTTCTTCAGACAGACCATGAATGTGGAATGAAGTATAACTGAGACAAGAATGAAAGGCAGGACTTTCCTGGTGGTCCAGTGGTTAAAACTCAGTGCTTTCGCTGCTGTGGGCCCAGCATCGGTCCCTGGTCAGAAAACTAAGAACCCATAAACTGTGCGAGACAAGAGAAAAATAAAATAAAAAGAATGAATGGTGACCACAGATCGAGGAGACACTGGTGATCGGAAAGATAGGACCTGTGTGGTAGTGGTCATTGTGTGCCAGGGATTGAAAGGGTCCAGCGTGTATCCATCTGCTGACGCCAGTCAGAGGGACAAGCCTAGTAACACATGGGCAAGACTCGGCAGATCCTGGGGCAGGATTCACATCGACGGCCCCAGTCTTGCTTGTCTTCCCTCCCCACGTGGATTAATGATCCTTTACTGGTTCCTGGACAAGGCCTGCAACAGCTCTCCTGCCCTCTGGATCTTTGTCAGAGTCTCACCTAACAAGCCCAGTTCTAGAAGAGCTCACCTGTAGGCTTTCTCGGGGCTTGCAAAGGAGCAGCTAACCTACTGGAAAAGAAACCCCTCTGGGCCAATGTCTGGCTGTTTGTTTCTGGTATCTTAGTTTCCTCACTCATAGTTTGGAACTAATTTTCATGTATTTGATTTTGCTGTTTCTTCTGAGTTCTAGTTGAGGACTATGAAGCCAAGTGTAACAGCTGCAGCAGGCTGCGATATTCCAGGTTTATTAGTCAGAGGTATTCAAGGAAACAGAACCAATAAGAGACATTTTACATCTATATCTATCTATCTATCTATCTATCTATATCTATATCTATCTGTCTATTTATCTATATGTTGGCTGTTGGTTTAGTCACTAACTCGTGTCTGACTCTTGTGACCCCACAGACTGTAGCCCGCCAGGCTCCTCTGCCTATGGGATTCTCCAGGCAAGGATACTGGAGTGGGTTGCCATTTCCTTCTCCAGGGGATCTTCCTGACCCAGGAATCAGACCTGGGTCTCCTGCATTGCAGGCAGATTCTTTACCAACTGAGCTAAAAGGGAAGCCTATATATATACATAGATACATACATATATACATATATGTATATATCTTGAGGTTTATCTTGCGTTTAGTTCCCTATTTCTGGAGGCTGAGAAATTCCACAATCTCCTGCCTACAAGGTATAAAGCCAGGAAAGCCAGTGGTATAATTCAGTCCAAGTCTGAAGGCCTGTGAACCAGGGGGGCTGGTGGTGTGAATCCTAGTTGAAGAGAAGGAGAAAACTAGGAGAAATGTTCTATCTCAAGCAGCGAGATAGGGAAAAAAGGGAAGAATTCTTCCTTTCTCTGCTTTGGTTCCATTTGGGCCCTCAACGGATTGGATGATGCCTACCCACATCGGGGAAGCCCTTCTATTTTGCTAAGTCACCGATTCAAATACTCATCTCATCCAGAAACACCCTCACAGATACAACCAGAAATAATGTTTAATTCGGACGCTCCATGACCAGTCAAGTTGGCACCTAAAATTAGCCGTCACAGTGGGCAGGGCAGCATCATGGACTGCTGCATAACACGGCACACCACGAAGCCTCAAGTGAGCTTTCCCATGGGAGGGACAGTGCTAGCATTAGATCATCTTTCCTAGGAGCAGTGTGCACTGTGACCATGCAGTCCAGCTAAGGGACCCCGTGGCTATGTGGTCCACACACCATGTAGAGGGTAGATGAGTTAAACACTCGAGGTAGCCAGGCCTAGGGGAACTGTGCCCTCTTGTTTGTACAATTCACAAGTTGCGAGCAGGTGCAGAAACCTCGCAGCAAGGGGCCTCCTGGAAGGAAGTGGGCTTCCAGTCTCACCTTGGATAACTGTGAAGCTTAGGGACATTTGCAGCAGAGATATGAACTCCTCATATCTTTCTTCCTCTAGCAATAGGAGGAATAACTCTTGTGGTTGGGGTGGGAACATGAATTCAGGAAAAGAGTTAGGGAAGTGATCTATGCCTGGGCCTTGTAGGAAGGACAAGATTTTCACAGATAGAAAAGCAGGAAAGGATATGAACTTCCTGAAAGGGTCGTGCCAATCCTAGCAAGCTTCTAAGAGTTAGCCTGTTGTCAGTGTTCCCTGGTCTTCCCCAAATGTCTGCAACCTGAACTCACTTGCAAAATATCCAGGTGCAAACCTTGGGTCCCTCACACCATGCACAGCCCAGTACTATCTGACCCCAGAGGTCAGAGACAAGTCCTCTGCATCTCTGCTCTGATACATCTCCATGTCCGTATCTAATATGAAGAACTCACATTTTGCCTGGAAGGAGTAAAACTTGGAAGGCTTCCTGGAGGGGAGGTAATTGATCTAGGCCCGGGTAAATTGAATGTGCATGCTTTCCAAAGTCTAAGATGACAAGAAACAAAGCACAAGGTATGTGCAAAGGCCTAAGAAGTCGAGCTAGGCCTTGAGGGATGGACACGGCTATAGAAAGACGCAGGAATACGACCAGAGATTTCCTGACGTCAGCTGGGCCTTGGGAAATGGCCAGTTTCCCGCCAGTAGACCTGCCTGAGAGGAATGGCCGTTCTCCCCGTCAATCATCGCAGGCCCACCAATGACGATGTTGGGAGGCGGGGCGTGAGAGCTGGAGGAAGCCCTAGCGCGTGCCTAAGCTCGTGCCTAAGCTCGTGCCTGTCTGCATTGTGCTTCCGTAGACCGTTTTCCTCGGTTAGGATTTAACGTGGCGGCTCCCTTTCCGGAGATCGTAAAGGTGTAAGTTTTACTAACCTTACTCGTATTTGGCTGTCTGCGGTGTGAGTTGGAGAGTCGGGTAGATGGCGTGTCCTGATGGACACTTTGACAGACGTGTCTGCGGGCTCCTGGGTGGATGGCGGAGAAGACCTCTCAGGCACTTCCGGGGGGGGTTGGTGTGGGGCATTATTGTAACGGCATGCTGAAACTTGAGGAAGATTTTCTTTGTTTAAATGTGGGTCTCGAAGCTTCCATCCCAGTTATGGTCTTAATGCTTTGTAGTGTTTGCGGCTCAAAGTGAGGGAAGGGCGGGTGCGCTCGGCTGGGTGGGTGGGGGCGCCGGACAGTCTGCCTGGTTGACTGGCGGCCGCCATGGAGCTGATTCTGCTTTCTGTTGTAGGGCGTTTGGGGTGGATATATCGCTGCCGGGGATTGGTCCAAATGTTGATCTTGGCCGTTTTTGTGACCTCTCTTAACCATTGAGGGTATTTCTGTTATTTTCCACGTGAAACGAGACAGTAAGGCTCTGAGGGATCGCGTGCGGTGTTAGGACAGCTGACGGCCCTTGGCTGCCTTGGTGTTTTGTGGATAAGGGAAAGGGGAAGTTTGCCCCAGCCAGTCATGTTACGAGCTTCCAAGTTACCTAATTTTCCTGCAACTGTGTTCGGCTGTCCATCTGTAAGCAAGTCTCCTTGTAGATCTGTATAATCACTGTTTCCTTCAGGACCTGTGATGGACAAATCTAGTACTGGCCAGCCTATGGGCCTGTAATGAGAAGAGAGTGGACCCGGAATTAGCTGTCCAGACCTGCCAGATGAGTAAGTGCTACCTTATGCTGTGTGGGGCCACAGATGCTGGGAGGAGGGTAGCATCCATCCCATCAGCTGTACCATTATTTAACATGGTGTTGAAATGTCTTCCCTGAGTCTCTAAGACAGGAACTTCCAACAATGTCAGGATCACTCCCTGAGCGCTGCTCAGACACTAGGTTTATAATCGATGCCTTTAACTAGTCAGTGGCATCTTTTTCCAGTTCACCGTGAGTGCCCTTCTTACAGACAGACTGAATTTATTAGAATGTCACATTTCCAGAAAGCCTGATCTTGCCATCCTCACATCAGAGCTCTGATCTGTCTTTTTATCCTTTTGGAAAACACTTGTAATACCAGGCAGAAGCAGGCTGGACTGGATGGGATTGTGAAAAACAAACTTCAGGAATCCAGAGGCTGTGGGAGTGCTGTTTTCTTTCAGGTAGGGGAACATGGATTTGAATGTAATATAAAGCCAGCTCTGTTTAGGAAAGGGGAGAAAGATGAGGCCTGTACACCAAGTGAGCGGCAGAGAATGATAGTCTGCCAGTCTATCCCCTCTGTAAGCGGGTGGGCCTTTACTTTGCAGGGGTTCTGGAGGTGTAGGCTAACAATTCAAGTAATATGCAGGGCAATACTTGACTAAATATTTACCCTTCCACAGTTTGTCGGGCTTTTCTTTTGCTTTGCAGATGTTGCTGAGACAATACATCGTGTTTCATTCAAAATAGATTTTAGTGTCTGAGTCTGACCCTTTCTTACTGTCATCTTTGAGCCTCAGTTTCCACATTTGCAAAATGGGAATGACACCTTGCTCTCGGGGATATCTCTTGTGTGGTTTTTGTAAAGTGCTCAGCGCGCAGGAGGTTCGGAGTACACCATAGTACACCATTTCCAGAAAGTGGGAAGAGAACATTGTGGCTTCATTTAGCTCGTCTCCCTACCTGTCCAGACCCCCATTTCAACCAAACGTTTGTTTCCTTTCACAGGGCCAGCAGATTTCCTCAGATATTACTGGGCTGCTCTTTGGAAACCAGCCTCATTAATCCTGCTATGATGCCAAGAGGTAGCCCAGCAGCTCACACCTTGCCTTGCCTTGCCCTGAGCCACTTTCTGTTCTGGCCATCTCTGACGCCTCATGCTGAAGCTGATGTGGCTCAGCACCAAGTTCAGGCACCAAGAAGGTGCTTGTTAACTGGCAGTGTGGGAAAGGTCTCCTCTCTTTCACTGTCTGTATAACGTTACTTCTTTCCTGGGCAGGGGTTAATTTGTTGAAAATGTGCGGAAGAGTTTTCACAGTTGGGGTGGGGGAAACGCGCCAAATAGAAATATGAACTCTTCTACGGTGCATTCAGAGACACTTCTAACCTCCAGTTTCATAGAAACCTCGGGCTCCTCTGTTGCTTTATTAGCACGGGTTTTATCCAGAAGGAGGCATCACAGAACCTGAATTTCATTCACCGAAGGTTAAAAGGAAATCCACATTTCTTTGTGATTGGAAACTAAAGTGTGTAGTCTTTAGAGGGCATGTTTAAGGGCTCTTTGGTTATCCCTGTAATTGGTGAAATTACCTTAAAGCTGTGAAAGAGGGGGGTGGTGATAGTTTCCTACTCAGTGAAAACCTGAAGCCTGAGATACTTAGAGAAACCTGTCCTAGGCGCATGTGCCTTCACCAAGTGACATGACGATGATCAAAACTGGCTTATTTCCTAGTCAAAACAGTTGTGAAACTTGAGGATAACCGTGAGGCCTTCTTCCCCTTCCATACACACTTGTTCCCACTGCCCATCAAAGTGAACCTGGCTGACTTCGTTGGAGGCAGGGTCAAGAACACCTAAATGGATGGTTTAATAGGTAAATCTGCTGTGTATTGGCACTTAAAAATAAGTCACAAGGTTGAGGATTCCAAAAGGTGACTCTCCAACTGGTGACAGTCTCACAGATCAGGGCTCTCATGGAAAGAGAAGGTAATCCTCTTCTGAATTTGAGGTGGAATCTGGCTTGCTGGTTCCTTCCCAGGAATTCATTCCTAGGCCAGCCATGTCACTTAGGCTCATGAGACAGCACCTCAGTGAATGTCTACTCACTCGTGGGAATGTTAATGTTCTATAAATTCTTGGTGGGAGGTATTCCTTTGGATACATACCACAAGTGGGATTGCTGGACTAGATGGTAGTTCTGTTTTTAATTTTTGAGGGACGTTCATACTGTTTTCCATAGTAGCTGTACCAATTTAATCTTGAACTAAGTGAGTTTCGTGAGCAGTGGTTAGGCCACTCTTGATTGTCGGTTCTTTTCAGGAGAAGTACTGTAGAGATTAGAGGCTCAGAGGGGAACGCACTTCCCTGATCAGGAAAGGTGGAGTGACTGACTACATAAGGACCTTGGTTGGGGTGCCTAAAGCCTAGAGGTGGGGAAGGGGCTGGGAAGAGTGACCCTCTATGGAGCTGCTCTCAGAGCACAAGGAGAAAGCTGGACAGGAGGACATAGGCCCTCAGTGTGAAAGGTGCATCGGGCTTTCTGTGGTCCAAGATGTCTGCTGCCTATTTCTCAAGCCCTGGTACTGCCTGGGATCACTGCAGCACGGGGACTGAAGGTAATAGTGCACATCGCTGAGTGTGACATGAGAGTGGATTACTTCCTGGCCAAGGGAGACTTTGATGATGAAGGCTTTACCCTATGCTACAGCCTTCCTCAGAATTTTGGACTTCGCTGTTAGAGATGTTCTTGTGTTCCTGCTTCCGTCTGTGCACTGCCTTAGGCTGTCGAAAGCGGCTCAGGAAAGGTGACCTTTCCCCTCCTATACTGTGGCCTAGGGCAGTAATCTGGGGGCGTCTCCTGGGAGGCGCCCACTGATGTTGACTGCACTTGTTTGCGTAGACCGCTCAACTCTTCTGTTGGGACTACCTGTGGCCATGAAGAGGCACGTGAAAGTGAGCTGCTGTTGCTGCTGTGTTCTCCTGATATGGCAGCCAGACACTTCTTCCTTCAACACCCACACAGCTCAGGTGCCTTGCTAAAGTCCTAAGGAAGGCGCATGTTGGCAATGGCAGCATGTGGGGCATGGGAAATGTTGAGTCTGGGGCAGAAGTTGGCCGTAGCCCGATGTCAGAATTCTGTGCCATTGTGCAGAGCGAGGGCACATTGGGATTCCCGAGGAGTCCCAAGTCTGTAGGAATGTGGTTGGAACTTTCCACGTTCGCTTTCTGCACTCTCCCACTGAGCACGCTCTGCACGTTGGTTGGAAGAAAGAGGTCCGATGGGTCTTGTCAATGAACTGTGCGTGAATCGGGGCCATTTGCTTCTTCCGGGGCATATGCCGATGAGCCTGGATGTCCAGGAACCTCCCGAGTCAGGTGCCCCAGCTGGAGGATGAAGCCCTTGTATTCCTCTTGCTGGAGAGGGCTACACCCGGAGGCTGTACTGTCTCTCCCCACTGTGTATCTGCTGGAAAGCCTTTCTAGCAGAAAGGCTGGCTACTGGTGGCTCCTCTTCCATTTGGGTCTTCCTGGTGGTGGGGGTGACATTACCTCAAGGGACCTTCCCTGCATCTCGAGGAAGAAGGTGGTGTTGGTAAACAGTGGAGAGACAGTTCTGCATTGTTTGTGGTGGTGTGCTACTGGAGTGGGGGAGGGAAAGGGGAGCTCAATTTGGGGAGGAAAAGGTCCCATGGTGTCCCCGTTTCAGGCTTTTGCTTTCTCTTGATGAGGGAAATGTGGGCCCAGCAGGGCTGTGAGCAGGAGGCTCTGAGAGTATACGGAAAGACTGACAGTGGCGAGGACAAGGGTTTTGGTGTGAAAATTGTGGTGGACATTGTGGGTTCAGGGCTCTTTCTCCTGTCTCCTGGCCCTGTTCCCTCACACTACCATTGGGTGGCCATAACTGTGGTATAGAAGATAGTAAAGCACACGGATATGTGTGAAGTGAGTGGATGTGGGCCTCTATTCAAGATGAGGCATTAATATTCGGATCAAGTCTTCACATTTCATCTTCCCAGTGAATTGTGGGCCTCTCTCCCAGGAGATCATTTTGCCACCGCTGCTCTTTCTGTGCACCATTTAATGTTGTTTATAATGTTTTATACCGTTGCACAATAACATAACCCGAGGGAGTTCTGAGAAGGAACACCTCTTGCTTCTGAGGATGCTGTAATCCTCCTGAGATGCTGCCTGCCCTCACCTTTTCATGATCTTCTCCTGCAGCTCTATTGACTCTGGTGCGTTGCTTTGATAGTCATTTCTTTCTCTGATTGTCCAGAAGGTCTAGCAGTTTCTGGTTTCAACTGCTTAAGTTGTTCCCTCTTTACCTAGTTCTCCCCCTTCGCAAGGATTTTTGCTTCCAGGTCCTTAAAGAAGCGTTCCTGGGTTGTCAAATTGGCAAGAGGCTTATTGAGCTTTCTAAAACGATTTCCACATATTGCAAAGAGACAGAGAAAGAACTGACAAGTTTTCCAAAGTAAACCTTCTAAAGCAAAGGGAGGGGAGAAAGCCTGCTCTCACTTGTCAATGGGGATAGTTAAACCTTTGTTTCTTATGTCACTTTGTATTTGCCCTCCAATATCCTAACATGAGATACCACGTTCCCCCCACCCCCCAGGTATCTGTCCCCCGCAAATTGTGATTGTGACACCCTGGCCAAACTGAGGCCACAGGGAACTTCGTTCAGTGGAACTTGTGCCAAAGGTACTGCAAGGAAAAGGAATAAGTAGGAGCCGTTGTTCACCCTCCAGCTCGCTTATAGTTTACCAATACCTGTGCCCTTATGGCGAGTTCTCTGTGGTCATTTGCAGTAGGGAATATAACCAGAGGCCTTGTTTGCAGATGGTTTCAGTTGCTATGCTGATCTCACCAGTCTTGGCAAGTGGAAGATACACTGTTCCACTCTGTCAGAAGGGAACAGAAGATTGTGTAAAATATTTTGAATCTGTAAAATTGTGTTTTTCAATAAAATGTGTATGATGGAAAAGCTCCGACTTGTGAATGTGATTATTTGTGACGACTCCAAGCGTGACCAATGAAGATGTGGCTCTGCGTGTGCATCACATCAGGTACCGAGTGGGACTCTGGGCTCAGTAATCTGGGGGCGTTGATGACAGGGGCGTGGGGTGGCAGGGTGAGGGGTCTCCGGGCCGTAATTGAAGTTCTCCCTTCTTAAGGTAAGAAGGATGGTAGGTAATCTGACATCTTTCTAGGTGAAGTGATCCTTCTGGCCACTTCATGAGGATGACAGATACTTGCCTGGATATTGAGGGGTGATGGGGATATCTCCCGTTCCTGCTCTGGGTGAGGATGTGAGGAGTGGCCCAGCATGGTTCTGAAGAACATGAGAAGTCCTGGGAACAAAAATCTGGAAGCACACAATAAGCTCCTGGTCCGTTTTGTATTAGAATGCAGTCCCTTGATTATTAGGGATTTTTCCCTATGTAACACTCATTACCAGAGTATGAATGGGCAGAATCCAAAAGGTAACTGAATGGCAGAATTGGTTTGTGCTTAAAAAAGAAAAAACTCTCCATACATTGCATAACATTTCTAATAGTAAATTTAGAACCCCTTTGTAGAGCAGCTTGCAGACAACATTTTATGGAATAGCCATTCGCTTGGCATAATGGTGCACGAATACACATTCGGAGAATGTTAAGATAACTCTCAATCGGCCTCATGAACCTAGGCAGAGAGGGGAGCATCCAGGATTTGGGCAGGTAGGCAAGTTGGGTGGGTCAAGGCCCACACCTGATCACGGGGCGGGGCGGGGCGGGGGGGGGGAATGCCAGGTGGTGGGGGCATGCCAAGCATGCAAAAGGGAAGTAGCAGAAAGATGGCCTAAGCTGGCCGATCCCCCAGGTCATCTGCAGGCCTCGCTAAGCCAGGCGGTGAGGGCTCAGGCTAGAGCCCGGCTCAGGCAGGCAGGGTAGAGGCCTGGCCCCGGGGCCCTTGGAGGGCTCCACTAGGGGCTGCCAATCACTTGGGGCCTCCCTGAGCAGCTGCTGGGTCTCAAGATGTGTCTGCCAGCTAGATTCAAGCACTCCCGGAGGCGGCCAGGGAGGTGGTCCTTCCTCTCCTCCAGGTGGTCCAGACAGGCGTTGACCTGGTCCAACATGCAGTTGATGGCGGCATACACTGCCTGTCCGGCTATGTCGCCGTCCTGGTCTTCGGCACACATATCCACAACCCTGTTCCACGTGGCAGCAGACAGGGCGGCCTCGTGCACACGCAGCACTCACGTGATGTTGGAGTGAGGCCGCGAGGGGTGCTCAGTCTGCCTTTTCTGCTGACCCTCTGTTTTGATCTCTTCTGCACACTGACACCAAAATGGTAGATTAGAAAAGCAGATTGGATCTTAATGGACTTTACCACGTCCAACCCATGTGTCCTTGCTATGGGCCACTTAACTTTTTCTCTTTATCTTTTGCAGTTTATATCATCAACTCTCTTCTCCCATGAGGCCAGAATGTGCGTTCTTCCTGAGAAGGCCATATTCTTTCACATTCCTGCTCCTGTGCACTTGCTCCTCCTTAATCCTTTAAACTGCCTCCTCTCTTGCCCATGTTCACGTCAACTCTCTTGCAACACACATTTCAGCCTGGTGCATCTTTTCTTCACAGACGGGCCTGATACGGTCAACCAAATCTTCAGCACATTTTTGCCAATTCCTCTTATCAGGGCACCACCCGCATTGTGCCTTCTGGTAAAACCAATGAGTGGACAAGGGAGTTTATGACCTTCTCATGGGGAATATCGAATATCACGGGGGCTCTCCTAATGAAAGGTACTATTTCAGTGTCCCCTTATGTGCTATAGAATCTTCATATGTGTTGCGCTCTATATTGAGCTATATGATACCAGGAGAAAATGAGCAACTAAGCTGATGAATTGGAAACTGGTGGTAAAAGTTTTAAGAACAAGACATATAGATGAAGACATGCGCAAGTTAATAAGTCAACAAAGACATTAGCATAGATGAAGGTAATAATTGCGGAACAAAACAACCGGCAAACTGGCCAATACGTTGTAAGATGTGGATTAGGCTACGTGAAGGTAAGTCGAAGAAAAATCAGAGAAAGTAGATCAGTGTCGGCAGAGCTAGCATGGGAAAGTCTCCGGAAAGGACGTTGTATTTGACGAGAGACACGCACGGTGATAAGGTAACAGTCCTAGTTGTCGTTTCATGAAAGCTTAGTGCGTGTTAGTCACTGGTCTAAATGCTTTTCATGAACTCACTGAGGGTCATGGCAGCCTGAAGGCACAGTTCTTATTAGGATCCTCACTCTACTGATTAGGAAACTGAGGCACAAAACAATGAAGGATGTTCAGCTGGTAGGAGGAATAATTGTGATAGGAATGCCAAGAGCATACCTCAAGCCCATGGACTGTACACAGTAGGTAAGAAGATATGGTTTTCTTCAGACAGACCATGAATGTGGAATGAAGTATAACTGAGACAAGAATGAAAGGCAGGACTTTCCTGGTGGTCCAGTGGTTAAAACTCAGTGCTTTCGCTGCTGTGGGCCCAGCATCGGTCCCTGGTCAGAAAACTAAGAACCCATAAACTGTGCGAGACAAGAGAAAAATAAAATAAAAAGAATGAATGGTGACCACAGATCGAGGAGACACTGGTGATCGGAAAGATAGGACCTGTGTGGTAGTGGTCATTGTGTGCCAGGGATTGAAAGGGTCCAGCGTGTATCCATCTGCTGACGCCAGTCAGAGGGACAAGCCTAGTAACACATGGGCAAGACTCGGCAGATCCTGGGGCAGGATTCACATCAACGGCCCCAGTCTTGCTTGTCTTCCCTCCCCACGTGGATTAATCATCCTTTACTGGTTCCTGGACAAGGCCTGCAACAGCTCTCCTGCCCTCTGGATCTTTGTCAGAGTCTCACCTAACAAGCCCAGTTCTAGAAGAGCTCACCTGTAGGCTTTCTCGGGGCTTGCAAAGGAGCAGCTAACCTACTGGAAAAGAAACCCCTCTGGGCCAATGTCTGGCTGTTTGTTTCTGGTATCTTAGTTTCCTCACTCATAGTTTGGAACTAATTTTCATGTATTTGATTTTGCTGTTTCTTCTGAGTTCTAGTTGAGGACTATGAAGCCAAGTGTAACAGCTGCAGCAGGCTGCGATATTCCAGGTTTATTAGTCAGAGGTATTCAAGGAAACAGAACCAATAAGAGACATTTTACATCTATATCTATCTATCTATCTATCTATATCTATATCTATCTGTCTATTTATCTATATGTTGGCTGTTGGTTTAGTCACTAACTCGTGTCTGACTCTTGTGACCCCACAGACTGTAGCCCGCCAGGCTCCTCTGCCTATGGGATTCTCCAGGCAAGGATACTGGAGTGGGTTGCCATTTCCTTCTCCAGGGGATCTTCCTGACCCAGGAATCAGACCTGGGTCTCCTGCATTGCAGGCAGATTCTTTACCAACTGAGCTAAAAGGGAAGCCTATATATATACATAGATACATACATATATACATATATGTATATATCTTGAGGTTTATCTTGCGTTTAGTTCCCTATTTCTGGAGGCTGAGAAATTCCACAATCTCCTGCCTACAAGGTATAAAGCCAGGAAAGCCAGTGGTATAATTCAGTCCAAGTCTGAAGGCCTGTGAACCAGGGGGGCTGGTGGTGTGAATCCTAGTTGAAGAGAAGGAGAAAACTAGGAGAAATGTTCTATCTCAAGCAGCGAGATAGGGAAAAAGGGAAGAATTCTTCCTTTCTCTGCTTTGGTTCCATTTGGGCCCTCAACGGATTGGATGATGCCTACCCACATCGGGGAAGCCCTTCTATTTTGCTAAGTCACCGATTCAAATACTCATCTCATCCAGAAACACCCTCACAGATACAACCAGAAATAATGTTTAATTCGGACGCTCCATGACCAGTCAAGTTGGCACCTAAAATTAGCCGTCACAGTGGGCAGGGCAGCATCATGGACTGCTGCATAACACGGCACACCACGAAGCCTCAAGTGAGCTTTCCCATGGGAGGGACAGTGCTAGCATTAGATCATCTTTCCTAGGAGCAGTGTGCACTGTGACCATGCAGTCCAGCTAAGGGACCCCGTGGCTATGTGGTCCACACACCATGTAGAGGGTAGATGAGTTAAACACTCGAGGTAGCCAGGCCTAGGGGAACTGTGCCCTCTTGTTTGTACAATTCACAAGTTGCGAGCAGGTGCAGAAACCTCGCAGCAAGGGGCCTCCTGGAAGGAAGTGGGCTTCCAGTCTCACCTTGGATAACTGTGAAGCTTAGGGACATTTGCAGCAGAGATATGAACTCCTCATATCTTTCTTCCTCTAGCAATAGGAGGAATAACTCTTGTGGTTGGGGTGGGAACATGAATTCAGGAAAAGAGTTAGGGAAGTGATCTATGCCTGGGCCTTGTAGGAAGGACAAGATTTTCACAGATAGAAAAGCAGGAAAGGATATGAACTTCCTGAAAAGGGTCGTGCCAATCCTAGCAAGCTTCTAAGAGTTAGCCTGTTGTCAGTGTTCCCTGGTCTTCCCCAAATGTCTGCAACCTGAACTCACTTGCAAAATATCCAGGTGCAAACCTTGGGTCCCTCACACCATGCACAGCCCAGTACTATCTGACCCCAGAGGTCAGAGACAAGTCCTCTGCATCTCTGCTCTGATACATCTCCATGTCCGTATCTAATATGAAGAACTCACATTTTGCCTGGAAGGAGTAAAACTTGGAAGGCTTCCTGGAGGGGAGGTAATTGATCTAGGCCCGGGTAAATTGAATGTGCATGCTTTCCAAAGTCTAAGATGACAAGAAACAAAGCACAAGGTATGTGCAAAGGCCTAAGAAGTCGAGCTAGGCCTTGAGGGATGGACACGGCTATAGAAAGACGCAGGAATACGACCAGAGATTTCCTGACGTCAGCTGGGCCTTGGGAAATGGCCAGTTTCCCGCCAGTAGACCTGCCTGAGAGGAATGGCCGTTCTCCCGTCAATCATCGCAGGCCCACCAATGACGATGTTGGGAGGCGGGGCGTGAGAGCTGGAGGAAGCCCTAGCGCGTGCCTAAGCTCGTGCCTAAGCTCGTGCCTGTCTGCATTGTGCTTCCGTAGACCGTTTTCCTCGGTTAGGATTTAACGTGGCGGCTCCCTTTCCGGAGATCGTAAAGGTGTAAGTTTTACTAACCTTACTCGTATTTGGCTGTCTGCGGTGTGAGTTGGAGAGTCGGGTAGATGGCGTGTCCTGATGGACACTTTGACAGACGTGTCTGCGGGCTCCTGGGTGGATGGCGGAGAAGACCTCTCAGGCACTTCCGGGGGGGGGTTGGTGTGGGGCATTATTGTAACGGCATGCTGAAACTTGAGGAAGATTTTCTTTGTTTAAATGTGGGTCTCGAAGCTTCCATCCCAGTTATGGTCTTAATGCTTTGTAGTGTTTGCGGCTCAAAGTGAGGGAAGGGCGGGTGCGCTCGGCTGGGTGGGTGGGGGCGCCGGACAGTCTGCCTGGTTGACTGGCGGCCGCCATGGAGCTGATTCTGCTTTCTGTTGTAGGGCGTTTGGGGTGGATATATCGCTGCCGGGGATTGGTCCAAATGTTGATCTTGGCCGTTTTGTGACCTCTCTTAACCATTGAGGGTATTTCTGTTATTTTCCACGTGAAACGAGACAGTAAGGCTCTGAGGGATCGCGTGCGGTGTTAGGACAGCTGACGGCCCTTGGCTGCCTTGGTGTTTTGTGGATAAGGGAAAGGGAAGTTTGCCCCAGCCAGTCATGTTACGAGCTTCCAAGTTACCTAATTTTCCTGCAACTGTGTTCGGCTGTCCATCTGTAAGCAAGTCTCCTTGTAGATCTGTATAATCACTGTTTCCTTCAGGACCTGTGATGGACAAATCTAGTACTGGCCAGCCTATGGGCCTGTAATGAGAAGAGAGTGGACCCGGAATTAGCTGTCCAGACCTGCCAGATGAGTAAGTGCTACCTTATGCTGTGTGGGGCCACAGATGCTGGGAGGAGGGTAGCATCCATCCCATCAGCTGTACCATTATTTAACATGGTGTTGAAATGTCTTCCTGAGTCTCTAAGACAGGAACTTCCAACAATGTCAGGATCACTCCTGAGCGCTGCTCAGACACTAGGTTTATAATCGATGCCTTTAACTAGTCAGTGGCATCTTTTTCCAGTTCACCGTGAGTGCCCTTCTTACAGACAGACTGAATTTATTAGAATGTCACATTTCCAGAAAGCCTGATCTTGCCATCCTCACATCAGAGCTCTGATCTGTCTTTTTATCCTTTTGGAAAACACTTGTAATACCAGGCAGAAGCAGGCTGGACTGGATGGGATTGTGAAAAACAAACTTCAGGAATCCAGAGGCTGTGGGAGTGCTGTTTTCTTTCAGGTAGGGAACATGGATTTGAATGTAATATAAAGCCAGCTCTGTTTAGGAAAGGGGAGAAAGATGAGGCCTGTACACCAAGTGAGCGGCAGAGAATGATAGTCTGCCAGTCTATCCCCTCTGTAAGCGGGTGGGCCTTTACTTTGCAGGGGTTCTGGAGGTGTAGGCTAACAATTCAAGTAATATGCAGGTCAATACTTGACTAAATATTTACCCTTCCACAGTTTGTCGGGCTTTTCTTTTTTTCTTTTTTTTTTTTGCTTTGCAGATGTTGCTGAGACAATACATCGTGTTTCATTCAAAATAAATTTTAGTGTCTGAGTCTGACCCTTTCTTACTGTCATCTTTGAGCCTCAGTTTCCACATTTGCAAAATGGGAATGACACCTTGCTCTCGGGGATATCTCTTGTGTGGTTTTTGTAAAGTGCTCAGCACGCAGGAGGTACGGAGGGAATTAGTACACCGTTTCCAGAAAGTGGGAAGGGAACATTGTGGCTTCATTTAGCTCGTCTCCCTACCTGTCCAGACCCCCATTTCAACCAAACGTTTGTTTCCTTTCACAGGGCCAGCAGATTTCCTCAGATATTACTGGGCTGCTCTTTGGAAACCAGCCTCATTAATCCTGCTATGATGCCAAGAGGTAGCCCAGCAGCTCACACCTTGCCTTGCCCTGAGCCACTTTCTGTTCTGGCCATCTCTGACGCCTTATGCTGAAGCTGATGTGGCTCAGCACCAAGTTCAGGCACCAAGAAGGTGCTTGTTAACTGGCAGTGTGGGAAAGGCCTCCTCTCTTTCATTGTCTGTATAACGTTACTTCTTTCCTGGGCAGGGGTTAAGTTGTTGAAAATGTGCGGAAGAGTTTTCACAGTTGGGGTGGGGGAAACGCGCCAAATAGAAATATGAACTCTTCTACGGTGCATTCAGAGACACTTCTAACCTCCAGTTTCATAGAAACCTCGGGCTCCTCTGTTGCTTTATTAGCACGGGTTTTATCCGGAAGGAGGCATCACAGAACCTGAATTTCATTCACCGAAGGTTAAAAGGAAATCCACATTTCTTTGTGATTGGAAACTAAAGTGTGTAGTCTTTAGAGGGCATGTTTAAGGGCTCTTTGGTTATCCCTGTAATTGGTGAAATTACCTTAAAGCTGTGAAAGAGGGGGGTGGTGATAGTTTCCTACTCAGTGAAAACCTGAAGCCTGAGATACTTAGAGAAACCTGTCCTAGGCGCATGTGCCTTCACCAAGTGACATGACGATGATCAAAACTGGCTTATTTCCTAGTCAAAACAGTTGTGAAACTTGAGGATAACCGTGAGGCCTTCTTCCCCTTCCATACACACTTGTTCCCACTGCCCATCAAAGTGAACCTGGCTGACTTCGTTGGAGGCAGGGTCAAGAACACCTAAATGGATGGTTTAATAGGTAAATCTGCTGTGTATTGGCACTTAAAAATAAGTCACAAGGTTGAGGATTCCAAAAGGTGACTCTCCAACTGGTGACAGTCTCACAGATCAGGGCTCTCATGGAAAGAGAAGGTAATCCTCTTCTGAATTTGAGGTGGAATCTGGCTTGCTGGTTCCTTCCCAGGAATTCATTCCTAGGCCAGCCATGTCACTTAGGCTCATGAGACAGCACCTCAGTGAATGTCTACTCACTCGTGGGAATGTTAATGTTCTATAAATTCTTGGTGGGAGGTATTCCTTTGGATACATACCACAAGTGGGATTGCTGGACTAGATGGTAGTTCTGTTTTTAATTTTTTGAGGGACGTTCATACTGTTTTCCATAGTAGCTGTACCAATTTAATCTTGAACTAAGTGAGTTTCGTGAGCGGTGGTTAGGCCACTCTTGATTGTCGGTTCTTTTCAGGAGAAGTACTGTAGAGATTAGAGGCTCAGAGGGGAACGCACTTCCCTGATCAGGAAAGGTGGAGTGACTGACTACATAAGGACCTTGGTTGGGGTGCCTAAAGCCTAGAGGTGGGGAAGGGGCTGGGAAGAGTGACCCTCTATGGAGCTGCTCTCAGAGCACAAGGAGAAAGCTGGACAGGAGGACATAGGCCCTCAGTGTGAAAGGTGCATCGGGCTTTCTGTGGTCCAAGATGTCTGCTGCCTATTTCTCAAGCCCTGGTACTGCCTGGGATCACTGCAGCACGGGGACTGAAGGTAATAGTGCACATCGCTGAGTGTGACATGAGAGTGGATTACTTCCTGGCCAAGGGGAGACTTTGATGATGAAGGCTTTACCCTATGCTACAGCCTTCCTCAGAATTTTGGACTTCGCTGTTAGAGATGTTCTTGTGTTCCTGCTTCCGTCTGTGCACTGCCTTAGGCTGTCGAAAGCGGCTCGGGAAAGGTGACCTTTCCCCCTCCTATACTGTGGCCTAGGGCAGTAATCTGGGGGCGTCTCCTGGGAGGCGCCCACTGATGTTGACTGCACTTGTTTGCGTAGACCGCTCAACTCTTCTGTTGGGACTACCTGTGGCCATGAAGAGGCACGTGAAAGTGAGCTGCTGTTGCTGCTGTGTTCTCCTGATATGGCAGCCAGACACTTCTTCCTTCAACACCCACACAGCTCAGGTGCCTTGCTAAAGTCCTAAGGAAGGCGCATGTTGGCAATGGCAGCATGTGGGGCATGGGAAATGTTGAGTCTGGGGCAGAAGTTGGCCGTAGCCCGATGTCAGAATTCTGTGCCATTGTGCAGAGCGAGGGCACATTGGGATTCCCGAGGAGTCCCAAGTCTGTAGGAATGTGGTTGGAACTTTCCACGTTCGCTTTCTGCACTCTCCCACTGAGCACGCTCTGCACGTTGGTTGGAAGAAAGAGGTCCGATGGGTCTTGTCAATGAACTGTGCGTGAATCGGGGGCCATTTGCTTCTTCCGGGGCATATGCCGATGAGCCTGGATGTCCAGGAACCTCCCGAGTCAGGTGCCCCAGCTGGAGGATGAAGCCCTTGTATTCCTCTTGCTGGAGAGGGCTACACCCGGAGGCTGTACTGTCTCTCCCCACTGTGTATCTGCTGGAAAGCCTTTCTAGCAGAAAGGCTGGCTACTGGTGGCTCCTCTTCCATTTGGGTCTTCCTGGTGGTGGTGGGGTGACATTACCTCAAGGGGACCTTCCCTGCATCTCGAGGAAGAAGGTGGTGTTGGTAAACAGTGGAGAGACAGTTCTGCATTGTTTGTGGTGGTGTGCTACTGGAGTGGGGGAGGGAAAGGGGAGCTCAATTTGGGGAGGAAAAGGTCCCATGGTGTCCCCGTTTCAGGCTTTTGCTTTCTCTTGATGAGGGAAATGTGGGCCCAGCAGGGCTGTGAGCAGGAGGCTCTGAGAGTATACGGAAAGACTGACAGTGGCGAGGACAAGGGTTTTGGTGTGAAAATTGTGGTGGACATTGTGGGTTCAGGGCTCTTTCTCCTGTCTCCTGGCCCTGTTCCCTCACACTACCATTGGGTGGCCATAACTGTGGTATAGAAGATAGTAAAGCACACGGATATGTGTGAAGTGAGTGGATGTGGGCCTCTATTCAAGATGAGGCATTAATATTCGGATCAAGTCTTCACATTTCATCTTCCCAGTGAATTGTGGGCCTCTCTCCCAGGAGATCATTTTGCCACCGCTGCTCTTTCTGTGCACCATTTAATGTTGTTTATAATGTTTTATACCGTTGCACAATAACATAACCCGAGGGAGTTCTGAGAAGGAACACCTCTTGCTTCTGAGGATGCTGTAATCCTCCTGAGATGCTGCCTGCCCTCACCTTTTCATGATCTTCTCCTGCAGCTCTATTGACTCTGGTGCGTTGCTTTGATAGTCATTTCTTTCTCTGATTGTCCAGAAGGTCTAGCAGTTTCTGGTTTCAACTGCTTAAGTTGTTCCCTCTT
This sequence comes from Ovis aries, assembly GCF_016772045.2. Classification (NCBI taxonomy): domain Eukaryota; kingdom Metazoa; phylum Chordata; class Mammalia; order Artiodactyla; family Bovidae; genus Ovis; species Ovis aries. The sequence goes on along the minus strand of NC_056080.1, from coordinate 99,973,947 downwards.
TACCTAGTTCTCCCCCTTCGCAAGGATTTTTGCTTCCAGGTCCTTAAAGAAGCGTTCCTGGGTTGTCAAATTGGCAAGAGGCTTATTGAGCTTTCTAAAACGATTTCCACATATTGCAAAGAGACAGAGAAAGAACTGACAAGTTTTCCAAAGTAAACCTTCTAAAGCAAAGGGAGGGGAGAAAGCCTGCTCTCACTTGTCAATGGGGATAGTTAAACCTTTGTTTCTTATGTCACTTTGTATTTGCCCTCCAATATCCTAACATGAGATACCACGTTCCCCCCCACCCCCCAGGTATCTGTCCCCCGCAAATTGTGATTGTGACACCCTGGCCAAACTGAGGCCACAGGGAACTTCGTTCAGTGGAACTTGTGCCAAAGGTACTGCAAGGAAAAGGAATAAGTAGGAGCCGTTGTTCACCCTCCAGCTCGCTTATAGTTTACCAATACCTGTGCCCTTATGGCGAGTTCTCTGTGGTCATTTGCAGTAGGGAATATAACCAGAGGCCTTGTTTGCAGATGGTTTCAGTTGCTATGCTGATCTCACCAGTCTTGGCAAGTGGAAGATACACTGTTCCACTCTGTCAGAAGGGAACAGAAGATTGTGTAAAATATTTTGAATCTGTAAAATTGTGTTTTTCAATAAAATGTGTATGATGGAAAAGCTCCGACTTGTGAATGTGATTATTTGTGACGACTCCAAGCGTGACCAATGAAGATGTGGCTCTGCGTGTGCATCACATCAGGTACCGAGTGGGACTCTGGGCTCAGTAATCTGGGGCGTTGATGACAGGGGCGTGGGGTGGCAGGGTGAGGGGTCTCCGGGCCGTAATTGAAGTTCTCCCCTTCTTAAGGTAAGAAGGATGGTAGGTAATCTGACATCTTTCTAGGTGAAGTGATCCTTCTGGCCACTTCATGAGGATGACAGATACTTGCCTGGATATTGAGGGGGTGATGGGGATATCTCCCGTTCCTGCTCTGGGTGAGGATGTGAGGAGTGGCCCAGCATGGTTCTGAAGAACATGAGAAGTCCTGGGAACAAAAATCTGGAAGCACACAATAAGGTCCTGGTCCGTTTTGTATTAGAATGCAGTCCCTTGATTATTAGGGATTTTTCCTATGTAACACTCATTACCAGAGTATGAATGGGCAGAATCCAAAAGGTAACTGAATGGCAGAATTGGTTTGTGCTTAAAAAAGAAAAAACTCTCCATACATTGCATAACATTTCTAATAGTAAATTTAGAACCCCTTTGTAGAGCAGCTTGCAGACAACATTTTATGGAATAGCCATTCGCTTGGCATAATGGTGCACGAATACACATTCGGAGAATGTTAAGATAACTCTCAATCGGCCTCATGAACCTAGGCAGAGAGGGGAGCATCCAGGATTTGGGCAGGTAGGCAAGTTGGGTGGGTCAAGGCCCACACCTGATCACAGGGCGGGGCGGGGGTGGGGGGGATGCCAGGTGGTGGGGGCATGCCAAGCATGCAAAAGGGAAGTAGCAGAAAGATGGCCTAAGCTGGCCGATCCCCCAGGTCATCTGCAGGCCTCGCTAAGCCAGGCGGTGAGGGCTCAGGCTAGAGCCCGGCTCAGGCAGGCAGGGTAGAGGCCTGGCCCCGGGGCCCTTGGAGGGCTCCACTAGGGGCTGCCAATCACTTGGGGCCTCCCTGAGCAGCTGCTGGGTCTCAAGATGTGTCTGCCAGCTAGATTCAAGCACTCCCGGAGGCGGCCAGGGAGGTGGTCCTTCCTCTCCTCCAGGTGGTCCAGACAGGCGTTGACCTGGTCCAACATGCAGTTGATGGCGGCATACACTGCCTGTCCGGCTATGTCGCCGTCCTGGTCTTCGGCACACATATCCACAGCCCTGTTCCACGTGGCAGCAGACAGGGCGGCCTCGTGCACACGCAGCACTCACGTGATGTTGGAGTGAGGCCGCGAGGGTGCTCAGTCTGCCTTTTCTGCTGACCCTCTGTTTTGATCTCTTCTGCACACTGACACCAAAATGGTAGATTAGAAAAGCAGGTTGGATCTTAATGGAGTTTACCACGTCCAACCCATGTGTCCTTGCTATGGGCCACTTAACTTTTTCTCTTTATCTTTTGCAGTTTATATCATCAACTCTCTTCTCCCATGAGGCCAGAATGTGCGTTCTTCCCTGAGAAGGCCATATTCTTTCACATTCCTGCTCCTGTGCACTTGCTCCTCCTTAATCCTTTAAACTGCCTCCTCTCTTGCCCATGTTCCGCGTCAACTCTCTTGCAACACACATTTCAGCCTGGTGCATCTTTTCTTCACAGACGGGCCTGATACGGTCAACCAAATCTTCAGCACATTTTGCCAATTCCTCTTATCAGGGCACCACCCGCATTGTGCCTTCTGGTAAAACCAATGAGTGGACAAGGGAGTTTATGACCTTCTCATGGGGAATATCGAATATCACGGGGGCTCTCCTAATGAAAGGTACTATTTCAGTGTCCCCTTATGTGCTATAGAATCTTCATATGTGTTGCGCTCTATATTGAGCTATATGATACCAGGAGAAAATGAGCAACTAAGCTGATGAATTGGAAACTGGTGGTAAAAGTTTTAAGAACAAGACATATAGATGAAGACATGCGCAAGTTAATAAGTCAACAAAGACATTAGCATAGATGAAGGTAATAATTGCGGAACAAAACAACCGGCAAACTGGCCAATACGTTGTAAGATGTGGATTAGGCTACGTGAAGGTAAGTCGAAGAAAAATCAGAGAAAGTAGATCAGTGTCGGCAGAGCTAGCATGGGAAAGTCTCCGGAAAGGACGTTGTATTTGACGAGAGACACGCACGGTGATAAGGTAACAGTCCTAGTTGTCGTTTCATGAAAGCTTAGTGCGTGTTAGTCACTGGTCTAAATGCTTTTCATGAACTCACTGAGGGTCATGGCAGCCTGAAGGCACAGTTCTTATTAGGATCCTCACTCTACTGATTAGGAAACTGAGGCACAAAACAATGAAGGATGTTCAGCTGGTAGGAGGAATAATTGTGATAGGAATGCCAAGAGCATACCTCAAGCCCATGGACTGTACACAGTAGGTAAGAAGATATGGTTTTCTTCAGACAGACCATGAATGTGGAATGAAGTATAACTGAGACAAGAATGAAAGGCAGGACTTTCCTGGTGGTCCAGTGGTTAAAACTCAGTGCTTTCGCTGCTGTGGGCCCAGCATCGGTCCCTGGTCAGAAAACTAAGAACCCATAAACTGTGCGAGACAAGAGAAAAATAAAATAAAAAGAATGAATGGTGACCACAGATCGAGGAGACACTGGTGATCGGAAAGATAGGACCTGTGTGGTAGTGGTCATTGTGTGCCAGGGATTGAAAGGGTCCAGCGTGTATCCATCTGCTGACGCCAGTCAGAGGGACAAGCCTAGTAACACATGGGCAAGACTCGGCAGATCCTGGGGCAGGATTCACATCAACGGCCCCAGTCTTGCTTGTCTTCCCTCCCCACGTGGATTAATCATCCTTTACTGGTTCCTGGACAAGGCCTGCAACAGCTCTCCTGCCCTCTGGATCTTTGTCAGAGTCTCACCTAACAAGCCCAGTTCTAGAAGAGCTCACCTGTAGGCTTTCTCGGGGCTTGCAAAGGAGCAGCTAACCTACTGGAAAAGAAACCCCTCTGGGCCAATGTCTGGCTGTTTGTTTCTGGTATCTTAGTTTCCTCACTCATAGTTTGGAACTAATTTTCATGTATTTGATTTTGCTGTTTCTTCTGAGTTCTAGTTGAGGACTATGAAGCCAAGTGTAACAGCTGCAGCAGGCTGCGATATTCCAGGTTTATTAGTCAGAGGTATTCAAGGAAACAGAACCAATAAGAGACATTTTACATCTATATCTATCTATCTATCTATCTATATCTATATCTATCTGTCTATTTATCTATATGTTGGCTGTTGGTTTAGTCACTAACTCGTGTCTGACTCTTGTGACCCCACAGACTGTAGCCCGCCAGGCTCCTCTGCCTATGGGATTCTCCAGGCAAGGATACTGGAGTGGGTTGCCATTTCCTTCTCCAGGGGATCTTCCTGACCCAGGAATCAGACCTGGGTCTCCTGCATTGCAGGCAGATTCTTTACCAACTGAGCTAAAAGGGAAGCCTATATATATACATAGATACATACATATATACATATATGTATATATCTTGAGGTTTATCTTGCGTTTAGTTCCCTATTTCTGGAGGCTGAGAAATTCCACAATCTCCTGCCTACAAGGTATAAAGCCAGGAAAGCCAGTGGTATAATTCAGTCCAAGTCTGAAGGCCTGTGAACCAGGGGGGGCTGGTGGTGTGAATCCTAGTTGAAGAGAAGGAGAAAACTAGGAGAAATGTTCTATCTCAAGCAGCGAGATAGGGAAAAAAGGAAGAATTCTTCCTTTCTCTGCTTTGGTTCCATTTGGGCCCTCAACGGATTGGATGATGCCTACCCACATCGGGGGAAGCCCTTCTATTTTGCTAAGTCACCGATTCAAATACTCATCTCATCCAGAAACACCCTCACAGATACAACCAGAAATAATGTTTAATTCGGACGCTCCATGACCAGTCAAGTTGGCACCTAAAATTAGCCGTCACAGTGGGCAGGGCAGCATCATGGACTGCTGCATAACACGGCACACCACGAAGCCTCAAGTGAGCTTTCCCATGGGAGGGACAGTGCTAGCATTAGATCATCTTTCCTAGGAGCAGTGTGCACTGTGACCATGCAGTCCAGCTAAGGGACCCCGTGGCTATGTGGTCCACACACCATGTAGAGGGTAGATGAGTTAAACACTCGAGGTAGCCAGGCCTAGGGGAACTGTGCCCTCTTGTTTGTACAATTCACAAGTTGCGAGCAGGTGCAGAAACCTCGCAGCAAGGGGCCTCCTGGAAGGAAGTGGGCTTCCAGTCTCACCTTGGATAACTGTGAAGCTTAGGGACATTTGCAGCAGAGATATGAACTCCTCATATCTTTCTTCCTCTAGCAATAGGAGGAATAACTCTTGTGGTTGGGGTGGGAACATGAATTCAGGAAAAGAGTTAGGGAAGTGATCTATGCCTGGGCCTTGTAGGAAGGACAAGATTTTCACAGATAGAAAAGCAGGAAAGGATATGAACTTCCTGAAAAGGGTCGTGCCAATCCTAGCAAGCTTCTAAGAGTTAGCCTGTTGTCAGTGTTCCCTGGTCTTCCCAAATGTCTGCAACCTGAACTCACTTGCAAAATATCCAGGTGCAAACCTTGGGTCCCTCACACCATGCACAGCCCAGTACTATCTGACCCCAGAGGTCAGAGACAAGTCCTCTGCATCTCTGCTCTGATACATCTCCATGTCCGTATCTAATATGAAGAACTCACATTTTGCCTGGAAGGAGTAAAACTTGGAAGGCTTCCTGGAGGGGGAGGTAATTGATCTAGGCCCGGGTAAATTGAATGTGCATGCTTTCCAAAGTCTAAGATGACAAGAAACAAAGCACAAGGTATGTGCAAAGGCCTAAGAAGTCGAGCTAGGCCTTGAGGGATGGACACGGCTATAGAAAGACGCAGGAATACGACCAGAGATTTCCTGACGTCAGCTGGGCCTTGGGAAATGGCCAGTTTCCCGCCAGTAGACCTGCCTGAGAGGAATGGCCGTTCTCCCCGTCAATCATCGCAGGCCCACCAATGACGATGTTGGGAGGCGGGGGCGTGAGAGCTGGAGGAAGCCCTAGCGCGTGCCTAAGCTCGTGCCTAAGCGCGTGCCTAAGCTCGTGCCTGTCTGCATTGTGCTTCCGTAGACCGTTTTCCTCGGTTAGGATTTAACGTGGCGGCTCCCTTTCCGGAGATCGTAAAAGTGTAAGTTTTACTAACCCTACTCGTATTTGGCTGTCTGCGGTGTGAGTTGGAGAGTCGGGTAGATGGCGTGTCCTGATGGACACTTTGACAGACGTGTCTGCGGGCTCCTGGGTGGATGGCGGAGAAGGCCTCTCAGGCACTTCCGGGGGGGGCGGTGGTTGGTGTGGGGCATTATTGTAACGGCATGCTGAAACTTGAGGAAGATTTTCTTTGTTTAAATGTGGGTCTCGAAGCTTCCATCCCAGTTATGGTCTTAATGCTTTGTAGTGTTTGCGGCTCAAAGTGAGGGAAGGGCGGGTGCGCTTGGCTGGGTGGGTGGGGGCGCCGGACAGTCTGCCTGGTTGACTGGCGGCCGCCATGGAGCTGATTCTGCTTTCTGTTGTAGGGCGTTTGGGGTGGATATATCGCTGCCGGGGATTGGTCCAAATGTTGATCTTGGCCGTTTTTGTGACCTCTCTTAACCATTGAGGGTATTTCTGTTATTTTCCACGTGAAACGAGACAGTAAGGCTCTGAGGGATCGCGTGCGGTGTTAGGACAGCTGACGGCCCTTGGCTGCCTTGGTGTTTTGTGGATAAGGGAAAGGGGAAGTTTGCCCCAGCCAGTCATGTTACGAGCTTCCAAGTTACCTAATTTTCCTGCAACTGTGTTCGGCTGTCCATCTGTAAGCAAGTCTCCTTGTAGATCTGTATAATCACTGTTTCCTTCAGGACCTGTGATGGACAAATCTAGTACTGGCCAGCCTATGGGCCTGTAATGAGAAGAGAGTGGACCCGGAATTAGCTGTCCAGACCTGCCAGATGAGTAAGTGCTACCTTATGCTGTGTGGGGCCACAGATGCTGGGAGGAGGGTAGCATCCATCCCATCAGCTGTACCATTATTTAACATGGTGTTGAAATGTCTTCCCTGAGTCTCTAAGACAGGAACTTCCAACAATGTCAGGATCACTCCTGAGCGCTGCTCAGACACTAGGTTTATAATCGATGCCTTTAACTAGTCAGTGGCATCTTTTTCCAGTTCACCGTGAGTGCCCTTCTTACAGACAGACTGAATTTATTAGAATGTCACATTTCCAGAAAGCCTGATCTTGCCATCCTCACATCAGAGCTCTGATCTGTCTTTTTATCCTTTTGGAAAACACTTGTAATACCAGGCAGAAGCAGGCTGGACTGGATGGGATTGTGAAAAACAAACTTCAGGAATCCAGAGGCTGTGGGAGTGCTGTTTTCTTTCAGGTAGGGGAACATGGATTTGAATGTAATATAAAGCCAGCTCTGTTTAGGAAAGGGGAGAAAGATGAGGCCTGTACACCAAGTGAGCGGCAGAGAATGATAGTCTGCCAGTCTATCCCCTCTGTAAGCGGGTGGGCCTTTACTTTGCAGGGGTTCTGGAGGTGTAGGCTAACAATTCAAGTAATATGCAGGTCAATACTTGACTAAATATTTACCCTTCCACAGTTTGTCGGGCTTTACTTTTTCTTTTTTTTTTTTTGCTTTGCAGATGTTGCTGAGACAATACATCGTGTTTCATTCAAAATAGATTTTAGTGTCTGAGTCTGACCCTTTCTTACTGTCATCTTTGAGCCTCAGTTTCCACATTTGCAAAATGGGAATGACACCTTGCTCTCGGGGATGTCTCTTGTGTGGTTTTTGTAAAGTGCTCAGCACGCAGGAGGTACGGAGGGAATTAGTACACCATTTCCAGAAAGTGGGAAGAGAACATTGTGGCTTCATTTAGCTCGTCTCCCTACCTGTCCAGACCCCCATTTCAACCAAACGTTTGTTTCCTTTCACAGGGCCAGCAGATTTCCTCAGATATTACTGGGCTGCTCTTTGGAAACCAGCCTCATTAATCCTGCTATGATGCCAAGAGGTAGCCCAGCAGCTCACACCTTGCCTTGCCCTGAGCCACTTTCTGTTCTGGCCATCTCTGACGCCTTATGCTGAAGCTGATGTGGCTCAGCACCAAGTTCAGGCACCAAGAAGGTGCTTGTTAACTGGCAGTGTGGGAAAGGTCTCCTCTCTTTCATTGTCTGTATAACGTTACTTCTTTCCTGGGCAGGGGTTAAGTTGTTGAAAATGTGCGGAAGAGTTTTCACAGTTGGGGTGGGGAAACGCGCCAAATAGAAATATGAACTCTTCTACGGTGCATTCAGAGACACTTCTAACCTCCAGTTTCATAGAAACCTCGGGCTCCTCTGTTGCTTTATTAGCACGGGTTTTATCCGGAAGGAGGCATCACAGAACCTGAATTTCATTCACCGAAGGTTAAAAGGAAATCCACATTTCTTTGTGATTGGAAACTAAAGTGTGTAGTCTTTAGAGGGCATGTTTAAGGGCTCTTTGGTTATCCCTGTAATTGGTGAAATTACCTTAAAGCTGTGAAAGAGGGGGGTGGTGATAGTTTCCTACTCAGTGAAAACCTGAAGCCTGAGATACTTAGAGAAACCTGTCCTAGGCGCATGTGCCTTCACCAAGTGACATGACGATGATCAAAACTGGCTTATTTCCTAGTCAAAACAGTTGTGAAACTTGAGGATAACCGTGAGGCCTTCTTCCCTTCCATACACACTTGTTCCCACTGCCCATCAAAGTGAACCTGGCTGACTTCGTTGGAGGCAGGGGTCAAGAACACCTAAATGGATGGTTTAATAGGTAAATCTGCTGTGTATTGGCACTTAAAAATAAGTCACAAGGTTGAGGATTCCAAAAAGGTGACTCTCCAACTGGTGACAGTCTCACAGATCAGGGCTCTCATGGAAAGAGAAGGTAATCCTCTTCTGAATTTGAGGTGGAATCTGGCTTGCTGGTTCCTTCCCAGGAATTCATTCCTAGGCCAGCCATGTCACTTAGGCTCATGAGACAGCACCTCAGTGAATGTCTACTCACTCGTGGGAATGTTAATGTTCTATAAATTCTTGGTGGGAGGTATTCCTTTGGATACATACCACAAGTGGGATTGCTGGACTAGATGGTAGTTCTGTTTTTAATTTTTTGAGGGACGTTCATACTGTTTTCCATAGTAGCTGTACCAATTTAATCTTGAACTAAGTGAGTTTCGTGAGCGGTGGTTAGGCCACTCTTGATTGTCGGTTCTTTTCAGGAGAAGTACTGTAGAGATTAGAGGCTCAGAGGGGAACGCACTTCCCTGATCAGGAAAGGTGGAGTGACTGACTACATAAGGACCTTGGTTGGGGTGCCTAAAGCCTAGAGGTGGGGAAGGGGCTGGGAAGAGTGACCCTCTATGGAGCTGCTCTCAGAGCACAAGGAGAAAGCTGGACAGGAGGACATAGGCCCTCAGTGTGAAAGGTGCATCGGGCTTTCTGTGGTCCAAGATGTCTGCTGCCTATTTCTCAAGCCCTGGTACTGCCTGGGATCACTGCAGCACGGGGACTGAAGGTAATAGTGCACATCGCTGAGTGTGACATGAGAGTGGATTACTTCCTGGCCAAGGGGAGACTTTGATGATGAAGGCTTTACCCTATGCTACAGCCTTCCTCAGAATTTTGGACTTCGCTGTTAGAGGTGTTCTTGTGTTCCTGCTTCCGTCTGTGCACTGCCTTAGGCTGTCGAAAGCGGCTCGGGAAAGGTGACCTTTCCCCCTCCTATACTGTGGCCTAGGGCAGTAATCTGGGGGCGTCTCCTGGGAGGCGCCCACTGATGTTGACTGCACTTGTTTGCGTAGACTGCACTTGTTTGCGTAGTCTTCTGTTGGGACTACCTGTGGCCATGAAGAGGCACGTGAAAGTGAGCTGCTGTTGCTGCTGTGTTCTCCTGATATGGCAGCCAGACACTTCTTCCTTCAACACCCACACAGCTCAGGTGCCTTGCTAAAGTCCTAAGGAAGGCACATATTGGCAATGGCAGCATGTGGGGCATGGGAAATGTTGAGTCTGGGGCAGAAGTTGGCCGTAGCCCGATGTCAGAATTCTGTGCCATTGTGCAGAGCGAGGGCACATTGGGATTCCCGAGGAGTCCCAAGTCTGTAGGAATGTGGTTGGAACTTTCCACGTTCGCTTTCTGCACTCTCCCACTGAGCACGCTCTGCACGTTGGTTGGAAGAAAGAGGTCCGATGGGTCTTGTCAATGAACTGTGCATGAATCGGGGGCCATTTGCTTCTTTCGGGGCATATGCCGATGAGCCTGGATATCCATCCAGGAACCTCCCGAATCAGTGCCCCCGCGGGATGGTGAAGCCCTTGTATTCCTCTTGCTGGAGAGGGCTACACCTGGAGGCTGTACTGTCTCTCCCCACTGTGTATTTGCTGGAAAGCCTTTCTAGCAGAAAGGCTGGCTACTGGTGGCTCCTCTTCCATTTGGGTCTTCTTGGTGGTGGGGTGTGACAAGGCTTCAAGGGGACCTTCTCTGCACTCTCAAGGAAGAAGGTGGTGTTGGTAAACAGTGTAGGGAGAGTTCTGCATTGTTTGTGGTGGTGTGCTACTGGAGTGGGGGAGGGGAAAGGGGAGCTCAATTTTGGGAAGGAAAGGTCCCATGGTTTCCCCATTTCAGGCGTTTGCTTTCTGTTGATTAGGGAAATTTGTCCCCAGCAGGGCCAATAGCAGGAGGCTCTGAGAGTATACGGAAAGACTGACATTGGCGAGGACAAGGGTCTTTGGTGTGACGACTGTGGTGGGCATTTTGGGTTCAGGGCTCTTTCTCCTGTCTCTTTTCTCCATTCTTGTGCCCTTCCTTTGGGTTAACACAGTGAGGGACAGAAGATAACAATGGACCCTGACGGATATACTATAAGAAAATAGGGCTTTCTTATAAACTAGGACATTTATCATGGGAACAGGATTATTGTCCGTTTCCCCAAGCGAATTGTGATTTTGTCTGCAAGTGAAGGCTTTGCTGTCTCTTCCTTCTTCTGTGTTGCCTAGACCTGTGAAAAATGGCTATTGTGGAAGGGGAACTCTCTGTCCTGCTGTACTGTTGCACAGTATACAATCTAAGGGAGTTCTGAGAAGGAACTGCTGTTGCTTACACAATTTATTGTTTTTCTCCAGAGGTATTTTCTGCCCTTTTCTTGTAGCTTTATGGGCTCTTGGTCACTGCTTTTGCTGCCAGGTCCCTGAAGGAACACTCTTGGTTTGTCAAATTGCCAAGAGGCTTATTTCACTTACGGAAAAGTTTTGCATACATTGCAGAGAGTCAGAAATGGCAACCCATTGCCTGGAGAATCCCAGGGACAGAGGAGCCTGGTGGGCTGCTGTCTGCGGGGTCGCACAGAGTCGGACACAGCTGAAGTGATTTAGCAGCAGCAGAGTCAGACAAAGAACTGACCCACATTCCACAGTTTTTTAGGAAAGGCGAGAAAGAAGGCCTTGTCCCTTTTCAGCATGAGCAATTTAATTTTCCTTATTTTAGTTTCCCTTACAATGTGCTCCCCGTGAGATATCAGGTCCCCTGGGTATCTTCACCCTCCCTCCAAGTGCTGATTCTCAAGTCCTGGCCATAGTCAGACCTGTGCAGAGCACTTCCTCAAGAGGACCTTGTGGAAACAGCACCTGAAGGACAAGTAAAAGGGATGAGTGACTGGTTATCCTCTAGGAGGTTTGTACCCATACATATGTCCTCAGGGGGAATTCTCTGTGATCAATAGGATCACTTGGGATGAGGATGAAAACTACAAACCTTGTTTAGAGATGGTTTAAATTGCTCTGCTGATGTCAGCAGTCTGCTGGCAAGTGGAGCTGAACTTCATCTCTCACCGTCCCCTTCTCAAGTGCTCTGAAGGAGCAGAGATATGATCTCCAATTGGCAGAGGTCCGATTTCTGTGTCTTGTGGTGCACAGGACCTGCTAGAATACTTGGTAGGAGGCAAGGACTCAGATCCTGCAGAGTTTTAAGTATGGAATTTAGTGTGCAGCTCTGTCAAAAAGGGTGGACAGAATGAGCAAAATATGTGCATTCCTGTACAATTTGAATGGTCTCTTCATCCCTCTGGACATGAATTTGCCCTCCCAGTCCACTATGCTGACTCCAGCATGCACACAAAATGAGTTACCAGGCCATCTCACAGTTTAGATTTGGGTTGGCTTTCTGAGCGTCCTTCGCTTCTCCTTATTCATGTGCAAGCCTACTGTACTACTTCTTATCAGCTTTGGGAAAGAACAGCAGTGGGCTCACTTCAGTGAATCCTAAGGAGATTCACTGGTTTACTCAGCCTCTCCCTATCAGTCAGACAAAGCACCTTCCAGAATGCTGAAAGGCCTGTTGTAGATTTTCCTCTAGTAGACTGTCAGAGTACTGAGCTACAGGATATAGGAGATAGTTAAAGCTGGGAACCAAGCACCTGTGCATCTCCTCTGGACCCCAGAACTGATGTGTACTGAAAAGGCTAAGAGGGTAGATCTTACTCTGTTATGTTTTTATTACCAGATAATAATAAATCATGAAGGTGGGATGAAACTTCAGAGCGGATGGGTGTGTTTACGATATAGATTATGGAGATGCTTTATGGATGTATACTTATCTCCAGACTCATTAGATTGTATACATTAAATGTGTACATTTTTTTGGATGTCAGTCATTCCTCATTCCTCAATAAAGGGGTTTAAAAAATAATAAAAAAGACCCTTCCGTGATCACAAATGAGTGCCCTCCCTCCAAGTGTTTTTAGATTTTAGAACTGAGAGGGAAGAATATTTCTCCTTGGGGAAATGGGTAATGCCATTTACAGCTTCTGTATTATGGGTTTGCCTTGGTTTTTCTGTGGATACCTAGTATTTGCATTAGTGGTGTATAAGGTTAACCTTTAGTCCGTAGGATTTTGAATTTCATAGAATCACAGCAGTTCTACAGAAGTCGCCAACTTCATGTGGAGGACTTCGGCTCAAGGAGTGACCCTGTGACATCAGCGAGTTGTCATTTGACCAGAAATTGACTTTGGGGTATTGTGCCTTTGGGAATGGCTTGGACTTTGGGTTGTTTTCATTTTCTATAATGTATGCTTTTGTGCTTACTCAATAAATCTTTAAAAATTTTATTCCCATGGGGGCATGTCAAAGTGCGTGTGTGCTGTACGTCTGTTCCACAGGGAGGAAGGCACTGTCTCAGGCTCATTGGTCTCTCTAGCAGGCCTCTTTTCTCTGAGACCTTCCCACAGCCTTCTATTTGCTGTGTCACTGAGTTTCCTGGCCAGAGCTACTTGGTTTGGTATACTTCTCATCTTATCCGAGTTGAGCCAGTAATACTTCTGTTATAGTTTGGGACTAGACCCGCAAGAATGAGTGAGAGCCTGCAAAGGTTCACTAGTAACCTTCTACTGCAGAGAATATAAAAAGACATACTGTTGGGACGTCCCCAGCAGTCCAGTGGTTAAGACTCTGTGCTTCCAATATAGTGGAGAGGGGTTCAATCCCTGGTGGGGGAGGTAAGATCCCACATGCTGCACGGCACGGCCAAAAAAAAAAAAAAAAAGGACATACTGCTGAGTTTCCCTGAGCTAGCCTCATTTCTGTGTCTTTAAAATGTATTTGTTGCTTAAGTTTCTTGTATTTTGTTAAATACTTGTGTTCTTGCAATAAAATTCATTTGCTTCAGAAGCTCTCACTTGTATGTTTTTCTTATTCTCAGTGAACACCAGCATGATCAAGAAAGCTGTGGCTCTGTCATGTGCATTGTCACCTGAACCGGGGCGGAGCTCTAAGCTCTGGAGTCTGATGCATTAAGAACAGGAGCGGGTGGCAAGGGGATGGGGTCTCCAGGCCATGCTACAAGTTCCCCGCTTTGTAAAGCTCGCCCCTTTGTTTAGGGAAGTATTCCCCATAATGTTAGTCACTCAGTCGTGTCCGACTCTGTGCGACCCCATGGACTGTAGCCCGCCAGGCTCCTCTGTCCTTGGGATTCTCCAGGCAAGAATACTGGAGTGGGTTGCCATTCCCTTCTCCAGGGGATCTTCCCAACCCAGGGATCGAACCCTGGTCTCCTGCATTACAAGCAGATTGTTTACCATCCAAGCCACCTGGGAAGCCCGATCCCCTAAAGGTAGCAGGTTATCTAATACCTCCCTATGAGAAGTGATACTTTTAGCCACTTCATGAAGGCCATGAATGCATGTTTGGGGATCGTGGAGAAATCTGATACTCCCGAGGGCAAGCAGAGGTAGGGTGACCAGCATGGTTTTATAGAAGATTAGTTCAGAATTCAGTAGGACCAAACTAGAAGCAGCAAGCACACAATTAATTCCTGCTGAAGTCTGCATTAGCATCTCGGTCCCTTGTGCCTGAGACATCTTTTATTACGCCACACCACTAGGTCTTACAAAGACTTTGTAATAGCAGAATTAAATCAGCCAAGTGGGTAGAATTTTTTGGCATTGTTTATTCTTTAAACATAACAACACACTTTCCAGTTCTAACTGGAATTAGACATGCAATTAACTAAAATTGCAGGTCTTACGTATAACTTACCATGGTTTAAACATTTCAGCAGGGACTTCCCCGGTGGTCCAGTGGCTGAGACTCCATGCTTCCAATGCAGGGTGCCCATGTTCGATCCGAGGTTGGGAAAATAGATTCCACATGCCACAACTAAGACCCAGTGCAGCCAAATTAATAAATATTTTAAAAAAAAACACTTTCCCCCCAAATCGCCTTACTGTGGACAGTAACCCCCCTCTCCACCCCCACAGGAAAGAAGAAGTCTGTTCTGCCTGTAGATCTTCAGGGTGCCTGGGTGTCATAAAGATCTTGGGCTGAAGGTGGCAGCAATTCTGTTCTTGCCACTCAGTCTAGAGGGCCCCAAGCTTCCATGTCTCATTTCCTGCCCGAGAGGTTCATCAGGATGCAGAGCTCAGATTACTTCTCCTTTGCTCTAATTGCAGCTGGAACTTTATATCCCTTTTATTATTCTCTCCTGCTACAGAACAAGTCTCACAAAAGACTGTAAGCCATCTCCCACTGGCCCTATTTCAGGTCAGTGGGTATGATTTTACCTGAGGTAGACTGCCAAACACCGGAGAAGGCAATGGCACCCCACTCCAGTACTCTTGCCTGGAAAATCCCATGGACGGAGGAGCCTGGAAGGCTGCAGTCCATAGGGTCGCGAAGAGTCGGACACGACTGAGCAACTTCAATTTCACTTTTCACTTTCATGCATTGGAGAAGGAAATGGCAACCCACTCCAGTGTTCTTGCCTGGAGAATCCCAGGGACAGGGGAGCCTGGTGGGCTGCCATCTATGGGGTCGCACAGAGTCGGACACAACTGAAGCGACTTAGCAGCTGCCAAACACAGTGAAATCCCACTACCATTCTGATCTTAATTGACACGCCAAGCCTCACCAGCGCTTTCCTGGAGGCGGGCCCAGGGCAGAGGTGGGCGGGGCCGTGAGCCATACTGGCGCCTGTACAGGCACCGCCCTCCTGAGCAGATGGTTGCTAGTGCACAGGCGCAATATGGAGGCGGAGCTAGGGCTGAAGGGGCGGAAGAAGAGGGTTGGGGAGGGGTGGAGCTAGTGGGCGTAAGGAGGCGGGATCAGAAACGAGGGGCGGGGCCTAGGTTTCCCCAGGCGGGCAGGGGGTGTAGGGCAGGGGCCAGGGCCCAGGGGAGGAGCCCAGAACTCTGCGTCTTACAGGATGGCGGCGAGGCCCGCTGCACTTGGAGCAGAGGAGTCAGCCAGGTGCCCACCCTCCTTGCCGAGCCCGCCCCTCACTTGTCCTTCTGAGTTCCTTGGCTTGCATGAGGTTCTGTGAACACATTTCCCTGCTTATTCATGCATCTCTCAGACAGATTATTGGCACCTACGCTGCCGATGTTGCCTGCAACATTAATGGGAAAGTCCCAAATACTAGTCAGCATAATCCAGAGCAGCATGTTCAAAGAGTGCACCGTGACCAGGGAATGTAAGGAAGATTGAATGCTAAGAAATCTCTTAATTTTCTGTATTAAAAGACTAAAAGAAAATAATCATCTGGTCATCTGCATCAGCTTTGAAAAGATAAAAATGAAGGGTTATCTGATGTTACCAGAGGCATTTGCTTTTAGTCTATTACCAATACCAGAAAATCAAATTACCACTCAGATCATTAAGTTACTTTCTCTGACATCATCATCACATATATGTACATAATTCACTGTTTACTTAGGGCAATGGCACACCAATTTCTTTCACAAATCATGTGTTTTTATGAGACAGTGCTACAGGTCAACCTCTCTGGATACCCACAACAGCTCAACCCGAAGAGGATGTGACTCTTGTTCCAAAGGAAAATATGTAATTAACTAACCTGTTTGGAGTTGGGATTTCAGTTGAACTCTTACTTAATATATTGCACATATGTTGGAACATTTAAGGGAATCTTAGTTTTACAGATTTTATAAGTTTACTTTAAAAAAAATAGGTTTGGTATTCATGAAGGTTTTACTCACTGCCTGCTTTATTGCCCCTCCCAAATCTGTTCTTCCTCTGTCTTCTTCCCCTGTGTAAATGAAAGTTCTTTTCTTCATATTGCTTAGGCCAAGCACCTTGGCATCCTCCTTGAGGCCTCTGTTTCTTTCATGTCCCACACTAACTGCATCAGCAAATCCTCAGCTCTGCTTTCAACGTATAAGCAAAGGGCTGCACATCCAGGAACAGGAGGAATTGCTGTGGCCTTTTTTTTTCAGTCAGTTTACCACAGTCTGTATGGGTAAATATGAGCCAATACCTAGAAGCAGAGTCCCATAAGCAGAATACGGACTCATAAAAAGACATGAGCTAATATATAGAAACAAAGTCAGTAGGTAAGGTGTGTGCTTACTGAAGGTGTATGAATCCCTTCTAATCCACTAGGGTAGACACAGAATCAAAAATGGCTGTAAAGGAAACATCTGTGGATTTGCAAGGGGTTAGAATTTCAGCTCAGTGTGCTCTCTCCATATCCTAAGAGGAGCAGAAAATAAAAGGAATCTCCTTTCTACCTCCAGGAGAGTAGAGGAGAAAATAAGCATATAGCCCACAACTTGAATGTTGTGCAAAGTTCAGATGCAGGGGTAGAGTTTTAGACCACTGTTTGGGATCAGTACAAGTTTGTGATTGATGGAAGAAATTTTCACAATTGAGGTATGGGGAAATCATTCTGGCTTATATGTGATTTAGCTTGAACTTTATGCTAACCAGAACAGCCTGTCTTATGACCTGATTATCATGCAGTGTACATCTGCTTTAGCCATTAAGAAAAGAATTCATTATCCAGAAGTAAAGTATGTCCACTTTGAAGGTAGGGATAAATGCTACCCTCTCCTATGATGCTTATGCAAGTATTCCTTTAAAGATAAGTTTTTCTTCCCAGATACCAAGGTCCTGCTGATTCACTCTTGTACGTGCTAATCTATCCCTTTTGAAATCTTGAAGGAATGTACCCCTGCATGTTTCTCTTTGATGGTTCTTTGTTCTGAAAAGACACAAAACTGTGATGAAAACCAGGCTTCTCCAGCACAGCTTCTGAGAGTTACTGATAAGCTGTTCCCTAGGCTATAGTCCTCGGTTTGGTTCAAAGAAAACTCTTTTCTATTTCTATCCCTGTTACAGATCGTTTTATCGGTTATTTGTGTTGACATGATGATAAATAAGGCATGGCTTGGCACCATCTGAGTTAGAAGTGGTAACGTGATATGGACTAGCGTTCTGAGCAGGTTCAGAATATTGGTTCCTGTTTTGGTTCCAGTATTCATAGAAAGGACAACCTCCCCTCCCCCACCCAAAAGGACTGGTCATCACGGTAGTGCTTTGTTCTTTGGCAATCTCTTTCATTGGAGGCACTAAGAACACTTTGAAAATACACCTCTGTGAGGTTATCTACAAGACCTTCTAGAAATAACACCCCTCAAAGATGTCCTTTTCATTATAGGGGACTAGAATGCCAAAGTAGGAAGTCAAGAAACACTTGGAGTAACAGGCAAATTTGGCCTTGGAGTACAGAATGAAGCAGGGCAAAGGCTAATAGAGTTCTGCCAAGAGAACGCACTGGTCATAGCAAACACCCTCTCCCAACAACACGAGAGGAGACTCTACACATGGTCCTCACCAGATGGTCAATCCCCAAATCAGATTGATTCTATTCTTTGCAGCCAAAGATGGAGAAGCTCTATACAGTCAGCAAAAACAAGACCAGGAGCTGACTGTGGCTCAGATCATGAACTCCTTATTGCCAAATTCAGACTGAAATTGAAGAAAGTTGGGAAGACCACTAGACCATTCAGGAATGACCTAAATCAAATCCCTTATGACTATACAGTGGAAGTGAGAAATAGATTTAAGGGACTAGATCTGATACATAGAGTGCCAGATGAAGTATGGACAGAGGTTTGTGACATTGTACAGGAGAGAGGAATCAAGACCATCCCCAAGAAAAAGAAATGCACAAAAGCAAAATGGCTGTCTGAAGAGTCCTTACAAATAGCTGTGAAAAGAAGAGAAGCGAAAAGCAAAGGAGAAAAGGAAATATAAACCCATTTGAATGCCGAGTTCCAAAGAACAGCAAGGAGAGCTAAGAAAGCCTTCCTCAGTGATCAATGCAAAGAAATAGAGGAAAACAATAGAATGGGAAAGACTAGAGATCTCTTCAAGAAAATTAGAGATACCAAGGGAACATTTCATGCAAAGATGGGCTTGATAAAGAAGGGGATGACAGAGGATGAGATGGTTGGATGGCATCACCGACTCAATGGACATGGGCTTGGGTGGACTCCGGCAGTCTACCAGTGGACAGGGAGGCTTGGTATGCTGTGGTTCATGGGGTCCCAAAGAGTCGGACACGACTGAGTGACTGAACTGAGCTGAACTCACGTTATCTATACTATTTTCCCATGGGAAATTCCTTCATATTGTGAACAATGGTTCATGAGAACAAAATGGTTCACTGAGAATCTTAGGATATAGACTCAGAGTGGCCTTGGATATCTTCTAGTGCTATAGCCTGACTTGTGTAACCACTCCTCACCCCAATTAGTCTTTTCAAGACTTAACTCTAACGTGATTATATTTGAGGATAGAAAGTTTTGGAGATGGATTTAAAAGACGTCATGAGGGGGGAGTCTTAATCCAACAGGATTGATGGCCTTAGAAGAAGAGGAAAAGAGAGAGCGAGAGATCTCTTTCTGCCTACACACACTGAGGAAAGGCCGTGTGAGGACATAGGGAGAAGGCAATCATATGCTGGCGCCTTAATCTTGGAGTTAACAGCCTCCAAATTTGTGAGAAATAGATTTCTGTAGTTTCAGCTACCTAGTCTATGATTCTTTGTTTTGACAATCTGAGCTAAGACACCTAATCTAGGGTTTTCTTAACTGTGATCTGGAAAATGCTGTTGTGCCTGGACTGTTAGTAGGTCTTGGTTCTATGGTCAAACGCCTTTGAGAATGTTGCATAATATTAACATCTATTGCTAGTTCACAACTTGCATTAGACTATTAAAGGCTTTCAGAGCCCGAGAGTGAGGAAACCTGGTTACCTTGTTGGAGGAGCACCTTTTAACATGTACATCACAGATTTCTTACATGGGGCCTGTGGAAGCCCTGGGGGATTGTTTTTGTTCTTGTTTCACACCTGTGCAGGCCTTGACTTTGCTAACTCCACACCTACTGAACCAGAATCCCTAGGGGCAGAGTGCCCCAGATTATGAATGACTAAAAGCATACAGAGTTTTGTGGAGCTGAGTTTGGGAACTACTATTCCAGGACAACCCTCTCATGTTATAGGCGACGAAATTAAGATCCTTGTAGGGAAATTGCTTGCCCAAGCGTGAGCACAGAGCAAATATTTGGACCATCTCCCCCTCCACCATAAATAACACCTGAGGTTTTTGATATTTCTCCCAGAAATCATGATTCCAGCTTGTGTTTCATCCGGCCCGGCATTTCGCATGACGTACCCTGCCTATAAGTTAAATAAGCAGGTTGACAGTACACAGCCTTGACGTACTCCTTTCCCAATCTTGAACCAGTCTGTCGTTCCATGTCCGGTTCTAACTGTTGCTTCTTGACCTGCATACCGATATCTCAGGAGGCAGGTAAGGTGGTCTGGTATTCCCATCTCTTTCAGAATTTTCCACATTTTGTTGTGATCCACACAGTGAAAGGCGTTGGAATAGTCAATAAAGCAGAAGTAGATGTTTTCATGGAACTCTCTTGCTTTTTTGATGATCCAACAGATGTTGGCAATTTGATCTCTAGTCCCTCTGCCTTTTCTATATCCAGCTTGAACTTCTGGAAGTTCATAGTTCACGTACTGTTGAAGCCTGGCTTGGAGAATCTTGAGCATTACTTTGCTAGTGTGTGAGATGAGTGCAACTGTGCAGTACTTTGAACATTGTTTGGCATTACCTTTCTTTGGGATTGGAGTGAAACTGACCTTTTCCAGTCCTGTAGCCACTGCTGAGTTTTCCAAATTTGCTGGCATATTGAGTGCAGCACTTTCACACCATCATCTTTTAGGATTTGAAACAGCTCAGCTGGAATCCCATCACCTCCACTAGCTTTGTTCATAATGATGCTTCCTAAGGCCCACTTGACATCACATTCCAGCATGTCTGGCTCTAGATGAGTGGTCACACCATCGTGGTTATCTGGGTCATTAAGCTCTCTTTGTATAATTCTTTTGTGTATTCTTGACACCTCTTCTTAATATCTTCTGCTTCTGTTAGGTCCATAGCATTTCTGTCCTTTATTGAGCCCATCTTTGCATGGTTCCCTTGGTATCTCTAATTTTCTTGAAGAGATCTCTACTCTTTCCCATTCAGTTGTTTTCTATTGTAACTGAAGCCGATTCCTTATAATCATCTCTTTCTGACTCTCTTTCAGCCTCTTTCTCTCTTTATACACACACACACACACACCACACTTAGTACATCCTATTAGTTCTCTTGCTATGGAGGACCCTGACTAATACAAATGTTGTATTATATATTTCTTTTGAAATAGACAAGTGCCTTTTATTTTGGCCTTAAATATTTAGCTGAATATAATGTTGTATCAATTATCTGATTAAAGTTCATTCCTAGTCTTCATTTATAAGATATTTACAAATCTTTCCTCATATTTTTATTGTTCCTCATCCCCTCATGAATGATGTGCAAGTGACTGTTTTCATGCATTCTGAATGTTAGATTTCCAACCTTCAATCAGAAATCTTATCAAGAAAAATAATGTTTTAATTTATCTTGTCAGTGTGTTTGAATAAAATTTAGATGAATATTTTATTAAATGATGAATGGTCATTTGTAATGTATTTTATGGATTGCCTGATGAGGTCTTTTCTTATTTGGCAGTTGAGAAGTCTCCTTCCAGTGAACAGGCAGCACTTGATAAAGTGGATCTCAGCCTTAAAAGAAGACTGAATGGTACAAAAATGTTGATGGAACTCAAATTTTTAGTATTGTGTCATCTCAGCCTATAGATTTTAATTCTCACTTCACAAGCTGATGTTCCAAACTCAGTGAAAACCATTAAAATCACGTTCATCTTCATGTGAATTTGTTAACTAATGTCATAAAACTTGTTTTTATTAAAAAATGGTGTGCAACAAACAAGATTTTCAAGTTGTACAATCTTAAAAAGGTATTCTGGATGAGTCAAAAACTTATAGGATTAAAAATTTAAAGAAAATTTGTAAGAGACGATTGGGGTGTTTCCTTTGTCTTGGTTCAGTGTCAGATTAAATATAATAATCACAGAAATCCATTTGGTTAATTAAAATGTCAACAATTACATTTGTCCAGAAATGATAATTCAAGGCAGTAAAAAATATTTTATATTATTATGGATTATATTATTACAGCCATGAAATTAAAAGATGCTTGCTCCTTGAAAGAAAAGCTATGACAGACAGCATCTTAAAAAGCAGAGACATTACTTTGCCAATGAAGGTTGTATAGTAAAAAATTTGGTTTTTCCAGCAGTGTGTTTCAGTGTGAGAATTGGACCATGAAGGCTGAGCACAGAAGAATTGATGCTTTTGAAATGTGGTGTTGGAGAAGACTCTTGAGAGTCTCTTAGACACCAAGGCCATCCAACCAGTCCATCCTAAAGGAAATCAGTCCCGGATATTCACTGGAAGGACTGATGCTGAAGCTGAAGCTCCAATCCTTTGGCCACCTGATTCGAAGAACTGACTCATTAGAAAAGACCCTGATCCTGGGAAATACTGAAGGCAGGAGAAGGGAATGACAGAGGGTGAGATGGTTGGATGGTATCTCTGATTTGATGGACATGAGTTTGAGCAAGCTCCGGGAGATGGTGAAGGACAGGGAAGTGTGGCATGCTGCAGTCCATGGGGTTGCAAAGAGTCGGACATGACTGAGCAACTGAACAACAACAACAATTATTACAGATGCATAATATATACACTAATACTTAATACAAACAGGTAAGCAAAACTTAGACCAAAAAATGTGCATCATATAAACAGATTCACCTGAGAAGATAAAAGACAACTGAAATATAAAGATACAAAAATATTTCCACGTTAGTGGTAATGAAATATTGTCAATTAATGCACTTATAGACCCACCATGTAATCCATCATGTTTAATTGCTATTAAAAGAAAATCACTGCTGGCTGAGTTGTTACATGATGGGAAGGACATACACTGTTTAAAGGAGCTTAAAATCTGCACAATCCTTTTGAAAATGAATTTGATCAAACTTTAAAAATGGGATTTCTTTATCTGAATCTTCCCTGTACTTTGATACTCTTGGTTCTCTTGCTGTTGGCAAAACCTTCCCTCAAACAGTTTAAGTCCTCTTCATACTTAGCCTTTCTTTCAACCCAGAGAACTCCTGAACAAACCTCCTCGCCTCAACTGCCACATGGGCCCTTGTCTTTTTATTTTCCAGTCTGAGAAAAGAATGTGTCTCAGTAAATGAGCTTGTGTATTTAAGAAACAGGAGGGCGGAATGGCTGGAGCAGTAAGGAGAGGTGTCTGAGTTTGGGAGGAGGTGGGTTGGGAGAAAGTAGGCAGGATAAGATTCTCATAGAACCTTGTTACCTCCAGCACAGTTGAGACTTTCTTCAAAGTGTGATATTGTAGCTCCCTGAAAAATTCCTATTCTCGGGACAGTGTTTATTTCATCTAAGTGGGAGTTAGCTATGGGAAAGCCCTATCCTCAGGGCATTTACTTAAAAAAAATCAGAGGCAATTTTTTCACATCATGGCTACCTAAGGTTACCAACATCTTATATTTTATTCAGGAGAAAAAGACAAAGAAAATATACCAATAAATAATCATGTATTTGTGATTATCTGTTGAAGCAAGCCATCCTTCATAACCCTATGTTTCAAAATTTTTCATACCACTTTTCATTGTTTACTCTTCCATATGAATCTTAAAATCAGTTCATCTAATCAAAACAAAATCTTCTTGGTGTTTTGGTAGGATGATGCTGGGGGGAAAAATAGTGCATGTACTTGATTAAACACAATATTGCCTCAGGACAAGATCCCATGACTAGTCATGTGTTGGAAATATAATTTAACTCAGGGAAATTTAACAACTTTATGACACTGAGTCAACCTGTCTCTGGGGCTATCATTCCATCTTTTTGAGTATTCTTTGCACCCCTCTTTAGCGTTTAAAACATTTTTCATGTGGTTTTTACACTTTAAAAATACATTCCTAGGCACTATTTGCTTTGAATTGCTTTACTGAATAGTCTTTTACCATTATGTATCTTAACTGAATATTTTATTTATATATGGAAGCTGGTGATAAATTTATATTAATTTTATACTCAGTCATAACATGGAATTCAGATATAATAGGTAATGGTTAAATTCCTCTCCTCCTTTCCTACTTGGTAAAACTCCTAGTTTTTCATTTCCTTTATTCTTACATTGAACATGTATAAAATTGATTTTGGAAAGCATCCCTCTCACATTTGCCTTTCTTTACTGATTAGTCTCTTTTGGTCTTTTAATAAAGCAAATTAGGAGATTTCTTAATGTTAAAACTTCCTTACATTCCCTGGTCATGGTACATCATTCTATGAATATGCTGCTTTAATTTGCATTAGCTAATATTTGGGGCTTTCACATTAATATGGCAGGCAACCACATCCGCAGCATGCTGCTGCGAAGTCGCTTCAGTCGTGTCCGACTCTGTGCGACCCCATAGATGGCAGCCCATCAGGCTCCCCCGTCCCTGGGATTCTCCAGACAAGAATACTGGACTGGGTTGCCATTTCCTTCTCCAATGCATGAAAATGAAATGTGAAAGTGAAGTCGCTCAGTCGTGTCCGACTCTTAGCGACCCCACGGACTGCAGCCTACGAGGATCCTCCGTCCATGGGATTTTCCAGGCAAGAGTACTGGAGTGGGTTGCCATTGCCTTCTCCGCATCCACAGCATGGGTGCCAATAATCTCTGGCTGAGAGATGTATGAATAAAAAAGAAAATGTGTTCACAACAGAATCTTAGGCAAGGGGCGTCCAAAGGCCGAGGGTCTTAAAACAAACTCAGAAAGACAAGTGAGGAGCCCACAGAGAGAGTGGGCACCAGGCCTACTTCTCTACTCCAGAGAGGCCATCCCAGGCATCTCCAAGTGCTCCGAGCTCCGCCTGGACTACTCCTGGGGCTCCCGCCCCTCACTTGAGTACCGCCTTAGGAAAATTTAGCCCAGCCCCTTATAATTTGACCCCGCCTCCTCGAGCTTTTATTAGCCTCGCTTCCTTCCGCTACTCCCGACCCACCCAACTCTGCCCCAGTGTTGCGCCTGCGCCATAGCAAGAACCAGGCCTTGTGGGCGGAGCCCCGCGGCGCCAGGCACCGCCCATGCCCCAACCCACTCCGGGCCCGCCTCCACACATACGCACTTCCCGCCGACCCTAGCTGAACCTTGCCAAAGCCAGCAAAGCGAGCCAGGTGCGATGGATGGCCGAGTGCAGCTGATCAAGGCCCTCCTGGCCCTGCCCATTAGGCCTCAGACACGTCGGTGGAGGAACCCAATCCCCTTCCCCGAGACGTTTGACGGCGACACCGACCGGCTCCCGGAGTTTATCGTGCAGACGGGCGCCTACATGCTAGTGGACGAGAACCTGTTCACCAACGATGCCCTGAAGGTGACGTTCCTCATCACCCGCATGACCGGGCCAGCCCTGCAGTGGGTGATCCCCTACATCAGGAAGCAGAGCCCCCTCCTCAACGATTACCGGGGCTTCCTGGCCGAGATGAAGCGGGTGTTTGGATGGGTGGAAGACGAGGACTTCTAGGCCGGGAGCGCCTCAGGTCTGGGGGCGGGTGCTCGGGGGAGGGCCCGCCGCGCCAATCGCCGCCTCCCAGATCGCCACAGGCGTCCTCCGGCCGTGTCCTCCCTCACCTTCGGGTGGCCGCGATCTCCCCCGTGCTCGTGTCCCCTCCCGCGTAGTGCTTGCCTTTGTTCCAGGAATAGCGCTCCAGGTTCCCGCTGCTGCAGCCACCAGGCCCAGCCCTGAAGCGGCCGCCTCCTTCGCGCCAGCCAGGCCTCTCCCCTGCACACTTGGACTCGGTCCGGCTCTCCAGCTGGAAGCTGGGCTCCTGTTACCCACTGGGCAGACCACCCACACCGGGCCGCTGCCAACCGCCCCCCCCCCCCGCCCGACTCCCAGGCCCGCCTCGGGGTGGCCAGAGACCTGCGCTGCGGCAGCCATCACCGTGCACCGCATTCCACCCACAGCCTGCAGCCTTCGGCGATCTGGACTCACCGGGGAGGTGTCTGAGCTGGCCACAGCCTCTGGACAAACAAGGATTCCAACAGCTTGCCACCATCCTGGAGGAGTCGGCCAGGCTTTCGCCTGTGATGGGACCCAGGCCTTCCCTACCCAAGAGAAATCTTCTGTTCCTGCTGGATGTGACCGCCAGGTCCCAGGGCTGCCTGGCCGTCAAACCGAATCACTCATTGTCTCCTGTGGACCCTTAGTTTCACCCAGAATCCAGTTCTCTTCTGAATGTGCAGCATTTTCTTAGTTATGTGTTTGTTGGTCAACAATATAACTCATATCTCC
Organism: Ovis aries; assembly: GCF_016772045.2. Classification (NCBI taxonomy): domain Eukaryota; kingdom Metazoa; phylum Chordata; class Mammalia; order Artiodactyla; family Bovidae; genus Ovis; species Ovis aries. The sequence continues at coordinate 99,948,135 of NC_056080.1, read as the reverse complement.
CCAACTCAGCACTACTTGGAGAAAAGTCTTTCTTATTTTCAATAAATGTCAGACACTATTTAAAAAGAAATTGAGTCTCAATGAATATAATATTTCTCCTTCCCTATTCATGTAAAAGTGGTTCAGAAGATGTATCTCTTTTCCATGGGTGATGTTAGAGACACTCTCCTTTCTGCTGAGTCTTGCATATAAAATATCAAAGTCAGTATCCTGAGGTGTTCTGAGGATTGAGACCCCACTGGCAACTGTCCAGTCACAGATGGATGATGAATCCTTTAAACCAGTTAGGATTGTTTCATGCCTTTTTAATTGATCTTTACTTTGGCCATGGTGATGTAAGAAGTCAGTCTGGAGGCTTCTCAGAAAAGCTTTCCTCATTTCCAAAAAGCCACTGGAAAGCACCCAAATTGTTACAAACCGTTAATCCCACAAAGATGGTGAACAATGTCATCGTTTTACTTATCCCAATATTCAGGGAGCCAGCAGAATGATACAGGTGCTTTTGAAAAACATAGAACCTTCATTATGTAGTTAGTGGGATGGGAAAAGGTGTGCAAAAATGATATTGTTTACACATAGACCTAGTTGATGCCCTGTGGGACAGTAAAAATATAAACTTCCTTAATGAGCAGAAAAAAGGTCCTCCTTCCTTATCTACAGTTTAAACTCTTATAGTACTGTAGAAAGCCTGTGCTCCCTTACAAATTGTTGGTCAACAAAGTTAAATATCCTGTGTCAAATGATACAGGGGTGAGCTAAAATAGACAAATCTCTGATGTGATGTTCAAAGTTTGTACAATCTAACATTTTGTCTCATTTCTAAATTTTGGTGATTTATCCAGAACATAGGATAGAGAAATAAATCACACCAGTGTTTTTATTCACTTTTTTCCCCTGTATCCATCTCTTTCTTCATTTGGACAGGTAGGCTTTTGCCATTCATGTGTTGTAGTTCACAAGACAACACTGAGATGGAGGTATGTTACTTGCATTATGTGTCTTGATTTTTTTTCTCTCCAAATAATGAAACCACCATTAACTTGCAATTTGGTATGTATTAGGTCAAAGTCTTAAAGTCAGAAGCAAAATTTGAATCACTTAATGAAATAAAGTTTTATGATTCATAGGTTCTTAAAAATAATTGACAGCTGGCTAATTTTGAGGTTCCAATTCAAGTTGCTGGCAGTCAACTGAGACCTGGATGGGTACGAAAGATGATTGTGTTAAGCATATTCACTGTTTGGTTTTAAACATAGATTCTGCTAAAGTAGTTTGAGAAGTGCTTGGAAGCAGTTTATGGTGTAGATCCAGCATGTTCCCTACAGTCTGTGTCCATCTGGCTCTTAAGGTGGGTAGAATGACCTAGGACAACTGGCTATCCTTTGAACAGTGTTGGTATCCCCTTGCCTCCCTCAACAAAAACGCCCCTGCAGTCTTCTTCCTCCTGCCAGAATGGCTCTGTTAGGCATTATTCCTTTGTCTATACCAGTTGTATCATCCCAGGTCCTTTTTTGTGATACAAATGTTTTGGGGGAGGCAATATTTTGCAAGAATTAATCATGATCTTGAAAGCATTTGAAAGATTCCATAAAGGGACAGAAGAAGAAACAGCATTTGTAAGTAGAGAAGGGAGGTTATTTTTCATTAGTGTCTCAGTTCAGTCTGCTATAATAAAATCGCATAGACTTGGTAGCTTAAACAACAAAACATTTCTTTCTCAGAGTTCTAGAGGCTGGGAAATCCAAACTCAAGGTGCAGGTACATTAGGTGTCTCTTGAGGGCTCATATCATGGTTTGGAAGTGGCTGCCTTTTCTCTCTATTCTTACATACATGGTGGAAAGAGGGAGAGAGAGAGAAGTCCTATCTCTTCCTCTTTAAGTACACTAATCTCAGCTGGGCACTGCAGTCTCATGCAACCTAATCTAACCTCATCTAACCTAATCTAAGCCTAATAACCTTCCCAAATGCCCTACCTTCAAACACCATCACTTTGGGGATTAGAGCTACAACATATGGATTTGGGAGGAGGAATACAAACTTTTTCATAGCAATTACTTTGCCATCTCACCTATTACAGTTGTCGTTCATGGTTTGTTTCCCTAACTTCCTTCTCAGCAATTTACTCTGTCCTCCACCATTAAGCCCCACCTCACAAGTGAATATCAAAGGAGAGAAAAACATAAAGACTGACGAAAAGAAGGGGAAATAAAACATAAGATGCATGAGGGAAAATGTAATTAAACTTTTTTTGTGATAGGGCTTGGGGCCAATATTGACTTGAACTCTAAAACTTAAGATATTACACAAATTTTGTGACACATATACAAAAAATTTCATATAGAAAATATAGACACAGAGGGGACGAAGTGGCCTTTGAGTGATGCGTGTCTTGAGATCTTAGATTCCAGAGCAATCCTGGTGGAGAAAACTTGTATAATAAATAGTTTGCAAGTATAACTCTCAAACTGTTAAAACCATAATTCTCACACAACTTGTTGATGAATACCTGTCAAAATTATTTAATGCATTATTCAGGAAACCAGTAGAATGACAGAGCTCATAGAAAAAAAATCATTTCTAGATTTGGAGAAAAAGAATGCACTAACATGATTGTTAATTTATGTACAAACCTGGTCAATGTCTAGAAAACTATCACTTCTTACTACATTTCTATAAACATTCCTTAAATCTACATAAGTGGGTTTTTTTTTGAAAATTTCACAAGAACTAACTTTCTTCTATTTTAAAAATGTCCTTGAATTAGAGATGAAAGCCTATATCATAACAAAATGGACAGCTATATTGAGATATAATTGGCATACCATAAAATTCAGCCATTTGAAGTGTACAAGCCAATGGCTTTTAGTTTATTTACAGAGATATGCAAAGTGCTCAACATAACTAACTTGCATAATCAGGGAAATGAAAATCAAAGCCACAATGAAATGTCACCTTACACCTGTTCTGATGGTTATTATCATAAAGACAACAAATAAATGCTGGCAAAGATGTAGAGAAAAGATGAACTTTGGCACGCTGTTGGTGGGGATATAAAATGGTGCAGCCACTATGGAAAATAGTATGGAGGTGAAGTGAAGTGAAGTCGCTCAGTCATGTCCGACTCTTTGCAACCCCATGAATGGTAGCCTACCAGGCTCCGCGGTCCATGGGATTTTCCAGGCAAGAATACTGGAGTGGATTGCCATTTCCTTCTCCAGGGGATCTTCCCAACCCAGGTCTCCTGCATTGCAGACAGACAGTTTACCGTCTGAGCCACTAGGGAAGCCCTAGTATGGAGGTACCCCTCACCAAAAGTGAAAACAGAACTACCATATGATCCAGCAATTCCACTTCTGGGTATTTACCCAAAGGAATTGAAATCAAGATCTTGAAGAGAGACCTACACCCCCATGTTGATTGCAGTATTATTCACAATAGCCAAGATATGGAAACAACCTAAATGTCCATCGATGAGTGAATGGATAAAGAAAATGTAGTACATACATACAATGGAATATTCTTCAGCCTCAATAAGGAAACAAACTCAAGTTGGCTTGAACCCAGGTAATTCGCTTTGCACTTCCTGGTATTCCCTTGCTCAATTGCAACTGTGAATTGCTGCACATTTGTAGCAACCCCAACCTATTAGGATATGGCTGCCAAGGACTCAAGCCCTCATGACCAGGTAAGCCATCAAGACCTACAAGATGAAATCTGAAAATGATGGAATTTTAGGCTGGATAGTGGAGGAGGAAGAGAGCGAGTCACAATTGTGGCCTGGAGATCAATTTCAGCAACAAAGGCTGTAGCTCATTATACTAACCTACATCTTCTAATGGAGAAGGGCATGGCAACCCACTCCAATGTTCTTGCTTGGAGAATCCCATGGACAGAGAAGCCTAGTGGGCTACAGTCCATGGGATGGCAAAGAGTTGGACATGACTGGGCAACTAAGCACACATCTTCTAAGTTTCCTCTTGGGAAGAGAGGCCATAGGAATCATAAAGAAGTTGCTCCCTTAACCTGCACAGAGAAGTAGATCCGTGCTGCACAAGACACACATTGAAGTACCCATAGACGATTACCACTCAGATCTCCTTTCTAGACAACCTTCTATGACAGTAAGAATGAGTAGCTGCCTTCCAGCTGCTGTACTTTTGGACCCAAAGTAGTCTTCACACTGAGGTCATGCTCTCTTCAGGCCGCTACCAGCTAATGACCGAGGAGAGGAAGGGTACTAGAGTTGGACTGTTCCTGTCTGACATAGAACTCCAATAACAGACAATATTTGCCTGAATGATGTTTTTTTCAGAGTAAGGCTCTTCCTTTCTTCTCTCTCTCCTTGTACAGCCTAGCATCATGGACTGAAGGCTCTTCCCACCTGTCCCTTCTTCTCTTCTTTATCTTCCACAGGTGTTTCCCCCAATAAACTACTTGAATGTCTAATTCTATCTCAGCATCTGCTTTTTGGAGGGCTTCAAACCACAAAAGGCAAAAATTATAATCTGGACTTTATATAAACTATGAAAAACATCATACTTGAAAATTTAACTCTCAGAAAATTGAAAAGCAAGATACAGATCTAGAAAAAAACATTTGGAATACATATATCTGACAAAGGACTGTTACCTAGAATATGTAAAGAACCATTATACTCAGTAATAAGAAGAAAAATGACAATCAAAAAATGGCTAAGGGATGTGAACAGACCTTTCATCAAAGAAGATATATAAATGGGTAATAAAGGCATGAGTAATAGGCATAATATTACTATTCATCAGGGAAATGAAGATTAAAAATACAATGACTAACACATATACTAACACATATATATGGAATTTAGGAAGATGGCAATGACGACCCTGTATGCAAGACAGGGAAAGAGACACAGATGTGTATAACGGACTTTTGGACTCAGAGGGAGAGGGAGAGGGTGGGATGATTTGGGAGAATGACATTCTAACATGTATACTATCATGTGAATTGAATCGCCAGTCTATGTCTGACGCAGGATGCAGCATGCTTGGGGCTGGTGCATGGGGATGACCCAGAAAGATGTTATGGGGAGGGAGGTGGGAGGGGGTTCATGTATGGGAATGCATGTAAGAATTAAAGATTTTAAAATTTAAAAAATAAAAAACTAAAAAAAAAATACAATGACATAAGATTCACATGCACTAGAATGTCTAAAATTAAAAATACATTAAAATAATGACAATATCAAGTATTGGTGAGGATGTGGAGGAACTGAAACTTTCATATATTGCTGGTAGGAGTGTGGAAAAACCATTTTGGAAAACAATTTGGCAGTTTCTTAAAGTTAAATATACATCAATCATATATCTTAGAAGTTTGCCCTAGAAATAAAAACATGCCCAAATAAAGACTTGCACCCACATTTTCATCAAAAAGGTTAATAAAACAAATATGGTATATACATACATTGGACTACTATCTAGCAATAATATGCAGTGAACTACTGATGCATGCTATAACATGGATGAATATTAAAGCATTGTGCTAAGGTGAAAGAAGCCAGGCATATTCCATTTACGTGAAGTCCTTGAATAGGAAAAATTAATCTATAGTGCTAGATTGCTTGGACTATGGGTGTGACTGGCTGCAAAGTAGCACAAACATTTTGGAGTGACAGAAGTTCTATATCTGGATTACAGTGGTATTCACACACATATACATATGTACATACATCTTTACATATGGTAGTATAAGGCCTAAAGTTAAGGCTCAATATTGTGTGCTCCCTCAACATCTGGGGAAACCAGGAGGACCTCAAATGTCCTAACCACAAGTTTCCCTCTCCAATCTGCTTCCACGTAGACAATCCTCCAAACAAGCAACTCCTCTGATCACGGAGACCAGGCACAATTCTTGCTTATCCCTGAGTAGAGGGTTTCAATTTCCCACCAGCATGAGGAATTATCCAAACAAGCCAATCATATCCTCCCCTGGGAAACAGGGGCACTGTATCCTCTTGAAACTACAAAGCCTGCCCCCAAGGCCCCTCCCTCAGTTTTCCCTCATTTGCTCCATCAGTTCCCAAATGCTACCCCTCATGTGGTGTACAGTGTCTTCCTCCCCTAAGTTGTGAGTATATACGACCAATAAACTATTGTTGATCTTGTTTGCCCAGTGTCAAGTGTCATGTCCTCAGCCATCCCCATAACCCTAGAGAAGGAATCCCTCCCTCACCAGCAGGATGCATAGGAGGCAATTAAAACACACATACACTTATACACATATACACACATCCCTAGGGGATATGTTCCAATACCCCCAGTGAATGCTTGAAGCCACAGATGGTACTGAACCCTCTATATACTATGTTTTTTCCCCATACTTACATGCCTATGATACAGTTTAATTTATGTTAGGCACAGTAAGAGATTAACAACAATAGCTATTAATAAAATAGAATAAGTATAACAATATACAGGAATAAATGTTATGTGAATGTGGTTTCCCTCTTTCTTAAAATCTTTTGTGATGATGTGAGATGATAAAATGCTTACAGATGAGATGAAATGAAGTGAATGATATAGGCACTGTGACACAATGTTAGGCTACCATTGACCTGATATGTCAGGGGGATTATCTGCTTCAGGTGATCCTGGATCATCAAGCCATGATGATGTGGAGTGCTGGATGGCAGGAGCAGATGATGTCATGCCTGGGGATCCCAGGTGGTCTGAAGAGGGTGGGTGGGCTGTGATGATGAGAGATTTGATCACATTATTCGGAATGGCACTCAATTTAAAGCTTATGAATTGTTTATTTCTGGAATTTTCCATTTACTATTTTCAAACCACAGTTGGCTGCAAGTAACTGAAATCACAGAAAGAGAAACTGAGGACAAAGGGGGAATCTTGTATGTATTATATATTATTTCAAAATGCATTTCAAATTGTATTGAAGTGTACACTTAACATGGGTGATTTTATTGCATATAAACTGTAACTCAATCTACAGTTGATTTTTAAATCTGTAAAAAAAATTGAGTTGAATATCCACAATTTAATGAGTCATTCTATTTCAACATAGTGCCTTACAAAAGGTGGAGGAACTATGAGATGCTTACTAGCTGCTGCTGCTAAGTCACTTCAGTTGTGTCCGACTCTGTGCAACCCCAGAGACGGCAGCCCACCAGGCTCCCCCATCCCTGGGATTCGCCAGGCAAGAACACTGGAGTGGGTTGCCATCTCCTTCTCCAATGCATGAAAGTGAAAAGTGAAAGGGAAGTCGCTCAGTCATGTCCGACTCAGCGACCCCATGGACTGCAGCCTACCAGGCTCCTCTGTCCATGGGATTTTCCAGGCAAGAGTACTGGAGTGGGGTGCCATTGCCTTCTCCGATGAGATGCTTACTACAGATGCTACCAAAATAGACTTGATGGCTCAGGAAGAACTTCTGAGAGACATAAACAGATCCTGTGAGTAGGAACTGGTCTGGTGAAAGTTATGGAACAGCAAAGAGGGAATGAAAAATGTTCCAGGCAAAGGAGTTGAAAAGCTAGAGAGAGGCTAGCCTTTGTCACATCCAAGAATGGTTCAACTTGCTCCCATCCCAGATCCTTACATATCCCCAACTTCCACATTTCAGCCAATCAAGTTCTAATGATCTGAATGTCACTTTTATTTCCCCATCCTCTTTGTCTCTAAGCTCTGAAAAATTATCACCTGCAAAATATTCATTACTGGACTTGACCTACATTCCATCTTCCCAGAATCTATCTTCAATATCAGCCCCAGGTAAAGGTAAAAAGGTGAAAGGGGTGAAAGGCTCAGTCATATCTGACTCTTTGCAACCCCATGGACTGTAGCCCACCAGGTTTCTCTGTCCACAGAATTTTCCAGGCAAGAATACTGGAGTGGGTTGCCTTTTCCTTCTCTAGGGGATCTTCCGACCCAGGGATCAAACCAGGGTCTCTTGTATTGCAGGCAGATTCTTTACCATTTGAGCCACCAGGGAAGCCCTAGAGTGAACATTAAAAGACAAATCTAATCATATCAGTCCCCTATTCAGTATATTTCCATTGTTCCCCAGTGAATACAGAATAATTGATATACGCCTTAAAATTACATAAGAGATTTTTCACGATGTAGCTTTGTACTTTTGCTATCTCAACTCCTACCATGATCTCTTCCTGACTTTTATATATTCTTTCTTCTGAACTTCAGATTGAGGTGACCCTCTTTAATTGTAATCACATCTCAACACATTTACTACTTCCTCTATTAAGATGGTCCCTGACTCATCTAGGGCAGATATAAGTATTCTTTATCTTATGTTCCCACTGTATTATATAAAGCCCCAAGTCATTATCATAACCTAAAAATAATTTAAATTCCTACTGTTATTATAGTTACAGCAAGTCCTACATACTGAGTTATCACTTTATATTTGTTATTTAACTGAATTCTCAAAAGGAACCCAATACATATGTATTATTTTACCCACTTACATAAAGAAGAAATATGGCTTAGGAAGGTTAAGAAATTTGCCTAATGTCATACAGGAGGAGTGACCAAGCATGGATTCAAGAACTTCTTAATCAAATCCAAAGCTGATATTTCATATAGACATTTTTTCCACCACAGCTATATGCACTCTAAATTCCTTGAAGACTTAGGCCATAATTTTGTAATGGTGTATCCATAGTTCATAGTACAATGCCTGGGGCATAGGAAGTACCTGATAAATAATAAGTGCCTGACTGTCAATTAGTGAAGCAATCAATTAATCAAAATTTGCAGAGAAGATTGAAAAAGGATAGCAAATGAATTCTGAAAGCATTATACTAATATTAGGCATTATAAGTATATCATGTTAACCAACTAAGACATACAATCTGATAAAGATTAGAGGGCAGAACGCACCAAAGTAATATAATATTTCAAATTTCAATATGTTGCTGTAAAAATATTAATCCATGTTGTTAGCACTCTCTTGTATCTCTATGTTACATAGAGATTTTGGAATGTACAAGATGAAGAGCAGCACTGGTGATTTAACAGGTTAGCATGAAGAGAAATAGTAAGGAGTATCATTTTTGCTTTTCTGCCCATTGCAGAAAGTTATAATTTTATTTTCTTGCAGACTCTCAACCAGGTTTCTACCTAGATTAACAAGAGCAGTTCTGCACTCCCTTCTCTTCCACTTATCAAGGCTCCATAAACGTAAATGCTTTTTCTGAACCACCTGTCATTCTAATTTCCTGAGTAATAGATTGAATAAAACTTTGACAGGTGTTCACCAACAAATGTGTGGGATTCATCATTTGTAAAAATTAGCTATTATGCTTTCAAAAGCAGCTTTTTGGAAAAGAGAAACTCTTTCCCCAAAGTCTCCTAGCTGATTTCTTCCTGACATCACCTTGGCCAAAATCTGATCCAGATCCATTTCCCAAGGAAGGGGCATGGGTTTGGAAGAGTCAGCATCTGAGACTGAGTGATCACCAGTAGGGTACCATCACCAGGACCACCAAAGGGCTATCTTTTTTGCTGGATAATATAAGACACCACATCAGCCACAGAATGGCAGAGGACATACCTTCTGAGCAAGTCATGCACCCCACTTATTGGACCATGGAGGGAGAGGTGTCATATTCATGGAGACTCAATTTCTTTCTGAACATCGTCTGACATTTATTGAAAATAAGGAAAAAAAAAAATGTTTGTCCCGGTAGTGTAGAAGAGCTGGGCAGAGTGAAGGGGTTACTGTGCTGAACAAAAGGCACACATCAGAGACACAGCTGCACATTCAGAAGAGAACTGGATTCTGGGTGAAACCAACAGGTCCGCAGGAGACAATGAGTGACTCGATTTGGCTGCCAGGCAGCCCTGGGACCTAGTGGTCACACCCAGCAGGAACAGAAGATGTCTCTTGGGTAGGGAAGGCCTGGGTCCCATCACAGGTGAAAGGCTGGCCGGCCCCTCCAGGAAGGCGGTGAGCTGTTGGAATCCTTCTTTGTCCAGAGGCTGTGGCCAGCTCAGACACCTCCCCGGTGAGTCCAGATCGCCGAAGGCTGCAGGCTGTGGGTGGAATGCGGTGCACGGTGATGGCCGCCGCAGCGCAGGTCTCTGGCCACCCGGAGGCGGGCCTGGGAGTCTGGCAGGGGGCGGGCGGTTGGCAGCGGCCCGGTGTGGGTGGTCTGCCCAGTGGGTAACAGGAGCCCGGCTTGCAGCTGGAGCGCAGGACAGAGTCCAAGTGTGCAGGGGAGAGGCCGGGCTGACCCAAGAGGGCGGCGGCAGCAGCTGGAACCTGGAGAGCTATTCCTGGAACAAAGGCAAGCACTACGCGGGAGGGGACACGAGCACGGGGGAGATCGCGGCCACCCGAAGGTGAGGGAGGACACGGCCGGAGGACGCCTGTGGCGATCTGGGAGGCGGCGACTGGCGCGGCGGACCCTCCCCCGAGCACCCGCCCCCAGACCTGAGGCGCTCCCGGCCTAGAAGTCCTCGTCTTCCACCCATCCAAACACCCGCTTCATCTCGGCCAGGAAGCCCCGGTAATCGTTGAGGAGGGGGCTCTGCTTCCTGATGTAGGGGATCACCCACTGCAGGGCTGGCCCGGTCATGCGGGTGATGAGGAACGTCACCTTCAGGGCATCGTTGGTGAACAGGTTCTCGTCCACTAGCATGTAGGCGCCCGTCTGCACGATAAACTCTGGGAGCCGGTCGGTGTCGCCGTCAAACGTCTCGGGGAAGGGGATCGGGTTCCTCCACCGACGCGTCTGCGGCCGAATAGGCAGGGCCAGGAGGGCCTTGATCAGCTGCACTCGGCCGTCCATCGAGCCTCGCTCTCTTTGCTGGGCTAGGTGAGGTTCAGCGGGGATTGGCGAGGAGGTATGGCGGGAAGTGCGTGTTTACGCGGGCTGACCGGTCCCAGCGTGGGCGGAGTCGTGGGGCCTCAGCTTAGCTCCGCCCAGGTGGCCTGGCTGTCACTAGTGCGCAGGTGCGACACGGAGCCTAACAAGGGCCAAAGAGGACCCGGAAGGGGTGCTCTGCAGGAGAAGGGGCGGGCCTAAAGCCCTCTAGAAGAGAGGTAGCCGGAACCGAGGAGGCAGGCAGTGCGGGCAGTGTACAAGGGGCGGGGACCAGGGGAGGAGCCTTGGACACCTGGCTCTGTATCGTGAGGGAGGAGAGTCACTGTCTAGGGCGTTGAGTTCTCCTCGATTTCACTGCTTCCCCCGCTGTCTCCGCTCTAGTGTATCATCTGCCTCGACCTTCTGTAGCCACTTGAATGCAATTCTGTGAACATGTTTTCCTGCTTATTCATGGATCTCTCAGAGAAGTCTTGCACCGCTGGTTGTAGATTTCTTTGCTTTGCACAATAGTGGAATATCCCAAATATTAGTCAACATAATCAAGAGCAGCATATTCAAAGAATAGTGCACCATGACCAGGGAATGTAAAGGAGGCTTAAATGTTAAGAAACTCTTGATTTGTTACAAAGCTTGCTGGAAATTCTCTGTCAGTTCCCCAATCTAGAGACAATTTACAACATTGCGATTTGTTTTTTATGGCCAGCAGGAGATGGAAAAGGAGTCAGCTTGGAAGATGGAATTGTGTATAATGTAACCTATTCATAGGGGTAACATTTGTCATTCTATGGGTTAGAAGCAAGTCACAATTCCCACCCACACTCAAAAGCATCATCAGGAGGTTGGGACAAGACTCTAAAGTCTGTCGCAGTGTGGGTGTATGCTTCACAGTTTGGTGATTCATTCATCAGTTGAAGGGCATTTGGCATGTTTAAAGCTTTTAGCAATTATAAATAAATCAGCTATAAACATTCAGATTTTTTGTGAGCATATATTTTCATTTCTCTAGGGAAAATGCTTACAGGGAAGATTCCTATGTCATATGATTCTAAAAGGAAAAAAAAAACTCTCATCAAACTAGGAATAGAAGAAAAATTTTCTATTTAATAAAGGGCATCTAGAAAAACCTACAGCTAATATACTGTAAAATGTTAAGGCCAGAATGCTTTCCAACCTTATTCAAGAATGGAAGCATGCCTACTCTCACCATTTCAATTCAGTGTTGTACTGGAGACTCCAACCAGTGAAATAATGGAAGGAAAGAAAGGTAGGAAGGAAAAAAGAAACGAAGGAAGAAAGAGAGAAGACAAAGAATCAAAAGGCATCTAGATCGGCAGAAAGAGAGAAGGCAAACTCCTTGTTCAAAGAGGACATGATCATGTATATAGAAAACAGATTGCCTAGGATCTAGGATCAACAACAACAGAAAACTAGAACTAATAGTGAACTAGGCATGTTTGCAGCACACAAGGTGAATACACAAAAATCAATTGTGTTTCTAGTAACAAACAAGATAACTTTGAAACTAAAAATGTTTTTGTTGCTTTTCAGCCATTCCACTTGGCATGCGGGATCTTAGTTCCCCAACAAGGGACCGAACCCATGCCCCTTGCAGTGGGAGCATAGAGTCTTAACCATTGGACCGCCAGGGAGGTTCCAGAAACTAAAGAAGTTTTAAACACCATAAAAATGTGAAACACTTGGAGTTAAATATGACCATCCTGAGACAAATGACAATACATCTGAGTAATGGAGAGATATCTATTCATGGGTTGAAAAACAATATTTTTAAGATATCAATTATCTCCAAATTGATTTATAGAATCAAAGTATCAGGAAATTTTTCAATGTTAATATGTAAAAGTAAGTGATTCTAAAGTGAAGTGTGAAAGCATTAGTCGCTAAGTAGTCTCTGACTCTTTTGCTACCCCATAGACTGTAGCCTGCCAGGCTCCTCTGTCCACAGAATTCTCCAGGCAAGAATACTGGAGTAGGTAGCCATTCCCTTCTCCAGAGGATCTTCCCAACCCAGGGATTGAACCCGGGTCTACCACAGGGCAGGTAGATTCTTTACTGTCTAAGCCAACTGATGCTAAAACTCATATGGAAATGCAAAGGACACACAATGACTAAAACTAGTTTAAAACAGAACTAACTTGGAAGACTAAGAATGTTAGGGGGACCACAGACTGAAACCACCCACCCTAGCCAGGAACCATAGTAATGACTTTCGAGAGTTATCTTACAACATTACAGTTACCTTACAACATGTTGTCTTACAACAACGGGAAGTCCTGTTAAGAAATGCAGAACTAGTAAGCTACCATCAACCAAAAGAATTTGGAAAATGTCAAAAGAATCCTTCTCTGTGGAATTCGTCTTGGCTGAGCATTGTACAGTCAACAGGAAGGAATCAAATCAGAGCGACCGGCCAGAGAAAACCCAGAAACAAACCCCATTACAATGAAACGTGAGACTTCAAGCCACGTGGCAGAACAGTTCTCCTGTTCCCTTACTCTGCTGCCCTCCTCCTGGTTGCCCCTTCCCAATAAAGTCTCTTTCTTTGTCAGCATGTGTGTCTCCTCAGACAATTCATTTCCAAGTGTTAGACAAGAGCCTACTCTTGGGCTCTGGAGTGGCTCTCCCTTCCTGCAACAATACTATTTGACGTCAAGATTTATGATAAAGCTACAGCAATTAAGACAGTGTATATTGTCATCAAGATAGACGAATAGGTGAATGGAACAGAATATAGAATCCACAAATAGACCCGCACATATATGGACGTGTCAGTGCGGATCTGTGAAGAAAGGACAATACTTTCAGCAATGATACAGGACCAATTAGATACCCATATACAAAAAATAAATTTCTGTCAATACCTCATTGTGCTTGTACTCAGTCACTCAGTTGTGTCCGACTCTTTGCAACCATTTGAACTGTAGCCCGTCAGGCTTCTCTGTCCATGGGATTTTTCAGGCAAGAATACTGGAGTGGGTTGCCCTTTTCTCCAGCAGGGGATCTTCAACGACTCAGGAATTGAACCCATGCCTCCTGTGCCTCCTGAATTGTGGAAGGATTCTTTACCCCTGAGTTATCAGGGAGGCCCTATCAATACCTCATACCATACACAAAAATTAACTGAAAATGGTTCATAGATCTAACGGCACAACTTAAAATTATAAAACTCCTTGAAGAAGAAAGGAACAAACCCGCACAACTTTAGATTAGGCAAAGACGTCTTACCTGTGAGATGAAAAAGATAATCCATAAAAGGAAAATTAGGTAAATAGGACTTCTTAAAATTAAATTTTGTGTTCTTCAAAAAACACTGTTAAGAAAATGAAAAGAATAAGGACAGGCTGGGGGCAAGAGCAGGGGCAATATATGTAAATCACATACCTTTATAAGACTTGAATACAACTTATAGAGTCCTGCCCCAAGGCCGCAGATGTGAGGCCTTGCACCAAGGTCACAGAAATGGAACCTAGAACAAAGGTCACCTCCAGAACTGACTGAGCCCTTTATAACTGTTGCCAAAAGAGCCCCTGATCTTCACCAGCAAGCTTTGTGACCCCGAATTAGGCAAAAATGCCCACCGTGGTACTCATCCTACAGTGCCCTAGCCAATCACCTAATGCCACATTTACAGCAGGAACTTTCTTTATCTTGAGGCTATACAAATTGGCTGCTAATCCACAAAAAGCATTGGATCTCCCTTGAGCCAGCCCGCTGCTCTAACAGCATCCAGTTGGTTCTTCCTGGCCTGCTCCATTTGCAGTGCCTTCATTATCTCTGCTCCCCGATCTTAATAAAGTCACTCCCTTCTGAAATACTGAGTCTGGAAAGTCTTTTCCAATCCATGCTGAGACTACCACAACACAACTCACCAGTAAAAAAGTAAACAATCCAACTAAAAATGAGCAAAATATTTGAACAGACACTTCACAAAAGAAGATACACACAAACACGCACAAACATATATATGTATATATATGATAAGTTCAGTTCAGTCACTCAGTCATGTCCAACTCTTTGTGACCCCATGAACTGCAGCACACCAGGCCTCCCTGTCCATCACCAACACCCGGAGTCCACCCAAACCCATGTCCATTGAGTCGGTGATGCCATCCAACCATGTCATCCTCTGTCATCCCCTTCTCCTCCTGCCCTCAATCTTTCCCAGCATCAGGGTCTTTTTCAATGAGTCAGCTCTTTGCATCAGGTGGACAAAGTATTGGTGTTTCAGCTTCAACATCAGTCCTTCCAATGAACACCCAGGACTGATCTCCTTTAGGATGGACTGCTTGGATCTCCTTGCAGTCCAAGGGACTCTCAAGAGTCTTCTCCAACACTACAATTCAAAAGCATCAATTCTTCAGTGCTCAGCTTTCTTTATAGTCCAACTCTCACATCCATACATGACCACTGGAAAAACCATAGCTTTGACTAGACGGACCTTTGTTGGGAAAGTAATGTCTCTGCTTTTGAATATGCTGTCTAGGTTGGTCATAACTTTCCTTCCAAGGAGTAAGCATCTTTTAATTTCATGGCTGCAATCACCATCTGCAGTGATTTTGGAGCCCAGAAAAAATAAAGTCAGCTGCTGTTTCCACTGTTTCCCCATCTATTTGCCATGAAGTGATGGGACCAGATGCCATGATCTTAGTTTTCCGAATGTTGAGCTTTAAGTCAACTTTTTCACTCTCCTCTTTTACTTTCATCAAGAGGCTCTTTAATTTTTCTTCACTTTCTGCATATGGTAAGCAAGCACACAAAAAAGATGTTAATCTTTAAGAATTAAGAATTACTAGAGACACAGACATAGAGAACAGATTTGTGGACACAGTGGGGGGAAGGAGAGAGGGAAAAATTGAGAGAGTAGCATTGAAACATACTTTACCATATGTAAAATAGTTAGTGGGAAGTTGCTGTATAACACAGGGAGCTCAACCTGATACTCTGTGACAACCTAGAGTGGTTGGATGGGGTGGGAGTTGGGAGGAAGGTTCAAGAGGGGGTAGACATATGCATAATTATGGCTGATTCATGTTTTTGTATGTCAGAAATCAACACAACAGTGTAAAGCAATTATCCTCTAATTAAAGATAAATTTTAAAAAGAATGGCAAACTAAACCCGCAATGAGTTACCATTTAACACTTACTAGAATGGCTAAAGTAAAAACAAACCAAAATCAGAACCAAACAAACAAACAAAAAAAAACCTGACAATACTGTCACTGAGTTTGAAGAATAAATTAATTTCTCATAAAATGCTGATGGGAATACAGAAGAGTAGAGCCACTTGGGAAAACATTTTATCTCTTTCATAAGGTTCCTTTTTGCAACTTTGCAGAATATAATTCCCCTTGTCTTGTTGTTGTTCAGTCACTCAGTTGTATCCGACCCTTTGTGACCTCATGGACTGCAGCAAGCCGGGCTTCTTTGTCCTTCACATCTCTCAGAGCTTGCTCAAACTCGTCCATTGAGTCAATGATGTCATCCAACCATCTCATCCTCTGTCATCCCCTTCTCCTGCCTTCAATCTTTCCCAGCATCAGGGTCTTTTCCAATGAGTTAGCACTTTGCATCAGGTGGCCAAAGTACTGGAGCTTCAGCTTCAGCATCAGTCCTTCCAGTGAATATTCAGGATTGATTTCCTTTAGGATTGACTTGTTTGATCTTCTTGCAGTCCAAGGGATTCTCAAGAATCTTCTTCAACACCATAGTTCAAAAGCATCAATTCTTCAGCACTCAGCCTTCTTTATGGTCCATTCAGGACTGATTTCCTTTCGTATTGACCTGTTTGATCTCCTTGCAATCCAAGGGATTCTCAAGAGTCCTCTTCAACACCATAGTTCCAAAGCATCAATTCTTCAGTGAGTCCAGCTCTCACATCCATATGTGACTCCTGGAAAAACCATAGCTTTGACTAGATGGACCTTTGTTGGCAAAGTAATGTCTCTGCTTTTTAATATGCTGTCTAGGTTGGTCATTGCTTTTCTTCCAAGGAACAAGTGTCTTTTAATTTCATGGCTGCAGTCACCATCTGCAGTGATTTTGGAGCCCCCAAAATAAAGTCTGACACTGTTTCCACTGTTTCCCCATCTATCTGCCATGAAGTGATGGGATCAGATGCCATGATCTTCGTTTTCTGAATGTTGAGCTTTAAGCCAACTTTTTCACTCTGCTCTTTCATCTTCATCAAGAGTCTCTTTAGTTCCTCTTCACTTTCTGCCATAAGGATGGTGTCATCTGCACATCTGAGGTTATTGATATTTCTCCCGGCAATCTTGATTCCAGCTTGTGCTTCATCCAGCCCAGCACTGTGCATGATGTACTCTGCATATAAGTTAAATAAGCAGGGTGACAATATAAAACCTTGTCATACTCCTTTCATATTTGGAACCAGTCCGTTGTTCCATGTCTGGTTCTACCTGTTGCTTCTTGACCTGCATACAGGTTTCTCATGAGGCAGTTAAGGTGGTCTTGTATTCCCATCTCTTTAAGAATTTTCCACAGTTTGCTGTGATCCACAGAGTCAAAAGCTTTAGCATTGTCAAAGAAGTAGATGTTTTTCTGGAACTCTCTTGCTTTTTTCTATGATCCAATGGATGTTGGCAATTTGATCTCTGGTTCTTCTTCCTTTTCTAAATCCAGCTTGAACTTCTGGAAGTTCATGGTTCACGTACTGTTGAAGCCTGGCTTGGAGAATTTTGAGCATTACTTTGCTAGTGTGTCAAGTGAGTGCGATTGTGCAATAGTTTGAACATTCTTTGGCATTGGCCTTCTTTAGGATTGGAATGAAAATTGACCTTTTCTAGTCCTGTGGCCACTGCTGAGTTTTCAAAAATTGCTGGCATACTGAGTGCAGCACTTTCACACCATCATCTTTTAGGATTCAAAATAGCTCAACTGGAATTCAATCACCTCCACTAGCTTTGTTCATAGTAATGTTTTATAATGCCCACTTGACCACATTCCAGGATGTCTGGCAGTAGGTGAGTGATCACACCATCGTGGTTATCTAATTCATTAAACTCTCTTTGTATAGTTCTGTGTATTCTTGCCACCTCTTCTTAATATCTTCTGCTTCTGTTAGGTCCATACAGTTTCTGTCCTTTATTTCCCATCTTTGCATGATTTCATGCAAAGGTCCTTCGGTATCTCTAGAGATCACTAGTCTTTCACATTCTATCGTTTACCTCTATTTCTTTGTTTTGATCACTTAGGAAGGCTTTCTTATCTCTCCTTGCTGTTCTTTGGAACTCTGCATTCAGATGGGTATATCTTTCCATTTCTCCTTTGCCTTTCAATTCTCTTCTTTTCTCAGCTATTTGTAAGCCACCCTCAGACAACCATTTTGCCTTTTTGCATTTCTTTTTCTTGGGAATGGTTCTGATCACTGCTTTCTGTACAATGTCATGAACCTCAGTCCATAGTTCTTCAGGCATTCTATCACATCTAATCCATTGAATCCATTTGTCACTTCCACCGTATAATTGTAAGGGATTTGATTTTGGTCGTACCTGAATGGCTTAGTGGTTTTCCCTACTTTCTTCAATTTAAGTCTGAATTTTGCAATAAGGAGTTCATGATCTGAGGCACAGTCATCTCCAGGTCTTGCTTTTGCTGACTGTACAGAGCTTCTCCATCTTCGGCTGCAAAGAACATAATCAATTTGATTTCAGTATTGACCATCTGGTGATGTCCATGTGTGGAGTTGCCTCTTGTGTTGTTGGAAGAGGGTGTTTGCTATGACGAGTGTGTTCTCATGGCAAAACTCTGTTACCCTTTGACCTGCTTCACTTTGTACTCCAAGGCCAGACTTGCCTGTTACTCCAGATGTTTCTTGACTTCTACGTTTGCATCCCAATCCCCTATGATGAAAAGGACATCTTTTTTGGGGTTTAGTTCTAGAAGGCCTTGTAGGTCTTCATTGAAGCATTCAACTTTAGATTCTTTGGCATTAGTGGTTGGGGCATTGACTTGGATTACTGTGATACTGAATGGTTTGCCTTAGAAACAAACAGAGATCATTCTGTCATTTTTGAGATTGCACCCAAGTACTGCATTTTGGACTCTTTTTTTTTAACTGTGAGGGCTACTCCATTTCTTCTAAGGGTTTCTTTTCCACCATAGTAGATATAATGGTCATCTGAATTAAATTCACCCATTCTGGTCCATTTTAGTTCACTGATTCCTAAAATGTCAATGTTCATTCTTGCCATCTCCTGTTTGACTACTTCCAATTTGCCTTGATTCATGGACCTAACATTTCAGGTTCCTATGCAATATTGTTCTTTACAGCATCAGACTTTACTTTCACCACCAGACATGTCCACAACTGGGTTTGGTTTCCACTTTCACTCAGCCTCTTCATTCCTTCTGGAACTATTTCTCTGCTCTTCTCCAGTAGCATATTAGACACCTACCGACCTGGGGAGTTCATCTTTCAGTGTCCTATCTTTTTGCCTTTTCATACTGTTCATGAGGTTCTCATGGCAAGAATGATGAAGTGGATGATTGTCTTGAGATAACCAATATTCTGTATTCTATAAACATTTAGTTTTGACTATTCTTGACATTAATATAAAAAAGGAATCATATAAGTCTATACTTTTTGTCACTAATCATCAGGAAAATGGAAATCAAAACCACAATTAGCCATCATCTCACACTTGTCAGAATGAATATCATCAAAAGAACACAAATATATGTTAGTGAGGATGTGAAGAAAAGGGAACCCTCTACTGTTGATGGAAATATAAATTGGTGCAGCCACTGTGGAAAACAGTATGGAGGTTTCTCAAAAAACTAAAAATAGAACTGCTGTATAACCCAGAAATTCTACTCCTGGGTACATACCCTCCAAAAAACACAACCACTAATTCGAAAAGATATATGTATCCCAATGTTCATAGCAACGTTTTTTTACAATTGCCAAGATATGAAAACAACTTAAGTGTTCATCAATAGATCAATGGATCTAGAAGATGTGGTATACATATACTATGGAATACTGAGCCATAAAAAATGAATTTTTGCCATTTGCAGCAACATGGATGGATGGATTTGAAGGCTATTACACTAAGTGAAATAAGTCAGAGAAAGACAGATACTACATGATGTCGCCTACGTTGCTGTTGCTGTTGTTTAGTCACTAAGTCTTCTCTGACTCTTATTGTGACCTCATAGACTGTAGCCCGCCAGGCTCCTCTGTCCATGGGATTTGCTGCTGCTGCTGCTAAGTTGCTTCAGTCGTGTCGGACTCTGTGCGACCCCATAGATGGCAGCCCACCAGGCTCCTCTGTCCCTGGGATTATCCAGGCAAAAATACTAGAGTCGGTTATTTCCTTCTCCAATGCATGCATGCATGCTAAATCACTTCAGTTGTGTCCAAGTCTGTGCGACCCTATGGACAGCAGGCCATCAGGCTCCTCGGTCCACAGGATTCTCTAGGCAAGAACACTGGAGTGGGTTGCCATTTCCTTCTCCAGGTAATCTTCCAGACCCAGGGATCAAATTTGTGTCTCCTGCATTGGCAGGCAGATTCTTTACTGCTGTGGAAATCTAGATACTACAACAAACTGGTGAATCTAACAGAAAGGAAGTGGGCTCACAGATATAGTAGCACAGATATAGTAGCTACCAATAGGAAGGAGTTTGAGGCGGGTCAGTATGGGATAGATAATTAAGAGGCACAAGTTATCAGGTATAAAATAAGCTTCAAGAGCCACTTCTCTAGCAGTCCAGTGGTTAAGACTGCCCTTCCAACACAGGGGTCCTGGGTTTGATGACCGGTTATGGAACTAAGATCCTGCATGCCATAAGACATGACAGAAATAATAATAAGCTACAAGAATATATTGTACAACACAGGGAATATAGCCAATATTTTATACTAATGATAAATGGAGTACAATGATTAAAAATTGGGTATCATTTTATTATAAATCAGTAACATGTAATATTATACTTCAATGAAAAATAAAATATGATAATAGAAATAATTTGATAATAAATAGAAAAAACATTCAGTGTCTTTGGCTCTGACTCATGCCCCTGCCCCTCTCTGGAGCCCACCTAGAGAATCCTTGGTCCTGCCCCACCCACTCGGCCCTGCCCCTCCCACCATGCCTCTTCCACTGCCCCTTCCACTGCCCCTTCCACTGCCCAGAGAGTCCATTAGCTCCGCCCCCTTCCCCTGTACGGAGCCCCACCTCTGTGGAGATAGGCTTCCTGTTGCGCCTGCGCATTTACGACCGCCAGTCCACGTGGGCGGAGCTTCACTAGCACCGGAGACCGCCCCAGGCCTGGGAAGCCTCAGAATAGACGCAATTCCTGCCACGCCTCCTCGAGGACCACTGTGCACCCTGCAGAGCCCAGCAAAGCGAGCGAGGCTTGATGGACGGCCGAGTGCAGCTAATCAAGGCCCTCCTGGCCCTGCCTATTCGGCCGCAGACGCGTCGGTGGAGGAACCCGATCCCCTTCCCGGAGACGTTTGACGGTGACACCGACCGGCTCCCGGAGTTTATCGTGCAGACGGGCGCCTACATGCTAGTGGACGAGAACCTGTTCACCAACGATGCCCTGAAGGTGACGTTCCTCATCACCCGCATGACCGGGCCAGCCCTGCAGTGGGTGATCCCCTACATCAGGAAGCAGAGCCCCCTCCTCAACGATTACCGGGGCTTCTTGGCCGAGATGAAGCGGGTGTTTGGATGGGTGGAAGACGAGGACTTCTAGGCGGGTGCTCGGGGGAGGGTCCGCCGCGCCAGTCGCCGCCTCCCAGATCGCCACAGGCGTCCTCCCGCCGTGTCCTCCCTCACCTTCGGGTGGCCGCGATCTCCCCCGTGCTCGTGTCCCCTCCCGCGTAGTGCTTGCCTTTGTTCCAGGAATAGCGCTCCAGGTTCCCGCTGCTGCCGCCACCCTCGGACCACTCAGGTCTCTCCCTTGCACACTTGGACTTGGTCCTGCGCTCCAACTGCAAGCCGGGCTCCTGTTACCCACTGGGCAGACCACCCACACCGGGCCGCTGCCAACCGCCTGCCCCCTGCCAGACTCCCAGGCCCGCCTCCGGGTGGCCAGAGACCTGCGCTGCGGCGGCCATCACCGTGCACTGCATTCCACCCACAGCCTGCAGACTTTGGCGATCTGGACTCCCCCGGGAGGTGTCTGAGCTGGCCACAGCCTCTGGACAAACAAGGATTCCAACAGCTCACCACCGTCCTGGAGGGGCTGGCCAGCCTTTCACCTGTGATGGGACCCAGGCCTTCCCTACCCAAGAGACATCTTCTGTTCCTGCTGGGTGTGACCACTAGGTCCCAGGGCTGCCTGGCAGCCAAATCGAGTCACTCATTGTCTCCTGCGGACCTGTTGGTTTCACCCAGAATCCAGTTCTCTTCTGAATGTGCAGCTGTGTCTCTGATTGTGTGCCTTTTGTTCGGCACAGTAACCCCTGCACTCTGCCCAGCTCTTCTGCACTACCTGGACAAATTTTTTTTCCTTATTTTCAAAATGTAAGACAATGTTCAGAAAGAAATTGAGTCTCCATGAATATGACACCTCTCCCTCCATGGTCCAATAAGTGGGGTGCATGACTTGCTCAGAAGGTATGTCCTCTGCCATTCTGTGGCTGATGTGGTGTCTTATATTATCCAGCAAAAAAGATAGCCCTGTGGTGGTCCTGGTAATGGAGACCCTGCTGGTGATCATTCAGTTTCAGATGTTGACTCTTCCAAACCAGTCAGGTCTGTGCCCCTTCCTTGGGAAACAGATCTGGATCAAATTTTTGGTCGAGACGATGTTAGGAAGAACAGCTAGGAGACTTTGGGGAAAGAGTTTCTCTTTTCCAAAAAAGCTGCTTTTGAAAGCATAATAGCTAATTCTTACAAATGAGGAATCCCATACATTTATGGTGAAAACCTGTCAAAGTTTTATTTAATCTATTACTCAGGAAACTAGCAGAATGACAGGTGGTTTAGAAAATGTGTTTACATTTATGGAGCCTTGATTGTTAAATGGAAGAGGAGGAAGTTCAGAACTGCTCTTATTAATCTAGGTAGAAACCTGGTTGAGAGCCTGCAGGAAAATAAAATTATAACTTTCTGCAATGGGCAGAAAAGCAAAAATGGTACTCCTTACTACTTCTCTTCATGCTAACCTGTTAAATCACCAGTGCAGCTACTTCATCTATGTCTAGGGAAAGTTAAAGTTTCTGAGTAGAGTCTGATAAAAAGATGAAGTTACAGAAGGATATTGAATCAAGTCTGCCTCATTTCTAGTTTGGGTGATTTTTCCCAACAGGGCAGAGAAGAATCAATCATTACAGTGGTTTTTCACTCTATTGACTCTCTTAATTTGAACAGGTAAACTTGAGCACTGGTTCATAGGACTTAGGTGGAGCCGGAGGTACTAATACATTATCCTCATTTTGTATTAGAATTTTTTTTTCAGTGTCACCAGAAACAGTGGAAACAATATTAACTTGCCTTTGGCATATAATAGGCCAAAATTTTAAAGTGAGAGGCAAAATTTGCATCACTTACTGAATTGGAGTTTTATGATGCACAAGTTCTTAAAATAATTGACAGCTGGCTAATTTTGAGATTCCAATTTAAGTTGCTGGAAGTCAGCCATTCTGGATGGGTGTGAAAGATGATTGTGTTAAGCGTATTCACTGTTTGGTTTTAATCATAGATTCTGCTAAAGTGGTTTGAGAAGTGCTTGGAAGCAGTTTATGGTGTAGATCCAGCATATTCCCTACAGTCTGTGTCCATCTGGCTCTCAAGGTAGGTAGAATGGCCTGGGACAACTCGGTATCCTTTCAACAGTGTTGGTAACCCCTTGCCTCCTTCAACAAAAATGCCCCTGGAGCCTTCTTCCTCCTGCCAGAATGGCTCTGTTAGGCATTATTCCTTTGTTTATACCAGTTGTATCATCCCAGGTCCTTTTTTGTGATAACAAATGTTTTGGGGAGAGGCAATATTTTGCAAGAATTAATCTTGAATGTCTTAGCAAGTTTCTGTACTGATAGAAAGGAATCGCATTTTTAAGGCAGAAGGGAGATTTTTTTTCTCATAACTTTATAAGTGCCCCCTTTGCATTTGTCATTCTTAGGTTGTTTCCCTCACCTCATTCTATTAATGTCCTCAATATACAATCAAGAATCATTACCTCAGAAGGAGAGAGAAATATAAAGATTGTCAAAAGAGAAGATGAATGCATGAGGGATTATAGAAAAACATAATTAATCATTTTTGTTTGTGCTTGAGGCCAATAATGTCTTGAAACCCATATTTGAGATAATACAGAGAGATTTTGTCATGCTGAAATCCACAAAACTCTAATATGAGAATAAAGTGGCCTTTGGGTGTTTTAGTGTTGCAGGGGACTCTTGGGTCTCAGGGAAATCTTTATAGACTGTACTGGTGAAATACCTCATTCTTCCCCAGTGGCCTAAGTTAACCCCTGTACACAAAGCCAGCCCTAGGGAAGAGATGAAGTAGGGAAGGGGATTCCATATGGACTCTTTGTGAGTGTCCCTGGTTTGTCTACCAGAAACTTGGAGGGAGCTGAAAGAGTAGGGTGAGAGAGTGAGTACTGGGAATCCTGGGTACTACAAAGTTTCCTCCAGTAACATTTGCAGGCATCTGATGCCCTGCTTGCTTATACAGGTGGTGACACACTTTGGCTTCCATCATGGTGGTAGTGTGACTACTTTAGTTTATGTCAACCAGTTCTGAACAGTAATGAGTCTACAATGAAAGGCAGCACATCTAATGACACCGGGTATGGAAAGGACAAAGATCAGTCAAAACACACATGCTCAATGAAATGAAATGAAAATAAAGTAAAATGAAAGCCCATCATGAAGTCAGACTAGTAGCATGGTGAAGCGGAATGCCTGAACAGGAAGAAATAAAAGCAGTATACCAGTTAATACATTGTGGGATCCATCAAGACCTCTCTCTGCCTTCCCACCACAACAGCTAATCACAGACCCCAGACGGAAAGTATCTGGACTTTGTGTTTATGTTTGTATGTGGAGGAAATCCCTGACATCATGACAAGGGAGGTTATGAGCCAGAGGAGGCTGCCTGGCTGGATTCAGCAGTCACAAGCCCGGACCAGAACTCCTAATCTTCCCTGTATTCTGTTCCTTTTAGTCCCCTTGCAGGTCACACTACCATCCCTCACTCAACGCAAGTGCTCTTCATGCCCTCCCTCTTATTGATTATCCACAGACAGTCACCAAATCCATTCTGCCCTCCTTGGTAGCTCAGCTGGTAAAAAATCCGCCTGCAATGTGGGAGACCTGGGTTCAATCCCTGGATTGGGAAGATCCTCTGGAGAAGGGAACAGCTACCCACTCCAGTATTCTGGCCTGGAGAATTCCATGGAGCTTGTAGTCTGTGGGGTTGCAAAGAGTCGGACATGACTGAGCAACTTTCTCTTTCACTTTCTCCCCCCTAACCTCAAGGATGCCACCCCAACTCCAATAGCTTGCTGTCTTTAGCCTTCTGATAACAAAGGCCCTGCCTCCAGTGCCCTACTGATCCCAGAACCTATTTCCCTCTCCCTGCTGCTGCTGTTTCTCTGTCTCATGGCAGCTGAAAGCATACTGTCACATGATCAAAGGAGGGGCATTTAGAATTTCAGAACCTTGTTGGACCTATGGATATAATAAGCCTGAATTTGGGCCTTGAGCTAAAGACAGCAGCCATACCTGTTGTGCAAGCTGAGTGGAGGACTGCATAGTTACACTCACTAGAACCAAGCACATTCTTTATAAGGTCATTAGGCTAGAGTTCTAAAATGAGCGTATAGATCAAAGTCCATATAACACTATTTTGACCCATTAAAATCACCTCAGCAAGATTTTCAAGTTACATTCTCACTAGTAACGTGAGGGAATATCTGTTTGCCCCTATCATTATTAAATTTTAAAATTTCAATCAAGATATAATCTCCCAATGATAAGTACTCTTTTTGTAAAGTTGTTTTTAATTAAGTAATTTATTTTAATTGGAGGCTAATTACTTTAGAATATTGTGGTGGTTTTTGCCATGTATCAACATGAGTCAGCCATGGGTGCACATGTGTCCCCCATCCTGAACCCCCCTCCCACCTCCCTCCCGACCCCATCCCTCTAGATTGTCCCAGAGCACCAGCTTTGAGTGCCCTGCTTCATGCATTGAACTTGCACTGGTTATCTATTATACATATGGTAATATACATGTTTCAATGCTATTCTCTCAAATCATCCCACCCTTGCCTTCTCCTACAGAGTCTTTACATCTGTGTCTCTTTTGCTATCTTGCATATAGGGTTGACATTACCGTCTTTCTAAATTCCATATATATGCATTAATATACTGTATTGGTGTTTATCTTTCTGGCTTACTTCGCTCTGTATAATAGGCTCCAGTTTCATCCACCTCATCAGAACTGACTCAAATGTGTTCTTTTTTATAGCTGAGTAATATTTCATTGTGTATATGTACCACAGTTTTCTTATCCATTTGTCTGCTGATGGACATCTAGGTTGCTTCCATGTCCTGGCTATTGTAAACAGTGCTGCAGTGAACATTGGGGTACACGTGTCTCTTTCAGTTCTGGTTTCTTCGATGTGTATGCCCAGCAGTGGGATTGCTGGGTCATATAGCAGTTCTATTTCCAGTTTTTTTAGGGAATCTCCACGCTATTCTCCACAATGGCTGTACTAGTTTGCATTCCCACCAAGAGTGTAAGAGGGTTCCCTTTTCTCGACACCCTCTCCAGCATTTATTGTTTGTAGATTTTTTTAATGGCAGCCATTCTGACGGTGTGAGATGATACTTCATTGTGGTTTTGATTTGCATTTCTCTGATAATGAGTGATGTTGAGCATCTTTTCATGTGTTTATTAGCCATCTGTATGTCTTCTTTGGAGAAATGTCTGTTTAGTTCTTTTGCCCACTTTTTGATTGGGTCGTTCATTTTCCTGGTATGAGCTACATGAGCTGCTTGTATATTTTGGAGATTAATTCTTTTTCAGTTGTTTCATTTGCTATTATTTTCTCCCATTCTGAAGGCTGCCTTTTCACCTTACTTATAGTTTCCTTTGTTGTGAAAAAGCTTTTAAGTTTAATTAGGTCCCATTTGTCTATTTTTGTTTTTATTTCCATTACTCTGGGATATGAGTCATAGAGGATCTTGCTGTAATTTGTGTCAGAGAATGTTCTGCTTATGTTTTTCTCTTGGAATTTTATAGTTTCTGGTCTTACATTTAGATCTTAATCCATTTTGAGTTTATTTTTGTGTAAGGTGTTAGAGATAGGTACTCTTTGCCACATAAAATGTTCTCTTTTGTCCTGCTTCACCTCTGTCAACAAAAAATGAGGTTTTTAGAATATATTTGCTTTGTGCCTCTGCTCTCTTCTACTTTACCATAATCAAGACATTTGGAACACTTTTGCTTCCACTTTTACATCCCACTCTCATCCCCAAACAATGAGGTTGGTGGAGATTGTTGACATCTGAAAGTATGAAAATAATACAGCTAGAATTTTAAAAATCATTTTTAGGTCTCCATAAGGAGCAATATTTATCTCATAATATGAAAGCTTATCAATCAACTTTCAAGTATTGGATGTTAAATGACATTCTAGAGATAAAGACAATGATGAAGTTGAATTGAGACCTTTTCAAAGTTCACGGAGGTCTACAACAATGAAGGGTTCCCACCCTCCCAAAAGAAGAAACACAGGTATACTCAATTAATTTGCTAACTCTAGCAAATTTGCCAAGTAGAATATTGAATAAAATAGAAAGAATACCTGCCATGAGATGTTGAGAGAAAACAAAAGGACTGAACATCAAATAAAACTTCATATGTAACTACCCACAAATGTGGAGCCCACAATCACACCCACTAAGAAATCTTAAGCAGAGGATTTAGTCTAAAGTGGTTCTGGACCAGTTGTTTAGAGAATATATGGTTAAAGGATATGAACATTCAAATTTACTTTCAACATGGAGGATTGCCTATAATCCTCCCAATGGCTCCAGTACTCTACTTTGTTCTACCTCCATAGAATCACACAGAGACAGTCTATCTTGAAAGTCAAAGATGCATAACATCTTGACTATAACCATCATTCTCAGTTCTTTTCTGTACTTTCATTACTTGAATGGCACTCATACTTTGGATGCATTCAAAATCTTTCTCTCCTCAACCATCCAGTTATCTCCCAAATGAGTTGAATGGATATTCTGCCTGAATGTTCAGTTTTATCAGATCACTAGAGCGTTTTGAGTAGGATACTCCTGGGCAATCCCAGAGCCTCAGGCCACCAGGGGTCATTTGAACCCATTATTTGATGAATTGATATCCACACAATTTACATAATCAAAAAAAATTTACATAATCAAGGCCGTAAAGATGAGGAGCAAAGAACTTGCTGTGTAAGGTAGCCATAACATCAGGGCAGCGTTGTTCACTCTGCCTAAAATAAAACATGTTAATATCTAATATTAAAAGTGATGAAGACTTACGTGTGTTGAGCTCCTAATAGGTACCAAAAATATTAGATGTACATCATTCATATGATTCTATTTCATCATCATCTTGAGACAAGGTCCATGTTTCTGCCTACTTCTTCAGAACAGCACAGATAAACAGATATCTGCAAACAAGAGAATATACTCCAGATATTTTAAGCAGGTATATTTGAGCACTTGCTGCGAACAACTGTAAGAGGGACTGAAGGGGCAGTCTCTAGGTGTCATGAAGAATATTGAAACTAATGCCTATCGAAGCAGATGCTGTTAATGCTGTTTTAGAACTCTCTACCATTTTCATGCACCTCAGCTCCTCTGTGCTTTTGTTCCCAATAGCCAGAATCTGTTTCTTTTTCTCATAGGACTGCCCACAGGCTATCAGAACCCCCTTTGTTTGTAAGCATGAAGAGTGAGTTGTAATTTAAACTAATGATTGATGGATATGCTAAAGGGATTCTCTGGGAGACTTTGGTTGGTAGAAAATATTGCTTGACTCTCCTCCCTGCACCCCCTCCACAGTTCACTTCCCCACTTTCCTGTCCATATATTTTTTGGACCACTTCTTGATATATATTACTTTTACATGAATCCTTGGCCAGAGTCAGCTTTTCTATATTGTTAAACATGGATGTTAACTTTTCAGAGCAACCACTAAAAGAATAAAAGTAGAGAATTTAACTTGTTAACTAATAGAAGAAATTAATGAAAGAATACAAAGAGCTTGGAACCTTTTAATTACAAATAATCACCTCTTGTGATCAGGGTAAGTACTCTTCTTGTCATTACTTAAGCTTCATTCATTTTTTAATCTCAAAATTAAATATTTGTACTATAGTTTGTTTAGATTTAGCCACATATCATCTCTTCTTTCATCCCAGACATTTTTACTGGTATCATTTTCCTCTTATAAAGTATCCTTTGGATGTACTCTTTTAACAATGATATATTAGGGGGAAATTCTATGCCTTTCATTTCTGAAAATGTATTTTTCCCCATTCTTTTAAAAAATTATTTTTGTTAAGTCCCTTTCATTTACAGAATCACCCATGTGTTTGTTTATCCTCACAATATTGCACTATGTGCCCAGAACACTATTCCCACTCTCATTTCCTTTATCTATGGGCATTAGTTCTGAAAGATTTGCTGCAAGTACTTTTTCTTTTTGCACAGGAGCAGGCAATGATACTATGTCACAATAGCCACTTGGTCAACAACAATTTATAAGATTAAAATTAGTTGTAGGAAACACCCTTATATTAGAAATATTAAAATGTGATAAATTTTAATCATAGTGTTGAAAACAATATTATTCCATGGTCTTTTAGCTTCTATTTTTACTATTAATAAATTAGCTGTCAACTTAATTTTGTGTTTCTTCTTTGGTTGTCTTAAGAGCTTTTCTTTGTATTTGATGTTCTGCAACTTCTCTACTATTTATCTAAATATGCAATCCTTTCTTTTCTCTTCTTATATTTAAAAACATGAGATATAGATTACATCCAGTAGAGAACAAAAATCTTAAGCATAGGGTAGATGAATTTTTATATATGTATATATCAATGTAACTACCGCCCAGATCAATGTATAGAATATTTCCAACATTCAGAAAGGTTGTTTTAGCTTTCAAATTTAAGTCTATAATTTATACTGAATTAATTTTTATGTTTGCTGGGAGGTAAGGGATAATGTTAATTTTTTTCAATATGGATATCTAATTGACCCAAAAATATTTATTGAAAAGACCATTCTTTCCCCTACTGAACTGAGACAGTGAGTTTGTCATAAATCAGGTGAGTATATAAGTGTAAATTATTTTCCTGGATTTGTTATTGTATTCCATTTGTCTATTTGTCTATCCGTGTACAAATACCATGTACTTTTTTTTTTATAATAAACCTTGATGTCCTGTAGTGTAAGTCATCCAGCTTTGTACTTCTTCAATAGTGACTTGGCTATTCTAGATTCTTTGCCTTTTCATATACATTTTAGAGTCACATCAATTTTTTATGGTGAACTTTTGTATCTTTTTTAAGAATAACCGAATATCAGGAAGATATCCTCCTGTATTTTCTTCTAAAGCCTGCTTAATTTTGACTGGAATCACATTGAATCTAAAAATAAATTTGGGAAGAATATATAATGTAACAATTTTCAGTCTTTCAATTCATTAACATATTATAGCCTTCCATTTATTTTGCTACTCAGTTTAGTTCAGTAATATTTTGGATTTTCCAGTGTTGAAATATTGCAAATATTTTACTCCTGGGTATTTGGTAATTTATAAGCTATAATAAATGGTATTATTTTTGTTTAATACTATTCCCACTAGTTTATTTTTAGGAAATAGGAATACAGTTAGCTTTTTACAGTAGCTCTGTTGAGATATAGTCCACACACTACAATATTACTCTTTAAAAGAACTATACAAGTCAGTAGTTTTTAATATATTCACAGAGTTGTACAACCACTGTGTGCATGCATGCTAAGTCCCTTCTGTTGTGTCTGACTCTTTGTGACCCCATGGACTGTAGCCCCCCAGGCTCCTCTGTGCATGGGGATTCTCTAGTCAAGAACACTGGAGTGGGTTGCCATGCCCTCCTCTGTACAACCATTACAACTACCTGTGCTGTACTCAATATGCCAGAAAATTTGGAAAACTCAGCAGTGGCCACAGGACTGGAAAAGGTCAGTTTTCATTCCAATTCCAAAAAAAGGCAATGCCAAAGAATTTTCAAACTACTGCACAATTGCACTCTTCTTACACACTAGCAAAGTAATGTTCAAAATTCTCCAAGCCGGGCTTCAGTAGTATGTGAACTGAGAACTTCCAGAAGTTCAAGCTGGTTTAGAAAAAGAAGAACCAGAGATCAAATTGCCAACATCCACTGGATCATAGAAAAAGCAAGAGAGTTCCAGAAAAACATCTACTTCTGCTTTATTGACTACACCAAAGACTTTGACTGTGTGGATCACAACAAACTGTGGGAAATTCTTAAAGAGGTGGGAATACCAGACCACCTTACTTGCCTCCTGAGAAATCTGTATGCAGGTCAAGAAGCAACAGTTAGGACTGGACATAGAACAATGGACTGGTTCAAAATTGGGAAAGGAGTACATCAAGGCTGTATATTGTCACCCTGCTTATTTAACTTCTATGCAGAGTACATCATGAGAAACACTGGGCTGGAGGAAGCACAAGCTGGAATCAAAGTTGCTGGGAGAAATAACAATAAACTCAGATATGCAGATAACACCACCCTTATGGCAGAAAGTGAAGAGGAACTAAAGAGCCTCCTGATGAAAGTGAAAGAGGAGAGTGAAAAATCTGCTGAAAACTCAACATTCAAAAAACTAAGATCATGGCATCTGGTCCCATCACTTCATGGCAAATAGACGGGGAAACGATGGAAACAGTGACAGACTTTATTATTTTGGGCTCCAAAATCGCTGCAGATGGTGACTGCAGCCATGAAATTAAGACACTTGCTCCTTGAAAGAAAAGTTATGACCAACCTAGACAGCATATTAAAAAGCAGAGACATTACTTTGCTGACAAAGGTCCATCTAGTCAAAGCTATGGTTTTTTCAAGAGTCATGTAAGAGAGTTGGACCATAAAGAAAGCTGAGCACCGAAGAATTGATGCTTTTGAACTGTGGTGTTGGAGAAGACTCTTGAGAGTCCCTTGGACTGTAAGGAAATTAAACCAGTCCATCCTGAAGGAAATCAGTCCTAAATATTCTTTGGAAGGACTGATGCTGAAGCTGAAGCTCCAATCCTTTGGCCGCCTGATGTGAAGAACTGACTCACTGGAAAAGACTATAGCTTTGACTAGATGGACCTTTGTCAGCAAAGTAATGTCTCTGCTTTTTAATATGCTGTCTAGGTTGGTCATAGCTTTTCTTTCAAGGAGCAAGCATCTTTTAATTTCATGGCTGTAGTCACCATCTGCTGGGAAAGATTGAGGGCAAGAGGAGAAGGGGATGACAGAAGATGAGATGGTTGAATGGCATCACCGACTTGATAGACATGAGTTTGAGCGAGCTCTGGGAGTTGGTGATGGACAGGGAAGCCTGGTGTGCTGCAGTCCATGGGATCGCAAAGAGTCGGACATGACTGAGCAACTGAACTGAACTGAATTTTGAAACATTTCCATTACTCCGAAAAGAAACCCTGTGCCTCCCCACTATCCCCTCCCCCAAGCTGCAACAACCACTAATCAACTCCCTGCATCAATATATTTGCCTGTTCTGGATATTTCATATAAATAGAATCACACAATATGTGGTCTTTTGTGTTGGTTTCTCTCACTTAAGTGCTATGTTTTCTAGGTTCATCAAATATATCAGTCCTTCATTCCTCTTTATGGTTGAATAATATTCCAGTACATGGATATACCATATTTGGTTATTCATTCATCACCTCCTGGACTCTTGAGTTGTCTGCACTTTGGGGTAATTATGAATAGTGCTG
This sequence comes from Ovis aries, assembly GCF_016772045.2. NCBI lineage: Eukaryota > Metazoa > Chordata > Mammalia > Artiodactyla > Bovidae > Ovis > Ovis aries. The sequence goes on along the minus strand of NC_056080.1, from coordinate 99,915,277 downwards.
CTATAAGCACTCATGTACAAGCTTTTGTGGGGATGTATATTTTCAGTTCTCTTGAGTACATACCTAGGAGTGAAATTGCTGGTTGTGTCATATGGTATTATTAACTCTATGCTTAACTTTTTGAGGAACTGCCAGACTGTTTTTCACAGTAGCTGCACCATTTTACTAGCAATATATGAGGACTCTAATTTCTCCACCTTGTCACCAATACTTGTCATTGTCTGCTTTAAATTAGTATATATTATTCATAGATTCAGCAAAATCATTAAATTTATTATTTCTAATTATTTGTAGATTTACTGGAATTTTCTGTATACTGTCAGACCTTCAAATAGTCGGTTTTATTTCATTTATCTTAATATCCTTTATTTCCTTTTATTGACTAGTTGTGCTAAAATCTCCAAGACATTGTGGACAAAAATGGTGCTACTAGATAATTCTGTCCAGTTTGTGACCTCAGAAGAAAGCATTTGGTATTTAACCTTTAAATATTATCTTAGTTGTAGTTTTTTTCTAGATATATTTTATTGTTTTTAATGAACTTACTGTCAAATAATTACAAAATTCATATACATAGTGATATATGTGTGTATGTACATATATAATATTATATAAATGATTTATATGATTATATGATGTATTATATATTATGATGCATATGATTCAGAAAATACATATTTTATAGATAGATAGATAGATAGATACAGGTAGATAGGAAAAGAGAAAAAGCTAATGCAATAAAGAACATAGGAGTTTCTTGAACTATTCTTGAAACTTTTCTGAAATTTAAAGTGACTATATATAAAGAGGACAAAAAGAAATATCTATATATACAGGTATGTATGCATTTTCCATAATGATATTTAATGTTTCCAATTTTCAGGGACTACAAACAGGGATGCTGCTTATGGTCCAGAAGGTTGTTCACTTCTGAAGTGCCCCTTACCAAGCTAGTAACTGAGGCTGCACTCCAGCCCCAAGCCATTTCACCAAGTCAAACAATGGAACTTACTATGAGTTGCTTTTTTTTTAATTTTTATTTTTTTTTTACTTTGCAATATTGTATTGTTTTTGCCATACATCATATATTAAGCAGAAAAATACCATCTGGTTGCCGCACTGTGCACACGTAAGATTGCTTTCACCACAAGGGGGCACCTTTTATTAATGTAGACAATGGTGCTATACAGCTTAAGAGAGTTCCTAGTCCTAACACACTTTTTTTTTTAATGCTACGGGCAACATCTTTATCAGAATTGCTTGTTTGTAGGGTATGTATGTCAAATTTTATAAGGCATTGCCACATTCATCTCCAATTTTGTTGTACTGTCAAAAGCAGTATATGAGGACTTTCCTGGTTGTCCAGTGGTTAAGAATCTGCCTGCCAATGCAGGGGACATGGGTTCTACCCCTGGCCTGGGAAGATCCCACATACTGAAGGTCAGCTATGCGCATGTGCCACAACTGCCAAGCCAGCACACTCTAGAGCCCATGTTCTTCAACAAAAGTAGCCACCACAACGAGAAGCCCCCACTCAGCAACCCAGCACAGCCAAATAAAATTTTAAAAGAAGTATATGAGGGGAGGAGGAGAAAAAAAAAAAAAGAAGTATATGAGAATTCTCATTTCCTCATGTCACTTTAACACTTGATATTGTCATTATTTTTACTATTACCAACATAATAGTTTTGAAATGGGGTCCCATGTTGTTCTATTTAAAATCTCTCTGATTACTAATATGATTGTGCATCTCTTTGCATATTAGAATGGATTGTTCATATATCTTCTCAATATCTTCCATTTGTCCTTTTATAACCGCTCTCTTCCACCCTACTCTGTGCCCAGGAAGCTGACCGTTATGGACTGCATATATGTCTCCCTTGCCTTCTGGATTCTTGCTGAGTTTGACCACTGGGAAGGCTCCATCTCTACCAGACTAAAAGATGGTTGTGGCTGAGTTCTACCAAAGGCCACAAATTCTGTCCCGGTTACTGTGCTCCAGTAACCATTCCCTGCCCTTACTACCCCCTTCTTCCCTGGTGGCTCAGATAGTAAAGAATCTGCCTGCAATGCAGGAGACCTGGGTTCCATCCCTGGGTCAGAAAGATCCCCTGGAGAAGGAAATGGCAACCCACTCCAGTATTCTTGCCTGAAGAATTGCATGGACAGAGGAGCCTGGTGAGCTTGCTACAGTCCATGGGATCACAAAGAGTCGAACAAGACTGAGTGACTAACACTACCCCTTCATGCTTTGGGGGGGAGGTAACAGTTCCCCGCTATTACTAACCCCAGGGTATTTCAAAATCCCTTGTTGGTATCAGTAATAGTTAGCTATTGCTACAATAATGCTATATAAGATATCTCCCCAAAACTTAGGACAGTCACCTGTTCTTGCTCATGTACTATGGGCTATTTGGGGCTATTCTACTTCAGAATGCAGTTAGGATGGGCTTGGCTCTAGGATGTAAACTGTTCAGATCTGCTCCATGTGAATTAGTATGTAGCTCAAACACTCGGATCAGCAGTTACCTGGGGCAAGCTCTTCTCAAGACAGTCATAGGAGTGCAAGAAGACTAGTAAAACCACACAAGCATGTTGAAATCCTCTAGGCACTTCATGTCTGCTCATATCTCACTGATGAAAGCAAGTGCATGGCTAAGTCTAAATTCAGAGGAACAGGTGTGTATACTCCATACCAAAGGTGGGGGGGGCAGGTAGTGAGGAATGAGTATTATCTGTACAAAATTTATCCAATGAATTACAATTTCTTTTAACCACACTGAAACCCTTTTACACAGTCTCTTCGTTAATTTTCCCTCACTGCTACATTTGTATGTAGCATCTATTTCTTGTCAGGACCCTGATTAAGATTATGTCACTCTCACAAGTTTCTATTGATTTTCCAGTTTTCAGGGATACATATTAACCCCTCCCAAAGCCTCCTAGATGATTCCTTCCTGACATCGCCTTGGCCAAAATCTGATCCAGATCCATTTCCCATTTTAGTGCAGCTTTTTTCCTTTCCTTTTGTGTAGGAGTCCTCCACAAAAGTCCCTACTCCATCTATGGCATCAACCCTTTCCCACTTGTGATCCATACTAACCACCTAGTTCCTCATGTCTACATAACATGTGTGTATGTGTGTATTCATATGTAAGCCTTTGGGGGGCTAATGCATATTTGAAAAAAAGGGGGTTACATTAGACAATTTTCTACACATTTTATCTAGAAACCTTGCAACAATCTCTCCAAAGCAGCTGGCATAAATGTATCTTATTCCTTTAAAGTGCTGAATTATGTTCCGTCATACTGATCCCATTCCTTTCTTGATGAGTGAAGTGGATGATGTAATGCACTGCCCAGATCCCACTTTTATGATTGAGGCACTCATGCCCCCAGATGCTAGGAATATAGGCTGCTGAGAGTCATAGCTGAATCACCCTCTAGGAATTGCTATGGGTTGAAGGGAGCTGCCTTGCCCAGGGGTATGCTACTTCCTCCTGGTAAGACCACATCCAATGACTGGTCAGTGTGGAGGCACAAAGACCTGGGCCCATCTTCTCCATTCATAAATGTTCTGAATGGCCATCCTAGCTTTAGATATCTCTGTAGGATAAGCTGAGGCCTCTATTGCAACTGTGCACGCTCAGTTGTGTCCCACTCTTTGCGACCCCATGGACTGTAGCCTGCCAGGCTCCTCTGTGCATGAGATTTTCCAGGCAAGAATACTAGAGTGGATTGCCACACCCTCCTCCAGGGGATCTTCCTGACCCAGGGATCAAATTTGTTTATCTTGTATTGCTGGCGACTCTTTACCACTGTGTCACTGGGGAAGCCCTTAGCACTGTATAGCTCTTCAAATTCTCCCTTTAGGCAAACCTTCATTCCCTTACAAGTGCTTTTGAGATGTTTCTGGGGGAACTTACAAGTATAATATTTAGTTGGCCAAAAGGTTCATTTGGGTTTTTCTGTAACATCTTAGGGAAACTCAAACTTTTTGGCCTATCCAATATTTGGTTCTAGAAGCAGTCTTAAGAAGCAGATTATGAAATAGGATTTTGGAGCACAAGTACCTGCGAGCTGGCTAGAAATGGGGACTATATCACTGGTGGTAAGTGATGTGCTGATCACCCTTGTGATGTGGTCATGGTGCAATGGTCAAAAATTTCGCTAGTGGTAAACTGATATTGGACACTAATGGAAATAGATTTCCTGGAAGGTGCAGTATCTCCGGAATTTGAGTGGTCCAGAATAAGTCACAATTTTTAATATAAAGACTGTGAAAATAGATGATTGTTACACAAGGCTATTGATGAACTGCAGAAAGACAACAAAAGGTGAAGGGTGATTAAACAATTTAAGACAAAGTCGAAAGTCAGATGACTTAGACGCAGAAGGAAGAGAAGTCAAAGGATTGGCCTGTGCTCTTTAGTCTTTTTTGTCCTGAAATCATGGCCCATTTTTGCTTTCTACCACATATTAAGCCAACCCATGCATGAAATAAGCTCAGTCTTTTCCTTACCTCTTCCATGTATTCTGGAAAAATAACTCAAAATAAAAATGAGGGAGAGATGATTCTATTGCCTTTAACATCACACGAGTGTTGCCCTATAAGCCCATCTGCAATCACTGACTATTAGGAAATTTAAGTTGCCCAGCCATAGATGAAGTAGCAGAGGCTTTTTTTCAGCACTCATGATTTAATAGGTTAGCATAAAGAGAAACAGTAAAGAGTAACGTTTTTTGCTTTTCTTTCCATTGGAGAAAGATATAATTTTATTTTCCTGCATTATCTCAACCAGGTTTCCACCCAGATTTAACAAGAGCAGTTCTGCACTCCCTTCTCCACTTAACAATCAAAGCTCCATGAATGTAAATGCTTTTTCTGAACCAGCTCTCATTCTGCTAGCTTCCTCAGTAACGGATTAAATAAAACTTTGACGGATGTTCACCAACAATTGTGTGGGATTCATGATGTGTAAAAATTAGCTATTATGCTTTCAAAAGCAGCTTTTTGGAAAAGAGAAACTCTTTCCCCAAAGTCTCCTAGCTGATTTCTTCCTGACATCTCCTTGGCCAAAATCGAATCCAGATCCATTTCCCAAGGAAGGGGCATGGAACTGATGGGTTTGGAAGAGTCAGCATCCGGGACTGAATGGGGTCTCCATCACCAGGACCACCACAAGGCTATCTTTTTCACTGGATAATACAAGATACCACATCAGCCACAGAATGGCAGAGGACATACCTTCTGAGCAAACATGGACCCCACTTACTGGACTGGGGAGGTTGCAGTGCCATATTCATTGAGACTCGATTTATTTTTGAACAGCATCTGACATTTATTGAAAATAAGGAAAAAACGTTTGTCCAGGTAGTGTAGAAGAGCTGGGCAGAGTGCAGGGGTTACTGTGCTGAACAAAAGGCACACATCAGAGACACAGCTGCACATTCAGAAGAGAACTGGATTCTGGGTGAAACCAACAGGTCCGCAGGAGACAATGAGTGACTCGATTTGGCTGCCAGGCAGCCCTGGGACCTAGTGGTCACACCCAGCAGGAACAGAAGATGTCTCTTGGGTAGGGAAGGCCTGGGTCCCATCACAGGTGAAAGGCTGGCCGGCCCCTCCAGGAAGGCGGTGAGCTGTTGGAATCCTTGTTTGTCCAGAGGCTGTGGCCCTCTCAGACACCTCCCCGGTGAGTCCAGATCGCTGAAGGCTGCAGGCTGTGGGTGGAATGCAGTGCACGGTGATGGCCGCCGCAGCGCAGGTCTCTGGCCACCCGGAGGCGGGCCTGGGAGTCTGGCAGGGGGCGGGCGGTTGGCAGCGGCCCGGTGTGGGTGGTCTGTCCAGTGGGTAACAGGAGTCCGGCTTGCAGTTGGAGAGCCGGACCGAGTCCAAGTGTGCAGGGGAGAGGCCTGAGTGGCCCGAGGGCGGCGGCAGCAGCGGGAACCTGGAGCGCTATTCCTGGAACAAAGGCAAGCACTACGCGGGAGGGGACACGAGCACGGGGGAGATCGCGGCCACCCGAAGGTGAGGGAGGACACGGCGGGAGGACGCCTGTGGCGATCTGGGAGGCGGCGATTGGCGCGGCGGGCCCTCCCCCGAGCACCCGCCCCCAGACCTGAGGCGCTCCCGGCCTAGAAGTCCTCGTCTTCCACCCATCCAAACACCCGCTTCATCTCGGCCAGGAAGCCCCGGTAATCGTTGAGGAGGGGGCTCTGCTTCCTGATGTAGGGGATCACCCACTGCAGGGCTGGCCCGGTCATGCGGGTGATGAGGAACGTCACCTTCAGGGCATCGTTGGTGAACAGGTTCTCGTCCACTAGCATGTAGGCGCCCGTCTGCACGATAAACTCTGGGAGCCGGTCGGTGTCGCCGTCAAACGTCTCGGGGAAGGGGATCGGGTTCCTCCACCGACGTGTCTGGGGCCTAATGGGCAGGGCCAGGAGGGCCTTGATCAGCTGCACTCGGCCGTCCATCGCGTCTTGCTTGCTTCTCCGAGCTCCACTGGACTAGGCAATGGGCGGCGAAGAGGCGTGGCGGGAAGTGCGTGTATGCGGAGGTGGGCCCGGTCCCAGGTGGGTGGGGCCATGGGCGGTAACTGGCGGGGCTGGGCTCCGCCCACACGACCTGGTGGTTGCTAGTGCGCAGGAGTGATGCTCCGGCTGAGTTGGGCGGGGCAGGAATAGGGGAAGGAGTCTGGGCTAATACCCACCGGGGGAGGCGGGGTCCGAATCTGAGGGGCGGGGCCGAGGTTTCCTGACGAAGAATGCAGGAGTCTTAAGTGGTTTGGGCTCCGCCCACGAGACAGGTGATCTGAAGTGCGCAAGTGCAAACAGTTGTGGTGAGGGGCAGCCGCCCTAGGTTGGAGATGATCAGGGCTCCGCCCCGCGAAGGGAAAATGGGCGTGGCTAACGTGACTTCCACAGTTCATTGGGATCCACACAGTCAAAGGCCTTGGCGTAGTCAATAAAGCAGAAATAGATGTTTTCTGGAACTCTCTTGCTTTTTCGATGATCCAGTGGATGTTGGCAATTTGATCTCTGCTTCCTCTGCCTTTTCTTGAACCAGCTTGAACATCAGGGAGTTCACGGTTCACGTATTGCTGAAGCCTGGCTTGGAGAATTTTGAGCATCACTTTACAAGCGTGTGAGATGAGTGCAATTGTGCAGTAGTTTGAGCATTCTTTGGCATTGCCTTTCTTTGAGATTGGAATGAAAACTGACCTTTTTCAGTCCCGTGGCCACTGCTGGGTTTTCCAAATTTGCTGACATACTGAGTGCAGCACTATCACAGCATCATTTTTCAGGATTTGAAATAGCTCAACTGAAATTCCATCACCTCCACTAGCTTTGTTTGTAGAGATGCTTCCTAAGGCCCACTTGACTTCACATTCCAGGATGTCTGGTTCTAGGTGAGTGTGAGTGATCACACCATCATGATTGTCTGTGGAATAAACTGTGGAAAATTCTGTAAGAGATCCTGCCTTTTGAGAAACCCTACACAGGTCAGGAAGCAACAGTTAGAACTGGACATGGAACAACAGACTGGTTCCAAATAGGAAAAGGAGTACGTCAAGGCTGTATAGTGTCACCCTGCTTATTTAACTTATATGCAGAGTATATCATGAGAAATGCTAAGCTGGAGGAAGCAAGCTGGAATCAAGATTGCCAGGAGAAATATCAATAACCTCAGACAGGCAGATGTCACCACCCTTATGGCAGAAAGTGAAGAAGATCTAAACAATCTCTTGATGAAAGTGAAAGAGGAGAGTGATAAAAGTTGGCTTAAAGCTCAACATTCAGATAGCTAACATCATGGCATCTGGTCCCATCACTTCATGGCAAGTGATGGGAAGACAGTGGAAACAGTGTCAGACTTTATTTTGGGGGGCTCCAAAATCACTGCAGATGGTGACTGCAGCCATGAAATTAAAAGATGCTTACTCCTTGGAAGGAAAGTTATGACCAACCTAGACAGCACATTAAAAAGCAGAGACATTACTTTGTCAACAAAGGTCCATCTAGTCAAGGCTATGGTTTTTCCAGTAGTTATATATGAATGTGAGAGTTGGACTATAAAGAAAGCTGAGCACCGAAGAATTGAACTGTGGTGTTGGAGAAGACTCTTGAGAGTCCCTTGGACTGCAAGGAGATCCAAGCAGTCCATCCTAAAGGAGATCAGTCCTGGGTTTTCATTGGAAGGACTGATGTTGAAGCTGAAACTCCAATACTTTGGCCACCTGACTCATTTGAAAAGACCCTGATGCTGGGAAAGATTGAGGTCAGGAGGAGAAGGGGACGACAGAGGATGAGATGGCTGGATGGCATCACTGACTCAATGGACATGGGTTTGGGTGGACTCCAGGAGTTGGTGATGGACAGGGAGGCCTGGCATGCTGCGGTTCATGGGGTCCCAAAGAGTCAGACAGGACTGAGCAACTGAACTGAGCTGAATGCACTGTTGAAGAGGCGGGGCCATAATCGAAGGGGCAGGGCCGAGGTTTCCAAGGTGGGCACCTGGCTAGAAACGGGAATCAGGGGAGGAACCCTAGACTTTGTTTTTTGTAAAGTTCATGGGGTTCTCTTGCTAAGTATACTGGGGTGGTTTGTCATTCCCTCATACAGTGGACCACGTTTGGTGGCTCAGGTGGTAAAAAATCTGCCTGCAATGCGGGAGACACAGATTCGATCCCTGGGTTGGGAAGATCCCCTGGAGAAGGAAATGGCAACCCACTCCAGTATTCTTGCCTGGAGAATTCCATGGACAAAAGAGCATGGCAGGCTACAGTCCATGGGGTCACAAAGAGTTGGACATGAGTGGGTGACTGAACAACAACAGCAACCTAGACTTTGTGCTGTAGGGCCCACAGCACGTGGAGATGAACACAGTTCCTCTTCTTGGAGTTGAACAGTGTTTCCTTTTCAACCCAACTTGTCCACTCACTCCAATATTCCTGCCTGGAGAATCCTATGGACTGAGGAGCCTGGCATGCTACAGTCCATAGGGTTGCAAAGAGTCGGACACAACTGAAGCAACTTAGCTAGCTGCAAGCCCCTCTGCCCTAGAGTATCCTTTGCCCACTTTCGGACCGGGACACCACTTGGGTGCAGTTCTTTGAACACATTTTCTTACTTATCCAGGCATCTCTCAGCTGGAGAAGTATCACACTGCTGGTTGTAGGTATGGTTGCTTTTCACCACACCAAATATTAGTCAACATAGTTCAGAGTAACATATTCAAGGAGTAATGTACCATGACCAGTCAATGTGAAGAGGGTCAAATGATACAAAATTTCTTAATCCGGTATATTAAAAGACCAAGTTTATCAGTATATAAACCAAAAGACAAAAGAGGTGTTGGATGCATTCCAAATATGATGGTATACATTTCCATACATGAGAATAAGGGGAAAAAGTAGCCAAGACATTAACCAATTGAAAGAGGAAAAACTAACCATTACAGGTTATATCTGAATTCATTTGTATGGCTGAGTACAAAATTAATATATATTCCATACACAATTTCATATAATTCAGTAAATAATCAATTAAAATAGATAATACTGTTAATGACTCAATTCAGAAAAGCAATTCAAAAGAAATAGTGCCTAGGAATATACTTGAAATATCCTAAAAGCCACTTAAAGAACATTTTGAAATGTGAAAGGGGGGATATAAAAGAATACTCAAGCAAACACAAATGCAAACTCGGGTCTCAAATAGGATGGCACAACATCCTATCTGGCACCACTAAAGATGCTAATTTTCCCTGTGTGAGGAGATAGAGGAGGTGTGGACTTGTGTGCTGCCTCATACCAACAAGGTGACAGCAAATTTGTCTCCACTTGCGTGAGTTGCAACAGTGCTTGGTGATCTCATGATCTTCAAGTGTAAAATCTCCTGTGGACCAGGCTATTCCAGAATTATCCACAAGTAAAACAAATTCAAATTATATGAAACACTAGTTTTGTGACATTGGACATCAGGCAGCCACAGTAGTATTCCTAAGTGTGAAAAAATACTTAAAGTGAACCCTAGTATTGCCTCAGTTTACAGTCAGGAGCAAACATCCAACTTGCCTGTTTGTTTATGAGTGTGCTTTGGCTTGTTTGTTTACTCTTGTTAATCCCAAATGGAAAGCAGATGTGAAAAGTCCTCCAAGACTCCCAAAGTTTTCTCCTGATTTTTGTCCTGTAGATCTTAACTTTCTATTGAGGATGTTTAACATTCCCTTCCCGTTATGTCTCTTTCCCCAAACCTGGGCTCTCTCCATCCAGAGTGGACACTTCTTTTTGCCACGAGTTCCCCTGGGGGAATTAGAGTGGGAGGGTGAACCAGCCTGAAGCTCTCCCTGGTCTGTGGACGGTGACAGCTCAGAGAACCTCCAATAGCTGAGGGGAGACAACACACACTTGGCTGAACAGGAGTGGATCCATTCATCCAAGCCACATCTGAATGATCTTAACCTTGGGATCAGCAAGAGTAATCAAACAAGCCAATGCACACTCATAAACAAAGATTCATTCCTAGATTCCCATCACATGCTTGGGAAGGCCATCTGTTGCCACCTGTGGCTGTCCTACGCTGAAATGGAGTCTAGTTGGTGACAATACCCCAAATGTCACTGACTATCTGCTCATCGAACTCATTTCCTAAAAGCTGCTCACCACCCAAAACAGCATTTCTGAGAATCTCTAGAGAAAGGTATACACACTGAAATGGAGCAGGACCCTATAGTCCTTTCCCCCAAATCCATGTCTTCCACCTACCTTTTGTCTTTAGAAAAACTTTAGTCAAAGAATAAATTTAATCAGAGAAGTGAGAAAATGTAAAAGCAAAGGAAAACAGTCTAAAAAGACAAAATAATATTAATTTAGTCAAAAGTCAAGGACTTTTATTTCCTCCTCAAGGATTATAGAAAATATTCTGAGCCATTTGAGACATTTGACAGCTCCTTTGAGCTGTCTTGTAGATATGCTGAAACCCCAACCAGGTGGAAGAAGTTAAGTACACAATGACAAAACTGCTGCTATGACATAAGCTGCCACAATTCTGAGAACTGGTCTCAAAGATATGGGAATAAACTAACCCTGGAACTGACAATAAAGTTGAAGCTAATCAGACCACCGCGTGACAAATTTCAAAATTATTGTTAGAGCTGATTGTGCTGTTTCTGCATGTAGCCCCATCTGTCTGCCTATGCATCCCTGAAACTCTTGCCCACTGATTATCAGTGGTGGGGAGTCAGCCTTCGGACAGGAGTGCCCCACCCCTCTCTGTTGCCAGCCTCTGACATAAAACAAACTCCTTTCCACCAACCTTGCCTCTTTATTGCCTTCAGAGCAGTGAGCAGTTGGACCCCACTTTTGATAACCATACCATGGAGATAGTATTCGGGTTGGGGGTGCAGTGACCATAACCGAGTGGGAGTATCTCACACATTCACTCTTTAACACAGAGTTTAATAATAGGGCTGTAAATAAAGTTCCAAGTGCTATGGGAGACCGGGGGAGCTTCTCTGACCTCTGCATGCTGAGGAACCACTCGGGCAGGACATGACATGTTATACCTACCTTGGGGCCCTCTAGACTGGATAACAAGAACTGAGTTGTGGATACCTAGCCTAAGATCTTCATAAAATCCCAGGGAGAGACCCGTGCCTACTCACCCAGGACATTTTCAATCAGGACAGACCACAGAGGTCTTGCTCTATTTTTCCTTGGAAGAAGATTTTAAGGTCTATAAACATTCCTTTGTTGTTGTCATTTAGTCTTTAAGTGGTTTCCAACTCTTTTGCAACACCACGGACTGTGTAGCCCGCCAGTCTCCTCTGTCCATGGGATTCTCCAGGCAGGAATACTGGAGCAGGTTGCCATTTCCTTCTCCAGGGGATCTTCCCAACCCAGGGATCGAACACACGTCTCCAGCGTCTCCTGCAATGGCAGGAGGATTCTTTACCATGGAGCTACCTGGAAAGCCCATAGGCAGCTGAAAACTCATCTGACAGTTCTCTGGGAGTGGGGTTCCTGAAACTTGAATACATGCTCAGCTCGAGAAAGGAAGTGTAATTCCAGTTTATTGAAAATTTTACACAAACAGTGGGTAGAGTATTGCAAACAATGTCAAAAAGATTCTGACCTTGACTTATGTATTTTGATTCTGGTTCTTCAAAGCCAGGTCTCACCCCAACACCCACTAGGCTGCTTTCTACAATCACCCAGGACTCGCTACTTCAGGGTTTTTCTCCTTGCCCTTGGCACATGCTGGATGTGACCCAAAGCCAGTTGGAACTGTGAGAGATTTATTATCCTTGGAAGCATCTTTATTAAATAATGGTTGGGGTTTTGGTGGCTGCATACTCCAGCTTCCTTGTCCCATACTTGAGATGGATTTGAGGTGCATTCTACATAGTCTCCCATCATACTCCCTCCATGAATAAGCTCCAGTTGCCCCTAGTGCCCACCTGCTAGATCATCCCTCTTAACTGGCTGCCTTCCTTCTAAGTTTCACTTCCCCACACACTGCTCTCTAAGGTTCCCTCTCAAGTAAACTATTTATATTCACAGGTTTGTCTCAGGGTCTACTTACTGGAAATGCACATATAGACACCATATACATGAAAAATGCATTTAACTTACTCTCATACTCAAATGTTTGGCTGGAAGTAGAATTCTAGGTTTCAAATTATTTCCCACCAATATTTGAAAGATAGAGCCTATACCATTATTTTTCTCTTGGGTGTGACTGCTTGTATTTTTGATATATAAGGTCTCTGTGTATACATTTCTGGAAAGTAGACCCTGAGAAAAACCTGTGAATATAAATAGCACTTCCAACTGGCCTTGGGTCATGTCCTTCTCTATTGATGAAGTACATCAGGAATATAGAAATGTATGGAATGTATGGGAAACAGTATAAGAAATGTCTGTATACTCATCTTCCAGCTAAGGAAATAAAACTTCAAACACAGTGGCTCCATTTGTCCCTCATGTAAACACTATCCTGGATTTGGGCTTTGCCATTCTCATGTCTGTGGAATGATTATGTAGAGCAAGTAGGGATCAAAATCCAATAATTTTGGAGCTTCCAGATTGGTGAGCCCACGGAGATGCAGGGAGAGTGGCCTGCCTGGCAAGGGTACAGAAGCTCTGTGCCCTTTCCTCATACCTGGGCCTATGCATCTTCCATCTGGCTGTTCCTGCATTATGTTCTTTTAAAATAAACTGTTCATCTAGCACTAAAAACCTCCTATGTCTGGTGGTTATGAAGCAGAGAGACACTGGGGAGAAATTACTTATAATTTACCAATCAAACAATGGTATTTTAACAGCAGTGATAAAATGTACAGTATTGGAGATTTGATTATTCACCTCTTAAACCTTATTATAGGCTTCCTGGGTAGCTCAGCTGATAAAGAAGCTGTCTTCAATGCAGGAGACCCCAGTTCAATTCCTGGGTTGGAAATTTCCCCTGGAGAAGGGTAGGCTACCCATTCAAGTATTCTTTGGCTTCCCTGGTGGTTCAGACAGTAAAGAATCTGCCTGCAGTGCGGGAGACCTGGATTTGATCCCTGGGTTGGGAAGATCCCCTGAAGGAGGGTGTGGCAACCCACTCCAGTATTCTTGCCTGGAGAATCCCCATGGACAGAGGAGCCTGGTTGGCTATAGTCCATGTAGTCACAAAGAGTCGGACATGACTGAGCGACTGAGCACATATCCCCAAACAAATGTGAAAATGTTAACAGTACTAAAAGGTTTGCTGAACTTTTTGCTATGAATGAATGAAATCATTTTCAGAATCATGGAATTACTGGAAAGGAAATGGTGAAAAGTCACTGCTGTCCACACAAAATAAATATATCTGAAACCAAAGCCCAATGGAGTCTTTTATTTTCTAACTACTGAGTGATTGAGACATATTTTAGTTTTACAAAGCAGAGAAATTAAACTGTGTTCTATTTCTAAGAATGCTGATATACATGAATGCAACTAAATGATAAATTTTCTTAATTTTAAATCTAAGTGATTTAAGTGAAGCCTTTTTAATTACTCATGATCTTTAATTCTAAACTTCCAGAATCATTGTTTAAGTTAAATGGGCTTAGATAGGATTTCATCCTGCTCTTCTTTTATTTAATGACACGGTTCAAAGTTACCACTGCCATAAGCATTGATTCATGCCATGCTTCACGTTAACTTGGCTGTGTTAATTCTGTATCAGCCTAATTAGCCGAAACCCATCTTTACTATAGTATTCAGTTGGTGAAAACAATAAATTCATGTTGCTCCTTATGTAAAAATGTGTTTTCTTTAGTCCCTGTGATAAAGAGAAAACAATCATTTTTCCATTTAAAAAAAAACACAATAATTTTGTTCTCTAACCCCTCCCAATGCCCTTGGGTTCTTCTTTCTCTGCTCCCCATCATCAGTCCCAGGGTCAGCCTCATGATTTTTTGGAGCACTCTCAGATAATAGAATGTCTTTGGTAACCTTAGTATTCCACACAATCAGTGTTCAGTTGTTTATATGTCCTGCTCAAGGAAATAATCACAACTCTCATCTTTCAGTGTCAAAGCCTCTCCTTGCTCAGGCCTGGCCTGGGCTTCAGCCTGCAGTAGGAAAGGGAAGCAGGGTGTAGCATGATGCTTCCACTGGGGCTCAGCCAGCATCCGCTTCCCTACCCCTTTTCACCTACTTGTCCCCCAGGGTCTGTTGCACAAAAGAACAAGAGGTCTAGGTCACAACCAGTCCCCCTATCTGGATCAAGTTTGTGGTGGTGTGGTGTTTAGTCACTAAATTGTATCCTACTCTTTGCAACACCATGTTGCAACCCCCATGTTGCAACCCTGTTAGGCTCCATGGGGTGAAGTTTAGCAGCTGTTCAAATCTGATTGTTTAAATTTTTTCCCTTGGTGGGGTCTTTCATAGCTACTTTAAAGACCACATCTCTGGGCTTTGATGTATGTAGTTCCATATGTATGATAATGTACATATGTAGCTCCCTGACATACAGCTTCCACACAGAGGAGAGCTCCCCATATCCTCCCAGTCTCTCCCATTTTAAATTTATTTGTGGTTCTGACTTCTTCCCACCGTCTCCCTCGAACCTCAGGGGAGACAAATCAAGTGGTCTTCTTGAAGGCCTAATCCCCTCTAGTAAATTAGGGCATTTTTCACATGTAAATGCAAGATTTTCCAACTTCTCTCAAGAGGGCCCCTCTAAACTGAAATCCCTCAGACTCTAAGTGAGTCAACATTCTCCAAAGGTGAGTAACCAGACTTCACATGTTTGTGGCCTTTGGGTAGCAGGAAGAAGGGTCAGAGGTATAGGCAGCCCATGAATAAAAAACACATCAAACCAGAAGAGGTGAAAACACAGCTTCAATTTTAATAGTCCCTTCGGGGGAAAGATTTGTTGACCCACACCATTGTTGAGTGTTTTTCATAATTCTCAGGGGCCATATGTGGGTAAGTCACATGACGTTTAGGTAAAGGCCAACTCCATCCTGGTGTTTTTTGTGTCAGCCCCCACAGCCACTTTGTCAGCGCCTCATCATTTCTGTGCCTCCCTAGTTGCCTACCAAGTAAAAACATCAACATGTTTCTGGAGGCCACGGTGGGTTTTCGGTATTCATCTGCTATCCTTCTGATGATGGGTGTGGGCCTTCTAGGACTGACTTCAGAGGCTCCTTTATCCATGACTGGTTAATGCCAGAGACGGGCTTCAGCAAGAGAACACAACTGAGAAAACCTGTGAAAGATGATGGAATCCAGAATCACCAGTAGGAAAAATACCAAGTGGTTCCAGAAGCCCCTCTGCATTTCCATCTTCCCTAACAGACATATGTGCCCATGCACGCGTGCGCGTGCACACACACACACACACACACACGGTCATAAAATACTGCCTTGAGGCAACATCTGATTGCTTTATCATTTAATTCCCACATATATATGAAAACATTTTTAGAATCTCTATTTTGTTCCATTAACATATTTATTAATTCCTGTTTCAACTGTTAATTCTATAGAGTAAATTTTAATATACTGTATGACACATGCCCCCACCCCCACCCCCCCGGACTAATCCCTCACATTTTCTCTTCAAGGTATTTTTATAATCTAGACCTCCAGTTCCACACACACAATCAAAATCTTGTGATTTATGACTGAGATTGCACTGAATTCATAGATTAATTTAGGGAAGAATTTATATCATTCCAAAAATTAGTCTTCCTTTCCAAAAGAAAGTTACTTAAAAATATTATAAAGTGTCCTATAAAAGTTCCTATGAACATAGGAAGTTCATAAAAATTTTCATGTATGTTTTTCCTATGTTTTCTAAAAAGTTAATTATATTTGTAGATGTTTTACACTGCTTGATACCATTTGAATAGAATATTTTATTTCCATTATATTTCCTAATTATTAGAAGCATATGCAGAATCTGTTTTTATGTGTTTAACTTATATCAACAATCTCTCCTGATCTACTTGCCTTGAATATTCCAAGAAGGCAATACCTGAAGAAAAAGACAGTTTGCTACCTTTCTGTTAATAAAATACTATAACACTAATAATAGCTCTCATCCCTCTTCAGTTTCTTTTAGACACTGAACACACTATTTTAGTCTCTTTCCATGACTCTATATGAGATGGGAGGAAATCTGGAAGACAGAGCCTCTCAAAGAAGGGTGTGTGTGACCTGGGTCCATCTCAAAGACCTCCTTGCCTCAGTTTCTTCAGTTGTCACATGAAATTGACCACAGTAGGGTCACCAGTGTAGGAATGTATCAAATTTCTTCATAATACTCATGCTAGACTCTTAGGAAAGCACTATAAACACAAAAACAAAAAAACACCACCACCACCACCAGAGTCCTGTCCTCACAATTACCCCTCTTGCAGCCTGTGAGAACCCACGTCATGACACTAAAGCTGGGACTGGAACTAACTAAGCCTGTTTCTAGAACCTGTGCTCCACATCACTTCTCTATAAAGCAAATGACAGTCTCATACCATCCCCAACTTGTAGGGTTGGAGTTTATCAGGTGGACTAGTATGGTGATGGTAAAAAACAATGTTACTTTACTTCGGATCACTCACCAACGTCAGCAATATGGTTGTTCTGTATCAAAGACTTGCAAGGTCATATGGCATGAGAAGTATGGCTACTCATAGTCAAATTTTCTACAATTAGACACCCCGCTTATGACGTGAATAGTGCATTCCAGAGTTGTGGCCAAGGCTGTATCTAGAGATCGAGAAAGAAGCAGAAAATTCTACCTGAGGCCAAGTTCCTGTTTGGCACTTGAGGCCAAAACTGCTGAATACTGCCCAGAAGACCTATGGATATGCAATGGATATTTTAACTCCTAACACAGGAAACATTTCATGGGAGAGATTTTGAATGAGCCAGGGAAGATCTCTGAGGCCAAGAGAACTGAGTATCCTTCCAGGGAACAGATATGAAGATGGTACCCAAATATGGGTAGTATTTTCCCCTTTCTCTAGCACCTCTCAGTCACGCAGTGCTCAGCCTCACACCAGAGATAACCTAGCTGGTGGTATCCATGGCACCAAAGTCAGAAAGTTCTTTGGGGCATTGTGAGTCATCATGACTTCTGGGTCTGACCAACCAGGCTCTCACAACAAGGGATAAGACAGGGAGAGAGAGAGAATACTCCTGCTAACTTCTTGCAGTCTCTTCAGGACTCTCCTTCCAGAGAAACCTGAGTGGTCTGGGTGATAAGCTATCCAGACATACCAAAGCAAAGTAACATTGTTTTTTTACCATCACCATACTAGTCCACCTGATAAACTCCATCCCTACAAGTTGGGGATGGTATGAGACTGTCATTTGCTTTATAGAGAAGTGATGTGGAGCACACGTTCTAGAAACAGGCTTGATTAGTTCCAATCCCAGCTCTGTGTAACTTTGGACAAGTTAGACGAGACCACAAAGCAATCTCTTATGAGCACTGCCGGTAACGTGTGTGTGTGTGTGTGTGTGTGTGTGTGTGTGTGAGATTGTGAAGGGAAGAAGCCCCTGGGTCCACTGGATTCAGTGTATTTCATCATCTTTTTCAGGCCTTCTCGGTTGTGCTCTCTTGCTGAAGACTCTCTGTGGCATCAACCATTCATGGATAAAGGAAGCTCTGAAGTCAATCCTAACACACCTACATTAACTAACAAGAAGGAAGAAAAACACCCAAAATCCCGCAGGGTCTCCCAAAATGTGCTGATCTTTTTACTTGATAGGCAACTGGGGAGGAACAGAAGTGACGTGGATTTGTCCAGGTGGGTGTGGATGCTGACATAAGCCACACCCAGGGTAGAGTTGGCTATTGCCCAAAAGTCATAATATCTACTTGCTTATGCATGCCCATAATTTTAGGGGAAAAAAGGCAAAAAAAAATGTGGAATAACACACTCCTTTGTTTCAGCTGTTAAAATAAAAGCTGAATTTTCACCCCTTTTGACTCAATATGTGTTAATGCTGATACAGTTTTCCTGGGTTACACTGGAGGGGGGATTCTGTTCATCCTAACAGTCTATGCAGAGGCTCTCAGACATAGCAGAGATGGTGAGATCACACTGCATGTCCGATTTCTTTCACCTTTAATTCAAAAAAAAAATCAAGAGACATTATATAGTTCTAAGTCACTCAAGGACCCAAGACTCCTGTCCCCTAGGCCTTTTGGAAAGACACTCACTGTGTTGCATTCTAAAACCTGTTTGCTTATCCTGGTGAGAAGACACTGTTTAAGAACAGGCCATAAGGTCGGGGGGGGGGTGGCATTTAAGACAGTCTTTTTAAAATGTTGATGTTCATGAGAATATCATTTAAATATTCTGCAGCATCAAATCGTCTTTGTTGGCTCTATTTACTATAAAAAAATTACAACACAAGGCATTTAAAAATGGGAACACATATTCAGAGCTTTCCAATGGTACTACTTGTCATTGTCCCCAAAGAAGTGGAATCCTCCGATCCCTTATCTGCACCATGTGAAGTACACCTGTTCAGGCCACAGCTGGGTGAACAGAATCCATTGGACTGAAGTGATGCCAGCGAAGATAGCTCCTCAAGAGATGTGCTGGGAAAACCATGATGCCCACTGGGGTACATTGGAAATGGGAGATTGGGAAATTGGACATTTAGAGTGGGAGCTAAGCTAAGTGGGAGCTGAGAGGCAGGAGCTGTTGGGGTGTGGGAAAGCCTGCTGACCAGTGAGATGTTCGGCTGGACTCTTGCCCTTGTTGGACTTGACAGACTCCCCAGAACGATTGGTATCCATACTGCACATCTCCCAAGGGTGGTCTGACCATCCATGGAGGACTGACGGCTGACAAGGGCACCACATGTACTCATGTGACCTCCGACTTCTCACCCACGGAGGGGCAGGATATGGACTCACATAAGAGTCTAGGGGACTTCAAGCCCAGAGAGGCCCTCCTCACAGAGGTTCAGAGATGTGCTGAATTTAAAAGAGGCAAATATCCCTTATGTACTAGGAGCATGAGCTCTCAAGATGTCCACTTGGAGGGCTTGATTTGTTTCTCCAGAAGTCAGAATCACAAATACGAAGTTCAAAAAAAGAAAAGGGTAGGAAAATATGAAATTCAAAAAGGTTGGCAGAAAGAGAGAGAGTCAGAGAGAGAGACAGAGATACACACACACACACAGATATGGCTGGGATCCTCCTAAAGGAGTTTCTACCATGAGATGTTTGCAGAGGCTATATGCAGCTTTAACAGAGGATCAGGATGCAGGTGAGGCTCAGGGACTAGGCTAATTGGAGAGTGCTTCATACAGTGCCACAGAGAGACATACTGTCTCCTTAATTTCTGCATGCTGCCTCTCCTTGGCCAACGTATCTGCTAGCCAGAGAGAGAGAAAACCATGGTAACAGCAGTCTATGGATGTCAGCCTTCTGGGGCACAGAGCAGTGGAGAGAAGGGAATAGGATTTATCTGTGTGGACAAACAGAATAAACAATCCTCCACTTTTTCCACAGGCAGCATCTACTGTTGGTTTGTTCACATGGAGGAACACTTTGCCCAACATAGCCACCTTATCACTGAAAGGTGAGATAAATTTGGCCATAGTCCTGCCTGGAAGCTAAATTATAACCTTAGTGGCCAGCTGTCAGTTTTGTAACCCAAAGACCCAAAAATGGATGGTTAACGATCCGCCGACCAGGGAGTACTTAGGGCTGGTTCACCCTGCTACCCTGACTCCCCCATGGAGAACTTAAATGAGAAGGAGAGGCTCTCAGCCCAGATGGAGAGGGGCAGGAACTGGGGAAAGAGAGCACAGCGGGGACAAAAGGTCCTTCAATATCATATATTCCCTGTATACATATATTTCCAGATATATTATATTTAAGTTGGTACCTTAATTATTAAAATAACTACTGATAATAACAATACTGTTTCCAGATATATTTAAGTTGAAATAATTACTTAAATATATCAGTAATTATTGAAATAATTACTGATAATAACAATACTCATCAATTCATTCAACAAATAGTTCTTGACAATTCTGTGTGCCAGCCACACAACAATGATCAAAAGATATAATATTCCTGCCCTCATTGAAAGAACTTCCCTGATACCTCAGTTGATAAAGAATCCGCCTGCAATGCAGGAGACCCGGTTCAACTCCTGGGTTGGGAGCTTACATTATAATTAAGATTTATTGATTTCTCAGGTCCTGTGACTCTGATGCTGGGAGGGATTGGCGGCAGGAGGAGAAGGGGGCGGCAGGAGGAGAAGGGAACGACCGAGGATGAGATGGCTGGATGGCATGAGTGAACTCCGGGAGATGGTGATGAACAGGGAGGCCTGGCGTGCTGCGATTCATGGGGTCGTAAAGAGTCGGACACGACTGAGCGACTGAACTGAACTGAACTGTGCCAAACACTTCATGGGTACTGTATATTCCTTTCAATAATGCTGTGGAGTAGGTACTCTTAGCTAGTCTTTCAGCTAAAGAAGCTATAATTCAAATAACTTCAACAATTTGCCTAAGATAAAACACACTACTGCAGTGGGTAGCCTATCCCTTCTCCAGGGGATCTTCCTGACTCAGGAATTGAACCAGGGTCTCCTGCATTGCAGGCAGATTCTTTACCAACTGAGCCATGAGAGAAGCCCATATTTTGCAAAAACGGATTTCAAACCCAAGCAGAGCTTCACCTAAAATCAGTACTCTTAAATACTATGTTACTATTTATATTCAAATTAGCTAAAACTATAGCTGAATATATGGTCATAGAATATCCACATGACTACTGAGTATTTAAGTTTTATTTAATAAATGAATAAAAGTGTTTAATGAAATCATTTATTTAATAAATTGTCATTCCTCAGAGTCAATCATTCACATGAATATTAAATTATAGAACTCATTTTGTATTGCCTTTGATAGATTCTTTCTGTACTTTGTAAATTTACATGTGGCCATGTATGACAATGTATGACAACATGGGTAATTTTTCAATTAAACTTGGAAGAGACACAGAGATATTTACTAAAGTTTTGTGAAGATAAGAGATTATATCACATATCACACAGTTAAACTTGCTAAAAATAAACCTCTAGTTTCCCAAATTTCACCTAACTACTGTTAGATTTATTACCTCAGTATTAGCGTCCTCTCTCTCACAGGTTCCCCCAACCCTCTCCCAGGCCACTCTACATCCTCAGAATTTCCCTAGTCCTTTATAGCCTCTCGCCAAAATTTGGTTTGCCAGTCTACCTATTAATAATAGGACTCATTCAAGCAATGAGATTTCAGCAAAGCAGATATGCTTGGCAGCCACTCTCTTTGTGTCTCTGGCTAGTTTCATCTTGACACATTACATTTTACAAATATTTTTACAGTTTGAATTTTATATTTTGTAGTTTTTAATAGCTTGACAATTATATCTCATATTTTAAAATCATTTTATTTCAATGGAAATTTTAAACAGTGAAAAATGTAAAAAAAACGAATGTTCTATAATTGCATCCATGCTCAAGAATTAACCAGAATTAAAATTCAGAAATATATTGTGACCATGTTTCCATATGATTAAATACTTTCCAGATCACACAATCTTTTACTGAGTCAACATATATTCATTGATTCATTAAAATATATTTTTAGACCTCTACTTATGTGCTCTTAACATGTGTATGGTGTTTTGACAAATTATATAGAGTAAATAATAATTTTTTAACAAAATTTCAGCTGTATACCTTTATATTGATCATTGTGATTTAATACATTAGCTTTAGATTTTATGCTGCCGCTGCGCCTGCTGCTAAGTCACTTCAGTCGTGTCTGACTCTTTGCAATCCTATGGACTGTAGCCCTTCCTCCAGGCTCCTCTGTCCATTGAATTCTCCAGGCAAGAATACTGGAGCGGGTTGCCACTTTTTCCTCCAGGGGATCTTGCCCACCCAGGGATGGAATCTGTGTCTCCTGTGGCTCCTGCATGCAGACAGATTCTTTACCACTGAGCCACAGGGAGACCCTTAGAGTTTATAGAACTAATCAAATGAAAATGTTAAGATAGAGTATGGAAAAACCATTGAATACATTTTTTAAAACATGGTTATATAATTAAGAACCAAAATATTTATTTTTGCTACAGATTTAATTTTTCATTAAAACAGTAAAACTAGTCTCTGAAATATGTACCTTTGAAATGAAAGTCATCTTTGAAAAACATTGTCATTTTTGTTGAGAACATGTATGCTTGGGGAAAACGTAATTGTTTTGTTTTGTTTCTAGGTAGCAAATTATGCTCAGAGACTGAGATTGTCTTTGACAATTTATGTAACACAGGTTCACTGCGGGAGATGAGTAATTTCACAATCCGATAGCATACAGGATAATGTCTCTTAAAAAGCCAATAAAGAAAGAGTTCAAATCAATACTGGAGTAATGACACTATGGTTCCGGACAAGAGGGAGATGAATAAAGTCCAAATTTAGTTGAGCTGCACCTTTCTACAGCAGGCCTTCCAGAGTGGGCTTAGTCGACCACAAGCAGATGCCCATCTGCCAGGGCAAAATGTTGCTAGACCACGTTGCTAAGGAAGGTAGAAGCTATGCTGGAGGACAGGGCACGTTGCTAGGAAAGGAAGACACCTATATTGGCAGCCAAGCGATCTCCTTAGGATGCTGCAGGCAGGCAAAGAATCATTTCATCCAGGTGGGAGCTCATCCTCACCCCTACCCCACTCTTACCCACCCCTCAACACAAAGTCTTCAGATCCGCAAAGCTCTTAGATCCGCCAAGAGCTGCCTTGCCCAGACCGAATGCTCTGGAGATACTGTTCACGTCTCTTGGTATTTAAAGCTTAAATGTTCTCCAGTCATAGTCGCTCCTCCTTGTGTTCTTATGGATAAGCACCCAGCAGTGCCAGTCAATAGCGGAATTAATGTATGCTTGAGAATTTCATGGACTGAAGAGCCTGGTCGCAAAGAGTGGGACATGACTGAGTGACTAACACTACTTCTATGACAGCCACAGATACCAATGCTAACATCCTGACACAGCTTCCTCAATATGAACAACTTCACTCAGAGCAAAACAGCTTCATTCTTAGATCAAAACAAGTGGGTTTGAAATCATATCTAACGAATATACAACAGTAATTCTCAAAACTCACAAAAAATACCACATCTTATGATGAAGTGAAAGTGTTAGTCACTCAGTCATGTCTGACTCTTTGAGCCCCCACGGACTGTGGCCTGCCAAGCTCCATAGAATTCTCCGGGCAAGAATGTTGGAGTGGATTGCCATTCTATTTAGATCTTCGTGATCCAGCGATGGAACCCAGTCTCCTGCACTGCAGGCTGATTCTTTACCATCTGAGTCCCCAGGGAAGCCCCTCTGATAAAGTAGCCACACACAATTTCTGTCAAGATATTTCCTTTATTCACTTTCTTCTGCTTTTGTCTAGTGGAGATTCACTGCCTGGTGGCTAGAAACACAAAAATAATGCAGCCAGTGTAGTGGTCTAAATCATTACATTTTGTTAATAAAACTTTTAATTTTTTTCTTTCAATATGTTTTCATGTCAGGATGATACAATTCTTCTGAATGGAATTACTTATTTCATATTAAACCCATCGTGTATATGATAATACTTTATATCATAATTTTTAATGATCAAGCTTTTTGGCTAGAAAAGTTTTTTTTTTTTTTTTTTCTATGTTTGCTCCGATGAGCACAAGAGGCTGTGGAGTCACATATGTTTTGTTGTTGTTGTTTTACTATGTTTCTCCTCTGCTGTTACCATAGAAATGAAGTGGCATCAGAGAGTCATGTCATTTTCAATAAACATGCTTTCTTATTTGTTTGTAACATTGTTTGACAAATATAGTTTAAATCTACTATCCAGATATTCTGGCTTTTCTTTTTAGTTAGGCATTTAGGTTGCTGTGCTGTTGCTTACTATTAACAGCTTCATGATTTTTATTAGTGTGATAATGGGTTGATATAATGGACTTCATTCTCTTCCAGCCTATTTCTGACACTGATTTTATCTTCCCAACAAAGTGCATCTTAGTCTCTCTTTGTCTCTGTCACTTTTATCTTTGTCTCTACCATATTTAGCTTAGTGTTAGTGGCTCACTTGTGTCCAACTCTTCACAACCCCATGGACTGTAGCCCACCAGGCTCCTCTGAAATAGCCAAATTTAGAATAATGATGTTTTACAATTTATATCTAGTCTATTATTTTAAAAGAACAAAATAGATTTCTCTTGTTATTTGACTAATGCTAAATATTCTTCACAATGTTGTGCAGGAAGAAAGAAGAATGGCGATTCAATTATGTGTTTATTTGTTGTTCTAAAGAATCCACTGCTGTGACAAAACAGCTCCCACTGCATTAGGTTATACACTACTGAAAACAGAGATAGGATCAGGATCCTTGTATTAAATTGGAAGAAATTAATTTCATTTCCAAGCTCTTTAAAGTCTTTACATGAATTACCTCATTAGATTCTTATAGCTAAGCTATGAGTTCAGTCCTGTTACCTACTCTGTATTACAGCAGGAAAAAGTGTTTAAATAGGTATAGTATCTTGCCCTAAGGTACAGTGTGGGGCCCTAAATGGGAAACCTTGAAAAAAGAAGGGCTAGCTTTGTGGTTTAGAGCTGAGATGGCGCCTGGCGGAAGAGATGAGGGCGTGGCCTAAGTTGTTTGTTAAAACTTTTGATTGGCCCTCTTGATTTCCGTGCACGTGGACAGTGCGTGATCACCATGACTCCTGTTACAATGAAGCGCATGATGACTTGACTTGGTGTAACTATGGCATATTATAATTTGACCTTTAACGTGATTGGTGCAACTATGGGAGGTCCCTCGAGGAACCCCCTTGCT
The DNA here is from genome assembly GCF_016772045.2 of Ovis aries. Classification (NCBI taxonomy): domain Eukaryota; kingdom Metazoa; phylum Chordata; class Mammalia; order Artiodactyla; family Bovidae; genus Ovis; species Ovis aries. The sequence continues at coordinate 99,889,882 of NC_056080.1, read as the reverse complement.
TGCCTATATAAACCAAGAGTTTGTGGCAATAAAGCGGAACTGCTTAGCCGGAACCCCAGTTGTGTCTGATTGTCTCTGGCTCACCGAGGGGCTGGGTTGGCGGACAGCAGGCTCACCTCTCCTCAGGACCCCTTGGCTTTGCTGAGGGAAGTTCCACTGCCTCTCTCTTTCTGCGGAGCGCCCCCCGCAGTACAGCTTGTTAGTAGTAATTGTTTTTGAATCTTGGTATTTACTGCTGCTCGAGTACACATGTTTAAATTAATCATTACCATAGAGTGTAGGTAATGATTAGTACTGACAAGAACAGCTCATGCAAAGTGATTAAGGTCAAGACAGAAAAGAGACCATAAGGTGTCTGGGGAACTGGGAATGGCTTAAAATGGTAAGTGTGATGGTTCATGAGCAGGAGGCCAATGATAGAGTTCCTTTGTCTGCTTGGTGACTGTCTTACTCCATTCAGGCTGCTATGATAAAATATCACACATTGGAAAGCTTATAAACAACTGAATTTATTTTTAACACTTTTAGAGGTTGGACATCCAAGATCATGATGCCAGCATGGTCAGGTGACGGTCTTCTTCCTGGTTCATTGTTGTTCAGTCGCTCGGTCACGTCTGACTCTGCGACCCCATGGACTGCAGCACACCAGGCTTCCCTGTCCTTCACCATCTCCCAGAGTTTGCTCAAACTCATGTCCATTGAGTCGGTGATGCCACTCAACCATCTTGTCCTCTGTCCTCCCCTTCTCTTCCTGCCTTCAATCTTTCCAGCATCAGGGTCTTTTCCAATGATTTGGCCCTTTGCATCAGGTGGCCAGAATATTGGAGCTTCAGCTTCAGCATCAGTTCTTCCAATGAATATTCAGGGTTGATTTCCTTTAGGATTGACTGATTTCCTTGCAATCCAAGGTACTCTCAAGAGTCTTCTCCAACACCACATTTTGAAGGCATCAGTTGTTTGGTGCTCAGCCTTCTTTATGGTTCAACTGTCATATCCATACATGACTACTGGAAAAAAAAATATATATATATTTTGACTTTGACTCTATGGAACTTTGTTAGCAAAGTAATGTCTCTGCTTTTTAATACGAAACCCTGAAAAAAGAAATGGCAACCCACTCCAATATTCTTGCTTGGGAACTCCCAGACATGACTTAGTGATTAAACAATGAGTGAGCAGAAAAGTTTAAATATGAAACGATAGGTTGACACTATTGAAAAAAAAAGAAACAGATGTAAATGAGTAATGTATTCAAAAAGCAGAGAAAGTATAATCCTAGAAAAAAGAGTTATTCCCAAATAGTACAAGAAGAAGTTAGTCATAATCTTTAATACTAGTAAGAAATTTCAACTCATGGAAAAAATGAAATTAAAAGGGAGAAATTGACAACAATGAGCAGACAAAATTCTTGTGAAAATAGGAAAAATAAAGCCATTGCTGAAGTGAAACATTATTAGAAACATCAGGAATCAGAGTGGATGGTGCAGAAGAAAAAAGGTCTGATACCAGGATATAGAATAGAACAGAGAAAAAAAAACCCACAAAGAAATAAAAACTAGAAGAAGGCAACAGATAAGAAAAGGAGAGAACAAAGCACTAACCTATGGGTTGTTGTAACTTCTACCACAATTCTCAACTGAAAATGTCATTTTTACAAGGGGAAAATATCAGGCTGGTTTTAAAATTCTTTTCTGTAATTTTTAGTGTCAAAAGGCATACTAATTTACCACAAACTCAGTAGATTAAACAGAAATATATTGTCACATAGTCTGGAGACTATAATTTGGAGATAAAGGGGTTGGCAATTTTGGTTCCTTTTGAGGGCTGTGAGGTAGAATGTATTCCAGGCCTTTCTTCTAGCTTCTAATCGTTTGTCAATCTTTGGTATTCCTTAGTGTTATAGGATTCTCCAGAGAAATGGAACCAATACGATGGGTGGATGGATAATAACAGATAGACAAACAGATTTATTATAAAGAATTAGTTCGTGTGATTATGGAGGCTGAGCAGTCCCAAGACCTGCAGTCAGCAAGCTGTAGACTCTGAGTCCAAAGGCCTGAGAAAGTAGGAGAGCTGATGGTCTAATTTTACAGTCTGAAAGTCAGTAGGCTCAGGCTGGAGAGTCAAGAACAGCTGATGATTCAGTCCAAATCTGAAGGTCAGAAAAGATCAATGTCTCAGCGCAATCAGGACAGAAGGGGTTCTCTGTCTCTCTTTTTTTCTTTTATGAGTAATTCCCTCTTACTCATAGGAGGGTCAATGGTTTTGTTCTATTCAAGCCAACCACTGATTAGATTATGGCCACTTGGATTATGAACGGCAACCTGCATTACTAAATCTACCAAATTTAAATGTTAATCTCATCCAAAAAACACCTTCACAGACACACCCAGAATAACGTTTGACCAAATAGCCGGGTACCCCGTAGTTCAGAAAAATTTGATACATAAAATTAACCATTGCACTTAGCTTCTGTTGCATCACTCTGATCTCCACATGGTACTCTCCATTTGTACATATATGTATCCAAAGTCACCCCTTTTATAAGGACACCAAGTCATATCAGATTAGAGCCACCTTAGTCTAGAATGACCTCATTTTAATTAATTACACCTGAAACAACCTTATTTCCAAATAAGGTCACAGTCTAAGGTACTGGGGGTTTGGATTTCAACACATGAATTGGGGGGGGGCAAAATTAAACCCATCACAGAAGGCATATCAGTGACTTTTCTCAAAATTAGGAGAAAGGAAATACGTGACACAGAAATTGTAAAGCTTTCTAAGCAGGGTCTTGAGTTGTACAACTCCAGAGGACACAATCTCAGAGACTGCAAGGTGAGTTGTGTTTCTGGAGGCACCATGCACACCTCATCCTAGGTGACAAAGAATGGAGTTACATACAATGGGCATTCTTCTGTTTTGCAGGCAACAGGAAATCTCAAACATGCACTGACACAGAAAACACAGGCACCCGCGAACCCAGCCTGCAAAACAAAATCAACCACGACCTAAAGGAAAATGATTTAGGATGAACAACTATATTAAAAGGACAGTGGTACAGTGGTTGGAATTTTGTGGAATAAAAACTACCCTTTAGCCCCTTGCGGCCCTCGGCGGCGAGTGCGCCGGTGCTCCCCAGCCGGTTGCGCTCCCGGGGCCGCAGTACCGCATGGCGCCTCGCCTCGTCCACTGCCTAGCAGCTTAGAACTAGTTCGGACCAGGGGAATCCGAAAAAACAACAACCAACCAACCAAACAAACAAACAAAAACTACCCTTTACTTTATAAAAGTATATACTGTTCAAATATTTTTAGATTAAGCTCATTTTATAGTCAAAATCCAATTTTATTTTATTTTATTTTATTTATTTATTTTTTTTAATTTTAAAATCTTTAATTCTTACGTGCATTCCAATTTTAAAAAGTCATTTTGTTTTATTTTATACTAAAAACCCAATTTTTAAGTCACTTCGTTCAGTTCTTATTTGAGCTAATGATAGTAAATACAAGTCTCTACAATTCAACACTATTACTGTTTCCTTCTGTTGTTGTCAGTCACTCAGTTGTGTCCAACTCTTTGTGACCCCATGGACTATAGCCTGGCAGGCTCCTCTGTCCATGGGATTCTCCAGGCAAGAATACTGGAGTGGGTTGCCATTTCCTTCTCCATTGTTTCCTTTGAACAACATCAAATATCACCCTAACAATTTATATTTGTATACTGCTATAGAATTAAAAAATAATTTTACAGCATCATTTATTAATTCTCACAGCAACCTAATTTCATTGGAGCATGTATGTTATCTCTGTTTAAAATATCTTGCCTCAGGCTTCCCTGGTGGCTCAGTGGTAAAGAATCTGCCTGCCAATGCAGGGGACACAGGTTCAATCTCTGGTCTAGGGAGACCCCCACATGCCATGGGACGGCTAAGCCTGTGTGCCACAGCTACTGAAGCCTGCACACCCTAGAGCCTGTGCTCCCCAATGAGAGAAGTCACCACAACAAGAGGCCCATGCACGGCAACTGTTTAGCAGCAAAGACCCAGCACAGCCAAAAATAAATAAATCAAATTATTTTAAAAAATAATAGTGTTAGGAAAAAAAGAAGAAGCTGGCCTTATATATCTTACCTCAGATCATCTGGCTATAAGACATGAACCCAGAATCCACTTGGTACATAATTCATTAAAATATGTTTAAAATATTTTGCTGAATGTATGACTGTGAAAGTCTTGGATAAAAAGAAAGTTTTGGCTAAAAAGAATACCCAGAAGAGTATCTCCAGATGCTAGATGTGGGTGTGGGTAGACATCAGTATATAAAAGTTAACTTTAAATCAACATCCAAACATTCTCTCTTCTGTGAGTCTTTTCTTGGTTTGGTTTTACCACGTTTTTTACTTCTGTTGAACTGTAACCTCATTTCAAAAAATGGAACAATTTGAATAAACTCATGTTTGTTAAAGAACTGTCCATCTTTGAAATAAAACTAAATTGTCTTTAAATATGAACTATACACAATCCTGAATCTATCTCTCCCTTGTGAATACCAAGGAAACAGTGCCTTAAATTCAGTTTTTAAATTATTTTGCCATTTTCCAGGATGTTTAAATAGTAAGATACAGGTAACTGAGGATTAAGATACAAATTCAGGGCAAAGAAATGAAGATTAGAAAGGTGGGATTTGCTAGACAGGCTAGTGGGATGGATCTTTTGTGCTGTACAAATGGTGTTGGTGGGGACCTAAATTCACTGTTGTCATGGAGACCTTTGCACCTAGCTGACATCTATTTCTGCTTTATTGACTATGCCAAAGCCTTTGACTGTGTGGATCACAATAAACTGTGGAAAATTCTGAAAGAGATGGGAATACCAGACCACTTGACCTGCCTCTTGAGAAACCTATATGCAGGTCAGGAAGCAACAGTTAGAACTGGACATGGAACAACGGACTGGTCCCAAATAGGAAAAGGAGTACGTCAAGGCTGTATTGTCACCCTGCTTACTTAACTTCTATGCAGAGTACATCATGAGAAACGCTGGGCTGGAAGAAGCACAAACTGGAATCAAGATTGCTGGGAGAAATATCAATAACCTCAGATATGCAGATGACACCACCCTTATGGCAGAAAGTGAAGAGGAACTAAAAAGCCTCTTGATGAAAGTGAAAGAGGAGAGTGAAAAAGTTGGCTTAAAGCTCAACATTCAGAAAACGAAGATCATGGCATCTGATCCCATCACTTCATGGCAGATAGATGGGGAAACAGTGGAAACAGTGTCAGACTTTATTTTGGGGGCTCCAAAATCACTGCAGATGGTGATTGCAGCCATGAAATTAAAAGATGCTTACTCCTTGGAAGGAAAGTTATGACCAACCAAGATAGCATATTCAAAAGCAGAGACATTACTTTGCTGACAAAGGTCCGTCTAGTCAAGGCTATGGTTTTTCCAGTGGTCATGTATGGATGTGAGAGTTGGACTGTGAAGAAAGCTGAGCACCAAAGAATTGATGCTTTTGAACTGTGGAGTTGGAGAAGACTCTTGAGAGTCCCTTGGACTGCAAGGAGATCCAACCAGTCCATTCTAAAGATCAGTCCTGGGTGTTCTTTGGAAGGACTGGTGTTGAAGCTGAAACTCCAGTACTTTGGCCACCTCATGCGAAGAGTTGACTCATTGGAAAAGACTCTGGTGCTGGGAGGGATTGTGGGCAGGAGGAGAGGGGGACGACAGAGGATGAGATGGTTGGATGGCATCACCGACTCGAGGGACATGAGTTTGGATGAACTCCAGGAGTTGGTGATGGACAGGGAGGCCTGGTGTGCTGCGGTTCATGGGGTCGCAAAGAGTCAGACAGGACTGAGTGACTGAACTGAACTGACATCTATTATTTTCTTTACTGAGATGGCAATCACTTAGCTTGTGGGATCTCTGATGCATCTTGCTTCGCTTTCTCTTAAACTGTTTGTGAATGAAAGCAGACATTAAAATATGCTAATACAGTGTCCTGCCTTTGGCAGCTGTTCTTCCACTACATTTATGATTTGTTAAAGCTCATCTATAGTTCATTTTAGCCATGGTGTTGGGAAGAAGAAGCATAAGACAAGTAGGATGCCTGAAACTGCTTGCACTTTTGCCTGGGGGACAGGAAAGTGACCTTTCATCTTTGTTTGCCTAGACTATAGTTTTCAAGTGTTTAAAGACCATTTCTTTCCAGACAATACACCAAGGGTAAAAATAAAAGTGAAAGTTACATTATTTGTTTTTTAATGTTGTTATTATGATGATTTTAGCTTTAATAATTCAAGCTGAGGGTTATGCGTAGAAAACAGTAATAATTTATTTCTGGCCCCATAGCTGTCAGTTCATCGTAGTCAGTGACTCTATCTATTGATAAACTAAAAGCCAAATAACCAAATTAAACAAAAAGCAGTTTTAAGGAGGATGTGCCATTTCCCATGAGCCAGTTTTATCAAAGAAACATTGTAAATATTTAATAAATGTTTTTAATAAAAATTGACAAGTTATAAATAAATACTTTAGATTTTATGAAAGTTATGATTATCCATGGTTAAATAGCAATTTATAACTCAGCAAGAAGTCATCCAACTAGTGTCAGTATTTAATTTGATATTGCTTTGTTACACAGCATTTGGGGCTACATTAAAGAAAACCAATTTTCTCTTCTGCATTATTACTATATCAGAAGCAGAAAAAGCATCTTTCCTGTCTGTATCTACATCTGTTGTTTCAATATCAAGAATATGGTATTGTTGCAGGAAGGGGAACCCCTTCCAGGGCCTGAAAGTGGGCTCTTGTCTAACACTCAGAAATGAATTGTCAGAGGAGATACATGTGCTGACAAAGCAAGAGATTTTATTGGGAAGGGGCACCCAGGCAGAGAGCACTAGGGTAAGGGAACCCAGAGCTGCTCTGCCACATGACTTTCAGTCTCAGGTTTTATGATGATTGGATTAGTTTTTGGGTTGTCTTTAGCCAATCATTCTGACTCAGAGTCCTTCCTGGTGGTGCACGCCTAGTTCAGCCAAGATGGATGCCAGTGAGAAGGATTCTGGGAGGTAGTTGGACACATGGTGTCACTTTTGACCTTTCCTGAACGCTCCCTGTTGGTGGGGGCTTATTAGTTCTGTGTTCCTTACCAGGACCTCCTGTCATAAAACAACTCATGCAAATGGTGACTGTGGTACCTGGCCAGGGTGGGTGGTTTCATTCAGTGTGTTTCCCCTAACAGCATGCAGTTGTTTTGCTTAGCAGACCTTCAACATCAATGAAAGTAAGTCAGGTCCCACAGCAGCATGACTTGTAGTCAAATACAGGTGTGACAAAGAGAACTTTTAACACATCAAAGTAGATTCTTGCTTTTGTCCATAAAAAGGGAAACTTTTACAAGCAAATATCTAACTGTTGGTCACAGCAGAAAGCCAGACTTTTTTTTTGGTAGCTAAATTAGTCCCTGACAATAACTCTCTATAGAAAATAGTATTTTATATATTACTTTGGTAAATCTAAGTCCCATAAGTCATAGGGTAAAATTGAGGACCTTAAGACAAAGTTATATACTCAATAATGTAACTGTGTCACGTTCCTCAATAGCCAATGCCTACAAAATATTAATAAAATTACTCTTCTTTGCACACCCATATCACCAAGGCATAATTACTTACTCACCCTTATTTGCTGGAGTTCAGCCCACTCAAAGAGTTATCACTGGAATTTCCAAAGTGGTGTAGTGGTTAAGAATCTGCCTGCCAATTCAGGGGCATGGGTTCAATCCCTGGTCTGGGAACATTCCACATGCTACAGATCCTAACTACTGAGCCCACACTGTAGAACCTGTGGGCCTCAACAAGAGAAGCCTGTTTGCAGGCAGCTAGGGAAGCCAAAGCATGGCAAGGAAGACCCAGCACAGCCAAAATACAAAATAAATACAGAAGTATATTTTTTAAGAGTGTTTCCATTAAGTATTTCTGAGCATTGAGAGTGGGACCTGCTCACCTGTGCTCTGGAACATGCTGCTTCGTGGCTTGCCTGGACTTCTATTGTCCCCAGGCCTCTGGTGCTGTTGATAAGGCAGAGAGGTGCCTGATCTCCTGCGAACAGCTGTCATTCCTCCACTGTGGATGGTCACTCATCCTCTAATTCCAAGTTGTGGGACAAGTCGCTGCTCTGTTGAGTTTCTCACAGCACACATTTCAGGGAGCAAGACCTTGATAGTGGCTTAGGGAAGACCCCCATGAAGAAAACGGCTTATATTCACTCCCAGACATGGCTGCTCACTGACCACCAGCCCGGTTCAAGCAGCCCAGTTCAGCCTTGAGGTGGGGAGCACTGGCATGCCACATCACCACACCCCAGAACCCAGAACATTTCGCCACAGAAAAAGAAGGAATTTTTCCCCCCTGAAAACAACTCCTTTTCTGCCTCTGGATGATGGAGCTAATACATTCATTTTCCGTAGAGGGAACCCCATGCCCATCTCCACGGAATGGACTCTGGATGCTATGGCCTAAAAAAGACCATTCACAATACACAGCATTTGGCCAATGTTTGGCCTATTCTCAATTTAAATTACACCACAAAGGGCTCCTATAGTCCAATTCTATAGTCCAGTGCTGTCTATTGTGATGGTCTTGTTCAGCCCAGGTTACCTGGGATCAATGCAGTCTAATTTCTAGCCACAGGTTTTCCTTTAGTGACAAGTCAAGGTAAGATCAGACCTCTTATGCTCACCAATTTGCTGAAAACTGTTCAGAATATTTATGGACATCTTTCAAACTCAACAATGATCTCAGGCATAGGACGAATTTTGTCTATGTGTGACTCTGCCGAGGTATAATCTATTTTTAAATACACCAATTTATATTACTAAACAACACAAAATCTTGTCTGCAGTATCTTCTGGATTCATACTTGCCTATTGTCTGAAGGACTGATAAGACTCACCAAATTGATCCCACCCTAAAAAAAAAGGAAGGCTTCTATAAAATCAAATTCCATTTGTCAATAAAATGCTGGAACTGTAATCTTTATAAATGCGGCATTCCAGCTTAAAAAATTCCAAGATACCAGCCCCAACAGGCCCCTCATTAGTGACAGAACCATAAAGTTATAATTATTTCAGAATATAATCCAGTCATACCAGAAGACTGACTGTATGCTCCAAAGGGAACTTTAACAAGAGTAAGCAGCTTAAAAATGTATCTATAAACTTACTTTTGTTGCAGTAGTTGATTTTTGGATATCTAAGTCAATTTTTACATGTATAGGTTTATACTATCAGATCAAATATTCGATCCAGTTTTATGGAAAAAATGGCCTTTTAAAGTTTTGTCATATATTTCTTAAGTACTATAAATTAAATATTTTCTATTTTATTTGTTTCAAAAAAAGCAACCAAATGGAAACTTCTATTTATAATAAGGAAACTAGCTTTACTCTCTTTCAGGTCATTTGTTTCATTTAATGCAATTTTAATCAAGGTTCTTTTTTTACTCACATCTATTTTGCATAAAAATCTCTTTTTTTTGCATAAGAATCTTTAAAAAATCTTTTTACTAATCTCTGAGACAGTGAACTGAAAGTGCCTTAGTACTTACTCATTGGTATGCTGGTAAATAGTTGCCAACTGGCTCTCAATATATATATACATGAAGGCCCTGATTTGTAAGTTTGCCAATTTTCATCGTATAAATACTTTCACTTTGGTCAATTTCAACCCACCAACATCATGTCACTAAATATACAATCAGTTCCTGGCCATTGTGAAGTGATATACTCTCAAAAACTAGTGTCTACTAGTTCCAGCACATTGCAAGATCCACTCTCTCACTTCCCAGAGTAAAACTGAAAACACTCACAAATATATCAATTTCTGCAAGTAGAGGGTACACGGTGTGTATATTGTTATTGTTAAGAGATAAACTGTTTTTTTTTTTATAGAGATAAACTGGTTTTTTAATAGATCAGCATACTCATCCTGATCTATTGCTGATTTATGGGACAAGAAACAGTTTTATTCCTTTGTTCTCTTAAGATTGTTTAGTCTGCACAGAAGAATGTCTGCAGATGAGATGGGAAAAAGTATTTTTTTAAAATACTAGTCATTTTTAAGTACACTCTTCCCTTTAAATTGAGGCTATATGCAATGGACATGAGTTTGAGTAGGCTCCAGGAGTTGGTGATGGACAGGGAAGCCTGGGATGCTGTAGTCCATGGGGTCGCAAGGAGCTGGACATGACTGAGCAATTGAACTGAATTGATTTTTCTCTTGTAACAATGGAGTCAAAAGCAAAACTAAATGGTTTATAAGTTATTGAAAAGCATCATCTTTCTTTCTAAAAACATGATTGAATCTTCAAAAAATGAAAATCAGAGCTACCAAATGATTCAGCAATCCCACTTCTGGGTATAATCCAAACAACTGAAAACAGGGTCTCAACAAGATATTTGCACACCCATGTTCACAGCAGCATTATTCACAATAGCCAAGGAGAGGAAGCCACCCAAATGTCCATCAGTGGATGAATGGATAAAACAAAATGTCATATATCACATAGTGGAATATTACTCAGCCTTTAAAAAGGAAGGAAATCCAGTCGCATGCTGCAACATGGATAAAACGTGAGGACAATATGCTAAATGAATAAACCAGTTGAAAAAAAGAAAATACTATATGATGATTCCACTTATATGGAGTATTTAAAGTAGCCATATTCATAGGAACAGAAAGTAGAATGGTGGTTACCGTGGGCTGGGGGAAGGGACAAATGCAGCATTGTTCAATGAATATAGAGTTTCAATTTTGCAAGGTAAAAATTCTGGAGATATTGCACAGCAGTGTGAATCTACTTAACACTGGTGAATTGTACATTTAAAAATGGTTAAGAGGACAAAATTTATGAGTTTTTTACCACAATTTTTAAAAAGGTGATTGAAATATTATGATTTGTAGCGCTCCAGTTCTTTTTCTAATCTATCAGTCTTAGGAAGACAAGGTACCAAGTTCATGGAGAGTTTGGTCTCTGGAAATTTGGGTTGGACACAATTTGGTTGTCATTATGGCTGCACTGTGTGGAGGCAAGGGGATATATCTAAAGGAAAAAAACAAGTCAAAGTGTCAAGTGGGCCATCACTTGAGCTGTGGATTTTGGGGCTTATACAGAGAGGAAGAAACTGCCAGAAATGGAACAGGACTGAAATAGGAGGGGTCAGAAGACAGCGAATGCTCAAAGTCAAGAGATAACAGAACTTGAAATAATTCTCTTGTAGGCAGTAGGACATTTTACATGATTCTTACCACTGTAATAGGAATATGTGAATTATCCCACACAAAATGAGTGCACTTTTATCCCACACACTTAATTAAAGCTCATTTGAACTCTGGTTTCTGTTTTTTTGACCCAATAAATTTACTTAGATTATAAATGGGTCAATGCTAACTAACTAACTACTTTTGGGTTTCATTTTGCATGATTTTGAAAAATGTATTTTCTGTCACAGATTTTACAGTGCATTTCAAACTCCCATTATTCATAATTTAATTTATACACTACAATACATTCATACATTTATTTATTCATCTTTTGACCCATCAGCCTGTGTTAAGCCCTATGATTGATAAAGATAAGTAAAGTCTTCAATTAACTTAATCTATTAGAAGAGACATATACACAAATAATTATTAAACATAGACAAATAGGTGTTTTAAGCTAGTTTTAAAGGATATCACAGAAACCTGCATATTTGAGTGTAAATTATTCTCAGGGACTGAATTATCTTTGTCAATAATTTATTTAACACAGGTTCACTGTGGGGATTATAATAATTTCACAAGCCAATAGAATATAGACCAAAAAGTCTCTTAATAAGCCAGTGAAGAGATTATATACTCCAAACTAATATTAGATTAATCACACTATGGTTCCAGGCAACAGGGAGATGAAAGGAATAAAGTCCAAATTTAGTTGAGTTGCACCCTTTTTCTACAAGTTGGATTTTCTACAAGTAGGCTAAGGCAACCAAGGACTGACATTCAGCTGCCCCTGCCTCCTGCAGCTGGGAGGGAAGTTGCCATGGTAGCTGGCAAGATGATCTCTTTCTAGGGGGTCGCTGCAAGGTTTTCGCCATTCCAAGCAGAGACCTTCCCTTCCCCCATCTCCTCAAGGTTTCCAGAGAACTATTTAGATCAGCAAAGAGTCACCTTGCCCAGACTGAACACCCTCAAGTTAACTGTTCACACCTCTTGGTGAAAGTGAAATGACTTTTGCGGCCCCATGGACTACAGAGTCCATGGAATTCTCCAGGCCAGAATACTGGAGTGGGTAGTTTTTCCCTTCTCCAGGGGATTTTCCCAACCCAGGGATTGAACCCAGGTCTCCCACATTGCAGGCGGATTCTTTACCAGTTGAGCCACAAGGGCAGCCCAAGAATACTCAAGTGGGTGGCCTATCCCTTCACCAGGGGAGCTTCCCTACCCAGGAATTGAACAGGGGTCTCCTGCATTGCAAGCAGATTCTTTACCAACTGAGCTATCAAGGAAGGCCTTGGTATTTAAAGCTTAAATGTCCCCAGCCATAGTCCCTCCTCCATGTGTTTTTATTGATAAACTCCCAGCAATGCTAAAGCTGAACTACTCAGTGCTTATAGTCAACCACAGATATCAGTGATGACACACTTCCTTAATGTAAACAGCTTCTCTCTTAGATCAAAACAAGTGGGTTGGAAATCATGTTAACAAACACACAGCACTGGAGAGAGAGCTCTTAATTCAAAAGAAGTTTATTAAGAAAATCAGGAAAGTGAAGAAGGTTGAAGAATTGGTACAAAATTCAGAAATCGAAACAGAAGAATATGAACTAAAGAATATGATGACTAGACCACTGGAACTGTGGAAAATGTGCCAGGTACAGGGAATCAGTTGTGGGTTGAGTCAAAATCTGAGTGTTTAGAAACCTGCACTTGATTCTTTAGGCAGGAAGGAACCACTGAAAGTTTCTGAGTCATTTAAAACTGTTCATATTAAGTAGGAACATTATTGGCAACAATTTGATGAATGTATTAGAGGTAAAGGGAAACTATTACGGGCTAGCAAGCTACAAGGCAATCCAAATACAATATCCCAGTTAGAGGCCTATCAATGTGGTCCAGGTGAAGGATGATGAGAACCCCAACTAGGCTGATGTGAAAAGAAGCAGGACACAGTTCAGTTTTAAGATTTAATGAAAACAATTTTTTGGACAAAGGTTAGCAATTCATTAGATTCGAGGATTTAGAAATGGAAAATGACTCAGAAATCAATTACTAGCCTCAGTGGCTGACATGGTGGGTATTTATTTAGCTGAAGTAGGGCACAGAGAGATGGAGAAGGCAATAGCACCCCACTCCAGTACTCTTGCCTGGAAAACCCCATGGACAGAGGAGCCTGGTGGGCTGCAGTCCACGGGGTCGCTAAGAGTCAGACACGACTGAGCGACTTCACTTTGACTTTTCACTTTCATGCATTGGAGAAGGAAATAGCAACCCACTGCAGTGTTCTTGCCTGGAGAATCCCAGGGACGGGGGAGCCTGGTGGGCTGTCGTCTATGGGGTCGCACAGAGTCAGACACGACTGAAGCGATTTAGCAGCAGCAGCAGCAGCAGCAGCAGCAGCAGGGCACAGAGAAGGAGAAACAGTTTTTGAGTTTAAAGTAACAGAGTAAGCTTTGGACAGATTTAAGGTGTTTGGGAGACATCAGTGAGGCAATACCTACCAAGCAGTTAAACAAAGGTATTATTCATAGAGGGCTTACTGTGTGTTGGGCACTTTGCTAAGCCCTTGACATACATTATATTGCTTAAAACTTACAATAGCTTTACAAGGCTTCTTTTGTCACCATCTTCCCTGGTACTTCAGCGGGTCAAGAAACCACCTACAATTCAGGAAACCCTGGTTCGATTCCGAGGTCGGGAAGATCTCTCAGAGAAGGGATAGGCTACCCACTCCAGTATTCTTTGGCTTCCCTGGTGGCTCAGACGGTAAAGAATCTGCCTGCAATGTGGCAGACCGGGGTTTGATCCCTGGGTTGGGAAGATCCCCTGGAGGAGGGCATGGCAACCTATTCCAGTATTCTTGCCTAGAGAATCTCCACGAACAGAGGAGCCTGGTGGGCTACGGTCCATGGGGTCACAAGGAGTCGGACACAACTGAGCGACTAAGCACAGCGCTCTGTTATGGATTTTTTTTTTAAAAGAGCCTTAGAAAAGTTAAGTAACCTCCTCTGAGCCACACAACTTGCTAGTACTGAGTCAGTTTATATATACCTAAGCAATCTTAAGAACCTGGCTGCGAATGCAGGAGACATAAGAGATGCGGGTTGGATCACTGGGTTGGGAAGATCTCCTGGAAGAAGGCATGGCAACCCACTCCAGTATTCTTGCTGGGACAATCCCATGGACAAAGGAGCCTGGTGGGCTACTGTCTATAGGGTTTCAAAGAGTTGGACACAACTGAAGCGACTTAGCACACACAGCACAGTCTTATTTTATAGCTCACCGCATTGGCCACTGCCCTGTATCAGCTCCCTAAAATGTAGATTTGGAGCTTGGGAGAGAATCAGGGCTAACAAAGTAGATTTGGAAGTTTATTCCACAAGCCTGTATTGAACTCTTGCCAAGGTCCAAGCACAGTGCTCTGAGTTGTAAGCACATGAATACCATCAGTATGACCCTAGAGTGGAAATTAAAACAGTGGACTGAATCAATGCGTGTGAGCAATAGGAAGAGAAGAGGCTAAAAGTTGGGCACATGAATAGGTAACACTCAAGAAGAGGGACAATAAGCAAAACAGCCCCTCTGTATCCCTCCGTATCTGCAGGTTCTGCATTCACAATTACAGACTATTTTATATAAAGGTGGATTTTGGTCTCCACAGGGCTCCTGGAATCTATCTTCCTCAGATAGAGGGTTGACTGTATAGTTACTAGGGTTTTGATAAGTTTACAAACTTAACGATAATTACACAGACTATTCATTTTTCCTACAAGCATTATATGTGAACTAAGAATTGACTTCACCCTCCTAAATTGTGTGCTGGGCCTTCAGCCTTTTGAGTAGCTTTGTTGTTTGTTAGTTGGTTTTTTTATGATCAATATTGGGGTACCAGACAATCACAAAATTCTCTAGAAGTTGAAATTGTTTGTGCCAATGAATAGGAAGGGATATTCTTATTCCGTCCCAAATAAAGAATGTGCTGTGCTGTGCTCAGTCCCTTCAGTCATATCCCAACTCTTTTGCGACCCTACAGACTGTAACCCACCAGGATCCTCTGTCCATGGCATTTCTCCAGGCAAGAATACTTGAGCATCAATTCTTTGGCGCTCAGTTTTCTTTATGGTCCAACTGTCACATTCATATATGACTACTGGAAAAACCACAGCTTTGACTAGATGGACCTTTGTCAGCAAAGTAATGTCTCTGCTTTTAATATGCTGTCTAGGTTGGTCATAGCTTTTTTTTTTTTTTGATAAGAAAATATGTTTCTCACTCTCAATGAGGTGACAGAATTAATTCTCAGACTCTTGCTCCTCTTTTATGTTTTGCACTATTTTACATATATATTATCTCTAATTCCCAGCTTTTATGATAACATGGAATAGAGGAACAAATAACATGATGGCATAAAGAAATAACTGGTCAAACTCAGAATGTGGGAGATTCTTTAAGAATAAAAATCTCATTCCTTTTTAAAAATTTTTATTCATTTTTAATTGGAAGGAAAAAAAAACTCATTCTAAAACCAAATCAATAAAAAGGGGTGTCAGGAGCAAATGACTGAATGAATGAAAGAGAGGCAAAAAGCAAAGTAACTATGTGGGTGTTATTTGGATCTTCATTTGAACAAAACAAGAGAAATTTGAATATAAACTTGGGACTTGAATGATATTAGGTGATTTCTATTAATCGGCCAGGGAATCACTATTAATTGGGATATGGCATATGCTTATGACTAAGTGATGCATAATGCAGTGTTCATGAGTAAAATAACATAATGTCCTGGATTTGTTGTGAAATACTTTGTCAAAAGAAGCCAAATGTTCATCAGCAGATGAATGGATAAAAAATATGTGGTATGTATATACAATGGAATATTATTCAACCATGGTAGAGGAAGTTATCTTTCCATTTGTGACAGCATGGATGGCTTTGAGCACATTATGCTAAGTGAGATTAAGCCAGAGAGAGAAAGACAGCTATGGTATGGTATCACTTATATATAGAATCTAGAATCTAGAAGAGTGAAACTTGTGGAAAACAGTAAAACTGTGGATATGACGGAATGGAAGGGGGTTAAGAGTGATGGTGTTTAAGGGTACAAACTTATAACAGGTAGTAAATAAGCCATATAGATTTAATGCACAGTATAATGAATACAGACAACAATATTGTACTATAGTTGTATAATGTGATAAAATATAGTCACATACATTAAAAGTTCTAAATGTATAGAATCTTAAACTTGAATGATGATACATGTCAAATTTATTCAATTAAAAATTTTTAATTGATTTTCAAAAAAGAAAGAAAAAAATCAAGGGAGGGATAAATGAAACAAGGTGGTCAAATGTTGACAATTATTGAATCTGGGGAACAGATCCAGGAAGCTCATTAAACTTAACTTTTAAAAATTATGAATGTTTGAATTTTTATAGTAAAAAATTAAAAATTAATTGAAAGCAAGTTAATGAATTAAACAGTAATCATGCAATCACCCAGGCTCTCATTTTCTTTTTGGCTGCCACTAAGCCCATAGGACACTGGAGCATTAACTAGACAAGGAGAGGGAAAACTGATTCTCATTTTCTGAGAATCATTTTGAGACTCATAAGGTGTCCATAGACATGTTTCAGGAGAGTAATTATATGTAATTATACACTAAATTTTATTTGAAATTGTTTCTAGGGAGGTGGTTTATAGGTTTCACTGCATTCTCAAAGTCATTAATGATTCACAAAAGTTTAAGATATACTACATTAGAGAGTTTACAAAGCCTTTTCCAGGTTTAAAATTCTACAAACCTGAAGGGGATGAGAACATGCCACTCCAATATGCCACTTTGGCATAAGAATTATTTTGTGTGTGTGTGTGCGCTCAAGTGTGCCCGATTCTTTGCAACTCCATGAACTGTAGCCCTTCAGGCTACTCTGTCCATGGGATTTCCCAGGCAAGAATACTGAAGTGGGTTGCCATTTCCTCCTCCAGGGGATCTTCCCAAAACCTGCATCTCCTGCATTGGCAGGTGGATTCTTTACCACTGAGCCACTTGGGAATCCCAAGAATTATTTTGAGTTTCAGGCAATTGAGAAAAAGCAAATACAGGAAGAGCTCTTTGCCTTTCGCCTATGTGCCTAAAGCAGGACATAATTTTTCCTTTCAAAGGTATCCCTTCTCCTCTAGTACTAGGAGGAGGAAAACAACCCTTATCACTGGACATGAAACATGGCATTGAGATGAGTCTGCACACACAGAAAAGAACTCCTTACTGAAATACCCTTTATAATTAAATATCTTTATAATTTCCCATATATTTACCTTCCTCCAATTTACTGCACACACAGAAAAGAACTCCTTACTGAAATACCCTTTATAATTTAAATAGCTTTATAATTTCCCATATATTTACCTTCCTCCAATATACTGCCCCTAGAAGCCCAACACCCCTCCCCAACTTTCCTTTGTCCAGTCACTTCTTCATAATTTATCTCCTTTTGTTTCCACGGTATATAAGCTGTCAAGTCTAACAGCTTCCTGGATTTTTCACTTCCTTTCTGTCAAACCTTTGTGCACATATAATTAAAATAAGTTTGCATGCATTTTCTCCTGTTAATCTTGCTTTTATCAGTCTAATTTCTACGTCCCAGTTACAGAACATAAGAGAGTAGAGGAAAGTTTTTTTCCTCTACCAACCCATATAAGAACAAGAAATGTAATTTTCCTATAAGAAAGACTCCCTGCACAGTGGAGAGGACTCTAGATTTCATGAACAACTCATTTAGAATGCATTTATGTTCTTATCTTACAATAATGCTTAAGTGCCATCAGATATATTTTAATGAAATCACAGATACTAGACCAGTTCAATCACTAACAAATGGCAGTATATCAATGTAATTTTCTCTTTTGTAGATGCTTATCAATGTCACCCAAAAGTCTGTATGGTAAAATCTCACCTTTAAAAGTTTTGTTTCCCAAAAGCTCTTAAGAAGTGGGACGCATTACAGCAATAAAAATCCCCTGGCTAAATAGGAGAGGGAACTATAATATATTTAAGTGCCATTATCTTATTGACTGTGAAGAAAAAACATATTCTAGATAAGACCTGAGGTTTCTCTAAGCCAGAAATTGAGATCATGAAGGTGGTAGCTTGTCAATGCAGTTCTATTTGCTATTGTATTGTGCTATTATCCTACCTTTTTAAAAAAGTAAAATAATTTTGCAGGAAAACTGAAATATGTTGTATAATGGCTTTATTAAAAAGCTTGGAGCAGTGCAGCCAATAGTAGCAGCCTGGTTTAAATTCAAAGACAAAATTACTATCCAACTGCCCATCATCTAGTGTTATAGTTAATAATCATGCTTTACACCCTGCATAGACTCCTAGTCATAATTTTCCTGTTCTTGTTTTAGTCAAGCCTGATGATGAACCAGTGCAGAGCAGATAGTGTGTGCATGTGTCTGGGTATATTAGTGAGGGTCATTTATTTGTTAAAAGTCTGTATTAGCTATAGCAACAATAATGTCCCAAACTCAGTGGTCTATGATAACAAGCATTTATTTGTACATTTACAATTCTGCACATTGCTCATGAGCTAGGGTTTGTCAGTTCTTGTCTAGGGAGCCATGTTGCAGATATGAGTTGTCTGAGTTTGGCTCCAGCTGCAGGCTGGATTCAGATGAGCTGTGTGCTGTCACTCTCCAAGAACAGTCTTCTATGTCAACCAAACAGGAGAATTCAGTAGGGAGCTGGCAGAAGCCAAGGCCCATGCATCTTTCAAGTCCAGTGGTGGACTTTTCTGGAATTCCCACAATGTGTGGTGCTGCTTTGGAATAACCACTTTCCTAGGGATCTGGAGCCACAGCAGCACCCACTGGCCCCTTTCTATCTGCAGAGTCCATAGGTCAGGAAGCCAGGTGGGCATTCACAGAACACAAGTTCCATCAGGGCACAGAATTTTGGCCATTGTGTTCAAGGTTATAACCCTAGCACCTAGAAGTCAATCACTCTTTCTGAAGTGGACCAATGGGTGACTATCTAAAATCTAGAAAATATTGACTCCAACTACCCACATAAAGTGGGGAACTAACCACTAGATGGTAGTCCCGCTGGACCACAAGCACATGAGTTCTAAAGAAACATTTCTTGGATTAGAAACACTGAAAGGTGAAAAAAATCACAGAATGTAGATTAATTTTTAAAAATAAACACATCCACTAAAAACAGAATATCATGAACATAAATTATTACAAGGGATGAAGATGAAAATGCCTTTAATCAATAATTTAAAATGCTAAACACCCTTCAGAAGATGCATTCCATTTAGCTAGACCACAGAGGATTTTAAAGGTTGTCTTTGAATTAACTGTTGAGGTTTACTAAGCTATTTTTTTTTCCAGAACACATTTAAACCAAGCCGTTTATTGCCAAGAGAAGAAAAGATGCACAGGGAATAAAAACGTTGCTTTCTTATTACCCCCTTTTCACTAGAGTCATAGAAATTGCTCTCCAAACATAGCAGGACTGAACACTCTCCACCACGACTGCATCGACCATGTCAGATACTCGAGGTATGTAGCCATCAGGAAGTTTCAGAGATTCCAAGGTGAAAAAGATAGTATCATCTAGCACCCCATTTCTTCCCTGCAGGCTAGTAATGCAGACCTGTAATTACAAATAATGCAAATGTTTATGTAAAAGACTCCTGTACTTTCACAAGGTCTGCATCTCCTCACTCAGGATTTAATCTGTTGTTTAGTCGCTAAGTCCTATCTGACTCTTTGCAACTCCATGGACTGCAGTGCTCCAGGCTCCTCTGTCCATAGGATTCTCCAGGCAAGAATACTGGAGTGGGTTGCCATTTCCTTCTCCAGGGGAATCTTCCTGACCCAGGGATCGAACCAGTGTCTCCTACATTGGCAGGTGGATTCTTTACCACTGAGTCACCTGGGAAGCCTGGATTTAATCTGTAGGTCACTCCAAATCAGTGATTCCCAACATGGCTGGCACATTTGAGACACCAGAGTGGAGCGCTTTGTAAAACTACTCATGCCAAGACCCCATCTCACATCAATTCAGTCAGAATCTCTGTGGATTCAAGTCTAGTATTAGAAATCCTGCTCTAAATATAACATACTCTGTCCATTAACCTCCACAGTTACAGCAGTGAGAGTGAAAAGGATTGAGTAAGAAAGGAATGTGGTGGTAAACAGAACATCTTTTCCCCCACTTCCTCTGTCACATTTCAAGCTTCATCTGTGAAAAGTGAAAGTGAATGCCGCTTAGTCATATCTGACTCTTTGCGACCTCGTGGACTATACAGTCCATGGAATTCTCCAGGCCAGAGTACTGGAGTGGGTAGCCTTTCCCTCCTCCAGGGGATCGTCCCAACTCAGGGATCGAACCCAGGTCTCCCGCATTGCAGGTGGATTCTTTACCAGCTGAGCCACCAGGGAAAGCCTGCAAACTGAATTTCTATTAGTCTCCAGGACCCGAACCACACCGAGCGTTTACTGTAAGATCTAGTCCCTTCACCCATGCCATTCATTCTTCCCCAGCAATTCCCTGAACATGATTTGTTTCCTGTTCTGTTGCTCTCAACATTTTAATACCTCTCATATAAACTGTATAATTTAGATCTTAATTATATATGTCTTCTATATTATTTTTTATTTCCTTTCAGAAGGACCACCTTTTCAATAAAAAAACTCTTTGGCAAAGAATGTATTTTCTTTTAGGTTTTCCAAGCCAACCAATAGAATCCAAAGCAGCAAATTATCACCACGAACAGGCTAAGTCAAAACAAACAAGGGCAACATCAGATGAATTACCTTGTGCACGTGCTTGTGTCTCAGAGGCTTCACTGAGAGGGCCTTTCTGCTTTGTGTGTCTGGCTGGATGGAAAATACAACTTCTACTCGGTCACCCTGATAAGGCTCAAAATCTAAAACCCACCAGGGAGAGAAATCAAGTTGGAATTATCTCACAATGTTTTCATGTGAAATTTCACAAGTTACTCTGATGCTGGAATACCCTAAAGTAGATTCTATGATATTGAAGTTCCATTTTAAACATTTAAAAACATTTAAACATTTAAAAACAGGTAACCTGTCTTCCCGTCAGAAAGGAAGTTTATAATCTTTTAGGCATTGATTCTCTCTCCTGACTTCAAGCTGTGAGTTGGTGATGGACAGGGAAGCCTGCAGCCCATGGGGTCACAGTCAGACACAACTGAGTGACTGAACTGAACTGATAGGAGAAGAACATATTGCTACAGGAAGAAACAATTTTCTCAAGTGTTTTGGACCAACGATGAGCTCTATATAAT
The DNA here is from genome assembly GCF_016772045.2 of Ovis aries. NCBI lineage: Eukaryota > Metazoa > Chordata > Mammalia > Artiodactyla > Bovidae > Ovis > Ovis aries. Next base: position 99,868,288 of record NC_056080.1, on the reverse strand, counting down.
TTACATTTTTCAACTGTCAACAAATCTTTACAGATTTTACAAAAGTTAAAAGCGAGTCACAGTGCCCAAATGTACCATGGAGCATTTAAAGCCAATAGAATTATCAAATGCTGCTACTGAAAGTGAAACTTGATACAACCACTTCAGAAAGCTGGCTGCTGCTGCTGCTGCTGCTGCTGCTGCTGCGTCGCTTCAGTCGTGTCCGACTCTGTGCGACCCCATAGACGGCAGCCCACCAGGCTCCCCCGTCCCTGGGATTCTCCAGGCAAGAACACTGGAGTGGGTTGCCATTTCCTTCTCCAATGCATGAAAGTGAAAAGTGAAAGTGAAGTCGCTCAGTCGTGTCCGACTCTTAGCGACCCCATGGACTGCAGCCTTCCAGGCTCCTCTGCCCATGGGATTTTCCAGGCAAGAGCACTGGAGTGGGGTGCCATTGCCTTCTCTGTCAGAAAGCTGGCAATATCTATTAAAATTAAACATTTCTGTACCCTATGATCCAGCATTTTTTAGTTCCATCATAGCCCTTTCTTTGTTCTCCTTGGTTCCATCACAACCAAATTTTAGAAGGACCAAAGACCACACAAGGGACCTCTTGTCTTCTTTCTCTCCACATTTCCTTTGTGTGGCTTTCTATAATATCCATAGGCTGATAATTCCAGTAACTGGAGCTCTAACCAATTTCAGATTCATATATCCAAAAGTTTACTCAAATTATTATGTCTAAAGCTGAGCTCTTCCTAGTCTTCTCATGCACCCAGTTTTGCTCCTTGGTCTTTCCGTATCTCAAAAATGGAAACTCTACCCTTACCATTGTTTCAGCAAAACACTTAGGAGTAACTCCTGACTCCACTTTCCTTCACACCAAATGTCCAGTCCATCAGCCAATACTTTGATTTCTAACTTCAAAGTATTTCTAAAATCAAAGCAATCCTTACAGCCTTCCTTTCTACCAATCTTGGCCAAGTTTCCATCATCTCTCACCAGGACTATTGCAATAGATTCCTAACTTGTGTTCCCAAATCCATCCCTGTCCCATGTAACCTATTCTCAGCAGGACAGCCAAAGCGAACACCTTAAAACATAACTCACTTCATATCACATCATTGTTCAAAGTTCATCCCTCCCAAAAAGGCCAAATCCTTAATATGATCTATAAATCCCTGTGTAGCTCACCTCTTTACGCTTCTCTTTAAGGTCTTTATTGAAACTACTTTTTTCAGTAAAACCATGCCTAATTTTTCAACCCATAGCTCCCTAGATTTATCATTATCCTGAAACTATGATTCAGCAGTTTCAAGCTTAGTCCTAAGAATCTAGCCCAGACAAAGAAAACCATATGTTCACAAAAAAGACTTGTATAAGAATGTTTTTTAGCAGCTTTATTTGTAATAGCCAAAAGCTGACAGAAGCCAACATGACCTTCAATAGGAAAATGGAGAAACTGTGATATACAGAATGAGCTACAGACACATGCAACAACATAGATGAATCTAAAAATACCCTTCTGAGTAAAAAAGTATTAAACAAAGAAGTATATATGCCTGATTTCATTAGATCTATAAAATTCTAGACCAGCAAATTAAATATATGGTGGGGAAAAAAACTCAAAACTGTATTTTGCCTTGGAGATGGGGGCGGGGGGTTGACTGGGGAGAGGCATTACGGTACTGTTTAGGCACTTGGATTTGTAAAAACCTGAAGACACTCTGAAAAAAAACTAAAACAAACGAACTTGAGCTGCTGACACAGATATGATGCCTACTCACGATGCTCCAGCCATCCTGCCCCTCCTTCTTTGCCGAGGCAATGCCAGCATTTTTCCACATCAGGACTTTTCTCACATTTCTTCCCTGTGAAATATTTTTCCCAGGTGGTTCCTTCGTCTCCCTCAGGTCTCAGCTCATGTATCACCTCCTCAGAGAGGCCTTCGGGAACCTGCTGTCTATAGTAAAGCTCACCTCACTCTACTCCCAGTTTTACTATCACAATGCCTTCCTCAAGTCCTGGAGAGCAGAAAACAATCTGTATCTCTTTTGGGAGTGGGGCTGGGGGAGGTTTACTTGCATATTGTCTGAGTTCTACCTCTTTCTACCTCATTAGAATATAAGTATTTTGAAAACTGTACCTGGAACAGAGTGAGGTACTCAAGTATCTGTTGAATGAACAGAAACAGGAAAGAACATACACGGACTCAGCATGATGTGGAACAAAACAAAAAAAATCAACACAATTTTTCCTTCTTTTAGATTCCTATTGGAGAAGGCAATGGCACCCCACTCCAGTACTCTTGCCTGGAAAATCCCATGGATGGAGGAGCTTGGTGGGCTGCAGCCCATGGGGTCACTAGGAGTCAGACACGACTGAGCAACTTCACTTTCACGTTTCACTTTCATGCACTGGAGAAGGAAATGGCAGCCCATTCCAGTATTCTTGCCTGGAGAATCCCAGGGACGGGGAAGCCTGTTGGGCTGCCGTCTATGGGGTCGCACAGAGTCGGACACGACTGAAGCGACTTAGCAGCAGATTCCTATTATGCTTTAAATTGTAACAAGTTTTTATCATTTTCATTGGGTTTTATAATCAGATTAAAAACAGCTATTCTGACATTTCTAAATATGACTGGTTAGGTGCTCAAGTCTTTTTTTCATTTACTTTCTCTTTCCCCCCTGCTGCTGCTGCTGCTGCTGCTGTTAAGTCGCTTCAGTCGTGTCCAACTCTGTGTGACCCCATAGATGGCAGCCCACCAGGCTCCCCCATCCCTGGGATTCTCCAGGCAAGAACACTGTAGTGGGTTGCCATTTCCTTTTCCAATGCATGAAAGTGAAAAGTGAAAGTGAAATCACTCAGTCGTGTCTGACTCTTAGTGACCCCATGGACTGTAGCCTACCAGGCTCCTCCGTCCATGGGATTTCCCAGGCAAGGGTACTGGAGTGGGGTGCCATCACCTTCTCTGCTCTTTCACCCCAGTCAGTCTATTATTTCAATTCGCTTGATTTATTTTGCAACAGTAAATCCCTCCAGCTGTGCTTTGAGTCCCATCCTCTCTTTACAACCAGGGACTGTGTTTTATCAGTCCTTCCTGCTCTCTTCTTCACTTTCAATTAATTCCTTTGGCATTACCAACATGTTCAAGTGTTTCCCATCTTGAGAAGAATTCTCCTAGCAAGGGCTACCATTGGTGGTGACTTCCTATTGACATGGTGTATAGGGACCAAGAGATTGCCTTTGGAGCTTAGCAATCCAAGGGGCTTCTTCTCTTAGCATTAGTATTTCTGACTAAATGGGTCTTAAGATCCTAGCTGCCACTAGACAATCATTTTTGGGGACTTCTCTTTGGAATTAGGTGCAATATTTTTACTTATATTCATCTTTCAAAATCCAGCCTGGCAGGGGGTTGCAGGGGTACAGAGACCAGCTGGGAAAGCACCTCACCCAGGCAGCCTTTCCCAGTTCTCTCCATAGCAGTCAATCATTCTGTCTCCTCTACTCAATAATGTGTTTTTTCTTTTTTTTTTTTTGTAAAAAAAAAAAAAAACATTCTTTTAATGTCAGTCTCTCCCAATTGAACTATCAGCTCTTTGCAGGCGGGGTTTAGTAAAGTCTTAGTTATCTTGGTCTTGCCAATATCTAGCACTCTATCTTGAGCTGAATTAATAAATTGAGAAAGCATCAACAAACCAGCAAATCATTGCTTTAGGCATAAAATAACAAAATGTTATACCTGATAATTAATGGACACACACATACACACACTCTTGGAATGTGTTGGAGGAGGTTACTGAGAAGACGTAACCATGGTTGACCCACAAACTAGACCTGGGCACTTGGAGGCTCTTCCTCTCTTCCATGGTCCTTGGAATGCATTTTCCACCTACTGTTCCCACGTTTCAAGGACACAGCCTTGACAGAGTAAGGTATCACTGAGACCATTTGGGTGGTATTTGTGACTGAACTCTGTCAAGGACTCTGTATAAAGTGTTAAAATTCTGGCAGGGGAGGGTATAGACCTACTTGTGCACTCAAAATGAGGTTCATACATTAAACTCCCTTGCTTATTAAACTTGCTCCCTACCCATCTAGAGTGGCCTGCCTCTTTCTAGGTCTCTGCTTGTTTTCCACGTACAGGGCCAGTTTGTGAACCAACAGAAAGGTACAAGGCTACTTCCAAACCTTATTTTAAAGCTTTTGAAGAATAAAAAAAAACATTATCCCTGTATACTTGTATGAATAATATTTTTCAGTTAGATTAGAAATTCAATGCCTATAGGAATGGAAAAATTACACAAATACTAGTGAATCCATCTAATAAATGAGAATGCAACAAATGACAGGATGAACTTTTAAAAATATAATGTATCTGTCCCTTGCTGTACATAATTTTCAACTCCAAAAGTACACCTCAAGTATTAAAGAGCTTCCACTTGGAGTGAGGGACAATGGAGAAATAATTAAATCCTCTTACCAATTAGTGTTAAGCATGTCACAAATTTGACCCTGGAAATGATGCCTATAACCATCTTCAAATGCAATCTATAAAATTAAAAAATAGGTAAAACCTAATTTTAAATATTTTACTTTTCTGGCTGAGTCCCTTTGCTGTCCACTTGAAACTATCACAACATTGTTAATCAGCTATACCCCAATATAAAATTAAAAGTTTAATTAATAAAAAAGACAAAGTTGGAGCATTTAAGAAGAGATGATTTACAATGTTTGAAATGTCTTTGTGAAAAGTATCTTGTGTATATATCTGGCATTTCCAAAAATCTCTTTTGCACTGCTTATTAAAAGAACATTTCAGCAATCTAATAAAAAAAATATATATATATATATATAAACTGTACCTTTACAAACAACATCTAGAGAGAAGTAAGCTGTGTGATGAATGAACTCAACACCTTCTATCAGAGAGTTCATATAGCCAAGTGAGATTCTAGTACAGGAATCTGGCAGTTCATCGCCATGGCTATTATCACAGAAAGCATCCACCTACGAGAAGAAGAAACATTTACTTCACACATAACAAAAATTTAAAAATCAGAAACATATGCTTAAATCATTGTTGTTTAAGAAATAGTTTAAATAGCTATAACAAACAGTGGTGAATATATTTTACGTAGCAAACATATCATAGACATGAGATGACAAAATTATGCCTGAGCTTCATATATCTTTAATTTTATGTTTTAGAGCAGTTTAGGAAAATTAAGCATCAGTTCAGTTACTCAGTCGTGAGCTTCCCATATATCCTTTTCTGCACTCGCAGTTTCCCCTGTTACTAGTATCTTGCATTTGTTCAATTAGTACATTTGTTCTATTGATGAATCAATATTAATTATATTTAATTAAAGTCCATAGTTTAACTGAGGGCTCACACTTTGTGTTATACCACCATATATTTCTAAAAATGTGTCTGAAAACATTATTTGTGCACCAACAAACTAAATGCACTGACCATATTAGATGCAAAAATAAAAGATACTATTCCTGCCTGTATGAATTCGTAACCAAAGGAGAGTAAAATGCAAAAATAATGAATTCAAAGCAAGTATGACAAATAGTAAAAATATGTGCAAAAACTGGCTTTTGGGAATTCCCAGTAAGGAAAGAATTTATGATTCAGAGAATACAGGACAATTTCTTGGAGAAAATGGGATTTGATCTAGGCTGTGAAAGAAGAGAAAGATTTTACTAGCAAATGAGAATAGGGCTGAGGACAAGGGAGATAGCAAAGGAGGAGAGAAAACACATGGAAAAGTAGTGAACAAGGAGGAAAATCATAAGATTTCAGATCATGGCACTTGGTGGGAGAGTGCTATAAAACATGACAAAAAGTTGGGAAAATAAAGGCGGGGGGGGCATAGCTCTAAAAGACAAGTCAAATTAGGACTTAATTTATCTATAACAGAGAGGCATTCAAAAGTTTTATTATTGAAAATGAAAAGGTCTTTATATTTTTCTTTGCTAATTACACTAATAATACATGTTCATCGTACAAAAAATACAAGGCAGAGAAAAGAAAAAAGCAAAAACCAATTACACATAATCTGTAAACCCAATAAATACCTTTCTAAAGATAAGCACTGACCATATTATATTCTGGTACTTACCCTGCTCTAGATGTTTTTACTATGCATAAATATCTATGCACTATTTGAAGGAAAATTTAATAATATATATACTACTAATGTACCCTCAAATGATCACAAGTATGTCAACAATTCATAAAAGCACCATGACTAAGGAATAAAAGTTGCCCAGGAGGGCATGAAAGGGGATTTTTGCTTTTTCTCTTTTTTCTTTTTTTGGATTTTTGCTTTTTCATCCTAGAATTAGAATTATTTCTGTATTATTTTGTGTATATAAAACTTTCCAAATTTAGAGAAAGTTTATATTAAGCATTCAGTTGAGAGCTGCTATCTAAATAATAGAGATACTACTACTACTAATAACAACATATATCTTAACCATTTAAGAAAGAAAGGCACAAAGGAAATTTCAATGTTTTCCATCAACCAAGTTATATAACAAAAATCCATACTTTATAGTGAAACCAAGTGGGACCCTGTGGGCCTTTCCTGGGAACAGACCCTCTGTCCCCCACTCCCTGCACCCTGCCTCTTGTTTGTAGAAAAGCTTTAGCTTCCTAAGCCTTCTCCAACTTCCAAAGAGCAAATTTATCAGAGAAGTAAGAAAACACAGAAAGGAAAACAGTCAAGTAAGACGAAATAATTGTTTAGCCATAAATCAGGGCCCTTCAGTTCCTCCACAAGGACTATAGATAATATTGAGCCATATCCTTTAAGCTTTTCAGCAGATACTGAAACCCCCACCAGCCGGCAGAAGTTAATTGCATGCTGACCACCAGCACATAGACCTCAGACCAGTTGGAACCATAAGGTTAACAATGTTGACTTCTGAAATACCACCCAGTTCCTCATCACCAACCAATCAGAAGGATGTCCACGAGCGGATTAGGCACACTGCTCCCCCTCTTCCCTAGCATGAAAGAAACTTGAAATCTACTCTGAATTACGATCGTTCCTTAGGGCATTAGTCTGCCACCTTCTCGGTTTGCTTGCCTTCCAAATAAAGTCGATTTTCCTTGCCCCAACACCTTTTTTCTAGACTTACTGGCCTGTCATGGGATGAGTAGAACGAGCTTGGACTCAGTTACAGTAGGAGACAAAATTGGTTGGAACACATAATATATATAAATATATAAATACGTTGACAATGGTTTAAATTATCCTAAAAGCAAAAAGCTTATTTTTTAGAGTTTATTTATTTGTCCACTCTGAGTGGCTTTTGGGATCTTAGTTCCCCAACCAGGGATTGAAACTGGGCCCCTTGCTGTGGAAGCACCAAGTCCTAACCACTGCTCAGACAGGCTGAATAAATAGAAACAAGGTTGGAAAAAAGACAGTTCCCAAACTTATCTTACTTTGATTGCTTTCAATCCATGAGATGTTTTATTTTCCTCCACAACTGCAGTAACCTTTTGCCCAACTTTCAGAAGCACATTGCCAGTCACAACATCACTGCTGAAGTAGATCAACTCATCGATCAAGCCATAGTTACTACAGAACTTTGTCACGACTCCTTGCACAGTTTTTGACTCGATGTGACCTAAGAAATGAGTAAGGTTTCATTATTCTCCAAAGGAAACACACATTATAAAGAAGCCCTACCAGAGGAAGATGGGCTTCCCAGGTGGCACAGTAGTAAAGAAACCGCCTGCCAATGCAAGAGACTCAGGAGGTGCCTGTTCAATCCCTGGGTCGAGATTATCTGGAGAAGGAAAACGCAACCTACTCCAGTAGGTTGAAAAATCCCATGGACAGAGGAGCCTGGCAGGCTACAGTTCATGGGGTCGCAAAAAGTCAGTCAGACACGGCTGAGCATGCATGCGTAGGTGATACCAAAAGAAGATATAGCAGAAAATGAATTAAATCTAAAAATAAATTGGGTTAGATTTAAGACACAGATGACAATGAGAGTAGAACATACTGGTAAAGTGTGCAGGATTTGGGAGGCAGATTACTTAAATTGAAATGCTGGTTCCACCATTTATTTCTGTTTGGCACACTGGCTCCATGCCCAAGGCAGTGGGTCTCTGAGGTGAAGAAAGCTGAGTCTGGAGCCTGACCTGATTTCGAATCACACAGCTCTTCCAGCTTACCTAAATCTGTGTAATCTGGGGTTCATTTCTTACCCTCTCTGAATTTGTTTTCATCTGTAAAACCAGGGCAATGACAATGTGAATTCACAAAGGTGAATCTTAAATGGTCTCACCTTACTGGCCAGGGGTCTTGGCTTCCCTAATCAATTGAAATTGACTAGACGCCAGACAAGAAATTCAGGCAAGGCTTTACTGGGGCCCTTGGGGGTGGGGATGGGGGGAGGGTAGCTAAGGAAACAAACAGGCGTCTTTACTTCTCCCAGAGCCTGGTGGCAAGCAGGCTCCTTATGGGAGTGTGTGTCCAGGGGTCAGGCCTAAAAGGTGGCTTAGGGAGTTTGCACACCCTTCTGGTGATGCATGCAGGGGGCAAGCACAGTACCCTGCTTTTGCTCCCAACCCCCTGCTTGTGCTCCAGGCTCTTCAAAAATGGCAGTTGGGTGCTTTTGGTCTCTTTGTATCTTTTGGGTCTGGAATTTGCCCCAACTGCACCCGCATGCTGTTATTTTTGGTCCCAGTTTCTTTGCATTTTGTTGCTCAAGGAGAGGTGTATACAGGTGCAAACACTGCAGCAACTTGGGTCCCAGGTTCCAGTCTATCTCATCACCACAAAAAATAAGATAATTTTATCAGGCGATAGAGGCATTAACTAGCCTTATTGTGTAAACATTTCACAATGTATACATATATCAAATCATCACATTTTACACCTTAAACTACAATTTTATATGTCAATTATGTCTCAATAAAGCTGGTGGGAAAAGGTTGTTATAAATATTAACTGACATATACATATCAACTGCTTAGAACTGTGAGTGCCTCCCACCAGTTAGAGCTTATATGTTAATTGCTATCGTGGTATCTACATCTAGACAGTCTAATGTATCAATTATGGTATGTAATTTTACTGTAATAAACAACAGCATGAACAGCAGATCTGGAAATTCTTGAGCAACTCACCAGACAAAGCACATAAAGAGATCTAGGGATTTAAATCTAGCCCAAATGTGCATCTGAATCACTTGGGTTTATTTTATTTTATTTTATTTTTGTGAACCATCACAGCTAGTAAGCCATAATTTGGGGTCTGAACCTAGAGGTCAGCCTGCAGAACCCATGCTATGAACCACAATGCCTTAGGTGCTTGACCAAAGACTTGGGTGAACTGACTGGGGAAGGCTAGGGAATAACTTGATTATAACAGATTATAGAATCACAACCCAAGAAAATCCTGAAAATTTGAAAAAAAAAAGAAAAGAAAAAAGAAAGGGGAGGAGTCACATTTATTATTTTAAATCATAGCACTGAAAAAAGAGAAATACAAGAGAGACAGCTTCCACTCAGGCACATGATAACTGGTCAAAGATTCCTGTGTTGTTCCTTGGGAGGGAAATTAATGGATGATGCAGTGTCAGCTAAAAGCTAAGCAGCAGCCTCCCATCGCAAACTTCGCTAAGACTCAGCCACCTCTCTGGGGCTCAAACTCCTGCAGAAGCTGCAGGGAGATTCGGGCACCTGGAAGCCGGGGCCCTGCTGAAGCAATAATGCTGCTCAAGAGCCGTCTCTGGCAAATTGCCACCCTACGCGAGCGCACAGTGGATTTACTCCCATGGCATGAAGCGCCTGCGGCGGGAGCGCAGAGGTCGGGAAGCGTTTGCAGGGCCTGGAGTCTGGGTGACACCAGCTGGTGTCCGGTCCTCCCTGCCTGTGTCTCTCTGACCCCGCCGTCCAACGGATCGACAACCCTGCGACTTCTCTCGGGGAGATTTTTGAAGATTAAAGCACGTGGATGCCCCTCAGCCCCTGAGCCCAGTGGTTGGCCACAGACAAGCACTCAGTACACAAGAGAATTAAAGCAACCAGAGCAGGGACTCCACTCTCTCAGCAAACGTTTTCATTTTAACGGATTCCCAGCAACAGAATGACGCCTTCTCAATGCTCCCCGAGTCACCCCTCAGTGGCAGAATCTGGGGCAAGTTTTTAGGGCACAAAGGTGAGCAAGTTAAACGCGGCCCCTGCCCTCCGACCGGGGACAGATGTATGATTCGTCCATTTGCCCCCAAACACGCGCTTTTGTGAAACCATAGCAGATTTACCCTCAATTCAGGGTGATGCCCAGTATGGAAAGGCAGTCGCATAACACAGGCACAAATTCCAAAGGCATTTGGGGAAATGCAAGGGTGGGGCACAGCTCCCCAGGGAGCTTCTCAATCAACATATTAACTATAGACTCGGGGCTCCGGGTTGTGTTCAGGGACTCGGACGCCCCTCCCTACATGGAGGCGCTGCCTGGGGCACACAGCGCCCCTCTGGGCTCATGCGGCCTAGAACTAGGAGTGGGACGCACCGTTAAGTACTCAAGGGGAAGGAAGGGATGAGGTGAGTACCTTCCAGGAGCCTCTGATGCTGCTCCCTCTCTGCTTCCGACAAGTCCACCTTCCTCCAAAAGGCAAGAGCCCTGGAAATAAACCGGAGCATAGTCCTATAGTCAGGGCGACCTGGGCTCCGCGTGACACTGGGCACGAGGCTTGCTTCTGTCTAATCCTCTGCCTCCAAGCCGCACTCTGATCACAGCAGCTGCCTAGAGGCAGTGCCTGCCTCTCTGCACCGCCCAACTTCTAGTAAGGCCCTCACACAGGACTTGGCTGAGGCTGCTCTACGAAGAACTTTACGGTTCCCACTCTCCAGCCAATCCGGGCGTAGACTCCTGGGAGGAGGGTCCTGAGATGTAGCGAGCTGGTGGGCGGGACTTCGTGGCTCCTCCCATCACAGATGAAGGTGGAAACCTGGAGCCCATGCCGGAAGTCGCTTCCAGTCTAATCCTTTTTTGCATCTGTTAGGGTAGACGAATTCGCCCATTGGGCAGGGAGAGCCTGGTGCCTGTTTTGGAAGATGGCACCACAACTTGCCCTGAGGATGGAGGCGGGCTTCCAGGTGTAGAAGCCTCCTTTGCCTCTAGAACTCCTACACCCACCCACACCCCAACAGCACCACCTCCTCACCCCTACACACGCTCCACAGAGGGTTCCGTGATCCGCTCTAAGCACAGTTTTCTGTTCAACGTTAAACCAATACCGTCGATATTGTGGAAAAGTCAAACTTTTGCATCAGCTTGGGGCTCAAAACACAGAGGAGGGCATGGCAACCCACTCCAGTGTTCTTTGCCTGGGAAATCCCATGGACAGAGGAGCCTGGCGGGCTACAGTTGATAGAGTCTCAAAGAGTCGGACACGACTGAGCAAAGCTACAAAGCTGCTTGGAAGCTGGAGCCAACTGCTGCTTTATAGCGAAGCACTCATGGTCCTGAGAGACAATTTTAAAGTGTGAGCTGGGTGGCTAAGTGAGGAGGATCAAATGATGTAGCACCATGCAGGGAGTTTGGATTGCATCCCGACTAGTATTTGGCTGAGCATGGGTGGGGGTGAGGGGGAAAGGACCATGCAGACATGGTCACATTAAGAATATTAAATGAGGATTTGGGTTGTCTTCAGTAAACCACCGGAGAAGGCAATGGCATCCCACGCCAGTACTCTTGCCTGGAAAATCCCATGGACGGAGGAGCCTGGTAGGCTGCAGTCCATGGGGTGGCAAAGAGTCGGACACGACTGAGCGACTTCACTCTCACTTTTCACTTTCATGCACTGGAGAAGGAAATGGCAACCCACTGCAGTGTTCTTGCCTGGAGAATCCCAGGGATGGGGGAGCCTGGTGGGCTGCCGTCTATGGGGTCGCACAGACGGACACGACTGAAGCGACTTAGCAGCAGCAGCAGTTAAGGCAAATTCTGAACAGAAGATACAAAGAAACCAAAAAAAAAAAAAAAAAACTAAACGCAACTGCCACTTTTGAAGAGCCGTGAGCAAAAGCAGGGTACTTACCGAGCATGCTCCCTGCGCACAACAACATCAAGGAGAGGGCAAAACTAAGGCATCCCTCCAGCCAGACTCCTGGACACACCTCTACCCTCACCCTATATAAGGAACAAGCTTGCCCCACGTGGAGGAGTGAGCAAGCAAGTGAAGTTGTTTGTTCTTGCTCCCTGCTACTGCAGCAGGGGGCACCAGTAAAGTCTTGCCTAAATTTCTTGTCTGGCCTCTAGTTAGTTTCTATTGATTTGGGTAGACCAAGAACCTGTAAAATCTGTTACTTTTCTCAATATCTTTAAAACTCTTACAGGCTGCACCTGACAAGCCTCAGAAATAGCCCCAGACTCTGGAGTCTGGAACAGTGCACACTATCTCCATGTGCAACCTTCCCTGGACAGTGGGCAGCTTAATATCCATAGCATCTAGTGGTTGTCCAGCCTTTCCCTTCCCATTTATCAAGTTGAGTATTTCCACTCTATTCTCAGTTTTTGGAGTGACTTTATCATGAAAGGTTGTGGCATTATGTCAAATGTTTTTTTTAATTGAGATGATCATGTGATTTTGGCCTTTCCTATTAACATGGTGTACAACATTGATTTTCAAGTTTAACCAACCTTGTGTTCCTGGGATAAATCCCACTTGGTCATTGCTATGGACTGAATTCTGTCCCCTAAAATATATATGCTAAAGTCCTCAGACCTCAGAATGTGACTGAATTTGGAGATAGGGTTTGTAAAGGTGTAATTGGTTAAAAGGAGGTCATTAGGATGACACTGATTCAATATCAGTTCAATATCAAATTCCATTTATCAACCCTTGTAAGAGGAAAATTTGACACAGATTCAGATAGAGGGAAGGCAAAGAAATAAAATAACCATCTATAAGCCAAGGAAAGAGGCCTTAGGAAAAAATCAACCTTGTTGACATCTTGTTCTTGGACTTCTCAGCCTCTAAAATTGTGAGAAAATGAATTTCTTTTGTTTAAGCCACCCAGTCTGTGATACTTTGTTATGGCAGTCCTAGAAAACCTACAGTCATTGCAGACAGTTCTTTTATGTGTTACTGGATTGATTTGAGGATTTTTGCCTTTGAATTCATAAAGGACATTGGTCTTTAGTTATTTATTTTTTCTTGTGTTGTTTCCATCTAGTTTTTGTATCAGTTAGAATGAGTTTGGAAGTATTCTCTCCTATTCTGTTTTTTTTGGAAGAGTTTGGGAAGGATTGCTATTCATTCTTCGTAAAATGATTGGTAGACTTCAACAGTGAATCAATCTAGACCTGGATGTGTGTGTGTGTGTGTGTTTGTGAAGGGCTTTACTTACTAATTCAATCTCTTTACTTGCTATAGATTTATTCAGATTTTCTGTTTCTTTCTTATAAGGGTTTTTGGGATTATGCTTAATTTTTATAACAGCATTATTGAGATATATTGTTACTGTTAGTAACTCAGTTGTGTCTGACTCTTTGTGACCCCATGGCCCATAGCCTGCCAGGCTCTTTGTCTATGGGATTTCCCAGGCACGAATACTGGAATGGGTTGCCATTCCCTTCTCCACGGGATCTTCCCCACCCAGGGATTGAACCGGGGTCTTCTGCACAGCAGGCAGATTCTTTACTGTCTGAGCCACTGGGGAAGCCCCTTATTGAGATATGATTCACATACTATTGAAAATTGCTCAGTTGTGTGCAACTCTTTGCAACCCCATGGACTATATAGTCCATGGAATTCTCCAGCCTAGAGTACTGGAGTGGGTAGCCTTTCCCTTCTCCAGGGGATCTTTCCAATCCAGGGAGTGAACCCAGGTCTCCTGCATTGTGGGCAGATTCTTTACCAGCTGAGCAAAGGGAAGCCCTCGTATACTATAGTACTGACCTATTTATACAATTAAATGTCTATTTCTTCTTTGGTTAGTTTTGATCATTTTTGTCTTTCTAGGTCATCTAATTTTTTAGCATACAGTTGTTCATATCATTGTCTTATAGTCCTTTTTATATATAGGGATGTCCTCTCTTTCCTGATTTTAGCAATTTGAGTCTCTTTCTTTGGTGGGTCTAAGTAAAGGTATATTGATTTCCTGATCATTTCAAAGAACAAACTTTTGATTTCATTTATATTCTCCCTTTCTTCTCTATTGTCAACTTCATTTATTTCTGCTCTGATCTTTGATTTCTTTCCTTCTGCTTGCTTTGGGTTTAGATCACTCTTCTTTTTCTAGTGTCTTATGGTAGAAGGTTAGATTATTGATATGATATCTTTGTCCTTACTCTGCAATTTCTAAATTGATTCTCACTAATACTCTTTAGTTGCTCTCACAATAAGGCCCAACACCCCAGTGGGCCCTTGGCTTGGCAACTTCATCTTGGATCCCTTACACTGGGTCAGCTGTCAAGGTGCCCAGACATACCACAGGTGCTCAGAGACACCAGCATTCTGAAAAACCTCCTGTGAACATACACTGCCTTGCTGTCTCCCTTTCCTCCAGACACTGAGTCTCATTTCTCTATTTTTCTTAGCATAGTGCTTGGCTCTGGCGTAAGCCCTCATCAATTTTTACAGACTGACTGATAAACTGACCAGTGGACCTATCATGCTATGCGGTAACTGCCTATTCCCTTGGCCATATCCCTCTTATTAGAAGTTCAGGTTCAATGCATGATACTGGATGCTTGGGGCTGGTGCACTGGGACGACCCAGAGGGATGGCACAGGGAGGGAGGAGGGAGGGGGGTTCAGGATGGGGAACACGTGTATACATGGTGATGTATGGGAAAACCAATACAATATTGTAAAGTAATTAACCTCCAATTAAAATAAATAAATTTATTAAAAAAAAAGAAGTTCAGTGAAGGCAGGACCTTGTCTGCCTTGCTCCCTGAATCAGTTGAGACCAGTCAGTTTAAAAGAAAACATTACAGGCATTTCAAGAAGGAAAAAAAAACCTAATGCTGGAATTAGATGTTGACTAATCTGTTTAAGGTCTGGAGGAGCAAAGGTCAAGGACTATGGATACCACAAAGAAATTAGCACAGTGCCGAAATTAGTATGTACCGAACCCATAGAGCTTTCCTGATACCCCAGTGCTGGAGACTGACAGGTAAGGGTGCTATTCAGGAAAGCTGCAGGAACCTCCACCCCTTAAGCCTGCCACCACCAATATTAGAGAAAGAATGCATTCCTTCTGGCCTCCACATCTTGCAGCAATGTCTCTCAGAGAGACTGTGATTCGAACCTTACCTGCAAGTGGTTATGGGCATGAGAATGGGTCCAAATGCAAACAAAACCCAGCAGTAATGACTTGCTTGAGTAAACTGTGTGTGGTCCTATGAGCATGCAACATTTGGCTGATACCTGCCTTTTATATTCTGACTCCCTTTATGGATCCCAATAGTAATTTATCATGGACTTATTTCTTAATCACAACTACTATTTATTAAGTGCTTACATCACTATGCCATCCAATCGCTCTGCCAAATACTTTCCATTTATATAGTCATTTAATTAATATTTGTTGAATGCTATGAGCCAGACAACTCTTCTGAGCACTTAGAATAAATCAGTGAACAAAGAGACATAAACCTTGGTCCTTAGAACTAACCTTCTCGTGGCGGGAGAAGGGTAGATGATAAAAGCAAAAAAAAAAAAAAAAGCAAAACATGTGGTATGTTGGAAAGTAACAAGTGCCATGGAAAAAAAAATATCAAGACAACGAAGTTCTGGAGTGCTGGGGAGGATTGGTGAGTCGTATTTTAGAATAGGGTAGTCAGGGTAAGCTTCATTAGGAAATAATAATTAAGCAAGGGCTTGAAGGAAGTTAGGGAGGTAGATATTTGGAGTAAGAACTATCCAGGGTAAAACTTTAAAAGCATAATCTTTAAGATCAAGATAAAGACAAAGGAAACTCCTGAGACTAAAGGTTTTAACAAGGTTTATAATGCAACAAAAATCAGTTTTAGGGTTGGAAAGGAAGATACAAAACAATCATTCTTTTTTTTTTTTTAAATATACTTTACAGATGATAGCATTTTCTACTTAGAAACACAAAGAACCAGATATTAATTTCTGGAATTAATAGGAAAATTTAGCAAGGGTGCTAGATGTAAAGTCAATATAAAAATCAATTTTATTTCTACCAAACAATCCAATAGAAAACTGGATAGAACATATGAAAGAAACAGTTGTTAAAGGAGGAAACCAAATTGCCAATAGACGTTGACAACACACTCAGCTTCATCAGTAACTGGAGAAATGTAGATTAAATAGACAATGACAAGCCAATTCACATGTCTCAGATTGGCACAGATTTTAATTTGGTTATATCAAGAACTGGAAAGAATGTGGTGGTACAACTTAGACACTTTGGAAAACAAATTGGAATTAGCTGTTAAGTGTTGAGATGCACATACATTTTGACTCTGGATATCACTCCTCAGTGTCTACCATAGAGAAACTCATATATGCATGAGCAGACAAGTAGAAGCATGTTCATATCAGTACCGTTTGTACTAGCAAACACTAGAAATAACCCGTATGTCCATCAATAAGCCCCTAAAACAGTGCCTGGCACATAGCAGCATCCATTAACTCTAGGGAGAGGAGCTGCATAGATACATAAACTATGAACGATTCATAAAATGGCATGTTACTTAGCCTTCTACTCAAAGTGTGGTCCAGGACCTCAGGGTTTATTCTTGCCTTCCTTCTTGCTGACTTGCAACTTCTTTTTCCGACAGTGAAGAACCTGACTTTCAATGTCCCATGTAGGTATTTTTATTTTTACCAGAATGGTGCTTTATTATAGGTCTCATCCTGTTTCTTACATTTTTTCATTTGCACTGGTCAAGATCTTCCTATGTTGCTGTGTGTACATCTAGTCTCTTACTTCCAACTGCTGCTGCTGCTTCTAAATCGCTTCAGTCGTGTCCGACTCTGTGCGACCCCATAGATGGCAGCCCACCAGGCTCCCCCGTCCCTGGGATTCTCCAGGCAAGAACACTGGAGTGGGTTGCCATTTCCTTCTCCAATGCATGAAAGTGAAAAGTGAAAGAGAAGTCGCTCAGTCGTGTCCAACTCTTAGCGACCCCATGGACTGCAGCCCACCAGGCTCCTCTGTCCATGGGATTTTCCAGGCAAGAGTACTGGAGTGGGGTGCCATACTTTCAACTACAGCATACTATTTCATCATATGTATCCCCCTGTCTTACTGACTTGCATCATTCTTTGCAGAAAAATATATGTTACCACCAAAAAGATCTTAAGCAAAGACCTCATCAACAGTCCCTAGGGAGAATCAACCTCAATGTCTTTGCAATCGCTGTTTCCTCAGCCTGGAATGCTCTTCCTCTAGCTTTTTCATGGCTATTTCTTTCCCACAATCCCTTGGATTTCAGCTCAAATGTAATCTTAGAGTTCTTTTCCGTACAGGATTCTATAAAAGTGTTCTCTCCTCCTTCTACCATGAAACATCTTATCACATATTCAAATACTGCTCTATTCTCTTTATGTCCCTGGTCACTAGCTTCAAAATCTTATTTACTGATTTATTTACAAATGTACTGCCAGTCTCCCTCAACTCAGATATTGACTTCTTTTTAAATTTCATTCTTACACTTTTTAATGTTCAGGATTCCATAAAATGCTGAGTTTCCAGAAAATAGGGTTAGTTTCAGGGCTGTCGCGTGAAGCTCCTTGGGTTGTGCACTGCATATTTACATCGTATTCTGTTGTGACTGCATAGGCTTCCAGGGAAAATTGCTAGGAGGCCGGGAGATGTGACTCTTGACTGGTCCTTCAGGAGCAACTCTCAGAGGCACATCTCCAAACCTGCCCATCTTGGAAGCTGCTTGCTCTGCCAGTCAGGAAGGTGGGGAGGGGAATTTGCTGGATTTATTCATTGGAACTTTCATCTCAGGATCTGGAAGCTGTCTCTTGCCACCACCATACCTGCCTCTCAGCTCCCAGGAAGCTATTGATTGGTCACTGAGAAACTGCTACAGAAAAATCAACATCTCCATGACTACACTTGCCAGCATAAAAAAGAATTTCAGTTTCTTGAGGGCAGGGATTCCGTTGGCATTTTTCTCTGCTATGTTTCTAGCACCTAGAACAATTCCTGGCATTAAAGAATAATTGAATGAAAGAAAGTTAATGTTCTGGGCAATTCCAGATGACCTATAGGGAGGATACATTTCATAACCAAGATGAGTCAGACCAAATCAGAATATTTTACTTTCCCACTTGTCCCTTACTCAACAGACTTCATCCCTACTCCAGATAGTGTTAATGTTATACAGCTGGCTGTAAGCAGAGGGGTGTTTCTCAGAAGTTAACGTGGTTCAGTCCTTAACCCTTCCTCATCTTGATTTTGTGACCTGCCCTTAGGGCTCAGGCTATGGCAATAACTTGCAAGTAAAATCACCCGATAACATGGAGTTTCTGTGATATTGGTGACATTAACTCCTCAGTGTAAGTGAAGTGCAGTCTGTAGTAAAATGATGTTTTAAAGCTACAAAGGGTCTTTTGCCAATAAATATTTTACTAATGTTTACAGAAACAACTCTCTAAACTTACAGTAGCATTGCTTTTAACTTTATTTAATTATTTATTTGGCTGTGTTGGGTCTTAGCTGCAGCACACAGGATCTTTATTGCATCATGTGGGATATTTTGCAGGACACAGTCTCTCTAGTTATGGCACATGGGCTCATCATTCTAAGGCATGTGGGGTCTTAGTTCCCTGACCAAGGATCGAACCTACGTTCCCTGCATTTAAAAGCAGATTCTTAACCA
Source organism: Ovis aries (assembly GCF_016772045.2). Taxonomy (NCBI): domain Eukaryota; kingdom Metazoa; phylum Chordata; class Mammalia; order Artiodactyla; family Bovidae; genus Ovis; species Ovis aries. The sequence continues at coordinate 99,849,456 of NC_056080.1, read as the reverse complement.
CTGAACCGCCAGGGAAGTCTCTCTCCTTCACTTCTGAAGGATGTATTCACAAATATAGAATTTGGGTATACGTTTATGGGTGGTAAACTGAACCACAGATTAATCCTGGTCCGTACCACTTCTTTCATTGTCGATGCTTCAAGTTTGCCTTTTTTCCCTTGACCATGTAGGTAGGACAATTGTCTAATCAGTGTATATAAATCTGTTGGGTTTCTTAAGAAGTCACATGGATGCCATAGAGATGTTCAAGTGTGCCGAACAGGCATTTTGAGAAAGCGTTAATACTCAGATCAGCCCTTCTTGTGAAACTGGGATGGAGTCATGGTGACTCTACCTCTTGCAGACAGGTTTCAAAAAGTTATGACTAAAAGGAGATATGAGGATTTTTCCACTTCCTTAAATAGTCTTGAAAACATGGTCAAGTTTGGGTTGGACTTGGTTTAAAATAAAGATGAAATGGGCTTTTGAACACACCAGTAAGAAATGCCATGTATGAGGGCAAGGCAAATGAAAACCTGAGTGATTTCTGTGCAGGGTCCAGGGCAAACAAAGGATTAAGACAAGTGTTTAGAAATCACTATGAGGTATGAAGAAGTTTAGTACGTGCCAACTCAAAATATGCCGTTTCAGTTATACTGATTATTTTTATCTGACGTCATTTGAAAAAGGAGAAGGCAATGGCCCACTCCAGTACCCCACTCCAGTACTCTTGCCTGGAAAATCCCATGGATGGAGGAGCCTGGTGGGCTGCAGTCCATGGGGTCGCTAAGAGTTGGACATGACAGAGTGACTTCACTTTCACTTTTCACTTTCACTCATTGGAGAAGGAAATGGCAACCCACTCCAGTGTTCTTGCCTGGAGAATCCCAGGGACGGGGGAGCCTGGTGGGCTGCCGTCTATGGAGGTCGCACAGGGTCGGACACAACTGAAGCAACGCAGCAGCAGACTGCCCATATCCTCCCTCCCCTATCCCTGGCAAAGTGGCATTCAGTTCAGTTCAGTTCAGTTCAGTCGCTCAGTTGTGTCCGACTCTTTGCGACCCCATGAATCACAGCACGCCAGGCCTCCCTGTCCATCACCAACTCCCGCAGTTCACTCAGACTCACGTCCATTGAGTCAGTGATGCCACCCAGCCATCTCATCCTCTGTCGTCCCCTTCTCCTCCTGCCCCCAATCCCTCCAGGCTATGGTTTTTCCAGTAGTCATGTATGGATGTGAGAGTTTGACTGTGAAGAAGGCTGAGCACCGAAGAATTGATGTGTTTGAACTGTGGTGTTGGAGAAGACTCTTGAGAGTCCCTTGGACTGCAAGGAGATCCAACCAGTGCATTCTGAAGGAGATCAGCCCTGGGATTTCTTTGGAAGGAATGATGCTAAAGCTGAAACTCCAGTACTTTGGCCACCTCATGTGAAGAGTTGACTCATTGGAAAAGTGGCATTATAAGATCTCAAATCTCACTGTCTTTCTGGGTATTTTTTTTCTTATGATGCCCATGCTGAAATAATATTAAAAATTAAGAAGTATATATACATTTTCTGTTAATCTGCATGTTGTCAGTTTTTTTTAATTGACCTATGAAGTGTATATAGCTGATAGAGTAGAGGGAAAATCTGCTCCCAAGCAGGTAAAATGTAAGGACAATGGGGCAATTCAAGAATAGAGAAATACACAGCATCAAGCGAATATACCAGAAAGGGAAAAAATATGCGTGTGGATTTGGTGAAACTCTATAGTGCAGAGTTACCAGGGGGAAAAATTATGAATTAAAGAAAAGTTGGGACTTCCCTGGTAGCTCAGAATGTAAAGAGTCCACCTGCAAAGCAGGAGACCTGGGTTCCATCCCAGGGTCGGGAAGATACCCTGGAGAAGGAAATGGTTACCCACTCCAGTATTCTTGCCTGGAGAATTCCTTGGACAGAGGACCCTGGTGGGCTATATACTCCATGGGGTCACAAAGAGTCGGGCACCAATGAGCGACCAACACACACATACACACAAACACACAGTGGGTTGACTGCCCTGGTTTTCTGCGGAGTCAGGGAAGGGGATGGTGTAAAGGGGCAGAGCGCTCCGGGCGGGCTTTCCTTGCAGAATAACGCATTCTGCAAAAGGATCCCTGGAGGGCAGCGCCTTCCGAACCATTCAGGCCCTCCGGCTCTCTTTTTGGGAGTCCAGGAGGAGGCGGGGCTTGTCGGAGGGGCGGATCCCGGGGGTGGGGCGGATCCCGGGGGTGGGGCAGAGTCGCTGGCAGCAGCTCTGTGGTACCCGGCAAGGGGCGGGGCCACGTTAGGGGTGGAACTGTGCTGGCTGTCGCCAATGTGCGTGCAGGCAGGGGGCGGAGCTGTCCCTGGACAGCTCAGGCCTGGCCTTGGATGTGGCAGAGGAGGCAGTGGGAGACCATCCCCCGAAGGGAGACTGAAGGCGGGGCGCGGCGGGGAGGGGCGAGGTGGGATGTGACTGCTGTCTGCCAGGAGCTCCAGGCATCGAGTCCGCTTGCCCGCCAGCTCGTGCTGCGGTCGGTCCGCGGGTCCCGCGCCGGCCCGGGCCCATGGCGGCGTCGGGGGCTCTGTCTGCGGCGGCGGCAGCAGCGGCCCTGTCGGGCGTGGCAGTGCGGCTAGCGCGCTCAGCCGCGATCCGCGGGTCGTACGGCGCCTTCTGCAAGGGGCTCACGCGCACGTTGATCACCTTCTTCGACCTGGCCTGGCGTCTGCGCATGAACTTCCCCTATTTCTACATCGTGGCCTCGGTGATGCTCAACGTGCGCCTGCAGGTGAGGATCGAGTGAACGCCCACTACCACCTCCGCCCGGCCGCGATGGCCGCATCGGCTTGAAGGATTACGGGGCCGGGGGCCTCCAGGACGTGCCGGGGAAGGGGCGGCCCAGGCCTCTAAGCCCTAGACCACAGCGGAGGACGAAGCCACCGAGACCCGGCTCCAGCCAGCCACGTCGCGGCTGGTGACGAACTGCACAGAAAGCTAGCGAAAAGGGCCCTTTCCGTCGAACTCAAGAAAATTATCTGAATGCAGCCGACCTGTTGCCTCACTTTGGCCGAAGGGGGGAGCAGAAGGAAGAAATTCTTCAATAGGAACATGAATGATTGACCCTGACCGAAAAGGTAGGAGGCCAGAGGTTGGACTTGCAGGCTGGAGGGAGGCGGTTGCCATGGCATCTAGATATCCAGCCCCTGGGCGGCTTGGGGGAGGAAGGGACCCGTGGAAGCCAGCCTGGAAAGCTGCCGAGCTGAGAGCAGGCAAGGCAGGGTGCACGCAGGCCCTCTGGACTCCCTTGTCATATTTCCAACTTGGGGATGAGAGGCGGCTTCCTGGGCATCTCCGAGGGTCAGCCCATCACCTCGGCCCACAGCCCCGGTAGTGTCACCTGAACACGGGGGGAATGGAGGGAAATGGCCCTGGAGAGGCCCGGAGAAAGCCCTAGAAGAGAGCGGATGCTGGCCCCCTTGTCCTCCACCCCTCGAGAGACAGCCTGGATGGATGGTTGTGTTCTTGGCCCAAGCTCAGGTCTGCCTCTTTCTCAGCCCTTCACAAGACTTCCTCCTGGCGGGTCTCTGGGACTGCTCTCTGCCTGCTCCTGCTGTCTCTGTTGCTCCTCTCCACCCTCCAAAGCTTTGCATCAGGGGACAGGGAAGAGTGGGAAAGACGTGTTCCTCCCAGCCCTGCCCCGTCTCAGCCACGCTCCCTCCACCTCCTACCAGTACCCTCCCGGTGCCACCGAATGTGCTGCTCCAGTCCTGGACAGCCTCCAGCAGCCCCTGTGTCCCACAGGATTTGGGAAAGTGAGGGTCTCGTTGAGTGGAGGGCAGCTGTCAGGCTGGGATGGGAGAGCAGATGGAGAAGAGGCTTGTAGGGTAGGTGACAGTTGGGGAGACGAGGATGTCTCTGGGTGAGGAGGCAACTCTCAAGTCCCCATGTTTTTCTTGCAGGAACTGGTGTTATAGAAGGTGAACCGCCCCTTCTGTGGTCTTGAGAGAGTCAAATCCCTGCCTGGGGCAACCCTGACCCTAGAGTTGCCTGGAGAGCAGCCAAGAGAAGGGCCTGACCCCCCCCCACCCCCCGAGGAGAGGAAGGGCCTTCCAGGCAGAGAGCCCGAGGGGTGGAGTGACCTAGTGGTCCGGTTCTGGCATGGGGAAGGAAGTACAGAGCTAGAGACACTCTGGCGAAGCTCTGTTCTCCCCGCCCGCTGGGCTCTGGGAAGGGAGACATTTGCCCTTGTCACATAGATCACAAGTGGGGGAGCTGAACCTGCCTCCGGGCCTGCATTCCCCACCTGCCCCCAGTCTCTGGGAGACCTGGCACAGTGGGATGGGGAAAGGGAGCACAAGCTCCCAAGAGGTCTAGAGAGAGAAAGGCCCATGGCAGGGAAGGTGGGGTGTATGGCAAGTCACAGGGAAGAACCAGGGGACAGTCTAAGCTGAAATGGTCACAGGAGAGATGAGTCCCAGACCCCCCTGGGGAGCAAGGTCCTCACACACAGTCAGGCCTCCCCACCCCAACCCAAGCCCCACCCAAGGCTTAACCAAGGATTCCTTGGTGTTGAGTGGCACAGGCCTCTCAGTTTGGGTGGGGGTGTTGGCTGGCTCCTGGGCCCAAGTGTAATAGGAGGGAAGGGATACATGTGGGTGGGGTGGAGCTGAGACCCACGCATGACCCCATGTCTCTGTCTCCAGGCTGCCCCTCCTGCTAGGATCACACAGGAGCGTCTGCTCTGGACGGGCCTGCAGCGGCCCTGGCTGTGCTGCTGATTGGTGCACCAGGAGCGGCACTGAGGGGAGCCGGGAGAGGCCCTGGCCCTCACCCCCCATCCCAGATCCACATCTGCCCCCTCACTGATTGCTCGCGGTCCTGGTCCTCAGTTCCTGGGACTAAGAGCCACAGCAGCCTGGTTGCCCCTGGGACAGAGGGGCTGAGCCTCACACCATGTGCCCTTCTCAGCCACCCAGGTCCCGGCTGAAGATCTCTGCCTGCCTCACCCCGAGGCCTGAGGCTGCACCCGGGCTACCACATGCCCCCCGCAGATTCCCACAGACGGAAGGGCGCTGATGGCTTCCTCCCTTGTGCCAAGTTGCCTGGAAACCCCTGGTCCTGGTGGCCCCTCCTCCACCCCAACTGTGTTCCTCCAGGACCATTTCCGGGAGACTGCCAGCCTTTGGAGTGCATCCCTGGAGTTCTGAGAGACTGTGACATGGGGCTGCAGGGGTGGAGAGGAGCGGAGGACCAGGGGCCTCCTTGGGGCTAATGCACAAATGTGTGCACTTTTCAAGTACATGTCTCACCCTCTGGGTGACTGGATCCCCAGCCGCAGCCTCTTCCTGGGCCAGCCTGAGAGGACCTGGGGAGGGCACTAGGGAGGGTCTTTACTTAATATGTGCGTGCCTGTGTGTGAATGTGTGTGCGAGTGCACATGTTGAGTGCATGTGTGAGTGTGGGATGTGTGTGGGGATGTATGTGCGAGTATGTATGCACATGCATGAGGGCTTGAGTGTGTGTGTGGGGGTGTGTGTGGATGAGGGTGTGGGTATGAGTGCAGATGCATGAATGCACAGATGTTTGTGTGTGAATGTATGGATGTGAGTGTGTGTGTGTGAATACACATGTGTCAGTGTGCATTTGTGAATGGGTGTATGTCTGTGCACAAGTGTGTGATTACTTGTGCACACACGAGTGACTACGCGCTGCAGAGGGTGCAGAGCTGTTTAGCGGGTGTGCAGTGCAGGAAGGGCTCCCTGTCCTTCCCGGGCTTGTGGCTCTGTTGGAGCTGCCTGGGCCCTGGGAGGCCGCTTCCCAAAGTGGAGAAAGTATGTTGGAGATTCAGGGGCCTCGAGCAGAGACCCTTCGCCACCTGCAGAGAATCCCCCCTCCTTGTGGGGCTCTGGCTGGGGGCTGTCCGCCCCCAAAGATATTGGCCGTGGGAGGGGCGGGGACACGTCCTCAGCACGTGCTCCTGCCACTGCTTTTCTTACTGTTTTGATCTTGAGTACTTTGCTGCTTCTGCTCTCCCACCACTTCCTCATCTCCCGACTGGGCCCCTGCTGCTCTCTATGCACTTTGTTTGCAGTCTGTTTTTCAGGCAGTGGAGCTTATATACACAATCACTGACTTGAATAAGACAACTTTTCCTTTTCTGTGTGTGATGAACTCGGCACCAGTCAGCGCAATCTGGTCAGAGAAATGTTCTTGTTTCCAGTGTTGTCAAATCTTGTGTCTATCTAAGTTAATAAAAAATATTCTTTGAATTGAATAAAATACAAACTGGAGGCCTCTTGTTTCTGGTGTGGTGCCCCCTTGGAGGAGAGGGGCTGGTGGTGAGCTCACCCCACTCTGGTGGCCAGAAGCTGGGGGAGGGGAGCATCCTGAGGGCTGTAAGTGGGTGGGGTCATGGCAGGGATGGTGGCCTGTTCAGAAGTTGCTCTGAGACAGGACTTGACTTGGAACACTGTTCCCGGGATGAGAACTCAGCAGCATAGGCCTGGCCTAAGATATGGCAATTGTCCCAGTTTGTCCCATTCACAAACTATTTGAAAAACCAGACAGCTAAGCGTTTTCTTTATTTTAAAGCCTGGTGTTAGAAAGCACTTAATTCAGTTGAACCCAAGGATGGGCTGAGGTGAAATGGACCATCTGCAGATCATTTTGTGTCACCTGGAGGCCCCTCTGCAGCAGCAGGTGGCAGGGACCCATCGCTTCCCTGGCAGCCAGGTTGGTGCCCAATTTTGGAGAAGATCAACGTTGGGGACCAGAGACCAGCTTCCCTTCCCTCCACCTTAGACGCAAGCTGTCCCATCACAGGGCCCGGAGTGGGGACTCTGAGACTGCCGTAGAGGAAGAGGGGGTGGTGGTCAGAGGCTGGGGGAGGGAGGCCTGCAGAGAAGCACAGCACCCACCTCAGAGGAAGGAAGGTAGGGCCCTCTTCTGCTCACAGAAACAGAAACGTCAGGTCATGGGGTGGCTGAGACCTGTGCTTAAGCAGAGTCCCACGACAGGACCAAGGCTCTGAGCTACTGGCAGATCTTAAGGCCCGGCCCTGGCATCCCCTGAGGGTCCTGTCACCCCACTGGAGGGACTCATTCTCTGCTCTCCATCCTCCCTGTCTGTCTCCTGACTCTGCCCACCCTTAGACCAGGATCCAGCTCAGACCCCACCTCCACACCTGCACTCACCTACCCAGGCAGGGAGGAAGAGCACACAGCTCTCCCAGCCCTTATCTGGGCACCCTCGGCCCCCCAAGAGATGATTCTGTCTGCTCTCCCTCCTTAGCCTCAGCCTCTGGTCTCAGCCAGACCTCTCCTGCTGTGTCTTTCCTGCTGCCTCCTCCTCTGCTCCTTCACTTCCACCACCCTGAGCTAAGGGCTCACTCAGCATCTGGGCCCAGGCACAGCCCGTGACTTTCGGTCCAGTGTTCTCGCTGCCTCTGGGTCTCCTTCTTGGCACCCATGATTGTCCTGGAGCTGAGGCTGCTTCTGAGCCTGCACCCTGCACCCCGTCCAGCTCTCAGCTCCCTGCACCCACTTGCCCAGCCCCTCCAGGGAGGCCCGTTCCAGCCCTTCTGCTGCCCTCCCCCCACACCCAACCAGGCAGGAGGAAGACAGACAGTGCCTACCCATGAAAGCCAGCATGGTGGGGCTTCCCCTCTGGCCAGAGCACCTCCTGGGGCCTATAACTGACTTTCCCAACCTCCACAAACAGCAGGCCTCCATGGGCCACAGCTCCCCACCAAGGCACTGGGTATCCCCCCCAATCCTGTGCACTCAGAGACTATCTCACTCCCCACTGCCGTGCTGACAGTGGCAGAAGCTCCTGATTATCTTGAGGCTGTGTTCCACCTCAGCCCTGGGAACCAGGCGGAACCTGGGAGCCTCTGCCTCTTCTGCAGAGCAGTCCCCAAGGCTACCTTAGGCCAGCTTCTCCCTTGCCTGGTCACCAAGCCTTTCTCGAGGCTTCCCTCAGTGGCTGCCATGACAGCCCTCCCTCTCTGTGGCCACCACAGGATCCATCTGCAGCAACCGCCACTGTTCATCTACCCACAACACCCCTTAGCCAGAAATCAAAAGCCTTCTCAGGAATCCCTCCTTCCCCTGCCTCCCACATCCCAATTTATGCCACACATCCCCTGTAGCTCATTAACATTCACCCTGATAATGGGGTCACAGTGGCACCCAGAGGGCCTCAGGGAAGGCAGTTCTTCAGAGACCCTCAGCCGCTCATTTGGCAAGACATATTTCCTGGGCTCCTCTCCATGCCCGACCCCAAAGTAGGCCCTGAGCACAGAACCCATGGGCCAGTCAGAGGAGCCCACACAGGCCATGTGAGAGCAAAATAGGTGCAGGGCTCATGGGAGGGTTCAGTCAGGAGGAATGCAACCCCTCATGTACCCAGGAAGTAATCTGGGGTGTCATTGCTATGGCCAGCTCCAGGTACAAGGTTAACTCAGAGCAGCCTGGCCACCCAGACCAGCAGAGCCATAGGTGACTTTCCCAGTTCCCAGAGACTGGCAGCCAAAGATTGCATTTTTACATGGTGTAGATTAAAAAGAAATGTCAGGACACATGTGGCAGGAATTCCAATGAATGCACCAGACACAACTGGAAGGTAATTCCATCGATGTTCTCGAGGAAATTTTTCTGGAAAGTCTTATCTAAAGTTGTTTCCAGGTGAATACCACGGCAGATCTGAGCACTTTTTAAAACGTTTTTTATTCAGATATTGTGCACATCCTTAACCCAGACCCTTTAGAGTGTTCTCCATCCTGCTTTTCCTACCTCCCTCTACAACAGGGTTTTGCACCCAGGAGTACAGAGGGCAGAGCCCCAGCCCAGGAATCAAAGGCCCGGTGGGGTTCCAGCTCCACAAATCACCAGCTATGGGGATGTGGGCATGGCACTGTGCCTCACTGCACCTGTTTCCTGGCCTACAGGCACAGTAGTGCAGGCCCCAAGGAAGCAACATCTCAATTCTTTTTGATGTTTTGAGACCAGTAGACTATTTTCTCTATGTTTCTGTTTTCTCATTTTCTATGACTTCATGATGATGGCAACTCTCCATGTACACGCCACCTGCAAAATACTGCAGTTTGACCTTGCCCTTCTGGGCGCCCTTTCCGCAAGGTCAAGTTTAACAGAAAGTCAGTCTCTGTCACCCTGGGAATCCCAGTCATATGGCTAAAGCAGAGGCTCTACAACCTCATTTTGACACTCATTCCTCCCACTCCCTTTCTGTGCCCCAAGACCTCTCTTCTCATTCCTTTAGCTTGTGCCTGTTGGCCATCTATATGTCTTTTTTTTTTTTTTTTTAAGAAATGTCTGTTTAGCTTTTCTGCCCATTTTTTTTTTCATGTTTTAAAATATTGAGTTTCCTGATTTGTTTGTATATTTTGGAAATTAAACCCTTGATAAATTAGGAGTATGGTATTAATGTACACACACTGCTGCTGCTGCTAAGTCGCTTCAGTCGTGTCCGACTCTGTGCGACCCCATGGACGGCAGCCCACCAAGCTCCCCTGTCCCTGGGATTCTCCAGGCAAGAACACTGGAGTGGGTTGCCCTTTCCTTCTCCAATGTATGAAAGTGAAAAGTGAAAATGAAGTCGCTCAGTCATATCTGACTCTTAGCGACTCCATGGACTGCAGCCTACCAGGCTCCTCCATCCACAGGATTTTCCAGGCAAGAGTACTGGAGTGGGGTGCCATCGCCTTCTCCAGTATACACACTACTATATATAAAATAAACAAGGATTTACTGTAAAGCATAGGGAACGATATTCACTATTTTCTAGTAACAGAAAAATTTTAAAAAGAATATACATATATAAAACCAAATCACTTTACTGTGCTCTTAAAACTAACACAATATTGTATATCAGCTATACTTCAATTTAAAAAACAAAACTGACTGTATATGGATGACTGCTTCTGTCAATGAAGTTCCTGTTCACACAATACCTATGGGATTTTCTGATATAGTTCAAGGAATCCACCAGCACTGGCCAGCCTTGGACTGGAGCATGGAGCCTTCACCAAGTTTTGGCAGAATTTGCTTTCTGTAATGAACACACCATGAGGATGAGATATACAGGTTTTCGAGTTATAGGAGGTGCAAGATCTTGAGCAAATAAGAATCTATGAACTGACTATGTGCTTCAGATTTCTATGCATACCACAAGATTTGCAAATACATCTGGGATGCAGGGTACCCCCTTAAGTCACCAGGGACTTTTCAGAACACCAGCAGTACTTGAAATTGTCATTACCTTTTGTACACCAGGCACATGGTGCTTAGAGCAGACTTGGGAGGGGAGACTAGCTGGTTTCGAACCCGGACTCTTGAGTGGAGTCATTTTGGCCAGGTCCTTCAGATTCTCTGGGCTTCCCTGGTGGGCTGAGTGGTAAAGAATCTGCTTGAAACCCGCTTGAGAGGCGGGTTCGATCCCTGGGTCTGGAAAATCCCCTGGAGAAGGGAATGGCTACCCACTCCAGTATTCTTGCCTGGAGAATTTCAGGGACAGAGGAGCCTGGTGGGCTATGGTCCATGGGGGGTCATAAAGGATCAGACAGGACTGAGTGACTGAGCACATTCAGATTCTCTGTCTTTCACTTCATCTGCGAGATGGTGAGTAATTCCGTGGTTCTCTGAGGAACATGTGAACCAATACACATCAATCACTGAACACTGAGCACGGTGACTGACTCGTGGAAGTGGTCTGTATATGAGACCTTGTCTTTGTTAGTGATCAGCTTGATTCAGAGCTGGTCAGAAGAGCTACTCAGTCTCAGGATATCAAAAGACAAGCTGCTCTTGCTGAAGCTGGGGAGGGGCTGGTGACTAGAGTCCTGCCTCTGGCCTTCCATCCACACCAGCAGTGAGAGCCCTTGAGCCACTTCTGTAGTGTACGCTTGCCTGCTACTCACAGTGTGGTCCAGGGACCAGCAGCATCAGTATCACCTGGGAACTTGTCACTCTGAGGCCTCCACCACAGACCTATTGAATTAGGACTTACACTTTCATAATAACTGGTGATTCCAGTGCACATTAGAGTTTGAAAAGCACTACCCCCTGGTATCTTGAGAGTCAAGAGGTTGACATAAGTAAAGTGTATTTTAAATGAACTAAAAAAAGACTTACAGTGATGTACCCAAAACCACAAAACTAATGGGTGGAAGAGCCAAGATTAGCATCCAGGTTTCCTGACTTTCAGCTCAGGCTTTTCTGCACTATTCTGGTCAGTTGCACCCTGTGGCAGATTCCCCTCTGGTCCCAGAGGACAAGTTCATGCCTTGTTTCTGCAACCAAGCCCCTGTCATATGTCCTTGCATCTAAATCCATGACTTGTGAGACTTCCTTGGTGATCCAGCAGTTAAGATTTCACCTTCCAGTGCTCCCTTGATGGTTGGTTCAGTGGTTGAGAATCATCCTGCCAGTTCACTGCACAAGGCTTCCGTCTCTGGTCCAGGAAGATTCCACTTGCCACAGAGCAACGAAGCCAGGGAGCCACAACTATTGAAGCCTTCTGGCCCTAGAGCCTGTGCTCCGAAACAAGAGAAGCCACGGCAATGAAAAGCCCACGTACTGAAACCAAGAGTAGCCCTGGCTCGCTGTAGCCAGAGAAAAGAAGACCCAGCACAGCCAAAATAAATAACCTAGGAACCGACTACATTCTCCCGATTTCTGAGTGGAGCAGCGCCACCTGCTGGTTGATTCCTTGAACTACATCAGAAAGCCCTAAAGGTGTTGTGTTGCCAAGGCCTTCAGCGACAGGGACAGTCATCCGTGCACAGCCAGTTTTGATAAGGGCAAGATAAGAAAGAGAAGAGAGGCCTTGGGACACACGAAGGGAGTGGGAGGAATATACGTCAACGTGAGGGTGCAGAGCCTCGTATAACTCGAAAACCCAGTGGAGCTGCGCCGTCTACTGGTGGATTCTTTGAATTACATCAGAAAACCCTGGGGGTGTTGTGTTGGCAATCCACATCACATCAATCAGTGGACACTGAGCACAGTGGCTGACACGCAGAAGCGGTCTATCCATGAGGACCCGTCTTCGTTAGTGATCAGCTTGATTCTTAGCTGGTCAGAAGAGCTGCTTAGTCTTAGGACGTCAAAACGCAGCACCGCGTCAGGGTCAAGGGCATCAACTCTCTAGACACAGCAGCTCTACCACTTAACTGGGACAGGCTACTGGGCCTTTCTGAGCCGCAGCCTCATGACTGGTCAAATTGGCGTGGGTAGCACCCACCTGGTGACTATTGTGGGTCCGATGCGGCCGCGAGCATGGGTAAGGGCCTGGCTCGTCCTGGGACCGGTTCGGTGGGTGGCAGCTTCTGTGTGAAGCCGGCTGCGGGGTCGCCTTCACTGCGCACCATCCGGAAACAACTCACTCCTTCCGCCTCGTCTGTAGCTCCTTCACCCGGTTCTCATCTGCTTGCCCTCAGCTGCACAGAGTGGGTAGGCGAGATCCAAAGGAAGAAAAAAGAACACAGGAAATGGAAGGGATTCATTCATCAACCTTCCCTGGATTTGGGAAAGACAAAGCCACCCTGTGACTTTCAGGGCGTACTTCAGCTGAAACCCCCTCATAGTCTCCCCCTGCTGCCTCTTTGGTGTACCTGAACCTTTGGCCTCCCGCAGCCACAGGAGCAAGCCAGTTGGTACTACTGCCTCTCCTCCCGGGTGCGGGGAGGTGGCCCGGTGGGAGGACAACTGAAGGCTGAGACCTCCGCTAGATTCCTGCCCTCACTCGGTTCTGCCCTCTGCTTCCACCAATCCCTGTCGATGCTTTTCCATCACCTGTGTGCTCCATGGAGCATACGGATTTGCTCAGCCTTTTATGCCACAGAGGACTTAAACCTGCAAAGTCAGCCACATTGTTTTCCTCTGGAAAATTTATGGAACTGTAGACTATTATTTTTCACCTGGGGCTTCTCAGGTCCCCAGTTAAAATACATCTGTTCTGGCTTCACTTTCCTTCAAGAATACCTTCTGCTTTCTAATTCGTGTTGGTATTTTACCCTGACCATTATAGTTCCCACTGTAGTTCTCATCGTGAAAGCTGCTTAGCATTCTAGCTTGTAGATCAGTCTCTGGTGAGTATATCTTAATTTTTGACTCTTGCAAAAATGAGTTCATTACCCTGCAATATCAAGAACCAACCCTTAGTGGTAACCAAGCAGATTCTCATCAGAGATCTAGCTGCTTTTGGCACAGTCTAGTGTTCATAGTCAAACTGTTCCAAGTTGAATTTGTCTTTTCTAAAAACCCAAAATACCCTTCTCTTCTTTTTTGGTTCCCTATTTTGTGTGGTGTCACCACCATCCACTCCAAAATCAGGAGTCGTCTCTGAATTGGCTGTGTCCTTCTCCCTCATGCATCCAGTTAGTAAGACTCCACTTCCTGTTGTTTCTTGAATCCATCTCCCTATCAGCTTTGCTTTGGTTTAGATACAGCTTATTTTGCTGTTGACTCTCTACAAGTTTCCTGTCACTGTTTACCCATTCCCAGGTTTTCAGCCCCACCCCAAGCAATGCCAAGTTCACCCTCCTTCTCCTAGATAATTCGGTTCAAGGAAATCATAAATATAGCCATTCCATTCTTCTCTCAATATCTTTCAACAAATCTCAAAGTTTAGGATTAAACTGCATCTCCAGAGCACCTCTGATCCCTTCTCGCTGATGCACATTGTGCACTATGAGGTTTATTTTCTTGCTCTCCAGAGAATAATGAGCTTAAAAGAGCACTTCATGTGCAGAAGGGCCTGAACTTGTAGCTTCTCGCCAAACAGATTGCATTTCACAAACTTCACGACAATGATCAAAACACATGGAAGTTGAAAAATAATACAGAGAAACTGCATGTTCTCATTATCTACGAGCAATAAGTATCAACCCATACTCAATCAGAATGGATCTCTGCCCCCTTCTCTTTCCTACCACCATGGAATTAATTCAAAATCAATCCTATATGAGTACATACAGGAAATTGCTTTCAAAAGGTGAACTGGAAAGCCTTATGAATAACACTAAATAAGCAATTTTTGGATCTGTTGTATTCATCCATTTTATTGGCTTGTGAGATAATTCAGACATCCCCCATGCAGGAATAATGTTTTGAGTTTCTAGGTCCATGAACAATACACAGCCTTATAGGAAGAGAAACCTTTGCAGGTGACTCCAGCTGATGCAAGTGAGTGTACTAGGCCATGTGGTGTGGTGCATGATGGTGCTGTATTGCATATCAGGTGGCTGTAAGAAGTCTATGTCAAGCCAATAGATGAGAGTCTTCCTGGCATATACTAGAGGAACTGCATGCTCTCTTCATCTTTTCATTGCCTCCCTGATACTAGATGACTAAATGCCCCACTGTGAGATACCAGGTCTCTCAAGCTGCCCTGCATAATTGGTGATTTCTGAGGCTTAACGATTCATTAAGGAAAGAGAGTAGGTAAATAAATAGATCCCTATGAGAAATTATCCTTTGGGCCACAACACAAAGGCCACACATACATATTTGAGGACTATAAGAATGTTTAAGGAAATCTCCTGACCCTGCTAAGGTAAGGCAGAATTAGAGTGATTGGTATGGTCCTAGGCATGGTCACAGAAGAAGTCAGGAGGTTCTGACACAAAAAGCAAAGGAACAAAAGCAAAAACTAAGCAAGTGGGGCTATATCAAACTAAAAGGCCTCTGCCCAGCAAAGGAAACCATCAATGAAATGAAAAGGCAACTACTAAATGGGTGAAAATATTTGCATGTCATATATCTGATAAGGGGCTAATATCCAAAAAAAAAGTATGGGAACTTCCCTGGTGGCTCAGATGGTAAAGAATCTGCCTGCAACTCAGGAGACCCAGGTTTGACCCCTGGGTAGGGAAGATCACCTGAAGGAAGAAATAGAATATATAAAAACCTCATACAACTCAAGAGCAGAAAAGCGAATAGTGCCATTAAAACTGGGCAGAGGATCTGAATAGAAATTTTCCCAAAGACATACAGATGACCAGTGTTACTCGCTCAGTTGTGTCCAACTCTTTGCAGACTCCATGGACTTTAGCTGGCCAGGCTTCTCTGTCCATGGACTTCTCCAGGCAAGAATACTGGAGTGGGTTGCCATTCCCTTCTCCAGCGGATCTTCCCAACCTAAGGATCAAACCCAGGTCTCTCACATTGCAGGCAGATTCTTTACTTCTGAGCCACCAGGGAAGCCCAGATGGCCAACAGGTACATTAAAAGATGCTCTCACCACTATTATTCAACATAGTTTTGGAAGTCCTAGCTACAGCAATCAGAGAAGAAAAAGAAACAAAAGGAATCCAGACTGGAAAAGAAGTAAAGCTCTCACTGTTTGCAGATGACATGATACCATACAAAAAAAAACCCCTAAAGATACTATCAGAAAATTACTAGAGCTAACCAGTGAATTTAGCAATGTTGCAGGATACAAAATCAATACACAGAAATAAATTGCATCCCTATACACTAACAGTGGAAAATCAGGAAAAGAAATTAAGGAATCAATCCTATTCACCATTGCAACAAAAAGAATAAAATATATAGGAATAAACCTACCTAAGGAGACAAAAGAATTGTATACTGTATACAGAAAATTAGAAGACATTGATGAAAGAAATCAAAGATTTAAAAAAAAACAGGTAGAGAGATATTCCATGTTCCTGGGTAGGAAGACTCAATATTGTGAAAATGACTATACTACCAGATGCAATATACAGATTCAATGTGATCCCTATCAAATTACCAATGGCATTTTCACAGAACTAGAACAAAAATTTCACAGTTCATCTGAAAATACAAAAGACCCTGAATACCCAAAGCAGTCCTGAGAAAGAAGAATGGAGCTGGAGGAATCAACCTTCCTGACTTCAGATACTACTACAAAGCTACAGTCATCAAGACAGCATGGTACTGGCACAAAAACAGAAACATAGACCAATGGAAAAATATCCAGAAATAAACTCATGCATCTATCCATACCTTATTTTTGACAAAGCAGGTAAAAATATACAATGGGGCAAAGATAGCCTCTTCAATAAGGGGTGCTGGGAAAACTGGACAGCTACATGTAACAGAATGAAATTAGAACACTTCCTAACACCATACGCAAAGATAAACTCAAAAAGGATTAAAGACCTACATGTAAGACCAGAAACTATAAAACTCTTAGAGGAAAACATAGGCAGAAAACTTGATGACATAAATCAAAGCAAGATCCTCTATGATCCACCTCCTAGAGTAATAGAAATAAAAACAAAAGTAAACAAGTGGGGCCTAATTAAACTTAAAAGCTTTTGCACAGCAAAGGAAACTATAAACAAGGTGAAAAGACAACCCTCAGAATGGGAGAAAATAATAGCAAATGAAACAATTGACAGAGGATTAATTTGCAAAATATATAAGCAGCTCATACAACTCAATACCAGAAAAAGAAACAACCCAATCCAAAAGTGGGGAAAAGACCTAAACAGACATTTCTCCAAAGACATACAGACGGCTAACAAGTACATGAGAAGATGCTCAACATCGCTTATTATTAGAGAAATGCAAGTCAAAACTACAATGAGATATCACCTCACACCAGTCAGAATGGCCATCATCAAAAAGTTTACAAACAATAAATGTGGAAAAAAAGGAACCCTCTTGTGCTGTTGGTGGGAATGTAAATTGATACAGCCACTATGGAAGATGGTATGGAGATTACTTAAGAAACTAGGAATAAAACCACCATATGACCAAGCAATCCCACTCACAGGCATATACCCTGAGGAATCCAAAATTGAAAAAGACACATGTACTCCACTGTTCATTGCAGCACTATTTACAATAGCTAGAACATGTAAGCAACCTAGATGTCCATCAACAGATGAATGGATAAAGAAGTTGTGGTACATATACACAAAGGACTATTACTCAGCCATAAAAGGAATGCATTTGAATCAGTTCTAATGAGGTGGATGAAACTAGAGCCTATCAGAGTGAAGTAAGTAGAAAGAGCAAGATAAATGTCATACACTAATGCATATATCAAGAAGGTCAAGGTCAAGAAGCAACAGTTAGAAGTGTACATGGAACAATAGACTGGTTCCAAATCAGGAAAGGAGTATGTCAAGGCTGTATATTGTCACCCTGCTTATTTAACTTATATGCAGAGTACATCATGAGAAATACCAGGCTGGATGAAGCACAAGCTGGAATCAAGATTGCCGGGAGAAATATCAATAACCTCAGATATGTAGATGACACCACCTTTATGGCAGAGAGCGAGGAAAAACTAAAGAGCCTCTTGGTAAAAGTGAAAGAGGAGGAAAAAAAGCTGGCTTAAAACTCAACATTCAGGAAACTAAGCTCATGGCATCTGGTCCCATCACTTCATGGCAAATAGATGGGGAAACAATGGACACACTGACAGACTTTATTTTCTTGGGCTCCAAAATCACTGCAGATGCAGCCATGAAATTAAAAGATGCTTGCTCCTTGGAAGAAAAGCTATGACCAACCCACTGCTGCTGCTGCTAAGTCGCTTTAGTCGTGTCCAACTCTGTGTGACCCCATGGACAGCAGCCCACCAAGCTCCCCCGTCCCTGGGATTCTCCAGGCAAGAACACTGGAGTGGGTTGCCATTTCCTTCTCCAATGCATGAAAGTGAAAAGTGAAAGTGAAGTCACTCAGTCGTGTCCAACTCTTAGCGACTCCATGGACTGCAGCCTACCAGACTCCTTCATCCATGAGATTTTCCAGGCAAGAGTACTGGAGTGGGGTGCCATTGCCTTCTCCGATGACCAACCTTTTTAACAGCATGTTAAAAAGCAGAGACATTACTTTGCCAACAAAGGTCTATCTAGTCAAAGCTATGGTTTTTCCAGTAGTCATGTATGGATGTGAGAGTTGGACTATAAAGAAAGTTGAGTGCTGAAGAATTAATGCTTTTGAACTGTGGTGTTGGAGAAGACTCTTGAGAGTCTCTTGGACTGGAAGGAGATCCAACCAGTCAATACTAAAGGAAGTCGGTCTTGAATATTCATTGACTGATGCTGATGCTGAAACTCCAATACTTTGGCCACCCGATGCAAAGAACTGACTCATTGGAAAACACCCTGATGCTGGGAAAGATTGAAGGCGGGAGGAGAAGGGGACGACAAAGGATGAGATGGTTGGATGGCATCACCGACTCAATGGACATGAATTTGAGTAAACTCCGGGAGTTGATGATGGACAGGGAAGCCTGGCATGCTGCAGTCCATGGGATCGCAAACAGTCGGACACGACTGAGCGATTGAACTGAATGCATATACATGAAATCTAGAACGATGGTAACAAAGAATTTATTTGCAGGACAGCAGTGGAGAAACAGACATAGAGAACAGACTAATGGACACAGGGAGAGGGGAGGAGAGGGTGAAATGTATGGAGAGTAACATGGAAACTTAAATTACCATATGTAAAATAGATAGGCAATGGGAATTTGCTGTATGTTTCAGGGAAATCAAACAGGGCCTCTGTTTGAGACCCACAACCTAGAGGGATGGGATGGGTAGGGAGATAGGAGGAAGGTTCAAGAAGTAGGGGACATATATATACCTAAGGCTGATTCATTTTGAGGTTTGACAGAAAACAACAAAATTCTGTAAAGCAATTATCTTTTAATTAAAAATAGAAAAAAAAGGTGCACTATGCTGTTAACCATCAAGGAAATGCAAATCAAAATGATGATATGATATCACGTCACACTTGTTAGAATGGCCATTATGAAAAAGATGAGCTATAACAAGTATTGACAAAAATGTGAAGAAATATGAATCTTCCTACACCACTGGTGGAAATGTAATTGGTGCAGCCACTATGGAAAACAATATGGATGTTCCTCAGAAACAAACAAATAGAGCTACCATATGATCCAGCAATTCCACTCCTGGGTACATATCAAAAAAGAAAAAGAAAAATGCTAGCTTGAAAAGATACATGTGAGCCCTTTCCCAAGTGTTTTGGAGGAGACAAACCCAGTTGGCAGAAGAATCTGTAAAATACTTATGTTTTTCAGGAAGATATGTATATTGAAAAAGCTCCCACTTGTAGATGTTATTATTTGTGATGACTACAAGCATGATTGATGAAGATATGGCTCTGTGTGCATCACTCCAGGTTACCGAGTGGGACTCTGGGCTCAGTAATCTGGGCATTGATGAGAGGTCGTGGGTGGTAAAAGAAGGGGTCTCCAGGCCGGAATTGAAGTTCTCCCCTTGTTAAGGTAAGAAAGGTTGTAGGTAATCTGACACCTTCCTATGTGAAGTGATCATTTTGCCTACTACATGAGGGCCACAATACATGTTCAGATATTGTGGGGGTGTTGGGCAGTTCCTGGTAGAGTGAGGCAAAGTTAGGGTGACCAGCACGGTTCTGCAGAACATCATTGCAGAAGTCACAGGGAACAAAACTGGAACTAGTGAGCATGCAGAGTAAGATGGTAATTGATGTGAATGGTAAGTCTCATAAGGGTGTACCCTCTCCCCACTGCAGCCACTGTAATAGCCCCATACAGATCTTATGATGTCACCAAGCTGATGTTGCTCCTACTTGGAATGTTTCCCTTGAAGCCTGAGCAGAGGAGGCCCATATACAGTAGCAAAAGCATGGGGTATAACAGGAGACCTAACTTGGTCTAAAATCTGCCACCTGTAATCCACATGACTCTGTGGATGCCGCGTCCTGTATCTGAATTTCTTTGTATGTCAAAGAGAAATATAAATGTAAGGGACACCATGAGGTTAAAGCCTACCTAACAAGAACAAACAATAATAGTTGGGAAGCACGTGCCTGCAAACCAGAAAAGGATTTTAAAAATATCAGGGACTGCTGCTTCTGATGCAGCGAGGGGTCTGGCCAGGAGGACCAAAAGCCTCTTAACTCGAGTCCCGGGACAATCCTAGTCATGACTTTCGGAGATCGGGGTCCTAACCAGGCGAACTTCCCGGTAGAAAAGGCCACCGGCTGTTGGAATGCGATTCAGTAGTAATCTGGATGCAAGACACGCAGCAAGTCGGGGGTTCCGAGATCGCGGACGGTCGCAGGAGACAGCCTCCTTCGCGGCGCCGCTAGGACTCCCTTGAGCCCGAGACTCGGTGACCTGAACTGTCCTCTTTTTTTTCTGCATCCGGGGCTGAACCCAGGATGGGGCGGACGTGCGGGACACTTCCGGACTCGCGCGCGCGCGACCCCAGACGTGCGGGACACTTCCGGACTCGCGCGCGCGCGACTCCGCAGGTGGCGGGAGGGCGGTTATGGGCGTGGCTATCACGCAGCCACCGGAAGCCACACTCTCTCTTCCGGTTGGCGCCCGGCCCGCAGCACGAGACCCCAAAATGGCGTGGCGGGGTACGGTCTCGAAGCGCTAGAGGGGTCGCGCCGGGGACTGAACTTCCAAGGTCCGTGCGCTCCCGGGGCCTCGCGCCTTCCCGGCACAGCCCCCGGGGGCGCGGGAACCCGGACCTGCCTTCCTCCCCGCGACGGCGTGAGGTGTGGTGACTCCATAGCCGAGCCCAGAGAGGGAAGTGGCATCCACGGAAGCCAGAGCTGGGTGGAGGTAATCGAGAAGCTGATTTTCCTTCTGGGTTTGGTCAGGAGACCCCCGAGAAATAACCCCCGATACCCTTAGAGATACCTCACGAGCCAGCTGCGTTGCGGTGAGCGGGGGTGGGGGAAGGGCGGAAGTTAGCCGGGGCGCAGCCTTTTCGTTTCGCTGTGGCGTCTTTGCCGGGAGGCGGGTGGCTCTGAGAACCGGCGGTACCTGTTCTCGAGGAGGCCGGTACTCAGACAGTCACATCTAACCTCCGGAAGCAAACTTTTGTACACTGTGTGGAAATAACACCCAGGGTTGCTGCTGAAGTAGACTCGGAGGCTGCTGGTGTGTTGAGAGCTTTTGGTACTTTCGACGCAGAAGGTGTAGGTGGGGCATAGGGCAGTAAAGCCTACCAGTGCACCCAGCGAAACTTGCCCGTTTCTGCTGGCTTATGAGCATATTACTGGTGAACTTGAAAGTCGCTCAGTTGTGTCCCAACTTTTATGAATACAGTCCGTGGAATTCTCCAGGCCAGAGTACTGGAGTGGGTAGCGTCTTCCCAACCCAGGGGTCGAACCTAGGTCTCCCACATTGTGGGTGGATTTTTTTACCACCTGAGCCACAAGGGAAGTCCAAGAATATAGGAGTGGGTAGCCTATCCCTTTTCCAGCAGGTCTTCCCCGGCCTAGGAATCGAACTGGGGTCTCCCGCATTGCAGGTGGATTCTTTACTAACTGAGCTATCAGGGAAGCTCCGAGAAAGAGATCATTTCAGCCTCCAAGACATTAGTGTCTGCTGACAGAGAAATGCAGGAAGTGTCCCTGTACCTCTCGAGCCTAGATAGGCAGCAGGAACCAGCCATTTCTTTGAATACCTGTGGCTTCCTTGAAAGAGCTTTGTTGTTGTTTCTCTTGGGTCACCTCTGAGAAAATCAAACTCTCAAGGCCATCCTCAGCCTTGCTTAAAAATGTCTATGACCCTGAGAAAATGTAAAGTCAAGACAAGGGTTACCTTTTCTAGGACCTTTCTTGTTTCCGAAGCACCTTAATCGTCGCTGTTTCTCCCCCCCCCCTTTTTTTTTTTACAGTGTGACCCTTTGGATATCTTGTAAACAAAGCCAGCTGTGAGTTTTCCTAGTAAAGTGAGCAGAAATTTTCATACATAGGTAGAAAGGGGCAGTGACTTTTATAAGTGTTCCCAGGAGGTACGAAAGAAGCAGTGTTGATGCCATCTGATAGCTTAGTGGGGAAACTTGCTGAAAGGAATAAGGTTACTTTTCCTCTAATTCTTTCCTGATCTGGGTGTCTCAGTTTCCTTTCCAGTATTAATATGATGGAAAAGAGAATATAGATGTTCCATGAAGCAAAGGAATCAGTCTTCATAAGAAGATGAAGGGACAGAGCAGTTATCCCTCATCTCACTGAGGATAAGAAACTGGAAAGATCTATTAAAATGTAGAGAAAGTCAAATACCCCCGTTTATAAAGGTGGGACAGGAAGTGCACAGATCTTATGATGTCACCAAGCTGATGTTGCTCCTACTTGGAATGTTTCCCTTGAAGCCTGAGCAAAGAGGAGGCCCGTATACTTGCTCTTAGGCACTAAAACGGCATTCCAACAGGGGTCTTCACCTAGTCCCCAGATCAGCCCCCCTTCTGGTAAGCTTTCACCAGTGGTAAAGAACCCATCTGCCAGTGCAGAAGATGTAAGAGACACGGGTTCCATCCCTGGGTCAAGAAGATTCCCTGGAAGAGGACATGGTAACCCACTCCAGTATTCTTGCTTCCACCTATAAAGTTGTTTGCTGCTCAGTATCGCATCTTGATTCCTTGGGTGACTCCAAAGTTGAAGTGTTTAGAGGAAAGAAAATCCTTTTACACAGATTTTACACAGTTTCTTTTTACTTAGTGTTTCAAACATATTAGCCAAAACATAACTATGGAAGGGATCTGGGTGTTATGGATTTAAATTATAAGTAAGTTATAAACCTTTAATTATGCATAGTTTTATAATGGAAAACATGGGTCAATGAATGCTTAAACCACTAATCATATTACTAATATGTAAGGAAATTTAAGTGAATTACAACCTGTCTTCCTGGAGTCTATAGTCATTTAACTTTTTTCCTTTTCTTTGAAGCATATAAGCATATAAGCCATAGTAGGTTATAAGGAAAACTGGAGAGATCATCATACTTCTTTCCATATTCATTTTAAATGGCTAACTGTATAATCTAATTTCTTTTCAAGACAATTATAAGGAATAACTTTTAGCAGATTAATACTAAATTTCACATGGTTTAAAAATCTCACTATTTAAAAAAGAGGAAAAGAAAATGCCTTTATCTGACCATCCTCACTGGTTAGTGACTGAGCTGAAAGGTAAGCCTGGGAATTATCCAGAAGCAACAAGGCTCTGACTTCTCTTCCATTGTCATAAAACATTCGGTTGAGAATGCCTGAAAACGACTCCCTGGTGAAGCAAACATCTTTACTAGTTTTACAATCACAGATAATGCACTGCGTCCTCTCACACTTTTGGGCAGCTTTGCTCTGCAAATAAGGATTAACCTTATCTTCTGAGTGTAATCTTAGTTTGCATGTTAAAAGGCGGAAAGGCGCTCCTTGTTTATTTTCCTCCTTGGCTTGCAGATCTCTGGTATCCTTGCCAGAGTAGTTTCTCACACTGATTTTTCACACTGACGTCAGTTTCGTCTCCACTGTACAACTGAGTTACACATAGTTTCTCCTCTTTGATTCTTATAGATAACTTTTGTCCAAATGGCTCAATACTAGGTAAAAAGTGAAAATTTGGAGACACTGACAACCTGAGATATCTGGGTTCTTAGAAGGATGCCTTCTCCAAAGAACTATGCTAAGCACTACAGGACGTGTAAGACCAAACAAGATTCCTGTCCTTCAGGGAAGCATAATATAGTAGCAAAAGCATGGGGTATAACAGGAGACCTAACTTGGTCTAAAATCTGCCACCTGTAATCCACATGACTCTGTGGATGCCGCGTCCTGTATCTGAATTTCTTTATATGTCAAAGAGAAGTATAAATGTAAGGGACACCATGAGGTTAAAGCCTACCTAACAAGAACAAACAATAATAGTTGGGAAGCACGTGCCTGCAAACCAGAAAAGGATTTTAAAAATATCAGGGACTGCTGCTTCTGATGCAGCGAGGGGTCTGGCCAGGAGGACCAAAAGCCTCTTAACTCGAGTCCCGACAATCCTGGTCATGACTTTCGGAGATCGGGGTCCTAACCAGGCGAACTTCCCGGTAGAAAAGGCCACCGGCTGTTGGAATGCGATTCAGTAGTAATCTGGATGCAAGACACGCAGCAAGTCGGGGGTTCCGAGATCGCGGACGGTCGCAGGAGACAGCCTCCTTCGCGGCGCCGCTAGGACTCCCTTGAGCCCGAGACTCGGTGACCTGAACTGTCCTCTTTTTTTCTGCATCCGGGGCTGAACCCAGGATGGGGCGGACGTGCGGGACACTTCCGGACTCGCGCGCGCGCGCGACCCCAGACGTGCGGGACACTTCCGGACTCGCGCGCGCGCGACTCCGCAGGTGGCGGGAGGGCGGTTATGGGCGTGGCTATCACGCAGCCACCGGAAGCCACACTCTCTCTTCCGGTTGGCGCCCGGCCCGCAGCACGAGACCCCAAAATGGCGTGGCGGGGTACGGTCTCGAAGCGCTAGAGGGTCGCGCCGGGACTGAACTTCCAAGGTCCGTGCGCTCCCGGGGCCTCGCGCCTTCCCGGCACAGCCCCCGGGGGCGCGGGAACCCGGACCTGCCTTCCTCCCCGCGACGGCGTGAGGTGTGGTGACTCCATAGCCGAGCCCAGAGAGGGAAGTGGCATCCACGGAAGCCAGAGCTGGGTGGAGGTAATCGAGAAGCTGATTTTCCTTCTGGGTTTGGTCAGGAGACCCCCGAGAAATAACCCCGATACCCTTAGAGATACCTCACGAGCCAGCTGCGTTGCGGTGAGCGGGGGTGGGGAAGGGCGGAAGTTAGCCGGGGCGCAGCCTTTTCGTTTCGCTGTGGCGTCTTTGCCGGGAGGCGGGTGGCTCTGAGAACCGGCGGTACCTGTTCTCGAGGAGGCCGGTACTCAGACAGTCACATCTAACCTCCGGAAGCAAACTTTTGTACACTGTGTGGAAATAACACCCAGGGTTGCTGCTGAAGTAGACTCGGAGGCTGCTGGTGTGTTGAGAGCTTTTGGTACTTTCGACGCAGAAGGTGTAGGTGGGGCATAGGGCAGTAAAGCCTACCAGTGCACCCAGCGAAACTTGCCCGTTTCTGCTGGCTTATGAGCATATTACTGGTGAACTTGAAAGTCGCTCAGTTGTGTCCCAACTTTTTATGAATACAGTCCGTGGAATTCTCCAGGCCAGAGTACTGGAGTGGGTAGCGTCTTCCCAACCCAGGGGTCGAACCTAGGTCTCCCACATTGTGGGTGGATTTTTTTTTACCACCTGAGCCACAAGGGAAGTCCAAGAATATAGGAGTGGGTAGCCTATCCCTTTTCCAGCAGATCTTCCCCGGCCTAGGAATCGAACTGGGGTCTCCCGCATTGCAGGTGGATTCTTTACTAACTGAGCTATCAGGGAAGCTCCGAGAAAGAGATCATTTCAGCCTCCAAGACATTAGTGTCTGCTGACAGAGAAATGCAGGAAGTGTCCCTGTACCTCTCGAGCCTAGATAGGCAGCAGGAACCAGCCATTTCTTTGAATACCTGTGGCTTCCTTGAAAGAGCTTTGTTGTTGTTTCTCTTGGGTCACCTCTGAGAAAATCAAACTCTCAAGGCCATCCTCAGCCTTGCTTAAAAATGTCTATGACCCTGAGAAAATGTAAAGTCAAGACAAGGGTTACCTTTTCTAGGACCTTTCTTGTTTCCGAAGCACCTTAATCGTCGCTGTTTCTCCCCCCCCCCCTTTTTTTTTTTTTACAGTGTGACCCTTTGGATATCTTGTAAACAAAGCCAGCTGTGAGTTTTCCTAGTAAAGTGAGCAGAAATTTTCATACATAGGTAGAAAGGGGCAGTGACTTTTATAAGTGTTCCCAGGAGGTACGAAAGAAGCAGTGTTGATGCCATCTGATAGCTTAGTGGGGGAAACTTGCTGAAAGGAATAAGGTTACTTTTTCCTCTAATTCTTTCCTGATCTGGGTGTCTCAGTTTCCTTTCCAGTATTAATATGATGGAAAAGAGAATATAGATGTTCCATGAAGCAAAGGAATCAGTCTTCATAAGAAGATGAAGGGACAGAGCAGTTATCCCTCATCTCACTGAGGATAAGAAACTGGAATGATCTATTAAAATGTAGAGAAAGTCAAATACCCCCGTTTATAAAGGTGGGACAGGAAGTGCACAGATCTTATGATGTCACCAAGCTGATGTTGCTCCTACTTGGAATGTTTCCCTTGAAGCCTGAGCAAAGAGGAGGCCCGTATACTTGCTCTTAGGCACTAAAACGGCATTCCAACAGGGGTCTTCACCTAGTCCCCAGATCAGCCCCCCTTCTGGTAAGCTTTCACCAGTGGTAAAGAACCCATCTGCCAGTGCAGAAGATGTAAGAGACACGGGTTCCATCCCTGGGTCAAGAAGATTCCCTGGAAGAGGACATGGTAACCCACTCCAGTATTCTTGCTTCCACCTATAAAGTTGTTTGCTGCTCAGTATCGCATCTTGATTCCTTGGGTGACTCAAAGTTGAAGTGTTTAGAGGAAAGAAAATCCTTTTACACAGATTTTACACAGTTTCTTTTTACTTAGTGTTTCAAACATATTAGCCAAAACATAACTATGGAAGGGATCTGGGTGTTATGGATTTAAATTATAAGTAAGTTATAAACCTTTAATTATGCATAGTTTTATAATGGAAAACATGGGTCAATGAATGCTTAAACCACTAATCATATTACTAATATGTAAGGAAATTTAAGTGAATTACAACCTGTCTTCCTGGAGTCTATAGTCATTTAACTTTTTTCCTTTTCTTTGAAGCATATAAGCATATAAGCCATAGTAGGTTATAAGGAAAACTGGAGAGATCATCATACTTCTTTCCATATTCATTTTAAATGGCTAACTGTATAATCTAATTTCTTTTCAAGACAATTATAAGGAATAACTTTTAGCAGATTAATACTAAATTTCACATGGTTTAAAAATCTCACTATTTAAAAAAGAGGAAAAAGAAAATGCCTTTATCTGACCATCCTCACTGGTTAGTGACTGAGCTGAAAGGTAAGCCTGGGAATTATCCAGAAGCAACAAGGCTCTGACTTCTCTTCCATTGTCATAAAACATTCGGTTGAGAATGCCTGAAAACGACTCCCTGGTGAAGCAAACATCTTTACTAGTTTTACAATCACAGATAATGCACTGCGTCCTCTCACACTTTTGGGCAGCTTTGCTCTGCAAATAAGGATTAACCTTATCTTCTGAGTGTAATCTTAGTTTGCATGTTAAAAGGCGGAAAGGCGCTCCTTGTTTATTTTCCTCCTTGGCTTGCAGATCTCTGGTATCCTTGCCAGAGTAGTTTCTCACACTGATTTTTCACACTGACGTCAGTTTCGTCTCCACTGTACAACTGAGTTACACATAGTTTCTCCTCTTTGATTCTTATAGATAACTTTTGTCCAAATGGCTCAATACTAGGTAAAAAGTGAAAATTTGGAGACACTGACAACCTGAGATATCTGGGTTCTTAGAAGGATGCCTTCTCCAAAGAACTATGCTAAGCACTACAGGACGTGTAAGACCAAACAAGATTCCTGTCCTTCAGGGAAGCATAATATAGTAGCAAAAGCATGGGGTATAACAGGAGACCTAACTTGGTCTAAAATCTGCCACCTGTAATCCACATGACTCTGTGGATGCCGCGTCCTGTATCTGAATTTCTTTATATGTCAAAGAGAAGTATAAATGTAAGGGACACCATGAGGTTAAAGCCTACCTAACAAGAACAAACAATAATAGTTGGGAAGCACGTGCCTGCAAACCAGAAAAGGATTTTAAAAATATCAGGGACTGCTGCTTCTGATGCAGCGAGGGGTCTGGCCAGGAGGACCAAAAGCCTCTTAACTCGAGTCCCGACAATCCTGGTCATGACTTTCGGAGATCGGGGTCCTAACCAGGCGAACTTCCCGGTAGAAAAGGCCACCGGCTGTTGGAATGCGATTCAGTAGTAATCTGGATGCAAGACACGCAGCAAGTCGGGGGTTCCGAGATCGCGGACGGTCGCAGGAGACAGCCTCCTTCGCGGCGCCGCTAGGACTCCCTTGAGCCCGAGACTCGGTGACCTGAACTGTCCTCTTTTTTTCTGCATCCGGGGCTGAACCCAGGATGGGGCGGACGTGCGGGACACTTCCGGACTCGCGCGCGCGCGCGACCCCAGACGTGCGGGACACTTCCGGACTCGCGCGCGCGCGCGACTCCGCAGGTGGCGGGAGGGCGGTTATGGGCGTGGCTATCACGCAGCCACCGGAAGCCACACTCTCTCTTCCGGTTGGCGCCCGGCCCGCAGCACGAGACCCCAAAATGGCGTGGCGGGGTACGGTCTCGAAGCGCTAGAGGGGTCGCGCCGGGGACTGAACTTCCAAGGTCCGTGCGCTCCCGGGGCCTCGCGCCTTCCCGGCACAGCCCCCGGGGGCGCGGGAACCCGGACCTGCCTTCCTCCCCGCGACGGCGTGAGGTGTGGTGACTCCATAGCCGAGCCCAGAGAGGGAAGTGGCATCCACGGAAGCCAGAGCTGGGTGGAGGTAATCGAGAAGCTGATTTTCCTTCTGGGTTTGGTCAGGAGACCCCCGAGAAATAACCCCCGATACCCTTAGAGATACCTCACGAGCCAGCTGCGTTGCGGTGAGCGGGGGTGGGGGAAGGGCGGAAGTTAGCCGGGGCGCAGCCTTTTCGTTTCGCTGTGGCGTCTTTGCCGGGAGGCGGGTGGCTCTGAGAACCGGCGGTACCTGTTCTCGAGGAGGCCGGTACTCAGACAGTCACATCTAACCTCCGGAAGCAAACTTTTGTACACTGTGTGGAAATAACACCCAGGGTTGCTGCTGAAGTAGACTCGGAGGCTGCTGGTGTGTTGAGAGCTTTTGGTACTTTCGACGCAGAAGGTGTAGGTGGGGCATAGGGCAGTAAAGCCTACCAGTGCACCCAGCGAAACTTGCCCGTTTCTGCTGGCTTATGAGCATATTACTGGTGAACTTGAAAGTCGCTCAGTTGTGTCCCAACTTTTTATGAATACAGTCCGTGGAATTCTCCAGGCCAGAGTACTGGAGTGGGTAGCGTCTTCCCAACCCAGGGGTCGAACCTAGGTCTCCCACATTGTGGGTGGATTTTTTTACCACCTGAGCCACAAGGGAAGTCCAAGAATATAGGAGTGGGTAGCCTATCCCTTTTCCAGCAGATCTTCCCCGGCCTAGGAATCGAACTGGGGTCTCCCGCATTGCAGGTGGATTCTTTACTAACTGAGCTATCAGGGAAGCTCCGAGAAAGAGATCATTTCAGCCTCCAAGACATTAGTGTCTGCTGACAGAGAAATGCAGGAAGTGTCCCTGTACCTCTCGAGCCTAGATAGGCAGCAGGAACCAGCCATTTCTTTGAATACCTGTGGCTTCCTTGAAAGAGCTTTGTTATTGTTTCTCTTGGGTCACCTCTGAGAAAATCAAACTCTCAAGGCCATCCTCAGCCTTGCTTAAAAATGTCTATGACCCTGAGAAAATGTAAAGTCAAGACAAGGGTTACCTTTTCTAGGACCTTTCTTGTTTCCGAAGCACCTTAATCGTCGCTGTTTCTCCCCCCCCCCCCTTTTTTTTTTACAGTGTGACCCTTTGGATATCTTGTAAACAAAGCCAGCTGTGAGTTT
This sequence comes from Ovis aries, assembly GCF_016772045.2. Classification (NCBI taxonomy): domain Eukaryota; kingdom Metazoa; phylum Chordata; class Mammalia; order Artiodactyla; family Bovidae; genus Ovis; species Ovis aries. The sequence goes on along the minus strand of NC_056080.1, from coordinate 99,820,006 downwards.
TCCTAGTAAAGTGAGCAGAAATTTTCATACATAGGTAGAAAGGGCAGTGACTTTTATAAGTGTTCCCAGGAGGTACGAAAGAAGCAGTGTTGATGCCATCTGATAGCTTAGTGGGGGAAACTTGCTGAAAGGAATAAGGTTACTTTTTCCTCTAATTCTTTCCTGATCTGGGTGTCTCAGTTTCCTTTCCAGTATTAATATGATGGAAAAGAGAATATAGATGTTCCATGAAGCAAAGGAATCAGTCTTCATAAGAAGATGAAGGGACAGAGCAGTTATCCCTCATCTCACTGAGGATAAGAAACTGGAATGATCTATTAAAATGTAGAGAAAGTCAAATACCCCCGTTTATAAAGGTGGGACAGGAAGTGCACAGATCTTATGATGTCACCAAGCTGATGTTGCTCCTACTTGGAATGTTTCCCTTGAAGCCTGAGCAAAGAGGAGGCCCGTATACTTGCTCTTAGGCACTAAAACGGCATTCCAACAGGGGTCTTCACCTAGTCCCCAGATCAGCCCCCCTTCTGGTAAGCTTTCACCAGTGGTAAAGAACCCATCTGCCAGTGCAGAAGATGTAAGAGACACGGGTTCCATCCCTGGGTCAAGAAGATTCCCTGGAAGAGGACATGGTAACCCACTCCAGTATTCTTGCTTCCACCTATAAAGTTGTTTGCTGCTCAGTATCGCATCTTGATTCCTTGGGTGACTCAAAGTTGAAGTGTTTAGAGGAAAGAAAATCCTTTTACACAGATTTTACACAGTTTCTTTTTACTTAGTGTTTCAAACATATTAGCCAAAACATAACTATGGAAGGGATCTGGGTGTTATGGATTTAAATTATAAGTAAGTTATAAACCTTTAATTATGCATAGTTTTATAATGGAAAACATGGGTCAATGAATGCTTAAACCACTAATCATATTACTAATATGTAAGGAAATTTAAGTGAATTACAACCTGTCTTCCTGGAGTCTATAGTCATTTAACTTTTTTCCTTTTCTTTGAAGCATATAAGCATATAAGCCATAGTAGGTTATAAGGAAAACTGGAGAGATCATCATACTTCTTTCCATATTCATTTTAAATGGCTAACTGTATAATCTAATTTCTTTTCAAGACAATTATAAGGAATAACTTTTAGCAGATTAATACTAAATTTCACATGGTTTAAAAATCTCACTATTTAAAAAAGAGGAAAAAGAAAATGCCTTTATCTGACCATCCTCACTGGTTAGTGACTGAGCTGAAAGGTAAGCCTGGGAATTATCCAGAAGCAACAAGGCTCTGACTTCTCTTCCATTGTCATAAAACATTCGGTTGAGAATGCCTGAAAACGACTCCTGGTGAAGCAAACATCTTTACTAGTTTTACAATCACAGATAATGCACTGCGTCCTCTCACACTTTTGGGCAGCTTTGCTCTGCAAATAAGGATTAACCTTATCTTCTGAGTGTAATCTTAGTTTGCATGTTAAAAGGCGGAAAGGCGCTCCTTGTTTATTTTCCTCCTTGGCTTGCAGATCTCTGGTATCCTTGCCAGAGTAGTTTCTCACACTGATTTTTCACACTGACGTCAGTTTCGTCTCCACTGTACAACTGAGTTACACATAGTTTCTCCTCTTTGATTCTTATAGATAACTTTTGTCCAAATGGCTCAATACTAGGTAAAAAGTGAAAATTTGGAGACACTGACAACCTGAGATATCTGGGTTCTTAGAAGGATGCCTTCTCCAAAGAACTATGCTAAGCACTACAGGACGTGTAAGACCAAACAAGATTCCTGTCCTTCAGGGAAGCATAATATAGTAGCAAAAGCATGGGGTATAACAGGAGACCTAACTTGGTCTAAAATCTGCCACCTGTAATCCACATGACTCTGTGGATGCCGCGTCCTGTATCTGAATTTCTTTATATGTCAAAGAGAAGTATAAATGTAAGGGACACCATGAGGTTAAAGCCTACCTAACAAGAACAAACAATAATAGTTGGGAAGCACGTGCCTGCAAACCAGAAAAGGATTTTAAAAATATCAGGGACTGCTGCTTCTGATGCAGCGAGGGGTCTGGCCAGGAGGACCAAAAGCCTCTTAACTCGAGTCCCGACAATCCTGGTCATGACTTTCGGAGATCGGGGTCCTAACCAGGCGAACTTCCCGGTAGAAAAGGCCACCGGCTGTTGGAATGCGATTCAGTAGTAATCTGGATGCAAGACACGCAGCAAGTCGGGGGTTCCGAGATCGCGGACGGTCGCAGGAGACAGCCTCCTTCGCGGCGCCGCTAGGACTCCCTTGAGCCCGAGACTCGGTGACCTGAACTGTCCTTTTTTTTTTCTGCATCCGGGGCTGAACCCAGGATGGGGCGGACGTGCGGGACACTTCCGGACTCGCGCGCGCGCGCGACTCCGCAGGTGGCGGGAGGGCGGTTATGGGCGTGGCTATCACGCAGCCACCGGAAGCCACACTCTCTCTTCCGGTTGGCGCCCGGCCCGCAGCACGAGACCCCAAAATGGCGTGGCGGGGTACGGTCTCGAAGCGCTAGAGGGTCGCGCCGGGGACTGAACTTCCAAGGTCCGTGCGCTCCCGGGGCCTCGCGCCTTCCCGGCACAGCCCCCGGGGGCGCGGGAACCCGGACCTGCCTTCCTCCCCGCGACGGCGTGAGGTGTGGTGACTCCATAGCCGAGCCCAGAGAGGGAAGTGGCATCCACGGAAGCCAGAGCTGGGTGGAGGTAATCGAGAAGCTGATTTTCCTTCTGGGTTTGGTCAGGAGACCCCGAGAAATAACCCCGATACCCTTAGAGATACCTCACGAGCCAGCTGCGTTGCGGTGAGCGGGGGTGGGGGAAGGGCGGAAGTTAGCCGGGGCGCAGCCTTTTCGTTTCGCTGTGGCGTCTTTGCCGGGAGGCGGGTGGCTCTGAGAACCGGCGGTACCTGTTCTCGAGGAGGCCGGTACTCAGACAGTCACATCTAACCTCCGGAAGCAAACTTTTGTACACTGTGGAAATAACACCCAGGGTTGCTGCTGAAGTAGACTCGGAGGCTGCTGGTGTGTTGAGAGCTTTGGTACTTTCGACGCAGAAGGTGTAGGTGGGGCATAGGGCAGTAAAGCCTACCAGTGCACCCAGCGAAACTTGCCCGTTCTGCTGGCTTATGAGCATATTACTGGTGAACTTGAAAGTCGCTCAGTTGTGTCCCAACTTTTTATGAATACAGTCCGTGGAATTCTCCAGGCCAGAGTACTGGAGTGGGTAGCGTCTTCCCAACCCAGGGGTCGAACCTAGGTCTCCCACATTGTGGGTGGATTTTTTTACCACCTGAGCCACAAGGGAAGTCCAAGAATATAGGAGTGGGTAGCCTATCCCTTTCCAGCAGATCTTCCCGGCCTAGGAATCGAACTGGGGTCTCCCGCATTGCAGGTGGATTCTTTACTAACTGAGCTATCAGGGAAGCTCCGAGAAAGAGATCATTTCAGCCTCCAAGACATTAGTGTCTGCTGACAGAGAAATGCAGGAAGTGTCCCTGTACCTCTCGAGCCTAGATAGGCAGCAGGAACCAGCCATTTCTTTGAATACCTGTGGCTTCCTTGAAAGAGCTTTGTTGTTGTTTCTCTTGGGTCACCTCTGAGAAAATCAAACTCTCAAGGCCATCCTCAGCCTTGCTTAAAAATGTCTATGACCCTGAGAAAATGTAAAGTCAAGACAAGGGTTACCTTTTCTAGGACCTTTCTTGTTTCCGAAGCACCTTAATCGTCGCTGTTTCTCCCCCCCCCTTTTTTTTTTTACAGTGTGACCCTTTGGATATCTTGTAAACAAAGCCAGCTGTGAGTTTTCCTAGTAAAGTGAGCAGAAATTTTCATACATAGGTAGAAAGGGGCAGTGACTTTTATAAGTGTTCCCAGGAGGTACGAAAGAAGCAGTGTTGATGCCATCTGATAGCTTAGTGGGGGAAACTTGCTGAAAGGAATAAGGTTACTTTTTCCTCTAATTCTTTCCTGATCTGGGTGTCTCAGTTTCCTTTCCAGTATTAATATGATGGAAAAGAGAATATAGATGTTCCATGAAGCAAAGGAATCAGTCTTCATAAGAAGATGAAGGGACAGAGCAGTTATCCCTCATCTCACTGAGGATAAGAAACTGGAATGATCTATTAAAATGTAGAGAAAGTCAAATACCCCCGTTTATAAAGGTGGGACAGGAAGTGCACAGATCTTATGATGTCACCAAGCTGATGTTGCTCCTACTTGGAATGTTTCCCTTGAAGCCTGAGCAAAGAGGAGGCCCGTATACTTGCTCTTAGGCACTAAAACGGCATTCCAACAGGGGTCTTCACCTAGTCCCCAGATCAGCCCCCCTTCTGGTAAGCTTTCACCAGTGGTAAAGAACCCATCTGCCAGTGCAGAAGATGTAAGAGACACGGGTTCCATCCCTGGGTCAAGAAGATTCCCTGGAAGAGGACATGGTAACCCACTCCAGTATTCTTGCTTCCACCTATAAAGTTGTTTGCTGCTCAGTATCGCATCTTGATTCCTTGGGTGACTCAAAGTTGAAGTGTTTAGAGGAAAGAAAATCCTTTTTACACAGATTTTACACAGTTTCTTTTTACTTAGTGTTTCAAACATATTAGCCAAAACATAACTATGGAAGGGATCTGGGTGTTATGGATTTAAATTATAAGTAAGTTATAAACCTTTAATTATGCATAGTTTTATAATGGAAAACATGGGTCAATGAATGCTTAAACCACTAATCATATTACTAATATGTAAGGAAATTTAAGTGAATTACAACCTGTCTTCCTGGAGTCTATAGTCATTTAACTTTTTTTCCTTTTCTTTGAAGCATATAAGCATATAAGCCATAGTAGGTTATAAGGAAAACTGGAGAGATCATCATACTTCTTTCCATATTCATTTTAAATGGCTAACTGTATAATCTAATTTCTTTTCAAGACAATTATAAGGAATAACTTTTAGCAGATTAATACTAAATTTCACATGGTTTAAAAATCTCACTATTTAAAAAAGAGGAAAAAGAAAATGCCTTTATCTGACCATCCTCACTGGTTAGTGACTGAGCTGAAAGGTAAGCCTGGGAATTATCCAGAAGCAACAAGGCTCTGACTTCTCTTCCATTGTCATAAAACATTCGGTTGAGAATGCCTGAAAACGACTCCCTGGTGAAGCAAACATCTTTACTAGTTTTACAATCACAGATAATGCACTGCGTCCTCTCACACTTTTGGGCAGCTTTGCTCTGCAAATAAGGATTAACCTTATCTTCTGAGTGTAATCTTAGTTTGCATGTTAAAAGGCGGAAAGGCGCTCCTTGTTTATTTTCCTCCTTGGCTTGCAGATCTCTGGTATCCTTGCCAGAGTAGTTTCTCACACTGATTTTTCACACTGACGTCAGTTTCGTCTCCACTGTACAACTGAGTTACACATAGTTTCTCCTCTTTGATTCTTATAGATAACTTTTGTCCAAATGGCTCAATACTAGGTAAAAAGTGAAAATTTGGAGACACTGACAACCTGAGATATCTGGGTTCTTAGAAGGATGCCTTCTCCAAAGAACTATGCTAAGCACTACAGGACGTGTAAGACCAAACAAGATTCCTGTCCTTCAGGGAAGCATAATATAGTAGCAAAAGCATGGGGTATAACAGGAGACCTAACTTGGTCTAAAATCTGCCACCTGTAATCCACATGACTCTGTGGATGCCGCGTCCTGTATCTGAATTTCTTTATATGTCAAAGAGAAGTATAAATGTAAGGGACACCATGAGGTTAAAGCCTACCTAACAAGAACAAACAATAATAGTTGGGAAGCACGTGCCTGCAAACCAGAAAAGGATTTTAAAAATATCAGGGACTGCTGCTTCTGATGCAGCGAGGGGTCTGGCCAGGAGGACCAAAAGCCTCTTAACTCGAGTCCCGACAATCCTGGTCATGACTTTCGGAGATCGGGGTCCTAACCAGGCGAACTTCCCGGTAGAAAAGGCCACCGGCTGTTGGAATGCGATTCAGTAGTAATCTGGATGCAAGACACGCAGCAAGTCGGGGGTTCCGAGATCGCGGACGGTCGCAGGAGACAGCCTCCTTCGCGGCGCCGCTAGGACTCCCTTGAGCCCGAGACTCGGTGACCTGAACTGTCCTCTTTTTTTTTCTGCATCCGGGGCTGAACCCAGGATGGGGCGGACGTGCGGGACACTTCCGGACTCGCGCGCGCGGGACTCCGCAGGTGGCGGGAGGGCGGTTATGGGCGTGGCTATCACGCAGCCACCGGAAGCCACTCTCTCTTCCGGTCGGCGCCCGGCCCGTAGCTCGAGACCCCAAAATGGCGTGGCGGGGTACGGTCTCGAAACGCTAGAGGGTTCGCGCCGGGGACTGAACTTCCAAGGTCCGTGCGCTCCCGGGGCCTCGCGCCTTCCCGGCACAGCCCCCGGGGGCGCGGGAACCCGGACCTGCCTTCCTCCCCTCGACGGCGTGAGGTGTGGTGACTCCATAGCCGAGCCCAGAGAGAGGGAAGTGGCGTCCACGGAAGCCAGAGCTGGGAGGAGGTAATAGAGAAGCTGATTTTCGTTCTGGGTTTGGTCAGGAGACCCCCAAGAAATAACCCCCGATACCCTTAGAGATACCTCACGAGCCAGCTGCGTTGCGGTGAGCGGGGGTGGGGGAAGGGCGGAAGTTAGCCGGGGCGCAGCCTTTTCGTTTCGCTGTGGCGTCTTTGCCGGGAGGCGGGTGGCTCTGAGAACCGGCGGTACCTGTTCTCGAGGAGGCCGGTACTCAGACAGTCACATCTAACCTCCGGAAGCAAACTTTTGTACACTGTGGAAATAACACCCAGGGTTGCTGCTGAAGTAGACTCGGAGGCTGCTGGTGTGTTGAGAGCTTTTGGTACTTTCGACGCAGAAGGTGTAGGTGGGGCATAGGGCAGTAAAGCCTACCAGTGCACCCAGCGAAACTTGCCCGTTTCTGCTGGCTTATGAGCATATTACTGGTGAACTTGAAAGTCGCTCAGTTGTGTCCCAACTTTTTATGAATACAGTCCGTGGAATTCTCCAGGCCAGAGTACTGGAGTGGGTAGCGTCTTCCCAACCCAGGGGTCGAACCTAGGTCTCCCACATTGTGAGTGGATTTTTTTTACCACCTGAGCCACAAGGGAAGTCCAAGAATATAGGAGTGGGTAGCCTATCCCTTTTCCAGCAGATCTTCCCCGGCCTAGGAATCGAACTGGGGTCTCCCGCATTGCAGGTGGATTCTTTACTAACTGAGCTATCAGGGAAGCTCCGAGAAAGAGATCATTTCAGCCTCCAAGACATTAGTGTCTGCTGACAGAGAAATGCAGGAAGTGTCCCTGTACCTCTCGAGCCTAGATAGGCAGCAGGAACCAGCCATTTCTTTGAATACCTGTGGCTTCCTTGAAAGAGCTTTGTTATTGTTTCTCTTGGGTCACCTCTGAGAAAATCAAACTCTCAAGGCCATCCTCAGCCTTGCTTAAAAATGTCTATGACCCTGAGAAAATGTAAAGTCAAGACAAGGGTTACCTTTTCTAGGACCTTTCTTGTTTCCGAAGCACCTTAATCGTCGCTGTTTCTCCCTTTTTTTTTTTATAGTGTGACCCTTTGGATATCTTGTAAACAAAGCCAGCTGTGAGTTTTCCTAGTAAAGTGAGCAGAAATTTTCATACATAGGTAGAAAGGGGCAGTGACTTTTATAAGTGTTCCCAGGAGGTACGAAAGAAGCAGTGTTGATGCCATCTGATAGCTTAGTGGGGGAAACTTGCTAAAAGGAATAAGGTTACTTTTTCCTCTAATTCTTTCCTGATCTGGGTGTCTCAGTTTCCTTTCCAGTATTAATATGATGGAAAAGAGAATATAGATGTTCCATGAAGCAAAGGAATCAGTCTTCATAAGAAGATGAAGGGACAGAGCAGTTATCCCTCATCTCACTGAGGATAAGAAACTGGAATGATCTATTAAAATGTAGAGAAAGTCAAATACCCCCGTGTATAAAGGTGGCACAGGAAGTGCACAGATTAAGTACTGGATAACATCAAAGCTCCTTTTAGCAAATGCATGCAAGTTTTTTCATCCCTCAACCTTAAAGAAAAAGTGATGAACTAACATTTGTCTTTCCAGAGCTGTATATTTGTTTCAAAGTTGGGTAACAGAAGAAAGGTTGAGAACATGTCCTGAGTCTTGAGCCTTCAGGAATGGCAGTTAATTTTAAAGAGGAGGCAGAACAGTTACTTTCTGTTCCTCCTTTTCTGATAACTTTCTGTTCCTTCTTCTTTGATAACTATAAATAGTAAATGTGCGTCATGTGGCTTTATTCTTGATGTGTACTTTTTTTTTTCCTCCCCTCTCTCAGTGCCCTTGGGGAGAAGATCCACTCACTGGTTTTGTACCAAACCTGACAAGGCCTCAGTTATCAGGTGGCCCAGGAGGATGTCACAAGTAGGAGAAAAAGTGTTCCCAGAGCAAATAATGATGAGCCATGTGGAGGCGAATGCATGCTTGTACCCACATGTGGAGGTTTTGCAGGGTACTAAGAGGTCTGTGAAAGAGAGTTCCGATAAGAGTAAGAAATCCAGCCCACAGATGGGCAGTCTTAGTCCTGAGAGTGCTCGCCAGCGCTTCCGGAGCTTCTGTTATCATGACGCACCTGGACCATATGAGGTTATCAGCCAACTGCAGGAATTATGCTATCAGTGGCTGAGGCCACAGATCCACTCAAAAGAGCAAATCTTGGAATTGCTGGTGCTGGAGCAGTTCCTGGATGTTCTGCCCAGTCATATCCAGAACTGGGTGCAGAAGTATCATCCACAGAACATCAAAGAGGCTGTTGCCCTGGTAGACCGCTTTAAGAGAGAATCTGGTGGAATAAGCAATGAGGTGAGCAGAAAGATTCCTTACATGTACACTGTGAAAGAGGGTGAAAGTGGGGTCAATAATTGGAGAATGAGATGGATTAAGTCACTCTTCTGTTGTTCCTTTAGAATAACTAAGTGCGATCTGAAATCACAGACTTGAGCAGTGATAGCTTCCAGGTTTGGGAGTTCCTGAGAGTCTTTTCCTAGCCTTAGAAAAAAGAAATGCATTTTGCCCTCTTTAGGACCAGGGTGAATTGAAGGTGGTGGGCCTGGCCTAGATGGCCAAGGAGACAGGACTTAGCAGCCAAGAAATAAAAGGCAAGAAAATGCTAGAAAGGGAGGAAAAAAACCTCTGAATGCAGGGTTTTAAAGGTCAAAGGCAGGAGAGGGTAGCAGCCAAAGTATAAGTCAAACCTTTCTGGGGAGACTGCAAAGAAAGAGAAGAAATGGAAAGAGAAAAGGGAAACAAGGATCAGAAAGGAGAAAAAAGCTAACAGAAAAATGGAGAAAATCTGAATGCTGAGGGGTGGTGCTCTCTGGGATGGGAACACACATCTCAGGGCCAGGAGAAAACAGCCTCTGTGGCCTTCCTTCATGCTTTCCCTTGGCCTTGCTGGTGAGTGGGTAACCAGGTATGCCTTGGGGAGATGGCAGCATACTTCCTCTCCTTGAGAGCCCACCTTGAGGAGCACAAGTGTCTTATACACCTGAAGTGTATGGAGGAAAGTTGAATCCAGTTCTTCCCCCATTTTTTCCTCTGCTGCATCCCCTTTCTCCATGAAATTGTTCCCTGGACGTGGGAGGATTGGAAAATCTAACTGACTGAAAACCCTTTTTTATTCATTTTCTTATTCTTTAGAGAAAACTAGAAAATAAAAGTCCACTAAATCAAGGATCCAAGTCTAGAAAGCGAGAGAGTGGAGGCAGTGAGAGAACAGGCAGCCTGCCCCTACCCTGCTCTTGGCCTGAGCCGTGGCTGTCCAAGGAGGTGTGGAGGCCAGCAACAGTCATAGCTTCTCTCATTTTAATCTGATTTCCCCAGATCATGTGTACAGTTTCTTGTGAGAAAATCATGGCACAATATCTCTTCATTTTTTAAAATTACTTCCCTACACACTCCCCAAACGTGGACTCGACTCTTGTTTGTTCTTCTGTCACCACCCCAAAACCAAAAGCTCTTTGCTAATGAGGATGGGCATTATTTCTAGGTCACAGCCCATGAACTGGGAAAGGACACAGTGCTCTTGGGAGGAACAGCAGTGGCCCCAGGCTTTAAGTGGAAGCCAGCAGAGCCCCAACCAATGGGTGTGTTCCAGGAAGAATGTTCGAATATATACCAGGTACTGCAAGAGCCGGGCTGGAATACTCACAAAGAAACCCAGCCTGTGTATGAAGGAGGTGAGGAGTTTTATCATAATTATCTTTTCCTGGGAGCTGTGATAGTAATTGGTTCAGGTAGCATGTCATGGGAATTTTCCAGGTGCCCAGTCATGCTTTCAGTTAGGATGTCTTTCTAGTGGGAGTACAGTAGGTCAGTGGTGGGTGACGGTGAAGGTCATTCTGGGGTGCAGAAGCATCCAGACCACAGAACCCTGGTGTTCACAGTGTGGACCTTTTTCTATAGAAATTTGAGAGGGGAGAAGAAGGTAGAGCAGGGACAAGGCGGGGTCATCTCACCGTTAGAGGAGAAATTGGGATCAGAAATGGGCTGTCAGTGGCAGAATGGGAAGAGAATTGTACACCAGGAAAAAAGTAATAAAAGAAATCTCCCATGTTTCCCACCATACACTGGAGGACCCAAGGTTTTAATTTTCAAACACCTCTAATGCTTGCCCAGCTCAGTGAACATTTTCTTCAATGAGAGGAAAAACAATGGATTTCCTTTTATTTAATGAAACCTGGGAACCAGTTCTATGGAGTGGTGGCTTTTTGGTTTTAATTTATAAGGAGAAGGCCACTTCTGGTGCACATATGTGAGCAAGTGCATGCGCACACACGCGCACGCACACATGTGAAGGTGAGCTGTCTTTACTGAAGGAGTCCTAAACTGTAGAAATTGGTTTGGGGTGTTCATAAACAGAAAATATATTTTTTTTTCTGGCTTCTTCCCCACAGCTGTGCCTGATGAAGAGAATCTAACCTTTTGTGAGCAGAAAAGCACCCTAAGCTGGAAGATGGCGTCTGAGCTCACCTTGCCTAAGTCCCAGGTGAGCTGTACTTTACAAGCTTTTTCAGGTAGCCTGAATGGGGCCTTGTCCACTTTTCTCTGCTGCCCATGATCCTACCTTACACAGCAGATGCTCTGAGGCACATTAGCCCCAGGTGTTCCCTAGGCAACTAAGATTGACGCTGTGGGATTGGGCACCTCCCAAGCTGTGTACTGATCTCTTGGGCACCTTTTCTGTCATCTCACTTCTTTTCCCTTGAATCTTAACTTTTTTGGTAACTCTCCCATGTAATTCAGAGATGAGTGATAGGATGGCTTCTGTTGTAGCGAGTACTGAACTACAACTTACTCTCTTCTTTAGAGGCCGTTGACATTTGAAGATGTGGCCTTGTATTTTTCCGAGGAAGAATGGCTAATAATGGACCCTAATCAGAGGACCCTCTACCTTGATGTAATGCAGGAACTCTATGAGAATGTCACCTCTCTAGGTAAAGAGTCTTCCTTTCTTTTGTATAGCAATTGAGCAATCTGTTACATCCTCAGTTCATGGAAAATACACACCGGTGAGAGTGTCCCAGCAGTGGGTTGGTTTTCAGCTTGATGGTGTGAGGGAAAGGGAAGGCAGATCCAGATCACCTGGAGAGCTTTTTACACACGTCTTTCTCCTAAGTAGACTGCTTGATTTATCATACTCTTGCCCTACCCTGCAAGCCCACTCTTTCCACATCTTTTCCATGTCAGTAGAAAGGACAGTTTACCCAGTTGTTCAGGCCCCAAACCTCTCAGTTATCCTTTTTTCCAGTCCTTTTGTTATACCCTACCCCCCAGCCAATCAGTGAGCAAGTACTCTTAACTCTGTCTTCAAAATAAGTCCTGAATACAACCATGTCTCAACCTCTTCTGCTCTTACCATCCTGGTCTCTGCCACCTCATCTCTAACCAGGTCTGCTGGAATACCACAGGACTCCCAGTCCCATGACGTTTCCATGTGTCCTTAGGGTTAGTTCCTAGCTTCCTCATTGCACATCCACTCACAGCCACGGTAGAATATAAAGAAGATATTGAGTTTAAGATTCCGCCCATTTAAATGTTTGGAGTAAATAAAAGTATAAAGAGTTATTCACTTTTTCTGAAATAGTCTAGAATTTAGATGGCAGTCCATGACCTCCAAGTTTTATTCTCAGAGCATTATCATTGCACCCTACAAGGGCAAGAACCATAGACCTAACGTCCCTAAGAGTTCAAGGACATTCTTGGAGAGTCTCTTTGAGGTAAATGTACATATAGGAAAAGGAGAAAATTCCTTAATAGGAGCCTTTATAAGGGCTTAACAATTTTAAGATTTTGTTCCTACATATTAAAAAAATTAACCTCTTTATTGACTTATTTGTAGATTCACATGCATATTTTAAATGTAATACAAAGAACCCATATACACTTTACCCGTTTTCCCTCAATGATAACTTTTGCAAACGTATATAATGTCACAACCAGGATAATAAAATGGGTACAGTCCACTGACCTTATTCATATTTCTATTTTTCCTTGTATTCATTTGTGGGTGTGTATATATTTAGTTCTGTAAGGTTTTATCACATGTGGAGGTTTGTATATTCACCACCCCAATCAAGATACATTACCACAAGGATGCTTCCTGTTGCCCTTTTATCAATATAACAACACACACTTCCCTCCCACACCCTACCTCGTCACCAACCTAGGCCAACCACTGATCTGCTTACAGTTTTTAAAAATTTTGCCATTTCAAAAATATATGATTAGAGTCATAAAATACGTAGCTTTGGGAGATTAACTTGTCTCCTTCACAATAATTCCCTGGAAATTCATCTAAGTTATTGTGTGTATCAGTAGTTCATTCATTTTTACTGCTGAGAAGCATTCCGTAATATTGATAAACCACAATTTGTTTAACCATTCATCCATTGAAAGATATTTTTGCTGTCTTCAGTCTTGGGCTATTGCGAATAAAGCTGCCATGAACATTGCTGTACAGAATTTTGTGTAGAGATGGTAAGTTTTCGTTTCTCTGGGATAAAGAGTGAAAGAATGAAATTGCTGTTTCATGTGGTAATTAGATGTTTAATGCTAAACTGTTTTTCAGAGTGGCTGCATCATTTTACCTTCCTAGCCAGCAATGGATGTGATCCAGTTTCTCCACATTCTTGCCATTGTTTAATAGTATTACCATTAAAAAAATTTTTTTTTGGCATTCTGTTAAGTATGTAATGTTATCTCATTGTGGCTTGGACTTGGATTTTGCTAATAGCTAATGATGTTGTAGTTTTTCATGTGTTTAGTTGCCATCTTTATATTATCTTCAGTGAAACGGCCTTTGCCATGGTTTTCATTAGGTTGTTTTTTAACTGTTGAATTTTGAGAGTTCTCTTACAGATTGTAGTGCTTTCTTGGGTATATGGTTTGCAAGTAGTTTCCCCAAATCTGTATATTTTTCTTTTTATCCTCTTCCCATGGGTTTCCACAGAGTAAGTTTTTTATTTTGATGCCCAATTTTTCACTTTTCCTTTTACTGATTTTATTTTTGCTATCAGGGCTAGCCATAGATCCCTAAAATTTTCTGTGTTTTTCCTAAAAGTTTTTTAAGTTTGCATTTTAGTCTGTGATTCATATTGAGTAAATTCTATATAAGATACGAAGTTTAGATTGAAGCTCATTTGTTTTTTTGCCTATGTAGGTCCAGTTGCTTCAGCTTTGTTTATTGAAAAGGCTGCCCTTCCTCCCTTGAGTTGTTTTTGCACTTTTGTCAAAATCAGTTGGGCATACTTGTGTATCTGCTTTGTTCCATCGAGTTATGTGTCTATACCTCTGCCAATATTGCACTGTCTTGATTACTGTAGCTGTACAATATAGAAAGCCTGAATCAGATAGAGTCTCTCTTGCCACTTTATTCTTTTGTCAAGATAAATTTTAAGCTATGCTAGGGCCTGTCCCTTTCCATGTAAATTTTAGAATAAGCTTATCTAGAAGAAACTTTTTTGGAATTTTGCTAGAAATTACATTAAACCATATGTTAATTTGAGGAGGAATGATATCTTTATTGTGTTGATTTTTCCAAATAATGAACACAGTATGTTTGTTCAAGTTTTCTTTGATTTCTTTCATCATTTAAAAATTATTTATTTATTTATTTTGGCTTCACTGGGTCTTTATTGTGGTGTGCAGGTTTCTCTAGTTACCGCTTGAGGGCTCTCTCTAGTTACACCGTGCTAGCTTCATTACCTGGAGAAGGCAATGGCACCCCACTCCAGTACTCTTGCCTGGAAAATACTATGGACGGAGGAGCCTGGTAGGCTGCAGTCCATGGGGTTGCTAAGAGTCAGATACGACTGAGCGACTTCACTTTCACTTTTCACTTTCATGCACTGGAGAAGGAAATGGCAACCCACTCCAGTGTTCTTGCCTGGAGAATCCCAGAGACGGGGGAGCCTGGTAGGCTGCCATCTGTGGGGTCGCACAGAGTCGGAACGACTGAAGCGACTTAGCAGCAGCAGCAGCAGCAGCAGCTTCAATGCCCTGGGGCATGTGGGATTTTAGTTCTCCAACCAGGGATCAAACCTGAGTCCCCTGCATTGGAAGGTGGATTCTTAACCACTGGACCACCAGGGAAGTCCCATCACCAACTTTTTGATAGGAAAAAAGTTCATTTTATTTACGTTTTTGTTGGAGTATAGTAGTTCATCTACTTTTTATAATTTTCAGTCTGCATATCCTCTACATGTTTGCCAAATATATGCAGAAGCATTTAATTTTCATTGGCACAGCTGTAAATGTTCACTGTTTTTATATAGGTATGCCTCTAATTTTATGTTTTATTCTTTTATCCTGTGACCCTACTGAACTTGCTTATTCTAAGAAGGTTTTTCCTGGGATTTTTATACATAGTCACATGATCTACAGTCCTTTTTATTTATTTTTTACCTTGTTGCAATAGGTCCAACTTCTGGTACAATGTTGAATAAGAATGGTGAGAGCAAACATCCTTGCCTTCTTCCCAATTTTATCATGGAAACGTTATGTCTTTCACTATTACATGTGATGTCAGTGCAGGGTTTTTATTGATATTTTATCAAGTTGATATAATTCCTAACTTTCCTAGGGTTTTATTTATTTATTTTTGGCTCTGCTGGCTCTTCGTTGCAGCACTCAGGATCTTTTTAGTTGAAGTGTGTGAACTCTTAGTTTTGGCATACAAATTCTTAGTTGCATCATTTCAGTGTCTAGTTCCCTGACCAGGAATTGAACCTGGGCCCCTTGTATTGGGAATGTGGAGTCTTAGCCACTGGTCCACCAAGGAGGTCCTTCTTGAAGTTTTTTTTTTTTTTAATCGTTAATGGATGTAGGGTTTGTCAAATACTTTTCTGTGTCAGTTGATGGGATTATGATCTTTCAAAGCTTGTCGGTATATGGTGGGTTATGTTGATTGATTTCAAATATTGAAATCCTACTTGATCATGGTATATAATGCTTACATATTGTTACATTCTGATTGCCAATATTTTGTTGAGGATTTTTGTGTTGAAGTTCATGGGAGATGTTAGTCTGTAGTTTTCCTTTTTAGTACTGTCTTTGTGTGATTTTGTTATCAGGGTAATTACTGGCCTTATGAAATGGTTTGGGTAGTATTTTTTCTTTTCTGGAAGAGATGATATAAAAGTGGTGTTAATTGTATAGATATTTTGTAGAATCCTCCAGTAGCACTATATGAATCTGGAGATGTCTGTTTTGGCAGCTTTTTAATTATGAATTCAATTTTTAATTTTCAGTGTGCTGTTCAGATTATCTATTTCACACTGGTTGAATTCTGATAGCTTGTAGATTTTGAGAAATTTACCCATTTTCCCCTAACTTAAAATTTGTGAACATAAGTTGGTTATAGTATTCCCTTATTACCTCTTTAATTGCTGCAGAATGTGTAGTGATAGACCCAATTTCCTTCCTAATATGGATGGTTTGCGTCTTCTTTCATTTTTGCCTAAGTTAATACAGGTTTATCAATTTTATTAATTTTTTGAGGAGCAAGTTTTTTGTTTAATTTCTGCTATGATCTTTATTATTCCTTTCTTCAACTTTTATTTTCCTATTTTTCTGGTTTCTTGAGGTAGAAACTTAGATTATTTGAGAGCTTTCCTCTTTTCTATTGTATGCCTTTAGGGCTATACATTTTCCTCTGAGCATTGCTATAGCTGCATTCCACATATTTTGATATATTATAATTTCATTTTCATTTAATTATGTATTTTTAAATTTCCCTTGAGACTTTCTCTTTGAATCATGGATTATTTAGAAGTATATTTCCATTTGTTTCCATATATTTAAATTTTTTCTATTGTCTTTCTGGTTTTGATTACCAATATGATTCCATTTTTGTCAGATTGCCTTTTTCACTCAAATTGTGATTTTTTTTTTTTTTTTTTTGGTTCTAGGTGTGCTGTGTGATTTATTTTTTTGTATCCTGATCATTTTGTCTATTATGTTAGGAGAGTCTGGGTCCTATTTAAATATTTTAATGGGCAGTCACTCTGTTTTAGTTTAGCATGTAAGTTCTTTCCTACTTTGTGGGATATGTGTCTAGTGACATAATTTTCAGAGCCTTTATGGTATTATTTTGGTTTCCTTGATTTATGTGGTACTGCTGGGATTCCCATGTGCTCATGCTCATGCTGCCAAAGAGTGAGGAATGAGGAAGATCTTTACTTAGGCTAGAGTGTCTCTCGGTAGGAATCTCTGACCCATAGGAATGAAGAAGCTTCCTGGGGCAGGCTGCTAGTGGCTGGTTAGCGAGGTCCATCTTGCTAGTTCTGCATGACAAATCTGATGTCTCCGATTGGAGTTCTGATGTTGTCAGAAGGTTTCCCATTTCAGATTGCAGATGGAGTAAGCCTATTCAGGTAGCCTTCTGTTGCTCAGTTGAGATTTAGAAAACACTAGATCTGGGTTGCCTACATTTTTTGGATGTGGGGATGTAAGATACCTACTGTGTTACTCTTATAGTCCTGGAGTCCCAAACAATTTTGCCTTCCTCTTACCACTTTTTAGAATTCTCTGTTCATTGTATCTTGCATTCTTGAATGGATTTGTTGTTGTGCCCAGAAAGGAAGACCAGGGAGAAATGGGTCTGTGCCATTTTGTCCAGATTGGACCAAAAATCCCTTGTTCCTGTATTTTTAAAAAGCTGTCAGCGTTGATTTTTCTTTCCATGCCTGCAGTTTTCTTGTTCTGGGAAACAGGTGGCTGATTCTTCTGTTTATTCCAACAGGGTTAAAGCTCAAAAATGACACTGGAAATGACCCACCTGTATCTCTTCCTACATTAGAGATACAACCATCAGGATGCGAAGTAGTAAGAAAGGCCACAATGAAAGATGCTGAGACAACAATGGGCAATGAAAATTACGGTTGTACATGCAGGGTACGGAAACGAGTTCGTGCTTTTCCAGGGAGGAAAAGAAAGAAACTTAAAACTTGTAAACAAGAGCTTCCAAAACCTGTAGGAGTTCATGGGAAAGGCTATGAGGGAGAGAAACCTTTTAAATGTCAGGAATGTGGAAAAAGCTTCAGAGTTAGCTCTGACCTTATTAAGCACCAGAGGGTTCATACTGAAGAGAAACCCTATAAATGTCAACAATGTGATAAGCAGTTTAGATGGAGTTCAGATCTTAGTAAGCACTTAATGGCACACCAAGGAATTAAACCATATAGGTGCTCATGGTGTGGAAAAAGCTTTAGTCATAACACAAATCTACACACACACCTAAGAATTCACACTGGAGAGAAGCCCTTTAAATGTTATGAATGTGGGAAAAGATTCATTCAGAACTCCCACCTTATTAAACACCAGAGAACCCACACAGGTGAGCAGCCTTATACCTGTAGCATATGCAAGAGAAATTTTAGCAGACGTTCAAGCCTTGTTAGACACCAGAAACTCCACAAGAGAAGGGAATCATGTCCAGTGTCTCCAGTCTGAGGAAAGTCACCATTTAGAGATAGATCCTGGATGTGATGAAAGAGTGCATAATGTTGAAGTAGCCAGTAACAATGTTTTTAGGAGGGGCACATGGGATGTTTTGCAAAAAGGAATCTAAACTCTCTGTTTTATGCAGCTTTGTATCTTCAGTGCCTACTACCAATACCTGGCAAGTTCTTTATAAATAAAAGAGTGGAATTGTTCTTGTATATCTGAAGTTACCTGTTTGTATCTGTCTGGTTACTCAGCCTCCCCATCCTCCATGATCTAAATTCTTCAGGTATCAGGTACTCAGTAAATACATGATGGTGAGGAATCCTACTCCCATTCTTTCTCAGTAGAGATGGATCATAAGAGTACACAGTTTCTCTGAAGGGAGCTCAGAATGAATTACTAAGTTTGAGGCAGTATCTGTGGCTGTCATCCTATCTACATGAACAGCCTAAGTCCAGGGTTCAGGGAACTGTATCCTGAAACAGGAAGAGAAGTTTCAGTGTTTGCCCTGGGAGAAGTACCCCCATTCTAGTTGCCTCTCCCCTGAGCACCCACTACTGCAGTGTTTTCTGTCAATTAATTCTAGCATTAAGCAAAGGCCTGGGGGCCTTGGAAACACTTGATACCTTTCTTCCTGCTGAGCCTTCAGCACTGAGGTATTTAGACTGAAATGATGAAGGAGGCAGCCTGGGCTCTCTTCCGAGTACCTATCTCCATAGAAGGGATAGGGCATGTGAGTGGCCTTTTTGTTTTTTTTTTTTTTAACTTTCGTTATATGGACTAGAAAACTTTGAAGTTGATGCCACCCTGCTCCAGGACCTAACAGGAGGCCAACTTGTATGGCACTTGAGGCATTGCTTCATATGTATGGATGCTTTGCAGGAAGATCTGGAGATTTTGCAAACTGAATTATTCAGAATGGTAAGGAGAGCTCTATGGCCTCATGGTCTTGTAGCCTCAGTGAACATTGGATGCTAGGAGGGGATGTCCAGTCAGAGCAGGGTAAGGCCTATGACTTAAAAGTGATGGCTCACTGAAAGCCAAGTCAGACAGAAACTGGTTTGTTCACATTGGGATTTTAGTTCCCAGACCAGGGATCAAACCTGTGCCCCCTGCAGTGGAAGCATGGAGTCCTAACCACTGAATAGCCAGGAGAGTCCATGTGTAGCATTTAGAAAGAAGAGATGGACTCAAAAATTGAAGGAAGTACTGTGCAGATGGAGCCAGTAGTTATTGCCCATTCACCAAAGTTCCTGAGAACAGGTTGGCAAAACGGCACTCCATCTTCCCAAAGCTGCTGTCCCCACTCAGAACACTTGTAGCTTCAGCACCTGGCTGGGCTCTGTGTTGGACAGCAACTTCTCACCTGCTACAGAGATTTTTTTTTTTTTTTAAGGCATAAATGGCAGGAAGACCTTTTAGATGTAAATAGAAACAGGAAGAGGATTGGGAATTCCTGGTTCCAAGTTCAGATACTCCACTTCTCCAGGAAGAAAGGACATTCTTGTAGTGGAACAGAATGTAGAAGTTGGGTCTCCTGACTGACTCATTAGTACCTATTTTTCCCTTTCAACCCTCTGCCACGGCCTCGCAGGGCCCCTTTCCCCATGCATCTTGACCACTCATATCAGCCCTCACCATCTCAGAAGTGGGCACTAAGGGAAGAAATGGCAGGATGGAATGAAGGAGAGATGTCATTCTGCTTCATACTCGCTAGCCATCTCCCCAGAATGTGGCTAAAGAGGTGAGAACTCCAATGCTTTTCTCAGGACAACGGAGACAACATACAAAATCCAGGGGACTGGAGATGCAGGCTGGATATTCATTCAGGGGACAAAATGGAGAGACCACTTAAGATCCCACAGGCAGAGATGGCACTGAAGAGAAGAAAGATGACCAGAGCCGGGCGTGAGGGCTGTGGGCTCCTCTATTTCCACCACTGTGCTCCAACTCAGAGCAAGTGAGAGATATCAGGGAAAAGATTGGCTGAGAATGGAGCCAGGAGAGCAGCAGGCAGTGGTCTTTTGCCTTCCAATCTCTGTGATGCCTGAGGTTGGGAGTCAAGGGCTCAGGGAGCAGAGTGCCACTGCCCACTGTGACCAAGGTACCAGGACCTGTCCTCATGTGTAGGCCAGTTCATTCAAGACATGTTTCTTCAACTTCTGCCCAGAAAACTGACATGGCTGCTACCAAAGAGCCTGTGGGGCGTCCCTTCCAGCCCTTCTCCCATCCCAGCAGCCTCTTCCTCCATCACTACCTTGCTCCCTTGGCCATGGCCATGCCCGCTTCAGCCGCCACGAATTGTGAGTGTCAACTGTCCCTCTGTCCCCAGGGGAATAGGCACAGTGACTGAGAATGGGCAGGAAGAGAAGAATGAAATTATGGTCTTCTTGTCAGATTCAAAAGCTCTCTTTGCTACCTCTTCTCTGTAGTTTTTGAAAAGCATGAGATGTTAGGTTGTTGGTCACCATGTTGACCCTGTTGGGGTGGGATGGAGGGAAGCTATTCCTAATGAGGGGATTCCCTACAAAAGCCTGTCCCAGGCTGGGTGGTCAGACGTAGTGGCTGTGAAAGCCGTCCATTCCTGTCACTGTCTTTGCCTTCTTCCCTCCCTCTGTGCCACCTCCTCCTCCCTACCATCATGGGCCAGGCGAGGGATGCAGCTGTGGAAAAAGTGAAGGGGAGGAAGGGCCATCCTCCTGAGGATCAACAGTCATGAGCACGTGAGGAGGAGTGGTGAGCACCTGTCACCTCTTGATCTTCCAGACCACCTGGGGAAGGAGGGAGGGAGGAGGCCAGGCCAGCTCTGGGAAGCAGTTCTGCCCCAGGGTTGGCATTTCAGGTGAAGTAGAAAGATGGAGAAGGAAATGGCAACCCACTCCAGTGTTCTTGCCTGGAGAATCCCAGGGACGGGGGAGCCTGGTGGGCTGCTGTTTAAGGGGGTGCACAGAGTCAGACATGACTGAAGCGACTTAGCAACAGCAGAGAGAAAGAGCCAGGAAACGCCAAGAGAGGTTTCCCTCATCCATCCTTAGGCTCTGATGTGTGACCGGGGGTGACAGGAAAGAACTGACTCCAACCCCTGGGCTGCAGACACCTCAGAGGAACTTGAGTTTGGTGACAGATCTCATGGCTGAGAGTGTTCTCTCTCGAGGTAGTACCCATATATCTGCCATCCCCAGGCCTCCCTTGGGGAGGCCCTTAGCTTCCCTAACGGGTGTTATTGTGGGTTTTCTTCTTAACCTTATGCCCCATTCACTGAAGTGTCAGCACCATATTTTTTGGGCATTCCCCATGCTGGAGCCAGTGCAGGTTCTCACATAAAGTTGAGGTGGTACAGGCACAAGCTATCTGCGCATTTTGTGTGTGTGTGTAAAAAGTAAACCTAAAGGGAAACATCTAATCCCTTGCCAAGACTGAAAAATAGCCATCTTAACTCTGTCTATTGTTTGCTTTTAAGGAATAGTTAGGGAGTTTTGGGGAGAAGGCAATGGCACCCCACTCCAGTACTCTTGCCTGGAAAATCCCATGCGTGGAGGAGCCTGGTAGGCTGCAGTCCATGGGGTCGCTAAGAGTCAGACACGACTGAAGTGACAGCAGCAGGAGGGAGGTTTGGATGGACATGTACGCACTGCTGTGTTTAAAATGGATAACCAACTGTAGGGCACAGGGAATTCTACCCAATGTTGTGTGGCAGCCTGGATGGCAGGGGAGTTTGGGGGAGAATAGATACACGTGTATACATATGGCTGAGTCCCTGGGCTATGCACCTGAAACTATCACAACATTGTTAATCGGCTATACCCCAAAACAAAAGTTAAAAAAAGGCCCTTCTTAAAACAGGTAAGCAGGAATGTGAGCTGAGAGAAATGTAACAGCAGGGGGCAGTCTATGTGGCTCATATTCTGCTTTGTCCAGCCCTTACCCCCACAGATCCTGACACAACGGGTGAAACCTTTCTGAAAATTCACAACAAGGGAGAAAATTCTCAGGTCTTCAGGCTCAGTGGACACAGGCCTACCCAGGCCCAGGCTCCTAATGGTCCTTGTACAAAGACTCGCCCCTCCTTTGCCAAAGCCTTTCTGCCTATTGTGCTGGCCAGGGCCCCTCTGGGAGCTGGCATCCCTGTGGGGTAGATCAGCATGAAAACAATATATCTTCCCTTCAGTGGTCTTCGACAAGTCTGGGAAGAAAGGCTTCCTTATCTGTGGTCCATGGATGAGTTCAAAGGACTTTCAAAATTCTGAGTATGTGGGCATTTCTCTGAGAAGCTAGGTGGTAACTTTTGTGGATTATTGAAAGTCTTTGTGACCCCTGAGCCTTTAGGCACAATTACTGCTGCAGTTACTTAAAGCTGTGTCCCTGACTCCTCAAGTCTTGTAGTGCATTAGGGCTGAAGGGCCCTTGGAAAAGCCAGGGAGACCATTCCCCTGGATTTACAGAATAGGCAACTGAAGCTTAGATGGTTTCCTTTCCAGGGTTTTGAGGTAGAAGGGGGATTGCAATAGAGTCTCCCAAGATCCAAGCCTTGAGACTAAGGTCCCTCTCTCCACACATCACAGTAACTTCACCCTGGCAGTGGCATCTCAGGAAGTGTCATCACTTTCAAAAGGTGATCGCTTGGCTATCTCCCATGGGACTAGGGACTAGGAATTCGTTTTTAGCGATGGTCTGTTTTGTTGTTGCTTCCCAGGTGGCTCAGTGGTAAAGAATCTGCCTTCCAATGGAGGAGACATAAGAGACAGGTTCAATCCCTGGGTCAGGAAGATTCCCTGGAGGAGGTCATGGCAACCCACTCCAGTATTATTGCCTGGGAAATCCCATGGACAAAGGAGCCTGGTAGGATACAACCCATGGGGTTGCAAAGACTCGGACACAGCTCAGTGACTAAACAGCAACAATATCCTTGCACAGGCAGGTCCAAAATCCTCTGATAAAGGAGAACACACTTCAGAAGTTGGGGTGCTGCAGTTCCCTAGCCCCTGCCAGTCAGCAGAAGCCTGGGTGCTCGAGGCCCAGAGAGGCTTCTTGGAGATGCTGTCTGAGGAGTACCTCTGATGAGTCCTTTAGTCCAACAGGCTTCAAACCAAGGTTCACTTATGCCTGGGGGGCACCCAAAGACTGCCCAAGGGAGACTGGGCACAGATAGTTTTAAAGGAATCTATTTCTGGGGCCTCCTTGGTGGTCCAGTGGTCAAGACTCTGCACTCCTAATGCAGGGGGTGAGGATTCGATACCTGAATAGGGAACTAAGAGTTCGCCTAGTGGCCCAAAATAAATATGTAAAAGAATCTATTTCCAAATCCTTAGTTTCATATCTTTTTCTTCCTAAAACTGATCTGGGGAGACCCAAAGGACAGTATTCCATTCCCACCTTCCCTTCTCCTCAAGCCTCCCACCACCCTCCCCTGCCCTGACCTCACCATGGTACCCCACCCCAGAGTGAAAAGTGTTTGAGGAGCCAAAGAGGCCTCATTATTAGTGCTGTTTGGAATCTTGGTGAAGAAATCGTCACCTGCCCCAAGGTCATGAAGATATTTTCCCATGTTTTCATTTACAATTTTACTTTATATATTTAGATCTATAATTCTTCTGGAATTGATTTCTTAAACAAAATGTAGCATATCCATTCAATGGGTAATTATCTAGCCAAAAAAAGAATGAAACATTGACACATGTATAATATGCTGCTGCTGCTGCTGCTGCTAAGTCGCTTCAGTCATGTCTGACTCTGTGCGACCCCATAGACAGCAGCCCACCAGGCTCCTCCGTCCGTGGGATTCTCCAGGCAAGAACACTGGAGTGGGGTTGCCATTGCCTTCTCCGATGTATAATGTTAATGAACTTCAAAAAACAATATGCTAAATAAATCAGGCACCAAAGGTCACATATGATTCCACTTACTTTAAATACCCAGGAGAGGTAAACCCATAGAGACAGAAAGCAGATAAATTTTCCAGAGGCTGAGGAGGCTGGAGTTTGGGTTGATGAGAGTGTTTTCAAAGTTGATGGATGTCATGGATGCACAGCATAGTGAATGAACTAAGTGCTACTAAACTGTAGCATTTTTTGAGGTACACTTTTTGAGGTCCATCAGTGTTGTAGCGTGTGTCAGTTTTCATTTCTTTTTATAGCTGGATTAGATTCCATTGAATAGATAGGCATATTTTGTATCCATTCTTTCACTGAAGGACATTAGGGGTATTTTGATCTTTTGGCTATTGTGAATAGTACCATATGAAGATTCATGTACACATATTTGGATGCCTCTTTTCAAAATAGGGATTCCCTAGTGGCTCAGATGGTAAAGAATCAGCTTGCAATGAAGGAGACCTGGGTTTGATCCCTGGGTCAGGAAAATCCCCTTGAGAAAGGAATAGTTACCCACTCCAGTATTTTTGCCTGGAGAATTCCATGGACAGAGGAGGCTGGCAGGCTCCTCAAAATAACTGAAAAAAGCAATTCTTTTAGGTATATACCTAAGAATAGAATTTCTTGGCCACATGGTAGTTGTATGTTTAACTTTCTGAGCAAACTCCAAATGGTTTTCCACAGCATATGCACCATTTTACATTCTCACCATCCAAGTACAAGGGTTCCAATTTCTCCACATCTTCACCAAGTCTTGTTAATGTCCATTTACTTTTCATTATAGTCATTCTAGTGGATGTGAGGTTGTACCTATCATTGTGGTTTTGATTAGATTTCCCCAATGACTAATAATTGAGCATCTTTTCATGTGCTTGTTGGTCATATGTATATATTCTTTGAAGACATGTCTGTTTGAGCCCTTTGCCAATTTTTAATTGGGTTGTGTTTTTTTGCAGTTTGTTATTTATATATTCTGTTTATTATTTATATATTCTGTTATATATTATTATAAGTAATAGTTATTTTATATATTCTATATATAATAAATAATAGTTATTTATATATTCTGGATGCTTGAACCTTACCCTATATGTGATTTGCAAATATCTTCTCCTATTCTGGAGAAATGCATCACTTTCTTGCACAGAAGTTTTTACTTTCATGAAGTCCTATTTTTTTCTTTAATTTCTTATGATTTTGGTGCTATATCTAAAAACCATTGTCAAACACAAGGTCATGAAGATTTGACCTATGTTTTCCTCAGAATTTTTATGTTTTAGCTCTAACATTTAGGTCTTTGATCCATTTTGAGTTAATTTTTGGTTGTATTGTAAGGTAGGGGTCCAACTTCAAACTTTTTCATGCGGATATACAATTATCCCAACACTATTTTTTGAAGAGCCTATTTTTCCTCATTGAATGATTCTGACACCCTTGTCAAGAATCATTTGATAGTAGATGTATGGGCTTGTTTCTGAACTCTCAATTTTATTTCATTTGTCTATATGTCTGTCTTTATGCCAGTACCATACTGATTTGATTACAATAGCTTTATGACAAATTTTGAAAAAATCAGAAAGTGGGGGTCCTCCAATATTGTTCCTCCTTTTCCATGTTGTTCTGATTATCGGCATGTCTTGCAATTCCATAGGAATTTTAGGGTTGGCTTTTCTGTTTCTGCCAAAAGAGCTGTTGAAATGTTGATAGAGATCATATTGAGTTTATAGATTGCTTTGTGTAGTATTGTCATTCTATCAATAAATCTTTCAATCCATGAACACAAATAGTTTGCATAATCAAAGAAGGAATTACTTTGATGATTAAGGTCTTTTTAAAAATGCAGCTTTTAAGTAGATAAACATCAGGTAGATCTGGGTGGGCCATATTCCAGGCCTTGTAAAATCCACTATAAGACCAATTGTAAAGAAGGCAGAGAAGAAAAAGGTAATAGGTAAGAAACTTCTAATTGCATATTAATTACTTGATCATATGAAATATTTACTATGCCTGGAAAGCAACTCCAAAAGGTATATTCTGTAATGACTGAATGGTACTGATTTGGTTAGTGCTTTCATTTGCAACAACATCTCTCCAATACTAAATAAGCTTGTTCTAAAATTTTAAGTTATAACTAATATTTTAAGAAATATTAGACTCGATTATACTTACCAAAGGAACATTAATATTTTCCTTTGTGTTAAATATGGATTTAGACTTTTACTTAAAAAGGAATTAATGTGATCAAACTGATTAATTCCAGTCATCATTGTTGGGTCACACCTAGTACCAATCAGTCTCTGAAACTTTTGCTTCTGTCTTCCCTTTCATGGCACGGTTCCTAGTCAACGTACTCAGTTGGATTTGGGGGCAGACCATTAGGAGGCTTCACAAAAGCTATAACATTCCTTTCCTCAGGTGGCCCTGGCATTCTAGGAGCTCTGGGTCAGCATAATGGCTCATTCTGATAACTGTGTGAGGATGATCCCAGGGCAAGGTACACTTATGTCCTTGTACATTTAACTTATAATTTGCACATGACTGTGCACAACTGGCAGGAAATTACAGATACAAAGGGTCAGCATTTCCACATATTTTGGTGGGAGGGGGGCAGAAATTCAACCCATAACATCCTGTTTTAATTTGTATTGGACTGTATTAACTATTTTATGTGGGATTGAAGGTTCAAGGTCTTCCATTTTATAGAGCAAATTGTGTCAAAGACTTTATTTTTCATTAAATCAGAGCATATTTTAGGGTAATGGGCTATGGAGGAATTTATGCAAGGCAACAATTCTGATGGTTACAGTGAGGTATAGTTTTTGTCCTCTATTTTTGTGTTTGGTAACTCTCTCCAAACTAAGAGTAATAGGTTCCTTTTTAAAATTTAGTGAAGACCCCCAGGTATAACTGTGTTTCCTAAGCCTGGTGCTGATTAAGGCTATGAAGCTTTGCCAATTGGTGCATATGAACAGATCCTAAAGTTAATTTAGAACCTATATTGTAAGGGTACAAAAGCCAATTCAGTTCAGTTCAGTTGCTCAGTCATGTCTGACTCTTTGCAACCCCACGGACTGCAGCACGCCAGGCCTCCCTGTCCATCACCAACTCCCAGAGCCTATTCAAACTCATGTCCATCGAGTTCGTGATGCCATCCAGCCATCTCACCCTCTGTCGTCCCCTTCTCCTCCTGCCCCCAATCCTTCCAAGCATCAGAGTCTTTTCCAATGAGTCAACTCTTCGCATGAGGTGGCCAAAGTAGTGGCGTTTCAGCTTTAGCATCATTCCTTCCAAAGAACACCCAGGACTGCTCTCCTTTAGAATGGACTGGTTGGATCTCCTTGTAGTCCAAGGGACTCTCAAGAGTCTTCACTCATAAATCAAAGACCTGTGAGAAGTCCAAGAGATTCTACACCTATATAGAAAAAATAGCACAGGCTGTGGTGGGTGGGCTTCTGTTTAGTTGTGGCCTGTGGGTTCCAGAGTACGTTTGCTCAGTAGTTGTGGCATGTGGGTTTAGTTACCCTGCAGTATGTGGCATCTTAGTTCCATGACCAGGGATCACATCCCTGTCCCCTACATTGAAAGGCAGATGCTTAACCACTGGACGGCCAGGGAAGTCCTGGCTCTTCCTTGACTTGAGCAAAATCTCTCTGTTAAAACTTCTCCCATGGGAGGAAATACAAAAAGTATCCTATGTTCATTGCATTTCAACAGGTCTGCTGGGTAATGTCAGCAATTATGGTCTCAAGATCCAATCATCCAATGAAAGCTTCAAGGCAATTCAATTCAAGGTAGGATTCTCTATACTTCCTTGATCTCATTGCCAGGCTTGGCAATGAGTCTCAAATTATTGCTTTTTGTTAAACACCAATTCACATAAATGGGGTGTTAAGTTGTAGAAAATATAGTTGTGAGTGGTCAGACTTCTCACACTGTATTACTTTGTGAGTCTCTGATATAGAACAACTAGATAGTTAATGTTAAAAGTGTGTGACCCATGTGGATATTGTCTCAAAGTAGGACATAGATTTCTACAGGATGTTTTTATTAACAGTGAAGACTGGACTTTGTGTTTTTTACAGTACTACTGTTTAAGGAACTAAAATGACTATTATGAGGAAATGTGACTTGGCCCCACACTGGCTGCCCTGCTCAGTCTCACATGACAACTGAGGAAACCGAGATATGGATGCCTGGAAGAGGGACCCAGGCCATGTGCCCCCTTCCTTGAGTGGCAGGGAAGGCTTGGCCATCCGGGTTTCCTCTCAACCATGTAGGACCATGTAAAGGCACTAAGATACTGTTTTCCATGTTCAGAACAAATAGAGGGATGGGAATTGTTTCCTTGTCTTCCATAAGGATCAAGAGGAGGCAAACTGAAGGGGTAGAAGGCTGGGGCCCTTATGCCAAACAAACTGGGTTCACTTCCTGGTTCTGCCACATACCAGCTGTATGACCTTGGGCCAATTACATGATTTTCCTGTACCTCAGTGCCCTCTTCTGGGTAAGTGGGCGTGACAATGGACCCACCAAAGCTATTATGACATTACATGAGCCAGAGTATGTTAAGCCCTTTGGAGAAGTGCCTAGCAGACAGACACCCTGAGCAGAGGTCTGCTGCCGCTGCCGCTGTTCTTATCAGGAATGTATTCCTCATAAAATGGAAGCCTGAGACTGGAGAATGCATATCATCACCTTCTCTTTCTCTCCTGAATGAGAACCTCTTAAAGCCACAGACTGGTAGAGAGTCTTCCCTGGCAAAGTCTGTGCCCTTGCCTTGAACTCTAGTTACAGGTTGGTTCACTGTTTGTTTGTCTGGGGGTTTTGATATCTTTCTTCTGAGCCCCAATGCTCTTTTCTTGGAGAAAACAGGCTGAATTTGGGTCAACCTGCCTTGATATTTGCACTCTCTGTGTCTCAAATTTATGCTTCCAGGAATCTTTTTTAAATTTAAATAGTTTTATAGAATTGACTCACATTTTTAGATTCTTGTAGAAAATACAAGAATTATATCTACAGAGATCAACTAATAATCCATCTCTCTACCCCTTCTCTGTATTCCCCCATCTTACACTCCTACCCCAGAAGAACTGCCATTTGCTTGCTGTAAACATTTCAGATTTTATTCTTTGCATTTACTTTTATCAATATAGATGACTCTGAAGAAATACAAATGTGATACTAAGACACATATTGTTTTTCAAGTTTCTTTCTTCAACTATCATTTCTTGGATATTCTTTCCAGGTCAGTACATAGAGGACCCCTTCACCATTTTCAGTAGCTGCATTTTATATCATACTATTGATATACTATAATTTATTTACATAAGGAAAAATTGCCTTTGTCTTAAATGGCTGTCTCTTTGGAATAACAAGTTATTCACCCAGATATTTTATAAAAACTATTGGATATCAGTTAAATACATAAAAGAAGATATGTGTCTAACAATAAAATATGAAATAGTAGAAATGATGTGTCCATTTCACACTGACTACAAAACACACATGAATATAATTTTTAAAACTAGAGAGAAATGTGCTTAAAGCTTTTTATTTTCTGTTTTAAGACTAAAAATACCATTTCTTGCATGACAGGAAAATTAATTACTGCCATCCTATCAGTTCTTCCCAAAATACATCTTTGAATTCAGTGCGAGCACAGTCATGAACCTCAACAGGATTTTGCCATGAAATGAACAGTTTATTCAATCAAATAAAAGAGAATCTATGTGAAAGCTTCGCAGGTGGCTCAGTGGTAAAGAGTCCTCTTGCGTGTTTGATCCCTGAGTCAGAAAGATCCCCTGGAGGAGGAAATGGCAACCCACCCCAGTATTCTTGCCTGGAGAATCCCATGGACAGAGGAGCTTGGTGGGTTACAGTCCATGGGGTCACAAAGAGTTGACATAACTGAGCAACTAAACAAGATGTGGAAACAGCCATGATTGTGAGCTGTTTCAAGATGTGAAAATCTATACTATAGATTTAGCGACTAAAACAAGAATCAAAAATATGTCAGTGGAACAGAACAGAGATTCTCAACACAGACCCATGTATATGACAGAATGAAGGAAATGATAAGGTTGACATTTCAAATTATACTATGCCCGAAAGCAATATCTTATGACCACTTGCTGAAAGCAAGTGTGTGTGGCAAGAAGGTGGCAGGGGTGTGGGGCAAGAAGTCCCTCGGTCCACTGGATTAAGTGGGTTTCCCATCTTTTTCAGGCCCTCTCAGCTGTGCTCTCTTCTGAAAGCTGTCTGTGGAATCAACCAGTCATGGATAAAGGAACCTCTAAAGTCAGTCCTAACACACCCATACCAATCATCAGAAGGCTGGCAGATAAATACCTAAAACCCACCTTGGCTTCCAAAAACATAAAGAGTTTTTTACTTGGTAGGCAACTGGGAAGGCACAGAAATGATCTGGATTTGTCCAAATGGCTGTGGATGCTGACACGAGCTGCACCAGGGTGGAGTTGGCCATTGCCAAAAAGTCATATAACCTACCTGCTTATGCCTGTCCATAATCTTGGAAAATGCAAAAAAAAAGTAAAATAACAAAATCCTCCCTTGTTTCACTGGTTAAAATGAAAGATGCCTGTCAGTCCTTCTAGTTTGATATGTTTTTATGTTGATATAATTTTCCTGGGTTACACTGTAGAGGAAATTCTATTCATTCTAACAGTCTTTGCAGGGGCTCTCAGACACAGTGGAGATGGTGAGCTCACACTTCATATCAGATTTCTTTCAGCTTTAATCTGAAAAAAACATCAAGGGAATAGTTGGGTAGTTCTAGGTCACTCAAGGACCCAAGACTCCTGTCCCCTAGGAAAGACATTCACTGCCATTCACTGCCAAGGAAGCACACTGCTTCTCTGCTGGGCCTGAAGCTGCCCTCCCCACTCCCCCAAGAGACACTCTGCTGCTGGGAGACACCAGCAAAGGGAAGCAGGCCACAAAGAGCCCAGGCCCAGGAAATACTCCCCAGCCCCACTGGTCCCTGCCTCTTGCCTCCAGAAGCTCCCCACATAGCAAGCATTCCTGTCTCTGGAGGCAGCAGAGGGAATCCTTTCCCTCACCTAGAATCCCAAGGTGGCCTGGCCTGGGAAAACTCCTTCCATTTCCCCAGGCAGCATCCCCAGGAACTCAAGGAAGCCCCAGTAGCCTGCAATAAACCAAGCAAGACAAAGGCCCCACAAAGGCTCTGAAAATCTCGCTGTCCACACAACCACAGCCCAGAGTAGGAGGCCAGGGCCTGCTCTCCAAACCCAAACAGGGAGACTACCTGCTACACTACCAAGCTTCCAGAGAACCCAGTGTCTCCTAACATGACACCAAAAGTCCAGGACACAATGGAAAATCACCCTTCATACAGAGAAGCAGGAGATTCACAACTTGAATGACAAAAGACAACCAAGTAACACTAACTCCAAAATGAATTAGGGGTCAGAATTATCTGACTGTGATTTTAAAGCAACAACCATAAAAATAATTCAGCAATTAAATGTTCATACCAGCTTGTTTGGGGCTTCCCAGGTGATGCTAGTGGTAAACAACCCATCTGCCAATGCAGGAGACATAAAAGACGGGGGTTTGAGCCCTGGGTGGGGAAGATCCCCTGGAGAAGGGCATAGCAACCCACTCCAGTATTCTTGCCTGGAGAATCCCCATGGACATAGGAGCTTGGTGGGCTACAGTTCATGGGGTCACAGAGTTGGACACGAATGAAGTGACTTAGCACACACACACATACCAGCTTGTTTGTAATAGCCAAAAGCTGGAAATCACCCCCAGGTCCTTCAGTGGGTGAGTGGTTCAACAAACTGTGATACATACATACCATAGCATGCTACTCAGCAATAAAAAGGAACAGATATTGTTACACAGAAGGATTTATATAAATCTCTGGAGAATCATGGTGAATGGGGAAAAAGCCATCTCAAAAGGTTACAAACTATGATTCAATTTATAAAACATTCTTAAAATGACAAACTTCTAGAAAAGGAGAACAGGTTGGTGGTTGCCAGGGGTGAGGGGTTTGGGAGTGGATAGGAGAGGGGTGAATGGGAAGGACAAGATGAGGGTGAGTCTATGAAAGAAAAGCAGGAGGGCCCTTACAGTGATGAACTAACTGTTCTGTATCCCGACTGTATTCATGTCAATATTCTGGGTGTACCTTGTGCTGCAATTTTGCAAGTTATTACTACCAGGGCTTCCCTGGTGGCTCAGATGGTAAAGAATCTGCCCACAATGCAGGAGACCTGGGTTCAGTCCCTGGGTTGGGAAGATCCCCTGGAGGAGGAAATGGCTACCCACCCCAGTAGTCTTGCCTAGAGAATCCCATGGACAGTGGAGGCTGGCAGGTTACAGTCCACGAGGCTGCAAAGAGTTGGACATGACTGAGCGATTTTCACTTCACACCACTAGGGAAATGAGGGAAAGGGGAAAGAGACATCTCTATTTCTTTCAACTGCCTGTCAATCTACAGTAATATCAAAATGAAAAGTTTAATTTAAAAGCGGGACTCGAAGACATGCTCCTCCCTTCCAGAAAGACCCCAAACCACCATTTCTGAGGTCTTTCACTCCACACTCACTCCACCTTGACTTCCGAAACTCTCTCTTGTTAGTAGCCACGCTCCATCCTGTCAGTGAGGCCATTCCACAGCCCTGACTGCTGACCTTAATACAACACCTAACAACTTCGTTTGTTTGGTGGTGGAGGGCGAGGTCTCGTGATGTTGCCCAGGCTGGAGGGCAGTGGCTACTCACAGGTGCAGTGTGGTACTGATCAGCAGGGCAATTTTGACCTCTATAGGCCACCTGGTGGTCCCCTGCTGCTGGGATGTCCCCTTGTGGATGATCACAGAGTGCCCTGGATCCCAGAAGTCCTGAGCTCAAGAAGATCTCCTGTGTCAGCCTCAGGAGCAGCAGGGTGTGCCATAAGCAGAAATCGCACCAGGCCTGCTCAGTTTTAAGCATCGACTATGTGATCCAAATGTACACGCTGCTGCTGCCAAGTCGCTTCAGTCGTGTCCGACTCTGTGAGACCCCAGAGACGGCAGCCCACCAGGCTCCCCCGTCCCTGGGATTCTTCAGACAAGAACACTGGAGTTGGTTGCCATTTCCTTCTCCAATGTACACTCTGGTCTCCCTTAAATCCTCAAAATCCCAGATGCCATTTTACCAAAAGGGAATTGAGGCCCAAAGAGGAAAGTGATTTGCCCCAAGTCACGTTGCCACTGAGCAGCAGGCAGAGCCAGGATCCAAAACCCTCTGATCCAAGATGACACTGACTATTTGCAGCAGTGACCTGCCTCCCTGTGAAGACAGGCACTCTACACTGTTCCTCTGTGTGCTTGGGTTGGGGGTGGAATCTGGAGGATGAAAGTTCCAGACTAAACTACAAAGTCACTTGCCCATGTCGTTCTACTCAGGAGACTACTGAGGGGAAGTAAGAGATTGTGATGTCCCAGTTGGGGCCACCGAAGCGCACATAAAACATCTCTCAGTCACCTCTTCCCTCATTCTCGAAAGCTCTGTCTGCATGCATTTTAAAAGAGTCACAGCTTCTTGGCAAGTTTATCTATCAGATGGTGCAGAAGCTGCATGTGCACCCTGCTGTGGGTCTCCTGGGACAGGATGGTCAGGAACTGTTCCATCACCAGCAGCTTCAGGACTTGCTCCATGCGCTTCTCCAGCCAAAGGCACACATCCATGGCAAAGCTCAAGGAGCTGCCTAAGTGATTCCGGGGACCAGCAGCGGAATCCACAGAAGTGCAGATGAGAGGCCCTGGAGCTGGGCCTCCTTTGGCTCTAGCCACAGAAACTACTCTGGTTTCACAATGAGGACCACTTTTTGCTCTTGAGAGTTAGGGTCAAACGCAGACCATCTTGGCTGGGAAACCATCCAAAACAGCTGGTGAAGGCACCTGGTGCCCCATGCAACAATACACAAAATCTGCAGGAGTCAGCGTGTCCCTGGTGCCAAGTCCCAGTCCATGAGCCCAACTCCAGCTCAGACAGAGCTGTTTGAAGTGCTTTGGCCTCTGTGGGTTTGGGATGGTGGTGTGCCTGCCTGTCTAGCTTCCACCAGCGCCTCTGGGAGGCACAGTTGCCGGCAGCTCTTTCCTCTCTGTCTTGGACCAACACCAAAGTTTGGCGTCCAAAGAGACACACACACACACCCAGCCCAGGCACACACACACACACACACACACCCAGCCCAGGCACACACACACACCCACACACACACACCCAGCCCAGGTCAAATGTGAGGACACACACACAAACTAGCTCGGGCCAAATGTGAGGACTACATCTTCCGGATGACATCATTGCCTCTGGCCTGGCCAAAACACCGCTGACCACCCAGAAGTGAAAATTTGACTCCAGAGGCGGGAACAGCGAAAGACCAATTGGAAGACAAGAGGCGGGGCCGTGTTGGCGACCTAAAGATTCAAGAGCTCTCTAGTGGCAGCCGAAATCAGAGAGGGGTATCAGTCCTGAATATTCATTGGAAAGACTGATGCTGAAGCTGAAACTCCAATACTTTGGCCACCTGATGCGAAGAACTGACTCATTTGAAAAGACCCTGATGCTGGGAAAGATTGAAGGCGGGAGGAGAAGGGGACGACAGAGGATGAGATGGTTGGATAGCATCACCGACTCAGTGCACATGAGTTTGAGTAAACTCCGGCAGTTGGTGATGGACAGGGAGGCCTGGCGTGCTACAGTCCATGGGGTCGCAAAGAGTCGGACACGACTGAGCGACTGAACTGAACTGAACTGAACTGAGCTTCGTCAAATCCTAGTTCTTTAAGAGGAAAATACAAAGATAGCTCAAGGGCACTATGATACGGAAGGGAAAGATCAGGGTCATTATCCCCAGGAAAGCTTATTAAAATGCGAATCCTCCAGCTCACGCGAGATCCAATGCATACGGGTGTCGGGGGAGAGCCCAGAAAGCTGAATTTTTAACAGGTCCTCACAAGAAATTCTTCCTAAAAAGAGGTTTGAGAAGCATTGATCCAGTCATAACAGATTTCAGGAAGTCCCCAGCCGCTCCAGTTACTCTAGGGCTGATGGGAAAGAAGCCATCGCTAGGATCTAGAACAGCGGCATGCCCCACCCAATCCCCGGGCGTTTAAGACCGGAAGTGGGATCGCTTCCAAAGCGGCCTCGGGACCGAAGGAGGCCAAGGAAAATCCCAGCCTCTCCCGCGTCAGCATCCTTAGAGACTGAGATCGCTGGGCGAGTGTTGTGGAGCCTGCCGGGAGTTGTAGTCCGCAGCGCGGCCGCGCGCCTGCGCCATGGGCAGCTGCACCCGGTGAGCCTGGGAGAGCCGCGGGCGCTGAGGCGGTGAGTCCCGGAGCGGCCAGAGGGCGTGGCCGTCCCTGGGGCGCGGGCGCGGGGAGCCGGGCTCCCATCTCTCTCGGTCTGAGCTAACCCGCCGCCTCCAGTCCCGATCGGGCGGCGGGCGCGGGAAGGAGCGACAGGCGGAGGGCCCATGTCCGGCCCGGGTCCCCGCCGCCGTCCCCTGCGACCCGCCGGGCCTTCCCGGGCTTCTCCCGGGCGGGGAGCGCAACATCCTCCCCGGGGAGCACGCTGGGGCCGCGCAGCACCGCGGGTACCCGATTTTCAACCCGCTTTTTGGCTTGTCCCCCGATCCTTTTCCCGAGTGCCCTCTCTTTACACCCTTATTCATCCACGGGCCCTGTGGGCCCGAGTTCGCTCAGGAGGGTTTGGGGAGGAGCCAGCCGCCCAGGGATGGAGTGAAGTTTTTCTCCGGAGGGGCCGACGCGGGGGAAACCCGGAGGGTCAGTTCCCTGGTCGACGTGGTGTAAGGTTTGGGACCGTCGGGGGAGGGCTGCCCAGCTGCGAGGCTGGAGCACGTTCAAGGCATGTCCCTGGATGCCCCCCAGAGACATTTAGGTGCCTTGGCAGGGTGGAGGTTAAATAGAAGCTTCCTAGGAAATGACCTTTCCTGAGTGCTTCCTCTGTGCCAAGCATGCTGCTGTTCCCTGCAGTGGGCTCTGCCGAGGGAACTTCTAGGAAAGAGATGCTGTGATTATCTCCTGTTGACGACAGAAGCCCTGGGTGTCAGCATCACGTGGCTAGCAGGTTATCACTAGATGGGTCTGACGCCAAAACCCAGACTACCATCAAGATAAAGGTGAGATGGGGACTGTGTTCATTTGGGATGACTGGCTGGAATCATGAGTAATTTTTCCTTGTCCCACTCCCAAGAAGGAGGAGTCCCCGAAAATACAGGCTGAGAAGAGCCACAGTGCCCGGGTGGGTACTAGGGTTGACATCTGAGGAGACATGGATGTGAGGACCTCTGTGACCTCAGAGATCGCACTTAAAACATTTGGATGTTTTTAGACTTTAGTATTTGGAGAAGGCAATGGCAACCCACTCCAGTACTCTTGCCTGGAGAATCCCAGGGACCGAGGAGCCTGGTGGGCTGCCATCTCTGGAGTTGCGCAGAGTCAGACACAACTGAAGCGACTTAGCAGCAGCAGCAGCAGCAGACTTTAGCATTGCAGTAGTAGGTTGATTCCAAACTCCTCGCCATTCCCCTCTGGCATTTACCATGTGACTTGGAGCAAGTTATGCAGTCCTCCTCATCCTTACCTCAGTCTCTCACCTGTGTTCAGGACACGGTACTAGAGCCCACTTCCTGATGTTGGGTAAGGGCTAAATGAACCAATATATGTGGGAGGTGTAGAACAGTTCCTGGCACAAGGCGTGAGAAATGTCCTTGGTTATTAATGCAGACCTGATTCCTGCTGGCCTGCCCTGTTGCCATGTATTTTTCTCATGAGAAAGTCACTTAGAATGCTGTTTCAGGGTGAGGGTCATGGTGATGTTGGCTGAACTACAGGTGACCCCTAGCGGGGAGGAATAAGGGATTGATGGTTTACTGTCTTTGCAAGGCATGATTCTAGCTAAGATCCCCATGGTTGAAGATGACTAAAGGCTCCTCAAAGGTAGATGAACTTTTAGGGTTCTTCACCATTGTAAATATTGCTTGCCATTTCTTCTGTGGCCTAGCTGTATTCAAAACCACAAGACAGTGGGAATTAGGTTGGAAGTGGGTTCAGAAGCGACTAAATCTGTAGGGGTTCGTTTAATGGAAGGGTTTCTTTGCTTTAGGTCCATGGAATCCTAGAGCAGAGCTGTCCAATGGAACTTTCTGCAGAGATGTCTCTCCTTTTTTGAAAAAATTTGTATTGGGGTATAGTTGATTTACAGTGTTGTGTTAGTTTCAGGTGTACAGCAAAATGGATCAGTTATACTAGGCCATTACAGGGTATTGAGTAGAGTTCCCTATACAGTAGGTACTTATTAGTTATCTGTTCTGTACATAGTAGTGTGTATGTCAATCCCAATCTTCCAATTTATCCCTCCCCTCCTTACCCCCTCATAACCATAAGTTTATTTTCTACATCTATAACTTTTTGTTTTGTTGATAAGTCATTTGTATCATTTTTTAAGATTCCGCACATTTGATATCGTATGATATTTGTCTTTCTGTGTCTGACTTACTTCACTCAGTATGACAATCTGCAGATCCATACATATTGCTGCAAATGGCAATATTTCATCCTTTTTATGGCTAAGTAATATTCCATTGCATATATGTACCACACAGAGATGTTACTTGAGCACTTGAAATGTTGCTCAAGTATGAATGAGAAGTTGAATTTTTAGTTTAATTAATTTAAACATCCATGTAGGCCTGCTTTTTTCTATTGAAAGTGAAAGTGTGAAAGTCACTCAGTTGTGTCCGACTGTTTGCAACCCCGTGGATTATACAGTCCATGGAATTCTCCAGGCAAGAATACTGGAGTGGGTAACCTTTCCCTTCTTCAGGGGATCTTCTCAACCCAGGGATCGAACTCAGATCTCTCACATTGTAGGCAGATTCTTTACCAGCTGAGCCACAAGGGAAGCCCAAGAATACTGGAGTGGGTAGCCTATCCTTTCTCCATTGGATCTTCCCGACACAGGAATTGAACCGGGGTTTCTGGCATTGTGGGTGGATTCTTTACCAACTGAGCTATCAGGGAAGCCCACTTTTTCTGTTGAGGTGTGGTTAATTTACATTGTTGTGTTATAGGATATTACAAAATATTGAGTATAATTCCCTGTGCTATACAGTAAGTCCTTGTTGTTTACCTATTTTATATATAGTAATGTGTATATGTTAATCCCAAACTCCTAATTTATCTCTCCCCCCAACTCACATGGGACTATTGAATACCAGATTGGAGAGTACATTTCTAGAGAATCCATAGATGGTCTTGAAGATTTTGTAGCCTTATTGAAATTAACTGCAGAATTTCATGTGGTGTTTATTTTTCTAGAAGAGAGTTCATGGCTTTCATCAGATTCTCAATCTCCCCCACCCCTCAAGACTGATTTGCTTCCTTAGGGCTTTGGAGAAAAGTAAGCAAGTTAAGGGAGGTAAATCTGCCCTCTGGTAACCACTACTGTTTCTCTTTTCTCATTTTGTCCCAACCTCAGCGTATACATAGGTGGCTCCCCCCGGAGGATAACAGAAGTAAAGAAATTTGAATCTGCCACTTCAAGTTCCATATAAATTGCACATTGCTGGAAGAGGGCGATGGCTGTGGCCCTGGGTTGTGCAATCCAGGCCTCCTTGAATCAGGGCTCGGTGTTTCAAGAGTATGATACTGACTGTGAGGTCTTCCGCCAGCGCTTCCGGCAGTTCCAGTACAAAGAAGCAGCTGGGCCTCATGAAGCTTTCAACAAACTCTGGGAGCTCTGCTGTCAATGGCTGAAGCCAAAGATGCGTTCTAAGGAGCAAATCTTGGAGCTGCTGGTGTTGGAGCAATTCCTAACGATTCTCCCCACAGAGATAGAGACTTGGGTGAGGGAACATTGCCCAGAGAACAGAGAAAGAGTTGTGTCACTGATAGAAGACTTACAGAGAGAACTTGAGATACCAGAGCAGCAGGTGAGAAAAGAGGTTGGGATCTTGGTAATTAGACCCAAAGAAGTAGCAAGGCAGCTGGGACTGGATCAGACCTTCTGACTGGTACCACAGGATTTCCCTGCTGGAGCTTTCCAATTTTTCCTTCTACTGGAATCAGCATAGGTTCCAGACAGTCTCAACTATTAAACCCAACTCCACTTCTATAACAAATATTTGATAATGTCCCCTTTACTATCCTAAAATGAAATTTATGAATAATATAAATTACATATACAAAATTAGGGAAAAAATCAACATAATAAGTGCCCTGTGGGCCAAATATTACACAAAGCCTATTTTTATACAACCCACGAAATAGTCATGGTTATTACCTTTTAGAAGGATGGTTAAAAAAAGAAGACAACAAACCAGTACTCCAGTACTACCCACAAAGCCTAAAATATTTACTCTCTGTCTCTTTACAAGAAAATATTACCAACCCTGAGTTGAGTAGAGTTTAGAAGGAATATAAAGGAAAAGGATTGTGATTTCTTATGAAATCACATTTCATTGTGCATGTATTTGGGCTTGACTACACCAAAACTTTAGGGAGTTGTCATTTGCTTGAATCTATGCATAGATACACTGGGAATGTGACAGCCAGAACTTCTGAGTGATATGGTACACTCAAACATTATGAGTGGTGTTGCTGCTGGTCATATGATTTCTCAAGATGACAAACAACTCTTGGTCAATTGGAACAATAAGTAGTATAGTCTTTCTCTGATTGCCAAAGTAATGCTTTTCTAGAAAATCCAAGTCATGCTACAATATGCAAAAATATTTTGTGTTTATATAACCAACAGGGTGAGATTCTTGACAGGTTCTTTTTACCTATGTGAGTGTTTGAGGGAACATTCCTAAATGGTTTGGGAAGTGGAACAGTTCTTCCCTGTGAATTATATAGACTCCCATCTCTGGTTTAGAATATTCTGATAGCCACCACCTACCATCCTAGGCAAAATGCCCCATAGAAGTGGTGGCATTAGTCTCTGTTCAGAACCATCGATTGAAACCCATAGCTGAGCAGAGGCAGAATCTTTGGGAGAAGGCAGGAAGTACTTGTGGGTGGGCATTAGGGGCGCTCCAGCAGGGAGTGTCGATGGGGCTCTGTAGTTAGCCTGCCTGAGCAGGAGTCATCCAAGGTTCCCTGCCCCCTAGGATAGGATGAATTTGTGGTTTCCCTTTCTCTGTCTTTCTGGTTTAGCTTACCATATAAGATTTTATCTTTGTATGGTCTAATCATGCACCACCCAGCACAGCAGCCAATAGCCAAGTGTGGCTCTTCAGCACTTGCAATGTGGCTATTCCAAATTGAAATATGCTATAAGTATAACATACACAGCACATTCTGAAAACTTAATATGAAACAAGAGTAGGTGAAATATCTCACTAACAATTGTTTATATCAATTACATTCTGAAATTATGATATTTTAGATATATTGGGTTAAATACTGTATATTGTTAAATTAATTTTATTTCCTTTTTTGTTTCATATGGCCTCTGGTAAATTTAAGAGGACATGGGTAGCTTGCATTATATAGCTACTGAGCAGGG
Source organism: Ovis aries (assembly GCF_016772045.2). NCBI lineage: Eukaryota > Metazoa > Chordata > Mammalia > Artiodactyla > Bovidae > Ovis > Ovis aries. Next base: position 99,779,541 of record NC_056080.1, on the reverse strand, counting down.
TTGGTCTGGACTTTTAGTGATGGTTCTGGCATTTCCTCCAGCTGGATAGGCAGGAAATGCTCTTGGAAGAACTGGCACCAGTGGGAATGGCACACATACCACCAAACATCCATCTGGAGTCACCCCCACTCCAAGTAATGGGACCTGCCCCGGAAGTCCCAGTGGCAGAGGCGTGGATCCCACAAGCCGGGCCGCAGGAGCTGAGCTTCAGTGCTGCTGGGGAAGGCCAGCCCTTTCTCGACCCTGGTAAGGCAAGGGTTTGCTTTCCTTTCTTTGGTTTCTGTTTTGAGAGCTCAAGAGCTCTCTAGGGTTGGGGAATGCCTGATGGAAATGGGCCACTCTGATCAAGAGTAGAAGGAGGAAATATCTTTCTGGGAATAGCTGGTCACAAAGCACCTTAGATTGAGGGGGACTGAAAATCCCTTAAGCTAATGACCCTGCTCAGGAAGCCTATTTTTCTCTTCAATTTTTTTTTTAATCATGATAAAATACCCACAACCAAACATTTACAACCTCAACCATTTTTATGTGTACAGGTCAGAGGTATTAAATACATTTGTAATTTTGTGAAGCCATTCCCAACATCCATTTCCATAACTGTTTTCATCTTATAAAATTGAAACTCTATACCCATTTACACAGCTTCTTATTTCTACATTCCACACTCTGCCCCCCATCACCAGATCCTGGTTACCACCATTCAACTTTCTGTTCTAATGAATTTGACTACTTTGTGTACCTCATGTAAAATAATGCAGTGTTTGTCTTTTCATGACTGGCTTATTTCACTTAGCACAATGTCCTCAGGGTTCATTCATGCTGTAGCATATGTCAGAATTTCCATCCCTTTAAAGGCTGAATAATAATCCCTTGTATGTATATGTCACATTTAGCTTATCCATTTTCCATAAATGTGTACTTGGGTTGCTTCTGTATTTTCAGTTCAGTTCAGTCGCTCAGTCGTGTCTGACTCTTTGCGACCTCATGGACTGCAGCGTGCCAGGCTTCCTGTCCTTCACCATCTTTCAGAACTTGCTCAAACTCATGTCCATTGATTCAGTGATGCCATCCAACCATCTCATTCTCTGTTGTTCCCTTCTCCTCCTGCTTTCAATCTTTCCCAGCATCAGGGTTTTTCTAATGAGTCGGCTCTTCGCATCAGGTGGCCAAAGTATTGGAGCTTCAGCTTCAGCATCAGTGCTTCCAGTGAATATTCAGGATTGATTTCCTTTAGGAGTGACTGGTTTGATCTCTTTGCAGTCCAAGGGACTCTCAAGAGTCTTCTCCAACACCAGAGTTCAAAATCATCAACTCTTTAGTGCTCAGCTTTCTTTATGGTCCAACTCTCACATCCATACATGACTCCTGAAAAACCCATAGCTCTGACTATATGGGCCTTTGTTGGCAAAGTAATGTCTGCTTTTTAAGATGCTGTCTAGGTTTGTCATAGCTTTTCTTCCAAGGAGCACGTGTCTTTTAATTTCATGGCTGCAGTCACTAGACGATGGGAACTCAGGTCAGAAGGGTGGGGGACGGGTCAAGGGGAATGGTTAGTGGCCTCCACTGACATGGGATTTGAGCATAGGTTGGGAAATACAAACTGGTGATAGTGTCAGAAGCAGTACTGTGAGAGTCCAGGAAGAGGAGACTGAATGCAGCAGAGGCATAAGGATCTGTGTGTTATGCAGGATAATGGAGGTGGGTAGGGGTGGAGTTGGTATATAATTAAAAATTGCAGGAAGTTAACATTCAGGAAGAAGCTCAAGTTTGAGCACACATTTCCTGTCTGCATCCAGGGTATGGTGTAAGGTGTAAAGTTAGGTTATTGAGATTTTTCTTCCTTTTTAATATAGGCATTCATAGCTATAAATTTCCCTCTAACTAAGCACTGGTTTTACCTCCCAAAGTTTTCATTTTCATTTACCTCAGAATATTTCTAATCTCCCTTTTGATTTCTTCTTTGACTGATGGGTTACTTAGGAATGTGTTGTTCAGTTTCTTTTTATTTGTGATGTTCCCAATTTTTTTTCTGTTACTTATTTATAATGTCATTTTAGTGGGGGAATGTAGTTTGTCATTGTGATCCTTTAACATTTTTGAACATTTGTTTTGTGGTGTAGCATCTCAACTGTCCTGTAGAATTTTCTCTGCACCTAAGAAGCATGTATATTCTGCTGTTGCTCGCTGTGGAGTGTTGTCTGTAAATGTCTGTGATGTTTAGTTGGTCTATGGTATTTTTAAGTCTTCTATTGTTGCTATTCTGCCTAAGTTTTCTATCTAGTAGTGCAAAGAGGTATTAAAGTCCACAACTATTGTTATCAATTGTCTATTTCTTTTTACATTTTTTTCTTCATATATTTTGCACTGTGTTATTTAAGTGCACATATGATTATAATTGTTGCATCTTCCTAGTGGATTGATCCTTTTATCATTATGAAGTGATTCTCTTGTTCTACTATCTATTTTGTCTGATATTAATATAGTCATTCTGGCTGTCTTATGGTTACTTGCTGCTTGCATGACATATCTTCTTCTGTTCCTTTACATTCAATCTGTTTGTATCTTTGAATCTAAAGTGTGTTTCCTTGGACAGCATATAGTTGGATTTTAAAAAATCCAGCCTGACAATCTCTGCCTTTTGACTGAGTTGTTTAATTCATACCATTTATTCTTATCTTTGATTGGTTGGGTTTATATCTGCTATTTTGAGTTTTCATTTTTGGATATGTCTCATATCTTTTTTGTCCCTCTATCTGTCATCGTAGATAGCTTTCTTTGCTTTCTTTGACACCAAGTAAATATTTTAAATGTAACATTTTACTGACTGTAATGAATTTTCACAATTTTTAAAGTTATTTCCTTAGTGGTTACTCTAGTTAACATGTACATCTTGACTTGTAATCAGCTTCAGATTTATATTGACTTAATGTCAGTGAGATGTAGAAATATTTCTTGTATGTAACTCTATTCCATTTTACCCCTTCTATTAAAAATAGATGTTTCTTAATTTTCTAGACTTTAAATGTTTCTTGTATTATTTTTAATAATTGTCACCAGTTAAAGTGGGAAATAGATCTACAGAGCTTCTCATGGTATCATACTTGAAGTCTGTCTCCCTTCCTGCATTGAGGTTATACATCAGTATTTCACACATAGGCCTTTGCTACTCTCTCTGCTTATTTCAAGTTTCAGTTTGCTTCCGTTTTTAATACATAATGACAGCTTTCCTTTGACCTGTGACCTCCAGTTTATTTGACCTTGGTCTCATTGCCCTGTCATCCTATTCTTAGCTTTGAAACCCAAACAAAAACAATATAGTGAATTTAAACAGAATTTTATGTGAAGCACATTTTTGTTTCTTAATCTTAAAAGATCTTTTTTTCCATGAAAATATAAAATAAGATATTTTAGTCCACTTCCTATGTTTTGATATAATGGTTAAAATTCATCAAATTAACCTGCTAATGTTATTTTAATGGTGCTAATATTTAAACATCATGCTGAGTTTCTATCTCAAGTGAGCTACTTCCAACCCACACTTGATGATGGACCAGTTAACTTGGGCAGAGCAGAGAAGGTGAGGAAGGGGTGTGGAGAGAGACTGTGAGCCAGAGAGACTCTCAGTAAGGAGAGGGTAATAGGCCACAGTGGGGGCGGGCACTGAATGGAGAAATTTCTTTGGTTGTCCTTAACCTGACAGTGAGAAACACTCTTTAATGGTTACTTGGGGGTAATTTCAGGAGAATCAGTCCACTTCCAGATTTCAGCTGAAGCAAACAAAAACTGCTTTTCTGGTTGTCAGCCCAGTCAGTTTCCATTATAATTTGGAAATCTCAATTGAAATTATTCCAATAAGCAGTTGCATAACTTCTGGCTTTACCTCTCTCTCTTCACGTAGTACTCAATATCAGCATTTCTCAGTTTCAATGCCAACTTTATGGAGATTTATTTCATATTTTGGTTCTAACCTAGGGTCTTCCCTGGTGGCTCAGTTGGTAAAGAGTCTGTCCACAGTGCAGGAGACCTGGGTTCAATCCCTGGGTCGAGAAGATCCCCTGGAGAAGGAAATGGCAACCCACTCCAGTATTCTTGCCTGGAAGATTCCATGGACAGAAGAGCCTGGTGGGTTACAGTCCATGGGGTCACAAAGGTCAGACACAACTGAGTGACTAACACTTTCACTTCACTTTCTTGGCTCTAACCCAGATAAATCTATTATCAAAATAGATAAAGTAGCAATTTAGTGTATTGATTTCAGCACAGAATTGATTCACTCCCCTTCCATAGGTTAGAGGAAGAGTGCCTTAAGTTGAATGCAAAAGGTTCTCTCATTTTTTGCTTTTCTCTTTAAAAAAAAAAAAAAGACTTGCAAGAGATTCCAGGTGATGTAATAGTAATTGAGGAGGAAGTGAATATTAAGCAGCCACATGTCCAAGATATCAGGCTAAACTCTGTAAAAACCTTTGATGATTCAAACTATTATGCTTTTCATCTTTCTTCTGGCAAGGATACCCAATACCAAAACTTGACGTGAGCTTTCCATTGGAGCATAGAGAAGAGGCATGGGTGAAGGAACTGCAAGATTCCAAAGAAATTAAGCAATTACTTGATTCCAAGTTAGGTAAGTAATTGTTCATTGATACCACACAAGAAAGAAAAGAAAAAAATAAACCTTGATCAGGGTAAAGAGTTTTGGATTCTACTAAGGAACATCTCTTATTTCTATGAATGGTTTAATATAAACTCTTCATTTTCCCTCATGTTCTTTTCCATGTGGGACATGGTGAGATCTGTATTCTGTTTCTTCTCTCAGGTTTTGAGATTGGAATAGAAAATGAAGAAGATACTTCAGAAAAACAGAAAAAACTGGAGAATATGTATCCATTTATTGTTACTTTAGAGGGGAATGCTCTTCATGGCCCCATTTTGCAAAAAGACTATGTACAGCTAGAAAATCAATGGGAAACCCCTCCAGAGGATTTACAGAGAGATTTAACAAAACTTGTAGAGCATCAGAACCCCTCAGCAGGAGAGAAACCTGAGAGCTCCAACTTGGAAGAACCTCTCAACCCGAGACCCCATAAGAAGAAGAGTCCGGGTGACAAACCTCACCGATGTTCTCAGTGTGGGAAATGTTTTGCTCGAAAGTCACAACTTACAGGGCACCAGAGAATTCATTCAGGAGAGGAACCTCATAAGTGCCCTGAATGTGGAAAGAGATTCCTCCGTAGTTCAGACCTTTACAGACACCAGCGACTTCACACAGGGGAGAGACCCTATGAATGCACTGTGTGTAAAAAGCGATTCACTCGGCGCTCACACCTTATAGGGCACCAGAGAACCCATTCTGAAGAAGAAACATATAAATGTCTTGAGTGTGGGAAAAGCTTTTGTCATGGATCAAGTCTTAAAAGACATCTGAAAACTCATTCGGGTGAGAAACCTCATAGATGTCATAATTGTGGGAAGAGTTTTAGTAGGCTGACAGCTCTTACTTTGCACCAGAGAACACACACTGAAGAGAGACCTTTTAAATGTAATTACTGTGGGAAAAGCTTTAGACAGAGACCAAGCCTTGTTATTCATTTAAGAATTCATACAGGGGAGAAGCCATACAAGTGTAGTCATTGTTCTAAAAGCTTCAGACAGAGAGCAGGCCTTATTATGCACCAAGTCACTCACTTTAGAGGACTTCTTTAAGGATTATTAAAGGAAACAAATCCTACAGAGATTGATAACTAACCCCAACACAAAATCTTAAACATGCAACAGCCTGTTTGTCTTGGAAGAATTCGTTTGAGCTTGTAAGAAAAGAAAAGCTTTTTTTTCTACTTTAAAAACCCATCTTCCAAGTTATATGAATTCTAGAGTATCTACCTACTCTTGCAATTTTCATAGATTTGATTTATTCTGTCTCTGCAACTCATTTTTTATTACATTGACAATTTTTGTGAACCAAGTCAACCATATCATAAATGTCAGCATAAAAATAATGGCAAGCCTTTTCAGGGTAGGGTCAACATAATGGATTATCATATTTGTCTGGCATATCTATTACAGTATTACCATAATTATTCTGCTGTCATTATTAAAGGTGATTATATTAGTTTAAAACTTTATATGTGTCCCAGGTGGCAACAAAGGAGACAGTGTATTTTATGAAATAATAAAAATATGTTAGGAACACATGGATGAAGAGGATTTCGTTTGCCTGCTATGAACTGGGTTCTTTCCATTGAAAATTTTGTCTTTGAAGAAATTAGAATTTTAATCTTTACTTTTGAATTTTGCAAAGTTGACTAATCTGCTTAGTTGGCAGTCTGGGGTGATGCTACTCAGAGCTGAGTATTGGTTTGATGATTTATTTTGTTCCCAGGATAAGTCAACTCTTTGTGGAAGAACCCATTTGCCAGTTGAAGTCATACAAGTAGACGCTAATTTAATTTACACTGACTGAGGAACCAGTATCCATTGCTTTTCACTCTCCTTTGCTATTCAACTGTGTCTCTCTCAGTGCTTTAAAATTTTATCCATTCTTTGATTCAGTGTCTCCCTAAGTGTGTGTCATAGAACACCTATTTCTATAAGATAGTTTGCAAATAAGTTTGGGAATCCCTTCCTGCTGTTTCTGCTTTGTAGATTCACAGTGCACATCAGCCTATGAGGATTCTGAGAGGTCCTCTCATGAAGGTGGAAAAAGTACCTCTTTTGGCTCAGTGTTTTGCAATCCTGTTTGACCCCAGAACCCGTTTTCATGTACACCCAATAATAACCCACAGAGCACTTATTCTGCAAATATTCTTGGAACACACTGCCTTTAACACATATTTCTATAGCTATCTATATAGCCTGATTGTTCCCAAGCCTAGCTATTTCCAGTTGCTTCAAGTGTGTTATGAAAAAAGTCTTTACACTTATTTTTTTAATGTAACATACACACATCATTTAAGGAGGATCAGTAATTCAGATATTTATGTGTTGCTCAGTGATTTGTAACCGCTTTGAATTTTGCTTATAATCTCACACACACATTGCTACTTATATAAATGTTCTCATATACTAGTGGTTATGACTCAAGTTCCTATAGCAAAGGAAGAACTCTCTTTGTCAGTTAAAGCTGTTAATACATGAAAATATTCATTCAGCCTTGTTCCTTGTTAAAAAATACAAGCAATAGGACATTTCCCTTTGTGAGGATACCAGTCATCCTTTCCTTAAACTAGAATTAGGGAAAGTATATTTTTTTCTATTCCATTAAAGTTCTTGCAACTGATATTTAATACAAGCATTGTGGGGATATGTACTATGTGCCTAACTAGTCCTGTTCTAGGCTTAATGGAAACTATTAAAAATTAATTCATAAAGAGTTTATAATATCTTTAGTTAAACAAGAGTTGGGAAACAAATGGCCAGCAGTGCAAGAGAGTTTGTAGTTAAGTGTCAGTTCATACAAGTACTAGAGCCAGGATGTGTCCTTCATTTTTGTCATCCAGGTCCTAGTATGATGCTGCTATAAGTTTGGGGATAAAATTGAGATCCCAGTAGCAATAAACATGGAACAGGGGAGGAGTCTGAATGTAGAGGTAAATAATACTGAATGTAATGGCTTCTCTTTTCTCTCTTGTGGAATTGCATTCAAACCAGGACAGTGCCTTAGAATGGATGAGCCCAACTGCTCTGTATCTATGCAATATTTTAATAAAGTGAAAACGTATGTGCTCTTCCTGCTTTGATCACATTAACTAATTGTTTGAACTTAGAGATGCTTCCCTGAGCAGTGGCAACAAGCACCACAATGGACTCCTGCCCTGACTTCAGTTGGAATCTTTATTCTCTGCAACCATGGGTTTATGTATCAGTTTTAGCATGTAATGCAATCAATTTTAGCTAGTAGAGTTAGTTGCAGTCATAAAAGGAGCTGTATCATCTACGTCATAAACACACATGACTGGATTTTATAGGGTAGAGAACATCTATTCTTTATCTCTTTGTCATAGTATCCTGTGTATAATGAGCACTAATAAATATTTGTGGCATTGGATCAAGTATTACATGAAGTAGTTCTTAGAAACATGTCATAGTTAGAACATGGTATGGATGTGCCTAATTATATTTCTGAGCATTTAAAATAGGGCAAAATATAGTACCTGCCTCCTAAGTATTATGAAGGGCAAGACATAGTACCCAACTCCTAAGTACTATGAAGATGAAATATATTTTGTTCAGGCCCTGCACAGTGTACACTTGCAATAAATATCCAGCATATTGTATCCTAAGTATTTGTTGTTTAATGATAAAAGCATTTTAAGGCTATGAATTTTCCTTTAAATATAGCTTTGGTCACATTCCATACATTTTATATATAATGCTTGTATTAGCCAGGATTCTCCAGAGAAATAGGGAAGATGGATAGATGGAAATGTATACATAAAATTTGTATATACATAATATATGTTTTTATATATAATTAGGTTTATTATAGAAATTCACCCATATAGTTACGAAGCTTATGTCCTGTAATCTGCCGTCTGCAAGCAGATGAAAAAGGAAAGCTGGTGGTGTAATCCAGTCCAGGTATGAAGATGTAAGAACCAAGGGAGCCAATGGTTTATCTCTCAGTCCAAAGCCAAAAGCCTGAGAATGGAGATGGGGGGGTGGGAGGCAAGGCAAGGGGAGCTGCAGGTGTAGGTCCCTGAGTCTGAAAGCCAGAAAAGCAGGAGCTCCAATGTTCAAGGGCAGGAAAAGATGGACATTCCGGCTGAAGAGGGAATTCGCCCTTCCTCTGCCTTTTTGTTCTGTTCAGGCCCTCAACAGGTTGAATGATGCCTACACATATCAATGAAGGTGGAACTCTACTCAGTTCACTGAATGAGTGCAAATCTTTTCTGAAAATACTCACAGACATGCCCAGGAATCATGTTGTACCAGCAATCTGGGCATCCTTCAGTTCAGCCAAATTGCACATAAAATTAACCATCACCATGTTATTATTGATGATTTCAAAGTTATTATCACAGTTTTCATTATAATTTCTCTTATGACCCAAGAACTGTACAGCATTGCCATTTTCCTCTTAATTTTGGCTTTCCTGCACTGTGATTAGAAAATGAGGTTCACTTTATTTCTACTTTTAAAGTTCATTTAGGTTTTTTTAAAGACACATATTTAATAAAATTTGCAAAGTGTCCTTAGACCCTAGAGAATCCGGATTCTCTTCATCCTTTTCTAGTCCTCTGTAGCAGATATGGAACAGATGAGAAGAAAACTCATCTCCTAGTCTTTCCTCAGGATTAATAATCAGTTTACTCAATCCCCTAATTCTGGAATTTTAACTACTGGTATTGAGGAGTGATGTATAAGTTAGTCTATCTAGCCTTTTCCAGGTTGCATTGTCAGACAGGACTTATCAGAGGTCTAGCATGACCTAAGTTCACATTTTTTAAGGATTAACAGGTATTAAAATATTACATATCCTTCCTCTGAGTGAGTGAAATCCATTACAATCCCCAACATGATACAAAAACAATATTTTATCTCCAAGGAGTACCTGGAAACATGATTTATATATTAGAGAACCACTTTACATTCAAAAGATATATAACTCCTGAGTCACTGAAGAATTCCCCTAGAAGTTTATTACAAATAAACAATGTTAGTAGTCTGCGTGGATTGTATGCAACAACTTACTGCTGCACTGAGAGTTATCTTTCAACATGATGATAATGAGTCTGTCCATGGTCTTCTCTCTCTTGCATACTCCTACTGCTATCTTCACCTTTCAGTGTGGCCTTCACTTTCAAGTGCTTAGTACTAAAGGGAATGTTATCAAACTCAGGTTTGGCTGGTCACTGCTCAAAAAGTCAATATTCGAGAGACAAGTGTTGGTTGGAAAGGAAAAGTTGCTTTCATCAGGAAACCAGCTACCCAGAGTGAGGGTGGATTCATATTCCAAAATCAACTTCAGATTCAGCTTGGACATGAAAATTTTTAAAGGGATAAAGGGGAAACAATCTCAGTTAATCATTAGGGTAGGGGGATTGGATTGTGTCATTTTTCTGTTGTGTGCAGATCTGCTGATTCATGCTCTTTCTTTGAATGCTGTCTTGCCCACATGGTCCGCCTGCAAATTTGCGAAGGGGGATACTAGGGGTAGAAAGTCAGTCATTCCTCAACTATTTAATTCTTCATTCTTACTCCTTATAATCCGGGAAGGGACTCACCAAGATAGGGAAGGCATTGTGTACATTCAGTAGAGCATAAGTCAGGAGTTAGGTTACATTTTACCCAGTGATCTCATTTTTCTAATCAAGTTCTGAGGGGAGACAGAAAAGGGGCAAAAGGGCTGCTTACAAGAAGACTGTGCAGGATGGATAATATTCTGTACTTCACACCACACTTTACAGCCCTTAAACTTCTTGCTTCTTCATACTCCCTTTGAAAATAGCATTGTAAATTATCTATGCTTCAATTAAAAAAAAAAAAAAAAAGAAGCATGAAGATGACCACTGGAGTAAGCTTACCTTTTAGCATATATATGGCCACAAGATGATGATGAATGCTGATAGAAGGCAATTATTCATTTCTCTGACTCCTATGTAAACTGACCCAGAATGGATGCTTCTAGAGAATTCAAAAGCATGAAACAGAGAAACTACACCACCCTTCTTCATGCAACTTCAAGCTTATCCTTCAATTCCAGCTGCAGAAGAACTAAAGAAGTTAAACTCTTTGTGTTGTGTCTGCAGCATGAATGTGGCAACTTCAAAGGAGTATACTGCAGCATGAGACTAGAGTCCCACTGCAGTAAGGGCAAGTTTCAGTGTAAGACAACCAGCATGATGATGCCAGCTGTAAAATGTGTAAGTTCAGTGTCCTAAACAACAAGCTAACAAGAAGAGTGATGGCTCCTGGAATACAGTCACTGGTCAATGTAGACAGTAAACATGATGTTGACCACTTGTGTAAGGATAATGTTCAGTTCAGTTCAGTCTCTCAGTCGTGTCCGACTCTTTGCGACCCCATGAATCACAGCATGCCAGGCCTCCCTGTCCATCACCATCTCCTGGAGATCACTCAGCCTCACGTCCATCGAGTCAGTGATGCCATCCAGCCATCTCATCCTCGGTCGTCCCCTTCTCCTCCTGCCCCCAATCCCTCCCAGCATCAGAGTTTTTTCCAATGAGTCAACTCTTCGCATGAGGTGGCCAAAGTACTGGAGTTTCAGCTTTAACATCATTCCTTCCAAAGAAATCCCAGGGTTGATCTCCTTCAGATTGGACTGGTTGGATCTCCTTGCAGTCCAAGGGACTCTCAAAAGTCTTCTCCAACACCACAGTTCAAAAGCATCAATTCTTCGGTGCTCAGCCTTCTTCACAGTCCAACTCTCACATCCATACATGACCACAGGAAAAACCATAGCCTTGACTAGACAAACCTTAGTTGGCAAAGTAATCTCTCTGCTATTGAATATGCTATCTAGGTTGGTCATAACTTTTCTTCCAAGGAGTAAGAGTCTTTTAATTTCATGGCTGCAGTCACCATCTGCAGTGATTCTGGAGCCCCAAAAAATAAAGTCTGACACTGTTTCCACTGTTTCCCCATCTATTTCCCATGAAGTGATGGGACTGGATGCCATGATCTTCGTTTTCTGAATGTTGAGATTTAGGCCAACTTTTTCACTTTCCTCTTTCACTTTCATCAAGAGGCTTTTTAGCTCCTCTTCACTTTCTGCCATAAGGGTGGTGTCATCTGCATATCTGAGGTTATTGATATTTCTCCTGGCAATCTTGATTCCAACCTGTGTTTCTTCCAGTCCAGCGTTTCTCATGATGTACTCTGCATAGTGTGAGACAAAAAGCATGCTGATGCCTACTGAAATAAGGTTAAGATTCAGTGTGAAATAACCAACATGACAATGAAAACTAGGATAAGGAGAAGGTTCAATGTAATGTAATGTAATAAGCATGAAGATGGCTACTGGAATGATTTTGAGGTTCATTGTGGGGCTATGAACAAGAAGGTGACTGCTGGAGAAGTGTAAGGTTCAGTGTGTGACAAGCAGGAAAATGTCATTAATAAGCTGTGTCTTCAAATATGATCATGAATGCTGGAATAATCAATCCATCTGTAGAGATGTAGATAGAAGTATTAATAGTACTTATAGGATGGTTGAGAAGATTAAGTGAGATAGATGAAAAAAGCTGAGCACAGATCTTGCTCCCAGTAAGCTTTAAGTCATCATTTTCTTAGGATCATCACCTCCACCCCCACCAATAGCACCATCACAGAGCTTGGTGCCAGCAAACTGGTGCCTCTTTCAAAATGACTGTTGCCGCCTGCGTTCTCTATTGGCTGGATTTAACAAGAACCCTTCTTTTAGGAAAGTAGACACACAGTTACATTGTTTTGAGTGGCTAATGGCTCCCATCTGTGGTTAGAATTTAGGCTCCAGAGAAACAACACAGTCCATGGGAGGACTGACGTTGGCATTCAAGTTGGGAAGGAGAGGCATGAAGTTTCCAACAAGGGGTGAGGGTAGGGTAGGGTACATTTTCCCTATCTGTAATTTTTTTTTTCCCAATTAAGGCTTCTCCCTCCACCTGCAATGCAGGAGACCCCAGTTTGATTCCTGGGTTTGGAAGATCCCCTGGAGAAGGGAAAGGCTACCCACTCCAGTATTCTTGGGCTTCTCTGGTGACTCAGGTGGTAGAGAATCTACTTGTAATGTGGGAGACCTGGGTTCAATCCCTGGGTAGGGAAGATCCCTGGAAACGGGAATGGCTACCCACTCCAGTATTCTGGCCTGGAGAATTCCATGGACTATTCCATGGGGTCGCAAAGAATCAGATATGACTCAGCGACTTTCACTTTCACTTTCTGTTGCTCACACATAGACAAATCCTCACTTTACAAGGATCCTGAGAGAGGCAGACACTGAGCAGCCAACAGTTAAAATGATAAATTGGGTCTGTTGTGTACACAGTTCATTTAGACAAAGAAAAAAGCTACTGTCTGAGTGGGAGGCTGTACAGAGTCCTTTGTGCAATATGAATAGTCCTGCTTCTCTCACTACTCCTTTCCCACTGTGCTTCTAGCTGACATGTCTTACCTGTCTCCTTTAGTGAAGTTGTTGCCCAGACATCAATCACTGTCATCAGATGGAGAAGAATACAAGCCAGGTCAGACTGGAACGAAAGCTCTAGCAGAAGCTCACAGCTCTGCTCTTTGGAAATCTAGCAGTTCCTAGGCTAGTCTGTGCCAGTTTATACAACAGTACAGCAGAGACAACTAGACCTTCTTCTTTGTCTAGTCAGGGAGTTAGGAAAACCTAACAAGAAATACACTAAAATGCGAACAGTGGGTGTAATTCTAGGTGGATGGATTTTTTGGTGATTTGAAATGTCATTATACACTTCTAAAATCTCTAGACCTTTTCACATAAGCACATATTTCATCTATAGTTAGACAAGTGGTTTCAAAAAGAATAAAAATTGAACACATCTAGTCTTTTTTGTATGTTCTGCTTTTTCAAGTACTAGCAAAATTGCATTCTACATAGATAATCTATAGAGTTGAAGTCAATGGCTTTGCCCCGAATTGGCAAAAATCTTCACCCAGTCTTCAACTAATTAATCACTGTCTGGAAAAGAAGTAACTTTATATAGAAAGAGAAAGAGTAGAGACCTTTCTGGCACTGCCGGGTAACCGGCACCCTCTGGCCTGCACAGAGTTCACACCCTGGAAAGTCCTCACAGGTGCAGATGCGAAGCCATGTCAGCCTCCACATGAGGTGTCTGAGTTGACCAGAGCAGAATGTCACTCCCAGCAAGGAAAAGCCTGGAGTCCTGGGCTGCCTCTTGCTTCACAGCAGGACTAAAGACATGTGATTTCCAAAGAGAAGCCCATGTAATCTCTGAGGAAATTTGCTGCTCTGGGAAAGAAAAACAATGAAAGGAAATGACAAATAAGTCCAGAAAGCTTGGAAGGAAGTGAGGAGAGGGATGAGGGATGGGAAGACAATCAGGGAGGAAGCAATGCTAAAACAAGCCCCATAATGTTCTGCTCCAAAATAAGGATATGGCGTACTAATCCCTTGAGCATTTCCTGTGTGCTGAGCACTTTACAAAGATAATCACACTTGATCCTCAGGACATCACTGATGGCAAAGTATGGTTCCCATCTTGTGGCTGAGGAAACTCAGATTTGAAGATTGGATTTAGTGAGAGTGAGCCAAAGGTCCTTCTATTAACAAAACTGAGGGGGGTCTGGCTGCTTGCTGCTCAAAAACCAATAAAAAGGACAGGTGGGTAGAAAGGGAAGTTTGCTTTATTTTGGATGCTGTCAATGGGAGGTGGGAGGTGGGGAGATAGGCGAGTGGGGGAGGTGGGAGTAGGGGGAGCGTGGATATCTGTCCAAAGGCTGAGTTCCCCCCACTGACAACCACTGGGCAAGAGCTTTTATAGATGGAGGGAAGGAGCTACATGCAGAAACAGCACAGTCAGCTCTGATCATCTTGAAATTGGCCATGCAGTGGTCTGACCAGCATCATCTTGATTGTTTTAACTATAATTAATCTTTAGTTGGTGATGGACAGGGAGGCCTGGCGTGCTGTGATTCGTGGGGTCGCAAAGAGTCGGACACGACTGAGCAACTGAACTGAACTGAATCTTTAGTTCCACGCTTCCCAGGTGACTCTAGTGGTAAAGAACCCACCTGACAATGCAGGAGACATAAAAGACACTGGTTCGATCCCTGGGTGGGAAGATCCCCTGGAGAAGGGAATGGGTACTCACTCCAGTATTGCCTGGAGAATCCCCTTGGACAGAGGAGCCTGGCCAGCTACAGTCCATAGTATCACAAAGAGTTGAACATGACCGAAGTGACTTAGCACACAATCTTCAATTCCAGGGTCGATTTATTCCCATTTCCTCAAGGCCATTTCTCAGACCTGTGGCAGCTTATGTTATGAACATAAGGAGGAGGGTGTAGCAAACCACTCCAGTACTGCCTGGAGAATCCCATGGACAGAGGAGCCTGGCAGACTACAGTCCATAGTGTTGCAAAGAGTCGGACATGACTGAAGGGACTTTGCACGCACATGCTATGGCTACAGTATGGTCATCATGTAGTTAACTTCTTCCACCTCCTGGGGGTTCCAGTAGCTACAAGACAGTTCACAGGATATGGCTCAGAATATTATCTATAGCCCTTGAGAAGGAACTAAAGATCCTTGACTTGGCTTACTGACAAACTGCTATTGTTCTGTCCTGTTTGACTGTTTTTCTTTGCTTCTATATTTTCTCACCTCTCTGATTAAACTTATTCTTTGGCTAAAGTTGTTCCACAGACAAAAGGCAGGTGGAATACATGGGGAGAAGGACCATAGGGTACTGCTCTATTTCATTTCCGACTCAGATAATGGAGACTCATGGATGGACATGGTTTGTGATCTCAGCAATGTCTGCAAAACAAGAATGGACAACAGTGTATCAGAGGTAAAGATGCAGAGTAATACTGATGTATATTATTACTTTGATTGTTGGTCTGTGCCTTCAGGACTCCAACCACATGCCTACCACACCATTGCAGGGGAAGACTTGCAGAGCACGGTCCCCACTGCCCACTAGGTGCATGGCTCCCATCTTTCCCCTTTTCTATGGTTAACACTGGTTTTAAATAACATTTAGGCAGGTCTCTGGTGGCCCAGGGGTTAAGACTTTGCCTTCCAAAGCAGGAGATGTGGATTCGATCTCCAGTCAGAGAGCTAAGATTTCACATGCCTTGCAGCCAAAAACCCAAAACATAAAACAGAAGCAATATTGTAACAAATTCAAAAGTCTTTAAAAATGAAAAAAAGACTAAATATGGTCCACATCAAAAAATTCTTTTTTTGTTAATTGATTAGTTTAATTGGATTTTAAATTTAATTAATTTTAATTTTAATTGTTTTACAGTATTGTGGTGGTTTTTGCATACATCGATATGAATCAGTCACATGTACAGATGCGTACCCCCATCCTGAACCCCTTTCCCTCCTCCCTTCCCACCCCATCCCTCTGGGTTGTCCCACAGCACTGGCTTGGAGTGCCCTGCTTCATGCACTGAACTTGCACTGGTCATCCATTTTACATATGGTAATATACATTCTTCAATGCTATGCTCTCAAATCATCCCACCCTTGCCTTCTCTCATAGTCCAAAAGTCTGTTCTTTACATCTATGTCCCCCTTGAAGCTGCCCTGCATATAGGATCATTGTTACCATCTTTCTAAATTCCAACTATGCGTCAATATACTGTATTGGTGTTTCTCTTTCTGACTTACTTCACTCTATAATAGGCTCCAGTTCCATCCGCTTCATTAGAACTGACTCAAATGCATTCTTTTTTATAGCTGAGTAATATTCCATTGTGTATATGGACCAAAACTTTCTTATCTATTCGTCTGCCAATAGACATCTAAATTGCTTCCATGTCTGAGCTATTGTAAACAGTGCTGCAGTGAACATTGGGGAACATGTGTCTCTTTCTATTCTGGTTTCCTTGGTGTGTATGCCCAGCAGTGGGAGTGCTGGGTCATATGGCAGTCCTATTTCCAGTTTTTAAAGGAATCTCCACACTGTTCTCCATAGTGGCTGTACCAGTTTGCATTCCCACCAACAGTGTAAGAGAGTTACACTTTCTCCACACCCTCTCCAGCATTTATTGTTTGTAAATTTTTTGATGGCAGCCATTCTGACCAGTGTGAGATGGTACCTCAGTGTGGTTTTGATTTGCATTTCTCTGATGATGAGTGATGTTGAGCATATTTTCATGTGTTTATTAGCCATTTGCATGTCTTCTCTGGAGAAATGTCTGTTTAGTTCTTTGGCCCACTTTTTGATTTGGACATTCGTTTTTCTGGTATTGAGCTGCATGAGCTGCTTATATATTTTGGAGATTAATTCTTTGTCAGTTGCTTCATTTGCTATTATTTTCTCCCATTCTGAAGGTTGCCTTTTCATCTTTCTTATAGTTTCCTTCATTGTACAAAAGCTTTTAAGTTTAATTAGATCCCATTGGTTTATTTTTGTTTTTATTTCCGTTACTCTGGGAGGTGGACCATAGAGGATTATTCTGTGATTTATGTCAGAAAGTGTCCCGCCTGTGTTTTCCTCTAAGAGTTTTATAGTTTCTGGTCTTACATTTAGATATTTAATCCATCTTGAGTTTATTTATTTATATATATTTTAAAAGTTAGTGCTTTTTTATTGTGGTAAAAGGCACACAATATATGAAACCATCCTCTTGACAAAACTTTTTTCTTTGTTTTTTAATTTATTTATTTTTAAAATTTCTTTATTTTTTAATTGAAGGATAATGCTTTACATAATTTTGTTTTCTGTCATACCTCAACATGAATCAGCCATAGGTATACATATACCCCCTCCATTTTGAACCTCCCTCCCATCTTCCTCCCCATCCCACCCCTCTAGGTTGATACAGAGTCCCTGTTTCAGTTTCCTGAGCTATACAGAAAATTCCCATTGGCTATCTATTTTACATATGGTAATATAAGTTTCCATGTTACTCTCTCCATACATGTCACCTTCTCCTCTCCTCTCCCCATGTTCATAAGTCTATTACACATGTATCCCATTGTTAATTGCAGCACTATTTGCAATAGCCAGAACATGGAAGCAACCTAGATGTCCATCGACAGATGAGTAGATGAAAAAGTTGTGGTACATATACACAATGGAATATTACTCAGCCATAAAAAGGAATGCATTTGAGTCAGTTCTGATAAGGTGGATGAACCTAGAACCTATTATACAGGGTGAAGTGATTCAGAAAGAGAAAGATAAATATTGTATTCTAACATACATATATGGAATCTAGAAAAATGGTTCTGAAGAATTTATTTACAGGGCGGCAATGGGAAAACAGACATAGAGAATAGACTTATGGACATAGGGAGAGGGGAGGAGAGGGTGAGATGAATGGAAAGAGTAACATGGAAACTTACATTACCATATGTAAAATAGATAGTCAACGGGAGTTTGCTGTATGGCTCAGGAAACTCAAACAAGGGCTCTGTATTAACCTAGAGGGGTGGAATGGGGAGGGAGATGGGAGGGAGGTTCAAAAGGGATGAGATATATGTATACCTATGGCTGATTCATGTTGAGGTTTGACAGAAAACAACAAAAATTTTTTTTAAAAAAAGAATGCATTTTAGTCAGTTCTAATGAGGTGGATGAACCTAGAGCCTATTATACAGAGTGAAGTAAGTCAGTAAGAGAAAGAAAAATATCATATACTAATGCATATATGCAGAATATAGAAAAATGATACTTAAGAATTTATTTGCAGGGCAGCAATGGAGAAACAGACATTTTGAGTTTATTTTTGTGTATGGTGTTAGAAAGTGTTTTAGTTTCATTCTTTTACACTTGGTTGACCAGTTCTCCTAGCACCACTTATTAAAGAGATTGTCTTTTCTCCACTGTATATTTTTGCCTCCTTTGTCAAAGATAAGGTGTCCATAGATACATGGATTTATCTCTGTGCTTTCTATTTTGTTTCATTTGATCTATATTTCTGTCTTTGTGCCAGTACCATACTGTCTTGATGACTGTAGCTTTGTAGTATAGTCTGAAGTGAGGAAGGTTGATTCCTCCAGTTCCGTTCTTCTTTCTCAAGATTGCTTTGGCTATTCGAGGTTTTATCTGTTACCATACAAACTGTGAAATTATTTGTTCCAGTTCTGTGAAAAATACCATTGGTAGCTTGATAGGGATTGTGTTGAATCTATTGCTTTGGTGGGGGGTGGGGCTCATTTTCACTATATTGATTATTCCAATCCACAAACATAGTATGTTTGTCCATCTATTTGCATCATCTTTGATTTTTTTCATCAGTGTTTTGTAATTTTCTATATATAGGTCTTTTGTTTCTTTACATAAATTTATTCCTATTTTATTCTTTTTGTTGCAATGGTGAATGGGATTATTTCCTTAATTTCTCTTTCTGTTTTTTCCTTTGCTAGTGTATGGGAATGCAAGGAATTTCTGTGTATTAATTTTATATCCTGCAACTTTACTATATTCATTGATTAGCTCTAGTAATTTTCTGGTGGAGTCTTCAGAGTTTTCAGTGTAGAGGATCATGCCATCTGTAAGCAGTGAGAGTTTTACTTCTTCTTTTCCAATCTGGATTCCTTTTATTTCTTTTTCTTCTCTGATTGCTGTGGCTAGGACTTCTAAAACTATGTTGAATAGTAGTGGTGAGAGTGGGCACCCTTGTCTTATTCCTGATTTTAGAAAAAATGCTTTCAATCTTTCACCGTTGAGGATAATGTTTACTGTGGGTTTGTTATATATGGCTTTTTATTATGTTGAGTTATGTTCCTTCTATGCCTGCTTTCTGGAGAGGTTTTTTTTTATCATAAATGGGTATTAAATTTTGTCAAAGGGTGTCTTGGCATCTATTGAGATAATCATATGGTTTTCTTTTTCAATTTGTTAATATGGTGTATCACATTGATTGATTTGTGAATATTGAAGAACACTTGCATTCCTGGGATAAAACCCACTTGATCTTTTTAATATGTTGTTGGATTCTGTTTGCTAGAATTTTGTTGAGAATTTTTGCATCTAGGTTCATCAGTGATATTGGCCTGTGGTTTTCTTTTCTGTGGCATCTTTGTCTGGTTTTGGTATTAGGGTGATGGTGGCCTCATAGAATGAGTTTGGAAGTTTACCTTCCTCTGCAATTTTCTGGAAGAGTTTGAGTGTTAGCTCTTCTCTAAATTTTTGATAGAATTCACCTGTGAAGCCGTCTGTTCCTGGGCTTTTGTTTGTTGGAAGATTTTTTATTACAGTTCCAATTTCTGTGCTTGTGATGGGTCTGTTAAGATTTTCTATTTCTTCCTGGTTCAGTTTTGAAAGGTTATACTTTCCTAAGAATTCCATTTTTCCCAAGTTGTCCATTTTATTGGCATATAATTGTTAATAGTAGTCTCATGATCTTTTGTATTTCTCTGTTGTCTGTTGTGATTTCTCCATTTTCATTTCTAATTTTATTGATTTGATTCTTCTCCCTTTTTTTCTTGATGAGTCTGACTGTTTGTCTATTTTATTTATCTTCTTAAAGAACCAGCTTTTAGTTTTGTTGATTTTTGCTATAGTCACCTTCATTTCTTTTTCATTTATTTCTGCTCTTATTTATGATTTCTTTCCTTCTGCTAGCTTTGGGGTCTTTCTTTTCTTCTTTTTCTAGTTGCTTTAGGTGTAAAGTTAGGTTATTTATTTCATGTTTCTCTTGATTCTTGAGGTCAGCTTGTATTGCTATGAATCTCCCTCTTAGCACTGCTTTTACTGAATCCCATAGATTTTGGGTTGTCGTGTTTTCATTTTCATTTGTTTCTGTGTATATTTTGATTTCCTTTTTGATTTCTTCTATGATCTGTTGGTTATTCAGAAGTGTGTTGTTTAGCCTCCATGTGTTTGTATTTTTAATAGTTTTTTCCCCCCTGTAGTTGATATCTAATCTTACTGCACTGTGATCAGAAAAGATGCTTGAAATGATTTCAATTTTTTAAAATTTACCAAAGCTAGATTTGTGGCCCAATATGTAATCTACCCTGGAGAATGTTCCATGTGCACTTGAGAAAAAGATGAAATCCATTGTTTTGGGGTTAAGTGCCCTGTGGATATCAATTAGGTCTAACTGGTCCATTGTATCATTTAAAGCTAGTGTTTCCTGGCTAATTTTCTGTTTGGTCGATCTATCCATAGGTGTGAATGGGGTATTAAAGTCTCTCACTGTTATTGTGTTACTGTTAATTTCCCCTTTCATACTTATTAGCATTTGTCTTACATATTGAGGTACTCCTATGTTGGCTGAATATGTATTTATAATTGTTATATCTACTTCTTGGATTGATCCCTTGATCATTATGTTATGTCCTTCTTTGTCTCTTATCATGGTCTTTATTTCAAAGTCTGTGTTATCTGATATAAATATTGCTACTCCTGCTTTCTTTTGGTCTCTATTTGCATGAAATATCTTTTTCCAGCTCCTCACTTTCGGCCTGTATGTGTCCCTAGGTTTGAGGTGGGTCTCTTCTGGACAGCATATATAGGGGTCTTGTTTTTGTATCCTTTCGGCCAGTCTTTGTCTTTTGGTTGCATTTAACCATTTACATTTAAGGTAATTATTGAAAAATATGATCCAATTACCATTTACTTTGTTGTTTTGGGTTCAAATTTATAAACCTTTTCTGTGTTTCCTGTCTAGAGAAGATCCTTTAGCATTTGTTGACAAGCTGGTTTGTTGGTACTAAATTCTCAGCTTTTGATCGTCTGTAAAGCTTTTGATGAAAAAGCAATAATACACAGAAGAACTGTACAAAGATGATCTTCAAGACCCAGATAATCATGATGGTGTGATCACTCACCTAGAGCCAGACATCCTGGAATATGAAGTCAAGTGGGCCTTAGAAAGCATCAATATGAACAAAGCTAGTGGAGGTGATGGAATTTCAGTTGAGCTATTTCAAATCCTGAAAGATGATGCTGTGAAAGTGCTGCACTCAATATGCCAGCAAATTTGGAAAACTCAACAGTGGCCACAGGACTGGAAAAGGTCAGTTTTCATTCCAATCCCAAAGAAAGGCAATGCAAAAGAATGCTCAAACTACCACACAACTGCATTCATCTCACATGCTAGTAAAATAATGCTCAAAATTCTCCAAGCCAGGCTTCAGCAATACATGAACCGTGAACTTCCAGATGTTCAAGCTGGTTTTAGAAAAGGCAGAGGAACCAGAGATCAAATTGCCAACATCTGCTGGATCATGGAAGAAGCAAGAGAGTTCCAGAAAAACATCTATTTCTGCTTTATTCACTATGCCAAGGCCTTTGACTGTGTGGGTCACAATAAACTGTGGAAAAATTCTGAACGAGATGGGAATACCAGACCACCTGACCTGCCTCTTGAGAAACCTGTATGCAGGTCAGGAAGCAACAGTTAGAACTAGACATGGAACAACAGACTGGTTCCAAGTAGGAAAAGGAGTATGTCAGGGCTATATACATTGTCACCATGCATATTTAACTTCTATGCAGAGTACATCATGAGACATGTTGGGCTGGATGAAGCACAAGCTGGAAACAAGATTGCTGGGAGAAATATCAATAACCTCAGATATGCAGATGACACCACCCTTATGGCAGAAAGTGAAGAGGAACTAAAAAGCCTCTTGATGAAAGTGAAAGAGGAGAGTGAAAAAGTTGGCTTAAAGCTCAACATTCAGAAAATGAAGATCATGGCATCTGGTCCCATCACTTCATGGCAAATAGATGGAGAAATGTGGAAACAGTGTCAGACTTTATTTTTTGGGGCTCCAAAATCACTTCAGATGATGACTGCAGCAATGAAATAAAAAGACACTTACTGCTTGGAAGAAAAGTTATGACCAACCAAGATAGCATATTAAAAAGCAGAGACATTACTTTGCCAACAAATGTCCATCTAGTCAAGGCTATGGGTTTTCCAGTAGTCATGTATGGATGTGAGATTTGGACTATAAAGAAAGCTGAGCGCTGAAAAAATTGATGCTATTGAACCATGCTGTTGGAGAAGACTCTTGAGAGTCCCTTGGACTGCAAGGAGATCCAACCAGTCCATCCTAAAGGAAATCAGTCCTGAATGTTCATTGGAAGGACAGATGTTGAAGCTGAGACCCCAATCCTTTGGCCACCTGATGTGAAGAGCTGACTCACTTGAAAAGACCCTGATGCTGGGAAAGATTGAAGGTGAGAGAAGAAGGGGATGACAGAGGATTACATGGTTGGATGGCATCACCGACTCAATGGACATGAGTTTGAGTAAACTCCAGGAGTTGGTGATGGACAGGGAGGCCTGAGGTGCTGCAGTCCATGGGGTCACAAAGAGTCAGACATAACTGAGCGACTGAGCTGAACTGAAAGCTTTTGATTTATCCTTCATATCTGAACGAGATCCTTGCTGGGTAGGGTAATCTTAGTTGTAGGTTTTTCTCCTTCATCACTTTATGTCCTGCTGTTCCCTTCTGGCTTGAAGAGTTTCTATTGAAAGATCAGCTATTATACTTATGGGGATTCCCTCATGTGTTATTTTTTGCTTTTGCCTTTGCTGCTTTTAATATTTGCTCTTTGTGTTTGATCTTTGTTAGTTTGATTAATATGTGATGTCTTGTGGTGTTTTGCCTTGGGTTTCTCCTGTTTGGGACTCTCTGGGTTTCTTGGATTTGGGTAGCTATTTCCTTTGCCATTTTAGGACAGTTTCCAACTATTATCTCCTCAAGTATTTTCTCATGCCCTTTCTTTTTTTCTTCTTCTTCTGGGACACCTATGATTCAAAAATTGGGGTATTTAACATTGTCCCAGAGGCCTCTGAGGTTGTCTTCATTTTTTTTCATTCCTTTTTCTTTTTCCCTCTCTTTTTCATTTATTTCCATCATTCTACTTCCACCTCACTTATCCTCTCTTCTGCCTCAGTTATTCTACTGTTGGTTCCCTACAGAGTGTTATTAATCTCAGTTATTGCATTGTTCATTATTTAATGGCTCTTCTTTATTTTTTCTAGGTCCTTGTTAAACACTTATTGCATTGTCTCAATCCTTGTCTCTAGTCTAGTTATCTGTAACTCTATTTTGTTTTCAAGATTTTGAGCCATCTTTACTATCATTATTCTGAATTCTTTTTCAGGTAGATTCCATATCTCCTCCTCATTTGTTTGGTTTGGTGGGGTTTTATCATGTTCCTTCACTTGCTGAATATTTCTCAGCCTTTTCATTTTGTTTAGATTGCTGTATTTGGGGTGCCCTTTTTGCAGGCTGGAAGTCCATGGTTCCTCTTAATTGTGGAGTCTGCTCCCTGTGGGTAGGGTTGGACCAGTGGCTTTTCAAGGTTTCCTGGTTGGGGGAACTTCTGTCTGTGTTCTGGTGGGTGGAGTTGGATCTCTTCTCTCTGGAATGCAATGAAGTGTCCAGTAGTGAGTTTGGGGGTGTCCATGGGTTTGGTATGTTTTGGGCAGGCTGCCTTTAAACGTCCAGGCATGTGTTCCTGTTTTGCTGGAGAATTAACCTGGTATGTCTTGCACTGGAACTTGTTGGCTCTTGAGTGGAGCTTGGTTTCAGTGTAGGTATGGAGACTTTTTGGTGAGCTCTTGTTTATTAATGTTCCCTGGAGTCAGGAGATCTCTGATGTTCTGAAGTTCTGGATTTGGGCCTCCTGCCTCTGGGCTTTGGTCCTCCTTTTACAGTAGCCTCCAGACTTCTCTATCCATACAGCACAGAAGAGAAAACCCCTAGGTTAATGGTGAACCAACTCTCCACAGCCAGGAATACCCAGAGAGATTCACAGAGTTATATAGAGAAGAGAAGAGAAGGGGAAGGAGGGAGATGAAAGTGATCATGAGGAGAAAAGGGAGAATCAAAAGTGGAGAGAGCAAGCAAGCCAGTAATCATATCCCTAAGTGAAAATGGATACCAAAGATTAGATTCTTAAAGGTACAAAATTGATAACAAATATCAAAAAGCAAAGGTTAAAAACCTAGAATAGAAGTTAGACTCTCAAAAATACAATATAAAAAATACAAAACAAAATCAATCACAAAAAAATGAAAAATATATATGGAATTGATTTTTAAAAAGTTTTTTTAAAAAAGGAAAGGTAATAGTAGGCTATAAAAATGAAAGTTAAAGGAGTAATAAAGAACAAAAATTTTTAAAAATAAAAAAATGATAATAGTAAAAATATATCTAGGCATTTCTCTGGACCTTTTATGGGCAGTGTGGGGTCAGTTCAGTGTCAGATAACCCCTTATTCTGGCTTGTATATCTGGCATATATATCTTATATATATTCTGGCTTACCTCTGGCTTGAGACCTTGTTTTCAAGGTCTCTAGGTGCCTCTCAAGTGCACAGTCTCAACATTAACTGCAGGGTTTTAATCTGTTGCACCTGTCACTTCCAGAGTAGTTCCCCCTTCTTTGTTTATTTTGACTTCCTGTTTTCAGTTCTCTTCCATGTCTAATTTTTGCCCTGATACAAGGGGGCAAATGTAGCCACTTATTTAGGCTCACTTGTTTAGTTGTGTTGTGGGGAGGGAGGGACACTGCAAACAAATGCCACTGGTGTGTGTGGGGAGTGCTTGCAGTGGGTGGACCACACTGGGTTTGCCACAGCCCAAGGTGGCGTGTACTTCCCAGGTCCACCCTGCTCAGGCTCCAGGGTGCTCTGCAAGGGCACTGTCCCAAGTGGGCCCTGCATTTTGTGCACTTCCCAGGTCTAAGCTGCTCAGGTTCTCGGGTGCTCTGCAAGGGCATAGACCCAGATGGGCTGTGAGTTTTGTGCCTTTCCCAGGTCCGAGCAGCTCAGGTAACTGGGTGCTTGGTGAGTGCACTGTCCCAGGTGGGCCATGCATCTTGTGCACCTCCCCGGTCCTGGCCACTTGGTTTCCGAGGTGCACTGTGACAGCCTCAGGTGTGCTATGTATCTCCTCTGGGGAGCTGATCTCAGGTTGTGACGCTCCTGGCAGATGTGAACTGTCCAGAATCCCAGGAAGACATGATTAGCAACTGGGAGCCTGATCACAGTTTGGTGGAAGATGCAGTCTCTGGGGCCAAGATTGCAGCAGCCCGTTGCCTTCCAGCTCTGGCTGTCACACAGCTGCCTCTCTGGCACTGGGGAGGGAAGGCCCTAAATGGCAGCTGGCTTGCTCTCATTTGGTATTCGCTGAATCCTTTGTTCTGTGAGCACACCAGGGGTCATCGTGTGGTGTTAGAGCCTTTCACAGGAAAGGTTTATTTCTTTTTTTCATCTCTCTAGCAATCCCATGGTTTAGGTTGCTATCTCACATTGGCTTCCTCATATTGTCCTCAGGGCGTTCATGCCTGGTCCTTGCCCTCCCAGCCCAGCCCCCACTTGCTGGTGGCGGAAGCGAGTGTCTGTGCCATTTCTCCATCTCTGCTTGTAGTTGTGGTTAGGCGCATATTCTGTAGGGTATCCCCCCCCCCATCCCTTCCTGTTATATTGCCCTCTGAGATCCCAAAACTCCCCACAGACATGCCTATGAAAAGGTTTTCTACAATGTGGAAACTTCTCCTTCACGACTCCCTTTCCAGGACGGGTCTCTGTCCCTAAATCTTTTGTCTGTTTTCATCTTTTATATTTTGTCCTACCTCCTTTTGAATAGATTGGGCTGCTTTTCTGGGTGCCTGGTGTCCTCTGCCAGTGTTCAGAAATTATTTTGTGGAAGTTGCTCAACATTCAAATGATCTTTTGATGAATTTGTGGGTGAGAAAGTGGTCTCCCTATCCTTTTCTTCCACCATCTTGGGACCACCTCCCTTCTCTTTATCTTGCCCATATCAAAACTGTCTGTGCTGGATGACTGTTCCTGTACCTGAAGGTCAAGGACACACAACACCCACAAGGCTTTATGATGTCCTTCAAGAATTCCACATGCAGATGGCGCTGCCCCACAGGTTTTCCAGTTATATAAGTATCTACAGTCTCACATTGACATACACTCCCCCTACTTTCTTCCTGTACCCCAAGACCTCTCTTCTCTTTTTTATCTTGCTCTTCTGAGAACTGGGTGTGCAGGAGGAACTGTCCCTGTGACTGAAGGCCTTGGCAACACAATACCCACAGGCTTTTCTGATTTAGTTCAACAAATCCACGAGCAGATGGTGCTGCTCTACTACATTTTCTGAATTCTATGTGGCTCTACAGCCTCACATTGACATTTACTCTCCCACTCCCTTCCTGTGCCCCGAGACCTGTCTTTTCTTTCTTCTCTTGCCCTTATCAAAAGTGACTGTGCAGGAGTGACTCTCCCTGTCCCTGAAAGCCTTGTCGACACAACACCTCCATGGCTTTCAGATGTAATTCAAGGAATACACCATCAGAAGGCACTGATTCACTAGCTCTTCGAGTTCTACTTGGCTCCACAGTCTCACAATGATATCTACTCCCACTCCCTGTGCCTCAAGACCTCTCTTCTCTTTCTTCTTTTGTCCGTATCAAAATTGTGCAAGGGTGACTGTCTCTGTGTCTGAAGACCTTAGCAACACAACACTCCAAGGGACTTCTGATGTAATTCAAGGAATCTACCAGCAGATGGCTCTTCTCCACTAGCATAGAAATCGGAAGCACATAATCAGTTAATAGGTTCCTTTTAATTTTTTATTTATGTATTTATTTGGCTGTGATGGGTCATCCTTGCTTCAGCGGGCTTTTATCTAGTTGCAGCGATCCAGGGCTTCTCTTGGTTCAATTTCATGAGCTTCTCATTACTGTGACTTGTTTCCTAGCACAGGCCCTAGGGTGTGATGTCTTCAATAGTTGCGGTGCCCTTGGCATGTGGGGTCTTCCTGGACCAGAAACTGAACCTCTGTCCCCTGAACTGGCAGGTGGAATCTTAACCACTGGACCCCAAGGGAAGACCTGGAAGGTGAAGGAATCTTAACTACTGGACCACCGTGGAAGTTCCTCCAGGTCATAGATTTAGATGCAAAGACATATGATGGGAGCTTGGTCCATCTCTGCAACTGACCAGAATCATGAAGAAATACCTGAGCTGAAAATCAAGCAATCTGGCTGCTAACCTTGAATCTCCCACCCCCTAGTTCTGCGGCTTTTGTACATCATTGTAAGTCTTTTTAAACTCATTTAAAATACAGTTCACTTATGTTAACCTCTTGGCCCTCAAGCTACCAGGGAGTAGTGCTTCTCAAACTTTAATGTGCTCTGGAATCACCAGGCATATTATGAAAGTGCAAGTTCTGGTTCAATAGGCCTCTGATGGAGGCCTCAGAATCAGAAATTCCCAGGTGATGCTAATGCTGCTGGTCCCTGGACCACACTTTGAGTAGCAAGCAAGCATACACTACAGAAGTGGCTTAAGGGCTTTCACTGCTGGTGTGGATGGAAGGTCAGAGGCAGAACTTTAGTCATCACGCTCTTGCAAGCTTCAGCCAGTGCCTTGCCTTTTGAAGTCCTGAGACAGGAGCTCGTCTGATCAGCTCTGAATCAAGCTGATCACTAACAAAGATTGATCCTGGAGGATAGACTGCTTCCATGTGGTCAATGTTCCCCTTGGTCAGCGTTTATTGATTGATGTAAAATGAGTGGCCAACACATCCCCAGGGCCTTCTGATGTAGTTCATGAGATCCACCAGCAGATGGCGTTGCTACACTAGGTTATTGAGTTATACTAGGCTCTACGGCCTCACATTGACATCCGCTCCTCCCACTCCTATGCTGTGCCCCAAGACCTCACTTCTCTTTCTCCTCTTGCCCCCTTATCAAAACTGGCTCTTCTCAGGTGACTGTCCCTGTTGTTGAGGCCTTGGGAACACATCTCCCCTAGACCTTTCTGATGCAGTTCAAGGAATCCACCAGAAGAAGAAGCTGCTCAAATGTATTTTCGAGTTATACAAGATTCTATAGCTTCACGTTGACATCCACCACCACCCCCATTCCCTTCCTGTGTCCCAAGAGCTATCTTCTCTTTCTTCTCTTGACCTTATCAAAACTGGCTGTGCAGCAGTGACTGTGTCTGTGGTGAAGCCTTTAGCAACACAACACCCCAAGGGCTTTCTGATATAGTTCAAGGAATCAACCAGCAGACGGCGATGCTCTACTAACATAGATATCGGAAGCACATAATCAGTTCATAGGTTCTTTATAATTTTTTATTTATATATTTACTTTGGCTGTGCTGGGTCTTTGGAGAAGGCAATGGCACCCCACTCCAGTATTCTTGCCTGGAGAATAACATGGACGGAGGAGCCTGGTAGGCTGCAGTCCATGGGGTCTCTAAGAGTCAGACACTACTGAGTGACTTCACTTTCACTTTTCAGTTTCATGCATTGGAGAAGGAAATGGCAACCCACTCCAGTGTTCTTGCCTGGAGAATCCCAGGGACGGGGGAGCCTGGTGGGCCGCCGTCTATGGGGTCGCACAGAGTCGGACACGACTGAAGCAACAGCAGCAGCAGCGGCAGCTGGGTCTTTGCTGCTGTGGTGGGCCTTTCTCTAGTTGCGGTGAGCCAGAGATACTCTTTTTTGCAGTATTCAGACTTCTCATTGCCCTGAATTCTCTTGTTTCAGAGCACAGGACCTAGGGCACCAGGGTTTCCATAGTTGTGGAGCCCAGCTTCGTTGCTCCGTGGAAAGTGGAATCTTCCCAGACCAGGGATCGAAGCCACGTGTCATGCAGGCTGATTCTCAACTAATGAACCACGTGGGGAGCCCCCAAGTGTGAAATCTTAACTGCTGGACCTCCAGGGAAGTCCCATAAGTCATGGATTTAGATGCAAGGACATGTGACAGGGGCTTTGTCCCAGAAACAAGGCATGAACTTGTCCTCTGGGATGAGAGGGGAATCTGCCACAGGGTGCAACTGACCAGAATAGTGCAGAAAAGCCTGAGCCGAAAGTCAGGAAACCTGGCTGCTACCTTGGATCTCCCCATGACTAGTTGTGTAGCTTTGGGTACATCATTATGAATCTTCTTAGTTTGTTTGTAAAACACAGTTCACTTACGTCAACCTCTCCGCCCTCAAGCTTCCAGGGAGTAGTGCTCAGTACTGCAGTACTTTGCAGGTGGCATGTATTTCGGTTTTGTCTCATATGTATGTCATGATATCTAGTTAACTTTTGTATGTTATGTGAGTTTTTTTGTTTTTAAAGATGTGCTTTTCCAATGTTTCCAGTATTTTGCTGAAAATGTTGTTTTTCTCTGTTGTACTGCATTTACATCTCAGTCAAAAGGCAATCGTCTTCCTGACTTACTTCACTCTGTATAATAGGCTCCAGTTTCATCCACCTCGTAAAGTAATTAGCCTCCAATTAAAATAAATTAATTTTAAAAAGGCAATTGTCCTATAGTTTTGAGTATATTGTGAACTCTCTGTTCTGTTCCATTGATCTGTAAATCTGTCTTTATACCAAGATCACACTGGATTATTGTTGATCTATACCAAGTTTTGAAATGAAGTAGTATAAATCCTGCATCTTTGTTCTTTTTCAAAAATGTTGGCTCCCCTTAGCCTTTTATATTTCTATGGAAAGGTGGAATCACTTTGTCAATTTATTTTAAAAGTCCTACTGTTGCTTCACTGGGAATGCATTGAATCTATAGGTCAGTTTTCTAGAGCTCACATCCAGCAATATTGAGTGTTCAAATCTGTGAGCATGATATATCAGTCAATTTATTTATGTTTGTATTATTTAATTCCTTCTGTAATTTTCAGTGTACAGGTCTCCCAGAAATTTTGTCAAATTTATCCCAAAGTACTAATATTTCTGCAAAGAAAACATATAAATGGCTACCAAACAAATGAGCAGATGCTCCACACCATTAAAAGTTGAAAGTGTCAGTTGTTCAGTCATGTCCAACTCTTTGCAATTCCAGGGACTGTAGCCTACCAGGCTCCTCTGTCCATGAAATTCTCCAGGCAAGAATACTGGAGTGGATAGCCATTACTTTCTCCAGGGGATCTTCCCAACCCGGGATGAAACCCTGGTCTCCTGCATTACAGGCAGATTCTTTACTGTCTGAGCCACCGGGAAGTCCAATTTCACATCATTAGCCTTAGGGAAATGCAAATGAAAATTACTGCTTCACACATACTAGGATAACCATAAATTAGAAAAGAAAAATAACAACTGTTGGAGAGAGTGTGGAATCATACATTACTAAGTGGGACTGTAAATGGTGCAGCCTCTATGTAAAACAGTTTGGTGAGTTCTTCAATTAGTTAAACATAGAATTAACATGTGATCCAGCAATTCTACTCCTAGTTGTGGACCCCCAAAATTGAAATCAGGTGTTCAAACAAAACTTGTACTTGAATGTCCATAGTAACCCTATTCACAATGGCAAAAAGGTAGAAACAACACAAATGTCCACAAACATATGAATGGATAAATAAAATGTCATGTATCCATAAAATGGAATATTATTCAGCCATTAAAAGGAACATACAATAATGTGAATGAACTATAGATAATGTGAATGATACATACAATAATGTGAATGAACTACAAAATATTATGCTAAGAAGCCAGGCATAAAAGGTTACATATGATTCCATTTGTATGAAATACCCATAAAAAGCATATACATAGAGACAGAAAGCATATTTGTATTTGCCAAGGAGTAGGGTAGGGAGGTAATGAAGACTGACACTTAATGCACATGGTGTTCTCTTCTGTGGTGATGGAAATATTCTAGAATTAGATAATGGTGATGCTTACATATCGGGGATGTACTTCATGCTACTGAATTCTATCCTTTAAAATGGTTAAAATGGCAACATTTGTTATGTGTATTTTGCCATAATAGAAGACCCATTTCATCATAAATTTAAGGATTTGTTCATCCTTTCTCAATCTGTTCCACTGATCTACATGACTATCTTTGTACAAGATTCATACTGTTTTGATTATTGTGGCTTTATGACTTCTGGAATAGGTATGATAAATCCTTCAACATCTGTTTTCCTTTTTCAAAATGTTTTGGTTATTTAAGGTGATATAAATGTATATTCCGCATATATTTTAAGATCAGCTTGTCAATTTCTACAGGAAATTCAGCTGAGATTTTGATAGATATTGAGCTCAATCTACAGATAAACTTGGGAAAGGTTGCCATATTGAGTCTCCCAATCCATGAACTATCTTTATTAAGTTTAAATTTTCTCAGCTATAATTTTTTAGTAATTTTTAGTTTGCAGGTCTTATTCATATTTTATGGGATTTATCCCTAATGATTTATTCTTTTGAAGGCTATAGTGTATCCAGTTGCTTTCTTAATTTCATTTTTGGAATTTTTGGTGCTAGTATGTACAAGTATAATCAATATTTTCATGTTGATATTGTGTCCTGCTGGCCTTGCTAAATTTGTTTATGGGTCTAGTAGCTTTTTTGTGTCTGTGCTTTACTTGATATTTTCTCCATACAGGATGATCTGTGAATAAATAAAGCTTTATTTCTTCCTTTCCAATTAGGATGGATTTATTTTGTCAGGGTAGGGGGCTTATTCCATTTGCTCAAGCTTCCAGTACAATGATGAATAGAAATGGCAATGATAAACACCATGCATTGTTCCCAATATTAGGAACATTCTTTCACCATTAAATATTATGCACACTGAGGTTTTTTATAGACTATTTGCCAGGAGAATGAGTTCCTAACAATTTCAATGTTCTTAAAAGATTTTAAAATCATGAATGGGTATTGAATTTCACCAAATCCATTTTTTAAATCTTTTGGAATGATTATGTATTACCCCTTTGTTCTATTAATATGAAGTATAACATTCATTGGTTTCCTGCCATGACCTCACCCAATTATAGCCCTCAGGATGCTCCCCTCCCCCAGCTTCTGGCTACCAGAGTGGGATGAGCTCACCAACAGCCCCTCTCCTCCAAGGGGACACCACACCAGAAACAAGAGGCCTCTGTTTTTTTTTTTTTTTATTGAACTCAAATAATTATTTTTATTAACTTAGATAGACACAAGATTTGACAACACTGGAAACAAAAACATTTCTCTAACCAGACTGCGTGGACTGGTGCAGAGTTCATCACACACAGAAAAGGGAAAGCTGTCTTATTCAAGTCGGTGATAGCATAGAACCTCCACTGCCTGAAAACGAGACTGCAAATAAATAAAGTGCATAGAGAGCAGCAGAGGCACAGTGAGGAGATGAGGAAGAGGTGGGAGAGCAGAAGCAGCAAACTACTCAAGATCAAAATGGTAAGAAAAATAGTGGCAGGAGCACGTGCTGAGGATGTGTCCCCGCCCCTCCCACGGCCAATATCTTTGGGGGTGGACAGCCCCAGCCAGAGCCCCATGGGGAGAGGGGATTCTCTGCAGGTGATGAAGGGTCTCTGAGCCCGGGGCCCCTGAATCTCCAACATACTTTCTCCACTTTGGGAAGCGGCCTCCCAGGGCCCAGGCAGCTCCAACAGAGCTGGGAGCCTGGGGAGGACAGGATGCCCGTCCCCCAGAGCACACCCACTAAACAGCTCAGCACCTTCTGCAACGCACAGCCACTCATGTGTGCATAAGCACTCACACACAAGTGCACTCACACATGCATTCACACATGCACACTGACATGTATTCACACCCACAGACACACTCTCACACCCACACATTCACACACAGACATCTGTGCACTCATGCATCTGCATTCATACCCATACACTAGCCCACACTCACATATCCACACACACATCCCCACGCTCACACACTCAAGCCCTCATGCATGTACATGCAAATTCACACACACATCCCACACTCACACATGCACTCAACATGCACACTCACACACACATTCACACACAGGCACACACATATTAAGTAAAGACCCTCCCTAGTGCCCTCCCCAGGTCCTCTCAGGCTGGCCCAGGAAGAGGCTGCGGCTGGGGATCCAGTCACCCAGAGGGTGAGACATGTACTTGAAAAGTGCACACATTTGTGCATTAGCCCCAAGGAGGCCCCTGGTCCTCCGCTCCTCTCCACCCTTGCAGCCCCATGTCACAGTCTCTCAGAACTCCAGGGATGCACTCCAAAGGCTGGCAGTCTCCCGGAAATGGTCCTGGAGGAACACAGTTGGGGTGGAGGAGGGGCCACCAGGACCAGGGGTTTCCAGGCAACTTGGCACAAGGGAGGAAGCCATCAGCGCCCTTCCGTCTGTGGGAATCTGCGGGGGGCATGTGGTAGCCCGGGTGCAGCCTCAGGCCTCGGGGTGAGGCAGGCAGAGATCTTCAGCCGGGACCTGGGTGGCTGAGAAGGGCACATGGTGTGAGGCTCAGCCCCTCTGTCCCAGGGGCAACCAGGCTGCTGTGGCTCTTAGTCCCAGGAACTGAGGACCAGGACCGCGAGCAATCAGTGAGGGGGCAGATGTGGATCTGGGATGGGGGGTGAGGGCCAGGGCCTCTCCCGGCTCCCCTCAGTGCCGCTCCTGGTGCACCAATCAGCAGCACAGCCAGGGCCGCTGCAGGCCCGTCCAGAGCAGACGCTCCTGTGTGATCCTAGCAGGAGGGGCAGCCTGGAGACAGAGACATGGGGTCATGCGTGGGTCTCAGCTCCACCCCACCCACATGTATCCCTTCCCTCCTATTACACTTGGGCCCAGGAGCCAGCCAACACCCCCACCCAAACTGAGAGGCCTGTGCCACTCAACACCAAGGAACCCTTGGTTAAGCCTTGGGTGGGGCTTGGGTTGGGGTGGGGAGGCCTGACTGTGTGTGAGGACCTTGCTCCCCAGGGGGGTCTGGGACTCATCTCTCCTGTGACCATTTCAGCTTAGACTGTCCCCTGGTTCTTCCCTGTGACTTGCCATACACCCCACCTTCCCTGCCATGGGCCTTTCTCTCTCTAGACCTCTTGGGAGCTTGTGCTCCCTTTCCCCATCCCACTGTGCCAGGTCTCCCAGAGACTGGGGGCAGGTGGGGAATGCAGGCCCGGAGGCAGGTTCAGCTCCCCCACTTGTGATCTATGTGACAAGGGCAAATGTCTCCCTTCCCAGAGCCCAGCAGGCGGGGAGAACAGAGCTCCACCAGAGTGTCTCTAGCTCTGTACTTCCTTCCCCATGCCAGAACCGGACCACTAGGTCACTCCACCCCTCGGGCTCTCTGCCTGGAAGGCCCTTCCTCTCTTCGGGGGGTGGGGGGGTCAGGCCCTTCTCTTGGCTGCTCTCCAGGCAACTCTAGGGTCAGGGGTGCCCCAGGCAGGGATTTGACTCTCTTGACAAGACCACAGAAGGGGCGGTTCACCTTCTATAACACCAGTTCCTGCAAGAAAAACATGGGGACTTGAGAGTTGCCTCCTCACCCAGAGACATCCTCGTCTCCCCAACTGTCACCTACCCTACAAATCTCTTCTCCATCTGTTCTCCCACCCCGGCCTGACAGCTGCCCTCCACTCAATGAGACCCCCCACTTTCCCAAATCCTGTGGGACACAGGGGCTGCTGGAGGCTGTCCAGGACTGGAGCAGCACATTCGGTGGCACCAGGAGGGCACTGGTAGGAGGTGGAGGGAGCGTGGCTGCTGGGAGGAACACGTCTTTCCCACTCTTCCCTGTCCCCTGATGCAAAGCTTTGGAGGGTGGAGAGGAGCAACAGAGACAGCAGGAACAGGCAGAGAGCAGTCCCAGAGACCCGCCAGGAGGAAGTCTTGTGAAGGGCTGAGAAAGAGACAGACCTGGGCTTGGGCCAAGAACACAACCATCCATCCAGGCTGTCTCTCGAGGGGTGGAGGACAAGGGGGCCAGCATCCGCTCTCTTCTAGGGCATTCTCCGGGCCTCTCCGGGGCCATTTCCCTCCATTCCCCCCGTGTTCAGGTGACACTACCGGGGCCGTGGGCCAAGGTGATGTGCTGACCTTCGGATATGTCCAGGCAGCTGCCCCTCATCCCCATCTTGAATATATGACAAGGGAGTCCAGAGGGCCTGCGTGCACCCTGCCTTGCCTGCTCTCGGCCCGGCAGCTTTCCAGGCTGGCTTCCTCAGGTCCCTTCCTCGTCTCCCCGAAGCTGCCCGGTGGCCTGGACATCTAGATGCCATGGCAACCGCCTCCCTCCAGCCCACAAGTCCGAACTCTGGCCTCCTACCTTTTCGGTCGGGGTCAGTCATTCATGTTCCTACTGAAGAATTTCTTCCTTCTGCTCCCGCCTTCGACCAAAGTGAGGCAACAGGTCGGCTGCATTCAGATAATTTTCTCGAGTTCCATGGAAAGGGCCCGTTTTGAGAGTTTCAGTGCAGTTCGTCACCGGCCGCGACGTGGCTGGCCAGAGCCAGGGCTCGGTGGCTGCGTCCTCCGCGGAGGTCTAGGGCCCGGAGGCCTGATCCACCCCTTCCTCGTCCCCTGGAGCGTCCCGGCGGCCCCCGGCCCCGTGATCCTTCATGCTGATGCCCCTGCCGTCGCGGCCGGGCGGAGGTGGTAGCGGGCGTTCACTCGATCCTCACCTGCAGGCGCACGTTGAGCATCACCGAGGCCACGATGTAGAAATAGGGGAAGTTCATGCGCAGACGCCAGGCCAGGTCGAAGAAGGTGATCAACGTGCGCGTGAGCCCCTTGCAGAAGGCGCCGTACGACCCGCGGATCGCGGCTGAGCGTGCTAGCCGCACTGCCACGCCCGACAGGGCCGCTGCTGCCGCCGCCGCAGACAGAGCCCCCGACGCTGCCATGGGCCCGGGCCGGCGCGGGACCCGCGGACCGACCGCAGCACGAGCTGGCGGACAGGTGGACGCGAGGCCTGGAGCCGCTGGCCAACAACAGTCGCGTCCCACTCCGCCCTGTCCCGCCGCGCCCCGCCTTCAGTCTCCCCTCCGGGGCTCCGAATGACTCCTCCGCCACAGTCAAGGCCCCACCTGAGCTGCCCAGGGACAGCTCCGCCCCCTCGCCTGCACGCACATTGGCGACCGCCTGCGCAGCTCCGCCCCTAGCCCGGCCCTGCCCCTTGTCGGGTACCACAGAGCTGCTGCCAGCAACTCAGCCCCACCCCCGGTGCCCGCCCCTCCGAGAAGCCCCGCCTCCTCCCGGACTCCCAAGAGAGCCGGAGGGCCTGAATGCTTTCTTTGGAAGGTGCTGCCCTCTTGGGATCCTTTTGCAGAATGCGCTATTCTGCAAGGAAGGCCCACCCGGAGCTCTTTACCCGTTTACACCATCCCCTTTCCCTCACCGTCTCCGCAGAAAATCTGGCCAACTAGCCACTGTACTTTTAATTCATGTTTTTTCTGGTAATTCTGCACTGTGGAGTTTGACCAAAGCTACATGCTCATTTTCCCCGTGTGTATTTCGTGAATGCTCCTTTACGCCATTGTCCGTACCTTTCATCCCATAGTGATTTCTATGCACTCCTCTTTGTCTTTGCCCTGGATGCTGCGCAAGGTCTTCTCAGGTATACATTTGCCCTCATTCATTGCTTTTTACCTGCTGTTGGGTATTAAAGCCTTTTCGTGGTTTCATCTAATCTTTTTCTAAACCAAATCCAATTCAAACTCCATGACATTTTCAGAATTATTGAAATGTGCTTGCTTCATTGTAGTCAGGACTTTTAAAAAGCGGTCTGCAAGAGTTGATTCGTGAAGATTTCATTCCAGTTTTTACAAGGAGGGCTGGCCTAAGTTAATACCTTACTAATTCCTCTCAGAATGCCTGTTCACAGTCTTACTGAATATCTCTGTGACATCCGTATAAATGTTTAAGAAACCCAGCAGATTCATATACACTGATTGGGCAGTTGTCCTACCTACATGATCAGGGGAGAAGAGAGAGTTTGAGAGGCACTAGGTTATTGGATCACAACAATATAACCATGCATGAATATGAATGCATAAAAAAATCAGAGTAGGTAAATGTCACATTATTGAACATCATTTACTCTGGCTAAGGAAGTGGGAAGAAAGACATAATTTTTGTTTCTCGTGTATATGTATGTATATCCATTTGTGTATCTGTAACTATTACTTGTATAATACAACAAAAATATTTGAAAAAGAAGGGGCCATATGAATATAGACTTAAGCTACATAGAAATCTTTTTTTTTTTTTTTCCTAGACTGGATCCTGCCTCATTCATGTGCAGAGCCTGTTCCCTCCAATCATTTCTGAAACCTCTCCTTGGCCACATCTCATTTATTTTTAGCATTTTATTTTGAAATAATTATAGACTCAGGGAAGTTGCACAAATAGCACAAAAAAGACCTTGTGCCTTTTACCCATGTTCCCCAAAGGTGACATTTTCTATAGATGCAGTATAAAATTAAAACTAGGAAACTGACACTGGTATATTACTCTTGACTAGACTATAGGCCCAATTCAGATTTCTCCATTTTTCTAATCTGCATTAATTTGTGTGCATGTGTGCCTGTATCACTCTGGCAATTTTATCCCATGTCAGGATTCATGCAACCACCACTGTGATCAAGATACAAAAATATTCCAACACCACAAAAGAACTGATTTGGGCCACCTCTTTGTACTTACTCAGCAACCTTATACATATTTTGTTAGAGTTTCATCTGTTTCATTTCCTTTAGAGTGTCTGTAAATGGTACTGTGTGTTTAATTTTGGTTTCCACATGTTCACTTTTCATATACAGAATGCAATTGATTTTTAAAATTTATTTATTTGGCTGCACTGAGGTCTTAGTTGTGGCACACAGGATCTTCCATCTTCGTTGTGGCATGCGGGATCCAATTCCCCGCCCAGGGATAGAACCTGAGCCCCCTTCACTGGGAGATCAGAGTCTTAGCTACTGGACCACCAGGGAAGCCCCTGCAATGGAATTTTTAATGAAACTTTTTATTTAGAGATAACTGTAGATTTACATACAGTTCCAAGAAAAAAATAGATCCAGCGTACATTTTACCCAATTTTCCACAGTTTTCCACATCTTTCAAAACTGCAGTATGGTGCAATATCAAAATCAGGATATTGATACAATCTACGTATCTTGTTCAGATTTCCCCGATTTACTTTTTCATTTGTGTGTGTGTGTGTGTGTGTGTGTGAATTGCTCTATGCAATTTTATCACATATGTGGATTCATGCATCCACCATCACAGTCAAGATACAGAACAGTTTCATAACTATAAGGATGTCTCATGCCCTTTTTTTTGACCACACCCACTTCTCTCCTGTTCGCCTTCCTTAATGCTTCACAACCACTAATCTGCTGTCTATTTCCATAATTTAGTCTCTTTGAAAATGTTGTAAAAATTGAATCTTATAGGATGTAACTTTTTGGGATTGGGTTGTTTTTTTTTTTTTTTTTTACTTTGGAGATTGGCTTTTTCACTCAATCTGGGATTTTTTTTTTCATTCTTCTTTGGAGCATCCTCCAAGTTGCTGGAAATGTCAATTGTCAATAGTTCACTGCTTTTATTGCTAAGTTAGTATTCCTTGGCATGGTTGCACCAGAATTTGTATACCTCCTACCCAAGAAGGACACCAGGGTTTCCAATTTGGAACTATCGGGGATAAAGCTGCTGTGAATATTTGTTCACTGATTATTGTGTGAACAAAATTTTCTCTTTATCTGGGATAAATGCCCAAAAGTACAATTTCTAAGCTGTATGGTAAGTGCGTGTTTAGTTTCATAAGACTCAGTTAAAATTTCCAGCGTGGCTGTAACATTTTACACTCTCAGTCAGCAATTTCTGAATATATTGTTTCTCTACATGCTTGTCAGCCTTTGACGTTATCACTATTTTTAAAAATTTTAGCCATTATGATAGATGTACTGTGATATCTTATTGTGGATTTAATTTATATTGGGGTTAGCCAAAAAGTTAATTGAAACTTCTTGGCCAACCCAATATTTCCCTTATGGCTAATAATGGTGAAAATCTTTTTATGTGCTTATTTTCTATATGTATATTGTCTTTGTGCATGCGTGCTAAGTCGCTTCAGTTGTGTCTGACTCTTTACGACCCTATGAACTGTAGCCTGCCAGGCTCCCCTGTCCATGGGATTCTCCTGGCAAGAACAGGGAATCTTCCCTACTCATGGATCAAAGTGGCATCTCTTATGTCTCCTGCATTGGCAAGTGGGTTCTTTACCACTAGCGCCACCTGGGAAACCCCATATATCCTTTTTAGCTAAATGTCTTGTCATGTTCTAATTGAACTGCTTGTTTTTATTATTAAGTTTTGTGAGTTCTATATAATATATTCTAGATATGACTCTTGTTAGATAGATGGTTTGCAAATATTTTCCACCCAGTCTGTAGCTTGTATTTTCATTCTGTTAACAAGGGCTTTCTCACAGCAAAATTTTTAATTTCATGAGGTCCAATTTATTTATGGATCATGGCTCTGGTACGTACTATATGTAAGAACTTTTTACCAGGCCTTAGGTCTCAAAGATATTCTCCTATGTTTTCTTTAAAATTTTTTAAAGTTTTATTTCACATTTAAGTCTGTGGTCCATTTTGAGTTAATATTTATGTAGAGTTTGGCGGTTTAAATCCAGGTTCAATTTTTGACTAAAAATGCCCAAATTGCTAGAGCACAATTTGTTTAAAAAGGCTATCCTTCCTCCCTTAAAATTTTTTTTCTTTCATCTTTGTCAAAAACCAGTGGAGCATATTTCTGTGGGTCTATTTTGATGTTTTCTCTTCTGTTGCTTTGGTCTGTGTGTCTATCCATCCTCTCTCCAATATCACACTATTTTGACTACTGTAGCTATAGAGTATATGTTAGTATTGGTTAGAGTGAGTCCTCACACTTTATTTTTCTTCTTCAACATTTATTTAGCTATTCTAGGGCTGGTGCTCATCTGTACAAATTTTAGGATAAACTTGTCTATGGGTACAAAACGCTTGCTAGAAAGTGTGAAATTTACAGATCAGTTTGGGTGAGAATTGACATCATTTATATGTTTAATATTCCAGTCCATGAACACAGTTGTTATTGTTGCTGTTCAGCTGCTAAGTCATGTCCAACTCTTTGCAACTCCATGAACTGCAGCAGGCCAGGTTCCCTGTCCTTCACCATCTCCCAGAGTTTTCTCAAACTCAAGTCCACTGCGTCGGTGGTGTGATCCAACCATCTCATCCTCTGTCATCCCCTTCTCCTCCTGCCTTAAATCTTTTCAAGTATCAGGGTCTTTTCCAAATAAGTCAGCTCTTCGCATCAGGTGGCCGAAGTATTGGAGCTTCAGCTTCAGCATCAGTTCTTCCAGTGAATATTCAGGATAGATTTCCTTTAGGATTGACTTGCTTGATATCCCTGCAGTCCAAGAGACTTTCAAGAGTCTTCTCCAGAATCACAGTTTGAAAGCATCAGTTCTTCGGCTCTCAGCCTTTTTTATGGTCTAACTCTCACATCCATACGTGACTACTGAAAAATCACAGCTTAGACTATATGGACCTCTGTCAGCAAAGCAATGCCTCTGCTTTTTAGTATGTTGTTTAGGTTTGTCAATAGATTTTCTTCCAAGGAGCAAGCATCTTTTAATTTTGTGTCTGCAGTCACTGTTCACAGTGATTTTGGAACCCAAGAAAACAAAATCTGTCATTGTTGCAATTTTTCCCCCATTTATTTGCCATGAAGTGATGGGACCAGATGCCATGATCTTGGTTTTTTGAATGTTGAGTTTTAAACCAGCTTTTTCACTCTCCTCTTTGACCTTCACCAAGAGGCTCTTTAGTTCCTCATTGCTTTCTGCCATTAGGGTGGTGTCATCTGCATATCTGAGGTTGTTGATATTTCTTCTGGCAATCTTGATTCCAACTTATGACTCATC
Source organism: Ovis aries (assembly GCF_016772045.2). Taxonomy (NCBI): domain Eukaryota; kingdom Metazoa; phylum Chordata; class Mammalia; order Artiodactyla; family Bovidae; genus Ovis; species Ovis aries. The sequence goes on along the minus strand of NC_056080.1, from coordinate 99,738,236 downwards.
TGGCATCTCCCATGAGTATATCTCTTTATTTATTTATTTAGATCTTTGATTTCTTTCACCAAAATTTGTATAATTTTCTGCATTCAGATCCTGTACATGTTTAATAAATATGTTCTTAGGTATTCATTTTCTTTGAAGCAATTATAAATTATATATATATACATATATAAAAATTTACATTTTCACATGCTTGTTGTTGCCATGTAGAAATTATGGAGAATTAATTAGAAGTGTGTTTTTTTTCAACACATTTGGAGACTTTCTTGCTATCTTTCTGTTATTAATTTCTAGTTTGATCCCATTGTGGTCAGAAATTAAACTCTGTATACTTTCAATTCTTTTAAATACTTAAAGATTTGTTTTACGACTTTAAAGCATTCTTCTGGAGTGTTTCCAGAGGAAGGCAATGTGGGTGATAAAAGAGCTGGATCCATGTCTTGTGATGAATGGATGAAAGAAACATTTGTAGTTTAGAGCAGCAGTCCCCAACCTTTTTGGCACCAAGGACTGATTTTGTGGAAGACAATTTTTCCATGGAAGAGTGTTGGGGGGTGGTTTCAGGATGATTCAAATGCATTACATTTATTGTGCACTTTATTCTTATTATTATCACATCAGCTCCACCTCAGATCATTAAGCATTAGATCCCCGATGTGGGGGACACCTGGTTTAGAGAACAAAGACTTGAAAAGGAGATATGACAGCACGTTCAAATACTTGAAAGTTTACCAGGCCTGAGAGGAATGAAATTACCACTGTACTATTGCATGGTTTAGAATTAAGACCGAAGGGCTGCAACTGTCCTTGGTCAACCTAGGGAATGGATAGACTCGAGGAGTAGTAAGACTACTGCCATCTTAAGTATACTAGCATCATCTAGAAATTCATTGTTGGTCTAGGATATTGTTAAACTAAGTTTTCCATGATGAGCCCATTAAACTAGATGGCACAAAAGATCCTTCACAGTTCAGGCTTGGTTGCTTTCAAGTTTCCTATTGTTTATGTTCATTATAAAATAAAGTAATTTTATTTTATTGTGTGTAAGAAGCATAAAACTATGCTTAGAATGAATAAATCTTTAAAACAACATGAAAATTTGAGGTTCTTGTGTACAGCATAGAATTTGGTGGTGTTTTTTTTAAAATCTACTCTGCTAATTTCTGTCTTAATTGTTATTCCACACCATTTACATTTAAAGTAATTATGTCATATTAAAGCTCAAGTCTGCTGCTTTATTATTTGTTTTCTGTTTCTCATTCCTCCATTTTCCTTTTCTTGCTTTCTTGTAGGACACCTGAGCATTTTTTAGAAATTCCATTTTTATTTATTTATAGTGCTTTTGAATATAGCTCTTCATATGGTTTATTTTATTGTTTTATAGTTTTCAATGCAATATACATGTGTACATATCCCAGTTTACTGGTATCATCATTTCAATCACTTCATCAAGTAGAAAAATTTTGCTTCCATTTTGGTTCCTCTATCCTCCCACTTTTAAATAGAAATAGCTTAAGTATTTCCTCTGTGCACATTGAACTCACATCACATGATGGTACAGTTTTTGCTTTAACGATGAACCATGATCTTAAAAATTTCATGAGGAGATGGTATTCTATTTACCTTAACTTTTACTCACTTTATCCCTCTTCTTTCCTAAAGACCCATCCTTGTTGTGTTATAATTTTCTTTCTGGTTAATGAATTTCTTTTAGCCATTCTTTAAAGGTAGGTCTGTTGGCAACCAGTTCTCTTAGATTTCCTTCATCTGAGGATAGATTTATTTCACTTTCACTCCTGAAGGTTGTATTTGATACAGAATTGGCTGTTGACATAAAAAGGAACGAAATGTGCTATCTGAAGAAACATGGATGGATCTAGACATTGTCATACAGAGTGAAGCAAGTCATAAAGAGAAAAGCAAATATTATATATCACTTATATGTGGAATCTAGAAAACTGATGCAGATGAACTTATTTGCAAAGCAGAAATAAAGACACAGATATAGAGAACAAACATATGGATACCAAGAGGGGAAGGGGGTGGGATGAATTGGTAGATTGAGATTGATGTATATACTCTACTATGTATAAAATACATGACTAATGAGAACCTACTTGTACAGCACAGGGAACTCTACTCAAATGCTCTGTGGTGACCTAAATGGGAAGGAAACCCAAATCCAGAAACGTTATATGTATATGTATTGGAGATGGAAATGGCAACCCACTCCAGTATTCTTGCCTGGGAAATCCCATGGGCAGAGGAGCTAGGCAGGCTACAGTCCATGGGGTTTCAAAAGAGTTGGACATGAATTAAGGACTAAACAAGAGCAACATTTATATGTACAGCTGATTCATTTCGCTGTACGTGAGAAACTAAAACATTGTAAAGCAACCATACTCCAATAAAAATTAATTTAAAAATAAAAGCTAAAAACTACTAATAATTGGCTACTGACAGTGGGTAGAAAAGCTAAGGATTGATTAGTCCTGCCCTCTTATTTTCACGAGGAGGTTGAAGTGGGGATTGAAGACCAGCTCCCCACCCAGCCCTGCTGAAACTGCAGAAGAGACTTGGAGGAAGGTGACTATTATCAAAAAGGTGTCCTGCTCTGTTAGGCCACCTTTTCCCAGTCCCTTGGCTACGGGGAACAGCTCTTCTTAGAGCTTTTCTTTGTTGATGGTTCTGGATTGCAGGCTCCTCCAGTACCCTTTTGGGGATATGTGAGAGGCAAAAAGAACACCCAGGGAGTTCACTGCCAGTTCTTTCCTTAAGCCCCAGGGTCCCTATGGAGTCCCTACTTCCACCATTCAGAGTTTTCCTGTGTTTGATGCATAATTAACATACAATGAAATGCAAAGCTAATAAGAACACATTTTGATGAGTTCTGTTAAAAGTTTTCATTCCTCTGGGTAGCTATTGCCACAATCAAGATACCAAATATTTCCATCACAGCAGAAAGTTCCTTTCTACGGACAATGCCTTCTCTTCATGCCCAGTCCATCCTTGATCTGTTTTCTGTCATTCTACATTTGCTTTTGCTATTACAGATTTGTTATTCTGTTCCACAAAATGGAATTATACACTATGAAATCTAGCCTCCTGTGCTAAGCATATTATTTTTGTTGTTTTGTTTTGTAATCTTTTAAAATTTGAACTAAAAAGCCTCTTGATGAAAGTGAAAGAGGAGAGTGAAAATGTTGGCTTAAAGCTCAACATTCAGAAAACGAAGATCATGGCATCCAGTCCCATCACTTCATGGGAAATAGATGGGGAAACAGTGGAAACAGTATCAGACTTTATTTTTATGGGCTCCCAAATCACTGCAGATGATGATTGCAGCCATGAAATTAAAAGACGCTTACTCCTTGGAAGGAAAGTTATGACCAACCTAGATAGCATATTCAAAAGCAGAGACATTACTTTGCCAACAAAGTCCGTCTAGTCAAGGCTATGGCTTTTCCAGTGGTCATGTATGGATGTGAGAGTTGGACTGTGAAGAAAGCTGAGCGCCGAAGAATTGATGCTTTTGAACTGTGGTGTTGGAGAAGACTCTTGAGAGTCCCTTGGACTGCAAGGAGATCCAACCAGTCCATTCTGAAGGAGATCAACCCTGGGATTTCTTTGGAGGGAATGATGCTGAAGCTGAAACTCCAGTACTTTAGCCACTTTATGCAAAGAGTTGACTCATTGGAAAAGACTCTGATGCTGGGAGGGATTGGGGGCAGGAGGAGAAGGGGACAACAGAGGATGAGATGGCTGGATGGCATCACGGACTCGATGGACGTGAGTCTGAGTGAACTCTGGGAGTTGGTGATGGACAGGGAGGCCTGGCGTGCTGTGATTCATGGGGTTGCAAAGAGTCGGACACAACTGAGTGACTGAACTGAACTGAACTGGATAGTTGATTTACAATGTTATGTTAGTTTCTGGTGTACAGCAAAGTGACTCAGTTATACATACACATGTATTTTTCCCCCAAATTCTTTTCTCATTTAGGTTGTTACATAATATTGAGCAGAATTCTCTGTACTATACTGTAGGTCCTTGTTTTCTTACCCATTTTAAATATAGTAGTGTGCATATAAGTGTATTATTTTTGAGATTCATGCTTGTTGTTGCAAGCAAATATTTAATTCGTTTTTATTGCTAAGTAGTTTTCTATTGTATAGATATGTCACTAATCACTGAACAATTCACTTATGGTAATCAGCCTTTAAGACTGCACCCAGTGATCCCAGCTGCTTGGTATTCACTCCCTTGGACAATTGCAGTCATGAATGTAGGCTTGACCTACTGACATACATTTAATAGCAACCCTTGGCAGTTTGATTGTTTTTTTAAAAAATTAATTTATTTGTTTTAATTGGAGGCTAATTACTTTACAATATTGTGGTGGTTTTTACCATACATTGACAAGAATCAGCCACAGGTGTACATGTGTCCCCCCACCCTGAACCCCCTCTCACCTCCCTCCCCAGCCAGTCTGAAGTGAAAAGTCGCTCTGTTGTGTCCAACTCTTTGTGATCCCCTGGACTATATAGTCCATAGAATTCTCCATGCCAGATTACTGGGGTGGGTACCCTTTCTCTTCTCCAGGGGATCTTCCCAATCCAGGGATTGAACCCAGGTCTCCCGCATTGCAGGCAGATTCTTTACCAGCTGAGCCACAAGGGAAGCCCAAGAATACTGGAGTGGGTAGCCTATCCGTTCTCCAGTGGATCTTCCTGACTCAAAAATCAAACCAGGTCGCCTACATTGCAGGTGGATTCTTTACCAACTGAACTATAAAGGAGGCCCTTACATATGGTAATAAACACATTTCAATGGTGTTCTCTCAAATCATCCCACCCTCGTGCACTGATATTTCACTGTGGATTTCTTTTGCATTTCCCTTACAACTAATGATGCTGAGTATCTTTTCATGTGCATGTTTGCCATTCAGTATCTATTTTCTTGTAGGGTATCCATTCAAATCTTTTACTCCTGTAACAAATTAGCTTGTTTATTTATTATTGGGTTGTAAGAGGGCTTTATGGGTTTCACTGGTCACTCAGTGGTAAAGAATCTGCCTGCCTATGCAGGAGACGTGGGTTTGATCCCTGAGTCAGGAAGATTCCCTGGAGGAAGGCACGGCAATCCACTCCAGTATTCTTGCCTGGGAAATCTAATGGACAGAGGAGCCTGGCAGGCTATAGTCTGTGAGTTAGCAAAAGAATCGATCATGACTTAGCAACTAAACAACAACAATAAGAGGGCTTTCTATTGATATATTCTAGATATCAAGCATTTGAGGGATATATGTTTTGAAAGCACTTTTTCGCACTCTATGCCTTGCCTGTTAAGTATCTCAAAGTATTTCAAAGTCGACTTTTCTTTCAAATTTTGACAAAATTTATCAGTGTTTTCTTTATGGTTCATGGTTTTTGATGCTATGTAAGAAATCTGCATGATACAAAGTTGCCAAGATCTCCTAAGCCTTGTTTTTGAGTTCTTTTAGTTTTGCATTTTGATCTGTTACACATTTCAAAATAATGTTTGGTTTTCCCCTGCCCTGCTGCAGTGGTGGCTGGGCACTTCTCACTCATGGTGCTAAGGTCTGCGAAGAAAGTAGGCAGGTGGGCCCACTGGAGTTGTCTGCACACAGAAGAGAATTTGCCTGGTCTGGCCAAAAAATGTGTGCATATGGCATGAGATAAAAGAGAATGTTCATTTTATTTTTTTAGACACTTTTGTTGAAGTAAAATTGACTCACAATATAAGGAATACATTTAAAGTATATGATTTGATAACTATTTAAGTATGTATGCCCACTTGAAACTATCAGTACAATCAAGTTAATGTATCCATCACCCACAGGTCTCCTCGGGCCCTTTTGTAATTTTTTCCTCCTGTCCTTTCCTGCTTCCCACTTCTCGTCAACCACCAATCTAGTTTCTGTCATTACAGATTCATAGAGGAAGGGCCACTCACCAGCAGCCACAATTGTGGAAGGACACAGCCACTGCCAGAGACACAACGGAACTGAGTAGGACCCTATGGGGCCATACCCCTTCCCCATATCCTTTACTTTAGTTTCTCTCTGAAGTACCTAGATAATTCTATGTCATGTAAATTTCCTGAGTTTTTCAGATGCTAAACCCACCAAAATCGTATGGAAGAAATTAACTACTTGAGGATCATGATCACTAGCCCCTAGACCTTCTGGTGCCTAAGAATTGATCACCACCAGCCAAGCAGAGAGTTGTGCACAAGCTGATCACAGGCCCTGACACATGCCTCCCTCACTTGGCCTTTAAAAATGCTATGCTGCAACCTTCTGGGGAATTCAGGGTTTTAAAGTAGGATGCACTTGTCATCCTTGTATTGGAACCTTTAGAAAAAATGCTGCATTTTCCTTCTCCACAACCTGGTGTTAGTATACTGGCTTGACCGCCTGTGGACGAATGGACCCAAGTTTGGTCTGGTGACAATAACGACAATTCAGGGTTGTGGTAGGGATTAAACACTTTGGCCTCTCCCCTCCCCCATCCTTGGAATTCATGAAGTTGCTTACCGTTGACCAAACCCAACCACCAGCCAGAGGCTGAGGGAACCCAGTCTATGAGTTTCAGTCTTCTAGTACACATAGCATACAGAGATAGTTATGTGTATATAGCATGCGCAATAGTCAATTTTTCAGGACCTGTTGTTGGAAAAATTCAATACTGGTTAGCCTAGGGCCTTGTGAAGAAAGTGGAGCCAGACCTAATTGTTAAGACCAGCCAGAAAAGTAGTACATCTCCATTTAGGGAGGTAGGGGTACTGGCAGAGGCAGCAATTCTCTCCCATCCTCTGTGCCATCACTGAAGTTGGTGTTGAAATCCATTCCCTGGGTCTCTAGAGACAGGAACTAACAGTAGTGGCAGGGTCACTCCAGGGCATTGCTGATTTGCTCCATGATAGAGACAACCTACTCCTCTCACTGGTCAGTAGCATCTGTTTCCCAGTCTATATTTGTATTCCTCTGTTCATTGTGGGTACTGCTGTAACAAACAGATTGAGGTTATTAGATGGTTCTCATTTAAAATTAATCTAACTTTGACCTTCTAAGCACCGAAGTTCTGGTCTTTATTTTTATGATTTATTTTAAAAAAATGCCTTATCTTACTTGAGATAAATGTTCCAAGTGGTATTATCAGAATGTCTTCCATCTCCCTGGTATTGATTAGCCAGTATGTAGCAAGGTTCTGGTAACTGGATCTGAGGACTTGTTTTTGCATTTTTAACCCTCTCAGCTTTGAATCTGTTCAGTTACTACTCAGTTTGTGGTTTGGGAGGAAATATAATTAAGACAGTTAGCTAGCTATTCAATTTAAAAAGACACAACCCATGTGATGTATCATCGTCTTATAATCAGTAATCCCATGTGGGGAAAACTGTTTACACTCCTTGAATGTAAAAAATAATTTAACCTTTAATGTTAAAACATGTGGCATAACACAGAAAGCATCTGCAATGAATGAAAGATACTTTCAGTAAAACATAATTTACACAAAAAAATAAAGCCTCACCATAGTAGGAAGCAGCAGGAAGATGGATGGACAGGAGTGTACAATAGGAGTACTCCTCTGGTGGCTTTGAGGAAGCTCACAGGCTGCTCAGTGGTAAAGAATCTGCCTATTGTGTAGGAGATACAGGTTCGATCCCTCGGTGAAGAAGATCCCTTGGAGGAGGAAATGGCAACTCACTCCAGTATTCTTGCCTGGGGAATCCCATGGACAGAGGAGCCTTGGGTCTACAGTCCATGGGGTCACAAAGGGTTGGACAAGACTGACTGAATGTGAATGGTTCAGGTGCCTTTGTCCCAGGGGTGAGAATGTAGATCTAAATGTTATTTATTTTATGAATTTTTTGAGGGGGGAGGTCCCAAGGCGGCAGAGGAAGACCACTTTCTTCCCCCAAAATTCATCAAAAGATCATCTGAATGTTGAGCAACTTCTACAAAACAACTTCTGAATGCTGGTGGAGGACACCAGGCACCTAGAAAGGCAGCCCAATCTCTTCAAAAGGAGGTAGGACAAAATATAAAAGACAAAAACAGAAACAAAGGATTTAGGAACAGAGACCCATCCTGGGGAGGGAGTGGTGAAGAAGAAGTTTACACACAACAGAAAACCCTCTCATGGGCACGTCAGTGGGGAGTTTTGGGATCTCAAGGGCAACATAACTGAAAAACAAAAACAACCCCATAGAATACGTGCCTAATGACAAATATTTGTGGAGAAGCAGCTCAGAAGTTCACATCTGGCAGCAGTGAGTGGGGCCTGGGCAGGGAGGCATGGGCTGATTCATCGGTCCTTAGGGTAAGGACCAGACTTGAATGCCCTGAGGACAATCTGAGGGAGTTAATGAGACATAACAACCCAAACCTTGGGATTGCCAATGAGACAAAAAAAAAAAAAAAAGGACCTTTCCCACGAAAGGCTCTAATGCCATGTGGTGACCCCTGGCATGCTCACAGAACAAAGGGTTGTGCCCTAGAGAACAAGGAGAACAAGCCAGTTGCTGTTTAGGGCCTTCCCTCCCCAGAGCTGGAGAGGCAGCTGTGTGACAGCCAGAGCCAGAGGGCAAGGGGCTGCTGCAGTCTTCCCCCAGAGACTGCATCTTCCACCAAACTGTGAGCAGGCTCCCAGTTGCTCACCGTGTCTTCCTGGGATCCTGGACAGTTCACATCTGCCAGGAGCGTCACGGCCTGAGATCAGCTGCCCAGAGGAGTCACACAGCACACCTGGAACTGTACCCTCACGGTGCACCTGGGAAACCAAGCAGCCAGACCGGGGAAGTGCATAAAATTCATGGCCCACCTGGGTGCTCACCAAGCACCCAGTCGCCTGAGTGGGTTGGACCAGGGAAGGGCACAAAACTCACAGCCCATCTGGGTCTGTGGCCTTGTGGAGGACCTGAGAACCTGAGCAGCTTAGACCTGGGAAGTGCATGAAACACAGGGCCCACTTGGGACAGTGCCCTGGCAGAGCACCCTGGAGCCTGAGCAGGGTGGACCCGGGAAGTACACGCCGCCTTGGGCTGTGGCAAACCCAGTGTGGTCCACCCACTGCAAGCACTCCCCACACATGCCAGTGGCATTTGTTTGCAGTGTCCCTCCCTCCCCACAACACAACTAAACAAGTGAGCCTAAATAAGTGGCTACATTTGCCCCCTTGTATCAGGGCAAAAATTAGACATGGAAGAGAACTGAAAACAGGAAGTCAAAATAAACAAAGAAGGGGGAACTACTCTGGAAGTGACAGGTGCAACAGATTAAAACCCTGCAGTTAATGTTGAGACTGTGCACTTGAGAGGCACCTAGAGACCTTGAAAACAAGTACAAGCCAGAATAAGGGATTATCTGACACTGAACTGACTCCACACTGCCCACAACAGCTCTAGAGAAATACCTAGATATATTTTTACTATTATCATTTTTAGAGTTTTTAAAAATTTTGATTCTTGATTACTCCTTTAACTTTCATTTTATAGCCTATAACGTTTCTTTAAAAAACTCCTATTTTTAACGATAATCTCTTTAACAAGTGGTGCTGGGAAAACTGGTCAACCACTTGTAAAAGAATGAAACTAGAACACTTTCTAACACCATACACAAAAATAAACTCAAAATGGATTAAAGATCTAAATGTAAGACCAGAAACTATAAAACTCGTAGAGGAGAACACAGGCAAAACACTCTCTGACATAAATTACAGCAAGATCCTCTATGACCCAGACTATTGGAAATAAAAGCAAAAATAAACAAATGGGACCTAATTAACATCTTCTGCATAGCAAAGGAAACTATAAGCAAGGTGAAAAGACAGCCTTCAGAATGGGAGAAAATAATAGCAAATGAAGCAACTGACAAATAATTAATCTCAAAAATATACAAGCAACTCCTGCAGCTCAATTCCAGAAAAATAAACGACCCAATCAAAAAATGGGCCAAAGAACTAAATAGACATTTCTCCAAAGAAGACATACAGATGGCTAACAAACACATGAATAGATGCTCATCATCACTCATTATCAGAGAAATGCAGATCAAAACCACAATGAGGTACCATTTCATGCCAGTCTGAATGGCTGTGATCCAAAAGCCTACAAGCAATAATTGCTGGAGAGGGTGTGGAGAAAAGGGAACCCTCTTACACTGTTGGTGGGAATGCAAACTAGTACAGCCACTATGGAGAACAGTGTTGAGATTCCTTAAAATAGAAATAGAACTGCCATACGACCCAGCAATCCCACTGCTGGGCATACACACCGAGGAAACCAGAATCGAAAGAGACACGTGTACCCCAATTTTCATCACAGCACTGTTTATAATAGCTAAGACATGGAAGCAACCTAGATGTCCATCAGCAGATGAATGGATAAGAAAGCTGTGGTACATATACACAATGGAGTATTACTCAGCCATTAAAAAGAATACATTTGAATCAGTTCTAATGAGGTGGATGAAACTGGAGCCAATTATACAGAGTGAAGTAAGCCAGAAAGAAAAACACGAATACAGTATACTAATGCATATATATGGAATTTAGAAAGATGGTAATGATAACCCTACATGAGAGACAGCAAAAGAGACACAGATGTATAGAACAGTCTTTTGGACTCTGTGGGAGAGGGCGAGGGTGGGATGATTTGGGAGAATGGTATTGAAACATGTATAATATCATATGTGAAACAAATCACCAGTCCAGGTTCGATGCATGATACAGGATGCTTGGGGCTGGGGCACTGGGATGACCCAGAGGGATGGTATGGGGAGGGAGGTGGGAGGGGGTTCAGGATGGGGAACACGTGTACACCCGTGGCAGATTCATGAAGATGTATGGCAAAACCAATACAATATTATAAAGTAATTAGCCTCTAGTTAAAATAAATAAATTTATATTAAAAAAACTCTATTTAAAAAATCAATTCCATATATATTTTTCATTTTTGTGATTGATTTTGTTTTGTATTTTTTATATTGTATTTTTGAGAGTCTAACTTCTATTCTAGGTTTTTAACCTTTGCTTTTTGATATTTGTTATCAATTTTGTACCTTTAAGAATCTAATCTTTGGTGTCCATTTTCACTTGGGGATATGATTACTGGCTTGCTTGCTCTCTCCACTTTGACTCTCCCTTTTCTCCTCACGATCACTTTCATCTCCCTCCTTCCCCTTCTCTTCTCTTCTCTATATAACTCTGTGAATCTCTCTGGGTATTCCTGGCTGTGGAGAGTTGGTTCACCATTAACCTAGGGGTTTTCTCTTCTGTGCCGTATGGATAGAGAAGTCTGGAGGCTACTGTAAGAGGAGGACCAAAGCCCAGAGGCAGGAGGCCCAAATCCAGAACTTCAGAACATCAGAGATCTCCTGACTCCAGGGAACATTAATAAACAAGAGCTCACCAAAAAGCCTCCATACCTACACTGAAACCAAGCTCCACTCAAGAGCCAACAAGTTCCAGTGCAAGACATACCAGGTTAATTCTCCAGCAAAACAGGAACACATGCCTGGACGTTTAAAGGCGGCCTGCCCAAAACATACCAAACCCATGGACACCCCCAAACTCACTACTGGACACTTCATTGCATTCCAGAGAGAAGAGATCCAACTCCACCCACCTCAACTACAGCAAAATGCTCTGAAATTGTTGTGTTGGCAAGGCCTTCAGTCACAGGTCCAGTCATCCTTCACAGACAGTTTTGATAAGAGCAAGAGGACAAAGAGAAGAGAGGTTTCGGCACAGGAAGGGAGTGGGAAGAATAGATGTCAATGTTAGGCTAGAGCCTCACAGGAGTTAAAAACTGAGTGGAGCACTGCCATCTGCTGGTGGATAAATTCTACATCAGAAAGCAGTTGGAGTGTTGTGTTTCTAAGTCTTTAAGTCAAAGGGCCAGTCTTCCGTGCACAACCAGTTTTTATAAGGGCAAGAAAGGAAAGAGAAGAGAGGTCTTGGGTCACAGGAAGGGACTGGGGGAAGTAGATGTCAACAGTTGCTTGTAGAGCCTCATGTAACTAAAAAACCTAGTGATATTTCCCCATCTGCTTGTGGATACTTTGAAGTACATCACAAAGACATGGGTTATTTTGGTGCTATGGCTTGCAGTGGCATGAAATGTCACCTCTGCACAGCCAGTTTTGATAAAGACAAGAGAGGAAAACAAAGACTTGTCTTGGGGCACAGGAAGCCGGTGAGGGGGAGTAGATGTCAATGAGAATTTGTAGAGCCTCGTATAACTTGCAAACCTGGTGGAGCAGCCCCAGATGCTGTTGGATTTCTTGGTATACATCAGAGAGCCATGGGGGTGTTTTGTTGTCAAGGCCTTCAGTGACATAAACCGCTATGTACACAGCCAGTTTTGACAAGGGCAAGAGAAGACCGATAAGAGAGTTCTTTGTGTAGAGGAAGGTTGTGGGTAGATGAGATGTCAATGTGAGGTTATAGAGCATCAGTTCAGTTCAGTTCAGTCACTCAGTTGTGTCCAACTCTTTGCGACCCCATGAATCGCAGCACACCAGGCCTCCTTGTCCATCACCATCTCCCGGAGTTCACTCAGACTCATGTTCATCGAGTCCGTGATGCCATCCAGCCATCTCATCCTCGGTCGTCCCCTTCTCCTCCTGCCCCCAATCCTTCCCAGCATCCGAGTCTTTTCCAGTGAGTCAACTCTTCGCATGAGGTGGCCAAAGTACTGGAGTTTCAGCTTCAGCATCATTCCCTCCAAAGAAATCCCAGGGCTGATCTCCTTCAGAATGGACTGGTTGGATCTCCTTGCAGTCCAAGGGACTCTCAAAAGTCTTCTCCAACACCACAAATCAAAAGCATCAATTCTTCGGCGCTCAGCTTCTTCACAGTCCAACTCTCACATCCATACATGACTACTGGAAAAACCATAGCCTTGACTAGATGGACCTTAGTCAGCAAAGTAATCTCTCTGCTTTTGAATATGCTATCTAGGTTGGTCATAACTTTTCTTCCAAGGAGTAAGCGTCTTTTAATTTCATGGCTGCAATCACCATCTGTGGTGATTTTGGAGCCCCCCCAAAATAAACTCTGACCCTGTTTCCACTGTTTCCCCATCTATTTCCCATGAAGTGATGGGACCAGATGCCATGATCTTCGTTTTCTGAATGTTGAGCTTTAAGCCAACTTTTTCACTCTACTCTTTCACTTTCATCAAGAGGCTTTTAGCTCCTCTTCACTTTCTGCCATAAGGGTGGTGTCATCTGCATATCTGAAGTTATTGATATTTCTTCCAGCAATCTTGATTCCAGCTTGTGTTTCTTCAAGTCCAGCGTTTCTCATGATGTACTCTGCATAGAAGTTAAATAAGCAGGGTGACAATATACAGCCTTGACGTACTCCTTTTCCTATTTGGAACCAGTCTGTTGTTCCATGTCCAGTTCTAACTGTTGCTTCCTGACCTGCATACAGATTTCTCAAGAGGCAGGTTAGGTGGTCTGGTACTCCCATCTCTTTCAGAATTTTCCATAGTTTTATTGTGATGCACACAGTCAAAGGCTTTGGCATAGTCAATAAAGCAGAAACAGATGTTTTTCTGGAACTCTCTTGCTTTTTGCATGATCCAGCGGATGTTGGCAATGTGATCTCTGGTTCCTCTGCCTTTTCGAATACCAGCTTGAACTTCAGGGAGTTCACGGTTCACGTATTGCTGAAGCCCGCCATCTATTGGTGGATTCCTTGAAGGACAGCAGAAGTCCCTGGGAAGATGTGCTTTCAAGGCATTCAGCGGCAGGGACAATCATCTATGCACAGTCAGTTTTGATACGGACAAGAAAAGAAAAAGAAGAGAGATCTTGGGGCACAGGAAGGGAGTGGTAGGGATATATGTCAGTGTGATGCTTTAGAGCCTCATATAACTCGAGAACTTAGTGGAGCTGTGCCATTTGCTGGTGGACGCCTTGAGCTGTATGCCTGGTGGGTGTTGTGTTTCCAAAGCCTTCAGTGACCGGGTCTGACTCCCTTGCACAATCAGTTTTGATAAGGGCTAGAGAAGAAATAGAAGAGAGATCTTGGGCACAGGAGGGGAGTGGGTAGAAGATGTCAATGTGAGGCTGTTCAGCCTCGTATTATTAGAAAACCTGAGGGAACAATACTATGTATCGGTGGATTCCTTGAACTCTATCAGAAAGTCCAGGGAGAGATGTTTTGCCTAGGCCTCCAGCGACATGGACAGTCACCCAAGCATAGCTAGATTTGTTATGTGCAAGGAAGAAAGAGAAGGGTAGTCTTGGGTCACAGAAAGAGATTGAGGGGAGTAGATGTCAATGTGAGGCCGTAGAGCTGCATATAACTCGAAAACCTAGAGTAGCAGCAGCATCTGCTGGTACATCATCTGCTGGTACCTTGAACTACACCACAAAGACAAGAGTATTGTGTTGCTAAGGCATTCAGTAACAAGGACAGTCATCTGTGCACAGCCAGTTTTGACAGAAGCAAGGGAAGAAAGAGAACAGAGGTCTTGGTGCACAGAAGGGAGTGGGTGGGGTAGATGTCAGTGCGAGATGGTTGAGCCTCCTATGACTCCAAAGCCTAGTTGACCAGTGCAATCTGCTGGTGGATTTCTCAAACTACAGCAGAAAATCTTGTGGTTGCTGTGTTACCAAGACCTTCAGCCACTGGGACAGCCATCCAGCATGGACAGTTTTGATAAGCACAAGAGAAGAAAGGGAAGATACATGTTGGGCACAGGAAAGAAGTGGGAGAAAAGAAAAGAAACGTAAGTTGCTCAGTCCTGTCTGACTCTTTGCGACCCCATGGACTGTAGCCTACCAGGCTCATCCATCCATGGAGTTTTCCAGGCAAGACTACTGGAGTGGGTTGTCATTTCCTTCTCCAGGGCATCTTCCCGACCCGGGTTTGATCCTCAGTGGAAAACCTAGTAGAGCAGTGCCATCTATGGGTGGATTCTTTGAACTACAGTAGCAAGCTCCAAGTGAGATGTGTCGCCAAGGCCTTCATCCACATAGACAGTCATCAAAGAACAGCCAATTTTGTTAAAGGAAAGACAGGAAAGAGAAGAGAGGTCTTGGCACACAGGAAGTGAGTGAGGGGAGTAGATGTCGATGTGAGTCTGTAGAGCCTTGTATAACTCAAAACTCTAGGGGAGCAGCACCATGTGCTGGTGGACTCCTTGAAGTACATCAGAAGGACATGGGTATACTGTTTTGCTAAGTACTTCACTGACAGGAACAGTCACCTTTAAACACCTTATCTTAAGGGCAAGAGAAAAGAGGTCTTTGGGTACAGGAAGGGAGTGTGTAGACTAGATGTCAGTGTGAGGATGTAGGGCATCGTATAACTGGAAAACCTGTGGACCAGAGCCATATGCTGTTGGATTTCTTAGTACATATCAGAGAGCCAAGGGTGTGTTTTGAGCTGTTAAAATCTTCAGCGATGATGACAGTCACCCAAGCAAAGCCAGTTTTGTTAAGAGAAAGAAAAGAAAGAGAATGGAGATCTTGGGGCACAGGAAGGGAGTCAGTAGTAAATGTCAAGAGGAGAGTGTAGAAACTTGTATAGCTCTTAAATTTAGTGGAGCAGCTCTATCTATCAGTGGATTTCTTGAACTACTGCAGAAACCCCTGTGGAAGATGTCTTGCCAAGATATTCAATGATAAGGATAATCACCCGTGCACAGCCAGCTTTGATAAGGACAAGAAAAGAAAGAGAAAAGAGGTCTTGGGGCAAATTAAGGGAGTGGGTAGACAAGATGTCAATGTGAGGCTGTAGAGAAAACCTAATGGAGCCGTCTCATCCATTGGTGGATTCCTTGAATTGCAGCAGAAAGCATTTTGGAAGATGTGTTGCCAAGGCCTTTGTTGACAAGGGCAGTCACCCAAGCACAGCCAGTTGTATTAAAGGAAAGGAAAGAAAAAGAAGAGCAGTATCAGGGCACAGGGTGGGAGTGGCAGAAGTATATGTCACTGGGAACGTGTAGAGTCTTGCATAACTTGAAAGTGAAAGTGAAAGTGAAGTCGTTCAGTCATGTCCGACTCTTTGCAACCCTGTGGACTGTAGCCTACCAGTCTCCTCCGTCCATGGGATTCTCCAGGCAAGAATACTGGAGTGGGTTGCAATTTCCTTCTCCAGGGGATCTTCCCGACCCAGGGATCGAACTCAGGTCTCCCGCATTGGAGGCAGACGCTTTAACCTCTGAGCCACCAGGGAAGCCTTCATGAAAACCTGTTAAAGTATCGCCATCTGCTGGTGAGTTCCTTGAACTACAGCAGAAAGCCATTGGAAAGATGTGTTGCCAAGTCCTTCAAAGACGTGGGCAGTCACCCAAGCACAGCCAGTCTTGTTCAGGGAAAGAAAAGAAAGAGAAGAGACATGTTGTCTCACAAGAAGGGAGTGTGGTAGTAGATGTCAATGGGAGTGTGTAGAACTTTTTATAACTCGAAAATTTGGTGGAGTTACACCACCTACTGGTGAATTTCTTGAAAGACAGCAAAAGCCCGGGGGGTGGGGTGGGGGGGAGATGTGTTTCTAAGGCCTTCAGCAACAAGAACAATCACCCGCCCACAGCCAGATTTGATATGGACAAGAAAAGAAAGATAGGAGAGGTCTTGGAGCACAGAAAAGGTGTGGGGTAGTACATGTCAGTGGGAGAGTGTAGAGCATAGTATAACTTGAGAACCTAGTGGAACAGCATTATCTGCTGGTGGAATGCTTCTAGTACATAATAAAGCCTTAGAGGTGTGTTGCCACGTCTTTCAGAGACAGGGAAACAAATCCATGCACAGCCAATTTTTTAAGGGCAAGATAAAAAAGGGAAAAAGGTCTTGGGGCACAGGAAGGGAGTGGGTAGAATAGATGTCAATGTGAGGGTGTAGAGCCTGGTATCACTGGATAGCCTAGTAGAGCATGTTGGACTCCTCCACCTGCTGTTGGACTCATCCACCTGCAGCAGAGAACGTTTGGGAAGATGTATAGCCAAGACCTTCATTGATGTGGACAGTCACTCAGGCACAGCCTGTTTTGCTAAGAGCAAGGAAAGAAAAAGAAAAGAGGTATTGGGGAAGAAGAAGGAAGTGGGGGAAATAGATGTCAATGAGAACCTATAGTAAAGTAAATGTCGCTCAGTCGTGTCCAACTCTTTGCAACCCCATGGACTGTAGCCTATCAGGTTCTTCCGTCCATGGGATTTTCCAGGCAAGAGTACTGAAGTGGGTTGCCATTTACCTCCTGCAGGAGATCTTCCCAACCCAGGCATCGAACCCACGTCTCCCACATTGCAGGTAGACACTTTACCGTCTGAGCCACCAGGTAAATCTCATGAAAACCTATAGGGGTTCACATAACTTGGAAACCAAGTGGAGCAGCGCCACCTGGTGGTAGGTTCCTTGAACTACAACAGAAAGCCATTGGAAGGATGTGTTGCCAAGACCTTCATTGCCACGGGGGCTTCCCTTGTGGCTCAGCTGGTAAAGAATCTGCCCGCAATGAGGGAGACCTGGGTTCGATCCCTGGGTTGGGAAAGATCCACTGGAGAAGGGAAAGGCTACCCACTCAAGTATTCTGGCCTGGAGAATTGCATGGACTGTAAAGTCCATGGGGTTGCAGAGTCAGACATGACTGAGTGACTTTCACTTACTCATTGACATTGACAATCACCCAAGCACACCTCGTAGTGTTAAGGGCAAGGAAAGAAGGAGAAGAGAGTTTGTGGCACAGGAAAGGAGTGGTGGAAGTAGATGTCAATGGGAACATGTAAAAACTTAACTTGATACCTGCTAGAGTAGCACAGTCTGCTGATGGATGCCTTGAACTACAACAGAAAGCCATGAGAAAGAAGTGTTGCCAAGGCCTTCATGACACGGGAAAACACTCAAAAACTGCCATTTTGTTAAGGGAAAGAAAAGAAAGAAAAGAGATCCTGGGACACAGGAATGGAGTGGGCAGTAGATGTCAATGGAATGTATAAAATCTTATGTAACTGGAGAACTTAGTGGAGCAATGGCATCTATTGGCGAATTTCTTGAAAGACAGCAGAAATTCCAGGGAAAGATGTATTTCCAAGGCACTCAGAAGGAGGGACAATTACCTGTCCACAACTAATTGTGATATGGACAAGAGAGGGTAGATAAGAGAGGACTTGGTGTATAGGAAGGGAGTGGGGATAGTAGCTGTCAATGGGAGGGTGTACAGTGTCATTTAACTCGAAAATGTAGTGGAACAGCACCATCTGCTGGTGAAATACAGGAACTACATCAGAAACCCTATAAATGTTTTACTGCCAAAACTCAGTCACAGGGATAGTCATGAAAGTTTATCCTGTATGGGACTCTTTCTGCCTCTTGGACTTAATTGGCTATTTCCTTTTTCATGTTGGGGAAGTTTTCAAACTATAAACTCTTCAAAAATTTTCTCGTACCATTTGTTTTCCTATTCTTCTTCTGGGACGCCTATAATTCGAATGTTGGTGTGTTTGATATGGTCCCAGAGGTCTCTGACACTGTCCTCATTTCTTTTTAATCGTTTTACTTTATTCTTCTCTTCTGAAGTTATTTCCACAATTTGATCTTTCAGCTCACTGATCCATTCTTCTGCCTCAGGTATTCTGCTATTGATTCTGTCTAGAGTATTTTTAATCTCAGTAATTGTGTTTTTTTGTCTCTGTATGCTCATTCTTCAATTCTTCTAGGTCTTTGTTAATTGATTCTTGCATTTTCTCCATTTTGTTTTCAAGGTTTTTGATTATTTTTACTACCATTATTTTGAATTCTTTTTCAGGTAATTTTCCTATTTCCTCTTCAATTATTTGGACTTCTCTGTTTCTAGTTTGTTCCATCACTTGTGCAGTATTTCTCTGACTTTTCACTTCTTTTTAAGTTATTGTGTTTGAGGTCTCCTTTTTTCAGGCTTCAAGGAAAGTTGAAATCTTACCTTGAAGAAGGTTGAATTCTTTCTTCCTTTTGGAAGAAAACTCTTAGCCAGTCTCATCAAGAAAAAAAGAATCAAAGCAACAAAGTTAGAAATGAAAAAGGAGAGGTTACAACAGACAATGCAGAAATACAAAGGATTAAAAGAGACTATTATGAACAACTATACGGCAATAAAATAGATAACCTGGAAGAAATGGACAGATTGTTAGAAAAGTTCAATCTGCCAAGACAGAACCAGGAAGAAATGGAAATTATGAACAACCCAATTACAAGCACTAAAATTGAAGCTGTGATTAAAAAAAAAAAAAACAACCTTTCCAAAAAACAAAATCCCAGGACCAGATGGTTTCACAGGAGAATTCTATCAAACATTTAAAGAAGAGCTAATGCCTATCCTTCTAAAAGTCTTTCAAACAATTGCAGAGGAAGGAACACTTCTAAATTCATTCCACACCCTGATACCAAAACCAGACAAAGATAACACACAAAAAAGAAAATTACAGGCCAATATCACTGATGAACATAGATGCAAAAATCCTCAACAAACTTTTAGCAAAAAGAATTCAGCAACATATCAAAAAGCTCACACACCATGATCAAGTTGCGTTTATTCCATGGATGCAAGGATTCTTCATTATGCGGAAATCAATCAATTGATATACCATATTAACAAATTGAAAGATCACACCTATTTATGGTTAAAACTCTTCAAGAGAGGAAGACATAGAAGGAACAAGAAGGACATAGAAGGAACCAAGCTCAACATAGGAAAGGCCATATATGATAAGCCTACAGCAAACATTCTTCTCAATGGTGAAAAATGGAAAGCATTCCCCCTAAGATCAGGAAGTAGACATGGGTGTCCACTTTCACCACTATTATTTAACATAATTCTGGAAGTCCTAGCTACAGCAATCAGAGAAGAAAAAGAAATCAAAGGAATCCAGATAAGAAAAGAAGATGTAAAGCTCTCACTGTTTGCAGATAATATTATACTGTACATAGAAAACCCTAAAGATAGTATGAGAAAATTACAAATCAGTGAATTTAGCAATGTTGCAGGATACAAAATCAATACACAGAAATCACCTACATTTCTATATACTAACAATGAAAAATCAGAAAGTGCAATTAAGGAATAAATCCCATTCACCATTGCAACAAAAAAATTAAATATCTAGGAATAAACTTATCTAAGGAGATGAAAGAACTGTACATAAAAACTATAAGACACTAGTGAAAGAAATTGAAGATAAGATGAACAGATGGAGAGATATTCCATGTTCCTGGGTAGGAAGACTCAGTATTGGGAAAATGCTACCAAATGCAATCTGCAGATTAATGCAATCCCTATCAAATTACCAATGGCATTTTTCACAGAACTAGAACAAAAAATTTCACAATTCATATAGAAACGCAAACGTCCCCAAATAGCCAAAGCAGTTTTGAGAAGGAAGAATGGAGCTGGAGGAATCAAGCTTCCTGACTTCAGGTTATACTACAAAGCTACAGTCATCAAGACAGTATGGTACTGGCACAAAAACCGAAACATAGACCAATGGAACAAGATAGAAAGCCCAGAAATAAACCCATGCACCTATGGGTAACTTATTTTTGAGGAGGCAAGAGTATACAACAGGGCAAAGACAGCTTCTTCAATAAATGGTGCTCAGAAAACTGGACAGCTGAATGTAAAAGAATGAAATTAGCACACTTCCTAATACCATACACAAAGATAAACTCAACATAGATTTAAGACCTAGATGTAAGGCCAAAAGCAATAAAACTCTTAGAGGAAAACATAAGCAGAACACTTGATGACATAAATCAAAGCAAGATCCTCTATGACCCACCTCCTAGAGTCATGGAGATAAAAACAAAAGTAAACAAGTGGGATCTGATTAAACTTAAAAGCTTTTGAACAGCAAAGGAAAGTATAAACAAGGTGAAAAGACAACCCGCAGAATGGATAGTTACAGAAGTGCAGTGAATATCCGGTATAATTTTCATTCAAATGTTATTCAGTCTGTCCCCAGATATTACTCGAACACATTCAAACCAAAGAAATTAAAATGTGCCTTTCCCTATAAAATGTACAATGATGATTGAAAAATCTAACATTAAAAATGCAGGGAAACAGGTACTTTCATTCCATTCATGAGTGGATTGAATATGGGAGACATCTTTTTAGGAGGTTTGCACATATTATGTAAAGTTGAGAATGTTGCCATCAGGGCTTCCACACATGCAGGCACACACACACACACACAGAACTAGAATAAAAAATTTCACAATTCATATGGAAACACAAACATCCCCAAAGAGCCAAAGATATAGATTATGTACATGAATGGTAAGTAGAAAAATAATCAGAGAAAGTAGACTCTTGGTGCAGCTAGCATGATAAAGTCTCTAGAAAGGAGGGTGTATTTGACCAGAGACATGCATGGTGATAAAGTAACAGTCCTAGTAAACTTTCTTAACCATTTCTTAACCATTGAGCGTGTTTCTGTTATTTTCCACGTGAAAGGAGGAAGTAAGTCTCTGAAGGAATTCGTGTACTATTACGAAAGCTGACAGACCTTGGCTGCCTTGGTGTTTTGTGTTTTATTTAACGATATGGCTTTAAATTTAATATCATTTGTTTGTTAACTTTCGGATTAGTCTCCTTCGAGGTTTTGCCTTAAAATGGAACACAAATCCTGAGAATTTTAAAGAGAAAATTGAGTAAACAGACGGCTTGATTGGCTTGGGGCTTTTTCACAGACCCTGGATATGGTCTTCAGCCACCTTGGAAGGCAGTTTTGCATTTTGTGTGTATTTAAGATTGTTCTATTGTTCAAGCACAAATGGCCCTTAAAATACTTGGTGATGTTTGAAGGGTACAAATAAGAAACGAGCCTTCTCTTGGGCTGTTGATTTCTTTCAAACTGAGAAGGATATCATGCACCCAGTGTTTTCCTTATACATTATAATGGAGTGAGCCTTTTTAGGGCATTGAAATCATTTGACTTTGCTTAACTGTGATCGTAGTGTTTCACAAATAGTCTTCAAATAAACGTATTTTCAGGGGGCATATTCTGAATTGAATGGACTGGCTGGGTGCTTGAATGTTCACAGTCACTGTGGATGTGCATGAGCTCCTCTTGTCAGCCAAGACTGGCCGCTCTTAAGATTTTCATTTTACGTGTTCATCCCACTGTATTCAGTAAATTGTGTCCCTGGGGCTCCCTAGTATTTTCTTTAAATAGTTTTGTGCAAATTTCAGTTTAGAGGAAATGAACTTCACTTCTGATTATGCTTTATTTTGTATTATAATTTCTTGTTTGATAGTTATTTTGTTTATATTCTGGTATTGTTCCTTCCTCATAAACATCCTTGAGAATAAACATTTGGGCATAGTGTTGATTTTTAAATGCAGAATGTAATCATATGACTTTGTCTTTGATGTGTTATGACACTGAATGCATTTCACCTGACTATGTCTGCAATTAATAGAGTTTGGGATCTTCTGCCGAAAATGTACGTGTTTGGTGTCATTTAACCCAGTTAAATGTAGGTCCAGGGCTGTTTCATTAGTTTTATGTAAAAGTTTTCCATTATCTTCTTTGTACAAATAAAGAAAAAAATTTTCTGATTGGTTTTTTAACCCTTGTTTAATAGCAGCTACTGATGTCAAGCTGTCCACTGGCCCAAGCTCTGAGAAAAGAAAAAGTAAAAGGTGTTCTCTGAGACTGTCCTTCTTCAAGTGTCTTAGCCTTTCATTGTAATGTTCCATAATTGCTCTGTGATATTTGGTTAAATCAGGATGAACCAGTGGTTCATTTTCAAGAGGCAGCCACATCTCTGCAGATCAGTCTCTGTCTTATGTTACCTTTCGTAACATTTGGCCTACTCGATGATGGGAAGATGTAGCATGATTGGGTTCCAGAGCTCAATGTTTTTGGAAGCTTCTCTACATAAGGGAAACGGGGTGTTTGCCCCAGGCACCCACCTATATGAATTTCCAAGTTACTTAATTTTCCTGCAGTTGTGCTAGTCTGTCTACCCTCAGGCAATCTTCTTGCAGGTCTCCTCCAGGACTTGTGATGGAAAAGTCCAGTGCTGGTCAGCCTAGGAGACTGTCAAGTGAAGAGTGGATTTGGAACCAACTGGCCTGATCCGCTAGACAAGTAAGATCAAACTTATGTTATATGGGCCAAATGCGCTGGGCAGAGGGTAAGATTTGTTTCCTGTTACCTGTAGCATAATTGAAGATGGCACTGAAATGCTTTTTCTGGGTCCCTAAGAAAACAGTATCAAGGTCTCTCCCTGGACATGGTTTGCTAATTCTGTGGTAGAAGCTGTTAATTGAATCAGTTCCTTAAATAAGACAGTGGTACCTTTTTCTAGTCCTTAATCATGATCCTCTGTTCATTGTTGCCTGTGTGGCAGACACATTGACTTTTAGAATGTCAGTTTTCTAAATCACATGATTTTGATGGTTTACCATCAAAGGGTTGATCTCTCTTTTTATTCTGCTTGGAAATACGTGTACTAGCTGGCAGCAGAGAGATAGACTGACTTGGCCTGTTGAAAATAAACCACATGAATGTGGAATTTGTGCTGCCTGAGTGCCGTTTTTCCAAATATGACAATATGGATCTGAAGGTAATTAAAAATATTTCTGTCTATGAAAAAGTCTAAAATGGAACCTGTAGACCAAGGAGGTGGTGGTCAGTGGTGGTTTCCCAGACCCCTTTTACATGTGATAAGGTTCCTGGAAATATAATAGAAGTAATTGTCAAGTCAGGAATCAAAACTTCTTCAAATTTTCACCCTTCAAGAAATTCTTGGCTGTGTGTTTGCTTGCAGACATTGCTGGGATTATACTTAGTGTTCCATACACAAAAAGCCTCCAGTATCTGAATCTGAAAGTCTCTCGACTCTCTCTTACTATCATATTTGAGCTTGACTCCCCCCTCTTTTGCACAATGGGATTTCTAGCATGCTGTCTTGGATGTTGTGAGAATCAAGTGTGATAACCTTTAGTAAGTACTTAGGGTACAGTTGGTGCTCAAGGAATATTGTCCCCCACTTTGTGAATCCACCTATTGGAGCAGAAAGGGATGATATTTGGTTCAACTCCTTTTCTTGCCACTGTTTCCTTTTCCTGCCCCAGCTCTTTACACTTTGGCATCATTTCATTTACACACTTGTTTCTTTTCTCTGGTCCATCGAGTTACCTCAGGAGTTACTGAAGCATCTTATTGGAAACCACAAGTCTTTAGTCCTGCTGGGAAGCAAGAGGCAGCCCTGGACTCTGGGCTTTTCCTTACTGGGAGTGACTTTCTGCGCTGGTCAACTTAGACACCTCACGTGGCGGCTGACATGGCTTCGCACCTGCACCTGTGAAGAGTTTCCAGGGTGTGAACCCTCTGCTGGCCAGAGGGTGACTGTTACCTGGCAGTGACAGAAAGGTCTCTACTTTTCCTCTTTGTATTTTAAGTTATTTCTTTTCTCTGTGTTGATTAATTTATCAACGTTCAGGTGAGTTCATTTGCTCAACTGAAGTGGGAGGAGAAAATGTTCAGTAGAAATGCACTCAAAGAGCCTTCTAACCTTCAGTCTCAACAGACAGCTCTGGTTCCTCTGGTTTATTAGTGGTACAAGTTTGAGTCAGAAGCTGGCATCACAGGTCCTGAATTTCACCCACTGATGTTCCAATTACACATTTCCTTTTTGATGGGAAACTAGAGTGTGTGGCTTTTTCCCAGCACATTGACACTCATCTTCTTTTGTTTTACACTTCTAATGGGTTAAATTACTTTAAATCCTTGGATGATGGGTGTCATTGTGGATTCCTCATGAGGTGACAGAATGAAATGTATAATACTGAGAGAAAGGTTTTTCCTAACCTGTGTTCAGTCACCATGAGACATAATGGTGACCAAGCCTGGCTCATCTGCTAGACAAAAGAGTTGTGAAACTTAACACTAACCATGGCCCCTTCTCTCCTTTCCACACAGGCTTGTACTGGCTGTCCATTGCATCCCAGTCATCCTGAATCTCTTCTTTGGAGAGGGCTGTGGGCAGGGCTTCAGTGAATTTTTTCATGCGTGCTTCTGCTGACTATTGTCTTCTTAGGAAGCAATCACAAGGCAGAGCATTCGCAAAGAGTGTTTTGCCCATTGGCAGCAGTCTTGAGAACTGACAGTCTTGAGCAAGAGAAGTGGACAGTACTCAGTAGAGGTCAGATGTGACCTGGCTCCTCTGTGCTGTCCCTGGTGCTGTTCCAGGTGCTGTTCCCTAGCCCTGCGTAGTCACTTAGCCTCCTAAGGCATATATTTGATGAATGTTTTCTCTCAGGTGGGAATGGTAATGTCTTCAATCTAAGTTATATTTATCAAGCTCAATCGATGAATGTATCAAGTTATCTGTGTCAAGTTATCTGTATCAACCTGAATGAATCTATCAAGTTACCTGTATCAGGTTCAAATAATGAATGCTTTCTCTCGGGTGGGAATGGTAATGTCTTCAATCTAAGGTCTTCAATCTAAGTTATCCGTGTCAAGCTCATGCTTGCCCCTGATTTCTGTGGGTGACAGAGAAATGGGAAATATTTGGCACTTGAAGGTGATTATTTTGCAATGGGGTATCTTTTTTTTTTTATACTGCTTTCCTGTTATGTGCAGAAACTAGGTTCATCAGGATACCAGCAGTCATTTGGAGTGGCATGTTAGCCTACTGGAAATGATGATGATGTTGGTGGCCATGATAGTGCTTTTGCTGGTGCTGATGCTAATAAGAAATCTACCACAACCACCACTGATACGAAGGCTAATAGAAGCAAGAACTATCCTCAGTTCCTTTCATTGGTTTATTTCTTAATCTTCTCAGATCCTGTGATTTGAGTACTCTTTGTAATAGATAAAGCTCTATTTTGCAGGGGACATTCGTTGTACAGAATGGGTCATTACATTGCCATGGTAACAGAGCTCCTGGCCCCCCACATATGGTATAGATGGGTGTTAGAGCTGGGTTTAGCTGGCCCCATATCTTGTGATGTTATTTATGAAGCTGTGAGAAGCCTTCTTAAGTAACATTTTCTTGCTTCAAAAGTCAGTGGTTACCCACACCTCCATCTCCACTTCATTACCAGTCAATATGGTTATCTAGGGGGGGACACAGTGTGTTTTTACAGTAGTAGAAATAACTGGTAAGGTAAATGCTCCCCAAATTGGGGAGAATACATGTTGAAATAAATGGATTTCATGGCTGATTGGCCAGCCAGTTTGATTGTCTCTTCTTTTACAGAGAGGCTTATAGAGGTTACAGGGTCACACGAGGGCAGGAGTCTCTCTGATCAGGAAAGATGGAATGGCATACAGACCATGGTCCCTCCTTCTGAGGCCTGCGGGTGGCAGGTGGGCAGAGGGTAGGGAAGAGCAGCACTATATGCAGCTGCTCATAATGATTAAGGACAAAGGACTGTGGTGGGAAAAATACGAGAAGCTTCCTTATTCAAAAAGTGTTTTCTTCCCTTTCCACATCTTCGCCCCTGCCTGGGATCAGCAAAGCATGAAGACTGATGATAGAAATGCACATCTTTGAGTGAGACATGAGAATGGATTGACTTCAGGCACAGGTGAGACTTTTATAACGGGGGCTTTACCCTACTTTACAGCATTCCTCAGACTATTGGATGTCACTGTTAGAGAAGTTCTTGTGTTCCTGCTTCAGTCTGGGCACTGCCTTAGGCTGTTAAAAACAGCTCAGGAAACGTGCCCCTGCCCCTCCTATGCTGTGGCCTAGAAGAGTAATCTGAGGGTCTCCTGGGAGGTGACCATTGAGGTTGACTGTACTTGGTTGAGCTCAGCTCTCCTGTTGAGATGTCCCTGTTTGCCATAAAGAGACAGCTGAAAGTCAGCAGCTATTCTTGGTATGTTCTACTGAGATACCTGCCAGACTCTACTTCCTTCAAAGCTCGCACAACCCAAGTGCCTTGTGAAAGTCCTAAAGAAGGCCCAGGGTGGCATTAGTAGCTTGTGGACATGGTGATTGTTGGCTCCAGAGGAGAAATTGGCTGTGGCTTGTTGTCAGAATTCTGTGTACTATGGTGCTGGGAGGTGTGGGTGATAAGATGGTTCTGGCCTACATCAGACTTCTGTGTCACAGGAAGGTCATGGTAAATATTGGGTCTGGGGAAAAAGTTTGCTCTAGCCCAAGTCAGACATTTGTGTCACACAGGGCCATGGGAAATGTTGGATCCTGAATGTCAAATGGCTCTAATTTGAGTCAGACTTCCCTTTTCCCACCGGAATGGGAAATGTTGGGTCTGGGTGGTAAGTTTGCCCTGGCATGTGTCAGACTTCTGTATCACGAATTGCATAGGAAATGTGGGGTTCCAGGCCTAAGGCAGCTCTGGCCTGAGTCAGACTTCTCTAAAGCAAGGGTCATGGGAAATGTTGGGTCTGGGTAGTAAGGATTCTCCGGCCTGATTCAAACATCTGTGCCACATAGCAGATCGCAAATGTTAGGTTGGGGTAGTAAGTCAGCTCTGGCCTGAGTCATACTTCACTAAAGCAAGAATCATGGGAAATGTTGGGTCCAGGTGTTAAATAGGCTCTTTCCCAAGTCAGACTTCTCTGCAAGGAGCATGCAAAATGTTGGGTCAGGAGCATAAGTTACTTCTGTCCTGAATCAAAATTCTGTGCTACAAGGACCATGGAAAATGTTGAGTCTGGGTGTTAAATTAGCTCTGGCCTGAGTCATACTTTCTGTCTCAAATGACATAGGAAATGTGTGTTTCAGGGAATAAATTGATTCTGGCCCAAGTCAGAGTTTTCTAAAGCATGGTTCATGGGATATATTGGGTCCAGGTCATAAGGTAGCACTTGCCTGTGTCAGACCTGTGTACCGCAAGGAGAAATGTTGTTGTTGAGCATGGAAAGAATCAGGGATTCTTGGCCTCCAGTGGAGAGGAATTCAATTCTGCGCCAGTGATGAGGCCTGATCACTCAGAGCGTTTGTGTAATACAGTTTTATAACAGTATGAAGTAGATAGTGTAAGCTTCCGATGTAGACATCAGAAAGGGGCAGAAAGAGTGTCCCCATGCTAGTCTTTATCAGGCAGTTATATTGCTACCAGCATGCTGTTAACTAGAGAAAGGAAATGTCTCAAAACTTAGAGACTGGCACCAGGCTCCACACCCACACCATGCATTCTGAGAGAGCACTGGCACAAGGTGAGTTGTCCTCAGTCACAAATCCACTGACATGAATCTTGAAGAAAGGCAGGTTTCCAAGAAAGACAGCATCTCCTTGGAACATAGCTTAACAGAACATGTGCATGAGTAAAACATCCTGGCTTTCACGGTCCTTCTGAGTCTTGGGCAGAACCAAGATGAAGGAAGAGAGTCTAGGGTGAACACATAGTTCATTAAAATAGCTTAAGAAAATTATTCCATAAGAAAAACACATTGCTTAGCTCAGGGTTTGAGAAATGTTAAGTTCAGGTGGAACCAGCTGTTGTCAGGGCAAAACAAAATTTTAAAAGAAACCCCCTTTTGAATTTGTTTAGAAATGGGAAAAATATCTGAGGCTTGTAGTTTGTTCCCTCCTACCACTTAAGTGAGAGAGAGTACAATGTCTAACGCTTGCAGCCTATCTCCTCCATTTGGAGACTCCTTGCCTTTCTCCTTGTTACCCTTTCAAATGGACATAACAGGGTGGGTTCAGGGTGTAAGTTGGCATTGGCCTGAATCAGAATTCTCTCAAACAAGGATCAAGAGAAGTGGTTGGTCGGGGTGTAAGTTACATCTGGCCTGAGTCAAACTTCTGTGCCACAAGGAAATTGGAAAATGTTGGGTCTGGATGGTAAATTAGCTCTGGCCTGATTCATAATTTGTGTCGCAAATAGCATAGGAAATGTGGGGTTTAGGGCATCTACTGATTCTGCCCCAAATCAGAGTTTTCTAAAGCATGGGTCATGGGAACTATTGGGTCGAAGCAGTCAGTTAGCACTGGCCTGTGTCAGAGTTGTGAGCCCCAAGGTGAAAGGTTGTTGACTGTGAAAGATGGCAGGGTTCTTGGCCTCCGGAGGAGAGGAATTCAATTTGTGGCCAGTGATGAGGCCTGGTCACTCAGAGCGTTTATGTAATAAGGTGTTATTAACGTATGAGAGAGATAGTGCAGGCTTGGGATGTAGACATAAAAAGGGCGCAGAAAGAGTGTCCCCATGCTAGTCTTTAGCAGGAAGTTATATCGCTACCAGCATGCTGCTAACTAGAGAAAGGAAATGTCTCAAACTCAGAGACTGGCACCAGGCTCCTCACTCACACGATGCATTCTGAGAGAGCACTGGCACAAGGTGAGTTGTCCTCTGTCATAAATCCACTGACATGAATCTTGAAGAAAGGCAGGTTTCCAAGAAAGACAGCATCTCCTTGGAACATAGCTTAACAGAACATGTGCATGAGTAAAACATCCTGGCTTTCACAGTCCTTCTGAGTCTTGGGCAGACCCAAGATGAAGGAAGAGAGTCTAGGGTAAACACATAATTCATTAAAATAGCTTAAGAAAACCTTGCCATTAAAAAAAAAAAAAACATTGCTTAGCTCAGGGTTTGACAAAAGTTAAGTTTAGGTGGAACCAGCTCTTGTCAGGGCAACAGAAAATTTTAAAAGAAACACCCTTTTGATATTGTTTAGAAATGAGAAAGATATCTGAGACTTTGTAGTTTGTTTCCTCCTACCGATTAAGGGAGAGAGAGAAAAAAATGTCTGACGCTCGCAGCCTATCTCTTCCATTTGGAGACCCCTGCCTTCCTGCTTGTTACCCTCTAAAAGGGACATAGGAAATATGGGGTTCAGGTTGTAAGCTGGCACTGGCCTGAGTCAGAATTCTCTCAAGCAAGCATCGTGGGTAATGTTGGCTCCAGGTGTTAAGCATCCTTTGGCCTGTGTCCGATTTTTGTGATACAGAATACGTAGGAAAAGTGAGGCTCAGGTCATCAGTTGGCTGTGGCCTGAGTCTGACTTCTCTAAAGTAAGGGTGATGGGAAATGTATCCACGGTAAGGTAGCTCTGGTGAGTCAGACTTAAATGATGCAAAGGGGGTTCAAAAGGAGGGGTTCCAGGTGTAAGTTGTCTCTGGCGTGAGTCAGACTGCTCTAAAGCAAGGATTATGAGAAACATTGGGTCTGGATGGTAAAGTACCTCTGGCCTTAATCAGGCATCTGTGCCGCATGGGCCATGGTTGTAGGCTCTGGGGCAGAAGTTGTGAGTCATCTTTTGTCAGAATTTCGTGCCATTGTGCAGAGCAAGGGGATATTGTCAACTGTGAGGTGTCTCATCTCCATGTTTAGGTATATTTTTAGAACTTTCCACATTTCCTTTCAGCACTCTTCTGTTGAGCACACTCAGCACTTCAGTTGGAAAAATGAGGTCAGGTGGGTATTGTCAATGAGCCGTACTTAATACAGGCCTTTCTTATACATGCGCCAATGAGCCTAGATGTCCACAAAACTACCGAGTGAGGTGTAAGGACTGGAGGATGAAAATCTTGTTTTCCTCTTTATGGAGAGTGCTACGACTCCAGGCTGTATCTGTTTCTCCCTTTGTGTGTCTGCTAGATAGCCTTTTCTGCTAGGTGGCTGCTTCACTTCCATATGGGTCTTCCTGTTGGTGGGGTTATCATTGCCTCAAGGGGATCTTCTCTGCACCCTCAAGGAAGAAAGTGTTGTTAGTCCCACAGTGGAGGGGCAGTTCTGCATTGTTTGTAGTATTGCGCTACAGGAGTGGGTGAGACGAAAGGGGAGCTCGTTTTGGGTAGGTAAAGGGTCCAGTGGTTTCCCCATTTAAGGTTTTGCTTCCTCTTGATGAGGGTAATTTGGGCCCAGCAGGGGTATGAGGAAGAGGCTCTGAGATTATAAGGAAAGACAGACATTGGAGGGGACAAGGATCTTTGGTGTGAAACATATGGGAGACATTTTGGTTCAGGGCTCTTTCTCCTGTTTCCTGGCCCTGTTCCCTCACACTACCATTGGGTGACCATATCTCTGATATAGAAGATAGTAAAGCACACGGATAGGTGTGAAGTGAGTTAATTTGGACCTCTATTGAAGGTTAGCCATTAATACTGGGATCAGGTCTTCACTTTTCATTTTCCTAGTGAATTGTGGGCCTCTCTGCCGGGAGATGATTTTCCTACCGCTGTTCTTTTCTGTGCACTGTTTAATGTGGTTTACAATGTTTTCTCCTCTTGCATGATAACATAACCTAAGGAAGTTCTGAGAAGGAACACCTCTTGCTTCTGAGGATGCTGTAATCCTCCTGAGATGCTACCTTCCCTCACCTTTTCATGATCTTCTCCTGCAGCTTTACTGACTCTTGTGAACTGCTTTGAGGGCCATTTCTTTCTCTGAGTGTCCAGAAGCTCTAGCAGTTTCTGATTTCAACTGCTTAAGTTGTTCTCTCCTTACCTAGCACCCTGCTTTGCAAGGATTTTCCTGCCAGGTCCTTAAAGGACCATTCCTGGATTGTGAAATTGGCAACAGGCTTATTGAGCTTTTTAAATGATTTTCACACATATGAAGTGGCAGAGGAAGAACTGACATGTTTTCCAAAGTTAACCCTCTAAAGCAAAGGGAGGAGTGAAGGCCTGCTGTCAGTTTTTAATGGGAAAAATTAAACTTTTGTTTCTTATGTAACTTTGTATTTGCCCTGCAATACCCTAACATGAGAAACCAGGTTTCCACAGTGTGTGTCCCCTACGAATTCTGATTGCCGCACCTTGGGCCAAACTCAGGCCACAGGGAACATCCTTCACTGGAACTTGTGCCAATGGTACTTCAAGCGAGGGGAATATGTAAGAACCATTGTTCACCCTCCACTTTGCTGATATTTTACCAAAACCTGTGTCCTTAAGGCGAGTTTTTTGTGGTCCTTTGCAGTAGGGAATATAATCACAGGCCTTGTTTAGAGATGGTTCTATTTGCTATGCTGATCTCACCAGTCTTGGCAAATGGAAGATGTACTGTACCAGTCATGTCAGAGAGGAACAGATGACTGTATGAAATATTTTCAATTTGTAAAATGTTGTTTTTCAATAAAATATATATGATGGAAAAGCTCCCCTTGTAGAAGTTATTCTTTGTGATGAATCCAGGCACCATCAATGAAGAGGTGACTTCGCATGTGCATCACACCAGGTACCGAGTGGGACTCTGGGCTCAGTATTCTGGGCATTGATGAGAGGTGGTGGGTGGCAGAGGGGAGGGGTCTCCAGGCCAGAACTGAAGTTCTGCCCTTTTTAAGGTAAGAAGGATGGTAGGTAATCTTACATCATCCTAGGAGAAGTGATCCTTCTCACCTATTCATGAGGATGATAGAAACATACCTGGATATTGTGTTTGTGGGGGAGGTTTATCACCTATTCCTGCTAAGGGTGAGGATAGGGGTGGTCCAGCATGGTTCTGGAGAACATCTTCTGATGTTTTGTTCTGATGGGAACAAAAACCTGGAAGCACACAATAAACTGCTGGTCCAATTTGAATTAGAATCCAGTCCTTTGAATATTAGGAAATTATTCACTACATGTCACTCATTATCAGAATATGAATGAACAGAATTGAAAAGGTAGCTGACTGGCTGAAGTTTTTGCCTCTGACTAGTCATTAAAGACAGAGAAAGCAATGGCTACCCACTCCAGTGTTCTTGCCTGGAGAATCCCAGGGACAGGGGAGCCTGGTGGGCTGCCATCTATGGGGTCGCACAGAGTCGGACACGACTGAAGTGACTTAGCAGCAGCAGCAGTAGCAGCAGTCATTAAAGAAAACTCAAACTCTACACTCATTACCTAAAACATCTAATAGTAAATTTATAAACCCTTTGTAGAGCTGAGAATGCTGACAACTTTTTCTGAAACAGTCATTCAAGTGGCAACGTGGTGCAGGAATAATAATTCTAGGGAATTTTAAGATAACTCTCTAATCTGCCTACTAAACGTAGGCAGAGTGTGGAGTATTCAGGAGTTGGGCAGGCAGGCAAGTTAGGTGGGTCACAGGTGCACACCTGGTCCCAGATGGGAATGCCAGGTGGTGGGATTATTCCAGGCAGGTGAAAGGAAGTACCAGAAAGAGGGCTTAGGCAGGCAGATCCCCCAGGACATCTGCAGTCCAGCCCCAAGTCAGGTCGTGAGGGCTCAGGCTAGAGCCTGACTCAGGGACACAGTGTTGAGGCCTGGCTCCAGGACCTTGGATGGCTCTACTATGGACTTCCAATTGCTTCGGGCTTCCCTGAGCAGGTAATGGAACTCAAGGTGTGTCTACTAGTTTGATTCAAACACTCTGGGAGGCGGCCAGGGAGGTGTTCATTTCTCTCCTCTGGGTGGTCCAGACAGGTGTTGACCTTATCCAACATGGGATGAGTGGCTGCCGTACTGCTCCTCAGGTGAAGCAATGGTCCTTGCCTTCTGTGTGCACATCCACAGGCACTCCTTCTTCCACACAGCAGCCAGACATGACAGGCTCATGCTTGCACAGGTTCATGTGGCTTTGGAGTGAGGGGGCGCAACTTGGGTGCATGGATGGCCTAAGGCAGGGAGGGCTAGGGAAGTCATTAAAACCTTGTGCTCACTGAAATCATCCTCCTGGGGAAAAGAAAGCAAGACTTTCACAGTCTGTCCTGATTGAAGATGTGCCCACTGGGTGGGTGGGCTCGGGTCTCTCTCCAATTATTCAAAAAGTTCTTAAGACTGCGGGTGTCAGCAACTCATATCTTGCCATCACAGTCTAGGGTCCCCAAAGCTGCAATGTGTGACCTCCTGCCCGAGGGGTTCCTCAGTTCGTGGAGGTCGAACAAGGTCATCTATACAGTCATTACAGCT
This sequence comes from Ovis aries, assembly GCF_016772045.2. Lineage (NCBI taxonomy): Eukaryota > Metazoa > Chordata > Mammalia > Artiodactyla > Bovidae > Ovis > Ovis aries. Next base: position 99,704,431 of record NC_056080.1, on the reverse strand, counting down.
GAAATTACTTTCTTTATCTCAGTATTATGACCTACTGGTGTTAAAGAATGACTTATGCATTAAGATATGAGCTACCGGACTTAGCTATGCAAGTCCGAGTCAGCAGGCAGGAGAGAAACATGCTGAGATTTGGATGATGGGTAGGATGGGACTACTTCTCATCTGTATTCCAAATACAGGATCTGAGGGTATCAATTACATAATTAATCAATGGATGTGTTTCCTGTTTTTATAGGAGACTAAGGCATTTTGAACCTGGAGAAGACTTGAGAGGAGTGTGTATAATTTTTCCCATTTATTGAGGGCTTTCTATGGGCCAGGCGTATGTGTCTCCGTCATAAATATTGATATGCGGAAAAACGTGATGATGCAAGGGCATCTATGTGAAACACAGGATATCCTGGCACTCAGAAGGAGGGTCTTAGTGCACAGGCACATTCATGAAGCAATACATATAACTCCTGGATGTGGTGTGCACTTATAGAACTCTGTTATTCTGGTGGAGGTCAAGGATCTCGTAAATTGCTAAGGCTCACCTGCCCATTCCACACACACACACACACATTCAGAAAGCAGGGGATCCCTGCCTCCTTCTACTCTTCTTTTTCCTTGAATGTGGTATCACCTTGGAGATAAATGAACGGGTGACAGGAAGCTTATAGGCAAAGAGGATCAGTAGGGACCTGACCATTCTGGGTTCCTTTTCTGCTTTTTGTTCTGATTCATTTCCCCATCCCAGGAATGCCAAGAAGTGAAAGGCTTGAAGCACCTTTCTGCCAAGATTTTGGGACTGACTGGTGGACTGACTGATGATATTTGGGATGGATCTCCAGGCATGGAGGTATTCTGGTAAGGCTTGTAGGAAGGGTGTAGTCAGACTGGAAAGGCTGTGAGTATCTTGGAAGACCCTAGGGCACAAGTCTTCTCCAGACAGAGGCAAATGCAGGCTAGTCTGTACCTTGCTTCCAGCACTGGTGTCTTCTCAGCCTTCCTCCCACTTCCACATTGTTATTTCTGTCTCTATATTCCTCTAGTGATCTTTGCATCTCACTGTATCCCAGAGACACAGGCTACAATTTCCTCCTGGTCTCCAGCCACAGTGGCACAGACATGAAGGTCCAGTTCCTGCTATGTGTGGTCTGAGTTTCTCTGCTGATTGTGACAAGTGATGTGGGTCTATTGAGGTAGCCATTACTCTTCCAGATGTAGATCTACTCTGGGTGACTGAACCAAGTCCCAGAAGATGATGGACGAAAATTTGTATACCCTGGTCCAGCCCTATGTTGTGGCAGCCCATCTCATGAGGGGAAAGGCGAGGGTGGCAACTCTGACACTAAGGATTCCCAGTTCCACTGAACTTCACTGGTTAATGTCACTGTCCTAAGCCAGAATGCCATCACTACAGAAACCAGACACAAGTCTGGGTTTACCAGGGACACCCTCACACTGACCAACTGATCGATGGGCCAAGTTCTCGATCAGGCAATTCACAGAGAATAGTTCCAGAAGTCCAGTGAATATCTGGTATAATTTTCATTCGAATGCTTTTTGTCTGCCCCCAAGTATTATTTAAACACATGCAAACTAAAGAACTTAAGACTCGCCTTTTCCCTATAAGATGTACAATGTTGGTTGGAAAATCTAACATTACGAAAGCAGGGAAACAGGTACTTTCACTCCATTCATGAGTGGATTGAATTTGGGAGACATCTTTTGTAGGAGGTTTGCACATATAATATAAAGTTGATAATGTGAATGACCTTTTGTCAGTGTGTGTGTGCGTTTACCTACACGTGTGGAAACCCTGGTGAACACTACTTCAGTGTGGACACGCAATGCTTTGACAGAAGGAGGGGCATCAAAGATTTGGACAGGCAGGCAAGTAGTGTCAGTAACAGGCCCACACCTGATCCCAGGAAGGGATGCCAGGAGATGTGGTCATGCCAGGCCCCCAAAGGGAGGTACCAGAAGCATGGCTTAGGCAGGCAGATCCTCTAGGACATCTGGAGGCCAGCTTTCAGCCAGGTGGTGAGGGCTAAGTCTAGAGTGTGCCTCAGGGAGGCAGGGTAGAGATCTGGCTCACGGGCTCTTGGAGGGATCCACTAAGGGCTGCCAATCCTTGGGGTCTCCATGCATGGCTGCTGAAACTCAAAATGCATCTGACACTCGCATTCAAGCACTACTGCAGGCGGCCACGGAGGTGGTTCTTCCTCTTCTCAAGATGGTCCTGACAGGCTTGACCTGGTTTACCATGTGGTTAATGGTTGCCTTTATGGCTTCTCTGGTGATACCATGGTCCTTGCCTTCCACGCTTGCGTCCACAGCCACGCCCCATTCCACGGGGCAGCAGACATGTGCTCGTGCATGTGAAAGGCTCAAGTGATGTTGGAGTAAGGTGACCATGGGTGCTCAATCTCCCTCTTCTTCTGACACTCTCTTTTGATCTGTTCTGTGCACTGACACCCAAATGGTAGATCTGAAAAGAAATTGGACCTCAATGGAGTTTACCACATCCAACTCATGTTTCTTTGTCTTGGGCCACTTATCTTTTTTCCCTACATCATTTGCAGGTTATATCATTAACTCTCTTCTTCCATGAGGCCAGAAGATGTGTTCTTCCCTGAGAAGGCCATGTTCTTTCACATTCATGCTCCTCTGCACTCAGTTCAGTTCAGTCACTCAGTTGTGTCCGACTCTGTGATCCCATGAATCGCAGCACGCCAGGCCTCCCTGTCCATCACCAACTCCCGGAGTTTACCCAAACTCATGTCCATCAAGTCGGTGATGCCATCCAGCCATCTCATCCTCTGTCGTCCCCTTCTCCTCCTGCCCACAATCCCTCCCAGCATCAGGGTCTTTTCCAATGAGTCAACTCTTCGCATCAGGTGGCCAAAGTATTGGAGTTTCAGCTTCAGCATCAGTCCTTCCAATGAACACCTAGGACTGATTTCCTTTAGGATGGACTGGTTGGATCTCCTTGCAGTCCAAGGGACTCTCAAGAGTCTTCTCCAACACCACAGTTCAAAAGCATCAATTCTTTGGCGCTCAGCTTTCTTCACAGTCCAACTCTCACATCCATACATGACTACTGCAAAACCCATAGCCTTGACTAGACGGACCTTTTTTGGTAAAGTAATGTCTCTGATTTTTAATATACTATCTAGGTTGGTCATAACTTTCCTTCTAAGGAGTAAGCGTCTTTTAATTTCATGGCTGCAATCACCATCTGCAGTGATTTTGGAGCCCCCCAAAATAAAGTCTGACACTGTTTCCCCTGTTTCCCCATCTATTTCCCATGAAGTGATGGGACCAGATGCCATGATCTTCGTTTTCTGAATGTTGAGCTTTAAGCCAACTTTTTCACTCTCCTCTTTCACTTTCATCAAGAGACTCTTTAGTTCTTCTTCACTTTCTGCCATAAGGGTGGTGTCATCTGCATATCTGAGGTTATTGATATTTCTTCCATCAATCTTGATTCCAGCTTGTGCTTCTTCCAGCCCAGCATTTCTCATGATGTACTCTGCATAGAAGTTAAATAAGCAGGGTGACAATATACAGCCTTGACATACTCCTTTTCCTATTTGGAACCAGTCTGTTGTTCCATGTCCAGTTCTAACTCTTGCTTCCTGACCTGCATATAGGTTTCTCAGGAGGCAGATCAGGTGCTCTGGTATTACCATCTCTTTCAGAATGTTCCACAGTTTATTGTGATCCACACAGTCAAAGGCTTTGGCATAGTCAATAAAGCAGAAATAGATGTTTTTCTGGAACTCTCTTGCTTTTTCCATGATCCAGCAGATGTTGGCAATTTGATCTCTGGTTCCTCTGCCTTTTCTAAAACCAGCTTGAACATCTGGAAGTTCACAGTTCACATATTGCTGAAGCCTGGCTTGGAGAATTTTGAGCATTACTTTACTAGTGTGTGAGATGAGTGCAATTGTGCAGTAGTTTGCGCATTCTTTTGCATTGCCTTTCTTTGGGATTGGAATGAAAACTGACCTTTTCCAGTCCTATGGCCACTGCTGAGTTTTCCAAATTTGCTGGCATATTGAGTGCAGCACTTTCACAGCATCATCTTTCAGGATTTGAAATAGCTCAACTGGAATTCCATCAGTTGTAGTAGTGATGCTTTCTAAGGCCCACTTGACTTTACATTCCAGGATGTCTGGCTCTAGGTGAGTGATCACATCATCGTGATTATCTGGGTTGTAAAGATCTTTTTTGTATAGTTCTTCTGTGTATTCTTGCCACCTCTTCTTAATATCTTCTGCTTCTGTTAGGTCCATACCATTTCTGTCCTTTATTGAGCCTACCTTTGCATGAAATGTTCCCTTGGTATCTCTAATTTTCTTGACGAGATCTCTAGTCTTTCCCATTCTGTTGTTTCCTCTATTTCTTTGCATTGATTGCTGAGGAAGACTTTCTTATTTCTCCCTGCTCTTCTTTGGAACTCTGCATTCAGATGCTTATATATTTCCTTTTCTCCTTTGCTTCTCACTTCTCTTCTTTGCACTTAAATCCTTTAAACCAACTCCTCTCTCTCCCACATTCTCCATCAACTCTCATGCAACACACATTTCAGCCTGTTGCATCTTTTCTTGACAGACGAGCCTGATATGGTCAACCAAATCTTCAGTACATTTTTGCCAATTCTTCTATCAGATACCACCCACATTGTGCTTTCGGGCAAAGCAGTGAGTAGACAATAGGGTTTATGACATTCTCAGTGTGGAATTTCACTGGGGATCTCTTAAGGAAAAGTATGAGTTCAGCATCTCCTTATGTGCTATTGAATCTTCATATGTATTGTGCTCTATATAGCTATATTACATCAGGAAAAAATGAGCTACTAAGCTGATGAATTGGAAACTCGTGGTAAAATTTTAAAGAACAAAACATATACATGAAGACATCTGCAAGAGTTAATAAGTCAACGGAGACATTCACATAGGTGAAAATAATACTTGGGTAACAATACAGCTGGCAAACTGGCCAATATGTTTCTAAGATGTTGATTATGTTACACAAATTGTAAATAGGGAAAGAATCAGAGAAAGTAGACTCTTGTTGGTGGAGCTAGCATGATAAAGTCTCCAGAAAGGAGGGTTTATTTGACAAGAGACATGCATGGTGATAAAGACACAGTCCTAGTTAACTTTACATGAAAGCTTAGTGTGTGTTAATTCAGTTTGATTCAGTGGCTCAGTCGTGTCCTACTCTTCGCAACCCCAGGGACTGCAGCAAGCCAGACTTGTCCATCACCAACTCCAGAAGCTTACCCAAACTCATGTCCTTCGAGTCAGTGATGCCATCCAACTATCTCATCCTCTGTCGGCCCCTTCTCCTCCCGCCTTCAATCTTTCCCAGCATCAAGATCTTTTCTAGTGAGTCAGTTCTTCACATCAGGTGGTTGAATTATTGGTGTTACAGCTTCAGCATCAGTCCTTTCAATGAATATTCAGGACTGTTAGGCACTACTGTAAATGTTTTGCATGAACTCAGTAAGGGTCATGGCAGCTTGATGACATAGTGCTTACTAGTATCCTCACTCTACTTATGAGGAAACTGAGGCACAAAAACAATGAAGGATATTCAGCTCATAGGATTAGTAATTGTGGTTTGAATCCAATCTGCATACCTCAAGCCCTTGTACTGTACACAGTAGATGAGAAGACATTATTTTCTGCAGACAGATCATGAATGTGGAAAGAAATATAAATGAGAGAAGAATGAACGGCAGGACTTTTCTGGTGGTCCAGTGGCTAAAACTCAGTGCTTTTATTGCTGTGGGCCCAGGTTTGATCCCTGGTTGGGGAACTTAGAGCCCACAAGCTGCACAGTTAAACCAGATGGAATGAATTTTGAAGAGCTCACTGTAGTCTTTCTCTGGGCTTTCCAAGGAGCATCAAATCTCTGCTGCTGCTGCTAAGTCACTTCAGTCGTGTCCGACTCTGTGGGACCCCATAGACGGTAGCCCATCAGGCTCCTCTGTCCCTGGGATTCTCCAGGCAAGAACATTGGAGTCGGTTGCTATTTCCTTCTCCAATGCATGAAAGTGAAAAGTGAAAGTGAAGTTGCTCAGTCGTGTCTGACTCTTTGTGACCCCATGGACTGCAGCCTACCAGGTTCCTCCATCCATGGGATTTTCCAGGCGAGAGTACTGGAGTGGGGTGCCATTGCCTTCTCCATCAAATCTCTAGTGGAAAAGAAATCCCTCTGGGCCAATATCTGGCTGTCTGTTTCTGGTATCTTAGTATCCTAACAGATAGCTTGGAATTAATTTTCATGTATTTAATTTTGCTGTTTCTTCCAAGTTCTATTTGAGGACTATGAAGCCAAGTCTAACACAGAATCTGTCTGTGATTTTCCAGGTTTATCAGTCAGAGTTATTCAAAGAAACAGAACCAATCAGAGAAATTTTATATCTACATTTATGTATATGTGTGTGTGTGTGTGTGTGTGTGTATGTATGTAGGTAGGTATTTCTACATACATATATATTTATAGGTATTTATACATATATATATTTATAGGTATTTCTACATATATACACATATATGAAGAAATTTTATCTTGAAGAATTTAGTTCCTTGTTCTTAGAGTCTTAGACATTCCACAGTCTCCTGTAAAGACAGGAAAGGCAATAATATAATTTAGGCCCAGTCTGTAAGCCTGTGAACAAGGGGGTCTGGTGGTGTGAATCTTAGTTGAAGAGAAGGAGAAAGTGAGGAGAAATGTTCTATCTCAAGCAATGATATAGGAAAAAGGGAAAGAATTCTGCCATTCTCTGCCTTTTCTTCCATTTGGGCCCTCAACAGGATTGGACAAAATGGCACCCTACTCCAGTACTCTTGCCTGGAAAATCTCATGGGCGGGGAGCCTGGAAGGCTGCAGTCCATGGGGTCGCTGAGGGTTGGACACTACTAAGTGACTTCACTTTCACTTTTCACTTTCATGCATTGGAGAAGGAAATGGCAACCCACTCCAGTGTTCTTGCCTGGAGAATCCCAGGGACGGGGGAGCCTGGTGGGCTGCCGTCTATGGGGTCGCACAAAGTCAGACAGTACTGAAGTGATTTAGCAGCAGCAGCAGCAGCAGCAGCAGGATTGGGCAATGCCCACACACATTGGGGAAGGTCTTCTATTTTACCAGGTTACCGGTTCAAATGCTCATCTCATCCAGAAACACCCTCACAGATACAACCAGAAATAATGTTTAATTTGGACATTCCATGACCAGCCAAGTTTTCACATAAAATTAGCCATCATAGTGGGTAGGGCAACATCATGGACTGCTGCATAATACTCCTCACTCCATGAGATCTCAAACACCCTCCTAAATGATCTTTCCCATGGGAAGGAAAGTGCTACCATTAGATCATCTTTCCTAGTGGCACTGCAACTTATGACAATGCAATCCAGCTAAGGGACCCAGGGTTTATGTGGTCCACACACCCTGTAGACGTTAGATGAGCTAAACACTTAAGGTAGTTAAGCCTAGGGGAGCTGCACCTTCTTGTCTGTACAACTCACAAGTGGAGAGCAGGTTCTGAAATCTCTTAGGAGGCCTCCAGGGAAAGCAGTGGGCTTCCAGTCTCACTCTGAATATCTGTGAAGTTCCGCAAGGTTTGCAGCAGAGATATGAAGTCCTCTATATTTCTCCCTATAGCAACAGGAGAAACAACGTTTCTTGTGGTTGGGGTGGGAACATGAATTCAGGAAAATTGGTAGAGAAGTGATTTATGCCTGGGCCTTGCAGGGAGGAATAGATTTTCACAGATAGAAAAGCAGGAAAGTATATGAAAATCTTAAGAAGTATGCTACCAATCCTAGCAGGCTTCTATGTGCTAGCTGTTGTCAGTGTTCCCTGGTCTTCCCAAAATGTCTGCAACCTGAACTACTTGCCAAATTTCCAAGTGCAAACCTTGGTTCCTTCACACTGTGCCCAGTCCCCTACTATCTGATCCCAGAGCTCATAAACAATTCCCCTGCATCTCTGGTATATCTCCAAGTCCATATCTAATATGAAGAACTCACATTATGCCTGGAAGGAGTAAAGCTTGGATGGCTTCCTTGAGGGAAAGGTAATTGCCCTAGGCATGGGTAAACTGAATGTGCATGGTTTCCAAAGTCTAAGATGACAAGAAACAAAGTGAAAGATCTGGGTAAAGCTCCAAGAAGTAGAGCTAGGCATTGAGGGAGAAACATATAGAAACACATAGAAACAGGAGCAGAGATTTCATGACTTCAGCTGGGCCTTGGGAAATGGACAGTTTCCCATCAGTAGACCTACGTGCTTGGAATGGCCAATCACCCTGTCAATCATTGCAGGCCCACCAGTAACGACATTGGGAGGCGGGACAGTGGAAATGTGGAAGAAGCCCTAGGGTGTGAGTAAGCACCAGACTAAGCTCCCAACTGTCTAGATTGTCCTCTGGGGTTTCCGTCCACCGTTCTCCTTGGTTAAGATTTGACATGGTGGCTCCCTTTCCCGAGATCTCAAAAGCGTATGTTTTACTTTCTTCCTATGTGGTTTGCGGTGTCATTTGGAGAGTCGGGTAGATGGTGTGTCCTAATGGACACTTTTTCAGACGTGTCTGTCGGCTTCTGGGTGGATAGCAGAGAAGGTCTCTCAGGCACTTGCGGGTTTGGTGTTAGGCGTTAGGCAGTATTGTAACAGCCTGATGAAACCTGGAGAAAATTTTCTTTGTTTAATTGTGGGCTGCCGTCTATGGGGTCGCACAGAGTCGGACACGACTGAAGCAACTTAGCAGCTTCAGTCTAAGCTGCTAGAAAGTTGGAGACCTCTTTCCCATTCATGGTGTTAGTGTTTTGTGGTGTTTGTAGCTTACTGACTGGAAAGGGTGGTTGTGGTTGGCTGAGTGGTGTGGGGATGCCAGACAGTCAAGTGACCTTTGGTCGCCATGGAGCTGATTGAGCCTCTTATTGTTACACATTTGGGGTGGATATATCGCTGCCGGGTTGATTCAAATGTTGATGTTGGCCATTTTTGTGACCTTTCTTAACCATTGAGGGTGTTTTTGTTATTTTCCACGTGAAACGAGAAAGTAAGTCTCTGAGCGAGGGTGTGCCATGTTACGTTAGCTGACAGCCCTTGGCTGCCTTGGTGTTTTGTGTTTTATTTTACAAAATGGTTTTACGTTTAATATCATTTGTTTGTTTGTTAACTTTTGAAATGGTCTTCTTCACGTGTTTCCTTAGAACACAAAACTAGAGAATTTTAACATGAAAATTGAGTAAACAGATGGCTTGATTGGCTCGGGGGTCATTCATGGACACTGGACATGGTCTTCAGTCACCTTGGAAGACTGTTTTGCATTTTGTGTGTGTTTAAGATTGTTGTATTCAAGCACAAATGGCCCTTAAAAATTTTGTTATGTTTGCAGGTTACAAATCGGAAAAAAAACATCTCCTGGGCTGTTGCTTTCTTTCAAACCCAGAAGGGATTCAAGCACCCAGTGTTTTCCTTTTCCTTTTATTATAGATTATAATGGTGTAGGCCTTTTCAGGGCATTGCAATCATTTGACTTTGCTTAATTGTGATCTTGGTCGTGTTTCACAACTATTCTTCAAATAAACTTATTTTCAATGGGCATATTCTGAATTGAATGGTCTGCCTGGGTGCTTGAGTTTGCACAGTCATAGTGCATGTGAATGAATTTCTCTTGGCAGCCACTAATGGACCCTCTTATCATTTTAATTGTACATGTTCCACTGACTCTATTCAATTAAATTTGTTACTGGGGCTCCCCAGAACTTTTTTTAAAGGCTTTTGTGTAAATATCAATTTACAGGAAATGAACTTCACTTCTCATTATGCTTTATTTTGCATTATAATTTCTTGTTTGATAGAGTTATTTTGTTTATATTCTGGTATTGTTCCCTCTTCATAAACCTTCTTGAGAATATACATTGGGGGATAGTCTTGATTTTAAAATGCAGAATGTAATCACGTGACTTTGTTTTTGTCTTCGATGTGTTATCAGATTGATTGCATTTCATCTGACTATGACTGGCATTGACAGAGTTTGGGATATTCTTTTGCTAAAAAAATTACACATTTTGGTATCATTTAACCCAGTTGTATGTGGGTCCAGGGCTGTTTCGTAAGATTTCTGTAAACGTTTTTCAGTATCTTCTTTGCATAAATAAGGAAAAAAAATTGTTCCAATAGCCTTTTTAACCCTTGGATAACAACAGTGACTAGCATCAAGCTGTCCACTGGCCCAAGCTCTGAAAAGAGAAAGAAAAAAAGGTGTTCTCTGAGACTGTCCTTCTTGAAGTAAGGGTCATAGCATTTCACTGTAAAGTTCCATAATTACTGTGTGTTGTTTGGTTTAAGCAGTATGAAGTGGTTCATTTGGAAGGGGCAGCAATATCTCTGAAGATCAGTCTCTCTCTTATGTTACCTTTCATAACATTTGGCCTAGTCTAATGGGCAGAGATAGCATGATTGGGTTTCTGAGTTCAATGTTTTGGGAAACTTCTCTACAGAGGGGGAAGGGCATGTTTGCCCCAGACACCAACCTATATGCATTTCCAAGTTACTTAATTGTCCTGCAGTTGTGATAGTCAGTGTACCCACAGGCAATCTACTTGCTGATCTTCTTCAGGACCTATGATGGAAAAGTCCAGTACTGGTCAGCCTAGAGGACTGTCAAGTAAAGAGTGGATCTGATGCCAATTGTCCTGATCCACTCGACAGTTAAGAGCCAACTTATGTTATGTGGGGCCACAGGTGCTGGGCAGAGGGTAGGACTCCTTCCCTGTCACCTGTAGCATAATTGAAGATGCCAACAAAATACCTTTCCTGGGTCTCTAAGAAAACAATGTCAAGGTCTCTCCCTGGACATGGCTTGCTAATTCTGTGGTAGAGACTGTTAATGGAATCAGTTCGTTAAACAAAATAGTGGTATCTTTTTCCAGTCCTTAATCATGTTCCTCTGTTCGTTGTGGGTGCCTGTTTGGCAGACACGTTGATATTAAGAATGTCACTTTTCAAAATCAACTGATTTTGACTTCTCTACAGAAGAGGAAGGGTGTGTTTGCCCCAGAAAAGGTTTGATGTCTCATCAAAACCTTGATGTCCCATCAAGGGTTTATGTCTCTTTTTATTTTCATTGGACATGCTTGCAGTAGCTGGCAGAAGCAAGATGGATTGGATTGGCCTGTTGAAAATCAACCTCAGGAATGTGGAATATGTGCTGCTTGAGTGCCTCTTTTCCTCAGTATGACAACATGGATCTGAAAGTAATTGAAAACATTTCTGTCTATGAAAAAGGATAAAATGGGACCTGTGGACCAAGTGAGTGGTAGTTAATGGTGGTTTCACAGACACCTTCCACACACGGTAAGGATCCTGGGAATATAGTAGAAGTAACTGTCAAGTTAGGAGTCAGTGCTCCTTCAAATTTTCACCCTTCCAGTAATTCTTGGCCATGTGTTTGCTTGTAGACATTGCTGGGACCATACCTCGTGTTTCATCCACAAACCGCCTCCAGTATCTGAGTCTGAAAGTCTCTTGGCTCTCTCTTACTATCGTCTTTGAGCTTCACTTCCTCCCCCTTTGCACAATGGGATTTCTAGCATGCTGTCTTAGATGCTGTGAGAATCAAGTGTGATACCCTTCATTAAGGACTTATGACACACGTGGTGCTCAAGGAATGTAGTCCCCTATTTCATGAATCCACCTTTTGAAGCAGAATGGGATGTTATTTGGTTCAACTCCTTTTCTTGCCACTGTTTCCTTTTGCAACCTCAGCTCTTTAGACTTTGGCATCTTTTCATCTACACCCTTGTTTCCTTTCTCAGGGCAAGCGAGTTACCTCAGTAGTTACTCAAGCATCTCATTGCAAACCACATGTCTTTAGTCCTGCTTGAAGCAAGTGGCAGCCCGGAACTCCAGGCTTTTCCTTGCTGGGAGTGATGTTCTGCTCTGGTCAACTTGGACCTCTCCCGTGGAGGCTGACATGGATTCCCATCTGTACCTGTGAGGAATTTCCATGGTGTGGACCCTGTGCAGGCCAGAGGGTGCCTGTTACCTGGGAACGTCAGAAAGGTCTCTACTCTTTATCTTTCTACATTATGTTACTACTTTTCTGTGTGGTGATTAATTTGTCACCATTCAGTTCAGTTCAGTTCAGTTCAGTCACTCAGTCGTGTCCAACTCTTGCTACCCCATGAACTGCAGCACACCAGGCCTCCCTGTCCATCACCAACTCCTGGAGTCAACCCAAACCCATGTCCATTGAGTCGGTGATGCCATCCAACCATCTCATCCTCTGTCGTCCCCTTCTCCTCCAGCCCTCAATTTTCCCAGCATCAGGGTCTTTTCAAATGAGTCAGTTCTTCACATCAGGTGGCCAAAGTATTGGAGTTTCAGCTTCAACATCAGTCCTTCCAATGAACACCCAGGACTGATCTCCTTTAGGATGGACTGGTTGGATCTCATTGCAGTCCAAGGGACTCTCAAGAGTCTTCTCCAACACCACAGTTCGAAACCATCAATTCTTTGCTGCTCAGCTTTCTTTATAATCCAACTCTCACATCCATACATGACCACTGGAAATCAGGTGAGAGCTATTGCTCATCTGAAGGGGGCGGAGAAAATGTTCAATAGAAATGTGTGCTATTTAAAATGTATTCAAAAGGCCTTCTAAACTTTAGTCACAATAGATAACTCTGGTTCCCCTGCTTCATTAGTGGTACAAGTTTGAGTCAGAAGCTGGCATCACAGAACCTGAATTTCACCCACCCACGTTCAAACTGCACATTTCCTTGTTAATGGGAAACCAGAGTGTGTGGCCTTTTCCCAGCACATTGACATTCGTACTGTTTTGGTTTATATATGTAATGAGTTTAATTACTTTAAATCCTTGGACTATTGGTGTCTTTGTGGATTTCTGCCTGCAATGCAGGAGACCTGGGTTCGATCCCTGGGTTGGGAAGATCCCCTGGAGAAGGAAATGGCAACCCACTCCAGTACTCTTGCCCAGAGAATCCCATGGACGGAGGAGCCTGGTGGGCTACAGTCCACGGGGTTGCAAAGAGTCGGACACGACTGAGTGACTTCACTTTCACGTGGTGACAAGCTGAAACGTATAATACAGAAAGAAAGGTTTCTCCTAACCTTTATTCCTTCACCAAAAGACATGATGGTGTGCAAGCCTGGCTTATCTGCTAATGAAAACAATTGTGAAACTTAACAATAATGGTGGCCCCTTCTCTCCTTTCCCCACAGGCTTGTGCCTGCTGCTTGTTGCATCACAGTCGTCCTCTCTACATTGGAGGGGGCTGTGGGGAAGGCCTCACTGAATTGTTTCATGGGTACTTCTGCTGACTATTGACATTTTAGGAAGCAGTCACAAGGCAAAACAGTCAAAAATGGTGTTTTGCCGATTGGTGGCAGTCTCAAGAACAGGCACTCTTGAGCAACATGAGGCGACACTACTCAATACAGGTCAGATGTGACCTGGCTCTTCAGTGCTGTTCCAAGTGTTGATCCTTTGGCCTGCCCTGTCACTTAGCCTCCTGAGCCATGTATTTGATGAATGTTTTCTCTCGGGTGGGAATGGTAATATACTACAAAGTCTTCAAACTAAGTTATTTGTATCAAGCACACGCTTTTCCTTGATTTATGTTGGTGACAGAGAAATGGGTACTATTGGGCACTTGAAGGCAAGGCCTTTTAAACGGTGTATCTTTCTTTTTTATACTGCTTTCCTGTTCTATGCAGACACTAGTTTCATCAGGATAGCAGCTGTCATTTTGAGAGGCGTGTTTGCCTCCTGGAAATGATGATGGTGCTGGCCATGATAGTGGTCTTGTTGGTGATGATGCTAATGAGAAAACCACCACAACCACCACTAGGAAGATTAATAGAAGCAAGAACTATCCTCAGTTCTTTTCATTGGTTGATTTCCTAATCTTCTCAAATCCTGTTATTTGTTTACTACTGCTAAGAAATATTGAAGGATAGGTCTGTGTTCCCTCCCTGTTATTTGACCTGAGGCCAAATATGGTGGAGGTAATAAAGATAGTGGCAACCTCCTTCAAAAGGTCCCATGCAGGGAGGGAACACAGCCCTGCCCTTCAACAGAAAATTGGTAAAGATTTACTGAGCAGGGCTGGGTCCTTCTGAACAAGACAAAGATTCCCTCTCAGGCAGTCTCTCCCATCAGGAAGCTTCCATAAGCTTCTTATGCTTCTCCATCAGAGGGCAGACAGCCTGAAAACCATAAACACAAGCTGGTGCACTGGGATGACCCAGAGGGATGATATGGGGAGGGTGGTGGGAGGGGGGTTCAGGGTTGGGAACTCATGTACACCTGTGGTGGATTCATGTCAATGTATGGCAAAACCAATACAGTATTGTAAAGTAAAAAACTAAAATTTAAATTAAAAAAAAAATAAAAGCAAAAAAAAAGGCCAAATAGACCTTAAAACATTAAGAATCTATCCATATATCTATGAATAAATGTACAACAATGAAAAAAAAAACCCAACCAATCTGTTCACATGGAAAAGTGCCTTGTCTAACTCAGTGAAACTATGAGCTATCCCTTGTAGGGCCACCAAAGATGGATGCGTCATGGTGAAGAATTCTGACAAAATGTAGTCCGCTGTAGAAGGGAATGGCAAACCACTTCAGTATTCTTGCCTTGAGATTCCCATGAACACTATGAAAAGGCAAAAACATAGGATACTGAAAGATGAACTCCCCAGATCGGTAGGTTCCCAATATGCTACTGGAGATCAGTGGAGAACTCACTCCAGAAAGGTTGAAGAGAGAGAGAAAAAGCAAAAACAATACCCAGTCGTATACATGACTGGTGATGGAAGTAAAATCTGATGCTGTGAAGAGAAGTATTGCATACAAACCTGTAAGTTCAGGTCCATGAATCAAGGCAAATTGGAAGTGATCAAACAGGAGCTGGCTTGTATGAACATCACCATTTTAGGAATCAGCTAACTAAAATGATCTGGTATGGGTTAGTGGACTGGAATTTTACCAATACCTGTGTTCTTGTGGTGAATTCTCTGCGGTCATTTGCAGTAGGGAGTATATCCAGAGGCCTTGTTTACGGATGGTTTCAGTTTCTATGCTGATCTCACTAGTCTTGGCAAGTGAAAGATGTAGTATTCCACTCATGTCAGATAGGAGCAGTTGACTGTGTAAAATGTTTTAAATTTGTAAAATTTTGATTTTCAATAAGATACATATGATGGAAAAGGCCCCTTTGTACATGTTATTCTTTGTGATGACTCCCAGCACAATTGAATATGATGTGGCTCCCTGTGTGCATTATACCAGATACCGAGTGGGACTCTGGGCTCAGTAATCTGGGCATTGATGAGCGGTGCTGGGAGGCAGGGGGAGGGGTCTCCAGGCCAGAACTGACATTCTCCTCTCATTAAGGTAAGAAGGATGATCAGTAACCTGATAGGTTCCTAGGAGAAGTGAAACTTCTGGCCAATCATGAGGAAGACATGCATACCTGGATATCACGTGTGTGTGTGTGTGTGTGTGTGTGTGTGGCTGGGGGTGTATCTGCTATTCCTGCTAAGAGTGAGGATACGTGCAGTGGCCCAGCATGGTTCTGGAGAAGATCTGAGTCATGGGAACAAAAACCTGGAAGCACACAATAAGCTTCTGGTCCAATTTGTATTAGAATCCAGTCCTTTTATTTTTAGAAATTATTCACCACATATTACTCATTGCCAGAGTATGAATGAGCACAATCGAACAGGTAACAGAATGGCTGACGTTCTTGCCTTTTACTGGTGCTTAAAAAAAAAATCAAAACAAAGGGAACCCTCTTAAGTGCATGAATGGGAGAATCGACGGAGAAAAACTGGCCTAAGAGGCCTTCTGAAGCCAGCTAAAAGAGGTGCGATAAAAGACTATGATAATGCCATAACTCCTGCCATGGAGGCAGTCGTGTCCCTGAAAACTTGGCATTGCCAGGGTCCTTGCAAGCCAAGCAGCTGCACCACTTTTACGCTCTACTCTCACTGGGGCAGAGCTGCCACATTCAAAAGAAAACAACATCTTGTGTTTATGCACGCAGGGTCACTTCGGTTCTGTCCGACTGTTTATGACCCTGTAGACTCTGGTCTGCCAGGATTCTCTGTCAGAGAGGGAGTTCTCCAGGCAAGAATACTGGAGTGCGTTGGCCAGTACTGGTTGCCATACCTTTCTAGAGCACTATATTTCCTGCTGCCCTGGCTGCCAACCCACCTGAGTACCTGGTGCTGCCAGAACCTTTGCGATCCATGCAGCTCCACCACTTCCACACCTGATCCTAACAGGGGCAAACCCAAATCCTTCAGGGAAGCCTCAGGTGCTAAACCCCAGTGGACGACCCACATGTAGATGTGGAAATAAAACCACAATTGAAACCCAGGGGCAGTGTGGCTAAGGAAGAAGAACCAAAACCTCCCTACCAGTTGTACAATCTGCAGATTAAATCTACACAGTCAACTAAGCTGACTCTGTGTCTATGGAATATATCAAAGGATATTGAGAGCTCCCACAAAAGAAAATGCACTAGCTCTGATAGCTGTGGACCTTGGAGGCAAGAACCCACAGGAGTAGGACCAGATTAGAATCTGAGCTGCCCCCATAGTAGGTCCAGAGATCAGTACAGTGTTGGAGGCATCCTAGGGAGGTAAGGTGAACTGTGATTCCCAGCGCGGGAAAGGACTCTGATAGCAGTGACTCAAGAAAAACATTTATCATTCATATTTTTTAAATTGTTCTATAGATTCTTCTGGATTTTTTATGTTTTATTTTCTTTTTCTCCCCCTCTCTTGTAGTTGTCAATTTTATTGATACTAAGTAATCCAGTTAAGCTTTTGAGGTTCTTTTTTTTTCCTTCAGTCACATTTTTTATTGTTGTCATAAACCTCTGCCTTTATGTTGGGCTTTAACTGTTCTGTGGAGTTTTATTTTTTTCCGATTTTTAAAATTTTAATGTTTACACCTATTATAATTTTTCAACATTTATTTCTCTTTGTTTCCTTTCCTAATGTTCTTTTTGCCTTGCAGTTAGTTAATCTTTAATGTATATATATCTACTTCATCTACCTCTATTTAACTTTGCATATCTATTCTTTCTTTCTTATCTTTCCTCTCAACATATTTGTTGGTTTTGTTTTCATTGCTTTATTCCACACTTGGCACCTTGCTTTTGTTTTGTTTTCCAGTCTCTGCTTAAGTTAGTTTTGTTCTTAACAGATAAATATAATTTTTGATTTCCTTGGTTCACTGGATCAATCTACTGTACTTCATTTTTGTTGGACTGTTTTCACTTTGCTCATGGGTGTATATGCATATGTGTATATTCCATTATCTTAATTATTGTCTGCCTGATTTTGTAACTGCCATTTGTCAAAAGATCATCTTTGGTTTCTCCTTTTTTGGATATTTGTTTTACTCTCCCTTAATGCCAAATTAAAGCATTTGTGCAATCTTCATTCCTAACAAGAGTTAACAGCCCTGAGCCTTTGGAGTGGGAGCACTGACTCCAAGACCTTAAGCTACGAGAGAACTAACCCTAGGGTATATCAAATAGTGAGAACTCACACAAAGGAAACCACTTGAATACAAGACCTGGCATCACCCAACCACCAATAGCACCCTGTGGAGGACGCCTCATCTAAACAACAAAGAAAAGAAAAATATAAACCCAATCATTATCAGACAGGAGTACCACCTCACTCAGCCTTGCCCATCAGAGGAAAAGCAAACAAAAACCAAAAAACTCAGCTCAAATCTCACCTTATACGAAGCTCACACAAACGACTGGACCAACCTTTGGAGGGCAGAAACCAAAAGGTAGAAAGAATTCAACCTTCTTTAAAGAAAGGATTTGACTTTCCTTGAAGCCTGCAAAAAGGAGACTTCAAACACAATAACTTAAAAAAAAATGTGAAAAGGCAGAGAAATACTGCACAAGTGAAGGAACAAACTAGAAACACAGAAGTCCAAATAATTAAAGAGGAAACAGGAAAATTACCTGAAAAAGAATTCAGAATAATGATAGTAAGATGATCAAAAACCTTGAAAACAAAATGGAGTAAATTCAAGAATCAAATAACAAAGACCTGAAGAATTAAAGAATAAGCATACAGAGACAACACAATTACTGAAATTAAAAATACTCTAGAAGAGTCAATAGCAGACTATCTGAAGCAGAAGAACAGATCAGTGATCTGGAAGATCAAATTGTGGAAATAACTTCTGAAGAGAAGAATAAAGTAAAAAGAATAAAAAGAGCTGAGGACAGCTCTTTCAGACCTCTGGGACCATATCAAATGCACCAATATTTGAATTATAGGGGTCCCAGAAGAAGAGGAAAACAAAGGGTATGAGAATATTTTTGAAGAGAATATAGTCAAAAATGTCCCCAACATGGAAAGGGAAACAGTCAGTCAAGTCCAAGAGGCACAAAGAGTCCCATAGAGGATAAACCCAAGGAGAAACATGCCAAGACACATACTAATCCAACTAACACAGACTAAACACAAAGAAAGAATATTGAAAGCAGCAAGGGAGAAGCAACAAGTAACATACAAGGGAAGCCCCTATGTTCACAGCTGATCTTTCAGCAGAAACTCTGTAGGCCAGAAGGGAATAAGAGGATATATTTAAAGTACTGAAAGGGAAAAATCTACAACCAAGATTGTGGTACCCAGCAAGCATCTCACTCAAAATTGATGGCAAAATAAAAAGTTTTTCAGACAAACGAAAGTTAAGAGAATTCAGTACCACCAAACCAGCTTTACAACAAATGTTTAAGGGACTTATATAGTCAAGAAATACAACAGAAGGAAAAAGATCTAGAAAATCAACCCCAAATAATTAAAATAATGGCAATAGGTACATATATAACAACAGTTACTTTAAATGTAAAAGGAATAAAAGCTCCAACCAAAAGACACAGACTGGCTGAATGGATACAAAGAGAAGACCCATCTATATGCTGTCTACAAGCAACCCACTTCAGATCTAAAGACATATATAGACTGAAAGTGAGAGGATGGAAAAATATAGTCCATGCAAATGGGAAGCAAAAGAAAGCTGAAGTAGCAGTCATCATATCAGACAAAATAGTTCTTAAATTAAATTACAAGAGATAAAGAAGGACAGTACATAATGATCAAGGGATCAATCCAGAGGAAGACAGGGCAGTTGTAAATATCTATGTACCCAACATAGGAGCACCTCAATACATGAGACAAACAATAGCAGACATAAAATGAGAAACTTAAAGTAACCCAATAATAGTAGGAGCCTTTAACACCCCGCTCACACCAATGGGCAGATCATCAAAACAGAAAATTAATAAGGAAACACAAGTCATATGATACATTAGATGAGATGGATCTCATTGATATCCTCAGCACATTCCATCCAAATTCAGAAGAATACACCTTCTTCTCGAGTGCACATGGAACATTTTCCACAATAGACCACACCCTGGGTCACAAATCAAACCTCAGTAAATTTAAGAAAATTGAAATTGTATCAGGCATCTTCTCTGACCACAACACTGTGAGACCAGATATCATTTACAAGAAAAAAACTGCAAGAAACACAAACACATGGAGATTAAACAACACATTTCTAAATAACCAACAGGTGACTAAAGAAATCAAAAGGAAAATTTAAAAATTTTCTAGATACAAATAACAATGAAAACACAACAACTCAAACCCTAAGGGATTCAGCAAAAACTGTACTAAGAGGGAAGTTTTTAGAAATACAATCCTACCTCCAGAAACAATAAAAGTATCTGATATAGATAACCTAATTTTACACCTAAGCAACTGGAAAAGAAGAAGAAAAAAACCCAAAATTAATAGAAGGAAAGAAATCATAAAGCTTCAAGAAGAAATAAATGAAAAAGAAATGAAAGAAACAATAGTAAAGATTACTAAAACTAAAAGCTTGTTCTTTGAGAAGATAAACCAAATTGACAAAACCTTAGCCAGTCTCATCAAGAAAAAAACAGAAAAACCTAAGCTACAAAATTTGAAATGAAAAAGGAGAGGTTACAACAGACAATCCAAAAATACAAAGATTATAAGAGACTATTATGAACAACTATATGGCAATAAAATATATATCCTGGAAGAGATGGACAGATTCTTTGAAAACTTCAATCTGCCAAGATTGAACCAGGAAGAAATAGAAATTTTGAACAACCCAATTGCAAGCACTGAAGTTGAAGCTGTGATCAAAAATCTCCCAAAAGACAAAAGGCCAGGAGCAGTTGGGTTCAGAGGAGAGATATGTCAGACATTTAGAGAAGAGCTGATGTTATCCTTCTAAAACTCTTTCAGAAAGTTGCAGAGGAAAGAACACTTCCAAATTCATTCTACAAGGCCACCATCACCCTGACACTGAAACCAGACAAAGACAACACACAAGAAAAGGACAATTACAGGCCAATATCACTGATGAACATAGATGCAAAAATCCTCAACAAACTTTTAGCAAACAGAATTCAGCAACACATCAAAAAGATCATATACCATGATGACCATGATCATACACATGATCACCAGGTTGGGTTTCTTTAGGGATGCAAGGATTCTTCAATATATGGAAATCAATCAATGTGATACACCATTTAACTAATTGAAAACTAAAAACAATATGATCATCCCAATAGACACAGAAAAAGCCTTTCACAAAATTCAGCCCCTAATTATGATTAAAACTCTTCACAAAATGGGCATAGAAGGAATCTACCTCAACATAGGAAAGGCCATATATGATAAGCTTTCAGCAAACATTATTCTCAGTGGTGAAAAATGGAAAGCATTCCCCCTAAGATAAGGAAGAAGACAAGGGTGTCCACTTTTACCACTATTATTCAACATAGTCTGGAAGTCTTAGCTACAGCAATCAGAGAAGAAAAAGAAACAAAAGAAATCCATATCACAAAAGAAGAAGTAAATCTCTCACTGTTGGCAGATGATAAGATACTGTACATAGAAAACCCTAAAGATAGTATGAGAAAATTACTAGAGCTAATCAGTGACTTTAGCAAAGTTGCAGGATACAAAATCAATACACAGAAATTACTTGCATTTCTTTATACTAACAATGAAAAATCAGAAAGAGCAATTAAGGAATCAGTTCCAATCACCATTGCAACAACAAAAAATTAAATATCTAGCAATAAACTTACCTAACTAGTGAAAAGAACTGTACACAGAAAATGATAAGACACTAATAAAAGAAATCAAAGATGATGTAAACAGATGGAGAGATATTCCATGTTCCTGGGTAGGAAGAATCAATATTGGGAAAATGTCTATACAACCAACCAAATGAAATCTACAAATTTAATGAAATCCCTATCAAACCACCAATGGCATTTTTCACAAAACTAAAACAAAAATTTCCCAATTCATATGGAAACACAAACGATCCTGAATAGCCAAAGCAGTCCGGAGAAAGAAGAATGGAGCTGGAGGAATCAAGCTTCCCGACTTCAGGCTATACTACAAAGCTGCAGTCATCAAGACAGTATGGTACTGGCACAAAAACAGAAATATAGACCAATGGAACAAGATAGAAAATCCAGAAATAAACCCATACACCTATGGATACCTCATTTTTGAGACAGGAGGCAAGAATATACAACAGGGCAAAGATAGCCTCTTCAATAAATGGTGCTCAGAAAACTGGACAGCTATATGTGAAAAAATGAAATTAGCAGACTTCCTAACACCATACACAAAGATAAACTCAAAATGGATTAAAGACCTAAATATAAGGCCAGAAGCAATAAAACTCATAGAGGAAAACTTAGGCAGAACACTCAGTGACATAAATCAAAGCAAGATCCTCTATAACCCACCTCTTAGACTCATGGAAATAAAAACAAAAGTAAAAAGTGGAACCTGATTAAACTGAAAAGCTTTTGAACAGCAAAGGAAACTATAAGCAAGGTGAAAAGACAACCCTCAGAATGGGAAAAAATAATCGCAAATGAAACAACTGACAAAGGATTAATTTCCAAAATATAAAAGCAGCTCATACAACTCAATATGAGAAAACCAATCAACCCAGTCAAAAAGTGGGAAAGAGAGCTAAACAGACATATCTCCTAAGAAGACATAGAGATGGGTACCAAACACATGAAAAGATGCTCAACGTCCCTCATTATTAAAGAAATGCAAATCAACACTACAATGAGATATTACCCCACACCAGTCAGAAGGGCACTCATTAAAATGTAAACAAACAAGAAAAGCTCCATAGAGTGTGGAGAAAAGGTTCTTGCACTGTTGGTGGGAATCTAAATTCATATAGCCACAACGGAAGACAATATGGAGATTCCTTTAAAAACTAGGAATAAAACCACCATATGACCCAGTAATCCGACACTTAGGCATATACCCTGAGGAAACCAAAATTGAAAGAGGCAAGTATCCCATTGTTATTTGTAGCACTATACAGTAGCTAGAACATAGAAGCAACCTAGGTGTTCACCCACAGATGAATGGATAAAGAAGTTGTGGTATATATATACAGAATGGAATATTACTCAGAAATAAAAAGAAACGCATTTGAGTCAGTTCTAATGAGGTGGATGAAGCTAGAACCTATTATACAGAGTGAAGTGAGTCAGAAAGAGAACGACAAATATCATATTCTAACACATATGTGGAATCTAGAAAAATGGTACTGAAGATATTTACAGGGCAATAATGGAGACACAGACATAGAGAATAGAGTAATGGACATGGGCAGAGGGGAGGAGAGGGTGAGATGTATGGAAAGAGTAACATGGAAACTTACATTACCATACTTAAAATAGATAGCCAAGGGGGAATTTGCTGTATGGCTTAGGAAAATCAAACAGGGGCTCTGTATCAGCCTAGAGGGGTGGGGTGGGGAGGGAGATGGGGGGTAGTTTCAAAAGGGAGGGCGTATATGTATACCTATGGCTGATTCATGTTGAGGTTTGACAGAAAAGAGAAAATACTGTAAAGCAATTTTCCTTCAATAAAAAGTCATTAAAAACAAAAACTTTAAACACATGGCATAAAATTTCTAATAGTATAAGCCCTTTGTAGAGCTGAGCATGCCGACAAAATTTTGTGAAATAGCCATTCATGTGGCAACACGGTGCAGGGATAGTAATTCAGAGAATTTTAAGATAACTCTACTCTGACTAATGAATGTAGGACTTTTGCAGGCAGGCAAGTTGAGTGGACCCACAGCTGACATGAGGTGCAGATGCCAGGAGGTGGGGGTATGACAGGCAGGCGAAGGGAAATACCAGAATGAGGGCCTAAGCAGGTAGAAACCCCAGCACATCTGCAGTCCAGCCCCAAGTCAGGTGGTGAGGGTTCAGGCTCGGGTCTCTACGATTTTTCATAAAGATCGAATAGGCTGCATGTGTCAGCAACTCACATCTTGTGATCAGCCTCTAGGGATCCCCAAAGCTGCAACGTGTGACCTCCTGCCCAGGGGGTTCCTGAGTGTGTGCGGTCGGTTCCGAGAGCTGCGCGGTGGCCCCGCCCCGCCCGGCTCGCGAGCCTCTCCTCCACCCGTTCGGCGCGGGATGGGGAGGGAGACGCGTCCGGAGGGCGCCCCGCCCGGGGCGGTCGGGTCCGGTGGCCTCCCCGGTGTTCTGGGGGACGAGGGGCTGCGCGAGAAGGCTGGGGGGCGGCGTTGCAAGAGTTTGGGGATCCGGTGGGAAGAGGCGGGCTCTCCTCCGCCCTCCCGCCCGCCCCGCCCCGCCGCCGTCCCCGCCCCGCCGCCGTCCCCCTCCGCGCCTCCGTCCCCGGCCGGGGGGGGTGGGGGCGAGCGCCCCGCGCCCGATGGCGTCGCTTCCGGTGTGTGTCCATCTTCCCGCCAGGCCCTCCCCGCCACGTCCCTCGAGGTTGGCCCGAGGGTTCGGGGTGGGCGGGGGTGAAGGGTTTGCTCCGCGCGCGCCCCCCCCCCCCGCCCCACCACGCGCCTTTCGCCCGTGGCGCCGACCACGACTGCCTTTCCCCCCGGCCGCGGACCGCGCGGCGCCGATCCTCCGGTCGCGTCTCGCGGGCTGTGCGGCGTGACGGGCGGCGGCTTCCCCGTCGCGGGGCCGCTTGCCTTTCCCCGTCGCCTCTCGCCGCCGGCCCTGGACCGGTCTGCCTCGGCCGGTCGTCGGTCGTCCGCTGCTCTGGGCCTGCCGCGCGGTCAGCAGGCGCCTCCCCACGCCCTCCGAGCCTCGGGGCTTTCTCCCGCCCCCGCCGCCCCCCGCCCCCCACGCCTCTCGCGGCTTGTGTCTGTCCGGTTTCTCCCGTCCTCTCGACCCCCTGCCCGCTTGGCGCCAAGTTTCCCGTCGGAGCCCCTTCCCTCTGCCCTCGGTGGTGGTGGTGGTGGACGGGTGCCCGGGAACGCGGGCGCGGGTAGGGGCCCCCCCGGTGGTTGGGGGAGAGGACGGGGGCCGGCGGGGCCGGGCCCGTACGGGCGTGTGAGGGCGGGGCGGTGTGGAGGGCTCTGCCCCGTTTCGGGGGGACGGGTAGGGCTGATCGTCTGGTGCCGGCGGGGCCTTCCGGGCGGCGGTCGACTGAGGCCCGCGCGCGGCCGCGGGCGGGGACGCGGTGGTTGGTGGTTGGCGTCGGGGCGGTGGCCCGTGGGGCGCGCCGTGCCCCTCGCTTGCCTCCCCCTTTCTAGGTACCTAGCATGTCCCGTTGCGGAGGTTTAAAGACCCCGGGGGGAGGGGGTCGCCCGTCCGCCTTATGTTTTGTTCTTTTTTGGGCTTCCCTGGTGGCGCAGAGGTTAAAGCGTCTGCCTGCAATGTGGGAGAACTGGGTTCGATCCCTGGGTCAGGAAGATCCCCTGGAGAAGGAAATGGCGACGGAGGAGCTTGGTGGGCTACAGTCCACGGGTCGCAAAGAGTCGGACACGACTGAGCGAGTTCACTTTCACTTTCTTTCATACAGTTTTTACAGCTGGAATTTCATTCTTTGTCCCAGTGTTATGATGTACTCCTGTTGAAGAATAACATCCATTAAGATGTGAGCTACCCAACTTAAGTATGCAAGTCCGAGTCAACTGGCAGGAGAGAAACATGCTGAGATTTGGATTTTTGAGGAGATGGAACTACTTCTCACTTGTGCTGCAAATACAAGATCAGAGGTATTGATTAAATAATTAATCATTGGCCCCTTTTTGTTTTATAGGAGTCCAAGGGATTTTGGACTTGGTGCAGAATTGAGAGGAGTGAGCATAATTTTTTCCATTTAGTGAGGGCTTTTTATGGGCCAGGCTGTATGTATCTCCCTCATAACTGTTGATGTATGGATAAACATGATACTGCAAGGGCACCTTTGCAAAACCCTGGATATCCTGGCACTGAGAAGTAGGGTCTCAGTGCACAGGCACATTCAGGAAGCAGTACACATAACTCCTGGAGCAGGTGTGCACCTTTAGAATTCTGTCATTTTGTTGGAGGCAAGGGATCGCTTAAATGGCTATGGCTCACCTGCCCCTTACACACAAACGCAAGCATACAGAGAGCAGTGGGTCCCTGCCTTCTTTTACTCTCCTCTTTCCTTGAATGTGGTCTCACTTTGGAGAGAAATGAATGGGTGACAGGAAGCTTATAGTAAAAAAGGATGAGTAAGGATTTGCCCATTCTGGCTTCCATTTCTGCTTTTTGTTCTGATTCTTTTCCCCACCCCAGGGATACCAAGACTTGAAAAGCTTGGAGAAACTTTCTCCAAAGACTTTGGGACCGACTGGTGGTCATCTCATGACATTCTGGAAGGATCTCAAGGCATGAAGGGATTCTGGTGAGGCTTGGAGGAAGGATGTAGTCAGACTGGAAAGGCTGTGAGTATCTTGGAAGCCCCTAGGGCACAATTCTCCTCCAGACAGAGGCAAATGCAGGCTAGTCTGTGTCTTGCTTCCAGTGCTGGTGTCCTCTCAACCTTCCTCCTGCCTCCCTGTTCTTCTTTCTGTCTCTGTATCCCTCCAGTGATCTATCTTTCCATCTCTGTATATCCCAGGGACACAGGTTAGGGACACAGGCTACAATTTCTTCCTGATCTCCACCCACAGTGGCACAGACATGTAGGTCTGGTTCCTGCTATGGGTGGTCTCAGTTCCTCTTCTGATTTTCACAAGTGATATGGGTCAACATAGGGCAGCCATTATTGTTCCAGGTGTAGATTGACCCTCGGTGACTGTACCAACTCCCAGAAGATGACCCATGACTATTTGCATACCCTGGTCGAGCCCTATGTTGTGGTAGCATGGAGCCCATCTCATGAAGGGAAGGACGAGGACGGCAACTCTGACAATAAGGATCCACAGTTATGCTGACCTTCACAGGTTATGGTCATAGTCCTAAGCCAGAATGCCATCACTACATAAACCAGACACATCTCTGGGCTTACCATGGACACCTTCACACTGACCAACTGATAGATGGGCCACGTTCTTGATCAGGCAATCCACAGAGGATAGTTACCGAAATGCAGTGAATATCTGGTATAATTTTCATTCAAATGTTATTCAGTCTGCCCCCAGATATTATTCACACACATTCAAGCCAAAGAAATTAAGACTTGCCTTTTCCCTATAAGATGTACAATGATGGTTAGAAAGTCTAACATTCAGAATTCAGGGAAACAGGAACTTTCTTTCCATTCATGAGTGGATTGAGCTTCAGAGACATCGTCATAGGAGGTTTGCACATATTATATAACGTTGAGAATGTGAATGACATTTTGTTAGTGTGTGTGTGTGCGTGTGCATGTGTGTGTGGAAGCCCTGATGCTTACTACTTCAGTGTGGACACTCAGTGCCTTGGCAGAAGGACGAGCATCCAAGATTTGGGCAGGAAGGCTAGTTGTTTTGGTCACAGGCCCACACTTGACCCCAGGAAGGGATACCAGGTGGTGTAGGTATGTCACGCCCTCTAAAGGGACGTACCAGAAGCATGCCCTAGGCAGGCAAATCCCCAAGGACATCTGGAGGCCAGCCCTCAGGTGATGAGGGCTAAGGCTAGAGCCTGGCTCAGGGAGGCAGAGTAGAGGCCTGGCTTGTGGGTTCTTGGAGGGCTCTACTAGGGGCTGCCAGTCACTTGGGGCACCTCTGTGCCCAGCTGCTGAAACTCAAGATGCATCTGACAATTGGATTCAAGCACTGCAGCAGGAGGTAATTGAGGTGGTCATTCCTCTCCTCAAGGTGGTCCCGACAGGCTTGACAGGTTTAACATGGGTTTGACAGTTGCCTATCCTACTTCTCTGGCAATTCCGAGATCCTTGCCTTACATGCCTGCACCCACAGACACGCCCTGTTCCACGGGGCAGCAGACATCGTGTGCTCGTGCATGCACGAGACTCATGTGAATTTGGACCAAGGTGGCCATGTGTGCTCAGTCTTCTTATTCTTCTGACCCTCTCTTTGGATCTGTTCTGCACACTGACACCCAAATCATAGATTTGAAAAGAAATTGGATCTCAGTGGAGTTTACCACATCCAACCCATGGTTCTTTGCCTGGGCCACTTATCTCCTTTCCCTTCATGTTTTGCAGGTTATATTGTTAACTATCTTCTCCCATGAGGCCAAAATATGTGTTCTTCCCTGAGAAGGCCATGTTCTTTCACATTCCTGCTCCTCTGCACTAGTTCATCCTAAATCCTTTAAACCAACTCCTCTCTCTCCCACATTCTCCATCAACTCTTATGCAACACACATTACAGCTTGGTGCATCTTTTCTTGACAGACCGGCCTGATATGGTCAACCAAACCTTCGGTACATTTTTGCCAGTTCTTCTATCAGATCCACCCACATTGTGCCTTCTGGCAAAGCAATGAGTAGACAGTGGGGTTTATGACATTCTCATTGGGGAATATCACTGGGGATCTCTTAATAAAGAAAGCTGAGCACTGAAGAATTGATGCTTTTGAACTGTGGTGTTGGAGAAGACTCTTGAGAGTCCCTTGGACTGCAAGGAGATCCAACCAGTCCATCCTAAAGGAGGTCAGTCCTGGGTGTTCATTGGGAGGACTGATGTTGAAGCTGAAACCCCAGTACTTTGGCCACCTGATGTGAAGAACTGACTCATTTGAAAAGACCATGATACTGGGAAAGATTGAGGACAGGAGGAGAAGCGGACAACAGAGGATGAGATGGTTGGATGGCATCACCAACTCAATGGACATCAGTTTTGGTAAACCCTGGGAGTTGGTGATAGACAGGGAGCCCTGGCATGCTGTGGTTCATGGGGTCTCAAAGAGTCGGACACAACTGAGTGACTGAACTGAACTGAACTGAATGATTTCAGTGTCTCTTTATGTGCTATTGAGTGTCTATGTGCTATGTATTGTGCTCTATATAGCTATATTATATCAGGAAAAAATGATCAACTTAGTTGATGATTTGGAAAATCGTGGGTAAAAATTTAAAGAACAAGACATATACATAAAGACATGTACAAGAGTTAATAAGTCAACAGAAACATTAACATAGATGAAAGTAATAATTACGGAACAAAACAATAGGCGAACTGGCCAATATGTTACTAAGATGTGGATTATGTTTCATGAATGACAAGTAGGAAAAGAGTCAGAGAAATTAGACTCTTGTTTGTGGAAGCAGCATGATAAAGTCTCCAGGAAGGAGGGTTTATTTGACCAGAGACATTCATGGTGATAAAGTAACAGTCCAAGATAACTACATGAATGCTTCTTGTATGTTAGTTCAGTTCAATTCAGTGTCTCAGTCATGTCCGACTCTTTGTGACCCCAGGGGATGAAGCATGCCAGGCTTCCCTGTCCATCACCAACATCTGAAGTTTACTGAAACTCATGTCCATCGAGTCAGTGATGCCATCCAACCATCTCATCCTCTGTAGGTCCCTTCTCCCACCTTCAATCTTTCCCAGCATCAGGTCTTGTCTAGTGAGTCTGCTTTTCACATCAGGTGGCCAAAGTATTGGAGTTTCAGCTTCAGCCCTTCCAATGAATATTCTGAACTATTAGGCACTACTGTAAATGCTTTGCATGAACTCCTTAAGGGTCATGGCAGCCTGATGACATAGTTCTTATTAGGATCCTCACTCTACTGATGAGGAACTGAGGCACAAAACAATGAAGGGTATTCAGCTGGTAGGACTAGTAATTGTGGTTTGAATCCAAACAGCGTACCTCAAGCCCATGTACTGTACACAGTAGAAAAGACATTATTTTCTGCAGACAGACCATGAACATGGAATGAAGTATAAATGAGATAAGACTGAAAGACAGGACTTTCCTAGTGGTCCAGTGGCTAAAACTCAGTGCTTTTATTGCTATGGGTCCAGGTTCGATCCCTGGTTGGGGAACTAATAGCCAACAAGCTGCACAGTGACACACACCAAAAAAAAAAAAAAAAGGATGGTGACCATCAGTCGAGGAGACATTGGTGATCTGAAAGGACCTGTGTGGTAGTGGTCATTGCACGCCAGGGCTTGAGAGAGTCCAACACATATGCATCTGCTGATGCCAGTCAGAGGGACAAGCCTAGTAACACATGGGGAAGACTTGGCAGATCCTTAGACATGATTCACAGCCACGGCCCCAGTCTTCATTATTGTCCTCTCCATGTGAACCAGTCGTTTCTTATGGATGACTGGAGAAGGCCTGCAACTACTCTCCTGCCCTCTGGATATTTGTCAAAGGCTCACCCAACAACCCCAGGTATGGAAGAACTCACCTGTAATCTTTCTCTGGGCTTTCCAAGGAACATCAAATCTCTAGTGGAAAAGAAACCCCTCTGGGCCAATATCTGGCTGTCTGTTTCTGGTATCTTAGTTTCTTCACCCATAGTTTGGAACTAATTTTCATGTATTTAATTTTGCTGTTTCTTCCAAGTTCTATTTGAGGACTATGAAGCCAAGTCTAACAACAGAAGCTGTCTGCGATGTTTCAGGTTTATTAGTCAGTTATTCAAAGAAACAATAAGAGACATTTTCTATCTATATTTATGTGTGTGAAGAAAGTTTATCTTGAGGAATTTAATTGCCTATTTATGCAGGGTTAGAAATTCCACAATGTCCTGTCTACAAGGTGTAAAGCCAGGAAAGCCAGTGATATAATTTAGTCCCAGTTTTGTAGGCCTGTGAACCAGGGGCTGTGGTGGTGTGAATCTTATTTGAAGAGAAGGAGAAAATGAGGAGAAATATTCTATCAAAAGCACCGAGTTAAGAAAAATGGGAAGAATTCTTCCTTTCTCTGCTTTTTGTTCCACGTGGGCCTTCAACAGGATTGGATGATTCCCACCCACATTGGGAAAGGTCTTCTATTTTACTAAGTCAACAATTACAATGCTCATCTCATCCAGAAACACCCTCACACATACAACCAGAAATAATGTTTAATATGGACGTTCCATACCCAGTCAACTTGGCACATAAAATTAGCTGTCTCACTGGGTAGGGCAACATCGTGGACTGCTGCATAACACTGTTCACACCATGAAGTCTCAATCACCCTCCCAAATGATCTTTCCCATGGGAAGGGCAGTGCTACCATTAGATCATCTTTCCTAGCAGCACTGTGCAACTTATGACCATGCAGTCCAGCTAAGGGACCCAGGGACTATGTGGTCCACACACCCTTTAGAGTGTAGATGAGTTAAACACTCAAGGTAGTCAAGCCTAGGGGAGCTGCACTTTCTCATTTGTACAACTCACAAATGGAGGGCAGGTGTCGAAATCTCTCAGGAGGCCTCCAGGGAAAGCAGTGGACTTCCAGTCTCACTCTGAATATCTGTGAAGTTTCATAACCATTGTAGCAGAAATATGAAGTCCTCATGTTTCTTCCTATAGCAAGAGGAGAAATAACTTTTCTTGTGGCTGGGGTGGGAACATGAATTCTAGAAAAGAGGAAAGGAAATGATTTATGCCTGGGCCTTGTAGGGAGTAAAAGATTTTCACAGATAGAAAAGCATAAAGGATATTAAAATCCTGAGAAGGGTGGTACCAATCCTAGGAGGCTTCTAGGAGTTAGCTTGTTGCCAGTGTTCCCTGGTTGTCCCAAAATGTCTGCAAACTGAATTGATTTGCCAAATTTCCAAGTGAAAACCTTGGTTCCTTCACACTGTGCCCAGCCCCCTACTATCTGATCCCAGAACTCATAAACAGTTCCCCTGCATCTCTGCTCTCATATATCTCCATGTTCATATCTAATACAAAGAACTCGTATTATGCCTGGGAAGGATAAAGCTTGGATGGCTTCCTGGAATGAGAGGTAATTGCCCTAGGCCTGGGTAAACTGAATGTGAATGCTTTACAAAGTCCAAGATGACAAGAAACAAAAGATCTGGGTAAAGACCCAAGAATTAGAGCTAGGCATTAAGGGATAGACACACACATAGAGAGACATAGAAATAGGAGCAGCGATTTCATTACAGCTGGGCCATGGGAAAAGGACAGATTCCCACCAGTAGACCTACCTGAGTGGAATGGCCAATCTCCCTGTCAATTATTGCAGGCCCACCAATGAGAGGTGGGAGGCATGGCCATGGAAATGTCATGAAAGAAGCCCTAGCGTCTGAGTAAGTGCCAGACTAAGCTCCCTACTGGAGAAGGAAATGGCAAGCCACTCCACTGTTCTTGCCTGGAGAATCCCAGGGACAGAGGAGCCTGGTGGGCTGCCATCTATGGGGTCGCACAGAGTCCTGTGGGGCTTCCATCCACGATTCTCCTGGGTTAGGATTTGACGTGGCGACTCTGGTTTGTCCTGTGGGGCTTCCATCCACAATTCTCCTGGGTTAGGATTTGACGTGGCGACTCTTTTTCCCAAGATCTCAAAAGCTAAGTTTTACTTACTTTATGTTTTGCTATCTGCAGTGTGATTTGGGGAGGCGGGTAGATGGTGTGTCCTAAAGGTACTTTGACAGACGTGTCTGTCAGCTCCAGGTTGGAAGGCAGAGAAGGTCTCTCAGGAACTTCCTGGTTTGCTGTTGGGCGTTATTGTAACAGCCTGATGAAAATGGAGATTTTCTTTGTTTAATTGTGGATCTTGGAGACGTCCTTCCCATTCATGGTCTTAATGTTTTGTAGTGTTTGTGTCCTACTGTGAGGACAGGGTGGGTGCGGTTGGCTGGGTGGTGTGGGAGTCTTGGAAAGTTGGGTGACCTTTGGTTGCCATGGAGCTGATTCTGCCTTGTATTTTGCCTTGCACGTTTGGGGTGGATATATCGTTGCCGGATTGGTTCACATGTTGATCTTGGCCATTTTTGTGACCTTTCTTAACCATTGAGGATGTTTTTGTTGTTTTCCACGTGAAACAAGAAAGTAAGTCTCTGAGCGAGTGTGTGCAGCATTATATCAGCTGACAGCCCTTGGCTTCCTTGGTGTTTTGTGTTTTATTTAACTGCATGGCTTTAAGTTTAATATAATTTTTTCCGTTAACTTTTGGAATGGTCTTTTTCACGTGTTTCCTTAAAATGGAACACAAGTCCTGAGAGTAAACAGATGGCTTATTTGGCTCGGGGATCGTACACGAACCCTAGACATGACCTTCTGTAACCTTAGAAGGCTGTTTTGCACTTTGTGTCTGTTTAAGATCGTTGTATTCAAGCACAAGTGTCACTTAATACATTTGGTGATGTGTGCAGGTTACAAATAAGAAAAAAGCTGTCTCCTGGGCTGTTGCTTTCTTTCAAACCCAGAAGGGATTCAAGCAACCAATGTTTTCCTTTTCCTTTTATTATACATTATAATGGTTGGGCCTTTTCAAGGCATTGCAATTGTCTGACTTTGCTTAATTGTGTTTTTGGTCGTGTTTCACCAGTATTCTTCAAATAAACGTATTTTCAATGGGCATATTCTGAATTGAATGGTTTAGCTGGGTGCTTGAGTTTGCACAGTCACGGTGGATGTGAATGGGCTTCTCTTGTCAGCCAGAATGGACTCTCTTACCATTTTAAATTTTACATGTTCTACCCACTGTATTCAATTAAGTTTGTTCCTGGGGCTCCCCAGAACTTTCTTTAAATGGTTTTGTGTAAATATCAATTACAGGAAATGATCTTCACCTCTGATTATGCTTTATTTTGCATTATAATTTCTTGTTTGATAGAATTATTTTGTTCATATTCTGGTATTGTTCCCTCTTCAAAAACCTCCTTGAGAATAAACACTGGGCGATAGTCTTGATTTTTAAATGCAGACGTTATCATGTGGCTTTGTCTTTGATGTGTTATCACAGTGAATGCATTTCATCTGACTATGTCTGCCATTAACAGAGTTTGGGATCTTCTTCTGCCGAGCAGTTACGCATTTGGTGTCATTTTACCCAGTTAAATGTGGGTCCTGGGCTGTATCATAATATTTCTGTAAAAGTTTTTCATTATCTTCTTTGCCTAAATATAAAAAACATTGTTCTAATTGGCTTTTTAACCCTTGTTTAACTACAGTGACTGGCGGCAAGCTGTCCACTGGCCCAAGCTCTGAGTAAAGGAAAAATAAAAGGTGTTCTCTGAGACTGTCCTTCTTCAAATAAGTGTTATAGCCTTTCACTGTAATGTTCCATAATTACTGTGTGATGTTTGTTTAAAGCAGGATCAACTACTTGTTCATTTTGAAGGGACAGCCGTATCTCTGGAGATCAGTCTCTGTCTTATGATACCTGACATAACATTTGACCTAGTCTATAATGGGCAGAGGTAGCATGATTGGGTTCCTGTGCTCAACTGGGTTCCTGGGCTTCCTTTGTTTTCAGAAGCTTTTCTACATAAGGGAAATGGGGTGTTTGCCGCAGGCACCCACCTATAGAGTTTCCAAGTTACTTAAATTTCCTACAGTTGCGCTAGTCTGTGAACCCACAGGCAATCTTCTTTCAGGTCTCCTTCAGGACCTGTGATGGAAAAGTCCAGTACTGGTCAGCCCCTAGGACTGTCAAGTGAAGAATGGATCTGGAAGCAACTGGCCTGACCAACTAGACAAGTAAGATGTAATAAACTTATATAATATAAGAAACTTATATTAAGTTCATTATAATATAATAAACTTATAATAAACTTATAATAAACTTATATTATGTGGGGTCACCAGTGCTGGGAGAGGGTAGCACATTCAGTACATTGGTTGAAAAATGAGGTCAGGTGGGTCTTGTCAATGAGCAGTCCTGGAATTGGCTGTTTGTTTCCTTCCGGTCATGTGCTGATGAGCCTGGATGACCAGGAAACTCGAGAGTCAGGTGTGACCACTGGAGGATGAAGACCTTGTTTTCTTCTTGTTGGAGAGGGTTACACCCCCAGGCTTTAGCTGTCTGTCCCCGTGTGTATCTGCTGGAAAGCCTTTGTGCTTGGTGGTGGCTTCTCTTCCATTTGGGTCTTCCTGTTGTGGGGGTGACATTGCCTCAAGGGGACCTCTGAAATCTCAAGGAAGAAGATGTTGTTAGTACCACAGTGGTGGGGCAGTTATGCATTGTTTGTTGTATTGCGATATAGGAGTGGGTGAGAGCAAAAGGGAGCTCAGTATGGGGAGGAAAATGGTCCAATGGTTCCCCTATTTCAGGCTTCTGCTTCCTCTTGATTAGGGAAATTTGGGCCCAGCAAGGGTATGAGGAGGATGCTCTGAGAGTATAAGGAAAGACTGACAGTGGAAGGGCAAGGATCTTTGGTGTGAAATATGTGGCAGACATTGTGGGTTCAGGGCCCTGTCTCCTGTCTCCTAGCCCAGTTCCCTCTCACTACTATTGGGTGGCCATAACTGTGACATAGAAGATAGTAAAGCACATGGATAACTGTGAAGTGAGTGAATGTGGACCTGTACTGAAGGTGAGGCATTAATATTGGGATCAGGTCTTCACATTTCATTTTCCTAGTGGATTGTGGGTCTCTCTGCCAGGAGATGATTTTGCTACCGCTGCTCGTTCTGTGCACTGTTTAATGTTATTAATAATGTTTTATACTGTTGCATAATAACATAACCTGAGGGAGTTCTGAGAAGAAACACCTCTTGTTTCTGCACATGCTGTAATCCTACTGAGATGCTGCCTTTCATCACTTTTTCATGGTTTTCTCCTGGAGCTTTATTTACTTTTATTTAGCTTTATTTACTCTTGGTCATTGCTTTGATGGTCATTTCTTACCCTGAGTGTCCAGAAGTCTCTGTTTCAACTGCTTAAGTTGTTCTCTCCTACCTCAGTTCAGTTCAGTTCAGTCTCTCAATCGTGTCTGACTCTCTCCTACCTAGCACCCCTCTTTGCATGGATTTTCCTGTTGGGTCCTTAAAGGAGCATTCCTCAGTTGTCAAGATGGCAAGAGGCTTACTGAGCTTTTTAAAAGATTTCCACACATATAAAGAGGCAGAGAAAGAACTGACATGTTTTCCAAAGTTAACCCTCTAAAATGAAAGGAGGGGTGAAGGACTACTGTCAGTTTTCAGTGGGAAAATTAAACCATTTTTCTTATGTAACTTTATATTTGCCCTGCCATACCCTAATGTGAGATACCAGGTCCCTGCAGGTGTCTGTCACCCACAAATTGTGATTGCTGCACTCAGGGCCAAACTCAGGCCACAGGGAACTACCTTCAGTAGAACTTGTCCCAAGGTACCTCAAGGAAAAGGATTATGTAAGAGTCATTGTTCACCCTCCAGTTCAATTATATTTTACCAAAACCTGTGTTCTTGTGGTGAGTTCTCTGTGGGCCTTTGCAGTAGGGAATACAACCACAGGTGTTGTTTATAGACAGTTTCAGTTGCTATGCTGATCTCACCAGTCTTGGCAAATGGAAGATGTACTTTACCACTCATGTCAGAGAGCAACAGACGATTGTGTAAAATATTTTTAATTTGTACAGTGTTGTGTTTCAATAAAATTTGTATGATGGAAATGCTCTCGCTGTAGATGTTATTGTTTGTGATGACTCCAGGCAGCATTGATGAAGATGTGGCTCTGCCTGTGCGTCACAACAGGTACTGAGTGGGACTCCGGGCTCAGTAATCTGGGCATTGATGAGAGGTGGTGGGTGGCAGGTGGAGGGTTCTTGAGACCAGAACTGAAGATCTCCCCGTGCATACCTGGATATTGTGTGTATGTGGAGGGTGTATGTCCTATTCCTTCTAAGGTTGAGGATACGAGGAATGGCCCAGCATGGTTCTGGAGAACATCAGAAGTCATGGGAACAAAAACCTGGAAGCACACAATAAGCTCCTGGTCCAATTTGTATTAGAATCCAGTCCTTTGAGTATTAGGAATTGTTCACTACATGTCACTCATTACCAGAGTATGGATGAACAGATTTGGAAAGGTAACTGAGTGGCTAAAGCTTTTGTCTTTACTAGTGCTTTAAAAAAATTAAAACTCTACACACATTGCATAAAATTTCTAATAGTAAATTTAAAAACTCTTTGTGGAGCTGAGCATGCCGACATTTTATGAAATAGCCATTCAAATGGCAACATGGTGCGGGAATAGTAATTCCAGACAATTTTAAAATAACGCTTCAATCTGCCTAAAGAACGTAGGCAGAGGGGGGAGCATCGAGGAGTTGGGCAGGCAAGCAAGTTGGGTGAATCACATGTACACACCTGGCCGAAGATGGGAATGCCATGAGGTGGGGTATGCCAGGCAGGTGAAGGGAAGTACCAGAAAGAGGGCCTAGGCAGGTAGATCCCCCAGGACATCTGCAGTCCAGCCCCAAGTCAGGTCGTGGGGGCTCAGGCTAGAGCCTGGCTCAGGGAAGCAAGGTTGAGGCCTGGCTCTAGGACCTTGGAGGGGTCTAGTATGGACTGCTAATTCCTTTGGGCCTCCCTGAGCAGCTCCTGGAACTCAAGGTGAGTCTACTAGTTAGATTCAAGCACTCTGAGAGGTGGCCAGTGAGGTACTCATTTCTCTCCTCCAGGTGGTCCAGACAGGTGTTGGCCTTATCCGAATGGGGTGGGTGGTTGCCATACTGCTCCTCGGGTGAGGCCATTGTCCTTGCCTTCCATGCGCACATCTACAGGTACACCCTGTTCCATATGGCGTCCGACATGGCATATTTGTGCACGCACAAGGCTCACGCGGCCTTGGAGTGAGGCGGTGCAACTTGGGTGCGGGAACGGCCAGAGACATTGAGGGCTAGGGAGGTCATTAAAACCTTGTGCTCATTGAAATCGGGCTCCTGGGGGAAAGAAAGCAAGACTGTCCCAGGCTGTCCTGATTGAAGATCTGCTCGCTGGGTGGTGGGCTCGGGTCTCTCCCCAATTTCTCATATAGATCTTATAGGCTGCAGGTGTCAGCTACTCACATCTTGTGATCAGTGTCTAGGGGACCCCAAAGCTGCAATGTGTGACCTCCTGTCCTAGGGGTTCCGCAGTATGTGGAGATCGAAGAAGATCTTCTATACAGTCATTTCAGCTGAAATTTCTTTCTTTGTCTCAGTATTATGATCTACTCGTGTTAAAGAATGACTTATCCATTAAGATGTGAGCTACCTGACTTAACTATGCAAGTCCAAGTCAGCAGGTAAGAGTGAAACATGCTGAGATTTGGATGTTGGAGGGGGTGGGTCTACTTCTCCCCTGTACTCTGAATACAGGATAAGCAGGTATGAATTACAGAATTAATCAGTGGACATGTTTTCTGTTTTATAGGAGACCAAAGAAATTTGAACTTGGGGAAGACTTGAGTGTGCATAATTTTTTCCATTTATTGAGGGCTTTTTCTGGGCCAAGCTGTATGTGTCTCCCTCATAAATACTGATATGAGGAAATATGTGATGATGCCATGGAATCTTAAGGGAAACACTGGATATCCTGACACTCAGAAGTATGGTCTCAATGCACAGGCACATTCATGTAGCAGTACACATAGCTTGTGGAACAGGTGTGCACCTTTAGAACTCTGTTATTTTGCTGGATGTCAGGGATCTCATAAATCGCTAAGGCTCACTTGCCTCTTACACACACACACACACACACACACACACACACACACACATTCAGAGAGCAGGGGTCACTGCCTCCTTCTACTCTCCTTTTCCCTTAAATGTAGTCTCACCTTGGAGAGAAATGAGTGGCTGACAGGAAGATTATAGGAATAAAGGATGAGTAGGGAGCTGCCCATTCTGGGTTCCTTTTTTGCTTTTTGTTCTTTCACCACCGCAGGAATGCCAAGACTAGAAAGGCTTGGAGCACCTTAGTGCCAGTACTGTTGGACTGACTGGTGGTCATCTCATGACATTCAGGATGGATCCCCTGGCACAGTGTGATTCTGCTCGGGCTTGGAGGAAGGGTGGACTCAGACTGCAAAGGTTGTAACTACCTTGGAAGCCCCTAGGGCACAATTCTCCTCCAGACAGAGGCAAATGCAGGCTAGTCTGTGTTTTGCTTCTAGCGCTGGTGTCCTCTCAGCCTTCTTCCTGCCTCCCCATTCTGCTTCCTGTCTCTATATCCCTCCAGCGATCTATCTTTCCATCTCTCTGTATCCCAGGGACACAGGCTAGGGATACAGGCTTCGCTTTCCTCTTAGTCTCCAGCTGCAGTGGCACCGACATGAAGGTCTGTTTCCTGCTATGTGTGGTCTGAGTTTCTCTTCTGATTGGGACAAGTGATATGGATCAATTTGGGGAAGCTATTACTCTTCCAGCTATAGATGTATTCTCAGTGACTGAACCACGTGCCAGAAGACAACCCACAGCAATTTGTGTACCCTGGTCCAGCCCTATGTTGTGGCAGCATGGAGCCCATCTCATGAGGGGAAGGGCGAGGGAGGCAACGCTAACACTCACAATCCACAGTTACACTAAACTTCACAGGTTAAGGTTACACTGCTAAGCCGGAATGCCATCACTACAGAAACCAGACACAAGTCTGGGTTTACCAACGACACCCTTACCCTGACCAACTGATAGATGGGCCACGTTCTTGATCAGGCAATCCACAGAGAATCATTCCATAAATGCAGTGAATATCCGGTATAATTTTCATTCAAATGCTTTTCAGTCTGCCCCCAGGTATTGTTCAAAACAGTCAAACCAAAGAATTTAAGACGCGCCTTTTCCCTATAAGATGTACAATGATGGTTAGAAAATAACATTCAGAATGCAGTGAAACAGGCGCTTTCATTTTGTTCATGGGTAGATTGAGTTTGGGAGACATCTTTGCAGGAGGTTTCAACACATAAAGTTGATAATGTGAGTGATGTTTTGTCAGTGTGTGTGTGCATTTGTGTGTGTGTGTCTGTGCATGCAGAAGCCCTGATGCAGACTACTTCAGTGTGGACACTCACCACCTTGGTAGAAGGAGGAGCACCCAAAATTTGGGCACAGGCCCACACCTGGCCCTAGGAAGAGATGCCAGGAGGTGGGGCTGTGCCAGGCCCACAAAAGGAAGTACGAGATGCATGGTCTAGGCAGGCAGATCCCCTAGGATATCTGGAGGCCAGCCCTCAGCCAGGTGGTGAACGCTTAGGCTAGAGCCTGGCTTAGAGAAGTAGGGCAGAAGCCTGGCTCAGGGGCTCTTGGAGGGCTCCATGAGGGGTTTCCAATAGCTTGGGGGCCCCGTGCATGGCTGCTGGAACTCAAAATGCATCTGACACTTGGATTCAAGCATTGCTGCAGGCGGCCAGGGAGGTGGTCATTTGGCTCTTCAAGATGGTCCCGACAGGCTTGACCTGTTTATCATGTGGTTCATGGTTGCTTATACTGCTTCTCCAGTGATACCATGGACCTTGCCTTCCACGCTCGCTTCCACAGCCAGGCCCTGTTCCACACGGCAGCAGACATGGTGTGCTCGTCCACGTGTAAGTCTGACGGGATGTTGGAGGGAGGCGGCCATGGATACTCAATCTCCCTTTTCTGCTGACCTTCTCTTTTGATCTGTTCTGCACATTGATACGCAAATGGTAGATTTGAAAAGCAAATTGGATCTCCATGGAGTTTACCACATCCAACACATGGTTCTTTGCCTTGGACCACTTATCTTTTTGCCCTTCATCTTTTGCAGGTTATATCATTGACTGTCTTCTCCCATGAGGACCAAATATGTGTTCTTCCCTGAGAAGACCATGTTCTTTCACATTCCTGTTCCTGTGCACTTGCTCCAATTTAATCCTTTAAACCACTTCCTCTCTCTCCCATATTCTATGTCCACTCTCATTAAACACACATTTCAGCTTGTTGCATCTTTTCATTTTTTTCATTAAAAAAGTTATTTATTTTAATTTGAGGCTAATTACTTCACAATATTGTTGTGGGTTTTTCCATACATTGACATGAATCAGCCATGGGTATACATGTGTTCCCCATCCTGAACCCCCCTCCCACCTGCCTCCCCATCCCGTCCCACAGGGTCATCCCAGTGCACCAGCCCTGAGCAACTTGTCTCATGCATTGAACCTGGACTGATGATCTGTTTCACATATGATAATATACATGTTTCAACAGAGAGGCCTTATATGGTCAACTAAATGTTCTGTACATTTTTGCCAATTCCTCAGTCAGATACCACCCACACTGTGCCTTCTGCCAAAGCAATTAGTAGACAATGGGTTTATGACATTCTCAGTGGGGAATATCACTGGGGATCTCCTAATGAAAGGTACTATTTCAGTGTCTCCTTATGTGCTATTTAATCTTCATATGTATTATGCT
This sequence comes from Ovis aries, assembly GCF_016772045.2. Taxonomy (NCBI): domain Eukaryota; kingdom Metazoa; phylum Chordata; class Mammalia; order Artiodactyla; family Bovidae; genus Ovis; species Ovis aries. The sequence continues at coordinate 99,663,815 of NC_056080.1, read as the reverse complement.
GATATAGAGCTATATTTTATCAGGGAACAAAATGAGCTATTTAGCTGATGAATTGGAAACTGGTGGTAAAAATGGTAAGAACAAGACATATACATGAAGACATGTACAAGAGTTAATAAGTCAACAAAGACATTAACATAGATGAAAGTAATAATTGTGGAACAAAACAACTGTCAAACTGGCCAATGTTGCTAAGATGTGGGTTATGTTACATGAATGGTAAGTAGAAAAATAATCAGAGAAATTAGACTCTTGTTGGTGAAGCTAGCATAATAAAGTCTCCAGAAAGGAGGGTGTATTTGACCAGAGACATGCATGGTGTTAAAGTAACAGTACTAGTTAACTTTACACGAAAGCTTAGTGTGTGTTAGTTCAGTTCAGTTCAGTCGTTCAGTTGTGTCTGACTCTTTGTGACCCCATGGACTGCAGCATGCCAGGCTTCCCTGTCCATCACCAACTCCCGGAGTTCACTCAGACTCATATCCGTTGAGTCAGTGATGCCATCCAGCCATCTCATCCTCTGTTGGCCTCTTCTCTTCCCACCTTCAATCTTTCCCAGCATCAGGGTCTTTTCTAGTGAGTTCATTCTTTACATCTGGTGGCCAAAGAATTGCAGTTTCAGCTTCACCATCAGTCCTTCCAGTGAATATTCAGGACTGTAAGGCACTGGTCTGAATGCTTTGCATGAACTCACTAAGGGTTATGGTAGCCTGGTGATATAGTTGTTATTAGTGTCCTCACTCTACTGATTAGGAAACTGAGGCAAAAAAACAATGAAGGATATTCACCTGGTAGGATTAGTAATTGTGGTATGAATCCAAACAGCATACCTAAAACCCGTGTACTGTACACAATAGATGAGAGGTCATTATTTCTGCAGACAGACTATAAATGTGGAATGAAGTATAAATGAGACAACAATGAATGGCAAGACTTTCCTGGCGATCTAGTGGCTAAAACTCAGTGCTTTTACTGCTGTGGGCCCAGGTTTGATCCCTGGTTGGGGAAATAAGAGCCCACAAGCTGCATGGTGCACACACACATACACACACACAAAAAGGAATGAATAGTGACTACAGATTGAGGAGACAATGGTGATCTGACAGATAGGACCTGTGTGGTAGTGGTCAACAGATGCCAGGGATTGAGAGGGTCCAGCATATATATGCATCTGATGATGACAGTCAGAGAGACAAGCCTAGTAGCACATCAGAAAGACTTGGCAGATCCTAAGACAGGATTCACATCAAAGGCCCCAATCTTCCTTGTTGTGCCTCCCCATGTGGATTAATCATTCTTTCGGATTACTGGACATGGCCTGCAACAACTCTCCTGCCCTCAGGATCGTATCAAAGTCTCACCCAACAACCCAAGATTTGGAAGAGCTCACCTGTAAGCTTTCTCTGGGCTTGTTAAGAAGCATCTAATCTCTAGTGGAAGAAAAACTCCTCTGGGGCAATATCTGGCTGTTTCTGGTATCTTAATATCCTCATGCATAGTTTGGAATGAACTTTCATGTATTTGATTTTGCTGTTTCTTCCAAGTTCTATTTGAGGTCTATGCAGCCGAATCTAACAAGAGCAGCTGTCTGCAATATTCAGGTTTATCAGTCAGAGTTATTCAAAGAAACAGAACCAATGAGACATTTTATTTCTATATTTATATGTATGTATGTGTATGTATGTATATATACATATATAGGTATTCCTACATGTGTATATATATGAAGAAGGTTTATTTGGAGGAATGTATTCCTATTTAGAGGAATGAGAAATTATACAATCTCCTTTCTGCAAGTTGTAAAGCCAGGAAAGCCAGTGATATAATTCTGTCCCAGTCTGAAGGCCTGTGAATCAGGGGTTCTGGTGGTGTGCATCCTGTTTTAAAAGAAGTGAAAAATGAATAGAAATGTTCTATCTCAAGCAATGAGATAGGAAAAAGGGGAAATAGTCTTCTTTTTTCTGCTTTTTGTTCCATTTGGGCCTTCAACGGATAGGATGATGCCCACCCACACTGGGGAAAGCCTTCTGTTCTGCTAAGTCACTGATTCAAATGCTCATCTCATCCAGAAACACCCTAACAGTTACAACCAGAAATAATGATCAATTTGGATGTTATATTACCAGTTGAGTTGTCACCTAAAATTAGCCATCACAGTGGTTAACGCAACATCATGGAGTGCTGCATAACACTGTTCACACCATGAAGCCTCAAAGACCCTTCTAGATGACCTTTTCCATGGGAAGGACAGTGATAGCATTAGATCATCTTTTCTAGGAGCACTGTGCAAATTGCGACCATGCAGTCCAGCTAAGGAAGCCAGGGTCTATGTGGTCTGCACAATCTGTAGAGTGCAGATGAGTTAAACACTCAAGGTAGTCAAGCCTAGGGGAGCTGCACCTTCTTGTTGGTACAATGGCAGAGGTCTCTCAATGTCACCCCACTCTAGTACTCTTGCCTGGAAAATCAAATGGGCAGAGGAGCCTGGTGGGCTGCAGTCCATGGGGTCACTGAGTCGGACATGACTGAGCGACTTCACTTTCACTTTTCACTTTCATGGATTGGAGAAGGAAATGGCAATCCACTCCAGTGTTCTTGCCTGGAGAATCCCAGGGACGGGGAGCCTGGTAGGCTGCTATCTATGGGGTCACACAGAGTCGGACACGACTGAAGCGATTTAGTAGCAGTAGCAGCAGCAGCAGAGGTCTCTTAGCAGGAGGAAAGAAGTGGGCTTCCAGTCTCACTCTAAATAACTGTGAGGTTTAGCGACCTTTGGAGCAGAGATATTGACGTCCTCGTATGTTTCCTCCTATAGCAACAGGAGAAATAACTTCTTGTCATTGAGGTGGGAACATGAATTCAGGAAAAGAGGTAGAGAAGTGATTTATGACTGGGCCTTGTAGGGAGGACAAGATTTTCACAGATAGAAAAGCAGGAAAGGATATGAAAATCCTGAGAAGGGTGGTACCAAGATGGTGACTGCAGCCATGAAATTAAAAGACGCTTACTCCTTGGAAGGAAAGTTATGGCCAACCTAGGTAGCATATTCAAAAGCAGAGACATTACTTTGCCGACTAAGGTCCGTCTAGTCAAGGCTATGGTTTTTCCAGTGGTCATGTATGGATGTGAGAGTTGGACTATGAAGAAGGCTGAGCACCGAAGAATTGACACTTTTAAACTGTGGTGTTGGAGAAGACTCTTGAGAGTCCTTTGGACTGCAAGGAGATCCAACCAGTCCATTCTGAAGGAGATCAGCCCTGGGATTTCTTTGGAAGGGATGATGCTAAAGCTGAAACTCCAGTACGTTGGCCACCTCATGCGAAGAGTTGACTCATTGGAAAAGACTCTGATGCTGGGAGGGATTGGGGGCAGGAGGGGAAGGGGGTGACAGAGGATGAGATGGCTGGATGGCATCACCGACTCGATGGACGTGAGTCTGAGTGGACTCCGGGAGTTGGTGATGGACAGGGAGGCCTGGTGTGCTTCAATTCATGGGTTCACAAAGAGTCGGACATGACTGAGTGACTGAACTGAACTGAACTGAATCCTAGGAAGCTTCTATGAATTAGCTTGTTGTCAGTGTTCCCTGGTCTTCCCAAAATGTCTGCAACCTGAACTGACTTGCCAAATTTCCAAGTGCAAACACTGGCTCCTTCACACAGTGCCCAGCCCAGTACTGTCTGATCCCAGAGCTCATAAACAATTCCCCTGCATCTCTGCTCTGGTATATCTCCAAGTCCATATCTAATATGAACAAGTCACATTATGCCTGAAAGGAGTAAAGTTTGGATGGCTTCCTGCAGGGGGATGTAGTTGACCTGGTTAAACTGAACATGCAAATTTCCAAAATCTAAGATGACAAGAAACAAAGCAAAAGATCTGGGCAAAGACCTAACAGTAGAGCTAGGCATTGAGGGATGGACACAGATACAGGAAGAGATAGGAATACGAGCAGAGATTTTATTACTACATCTGGGCCTTGGACAACGGACAGTTTCCCACTAGTAGACCTACCTGAGAGGAATGCCCAGTCTCTCCGTCAATCATTGCAGGCCCACCAATGACGACGTTGGGAGGTGGGGCCATGGAATCATTGCAGAAGAAGCCCTAGCATGTGAGTAAGGGCGAGACTAAGCTCCCTACTGTCTGGATTGTCCTGTGGGGTTTCCATCGACCGTTCTCTTTGGTTAGGATTTAACACGGTGGCTTCCTTTCCTGAGATCTCAAAAGCATACATTTTCGTTACTTTATTCGAATTTTGCTGTGATAGGATTTGAAGAGTCGGGTAGATGGAGTGTCCTAAAGGACCCCTTGACAGACATGTCTGGAGGCTCTTGGGTGGATGGCACAGAAGGTCTCTCAGGCACTTCCTGGTTTGGTGTTGGGCCGTATTATAACAGCCTGATGAACCTTGAAGATTTTCTTGGTTTAATCGTGTGTCTTGAAGATACCTTTCCCATTAATGGTGTTACTGTTTTGTAGTGTTTGTGGCTGAAGCGAGGGAAGTGAGGCTGAGTGGTGAGAGGGTGGTGGACAATCAGATGACCATTGGTCACAATTGGACTGATTCTGCCTTGTGTTGTAGGGAGTTTGGGCTGGATATATCGTTGCCGGGTATTGGTTCAAATGTTGATCTGGGCTATTTTTGTGACCTTTTTTAACCATTGAGCGTGTTTCTGTTATTTTCCACATGAAACAACAAAGTCTCTGAGGGAGTGCATGCCGTGTTATGACAGCTGACGACCCTTGGCTGCCTTGGTGTTTTGTGTTTTATTTAACAACATGGCTCTAAGTTTAATATCATTTCTTTGTTAACTTTTGGAATGGTCTTCTTCACGTGTTGCCTTAAAACAGAACACAGATTCTGAGAATTTTAACGTGAAAACTGAGTAAACAGATGGCTTGATTGTCTCAGGGCTCGTTCAGGGACCCTGGATATGGTCTTCAGTCACCTTTGAAGGCTGTTTTGCATTTTGTGTTTAAGATCGTTCTATCAAGCACAAAATGCCCTTAAAAAATTTGGTGATGTTTGCTGGTTGCAAATAAGAAAATAGCAGTCTCTTTGCCTGTTGTTTTCTCTCAAACCCAGGAGGGAATCAAGCACCCAGTGTTGTCCTTTTCCTTTTATTATACATTATAATGGTGTGGGCCTTTTCAGGGCATTGCAATCGTTTGACTTTGCTTACGTGTGATCTTGGTCGTGTTTCACAACTACTCTTCAAATAAATATATTTTCAGTGGGTATATTCTGAATTGAATGGACTGGCTGGGTGCTTGAGTTTACACAGTCATGGTGGATGTGCATGAGCTCCTCTTGTCAGTCAACATTCCACGCTATTGCTGCTGCGGCTGCTGCTGCTGCTAAGTCGCTTCAATCGTGTCCGACTCTGTGCGACCCCAGAGACGGCAGCCCACCAGGCTCCCCCGTCCCTGGGGTTTTCCTGGCAAGAACACTGGAGTGGGTTGCCATTTCCTTCTCCAATGCATGAAAGTGAAAAGTGAAAATGAAGTCACTCAGTCGTGTCTGACTCCCAGCGACCCCATGGACTGCAGCCCACCAGGCTCCTCCGTCCATGGGGTTTTCCAGGCAAGAGTACTGGAGTGGGGTGCCATTGCCTTTTCCACGCTCGTAACATCTTCATTTTACATGTTCATCCCACTGAATTCAATTATGTTTGCTCCTGGGGCTCCCCAGAATTTTCTTTAAATGGTTTTGTGCAAATTTCAATTTAGAGGAAATGAACTTCACTTCTGATTATGTTTTATTTTGTATTATAATTTCTTGTTTGATAGAGTTATTTTGTTTATATTCTGGTGTTATTCCCTCTTCATAAACCTCCTTAAGAATAAACACTGGGGAACAGTCTTGATTTATAAATGCAGAATGTAATCACGTGACAGTCTTTGATGTGTTATGACACTGGATTCATTTCATCTTACTATGTCTCCCATTTACAGAATTTGGGATTTTGTTTTGCTGAAAAATTGCAATTTTGTTATCATTTAACCTAGTTAAATATGGGTCCTAAACTGTTTCATAAGATTTCTGTAAATGTTTTCATTATCTTCTTTGCATATAAATGAAAAAATTGTTCCGATTGGATTTTTACCCCTTGTTTAACAATAGTGACTGGCATCAAACTGTCCACTGGCCCAAGCTCTGAGAAAAGAAAAAGAAAAAGGTGTTCTCTGAGACTGTCCTTCTTCAAACAAGTGTTATAGCATTTCACTGTAATGTTCCATAATTACTGTGTGATGTTTGGTTTAAGCAGGATGAACCACTAGTTCATTTTGAAGGGGCAGCCATACTTCCGAAGATCAGTCTCTGTCTTATGTTACATTTCATAACATTTGGCCTAGTCTAATGGGCAGAGGTAACATGATTGGGTTCCTGAGTTCAATGGTTTTGGAAGCTTCTCTACATAAGGGAAATGGGGTGTTTGCCCCAGATACCCACCTAAATGCATTCCGTGTTACTTAAATTTCCTGCAGCTGTGCTACTCAGTCTACCCACAGGCAATCTACTTGCAGATCTCTTTCAGGACCTGTGATAGAAAAGTCCTGTACTAGTCAGCCTAGGGGACTGTCAAGTAAAGAGTGGATCTGGAACCAACCTACCTGGTCAACTAGACAAATAAGAGCAAGCTATGTTATGTGGGCCAAATTTGCTGGGCAGAGGGTAGGACTCCTTCCCTGTCACCTGTAGCATAATTGAAGATGGCATCAAAATGTATTTCCTGGGCCTCTAAGAGAACAATGTCAAGGTGTCTCCCTGGACATGGCTTGGTAATTATGTGGTAGAAACTGTTAATGGAATCAGTGCATTAAAGAAGACAGTGGTATCTTTTTTCAGTCCTTAATCATGTTCCTCTGTTCATTATTGGTGCCTCTGTTGCAGACACATTGACTTTTATAATGTCAGTTACCAAAATCAAATGATTTCGACAGTGTACCATCAGAGAGTTGATCTTTGTTTTTATTCTGGTTGGAAACTCTCACACTAGCTGGCAGCAGCGAGATGGACTGGACTGTCCTGTTGAAAATAAACCTCATGAATGCAGAATTTGTTCTGCTTGGGTACCTTTTTTCCTAGTATGACAATATGGATCTGAAGGTAATTGAAAACATTTCTGTCTATAAAAAAGGGTAAAATGGGACTTGTGGACCAAGCACATGGTGGTCAATGGTGGTTTCCCAGACCCCTTCCACATGTGATAAGGATCCTGGGAATATAGTGGAAGTAATTGTCAAGTCAGGAGTCAATACTCCTTCAAATTTTCACCCTTCCAGTAATTCTAGGCTGTTTGTTTGCTTGCAGATATTGCTGGGACCATACATAGTGTTTCATCCACAAACGGCGTCCAGTATCTGAGTCTGAAAGTCTCTAGGCTCTCTTACAATCATATTTCAGCTCCAATCTCTCCTCCTTTGCACAATGGGATATCTAGCATGCTGTTTTGGATGCTGTGAGAGTCAAGTGTCATAACCTTTGTTAAAGACCTAAGGTACAGATGGTGCTCAAGAAATGTAGTCCCCCATTTCATGAATCCACCTATTGGAGCAGAAAGGGATGATATTTCGGTCAACTCCTTTTTTGGCCACTGTTTCCTTTTTCTGCCCCAGCTCTTTAACTTTGCCATCGTTTCCCATGCTTGTTTCCTTTCACAGGGCCACTGAGTTACCTCAGGAGTTACTGAAGCATCTTGTTGCAAACCACATATCTTTAGTCCTGCTGTGATGCAAGAGGCAGCCCGGGACACCAGGCTTATCCTTGCTGGGAGCGATGTTCTGCTCTGGTCAACTTGGACACCTCACGTGGAGGCTGACACGGCTTCGCATTTGCAACTGGGAGGACTTTCCACGGTGTGAACCCTATGCAGGCCAAAGGGTGCCGGGTGCCTGTTACCTGGCAGTGCCAGAAAGGTCTCTGCTCTTTCTTTTTCTATATAATGTCACTTCTTTTCTGAGTGTTGATTTATTTATCAACATTCAGGTGAGGTCATTAGCTCATCTGAAAGCAGAGGGGAAAATGTTCAATAGAAATGTGCATTATTTAAAATATCCTCAGAGAGCCTTCTAACATTTAGTCTCTATAGATAACTTTGGTTCCCCTGCTTTGTTAGTGCTACAAGTTTCAGTCAGAAGCTGGCATCATAGAACCTGAATTTCACCCACCCACATTCAAATTGCACATTTCCTTGTTGGGAATACAGAGTGTGTGGCCTTTGCCCAGCACACTGACATTCAAACTCTTTTGGTTTATACCTGTAACGGGTTAAAATACTTCTAATCCTTGGATGATGGGTGTCTTTGTGGATTCCTCATGCAGTAACAAACTGAAACGTATAATACGGAGAAAAAGCTTTCTCCTAACCAGTGTTCCTTCGCCAAGAGACATGATGGTCACCAAGCCTGGCTGATCTGCTAGTCAAAAGAGTTGTGAAACTTATCAATGACGGTGGCCCCTTCTCTCCTTTCCCCACAGGCTTGTGCCGACTGCCCATCACATCACAGTCGTCCTGAGTCTCTTCATTGGAGGGTCTGTGGGAAAGGTCTTAGTGAATTTTTTCATGGTTACTTCTGCTGACTATTTTCATCATAGGAAGCAGCCACAAGGCAGAGCATTCAAAAAGCGTATTGGCCGATTGACAGCAAGAACTTATCTCACTCAAGAACTGGAACACTCTTTAAAAAGACAAGGGGACACTACTCAGTACAGGTAAGATGTGACCTGGCTCCTCTGTGCTATTCCAGGTGTTGATCCCTAGGCCTGCCTTGTCACTTAGCATCCTGAGCCTTGTATTTGATGAATGTTTTCTTTTGAGTGGGAATTGTAATGTACTACTGCTGCTGCTAAGTCACTTCAGTTGTGTCCGACTCTGTGCGACCCCATAGACGGCAGCCCACCAGGCTCCCCCATCCCTGGGGTTCTCCAGGCAAAAACACTGGAGTGGGTTGCCATTTCCTTCTCCGATTCATGAAAGTGAAAAGTGAAAGTGAAGTCGCTCAGTTGTGTCTGACTCTTAGCGACTCCATGGACTGCAGCCTACCAGGCTCTTCCATCCATGGGATTTTCCAGGCAAGAGTACTGGAGTGGGGTGCCATTGCCTTCTCCGTAATGTACTACAAGGTCTTCCAAATATGTTATTTTTCAACCTCATGCTTGCCTCTGATTTATGTGGATGACAGAGAAATGGGATATATTGGGCACTTGAATGCACAGCCTTTGAAACAGGGTATCTTTCTTTTTTATACTGGTTTCCTGTTCTATGCAGACACTAGTTTCAGCAGGATAGCAGCAGTCAGTTTGAGATGCATGTTAGCCTACTGGAAATGATGATGGCTTTGGTGGTGATGATACTAATAAGAAAACCACTACAACCGCCACTGATATGAAGAGTAATGGAAGTAAGAACTATCCTCTGTTCTTTTCATTAGTTTATTTCCTAATCTTCTCAAATCCTGTGATTTGAGTACTACTTGTAAAAAATGTTGAAGGCCAGGGCTATGTTCCCTGCCTGTTATTTGACCTGAGGCCAAACTATGGTGGAGGCAATGAAGATAATGTGACCTCCTCCAAAAGGTCCCATGCAGGGAGGGAACACAGCCCCACCCTTCAACAGAAAATTGGATTAAAGATTTACTGATTACGGCCTTACCCATCAGAAAAAGACCCAGTTTCCCCCTCAGTCAGTCCCATCGGGAAGCTTCTATAAGCCTCTTATTGTTCTCCATCAGAGGGCAGACAGACTGAAAAACACAGTCAAAGAAAACCAACCAATCTGATCACATGAACCATAGACATTTTTAACTCAATGAAACTATGAGCCATGCCGTGTTGGGCCACCCAAGATGGATGGGTCATGGTGGAGAGTTCTGGCAAAGTGTGGTGCACTGGAGAAGGGAATGGCAAACCACTTCAGTATTCTTGTCTTGAGATCGCCATGAACAGTATAAAAAGGCAAAAATATAGGACACTGAAAGATGAACTCTCCAGGTCAGTAGGTGCCCAATATGCTACTGGAGATCAGTGGAGAACTAACTCCAGAAAGAATGAAGAGACGGAGAAAAAGCAAAAACAACACCCAGTTGTGTACATAACTGGTGATGAAAGTAAAATCTGATGCTGTGAAGAGCAGTATTGCAAAGGAACCTGGAATGTTAGATCCTTGAATCTAGGCAAATTGGAAAGGGTCAAACAGGAGATGGTGTGTATGAACATCGACATTTTAGGAATCAGTGAACTAAAATGGTGTGGAATGGGTGAATGGATTGAAATTTAATCAGATGACCTTTATATCTACTACTGTGGGCAAGATTCCCTTAGATGAAGTGGAGTAGCCATCAGAGTCAACGGAAGAGTCTGAAAGGCATACTTGGATGCAGTCTCAAAAACAACAGAATGATCTCTGTTCATTTCCAAGGCAAACCGTTCAATATCACAGTAATCCAAGTCTATGCCCCAACCAATAATGCTGAAGAAGCTGAAGTTGAACGGTTCTATGAAGACCTACACCAACTTCTAGAACTAACACCCCTGAAAAATATTCTTTTCATTGTAGCAGACTGGAATGCAATAGTAGGAATTCAAGAAATACCTGGAGTGTTTTTATAGTAGTAGAAACTACTGGTAAGGAAAATGCTCCCCAAATTGGGGAGAATAAATGTTGAACTAAATGGATTTCATGGCTGATTGGTTAGCCAGTTTGATTGTTTCTTCTTTTACAGAGAAGCTTATAGAAATTACAGCATCACACCAGGGCAGGAGCCTCTCTGATCAGGAAAGATGGAATGGCATATAGACCATGGTCCCTCCTTCAGATGGAGAAGGAAATGGCAACCCACTCCAGTACTCTTGCCTGGAAAAGCCCATGGACGGAGGAGCATGATAGGCTACAGTCCATGGGGTCGCAGAGTCAGACACGACTGAGTGACTTCACTTTTCCTCCTTCAGAGGCCTGCTGGTTACAGGTGGCCAGACAATGGAGAAGAGCAGCACTGGATGCAGCTGCTGATAATGATTAAGGACAAGGGACTGTGGTTTGAAAGATATGAGAAGCTTCTTGTATTAAAAGAAGTGTTTTCTTCCCTTTCCATATCCCTGTCCCTGCCTGGGATGGGAAGAGCATGGGGACCGATGATAGAAATGCACATTCTTGAGTGAGACATGAGAATAGATTACCTTCTGGTACAGGTGAGACTTTCATAATGGGGGCTTTACTGTACTTTACAGCATTCCTCAGACTTTTGAATATCAATGTTAGAAAAGTTCTTGTGTTCCTGCTTCACTATGATCACTGCCTTAGGCTGTGAATAGCAGCAGAGGAAAGGAGGACACTGCTGGTCCTATACTGTGGCCTGGAAGAGTAATCTGAGGGAGTCTCTGGGGAGGTGCCCATTGAAGTTGATTGTACTTGGCTGTGCTCAGTTCTCCTGTTGAGATGTCCCTGTGCATCCTAAAGAGACACCTGAAAATCAACAGCTATGCTTGGTATGTTTTACTGATATACCAGCCAGACACTACTTCCTTCAAAGCTCAGGCATCACAGGTGGTTGCAAAAGTCCTAAAGAATGCCCAAAGTGGTAGTGGCAGCATGTGGGCATGGTGAATGTTGGCTCCAGGGCAAAAATTGGCTGTGGCCTTGTTGTCAGAATTCTGTGTACCATGGGCTTGTGGAAAGTTGGGTTGGGTGGTAAGTTAGCTCTGGTCTGAAACAGACTTCTGTGTTGCAAATGGCCTAGGAAATGGGGGTTCCAGGCCTATGGTAGCTCTGGCCTGAGTCAGACTTCTCTAAAGCAAGGGTCATGGGAAATGTTAGGTTCGGTTGTTAAGTCTTCTCCGACCTGGGTCAAACTTCTGTGCCATAAAGGGCATCAGAAATGTTTGGTCGGGGTAGTAAGTCAGCTCTGGCCTTAGTCAGACTTCACTAAAGTGAGGGTCATGGGAAATGTTGGGTCCAGGTGTTAAATAGGCTCTTGCCCGAGCCAGGCTTCCCTACTGCAAGAAGCATGAGAAATGTTGGGTCAGGGGTATAAGTTACTTCTGGCCTGAATCAAAGTTCTGTGCCACAGCAACATTGGGAAAATGTTGAGTCTGGGTGGTAAATTAGCTAGGAAATGTGGGGTTTCTGATTCTGATTCTGGCCCAAGTCAGACTTTCCTAAAGCATGTGTCATAGGAAATATTGGGTCCAGGTGGTAAGGTAGCACTGGCTTGTGTCAGGCTTGTGTGGCCCAAGGAGAAAAGTTGTTGTTGAGCCGGGATAGAATGGGAGGTTCTTGGCTTCCGGGGGAGAGGAATTCAATTCGTGGCCAGTGATGAGGCCTGACCACTGAGGCTTTTGTGTAATAAGGTTTTATTAAAGTATGAAATAGTGTAAGCTTCTGACATACACATCAGATTGAAATAGGTTGAAGTGAGTGAATGTGGACCTATATTGGCTGTGAGGCATTAATATTGGGATCAGGTCATCACATTTCATTTTTCTAGTGAACTGTGGGCCTCTCTGCCAGGAGATGATTTTCCTACTGCTACTCTTTCTGTACACTGTTTAATGTTGTTTATAATGTTTCATACTGTTGCATAATAACATAACCTGAGAGAGTTCTGAGAAGGAAACCTCTTGCTTCTGTGGACTCTGTAATCCTCCGGAGTTGCTGCCTTCCCTCACCTTATGTTACTTTGTATTTCTCCTGCAACACCCTTGCATGAGATACCAGTTCCCCACAGGTGTCTGTCCCCCACAGATTGTGACTGCCACACCCTGGGCCAAACTCAGGCAACAGGGAACTTCCTTTAGTGGAACTTGTTCCATTGGTTCCTCAAGGAAAAGGAATAAGTAGGAGCCACTGTTCACCCTATAGCTCGGTCATATTTTACCAATACCTCTGTCCTTGTGGCGAGTTCTCTGTGGTCTTTTGCAGTAGGGAAAATAACCAGAGGCCTTTTTTACAGACAATTTCAGTTGCTATGTTGATCTTACCAGTCTTGGCAAGTGAAAGATGTACTCTTCCACTCATATCAGACAGGAACAGTCGATTATGTAAAATGTTTGAAATTTGTAAAACCTTGATTTTCAATAAAATGTGTATGATGGAAAAGGTCCTGTTATACATGTTTTTCATTGTGATGACTCCAGGCACGACTGATGATGATGTGGCTCGGTATGTGCATCACACCAAGTACCGAGTGGGACTCTGGGCTCAGTATTCTGGGCATTGATGAGAGGTTTTGTGTGGCAGGGGGAGGAGTCTCAGGCTGGAATTGAAGTTCTCGCTTCATTAAGATAAGAAAGATGATAGGTAATCTGACATCTTCCTGGGAGAAGTGACCCTTCTGGCCATGTCATGAAGATGACAGATTCTTATCTGGATATCATATGTGTGTGTGTGTGTGTGTGTGGGGGGGGGGTGTATCTCCTATCCCGGCTGAGGGTGAGGAAATGAGCAGTTGCCCAGCATGGTTCTGGAAAACATCAGAAGTCATGGGAACAAAAACCTGGAAGCACACAATAAGCTCCTGGTGCAATTTGTGTTAGAGTTCAGTCCTTTGAGTATTACGAATTATTCACTATGTATTACTCATTACCAGAGTATAAATGAACTCAATCGAACAGGTAACTGAATGGCTGAAGTTTTTGCCTTTGACTGGCACTTAAAAAAAAAAAAAAACACAACAGCAACAACTCAAAATGAAGAGACCTCTCTAAGTAGCTGAACGGGCGAATCTCCAGAGAAAGACTGGCCAAAGAGGCATTCTGATCACCACCTACAAGAGGCTCGAAAAAAGACTCTGATAGGGCCATAATTCCTGCCATGGAGGCAGTCATTTCCCTGAACACTTGGTGGTACCGGAGTCCCTGAAAGCCAAGCAGCTGCACCACCTTCACCCTCAACTCTCACCAAGGGAGAGCTGCCACAGACAAAAAACAAAAACAAAAAAATCTTGTGTTTATGTATGCACGATCATGTCTGTTCTGTCCTACTCTTTGCCACCGTGTAGAATGTGGCCTGCCAGGCTTCTCTGTCAGAGAGGGAGTTCCCCAGGCAAGAATGCTGGCGTGTATTGGCCAGTACTGGTTTCCATACCTTTCTAGAGAAATATATTTCCTGCTGCCCTAGCTGCCAACCCCCTGAGTGTCTGGTGCTGCCAGAACCCCTGTGACCCAAGCAGCTGCATCACTTCCACACCTGATCTTAACAGGGGCAAATCTAAGCCCTCCAGGGCAGCCTCAGGGGCTAAACCCTAGTGGATGACCCACATGTAGAGGTGGAAATAAAACAATTGAAAGCCAGGGGCAGTGTGGCTAAGGAAGAAGAACCAACACCTTCCCACCAGCTGTAAAAGTTTCCGATTATATTCAGATGATCGACTAAGCTGACTCTGTCTATGGAATATATAAAAGGACATTGAGAGCTCCCTCAAAAGAAAATGCACTAGCCCTCATAGCTGTGGACATTAGAGGCAAGAACACACAGGCATAGGACCAGATTAGAACCTGAGAAGCCCCCACAGCAGGTCCAGAGATCAGTACAGTGTTGGAGGGCATCTTAGGAAGGTAAGGTGGACTGTGATTCTAGCTCAGGAAAGGACTCTGACAACAGTGACTCAAGAAAAACATTTATTCTCTTTTGTTGTTGTTGTTCTATATATTCTTTTGGATTTTTTCCCCTTCTGTTTTAGTTGTCAAATTTATTGGCACTAAGAAATCCAATTAAATTTTAACCTTTTTTTTCCTGTTTACCCAGTCACATTTTTTATTGTTGTCATAAATCTCTACCTCTATGTTGGGCATTTGCTGTTCTGTAGAATTTTCCTCTTTTTTTTTTCTTTTCTCTATTTTTTATTTTAATTTTTAAGCCTATTATTTTCAACATTTATCCCTTCGGTTGCCTTTCCTACTGATCTTTTCCCCTTGCAGTTAAGTTTTAATGTATATAAATCTTCTTCATCTAACTTTATTTAAGTTTGCATATCTATTCTTTCTTTCTTTTCTTTCTTTCCTCTCCTGTCAACATACGTGTTGGTTTTGTTTTCATTGCTTTATTCCCCACTTGCAACCTTGCTTTTGTTTTGTTTTCCAGTGTGTGCTTAAGTAAGTTTTGTTCTTAACAGATAAATATATTTTTGATAGCTTTTGTTCGCCAGATCAATCTACTGTACTTTATTTTTTGTTGAACTGTTTTCACTTTGCTCATAGGTTTATATGTATATATGTATATTCCATTATTTTAATTATTATTTGCTTGATTTTGTAACTGCAATTTCTCTGGGGTTCATCTTTGGTTTTTCTATTTGGATATTTGTTTTCCTCTCCCTTAATGCCATAACAAACCACTTGTGGAATCCTCGTTCTTGACCAGAGTTCAAACCCTGAACCTTTGGATTCGGAGCACTGACTCCAAGACCCTAGGCTATGAGAGAACTAACCCTAGAGGTATCAAATAGTGAGAACTCACACAAAGGAAACCACTTGAATACCAGACCCAGCATCACCCAACCACCAATAGCACCCTGTGCAGGATGCCTCATCTAAACAACAAAGAAAACAAAAATACTATCCCAATCGTCATCAGACAGGAGGACCACCTTGCTCAGCCTTTCCCATCAGAGGAAAAACAAGCAAACAAACAAAAATTCAGCACAAATGTCACCCTATACAAAGCTAACACAACCACTGGACCAACCTTAGGGGGGCAGAGACCAAAAGGAAGAAAAACCTTCTTCAAGGAACTTTCCTTGAAGCCTGTGAAAAGAAGACTGCAAACACAATAACTTAAAGAAAGTGAAAAGGCAGAAAAATATGGCACAAATGAAGGAACAAACTAGAAACAGAAGTCCAGATAATTGAAGAGGAAATAGGAAAATTACCTGAAAATTCAAAATAATGATAGTAAAGATCAAAAACTATGAAAACAAAATAGAGAAAATGCAAGAATCAATTAACAAAGACCTAGAAGAATTAAAGAATAAGCGCACAGAGACAAACAACACAATTACTGAGATTAAAAATACTCTAGAAGGAATCAATAGCAGACTATCTGAGGCAGAAGAACAAATCAGTGAGGTGGAATATCAAATTGTGGAAATAACTTCTGAAGAGAAGAATAAAGTAAAAAGATCTGAGGACAGTTTCAGAGACCTCTGCGACCATATCAAAACACACCAACATTCGAATTATAGGTGTCCCAGAAGAAGAAGCATCTGAATGCAGAGTTCCAAAGAATAGCAAGAAGAGATAAGAAAGCCTTCTTCAGCGATCAATGCAAAGAAATAGAGGAAAACAACAGAATGGGAAAGACTAAAGATCTCTTCACGAAAATTAGAGATACCAAGGGAACATTTCATGCAAAGATGGGCTCAATAAAGGACAGAAATGGTATGGACCTAACAGAAGCAGAAGATATTAAGAAGAGGTGGCAAGAATACACGGAAGAACTGTACAAAAAAGATCTTCATGACCCAGATAATCATGCTGATGTGATCACTAATCTAGAGCCAGACATCTTGGAATGTGAAGTCAAGTGGGCCTTAGAAAGAAAGCATCACTACGAACAAAGCTAGTGGAGGTGATGGAATTCCAGTTGAGCTGTTTCAAATCCTGAAAGATGATGCTGTAAGTGCTGCACTCAATATGCCAGCAAATTTGGAAAACTCAGCAGTGGCCACAGGACTGGAAAAGCTCAGTTTTCATTCCAATCCCAAAGAAAGGCAATGCCAAAGAATGCTCAAACTAATGCACAATTGCACTCATCTCACATGCTAGTAAAGTAATGCTCAAAATTCTCCAAGCCAGGCTTCAGCAATACATGAGCCGTGAACTTCCTGATGTTCAAGCTGGTTTTAGAAAAGGCACAGGAACCAGAGATCAAATTGCCAACATCCGCTGGATCATGGAAAGAGCAAGAGAGTTCCAGAAAAACATCTCTTTCTGCTTTATTTACTATGCCAAAGCCTTTGACTGTGTGGATCACAAGAAACTGTGGAAAATTCTGAAAGAGATGGGAATACCAGACCACCTGACCTGCCTCTTGAGAAACCTATATGCAGGTCAGGAAGCAACAGTTAGAACTGGACATGGAACAACAGACTGGTTCCAAATAGGAAAAGGAGTACGTCAAGGCTGTATATTGTCACCCTGCTTATTTAACTTATATGTGGAGGACATCATGAGAAATGCTGGACTGGAAGAAACACAAGCTGGAATCAAGATTGCCAGGAGAAATATCAATAACCTCAGATATGCAGGTGACACCACCCTTATGGCAGAAAGTGAAGAGGAACTAAAAAGCCTCTTGATGAAAGTGAAAGAGGAGAGTGAAAGAGTTGGCTTAAAGCTCAACATTCAGAAAACGAAGATCATGGCATCTGGTCCCATCACTTCATGGGAAATAGACGGGAAACAGTGGAAACAGTGTCAGTCTTTATTATTTTGGGCTCCAGAATCACTGCAGATGGTGATTGCAACCATGAAATTAAAAGATGCTTACTCCTTGGAAGAAAAGTTATGACCAACCTAGATAGTATATTCAAAAGCAGAGACATTACTTTGCTGACTAAGGTCCGTCTAGTGAAGGCTATGGTTTTTCCAGTGGTCATGTATGGATGTGAGAGTTGGACTGTGAAGAAGGCTGAACGCCGAAGAATTGGTGCTTTTGAACTGTGGTTTTGGAGAAGACTCTTGAGAGTCCCTTGGACTGCAAGGAGATCCAACCAGTCCATTCTGAAGGAGATCAACCCCGGGATTTCTTTGGAAGGAATGATGCTAAAGCTGAAACTCCAGCACTTTGGCCACCTCATGAGAAGAGTTGACTCATTGGAAAAGACTCTGATGCTGGGAGGGATTGGGGGCAGGAAGAGAAGGGGATGACCCAGGATAAGATGGCTGGATGGCATCACAGACTCGATGGACGTGAGTCTGAGTGAACTCCAGAAGATGGTGATGGACAGGGAGGCCTGGCATGCTGCAATTCATGGGGTCGCAAAGAGTCGGACACGACTGAGTGACTGAACTGAACTGAACTGAGAAGAAGAAGAGGAAAAGAAAGGGTATAAGAAGATTTTTGAAGAGAATATAGTTTAAAATTTCCCCAACATGGGAAAGGAAATAGCCAATGAAGTCCAAGAGGCAGAGTCCCATACATGATCAACACAAGGAGAAACACAGCAAGACACATACTAATCCAGCTAACAAAGACTAAACACAAAGAAAGAAAACTGAAAGCAGCAAGGGAGAAGCAGCAAGTAACATACAAGGGAAACCCCATACGCTTCACAGCTGATCTTTCAGCAGAAACTCTGCAGGCCAGAAGGGAATGGCAGGATATATTTAAAGTACTGAAAGGGAAAAATCTACAACCAAGATTACTGTACTGAGCAAGGATCTCATTCAAAACTGATAGAGAAGTAAAAAGCTCTTCAGACAAGCAAAACTTAAGAGAATTCAGTACCACCAAACCAGCTTTATAACAAATGTTAAAGAAACTCAGAAACATGTATACTATCATGTAAGAAATGAATCGCCAGTCTAGGTTCGCTACAGGATACAGGATGCTTGGGGCTGGTGCATGGGGATGACCCAGAGAGATGATATGGAAAGGGTGGTGGGAGGGGGGTTCAGGATTGGGAACTCATGTACACCCGTGGCGGATTCATGTCAGTGTATGGCAAAACCAATACAATATTGTAAAGTTAAAAATAAATAAATTAATTAAAAAAAAGAAATACAAAAGAAGAAAAATGATCTACACAATCAACCCCAAATACTTTAAAAAATGGCAATAGATACATATATATATCAATAATTACTTTAAATGAATTAAATGCTCCAACCAAAAGACACAGACTGGCTGAATGGAAACAGAGAAAACCTGTCTATAAGAAGCTGTCTACAAGAAACCCCCTACAGATCTAAAAACACATATAGACTGAAAGTGAGAGAATGGAAATATATATTCCATGCAAGTGGGAAGCAAAAGAAAGCTGGAGTAGCAATCCTCACTCATATCAGACAATATAGACCTTAAATTAAAGATTACAAGAGGTAAGGAAGGACACTACATAATGATCAAGGGATCAATCTAGAGGAAGACATAACAATTGTAAATATCAATGCACCCAACCTCAATACGTGAGACAAACAATAACAGACTTAAAATGAGAAATTGACAGTAACACAATAATAGTAGGAGACTTTAATACTCACACCAATGGACAGATGATCAAAACAGAAAATAAGGAAACACAAGTCATAAATGCTACACTAGATGAGATGGATCTCACTGATATCCTCAGGACATTCCGTCCACATTCAGAAGAGTACACCTTCTTCTCCAGTGCACGTGGAACATTTTCCATGATAGACCCCACCTTGAGCCACAAATTAAACCTCAGTAAATTTAGGAAAATTGAAATTGTATCAAGCATCTTCTCTGACCCAACGCTATGAGACCATATATCATTTACAAGAAAAAAACTGTAAGAAACACAAACACATGGAGATTAAACAGCACATTTCTAAATAACTAACAGGTTATTGATGTTACTGAAGAAATCAAAAGTAAAATAAAACAATTTCTGGAAACAAATGACAATGAAAACATGACAACTCAAACCCTATGTAATGCAGCAAAAACAGTACTAAGAGGGAAGTTTTTAGCAGTACAAGCCTACCTCAAGAGACTAGAAAAACATCAAACAGATAAGCTAACTTTACACCTAAAGCAACTGGAAAGTGAAAGAAAAAAAATTAGTAGAAGGAAAGTAATCATAAAGATCCAAGCAGAAATAAATGAAAAAGAAATGAAAGAAACAATAATAAAGAATAATAAAATTAAAAGCTTTTTTTGAGAAGATAAAATTTACAAACCCTTAGCCAGTCTCATCAAGGAAAAAAGAGAGAAGAATCGAAGCAACATAATTAGAAATGAAAAAGGGTGGTTACAACAGAATGCAGAAATATAAAGAATTATAAGGGACTATTATGTACAACTATAAGGCAATAAAATAGATAACCTGGGAGAAATGGACAGATTCTTAGAAAAGTTCAATCTGCCAAGACTGAAGCAGGAAGAAATAGAAATTATGAACTACCCAGTGACAAACACTAAAATTGAATCTGTGATCAAAAACCTCCCCAAAATCAAAAGCCCAGGACCAGATGGCTTCACAGGAGAATTCTATCAAACATTTAAAGAATAGCTAACGCCTATCCTTCTAAAAGTCTTTCAAACAATTGCAGAGGAAGGAACACTTCCAAATTCATTCTATGAGGCCACCACCACCCAAATACTGAAACCAGACAAAGGCAACACAAAAAAAGAAAACTACAGGCCAATAACACTGATGAGCATAGATGCTAAAATCGTCAACAAAAATTTTAGCAAACAGAATTCAGCAACAGATCAGAAAGCTCATACACCATGATCAAGTTGTGTTTATTTCAGGGATGCAAGGATTCTTCAATATACAGAAATCAATCAATGTGATACACCATGTTAATAAATTGAAAGATCAAAACCATATGATCATCTCAACAGATGCAGAAAAAGCCTTTGACAAAATTCAGCACCTATTTATGATTAAAATTCTTCAAGGTAGGTGCCTAGAAGGAACCAAGCTCAACATAGGAAAGGCCATATATAATTAGCCTACAGCAAACATTATTCTCAATGGTGAAAAATGGAAAGCATTCCCCCTAAGATAAGGAAGAAGACAAGGGTGTCCACTTTCACCACTATTATTCAACATAGTTCTGGAAGTCCTAGCTATAGCAATCAAAGAAGAAAAGGAAATAAATGGAATCCAGATTGGAAAAGAAGAACTAAAGCTCTCACTGTTTGCAGAGGATGTGATACTGTACATAGAAAACCCTAAAGATGGTATAAGAAAATTACTAGAGCTAATCAGTGAATTTAGCAAAGTTGTAGGATACAAAATCAGTACACAGTAATCACTTGCATTTCTATACTAACAATGAAGTATCAGAAAGAGCAATTAAGGAATCAATCCCATTCACCATTGCAACAAAAAGAATTAAGTATCTAGGAATAAACTTACTTAAGGAAAGAATAGACACTAATAAAAGAAATCAAAGATGACATAAACAGATGGAGAGATATTCCATGCTCCTTGGTAGGAAGACTCAATATTATGAAAATGACGATACAACCAAATGCAATCTACAGATTTAATGCAATCCAGATCAAACTACCAATGGCATTTTTCACAGAACTAGAACAAAAAAATTCACAATTCATTTGGAAACACAAAAGACCCTGAATAGCCAAACCAGTCTGGAGAAAGAACAATGGAGCTGGAGGAATTAAGTTTTCTGACTTCAGGTTATACTACAAAGCCACAGTTATCAAGACAGTATGGTGCTGGCACAGAAACAGAAATATAGACCAATTGAACAAGGTAGAAAACCCAGGAATAAACCCATACACCCATGGATACCTTGGTTTTGAGAAAGGAGGCAAGAATATGCAATGGGGCAAAGACAGCCTCTTCAATAAATGGTGCTCAGACAACTGGACAGCTACATGTAAAAGAATGAAATTATAACACTTTCTAACTCCATACACAAAGATAAATTAAAAATGGATTAAAGACCTAAATGTCAGACCAGAAACTATAAAACTCGTAGAGGAAAACATATGCAGAACACTTGATGACATAAATTAAAGCAAGATCCTCTATGACCCACCTCCTAGAGCAACAGAAATAAAAACAAAAGTAAATAAGTAGGACCTGATTAAACATGAAAGGTTTTGAACAGCAGAGGAAACTATAAGCAAGGTGAAAAGACAACCCTCAGAATGGGAAAAAATAATAGCAAAGGAAACAACTGACAAAGGATTAATTTTAAAAATATACAAGCAGCTCATACAACTCAATACCAGAAAAACAAACAACCCAATCAAAAAGTGGGAAAAAGACCTAAACAGACATTTCTCCTAAGAAGGCATACAGATGGGTAACAAACACGTGAAAAGATGCTCAATGTCACTCAGTATTAGAGAAATGCAAATCAAAACGACAATGAGATATCACCCCACACCAGTCAGAAGGGCACTCACTAAAAGTCTACAAACAATAAATGCTGGAAAGGGTGTGGAGAAAAAGGAACACTCTTTCACTGTTGGTGGGAATGTAAATTGATACAGCCAATATGGAAGATGGTATGGAGATTCCTTAAAAGCCTAGGAATAAATCCAGCATATGACACAGTAATCCAACTCCTAGGCATATATACTGAGGAAATGAAAATTGAAAGAGACACAAGTATCCCATTGTTATTTGCAGCACTATTTACAGTAGCTAGAACATAGAAGCAATCTAGATGTCCATCCACAAATGAATGGATAAAGAAATTGTGGTATTTATACACAATGGAATATTACTCAGAAATAAAAAGGAACACATTTGAGTCAGTTCTAATGAAGTGGATAAAGCTAGAACCTATTATATACAGTGAAGTGAGTCAGAAAGAGAAAGATAAATACCATATTCAAACACATATATATGAAATCTAGAAAAAACAGTACTGAAGAAATTATTTACAAGGCAGCAGTGGAGAAACAGACATAGAGAATAGACTTACAGATATGGGGAGAGGGGAAGAGAGGGTGAGATGTATGGAAAGAGTGACATGGAAACTTACATTACCATATGTCAAACAGATAGCCAATGGGAATTTGCTGTATGGCTCAGGAAACTCAAACAGGGGCTCTGTATCAACCTAGAGGGGTGGAATGGGGAGGGAGATAGGATGGAGTTTCAAGAGTAAGGGGATATATGTATTCTTATGGCTGATTCATGTTGAGGTTTGACAGAAAACAGGAAAATTCTGTAAAGCAATTATCCTTCAATAAAAAAATAAATTAAAAAAATGAAAACTTTAAACACATTGCATAAAATTTCTAATAGCAAATTTATAAGCCCTTTGTAGCACTGAGCATGCTGAGAAAATTTTGTGAAATAGCCATTCAAGTGGCAACATGGTGTAGGAATAGTAATTCAGAGAATTTTAAAATAATTCTTTACTCTGACTAATGAATGTAAGACTTTTGCAGGCAGGCAAGTTGGGTGGGTCATAGACCCACACCTGACACGAGGTCCAGAGGCCAGGAGGTGGGGGTATGTCTGGCATGCGAAGGAAAGTACCAGAATGAGGGCCTAGGCAGGTAGAAACCCTAGGACCTCTGCAGTCCAGCCCCAAGTCAGGTGGTGAGGGCTTAGGCTGGAGCCTGGCTCAGGGAGGTAGGATTGAGGCCTGGCTCAGGGCCCTTGGAGGGCTCCACTAGGGACTGCCAATTGCTTCAGGCCTCCCTGAGCAGCTGCTGGAACTCAAAGTGTGTTTACAAGTTAGAGTCAAGCACTCTGGAGGTGGTCAGGGAGATGCTTGTTTCTCTCCTCCATGTGGTCTAGAGAGGTGTTGACCTGGTCCAACATGGGGTTGGTGGCCGCCCATACTCCTCCTTGGGTGAATCGTGAACCTTTCCTTCCATGTGCACATCCACAGGCATGCCCTGTTCCACATGGCCACCAGACTTGGCAGGCTCGTGCATGTGCAAGGCTCATGTGGCCTTGTAATGAAGCAGCACAAGTTGGGCACACAGATGGCCTGAGGCAGGGAAGGTGGAGGGCGGTCAGGGGGGTTCATGTTTGGGAACGCATGTACACCCGTGGTGGATTCATGTCAATGTATGGCAAAGCCAATACAGTATTGTAAAGTAAAATAAAGTAAAAATGAAAATTTAAAACAAAAAACCAAAAAAACACCTTGTGCTCATTGACATCATTCTCCTGGGGAAAAGAAAGCAAGACTGTCAGTCTGTCCTGATTGAAGATGTGCCCACTGGGTGGTGGGCTCGGGTCTCTCTACAATTTTTCATAAAGATCCTATAGGCTGCATGTGTCAGCAACTCACATCTTGTGATCAGCATCTAGGGGTCCTCAAAGCTGCAATGTCTGACCTCCTGCCTGAGGGGATCCTCAGTATGTGGAGGTCGAAGGAGGTCTTCTATACTGTTATTACAGCTGGAATTTCTTTCTTTGTCCCAGTGTTATGATGTTCTCCTGTTAAAAAAATAGCTTATCCATTAAGATGTAAGCTACCTGACTTAGCTATGCAAGTACAAGTCAGCAAGCAGGAGAAAAACATGCTTAGATTTGGATTTTGGAGGCAGTGGATCTACTTCTCTCCTGCACTCAGAATACAGGATCAGAGGATATTAATTAAATAATCAATGGACCTGTTTTGTGTTTTATAGGACCAAGGTGTTTTGGACCTCAGGAAGAATTGAGAGGAGTGAGCATAATTTTTTTCCATTTAGTGAGGGCTTTTTATGAGTCAGGCTGTATGTATCTCTCTCATAACTATTGATGTATGGGTAAACATGATGGTGCAAGGGCAATTTTGCCAAACCCTGGATATCCTGGCACTGAGAAGTAGGGTCTCAGTGCACGGGCACATTCACAAAGCCGTACACATAACTCCTGCACCAGGTGTGCACCTTTAGAACTCTTATTTTTGTGGAGGTCAAGGATCTCTTAAATTGCTATGGCTCACCTGCCCCTTCCACACAAACACACACACTCAGAGAACACTGGGTCCCTGCCTGCTTCTCTTCTCCTTTCTCCTTGAATGTGGTCTCACATTGAAGATAAATTAGTGGTTGACAGGAAGCTTATAGGAAAAAAGGATGAGTAAGAACCTGCCCATTCTGGGTTCCTTTTCTGCTTTTTGTTGATTCATTTCCCCACCCCAGCAATGCCAAGACTAGAAACGCTTGGTGCACCTTTCTGCCAAGAATTTGGGACTGATTGGTGGTCATCTTGTGACATTCGGGATGGCTCTCCAGGCACAGAGGGATTCTGGTGAGTCTTGGATGAAGGGTGGACTCAGACTGGAAAGGCTGTGAATATCTTGGAAGCCCCTAGGGCACAAGTCTCCCTCAGAAAGAGGCAAATGCAGGCTATTCTGTGCCTTGCTTCCAGTGCTGGTGTCCTCTCAACCTTCCTCCCACCTCCCCATTCCTGTTTCTGTCTCTATATCCCTCCAGCGATCTATCTTTCCATTTCTCTGTATCCCAGGGACACAAGATTAGGGACACAGGGTGCGATTTCATCCTGGTCTCCAGCCACAGTGGTACAGAAATGAAGGTCTATTTCCTGCTATGTGTGGTCTGAGTTTCTCTGCTGATTTGGACAAGTGATATGGGTCAACTTGGGGCAGCCATTACTCTTCCAGATGTAGATCTACTCTCGAAGACTGAACCAAGTCCCAAAAGATGACCCATGGCAATTTGCATACCCTGGACCAGCCCTATATAATGGCAGCATGGAGCCCATCTCATGAGGGGAAGGAGGAGGGTGGCCACTCTGACACTAACCATCCACAGTTATTCTGAACATCACAGGTTTAGGTCACACCTAAGCTAGAATGCCGTCACTGCAAAAACCAGACCCAAGTCTGGGTTTACCAGGGACACCCTCACACTGACCAATTGATTGATGGGCCAAGTTCTTGATCAGGCAATCCACAGAGGATAGTTACAGAAGTGCAGTGAATATCCAGTATAATTTTCATTCAAATGTTTTTCAGTCTTCCCCCAGATATTATTGAAACACATTCAAACCAAAGAAATTAAGACTTGTCTTTTCTTTATAAGATGTACAATGATGGTTAGAAAGTCTAACATTCAGAATTCAGGGAAACAGGAACTTTCATTCCATTCATGACCACTCAAGTTTGGGAGACATCTTTATAGGAAGTCTGCACATATAAAGTTGAGAATATGAATGACCTTTTGTCAGTATGTGTGTGTGTGTTCATGTGTGTGTGTTTGTGTGTGTGTGTGTGTGCGCCTGCACATGTGGAAGCCCTGATACAGATTTCTTCAGTGAGGGCACTCAATGCCTTGGCACAAGAAGGAGCATGCAAGATTTGGGCTGGCAGGCAAGTTGTGTGGGTCTCAGGCCCACAGCTGACCTGGGGAAGATATACCAGGAGGTGCGGGATTCTAGGCTGTCTAAAGGGAAGTACCAGAAGCATGGCGTAGGCAGGCAGATTCCCTAGGACATCTGGAGGCCAGCCCTCAGCCAGGTGGTTAGGGCTAAGGTTACAGCCTGGCTCAGGGAGGCACGGTACAGGCCTGCCTCGGGGGCTCTTGGAGGGCTCCACTAGGGGCTGCCAATTGATTAGGGCCACTATGCGTGGCTGCTGGAACTCAAGATGCATCTAATACTTGGTTTCAAGAAGTGTTGTAGGCAGCTAGGGAGGTGGTCATTTCTCTCCTCAAGATGGTCCCGACAGGTTGACCTGGATTAACATGGGGTTGATGGTTGCCTATATTGCTTCTCGGGTGATACCGTGGTCCTTGCCTTCAATGCCTGCATCCACAGCCACGCCCTGTTTCACGTGGCAGGAGATATGGTGTGCTCTTGCATGCACAAGGCTCACCTGATATTGGAGTAAAGCGGCCATGGTTGCTCCATCTCTGAGAGGGTCAGATCTTTTTGATCAAAGAGATCTTTTGATCTCTTCTGTGCACTGACACCCAGAGGGTAGATTTGAAAAGAAATTGGATCTCAATGGAGTTTACCACATCCAACCCATGATTCTTTGCCTTGAGCCACTTACCTTTTTTCCTTCATCTTTTGCAGGTTATATCGTTAACTCTCTTCTTCTCCCACGAGGCCAGAATATGCACTGTTCCCTGAGAAGGCCATGTTTTTCACATTCCTACTCCTGTGAACTTGCTCATCCTAAACCCTTCAAACCAACTCCTCTCTCTCTCACATTCTCCATCAACTCTCATGCAACACACATTTCAGCCTGGTGCATCTTTTCTTGACAGACGGGCCTGATATGGTCAACCAGATCTTAAGTACACGTTGCCAATTCCTCTATCAGATACCACCCACATTTTGTCCCCTAACAAAACAATGAGTAAACAATGGGGTTTATGATATTCTCAGTGGGGAATATCACTGGGAATCTTTTAATGAAAGGTATGATTTCAGTGTCTCCTTATGTGCTATTCAATCTTCATATGAATTGTGTTGTATATAGCTATATTATGTCAGGATAAAATGAGCTAGTAAGCTGATGAATTGGAAGCTTGTGGTAAAAATTTTAAGAACAAGACATATACATGAAGACATATGCAAGAGTTAATAAGTCAACAGAGGCATCAACATAGATGAAAGGAATAATTGTGGAAAAAAACAACTGGCGAACTGACCAATATGTTGCTAAGATGTGGATTATGTTACATGAATTGTAAATAGGAAAAGAGTCTGAGAAATGAGAATCTTGTTGGTGGAGCTAGCATGATAAAATCTCCAGGAAGGAGGGTTTATTTGACCAAAGACATGTATGGTGATAAACTAATAGTCCTAGATAACTGTACATGAAAACTTAGTGTGTGTTAGTTCAGTTCAGTTCATGCTTAAGTTGTGTCTGACTTTTTGCGACCCCAGAGACTGCAGAATGCCAGGCTTCCCTGTCCATCACCAACTCCGAAGCTTACCCAAACTCATGTCCATCGAGTCAGTGATGCCATCCAACCATCTAATCCTCTGTAGGCCCCTTCTTCTCCCGCTTTCAATCTTTCCCAGCATCATGGTCTTTTCTAGTGAGTCTGCTCTTCGCATCAGGGGGCCAAAATATTGGAGTTTCAGCTTCAGCATCAGTCCTTCCAATGAATATTCAGGACTGTTAAGCACTGGTCTAAATGCTTTGCATGAACTCACTAAGGGCCATGGCAGCCTGATGAGATAGTTCTTATTAGTATCCTCACTCTAGTGATGAGGAAACTGAGGCAAAAAACAATGAAGAATATTCAGCTGGTAGGATTAGTAATTGTGGTGTGAATCTAAACAGCACACCTCAAGCCCATGTACTGTACACAGTAGATAAGAAGACATTGTTTTCTGCAGACCACAAAAGTGGAATGAAGTATAAATGAGACAAGACTGAATGGCAGGACTTTCCTGGTGGTTCAGTGACTACGACTCAGTGCTTTTACTGCTGTGAGCCCGGGTTGGATCCCTGGTTGGGGAAATAAAAGCCCACAAGCTGTGCAATGACACATACAAAAAATAAATAAATAAATAAATAAATAAATAAAAACAAAATGGAATGAATGGTGACCACAGATCAAGGAGACATTGGTGATCTGAAAGATAGGACCTGTGTGGTAGTAGTCATTGCATGCCAGGGCTTGAGAGGGTCCAGCATATATGCATCTGCTGATGCCTTTCAGAGGGACAAGCCTAGTAACACATGGGGAAGACTTGGCAGATCCTGAGACATGATTCACACCAGTGGCCCCAATCTTCCTTGTCGTTAGTTCCCATGTGGATTAATCATTCTTTATGGATGACGGGACAAAGCATGAAACAATTATCCTGCCATCTGCATCTTTGTCAAAGGATCACCCAAAAACCCCAGGTTTGGAAGAGTTCACCTGTAAGCTGTCTCTGGGCTTGCCAAGGAGCAGCTAATCTCTAGTGGAAAAGAAACCACTCTGGGCCAGTATCTGGCTGTCTGTTTCTGGTATCCTAGTTTCCTCACCCATCAGTTCAGTTCAGTTCATTTCAGTCACTCAGTCGTGTCTGACTCTCTGCGATCCCATGAATCACAGCACGCCAGGCCTCCCTGTCCATCACCAACTCCCGGAGTTTACTCAAACTCATGTCCATCAAGTCAGTGATGCCATCCAGCCATCTCATCCTCTGTCGTCCCCTTCTCCTCCTGCCCCCAGTCCCTCCCAGCATCAGGGTCTTTTCCAATGAGTCAACTCTTTGCATGAGGTGGCCAAAGTATTGGAGTTTCAGCTTCAGCATCAGTCCTTCCAATGAACACCCAGGACTGATCTCCTTCAGAATGGACTGGTTGGATCTCCTTGCAGTCCAAGGGACTCTCAAGAGTCTTCTCCAACACCACAGTTCAAAAGCATCAATTCTTCGGTGCTCAGCTTTCTTCACAGTCCAACTCACATCCATACATGACCACTGGAAAAACCATAGCCTTCACTAGATGGACCTTTGTTGGCAAAGTAACGTCTCTGCTTTTGAATATGCTATCTAGGTTGGTCATAACTTTTCTTCCAAGGATTAAATGTCTTTTAATTTCATGGCTGCAATCACCATCTGCAGTGATTTTGGAACCCCCCAAAATAAAGACTGACACCGTTTCCACTGTTTCCCCATCTATTTCCCATGAAGTGATGGGACCAGATGCCATGATCTTAGTTTTCTGAATGTTGAACTTTAAGCCAACTTTTTCACTCTCCTCTTTCACTTTCATCAAGAGGCTTTTTAGTTCCTCTTCACTTTCTGCCATAAGGGTGGTGTCATCTGCATATATGAGGTTATTGATATTTCTCCCAGCAATCTTGCTTCCAGCTTGTGCTTCTTCCAGCCTAGTGGTTTCTCGTGATGTACTCTGCATATAAGTTAAATGAGCAGGGTGACAATATACAGCCTTGATGTACTCTTTTTCATATTTGGAACCAGTCTGTTGTTCCATGTCCAGTTCCAACTGTTGCTTCCTGACCTGCACATAGGTTTCTCAAGAGGCAGGTCAGGTGGTCTGTATTCCCATCTCTTTCAGAATTTCTCACAGTTTATTGTGATCCACACAGTGATCCTCACCCATAGTTTGGAACTAATTTTCATATATTTGTTTTTGCTGTTTCTTCCAAGTTCTATTTGAGGACTATGAAGCCAATTCCAACAATAGCAACTGTCTGCCATATTCCAGGTTGATCATTCAGAGTTTCCAAAGAAACAGAACCAATAAGAAATATTTTATATCTATATTTCTGTGTGTATATGTATGTATGTATATATATATATATATATATATATATATATAGAAAGAGAGAGAGAGAGAGAAGTTTTCTACAATATATATGTATATATACATATATGAAGAAGGTTTACCTTGAAGAATTTAGTTCCCTCTTTATGGAGGCTTAGAAATTCCACAATCTCCTGTCTAAAGGTGTAATGCCAGGAAAGCCAATGATATAATTCTGTCCCAGTGTGTAGGCATGTGAACCAGGGGGTCTGGGGGTGTGAATCTTAGTTGTAGAGAAGGAGAAAATGGGGAGAAATGTTCTATCTCAAGGAATGAGTTAGGAAAAAGGGGAAGAATTCATCCTTTTTCTTCTTTTTGTTCCTTTTGGGCCCTCAACAGGATTGGATGATGCCCACCCACATTGGGAAAGGTCTTCTATTTTACTAAGTCACCAATTCAAATGCTCATCTCATCCAGAAACACCCTCATAGATAAAATCAGAAATAATGTTTAATATGGATGTTCCATGCCCAGTCAAGTTGGCACATAAAATTAGCCATCCCAGTGGGTAGGGCAACATCATGGACTTCTGCATAACACTGTTCACACCATGAAGTCTGAAACACCCTCCATAATGATCTTTCCCATGGGAAGGACAGTGCTACCATTAGATCATCTTTCCTAGAAGCACTGTGAAACTTAAGACCATGCAATCCAGCTAAGGGATCCAGGGGTTATGTGGTCCACACACCCTGTAGTGTGCAGATGACATAAACACTCAAGGTAGTCAAGCTTAGGGGAGTTGCACCTTGTTTGTAAGACTCACAAATGGAGGACAGGTGCTGAAATCTCTCAGCAGGAGGCATCCAGGGAACAAAGTGGGCTTCTAGACTCACTCTGAATATCTGTGAAGTTCTGCAACCTTTGCAGCAGAGATATGAAGTCCTCATATATTTCTTCCTATAGTAACAGGAAAAATAACACTTCTTGTGGTTGAGGTGGGAACATGGATTCAGGAACAGAGGTAGGGAAGGGATTTATGCCTGGGCCTTGTAGGGTGGGTAAGATAAAAAGCAGGGAAGGATATGAAAATCGTGAGAACTGTGTTACCAATCCTAGGAGGCATCTATGAGTTAGCTTGTTGTCAGTGTTCCTGGTCTTCCCAAAATGTGTGCAACCTGAACTGACTTGCCAAATTTCCAAGTGCAAACCTTGGTTCCTTCACACTGTGCCCAGCCCAGTACTATCTGATCCCAGAGCTCATAAACAGTTCCCCTGCAGTTCTGTTCTGGTATATCTCCATGTCCATATCTAACATGAAGAACTCACAGTACGCCTGGAAGGAGTAAAGCTTGGATGGCTTCCTGGATGGGGAGGTAATTGAACCATGCCTGGGTTTACTGAATGTGCATGCTTTCCAAAATCTAAGATGACAAGAAACAAAGCAAAAGATCTGGGCAAAGACCCAAGAAGTAGAGCTAGGCATTGAAGGATGGACACAGATATAGAAAGTGATAGAAAAAAAAAAAAAGAAAGTGATAGAAATACGACCAGAGATTTCATTATTTCAGCTGGGCCTTGGGAAAGGGACTATTTCCCACCAGTAGACCTACCTGAGACGAATGGCCAATCTCCCCATCAATCATCGCAGGCCCACCAATGACGACGTTCGGAGGCGGGGCCGTGGAAACGTTGCGGAAGATGCCATAGCGCGTGAGTAAGCCCAATGATTAAGCTTCCGACTGTCTGGATTGTCCTGTGGGTCTTCCGTCCACCATTCTCCTCGGTTAGGATTTGACGTGGTGGGTTCCTTTCCCGAGATCTCAAAAGCGTACGTTTTACTTACTTTCTTCATATTTTGCTGTCTGGGGTGTGACTTGGAGAGTCGGGTAGATGGTGTGTCCTAATGGATGTGTCCATCAGCTCCAGGTTGATGGCAGAGAACATCTCTCAGGCACTTCAGGGTTTGGTGTTTGGCGTTGTTGTAACAGCCTGCTGAAACTTGGAGACAATTTTGTTTGTTTAATTGTGGGTCTCGGAGACCCCCTTCCCATTCATGGTCTTAATGTTTTGTAGTGTTTGTCCCTTACTGTGAGGAAAGGACGAATGCGGTCGGCTGGGTGGTGTGGGGATACCAGACAGTCGGATGACCTTTGGTCGCCATGGAGCTGATTCTGCCTTGTATTTTGCCTTGCACGTTTGGGGTGGATATATCGTTGCCGGGTTGGTTCAAATGTTAATCTTGGGCATTTTTGCGACCTTTCTTAACCATTGAGGGTGTTTTTGTTATTTTCCATGTGAAACAAGAAAGTAAGTCTCTGAGGGAGAGTGTGCCGTGTTATGTCAGCTGACAGCCCTTGGCTTCCTTGGTGTTTTGTGTTTTACTTAACAGCATGGCTATAAGGTTAAGATCTCATTTATTGCATTATTCATTATATATTGACTCTTTTTTTTATTTCTTCTAGGTCCTTTTTAAACTTTTCTTGCATCTTCTCTATCCTTGTCTCCAGGCTATTTATCTGTAACTCCATTTTGTTTTCAAGATTTTGGATCATTTTCACTATTATTATTTGGAATTCTTTATCAGGTAGATTCCCTATCTCTTCCTCTTTGGTTTGGTGGGCATTTATCCTGTTCCATTGCCTGCTGGGTATTTCTCTACCTTTTCATCTTGTTTATATTGCTGTGTTAGGGGTGGCCTTTCTGTATTCTGACGGTGGTTCCTCTTTATTGGGGTTTGACGGGTGGCTTGTCAAGGTTTTCTGGTTAGGGAAGCTTGTGTCGGTGTTCTGGTGAGTGGAGCTGGATTTCTTCTTTCTGGAGTTCAATGAAGTGTCCAGTAATCAGTTTTGAGATGTCAATGGGTTTGGTGTGACTTTGGTCAGCCTGTATATTGAGGCTCAGGGTTATGTTCCTGTGTTGTTGGAGAATTTGCGTGCTATGTCTTGCTCTGGAGTGAAGATTTTAATAAATAAGGAAAATTAAAAGCCTGTCCTAGTATCATGTTTGAGGTATTTTCAGAAAGCAGCTAAAGCCAATTTAAAATTCATGTCATTTCCCATACTGAATCTTCTACTTTGACATAAGAGGAACAAGAGTTTATGTACATCTTGGTTAGAGGCAAGGCAAATTTTTGGCAATTTTTTTGTTCAAACATACTCATCAGCATTATTTCTTAATTCAACTGTACAGTTTTAAATGTTTTGAATGAAATCAAACCAAATATATTTGAAAATGTTTGATTTTTAGGATTAGCATGCATATTATTGTTTTAAATCCTGGTGTGTTTTAGACAAACCATATATTTGAGGCACAGTTTACCTTCCCCCCCAAATATATGAAT
This sequence comes from Ovis aries, assembly GCF_016772045.2. NCBI lineage: Eukaryota > Metazoa > Chordata > Mammalia > Artiodactyla > Bovidae > Ovis > Ovis aries. The sequence goes on along the minus strand of NC_056080.1, from coordinate 99,630,657 downwards.
TAAAATTATATATAATCTTTATATATATCTTTCTTTTACTAACTGAAAAGCAAAAACTATACCCCAATTCATAAATTAATGCCTAGTATTATTTAATGAATATTTGTGAAACTGAGTTCCTTTCTTCACTAATTTGTTCATAACTGTACAAATTGAGCTAGTGGGTTTAATTCTCAATTCAGTTAAATTCTGCAAACACATATTGTCTCTCTACTATACACAAAGCTGCATATTTTATTAGGAACATTTCATCAGAAATACTTCAGCAACAGTATTTCAGAGTTATTTCCTCAGGGAAATACATAGCTTGCCAAGATCACAATTGCCACATAAAGTGGCATACAATGATCTTTAGGTTGCTGGAGTTATTGACCTATCAGTCAAATGTAACTCTCCATTCTTCAACCTCTCCGTGATTCCCCATCCCACTTTCCAATTTCTAGTGAAAAGAATCTATTTTTAAAATTGGAAGGAAATCATTTTTTTCTAGATATTTGATATAACTATTTATTTTGGGTCCACATTCTCAACTTCCTTTAAATCCATTTGTTTTACATCCTTAATTAAAACCCTGATCAATTTTATCTACCACTGATTTTTGCTCTTCTCTGACGTTTTAAAAATTGAAGTGTAGTTGATTTATGTGCTTCCACTATGGCTCAGTGGTAAAGAATCTGCCTGCAATGCAGGAGATGGAGGAGACATAGGTTCCATCCCTTGGTCATGAAGATCCCCTGGAGGAGGAAATGGGAACCCACTCCAGTATTCTTGCTTGAGAAATTCCATGGACAGAGGAGCCTGGCAAGCTATGGTCCATGGGGTCGCAAAGAGTCAGACACAGCTGAAGTGAATGAGCATGAGCATAGTTGATTTACAATTTTGTGTTAATTCCTTATGTGCAGCAAAGTGATTGAGCTATATATAGGACTTCCCTGATAGCTCATTCGGTAAAGAATCTGCTTGCAGTGCAGGAGACCCAGGTCAATTCCTGGATTGGGAAGATCCATGGAGAAGGGAATGGTAACCCACTCTAGTATTCTTGCCTGGAAAATCCCATGGACAGAGAAGCCTGGTGGGCTACAGTCCTTAGAGTTGCAAACAGTCAGACATGACTGAATGACTAACACTTTCACTTTCACTATATATACTTTTTTTTGATATTTTTTATGAGAATTTTTTTTTAATTTTAAAATCTTTATATATACATTTTTTATTGGGCTTCCTTGGGGCTCAGCATCTGCCTGCAATGCATTTGATCCCTTGGTCAAGAAGATCCCCTGGAGGAGGGCAGGGCAACCCATTCCAGTATTCTTGCCTGGAGAATCACATGGACAGAGGAGCCTGGTGGGCTACAGTCCATAGGGTTGCAAAGAGTCAGACATGCCAAAAGTGACTGAGCATGCACATACATTCTTCATTATAGTCTTTTTCATTATGGTTTATCACAGGATATTTAATATAGGTTTCTTCTTCTCTGACTTTTAATATCAGTCTTCTGTCATACATATGTTGATTTGTGATCATAAACATCCTCTTAGACTTACTTTTCCAGCTAGATGGTAATTTTGCAAGAAATGGGGACCAGGCCTGTTAATTCAATTTTTTTTCCACTTTTTGGGATGTAACACAAAAAGTAAATGGGTATTGATTGCTTGATAACCCTGCAGTATAATCTGCAAATAAAGTACTTCAAGCAAGTGATATACCTGTTAACTCTTTAAAAATCTGGAAAAGCTATGAAAAGTCATTTAAACCTGCAGTCAAGTCTCAGAAATCCTAGCAGAGGCTGGGAGTTGCCCTAAAACATTCAAAAGTTGAACTTAAATAATATATGAAAAAAGTCAAAGTGTTGGTTGCTAGGTTGTGTCTGACTCTGTGACCCCATGAACTGTAGCTGGCCAGGCTCCTCTGTTCATGGAATTCTCCAGGCAAGAATACTGGAGTATGTTGCCTTTCCCTTCTCCAGGGGATCCTCCTGACCCAGGCCAGGGATCGAACCCACATCCTGTGTTGGCAGATGGATTCTTTACCATTGAGCCACCAGGGAAGCCATTTATATATATAAAATTATATACATTTATATAAATAATTTAAAGTATATTTTAAAAGATAGATACTTTCCTTATTTCTGTGTTCACCAGCAACGCAAATGGAGATGACAAAGCAATTAACCAGGAGTCTGCACCAAGTAGAGAGAGGAATGCCTTGCCAACAAGATGCTACTCCCTTAGAACTAGATGTTTTAAATTTACTTTAAGACTAGGTACTCCATAGTTGTGTTCACCTATGTCCATTCCCTACTGTCCCCCATCACAAATTCAGAATATCTAAATTAAGAATTTGTAATGTTTGAGTGTAGAAAAAACTCACGCCCAGTCAAAAATGTCTACAGGGAGCTTAACTTCAGTGTCTTTCCCCTAAAGGAAAATGACCAAGTCCTGCCTAATATCAGCCCCAGGGAAAGACTTCAGAACCAGGAAGAATTTTTAAAATTCTTAAAATTTCCCTCTATTTATACTTTAATTTTGAACATTTGACAGTGCCTTTAAATTCTGCTCAACGTTAACTGGAGTGTTTCCTTATTGAAAGCATTAAGCGGAATAGCCTCTGGCTGGAGAAATACAAAGTTTCCATTATCTCCATCACTAAGAACCAAAGAACAAGACCCCACCCTGTGTGGCAAACAAGCAATTAGCTTCTTGGATTTATGCAGCTAGTTAATGAACTTACTCATATTCATGGCCTGTTGATAAATAAGCTGATCCCTGGGACCTGCAGATGCAGGGAAGAACACTCAATACCAACAAGCATCTCAAAAGCCAGAAGCTGTCCAGTGCATGCAAACAATAGGGCCCTTCAAAACAGGGCCTGAAACAAAAAGTCAAGTCTCCCTTGGGGCAGGATCCCTTTACACTTTACATTCCTTAGGATCCAATCAACTTCCCCTTACAAGACTCTCAGCTTTATCCTTTTGTTACATGAATCCCCTCTTCATTCACACTTGTTACTTGAAAATGGCTTTGTGTGCAGCATTGGACCAGGTGACTGGATAATGTTCTGTGTCAGGCCAAAGACTGGAAAATGATTCCTTTTGACTGTTTTCAAATTGTGTACTTCCTTACTTCTATGGTCAAATAAGCTCTAATTTAGATGGCGCTTCTGGATAATGTTGCCTGTTGGTTTGTTGTTGAACATTCATGTATCTCTTTTCAATTCTAATTCTTTGTTTATTTGAACTAGTCTTAGCTATGGTTGGTGGTGAAAAGCAAAGAGCTAGTTTCAGCAGATGTCTGAGGGCATCGAGGCTGAGAGCTCTGCATGGAGTCTCTAGACAGACCCCTGTGGAGGAAGAGGGGGAAGGAGTTGGGGGTCAGGGTCATAGGTAAATGGGCACCAGCTTCCAAAGGAGTGAAAGCAGAATCAAGCCAGGGTCTGGTCCTGGATTGAGAAAGGTCACCCAGAGAGTTAGAATGTTGGAATAGAACACAGACAGAGGAGGTGATGAAGGAGGTGAGAGCAAAAAGACATTGAAACAACAACTAAGTGTACAGATTGGCTGAGAACAGGCCCAGATCAAGCTGGACTGTTAGTGGGTTGATACGGTCTATGACAATGAGGTACAGGATATAGGATGTGTGCAGTTTCCCTGGGAGTGATCACTATGCAGATACTGTCAACCTATCATTTTGGAAATGCACTTCCTTGAACCAAAAACAAGTCAATTAGAGAATGGGCAGGTTGCATGTGCCTCCGTCTATCCACACGTCTATCTGTTTGTCTATTGCTGGACAAACAGAACATACTGCATATGAATCAGCAGCACCTTGCACATGAAGGGCCCTTCAGTTCAGTTCAGTCCAGTTCAGTCATTAAGTTGTATCCGACTCTTTGCAACCCCATGGACTGCAGCACGCCAGGCCTCCCTGTACATCACCAACTCCCAAAGTTTACTCAAACTCATGCCCATTGAGTTGCTGATGCCATCCAACCATCTCATCCCCTGTTGTTCCCTTCTCTTCCCGCCTTCTACCGGGGTCCAGCGCAGGTTGGATTCAGGGTATCTGAAGCGTGGATGGTGAGGCGAGAGAGGTATATAGATATAGATTTATAGACTTAGAGATATATATAGAGATAAGAAAACAGTTAAGAAAATGGAGGAGAGAAAGAGGCTGATATTTCTTGGTTTACACAGAAAGCCAATAAAGTCTCAAGACAAGAGATTTGCTCTGTTCACGTAGGCCACAGGGGCCCGCTTGAATAGCAGAGGGTGCCCCACCTTGGGCTCCCTCTCGCGTGGGTCTTAGAAGCCCGGGCAGAAAAGTGAACACAGAGAGCCTCTGTGTTCCAAGGGATCAGCCTGAAAAAGAGAGGGAGGGATAGGGAGAAAGAGAGAGAGAAAAAATTGACATGAGGCCAAGCTTGTGCAAAAAAACCCATAACTTTATTTTCAAAAGGTGCTTATATACCCTAAGTTTTACATAGTGGAAGATGCAGAGTCATGCAGGGGCAGCAGTCCTGACCCTTATTGATATCAGGCTTTCTTTTTGCATACTTTTCCGTATGCAAAAGGTCTCAGGTGATTTACATTATCTTCTGACCAAGAGGCCTGTTAACATTTTATGGCTCTTTTCCTTGATGAATGTAATTAACCAAAAAACTCATTTTCCCTTGAAGTGTTTTTCTTTAATCTGCATCACCCTCAAAGTACTAAATAAAGTTACATCCTTAATAGAACAAAGGTGCAGTGGGTTACAACAAAGAAAGTACTTAAAGATCTATGTTGCTACTTGTTTTTTGTATATACCAACTATATTAATTAATGCACTCCTAGGTCCAAAATAAAGGATATGAAACCTTGGCAGCAATTATTGGCTCAACAATGAAACCCTTAACCAGTTCTATTCTAATGATTTTTAACTCCTCAAAAGGCTCTACATTCCTAGAATGTTTTAAGCTTCCTGTGCCTCTCATGGTTGGGAGGCTGAAAACAATCATATGCATAGTTGTTAAAGTCCGGATAAAGCTGTCAGGGAAGTTAGAAAGCTATCAGAGTGGTTTGAAATGAAACACTCCAATTACGCCCAGGAGACTTATTAACTAGAGCTCTAAGTTAATTTTCTTCAGAGATAGGTGGTCGGGGACAGCCCCCCCCCCCCCCCGTTAATGTCAGAGGTGTTGGTGAGAGACATGAAATAATAAAACAGACAGATTCTGGTTTCGGGGATGCTCCGGCAGAGGATCCCTTGAGACCTGATCTGCCTTGCCCGCCAGGTCTCTCTGCATGACCTTGTCATGGGTGGGATCTCTCGTGCTGGCTCCTGGCATGTCCCCCTTTTTTATTTCTTAAGACAGCCAGATATAGTTCAGTTGCGAGCTTCTGAGTGCTCTGCTGAAGAATTCTGACAATGCAAGGAAGAATAATTATGAGAAGTAAAATTAGAGCTCCCACAGCAGCATAGCTAAAGACAGTAGACAGAATGTTTTTTCCTGAAATAAAGTTAGAGAATTTATGAAAAAAGTCATTCGCTACTCCTGTGGCAGTAAAATCTAATTGGGAGTGTTCCGTGGCCGTTATTTGATTATGAAGTTTCCCTAAATCTAAGCCGATGTCAGAACTGTTCCAAACACCCGAAATATGATTTTTAATTTTCTCCCAATTATAATATGTCTTGTTTACTTTCAGGGGGTGTTACACATATCCACCAGTAGTCGGCATGACAGGACAATGCCATCTTTACCTTTAAAGCCTGCAATTCAGTCCCAATATGTATTATTGCTTCTTCTAGGGCGTCTACCCTCATTTTTAGTTTCCTGTCTATAACTTCCTGTGCTGTTGGCGTTAAAGAAACATTTTTAGACGTATCAACATATTGGGCAGTATGTACTTGTTGAGTCCATTATATTATTGCCACAGTAATGGTAACAGTAGTAGTAACAGTAACAGTAGTAGTAACAGTAACAGTAGTAATTGTTGTTATTAAAGCTGAATTCCCTAAGATTAGGGAGGATGACAGTCTTCTGTGTAAAGTCGTGACATCTGTTCAGTGGGTGGTTCTTCTGGGATCTCCACTGCTGGTTGTCTTAGAGTCTGCTGGACTTTTCAGGTGGTCAGTGGAGGCAGGGGCAGAGGAGTGCCCTTTGTTTTTTTTGTGGTCGTGGCAGTTGAGGAACCAGGTGCCTGGGGGACTGCAACATGGCGAATCAGTCTGTCCGGGATCCAAATTGGCGACGCAGCATCCTGGGGAAAAATACAAGCACACCCTCTCCCACAAGTTAGCAGTATAGCTGGCCCTTTCCACTCTCCTGCAAGATCTTTTCACTTAACTAGAGGCCGAGTCATAGCCCCTTTCAAAGGCTGAATAGAAAATTTTTTCAGAAAAATTACTGGATGTGTTTTCAAAAAATGCAATAGGGGGCTTGAGGGCAACTTGCCAATCATCACCATTTGTAAAAGACTTGCAGTTGATCCTTATTGAATGGAATTACTATATTTGTTACTTCTTTTCCAAAAAGTTTCATATTTTTTTTATAATTAATTGGGCCACCAAGCTGGGATAAGATAAAACTATTTTTCTTGGGGTCACTGGTAGATGGAACCAATGGGCCTTCTTGTCACAAGCATCCTGTAGGTGTATGTTTTGTGGTAAGAATAATTTAATCTCATCTTTTGGTAATATTAATCCTAATTAACTGATCATTTAAAGCCTCATCCACTTTAACAAGAGCCGACTCTGTCTCACTAGTCAACTTTCTCTTAGAAGTGGGATTAGAATTGCTTTTTAAGCAATCAAACAAAGGCTTTAAATCTGCAGTAGTCAGTTTTAAATGTGGGCATATCCAATTAATATCTTCTAATAATTTCTGGAAATCATTTAAAGTTAGTAAACAATCTCTCCGCAGCTTCAGAGGGGCATTATCAGTTTTCAAAACTTTTGGCAGACCTAAATATGAGAAGCAAGTAAACAGGTGTTGCACAACATCTCTATAAGCTTCTCCAGTTATCTTTCCATAACCTAAATCTGGTCTATAGCTTTTTAGATGACAAGCAACCATCTAATCTTTGCTTGAATACCTCCAGCAATGGGGAACTCACTACTCCCCAAGGTTCTAAACTCTCCCTCACCTTTTCCTCTGCAGCACCCCCACCCTGCATACCACTTTCTCTAATCCCACCAACTCATTTTCAGTAGTATGTGTTGGCCAGGAGCTGGGCCAGTCTTTCCCAGCAATGCAAGAGACATCTGTTCTAGTGTCTAACAGCCATGACATTTTATTTCCATGAATTAAAAGATCTTTTAAAGGCCTAGAAGTGGTAATTTCCTGCACCCAAAAAGCTAGATCACTAGATCCAAATCTTCTGGGGCCCCTAGCTTGAGAAGTCAAGGTTTTTCCTGTCTGATAATAAAAAAGCAAAAGCTGTGCTATTCTTTGACCTTTATTAATTTGCACAGTTTTAGTAGGTGGCGAGATCAAAGCTTTAATTTCCCCAGTATAATCAGAATCTACTACACCAGGCACCACCAAAATTCCTTGAAAAGAAAGCGAGCTACGCCCTAGCACAAGTCTTACAATGCCCTCAGACAGGGGGCCAGCCACTCCTGTTGGAATCGGGGTAACCGGCATGTCAGGGGTTAATATTGTTGTGGTGGTGGAACTGAGGTCCAGTCCTGAGCTACCTGAGGTTGATTGGCATGGCTTGTTGTCTCCGTTTAGCAGGACATTACCAGCAAAAATGCCCCATTTGGCCACAAGAGAAATTTTTTATTTGTAGAATCCTTTTTTCTCAGCATCATGGTCTTTCCAAAGAGTCAGCTCTTCACATCAGGTGGCCAAAGTATTGGAGTTTCAGCCTCAACATCAGTCCTTCCAATGAACATTCAGGACTGATCTCCTTTAGGATGGACAGGTTGGATCTCCTTGCAGTCCAAGGGACTCTCAAGAGTCTTCTCCAACGCCACAGTTCAAAAGCATCAATTCTTCGGTGCTCAGCTTTCTTTATAGTCCAACTCTCACATCCATACATGACTACTGGAAAAACCATAGCCTTGAATAGATGGCCCTTTGTTGGCAAACCAATGTCTCTGCTTTTTAATATGCTGTCTAGGTTGGTCATAAGTTCTTCCAAGGAGTAAGCATCTTTTAATTTCATGGCTGCAGTCACCATCTGCAGTGATTTTGGAGCCCACAAAAATAAAGTCTGTGACTGTTTCCACTGTTTCCCCATCTATTTGCCATGAAGTGATGAAGGGCCCTTAGAGTATTCATTTCCAGACTCATCTCCTCTGCATCAGCTCAGAAAGGACCCTTGCCCGTTTGTTTGCTTCAAAATAGATTGATCTGCATCTGAGAGATGCATCTATCAAATGGGGCCAGATGATTCACCAGCTAATTCGTGAGCTATTAAGGCAGCTAGGACCACAGAAATACAAAGAGTATTCAAATGAAGGTAACCTTTCTGCCGCAAAGGGTCCCTGCCAATTAAAACTTGTGAAAGTTGTCTTTGTCCCCCTGTGGAATAGCCTGATTGTTAAATAGGTGCCATTCCATTGTGTTGAACTTTGAATTGAATATTGAAAATATTTACATAATACCTCTTCAAACAAAATTGAAAATTTCAAAAATACATATATTTAAATTACACTCATTGTGTGAAATTAGCGGACATGAACAAGATGTTATTTTTGTTAGCAAGTGAACTCTTCACATAGTAATTTCAAAGGGTCACTTAATCAGCAGAGAGATCTCTGGGTTTATCATATGTGCTTTTTACCAATATTATGCCAACATTGTATTGACAACTGTGTGGAGAGTTTACATTGTGCTTTTTGAAAACAGGGACTAATAGGAATTGCTTTCCCTATAAATAATACATCAGAAAGAAAACATGGCCCTTTTCACTATCATTGTCAAGTACCTTATTCCAATCATTTTGAAACAATTGAACATACATCATCTTTGTCTCTTTTTATGATTATAAAAGCATTGCATATCTTTGTTGAAAAATGAAAAGTTTGAAGAACATGTTTAGAAAAACAATCTCATCAGGCAGAAGCAATCATGATCCTATCTTGGTACATTTCCTTTCATTTATATTTCCTTTACATAATTGAAACCACATTGTGCATAACAATTTTACATTCTGCTTTTAGATATTAATATTACAATACATTTCTTCTTCATGCAATTGAATAACATTCCAAAACCTAAGTTTAATAGCTGCATAATAACATATTATATGAAGATATCATCGTTTATTTAAAAATACACCTATTATTGGACATTTACATTGTTTCTGCTTTTTTTATTATAATGTGATGCTTTCCTTTGTGCGTGAGATGATTGCTTTAGAATAATGTCAAAGAAATGATTTGCATGAAACTACTTCCTTAAAATAGAATCAAAGAAATGAAATTAATTGTAAGGTCAAGAAAAGACTTATGGCTCTTGACACACATTGTCAAATTAACAATGAACTAAACAATGAACTGAACTGAAAATGACTAAAAACTATTTTTCGTGATTAAATTCTTCACTTAGATTTTTCTCTGGCCAGTTCTTCAGTAGAATAGAACTTGAATAACTTTAAAAGGAAGTATATTTACTTACAGTTAAGCTTTGTTTTTCTTGTTTAGTCCTGAACTTCCTGCTATCAAAAAGTCAATAGCGTAATATATATGAGAGTATTGCTAGATTTCTGGATAGTCAGACCTTGGAGGCACCTCGGTGAGCATCTCATTTCAATCCCTTTTAAAATAGGGGATTTGATGAGCAAAGAGAGCATGGGACATGCCCCAAGTACACAGGGAATCTTGACACAGCTGAGACTAAACTGCAAGTCTCCCTAATCCCAATCCAGTGTCCTTTTCATTATACTGTACTGTAAACCAGGGTTTTATTTTAATATTAAAAATCTCTACAATTTTAAATGTTGACCAAGCAGTCCATTAGCATCTCTCTATTTCAATAACAAAAGCTAGAGATTTTTTTTATCACAATTAATCAAAGATTTAACAGAGCAGGGGCTCTGGAATGGGATATATGTAGCATGAGTGATCACTTTCTGTAACTCTTTGTTGAACCATACTGTGCACTTTTCTCTAAGTATGTTACACTGAACACATTTAAAAACCATATATTATATAGAGGCAAGAAATCTCCAACTCAATAAGTCAGGTATGGGACCAAAAGTATTCTCTCATATGCAAGCAAGAAAACTGTCTATACATTCACTGGAAGATAAAATATTACAAGTTTTATATTTTAATTAAGAAATAATTGCAGTCACCTGAAAATTGAAGGAGGAAGAAGAATTCCTTCTCCTTATAGCAAGGAGAGATAAGAAAGCCTTTCTCAGTGATCAATGAAAAGAAATAGAGGAAAACAATAGAATGGGAAAGACTAGATATCTCTTCAAGAAAATTAGAGATACCAAGGGAGCATTTCACGCAAAGATGGGCTCAATAAAGGACACAAATGGTATGGACCTAACAGAAATAGAGGATATTAAGAAGAGGTGGAAAGAATACACAGAAGAACTGTACAAAAAGATCTTCATGACCCAGATAATCACAATGATATGATCACTCACCTAGAGCCAGACATCCTGGAATGTGCAGTCAAGTGGGCCTTAGGAAGCATCACTACAAATAAAGCTAGTGGAGGTGATGGAATTCCAGTTGAGCTATTTCAAATCCTGAAAGATGATGTTGTTAAAGTGCTGCACTCAGTATACCAGCAAATTTGGAAAACTCAGCAGTGGCCACAGGACTAGAAAATGTCAGTTTTCATTCAAATCCCAAAGAAAGGCAATGTCAAAGAATGCTCAAACTACTGCACAATTGCACTCATCTCACATGCTCGTAAAGTAATGCTCAAAATTCTCCAAGCCAGGCTTCAGCAATACGTGAACTGTGAACTTCCAGATGCTCAAGCTGGTTTTAGAAAAGGCAGAGGAACCAGAGATCAAATTGCCAACATCCACTGGATCATCGAAAAAGCAAGAGAGTTCCAAGAAAACATCTACTTCTGCTTTGTTGATTATGCTAAAGCCTTTGACTGTGTGGATCACAATAAACTGTGGAAAATTCTGAAAGAGATGGGAATCCCAGACCAACTGACCTGTCTTTTGAGAAATCTGTATGCAGGTCAGGTAGCAACAGTTATAACTGGACATGGAACAACAGACTGGTTCCAAATAGGGAAAAAAGTATGTCAAGGCTGTAAATTGTCACCTTACTTATTTAACTTATATGCAAAGTACACCATGCAAAACGCCAAGCTGAATAAAGCACAATCTGAAATCAAGATTGCTGGGAGAAATATCAACAACCTCAGATATGCAGATGACACCACCCTTATGGCAGAAAGTGAAGAAGAGCCTCTTGATGAAAGTGAAAGAGGAGAGTGAAAAAGTTGGCTTCAAACTCAACATTCAGAAAGCTAAGATCATAGCATCTGGTACCATCACTTCATGGTCAATAGACAGGGAAACTGGAAACTGTGGCTGACTTTACTTTTGGGGGCTCCAAAATCACTGCAGATGGTGACTGCAGCCATGAAATTAAAAGACGCTTACTCCTTGGAAGAAAAGTTATGGCCAACCCAGACAGCATATTAAAAAGCAGAGACATTACTTTGCCAACAAAGGTCCATCTTGTCAAAGCTATGGTTTTTCCAATAGTTACATATAGATGTGAGAGTTGGACTATAAAGAAAGCTCAGCACTGAAGAATTGATGCTTTTGAACTGTGGTATTGGAGGAGAGAGTCCCTTGCACTGCAAGGAGATCCAACCAGTCCATCCTAAAGGAAATCAGTCCTGAATATTCATTGAAAGGACTGATGCTGAAGCTGAAACTCCAATGCCTTGGCCACCTGATGCAAAGAACTGACTCATTTGAAAGACCCTGATGCTGGGAAAGAGTGAAGGCGGGAGGAGAAGGGGACGACAGAAGATGAGATGGTTGGATGGCATCAGCAACTCAATGGGCATGAGTTTGAGTAAACTCTGGGAGTTGGTGATGTACAGGGAGGCCTGGCGTGCTGCAGTCCGTGGGGTCACAAAGAGTCGGACACAACTGAGCAACTGACCTGAACTGAAGAACTCACAATTAGAGGTAGTAAATTAAAAATTATAGATTTCACAAGAACGGAAACCAATACACTTAATACTAAATCTATGAAATATATCCAGAGAAGTTTTCCGAGGTAAATAGATGCTTTTTAATAATTTTTAAAATTTTATTGAAGTATAGTTGATTTACAAAATTGTGTTTAATTTCTCCTGTACAGCAAAGTGACTCTGTTATCATTTAAAAAGTGAAAAGGAAACAAAAATTGATTTTAAATTTTTTTAAAAATAGGGGCTTTCCCTGGTGGCCTAGTTGCTAGGATTTGGGGCTTTCATTGCTATGACCTGGGTTCAGTCCCTGGCTAGGGAACTGAGATCCCTTAAGCTGCGTGGTGCAGTCAAATAGAAAAATGAAATAAAATTTTAAAAAATAAAATTAAGCGACTTCCCTGAGTGATTAAGACTCTGTGCTTCCAGTGCAGTGGGTGTGTGTTTGGTCCCTGGTCAGAGCACTAAGATACTGAGGGCCACAGCCAAAAAACTGAAAAACTAACTAAATAAGAAAGAAAATGAGGCAGTATGATATATGTTGTAAACCTGGGCTCTAGAATCAGGTGGCCGCATCCAAATCTCAGTGCTATCACATTCACAGCACTAGGAGTTGAGCAGGCTGTTTCAGGTCTCAGAAATTTAATATTTTGCTCTGAAAAAAATATCAGATTAGTGAATATTTTCTGTAAAGGACAAGACAGTAAATATTTTAGGTTTTGTGGCCTACATACAGTCTCAGTCTTAAACACTCCAGTCTGCCATTGTTGCACAAAAAGCAGGGTATGTATTAATGAGTGTAGCCGTGTTGCCCACATTTCATTAAAACACATGTATATCTGTGGCGGATTCATGTTGATGTATGGCAAAACCAATACAATATTGTAAAGTAATTAACCTCCAATTAAAATAAATAAATTTATTAAAAAAATGTTATTTACAAAAACAGGCAACTAGAGGCCAGATTTTGTCTCTTGTGGACCATGATTTCATGACCTCTAAATCACAGTGTTTTGATGATAATTTAATTAAATATATAATAAAATATGTGAAGTACTCTACTGAGAAAATAAGGGTAGTGTAGAAAATACACAGATATACATGCTTATAGGTCTTCCCTGATAGCTCAGTTGGTAAAGAATCCGCCTGCAATGCAGGAGATCCCTGTTTAATTCCTAGGTCAGGAAGACCCACTGGAGAAGGGATAGGCTACCCACACCAGTATTCTTGGGTTCCTTTGTGGCTCAGCTGGTAAAGAATCCACCTGCATTGTGGGAGACCTGGGTTCACTCCCTAGGTTGGGAAGATTCCCTGGCGAAGGGAAAGGCTACCCACTCCAATATTCTCGCCTGGAGAATTCCATGGACTGTGTAGTCCATGGGGTCGCAAAGAGTCGGACGCAACTGAGCAATTCTCACTTCACTTCACATATGTATTTCACAGATATATATGTTCGTATGTATATATATATATATATTGTGTGTATGTGTATATATATATGTGTGTGTGTATGTGTGCTCAGTCACTAAGTCATGTCCAACTCTTTGTGACCCCATGGACTGTAGCTTTCTTTGCTAGGCTCCTCTGTCCATGGGATATTCCAGGCAAGAATACTGAAATGGGTTGCCATTTTCTCCTCCAGGGGTTCTTCCCGGTTCATGGATCAAACTCACATCTCCTGCATCCCCTGTATCTCCTGCACTGGCAGGCAGATCCTGTACCACTGAGCCACCTGGGAAGCCCAAGTGTATATGTATATATAGTGGTGGTGGTTTAGTTGCTAAGTCACGACCAACTCTTGTGACCCCCATGAACTGTAGCCTGCCAGGCTCCTTTGTCCATGGGAATTTCCAGACAAGAATACTGGAGTGGGTTGCCATTTCCTTCTCCCGGGGGATCTTCCTGACCCAGGGATCAAACCTATGTCTCCTGCATTGCAGGCAGATTCTTTACTGCTGAGCCATATGTGTATATATCCTATATATATACATATATAAACATATCAGTGTATTCCCACTCTAAATCCCATTTAGTCATGGAATATAATCTTCTATGTATGTTACTGGATTCAGCTTGCTGTCATTTAGTTGATATTTATAGCATTAATATTCATAAAGAATATTGGTCTGTAGTTTTCTTATTATGCATTTGTCTGGTTTTGATATCAGGGTAATACTGGCCTCGTAAAATGTGTTGGAAAATGTTCCCTCATTTTCTATTTTCTGGAAGTTTAAGAAGGGTTGGTATTAATTCTTCTTTAAATGTTTGGTACAGTTAAGCCCCATGAAGCCATATGAGCCTGGTTTATTCACTGTGGTAAATTATTTGAGTTATGAAATTCAATCTATTAACTTTTTAAAGTCTAGTTAGATTTCTTCTTTTTGAATCAGTTTTGATACTTTATGTCTTTCTAGGTATATTTCCATCTCATCTTGGTTATCTAATTTGTTGGCATAGAACAAGTTCTTAGTACTCCTTTATAATTTTCTTTTTGACTGTCTGCATGCCATGTGAGATCTTAGTTCTCTGACCAGGGATCGAACCCAGGCCCCTGCATTAGGAGTGCAGAGTCTTAAGCACTGGACCACCAGGGAAGTCATCCACTTTAGTGTTGTTGCTGCTCCTAAGTACTGTCTGATTCTTTGTGACATCATGGACTGCAGCACGCCAGGCTTCTCTGTCCTTCACCATCTCCCAGAGCTTGCTCAAACTTATGTCCATTGAGTCATTGATGCCATCCAACCATCTCGTCCACTGTCGTCCCCTTCTCCTGCCTTCAGTCTTTCCTAGCATCAGGGTCTTTTCCAGTGAATAGGCTGTTCACATAAGGTGGCCAAAATATTGGAGCTTCAGCTTCAGCATCAGTCTTTTCAACGAATATTCAGGACTGATTTCCTTTAGGATTGACTTTTTAAATCTCCTTGCAGTGCAAGGGACTCTTGCGTCTTCTCCAACACCACAGTTCAAAAGCATCAATTCTTCAGCACTCAGCCTTCTTTATGGTCTACCTCTGATATCCATACATGACTACTGGAAAAACCATAGTTTTGACTATACAGACCTTAGTTGGCAAAGTAATGCCTCTGCTTTGTAATACACTGTCTAGGTTTGTCATAGCTTTTCTTCCAAGGAGCAAGCATCTTTTAATTTCATGGCTGCAGTCACCATCTGCAGTGATTCTGGAGCCCAAGGAAATAAAATCTGCCACGGCTTCCACTTTTCCCCCTTCTATTTGCCATGAAATGATGGGACTTGGTGCCATGATCTTTGTTTT
The DNA here is from genome assembly GCF_016772045.2 of Ovis aries. Lineage (NCBI taxonomy): Eukaryota > Metazoa > Chordata > Mammalia > Artiodactyla > Bovidae > Ovis > Ovis aries. The sequence goes on along the minus strand of NC_056080.1, from coordinate 99,615,266 downwards.
TTTGAATGTTGAGTTTCAAGCCAGCTTTTTTGCTCTCCTCTTTCACTTTCATCAAGAAGCTCTTTAGCTCCTCTTCACTTGCTGCCATAAGGGTGGTGTCATCTGTATATCTGAGGTGATTGATATTTCTCTCAGCAATCATGATTCCAGCTTGTGCTTTACCCAGCCTGGCATTTCACATGATGTACTCTGCATATAAGTTAAATAAGCAGGATGACAATATACAGCCTTGATGTTCTCCTTTCCCAATTTTGAACCAGTCCATTGTTCCATGTCCAGTTCTAACTGTTGCTTCTTGACCCACATACAGGTTTCTCAGGAGACAGGTAATGTGGTCTGGTATTCCCATCTCTAAGAATTTTCCACAGTTTGTTGTGATCCACACAGTCAAAGGCTTCAGCATAGTCAATGAAGCAGAAGTAGATGTTTTTCTGGAATTCCTTTGCTTTCTCTGTGATTCAACGAATGTTGGCAATTTGATCTCTGGTTCCTCTGCCTTTTCTAAACACCCACTGTATAATGCTTTTTATTCCTATCATATCAGTAGTGATATTCCATCTTTCATTCTTGATTATAGTAATATGAGTCTTCTCAGATTTTCCATGGTCTACTTATCTAAAGGTTTGTTGATTTTATTGATCTTTTCAGAGAACTAATGTCTTTTGTTTTTCCCCTCCCCTCACTTCTCTGAGCTCTAAATCTCTAAACATGGAGCCAGGTAAGAATTGGTGACAGCCTGATTCCCCTGGGGAGAAATCTTAGCCCTTGGTCCTGAACTGCAGCCCAGAGGATTTGAGCTTCCAACATGCCGAAGTGGGAGTTGGATAAGGGAGCTGTTCTTACTGAGATTTAGTAGATTTTTTTTTAAAATAAAGGTTTCCCTATTTGCCAAATACTCTGTGAAGTTTCAGAGACTTGAAATGGTTGTGTCCTTCAGAAACATTCACCTTTATGGTTGTTTCACTGGGAAGAAGGAACAGAGCTCTTCATGTCGCCATTTTATACATTTCTGTCCCAACCTGGCATTCTTTTTGATACCCAAATGAATCTCTTCCATTTTAAATGAGCCCCCTTTCTTGTGCTGAGTCCTCCCTGAACTTGTCCAGCTCTCTGTATTCTCTTTACCTCAGTGTGTTGTGGAGGCATGAGCCAGCAGAGTCCCTGGTTTGTTCCTGTCAGCGAGAATTTGGTGACAATTTGGCTCTCTTTACTTGGGCCTTTACTAACCCCTTTCCCTTCCATTCTTCTTGCTGCTGCCCATGTAGTTTATAAAGTGGAATCTTCCATGCTTCAGGAGGCAACCCCCTGGGCATGATAAGCCAGTTGAGGAGGGAGTGATGTAAGGTCCAACTTCTTGCCAACTAAGGACATATAAAAGCAGTTCACTTAACATCTGTGTAGTCGCCATTGTCTCAGAAAGCATAGGTATTTCTTCTCAGGAGAGTAGGGAAATTCAAAATATTACATTAAAACATTTTGAAAACATTTTACTAATAAAACACTTCACATTGTCCTGTGGTTCATGGATGGTCACACAGTAAGCACTGGACCATGTGAGGTCATTCTGGAAGTACTTAGCTAAAGAACACATCTGGCTGAACCCTCAAACTCCACCTTCCCCCCATCTTGCTGCAATAACTGCACCACAACTCTCCTAACGCCCCCTCCCCTGTGCTCTCTGGCACATTCTTATAATTAGACATGTATTGATGATAAGTTGGACTGCCTTTCAAGACAGTGACCATCTTAAAAGCAAGGATCCCATCTTCTTCATCTCTGTGTGCCCAGCCAGGAGCAGGTGCTGGGACTGGCAGAAAGTAGAGTCTCCACAAATGTTTGGTGAATGAGTGAATTGATAAGTGAAGGATAAGTGAATGAATTATTGCCCGTTGTCAGAATCATAAAATCAACTTCTTGGCTGGTATCAGGGCCATCCTGATTTGGCCGCTGCACCATGTCCTACTGATCTTATCACTGTAAACTCTCCTTCCCAATGTGGACTCCATTCCAGCCCAACCAGTCTGTTCTCTCATCTTCAGAAATGTCCTACATCATCTCATCTTGCCCACAGCTCTGCTTCTTGGATGGTCTTCCTCCTCTACTGATGACCACTCTTGAGCCTGCCAAGACCTTTTCACAGAAGTGGATGTCTCCTCGGAACAGAGCAGGCCTATTTCCACAAGGGCAGGCAGAGAACCTTCCAATGCCATGAACTGGTTCGTTCAACTATGGTGTTAACACAAGTCATGATTTAGAACAATGACAGAGAGTAAGTTTTCGATCAGCTCCGTTTGGGAACAGATGCCAACCAGCCTTCAAAATTACCTGGTCTTTAGTTTCTGGAATTTGCCTTGTTTTGTTTATGGAAAAATCAGAGTAGCTTTTTTTCTTTCAAGTCTCTTTCTTTATGACTCTGCAAAGAAATTTGTTTTCCATTCAACAAATATTTAAATGACCACCATAAGCTAAACAGGTGCTGCTGTTACAAATTGCATGTTTGTTATTCCATGTAAAAATTCCTCAGACCTAAGGGATGGATTGCATCTGGGCAAAGGGGCTTTGATCCTTGGGAACTACTAGTTATTCTCTGACCTTTGTCTCCTTAAACCTGGGCTGCCAATCCCCCTTTACCAGGTGGGATGGTCGAGTCTAGCTCTTCTAGGATTGGATGTTTCCTGGAGTCTGTGTCATGTGTAACAAATGAACACCCTCGTGGCATGACACATCCTTGGAATTTGACCACTGCCCACTTTCAGCCATCAAGGATGAGCTGTTAGTCCATCTGGGCCATCTCTGGGTTCATCATAAACACGCTGCCATAGAAACAGTGAGCTGTGGCTTCAAAATGTCCCTTCTGTTAAACTGCTAGAATCTAGTATTTCAGGAAAGAAAAACAGCATGACCTACTCCAGAAGGCTGAGTCAGATTGGTCCATGTGCTTTCTCTAATAAGCACCTCCTTTGGCTGCACAGGAAACAACCAACTCTCTCCAGGGTCCAAAAGCATTGCACAAGGCTTGATGTTGAGCTCTGAGGAAATCTTTGATGGCAATAACAGTAACAATTGCGGTGAAAACTTAATAGCAATAGCCAACTTTATGTACAACTGTTTCATTGTTTATAAAGAGCCATAGGATATCTCATATCACTTAATAGTCATCCCAGTACTGTGAGGCAAGCAGGACAGGAATTACTCTTCCCATTTATCATAGGAGGAAACTGAGGTCCAGGGAGGCAAAAGCCTTATTTAAGATCCCCAAAATAGTAAGTAGAAGAGCTGGAAGAAGAATCTAAGATGTTTGACCTCCATGCTAGAGCTCAGAGGGAGAAAGACTTCCTGGTGTTATGGAACTCAGGTCCAGCTGTTCACAACTTGAAAATCAATACCCCATAGGCAGTCATTTATAGAGAGGAAAGTTTCTTTTACTCAGGATGTCCAGCAGTCTGGGGAGAAGGCAGACCCGTGTCCCTCCAAAACCAACTCCAAAGATTCTGCTCAGCCATGACATTTTTTTAAAGGGAAAAGGGGAAGTAATCTCAGCTAATCACTGGGATAGGGGGTCAGAGTCAGTGCCACACTCCACGGCGTGAAGACTTGTCAGTTCCTCATGATCTTTCTTTAGATGTTGTCATGTTCACACAATTTGTTCACAGAGCTTGTTCTTGAGGTTACTGAAGGGAAAGCTGGGGAAGAGATCTGCTCATCTGTTAATCACCCATTCTTCCTTTCTACCTCTTTAAGGGAACAACCAACAGGTTAGGCAAGGTATTGTGTGATCAAAAGGTTTGAAAGGTGTGCTAGGGCCAAAGATGAATAGAGTGTGAGGGCGCCTGGTTTAAAAGTTAGTTACAGTATAGCTTTGCTTAACAAGAAAAGGGATTTCCTGCTGAGGGCCATTTCCTACAAAGAGCTGCGTACATAGTGATCTGTCTTGGCTGAGGTGAAACTGCAAGAGCCCTGAATACCGCAAATGCCTAGATAATGGCGGGTAACCCCAAAGAGTTGCTCTTGGGTATCCACCTCTAGGACTGATATTTTTCATGAATTGTAAATACAGCAGAAAATAAAAAGCAAACACAGTTGCTGATGTCCTAGAGCTTATAACCTAGTAGAAGAGAGATCCACTGAACAGAAAATTATCAAAATAATGACAAATTGTGATATGCACTATGAAGGAAGAGTTTAGGCTGTTTTGTAATAAAGAGGGAACCTGATCTAGTTTGGGAAGGTCAGAGAAGGCCTCTCTGATGAAAGCATATTTAACAAGTTAAAATCTAAAGAATGGAGTAGGAGTCACCTCAAGATTTGGTTCAGAATGGCCAGGTAGTAAGGGTGAGAGGTGAACTGAGCAAATGGAACAACAGGAATGAAGGCCCTAAGACAGGACTGAGCTTGGTGCAATAGAGGAAGTAAGAAAAGACAAATGTGGCCAACATGAAATGAGTGAAGAGCAGTTGGAGAAAGATGAGCCTGGAAGGTGAATGGTGGCCAGATCATGAAGGCTAGGGACAACCTCCTTTTGAGCCAGCTTTGAATGTACTTGACTGAGAGATTCCTGAGGGCTCTGTGAATGCTTCAAGATTCATTATTCAGGCCTTGTCCCATTCATCTTAGATCCTTTGGGGCCACCTAAAGGCAAAACAGTGCCCAGTGGGGCCATTAAGAATAAGAAAGGCATATGACCCAGCAATCCCACTGCTGGGCATACACACCAAGGAAACTAAAATTGAAAGAGACACATGTACCCCAATGTTCATCGCAGCACTGTTTATAATAGCCAGGACATGGAAGCAATCTATATGTCCATCAGCAGATGAATGAATAAGAAAGATATGGTACATATACACAATGGAGTATTACTCAGCCATCAAAAAGAATACATTTGAATCAGTTCTAATGAGCTGGATGAAACTGGAGCCAATTATACAGAGTGAAGTAAGCCAGAAAGAAAAACACCAATACAGTATACTAACACATATATATGGAATTTAGAAAGATGGTAGCAATAACCCTGTATGCGAGACAGCAAAGAGACACAGATGTATGGAACAGACTTTTTGACTCTGTGGGAGAGGGCGAGGGCGGGATGATTTGGGAGAATGGCATTGAAACATGTATAATATCATATAAGAAATGAGTTGCCAGTCTAGGTTGGATGCAGGATATAGGATGCTTGGGGCTGGTGCACTGGGGTAACCCAGAGGGATGGTATGGGGAGGGAGGTGGGAGAGGGGTTCAGAAGTGGGAACTTATGTACACCCGTGGTAGATTCATGTTGATGTATGGCAAAACCAATACAGTATTGTAAAGTAAAAAAATAAAATAAAATAAGAAAAAAAAAGAATAAGAAAGGCAGAGAGTGTTTCCTACTATGAAGAGAGAAGGTCAGCGTTTGCAGGGGACACCAGTGTTCACTGGAAGCTGCCTGGCAGTGAAGATAGAAAAGGAAACTTGTTGGGTTTTATGGTGTGTGTTCTCTGGCACCAGAAAATCAAAGTGAAAGACAACTGAGCAGTTTCCTAGGCCAGTGAGGCTTAAACCGCAGTTACACAGAGAGGTCTTCACTTGGGACTGGAATAAGAGTACACTATGTCTTCAGCAAGTTGCCCAAATGACTAGCAACTCTACTTGTGCCTGTGGCTCTATCAAGCCTGCAGACAAGGGGCTACACCCTGCAGGAACAGGGGGATGGAGACATTTCTGCAAGCTGGGAGGATTGCAGGTTCAGAAATCCTCTTCTCTGAGGTCCGTGCTTAATGGAGGAAAATAAATAAGCACAATTTGATGATGGGGGAATTCATGTTTCCATTAGCTTGCTTCTTTCCACTGGATGATGTAAAAACATATAGACGAGGGCTGCTTCTATATTGCGGGTACTTTCTTTTTTTTTTTTTTTTTTTTGCGGGTACTTTCTAATAGAGGCCCCTGAGAACTGCTGATAATGCAGTCCATTGTTGAGAGCCCAAACCACTTGGTGAATAGAAAAGTTCAATATTTTCATCCCTATATGCTGAGTGTCATATGGACAGAGCAGCAAGTGGCCCAAGGTGCCATGCCTAAGTGGCTAAGAGTTCCAGCTTAGGCAGGATGTGTGTTTCTGGCAAGGACTGGAGGCTGAGAGCACACATATCAGGCTCAGTGATGACTAGGGCTCCTTCCCAATGGCATACCTGTATTCCTGGAAAGGTGGAGACAGGTAGAAAGCAGGCAGGAGGTGGGCAGAGCAAGGCGGATGTGTTTCAGGTTGGCTCAAGTCATCAGAGGCTCAAGGGGTGCTTACTGATACAATAATAAGGAAGGAACTCCAATATCTTCCTCAAAGAATGAGCTGCCTTTGGCCAAGAGATGACTGTATACTGGGCCAGAGACCCAGGATCTGGGAGAGAATCTAGCATCTTGAAATTGTAAGCGCCTTCAGGCTCTGAGATATAATAGATGGTATAAGGTTTAAAGAATTTGAGAATGAAAGCAAGCCAAATAAAGGTCTGGAGAAGAGTCTGAGCAAACAGAATTACAGCCTGTCCCAAAAATATCCTGCCCTCTTTTTGGACAGATAGGGCCTGGGCTTCCCTTGTGGCTCAGACGGTAAAGAATCCGCCTGCAATGCAGGAGACCTGGGTTCGATCCCTGGGTTGGGAAGATCCCCTGGAGAAGGGATGGGCTACCCACTCCAGTACTCTTGGGCTTCCCTTGTGGCTCAGCTGGTAAAGAATCCACCTGCAATGTGGGAGGCCTGGGTTCTATCCCTGGGTTGGGATGATCCCCTGGAGAAGGGAAAGGCTACCGACTCCAGTATTCTGCCCTGAGAATGCCATGGAATCAGAATTCTGCCCTGAGAAGTCCATGGGGTCGCAAAGATGACTGAGGGGCTTTCACTTTCAGAGCCTGGAAGCTGAGGGAGGGGCAAGGAGCATACTGAAGTCTCACAAGCACTCAATGGCAGAGCCAGGGCCACCACTTGAGGATAGGTTCAAGTATGCTCAGGATAAATAGAGCTCACTTAGTCAAAGACTACCAAGAGGTCTGGGGGTACACATGGCAAATTATTTAGCTGGACTCAAACAGGACAGTATCTGAACACCAGGAAGAGTGGTGGGCAGGAGCCTGGGCATGCTATAATTTAAAGAGCAGGCCAAGGAAGAGTTCCCTGGACCCTACAGTCCTTCAGGGCACAAACCGGCTTACTCTTACTATTGCATCTTTAACACATAGTATGACACCTTGCACACAGTAGGTTCTCAAGAGTTATTGATGGACAAAGAGAAATCCACAAAGAAGATTAGAAAAAAAAGGCACAGAAATGTGAAGAGAATCAGGATGGTGCAGTATCTCAGTAGTTAAGAGAGCAGAGGGCTGCAAGAAGGAGGCAGAGGCAAACTGTCAAATGCAACAGAAGGTCAGATGAAAACAGGAACATGTTGCATGTGACAACGACTTCCGGGCTGCTGGGCTCCCAAATCGTGATCTCTAGTTCACTGCTGATCATCTCTACCTTGACATCCATCCACAGATGGAACTTGTTCTGCCGTGTGCTATGTCTCCAGATAAGTATAGTATCCTCCTTCCAATCCTTGGCCTTCCTCCTCTGCTCTCTATTTTATAAATGGCAATACTGACTGGTTACCAAACTAGAAACCTAGGAGTCATTCGAGACTTGGTGTACTCCCACTGAGACATGATTAATCAATCACTCACTATACATTGGTGTTTACTCTGTCTCTTAGAGCTCTCAAATCTTGATTCAATTCCTCTGTCCCTAACCTGGCCTAGTCGACCTGTGCCTCTCACTGAAGAATTGGAAGAACTTCTTAGAGAAACTGGCCTACTCACAACTGCCCTTGCTCCTTCACAAGCTTTTACCCAGAAACCACCTGGAGGGATTATTTTTGCAGTTTATAATGTTTATTATTAAACGTTTTCTAATTTACAGAGTCATGCCACACTACCATAACCAAGCCAGAGAAGAGTTCCATAACTATCCCCCCCAAAGCTCTCTATGCTACCACTTTGTAATCAAAGTTCCTGTCCCACACACATAACCCCTGGCAACCACTGACCAGTTCTCCACCCCATAATTTTGCCATTTCCACGATGTCATAGGAATGAAGTCACAGAGTATGTAGCCTTTTCAAAGAGGCTTCTTTAACCCAGCATAATGTGTTTGAAGTTCACTCATGTTGTTGCACATATCAGTCATTTGTTCTTTTTATGACTAAGTCATATTCCATTTAGAACTGGACATGGAACAATAGACTGGTTCCAAACAAGGAAAGGAGTACGTCAAGGCTGTATATTGTCATCCTGCTTATTTAGCTTATATGCAGAGTACATCATGAGAAACACTGGGCTGGATGAAGCACAAGTTGGAATCAAGATAGCTGGGAGAAATATCAATAACCTCAGATATGCAGATGACACCACCCTTATGGCAGAAAGTGAAGCGGAACTAAAAAGCCTCTTGATGAAAGTGAAAGAGGAGAGAGGAAAAATTTGGCTTAAAGCTCAACATTCAGAAGACAAATATCATGGCATCTGGTCCCATCACTTCATGGCAAATCGATGGGGAAACTGTGGAAACAGTGGCTGACTTTATTTTTTTTTTCTTGGCATAAATAAGATTTATTTAAAAAAACAAGAAAGCTTCCCTGTTACTATAGACTTAATATTAACTCAAAGGAAAATGTCTTTTCAAATACTTATCACTGATTTGTTTGAAATAGAAATGTATATTTGATTCAAATGATCACCTGTTAACTAAAAACAAGGCATTATGGCCTCAAAATCACTGCAGATGGTGACTGCAGCCATGAAATTAAGAGACACTTACTCCTTGGAAGGAAAGTTATGACCAACCTAGACAGCACATTAAAAAGCAGAGACATTACTTAGCCAACAAAGATTCATCTAGTCAAGGCTATGGTTTTTCCAGTAGTCATGTATGGATGTAAGAGTTGGACTATAAAGGAAGCTGAGCACTGAAGAATTGATGGGAGGAGGCTCTTGAGAGTCCTTGGACTGCAAAGAGATCCAACCAGTCCATCCTAAAGATGATCAGTCCTGGGTGTTCTTTGGAAGGACTGATGTTGAAGCTGAAACTCCAGTACTTTGGCCACCTCATGCGAAGAGCTGACTCATTTGAAAAGACCCTGATGCTGGGAAAGATTGAGGGCAGGAGGAGAAGGGGACGACAGAAGATGAGATGGTTGGATGGCATCACCAGCTCAATGGACATGAATTTGGGTAAACTCCGGGAGTTGGTGATGGACAGGGAGGCCTGGTGTGCTGCAGTCCGTGGTGTCACAAAGAGTTGGACACGACTGAGCGACTGAACTAAACTGAACTGAGTATTCCATTTAATGGATGTGTCATGGTTTATTTGTCCATTCCCTAGTTGAGAAGTATCTGAGTGTTTCCAGGTTTTGTGTGACAATTATGAATAAAGCTACTCTAAACATTGATGTACAGGTTTTTGTATGAACATGTGGTTTCATTTCACTTGGGTAAATACCTAGGAGTAGGACTGCTGGGTCATATGAGAAGTGTATGTTTATCTTTCTGGCTTACTTCACTCTGTATAATTGGCTCCAGTTTCATCCACCTCATTAGAACTGATTCAAATGCATTCTTTTTAATGGCTGAGTAATACTCCATTGTGTATATGTACCACAGCTTTCTTATCCGTTCGTCTGCTGATGGACATCTAGATTGCTTCCATGTCCTGGCTATTATAAACAGTGCTGCGATGAACATTGGAGTACACGTGTCTCTTTCAATTCTGGTTTCCTCACTGTGTATGCCCAGCAGTGGGACTGCTGGGTCATAAGGCAGTTCTATTTCCAGTTTTTTAAGGAATCTCCACACTTTTCTCCATAGTGGCTGTATTAGTTTGCATTCCCAACAACACTAAGAGGGTTCCCTTTTCTCCACACCCTCTCCAGCATTCATTGCTTGTAGACTTTTGGATCGCAGCCACTCTGACTGGTGCGAAATGGTACCTCATTGTGGTCTTGATTTGCATTTATCTGATAATGAGTGATGTTGAGCATCTTTTCATGTGTTTGTTAGCCATCTGTATGTCTTCTTTGGAGAAATGTCTCTTTAGTTCTTTGGCCCATTTTTTGATTGGGTCATTTATTTTTCTGGAATTGAGCTGCATAAGTTGCTTATATATTTTTGAGATTAGTTGTTTGTCAGTTGCTTCATTTGCTACAGTATACTAACACATATATATGGAATTTAGAAAGGTGGTAATGATAACCCTGTATGCGAGACAGCAAAAGAGACACAGATGTAAAGAACAGACTTTTGGACTCTGTGGGAGAGGGAGAGGGTGGGATGATTTGGGAGAATGGCCTTGAAACATGTATACCATCATGTAAGAAACAAATTGCTAATCTCGGTTCAGTACAGGATACAGGATGCTTGGGGCTGGTGCACTGGGATGACCCAGAGAGATGATATGGGGAAGGTGGTGGGAGGGGGGTTCAGGGTTGGGAACTCATGTACACCTGTGGCGGATTCATGTCAATGTATGGCAAAACCAATACAGTATTGTAAAGTTAAAAAAAAAAAAAGAAGTGTATGTTTAACTTTAAAAACTGCTGAAGTGTCTTACAAAGTGGCAGTACCATTTTGCAGATTAGCACTGTATCAGGTTCTAGTAGTTTTACAACCTCACCAATACTTGCTTATATATATTATATATATACATATAATATTTTTTTCTTTTTTCTATGTTTTTGAATGACATTCATTCTAATAGATGTGTAGTGGTTCTCACTGTTGCTTTAATTTGCATTTCCAAACTAATGATGCTGAACATCGTTTCATGTACATATTTGTGTATATATATCTTCCACATATCTTATTTGATACATCCATATATCTTCTTTGATGGTGTGTCTGTGTAAATCTTGTTTCCATATTTTTATTGGATAGTTTGCTATTATTTTTGAGCTATGAGAGTTCTTGCTAAATTCTGGGTACAAGTCCTTTGTCAGACATGTGATTAACAAATATTTTCTCCCAGTCTGTGGCTTACATTTTCATTCTTTTTTATACTGTCTTTTGAGGAGGAAATGATTTTAATGTATATAAAGTCCAATTGATTATTTTTTCTTTTATGGATTATGCTTTTGATATTAGATCTGAAAAACTTTTGTCTAGCCTAATGTCACGCAGATTTTTTTCTCATGTTTTTATCTAGAACTTCTATAGCTTAAAAGTTTTCATTTAGGACTATGATCCATTTGAGCTACCAGGGATCAAACATGCGCTCCCTTCAGTGGAAGGCAACCGCCAGACCACTAGGAAAGTCCTTTGAGCTGTTATGTATAGATTTGAGGTAAATCAACATTTTTGCACATCGGGGTGCAATTGTACAAGCACCATTTGTTGAAAAAGCTATCTTTCTCCACTGAACTTCCATTGCTGTTTTGTCAAAAATCAATTGGCTATATTCATGCAGGTCAGTTTTTACCTTTTACAATCTTTTGTCATTGCTCTATGTATCTTTCTCCTGAACAATATCACACTGGTTTGTTTACTATAAATGTGTATTGTCTTAAAATCAGGTATTGTGAATCCTCCAACTTTGCTCTTTTCACAAATTTTTTTTCTATTCTATTCCAAAAAGCTTTCCATATAAATTTTAGAATGCGTTTGTGGATATCTGCAAAAATCCTGTGATTTTTATGGGGACAGCATCCATATATCAATTTGTAAAGAGCTAACATTTTAACAATATTGAGTTTTCCAATTCATGAATTGGCAAACTTTCTATTTATTTGAATCTTATTTAATTTTTTCACAAGTATTTTGTAGTTTTTAGCTTACATGTCCAGCACATAATTTTTTAGATTTATATCTAAACGTCCCTTTATCTGGGGCTACTGCAAATGATGGCTCTTTTTTATGTTATGCTAAGTGATATAAGCCAGTCACAGAAGTAAAATACTGCATGATTCCATTTATGTGACGTATTTACAACAGTCAAGCTCAAATAAGCAGCGAGTAGAATGGTGGCTGTCAGGAGCTAGGAGAAGAGGAGATGGGGAATTTTATTTGATGAGTATAAAGCTGAAATTACTCAAGATAAATATCTTATAGTTTTGTTATACAATCTTGTGTCTAGAGTTAATAATACTGTGTGGTACACTCAAAAAATTGTAAGAGGGTAGATGTCATGTTAAGTGTTCTTACCACACACATAGAAAAAAAATGAAAAACAATAATGAAGGAACACAAGGAAACTTTGGGAGGTTTTGGATGTATTTATTATTTTGATTATGGTGATGGTGTCATGGGTGTGACTGTGTGTGCATGCTCAGTCCCTCAGTTGTCTCTGACTTTTTGTGACCCCATGGACAGTAGCCTGCCAGGCTCCTCTCTCCATGGGTTTCTGTAGGCAAGAATACTGGAGTGGGGTGCCATGCCCTCCTCCAAGGGATCTTCCTGACCCAAGGATCAAACCTATGTCTTCTACGTCTCCTGCATTAGCACGCAGATTCTTTATCACTAAGCCACCTGGCCTTACATGTGTGTATACATATGCCCAGATTCATCAAATGGTACATGTTAGACATATGCAAGCAAAATGAGACATGTAGATCAGTGGAACAGAATAAGGAGTCCAAGAATAAACCCACACACCTACAGTCAATTAATCTATAACAAAGGAGGTAAGAATATACCATGGAGAAAAGATAGTCTCTTCAGTAAGTGGAGCTGGGAAAGGTGGGCAGTCTCATGTAAATCAATTAAGTTAGAACATACACTCACAGCATATATCAAAATAAACTCAAAATGGCTTAAAGATCTAAGTATGTCATGACACCATAAACCTCATAGAAGAAAATGTAGGCAAAACATTCTCAGACATAAATTATAACAATCTTTTCTTAGATCAGTCTCCCAAGGCAAAATAAATACAAGCAAAAATAAATGAATGGAACAGAATCAAACTTAAAAGCTTTTGCACAATAAAGGAAACCATAAACAAAATGAAAAGATAACCTATAGAATGGGAGAAAACATTTATAAGTGATGCAAATGACAAGGGATTAATTTCCAAAATATACAAATGGTTCATACAACTCAATAGAAAAAAAATCAAACAACCTTAAGTTTGTTTCCTATGCCTGTGAGTCTGTGAACTTATTTACAAAATGAAAATAGACTGACAGACATAGAAAACAGACTTATGTTACCAAAGGGGATAGCAGGGTAGTGGGGAGATAAATTAGGATTTTGGGATTAATGTACACACTACTGTATATAAAATAGGTAAACAACAAGGACCTACTATATAGTGCAGGGAACTCGACTCAATATTCTGCAACAACTTACGTGGAACATATAAAAGGATCCTTTCCACAGGAACCTGTAGATGGGATTGTGAAGCCTCCTTGGGACAATACATCTCAGGGCTACTGACAAGGGCTGATTTGAAAGGAGGCATTGTGAATACAAAGGTTGCAGCTATTTTCCTGATATCGTGTCCAATATACCCAGAATCAGAAATCATAGAATCCCAAAAAGAAACTAAAGGTCATTTTGTCATCTTTAAAAAAAAGGAATATGATTTTTCAGGCTACCTGTTTCTTGTGACTTCTTGTTAGTTTGTGTCTTTCGGGGAATTTGTCCATTTTATCTAAGCTGTCAAATTTATCGGCATAGACTTATCCATGTTATTACTTAATCATCCTTTTAATGTCCATAGTACCCATAATGATATCCTCTCTTTTATTACAAATTTTGGTAATTTAATGTTTTCTCTCTTTTGCTCAGTCCATCTGGCTAAAGCTTTAGCAATTTTCTTGATTTTTATAAGCAACAAGGTTTTGTTTTCATTGAGTTTCTATTTTCAATTTTTGATTTCTACCTTTATCTCTTTTTGTTGTTGTGAATATTTATTTATCTGTTCAGCTGTGCCAGGTCTTAGTTGCAGCATGTGGGACCTCCAAACTTCGTTGTAGCATGAGGGTTCTTTAACTGTGGCATGTGAACACTTAATTGCAGCATGTGGGTTCTAGTTCCCTGACCAGGGATTGAATCAAAGTCCTCTGCATTGGGAGCATGGAGTCTTAGCCATTGGACCATCAAGGAAGCCCTGATTTATGGATGGTTTAACAGAAATTTATTTCTCATAGTTCTGAAAGCTGGAAAGTTCAAACTCATGGTATCAGCAGATTTGGTTCGTGGTGAGGGCCCCCTTTTCGGTTAGAAGACATGCCTTCTTACTGTATTCTTACATAGCAGACTGAACAAGCTTGTTACCCTCATCTTCTTATAAAGGCACAGTTCCATTATGATGTCTTTACCCCATGACCTGATCCAAACTCAATTACCTCCCAAAGGCCCTTCCTCCAAATACCATCACCCTGGGGATTTAAGGTTTCAATATGTGAATTTTAGGGGGACACAAACATTCAATTCATAACAGGAAGGAAGTGAATGTCTCTAAAATGGCAATATGAGGCTTCACTTGATGATGGAAATGTTCTGTATTTCAACTGTATCAATGACAAAATCATGGTTGTGACACTGTACTATAGTTCAAGAAGGAAGATGTTACCATTGTGGAAAACTGGCTAAAGGGTTCATGAGATCTAGCTATATTATTTCTTACAACTACATGTGAATCTACAGTTATCTAAAAATAAAACGTTTAATTACAAATGTGTTTGCAGACTAGGCTCCCCTTTACTGCCTGCACCAAGGAGGCAATTCCTATTCCCTGCCCCACCCTCGGTAGCCAACTGTTCCATCCCAAATATTCTTAACAAGTGACCTAATCAGTGTGGGGTCGTAGCCTCCAAACACTATTCTTTTCTTGGAGGTGTTGTCCATGACTTTTAGTGGGGTGAGTCTTTCTGTCCATTTGGAAGCCTTTAGCTGCTTATAGCACAGGGTGTTATGCTTAGTCGCTCAGTTGTGTCCGACTCTTTGTGATCCCACAGACTGTAGCCTGCCAGGCTCCTCTGTCCGTGTTATTTCCCAGGCAAGAATACTGGAGTGGGTAGCCATTCCCTTCTCCAGGGGATCTTCCCAACCCAGGGATTGAACCCAAGTTTCCCACATTGCAGGCGGATTCTTTACTGTCTGCGCTACCAGGGAAGCCACACAGGGTAGGATGCACCAAACACCACTGTATCGTGGCCTAGAGGTGATTATTTGATGTATTTTTCTGCCTTTTCGGGTAGGGGCCAGTGACACATTTCACCTAATATAGGTTACTGTAATCTATACCATGATGTGATAGGATTACTGTTCAACCCCCTGCAAGCCCATGCAGACACCCCAGGACATATCCCCTTGCCTGAGAGATCGTGTGAAGAAATTTGTCTTCAGTGCTCAGACCTCACCTCAATTTCTGGCTAACTGTAGACCTTCTGGTCCAATCCTCAACCTCACAGAACTCCACCTTTGTCTGTCTCACACCCCTGCCTCTCCCCTTCTTCCCTCCCGACCATCAGAGAGCTTACCAAGACAGACACAAATCTTCAACAATAGGTTTTTATTTTTCTCATAACCATGAGTGTACCACATTGATGCCTAGTTTGGTCTCTAAGTAACTAGCCATTTCTCATGAGCTACACTTTAAAGATTCTGCAGGGATTTCTGTGGTCTCCGCCACCACTCCCAAATTCTGCCCGCCCTCGTCATCACCGGAAATGCTGGGTTTCTTCACAGTCTCTTGATTTTTCTTTGGTTCAGTTTGGTTTTCAGTCTGTGCCTCATTCAGATGACAGGTGGTTAGTGCTGGCTCTCTCTCTTTCTTAGACATAATTGAAGGAATGAGACCTTTCAGAAAGCGTCTCCTGCTCACATTCCCTTGACGGCATCTTTTCACTTGCATAATTCTCTTGGCCTTCTGGAAAGACAATACAATCAGCACAGAGGGGCCATGGTTTGGGGGGAGAGGGTGGGGGATAGACGAGAACAGGGGCTTTGAGGAAAGGACTGCAGGCTCAGGAGGGGAGTGCCAGGTAAGGCCAGGGTAGGACTCTTGTGGGCGTGTTAATGGGGAAGAGGATGAGGATTTTGAGTGGGGTCATCTCACCTTCACACTACCTCCAGGCCTGTACTCAGAGGGCATCCTCTTCTTTCCTGCTTTGTTGTTTGAGGTCTGCTGTTCTACAGAAGTGGTAGGTGTTTGTGATTTCCAGGTCTCCCTCTCCATATTGGTGCTCCCAGTGCTCCACCAGTCTTCCTGATCTGTCCATATATGCCCCTCCCGGAACAAAGGAAGGGCCACACCCTTAGGCTTTGTTTGGTCAGCAAGGCTCTCTTCCAGCCAATGGAAGCCCTGGAGGGCTTAGACATCACAATGCACCATCCTGACACATTCATGGAGGAGGGGGGTAAGGCCAAATTGCTCTGGTGGGAGAAAGGGGTCGTTTTTAACACTCTCAAATGGCCCTTGGAACTGACCTATCATCCTCCTCATCTCCCCATGTCAAGTCTGGTGGATTACATGGCAGGGAGAGAGTGTCTCCTCCAAACATTTCCCCAGAACCACCGTATTCAGTGGTACACTCTGGTTTCTCTTACCCTTCAACCTTACCAAGGGTTTTTGGTATGTCTTACCTTCAATCCATCCAGGGTAATATGACCATATTTAAGTAAATTAAAATTTAAAAAAGAGGAAAAGTCCACAGAACAGTTAAAACCCAAAGTAAGGGCAGAGATTTATGACAACAATAAATAATGTGACTGAGGAAAAAGGAAAACAAAAAAAAGCTCAGAAGCTTAGTAGGATTTCTTAGTACCAATACAATCGACAGCTACAACAGAGGAGGGGAAAACAGAAAATAAAACGATAAAAAATCCAAAAGAATCTATCAGTTCAGTTCAGTTCAGTCGCTCAGTCGGTGTCCAACTCTTTGCGACCTCATGAATCACAGCACTCCAGGCCTCCCTGTCCATCACCAACTTCCAGAGTTCACTCAGACTAACGTCCATCGAGTCCGTAATGCCATCCAGCCATCTCATCCTCGGTCATCCCCTTCTCCTCCTGTCCCCAGTCCCTCCCAGCATCAGGGTCTTTTCCAATGAGTCAACTCTTCGCATGAGGTGGCCAAAGTACTGGAGTTTCAGCTTCAATATCAGTCCTTCCAGTGAACACCCAGGACTGATCTCCTTTAGGATGGACTGGTTGGATCTCCTTGCAGTCGAAGGGACTCTGAAGAGTCTTCTCCAACACCGCAGTTCAAAAGCATCAGTTCTTCGGTGCTCAGCTTTCTTCACAGTCCAACTCTCACATCCATACATGACCACTGGAAAAACCATAGCCTTCACTAGACAGACCTTTGTTGGCAAAGTAACGTCTCTGCTTTTGAATATACTATCTAGGTGGGTCATAGCTTTCCTTCCAAGGAGTAAGCGTCTTTTAATTTCATGGCTGCAATCATCATCTGAAGTGATTTTGGAGCCCCCAAAAATAAAGTCTGACACTGTTTCTACTGTTTCCCCTTCTATTTCCCATGAAGTGATGGGACCAGATGCCACGATCTTCGTTTTCTGAATGTTGAGCTTTAAGCCAACTTTTTCACTCTCCTCTTTCACTTTCAACAAGAGGCTTTTTAGTTCCTGTTCACTTTCTGCCATAAGGGTGGTGTCATCTGCATATCTGAGGTTATTGATATTTCTTCCAGCAATCTTGATTCCAGCTTGTGCTTCTTCCAGCCCAGCATTTCTCATGATGTGCTCTGCATAGAAGTTAAATAAGCAGGGTGACAATATACAGCCTTGACGTACTACTTTTCCTATTTGGAATTAGTCTGTTGTTCCATGTCCAGTTCTAACTGTTGCTTCTATAGACCAAGTCAAAAAGTAAGAATGTGTTTCCTGTCTAGAGAAGATCCTTTAGCATTTGTTGGAGAGCTGGTTTGGTGGTGCTGAATTCTCTCAGCTTTTGCTTGTCTGTAAAGCTGTTGATTTCTCCTTCATATTTGAATGAGATCCTTGCTGGGTACAGTAATCTGGACTGTAGGCTATTTTCTTTCATCACTTTAAGTATATCCTGCCATTGCCTCCTGGCCTGAAGAGTTTCTATTGAAAGATCAGCTGTTATCCTTATGGGAATCCCCTTGTGTGTTACTTGTTGTTTTTCCTTTGCTGCTTTTAATATGTGTTCTTTGTGTTTGATGTTTGTTCATTTGATTAATATGTGTCTTGGGGTGTTTCGCCTTGGGTTTATCTTGTTTGGGACTCTCTAGGTTTCTTAGACTTGGGTGACTATTACCTTCCCCATTTTAGGGGAGTTTTCAACTATTATCTCCTCAAGTATTTTCTCATGGTCTTTCTTTTTTGTCGTCTTCTTCTGGAACTCCTATGATTCAAATGTTTGGGCGTTTACCATTGTCCGAGAGGTCTCTGAGGTTTTCCTCATTTCTTTTAATTCATTTTTTTTCTTTCTGTTTCATTTATTTCTACCATTCTATCTTCTACCTCACTTATCCTATATTCTGCCCCCGTTATTCTACTGTTGGTTCCCTCCAGGATGTTTTTGGAGCTTTTAATCCTTTTACGTTTAAAGTAATTATTGATATATATGTTCCTATTGCCATTATTTTAATTGTTTGGGGTTGATTTTGTAGATCTTTTTTCTTCTGTTGTATTTCTTGACTATTTAAGTCCCTTTAATGTTTGTCGTAAAGCTGGTTTGGTGGTACTGAATTCCCTTAACTTTCGCTTGTCTGAAAATCTTTTATTTCTCCATCAATTTTGAATGAGATCCTTGCTGGGTACAGTAATCTTGGTTGTACATTTTTCCCTTTCAGTACTTTAAATATATCCTGTCATTCCCTTCTGGCCTGCAGTTTCCACTTAAAGGTCAGCTGTGAAGAGTAGGTGTTTCCCTTGTATGTTACTTATTGCTTCTCCCTTGCTGCTTTCAATATGCCTTCTTTGTGTTTAGCCTTTGTTAGTTGGATTAGTAAGTGTTTTGGCATGTTTCTCCTTTGGTTTATCCTCTACCAGACTCTTTGTGCCTCCTGGACTTGATTGGCTATTTACTTTTCCATGTTGGGGACATTTTCAACTATATTCTCTTCAAAAAATTTCTCATATCTTCTCTTCTCCTCTTCTTCTTCTAGGACCCCTATAATTCGAATGTTGGTGCGGTTGATATGGTCCCAGGGATCTCTGAGACTGTCCTCAGCTCTTTTTGTGCTTTTACTTTATTCTTCTCTTCACAAGTTGTTTCTACAATTTGATCTTCCAGCTTACTGATCCATTCTTCTCCTTTTGATAATCTGCTATTGATTTCTTCTAGAGTATTTTTAATTTCTGTATTTGTGTTGTTTGTCTCTGAATGCTTATTCTTTAATTCTTCTAGCTCTTGTTAACTGATTCTTGCATTTTCTCCATTTTGTATTCAAGGTTTTTGACCATCTTTACAAACATTATTCTGAATTATTTTTCAGGTAATTTTCCTGTTTCCTCTTTAATTATTTGGACTTCTGTTTTTCTAGTTTGTTCCTTCACTTGTGCAATTTTTTTCAGCCTTTTCACCTTTTTTTAAAGTTATTGTGTTTGATGTCTTCTTTTTGCAGGGTTCAAGGAAAGTTGAATTCTTTAACAAAAGATGAATTTTTTCTGCCTTTTGGTATCTGCCCTCCTAAGGTTGGTCCAGTGGTTTATGTGCACTTTGTATAGGGTGAGATTTGTGCTGAATTTTTGTTTGTTTGTTTGTTTGCTTTTCCTCTGATGGCCAAGGCTGAGTGAGTTGGTACTTATATCTGATGATGATTTGGTTTGTATTTTTGTTTTCTTTGTTGTTTAGATGAGGTGTCCTGCACAGGGTGCTACTGGTGGTTATTTGATGTCAGGTCTTGTATTTAAGTGGTTTCCCTTGTGTGAGTTCTCACTATTTGATACACCCTAGGGTTGGTTCTCTTGTAGCCTAGTGTCTTGGAGTCAGTGCTCACATCCCAAAGTTGGAGTTGGAACTCCGGTCAGGAATGAAGATTCCACAAATGATTTGTTATGGCATTAAAGGAGAGTAAAACAAATAGTCAAATATGAGAAACCCAAGATGAACTCCAGATAAATGCCAGTTACAAAATCAGGCAAAAAATAATTAAGATAATGGAATATACACATATACATATACACCCATGACCACAGTGAAAATAGTCAAACAAAAATAAAGTACAGTAGATTGATCCAGCGAGCAAAGGAAATAAAAAATTATATTTATCTGTTAAGAACGAAATTAACTTAAGCACACAGTGGAAAACAAAACAAAAGCAAAATGCCAAGTGGGTAATAAAGCAATGAAAAAAAAAACCCAACAAATATGTTGAGGGGAAAGAAAAGAAAGGAAAGAAAGAATAGATATGCAAAGTTAGACAGTGATGGATGAAGAAGATTTATATACAGTAAAAATTAACTGCAAGGAAAAAGGAAAAAAGAACAGTAGGAAAGTAAATGAAGGAATAAATTTTGAAAAATTATTATTCTCCAACCAAAAGACACAGACTGGCTGAATGGATACAGTGAGAAGACTCACATACATGCTGTCTACAAGAAACCCACTTCAGATCTAAAGACACATATAGACTGAAAGTCAGAGGATGGAAAAATATATTCTATGCAAATAGGAAGCAAAAGAAAGCTGGAGTATCAATCCTCATATCAGACAAAATAGTCCTTGCATTGAAGAAGATTACAAGAGATAAGGAAGGACACTATGTAATGATCAAGAGATCAATCCAGAGGAAGACAAAACAATTGTAAATCTTTGTGCACCCAACATAGGAGCACCTCAATACATGAGACAAACAATAATGGAGATAAAAGGAGAAAATGACAATAATACAATAATAGTAGGAGCCTTGAACACCCCACTCACACCAATGGACAGATCATCAAAACAGAAAATTAATAAGGAAACACAAATCATAAATGATATATTATGTGAGATGGATCTCATTGATACCCTCAGCACATTCCATCCAAATTCAGAAGAATACATTTTCTTCTTGAGTGCACATGGAACACTTTCCACAATAGACCACGCCTTGGGTCACAAATCAAAAATTGAAACTGTATCAATCATCTTCTCTGACCACAATGCTATGAGACCAGATATCATTTACAAGAAAAAAAAAAACTGTAAGAAACAAAACACATGGAGAATAAACAACATATTTCTAAATAACAGGTTACTGAAGAAGTCAAAAGAAAAATTAAAAAAAAATTCTAGAAACAAATGACAATAACTCAAAGCCAGTGGGATACAGCAAAAACAGTACTAAGAGGGAAGTTTTTAGCAATAAAATCCTACCTCAAGAAACAAGAAAAATATCAAATAGAAAACCTAAATTTACACCTAATGCAACTGGAAAAAGAAGAAAAAAAAATTAGTAGAAGGAAAGAAATTATAAAGACCTGAGCAGAAATAAGTGAAAAAGAAATGAAAGAAACAGCAGTAAAGATTAATAAAACTAAAAGCTTGCTCTTTGAGAAAATTAACAAAACTGACAAACGCTTAGCCAGTCTCATCAAGAAAAAGAGAGAGAAGAATCAAAGCAACAAAATTCGAAATGAAAAAGGAGACATTACAACAGACAAAGCAGAAATACAAAGGATTACAAGAGAGTATTATGAGCAACTATATGGCAATAAAATAGATATCCTGGAAGAAATGGACAGATTTTTAGAAAAGTACAATCTGCCAAGACTGAACCAAGAATAAATAAAAATTATGAATAACCCAATTACAAGCACTGAAATTGAAGCTGTGATCAAAAATCTCCCCAAAGACAAAAGCCCAGGACCAGATGACTTCAGAGGAGAATTCTATCAAACATTTAAAGAAGAGCTAATGCCAATAGTTCTAAAAAAAACTTCAGAGGAAGGAACACTTCCAAATTCATTCTATGAGGCCACCATCACCCTGATACTGAAACCAGACAGTTCAGTTCAGTTCAGTTCAGTCACTCAGTCGTGTCCGACTCTTTACAACCGCATGAATTGCAGGACTCCAGGCCTCCCTGTCCATCACCAACTCCTGGAGTTTACTCATACTCACGTCCATCGAGTCAGTGATGCCATCCAGCACCCCAGACAAAGACCACACAAAAAAAGAAAATTATTCTCAATATCACTGATGAACATAGATGCAAAAATCCTCAACAAAATTTTAAGATACAAAATTCAGCAACACATCGAAAAGCTAATACACCATGATCAAATTGGGTTTCTTCTATGGATGCAAGGATTCTTCAATATATGGAAATCAATCAGTGTGATCCACCATATTAACAAATTGAAAGATAGAAACAATATGATTATCTCAATAGATGCAGAAAAAGCCTTTGACAAAAGTTAGCACTTATTTATGATTAAAACTCTTCAAGAAATGGGCATAGAAGTAACCTACCTCAACATAGGAAAGGCCATATATGATAAGCCTAGAACAAATATTATTTTCAATGGTGAAAAATGGAAAGCATTCCCCCTAAGATAATGAAGAAGACAAGGGTGTCCACTTTCACCACTATTATTCAACATCATTCTGGAAGTCCTAGATACAGCAATCAGAGATGAGAAACAAAAGGAATCCAGATCAGTAAAGAAGAAGTAAAGCTTTCATTGTTGGCAGATGATAAGATACTGTACATAGAAAACCCTAAAGATAGTATGAGAAAATTACTAGAGCTAATCAGTGAATTTAGCAAAGTTGCAGGATACAAAATCAATACATTTCTTTATACTAACAATGAAAAATTAGAAAGGGCAATTAAAGAATCCCATTCACCACTGCAACAAAAATAGTTAAATATCTAGCAATAAACTTACCTAAGGAGAAAAAAGAATTGTACACAGAAAATTATAGGACACTAATAAAAGAAATCAAAGATGACATAAACAGATGGAGAGGTATTATATGTTCCTGGGTAAGAAGAATCAATATTGTGAAAATAACTATACTACTAATGCAAGCTGCAGATTAATGCAACTCCTATCAAATTACCAAATTATTTTTCAGTGAACTAGAACAAAAAATTGCACAATTCATGTGGAAACACAAAAGTCCCCGAATGGCCAAAGCAGGCTTGAGAAAGAAGAATGGAGCTGGAGGAATCAAGCTTCCTGACTTCAGGTTATACTACAAAGCTACAGTCATCAAGACAGTATGGTACTGGCACAAAAACAGAAATATAGACTAATGGAACAAGATAGAAAGCCCAGAAGACAGCTTCTTCAATAAATGGTGCTCAGAAAAATGGACAGCTACATGTAAAAGAATGAAATTAGAACACTTCCTAGCACCATACACAAAGATAAACTCAAAATGGATTAAAGACCTAAATGTAAGACCAGAAATTATAAAACTTTTAGAGGAAAACATAGGCAGAACACTAAATGACATAAATCAAAGCAAGGTCCTCCATGACCCACCTCATAGAGTCATGGAAATAAAAACAAAAGTAAACAAGTGGGACCTGATTAAACTTAAAAGCTTTTGCATAGCAAAGGAAACTATAAGGAAGGTGAAAAGACAACCCTCAGAGTGTGAAAAATAATAGCAAATGAAACAACTGACAAAGGATTAATTTCCAAGATATACCAGCAACTCATACAACTCAATACCAGAAAACAAACAATCCAATCAAAAAGTGGGACAAAGACATAAATAGACATATCTCCTAAGAAGACATACAGATGGGTAACAAACACATGAAAAGATGCTCAACATCACTCATTATTAGAGAAATGCAAATCAAAACTACAATGAGTTATCACCCCACACCAGTCAGAAGGGCACTCATCAAAAGTCAAGAAACAATAAATGCTGGACAGAGTGTAAATTGATGCAGCCATTAGGGAAGATGGTATGGAGATTCCTTAAATAAACTAGGTATAAAACCACCATATGACCCAGCAATCTGCCTCCTAATCATATACCCTGAGGAAACCAAAATTGAAAGAGTTGCAAATATCCCATTGTTATTTGCAGCACTATTTACAGTAGCTAGAACATAGAAGGAACCTAGATGTCCATCCACAGATGAATGGATAAAGAAGTTGTGGTATATATACACAATGGAATATTACTCAGAAATAAAAAGAAATGCATTTGAGTCAGTTCTAATGAGGTGGATGAAGCTAGAACCTATTATACAGAGTGAACTGAGTCGGAAAGAGAAAGATAAATGCCATATTCTAACACATATATATGGAATTTTGAAACATGGTACTGAAGATACTATTTACAGGGCAACAGTGGAGAAACAGACATAGAGAATAGACTTATAGATATGGGGAGAGGGGAAGAGAGGGTGAGATGTATGGAAAGAATAACATGGAAACTTACATCACCATATGTAAAATAGATAGTCAAGGGGAATTTGCTGTATAGCTCTGGAAACTCAAATAGGGGCTCTAGATCAACCTAGAGGGGTGGGATGGAGAGGGAGATAGGGAGGAGTTTCAAAAGGGAGGTGATATATCTATACCTATGGCTGATTCATGTATGGAAAAG
The DNA here is from genome assembly GCF_016772045.2 of Ovis aries. Lineage (NCBI taxonomy): Eukaryota > Metazoa > Chordata > Mammalia > Artiodactyla > Bovidae > Ovis > Ovis aries. The sequence goes on along the minus strand of NC_056080.1, from coordinate 99,590,767 downwards.
AGCAAAATTCTGAAAAGCATTTATTCTTCAATAAAAAATAAATTAATTTTAAAAATCAAAACTTTAAATACATTGCATAAAAATTTTTAAGAGTAAATTTATAAACCCTTTGTAGAGCTGAGCATGCTGACAAAATTTTCTGAAATAGCTATTCAAGTGGCAGCATGGTGCAGGAATAGTAATTCAGAGAATTTTAAGATAACTGTTTACTCTGCCTAATGAATGTAGGACTTTTTCAGGCAGACAAGTTGGATGGGTCACAGACCCACACATGACACGAGGTGCAGATGCCAGGAGGTGGGCATATGCCAGGTACATGAAATGAAGTACCAGAATGAGGGCCTAGGCAGGTACAAACCCAGAACATCTGCACTCCGGCCCCAAGTCAGGTGGTGAGGGTTCAGGCTAGAGCTGGCTCAGGGAGCCAGGGTTGAGGCCTGACTCAGGGCCCTTGGAGGGCTCCACTAGGGACTGCCAATTGCTTCGGGCCTCCCTGAACAGCTGCTAGAACTCAAAGTGTGTCTACAAGTTAGATTCAAGCACTCTGGAGGCGGTCAGGGAGGTGCTCGTTTCTCTCTTCCACGTGGTCCAGAGAGGTGTTGACCTGGTCCAACATGGGGTTGGTGGCTGCCCATACTCCTCCTTGGGCAAATCCATGGACCTTTCCTTCCATATGCACATCCACAGGCATGCCCTGTTCCACATGGCCACCAGACTTGGCAGGCTCGTGCATGTGCAAGGCTCACATGGCCTTGTAGCGAAGTGGTGCAGGTTGGGCCCACAGACGGCCTGAGGCAGGGAGGGCGGAGGGCAGTTATTAAAACCTTGTGCTCATTGACATCATCCTCCTGGGAAAAAGAAATAAAGTCTGTCACAGTCTGTCCTGATTGAAGATGTGCCCACTGGCTGGTGGGCTCAGGTCTCCCCAGATTTTTCATAAAAATCATATAGGCTGCGTGTGTCAGCAACTCACATCTTGTCATCAGCCTCTAGGGATCCCCAAAGCTGCAACATGTGACTTCTGCCTAAAGGGTTCCTCAGTATGTGGAGGTTGAAGAAGGTCTTCTATACTGTTTTTACAGCTGGAATTTCATTCTTTGTCCCAGTGTTATGATGTACTCCTGTTAAAGAATAACTTATCCATTAGGATGTGAGCTACCCAACTTAAGTATGCTAGTCTGAGTCAGCAGGCAGGAGAGAAACATGCTGAGATTTGGATTTTCAAGGAGATGGAACTACTTCTCACTTGTACTCCAAATACAGGATCAGAGGATATTGATTATCTAATTAATCATTGGCCCCTTTTTGTTTTATGAGTCCAAGGGATTTTGGACTTGGTGCAGAATTGAGAGAAGTGAGCATAATTTTTTCCATTTAGTGAGGGCTTTTTATGGGCCAGGCTGTATGTATCTCCCTCATAACTGTTGATATATGGATAAACATGATGCTGCAAGGGCACCTTTGCAAAACCTTGGATATCCTGGCACTGAGAAATAGGGTCTCAGTGCACGGGCACATTCAGGAAGCAGTACACATAACTCCTGGAGCAGGTGTGCACCTTTAGAACTCTGTTACTTTGTTGGAGGTAAGGGATCTCATAAATCGCTATGGCTCACCTGCCCCTTCCACACAAACACAAGCATACAGAGAGCAGTGGGTCCCTGCCTTCTTTTACTCTCCTCTTTCCTTGAATGTGGTCTCACTTTAGAGAGGAATGAATGGGTGACAGGAAGCCTATAGGAAAAAAGGATGAGTAAGGACTTGCCCATTCTGGGTTCCTTTCCTGCATTTTGTTCTGATTCTTTTCCCCACCCCAGGGATGCCTTGAAAGGCTTGGAACACCTTTTTCCCATGACTTTGGGACTGACTGGTGGTCATCTCATGACATTCTGGATGGGTCTCAAGGCATGAAAGGATTCTGTTGAGGCTTGGAGGAAGGGTGCACTCAGACTAGAAAGCTGTATCTTAGAAGCCCTTAGGGCACAAGTCTCATCCAGACAGAGGCAAATGCAGGCTAGTCTGTGCCTTAATTCCAGTGCTGGTGTCCTCTCAACCTTCCTCCTGCCTCCCCATTCTTCTTTCTGTCTCTTTATCCCTCCGGTGATATATCTTTGCATCTCTCTGTATCACAGGGACACAGGCTAGGGACACAGGCTACACCCATAGTGGCACCAACATGTAGGTCTGGTTCCTTCTGTGGGTGATCTGAGTTCCTCTTCTGATTTGCAAAAGTGATGTGGGACAACTTAGGGCAGCCATTACTGTTCCAGGTGTAGCTCTACCTTTGGTGACTGAACCAAGTCTCAGAAGATGACCCACGACTATTTGCATACCCTGGTCTGGCCCTATGTTTAGGCAGCATGGTACCCACCTCATGAGGGGAAGAAGGAGGGTGGCAACTCTGACACTAAGGATCCACAGTTACACTGAACTTCAAAGGTTAAGGTCACAGTCCTAAGTCAGAATTCCATCACTACCGAAACCAGACACATCTCTGCGTTTACCAGGACACCCTCACACTGACGAACTTATAGATGGGCCAAGTTCTTCATCAGGCAATCCACAGAGGATAGTTACAGAAGTGCAGTGAATATCCAGTATAATTTTCATTCAAACATTATTCAGTCTGCCCCCAGATATTATTCAAACACATTCAAGCCAAAGAAATTAAGACTTGCCTTTTCCCTATAAGATGTACAATGATGGTTAGAAAGTCTAACATTCAGAATTCAGGGAAACAGATTCTTTCTTTCCATTCATGAGTGGACTGAGCTTTGGAGACATCTTCGTAGAAGGTTTGCACATATCATATAAAGTTGAGAATTTGAATGACCTTTTGTCAGTGTGTGTGTGTGTGTGTGTGTGTGTGTGTGTGTGTGTGTGTGCCTATGCATGTGGAAGCCCTGATGCAGACTATTTCAGTTTGGACACTCAATGCCTTGGCAGAAGGATGAGCATCCAAGATTTGGGCAGGAAGACAAGTTGTGTTGGTCACAGGCCCACACCTGACCCCAGGAAGGGATACCAGGTGGTGAGGGGTTCCAGGCCCTCTAAAGGGAAGTACCAGAAACATGGCCTAGGCAGGAAGATCCCCAAGGACATCTGGAGACCAGCCCTCAGCCAGGTTAAGGGGGCTAAGGCTAGAGCTGGGCTCAGGGAGGCAGGGTAGAGGCCTAGCTCAGGGGTTCTTGGAAGGCTCCACTAGGGACTGCCAGTCACTTGGAGCCTCTGTGTGTGGCTGCTGGAACTCAAGATGCATCTGACACTTGGATTCAAGCACTGCTCCAGGCAGTAATGGAGGTGGTCATTCCTCTCCTCAAGATGGCCCTGATAGGCTTGACCTGGTTTAACATGTGGTTGACGGTTGCTTATATTGCTTCTTCGGCAATTCCATGGTCCTTACCTTACATGCCTGCACCCACAGACATGCCCTGTTCCACGAGGCAGCAGGCATGGTGTGCTCGTGCATGCGTGAGACTCATGTGATGTTGGAGAAAGGCAGCATGTGTGCTCAGTCTCCATATTCTTTTGACCCTCTCTTTTGATCTGTTCTGCACATTGACACCCAAATGGTAGATTTGAAAGAAAGTGCATCTCAATGGAGTTTACCACATCCAACCCATGGTTCTTTGCCTTTGGCCACTTATCTCCTTTCCCTTCATGTTTTGCAGATTATATTGTTAACTCTCTTCTCCTATGAGGCCAGAATACATATTTTTCCCTGAGAATGACATGCTCTTTCACATTCCTACTCCTCTGCACTAGCTCATCCTAAACCGTTCAAACCAACTCCTCTCTCTCCCACATTCTCCATCAACTCTTATACAACACACATTTCAGTTTGCTGCATCTTTTCTTGACAGACGGGTCTGATACGGTCAACCAAATCTTCAGTATATTTTGCCAGTTCTTCTATCAGATTCTGCCCACATTGTGCCTTCTGCCAAAGCAATGAGTAGACAGTGGGGTTTATGACATTCTCTTGGGGAATATCACTGGGGATCTCTTAATGAAAGGTATGATTTCAGTGTCTCCTTATGTGCTATTGAATCTCCATATGTATTGTGCTGTATATAGCTATATTATATCAGGGGAAGATGAGCAACTTAGTTGATGAATTGGAAAATCATGGGTAAAAATGTAAAGAACAGCATATATACATGAAAACTGGTGCAAGAGTTAATAAGTCAACAGAAACATTAACATACGTGAAAGTGATAATTGTGGAACAAAACAACTGGCGAACTGGCCAATATGTTGCTAAGATGTGGGATATGTTACACAAATGGTTAGTAGGAAAAGAGTCAGAAAAATTAGACTCTTGTTGGTGGAGCTAGCATGATAGTCTCCAGGAAGGAGGGTTTATTTGACCAGAGACATGCATGGTGGTAAATAACAGCCCTAGATAACTTTACATGAACGCTTAGTATGTGTGTGTTCAGTTCAGTTCAGTGGCTCATTTGTGTCTGACTCTTTGCGACCCCAGGGACTGAAGCATGCTAGGCTTCCCTGTCCATCACCAACTCCCGAAGCTTACCCAAACTCATGTCCATTGAGTCAGTGATGCCATCCAACCATCTAATCCTCTGTCGGCCCCTTCTCCTCCCACCTTCAATCTTTCCCAGCATCATGGTCTTTTCTGGTGAGTCTGCTCTTTGCATCAGGGGGCCAAAGTATTGGAGTTTCATCTTCAGCATCAGCCCTTCCAATGAATATTCAGGACTGTTAAGCACTGGTCTAAATGCTTCGCATGAACTCACTAAGGGTCATGGCAGCCTGATGACATAGTTCTTATTAGTATCCCCACTTTACTGTTGAGGAAACTGAGACACAAAACAATGAAGGCTATTCAGCTGGTAGGATTAGTGATTGTGGTTTGAATCCAAACAGCACACCTCAAGCCCATGTACTGTACACAGTAGATAAGAAGACATCATTTTCTGCAGACAGACCATGAACGTGGAATGAAGTATAAATGAGATAAGACTGAAAGACGGGACTTTCCTGGTGGTCCAGTGGCTAAAGCTCAGTGCTTTTACTGCTGTGGGACCTGGATCGACCCCTGGTTGAGGATCTAATAGCCCACATGCTGTGCAGTAACACACACAGAAAAAATGGGGGAAAAAAAAGAAAAAAATGGAATGAATGGTAACCACCGATTGAGGAGACATTGGTGATCTGAAAGATAGGACCTGGGTGCTAGTGGTCATTGCATGCCAGGGCTTGAGAGGGCCCAGTATACATGCATCTGCTGATGCCAGTCAGAGGGACAAGCCTAGTAACACATGGGGAAGACTTGCCAAATCCTTAGACACGATTCACATCAACGGCCCCAATCTTCATTGTTGTCCCTCTCCATGTGGATTAATCATTTCTTACTGATGACTGGAGAAGGCCTGCAACAACTCTTCTGCCCTCTGGATCTTTGTCAAAGGCTCACCCAACAACCCTAAGTTTGGAAGAGCTCACCTGTAATCTTTCTGTGGGCTTTCCAAGGAGCATCTGTTCCCTAGTGGAAAAGAAACCCCTCTGGTTGAGTGTCTGGCTGTCTGTTTCTGTTATAATAGTTTCTTCACCCATAGTTTGGAGCTAATTTTCATGTATTTGATTTTGCTGTTTCTTCCAAGTTCTATTTGAGGACTATGAAGCCAAATCTAACAACAGAAACTGTCAGCGATGTTCCAGGTTTATTAGTCAGTTATTCAAAGAAACCAAATCAATAAGAGACATTTTCTATATATATTTATGTGTATACACACACACACGTGCACACACACACACACACACACATATGAAGAAGGTTTATCTTGAGGAATTTAGTTTCATATTTATGCAGGCTTAGAAATTCCACAATCTGTCTACAAGGTGTAAAGCCAGGAATGCCAGTGATATAATTTAGTCCCAGTCTGTAGGCTTGTGAACCAGGGGCTATAGTGGTGTGAATCTTCATTGAAGAGAAGGAGAAAATGAGGAGACATGTTCTATCAAAAGCACTAAGTTAAGAAAAATGGGAAGAATTCTTCCTTTCTCTGCTTTTTGTTCCATTTGGGCTCTCTAGAGGATTGGACGATACCCACTCAAATTGGGGAAGGTCTTTTATTTTACTAAGTCACCAATTCAAATGTTCATATCATCCAGAAACACCCTCACACATACGACCAGAAATAATGTTTAATATGGACTTTCCATCCCCAGTCATGTTGGCATATAAAATTAGCCATCCCACTGGGTAGGGCAACATCATGGACTGCTGCATAACACTGTTCACTCCATGAGGTCTCAAACATCCTCCTAAATGATCTTTCCCATGGCAAGTATGGTGCTACTGTTAGATCATGTTTCCTAGGAGCACTGTGCAAATTATGGCCATGAAATCCAGCTAAGGGACCCAGGGGTTATGTGGTCCATACACCCGGTAGAGGGTAGATGAGTTAAATACTCAAGGTAGTCAAGCCTAGGGGAGCTGCACCTTCTTGTTTGTACAACTCACAGATTGACAGCAGGTGCCGAAATCTCTCCAGTGTTCTTGCCTGGAGAATCCCAGGGATGGGGGAACCTGGTGGGCTTCCATCTATGGGGTCACACAGACTGAAGCAACTTAGCAGCAGCAGCAGCCAAAATCTCTCAGGAGGCCTCCATGGAAAGCAGTGGGCTCACTGTGAATATCTCAGTAGTTTAGCAACCTTTGCAGCAAAATTATGAAGTCCTCATATATTTCTTCCTATAGCAACAGGAGAAATAATGCTTCTTGTGGTTGGGGTGGGAACATGAATTCAGGAAAAGAGATAGGGAAGTGATTTATGCCTGGGCCTTGTAGGCAGGACAAGATTTTCACAGACAGAAAAGCAGGAAAGGATATGAAAATCTTGATAAAGGTGGTACCAATCCTGGGAGGCTTGTGTGTGTTAGCTTGTTCTCAGTGTTCCCTGGTCCTCCCAAAATGCGACCTGAATTGACTTGCCAAATTTCCAAGAGCAAATCCTGGCTCCTTCACACTGTGCTCAGCCCACTACTATCTCATCCCAGAGCTCTAAACAATTCCCCTGCTTCTCTGATATCTCCATGTTCATATCTAATATGAAGAACTCACATTATGCCTGGAAGGGGTAAAGCTTGTATGGCTTCCTGGAGGGCGGGGTAATTGCCCTCAGTTCAGTTCAGTTCAGTTCAGTCGCTCAGTCGTGTCCGACTCTTTGAGACCCCATGAATCGCAGCACACCAGGCCTCCCTGTCCATCACCAACTCCCGGAGTTCACTCAAACTCATGTCCATGGAGTCGGTGATGCCATCCAGCCATCTCATCCTCTGTCGTCCCCTTCTCCTCCTGCCCCCAATCCCTCCCAGCATCAGAGTCTTTTCCAATGAGTCAGCTCTTTGCATGAGGTGGCCAAACTACTGGAGTTTCAGCTTTAGCATCATTCCTTCCAAAGAAATCCCAGGGCTGATCTCCTTCAGAATGGATTGGTTGGATCTCCTTGCAGTCCAAGGGACTCTCAAGAGTCTTCTCCAACACCACAGTTCAAAAGTATCAATTCTTCGGCACTCAGCCTTCTTCACAGTCCAACTCTCACATCCATACATGACCACTGGAAAAACCATAGCCCTGACTAGACGGACCTTAGTCGGCAAAGTAATGTCTCTGCTTTTGAATATGCTATCTAGGTTGGTCATAACTTTTCTTCCAAGGAGTAAGCGTCTTTTAAGTTCATGGCTGCAATCACCATCTGCCCATAAAAATAAAGTATGACACTGTTTCCACTGTTTCCCCGTCTACTTCCCATGAAGTGATGGGACCAGATGCCATGATCTTCATTTTCTGAATGTTGAGCTTTAAGCCAACTTTTTCACTCTCCTCTTTCACTTTCATCAAGAGACTTTTTAGTTCCTCTTCACTTTCTGCCATAAGGGTGGTGTCATCTGCATATCTGAGGTTATTGATATTTCTTCCAGCAATCTTGATTCCAGCTTGTGTTTCTTCCAGTCCAGCGTTTCTCATGATGTACTCTGCATATAAGTTAAATAAGCAGGGTGACAATATACAGCCTTGATGTACTCCTTTTCCTATTTGGAACCAGTCTGTTGTTCCATGTCCAGTTCTAACTGTTGCTTCCTGACCTGCATACAGATTTCTCAAGAGGCAGGTCAGGTGGTCTGGTATTCCCATCTCTCTCATAATTTTCCACAGTTTATTGTGATGCACACAGTCAAAGGCTTTGGCATAGTCAATAAAACAGAAATAGATGTTTTTCTGGAACTCTCTTGCGTTTTCCATGATCCAGCGGATGTTGGCAATGTGATCTCTGGTTCCTCTGCCTTTTCTAAAACCAGCTTGAACATCAGGAAGTGCACGGTTCACATATTGCTGAGCCTGGCTTGGAGAATTTTGAGCGTTACTTTACTAGTATGTGAGATGAGTGCAATTGTGCAGTAGTTTGAGCATTCTTTGGGAAAAATATCTAACATTGTAGTTTGTTTCCTTCTGCTACTTAAGGGAGAGAGAAAAAATGTCTGAGACTTGAAGGCTATTTCCTCCATTTGCAGATCCTTTGCCTTCATGCCTGTTATGCTCTCAAAGGGACATAGAAAATGTGGAGTTCAGAGTGTAAGTTGGCAATGGCCTGAGTCAGAATTCTCTAAAGCAAGCGTCACGGGAAATGTTGGGTCCGGATGTTAAGTTCCCTTTGGCCTGAGTCAGATTTCTGTGCCACAGTGGTCATAGGAAACTTGTCATTCATCGTGTCAGCTGGCTCTGGCCTGAGTCAGACTTCTCTAAAGTAAGGGTCATAGGAAATGTTGGAGCCAGATGGTAAGTTAGCTGTGGTGAGTCAGACTTCAATGCTGCTAGGGGCATTCGAAATGAGGGGTTCCGTGTGTAAGTTGGCTCTGGCTTCTGTCAGAGTACTCTAAAGAAGGGTTATGGGAATTGTTGGGTCTGGATGGTAAGGTACATCTGGCCTGAATCAGACATATGTGCTGCAAAGGCCATGGGTAATGTAGGCTCTGGGGCAGAGCTGACAATCACCTGTTGTCAGAATTCTGTGCCATTGTGCAGAGCAAGGGCATAGAGTGAATCATTGGGTGTCTCATTACTCTTTGTGTATATGTTTTTAGAACTTTCCATGTTTGCTTTTGGCACTGTTCCACTGAGCACACTTGCACATTGGTTGGAACAATCAGGTCAGGTGGGTCTTGTCAATGAGCCATCCTTGAATCGGGCTGTTTGTTTCCTTCTGGTCATGCACTGATGAGCTTGAATGACTGGGAAACTCCCAAGTCAAATGTGATGACTGGAGGATGAAGACCTTGTTTTCCTTTTGCTGGAGAGGGTTACACCACCAGGCTGTAGCTGCCTCCCCACTGCCCCCTCCATGTGTATCTGCTAGAAAGCCTTTGTGCTTGGTGGTGGCTACTCTTCCATATGGGTCTTCCTGTTGGTGGGAGTGACATTGCCTCAAGGGGACCTTCTCTGCACTCTCAAGGAGGAAGGTGTTTTTAGTATCACAGTGGAGGGGCAGTTATGCAATGTTTGTTGTGTGGTGAGAGGAAAGGGGAACTCATTTTGGGGAGGGAAAAGGTACAGTGGTTCCCTCATTTAAGGCTTTTACTTCCTCTTGATGAGGTAAATTTGCCCCCAGCAGGGGTATGAGGAGACGACTCTGAGAGTATAAGGAAAGACTGACAGTGGAAATGACAAGGATCTTTGGTGTGAAACAAGTGATAGACATTGTGGGTTCAGGGCTCTGTCTCCTGTCTCGTAACCCTGTTCTCTCTTGCTACCATTGGGTGGCCGTAACTGTGACATAGAAGATAGTAAAGCACATGGATAGCTGTGAAGTGAGTGAATGTGGACCTGTACTGACATTCAGGCATGAATACTGGGATCAGGTCTTCATGTTTCATTTTCCTAGTGAACTGTGGGCCTCTCTACCAGGAGATGATTTTGCTACCACTGCTCGTTCTGTGCAATGCTTAATGTTCTTTATAATGTTTTATACTGTTGCATAGTAACATAACCTGAGGAAGTTCTGAGAAGGAACATCTCCTGCTTCTGTGGATGCTGTAATCCTCCTGAGATGCTGCCTTCCCTCACCTTTTTATGATCTTCTCCTGCACTTTTATTGACTCTTGTGCACTGCTTTGATGGTCATTTCTTTCTCTGAGTGTCCAGAAGGTCTAGCAGTTTCTGGTTTCAACTGCTTAAGTTGTTCTCTCCTTACATAGTGCACCCGCCTCCCTCTTTGCAAGGATTTTCCTGCCAGGTCCTTAAAGGAACATTCCTGAGTTGTCAAATTGACCATAGGCTTATTGAGCTTTTTAAATGATTTCCACACATATAAAGAAGCAGAGAAAGAACTGACACGTTTTTCAAAGGTAACCCTCTAAAACAAAGGGAGGGGTAAAGGACACTGTCAGTTTTCAATGTGGAAAGTTAAACTTTTTTTCCTTATGTAACTTTATATCGGCCCTGCAATATCTTAACATGAGAAACCAGGTTCTTGCAGGTGTCTGTCCACCACAGATTGTGATCACCACAACCTGGGCCAAACTCAGGCCAAGGGAACTTCCTTTAGTAGAACTTGTGTCAAGGTACCTCAAGGAAGAGGAGTATGTAGGAGTCATTTTTCAACCTCCAGTTCAATTATATTTTACCAAAATCTGTTTCCTTGTGGTGAGTTCTCTGTGGTCCTTTGCAGTAGGGAATATCACCAGAAGCCTTGTTTACAGAGAGTTTCAGTTGCTATGCTGATCTCACCAGTCTTGGCAAATGGAAGATACACTGTACCACTCATGTCAGAGAGCTATAGATGACTGTGTAAAATATTTTCAATTTGTAAAATGTTTTTCAATAAAATATGTATGATGGGAAAACTCATGTTGTAGATGTTATTCTTTGTGATGACTCCAAGCACCATCGATGAAGATGTGGATCCGTGTGTGCATCACACCATGTACCGAGTGGGAGTCTGGGCTCAGTAATCTGGGCATTGATGAGAGGTGGTGGGTGGCAGGGGTAAGGGTCTTCAGGCCAGAACTGAAGTTCTTCCCTTGTTAAGGTAAGAAGGATGGTAGGTAATCTGACATCTTCCTAGGAGAAGTGATCCTGGTCACTTATTCATTAGGATGACAGATGCATACCTGGATACAGTGTGCACGTTGTGGGGTGATTATCATATTCCTGCTAAGGGTGTGGATACGAGGAGTGGCCCATTATGGTTCTGGAGAACATTGGTAGCCATGGGAACAAAAACTTGGAAGCACATAATAAGCTCCTGGTCCAATTTGTCTTAGAATCCAGTCTTTTGAGTATTAAGAATTATTAACTACATATCACTCATTCAGTTCAGTTCAGTGGCTCAGTCGTGTCTGACTCTTTGCGACCCCGTGAATTGCAGCACACCAGGCCTCCCTGTCCATCACCAACTCCCGGAGTTCACTCAAACTCAAGTCCATCGAATCGGTGATGCCATCCAGCCACCTCATCCTCTGTTTTCCCCTTCTTCTTCCCCTTCCAATGAACACTCAGGACTGATCTCCTTTAGGATGCACTGGTTGGATCTCCTTGCAGTCCAAGGGACTCTCAAGAGTCTTCTCCAACACCACAGGTCAAAAGCATCAATTCTTTAGTGCTCAGCTTTCTATATAGTCCAACTCTCACATCCTTACATGACTACTGGAGAAACCATAGCCTTGACTAGACAGAACTTTGTTGGCAAAGTATGTCTCTGCTTTTTAATATGCTGTCCAGGTTGGTCATAACTTTCCTTCCCAAGAGTAAGTGTCTTTTAATTTCTTGGCTGCAATCACCATCTGCAGTGATTTTGGAGACCCCCAAAATAAAGTCACCCACTACTTCCATTGTTTCCCCATCTATTTTCCATGAAGTGATGGGATCAGATGCCATGATCTTAGTTTTCTGAATTTGAGCTTTAAGCCAACTTTTTCACTCTCCTCTTTCACATTCACCAAGAGTATCTTAAGTTCTTCTTCACTTTCTGCTGTAAAGATGGTGTCATCTGCATATATGAGGTTATTGATATGTCTCCCAGTCAGTCAGTCAGTTCAGTCGCTCAGTCATGTCCAACTCTTTGCAACCCCATGAATCGCAGCATGCCAGGCCTCCCTGTCCATCACCAACTCCCGGAGTTCAGTCATACTCATGTCCATCGAGTTGGTGATGCCATCCAACCATCTCATCCTCTGTCGTCCCCTTCTCCACCTGCTCCCAATCCTTACAAGCATCAGGGACTTTTCCAATGAGTCAACTCTTCACGTGAGGTGGCCGAAGTATTGGAGTTTCAGCTGTAGCATCAGTCCTTCCAATGAACATCCAGGACTGATCTCCTTTAGAATGGACTGGTTAGATCTCCTTGCAGTCCAAGGGACTCGCAAGAGTATTCTCCAACACCACGATTCAAAAGCATCAATTCTTCGGTTCTCAGCTTTCTTCACAGTCCAACTCTCACATCCATATATGACCACTGGAAAAACCATAGCCTTGACTAGATGGACCTTAGTTGGCAAAGTAATGTCTCTGCTTTTGAATATGCTGTCTAGGTTGGTCATAACTTTCCTTCCAAGGCATAAGCGTCTTTTAATTTCATTGCTGCGATCACCATCTGCAGTGATTTTGGAACCCCCAAAATAGTCTGACACTACTTCCACTGTTTCCCCATCTACTTCCCATGAAGTGATGGGACCACATGCCATGATCTTAATTTTCTGAATGTTGAGCTTAAAGCGAACCTTTCACTCTCCTCTTTCACTTTGATCATGAGGCTCTTTATCTCCTCTTCACTTTCTGCCATAAGGGTGGTGTCATCTGCATATCTGAGGTTATTGATATTTCTCCCAGCAATCTTGATTCCAGCTTGTGCTTCTTCCAGCCCAGTGTTTCTCATGATGTACTCTGCATGTAAGTTAAATAAGCAGGGTGACAATATACAGCCTTGATGCACTCCTTTTCCTATTTGGAACCAGTCTGTTGTTCCATGTCCAGTTCTAACTGTTGCTTCCTGACCTGCATATAGGTTTCTCAAGAGGCAGATCAGGTGATCTGGTATTCCCATCTCTTTCAGAATTTTCCACAGTTTATTGTGATGCACACAGTCAAAGGCTTTGGCATAGTCAATAAAACAGAAATAGATGTTTTTCTGGAACTCTCTTGCGTTTTCCATGATCTAGTGGATGTTGACAATGTGATCTCTGGTTCCTCTGCCTTTTCTAAAACCAGCTTGAACATCAGGAAGTTCATGGTTCATGTATTGCTGAAGCCTGGCTTGGAGAATCTTAAGCATCACTTTACTAGAGTGTGAGATGAGTACAATTGTGCAGTAGTTTGAGCATTCCTTGGCATTGCCTTTCTTTGGGATTGGAATGAAAACTGAGCTTTTCCAGTCCTGTGGCCACTGCTGAGTTTTCCAAATTTGGTGGCATATTGAGTGTGGCACTTTCACAGCATCATCTTTCCGGATTTGAAATAGCTCAACTGAAATTCCATCACCTCCACTAGCTTTGGTCATAGTGATGCTTTCTAAGGCCCACTTGACTTCACATTCCAGGATGTCTGGCTCTAGGTGAGTGATCATACCATCTTGATTATCTGGGTCATGAAGATCTCTTTTGTACAGTTCTTCTGTGTATTCTCGCCAACTCTTAATATCTTCTGCTTCCGTTAGGTCCATATGATTTCTGTTCTTTATCGAGCCCATCTTTGCGTGAAGTGTTCCCTTGGTCTCTCTAATTGTCTTTCCCATTCTATTGTTTTCCTCTATTTCTTTGCATTGATCGCTGAGGAAGGCTTTCTTATCTCTCCTTGCTCTTCTTTGGAACTCTGCATTCAGATGCTTATATCTTTCCTTTACTCCTTTGCCTTTTGCTTCTCTTCTTTTCACAGCTATTTGTAAGGCCTCCCCAGACAGCCATTTTGCTTTTTTGCATTTCTTTTCCATGGGGATGGTCTTGATCCCTGTCTCCTGTACAATGTCACGAACCTCTGTCCATAGTTCATCAGGCACTCTAGCTATCAGATCTAGTCCCTTAAATCTATTTCTCACTTCTACTGTATAATCATAAGGGGTTTGATTAAGGTCATATCTGAATGGTCTAGTGGTTTTCCCTACTATCTTCAATTTAAGTCTGAATTTGGCAATAAGGAGTTCATGATCTGAGCCACAGTCAGCTCCTGGTCTTGTTTTTGCTGACTGTATAGAGCTTCTTCATCTTTGGCTGCAAAGAATACAATCAATTTGATTTCAGTGTTGACCATCTGGTGATGTCCATGTATAGAGTCTTCTCTTGTGTTGTTGGAAGAGAGTATTTGCTATGACCAGTGTGTTCTCTTGGCAAAACTCTATTAGCCTTTGCCCTGCTTCATTCTGCACTCCAAGGACAAATTTGCCTGTTAGTGCAGGTGTTTCTTGACTACCTACTTTTGCATTCCAGTCCCCTATAATGAAAAGGACATCTTTTTTGGGTGTTAGTTCCAAAAGGCCTTGTAGGTCTTCATAGAAACATTCAACTTCAGCTTTTTCAGCATTACTAGTTTGAGCATAGGCTTGAATTACCGTGATATTGAATGGTTTGCCTTGGAAACGAACAGAGATCATTCTGTTGTTTTTAAGATTGCATCCAAGTACTCCATTTCAGACTTTTGTTGACCATGATGGCTACTCCATTTCTTCTAAGGGATTCCTTCCCACAGTAGTAGATATAATGGTTATCTGAGTTAAATTCACCCATTCCAGTCCATTTTAGTTCGCTGATTCCTAGAATGTTGACATTCACCCTTGCCATCTCCTGTTTGACCACTTCCAATTTGCCTTGATTCATGGACCTAACATTCCAGGTTCCTATGCAATATTGCTCTTTACAGCATCAGACCTTGCTTCTATCACCAGTCCCATCCACAACTGGGTATTGTTTTTGCTTTGGCTCCATCCCTTCATTCTTTCTGGAGTTATTTCTCCACTGATCTCCAGTAGCATATTGGGCACCTACCAACCTGGGGAGTTCCTCTTTCATTATCCTATCATTTTGCCTTTTCATACTGTTCATGGGGTTCTCAAGGCAAGAATACTGAAGTGGTTTGCCATTCCCTTCTCCAGTAGACCACATTCTGTCAGACCTCTCCACCATGACCCATCCGTCTTGGGCATCCCCGCATGGCATCGTTTAGTTTCATTGAGTTAGACAAGGCTGTGGTCCATGTGATCAGATTGACTAGTTTTCTGTGATTATGGTTTCAGTGTGTCTGACCTCTGATGCCCTCTCGCAACACCTCCCATCTTATTTCATCAAGAGGCTCTTTAGTTCTTCATCACTTTCTGCTATAAAGATGGTGTCATCTGTGTATCTGAGGTTATTGACATTTCTCCCAGCAGTCTTGATTCCAGCTTGTGCTTCATCCAGCCCAGAATTTCTCATGATGTCCTCTGCATATAAGTTAAATAAGCAAGGTGACAATATACAGCCTTGACATACTCCTTTTCCTACTGGAACCAGTCTGTTATTCCATGTCCAGTTCTAACTGTTGCTTCCTGACCTGCATACAGATTTCTCAAGAGACCGGTCAGGTGGTCTGATATTCCCATCTCTTTCAGAATTTTCCACAGTTTATTGAAATCAAAGCCTTTGATACAGTCAAAGGCTTTGGCATACTCAATAAAGGAGAAATTGATGCTTCTCTGGAACTCTCTTGCTTTTTCAGTGATCGAGCAGATGTTGGCAATTTGATCTCTGGTTCCTCTGCCTTTTCTAAAACCAGCTTGAACATCTGTAAGTTCATGGTTCATGTATTGTTGAAGCCTGGCTTGGAGAATTTTGAGCATTACTTTGCTAGCACGTAGGATGAGTGCAATTGTGTGGTAGTTTGAGCATTCTTTGACATTGCCTTTATTTGTGATTGGAATGAAAACTGAGCTTTTCCAATCTTGTCACCTGTGCTGAGTTTTCCAAATTTGCTGGCAGCACTTTCACAGCATCATCTTTTAGGATTTGAAATAGCTCAACTGAAATTCCATCACCTCCACTAGCTTTGTTCGTAGTGATGCTTCCTAAGGCCCACTTGACTTCGCATTCCAGGATGTCTGGCTCTAGGTGAGTGGTCATACCATCGTGATTATCTGGGTAGTGAAGATCTTTTCTGTACAGTTTTTCTGTGTATTCTTGCCACCTCTTCTTAATATCTTCTGCTTCTATTAGGTCCATACCATTTCTGTCCTTTATTGAGCACATCCTTGCATGAAATGTTCCCTTGGTGTCTCTTATTTTCTTGAAGTGATCTCTAATCTTTTCCATTCTATTATTTTCCTTTATTTCTTTGCACTGATCACTTAGGAAGGCTTTCTTATCTCTCCTTGCTATTCTTTGGAACTTTGCATTCAAATGGTATATCTTTGCTTTTTCCTTTGCTTTTCACTTCTCTTCTTTTCACAGCTATTTGTAAGGCCTCCCCAGACAGCTGTTTTTCTTTTTTGCATTTCTTTTCCTTGGGGATGTTCTTGTTCCCTGTCTCCTGTACAATGTCACGAACCTCTGTCCATAGTTCATCAGGCACTCTGTCTATCCAATCTAGTCCCTTAAATCTATTTCTCACTTCCCTGGTATAATCATAAGGGATTTGATTTAGGTCATATCTGAATGGCCTAGTGGTGTTCCCCACTTTCTTCAATTTAGTTCTGAATTTGGCAATAAGGAGTTCACATTCTGAGCCACAGTCAGCTCCTGGTCTTGTTTTTGCTGACTGTATAGAGCTTCTACATCTTTGCCTGCAAAGAATATAATCAATCTGATTTGAGTGTTGGCCATCTGGTGATATCCATGTATAGAGTCTTCTCTTGTGTTGTTGGAAGAGGGTGTTTACTATGACTAGTGAGTTCCTTTTGCAAAAGTTTGCCTTTGCCCTGCTTCATTCTGCACTCCAAGGCCAAATTTGCCTGTTACTGCAGGTGTTTCTTGACTTCCTACTTTTGCATTCTAGTCCCCTATAATGAAAAGGACATCTTTTGGGGGTGTTATTTCTAAAAGGTCGTGTAGGTCTTCATAGAAACATTCAACTTCAGCTTCTTCAGCGTTACTGCTTGGGGCATAGACTTGGATAACTGTGATATTGAGTGGTTTGCCTTGGAGACAAACAGAGATCATTCTGTCGTTTTTGAGACTGCATCCAAGTACTACATTTCTGACTCTTTTGTTGACCATGATGGCTACTCCATTTCTTCTAAGGGATTTTTGCCCACAGTAGTAGATATAGTGATCATCTGAGTTAGATTCACCTATTCCAGTCCATTTTAGTTTGCTGAATCCTAGAATGTTGACGTTCACCCTTGCCATCTCCTGTTTGACCACTTCCAATTTGCCTTGATTCATGGACCTAACATTCCAGGTTCCTATGCAATATTGCTCTTTACAGCATCAGACCTTGCTTCTATCACCAGTCACATCTACAACTGGGTGTTGTTTTTGCTTTTGGTCCATCCTTTAATTCTTTCTGTAGTTACTTCTCCACTTATCTCTACTAGTATATTAGGCACCTACCGACCTGGGAAGTTAATCTTCGTGTGTCCTGTCTTCCTCCAGTGTCCTATATTTTATGTTTGTGGCTTAATGTGAGGAAAGTTCGGGTGTGGTTGGCTGGGTGGTGTGGGGGTGCCAGACGGTTGTGTCACCATTGTTTGCCATGGAGCTGCTTCTCCCCTTTATTGTTGCACATTTGTAGTGGATATGTCATTGCCCAGTTCCAGTGTTGATTGTGGCCATTTTTGTGACCTTTCTTAGCCATTGAGGGTGTTTTTGTTATTTTCCATGTGAAAGGAAAAAGTAAGTCTCTGTGGGAGCATGTGTAGTGTCACGTCAGCTTACAGCCCTTGACTGCCTTAGTGTTTTGTGTTTTATTTAACAACATGGCTTTAACCTTAATATCATTTGCTGATTAATTTTCTGAATGGTCTTCTTGACGTGTTGCCTTAAAATGGAACACATATTCTGAAAATTTTAACGTGAAAATTGAGTAAACAGATGGTTTGATTGGCTCGGGGCTCGTTCACGGACCCTGGATATGGTCTTCAGTCAACTTGAAAGGGCGTTTTGCATTTTGTGTGTGTTTAAGATTGTCATATTCAAGCGCAAAAGGCCCGTAAAATATTTGGTGATGTTTGCAGGTTGCAAATAAGAAAACAGCCGTCTTTGGGCTGTTGTTTTCTTTCAAACCTAGAAGGGAATCAGGCACCCAGTGTTTTTATTATACATTATAATTGTGTGGGCCTTTTCAGGGCATTGCAATCTTTTGACTTTGCTTAATTGTGACCTTGTTCGTGTTTCACAAGTACTCTTCAAATAAACATATTTTCAATGGGCATATTCTGAACTGAATGGACTGGCTGGGTGCTTGAGTTTGCATAGTCATGGTGGATGTGCATGAGCGCCTCTTGTTTGTCAAGACTGAATGCTCTTAACATTTAATTTTATATGTTCATCCCACTGTATTTAATTAAGTTTGTTCCCGGGGCTCCCCTGAACTTTCTTTAAAGGGTTTTGTGTAAATATCAAATTACAGGAAATGAACTTCACCTCTGATTATGCTCTATTTTTATTATAATTTCTTGTTTGATAGAGTTATTTTGTTTGTATTTTGGAATTATTCCCTCTTCATAAACCTCCTTGAGAATAAACATTAGGGAATAGTCTTGATTTTTAAATGCAGAACATAATCATGTGACTTTGTCTTTGACGTGTTATGACACTGATTGCATTTGATCTGACTATGTCTGGCATTGACAGAGTTTGGGACCTTCTTTTGCTAAAAATTTATGCATTTGGTATCATTTAACCCAGTTGAAGGTGGGTCCTGAGCTGTTTCATAAGATTTCTGAAAATGTTTTTCATTATCTTCTTTGCATTAATAAGGAAAAAATCATTCTGATTGGCTTTTTAACCTTTGTTTAACAACAGTGACTGGTGTCAAGCTGTCACTGAAAAGAGGAAAAGAAAGAGTTCTGAAAAGAGGAAAAGAAAAAGATGTTCTCTGAGACTATCCTTCTTCAGATAAGAGTCATGGCCTTTCACTCTAATGTTCCATAATTACTCTGTGATGTTTGGTTTAAGCATGATGAACCAGTGGTTCATTTTGAAGGGGCAGTCATACCTCTGAAGATCAGTCTCTGTCTTATGTTACCTTTCATAACATTTGGCCCAGTCTAATGGGCAGAGGTAGCATGATTGGGTTCATGAGTTCAATGTTTTTGGAAACTTTTCTACATAAGGGAAATGGCGTGTTTGCCTCAGACACCCACCTATATGCGTTTCCAAGTTACTTAATTTTCCTGCAGTTGTGCTTGTCTGATTACCCACAGGCAATCTTCTTGCAGATCACCCTCAGGACCTGTGATGGAAAAGTGCAGTACTGGTCACCCTAGGGGACTGGCAAGTGTAGAGTGGATCTGGAACCAACTGTCCTGATCCACTAGACAAGTAAGAGCCAACTTACATTATGTGGGGCCACAGGTACTGAACAGAGGGTAGGAATCCTTCCCTGTCACCTGTAGCATAATTGAAGATGGCATCAAAATGCCTTTCATGGGTCTCTAAGAAAACATTGTCAAAGTGTCTCCCTGGACATGGCTTGCTATTTTTGTGATAGAAACTATTAATGGAATTAGTTCCTTAAACAAGACAGTATTATTTTCTCCAGTCCTTAATCATGTTCCTCTGTTCATTGTGGATGCCTCTGTTGCAGACATGTCGACTTTTAGAATGTCAGTTTTCAAAATCAACTGATTTTGACAGTTTCCCATCAAAAGGTTGACCTGTCTTTTTATTCTCGTTGGAAACACTTGCAGTAGCTGGTAGCAGCAAGATGGACTGGATTGGTCTGTTGAAAATAAACCTCATGAATGTGAAATTTGTGCTGCTTGGGTGCCTTTTTTTCCTAGTATGACAACATGGATCTGAAGGTAATTGAAAACATTTTTGTCTATGAAAAAGGGTAATATGGGACCTGTGGACCAAGTAGGTGGTGGTGAATGGTGGTTTCCCAGACCCTTTCCACATGTGATAAGGATCCCGGGAACACAGTGGAAGTAATTGTCAAGTCAGGAGTCAATACTTCAAATTTTCACCCTTCCAGTAATTCTTGGCCATGTGTTTGCTTGCAGACATTTCTGGGACCATACCTCGTGTTTCATCCACAAACAGCTCCCAGTATCTGAGTCTGGGATTTCTAGCATGCTGTCTTGGATGTTGTGAGACTCAATTGTGATAACCTTTGTTAAGGACTTAGGGCACAGGTGGTGCTCAAGGAATGTAGCCCCCTATTTCATGATTCCACCTTTTGGAGCAGAAAGCAATGGTATTTGGTTCAACTCCTTTTCTTGGCACTGTTTTCTTTTCCTGCCCCAGCTCTTTAGACTTTGGTATCATTTCATTTATATGCCTGTTTCCTTTCTCAGGGCCAGCGAGTTACCTCAGGAGTTACTCAAGCATCTCGTTGCACACCACATGTCTTTAGTCCTGCTGTGAAGCAAGAGGCAGCCTGGGACTCCAGGCTTTTCCATGCTGGGAGTGACGTTCTTCTCTGGTCAACTCGGACACCTCTCAGGGGGCTGACATGGCTTCATATCTGCAGCATATCTGCAGCAGTATCTTCATACTGCAATCTTGATATCTTCATATCCAGGCTGAGAACCATGTGCAGGCCAGAGGGTGCCCTGCACCCTCCTTTCCCTCCTTGCATGGGACCTTTTGAAGGAGGAGTTAGTTCTGGCAGTGCCAGTTAGACCTGGCAGTGCCAGGAAGGTCTCTACTCTTTCTCTTTCTACATAATGTTACTACTTTTCTGTGTGGTGATTAATTTATCAACATTCAAGTGAGGTCAATTGCTCATCTCAAAAGGGAGAAGAGAATGTTCAATAGAAATGTGCACTATTTAAAATATTCTCAAAAAGCCTTCTAACATTTACTCTCAATAGATAACTCTGGTTCCCCTGCTTTATTAGTGGTACAAGTTTCAGTCATAAACTGGCATCACAAAACCTGAATTTCACCCACACAGTTCAAATTGCACATTTCATTGTTGATGGAAAATGAGTGTGTGTGGTCTTTTCCCAGCACATTGACATTCATAGTGTTTTGGTTTATACCTAACGTGTTAAATTACTTTAAATCCTTGGATAATGGGTGTTATTGTGCTTTCCTTATGTGGTGACAAACTGAGACATATAATACTGAGAGAAAGCTTTCCCATAAACTGTGTTCCTTCACCAAGAGACATGCTGGTGACTAAGCCTGGCTTATCTGCTAGTCAAAATAGTTATGAAACTGAAAAATAATGGTGGCTGTTTCTCTCCTTTCCACACAGGCTTCTGCTGGCTGCCCATTGCATCGCAGTCATCCTCTTTATGTTGGAGGGGACTGTGGGGAAGGCCTCAGTGAATTGTTTCACGTGTACTTCTTCTGACTATTGGCATTTTAGGAAGCAGTCATAAGGCAAAGCATTCAAAAATTGTGTTCTGCGATTGGCAGCAGTCTCAAAACTGGTAGTCTTGAGCAAGAGAAGGGGACACTACACAGTATAGGTCATATTTGATTTGGCTCTTCTGTGGTATTCCAGGTGTTGATCCCTGGGCCTGCCTTGTCACTTAGCCTCTTGAGGCATGTATTTGATGACTGTTTTCTCTCGGATGGGAATGGTAATGTACTACAATGTCTTCCAATTAAGTTGTGTGTATCTAGCTCACACTTGCCCTTGATTTATGTGTGTGACAGAGAAATGGGTAATTTTGGGCACTCGAATGCAAGGCCTTTGAATGGTGTATCTTTCTTTTTTATACTGCTTTCCTGTTCTATGCAGACACTAGTTTCATCAAGACAGCAGCAGTCATTTTGAGACACATGTTAGCCTCCTAGAAATGATGATGATGTTGGTGGCCATTTTAGTGGTTTTGGTGGTGAGGATGCTAATAAGAAAACCACCACAACCTCCACTGATAGGAAGATTAATAGAAGCAAGAACATTCTCAATTCTTTTCATTGGTTTATTTCCTAATCTTCTCAAATCCTGTGATTTGAGTTCTACTTGTAAGAAATGTTGAAGGGCGGTTCTGTATTCCCTCCCTGTCATTTGACCTGAGGCCTAACTATGGTGGAGGTAATGAAGATAATGGGGACCTCCTTCAAAAGGTCCCATGCAACAAGGGAAAATAGCCCCACCCATCAATAGAAAATTCCATTAAAGATTTACTGAGCCTGGCCTGGGCCTTTCAGAATAAGACCAAGATTCCCCCTCAGGTGTTTCTCCCATCAGGAAGCTTCCATAAGCCTCTTATCCTTCTCCATCAGAGGGCAGACAGACTGAAACCCACAATCACAGAAAACCAACCAATCTGTTCACATGGACCACAGCCTCATCTAACTCAATAAAACTATGAGCCATGCCCTGTAGGGCCACCCAAGATGGACGGGTCATGGTGGAAAGTTCTGACAAATTGTGGTTCACTGGAGAAGGGAATGGCAAACCACTTCAGTATTCTTGCCTTGAGAACCCCATGAATGGTATGAAAAGGCAAAGAGATAGCATACTGAAAGATGAACTCCTCAGGTAGGTGGGTGCCAAACATGCTACTGAAGATCAGTGGAGAACTAACTCCAGAAAGAATGAAGAGGTGAAGAAAAAGCAGAAACAACACCCAGTTGTAGATGTGACTGCAGATGGAAGTAAAGTCAGATGCTGTAAAGAGCAATATTGCATAGGAAGCTGGAATGTTAGGTCCATGAATCAAGGCAAATTGGCAGTGGTCAAACAGGAGATGGCAAGAGTGAGCATCGACATTTTAGGGAATCAGTGAACTAAAATGGACTGCAGTGGGTGAATTTAACTCAGATGACCATTATATATCCTACTGTGGGCAAGAATCCCTTAGAAGAAATGGAGTAGCCATCAGAATCAACAAAACAGTCCAAAATGCAGTACTTGGTTGCAGTCTCAAAACAACAGAATAATCTCTGTTTGTTTCCAAGGCAAACCATTCAATATCACGGTCATCTGTGACAGTATACCATCTGTGCCCTAAGTCTTAACAAAGTTTATCACACTTGATTCTCACAACATCCAAGATAGCATGCCAGAAATCCCATTGTGCATAGGAGGACTGAGTCAAGCTCCAAGATGATATAGTAAGAAAGAGCCGAGAGATTTTTCAGACTCAGATACTGGAGGCTATTTGTGGATGAAACACGAGGTATGGTCCCATCAATACCTGCAAGCAAACACATGGCCATGAACTACTGAAAGGGTGAAAATTTGACATAGTATTGACTCCTGACTTGACAATTACTTCCACTATATTCCCAGTATCTTTATCACGTGTGGAAGTGGTCTAGGAAACCGCCATTGACTACCACCTGCTTGGTCCACAGATTCCATTTACCCTTTTTCATAGACAGAAATATTTTCAGTTACCTTCAGATCCATATTGTCATACTAGGAAAGCACCTATGCAAATATATATATATATGAAAGGAAAGTGAAAGTGAAGTCACTCAGTCATGTCTGACTCTTTGTGACCCCATGGACTGTAGCCTACCAAGCTCCTCTGTCCATGGGATTCTCCAGGCAAGAATACTGGAGTAGGTTGCCATTTCCGTTTCCAGGGGATCTTCCCGACCCAGGGATTGAACCTGGGTTTCCGCATTGGAGGCAGACGCTTTAACCTCTGAGCCACCAGGGAAGCCCTTTATATGTATATATATATACATATATACATATATACATATACATATATACATATACATATACATATACATATATATACATATATACATATATATATATATACACACACACACACACACGTAGGTTTAAAATGTCTCTTATTGGCCCTGTTTCTTTGAATAACTCTGAATGATAAAGCTGAAACATCACAGACAGCTGATGTTTAGACTTGGTTACATAGTCCTCAAGTAGAACTTGAAGAAACAGCAAAATCAAGTACTTGAAAATTATATCCAAACTATGGTTTCCAAACTAAGATACCAGAAACAGCCAGTATTGGCCCAGCGGATTTTCTTTTGCATTGGAGATTAGCTACTGTTTGGCAAGGCCAGAGAAAGCTTACAGGTGAGCTCTTCCAAACTTTGGGTTGGTGGGTGAGCCTTTGACAAAGATCCTGAGGGCAGGAGAGTTGTTGCAGGCCTTCTGCACTAATCCAAAAAGGAAGATTAAACCACATGGGAAGGATTGACAAGATTGGGGTGGTTAATGTTAATCCTGTCTCAGGATCTTCCAAGTCTTCCCCATGTGTAACTCAGCATGTCCCTTTGACTGGTATCAGCACATGCATATAAACTGGACCCTCTCAATCCCTAGCATGCAATGACCCCTACCACAAAGGTCCTATCTTTCAGATCTTCAATGTCTTCTCAATCTGTGGTCACCATTCCTTTTTTTTGGGGAGGGTATGTGTCATATTTACTTTAAATGTATATTCAGTACTTAAATATATACTGTTCTGGCCTGCAGAGTTTCCCCTGAAAGATCAGCTGTGAAGTGTAGGGGGTTTCCCTTGTATGTTACTTGTTGCTTCTCTGTTGCTGCTTTCAATAGTCTTTCTTTGTGTTTAGTCTTTGTTAGTTGGATTAGTATGTGTCTTAGTGTGTTTCTCCTTGTGTTTATCCTCTATGGGATGCTTTGTGCCTCTTGAAATTGATTGGCTATTTCCTTTTCCATGTTGGGGAAATTTTCAACTATATTGTCTTCAAAAATTTTCTCATACCCTTTCTTTTCCTCTTCTTCTGGGACTCCTATAATTCGAATGTTGGTGCGTTTGATATGGTCCCAGAAGTCTCTGAGACTATTTTTGGCTCTTTTTTTAAATTTTTATTTTATTCTTCTCTTCAGAAGTTATTTCCACAATTTGATCTTCCAGCTCAATGATCTGTTCTTCTGCTCCAGATATTCTGCTACTGATTCCTTCTAGAGTAGCTTTAATTTCAGTAATTGTGTTGTCTCCGTATGCTTATTCTTTAATTCTTCTAAGTCTTTGTTAATTGATTCTTACATTTTCTCCATTTTGTTTTCAAGGTTTTTGATCATATTTACTGTCATTATTCTGAATACTTTTTCAGGTAATTTTCCTGTTTCCTCTTTAGTTATTTGGACTTCTCTGTTTCTAGTTTGTTCCTTCACTTTTGCAGTATTTCTCTGCCTTTTCACTTTTTTAAAAGTTATTCTGTTTGAGGTCTCTTTTTTGCAGGCTTCAAGGAAAGTTGAATTTCTTAAAAAGGAATGGGAAGGAAATGGAATTGAAAGAAAAGGAAATGCAAAAAGGCAAAATGGTTGTCTGAGGAGGCCTCAGAGATAGCTGAGAAAAGAAGAAAAGTGAAAGGCAAAGGAGAAAAGGAAAGATATACCATCTGAATGCAGAGTTCCAAAGAATAGCAAAGAGATATAAGAAAGCCTTCCTCTGTGATCAGTACAAAGAAATAGAGAACAACAGAATGGGAAAGACTAGAGATCTCCTCAAGAAAGTGAGAGATACCAAGGGAACATTTCATGCAAAGATGGGCACAATAAAGGACAGAAATGGCTTGGACCTGACAGAAGCAGAAGATATTAAGAAGAGGTGGCAAGAAAACACAGAAGAACTATACGAAAAAGATCTCATGACCCAGAAAACCATGATGGTGTGATCACTCACCTAGAAACATCCTAGAATGTGAAGTCAAGTGGGCCTTAGGAAGCATCACTACAAACAAAGCTAGTGGAGGTGATGGAATTCCACTTAAACTATTTCATATCCTAAAAGATGATGCTGTGAAAGTGAGGCACTCAATATGCCAGCAAATTTGGAAAACTCAGCAGTGGCCACAGGACTGGAAAAGGTCAGTTTTCATTCTAATCCCAATGAAAGGCAATGCCAAAGAATGTTCCAAGTACCACATAATTGCACTCATCTCACACGCTGGCAAAGTAATACTCAAAATTCTCCAAGCCAGGCTTCAACAGTACATGAACTATGAACTTCCATACGTTCAAGCTGGATTTAGATAAGGCAGAGGAACCAGAGGTCAAATTGCCAACATCTGTAGGATCATCGAAAAAGCAAGAGAATTCCAGAAAAATATCAACTTCTGCTTTATTGATTATGCCAAAGCCTTTGACTGTGCAGATCACAACAAACTGTGGAAAAGTCTTCAAGAGATGGGAATACCAGACCACCTGACCTGCCTCTTGAGAAATCTGTATGCAGGACAGATTTAGAAGAAGCAACAGTTAGAACCCGACATATAAAAACAAACTGGTTCCAAATTGGGAAAGGAGTACATCAGGGCTGTATTTTGTCACCCTGCTTACTTAAATTATATGCAGATTACATCATGTGAACTGCTGAGCTGGATGAAACACAAGCTGTAATCAAGATTGCTTGGAGAAATATCATTAACCTCAGATATGCAGACGACACCACCCTTATGGCAGAAAGTGAAGAGGAACTAAAGAGCCTCTTGTTGAAAGTGAAAGAGGTGAGTGAAAAAGCTGGCTTAAAACTCAACATTCAGAAAACAAAGATCATGCCATCCAGTCCCATCTCTTCATGGCTAATAGTTGGGGAAACAGTGGAAACAGTGAGAAACTTTATTTTCTTGGGCTCCAAAATCACAGCAGATGGTGACTGCAGCCATGAAATGAAAAGATGCTTGCTCCTTGGATGAAAAGTTATGACCAACCTAGACAGCATAGTAAAAAGCAGAGACATTACTTTGCCAACAAAAGTCCATCTCGTCAAAGCTATGGCTTTTTCAGTAGTCATGTATGGATGTGAGAGTTGGACTATAAAGAAATCTGAGCGCCAAAGAATTGATATTTTTGGTCTGTGCTGTTGCAGAGGACTGTTGATTGTACACAGTACTGTTCTACGCACAGAATGCACAGATGTGAGTAGTATAAGGAAAACACAGAAGTTTCCATTAACCTGATTTTAGGGATTACCATGCTAATACTTCATGCCTGGGATTCTGTAACCTGCTTTGTTGGCTGCCCAGCTTTCAGGGTCTCCTTATTATAAAGCACTCTACATACTGATGCTAAAATCATCTTTCTTCCCTGCTGATCTAAACATGCCACCATCTGGAGTCCATTTATAGCCTCCAGCACTCTTGGGGTAATGTATTTTCCTGAGATCTTTGAGACTCTGCATCTGCTAAGACCTCTGACTGACTTTCCTCAACCTAGGATGACAGTGTTTGGCTAATCAGAGTTTTGTTCATTCATTTGTTCATCCATCCAGCATTCATTCATGTATGCATTTTATAACATAGCATCTATGATGTGCTAGGCACTGCAATGGAGAGTAGAGGGGAATACAAAAGTAAGTCATCTCTGCCCTCCAAGGTTTTATAACCTTATCTAGGTCTTATATGCACAAATGGCTCTAGTGGTAAAGTACCTGTATGCCAATTCAGGAGACGTAAGACACATGGGTTTGATCCCTGGGCTGGGATGATCCCCTGGAAAAGGGCATGGTAACACACTCCAGTATCCTTGCCTAGAGAATCACATGGACAGAGGAGCCTGGTGGGCTACAGTCCATGGGGTCACAAAGAGTTGGATACGACTGAAGCGACTTAGCACTCATGCAAACATACAATTCAAATACAAAACTAACTGTGATAAGAGAGGTGGTGAAAGTAGATTCACGGCTGTAGGTAAACTCTGAGGTTTACCTGAGGAAGAATTAATCCCAATGAGCAGAGCATGCAAGACCTCCAGGAGGGGTACTGTTGAATCTGTGCAAGGACAAGTAGATTTCCATAAGCAGAATGGGGAGATGGGACAAGATTGGCTCAGCTTCCTTGCTGTCTATTGTTCAACTTAAGTCTCCTATTGCCTTCTCCTTGTGTCTTATTGGGCATTTGACCACAAAGATTTTTTTTTAGCCAATGTCCTAAATACTCAAGGGCCTGGTAAACATGCACACCTGACCTAAAAAAAGGAAATCTCCAGCATGATGACAGTCAGTGGCATATGAAAAGGCATGAACAGACAGATTTTGTTTCAAGATTATGAGTGTAAAGAATAGAAGACAAACTTGCAAGGAAGGGAACCCACCCTTATCAGCTGATCTCTGGTTGAAGCCACCAATGCAAATAGTGTAAGAAAAAAATGTGTCATCACTGAGGGGGAATATTTGCATGATGCATAGCACATGATATACTACACAAATAACAGCACAGCACCACACAGGTTTGTCATGAACCCTCTGATGGCAGATAGTCCTATTTGTGATTTTTGAAAACTAAAATAAAATGAGTAAGGCTTAACAATTTTAGGTTTGAAACATGTTTCATAATTTTGTGACTTTGATCTCAATTGCATATTCATTCCATAAGAAAAGATAAAAATAGTATCAATCACACACTTCTGTGTGGCATTCTCAGCAGTGGCAGGGTGGGCAGTACTGGGTTTCAAGTGCAAGCTCTGCCACTGATCTCCCACTTCAGTCTTACTCCTTGGGAAGGTCCCATTCAATGCATCTTGCTCATCATATATTAAAGTGTTAGCAGACTTGACAAGAGAGGCAAAACTGTATTTAGATTTTCTGTTTTGAATAGCTGGTAAAGAAATGCAAACATCTTAAATGGAGGAAAAATTAAAACAAGGGATGTTGGGAAGGGATGGGTACCAAGGAGGACTCATCAAAGTCCTGGTAGCTGTGGGGTTAGGAGACTCTATAGAGTATAACACACATAGTGTACATTTATGGGAAGATAAGTAGGTATACAGGGAGGGGGAAAATACAAGGGAAACCCCAGCTGATAGATCCTTTCCTTGGCATTCTGGATAATCATACAGACCACTAGAATGAAAGGAGGAAAAGCAAGGTGAGTCTTTGCTTCAAATGCCATGCAACACGGACTTGAAAGTCACACGCTCTGTGTGCTCCAAGGGCCCAGTGTAGCAAGGGGTAGACTGTCTCTGCTCCTCTCTGTCTTCTGAGCACTCCAGCCCAGTTCCATCCTTTACAATTAGATATTAGGACCCCAGCATCACCATCTCTCCTGTCCTTTCTCTTGGGCTCCAGCCCATCCTTTGTTCTTGATGGTCAGATTTTCACTGGGTGGGGTGGGGGTGGGGAGCTTCTAGTTTAGTGAGTTGTGTAAACAAAACTCTCAAATCAGCTCCCCCTACCTCCTAACTTTTAAAATTCAGAGCCATTTTTTAAACAATTTTTTGAAAAAGTAGTGTGTTTCCATATTTTTTTTAAAGTTATACTTGAAAAAATTCTCCCTTCTTTCCTTTCCTCATGTAGTCAGTTCTGACCACTTGCAAGAAACTTCACGTTTCTGCACACACATGCAAATAGAAATATAAATTTCCTTTTTCCATTTTAATTCATAAAGAAGTATAATTTTCAGTTTTCTGAACCATGTGTTTTGGTCATTTATTAGTATGTAATGTGCATGCATGCTAAGTCACTTGTTGTGTCCAACTCTTTGCAGTCTTATCTACTGTAGCCTGTCAGGCTCCTCTGTCCATGGGATTCTCCAGGCAAGAATACTGGAATGGGTTCCCATGCCCTCCTGCAGGGGATCTTCCTCACCCAGGGATTGAACCTGCATCTATATGTAACAAATATCTCTAAACTGAGTTGCTTAAAACAATTTTTTGCTAACTCTTATAGTTTGGTGGGTTGATTGGGCTGAGCTGTGTGGTTCTTGCTTTGGCTTCTCATTGTGGTTATGGTCAGACGTGGGCTAGTACAGGGTTCATGGGAAGGCTTGACTGGATGGGAGGTTCCAAACAGCTTCAAAATGGCTGGCACTTAAGCTGGTTGTTGGATGGGAGCTCAGTTGCCAGAGCACTTCTGTATAGACTGGGCTTCTCACAAGAAGCTGGTCTCTGAGTGGGAGCACCCCCAGAGAGCAGGAAGTTAAAGTTACCAGGTCAATGAAGGGCAACTTACAGAACTGGCACTGTTAGGTCTGCTGAATTCTGTTGGCCAAAGTGGACTCAGGGCTAGCCCAGGTTCAAGGAGATAAAGAAAGAAACCTCTTTTCTTCATGGGAGAGACGCAAGATTGTATTGCAGAAGATCTTGAGGTTAGGAGATACTGTGTTGGTCATCTTGGTAAAATACAATCTGTATCACCATCTTAAGTACCTTTCAACTCCTCCTAACACATGTCCAAGGCCTGAGGAGCTTTCTTTTATAATGTCTAACGTCCGACCTCTCCCTGTTTCCACTGACCCCACTCATTCAAACCTGCATCCTTTTGTAGTTAGGTAAGAGTTACCGTCCTGGTATCCCACTTTCCTTCACTGCAAATAGCCAATGAAACTTTCTTAACATTGGTATTTACATAAACTTTAGCTTTAATGATGTCATTCTCCTAAGTAAAAATCAGGTCTGATATCCCCAGTGGTTTTGTGTGACCTGTGCAAAGTTAGCATATAGTTTGCTTCTTCTTTTTTTTTTTTTAACTTTCAGCATTCCAAAATCAGGAGCTCCAGATGAAGCTCCTTTTGAAAAACTAGATCTTCATATGTAGAAACATTGAATTCTTTGACTAATATGTTCTAGATACTGAACAAAAGGGAAAAGACTTTCAGGCACTTGTGGGATTTAGTGGACAATAGGGAAAATGGATAAATAACATAGATAGACTGATGAATGGCAACATTGCTGCTGCTGCTAAGTCGCTTCAGTCGTGTCCGACTCTGTGCGACCCCATAGACGGCAGCCCACCAGGCTCCCCCGTCCCTGGGACTTTCCAGGCAAGAACACTGGAGTGGGTTGCCATTTCCTTCTCCAGTGCATGAAAGTGAAAAGTGAAAGTGAAGTCGCTCAGTCATGTCCGACTCTGTGCGACCTCATGGACTGTAGCCCACCAGGCTCCTCCATCCATGGGATTTTCCAGGCAAGAGTACTGGAGTGGGGTGCCATTGCCTTCTCCCATTGGTGATCTAGAAAGCAGACAAGGTAGGGGGCAGATAGGAAGGGCTACAATTTCAAATCATGTGGTCATAAATGATCTCACTGAAATGGAGACATTTCAGTTAAAACACTTAAGATGTAGAAGAAGGGTAACATGGAATTCCAGAACTTTGCTTTCCAGTAGAGTAGCCCACAACCATAGGTGGCGATCTTAATTTGTACTAATTAAAATTAAATAAAATTTAAAATTCAGTTTTTCAGGCACAATGGCCACATTTCCAGTCCTGAAAACTCACCTGTAACTAGTGGCTGTAAAGCAGATATGGAACATTTATACCATTACAGAGAGTTCTTACTGGACAGCATTTCAGAGGTGGGGTATTCCACGAAGAGGGGACAGCAAGTGCAAAGGTCCTGGGGTATGTGGGACGTTGCTTGGTATGAGCTAGACAGTGGCACTGCTCTTCTGCTCACACATTCCTGCTATGCCCTACTGTCTGTCTTACATCACAGCTATATGGCAGTTGTCATTTAGCACCTTACCCTGAGCCAACTTTCCAAAGGCCTTTGTTGATATTAAGTTTTATACCTTTGGTCAATGCCATAGAATCCATGGGGTCAAGTCCAAAACCCCCTGGTCTTGCATTGAGAAACTCTGTGAAAGAGCATGAAGTCCAAGGATCTGGACCAGGAGTCAGAACATGTGTGTTCTGTTTTAGAGCAGAGTAGGTTCATGGTATGATTCATAGGGTGTTTTCAGGGGTGACATGGCACAAGCTTCCACTTATCAGAGAGTTGTTGGCCACAAGTGCCCTGGGGTGCCTTTACCGAATCAGAACCAAAGCTCTAGTGGACTTTTAGTTGGTATTTCAGAAGAAAATCTGGAGTATGGAGCATGGCATTTTTTTTTTTTAAGTCGCTAAGTTGTGTCTGACTCTTGCGACCCCACGTGCTACAGCCTGCCAAGCTCCTTTGTCCATGGGATTCTCCAGGTAAGAATACTGGAGTGAGTTACCATTTTCTTCTCCAGGGGATCTTCCTGACCCAGGAACTGAGCCAGGGTCTCCTGCATTGCAGGCAGATTCTTTACTGACTGAACTAAGAGGGAAACCCATGACACTGGGGCTCAGTTCAGTTCAGTTCAGTTCAGTTGCTCAGTCGTGTCTGACTCTGCAACCCCATGAATCACAGCACGCCAGGCCTCCCTATCCATCACCAACTCTGAGTTCACTCAAACTCACGTCCGTCGAGTCAGTGATGCCATCCAGCCATCTCATCCTCTGTCGTCCCCTTCTCCTCCTGCCCCCAATCCCTCCCAGCATCAGAGTCTTTTCCAATGAGTCAACTCTTCGCATGAGGTGGCCAAAGTACTGGAGTTTCAGCTTCATTCCTTCCAAAGAAATCCCATGACTGATCTCCTTTAGAATAGACTGGTTGGATCTCCTTGCAGTCCAAGGGACTCTTCAAGAGTCTTCTCCAACACCACAGTTCAAAAGCATCAATTCTTTGGTGCTCAGCCTTCTTCGCAGTCCAACTCTCACATCCATACATGACCACTGGAAAGACCATAGCCTTGACTAGACGGATCTTTGTTGGCACAAGGCAATGCCTAATTACCAGTGGCTGCAGAAACATTTGAACATTATATAAGCCAACACACTCTTACATGGTCCATACAAGTGGAATTTCAGCCTTGAATAAATATATGTAATAGGTATTTGGAAATTGTAATATCTGATAGAGTTTATTGCCGGATCCTTTCCAGTAAACACACAGCTTTCGGTGACAGGATGTAAGGCATCCAATGTCACCAGCATCTATTCTGATATTTTCTCCTCCTCCTCCATCACACGATCCCCCTATCCCACCAATAGGACACATTTAGGGCCCAATAGGTTCTATGTCCTATGACACTGGTGTTTTTCTCATGTTTTTCATTCTTACTTGAAGGACTCACATCCTCTTTTCTGCCTGATTGAATCTTCTGCACTCAGCTTGAGGGCACAGCTCAAATTCCTTCCCATCAACTTTTCTTTGCCTGTCTCAGGCTAGAAGCATTTCCCTGCTCCTGTGAGCTGTAGTGCTCATTATTCACACTTGGCAATTATCAAGACTACAACACAGTATCTGCTTTTTTATATGTGTATCTAATCCTGGGTCAAGTCTTATGTTTGAGCAAACTGGGAGATGGTGAAGGACAGGGAAGCCTGGCGTGCTGCCGTTCATGGGGTCACAGAGTCAGGCACGACTTAGCTACTAAACAACAACCACAGGTCTTAAGATCCTTGAAGGCAGAGGTCACAGATCATTCTTCTTTTTTCCTTTCACAGCCATATTTCCATATATATTTGCCAAACATCTGCCATATGAGGGCTAAGAGTACAGTGGTAAACCAACAAAGGGCCCTGATCCCCTGTAATCCTTGGTTGTCAACTTAATTTTTTTCTATTGTGAGTAAGCTTATTCAGTTCTTGCAGGTCTTAGGCAAAGATAGAGGCCCTGCATCCTACTGATAAAGAGTAAAATCACTGGTTGCCCCTTGCTGAAGACAGATTGATCTGGACAGTGAAGGTTCACAGCCATCTGGACGTTAAGGCCTTGTTGGAAGAGTCTCACTGCCAGGGCTCCACTATTCCTGCCTCCTGGAATGGTGTGAACAATGATTCACACCACGGTAGGCCTTTACACTTTACCAAGCACATTCATCACATACATCAGGCTTTCAGGGAAGGTCAGGTTTCAACTTGTTTATGGAGAATCACCTCCAGGTCACCAGATTTGCATCTATTTTGCCCAGCACCTATCATAATGAACAAAAGTTTTAGACTTCAATGATGAATGTGCCAAAGAGAGGACAGCGTGGGGGCAATTCTAGTTCAGTGGTGTTTGACTTGTAGCAGAATACAGAGCCTATTTTGAAGTTTTTTGGCGAAAACCATTTTTGGGAGTAGTGATTACGATTTGGGTCCAGGCTGTGAAGGAAAGAAAACAAAACCGCCTTGTGCTCCTGGGCGGGGTGGTATTCCCCACTTCTTATCTCACTTGGTCGAAGTTCAGGTCCAGCCTGGCATACAGGAAAGGGGGGTGAAGCGGGACTTTTTAGCCTAAAGGGAGTAGGGGGATAGGCCCAGTCTGCAGGCAGAGGTGTGCAGTGGTGAGGGCGGGGCGGGGGAGCCCGGCGCGGTGGGGCAGGATGGAGCGCGGTGTGGGTTATGTCATAAATACTGTGGTTTGATGTCATAAAGTGTGGAGGTGATGTGGTGTATACTGCATATGATGTCATGCATATGTCAAGTGTGATGTCTTACGTACTGGGTATGATGTCACCAATACAGTGGGTGTGATGACAGCTACAGTGGCTGTGATGTCACGTGAATTGTGTATGTGATGTCCTTTATAGTGGGTGTGATATCATGAATACAGTGGATGTGATGTCATAAATACAGCGATGTGGTGTCATAAAGAGTGGATGTGGTTTCATATATAGTGTGTATGATGTCATACATATAGTGGATGTGAAGAGATACAGTGGGTAAGATATCATCAATAAAGAAGGTGTGATGGCACATATATAGTGGATGTGATGTCACCTATAGTGGGTGTAATTTCAGATATAGTAGTTGTGTTGTAATGAACACACTGTGTGTGATGTCATACATAGTGGATATGATTCATAAACATAGTGGGTGTGATGTCATAGATATAGTGGCTGTGATGTCACATGTATAACAATGTGATGTCATGAATACAGTGGGTATGATGTCATGAATACAGTGGATGTAATGTCATAAATACAGTGGTGTGATATCATAAAGAGTGGATATGATGTCATATATAGTGCGTATGAAATCATACATATAGTGTGCATGTTATCATACATAGAGTGGGTGTGATGTCATCAATGCAGTGGGTGTGATGACACAAATACAATAGATGTGATGCCACGTGTATAGTGGATGTGATGTCATATATAGTAGTTGGGATGTCATGAATACAGTGCATGTGATGTCAAAACATAGTGATGTGATGTCAAAACATAATGGTGTGATGTCATACAGAGTGGATGTGATGTCATATATAGTGCATATTATGTCATATATATAATGAGTGTGATGTCATACATATAGTGGGTGGGATATCATCAATACAGTGGATGTGATGACACAGATACAGTGGATGTGATACCACATGTATGGTGAATGTCATGTAGTATACAGCAGATGTGATGTCATATAGAGTGTGTGTAATGTCATGAATACAGTGGATGTGATGTCATAAATACAGGGGTGTGATATCACAAAGAGTGGATGTAATGTCATATATATAGCATATGATGTCATACATATAGTGGGTGTGTTGTCATACAACAATGGGTGTGATATTGACACAGTGGGTGTGATTACACAGATACAGTGGATGTGCTATCACATGTATAGTGGATGTGATGTCGTATACAATGGATGTGATATATATAATGGGTGTGGTGTCATAAATACAGTGGTGTGATGTCATAAAGGATGGATGTGATGCCATGTACAGTGCATATGATGTCATACATACAGTGGGTGTGATGTCATGCATAGATTGTGATGTCATCAACACAGTGGGTGTGATGACACATATAGTGGATGTGATGTCATAGACAATGGATGTGATGTCATATATGGTTGGAGTGATATCTTGTATACTGTGGATATGATGTCATAAATACAGTGGTGTGACATCATTAAGAGTGGATGTGATGCCATATACACTGCATATGTCATACAAATAGTGGGTGTGATCTCATACATACAATGGGTATAATATCATTGATACATTGGGTGTGATGACACAGATACAGTAAATGGATGTCACAGATATAGTAGCTGTGATGTCACATGTATGGTGTATGTGATGCCCTATATAGTGGGTGTGATGTCATGTATAATGACTGTGATGTCATATATAATGGGTGTCATGTCATATATAATGAGTCTGATGTCATGAATACAGTGGATGTGATGTCATAGAGGTGTGTTGTCATAAAGAGCACATATGATGTCATGCATATAGTGGGTGTGCTGTCATACATCCAGTATGTGTGATGGCATCGACAGAGTGTGTCATGTCTTATATAGTGAATATGATGACATAAAAATGGTACGTGTGATGTCATCAATACCATGGCTGTGATGACACAGATTCAGGGGATGTGATGTCAGATATAGTGGGTGTTGTGTCAGATTTAGTGGTTGTGTTGTCATACATACTTTGTGTGATGTCATATATAGTATATATGATGTCATAAACAGTGGTTATGGTATAGATACAGTGGCTGTGGTGTCACAGGTATAGTGGATGTGATGTCATATACAGGGAATGTGATGCCATATGCAGTGTGTGTGATGTCATGAATATAGTGGATGTTATGTCATAAATACTGTGGTTTGATGTCATAAAGTGTGGATGTGATGTCATGTATACTGCATATGATGTCATACATAAGCCAAGTGTGAAGTCTTCCATACTGGGTGTGATGTCATCAATATAGTGGGTGTGATGACACAGATACAGTGGATGTGATGTAGATATAGTGGGTGTGATGTTATGAATACACTGGGTGTGATGTCATATATACAGTGGTTTGATGTCATAAAGAGTGGAGGTGATGTCACGTATAGTGCGTTTGATGTCATACATACAGTGGGTATGATTTGATACATACAGTTGGTGTGATATCATTGATACAGTGGGTGTGATGACATAGATATAGTGGATGTGATGTCAGAAATAAGGGATGTGATGTAATGAATACAGTGGATGTGATGTTATAAATACTGTAGTTTGATGGCATAAAAACTGGATGTGATGTCGTGTATAGTACATATGATATAATGGCCACAGAGTGTAATGTCATACATAGAGTGGGTGTGATGTCATCAATACAGCAGGTGTGATTACACAGATACAGTGGCTCTGATATCACATGTATAGTAGATGTGATGTCATATACAGTGGATGTGATGTCACATATAGTGGAGTGATATGATTACAGTGGATGTGATGATGTCATAAATAGAGTGGTATGATGTCACAAAGAGTGGATGTGATGTCATATATACTGCATATGATGTCATACATATAGTGGGCGTGATGTCATTTGAGTCTGAATTTGGCAATAAGGAGTTCATGATCTGAGCCACAGTCAGCTCCTGGTCTTGTTTTTGTTGACTGTATAGAGCTTCTCCATCTTTGGCTGCAAAGAATATAATCAATCTGATTTCAGTGTTGACCATCTGGTGATGTCCATGTGTAGAGTCTTATCTTGTGTTGTTGGAAGAGGGTGTTTGCTATGACCAGTGCATTTTCTTGGCAAAACTCTATTAGTCTTTGCCCTGCTTCATTCCGCATTCCAAGGCCAAATTTGCCTGTTGCTCCAGGTGTTTCTTGACTTCCTACTTTTGCATTCCAGTCCCCTCTAATGAAAAGGACATCTTTTTTGGGTGTTACTTCTAAAAGGTCTTGTAGGTCTTCATAAAACCATTCAACTTCAGTTTCTTCAGTGTTACTGGTTGGGGCATAGACTTGGATCACTGTGATATTGAATGGTTTGCCTTAGAGACAAACAGAGATCATTCTGTCGTTTTGAGATTGCATCCAAGTACTGCATTTCAGACTCTTTTGTTGACCATGATGGCTACTCCATTTCTTCTGAGGGATTCCTGCCCGCAGTAGTAGATATAATGGTCATCTGAGTTAAATTCACCCATTCCAGTCCATTTTAGTTCGCTGATTCCTAGAATGTCGACGCTCACCCTTGCCATCTCTTGTTTGACCACTTCCAATTTGCCTTGATTCATGGACCTGACATTCCAGGTTCCTATGCAATATTGCTCTTTACAGCATCGGTTCTTGCTTCTATCACCAGTCACATCCACAACTGGGTATTATTTTTGCTTTGGCTCCATCCCTTCATTCTTTCTGGAGTTACCAGGTATGACCTAAATCAAATCCCTTATGATTATACAGTGGAAGTGAGAAATAGATTTAAGGGCCTAGATATGATAGATAGAGTGCCTGATGAACTATGGAATGAGGTTTGTGACATTGTACAGGTGACAGGGATCAAGATCATCCCCACGGAAAAGAAATGCAAAAAAGCAAAATGGCTGTCTGGGGAGGCCTTACAAATAGCTGTGAAAAGAAGAGAGGTGAAAAGCAAAGGAGAAAAGGAAAGATATAAGCATCTGAATGCAGAGTTCCAAAGAATAACAAGAAGAGATAAGAAAGCCTTCCTCAGCGATCAATGCAAAGAAATAGAGGAAAACAACAGAATGGGAAAGACTAGAGATCTCTTCAAGAAAATTAGAGATACCAAGGGAATATTTCATGCAAAGATGGGCTCGATAAAGGACAGAAATGGTATGGACCTAACAGAAGCAGAAGATATTAAGAAGAGGTGGCAAGGATACACGGAAGAACTGTACAAACTGGAACATATCTTCATGACCCAGATAATCATGATGATGTGATCACTAATCTAGAGCCAGACATCTTGGAAAGTGAAGTCAAGTGGGCCTTGGAAAGCATCACTATGAACAAAGCTAATGGAGGTGATGGAATTCCAGTGGAACTATTTCAAATCCTGAAAGATGATGCTGTGAAAGTGCTGCACTCAATATGCCAGCAAATTCGGAAAACTCAACAGTGGCCACAGGACTGGAAAAGCTCAGTTTTCATTCCAATTCCAAATAAAGGCAATGCCAAAGAATACTCAAACTACTGCACAATTGCACTCATCTCACACGCTAGTAAAGTAATGCTCAAAATTCTCCAAGCCAGACTTCAGCAATACGTGAACCGTGAACTCCCTTATGTTCAAGCTGGTTTTAGAAAAGGCAGAGGAACCAGAGATCAAACTGCCAACATCCGCTGGATCATCAAAAAAGCAAAAGAGTTCCAGAAAAGCATCTATTTCTGCTTTATTGACTATGCCAAAGCCTTTGACTGTGTGCATCACAATAAACTGTGGAAAATTCTGAAAGAGATGGGAATACCAGACCACCTAGCCTGCCTCTTGAGAAATCTGTATGCATGTGAGGAAGCAACAGTTAGAACTGGACATGGAACAACAGACTGGTTCCAAATAGGAAAAGGAGTACGTCAAGGCTGTATATTGTCACCCTGCTTATTTAACTTATATACAGAGTACATCATGAGAAATGCTGGGCTGGAAGAAACACAAGCTGGAATCAAGATTGCCCGGAGAAATATCAATAATCTCAGATATGCAGATGACACCACCCTTATGGCAGAGAGTGAAGAGGAGCTAAAAAGCCTTTTGATGAAAGTGAAAGAGGAGAGTGAAAAAGTTGGCTTAAAGCTCAACATTCAGAAAACAAAGATCTGGTCTCATCACTTCATGGGCAATAGATGGGGAAACAGTGAAAACAATGTCAGACTTTATATTTTTGGGCTCCAGAATCACTGCAGATGGTGACTGCAGCCATGAAATTAAAAGACGCTTACTCCTTGGAAGAAAAGTTATGACCAACCTAGATAGTATATTCAAGATAGTATAGTCAAGACATTACTTTGCCAACTAAGGTCCGTCTAGTCAAGGCTATAGTTTCTCCTGTGGTCATGTATGGATGTAAGAGTTGGACTATGAAGAAGGCTGAGCACCGAAGAATTGATGCTTTTGATGTGTGGTGTTGGAGAAGACTCTTGAGAGTCCCTTGGACTGCAAGGAGATCCAACCAGTCCATTTTGAAGGAGATCAGCCCTGGGATTTCTTTGGAAGGAATGATGCTGAAGCTGAAGCTCCAGTACTTTGGCCACCGCACGCGAAGAGTTGACTCATTGGAAAAGACTCTGATGCTGGGAGGGATTGGGGGCAGGAGGAGAAGGGGACAACAGAGGATGAGATGGCTGGATGGCATCACAGATTTGATCGATGTGAGTATGAGTGTACTCCGGGAGATGGTGATGGACAGGGAGGCCTGGTGTGCTGCGATTCATGGGGTCGCAAAGAGTCGGAGATGACTGAGCGACTGAACTGAACTGAACTGTGATGTCATACAGTGGAAGTTTTGTCATAAATACAGTGGGTGTGATGTCATGCATACAGTAGTTGTCATAAACAGCAGATGTGATGTCATGAATACGGCATATGATATCATACACATGCTGCATGTGATGTTATACATAGATTGGGTGTGATGTCCTCGATATTGTGGACGTGATGGCACAGATGCCATGGCTGTGACTGTCCCATGTATAGTCAATGTGATGTCATATACAATGGATGTGATGTCATATATAGTTCAGATCAGTTCAGTCTCTCAGTCATGTCTGACTGTTTGCGACTCCATGAACCACAGCATGCCAGGCCTCCCTGTCCATCACCAACTCCTGGAGTCCACCCAAACCTATGTCCATTGAGTCAGTGATGCCATCCAACCATCTCATCCTCTGTTGTCCCCTTCTCCTGCCCTCAATCGTTGCCAGCATCAGGGTCTTTTCAAATGAGTCAGCTCTTCACATCAGGTGGCCAAAGTATTGGAGTTTCAGCTTCAACATCATTCCTTCCAATGAACACCCAGGACTGATTTCCTTTATGATGGACTGATTGGATCTCCTTGCAATCCAAGGGACTCTCAAGAGTCTTCTCCAACACCACAGTTCAAAAGCATCGATTCGGAGGCAGTCCTAAGATGGTAGAGGAATAGAACAGGGAGACCACTTTCTCCCCTACAAATTCATCAAAAGAACATTTGAACCCTGAGTAAATTCCACAAAACAACTTTTGAATGCTGGCAGAGGACATCAAGCACCCAGAAAAGCGCCCATTGTCTTTGAAAGGAGGTAGGAAAAAATATAAAAGACAAAAAGAGAGACAAAAGAGGTAGGGACAGAGCTCCATCCCGGAAAGGGAGTCTTAAAAAAGAAGTTTCCAAACACCAGGAAACACTCTCACTGCCGAGTCTGTGGAGAGCCTTGGAACCACAGAGGGCAACATAACTGGGAGGAAAAATAAATAAATAATTAAAACCCATAGATTACGTGCCCAATGGTAACTCCCCCAGTGGAGAAGCAGCGCAGACGCCTGCTTCTGCCACTAGCCTGCAGGGGCTGGGCAGGGAGGCACAGGCTGCATTGCTTAGAGTAAGAACCGGGCCTGAATACTCCAAGGGCAATCTGAGGGAACTAACTTGGGCTAGCAAACCAGACTGCGATAGCTACCAAGTGAAAAGCCCTAACCTAAGACACCGCCAGTCCCACTCACAGAACAAAGGACTGAGCAGAGCCAGCCGGCTGCAGACCATCCCCCTCCAGTGACAGGCAGCCAGAGCCGGAAGGGGGCAATCGCGGCCCCAGAGAGGCATTATTTACCAAACGTCAAGCAGGCTTCGTTGCTAACTAAGACTTCTTGGGATTCTGGACAGTCAACATCCGCCTGAGAATGTTGTACACCCAGAAAACCAAGCGGCAGGGATGGGGGAAGCGATAAGTCGCAGCGACCCTGCTCGCTAAACTCCTGGTCACCTGAGCTGCTTGGACCTAGGAAGGGCACAGAACGCAGGCCCAACCGAGTCTGCACCTCTGAGGACTACCCTAGTACCTGATCCTGAGTGGCTTAGACGTGGGAAGTGCATACAACCCAGGACTGGCCTCAGACAGTTCCTGGCAGAGCAACCTAGAGCCTAAGCAGTGTAGACAGGGAAAGCACACATGCTGTGAGTAGGGGCGAACCCAGCGTGGCCAAGACACTGAAAACACACGCCAGTGTTATTTGTTTGCAGCATCCCTCCCTCCCCACAGCACAACTGAACAAGTGAGCCTAAAAATGTGTCCACACCACCCCCTTGTGTCAGGGTGGAAATAAGACACTGAAGAGACCAGCAAACATAAAAAGCTAAAATAGAGGGAATCTCCTTGGAAGTGACAGGTGCAATAGATTAAAATGCTGTAGTTAGTACCGACTACATAGGAAGGGGCCTATAGATCTTGAGAAATATAAGCCAGATCAAGGAACTATCTGAAAATGAACTGACCCCACACTGCCCACAACAACACCAGAGAAAGTCCTAGATATATTTTTACTATACTTACTATCATTCTTTATTTTTTTATTAAAAACTTTTTAAGTCCTCTAGTACTCCTTTAATTTTCATTTTTATAAGCTACTATTAATTTGTCAAAAAAGAGACCCCATTTTTTTTAAAGCAAACTTCATATATATATTTTATAATTTTGTGACTTTGTATTTTTTCTTTAATATTGTATTTTTGAAAATCTAACCTCTACTCTAGATTTTTAATCTTTGCTTTTTGGTATTTGTTACCAATTTTGTACTTTTAAGAACCCAATCTTCAGTACCCATTTTTACTCGGGAGCGAGATGACTGGCTTGACTGCTCTCCTTCTTTGGACTCTCCTTTTTCTCCACCAGGTTGCCTCTATCTACTCCCTCCCCCTTCTCTTCTTTACCCAACTCTGTGAATCTCTTTGTGTGTTCTGGATGGTGGAGAACACTTAGGGAACTGATTACTGGCTGGATCTGTCTCTCTCCTTTTGATTCCCCCTTTTATCCTCCTGGCCAACTCTGTCTCCTTCCTCCCTCTTCT
This sequence comes from Ovis aries, assembly GCF_016772045.2. Classification (NCBI taxonomy): domain Eukaryota; kingdom Metazoa; phylum Chordata; class Mammalia; order Artiodactyla; family Bovidae; genus Ovis; species Ovis aries. The sequence continues at coordinate 99,548,234 of NC_056080.1, read as the reverse complement.
CTTCTGTGTATAACTCCTTGAACATCTCTGAGTGGTCCAGACTGTGGAGTGCACATAAGGAAGTGATTTCTGGCTAGCTTGCTCTCTCCTCTTTTGATTCCACCTCATCTCATTTGGGTCACCTCTATCTCCCTCCTCCCTCTTCTCTTCTCCGTGTAACTCTGTGAACCTCTCTGGGTGTCCCTCACTGTGGAGAAACTTTTCATCTTTAACCTAAATGTTTTATCAGTGGTGCTGTATAGATGGAGAAGTCTTGAGGCTGCTGTAAAAATAAGACTGAAAACCAGAAGCAGGAGGCTTAAGTCCAAATCCTGAGAACACCAGAGAACTCCTGACTTCAGGGAACATTAATCGAAAGGAGCTCATCAAACGCCTCCATACTTACATGGAAACCAAGCACCACCCAAGGGCCAACAAGTTCCAGCGCAAGACATACCACACAAATTCTCCAGCAACACAGGAACACAGTCCTGAGCTTCAATATACAGGCTGCTCAAAGTCACTCCAAACCCACTGACATCTCATAACTCATTCCTGGACACTTCATTGCACTCCAGAGAGAAGAAATCCACCTCCACCCACCAGAACACTGACACAAGTTTCCCTAATCAGGAAACCTTGACAAGCCACCCGTACAACCCCACCCACAGTGAGGAAACTCCACAATAAAGAGAACTCCACAAACTGCCAGAACACAGAAAGGCCACCCCAAACACAGGAATATAAACAAGATGAAGAGACAGAGGTAAAGGAACCAGACAAAAGCCTACCAAACCAAACAAAAGAGGAAGAGATAGGGAATCTACCTGATAAAGATAGATGGGGAAACAGTGGAAACAGGGTCAGACTTTATTTTTTTGGGCTCCAAAATCACTGCAGATGGTGACTGCAGCCATGAAATTAAAAGATGCTTACTCCTTGGAAGGAAAGTTATGAGCAACCTAGATAGCATATTCAAAAGCAGAGACATTACTTTGCCGACTAAGGTCCTTCAAGTCAAGGCTATGGTTTTTCCAGTGGTCATGTATGGATGTGAGAGTTGGACTGTGAAGAAAGCTGAGCACTGAAGAATTGATGCTTTTGAACTGTGGTGTTGGAGAAGACTCTTGAGAGTCCCTTGGACTGCAAGGAGATCCAACCAGTCCATTCTGAAGGAGATCAACCCTGGGATTTCTTTGGAAGGAATGATGCTAAAGCTGAAACTCCAATACTTTGGCCACTCATGCGAAGAGTTGACTCATTGGAAAAGACTCTGATGCTGGGAGGGATTGGGGGCAGGAGGAGAAGGGGACAACCGAGGATGAGATGGCTGGATGGCATCATGGACTCAATGGACGTGAGTCTGAGTGAACTCCGGGAGGTGTTGATGGACAGGGAGGCCTGGCGTGCTGCAATTCATGGGGTCACAAAGAGTCAGACATGACTGAGCGACTGAACTGAACTGAATAATGATAGTGAAAATGATCCAAAATCTTGAAAACAAAATGGAATCACAGATAAATAACCTGGAGATAAAGATTGAGAAGATGCAAGAAAGGTTTAACAAGGACCTAGAAGAAATAAAAAAGTCAATACATAATGAATAATGCAATAAATGATATCAAAAACACTCTGGAGGGAAAAATAGTATAATAATGGAGGCAGAAGGTAGGATTAGTGAGGTAGAAGATAGAATGGTAGAAATAAATGAATCAGAGAGGGAAAAAGAAAAACGAATTAAAAGGAATGAGGACAACCTCAGAGACCTCTGGGACAATGTTAAATGCCCCAACATTCGAATCATAGGAGTCCCAGAAGAAGAAGACAAAAGAAAGACCATGAGAAAATACTTGAGGAGATAATAGTTGAAGACTTCCCTAAAATGGGGAAGGAAACAATCACTCAAGTCCAAGAAACCCAGAGAGTCCCAAACAGGATAAACCCAAGGCAAAACACCCCAAGACACATATTAATCAAATGAACAAAGATCAAACACAAACAACACATATTAAAAGCAGCAAGGGAAAAACAACAAATAACACACAAGGAGATTCCCATAAGGATAACGGTGATCTTTCAGTAGAAACTCTTCAAGCCAGGAGGGAATGGCAGGACATACTTAAAGTGATGTAAGAAAATAACCTACTGCCCAGATTACTGTACCCAGCAAGGATCTCATTCAAATATGAAGGAGAAATCAAAAGCTTTACAGACAAGCAAAAGCTGAGAGAATTCAGCACCTCCAAACTAGCTCTCCAACAAATGCTAAAGGATCTTCTCTAGACAGGAAACACAAAAGGGTGTATAAACTCAAACACAAAACAATAAAGTAAATGGCAATGGGATTATACTTATAAATAATTACCTTAAACATAAATGGGTTGAATGCCCCAACCAAAAGACAAAGACTGGCTGAATGGATACAAAAACAAGACCCCTATGTATGTTGTCTGCAAGAGACCCACCTCAAAACAAGGGACACATACAGACTGAAAGTGAAGGGCTGGAAAAAGATATTCCTTGCACATAGAGACCAAAAGAAAGCAGGAGTAGCAATACTCATATCAGATCAAATAGACCATAAAACAAAGGCTGTGAAAAGAGACAAAGAAGGACACTACATAATGATGACAGGATCAATCCAAGAAGAAGATATAACAATTATAAATATATATACATCCAACATAGGAGCACCACAATATGTAAGACAAATGCTAACAAGTATGAAAGGGGAAATGAACAATAACACAATAATAGTAGGAGATTTAATACCCCACTCACACCTATGGACAGATCAACTAAACAGAAAATTAACAAAGAAACACAAACTTTAAATGATACAATGGAACAGTTAGACCTAATTGATATCTATAGGACATTTTGCCCCAAAACAATGAATTTCACCTTTTTCTCAAGTGAACACGGAACCTTCTCCAGGATAGATCACATCCTGGGCCATAAATCTAGCCTTGGTAAATTCAAAAAAAATTGAAATCATTCCAAGCATCTTTTCTGACCACAATGCAGTAAGATTAGATCTCAATTACAGGAGAAAAACCATTATAAATTCTAACATATGGAGGCTGAACAACACGCTGCTGAATAACCAACAAATCACAGAAGAAATCAAAAAAGAAATCAAAATATGCATAGAAATGAATGAAAATGAAAACACAACAACCCAAAATCTGTGGGACACTATAAAAGCAGTGCTAAGGGGAAGGTTCATAGGAATACAGGCATACCTCAAGAAACAAGAAAAAGACAGCTAAATAACCTAACTCTACACCTAAAGCAACTAGAAAAGGAAGAAATGAAGAACCCCAGGGTTAGTAGAAGGAAAGAAATCTTAAAAATTAGGGCAGAAATAAATGCAAAAGAAACTGAAGAGAGCATAGCAAAAATCAACAAAGCCGAAAGCTGGTTCTTTGAGAGGATAAATAAAATTGACAACCATTAGCCAGAGTCATCAAGAAACAAAGGGAGAAAAATCAAATCAATAAAATTAGAAATGAAAATGGAGAAATCACAACAGACAACACAGAAATACAAAGGATCATAAGAGACTACTATCAGCAATTATATGGCAATAAAATGGACAACTTGAAAGAAATGGACAAATTCTTAGAAAAGTACAACTTTCCAAAACTGAACCAGGAAGAAATAGAACATCTTAACAGACCCATCACAAGCACGGATATTGAAACTGTAATCAGAAATCTTCCAGCAAACAAAAGTCCAGGTCCAGACAGCTTCACAGCTGAATTCCACCAAAAATTTAGAGAAGAGCTAACACCTATCCTACTCAAACTCTTCCAGAAAATTGCAGAAGGTAAACTTCCAAACTCATTCTATGAGGTCATCATCACCTTAATACCAAAACCTGACAAAGATGCCACATAAAAAGAAAACTACAGGCCAATATCACTATGAACATAGATGCAAAAATCCTTAACAAAATTCTAGCAATCAGAATCCAGCAACAACATCATGACCAAGTGGGCTTTATCCCAGGGATGCAAGGATTCTTCAATATCTGCAAATCAATCAATGTAATATACTACATTAACAAATCAAAAAATAAAAGCCATATGATTATCTCAATAGATGCAGAGAAAGCCTTTGACAAAATTCAACATCCATTTATTATAAAAACTCTCCAGAAAGCAGGAATAGAAGGAACATACCTCAACATAACAAAAGCTATATATGACAAACCCACAGCAAACATTATGCTCAATGGTGAAAAATTGAAAGCATTTCCCCTAAAGTCAGGAACAAGACAAGGGTGCCCACTCTCACCACTACTATTCAACATAGTTTTGAAAGTTGTGGCCACAGCTATCAGAGCAGAAAAAGAAATAAAAGGAATCCAGATTGGAAAAGAAGAAGTAAAACTCTCACTGTTTGCAGATGACATGATCCTCTACATAGAAAACCCTAAAGACTCCACCAGAAAATTACTAGAGCTAATCAATGAATATAGTAAAGTTGCAGGATATAAAATCAACACACAGAAGTCCCTTGCATTCCTATACACTAATAATGAGAAAATGGAAAGAGAAATTAAGGAAACAATTCCATTCACCATTGCAACGAAAAGAATAAAATACTTAGGAATATATCTACTCAAAGAAACAAAAGACCTATATATAGAAAACTATAAAACACTGGTGAAAGAAATCAAAGAGGACACTAATATATGGAGAAATATCAATATATTGAAAATAAATATACTACCCAAAGCAATCTATAGATTCAATGCAATCCTTATCAAGCTACCAACGGTATTTTTCACAGAGCTAGAACAAATAATTTCACAATTTGTATGGAAATACAAAAAACTCGAATAGCCAAAGCAATCTTGAGAAAGAATGGAACTGGAGGGATCAACCTGCCTGACTTCAAGCTCTACTACAAAGCCACAGTCATCAAGACAGTATAGTAGTGGCACAAAGACAGAAATATAGATCAATGGAACAAAATAGAAAGCCCAGAGATAAATCCACGCACCTATGGACACCTTATCTTTGACAAAGGAGGCAAGAATATACAATGGAGAAAAGACAATCTCTTTCACAAGTGGTGCTGGGAAAACTAGTTAACCACTTGTAAAAGAATGAAACTAGAACACTTTCTAACACCATACACAAAAATAAACTCAAAATGGATGAAAGATCTAAGCCTAAGATCAGAAACTATAAAACTCCTAGAGGAGAACATAGGCAAAACACTCTCCAACATATATCACAGCAGGATCCTCTATGACCAACCTCCCAGAATATTGGAAATAAAAGCAAAAATAAACAAATGGGACCTAATTAAAATTAAAAGCTTCCACACAAAAAAAGGAAACTCTAAGCAAGGTGAGAAGACAGCCTTCAGAATGGGAGAAAATAAAACAAATGAAGCAACTGAGAATTAATCTCAAAAATATACAAGCAACTCCTGGCAGCTCAATTCCAGAAAAATAAATGACCCAATGAAAAAGTGGGCCAAAGAACTGAACAGACAGTTCTCCAAAGAAGGCATACAGATGGCTAACAAACACATGAAGAGATGCTCAACATCACTCATTATCAGAGAAATGCAAATGAAACCACAATGAGGTACCATTTCATGCCAGTCAGAATGGCTGCTATCCAAAAGTCTACAAGCAATAAATGCTGGAGAGGGTGTGGAGAAAAGGGAACCCTCTTACACTGTTGGTGGGAATGCAAACTAGTACAGCCACAATGGAGAACAGTGTGGAGATTCCTTAAAAAACTGGAGATAGAACTGCCTTATGACCCAGCAATCCCACTGCTGGGCATACACACCAAGGAAACAAGAAATGAAAGAGACATGTGTACCCCAATGTTCATCGCAGCACTGTTTTTAATAGACAGGACATGGAAGCAATCTAGATGTCCATCAGCAGACGAATGGATAGGAAAGCTGTGGTACATATACACAATGGAGTATTACTCAGCCATTAAAAAGAATACATTTGAATCAGTTCTAATGAGGTGGATAAAACTGGAGCCTATTATACAGAGTGAAGTAAGCCAGAAAGAAAAACACCAATACAGTATACTAACACATATATATGGAATCTAGAAAGATGGTAATGATAACCCTGTATGCGAGACAGCAAAAGAGACACAGATGTATAGAACAGTCTTTTGGACTCTGTGGGAGAGGGCGAGGGTGGGATGATTTTGGAGAATGGCATTGAAACATGTATAATATCATATGTGAAATGAATCGCCAGTCCAGGTTTGATGCATGATACAGGATGCTTGGGGCTGGTGCACTGGGATGACCCAGAGGGATGCAATGGGGAAGGAGGTGGGAAAGGGATTCAAGATGGGGAACACCTGTACACCCGTGGCAGATTCATGATGATGTATGGCAAAACCCATACAATACTGTAATTAGCCTCCAATTAAAATAAATAAATCTATATTGTAAAAAAGCATCAATTTTTCTGTGCTCAGCTTTCTTTATAGTCCAACCATAGCCTTGACTAGACAGACCTTTGTTGGTAAAGTCAAGTCTCTGGTTTTTAATATAATGTCTAGGTTGGTCACAACTTTCCTTCCAAGGAGTAAATGTCTTTTAATTTCATGGCTGCAATCACCATCTGCAGTGATTTTAGAGCCCAGAAAATTTTCCCCACCCACTGTTTCCCCATCCATTTGCCATGAAGTGATGGGACCGGATTCCATGATCCTAGTTTTCTGAATGTTGAGCTTTAAGCCAACTTTTTCAGTCTCCTTTTTCACTTTCTTCAAGAGGCCTTTTAGTTCCTCTTCACTTTCTGCCATAAGGGTGGTGTCATCTGCATATCTGAGGTTATTGATATGTCTCCCAGCAATCTTGATTCCAGCTTGTGCTTCTTCCAGCCCAGTGTTTCTCATGATGTACTCTGCATGTAAGTTAAATAAGCAGGGTGACAATATACAGCCTTGATGTACTCCTTTTCCTATTTGGAACCAGTCTGTTGTTCCATGTCCAGTTCTAACTGTTGCTTCCTCACCTGCATATAGGTTTCTCAAGAGGCAGGTCAGGTGGTCTGGTATTCCCATCTCTTTCAGAATTTTCCACAGTTTATTGTGATGCACACAGTCAAAGGCTTTGGTATAGTCAATAAAGCAGAAATAGATTTTCTGGAACTCTCTTGCTTTTTCGATGATCCAGCGGATGTTGGCAATTTGATCTTCAGTTCCTCTGCCTTTTCAAAACCAGCTTGAACATCTGGAAGTTCGCAGTTAACGTATTGCTGAAGCCTGGCTTGGAGAATTTTAAGCATCACTTTACTAGAGTGTGAGACAAGTGCCATTGTGCGGTCGTTTGAGCATTCTTTGACATTGCCTTTCTTTGGGATTGGAATGAAAACTGAGCTTTTCCAGTCCTGTAGCCACTGCTGAGTTTTCCAAAGTTGCTGACATATCGAGTGCAGCAGTTTCACAGCATCATCTTTCAGTATTTGAAATAGCTCAACCGGAATTCCATCACCTCCACTAGCTTTGTTCATAGTGATGCTTCCTAAGGCCCACTTGACTTCACATTCCAGGATGTCTGGCTCTAGGTGAGTGATCACACCATCGTGTGTGTGTGTGTTTGTGTATAGGTATTTCTAGTTATAAGTATATATATATATATATATATATATATATATATATATATATATACACACACACACACACACACACACACACACACACACACACACACATATATGAAAAAGTTTTATCTTGAGGCATTTAATTCCCTATTTATGGAGACTTGGAAATTCTACAATCTTCTGTAAAGTCAGGAAAGCCAGTGATACAATTTAGTCCCAGTCTGTAGGCCTGTGAACCAGGGGGTCTGGTGGTGTGGATCCTAGTTGAAGGGAATGGGAAAATGAGAAATGTTCTATCTCAAGCAATGAGTTTGGAAAAAGGGGAAGAATTCTTCCTTTCTCTGCCTTTTGTTCCATTTTGGCCCTCAACAGGATTGGATGATGCCCACCCACACTGGAGAAGGCCTTCCATTTTGCTAAGTCACCAGTTGAAATGCTCATCTCATCCAGAAACACCCTCACAGGTACAGTCAGAAATAGTGTTTAATTTGGACGTTCCATGACCAGCCAAGTTGGCAGATAAAATTAGCCATCATAGTGAGTAGGCCAACATCATGGACTGCTGCATAACACTGTTCATACCATGAGGTCTCAAACATCCTCCTAAATGATCTTTCCCATGGGAAGGACAGTGCCGTTTCCTAGGAGCTCTTTCCTAGGAGCCCTGTGCAACTTATGAGCATGCAGTCCAGTTAAGGTACCCAGGGTTTATGTGGTCCACACACCCTGTAGAGGGTAGATGAGTTAAACACTCAAGGTAGTCAAGCCTAGGGGAGCTGCACCTTCTTGTTTATACAACCCACACATGGAGGGCAGGTTCCGAAATCTCTCAGGAGGCCTTCAGGGGAAGCAGTGGGCTTCCAGTCCCACCTTTGTAGCAGAGATATGAATTCCTCATATATTTCTTCCTATAGCAACAGGATAAATAACGCTTCTTGTGGTTGGGCTGAGAACATGAATTCAGGAAAAGGGGTAGGGAAGTGATTTTTGCCTGGGCATTGTAGGGAGGATGACATTTTCACAGACAGAAAAGCAGGAAACGATATGAAAGTCTTGAGACAGGTGGTACCAATCCTAGGAGGTTTCTATGAGTTAGCTTGTTGTCAGTGTTCCTGGTCTTCCCAAAATGTCTGCAACTTGAACTGACTTGCCAAATTTCCAAGTGCAAACCTTGGTTCCTTCACACTGTGCCCAGCCCACTACTATCTGATCCCAGAGTTCATAAACAATTCCCCTGGATCTCTGCTCTGGTATATCTCCATGTCCATAACTAATATGAAGATCTCACAGTATGCCTGGAAGGAGTAAATATTGGATGGCTTCCTGGAAAGGGAGATAATTGTCCTAGGCCTGCGTAAACTGAAAGCACACGCTTTCCAAAGTCTAAGATGACAAGAAACAAAGAAAAAGATCTGGATAAAGAGCCAAGAAGTAGAGCTAGGCACTGAGGGATGGACACACATATAGAAAGGCAGAGGACTAGGAGCAGAGATTTCATCACTTCTGCTGGTCCATGAGAAACGGACAATTTCCCACCAGAAGACCTAAGTGAGGGGAATGGCCAACCTCCCCATCAATTATTGGAGGCCCACCAATGAGAACATTGGGAGGTGGGCCGTAGAAACATGGCTGAAGAAGCCTTAGTGTGTAGATAAGCGCCATACTGAGCTCCTGACTTTCCGGATTGTCCTTTGGGGTTTCTATCCATCGTTCTCAGTTAGGATTTGACGTGGTGGCTTCCCTTCCCGATATCTCAAAAGTGTACGTTTTATTTACTTTATTCGTATTTGGCTGTCTGCAGTGTGATTTGGAGAGTCCGCTAGATGGTGTGTCGTAATGGACACCTTGACAGACGTTTCGGTCGGCTTCTGGGTGGATGGCAGAGGTCTGTCAGTCACTTCCGGGTTTGGTATTTGGCATTATTGTAACAGCCTGATGAAACTTGGAGAAGATTTTCTTAGTTTAATTGTGGGTCTTGGATACCCTCTTCCCATTCATGGTCTTATTGTTTTGTAGTGTTTGTGGCTTACTGTGAGGAAAGGGTGGGTGTAGGTGTCTGGGTGGTGTGGGAGTCCCGGACAGTTGGGTGACCTTTGGTCTCCATGGAGCTGATTCTGCCTTGTGTTGCTGCAAATTTGGGATGGATATATCATTGCCGGGTTGGTTCAAATGTTGATGTTGGCCATTTTGTGACCTTAACCATTGAGGGTGTTTTTGTTATTTTCCACGTGAAACGAGAAAGTAAGTCTCTGAGTGAGCGTGTGCAGTGTTATGTTAGCTGACAGCCCTTTGCTGCCTTGGTGTTTTGTGTTTTATTTAACAACATGGCTTTAAGTTTAATATCATTTGTTCCTTAACTTTCGGAATGCTCTTCTTCACGTGTTGCCTTAGAACAGAACACAAATCCTGAGAATTTTAATGTGAAAAGTGAGTAAACAGATGGCTTGATTGGCTCGTGGCTCATTCACAGACCCTGGACATGGTCTTCAGTCACCTTAGAAGGCTGTTTTGCATTTTGTGTGTGTTTAAGATTGTTGTATTCAAGCACAAATGGCCCTTAGAAGATTTGGTGATGTTCTCAGGTTACAAATAAGAAAACAGCTGTCTCTTGGGCTGTTGCTTTCTTTCAAACCCAGAAGGAAATCAAGCACCCAGTGTTTTTTTTTTCCTTTTCCTTTTATTGTACATTATAATGGTGTCTGCCTTTTCAGGGCATTACAATCGTTTTACTTTGCTTAATTGTGATCTTGGTCATATTTCACAACTACTCTTCGAATAGACGTATTTTCAATGGGCATATTCTGAATTGAATGGACTGGCTGGGTGCTTGAGTTTGCAGTCTCAGTGAATGTGCTTGAGCTTCTCTTGTCAGCCAAAACTGGACACTTTTAACATTTTAATTTTACATGTTCATCCCACTTTATTCAATTAAGTTTGTACCTGAGGCTCCCCAGAATTTTTTTTAATGGTTTTGTGCAAATTTCAATTTATAAGAAATGAACTTCACCTCTGATTTTGCTTTATTTTGCATTATAATTTCTTTCTTGATAGAGTTACTTTGTTTATATTCTGGTATTGTTCCCTCTTCATAAACCTCCTTGAGAATAAATATTGGGGAATGGTCTTGATTTTTAAATGCAGAATGTAGTCATGTGATTTTGCTTTGATGTGTTATGACACAGAATGCATTTCATCTGACTATGTCCTCTGGGTACAAAATTTAGAATTTTGTTTTGCTGAAAAATTACACACTGGATATCATTTAGCCCAGTTGAATACAGGTCTTGGGCTGTTTCATAAGATTTCCGTAAACGTTTTTCTTTATCTCCTTTGCAGAAATAAGGAAAAAAATTGTCCCCATTGGCTTTTTAACCCTTTCTTTTTTACCAACAGTGACTGGCGTTAACTTGTCTACTGGCCAAAGCTCTGAAAAAAGAGAGAAAAAGTTGTTCCCTGAGATGGCTCTTCTTCAAATAAATGTCATAGCCTTTCACTGTAATGTTACATAATTACTGTGTGATGTTTGTTTAAGACAGGATCAACCATTGGTTCATTTTGAAGGGCAGCCATACCTCTGAAGATCAGTATCTGTCTTATGTTACCTTTCATAACATTTGGCCTAGCCCAATGGGCATAGGCAGTATCATGGGTTTCCTGGGCTGTGTTCTGAGGAGCTTCACTACATAAGGGAAATGGGGTTTTGGCCGCAGGCCCCCAAGTTTATGCAGTTCCAAGTTACATAATTTTCCTGCAGTTGTGCTAGTCTGTCTACCATCAGGCAATCTTCTTGCAGATCTGCTTTAGGACCTATGATGGAAAAGTCCAGTACTGGTCAGCCTAGGGGGCTGTCAAGTGAAGAGTGGATCTGGAACCAACTGACCTGACTGACTAGAAAACTAAGAGCAAGCTTGTTATGTGCGGCCAAATGTGCTGGGCAGAGGGTAGGACTTTTTCCCTGTCACCTGAACCATAATTGAAGATGGCATCGAAATGCCTTTCCTGGGTGTCTAAAAGAACAATGTCAAGGTCTCTCCCTAGACAGGGCTTGCTAATTCTGTGGTAGAAACTGTTAATGGAATCAGTTCATTAAACAAGACAGTGGTCTTTCTCCAGTCCTTAACCATGTTCCTCTGTTCATTGTGGGTGCCTCTGTTGCAGACACATTGACTATTAGAATGTCTGTTTTCAAGATCACCAGATTTTGACAGTTTACCATCAAAGGGTTGATCTCTCTTTTTATTCTCATTGGAAACTCTTGCAGTAGCTGGCAGCAGTGAGGTGAACTGGATTGACCTGTTGAAAATAAACCTCATGAATTTGGAATGTGTGCTGCTTGGGTGCCTTTTTTCCTAGTATGATAATATGGATCTGAAGTTAATTGAAAGCACTTATATTAAAAAGGGTAAAATGGGACCAGTGGACCAAGTGGGTTGTGGTCAATGGTGGTATCCCAGACCAGTTCCATGTGTGATAAGGATCCTGGGAGTATAGTGGAAGTAATAGTCAAGTCAGGAGTGAATTCTCCCTGAAATTTTCACGCTTCCAGTAATTCATGGCCATGTCTTTGCTTGCAGACATTACTGAGACCATACCTCGTGTTTCATCCACAAACTGCCTCCAGTGTCTGAGTCTGAAAGTCTCTCAGCTCTCTCTTACTATCATCTTTGAGCTTGACACCCTCCACTATTTAAAATATTCTCAAATAGCCTTTTTAAAAAATAGCATATTAAATATTTTATTTAAATTAAGAAATACAACAAAATAACATACATTTATTCCTGTTTGAATAAAATAACTACTTACAAAAATCTACACATAATTTCTCAAGTACCAGACTCCAAGTATTTAACTGATGTCATGAAACATATTTTCAAAATGTATAGGCTGCATTCCAAAATTTGGTATATTTTGGTTTTACATATTTGGTGTATAAATCCAGATGTAATATATTTATATTTACACATACCACACACTTAATTTACTTCTCTGTAGAGAAAGTTACAACATACAAACCATTCTGATACCTTTTCAAAGGGCCATACATACGAAAACCACTCTTTGCCAAATACTGTTTATACTGAAGTACAAATTCATATAAAAATATTTTCTTTAAAATATGCTCTATTTTAGAAAAAAATTGTGTAGGCTAAGTACATTTAAAATTGCAAGAGATTTAAAAAAGCAACCTGATCTAACTTTAAGTTTTTAGACTATTACTCAATTTCCCCTGATTTAGCTAATAACATCATTAATAAGGTGCTTTTAAGGTGGTGTAATGGTAAAGAAATGCAAAAAAGCAAAATGGCTGTCTGGGGAGGCCTTACAGATAGCTGCTGTGAAAAGAAGAGAAGAGAAAAGCAAAGGAGAAAAGGAAAGATATAAGCATCTAAATTCAGAGTTCCAAAGAATAGCAAGGAGAGATAAGAAAGCCTTCCTCAGCAATCAATGCAAAGAAATAGAAGAAAACAACAGAATGGGAAAGACTAGAGATCTATCTCTTCAAGAAAATTAGAGATACCAAGGGAACATTTCATGCAAAGATGGGCTCGATAAAGGACAGAAATGGTATGGACCTAACAAAAGCAGAAGATATTAAGAAGAGGTGGCAAGAATACACGGAAGAACTTTACAAAAAAGATCTTCATGACCAAGATAATCACGATGGTGTGATCACTCACCTAGAGCCAGACATGCGCCTTAGAAAGCATCACTATGAACAAAGCTAGTGGAGCTAGTGGAGGTGATGGAATTCCAGTGGAGCTATTTCAAATCCTGAAAGATGATGCTGTGAAAGTGCTGCACTCAATATGCCAGCAAATTTGGAAAACTCAGCAGTGCCCACAGGATTGGAAAAGCTCAGTTTTCATTCCAATCCCAAAGAAAGGCAATGCCAAAGAATGCTCAAACTTCTGCACAATTGTACTCATCTTACACACTAGTAAAGTAATGCTCAAAATTCTCAAGCCAGGCTTCAGCAATACATGAACCGTGAACTTCCAGATGTTCAAGCTGGTTTTAGAAAAAGCAGAGGAACCAGAGATCAAATTGCCAACATCCGCTGGATCATCAAAAAAGGAAGAGAGTTCCAGAAAAACATCTATTTCTGTTTTATTGACTAGCCAAAGCTTTTGACTGTGTGGGTCACAATAAACCGTGGAAAATTCTGAAAGAGATGGGAATACCAGACGACCTGACCTGCTTCTTGAGAAACCTATATGCAGGTCAGGAAGCAACAGTTAGAAATGGACATGGAACAACAGACTGGTTCCAAATAGGAAAAGGAGTACGTCAAGGCTGTATATTGTCACCCTGCTAATTTAACTTCTATGCCGAGTACATCATGAGAAACGCTGGGCTGGAAGAAGTACAAGCTGGAATCAAGACTGCCAGGAGAAATATCAATAACCTCAGATATGCAGATGACACCACCCTTATGGCAGAAAGTGAAGAAGAACTAAAGAGCTTCTTGATGAATGTGAAAGAGGAGAGTGAAAAAGTTGGCTTAAAGCTCAACATTCAGAAAACGAAGATCATGGCATCTGGTCCCATCACTTCATGGGAAATAGATGGGGAAACACTAGAAACAGTGTCAGACTTTATTTTTTGGACTCCAAAATCACTGCAGATGGTGATTGCAGCCACGAAGTTAAAAGACACTCCTGGGAAGGAAAGTTATGACCAACCAAGATAGCATATTTAAAAGCAGAGACATTACTTTGCCAACTAAGGTTCGTCTATTCAAGGCTATGGTTTTTCCAGTGGTCATGTATGGATGTGAGAGTTGGACTGTGAAGAAAGCTGAGTGCCGAAGAATTGATGCTTTTGACCTGTGGTGTTGGAGAAGACTCTTGAGAGTCCCTTGGACTGCAAGGAGATCCAACCAGTCCATCCTAAAGGAGATCAGTCCTGGTGTTCATTCGAAGGACTGATGCTAAAGCTGAAACTCCAGTAGTTTGGCCACCTCATGCGAAGAGTTGACTCATTGGAAAAGACTCTGATGCTGGGAGGGACTGGGGCCAGGAGAAGGGGATGACAGAGAATGAGATGGCTGGATGGCATCACCGGCTTGATGGACATGAGTTTGAGTGAACTCCAGGAGTTGGTGTTGGACAGGGAGGCCTGGCGTGCTGCAATTCATGGGGTTGCAAAGAGTCGGAAACGACTGAGCAATTGAACTGAATTGAACTGAACTGAATGGTAAAGAATCTGCCTGTCAATGCAGGGGATGCAGGAGACCTGGGTTCAATCCCTGGGCTGGGGAGACTCCTTGGAGGAAATGGCAACCCACTCCAATATTCTTGCCTGGAAAACCCCATTTAAAGAGAAGCCTGGCAGGCTACAGTCCATGGGGTTGTTAAGAGTTGAACATGACTGAGCACACACACTCTGAGAGCCTTTTAACCTTCAGTCTCAGTAGATAACTACTTTATTTATAACTTTATTTATAACTGCTTTATTAATAATACAAGATTCAGTCAGAAGCTGGCATCACAGAACCTGAATTTCACATACCCACATTCAAATTGCACATTCCTTTTGATGGGAAACTAGAGTGTGTGGCCTTTTCCAGCACATTGAAATTCATCCTCTTTTGGTTTACACCTGTAGTAAGTTAAATTACATTAAATCCTTGGATGATGGGTGTCATTGTGGATTCCTCATGTGGTGACAAACTGAAACATATAATACTAAGAGAAAGCTTTCTCCTAAGTAGTGTTCCTTAACCGAGAGACATGATGGTGTCCAAGACTGGCTCATTTGCTAGTGAAAAAGAGTTGTGAAACTTAACCATAACTGTGGCCCGTTCTTTCCTTTCCACACAGGCTTGTGCTGGCTGCCCATCACATCACAGTCTTCCTGATTCTCTTTGTTGGAGGGGCTGTGGGGAAGGCCTCAGTGAATTGTTTCATGGGTTCTTCTGCTGACTATTAGCATCTTAGGAAGCAGTCACAAGGCAGAGCATTCGAAAAGGGTATTTTTCCAGTTGGCAGCAGTCTCAAGAACTCGCACTCTTTTTTGTATTTTTTTTTTTTTTTTTGGTTCTCAACCTGTTTAACGTGTAAAAGGGGAAAAAAGAGTCGGTAGGCAGAGTTTCAGTCTGAATACTTTCTCAGGATGCTGGCCATCCAGAGCATCATTCTGAACAGCTGATTATATTCTGTGACTTGAGAGAGTTTCAGTTTTGAAAAGACCTAATTCCATGGGATTATGGTGACTCATTTATCATTAAGAATTAAATATAGAAATTTAAAGGCTCTGAGCAAACAGCAGGGGATGGGGCTAATGCGACAGTAATAGCTGGAGTTGATGGGGCAAGAGGCAACCAATCATAAAATTACTTTTCCCTTGTAACAAAGGGTTCACACTTTTAACATAAATTGTACATTTATTATGGTGTTTAAAAACAGTCAAGCCTAAATAAATTCTTCCTACCATCGAGAAGAGACACACACATTGAAAACTTGCTTAAGCACAGAACTTCTTGTTTGACAGCTCTTGGCCAGGGCCACACACATTTTACAGGGAGCTTTTGTTTCTCAAGCTTAAAGTCTGGCAATCATTTATATAAAAATAAGACTTAAATTTAAAACCCCACCAAACTAAGAATCTGATATAGAAAATCGGTGACACCAGAGCGACTAAAGCCCGCAGTTCTCAGACTTCAGCACGCCCCAGTGACCTGTGAGGCCCCGCCCCACGCGTCCGAGGCCTGGGCGGGCCCAAGTCCCTGAAGGGCCAGCGGGTTCCCCTGGGACGCTGCGCTGCTGCTCCAGGAACCGCGGCTGAGAACCCCTGGAAGGACGTAGCACCGTCTCCGCCTCTGCTCGCTGCAGACCGTGTCCCCTCTAGCCGTCGTGGGGAAGCTCAGTTTGGCCAAGCTGTTCAACACCAGATTCCTCCCGGCGAGTCTCTACATATGCCCGTCCCTGGCATCTTCTCCTGCCCGGCCTGGCGCCCTCCGCCTAAAGTGCCACCTGCCCGACACCGAGGGCAGCCGCGGTAGAGCTCAGGTCACGGCGGGTGAGGCAGGTGGCTGCGAGGGAAGGGCTCCTCTCCGCCCATCTCACGGTTCTGTACCACTGGGAAGCATCAACAAAAAAAGGCAATTTCCTGATCTCATCATCATATGCTCCACACTGAACACTTTAAGGCAAATCGTCATCTTAAAGTACTAGGTTTAGAGATTCAGTTAAAATATACACAGGTTTTGTCTTCCCCTTGATCAGACTGTTGCTATTGTTTCTTCAGAGGATCGTAAAAAGAACTGATACCGGAAAAAAAAGAACTCCATTTATTTTTTTTAAAAAAGAGCAACAATGCGGGGGCGGGGGCGGAAAAGCGTTTCCTCTCCCCCTCCCGCCCAACCCGTTTCGTTTTGGCTCACAAAGCTCCCCCCCCCACCGCCCCCCGTCGCTGTCCGTGCGGCTCTTGGCGACCATCAAGCCATATATTCGTCTGTCCGTCTGACCGTCAGTACGTCCCAGGCGCTCTGGGCAGCGGGCTTCAGGAGGCGCCCCTGGATATCCACCCGCTCTCGGTGAGGAAGTTCAGGATCCTCTTCATGAGGACTTTGTCCAGGTAGCTGGGCAGGCGGCTCTTGGAGGGGATGCCCTGGCGCTTCTGCAGGTGGTCCTTGATGAAGATGGTCTTCACCGTCACGTAGCGCGCGGGGCTCAGGTTCAGCGAGCTGCACAGCACCTTCTCGCGGTCCGACAGGAGCTCGAAGCCCGGCAGGTGCTCGATGGCCGCGAACTCGCCGTCCCGGCCGTCCTCCCTGCCGCCCCGGCCGTCCTCCTTGCCGCCCCCCGCCGCCGCCACTGCCACCGCCGCCGCCGCCACCGCCTTGTTCTCCTTGCGCTTCTCGCGCTTGTCCCGGGCCACCTCGTACTCCGCCGACTCCTGCATCTTGCTGATGCCGTTGTTCCGGTAGCGCTGCAGCTCGCGGATCTTGGCGCGCAGCATCTTCTCCTTGTACATTGTCTCGAACAGGTCGTCGAACTCCTTGCACGACATGAGCTGGTAAAGCGGCCGCAGCTTCAGCCGCAGCTCCTTCTCCTCCTTGGTGACCTTGCGCCGCGCCGCCCGCTCCTTCTTCTTGTCCTTGCCTAGGAAGGCGGGTACCAGGTTGTAGTCCTTCGCGATGTTCTTGCGCCGCTGCCGCTCGCGGAGCTTGCGCACGTACATGTCCACGTGCGCGCGCTTTAGCTCAATCTCCAAGTCCTCGTCGTCATAGTTGACCGAGAGCCCGCTGATGAGCCTCTCGGCGTCCTGGTCATACTCAATGTCATAGTCGTCTCGCAGCGGCATGTAGCCCAGCTGCTGCTGCTCGGCCACCGAGATGTCTAGGGGAGGCAAAGGGGTGGTGAGGCTGGGAGAGAGGGGGCCCCCACTGGGGCAGGTGTGGTCGGTCACCCGGTTGGGGATGGTATCGGGGATGCAGGCCTTCCCTAGGTTTCCGTGGATGTACATGATTAGGTAATGCTCCTTCACTTCCTGGGGGGTCCGGGAAGCGCCGACGTGAGCTGCCATGTCCTCCCAGTTCCCAAAGCCGAACTGCTCGATGGCATCCAGCAGCAGCTGCTCCTCGCGGTAGGTCCAGCCGCCCTCGGCCTCGGGCCCCCAGAGCGTGAAGCGCCCGCCGTCCACCAGCTGGTAGCCGTGGTAGCGGCGGTGGTGGCCGATCTCGGCGCCAGCGGAGAAGCACTCGGGGCACAGCTCGATGTCCCGGCACTCGGTGCAGCGAAAGCGAAGCGGGCTCACCTCGGCCAGGCAGTACACGCAGTACTTCTTCCCGGGCTCCGCCATCTTCTGCCGCCGAGGCCCCGCCGTCCTGCGTTCCAGCTAAACCGCCGCGTCTGCCCCGCCCCTAGCGCCAGCTGCAGCCGGCCTGCTGGGCGGCGCGCCCCGCCTCAGCGCGCAGGCGCCCTCCGCCTCAGCGCGCAGGCGCCCTCGGGCCAGCCCGGCCGCCGAGAACTCGCGCTCGAGCAAGAGAAAGTGACACTACTCAGTATAGGTCAGATGTGACCTGGCTCCTCTGTGCTATTCCAGGTGTTGATCCCTAGGCCTGACTTGTCAGGTAGCCTTCTGAGGCATGTATTCGATGATTGTTTTCTCTCCGGTGGCAATGGTAATGTCTTCAATCTAAGTTATCTGTATCAAGCTCAATCGATGAATGCAGGGGTTATGGAAAATATTCTGTTTGGATGGTAAGGTACCTCTGGTCTGAATCAGACTTCTGTGCCACAAACGCCATGGGTAATGTAGGCTCTGGGGCAGAAGAGAGTCACCTGTTGTCAAAAGTCTGTGCCATTGTGCAGAGCAAGGCCATACTGTGAATCATGAGGTATCTGAGCTCTATGTGTGGGTATGTGGTTTGAACTTTCTGTGATCTCTTTCGGCACTCTTCCGCTGAGCACACTATGCACATTGGTTGGAGAAATGAGGTCAAGTTGGTCTTGTCAATGAGCCGTCCTTAATTCTGGCCGTTTGTTTCCTTGGCAGCATGTGCTGATGAGCCTGGGTGACCAGGAAATGACTGAGTCGTTTGTGAGGACTGGAGGATGAAGACCTTGTTTTCCTCTTGCTGGAGAGGGGTGCACCCCCAGGCTGTAGCTGTCTCTCCATTTGTGTATCTGCTAGAAAGCCTTTCTGCTTGGTGGTGGCTTCTCTTCCATTTGGGTCTTCCTGTTGGTGAGGATGACATTGCCTCAGGGGAACCCACTGCACTCTCTAGGAAGAAATTGTTTTTAGTACAGCAGTGGAGTGGCAGTTATGCATTTTTTGTGATGTTGCGCTACAGGAAGGATGAGAGGAAAGAGGAGCTCCGTTTGGGGAGGAAAAGTGTCCAGTGGTTCCCCCATTTAAGGCTTCCTCTTGATAGGTAAATTTGAGCCCAGCAGGGGTATGAGGAGGAGCTTCTGAGAGTTTAAGGAAAGACTGACAGTGGTGAGTACAAGGACCTTTGGTGTGAAACAAGTGATAGACATTGTGGGTTCAGGGCTCTGTCTCCTGTCTCGTAACCCTGTTCCCTCTTGCTACCATTGGGTGGCCATACTGTGATATAGAAGATAGTAAAGCACATGGATAGCTGTGAAGTGAATGAATGTGGACCTGTACTGACATTCAGGCATGAATACTGGGATCAGGTCTTCACGTTTCATTTTCCTAGTGAACTGTGGGCCTCTCTGCCAGGAGATGATTTTGCTACCACTGCTCATTCTGTGCAATGCTTAATTTTCTTTATAATGTTTTATACTGTTGCATAATAACATAACCTGAGGAAGTTCTGAGAAGGAACATCTCCTGCTTCTGCGGATGCTGTAATCCTCCTAAGATGCTGCCTTGCCAAACCTTTTTATGATCTTCTCCTGCACTTTTATTGACTCTTGTGCACTGCTTTGATGGTCATTTCTTTCTCTGAGTGTCCAGAAGGTCTAGCAGTTTCTGGTTTCAACTGCTTAAGTTTTTCTTTCCTTACCTAGCTCTCCCCCTTTGCAAGGATTTTCCAGCCAGGTCCTTAAAGGAGCGTTCAAATTGGCAAGAAGCTTATTGAGCTTTACTAACACATATATATGGAATTTAGGAAGATGGCAATGACGACCCTGTATGCAAGACAGGGAAAGAGACACAGATGTGTATAACGGACTTTTGGACTCAGAGGGAGAGGGAGAGGGTGGGATGATTTGGGAGAATGACATTCTAACATGTATACTATCATGTGAATTGAATCGCCAGTCTATGTCTGACGCAGGATGCAGCATGCTTGGGGCTGGTGCATGGGGATGACCCAGAAAGTTGTTATGGGGAGGGAGGTGGGAGGGGGTTCATGTTTGGGAATGCATGTAAGAATTAAAGATTTTAAAATTTAAAAAATAAAAAACTAAAATTAAATGATTTCCACACATATAAAGAAGCAGAGAAAGAACTGACACGTTTTGCAAAGTTAACCCTCTAAAGCAAAGGGATGGGTGAAGGCCTGCTGTCAGTTTTCAATGGGGAAAACTAAAACTTTGTTTCTTATGTAACTTTATATTTTCCCTGCAGTACCCTAACATGAGATACCAGGTCCCTGGAGGTGTCTGTCCCCCACAAATTGTGATTGCCATACCCTGGGCCAAACTCAGGCCACAGGGAATTTCCTTCAGTGGAACTTGTGCCAATGGCACCTCATGCAAGAGGAATAAGTAGGAGCCAATGTTCACCATCCAGTTTGCTTATATTTTACCAAAATCTGTATCCTTGAGGTGAATTCTCTGTGGTCCTTTGCAGTAGGAAATATAACCAGAGGCCTTGTTTACAGATGGTTTCAGTTGCTATGCTGATCTCACCAGTCTTGGCAAATGGAAGATATACCATACTACTTATGTCAGAGAGGAACAGGTGACTGTCTAAACTATTTTCAATTTGTAAAATGTTGTTTTTCAATAAAATATATATGATGGAAAAGCTCCCATTGTAGATGTCATTCTTTGTGATGAATCCAGGCAGCATCAGTGAAGATGTGGCTCCTGTGTGCATCACACCAGGTACAGAGTGGGATTCTGGGCTCAGTAACCTTGGCATTGATAACAGGTGGTGGGTGGCAGGGCGACGGGTCTCGAGGCCAGAACTGAAGTTCTGTTCTTGTTAAGGTAAGAATGATGGTAGGTGATCTAACATCTTCCTAGGAGAAGTGATCCTTTTCACTTATTCATGAGGATGCCAGATGAATACCTGGATATCGTGTGGGCATGGGGGGTGTATCTCCTATTCCTGCTCTGGGTGAGGATACAAGGAGTGGCCCAGCATGGTTCTGGAGACCATCAGAAGTCATGGAAACAAAAACCTGGAAGCACACACAAAAAGCTCCTGTTCCAATTTTTATTAGAATCCAGTCCTTTGAGTATGAGGAATTATTCACTATATATCAATCATTACCAGAGTATGAATGAAAAGAATCGAAAAGGTAACTGAGTGGCTGAAGTAATTGCCTTTGACTAGTGCTTAAAATGGAGAAGGCAATGGCACCCCACTCTAGTACTCTTGCCTGGAAAATCCCATGGATGGAGGAGCCTGGTAGGCTGCAGTCCATGGGGTTGCTAAGAGTCGGACCCGACTGAGCGACTTCACTTTCACTTTTCATTTTCATGCATTGGAGAAGGAAATGGCAACCCACTCCAGTGTTCTTGTCTGGAGAATCCCAGGGATGGGGGAGCCTGGTGGGCTTCCGTCTGTGGGGTCGCACAGAGTCGGACACGACTGAAGTGAGTTAGCAGCAGGAGCAGCAGTGCTTAAAAAAATCAAAACTCTACACACATTGCATAAAATTTCTAATAGTAAATTTATAAACCCTTTGTAGAGCTGAGAATGCTGACAACATTTTGTGAAATATTCGTTCAAGTGGCAACATGATTCAGGAATAGTGATTCCAGAGTATTTTAAGCTAACTGTTTAATCTGCCTAATGAACATAGGCAGAGTGGGAAGCATCCAGGAGTTGGGCAGGCAGACATGTTGGGTGAGTCACAGGAGCATTCTTGGCCCCAGGTGGAAATGCCGGGTTGGGGGAGGGGGTAGTACATGCCAGGCAGGTGAAGGGAAGTACCAGAAAGAGGGCCTATGCAGGCAGATCCCCCAGGACATCTGCAGTCCAGCCCCAAGTCAGGTCGTGAAGGCTCAGCCTAGAGCCTGGCTCAGGGAGGCAGGGTTGAGGCCAGGCTCCAGGCCCTTGGAGGGCTCCACTAGGGACTGCCGATTGCTTCAGGCCTCCTTGACCAGCTCCTGGAACTCAAGGTGTGTCTACCAGTTAGATTCAACCACTCTGAGAGGTGGCCAGGGAGGTGCTTATTTCTCTCCTCCAGGTGGTCCAGACAGGTGTTGACCTTGTCCAACATGGGGTAGGCGGCTGCCCATACTGCTCCTCAGGTGAAGCCACCGTCCTTGCCTTCCGTGCGCACATCCACAGGCATGCCCTGTTTCACATGGCCGCCACACATGGCAGGCTTGTGCACAGCCAAGGCTCACGCGGCTTTGGAGTGAGACGACACAACTTTGGTGCGCAGAGGCCCTGAGTCAGGGAGGGCTAGGGAGGTCATTAAAACCTTGTGCTCATCGAAATCGTTTTCCTGGGGAAAAGAAAGCGAGACTGTCACAGTCTGTCCTGATTGAAGATGTGCCCGCTGGGTGGTGGGCTCAGGTCTCTCCCTGATTATTCATAAAGATGTTCAAGAATGCAGGTGTCAGCAACTCACATCTTGCCATCACAGTCTAAGGATCCCCAAAGCTGCAACTTGTCACCTCCTGCCTGAGGGGTTCCTCAGTATGTGGAGGTTGAAAAAGGTCTTCTATACAGTCATTACAGCTGACATTTCTTTTTTGTTTCAATATTATCACCTACTTGTGTTAAAGAATGACTTATCCATTAAGATGTGAGCTACCAGACTTAGCTATGTAAGTCCACGTCATCAGGCAGGAGAGAAACTTGCTGAGATTTGGATGTTGGAGGTGGTGGGTCTACTCACCCATACTCTGAATATGGATGAGCGTGTATTAATTACATAATGAATCAATGGATATGTTTTCTGTTTTATATGAGACCAAGGAGTTTTGAACCTGGGGATGACTTGAAAGGAAGGTGCATAATTTTTTCCATTTACTGAGGGCTTTTTATGGCCAGGCTATATATGTCTCCCTCATAACTATTGCTGTGGGGATAAACGTGATCATGCAGGGCAGCTATGTGAAACACTGGATATCCTGGCACTCAGAAGTTGGGTCTCAGTGCACAGTCACACTCTTGTAGCAGGACACATACCTCCTGGACCTGGTGTGCACCTTTAGAACTCTGTTATTCTGATGGAGGTCAAGGATCTTGTAAATTTTTAAGGCTCACCTGCCCCTTCCACACACTCACACATTCAGAGAGCAGGGGGTCCCTGCATCCTTTTACTCTCCTTTTTACTTGAATGTGGTCTCAACTTGGAGATAAATGAGTGGGTGACAGGAAACTTAAAGGAAAAAAGGATGAGTAAGGACTTGCCCATTCTAGGTTCCTTTTCTGCTTTTTGTTCTGATTCATTTCCCCACCCCTGGAATGCCAAAACTTGAAAGGCTTGGTGCACCTTTCTGCCAAGACTTTGGGACTGACTGGTGGTCATTTCATGACATTCTGGATGGATCTCCAGGCATGGAGGGATTCTGGTGAGGCTTGGATGGAGCATGGACTCAGACTTTAAAGGCTGTGAGTATCTTGGAAGCCCCTAGGGTACAAGTCTCCTCCAGACACAGGCAAATGCAGGCTAGTCTGTGCCTTACTTCCAAAGCTGGTGTCCTCTCAGCCTTCCTCCCACCTCCCTATTCTTCTTTCTGTCTCTTTATCCCTCCAGCGATCTATTTTTTCCATCTCTTTGTATCCCAGACACACAGGCTAGGGAGACACGCTACAATTTCTTCCTGGTCTCCAGCCACATTGGCACTGACATGAAGGTCTAGTTCCTGCTATGTGTGGTCTGAGTTTCTCTGCTGATTTGGACAAGTGATGTGGGTCAACTTGGGGCAGCCATTACTCTTCCAGATGTAGATCTACTCTGGGTGACTGAACCAAGTCCCAGAAGACAACTCATGACAAGTTGCATACCCTGGTCCAGCCCTATGTTGTGGCAGCATGGATGAGGGGAAGGAGGAGGGGGGCAACGCTGACACTAAGGATCCACATTTACACTGAACTTCACAGGTTAAGGTCAAGTCCTAAGCCAGAATGCCATCACTACAGAAACCAGACACAAGTCTGTTTACAGGGACACTCTCACACTGATCAATGGATAGATGGGCCACGTTCTTGATCAGGCAATCCACAGAGGATAGTTACAGAAGTGCAGTGAATATCTGGTATAATTTTCATTCAAATGTTTTTCAGTCTGTTCCTAAAATATTTTTCAAACACATTCAAACCAGAGAATTTGAGACACGCCTTTTCCCTATAATATATACAATGATGGTTGGAAAATCTAACATTCAGAATGCAGGGAAACAGGTACTTTCATTCCATTCATGAGTGGATCGAGTTTGGGAGACATCTTTGTAGGAGGTTTGCACATATTATATAAAGTTGAGAATGTGAATGACCTTTTGTCAGTGTGTGTGTGTGGGTGGATGCCTGCACGTGTGGAAGCCCTGATGCAGACTGCTTCAGTGTGGACATTCATCACTGTGGCAGAAGGAGGAGCATTAAGGATTTGGACACACATGCAAGTAGTATTAATAACAGGCCCACACCTGACCCCAGGAAGGGATGCCGGGAGGTGGTTAATCCCAGGCCCCCAAAGGGAAGTACAAGAAGCATGGCCTAGGCAGACAGATCCCCTAGGGCATCTGGAGGTCAGCCCTCAGCCAGGTGGTGAGGGCTTAGGCTAGAGCATGTTTCATGGAGGCAGGGTAGAGGCCTGGCTTGGGGGTCCTTGGAGGGCTCCACTAGGGGCTGCAATCGCTTCGGGCCTCCGTGTGCAGCTGCTGGAACTCAAAATGCATCTGACACTTGGATTCAAGCACTGCTAAAGGCGGCCAAGGAGAGGGTCATTCCTCTCCTCAAGATGGTCCTGACAGGCTTGACCTGTTTTAACTTGCGGTTGGTGGTTGCTTATACTGCTTCTCCAGTGATACTGTGGTCCTTGCCTTCCACGCTCGCTTCCACAGCCAGGCCCTGTTCCACACAGCAGCAGACATGGTGTGCTTGTCCACGCGCAAGTCTGACATGATGCTGGAGTGAAGTGGCCATGGATGCTCAGTCTCCCTTTTCTGCCGACCTTCTCTTTTGATCTGTTCTGTGCACTGATACCCAAATGGTAGATTTGAAAAGTGAATTGGATCTCAATGGAGTTTACCACATCCAACATGTGGTTCTTTACCTTGGACCACTTATCTACTTTCCCTTCATGCTTTGCATGTTATATCGTTAACTGTCTTCTCCCTCAAGGACATAATATGTGTTCTTTACTGAGAAAACCATGTTCTTTCACAGTTCTGCTCCTGTGCACTTGCTCTTCCTTAATCCTTTAAACGTCCTCTCTCATGCAACTCTCATGCAACACACATTTCAGCCTGGTGTATCTTTTCTTGACAGACAGGCCTGATATGGTCAACCAAATCTTCAGTACATTTTTGCCAATTCCTGTATCAGATACCACCCACATTGTGACTTCTGCCAAAGCAATGAGGAGACAATGGGGTTTATGACATTCAAAGGGGAATATCACTGGGGATCTCTTAATGAAAGGTAAGATTTCACTGTCTTCTTATGTACTATTCAATCCTCATATGTATTGTGCTGTATATAGAGCTATATTATATCCAGAGAAAAATGAGCTATTAAGCTGATGAATTGGAAACTCGTGGTAAAACTTTTAAGAACAAGACATATACGTGAAGATGTGTGCAAGAGTTAATAAGTCAACAGAGACATTAACATAGATGAAAGTAATAATTATGGAACAAAACAGCTGGCAAACTGGCCGACATGTTACTAAGATGTGGATTATGTTACATGAATGGTAAGTAGAAAATTAATTAGAGAAATTAGACCCTTGTTGGTGAAGCTAGCATGATAAAGTCTCCAGAAGGGAGAGTGTATTTGACCAGAAACATGCATGGTGATAAAGTCACAGTCCTAGTTAACTTTACGTGAAAGCTTAGTGTATGTTAGTTCAGTTCACTTCGCTCGTTCAGCCATGTCCGACTCTTTGCAACCCCAGGGACTGCAGCAAGCCAGGCTTCCCTGTCCATCACCAATTCTTGAAGCTTACCCAAACTCATGTCCATCAAGTCACTGATGCCATCCAAGCATCTCATCCTCCGCTGGCCCCTTCTCTTCCCGCTTTCAATCTTTCCCAGCATCAGGGTCTTTTCTAGTGTGTGATTACTTCGCATCAGGTGACTAAAGTACTGGATTTTCAGCTTCAGCATCAGTCCTTCCAATGAACATGCAGGACTGTAAGGTACTGGTCTAAATGTTTTGCATGAGCTCACTAAGGGTCATGGCAGCCTGATGACATAGTTCATATTAGTATCTTCACTCTACTGATGAGGAAACTGAGGCACAAAAACAATGAAGGATATTCACCTGGTAGGATTAGTAATTATGGTATGAATCCAAACAGCATACCTCAAGCCCATGTACTGTACACAGTAAATGAGAAGTCATTATTGTCTGCAGACAGGCCATAAACATGGAATGAAGTATAAATGAGACAAGAATGAATGGCAGGACTTTCCTGGTCAAGTGGCTAAATCTCAGTGCTTTTACTGCTGTGGGCCCAAGTTTGATCCCTGGTTGCAGAACTAAGAGCCCACAAGCTGTGCAGTGACACATGCAAAAAAAAAAAAAAAAAAAAAAAAGAATGAACAGTGACCACAGATGGAGGAGATACTGATGATGTGAAAGATAGGACCTGTGTGGTAGTGGTCAACACATGCCAGGGCTTGAGAGGGTCCAGCATATATATATAGCTGCTGATGCCACTCAGAGGGAGATGCCTAGTAACACATGGGGAAGACTTGGCAGATCATGAGACAGGATTCACATCAATGGCTGCAATTTTCCTTGTTGTGCCTCCCCATGTGGATTAATCATTATTTATGGATTACTAGACATGGCCTGCAACAACTCTCCTGCCCTCAGGATAGTTGTCAAAGGCTCACCCAACAACCCCAGGTTTGGAAGAGCTCACCTGTAAGCTTTCCCTGGACTTGCCAAAGAGCAGCTAATCCCTGGTGGAAAAGAAACCGCTCTAGGCCAATATCTGGCTGTCTGTTTCTGGTGTCTTAGTTTCCTCACCAATAGTTTGGAACTAATTTTCATGTATTTGATTTTGCTGTTTTTTCCAAGTTCTATTTGAGAACTATGAAGCCAAATCTAACAAGAGAAACTGTCTGCGATTTTCCAGCTTTATCAGTCAGAATTATTCAAAGAAACAGAGCCAATAAGAAATATTTTATATGTACATTTATATCTCTCTCTGTGTGTATATATATATTTATATATATAAAGAATATATATATTATATACATATATAAATATATATATGAAGAAGGTTTATCTTGAGGAATGTAGTTCTCTATTTATGGAGGCTGAGAAATTCCACAGTCTCCTGTCTACATGGTGTAAAGCCAGGAAAGCCAGTGATAGAATTCTGTCCCAGTCTGTAGGCCTGTGAATCAGGGGTTCTGGTGGTGTGAATCCTAGTTGAGGAGAAGTAGAAAATGAGGAGAAATGTTCTATCTGAAACAATGAGATAGGAAAAAGGGGAAGGATTCTTCCTTTTCCTGCCTTTTGTTCCATTTGGGCCTTCAACAGATTGGGGGATGCCCACCCTCATTGGGGAAGGCCTTCTATTCTACTAAGTCACCAATTCAAATGCTCATCTTGTCCAGAAACACCCTCACAGTTACAACCAGAAATAATGATTTATTTGGATGTTCCATGACCAGCAAGTTGGCACATAAAATTGGCCATCACAGTGCGTAGGGCAACATCATGGACTACTGTATAACATTGTTCACACCATGAAGCCTCAAACACCCTCCTAAATGATCTTTCCCTTGTGAAAGACAGTGCTAGCACTCGATCATCTTTCCTAGAAGCACTGTGCAACTTGTGACCGTGCAGTCCAGCTTAGAGAACCAGGGGCTTTGGGGTCCAAACACCCTGTAGAGTGTACAGGACTTAAACTCTCAAGGTAGTCAAGCCAAGGGGAGCTGCACCTTCTTGTTTGTAGAACTCACAAATTGAGAGCAGGTGTAGAAATTTCTCAGGAGGAGGCCTCCAGGGAAAGAAGTGGGCTTCCAGTCTCACTCTAAATAACTGTGAACTTTAGCGATGTTTACAGCAGATATATGAAGTCCTCATATGTTTCTTCCTATAGCAACAAGAGAAATAAGGCTTTTTGTGGTTGGGGTGGGAACATGAATTTAGGAAGAGATGTAGGGAAGAGATTTATGACTGGGCCTTGTAGGGAGGACAATATTTTCACAGATAGAAAAGCAGGAAAGGATATGAAAATCTTGAGAAGGGTGGTGCCAATGCAAGGAGGCGTCTATGAGTTCGCTTGTTGTCAGTGTTCCCTGGTCTTCCCAAATGTCTGCAACCTGAACTGACTTGCCAAATTTCCAAGTGCAAATCATGGCTCCTTTACACAGTGCCCAGCACAGTACTGTCTGATCCCAGAGCTCATAAACAATTCTGGTGCAACTCTGCTCTGGTATATCTCCATGTCCCTATCTAATATGAAGAACTCATATTATGCCTGGAAGGAGTAAAGCTTGGATGGCTTTCTGGAGAGGGATGTAATTGACCTAGGCCTAGGTAAACTGAATGTTCATGCTTTCCAAAATCTAAGATGACAAGAAACAAAGGAAAAGATCTGTGCAAAGACCTAAGTTGAAGAGGTAGGCATTGAGGGATGGAGACAGGTATGGAAAGACATAGAGATTCCATTACTTGAACTGGGCCTTGGGAAAAGGACAGTTTCCCACCAGTAGAACTACCTGAGAAAAATGGCCAATCTCCCTGTAAACCATCACAGGCCCACCAATGACGACATTGGGAAGCACAGTTACGGAAACCTTGCAGAAGAAGCCATAATGACAGACCCAGCAGGAGACTAAGTTCCTGGCTGGATTTTCCTGTGGGGCTTCTGTCGACTGTACTCCCTGGTTAGGATTTATCATGGTGGCCCATTTCCCAAGATCTCAAAAGTGTAAGTTTTCGTTACTTTATTCGTATTTGGCTGTCTGCGATATGATTTGGAGAGTCAGGAAGATGGTGTGTCCAAATGAATACCTTGACAGACGTGTCGGGGGCTCCTGTGTGGATGGCAGAGAAGGTTTCTCAGGCACTTCTGGGTTTGGTGTTGGGGCTTATTGTAACAGCCTGATGAACCTTGAAGATTTTCTTGGTTTAATTGTGGGTCTTGGAGACCCCCATTCCATTAATGATCTTAATGTTTTGTAGTGTTTGCAGCTTAATGTGAGGGAAGGGTGCGTGTGGTTGGCTGAATGGTGTGAGGGTGCTGGACAGTTGGCTGGACAGTTGGTCACCATGGAGCTGATTCCGCCTTGTATTGTAGGGCGTTTGGGCTGGATATATCATTGCCGGGTATTGGTTCAAATGTTGATCTTGGCCATTTTTGTGACCTTTCTTAACCATTGAACGTGTTTCTGTTACTTTCCCTGTGAAACGAGAAAGTAAGTCTCTGAGGGAGCATGTGCCGTGTTATGCGAGCTGACAGCCCTTGGCTGCCTTGGTATTTTGTGAATGTGAAGTCAAGTGGGCCTTAGAAACCATCACTGTGAACAAAGCTAGTGGAGGTGATGGAATTCCAGTTGAGCTATTTCAAATTCTGAAAGATGATGCTGTGAAAGTGCTGCACTCAATGTGTCAGCCCATTTGGAAAACTCAGCAGTGGCCACAGGACTGGAAAAGGTCAGTTTTCATTCCAATCCGAAAGAAAGGCAATGCCAAAAAATGCTCAAACTACCACACAATTGCACTCGTCTCACACGCTAGTAAAGTAATGCTCAAAATTCTCCAAGCCAGGCTTCAGCAATACATGAACCGTGAACTTCCAGATGTTCAAGCTGCTTTTAGAAAAGGGAGAGGAACAAGAGATCACATTGCCAAC
Organism: Ovis aries; assembly: GCF_016772045.2. Classification (NCBI taxonomy): domain Eukaryota; kingdom Metazoa; phylum Chordata; class Mammalia; order Artiodactyla; family Bovidae; genus Ovis; species Ovis aries. Next base: position 99,517,995 of record NC_056080.1, on the reverse strand, counting down.
ATCCGCTGGCTCATCAAAAAAGCAAGAGATTCCAGAAAAACATCTATTTCTGCTTTATTAACGATGCCAAAGCCTTTGACTGTGTGGATCACAATAAACTGTGGAAAATTCTGAAAGAGATGGGAATACCAGACCACCTGTCCTGCCTCTTGAGAAACCTACATGCACGTCAGGAAGCAACAGTTAGGACTGGACATGGAACAACAGACTGGTTCCAAATAGGAAAAGGAATACGTCAAGGCTGTATACTGTCACCCTGCTTATTTAACTTATCTGCAGAGTACATCATGAGAAACACTGGGCTGAAAAAAGTACAAGCCCAAATCAAGATTGCCAGGAGAAATATCAATAACCTCAGATATGCAGATGACACCATCCTTATGGCAGAAAGTAAAGAGGAACCAAAGAGCTTCTTGATGAATGTGAAAGAGGAGAGTGAAAAAGTTGGCTTAAAGCTCAACATTCAGAAAACAAAGATCATGGCATCTGGTCCCATCACTTCATGGGAAATAGATGGGGAAACAGTGGAAACAGTGGCTGACTTTATTTTGTGGGGCTCCAAAATCACTGCAGATGGTGAATGCAGCCATGAAATTAGAAGATGCTTACTCCTTGGAAGAAAAGTTATGACCAACCTAGATATCATATTAAACAGCAGAGATATTACTTTGCCAACAAAGGTCCGTCTAGTCAAGGCTATGGTTTTTCCAGTGGTCATGTATGGATGTGAAAGTTGGACTGTGAAGAAAGCTGAGCACCGAAGAACTGATGCTTTTGAACTGTGGTGTTGGAAAAGACTCTTGAGAGTCCCTTGGACTGCAAGGAGATCCAACCAGTCCATCCTAAAGGAAATCAGTCCTGAATATTCATTGGAAGGACTGATGCTAAAGCTGAAACTTCAATACTCTGGCCACCTGATGTGAGGAACTGACTCACTTGAAAAGACCCTGATGCTGGGAAAGACTGAAGGTGGAAGGAGAAGGGGCCGACAGAAGATGAGATGGTTGGATGGCATTACCGACTCAATGGACATGGGTTTGGGTGGACTCCGGGTGTTGGTGACGGACAGGGTGGCCTGGCATGCTGCGGTTCATGGGGTCTCAAAGAGTCGGATACAACTGAGCAACTGAACTGAACTGATAGCTTTAAGTTTAATATCATTTGTTTGTTAACTTTTGGAATGGTCGTCTTCACGTGTTGCCTTAAAACAGAACACAAATTCTGAGAATATTAATGTGAAAATTGAGTAAACAGATGGCTTGATTGGCTCAGGGCTCATTCACAGAAGCTGAATATGGTCTTCAGTCACCTTTGAAGGCTGTTTTGCATTTTGTGTGTGTTTAAGTTTGTTCTATTCAAGCACAAATGGCCCTTATAAGATTTGATGATGTTTGCAGGTTACAAATAAGAAAACAGCAGTCTCTTTGTCTGTTGTTTTCTTTCAAACCCAGGAAGGAATCAAGTACCCAGTGTTTTCCTTCCCTTTATTATACATTATAATGGTGTGGGCCTTTTCAGGGCATTGAAATCATTTGACTTTGCTTAATTGTGATCTCAGTTGTGTTTCACAGTTCAGTTCAGTGCAGTCGCTCAGTCGTGTCTGACTCTTTGCGACCCCATGAATTACAGCACGCCAGGCTTCCCTGTCCATCACCAACTCCTGGAGTTCACTCAAACTCATGTCCATCGAGTAGGTGATGTCATCCAGCCATCTCATCCTCTGTTGTCCCCTTCTCCTCCTGCCCCCAATCCCTCCCAGCATCAGACTCTTTTCCAGTGAGTCAACTCTTCTCATGAAGTGGCCAAAGTATTGGAGTTTCAGCTTTAGCATCATTCCTTCCAAAGAACACCCAGGACTGATCTCCTTTAGAATGGACTGGTTGGATCTCCTTGCAGTCGAAGGGACTCTGAAGAGTCTTCTCCAACACCACAGTTCAAAAGCATCATTTCTTCGGTGCTCAGCTTTCTTCACAGTTACTTCAAATCCTTGGACGATGGGTGTCATTGTGGATTCCTTACATGGTGACAAACTGAAACATATAATAGTAAGAGAAAGCTTTCTCCTACTCTGTGTTCTTTCAGAAGACACATGATGGTGACCAAGCCTGGCTCATTTGCTAGTCAAAAGAGTTGTGAAACTTAACAGCTATGGTGTCCCCTTCTCTCCTTTCCCCACAGGCTAATGCAGGTTGCCCATCACATTGCAGTCATCCTGAGTCTCTTCATTGGACGGGCTGTGGGGAAGGCCTCAGTGAATTATTTCATGGGTACTTCTGCTGACTATTTTCATCGTAGGAAGCAGTCACAAGGCAGAGCTTTCTAAAAGGGTATTTGCTGATTGAGAGCAGGGTCAAGAACTGGCACACTCTTTAAAAAGTGAAAGGAACACTACTCAGTATAGGTCAGATGTGTCCTGGCTCCTCTGTGCTATTCCAGGTGTTGATCCCTAGGCCTGCCTTGTCACATACCATCCTGAGCCATGTACTTAATGAATGTTTTCTTTCAGTTAGGAATGGTAATATACTACAAGGTCTTCCAAATAAGTTATCTGATTAAACCTCATGCTTGCCTCTGGTTTATGTGAGTGACACAGAAATTGGTAATATTGGGCACTTGAAGGCAAAGCCTTTGAAATGGGATATCTTTCTTTTTTATACTGCTTTCCTATTCTATGCAAACACTAGTTTTATCAGGATGGCAAAGTGGAATCGCTCCATTGTGTCCAACTCTTGTGACCTCATGGACGGCCTGCTATGGTAGGACAGCCTATCAGACTCCTCAGTCCATGGGATTTTCCAGGCAAGAGTACTGGAGTGGGTTGCTATTTCCTTCTCCAGTTCAGTTCAGTTCAGTCGCTCAGTCATGTCCAATTCTTTGCGACCCCATGAATTGCAGCACGCCAAGCCTCCCTGTCCATCACCAACTCCCGGAGTTCACTCAGACTCATGTCCATCGAGTCGGTGATGCCATCCAGCCATCTCATCCTCTATTGTCCCCTTCTCCCCCTGCCCACAATCCCTCCCAGCATCAGGGTCTTTTCCAATGAGTCAACTCTTCGCATGAAGTGGCCAAAGTACTGGAGTTTCAGCTTTAGCATCAGTCCTTCCAAAGCACACCCAGGACTGATCTCCTTTAGGATGGACTGGTTGGATCTCCTTGCAGTCCAAGGGACTCTCAAGAGTCTTCTCCAACACCACAGTTCAAAAGCATCAATTCTTCGGCACCCACCTTTCTTCACAGTCCAACTCTCACATCCATACATGACCACAGGAAAAACCATAGCCTTGACTAGACGGACCTTTGTTGGCAAAGTCTCTGCTTTTGAATATGCTATCTAGGTTGGTCATAGCTTTCCTTCCAAGGAGTACGCGTCTTTTAATTTCATGTCTGCAATCACCATCTGCAGTGATTTTGGAGCCCCCTAAAATAAAGTCTGACACTGTTTCCACTGTTTCCCATCTATTTCCCATGAAGTGATGGGACCAGATGCCATGATCTTTGTTTTCTGAATGTTGAGCTTTAATCCAACTTTAGCCTTTTTTAACTCAATGAAACTTTGAGCCATGCTGTGTTGGGCCACCCAAGATGGATGGTTCATGATGATTTCTGACAAAACGTGGTCCACTGGAGAAAGGAATGGCAAACCACTTCAGTATTCTTGCCTTGAGAACCCCATGAATGATATGAAAAGACAAAAATATAGGACACTAAAAGAACTCCCCAGGTCTGTAGGTGCCCAATATGCCACTGGAGATCAGTGGAGAACTAACTCCAGAAAGAATGAAGAGATGGAGAAAAAGCAAAAACAACACCCAGTTGTGTACATGACTGGTGAAGGAAGTAAAATCCGATGCTGTGAAGAGCAGTATTGCATACGAACCTGGAATGTTAGGTCAATGAATCAAGGCAAATTGGAAGTGGTCAAACAGGAGATGGCATGTATGACATCGACATTTTAGGAATCGGCTAACTAAAACTGTCTGGAATGGGTGAATGGCCTGGAATTTAATCTGATGTCCATTATATCTACTACTGTGGGCAAGAATACCTTAGAAGAAATGGAATAGCCATCAGAGTCAACAAAAGAGCCCGAAATGCATTACTTGGATGCAGTCTCAAAAACGACAGAGGCAAACCATTCAATATCAGAGTAATGCAAGTTTATGCCCCAACCAATAATGCTGAACAAGCTGAAGTTAAACAGTTCTATGAATACATACACCACCTTCCAGAAATAACACCCCCAAAAGATGTCCTTTTCATTATAGGGGACTAAAATGCAAAAGTAGGAAGTCAAGAAATACCTGGAGTGACTGGCAAATTTAGTGTTGGAGTACAGAATGAAGCAGGACAAAAGCTAACAGGGTTTTGCCAAGAGAATGCACTGGTCATAGCAAATACCCGCTTCCAACAACACAAGAGAAGACTCTACACACAGACATCACCAGATGGTCAATACCGAAGTCAAATTTATTGTATTCTTTGCAGCTAAAGATGGAGAAGCTCTATACAGTCACAAAAAACAACACCAGGGCTGACGGTGGCTCAGATCTTGAACTCCTTATTGCCAAATTCAGACTTAAATTGAAGAAAGTAGGGAAAACCACTAGACCATTAAGGTATGACCTAAATCATATCCCTTACAACTCTACAGTGGAAGTGACAAGTAGAATCAAGGCATTAGATCTGATAGAGTGCCTGAAGAACTATGGATAGTGGTTCGTGACATTGTAAAGGAGGCAATGATCAAGACCATCCCCAAGACAAAAAAAGGCAAACAGGTAAAATGGTTGTCTGAGGAGGCCTCGCGAACAGCTGTGAAAAGAAAAGAATCAAAAGACAAAGGAGAAAGGAAGAGACACAACCACTTAAATGCAGAGTTCCAAAGAATAGCAGGGAGATATAAGAAAGCCTTCCTCAGTGATCAATACAAAGAAATAGAGGAAAACAGTAGAATAGGGGAAAGACTAGAGATCTCTTCAAGAAAATTAGAGATACCAAGGGAACTTTTCTTGCAAAGATGGTCACAATAAAGGATGGAAATTGTATGCACCTAACAGAAGGAGAAGATGTTAAGAGGAGGTGGCAAGAATACACAGAAGAACTATACAAAAAAGATCTTCACAACCTAGATAATCATGATGGTGTGATCAGTGACCTGGAGCCAGACATCCTGGAATGCAAAGTCAAGAGGGCCTAGGAAGCATCACTATGAACAAAGCTAGTGGAGGTGATGGAATTCCAGCTGAGCTATTTCAAATCCTAAAAGGTGATGCTGTGAAAGTGCTGCACTCAATATGCCAAAAAATTTGGAAAACTCAGCATTGGCAACAATACTCAAAAAGATCAATTTTCATTCCAATCTCAAAGAAAGGTAATTCCAAAAAAAAAAAAATCCTTAAACTACCACACAATTGCACTCATCTCAAAAGCTAGCAAAGTAATGCTCAAAATTCTCTAAGCCAGGCTTCAATAGTACGTGAACCATGAGCTTCCAGGTGTTCAAACTGGATTCAGTAAAGGCAAATGAACCAGAGATCAAATGGCCAATATCCTTTGGATCATTGAAAAAGAAAGTTCCAGAAAAACAACTACTTGTATTTATTGACTATGCCAAAGCCTTTGACTGTGTGGATCACAACAAACTATATAAAATTATTTAAGAGATTATTCAAGAGATATGAAAATTATTCCTTCAGCTGACAGGAATACCAGACCACTTGACCTGCCTCTTGAGAAATCTGTATGCAGGTCAAGAAGCAACAGTTAGAACTGGACATGGAACAACAGACTGGTTCCAAATTGGGAAAGGAGTACATCAAGGCTATATATTGTCACCCTGCTTATTTAATTGGTATGCAGAGTACATCATGAGAAATGCTGGACTGGATGAAGCACAAGCTGGAATCAAGATTGCCAGGAGAAATACCAATAACCTCAGATATGCAGAAGATACCACCCTTATGATAGAAAGTGAAGAAATAAAGAGCCTCTTGATGAAAGTGAAAGAGGAGAGTGAAAAAGTTAGCTTAAAGCTCAACATTCTCATGGCATCTGGTCCAGTCACTTCATGGCAAATAGATGGAGAAAGAGTAGAAACAGTGACAGACTTTATTTTGGGGGGCTCCAAAATCACTGCAGATGGTGACTGCAGCCATGAAATCAATATACACTTGCTCCTTGGAAGAAAATGTATGACCAACCTAGACATCTTATTAAAAAGCAGAAACATTCCTTTCCAACAAAAGTCTGTCTAGTCAAAGCTATAGTTTTTGCAGTAGTCATGTATGAATGTGAGAGTTGGACTATAAAGAAAGCTGAGTGCCGAAGAAATCATGCTTTTGCACTGTGTTGTTGGAGAAGGTTCTTCAGAGTCTTTTGACAGCAAGGACATCCAACCAGTCCATCCTAAAGGAAATCAGTCCTGAATATTCATAGGAAAGACAGATGCTGAAGCTGAAACTCCACTACTTTGGCCACCTAATGCGAAGAACTGACTCATTGGAAAGACCCTGATGCTGGGAAAGATTGAAGGCAGGTGGAGAAGGGGATGACAGAAAATGAGATGGTTAGATGGGATCACTAAATCAATGCACATGAGTTTGTGTAAACTCCAGGAGTAGGTGATGGACAGGGAGATCTTTCATGTATTGGATATGACTGAATGGCTAAACTGACCTGAATTGTAAGAAATAGATAATGCTCTATTTGGCAGGGGACATTCGTGGTACAGAATGGATCCTTCCATTACCGTGGTAACAGAGCCTGTCTCCTCTGGCAAATGGTGTAGAGGGGCATTAGAGCTGGGTTTAGTTGGCCGCATATCTTGTGATGTTAATAACTAAGCTGTGAGAAACCTTCTTAAGTAACATTTTCTTGCTTAAAAAGGCAGTGGTTACCCACACTTCCATCTCCTCTTCATTTCCAGTCAATATGGCTATCTGGGGTTGACACAATGTGTTTTTACAGTAGTAGAAATAACTGGTAAAGAAAATGCTCCCCAAATTGGGGGGAATACATTTTGAACTAAATGGATTTCATGCCTGATTGGCCAGCCAGTTTGATTGTCTCCTCTTTACAGAGAGGCTTATAGAGGTTTCAGGGTCACACACCAGGGCTGGAGCCTCTCTGATCAGGAAAGATGGAATGGCATATAGACCATGGTCCCTCCTTCAGAGGCCTGCTGGTTGCAGGTGGGCAGATGGTGGGGAAGAACATCACTAGATGCAGTTGCTGAAAATGATTAAGGACAAGGGACTGTGGTCTGAAAGTTACGAGAAGCTTCTTGTATTCAAAGAAGTGTTTTCTTCCCCTTCCACATCTGTGTCCCTGCCTGGGACAGAGCATGAGGACCGATGATAAAATGAACATCCTTGAGTGATACATGAGAATTGCCTTCAGGCACAGGAGAGACTTTTATAATGGGGGCTTTACCCTACTTTAGAGAATTCCTCAGACTTTTGGATGTCAGTGTCAGAAAAATTCTTGTGTTCATGCTTCAGTCTGTACACTGCCTTAGGTTGTGAAAAGCAGCTGAGGAAAGGAGGCCACTGCCCTTCCTATACTATGACCTAGAAGAGGGAGGGAGTCTCCTGGGAGGCGCCAGCTGAAGTTGATTGTACACTGTTGTGCTCACCTCTCCTGCTGAGATATCCCTGTGTACCATAAAGAGACAACTGAAAGTCAACAGCTACTCTTGGTATGTTCTACTGATATACCAGCCAGACACTACTTTCAAAGCTCACACATCACAGGTGCCTTATGAAAGTCCTAAAGACGGCCCAGAGTTGCAATGGCACCATGCAGGCATGATGAATGCTGGCTCAGGGCAAAACTTGGCTGTGGCCTGTTGTCAAAATTCTGTGTCTAATGGGGCTTGTAGAAAGTTGGATCTGGGTGGTAAGTTGGCATTGGCCTAAATCAGAATTCTGTGTCACAGAGAGTCATGGGAAATAATGGGCCTGGGGAGAAAGTTGGCTCTAGCCTGAGGCAGATGTTTTTGTCTCAAAGAGGCATGGGAAATGTTGGGTCCTGAGCATCAAATGGCTCTGATCTGAGTCAGACTTCCCTGGGCCAACAGACATGGGAAATATTGGATCCAGTCGGTAAGTTAGCACTGGCCTGAGACAGACCTCTGTGTTGCAAATAGCCTAGGTTTCGGGCCTATGATGGCCTGAGTCAGACTTTTCTAAAGCAAGGGTCATGGGAAATGTTGGGTCCAGGTAGTAAGTATACTCTGGCCTGATTCAAACGTCTGTGTCACAAAGGGCATTGGAAATGTTTGGTGAGGGTAGTAAGTCAGCTCTGGCCTTAGTCAGACTTCACTAAAGCAAGGGTCATCTGAAATGTTGGGTCCAGGTGTTAAATAGGCTCTTGCCTGAGTCAGGCTTCTCTGCTGCAAGGAGCATGCGCAATGTTGGGTCATGGGTGTAAGTTGCTTCTGGCCTGAGTCAAACTTCTGTGCCACAAGGAACATGGAAAATGTTGGGTCTGGGTGGTAAACTAGCTCTGGCCTGAGTCATAATTTGTGTCACAAATAGCCTAGGAAATGTGGGGCTCAGGGCATCAGTTGATTCTGGCCTGAGTCAGACTTTTCTAAAGCATGGGTCATGGGAAATATTGGGTCCAGGTGGTAAGGTAGCACTTGCCTGTATCAGTCTTGTGTGCCCCAAGGTGACAGGTTGTTGTTGAGCCAGGAAAGAATGCGGGTTTCTTGGCCTCTGGAGGAGAAGAATTCAATTCGGGGCCAGTGATGAGGCCTGATCACTCAGAGTTTTTGTGTAATAAAGTTTTACTAAAGTATGGAAGAGATAGTGTAAGCTTCTGATGTAGACACAAAAAGGGGGCAGAAAGAGTGTCCCCATGCTAGTCTTTAGTGGGAAGTTATATCGCTACCAGCATGCTGCTAACTAGAGAAAGGAAATGTCTCAAAACTCAGACGGGCACCAGGCTCCTCACCTACATCATGCATTTTGAGAGAGCATTGGCACAAGGTGACTTGTCCTGGGCCATAAAACCATTGGCATGAATCTTGAAGAAAGGCAGGTTTCCAAGCAAATACATAGTCTCCTTGAAACATAGCTTAAAAGAACATTTGCATGAGTAAAACATCCTGGCTTGTCAAGTCCCTTCTGAGTCTTAGGCAGAAGGAACTTAAAAAAAGACAGAGTCTAGGGTAAATACATAGTTCATTAACATAGCTTCAGAAAAACATTTCCGTAAGAAAAACACATTGGTTACCTCGGGGTTTGATAAAAGCTAAATTCAGGTAGAACCAGATGTTGTCATGACAACACAGAAATTTAAATGAAAACCGCTTTTGAATTTATTTAGAGAAGGGAAAAAAATCTGACACTTGTAGTTTGTTTCCTCCTGCCACTTAAGGGAGAGAGAAAAAAACGTCTGGCACTTAAAATGTATTTCCTCCGTTTGGAGACCCCTTGCCTTCCTGCCTGCTACCCTCTCAAAGGGATGTAGGAAATTTGGGGTTCATGGTATAAGTTGGCAATGGCCTGAGTCAGAATTCTCTAAAGCAAGGATCATGGGAAATGTTGGGTCTGGGATTTGTTTCCTTTGGCCTGAGTCAGATTTCTGTGCCACGAAGGACATAGGAAACGTGGAGTTCAGGGCATCAGTTGACTCTAGCCTGAGTCAAACTTCACTAAAATAAGGGTCATGGGACATGTTGGATCTGGTGAGTCAGACTTCAGTGCCACATGGGGCATTCGAAATGAGTTCGGGGTGTAAGTTGGCTCTGGCTTCTGTCAGACTACTCTAAAGCAAAGGTTATGGAAATTGTTGGGTCTGGATGGTAAGGTAATTCTGGCCTGAATCAGACAGCTGTTCTGCAAAGGCCATGGGTAATGTAGGCTCTGGGGCAGAAGTTGAGAGTCACCTGCTGTCAGACTTCTGTGCCATTGTGCAGGGCAAGGGCATGGTGTGAATCATGAGGTGTCTCAGCTTTTTGTGTGGGTGTGTGGTTAGATCTTCTCACATTTGCTTTCAGCACTCTTCCACTGGGCACACTCTGCACATTGGTTGGAAAAATGAGGTCAGGTGGGTCTTGTTAATAAGCCTTCCTTTATAGGGGTCATTTGTTTCCCTCCGGGCATGCGCCAATGAGCCTGGATGTCCAGGAAACTACCAAATCAGATGTGACAACTGGAGGATGAAGACCTTGTTTTCCTCTTGCTTGAGAGGGCTACACCCCCAGGCCGTATCTGTCTTTGCCCCTGTGTATCTGCTATATTTCCCCTGCAATACCCTTACATGAGATACCAGGTACCCGCAGGTGTCTGTCCCCCACAAATTGTGACTGCTGCACCCTGGGCCAAACTCAGGCCACGGGGAACTTCCTTCAGTTGAACTTGATCCAATGGTTCCTCAAGGAAAAGGAATAAGTAGGATCCATTGCTCACCCTACAGCTTGGTCATATTTTACCAATACCTGTGTTCTTGTGGCGAGTTCTCTGTGGTCACTTGCAGTATGGAATATAACCAGAGGCCTTGTTTGCAGACAGCTTCAGTTGGTATGCTGATATCACCAGTCTTGGCAAGTGAAAGATGGACTGTTCCACTCATGTCAGATAGGAACAGTCGATTGTTCAAAATGTTTTAAATTTGTAAAATATTGATTTTCAATAAAATGTGTATGATGGAAAAGGTCCTGTTATACATGTCATTCTTTGTGATGACTCCAGGCATGATCGATGATAATGTGGCTCTGTGTGTACATTACACCAGGTACCGAGTGAAACTCTGGGCTCAGTAATCTGGGCATTGATGAGAGGTAGTGTGTGGCAGGGGGAGGGGTCTACAGGCCAGAAGTGAAGTTCTCCCCTCGTTAAAGTAAAAAGAATGATAGGTAATCTGACAGCTCCCTAGGAGAAGTGACCCTTCTGGCCATGTCATGAGGATGACAGATACATACCTGGATATCATGTGTTTTGGGGGGGTGTATCTCCTATTCCGAGTGAGGGTGAGGAAACGAGCAGTTGCCCAGCATGGTTCTGGAGAACATCAGAAGTAATGGGAACAAAAACCTGGAAGTACACAATAAGCTCCTGGTCCAATTTTTAATAGATTCCAGTCCTTTGAGTATTAGGAATTAGTCACTACATATCACTCATTGGGGCTTCCCTGGTGGCTCAGAGGTTAAAGCATCTGCCTGCAATGCAGGAGACCTGGGTTTGATCCGTGGGTCAGGAAGATCCCCTGGAGAAGGAAATGGCAACCTACTCCAGGATTCTTGCCTGGAGAATCCCATGGGCGGAGGAGCCTGGTGGGCTACAGTCCATGGGGTCGCAAAGAGTAGGGCACAACTGAGCGACTTCACTTTCACTTATCACTCATTACCAGAGTATGAATGAACACAATCGAACTGGTAACTAAGTGGCTGAAGTTTTTGCCTTTGAGTGGTGATTTAAAAAATATCAAAATGAAGGGACCCCTCCAAGTGCCTGAATGGGCGGATCTCCAGAGAAAGACTGGCCAAAGAGTCCTTCTGATCACCACGTACAAGAGGCTCGAAAAAAGACTCTGATAGGGTCATAGCTCCTGCTATGAAGGCAGGCGTGTCCCTGAATACTTGGCACTGTCAGGGTCCCTGCAAGCCAAGCAGCTGCACCACCTTCACGTTCAACTCTCACTGGGGCAGAGCTGCCACAGACAAAATATATATATAATGTTTATGTGCGCAGGGTAGCTTCTGTTCTGTCCGACTGAAGTGACTTAGCAGCAGCAGCAGCAGCAGACTGTGGCCTGCCAGGCTTCTCTGTCAGACACAGAGTTTTCCAGGCAAGAATGCCAGAGTGTAATGGCCAGTACTGTTTGTCATACCTTTCTAGAGAACTGTATTTCCTGCTGCTGTAACTGCCACTCCCCCACCCCCCACCCTCCACCCCCCAGCCCTGAGTACCTGGTGCTGCCAGAACCCCTGTGACCCAAGCAGTTGCTTGACTTCCACACCTGAACCTAACGGGGGAAACCCAAGCCCTCCAGGGCAGCCTCAGGAGCTAAACCCCAGTGGACGACCCACATGTAGAGGTCCAAATAAAACCACAGTTGAAACCCTGGGGCACTGTGGCTAAGGAAGAAGAACCAATACCTTCCCACCAGCTGTACAAGCTGCCTATTAAATCCACATGATCAACTAAGCTGACTCTGTGTCTGTGGAATTTATAAAAGGACATTGAGAGCTCCCACAAAAGAAAACACAGTAGCTCTGATAGCTGTGGACGTTGGAGGCAAGAAGACACAGGAATAGGACCAGATTATAATCTAAGCAACCCCCACAGCAAGTCTAGAGATCAGCACAGTGTTGGAAGGCATCCCAGGGAGGTATGGTGGAGTGTGATACCCAGCATGGGAAAGGACTCTGACAGCAGTGACTCAAGAAAAACATTTATTATTCTTATTTTTTGTGGAATTCTACAGATTATTTTGGAATTTTCTTCTTTTTTTTTCCCTCTCTGTTGTAGTTGTCCATTTTATTGGCACTAAGAAATCCAATTAAGCTTTTGAACATTTTTTTTCTTTTTCCTCAGTCACATTTTTTTATTGTTGTCATAAACCTCTGCCTCTGTATTGGGCTTTTGCTGTTCTTTGGAGTTTTTCTCTTTTTTTTTTTCTTTTCTCATTTTTTAAATTTAATTTTTAAAACCTATTGTATTTTTCAACACTTATTCATTCATTTGCCTTTCCTACTGTTCTTTTCCCCATGCAGTTAATCTTTAATGTATATAAATTAAATACATTTACCTCTATTAAATTAAATTCATCTACCTCTATTTAAATTTACATATCTATTCTTTCCTTCTTTTCTTCCTTTTCTTTCCTCTCAACATATTTGTTAGCTTGTTTTCATTGCTTTATTCCTCACTTGGCACCATTTTTTTGTTTTGTTTTTGAGTTTGTGCTTGTTAGTTTTGTTCTTAACAAATGAATATATTTTTTATATCTTTTGTTCACTAGCTCAATCTACTGTACTGAGTTTTTGTTGGACTGATTTCACTTTGCTTATGGGTGTTTATGTATAGGTGTATATTCCATCATTTTAATTATTATTTGCCTGATTTTGTAAATGCCATTTGTCTGGAGTTCAACTTTGGTTTCTCATTTTTGGATATTTGCTTTCCTTTCCCTTAATGCCATAACAAACCATTTGTGGAATCTTCATTCCTGACCAGAGTTCAAACCCTGAGCCTTTGGAGTGGGAGCACTGAATCCAAGACCCTAGACTACGAGAGAACTAACCCTAGGGTGTATCAAATAGTGAGAACTCACACAAAGGAAACCACTTGAATACAAGACCCGGCATCACCCAACCACCAGTAGCACCCTGTGCAGGACGCCTCATCTAAACAACAAAGAAAACAAAAATATGATCCCAATCATCATCAGACAGGAATACCACCTTACTCAGCCTTGCCCATCAGAGCAAAAACCAACAACCAAACAAAATCTCAGCACAAATCTCACCCTATACAAAACTTACACAAACCACTGGACCAACCTTAGGAGGGCAGAAAGCAAAAGGAAGAAAAAATTCAACCTTCTTCAAGGAAAGATTGGACATTCCTTGAAGCCTGCGAAAAGGAGATGTCAAACATAATAACTTATAAAAAAGTAAAAGGGCAGAGAAATCCTGCACAAGTGAAGGAATAAACTAGAAACACAGAAGTCCAAATAATTGAAGAGGAAATAGGAAAATTACCGGAAAAAGCATTCATAATAATGATAATCATCAAAAGATGATCAGAAACCTTGAAAACAAAATGGAGAAAATGCAAGAATCAGTTAACAAAGACCTAGAAGAATACAGAGACAAACAGCACAATTACTGAAATTAAAAATACTCTAGATGGAATCCATAGCAGAATATCTGAAGCAGAATAACGAATCCTTGAACTGGAAAATCAAAGTTTGGAAATAACTTCTGAAGAGAAGAATAAAGGAAAAAAAATAAAAAGATCTGAGGACAGTCTCAGAGACCTCTGGGACCATATTAAATGTACCAACATTTGAATTATAGGGGTTACAGAAGAAAAAGAAGCAAAGAAAGGGTATGAGAAAATTTTTGAAGAGATTGTACTTGAAAATGTCCCCAACATGGAAAAGGAAATAGCCCATCAAGTCCAAGAGGCACAAAGAGTCCCATACAGGATAAACCCACGCAGAAATAAGCCAAGACACATACTAATCCAACTAGCAAAGTCTAAACACAAAGGAAGCATATTGAAAGCAGCAAGGGAGAAGCAATAAGTAACATACAAGGGAAACCCCGTACATGTCACAGATGATCTTTCAGCAGAAATTCTTCAGGCCAGAATGGAATAGCAAGATATATTTAAAGTACTGAAAGGGAAAAATATACAACCAAGATTACGGTACCCAGCAATTGATGGAGAAATCAAAAGCTTTTCAGACAAGCAAAAGTGAAGAGAATTCAGTACCACCAAACCAGCTTTACAACAACTGTTAAAGGGACTTATATAGTCAAGAAATACAGCAGAAGAAAAAAGATCTACAAAATCAACCCCAAATAATTAAGAATAGAGCAATAGGAACATATATATCAATAATTACCTTAAATGTAAATGGATTAAATGCTCCAACCAAAATGTACAGACTGGCTAAATGGACACATAAACAAGACCCATATATATGCTGTGTACAAGGAACATACTTTAGACCTAAAGACACTTATAGGCTGAAAGAGAGAAGATGGAAAAGTATATTGCATGCATATGGGAAGCAAAAGAAAGCTGGAGTAACAATCTTCATTTCAGACAAAACAGACCTTAAAATAAAGATTACAAGAAACAAGGAAGAACACTACATAATGATCAAGGGATCAATCCAAGAGGAAGACATAACAACTGTAAATATCTATGCATCCAACATAGGAGCACCTCAATATATGAGACAAACACTAACAGACATAAAATGAGAAATTGACAGTAACACAATAATAGTAGCAGACTTTAACACCCCACTCAAACCAATGGACAGATCATCAAAAGAAAAAATTAATAAGGAAACCCAAGTCTTAAGTGATAGATTAGATGAGATGGATCTCATTGATATCTTCAGGCATTCCATCCAAATTCAGAAGAATACACCTTCTTCTCGAGTGCACATGGAGCATTCTCCAGTATAGACCACATCTTGGATCACAAAACAAACCTCAATAAATTTAAAGAAATTGAAATTTCATCAAGCATCTTCTCTGACCACAACACTATGAGACTAGATATCAATTGCAAGAAAGAAAAAAAAAACCTATAAGAAACACAAACACATGGAGATTAAATAACACATTTCTAAATAACCAACAGGTTTCTGAAGAAATCAAAAGGAAAATCAAAAAAATTTCTACAAACAAATGACAATGAAAACACAACAACTCAAAACTTAAGGGATTCAGCAAAAGCACTTCGAAGAGGGAAGTTTATAGCAATACAATCCTACTTCAAGAAACAAGAAAAATCATTGAATACACAACCTAACCTTACACCTAAAGCAACTGGAAAAAGAAGGGGGGAAAAGCCAAAAGTTAGAAGGAAAGAAATCATAAAGATCTCAGTGGAAACAAATGAAAAAGAAATTAAAGAAACAATACTAAAGATTAATAAAACTAAAAGCTGGTTCTTTGAGAAGATAAACTAAATTGACAAACCCTTAGCCATATTCATCAAGAAAAAAAAAAGAATAATCAAAGGAACAAAATTAGAAATGAAAAAGGAGAGATTACAACAGACAATACAGAAATACAAAGTGTTATAAGAGACTATTATGAACAACTATGTGGAAATAAAATGGATATCCTGGAAGAAATGGGCATATTCTTTAAAAAGTTCAATCTGCCATGACTGAAACAGGAGGAAATAGAAATTATGAACAACCCAATTACAAGCACTGAATTGAATCTGTGATCAAAAGTCTCCCCAAAAGCAAAAGCCCATGATGAGATGGCTTCATAGGAGAATTCTATCAAACATTTAGAGAAGAGCTAATGCCTATCATTCTAAAAGTTGTTCAAACAATTACAGAGGAAGGAACACTTCCAAATTCATTCTATGAGGGCACCATCACCCTGATACCAAAACCAGACAAAGACAACACACAAAAAAAGAATATTACAGGCCAATATCACTCATGAACATAGATGCAAGAATCTTCAACAAAATTTTAGCAAACAGAATTCAGCAACACATCAAAAACCTCATACACCATGATCAAGTTGGGATTATTCCAGGGAAGCAAGGATTCTTCAAAATTAATCAATGTGATACACCATATTTACAAATTGAAAGATCAAAACCACATGATTATCTCGATAGATGCAGAAAAAGCCTTTGACAAAATTCAGCACCTATTTTTTATTAAAACTCTTCAAGAAATGGGCATAGAACAAACCTACCTCAACATAGGAAAGGCCATATATGATAAGCTTACAGCAAACATTATTCTCTAAGGTGAAAAACAGAAATCATTCCCCCTAACAAGGAACAAGACAAGGGTGTCCACGTTCACCAATATTTTTCAACATAGTTCTGGAAGTCTTATCTACAGCAGTCAGAGAAGAAAAAGAAATAAAAGGAATCCAGATCAGAAAAAAAGATGTAAAGTTCTCACTGTTTGCAGAGGATATGATACTGTACATAGAAAACCCTAAAGACAGTATGAGAAATTACTAGAGCTAATCAGAGATTTATCAATGTGGCAGGATACAAAAGCAATACACAGTACTCACTTGCATTTCTATATACTAACAATGAAAAATCAGAAAGAGCAATTAAGGAATCAATCCCATTCACCATTGCAACAAAAAGAAATAACAAGGAATAAACTCACATAAGGAGACGAAAGAAATGTACACAGAAAACTATAAGACACTAATGAAAGAAAGAAATAGATGGAGATATACTCCACGTCCTGGGTAGGAAGACTCATTATTGTGAAAATGACTATACAGCCAAATGCAATCTACAGATTTAATGCAATCCCTATCAAATTACCAATGGCATTTTTCACAGAACTAGAACAAAAAATTTCACAATTCACATGGAAACACAAAAGACCCTGAATAGCCAAAGCAGTCTTGAGAAAGAAGAATGGAGCTGGAGGAATCAAGCCTTCTGACTTCAGGTTATACTACAAAGCTACAATCATCAAGACAATATGGTACTGGCACAAACAGAAATATAGACCAATGGAAAAAGATAGAAAGCCCAGAAATAAAGCCATGCACCTATGGGTAACTTATTTTTGAGAAAGGAGGCAAGAATATACAATGGTGCAAAGACAGCCTCTGATAAATGGTCCTCAGAGAACTGGACAGCTACATGTAAAAGAATGAAATTAGAACAGCTCCTAACACCATGCACAAAGATAAAATCAAAATGGATTAAAGACCTAAATGTAAGACCAGAAACTATAAAACTCTTAGAGGAAAACATAGGCAGAACACATGAATCAAAGCAGCATCCTATATGACCAACCTCCTAGAGTAATGGAAATAAAAACAAAAGTAAACAAGTTAGAACTGATTAAACTCAAAAGCTTTTACACAGCAAAGGAAACTATAAGCACAGTGAAAAGACAACCCTCAGAATGGGAGAAAATAATAGCAAATGAAACAACTGACAAAGGATTAATTTCCAAAATATACAAGCAGCTCATGGAACTCAATACCAGAGAAACAAACAACCCAATCCAAAAGTGGGAAAAACACTTAAACAGACATTTCTCCAAAGACATCATACAGATGGGTAACAAACACATGAAAAGATACTTAACATTACTCATTATTCAGTTCAATTCAGTTCAGTCGCTCAGTCATGTCCAACTCTTTGCGACCCCATGAATTGCAGCACACCAGGCCTCCCTGTCCATCGCCAACTCCCGGAGTTCACTCAGACTCACATCTATCGAGTCAGTGATGCCATCCAGCCGTCTCATCCTCTGTCGTCCCCTTCTCCTCCTGCCCCCAATCCCTCCCAGCATCAAAGTCTTTTCCAATGAGTCAACTCTTCACATGAGGTGGCCAAAGTACTGGAGTTTCAGCTTTAGCATCATTCCTTCCAAAGAAATCCCAGGGCTGTTCTCCTTCAGAATGGACTGGTTGGATCTCCTTGCAGTCCAAGGGACTCTCAAGAGTTATTAGAGAAGTGCAAATCAAAACTACAATTTTGACCTCACACTGGTCAGAATGGCCCTCATCAAAAAGTCTACAAAACATAAACGCTGGAAAGGGTGTGGGGAAAAGAGAGCACTCTTGCACTGTTGCTGGGAATGTAAATTGATACAGCCACTAGGGAAGACGGCATGCTGCTGCTGCTGCTAAGTCGCTTCAGTCGTGTCCAACTCTGTGCGACCCCATAGACGAGACAGTATGGAGATTCCTTAAAAAACTAGGAATAAAACCCCCAGATGATCCAGCAATCCTACTCCTAGGCATATACCCAGAGGAAACCAAAATTGAAAGAAACGCAAGTATCCCATTGTAATTTGCAGCACTATTTACAGTAGCTAGAACATAGAAGAAACCTAGATGTCCATCCACAGATGAATGGATAAAGGAGTTGTGGTATATATACACATGGAATATTACCCAGTCATAAAAAGGAACACATGTGAGTCAGTT
The DNA here is from genome assembly GCF_016772045.2 of Ovis aries. Taxonomy (NCBI): domain Eukaryota; kingdom Metazoa; phylum Chordata; class Mammalia; order Artiodactyla; family Bovidae; genus Ovis; species Ovis aries. The sequence continues at coordinate 99,499,346 of NC_056080.1, read as the reverse complement.
CTAATGAGGTGAATGAAGCTAGAACCTATTATACAGAGTGAAGTGAGTCAGAAATGGAAAGATAAATAACATATTCCAACATATATATATGGAATCTAGAAAAACAGTACTGAAGAAATTATGTACAAGGCCACAGTGGAGAAACAGACATAGAGAACAGACTTATGGACATGGTGAAAGGGATGAGCGGGTGAGATGTATGGAAAGAGTAACATGTAAACTTACATTACCATATGTAAACTAGATAGACAAGGGGAATTTGCTGTATGTCTCAGGAAACTCAAACAGGGGCTCTTTATCAACCTAGAGGGGTGGGATGTGGAGTGAGATAGGAGGGAGTTTCAAAAGGGAGGGAATATATGAATACCTGTGGCTGATTCCAGGTGAGGTTTGATGGAAAACAGCAAAATTCTTGAAAGCAAATATCCATCAATAAAAACAGATACTTTTTTTTAAATGAAGATTTTGCACACAATGTGTAAAATTTCTAATAGTAAATTTATAAACCCTTTGTAGAGCTGAGCATGCTGATAAAATTTTGTGAAATGGCCATTTAAGTGGTAACATGGTACAGGAAGAGTAATTCAGAGAATTTTAAGATAACACTTTAATCTGCCTAATGAACATAGAACTTTTGCAGGCAGGCAAGTTGGGTGGGTCACAGGCCCACAGCTGACATGAGGTGCAGATGCCAAGAGGTGGGGTTCTGCCAGGCATGCTAAGGGAAGCCCCAAAAGGAGGACCTAGGCATGCAGATCCGCCAGGACATCTGCAGTTCAGCCCCAAGTCAGGTGGTGAGGGCTCAGGCTAGAGCATGGCTCATAGAGGCAGGGTTGAGGCCAGGCTCCAGGCCCTTGGAGGGCTCCACTAGAGACTGCCAATTGCTTCCGGCCTCCCTGAGCAGCTGCTGGAATTCAAGGTGTGTTTACCAGTCAGGTTCAAGCACTCTACGAGGTGGCCAGGGAGGTGCTCATTTCTCTCCTCCAGGTGGTCCAGAGGAGGTGACCTGGTCCAACATGGGGTTGGTGGCTGCCCACACTCCTCCTCATGCAAAGCCGTCGACCTTGCCTTCCATGCACACATCCACAGGCATGCTCTGTTCCACCTGGCCACCAGCCATGGCAGGCTCGTGCATGGGCAAGGGTCACGTGACCTTGTAGTGAAGCAGCACATGTTGGGTGCACAGACAGCCTGAGGCAGGGAGAGCAGAGGGCTGTCATAAAATCTTGTGCTCATTAACATTGTCCTCCTGGGGAAAGAAAGCAAGACTGTCACAGTCTGTGCTGATTGAACATGTGCCTGCTGGGTGGTGGGCTCAGGTCTCTCCCAGATTTTGCATAAGAATCTTCAAGACTGTGGGTGTAAGCAACACACATCTTGCCATTATGGTCTAGGGGTGCCTAAAGCTGCAACTTGTGACCTCCTGCCCGAGGGCTTCCTCAGTATATGAAGGTTGAAGAAGGTCTTCTATACTGTCATTATAGCTTGAATTTCTTTCTGTGTCCCAGTACTATGAAGTACTCCAGTTAAAGAACTTATCGATTAAGATGTGAGCTACCTGACTTGCTATGCAAGTCCAAGTCAGCAGGCAGGAGAGAAACATGCTTAGATGTGGATGTTGGAGGGGGTGGGTCTACTTCTCACCTGTACTCCCAATAGAGGATTGGTGGGTATTAATTAAATAATTAATCAATAGACCCACTCTGTGTTATATATGAGACCAAGGGATTTTGGACCTGGGGAAGACTTAAGAGGAGTGAGCATAATTTTTTTCCATTTATTGAGGGCTTTCTATGGGCCAAGCTGTATGTATCTCCCTCATAACTATTGATGTGGGGATAAACATGATGATGCAAGGGCATCTATGCGAAACACAGGATATCCTAGCACTCAGAAGTAGGGTCTCAGTGCACAGGCACATTCCTGTAGCATTATACATAACTCCTGGACCAGGTGTGCACCTGTAGAACTTTGTTATTTTGATGGAGGTCAAGGATCTTATATATCGCTAAGGCTCACCTGCCCCCTCCACATACACACAGACACACATACACATACAGAGAGCAGGGGATCCCTGCCACCTTCTACTCTCCTTTTCCCTTGAATGTGGTCTCACTTTGGAGATAAATGGGTGGGTGAGAGGAAGCTTACAGGAAAAAAGGATGAGTAGGGACCTGCCCATTCTGGGTTCCTTCTCTGCTTTTTGTTCTGATTATTTTCCCCACCCTAGGAATGCCAAGACTTGAAAGGCTTGGAGCACCTTTCTGTCAAGACTTTGGGAGTGACTGGTGATCATCTCATGACATTCTGGATGGATATCCTGGCACAAAAGGATTCTGGTGAGGCTTGGCGGAAGGGTGGGCTCAGACTGGAAAGACTGTTGGTATCTTGGAAGACCTTTGGGCACAAGTCTCCTCCAGAGGCAAATGGAGGCTAGTCTGTGCCTTACTTCCAGTCCTCTCAGCCTTCCTCCCACCTCCCCATTCTTCTGTCTCTGTATCCCTCTAGTGATCTGTCTTTCCATCTCTATGTTTCCCAAAAACACAGGCTAGGGACACAGGCTTCGGTTTCATCCTGGTCTCCAGCCACAGTGGCACAGACATGAAGGTCTGGTTCCTGCTATGTGGGGTCTGAGTTTCTCTTCTGATTGGGACAAGTGATGTGGGTCAACTTAGGGCAGCCATTACTCTTCCAGATGTAGATTTACTCTCGGTGACTGAACCAAGTCCCAAGAGATGAACCACGACAATTTTCATACCCTGGTCTAGCCCTATGTTGTGGCAGCATGGAGCCCATCTCATGAAAGGAAGGAGGAGGGTGGCAACTCTGACACTATCGATTCAGAGTTATGCTGAACTTCAGAGGTTAAGGTCACAGTCATAAGCCAGAATGCCATCCCTAAAGAAACCAGACACAAGTCGGGGTTTACCAGGGACACCATCACACTGGCCAACTGGTAGATGGGCCACATTCTTGATCAGGCAGTCCACAGGGGATCGTTACAGAAGTACAGCGAATATCCGGTATAATTTTCATTCAAATGTTATTTAGTCTGCTTCAAACCAAAGAAATTAAGACATGCCTTTTCCCTGTAAGATATACAGTGATGGTTGGAAAATCTAACATTCAAAATGCAGGGAAACAGGTACCTTCATTCCATTCATGAGTGGATCGAGTTTGGAAGACATCTTTGTAGGAGGTTTGCACATATTATATAAACTTGAGAATGTGAATGACCTTTTGTCAGTGTGTGTGTGTGTCTCTGTGTGTGTGCGCCTGTGCATGTGAAAGCCCTGATGCAAACTACTTCAGTGTGGACACTTAACCCCTTGGCAGAAGGAGGAGCATCCAAGATTTGGGCAGGAAGGCAAGGTGTGTGGGTCACAGGCCTACAACTGACCCTAGGAAGGGATGCCAGGAGTTGGGGGCATGCCAGGCCCACAAAGGGAAGTACCAGAAGCATGGCCTAGGCAGGCAGATCCCCCAGGACATCTGAAGGCCAGCCCTCAGGGAGGTGGTGAGGGCAAAGGCTAGAGCCTGGCTCAGGGAGGCAGGGTAGAGGCCTGGCTTGGGGGCCCTTGGAGGCCTCCACTAGAGGCTGCCAATCACTTGGGGTCTTCGTATATGGCTGCTGGAACTCAAGATGCATCTGACTCTTGGATTCAAGCAGTGCTTTTAGGCAGCCAGGGAGGTGGTCATTCCTCTCCTCAAGATGGTCCCAACAGGCTAGACCTGGTTTAACATGCAGTTGACAGTTGCCTATGCTGATTCTCTGGTGATACCATGGTCCTTGCCTTCCACTCCTGCATCCACAGCCAGGCCCTTTTCCACGTGGCAGCAGCCATGGTGTGCTCCTGCATGCGCAAGGCTCACATGATTTTGGAGCAAAGCAATCATGGGTGCCCAGTCTCCTTTTTCTTCTGACTCTCTCTTTTGATCTGTTCTGCATGCTGACATCCAAATGGTAGATTTGTATATAAGTTGGATCTCAGTGGGACTTACCACATCAAACACATGGTTCTTTGCCTTAGGCCACTTATCGTTTTTCCCTTCTCATTTTGCAGGTTATATCATTAACTCTCTTCTTCTCTCATGAGGCCATAATATGTGTTCTTCCCTGAGAAGGCTATTTTCTTTCACATTCCTGCTTCTGTGTGCTTGCTCATCCTAAATCCTTTAAACCAACTCCTCTCTCTCACACACATTCTCCATCAACTCTCAGGCAACACACATTTCAGCCTTTTGCATCTTTTCTTGACAGACCTGATATAGTCTACCAAATCTTCAGTACATTTTTGCCAGTTCCTCTATCAGATACCACCCACTTTGTGCCTTCTGCAAAAGCAATGAGTAGACAATGGGATTTATGACATTCTCAGTAGGGAATATCACTGGGGATCTCTTAATGAAAGGTACGATTTCAGTGTCTCCTTATGTGCTATTCAATCTTCATATGTATTGTGCTCTATATAATTATATTAGGAAAAAATGAGCTACTAAGCTGATGAATTGGAAACTGGTGGCAAAAATTTTAAGAACAAGACATATACACAAAGACATGTGCAAAAGTCAATAAGTCAACAGAAACATCAGCATAGATGAAAGTAATAGTTGTGGAACAAAATAAGGGGTGAACTGGCCAATATGTTGCTAAGATGTGGATTATGTTACATGAATGCTAAGTAGGAAAAGAATCAGAGAAAGTAGACTCTTGTTGGTGAAGCTAGAATGATAAATCTCCAGAAAGCAGGGTATATTTGACCAGAGACATGCATGGTGATAAAACAACAGTCCTAGTTAACTTTATCTGGAAGCTAGATGTGTGTTAGTTCAGTTCAGTTCAGTCGCTCAGTCATGTCTGACACTTTGCACTCCAGGGACTGCAGCAGGCCAGGCTTCCCTGTCCATCACAAACTCCCGAAGTTTACTCAAACTCATGTCCATCGAGTCAGTGATGCCATCCAACTATCTCATCCTCTGTTGGCCCCTTCTGCCACATTCAGTCTTTCTCAGCATCAGGTTGTTTTCTAATGAGTCAGCTCTTCGCATCAGGTGGCTAAAGAATTGGCATTCAGCTTCAGCAACAGTCCTTCCAGTGAATATTCAGGACTGTTAGGCTCTGGACTAAATGCTTTGGGTGTACTCACCAAGGGTCATGGCAGCATTTTGACATAGTTTTTATTAGTATACTCACTATGCTTCTTAGGATACTGAGATAAAAAACAATGAAGTATATTCAGCTGGTAGGATTAGTAATTGTGGTGTGAATCCAAACAGTATACCTCAAGCCCATTTACTGCACACAGTAGATAAGAAGACATTATTTTCTGCAGACAGACCATGAACTTGGAATGAAGTATAAATGAGACAAGAAAGAATGGTAGGACTTTCCTGATGGTCCAGCGGCTAAAACTCAGCACTTTAACTGTTGTGGGTCCAGGTTCCATCCCTGGTTGTGGAACTGGAGCCCAGAGTTCCATGGTGACACATACAAAAAAAAAAAAAAAAGAAGGAATAAATGGTGACCACAGATTGAAGAGACACTGGTGATATGAAAGCTAGGACCTGTGTGGTAGTGGTCATTGCATGCTAGGGATTGAGAGGGTCCAGCATATATGCATTTGTTGATACCAGTCAGAGACAAGCTGAATCACACATGGGGAACACCTGGCAGATCCTGAGACAGGATTAATATTAACAGCCCCAATCTTCCTTGTCATCCCTCCCCATGTGGATTAATCATCCTTTACAGATTACAACTCTCCTGCCCTCAGGCTCTTTGTCAAAGGCTCACCCAACAACCCAAGGTTTGGAAGAGCTCACCTATAAGCTTTCTCTGGCCTTGACAAAGAGCAGCTAATCTCCAATGGAAAAGAAAAACCTCTGGGCCAATATTTGGCTGTTTCTGGTATCTTAGTTTGGAAGCCATAGTTTGGATATAGTTTTCAAGTACTTGATTTGCTGTTTCTTCCAAGTTCTATTTGAGGACTATGTAGCCAAGTTTAACAATATCAGCTGTCTGTTCCAGGTTTATCATTCAGAGTTATTCAAAGAAATTGAGCCAATAAGAGACATTTTACACCTATATATATATATATATATATATATATGTTTATGTACATATATATATATATACACACACACACACACAGGTACTTCTACTTATATACATATATACATATATATATATATATATATTATATAAAGATGGTTTGTCTTGAGGAATGTAGTTCCCTATTTATGGAGGCTAAGAAATTCCAGTCTCCTGTTTGCAAGGTGTAAATCCAGGAAAGCCAGTGATATAACTCTGTCCCAGTCTGTAGGCCTGTGAATCAGGGGTTCTGGTGGTGTGAATCCTAGTTGAGGAGAAGAAAATGAGGAGAAATGTTCTATCTAAAGCAATGAAATAGGAAAAGGGGAAAGAATTCTTCCTTTTTCTGCCTTTTGTTTCATTTGGGCCTTGGACGATGCCCACCCACATTGGGGAAGGCCTTCCATTCTACTAAGTCATCAATTCAAATGCTCATCTCATCCAGAAACACCCTCACAGTTACAACTAGAAATAATGATTTATTTGGATGTTCCATGACCAGTCAAGTTGACACATAAAATTGGCCATCACAGGGGGTAAGGCAACATCATGGATTGCTGTATAACACTGTGCACACCATGAAGCCTCAAACACCCTCTCCTACATGATCTTTCCCATGGGAAGGACAGTGCTAGCACTCAATCATTTTTCCTAGAAGCACTGTGCAACTTGTGACCAGGCCGTCCAGCTAAAGGAAACATGGGCTATGGGGTCCGCATACCCTGTAGAGTGTAGATGAGTTAAACACTCTAGGTAGTCAAGCCTAGGGGAGCTGCACCTTCCTGTTTGTACAACTCACAAATTGAGAGCAGGTGCAGAGATCTCTCAACAGCAGGCTCCAGGGAAAGAAGTGGGCTTCCAGTCTCACTCTAAATAACTGAAGTATAGCAACCTTTGTAGCAGAGATATGAAGTCCTCCTATGTTTCTTCCTATAAGGAATGATGCTAAAGCTGAAACTCCAGTACTTTGGCCACCTCATGTGAAGATTCGACTCATTGGAAAAGACTTTGATGCTGGGAGGGATTGGGCGCAGGAGATGAAGGGGACAACCGAGGATGAGATGGCTGGATGGCATCACTGACTCGATGGACGTGAGTCTGAGTGAACTCTGGGAGTTGGTGATGGACAGGGAGGCCTGGCGTGCTGCAATTCATGGGGTCGCAAAGAGTCGGACATGACTGAGCAACTGAACTGAACTGAATTGAACTATGTTTCTTCCTATAGCAACAGGATAAATAATGCTTCTTGTGGTTGGGGTGGGGACATGAATTCAGAAAAAGAGGTAGATAAGGGATTTATGCCTAGGCCTTATAAGGAAGACATGATTTTCACAGACAGAAAAGCAGGAAAGGATATGAAAATCCTGAGAAGGGTGGTACCTATCCTAGATGCTTCTATGAGTTAGCTTGTTGTCAGTGTTCCCTGGTCTTCCCAAAATATCTGCAACCTGATCTGACTTGCCAAATTTCCAAGTGCAAACCATGGCTCCTTCACACAGTGCCCAGCCCAGTACTCTCTGATTCCAGAGCTCATAACCAATTCCCCTGGAACTCTGCTGTGGTATATCTCCATGTCCATATCTAATATGAAGAACTCACATTATTCCTGGAAGGAGTTAAGCTTCCATGGCTTCCTGGAGAGGGATGTAATTGCCCTAGGCCTGGGTAAACTGAATGTGCATGCTTTCCAAAATCTAAGATGACAAGAAAGAAAGCAAAAGATCTGTACAAAGACTTAAGAAGTAGAGCTAGGCACTGAGGGATGGACACGGATATAGAAAGACAGGAATAGGAGTAGAGATTTCATTACTTCAGGTGGGGCTTTTGAAACAGACAGAGTCCCACCAGTAGACCTACCTGGGAGGAATGGCCAATCTCCCCATCAATCATCACAGGCCCACCAATGACGACATTGGGAGGCGGTGCCGAAGAAACATTGTGGAGGAAGCCCTAGCGTGTGAATAAGCACAGAGACTAAGCTCCCAACCGTTTGGAGTGTCCTGTGGGGCTTCCGTCTACCGTTCTCCTTGGTTAGGATTTAACGTGGTGGCTCCCTTTCCCGAGATCTCAAAAGTGTACATTTTCGTTACTTTATTCGTGTTTGGCTGTCTGCAGTGTGATTTGGAGAGTCGGGGAGATGGGGTGTCCTAATTGGACACCTTGAGAAACGTGTCTCGCGGCTCCTGGGTAGATGGCAAAGAAGGTCTCTCATTCACTTCCAGGTTTGGTGTTGGGCATTATGTAACAGCCCGATGAACCTTGATGATTTTCTTTGTTTAATTGTGGGTCTTGCAGAGCCCTTTCCTTTTAACGGTGTTAATATTGTGTAGTATTTGCAGCTTAGTGTGAGGGAAGTGTGCGTGTGGTTGGCTGAGTGGTGTGGGGATGCCAGACAGTCTGATGACCATCGTTCATCATGTAGCTGATTCCGCCTTGTATTACAGGGCGTTTGGGCTGGACATGTCGTTGCCGGATATAGTTTCAGGTGTTGATCTTAGCCATTTCTGTGACCTTTCGTAACCACTGAGCGTGTTTCTGTTATTTTCCACGTGAAACGAGAAAGTAAGTCCCTGAGGTAGCAGGTGCCCTGTTAAGACAGCTGACGGCCCTTGGCTGCCTTGGTGTTTTGTGTTTTATTTAACAACATGGCTTTAAGTTTAATATCATTTGTTCATTAACTTTTCCAATGGTCTTCACGTGTTGCCTTAAAATGGAACACAAATCCTGACAATTTTAACATGAAAATTGAGTAAGCAGATGGCTTGATTGGCTTGGGGCTTGTTCATGGACCCTGGATGTGGTCTTCAGTCACCTTGGAAGGCTCTTTTGAATGTTGTGTGTTTAAGATCCTTTTGTTGAATCACAAATGGCCCTTAAAAGATTTGGTAATGTTTGCAGGTTACAAATAAGAAAACAGTAGTCTCTTGGGCTGTTGCTTTCTTTCAAACCCAGAAGGGAAACAAGCACCCAGTGGGGGCTTCCTTGGTGGCTCAGACGGTAAAGCATCTGCCTGCAATGTGGGAGACCAGGGTTCAATTCCTGGGTTGGGAAGTTCCCCTGGAGAAGGAAATGGCAATCCACTCCAGCATTCCTGCCTGGAAAATCCCATGGACGGAGGAGCTTGATAGGCTACAGTCCATGGGGTCGCAAAGAGTCGGACACTACTGGGGGACTTCACTTTCACTTTCATACATTATAATAGTGTGGGCCTTTTCAGGGCAATGCAGTCGTTTGACTTTGCTTAATTGTGATCCTGTTCGTGTTTCACAACTACTCTGCAAATAAACGTATTTTCAATGGGCATATTCTGTATTAAATGGATTGCCTGGGTGCCGAAGTTTAGACAGTCACAGTGGATGTGAATGAGCTCCTCTTGTCCACCAAGACTGGATGCTCTTATCATTTCAATTTCACATGTTCATCTCGCTGTATTAAGTTTGTTCCTGTGGCCCCCCAGAACTTTCTTTAAATGGTTTTGTGTAAATATCAATTTATAGGAAATGAACTTCACCTCTGATTATGCTTGATTTTGCATTATAATTTCTTGTTTGATAGAGTTATTTTGTTTATATTCTGATGTTGTTCCCTCTTCATAAATCTCCTTGAGAATATACATTGGGGGATAGTCTTGATTTTTAAATACAAAACATAATTATGTGACTTCGTCTTTAATGTGTTATCAGATTGATTGCATTTCATCTGACTATGTCTGCCATTTAAAGAGTTTGGGATATTCTTTTGTTAAAGAAATTGCATTTGGTATCATTTAACCCAGTTGAATGTGGGTCCTTGGCTGTTTTATAAGATTTCTGTAAAAGTTTTTCATTATCTTCTTTGCATAAGTAAGGAAAAAATTGTTCTGATTGGCTTTTTAACCCTTGTTTAACAACAGTGACTAGCGTCAAGCTGTCCATTGGCCCAAGCTGTGAAAAAAGAAAAAAGTCTTCTCTGAGACTATCCTTCTTCAAGCAAGGGTCATGGCCTTTCACTGTAATGTTCCATAATTGCTCTGTGATGTTTGGTTTAAACAGGATGAACCAGTAGTTCATTTTGAAGGGGAAGCCATATCTCTGAAGATCAGTCTCTGTCTTATGTTACCTTTCATAACATTTGGCCCAGTCTAATGGGCAGAGGTAGCATGATTGTGCTCCTGAGTTCAGTGTTTTCAGAAGCTTCTCTACATAAGGGAAATGGAGTGTTTGCCCCCCCACCACCACACACACACACACCTATATGCATTTCCAAGTTACTTAATTTCCCTGCAGTTGTGGTAGTCTGAATACCCACAGGCAGTCTTCTTGCAAATCTCCTTCAGGACCTGTAGAGGACTGTCAACTAAAGAGTGGATGTGAAACCAACTGGCCTAACCCAGTAAACAAGTAAGAGCCAACTTATGTTATGTGGGGCCACAGGTGCTGGGCAGAGGGCAGGACTTGTTCCCTGTCATCTGTAGCATAATTGAAAATGGTGACAAAATGCTTTCCTGGGTCTCTAGGAAAACAGTGTCAAGGTCTCTCCCTGAACACAGCTTGCTAATTCTGTGGTAGAAATCATTAATGGAACCAGTTTGTTAAATAAGACAGTGGTATCTTTGTCCAGTCCTTAATCATGATCCTCTGTTCATTGTGAATGCCAGTGTTGCAGACACATTGACTTTTAGAATGTCAGTTTTCAAAATCAAGTAATTTTGACAGTTTCCCATCAAAGGGTTGACCTCTTGTTTTATTCTCATTGGAAATGCTTTCAGTAGTTGGCAGCAGCAAGATGGACTTGATTGGCCTGTTGAAAATAAACCTCATGAATGCAGAATGTGTGCTTGGGTGCCTTCTTTTTCTAGTATGACAACATGGATGTAAGGTCATTGAAAACTTTTCCGTCTATGAAAAAGAATAAAATGGGACCTGTGGACCAAGTGGGTGGTGGTAAATGGTGGTTTCCCAGACCCCTTCCGCACGTGATAAGGATCCTGGGAATACAGCAGAAGTAATTGACAAGTCAGGAGTCAATACTCCTGCAAATTTTCACCCTTCCGGTAATTCTTGGTCGTGTGTTTCCTTGCTGATATTTCTGGGACCATACCTTGTGTTACATCCACAAACTGCCTCCAGTGTCTGAGTCTGAAAGTCTCTTGGCTCTCTTACTATCATCTTTGAACTTCATCTCCTCCCCATTTACACAATGGTATTTCTAGCATGCTGTCTTGGATGTTGTGAGAATCAAATGTGATAACCTTTGTTAAGGACTTAGGGCATAGGTGGTGCTCAAGGAATGTAGTCCCCTGTTTCGTGAATCCACCTTTTGAAGAAGAAAGGGATGGTTTTTGCTTCAACTCTTTCTTGCCACTGTTTCCTTTTCCTGCCCCAGTCATTTGCACTTTGACATCATTTCATTTACATGCTTGTTTCCTTTCTCAGGGCCAGCCACTTACCTCAGGAGGTACCCAAGCATCTCATTGCAAACCAGATATCTCTAGTCCTGCTGTGAAGCAAGAGGCAGCCTGGGACTCCAGGCTTTTCCTTGCTGGGAGTGACGTTCTTCTCTGGTCATCTTGGACATCTCACCTGGAGGATGACATGACTTCGTATCTACACCTGTGAAGACTTTACAGACTGAATTCTGTGCAGGCCAGAGGGTGCCTGTTACCTGGCAGTGCCAGAAAGGTCTCTACTGTTTCTCTTTACATAATGTTACTACTTTTCTTCATGTTGATTAATTTATCAACGTTCAAGTGACGTCTATTGGTCATCTGAAAGGGGAGGAGAAAATATGCACTATTTAAAATGTTCTCAAAGAGGCTTCTAAACTTTAGTCTCAATAGATAACACTTTTTCCCCTGCTTTCTTAGTGGTACAATATTCAGTCACAAGCTGGCATCACAGAACCTGAATTTCACCCACCCATGTACAAGTTGCACATTTCCTTGTTGATGTGAAGCCAGAGTGTGTGTTCTTTTCCCAGCACATTGACATTCATACTGTTTTGATTTATACCTGTAATGGGTTAAATTACTTCAAATTCTTGGACAATGGGTTCATTGTGGATGCCTCATGAAGTGACAAACTGAGACCTAGAATACAGAGAGAAAGGTTTCTCCTAACCCTTGTTCCTTCACCAAGAGACATGATGGTGACCAAGCTTGGCTCATTTGCTAGTCAAAGGAGTTGTGAAACTTAACAATAACTGTGGCCCTTTCTCTCCTTTCCACAAAGGCTTGTGCCAGCTGTGCATCGCATCACAGTTGTCCTCTCTGCATTGGAGAGGGCTGTGAGGAAGGCATCAGTGAATTGTTTCATGGATACTTCTGCTGACTATTGGCATTTTAGGAACCAGTCACTTGGTGGCAGTCTCAAGAACTAGCACTCTTGAACAAGAGAAGGGGACACTACTCAGTATAGGTCCGATGTGACCTGGCTCCTCTGTGCTATTCCAGGTGTTGATCCCTAGGCCTGCCTTTTCACCTAGCCTCCTGAGGCATATATTGGATAAGTGTTTTCTCTCAGGTGGCAACGGTAATAAACTACAATGTCTTCAAACTAAGTTACTTGTATGAAGCTCATGTTTGCCCTTGATTTATGTGGGTGACAGAGAAATGGGTACTATTGGGCACTTGAAGGCAAGGCCTTTGAAATGGTGTATCTTTCTTTTTTATACTGCTTTCCTGTTCTATGCAGACACTAGTTTCATCAGGATAGCAGCTGTCATTTTGAGAGGCATGTTAGCCTCCTAGAAATGATGATGGTGCTGGCCATGATAGTGGTCTTGTTGGTGATGATGCTAATGAGAAAACCACCACAACCACCACTAGGAAGATTAATAGAAGCAAGAACTATCCTCAGTTCTTTTCATTGGGTAATTGCCTAATCTTCTCAAATCCTGTGATTTGCTTACTACTGGTAAGAAATATTGAAGGGCAGGTCTGTGTTCCCTCCTTGTCATTTGACCTGAGGCCAAAATATGGTAGAGGTAATACAGATAGTGGCACCTCCTTCAAAAGGTCAAAGTCATGGAGGGAACACAGCCCCACCTTTCAACAGAAAAATGGATTAAAGATTTACTGAGCATGGCCAGGCCCTTCAGAACAAGACCCAGATTCCCCCTCAGGCAGTCTCTCCCATCAAGAAGCTTCCATAAGCCTCTTACTCTTCTCCATCAGAGGGCAGACAGACTGAAAATCACAATCACAGACAACCAACCAATCTGTTAACATGGAAAACAGCCTTGTCTAACTCAGTGAAACTATGAGCCATGCCTTGTAGGGCAACCCAAGACGGATGGATCATGGTGCAGAGTTCAGACAAAATGTGGTCCACTGGAGAAGGGAATGACAAAGCACTTCAGTATTCTTGCCTTGAGATCCCCATGAACAGTATGAAAAGGCAAAAGATAGGACACTGAAAGATGAACTCCCCTGTTCAGTAGGTGCCCAATATGCTACTGAAGATCAGTAGAGAACTAACTCCAGAAAGAATGAAGAGATGGAGAAAAAGCAAAAACAACACCCAGTTGTGGATGTGACTGGTGATGGAAGTAAAGTCCAATGCTGTAAAGAGCAATATGGCATAGGAGCGTGGACTGTTACATCCATGAATCAAGGCAAAGAGGAAGTGTTCAAACAAGAGATGGCAAGAGTGAACATCAACATTTTTTGAATCAGCAAACTAAAATGGACTGGAATGGGTGAATTTAAATCAGATGATCATTATATCTACTCCTTTTCCAGGCAAGAATACTGGAGTGGGTTGCCATTTCCTTCACCAGGAGATCTTCCCAACCCAGGGATTGAACCCGGATCTCCTGCATTGTAGGCAGACGCTTTACCATCTGAGCCACCAAGGAAGATATTATTAAGAAGAGGTGGCAAGAATACACAGAATAACTATAGAAAAAAGATCTTCATGAGCCAGATAACCATGATGGTGTGATTACTCACCTAGAGTAATATCGTAGGGTGTGAAGTCAAGTGGGACTTAGAAAGCATCACTACAAGAAAGCTAGTGGAGGTGATGGAATTCCAGCTGAGCTATTTCAAATCTTAAAAGATGATGCCCTAAAAGTTCTGAACTCAATATGCTAGCCAATTTGGAAAGCTCAGTAGTGGCCACAGGACTGGAAAAGGTCAGTTTTCATTCCAATCCCAAAGGAAGGCAATGCCAAAGAATGTTCCAACTACTGCACAATTGCACTCATCTCACATGCTAGCAAAGTAATGCTGAAAATTCTGCAAGCTAGGCTTCAACAGTACATGAGCTGAGAACTTCCATATGTTCAAGCTGGATTTAGAAAAGGCAGAGGAATCAGAGATCAAAATGCCAAAATCCATTGCATTATACAAAAAGCAAGAGAATTCCAAAAAAACATCTACTTCTTCTTCATTGACTATGCCAAAGCCTTTGACTGTGTGGATCACAACAAACTGTGGGAAATTCTTAAAGAGATAGGAATATCAGACGACCTTACTTGTCTCCTGAGAAATCTTTATGCAAGTCAAAAAAGTAACAGTTAGACCCAAACATGGAACAATGGACTGGTTCCAAATTGGGAAAGGAATACGTCAAGGCTATATGTTGTCACCCTGCTTATTTAACTTCTATGCAGAGTAACTCATGTGAAATGCTGGGCTAGATGAAACACAAGCTGGAATCAAGATTACTGGGAGAAATATCTATAACCTCAGATATGCAGATGACACCACCCTTACAGCAAAAGTGAAGAGTAACTGAGGAGCCTCTTGATGAAAGTGAAAGAGGAGAGTGAAAAAGCTGGCTTAAAACTCAACATTCAAAAGACAAAGAACATGGCATCCAGTCCCATCACTTCATGGCAAATAGATGGGGAAGCAATGGAAACAGTGAAAGACTTTATTTTTATGGGCTCCAAAATCACTGCAGATGGTGACTGAAGCCATCAAATTAAGAGATGCTTGCTCCTTGGAAGAAAAGCTATGGCCAACCTAGACAGCATATTAAAAAGCAGAGACATTACTTTGCTGACAAAGGTCCTTCTAGTCAAAGCTGTGGTTTTTCCCGTAGTCATGTATGGATGTGATAGTTGGACCGTAAAGAAAGTTGAGCACTGAAGAATTGATACTTTTGCACTGTGGTGTTGGAGAAGACTCTTGAGAGTCCCTTGGACTGCAAGTCGATCAAACCAGTCAATCCAAAAGGAAATCATTCCTGAATATTCATTGAAAGGACTGATGCTGAAGCTGAAGTCCCAATACTTTGACCACCTGATGAGAAGAACTGACTCATTGGAAAAGACCCTGATGCTGGGAAAGATTGAAGGCAGGAGGAAAAGGGGATGAGAGGATGAGATGGTTGGATGGCATCACTAACTTGATGGACATGAGTTTGGACAAGCTCTGGGAGTTGGTAATGGACAGGGAAACCTGGCATGCTGGAGTCCATGGGTCACAAAGAGTCTTGACAGGACTGAGCGACTGAACTGAATTGAACTGAGACCTTCCCATAACTCAAAAACGTAGTGTAGCACTGTCTTCTATGGGTGGATTCTAGAACTACATCAGAAAGTTCGAGTATATTTTTTTTG
This sequence comes from Ovis aries, assembly GCF_016772045.2. NCBI lineage: Eukaryota > Metazoa > Chordata > Mammalia > Artiodactyla > Bovidae > Ovis > Ovis aries. The sequence continues at coordinate 99,483,706 of NC_056080.1, read as the reverse complement.
CCTCGCATTTCAGCCACAGAAATAGTTACCCAAAGTGCACACTTTTGATACTAGCAAGAGAAGAGAGACAAGGAAGGTCTTGATTACAACCAGGGCTAAGAGAAGAAGATGTCAGTGTGACAGTCTAGTGCCTCATAGAAGTCTAAAATTCAACAGAGCAGCGTCATGGCCTGGTGAATTACTTCCACTACTTCAGCAAACCATGGAAGTGTTGTGTTGCCATGTCATTCAGTGACACTGAGACTCACTCAGACACAGCCAGTTTTATTATGGGCAAGAGAACAACAGAAAATTAGGACTTGTGGCACAGGGAGGGAGTGAGTAGACAAGTCAATGTGAGGTGGTAGATACTGGTATCAGCGGAAAACCTATTGGAGCAGCGCCACCTAGGCTGGATTCCTTGAACTGCAACAGAAAGCATTTGGGAAGACTTTTTGCTAAAACCTTCACTCTAAAACACCTCATTGTGTAAAGGGAAAGGAAGAAAAAGAAGAGAACTGTTGGGGCACAGGAAGGAAGTTGGGGAAGTAGATGTCAATGAGAACGTGTAGAGTCTCACATAATTCGAAAGCCTGTTGGAAAAGAGCCATTACTGTAAGATTACTGAAACTGCATCAGGACGCCCTTGGAAAGATATGTTTTCAAACCATTCAGAGACTTTGGAAGTAAACCAAGCACAGCTCCTTTTGTGAAAAGAGTGAAGGGAATGGAGCTCTTGGGGGGTACAGGAAGGATGTAAGGTAATACATGTCAATGTGAACATTTAAAACCTTCCAGAACTTGAGTATTTAGTGGATCGGTGCCATCTACCAGTGAATTGCTTGACACTCAGCAGAAATCTCATCAGAAGATGTGTTTCCAAACCATTCGAGGCAGGGTCAATCACATGTCCCATTCTGTTTTGATAGGGACAAGATAAAATAGATAGGAAAGGGCTCCGTGCACAGGAAAGTAGTGGGGGTAGTCGATATCAGTGGGAGGGTGTAGTGAGAGTGAAAGTGAAGTCGCTCAGTCGTGTCCAACTCTTTGCAACCCCATGGACTGTAGCCCACCAGGCTCCTCCGTCCATGGGATTCTCCAGGCAAGAATACTGGAGTGGGTTGTCATTTCCTTCTCCAGGGGATCTTCCCGACCCAGGGATCGAACCCAGGTCTCCCGCATTGCGGGCAGACGCTTTAACCTCTGAACCAAGGGAGGGTGTAGAGCCTTTCGTAACTCGAAAACGAGGAGAAGCAGCGCCATCTGCTGGTGGATTTTTGAACTACACCAGAAAGCCCTTCGAGAGTTTGTTTTGTTTTGTTTAAATATAACTTTTCACTCCCAGGTTTAGTCATTCAGCATGGAAAGTTTTGATACGATGAAGGGGAGAAAGAGAAGGTAGGTCTTGAGCACAAGCAGGGAGTGGGAGGACAAGCTGTCAATGTGAGGCTGTAGTGCCTCATAGAACTCGGAAATTTAATGGAGCAGCGTCATTTCCTGGTGGATTACTTCCAGTCAACAAGCGATGGAAATGTTGTGTTGCCATGTCATTCAGCAACATGGAGACTTACCCGTGCCCAGCTAGTTATAATATCTGCAAGAGAACAACAGGAAACTATGTCTTGTGGCACAGGGATGGAGTGGGTAGACAAGATATCTACATGAGGCAGTAAGGCGTGTTATCACCAAAAAACCTAGCGCAGCAGCAACACCTAGGCTGGATTGCTCGAACTGCAGCAGAAAGCATTTGGGAAGAGGTGTTGCCAAGACCTGCATTGAAGTGGACATTTACACAAGCAAAACCAGCATGCGATGGGCAAAGAAAGGAAAAGAAGTGAGTTATTGGGTCACAGGAAGAGTGGTGGAAGTAGATGTCAAAAGCAAAGTGTAGAGTACCCCATACCTGGAAAATCTAGTGAAGCAGAGGCATCTGTTGGTGGATTACTTGAATTACAGCAGAAAGCCCTGGGAAAGATGTGTAACCAAGGCAGCCAAGCACAGCATGTTTTGTTAAAGGAAATAAGAGAATGGATATCCTGGGGCACAGGAAGGAAGTATGGCTGTAGATGTCATGGGAACATTTAGAACTTTGTACTACACACGAACATAATAAAGCTGTTATATCTACTTGTGGATTCCTTGAAACTCAGCAGAAATCTCACGGGAGTATATTTTTCCAAATCTTTCACCAGCAGTGAAAGTCACCAGTCCACAGCCATATTTTATATGGAGAAGAAAAAACAGATCGAAGAGGGCTTGGTCCACAGGATGGGAGTGGGGTTGTAGAAGTCAATGAAAGGGTGTTAAGCAGCTTGAACCTTGAAAAGTAGTGGAGCAGCGCCATCTTCTGTTGGATTCCTAGAACCACATCAGAAAGCCCTTGCAATTTTTTTTTGCCTAGCATTTTAGCCAGTTACAGTCATCCAGCACTGACAGCGTTTTATGAGGAAGAGAAGAAAGCGAAGGTTGGTCTTCAGCACAAGCAGGGACCCGGGGGTGAAGATGTCAGTGTAAGGCTCTAGTGACCCATCAGTTCAGTTTAGTTCTGTCGCTCAATCGTGTCCGACTCTTTGCGACCCCATGAATCGCAGTACGCCAGGCCTCCCTGTTCATCACCATCTCCCGGAGTTCACTCAGACTCATGTCCATCGAGTCCGTGATGCCATCCAGCCATCTCATCCTCTGTCGTCCCTTTCTCCTCCTGCCCCCAATCCCTCCCAGCATCGGAGTATTTTCCAATGAGTTAACTCTTCTCATGAGGTGGCCAAACTACTGGAGTTTCAGCTTTAGCATCATTCCTTCCAAAGAAATCCCAGGGTTGATCTCCTTCAGAATGGACTGGTTGGATCTCCTTGCAGTCCAAGGGACTCTCAAGAGTCTTCTCCAACACCACAGTTCAAAAGTATCAATTCTTCCCGGCGCTCAGCCTTCTTCACAGTCCAACTCTCACATCCATACATGACCACAGGAAAAACCATATCCTTGGCTAGATGGACCTTAGTCGGCAAAGTAATGTCTCTGCTTTTGAATATACTATCTAGGTTGGTCATAACTTTCCATCCAAGGAGTAAGCGTCTTTTAATTTCATGGCTGCAGTCACCATCTGCAGTGATTTTGGAGCCCCCCAAAATAAAGTCTGACTGTTTCCACTATTTCCCCATCTATTTCCCATGAAGTGATGGGACCAGATGCCATGATCTTCGTTTTCTGCATGTTGAGCTTTAAGCCAACTTTTTCACTCTCCTCTTTCACTTTCATCAGGAGGCTTTTTAGTTCCTCTTCACTTTCTGCCATAAGGGTGATGTCATCTGCATATCTGAGGTTACTGATATTTCTTCCAGCAATCTTGATTCCAGCTTGTGTTTCTTCCAGCCCAGCGTTTCTCGTGATGTACTCTGCATAGAAGTTAAATAAGCAGGGTGACGATATACAGCCTTGACGTACTCCTTTTCCTATTTGGAACCAGTCTGTTGTTCCATGTCCAGTTCTAACTGTTGCTTCTTGACCTGCATACAGATTTCTCAAGAGGCAGGTTAGGTGGTCTGGTATTCCCATCTCTCTCAGAATTTTCCACAGTTTATTGTGATCTACACAGTCAAAGGCTTTGGCATAGTCAATAAAGCAGAAATAGATGTTTTTCTGGAACTCTCTTGCTTTTTCCATGATTCAGCGGATGTTGACAATTTGATCTCTGGTTCCTCTGCCTTTTCTAAAACCAGCTTGAACATCAGGGAGTTCACAGTTCACGTATTGCTGAAGCCTGGCTGGAGAATTTTGAGCATTACTTTACTAGCATGTGAGATGAGTGCAATTGTGCAGTAGTTTGAGCATTCCTTGGCATTGCCTTTCTTTGGAATTGGAATGAAAACTGAGCTTTTCCAGTCCTGTGGCCACTGCTGAGTTTTCCAAATTTGCTGGCATATTGAGTGCAGCACTTTCACAGCATCATCTTTCAGTATTTGAAACAGCTCAACTGGAATTCCATCACCTCCACTAGCTTTATTTGTAGTGATGCTTTCATAGTGACTTCACTTTCCAACATGTCTGGCTCTAGATTAGTGATCACATCATCATGATTATCTGGGTCATGAAGATCTTTTTTGTACAGTTCTTCCGAGTATCCTTGCCACCTCTTCTTAGTATCTTCTGCTTCTGTTAGGTCCATACCATTTCTGTCCTTTATCGAACCCATCCTTGCATGAAATGTTCCCTTGATATCTCTAATTTTCTTGAAGAGATCTCTAGTCTTTCCCATTCTGTTGTTTTCCTCTATTTCTTTGCATTGAACACTGAAGAAAGCTTTCTTATCTCTTCTTGCTATTCTTTGGAACTCTGCATTCAGACGCTTATATCTTTCCTTTCCTCCTTTGCTTTTTGCCTCTCTTCTTTTCATAGCTATTTGTAAGGCCTCCCCAGACAGCCATTTTGCTTTTTTGCATTTCTTTTCCATGGGGATGGTCTTGATCCCTGTCTCCTGTACAATGTTACGAACCTCTTTCCATAGTTCATCAGGCACTCTGTCTATCAGATCTAGGCCCTTAAATCTATTTCTCACTTCCACTGTATAATCATAAGGGATTTGATTTAGGTCATACCTGAATGGTCTAGCGGTTTTCCCTACTTTCTTCAATTTAAGTCTGAATTTGGCAATAAGGAGTTCATGATCTGAGCCACAGTCAGCTCCAGGTCTTGTTTTTGTTGACTGTATAGAGCTTTAGCTGGGTCATCTTCTGGTGGAATACTTCAACTACTTCAGTAAGCCATGGAGGTATTGTGTTGTCATATCATACATTGACACAGAGACTCATCCATGCTTAGCCAGTTATAATATTGGCAAGAGAAAAACAAGAAACGAGGTCTCCTGACATAGGGAGGGAGTGGGTACACCAGATGTCAATGTGACGCTTTAGAGACTGTGATCACCAAAAACTGTTTTGGAACAGCGCCATCTAGGACCGATTCCTTGAACTGCAGCAGAAAGCGTTTTGGGAGAGGTGTTACCTTCATCAACCTGGATTCATCCAAGCACAACCGGTTGTGTGAAGGGCAGAGAAGGAAAAAGAGGAGAGTTGTGGGCACAGGAAGAAAGTTGGGACCTAGATGTCATTGGAAGCACGTAGAGTCTCACATAACTTGAAAACCTAGTGGAGCAGAGCCAATGCTGGTGGATTACTTGAGTTAGAGCCCTAAGCCCTGGAAAAGATGTGTTGTCAAGGTGTTCAGCGACTTGGACAGCACCCAAGCACAGTCCATTTTGTTAAGAGAAATAAGAGAATGGAGATCTTGGGGTACAGGAAGGGTGTAGAGTAGTAGATGCCAAAGGGATCATTTAGAACCTTGTATTACTCAAGAACTTGGTGAAGCAACACCATCTACTGGTGAATTACTTTAATCTTAGCAGAAATTCCATGTGAAGTTGCGTTTCAAAGGCATTCATCAGCAGGGACAATCACCCATCCACAGCCAGTTTTGATATGGCCAGGAAGAAATAGATAAGAGAGGGCTCAGTGCACAGGAATAGAGTGAAAGTAATCGATGTCAATGTGAGGGTGTAGAGCATCCCACAACTCAAAAAAGTAGTGGAGCAGGCCATCTGCTGGTAGATTTCTCAAACTACATCAGAAAGCCCTCGAGAGTTTTTTGGCCCAGCACTTCAGCCACAGGGATAGTCATACAGAATGCACATTTTTAATATGAGAAAGAGAAGAAAGAGAAAGTGGGTCTTGAGTGCAAGCAGGGAGTGGGAGAAGAAGATGTCAATGTGAAGCTGTAGTGCCTCATAGAACTCAAAAATTAATTGGAGCAGCAGCATCTCCTGGTGGATCAATTCCACTACCTCAGCAAGCCTTGAAGGTGTTGTTTTACTAGGTCATTCAGCAACATGGAGACTCACCTGTGCACAGCCATTTATAATATGGGCAAGATAACAATAGGAAACGAGGTCTTGTGGCACAGGGAGGGATCAGGTAGACCAGATTTCAATGTGAGGTAGTCACAACTGTTATCACCGTAAAACCTAGTGGAGCAGTGACACCTAGGCTGGATTCCTTGAACTGCAACAGAAAGCATTTGGGGAGAGGTGTTGCCAAGACCTTCACTGACGTGGACAAGCACAGTCAAGCACAGCCTGGTTTGTGAAGGGCAAAGAAAGAAAAGGTAGAGAGGTATTTGGGCACAGGGTGGTGGAAGTGGATGTCAATGGGAATGTGTAGAGTCCCACATAACTCAGAAACCTAGTGGAGCAGAGCTATCTGCTGGTGGATTCCTTGAACTACAGCAGAAAACTCTGGCAAAAAATGTGTTGTTGAGTCATTCAGTGACTTGGACTGGCACCCAGCACAGCCCGTTTTTGTTTAGGAAAAGAAGAGTATAGAGACCTAGGGCACAAGAAGGATGTAGGGCAGTAAATGTCATGGAGATCTTTGGAACCTTGTACTACTTGAGAAAATATTGTAGGGACACCATCTACTAGCGAATTCCTTGAAATTCATCAGAAATAACATGGGAAGGTGTGTTTCCAAGGCATTCAATGGCAGGGACAATCACAGCCAGTTTCTTTTTTTTTTTTTACAAGCTGGATTTATTTATTTATTTTAAATTAATTTCTTTATTTTAATTGGAGGCTAATTACTTTACAATATTGTAGTGGCTTTTGCCATATATTGACATGAATCAGCCATGGGTGTACATGTGTTCCCCATCCTGACCCTCCCTCCCACCTCCCTCCCCGTCCCATCCCTCAGGGTCATCTCAGTGCACCAGTCCTGAGCACCCTGTCTCATGGATCAAACCTGGACTGGCGATCTGTTTCACATATGATAATATACATGTTTCAATGCTACCCTCTCAAATCATCCCACCCTCGCCTTCTCCCACAGAGTCGAAAAGACTGTTCTTTACATCTGTATATCTTTTGCTGTCTCGCATATAGGGTCATCATTACCATCTTTCTAAATTCCATATATATGCATTAGTATACTGTATTGGTGTTTTTCTTTCTGACTTACTTCACTCTATATAATAGGCTCCAGTTTCATCCACCTCATCAGAACTGATTCAAATGCATTCTTTTTAATGGCTGAGTAACTTCTGCTTTATTGACTATACCAAAGCCTTTGACTGTGTGCATCACAATAAACTGTGGAAAATTCTGAACGAGATGAGAATACCAGACCACCTGACCTGCCTCTTGAGAAACCTATATGCAGGTCAGGAAGCAACAGTTAGAACTGGACATGGAACAACAGACTGGTTCCAAATAGGAAAAGGAGTACGTCAAGGCTGTATATCGTCACCCTGCTTATTTAACTTCTATGCAGAGTACATCATGAGAAACGCTAGGCTGGAAGAAGCACAAGCTGGAATCAAGATTGCCGGGAGAAATATCAATAACCTCAGATATGCAGATGACACCACCCTTATGGCAGAAAGTGAAGAGGAACTAAAAAGCCTCTTGATGAAAGTGAAAGAGGAGAGGGAAAAAGTTGGCTTAAAGCTCAACATTCAGAAAACGAAGATCATGGCATCTGGTTCCATCACTTCATGGGAAATAGATGGGGAAACAGTGGAAACAGTGTCAGACTTTATTTTTTGGGCTCCAAAATCACTGCAGATGGTGATTGCAGCCATGAAATTAAAAGATGCTTACTCCTTGGAAGGAAAGTTATGACCAACCTAGACAGTATATTCAAAAGCAGAGACATTACTTTGCCAACAAAGGTACATCTAGTCAAGACTATGGTTTTTCCAATAGTCATGTATGGATGTGAGAGTTGGACTGTGAAGAAAGCTGTGCAGCGAAGAACTGATGCTTTTGAACTGTGGTGGTGGAGAAGACTCTTGAGAGTCCCTTGGACTGCAAGGAGATCCAACCAGTCCATTCTAAAGGAGATCAGCCCTGGGATTTCTTTGGAAGGAATGATGCTAAAGCTGAAGCTCCAGTACTTTGGCCACCTCATGAGAAGAGTTGACTCATTGGAAGAGACTCTGATGCTGGGAGGGATTGGGGGCAGGAGGAGAAGGCGACGACCAAGGATGAGATGGCTGGATGGCATCACCGACTCGATGGACATGAGTTTGAGTGAACTCCGGGAGTTGGTGATGGACAGGGAGGCCTGGCGTGCTGCGATTCACAGGGTCGCAAAGAGTCGGACACGACTGAGCGACTGAACTGAACTGAACTGAACATTCCATTGTGTATATGTACCATAGCTTTCTTATTCATTTGTCTGCTGATGGATATCTAGGTTGCTTCCATGTCCTGGCTATTGAAAACAGTGCACAGCCAGTTTTAATATGGACAAGGAAAGATAGATAAGAGAGGTCTCGGTGGACAGGAAGGGAGTGTCAGTAGTAGATGTCAGTGGGAGGGTAGAGCATCCCATAACTCAAAAACATGGTGGAGCAGCTCCACATGCTGGTGATTTCCTGGAACTACATCAGAAAGCCCTAGAATGTTTTTTTTTTTGTTTTTTGGGTTTTTTTGCCTAGCATTTCAGCCACAGGGAAAGTCATCCAGCACCGACAGTTTTGATATGAGGAAGAGAAGAAAGAGACAGTAGGTCTTGAGCACAAGCAGGACATGGGAAGAGAAGATGCCAATATGAGGCGGTAGTGACTCATAGAACTCGAAACATTAATGCAGCAGCTCCATCTCCTGTTGGATTACATCCACCACCTCAACAAGCCATGGAGGCATTGTGTTGCCATGTCATTCAGGGACATGGGGACTCACCCTCGCACAGTCAGATATAATATGGGCAAGAGAAAAACAGGAAATCAAGTCTTGTGTCACAGGGACTGATTGGGTAGGCCAGATGTCAATATGAGGTGATAGATACTGTTATCACCAGAACATGTAGTGGAACAGTGCCACCCAGGCTGAATTCCTTGAACTGCAGCAGAAAGCATTTGGGAAGAGGTGTTGCCAAGAATTTCATCAGTGTGGTCAGTTACCATGCACAGCTAGTTGTGTTAAGGGCAAAGAAAGGAATAGAAGAGATGCATTGGTGCATAGAAAGGGAGTGAGTAGAAAGGGAGTAGATATCAATTGGAACATGTAGAGTCTCACACAACTTGAAAACCTGGTGGAGTAGAGCCAATGCTGGTAGATTACTTGAAGTACAGCAGAAAGCCCTGGGAAAGATGTATTGTCAAGGCATTCAGCAACTGGAAAGTCACCCAAGCACAGCCAGTTTTGTTAAGAGAAAAAGGAAAATGGAGATCTTGGGGCACAGGAAAGAGGTAGTTTAGTAGATGTCAATGGGAATGTTTAGGACCTTGTATTACTTGAGAACTTAGTGGAGCTGCACCATCTACCAGTGAATTTCATGAAATTCAGCAGAAATCTCACAGGAAGTTGTTTTTTCAAAGCATTCAATGGCAAGGACAGACAATATCCCTTCCACAGCCACTTTTGATATGGACAAGGAAAAATAGACAAGAGAGGGCTCAGTGCACAGGAAGGGAGTGGGATCAGTAGATGTCAGTGGAAGGGTATAGTTAGTTCAGTTAGTTAGTTCAGTCACTCAGTCGTGTCTGACTCTTTGCGACCCCGTGAATCGAGGCCCGCCAGGCCTCCCTGTCCATCACCAACTCCCGGAGTTCACTCAGACTCAGGTCCATCGAGTCAGTGATGCCATCCAGCCATCTCATCCTCGGTTGTCCCCTTCTCCTCCTGCCCCCAATCCCTCCCAGCATCAGAGTCTTTTCCAATGAGTCAACCCTTCGCATGAGGTGGCCAAAGTACTGGAGCTTCAGCTTTAGCATCATTCCTTCCAAAGAAATCCCAGGGCTGATCTCCTTTAGAATGGACTGGTTGGATCTCCTTGCAGTCCAAGGGACTCTCAAGAGTCTTCTCCAACACCACAGTTCAAAAGCATCAATTCTTCAGCACTCAGCTTTCTTCACAGTCCAACTCTCACATCCATACATGACCACAGGAAAAACCATAGCCTTGACTAGACGGACCTTTGTTGGCAAAGTAATGTCTCTGCTATTCAACATGCTATCTAGGTTGGCCATAACTTTCCTTCCAAGGAGTAAGCGTCTTTTAATTTCATGGCTGCGGTCACCATCTGCAGTGATTTTGGAGCCCCCCAAAATAAAGTCTGACACAGTTTCCACTGTTTCCCATCTATTTCCCATGAAGTGATGGAACCAGATGCCATGATCTACATTTTCTGAATGTTGAGCTTTAGGCCAACTTTTTCCCTCTCCTCTTTCACTTTCATCAAGAGGCTTTTTAGCTCCTCTTCACTTTCTGCCATAAGGGTGGTGTCATCTGCATATCTGAGGTTATTGATATTTCTCCCGGCAATCTTGATTCCAGCTTGTGTTTCTTCCAGCCCAGCGTTTCTCATGATGTACTCTGCATAGAAGTTAAATAAGCAGGGTGACAATATACAGCCTTGATGTACTCCTTTTCCTATTTGGAACCAGTCTGTTGTTCCATGTCCAGTTCTAACTGTTGCTTCCTGACCTGCATATAGGTTTCTCAAGAGGCAGGTCAGGTGGTCTGGTATTCCCATCTCGTTCAGAATTTTCCGCAGTTTATTGTGATCCACACAGTCAAAGGCTTTGGCATAGTCAATAAAGCAGAAATAGATGTTTTTTCTGGAAGGGTGTAGAGAATCCCGTAGCTCTAAAACGTGGTGAATTGGCGCCATCTGCTGGTGGATTCCTGGAACTACATCAAAAAGCCCTCGAGTGTTATTTTGCCTAGCATTTCAGCCACAGGGATGTCATACAGCATCGACAGTTTTTTTTACGAGGAAGGGGAGAGCGAAAGGTAGGGCTTGAGCACAAGCAGGAAGTGCGAGGAGAAAATGTCAATGTGAGTCTCCAGTGCCTCATAGAACTCGAAATTTAATGCAGCTGTGTCATCTCCTGGTGGATTACTTCCATTACCTCAACAAGCTTGGAGGTGTTGTTAGCATGTCACTGAGTGACATGGAGACTCACCCATGCACAGCCAGTTATAATATAAGCAAGAGAAAAACGGGAAACGAGGTCTTGTGGCACAGGGAGTGAGCAGGTAGCCCAGATGTCAATGTGAGGTGTTTGAGACTGTTATCATCAGAAAAACCTAGTGGAGAAGTGCCACTTCGGCTGGATTCCTTGTACTGCAGCAGAGAGCATTGGGGAAGAGGTGTTACCAGGACCTTCATCTACGTGGACATTCACCCAAGCACAGCCAGTTGTGTGAAGGGCAAAGAAAGAAAAAGAAGAGAGTTATTGGTGCACAGGAATTGAGTGGGGGATGTAGATGTCAATGGAATCGATTGTGTAGGCTCACATAATTCGAAAACCTAGTGGAGCAGCTCCCTCTGCTGGAGGATTCCTTGAACTACATCACAAATCCCTGCTGTAGTTGTGTTGCCAAGGCCTTCAATGACAGGGATAGTCAGCTGTGCGCAGCCAGTTTTGATATGGACAAGAGAGAAAAGAAGTCTTGGGGCACAGGAAAGGAGTGGGGGTAGTAAATGTTAATGTGAGGTTGTACAGCCTTTTATACTTCAAAAACCTAGTGGAGCAGAGCCATTTGCAGGTAGATTTCTTGAACTACATCAGAAAGCCCTGGTGACATTGTGTTGGCAACCCACTCCACATCATTCAGTGAACACTAAACATGGTGACTGACTTATGGACACAGTCTGTACACGAGGACCCGTCAGCTTGATTTAGAGCTGGTCAGTCAAGCTGCACAGTCTCAGGACCTCAAAAGGTGAGCATCTCTGGCTGAAACAGAATGGTGACTTAGAGGCCTACCTTTGGCCTTTCATCCTCACCAGCAGTGAGAGCCCTTGAGCCACTTATGTAGTCTATGCCTGCTTGCTACTTAAAGTGTGGTCCAGGGACCAGCAGCATCAGCATCTCCTGGGAACTTGTGACTCTGAGGCCTCTACTACAGACCTACTGAATCAGGACTTGCACTTTCATAATATGCCTGGTGATTCCAGTCCACATTAGAGTTTGAAAAATACTACTCCTTGGTACCTTGGGGACCAAGAATTTGACATAATTGAACTATATTTTACAAATGAACCTAGAAGACTCACAATGATGTACCCAAAACGACACAAATAGGGGGTGGAAGATCCAAAGTTAGCAACTAAATTGCCTCACTTTCAGCTCAGGTGTTTGTGCACTATTCTAGTCTGTTGTACCCTGTGTACCCTGTTATTCCTCTCTGGCCACAGAAGACAAGTTCATGCTTTGTTTTTGAGACAAAACCCCCTGTCATATGTTTTTGCATCTAAATCCATGACTTCTGGAACTTCCCTGGTGGCTCAGTAAAAACTTCACCTTCCAGGGCTTCTGTGGTGGTCTGGTGGTTGAGAATCCACCTGCCAGTGCAAGGGACATGGGTTCGATCCTTGTCTGGGAAGATCCCACATGCTATGGAGCAGCGAAGCCAGGGCACCACAACTTCTGAAGCCCTTGCACCCTAGGGCCTGTGCTCCAAAACAAGAGAAGCCACAGCAGTGAGTAGCCCAGGCACTGCAACAAAGAGTAGGCCCTGCTAACCAGGACTAAGAAAACCTGACCAAAGCAACAAAGGCCTAGTGAAGCCAACAATAAATAAACAAGTGTTTTTTAAAGTTAAAAAAGAAATAGTTAAAGACTTTGGTTTCCAGTACAGAGATTGGGAGTTCTATCCCTGGTTAGGAAGATGGGATGCCTCTCAATCAAAATCCAAAACAAACAACACACTAACAAATTCAACAAAGACTTTAAATGGTCAACATCAAAAACAAAATCTTAAAAAAAGGACATGACTTACTACCTTACGTAATACCAAAGTTCTCCAGAACTGAGGTCAAACCAGATCCCTACAATCCCCCTCTCCTAAAACATCCCTTATTGCAGTCCTTCCTAGAAACTGTCTTTGGTAAGTCTTGTAACCTAATGGGAAAATGTCTAGGAGGGCAGGTATTCATTATTGTGATATCACTAAGCTGGTGGAAGTTCAGTGCTTCTGGCAAGGACTGGGATGAGCCATGTGTGGACTTCTGTCCAATTCTTTGGACATGAGATCACCAATTACTTCTGCTTCTGCTGTTAGGCAGGACAGTTGCCACATACAGTAAATATTTCAGCCTTGTTCCTTCGAAAGGTGAATTTAAAATATAATGGATATACCAAAAATCTCTTTTAAAAAAATTAAACCTAATAAAATAATTTTGTCTTTAATTTTTTAAATTGTTATTGATTTATGATATTAGTTTTGGATATACAATATAGTGACTCAATGTTTTTATAGAGTTATTATAAAATGGCTATATTCCTTCTGCGTACAGTATATCCTTGTTGCTCATTTATTTTATACATTGTAATTTATACCTCTTAATCCCCTACCTCTATCTTGCCTTTTCCCTATCCCTGCCCACTGGTAACCACTAGTTTATTCTCTGTATCTGGATTCACAAAAACATTGTTAAATAGAAGGACTTAGTTCTTGATTCCTGATCCCAGAAACACTCCCACTGAGGTTAGGAATGCTTGGTGTAGTTCTTGTCATGGGGCCACACTGACGTGGGGAAAACAAGGAGCAGGGTATCATGGTGGTTTTGGTGTGTCCTGGCCCAGGACTAAAAGAATGGATTCTTCTGCAAAGTCCTTGGACCCTGGGGCCAGTTGTAAGCAGGCTGGCAACATTTATTTAATTAGACTCATCATACTCATTTGAATTGCAACAGTCTACCAGAAGATGACCCAGACACAGAGAATCCCATGAGAGACTTATCCAGACCTGCCTTTGTGTGTGAGTGTCTCCTGTGGAGTCACTGGTCAGCAGTGGCCTGCCAAGGGGACAGGGCCTCTGGCTGCAGCAGACCTGGGAGGTATTGCATGTGGCATAAGTCCTCTTGGAAGAAGTCACCATTTTCCCTGCCACAGAGCCACCAAGGAGATGACCCACAAACTAGAGAGCAATTATAGCAAGGAAGTTCTTGCACTGTTGCAAAAGTTCTAAGGCCCACAACATATTCCCCAACCTGGGGATCCAGCAAAGAGATAGAGAACCCCCAGGGAATTTGACTTTGAAGCCCAGAGGGATTTGATTACAGAACTTCCACAGGACTGGGGAAACAGACTCCTGGAGGACACAAACAAAACCTTGTGCACACCAGGACCTGGGAGAAAGGAGATGTGACCCCACAAGATACTGAGCCAGACTTACCTGTGAGGGTCCAGGAGTCTCTGGTGGACACGTGGGTTGACAGTGGCCTGCTGCAGGCTCAGGGGCACAGAATACAACACTCCTGGGAGCTTTGGGGAGTGCTGGCATAAGTCCTTTTGAAGGAGGTGCCCATTACTGCCATTATCCCTACCATATTTTGGGCTGAGGTGAAACTACAAGGAGGGAACACAGACCCACCCATCAACAGAAAATTGATTAAAGATTTCCTGAGCATGCCTCCTCCCCCCACCCCCCGCAGTCAGAGAAAGACCCAGATTCCCCCATAGACAGTCCCTCCCATCAGGGAGAATCCACAAGCCTCTTATCCTTATCTATCAGAGGGCAGACACAATGAAAACCACAATCACAGAAAACTAATTAAACTGAGCACATGGACCACAGCCTTGTCTAACTCAATGAAAGTATGATCCAAGCCATGTAGGGCTACCCAAGATGGATGGGTCGTGGCAGAGAGCTCTTGCAAAATAAGATCCACTGGGGAAGGAAATGGCAAATAACTTCAGTATTCTTGCCTTGAGAACAGCAAGAAAAGGCAAAAAGATATGACACTGAAAGATTAACTCCCCAGGTCGGTAGGTGTCCAATATGATACTGGAGAAGAGTGGAGAAATAGTTCCAGAAAAATTGAAGAGGCTGAGCCAAAGCAAAAACAAGGCCCAGTTGTGGATATAACTTGTGATAGATGTAAAGTCTGATGCTATAAAGAACAATATTGCATAGGAACCTGGAATGTTAGGTCCATGAATCAAGGTAAATAGGAAGTGGTCAAATAGGAGATGGCAAGAGTGAACATCAACATTTTAGGAATCGGTGAACTAAAATGGACTGGAATGGATGAATTCAACTCATATGACCATTGCATCTACCACTGTGGGCAAGAATCCCTCAGAATAAATGGAGCTTCCCTCATAGTCAGCAAAAGAGTCCGAAATGCAGTACTTGGTGCAATCTCAAAAACGACAGAATGATCTCCGTTCGTTTCCAAGGCAAAACATTCAATATCACAGTAATCCGAGTCTATGCTCCAACCACTAATGCTGAAGAAGCTGAATTTCAGTGGTCTATGGAGAAGGTCTAAAAGACCTTCTAGAACTAACACCATAAAAAAAGATGTGCTTTTCATCATAGGGGATTGGAATGCAAAAGTAGGAAGTCAAGAGATATCTGAAGTAACAGGAAAGTTTGACCTTGGAGTACAAAATGAAGCAGGTCAGAGGCTAACAGTTTTTCCAAGAGAATGCACTAGTTATAGCAAACACCGTCTTCCAACAACACAAGAGACTCTTTACACATGGACATCACCAGATGGTCAATATCAAAATCAGATTGATTATATTCCTTGCTGCCGAGGATGGAGAAGCTCTATACAGTCAGCAAAAACAAGACCAGGAGCTGACTGTGGCTCAGATCATGAACTCCTTATTGACAAATTCAGACTTAAATTGAAGAAAATAGGGAAAACCACTAGACCATTCAGGTATGACCTAAATCAAATCCCTTACAATTATACAGTGGAAATGACAAATAGAGTCAAGGGATTAGTTCTGATAGGCAGAGTGCCTGAAGAACTATGGACAGAGGTTCATAACATTGCACAGGAGGCTGTGATCAAAACCACCCCCAAGAAAAAAGAAATGCAAAAAGGCAAAATGGTTGTCTGAGGAGGCCTTACAAATAGCTGAGAAAAAAAGAGAAGTGAAAGGCAAAGGAGACAAGGAAAGATATAAGCATTTGAATGCAGAGTTTCAAAGAATTGCACGGAGAGATAAGAAAGCATTCCTAAGTGATCTGTGCAAAGAAATAGAGGAAAACAATAGAATAGGAAAGACTAGAGATAGCTTCAAGAAAAATTAGGGATAGCAAGGGAACATTTAATGCAAAGATGGGCACAAAAAGGACAGAGACAGTATGGACCTAACAGAAGCAGAAGATACTAAGAGGTGGAAAGCATACACAGAAGAACTATACAAAAAATATCTTAATAACCCAGATATCCACAGTGCTGTGATCACTCACCTACTGCCAGACATCCTGGAGTCCAAAGTCAAGTGGGCCTTAGGAAACATCACTATGAACATAGCCAGTGGAAGTGATGGGATTCCAGCTGAGCTATTTCAAACCCTAAAAGAATGCTGTGAAAGTGCTGCACTCAATATGCCAGCCAATTTGGAAAACTCATCAGTGGCCACAGGGCTGGAAAAAGGTCAGTTTTCATTCCAATCCCAAAGAAAGGCAATGCTAAAGAATGCTCAAAGTACCACACAATTGCACTCATCTCACATGCTAGCAAAGTAATGTTCAAAATTCTCCAAGCTATGCTTCAACAGTACGTGAAATGAGAACTTCCAGATGTCCAAGCTGGATTTAGAAAAGGCAGAGGAACCAGAGATCAAATTGCCAACATCCGTGGCTAACACAAAAGCGAGAGAGTTCCAGAAGAACATCTATTTCTGCTTCATTGACTACACTAAAGCCTTTGACTATGTGGATCACAACAAACTGTGGAAAATTCTTAAAGAGATGGGAATACCAGACCACCTTACCTGTCTCCTGAGAAATCTGTATGCAGGTCAAAAAGTAACAGTTAGAACCAGACATTTATCAATGGACTGGTTCCAAATTGGGAAAGGAGTACATCACCTTTATATTGTCACCCTGCTTATTTAACTTCTATGCAGAGTAACTCATGCAAAATGCCAGGCCGGATGAAGCACAAGCTGGATTCAAGATTGCTGGGAGAAATATCAATAACCCCAGATATGCAGATGACACCAACCTTATGGCAGAAAGTGAAGAACTAAAGAGCCTCTTGATGAACTTGAAATAGGAGATTGAAAAATCTGGCTTAAAACTCAACATTCAAAAACTAAGATCATGACATCCGGTCCCATCACTTCATGGCATATAAACAGGAAACAGTGGAAACAGTGACAGACTTTATTTTCTTGGGCTCCAAAACCACTTAAGATGATGACTGCAGCCATGAAATTAAAAGATGCTTGTTCTTTGGAAGAAAAGCTATGACCAACCTAGACAGCATATTAAAAAGCAGAGACGTTACTTTTCCAACAAAGGTCCATCTAGTCAAGGCTATGGTTTTTCCAGTGGTCATGTATGGATGTGAGAGTTGGACTATAAAGAAAGCTGAGCGTCAAAGAATTGATGCTTTTGAACTGTAGTGTTGGAGAAGACTCTTGGGAGTCCCTTGGACTGCAAGGAGATCCAACCAGCCAATCTTAATGGAAATCAGTCCTGAATTGGAAGGACTGATGCTGAAGCTGAAGCTCCAATACTGTGGCTACCTGATGTGAAGTACTGACTCATTGGAAAAGACTCTGATGTTGGGGAAGATTGAAGGCAGAAGGAGAAGGGGATGACAGAGGATGAAATGGTTAGATGGCATCACTGACTCGATGGACATGAGTTTGAGCACGCTCTGGGGGTTGATGATGGCCAGGGAAGGCTGGCATGCTG
Organism: Ovis aries; assembly: GCF_016772045.2. Classification (NCBI taxonomy): domain Eukaryota; kingdom Metazoa; phylum Chordata; class Mammalia; order Artiodactyla; family Bovidae; genus Ovis; species Ovis aries. The sequence continues at coordinate 99,466,050 of NC_056080.1, read as the reverse complement.
GAGTCCATGGGGTCACAAAGAGTTGGACATGACTGAGCAACTGAAATGAACTGAACCCAAAGATTGTGATAAGGAGGGAAGAAAACAAAACCCAGGACTTCTCCCCTCCTCCTGGGATTTATTCAATGAAATCTAAACCTTTCATTGATGGTTTATCCAGTGGAGTAGAAGGAAATGCTGGAAGGGCAGGGGAGTCTTCTATTGAGTACTAAAGTACATTTTTCTCAACATGAATAGGATGTGGGTATGAATCAAGGAGGACTTCCCAGATAGTGCTTGTGGTAAAGAACTGGCCTGCCAATGCTGGAGATATAAGACATGTGGGTTGGATCCCTAGGTTGGGAACATCTCCTGGAGGAGGGCATGGCAACCCACTCCAGTATTCTTGCCTGGAGAATGCCAAGCACTCACGCATGCATGGATCAGGAGAGAAGCACCCTACATTTTGAAATGACTTAAAGCTTTTCTGGACATGATTTGCTGAAGTTGATAGATTTATGTTAAAGAACTGTTGTGAGTTTTTCCAAAGCTCAAGTCTATGTATGGTGTCCAATTGTGGAAGTCTGGCAACATTTGATTGTTCATGGTTTTTTCCTATACCTTTCCAGATGAGAATGTGGCTGTTTCATGTACAGTATCTATGAATGTAAAATGCATTCCTCTGCTGGGAAGGAATGCAATGGTACTTATGCTTGTGAGATTAGCTGGGGTGGGTTATAGTCACCTATGGCTGCTGATCAGCAGAAGAAGCTTTCATCTGACTAGTGAGGTCTGAAGAATTTGAATAATTTGAGATATCTCAGGGGTTCCTGATGGATTTCAGCATGCAAAGCAGATTGTGACTGGGGACATGAAGTGCTTAGAGTTCTTTGTGTCCCTTAATGTCTCTATCAGTTTATGAGAATAACAGGGAAGTGCTTGTTGAAATCTATACTGTCCTTGATGAAGATGAGGAACAGTGATCCCTTAACTAAAGTAATTTTTCCAGGCCTCTGTAAATTATGTGGGGCCACTAGTATTTGAAGGGGTAAGTAATAAGTGCTACTGTGAAAAATAAATTCTTTCCTCACAGCCTGGCCACTTTTCCACAACTTCCAAGAATGAAAGACTTCTGATTTCCGTGGATCCTTGAAGATATTTGTGAAATAATTCCATTAATGCAAAGCCCCTTAATGGTCCTAGAAGCAGGGTATCTGTTCTGAACTGGGGCCTTGGCAGAGAAAGGGGCAGGCCAAGGAGAATAGGGCAAGAGTCAGGAGCTTGGGAACAGGTTAGCTGGGTTCTCTGCCATGGATATAAACAAAGCTGCAAGTTTCATCTGAGCCTCAGGGTCCTCTTCCAGGATCCCTGGCTGTTAATAGAATGCCTTTCTTTGTGGTTTTATGACTTTCTTGCTGGGGGTCACTCTTAGCTCCTTGAGGCTTCCCACAGTTCTATCCCAAGTGGCCTCCATGTTTTTTTGAAAGAGAGAAATTTTAAAGGCTTGGGTAGTGATGAGAAATCTTGAATGGCAGGGTGAAGATCTCTATAAAGCCAAATGCTGGCAAAAATGGTCAAAGTCCACTTGTTCAGAACTCTGAAAATTAACCAAAGGCTTGCAACACTCTGAGATGCTTTCATTCAAGAAAAACTGCTGAATATTTTAAGACCAGTAAGAACAGCAGGATTGGTGGCTTTTTAACTTGGGCTATTCCCATCTACTTCTCCCCAGCTTCACAGAACCCTTAAAATTCAGCAGCCTTGAAATCACAGTAGCTGTAAAAAAAAAATCAACCTGAAAAATGAACCAAAAGAAGCCCAAATGGAAACAGCCCAATTGTCCTTCCACTTCTAGTGACTATGACTGGGTAGTGAGATTTGAGAGACTTGCTTTTTTACTTTACAGCACTTCTATACAATTAAACTGTTAATAGAGCTACTTTAAAAATAAATGACAGTGATAAAGGTAAAACAGAGCAAGAGAGGGTTCCTAAAAATGCTCTAATGATTAAGGAATGGTAGATGAAAATTGTTCAGAACTATTCATGCTGTTTCTAATTTAAAACCTATATAAAACAATACTTTGGCCACCTGCTGCAAAGAGATCCTGGAAAAGACCCTGATGCTGGGAAAGACTGAGGGTAAGAGGAGAAGGAGGTGACAGAGGATAAGATGGTTGAATGGCATCACTAACTCAATGGACATGAGTTTGAGCAAACTCAGGGGGATAGTGAAGGACAGGGAAGCCTGGTGTGCTGCTGTTCATGGGGTTGCAGAGAGTCAGACATGACTTGGTGACTGAACAAAAACATATAAACATCAACATTTTTTAAATTCAATGTGCCATCTTTAGCATTTCATTTTAGTGAAAGCCAAAATTGTTTCTCAAGATTTCTCAAGAGGCAGGTCAGGTGGTCTGGTATTCCCGTCTCTCTCACAATTTTCCACAGTTTATTGTGATCCACACAGTCAAAGGCTTTGGCATAGTCAATAAAGCAAAAATAGATGTTTTTCTGGAACTCTCTGGCTTTTTCTATGATCCAGTGGATGTTGGCAATTTGATCTCTGGTTCCTCTGCCTTTTCTAAAACCAGCTTGAACATCAGGAAGTTCATGGTTCATGTATTGCTGAAGCCTGGCTTGGAGAATTTTGGACACGACTGAGCGACTGAACTGAACTGAACTGAACTGAACTGAAAAATGTTTCTAAGAGCTTTTTTTTTTTTTTTTTTTTTTTTTTTACGGGCTCCATCCCTGGTCAGGGAACTAAGATCCTTCCACTTTAGATTCAATTCAATTCTCCCTTTCTCTAAGAGCTTTTATAGGAATACATTTGACCTTTGCTTCCTGATTCTACTTTTCCCTGTGACGTTCTAAGTTTGCCAACTGTAAAATCTCTTACCATGATGGTTTTCAGGAGCATACGCATACCAAATAGTGAAGAGGCATAGGGCTTTTTCTGGCAAGCTTACTTTACTACTCTTTGCAAAAATAACTATGAGTTAACTCAGCTATAGTCTTTGGAGGGGCAAGTTTTTTGTTGTGGTGGTTATTTTTTGGCCATGCCAAACAGCATGTGGGATCCCAGTTCACTGACCAGGGATCGAAACCTTGCACCCTGCAGTGGAAGCTTGGTATCTTAACCACTGGACTGCCAGGGAAGTCCCAACTCAGCTATAACCTTATAAGCTAATCAAAAAGCAATTATAAGCAGCTTTCTGTTCCCAGTGTTAAAGCCCCTCCTGAAGCCTGAAAATACTTTTGACAATCAGTGCAGAATAGTGCATCTTGTGCTCAAGAGGTACATTAGCAACAAGACTCTAGATAGCTGTCCACTGTGATAACATCCTCACAATTCTGTAGGAGGCTGGCTGTGTGAATGAGCCTAGGGGAAAAAAACCTACCAGGAAAAAATCCCCCACCTTCCACTCCAGACACAACAATTATCCATGTTTTGTTTGAGATGAGGAAGTAACCCTCAGGGTTCAAATTCTTCCCATGATTATTAGAAAATATCTCTGCTTAAGAATAGGATGTAGCCAGTGATCAAATCTCTTACAATTACCTGTTGACCATGATGGGATTCAGATGGTCTTTCATGGCCCTGAAATTGTAGGTACAATTTTGTGCTAATGTGAATTTGAGAGAGTGTCTGTCACTTTCATCAGTTTCCTAAGGTGGCCTGTGGTCAAAAGAAATATAAGATACACTGATCTAAAGGTTTCCTGGATTGAGACTCGGAAGTAGCAAACTGACGAAAGACATTCCTTTACCCCTACTTCCCCCCAATTCTTCAAAGACAGCTTTGAGCCTGGGGTTGTCCATGTATCTGAAGTTTCTTTGACATTATATCCAGGCAGAGGATGGAAGCACTGATGGGATGGCTGGAGGCAGCAAAATCTGATGATGGCAGAAGGGGGCTTACAAGCTCCTAAACTGAAAGGGTCTTCAGGGAGAAAGATCTCTTCCAACTTTGAGAGTAGCCCCAGTCTTAGCCAGCTTGTGGAGCCTAGAGGAGAGGGAAGCTGGATTTTCTTGGATGTGAGGATCAGGTAATGAGTAATGACTGACATGTTAGGCACCATCATAGACCCAGTCCAGAAATCTGAGTCCTTTTCTAATTGCATGCACTTGGGCAAGACCCTTAACCTTTGGAGATCTCATTTCCTTCTCAGCAGACTGATTTTTGGACTAATGGCACAAGAGTGTATCATTTTGAGTTTGGGGTTTTAAGTTTTATGTTTCCTATGGAGAAGGCAAAAGCACCCCACTCCAGTACTGTTGCCTGGAAAATCCCATGGACGGAGGAGCCTGGTAGGCTGCAGTCCATGGGGTCACTAGGAGTCAGACACGACTGAGTGACTTCCCTTCCCTATGTTTCCTAAACTTGGAAAAGCCTGACTTAGAAGCTAATTTGAGACAAAGCAAGATGTGACTGAGGTATCACCTATAAAGAGTATCTACCTGGGACCCTGAGATGCCTCACATCACACTAGAGTAGACCTTAATGTCTCAATTTCTATCTTAGAGTGTGGAGATTTGAATGAGATACCAAGAGGAAAAGGCAAGAAGTGAAGTGATGCTCCAAAAATCGCTGCCTGAAAAGAAGAACTAGATTCATTAGTCCCTCTGGCAGAAGCAGCAAAATTGATCCAAGGGAAACTGGAAGAAGATCCATCTTGAAGGAATGATTCTTAGTCTATATAGAGAATAACCATAGAGGCTCACCTGTTCCCTCAAAGCTGAAGGCCGTATCCATGGAGTGTTAAACTTCAGAAGTAGTTGATGAAATATATGGGAACGCTCTCGTATATTACTGGGAAGAATGTCAATTGCTCTAATCCTTTTTAGAAACAGTTTTCAAATATTTAGTAAGAGCCATGAAACTCTGTGTACCTTCTAAAATTCCCATTTTGGATACCATCTTAAAGAAGTGATCCAAATGATTGAAAATTCATCGTGCACAGACCATCATCAAGGTGCCATTGCTCCTACCAGAATATGAGGAAATGATGCATAAATTATGTGAAACAACTGATGCTCACTGTCTTCTAAGCTCTCCCCACATCCTCAGCCTCCACCAGCTGCCTAGCATCCCCATGTATCCTCTTCTTTCCATTCATTTACTTGCAAAAATTCTCCTTATCATAACATCACTGTGTGACCTTGTTGTTGCTGTGCTCAGCTGTTTCTGACTCTTTGTGACCCCATAGACTGTAGCCCGGCAGGCTCCTCTGTCCATGGAATTTTCCAGGTAAGAATACTGGAGCAGGTAGCCATTTCCTACTCCAGAGGATCTTCCCAGCCCAGGGATCAAACTTGTGTCTCTTGCATCTCCTGCATTGGTAGGTGGATTCTTTACCTCTAGCACCACCTGGGAAGCCCAGGTCACCTGCGTTATGCCAAGGGCACTCATCCCCTTCCCAAAGGAGATAACCCAAAGTCTCATCCTTGTTTTACATCAAGCTTCAGGTGCAGTACCACTGGATACTTCTTGTTTCTTTCAGAACATGACACCTCATAATTTAAAGACCTACAGTTAAGGATGACATTAAACATCCCCAATAGTCTCAATACAAGGTGACAATAAGATAACAGAATATGTGCAATGCAATATCCATTTAGAAAGGAAGAAGGGAGAAACCACCCTTGGTGGTCCCCAAATTCTCACAGACCTCACGTTCTGCTGGAGAAGAGAAGGAGGGGCTCCCTGATGAAGGCATGAGTTACTTGGGCTACATTTCTGTTGCCCCTGGCTTCTGTTCTCTCAGAAGATCATCCTTGTCCATTTTTGTCATGGCCACATCTGAGGAAGGCATAAGGAAGGAGTCGCCTTCTGGGATGTAGCAGCCCATTTGTTGGTAGGCTACATGCGTGGTGGGGTAAGCTCTCTCAGGTCCTTGATGGTGAAGCTGGAGGTTTCTCCAGCAAGACGATCCCTTTATCTACTGAGGAGATTAGACATCTCTTTGTTGTTGTTGTTGTTCAGTCACTCAGTCCTGTCCGACTCTTTGTGATCCATGGACTACAGCATGCCAGGTTTCCCTGTCTTTCACCATCTCCTGGAGTTTGCTCAAACTCATGTCTATTGAGTTTGTGCTGCCATCCAACCATCTCATCCTCTGTCATCCCCTTCTCCTCCTGCCTTCAATCTTTTCCAGCATTAGGCACTTTTCCAATGAGTTGGCTCTTTGCATCAGATGGCCAAAGTATTGGAGCTTCCGCTTCAGCATCAGTCCTTCCCATGGATATTCAGGGTTTATTTCCTTTAGGATTGACTGGTTTGATCTCCCTGCAGTCCCAAGGACTCTCAAGAATCTTCTCCAACACCACAGTCCAAAAGCATCAGTTCTTCGGTGCTCAGCCTTCTTTATGGTCCAACTCACATCCATACATGACTACTGGGAAAACTATAGCTTTGACTATATGGACCTTTGTTAGCAAAGTAATGTCTCTGCTTTTTAATATGTTGTCTAGGTTTGTCATAGCTTTTCTTCCAAGGAACAAGTGTCTTTTAATTTCATGCCTGCAGTCACCATCTGCAGTGATTTTGGAGCCCAAGAAAGTAAAGGCAGCTTCTTTTCAAGACATCTCTTTTCTTCTAGTCAATTCTATGGACTGATGACTAAAGCAGACATTTACCAAACACTAGATTCCAGACTGGGTGATTTTGTCTCATAGAATCAGTACTTGTTGCCTAAGCCCATTCCCCTGTTTCTGATTTTAATGACTTCCTTGGTTTATGCTTTAGGATAATTCACAGAAATACCCTGGGATGGAGAGGCTGCAGGAGGGTAATTGTTGTCTTTCCCAGGCTGGGGATGTCCAGACTAAGGTGTTTGGTAAAAGCTGAAAGGATCAGGTTCTGGCTCCTCCAAGGTCTCTGTCTCTGCCTTCACTAATCTTACCTTCACCTTGGGACAGATAATTGGGCATTGTCCATTGTGCACAATTGTCTGACTCAGCCAACTTGGAGTGTCAACTGCAGGGCGACTATTAGGAGAGCTGTATTTTCTGTCTCTCCTTTCAGACGGATCAGCTTCACCACCCAAAACTTGTCTCTTGCTTGTAGCACCTTTTTAAATGTCACAAGGAGAAACTAAAACAACACCAGTATCTCAATTCTGTACAAAATCCCATAAAGCCCTAACCTTACTAGACACGCAGTTAACAAAAAATGATCTCTTTGAAGCCACATAACTGGTTTGCCCATTTCCCAACTCAAGACAGAGGGCTTTCACTGTCATTTACCCAACCTAGGCTTAGACAGACCACCTAACCTGCCTCTTGAGAAACCTATATGCAGGTCAGGAAGCAACAGTCAGAACTGGACATGGAACAACAGACTGGTTCCAAGTAGGAAAAGGAGTACGTCAAGGCTGTATATTGTCACCCTGCTTATTTAACTTATATGCAGAGCACATCATGAGAAATGCTGGGATAGAGGAAGCACAAGCTGGAATCAAGATTTCCAGGAGAAATATCAGTAACCTCAGATATGCAGATGACAGCACCCTTATGGTAGAAAGTGAAGAGGAACTAAAAAGCCTCCTGATGAAAGTGAAAGAGGAGAGTGAAAAAGTTGGCTTAAAGCTCAACATTCAGAAAACAAAGATCATGGCATCTGGTCCCATCACTTCATGGGAAATAGATGGGAAACAGTGGAAACCGTGTCAGACTTTATTTTTTTGGGCTCCAAAATCACTGCAGATGGTGATTGCAGCCATGAAATTAAAAGACACTTACTCCTTGAAAGGAAAGTTATAACCAACCTAGATAGTATATTGAAAAGCAGAGATATTACTTTGCCAACAAAGGTCCATCTAGCCAAGGCTATGGTTTTTCCAGTGGTCATTTATGGATGTGAGAGTTGAACTGTGAAGAAAGCTGAGTGCTGAAGAATTGATGCTTTTGAACTGTGGTGTTGGAGAAGACTCTTGAGAGTCCCTTGGACTGCAAGGAGATCCAACCAGTCCATCCTAAAGGAGATCAGTCCTAGGTGTTCATTGGAAGGACTGATGCTGAAGCTGAAGCTCCAATACTTTGGCCACCTGATGCGAAGAGTTGACTCATTGGAAAAGACCCTGATACTGGGGGGGATTGGGGGCAGGAGGAGGGGACGACAGATAATGAGACGCCTGGATGGCATCACCGACTCAATGGACATGAGTTTGAGTGAACTCCGGAAGTTGGTGATGGACAGGGAGGCCTGGCGTGCTGTGATTCATGGGGTCACAAAGAGTCGGACATGACAGAGCAACTGAACTGAATTGAGGCTTAGACAATCCTACATTATTTGACTTGCTCCTTTGCCAGACCTTACTAGGGACCAGTTTCTGTATAGGAATCCTTTAGTTGCCTATGACAGAAAAAATCTAACTGCTGTGTTCTTGTGGTAAATTCAACTGAATGGGTGTTAAGTAATGGTGGGTCATGATATGGAGGTGAAGGAGTAGACATTTTCCATGCTTCAGTTTTAGTCTTTCTGATGCCTATCAGTGCTTCTTATGCTCCAATATTTGGGTAACTTGAAAGGGTGCCCTTCTGGCAATGATCACCAGGAGCACATCTGCAGTCAAAATAAGTTGTGTTTTCTACTCGTTTTGCAGTGAGGACAGATGAACCACAGGGAGAAACAATGAGATCTTTTATTAAAAGAAGTGTGATGGCATTCTTCCAACTATGTAGCACTGAAGGATAAAGGGAACCAGAAAGTGGTAGTAGCAAGAAGATAATTGAAGGGTTGGATCTTGCTGTTCAGGCTCAGTAAGAAGTCGTGCCTGAAAGATAATTTTGGGAGTGGAGCAGAGGAGGACTGCAATCAACAATGTCCAATACTAGAGAGATGACCAGTAAAAAAGACAATATTATCAAAGCTATATCAATAGAATGATGGGGAGTAAAAGTCAGATTGAAGTAGTTGAGGAGTAAATAAGTCAGATATGAAGGCAGCAAATACAGACAATTTTTTTGAGGAGCATGATCTTGAAGGCAAAAAAAAAAAAAAAAAAAAAAAAACAAAAAACAGGCCAATAGCTAAAGAAGGACTGGGGACTTCCCTGGTGGCCCAGTCGTTAAGAATCCACCTTTGAGGGGGTGTACAGAATGATCACTTACCCTGAAGTTTCAAAAAAATATCCCAGATTTATAAAGGGTAATGCCAGGTAACTAGGGGCTTCACTGAGCCACTAGACTCTTTCTTATGTCAACCCAACTTTTGCTAGTGGTCCTAGGGCACCCCCAGAGAAAGCTAGGGGTTCAGAATAAAGGACTTCCCCAAGGCAACCATTTGGGGATCAAATGAAGCCTCTCTTGCTCTCACCAAACATGGCTACAAGACTTTTTGTGTGAAATTGTAATGGCAAACAGACATTCAGTTCACCAGAGGGTGACTTCCTTTGGCTGTCACTAGGCAACAAATCAAGATGGATTTGTCTGTAACTAATTAGATGCTTGTCACAAAAAGATACTTTCTTTAGGAAGCAAACCTACCAGTTTTGTACAAGACTCTACCCAAAGCAGAAATCCTTTACTTGGCTTAATACACTTTCATCCTTTGAAGTTTCTTCAGGATGAAGGCCAAAATTTCATGCCATATACTGGGTTACATGTGTTGTTAGGACACTCATTTTTGTATGAGGAATGTCTAGTTTTGTTTTGTAAAGTGAAGATGGCAGGTGACCCATTTCATTGACCTACTTTCAGTCTAAATTGAAAGTGTCAACTAAAACCCATTTCATGTCACTTGCAGAGATCTGTCTTTCAAAATCAGTGTATGAAAGAAAAATATTACTTCAGGTTTCCTTATAATCAACAACAAATGTCTATTGGACATTGACTCCAAAGATAAATAGGGCACAGTTCCTGCCCTCAATGTTATGTGCTACAACTTAGTTGGGGAGACAGAACATGTAGATAGAAAGGTAATAATACAAAGCAGCATAGAAATGTTCTCATTTAACACCCAAAAGACTCCTGTGAGGGAGGTACTATTATTGTGGTCATTTTACAAATGAGGAAATCAAGGAACACAGAGGTTACATAACTTGCCTAAGAAAACAGAGCTATCATCTAGTATGTCCAGTATTTGACTCCATTTAGTCTGCTTTCAGAGTCCACACTGTTAAAGCTAAACTACAGTAAAAATAAATGACTCTTTTAATGAAAGCTTCTTAGGGACTCTGGGCTTTCCAGGTGGTGTTAGTGGTAAAGAACCCACCTGCCAATGCAGGAGACTCAAGTTCGACCCCTGAAGGAGGGCATAGCAACCCACTCCAGTATTCTTGATTGGAGAATTCCATTAACGGAGAAGCCCTGGTGGACTGTAGTCCATGGGGTCACAGAGTTGGACACAACTGAAGAGGCTTAGCATGCACACACTTAGGTACTCTAAGTTTTGGAATAGAATGAGAAAATGGATTATTGAGACTTCCCTGGTGGTCTGGTGGCTAAAACTCCACACTTCCAGTGCAGGGGTCCTCAGTTTGTTCCCTGGCCAGGGAACTAGATCCCACATGCCACAATAAGACCTGGTTCAGTCAAATAAATAAATAAAAATGAATATTTTTAAACAAGAAGATGGATTATTGAGATAGAAAAGCTTTTAAACAAAATTTCATTGTCAGATTCATAGAAGCTTTATAATATGCATAGCTTTTTCAAAGTACATTAGGTTGTTAACATATGAAAAAGATCATACATCATGACCAAGTGGGCTTTATCCCAGGGATGCAAGGATTCTTCAGTATTCGCAAATCAATCAATGTGATATACCACATTAACAAATTAAAAAATAAAAACCATATGATTATCTCAATAGATGCAAAGAAACCCTTTGACAAAATTCAACATCCATTCATGATAAAAACCCTCCAGAAAGCAGGCATAGAAGGAACATACCTCAACATAATAGAAGCCACATATTATAAACACACAGCAAACATTATCCTCAATGGTGAAACATTGAAAGCATTTCCCCTAAAGTCAGGAAAAAGACAAGGATACCCACTCTCACCACTACTATTCAACATGGTTTTGGAAGTTGTGGCCACAGCAATCAGAGAAGAAGCAGAAATAAAAGAAATCCAGATTGGAAAAGAAGTAAAAGTCTCACTGTTTGCAGATGACATGATCCTCTACATAGAAAACCCTAAAGATTCCACCAGAAAATTACTAGAGCTAATCAATGAATATAGTAAAGTTTCAGGATATAAAATTAACACACAGAAATCCCTTGCATTCCTATATACTAACAATGAGAAAACAGAAATTAAGGAAATAATTCCATTCACCACTGCAATGAAAAGAATAAAAACTTAGGAATAAATCTACCTAAAGAAACAAAAGACTTATATATAGAAAACTGTAAAACACCGGAGAAAGAAATCAAAGACGACACAAATAGATGGAGAAATATATCAATTTCATGGATCAGAATAATCAATATAGTGAAAATGAGTATACTACCCAAACCAATCTATAGATTCAATGCAATCCCTATCAAGCTACCAACGGTATTTTTCAGAGAACTAGAACAAATAATTTCACAATTTGTATGGAAATACAAAAAACCTTGAATAGCCAAAGCAATCTTGAGAAAGAAGAATGGAACTGGAGGGATCAACGTGCCTGACTTCAGGCTCTACTACAAAGCCACAGTCATCAAGACAGTGTGGTACTGGCACAAAGACAGAAATATAGATCAGTGGAACAAAATAGAAAGCTCAGATAAATCCACGCACCTATGGACACCTTATCTTTGACAAAGGAGGCAAGAATATACAATGGAGAAAAAACGATCTCTTTAACAAGTGGTGCTGGGAAAACTGATCAACCACTTGTAAAAGAATGAAACTAGAACACTTTCCAACACCATACACAAAAATAAACTCAAAATGGATTAATGATCTACATGTAAGACCAGAAACTATAAAACTCCTAGAGGAAAACATAGGCAAAACACTCTGACATAAATCATAGCAGGATCGTCTATGACCCACCTCCCAGAGTAATGGAAATAAAAGCAAAAATTAAAAAATGGGACCTAATTGAACTTAAAAGCTTTTGCACAATGAAGGAAACTATAAGCAAGTGACAAGACAGCCTTCAGAATGTGAGAAAATAATAGCAAATGAAGCAACTGAAAAAGAATTAATCTCAAAAATATATAAGCAACTCCTGAAGCCCAATTCCAGAAAGATAAGCGACCCAATAAAGAAATGGGCCAAAGAACTAAACAGACATTTCTCCAAAAAAGACATACAGATGGCTAACTAACACATGAAAAGATGCTCAACATCACTCATTATCAGAGAAATGCAAATCAAAACCACAATGAGGTACCATCTCAGGCCGGTCAGAATGACTGCTATCAAATAGTCTACAAACAATAAATGCTAGAGAGGGTGCCGAGAAAAACGAACCCTCTTACACTGTTGGTGGGAATGCAAACTAGTACAGCCACAACGGAGAACAGTGTGGAGATTCCTTGAAAAACTGGAAATAGAACTGCAATCAGTTCAATTTAGTTCAGTTCAGTCACTCAGTCGTGTCCAATTCTTTGCAACCCCATGAATCGCAGCACGCCAGGCCTCCCTATCCATCACCAACTCCCAGAGTTTACTCAAACTCATGTCCATTGAGTCGGTGATGCCATCCAGCCATCTCATCCTCTGTTGTCCCCTTCTCCTCCTGCCCCCAATCCCTCCTGGCATCAGGATCTTTTCCAATGAGTCAACTCTTCGCATCAGGTGGCCAAAGTATTGGAGTTTCAGCTTTAGCATCAGTTCTTTCAATGAACACCCAGGACTGATCTCCTTTAGGATGGACTGGTTGGATCTCCTTGCAGTCCAAGGGACTCTCAAGAGTCTTCTCCAACACCACAGTTCAAAAGCATCAATTCTTCAGTGCTCAGCTTTCTTCACAGTCCAACTCTCACATGACCACTGGAAAACCATAGCCTTGACTAGATGGACTTTTGTTGGCAAAGTAATATCTCTGCTTTTTAATATGATATCTAGGTTGGTCATAACTTTTCTTCCAAGGAGTAAGCGTCTTTTAATTTCATGGCTGCAATCACCATCTGCAGTGATTTTGGAGCCCAGAAAAACAAAGTCTGACACTGTTTCCACTGTTTCCCCATCTATTTCCCATGAAGTGATGGGACCAGATGCCATGATCTTCGTTTTCTGAATGTTGAGCTTTAGGCCAACTTTTTCACTCTCCTCTTTCACTTTCATCAGGAAGCTTTTTAGTTCCTCTTCACTTTCTACCATAAGGGTGGTGTCATCTGCATATCTGAAGTTATTGATATTTCTCCTGGAAATCTTGATTCCAGCTTGTGCTTCTTCCAGCCCAGTGTTTCTCATGATGTACTCTGCATAGAAGTTAAATAAGCAGGGTGACAATATACAGCCTTGACGTACTCCTTTTCCTATTTGGAACCAGTCTGTTGTTCCATGTCCAGTTCTGACTGTTGCTTCCTGACCTGCATATAGGTTTCTCAAGAGGCAGGTCAGGTGGTCTGTTATTCCCATCTCTTTCAGAATTTTCCACAGTTTATTGTGATCCACACAGTCAAAGGCTTTGGCATAGTCAATAAAGCAGAAATAGATGTTTTTCTGGAATTCTCTTGCTTGAGTAACAGGCAAATTTGGCCTTGGAGTACAGAATGAAGCAGGGCAAAGGCTAATAGAATTTTACCAAGAGAACACACTGGTCATAGCAAACACCCTCTTCCAACAACACAAGAGAAGACTCTACACATGGACATCACCAGATGGTCAACACCAAAATCAGATTGATTATATGCTTTGCAGCCAAAGATGGAGAAGCTCTATACATGCAGCAACAACAAGACCGGGAGCTGACTGTGGCTCAGATCATGAACTCCTTATTTCCAAATTCAGACTTAAATTGAAGTAGGGAAAACCACTAGACCATTCAGGTATGACCTAAATCAAATCCTTTATGATTATATAGTGGAAGTGAGAAATAGATTTAAGGGACTAGGTTTGATAGCTAGAGTGCCTGATAAACTATGGATGGAGGTTCATGACATTGTACAAGAGACAGGGATCAAGACCATCCCCAAGAAAAAGAAATGCAAAAAAGCAAAATGGCTGTCTGAGGAGGCCTTACAAATAGTTGTGAAAAGAAGAGAAGCGAAAAGCAAAGGAGAAAAGGAAAGATATAAGCATCTGAATGCAGAGTTCCAAAGAATACCAAGGAGAAATAAAAAAGCCTTCCTCAGCAATCAATGCAAAGAAATAGAGGAAAACAACTGAATGGGAAAGACTAGAGATCTCTTCAAGAAAATTAGAGATACCAGACTTCATGCAAAGATGGGCTTGATAAAGGACAGAAATGGTATGGACCTAACAGAAGCAGAAGATATTAAGAAGAGGTGGAAAGAATACACAGAAGAACTGTACAAAAAAATCTTCATGACCCAGATAATCGTGATGGTGTGATCACTCACCCAGAGCCAGACATCCTGGAGTGCAAAGTCAAGAGGGCCTTAGGAAGCATCACTATGAATAAAGCTAGTGGAGGTGATGGAATTCCAGTTCAGCTATTTCAAATCCTGAAGGAGGACATTGTGAAAGTGCTGCGCTCAATATGCCAGCAAATCTGGAAAACTCAGCAGTGGCCACAGGACTGGAAAAGGTCAGTTTTCATTCCAATCCCAAAGAAAGGCAATGCCAAAGAATGCTCAAACTACTGCACAATTGCACTCATCTCACACGCTAGTAAAGTAATGCTCAAAATTCTCCAAGCCAGGCTTTAGCAATACATGAACCATGAACTTCCAGATGTTCGAGCTGGTTTTAGAAAAGGCAGAGGAACCAGAGATCAAATTGCCAACATCCACTGGATCATGGAAAAAGCAAGAGAGTTCCAGAACTGCCATACGATCCTACAATCCCACTGCTGGGCATACACACCGAGGAAACCAGAATTGAAAGAGACACGTGTACCCCAATGTTCATCGCAGCACTGTTTACAATAGCCAGGACATGGATGTAACCTAGATGTCCATTGGCAGACGAATGAATAAGAAAGCTGTGGTACATATACACAATGGAATATTACTCAGCTATTAAAAAGAATGCATTTGAATCAATTCTAATGAGGTAGATGAAACTGGAGCTTATTATACAGAGTGAAGTAAGTCAGAAAGAAAAACACCAATACAGTATATTAACACATATATATGGAGTTTAGAAAAATGGTAACGATGACCCTATATGCGAGACAGTGAAGGAGACACAGATGTAAAGAACAGAGTGTTGGACTGTGGGAGAGGTGAGGGTGGGATGATTTGAGAGAATAGCACTGAAACATATATATTACCATATATGAAATAGATCACCAGTCCAGGTTCAATCCATGAGACAGAGTGCTCAGGGCTGGTGCACTGGGATGACCCTGAGGGATGGGATAGGGAGAGAGATGGGAGGGAGGGTCAGGATGCGGAACACATGTACACCCATAGCTGGTTCATGTGAATGTATGGCAAAAACCACCACAATATTGTAAAGTAATTAGCCTCTAATTAAAATAAAAACAAAGTACACTAGGTTGTTATAGAAGGCAGCCAGTTGTTGTTTAGTCACTAAGTTGTGGCTGCCTTTTGCAACCCCATGGACTGTATGTAGCATACCAGGCTGCTCTGTCCGTGGGATTTCCCAAGCAAGAATACTGGAATGGGTTGCCATTTCCTTCTCCATAGGATCTTCCAGACCCAGGGATCAAACTCACATCTCCTGCGTTCTTTACCCCTGAGATAAAGAAAGCAGTGAGGTTAAAGCACAGGGGTAAAGAATGCTTGGTGGATTCTTTACCACTGGGCCAGCAGGGAATACCAATGTAGCCAGTACTTGTTGTTGTTGTTCAGTTGCTAAGTCATGTCTGACTCTTTGCAACCTCATGGACTCCAGCATGCCAGGCTTCCCTGTCCTTCACTATCTCCCAGAGTTGGCTCAAATTCATGTCCACTGAGTCAATGATGCCATTCAACCATCCTCTGTTGCCCCCTTCTCCTGCCTTCATCTTTCCCAACATCAGGGTCTTTTCCAATGAGTTAGCTCTTCACATTAGGCAGCCAAAGTATTGGAGCTTCAGCTCAGCATCAGTCCTTCCAATGAATATTCAGCGTTGATTTCCTTTAGGATTGACGAGTTTGATCTCCTTGCAGTTCAAGGAACTCTCAAGAGTCTTCTCCAGCACCAAAATTCTAACACACCAATTCTTTGGCACTCAGCCTTCCTTATGGTCCAACTCTCACATCCATACATGACTACTGGAAAAACCATAGTTTTAACATTGACCATTATCAGCAAAGTAATGTCTCTGCTTTTAACATGCTGTCTAGGTTTGTCATAACTTTTCTTCCAAGGAGCAAGCATCTTTTAATTTCATGCCTGAAGTCACCATCTACAGTGATTTTGGAGCCCAAGAATATGAAGTCTGAAACTGTTACCACTTTTCCTCCATGTATTTACCATGAAGTGATGGGACCAGATGCTATGATCTTAGTTTTTTGAATGTTGAGCTTTAAGCCAGCTTTTTCATTCTTGTCTTTCACCTTCATCAAGAGGCTCTTTAATGCCTCTTCACTTTCTTCCATTAGAGTGGTATCATCTGCATATGTGATGTTGTTATTTCTCAGGCAATCTTGATTCAAGCTTGTGATTCATCCAGCCTGGCATTTCACATGATGTACTCTGCATAGAAGTTAAATAAGAAGGGTGAAAATATACAGCCTTGATGTTGTACTCCTTTCCTAATTTTGAAGAAGTCTGTCTTTCCATGTCTGGTTCTAACTGTTGTTTCTTGACTGGGTATTCAGATTCCCATCTCCTTAAGAATTTTCCACAGTTTGTGATCCACACAGTCAAAGGCTTTAGTGTAGTCAGTGAAGCAGAAGTAGATGTTTTCTGGAATCCCCTTGCTTTTTCTATGATCCAATGGATGTTGGCAATTTGTTGGTTCCTCTGCCTTTTCTAAAACCAACTTGAACATCTGGAAGTTTCTTGGTTTACATACTGCTGAAGCCTACCTTGAAGAATTTTGAGCATTACCTTGTTAGCATGTGAAATGAGTGCAATTGTATGGTAGTTTGAGCATTCTTTGGCATTGCCTTTCTTTGGAATTTGAAAGAAAACTGACCTTTTCCAGTCCTGTGGCCACTGCTGAGTTTTCCAAATTAGCTGGCATATTGAGTGCAGCACTTTCACAGCATCATCTTTCAGGATTTGAAATAGCTCAGCTGGAATTCCATCACCTATACTGGCTTTATTCATAGTGATGCTTCCTAAGGCCCACTTGACTTTGCACTCCAGGATGTCTGGCAATAGGTGAGTGATCACATCACTGTGGTTATCTGGATCATCAAGACATTTTTTTGTAAAGTTCTTCTGTGTATGTTTGCCACCTCTTCTTAATATCTTCTGCTTCTGTTAGGTCCATACCATCTCTGCCCTTTATTGTGCCCATCTTTGCATGTAATGTTCCCTTGGTATCTCCAATATTCTTGAAGCTATCTCTAGTCTTTCACATTCTGTTGTTTTCCTCTATTTCTTTGCATTGTTCACTTAAGAAAGCTTTCTTATCCAGTCAAATACAAAAATCATAGGCGAGTGTGATGAAAGCTCAGTGGAGATTCTTCTCTCTGGATTCTTGTCTTAATTATTTCCATCATCATCTACTGACTCTACTGTGATGGTTGGCCATCTGGCCAGTTGAGAAAATACTACCACCAATAAGGAAATTGAAACCTTCCATTTGTATTTAAAGAGCAATGGCTATTATGACTATCTGTGAATATAGCCAAGACATGGGTGTAAGCAAAATGTCCATCAGCAGATGAATGGATAAAGAAGATATGGCACATATATACAACAGAATACTACTCAGCCATGAAAAGCATGAAATAATGCCATTTACAGCAATATGGATGGACCTAGAGATTATCATAATAAGTGTAGTGAGACAAAAACAAAGTATCATATGATATTACTCATGTGAAATCTAAAATATAAAATGAACTTATTTATAAAACAGAAATAGACTCACAGATATACATGTGTGCATCTCTCCTACACTTCCATAATCACTATGAAAGGGGGAAGGGAAAATGGAAGGTCTCACAGCAAAAACTGAAATATGTCATGAAATAGCACTTCATCTCACAAGTTATTGGCCAGAGTGAGTAACATGGTCCCTCTCACTGGCAAAGGGGAAAAGAGAAGTGGAATCTTCCAAAGTGCTCAGAAGATGATAGGAACTTGCTAGACTAGCAGTGGCTAGACTAATACAGGCTAGGTGAGTGGGAGACTTCTCGTAAACATATTACTTAGGATTATTGTGTGCTAAGTGAGTCCATTGGCTTATTGTGTTCAGGAAGTCAAGTATCCAAATGTTTGGGCTTAGATGGTTTTGTTACAGTTGTTACATTTTCTGGCTGGAATCTATGCCTTCATCTTGGGTTTGAGCCAACAATGCTAGGTCATTTGGAGAAGTGATTACATTGCTCAAGCCACAGTATTAGTGAAGTGCTGTCACTATTTGGAAAATGTGATTTGTACATATTAATGAAACAAGACAAAGCCAAGTGGCAGATCCAGGACAGACCCACTATACTCACTAGGTCTTCTTATCTATGATTTTTGATGGGCAATTTGTTTCCTTGGATCAACCTAGTTTGTAACCTAAGTCACGCCTATTATCCATTTCTATCTAAAATTCCTATATACAAACTCTATGAAGTAATATATACAAGACGTATGTCTGATGTGTGCTCCCAGAGTGTGTACCTAATGCGCCAGGTCCTGGAAAAATGGCCCTTGGTACTTTGTGAAGATATTTGCAACTTATATGGAAGACTGACACAGGCTAGTAAACACTAGCTTCCTTGTTGTTGTTGTTCAGTCACTCAGTCATATTCAACTCTTCGAGATCCCATGAACTGTAGCAGGCCAAGCTTCCCTGTCCTTCACCATCTCCCGGAGTTTGCTCAAACTCATGTCCATTGAGTCGGTGATGCCATCCAATCATCTCATCCTCTGTCGTCCCCTTCTCCTGTCCTGAATCTTTCTCAGCGTCAGTGTCTTTTTCAATGGTCGGCTCTTTGCATCAAGTGGCCAAAGTATCGGAGCTTTAGCTTCAGCATCAGTCCTTCCAATGAATATTCAGGGTTGATTTCCTTTAGGATTGACTTGTTTGATCTCCCTGCTGTCCAAGGGACTCTCAAGAGTCTTCTCCAGCACCACCTAAATATGGATGCTTACCATATATGCATTGATTTTTGGAACAATAAGATATCTTTTTTGTCCATCAGAGTAGGAAAGGTTTAAATGTTTGATAACATCAAAGAAGATATGGATAAGCCAACACACTCTTGCTGAAAGTGAAAGTTGGAATAACATTTTCCAAGGGCAATTTGATAATCTCTAGTAAAAGATAAATTTTCAGATCCTATGATCCATTTCCAGTGCTAGAAATTTACCCTATAGAAACATTGCTACAAATGCACAAAGATTTATGTACAAAGGTGTTTATTGCAATACCGTTCACATTAGAAAAAATGGAGACAGTCCAAATGTCTATCATAAAGCAACTGAGAAAATATGCAATAGTGCATTATTTTAAAAAAAAACACTAGATAAATCTACATGTACTCATATGGCCCATGTTGTACAGATCAGTGAAGAAAGTTTAAAAATAGTATGAATAGGGGGTGGTCCTAAAATGGCAGAGGAATAGGACAGGGAGACCACTTTCTCCCCCACAAATTCATCGAAAGATCATTTGAATGCTGAGCAAGTACCACAAAACAACTTCTGAAAACTGGCAGAGGACACCAGCACCCAGAAAGGCAGTCCATTTTCTTCAAAAGGAGGTAGGACAGAATATAGAAGATAAAAAGAGAGACAAAAGAGTTAGGGATGGAGACCCGTCCCGGAGAGGGAGTCATAAAAGAGGAGAAGTTTCCAAACACCAGGACACCTTCTCACTGGCAGGTCTGTGGGGAGTTTTGGAATCTCAGAGGACAGCATAACCGGGAGGAAAATATAAA
Source organism: Ovis aries (assembly GCF_016772045.2). Classification (NCBI taxonomy): domain Eukaryota; kingdom Metazoa; phylum Chordata; class Mammalia; order Artiodactyla; family Bovidae; genus Ovis; species Ovis aries. The sequence goes on along the minus strand of NC_056080.1, from coordinate 99,445,992 downwards.
TAAATAAAACCCACAGATTACGCGCCTAACTGCAACTCCTAGCGGAGAAGTAGCCCAGATGCTCGCGTCCACCACCAGCAAGCAGGGGCTGAACAGGGAGGCGCAGGCTGCATTGCTTAGGGTAAAGGCTGGGCCTGATTGCCCTGAGGGCAATCTTGGGAGCTAACGAGAGATAGCAACCCAAAATGTGGGATAGCCAGAGAGAGAGAGAGGGAAAAAAAAAAAAAAGAGGAAAGAGAGAGAGAGAACTTTTCTGCGAAAAGCTCTAACCTGAGGCACTACTGGGCCCACTCACAGAACAAAGGACTGAGCGAATACCAAAGGAGAGCTAGCCGGCAGCGGACTGGCCCGACCCTGGCCGGAGGCAAGGAAGCAGGTGGGTGACAGCCAGAGCCGGGAGGCAAGGGGCAAACTCGGCCCCAGAGACGGCATCCTCTACCAAACGGCCGAGCAGGCTCCCAGTTGCTACCCAAGTCTTCCTGGGATCCTGGATGGTTGACATCCACCAGGAGGGTTGCAGCCAGAGATCAGCTCCCCAGAGGAGACACACGGCACACCTGAGATGGTGCTCCTGCTGCACACCTGGGAAACCGAGCGGCCAGGACTGAGGAGTTGCTAAGACGCACTGCCCCACCTGGGGAGAGTGTATTCGCCATGCACCTGGTCGCCTGAGCTGCTTGGACCTGGGAAGGGCACAAAACGCAGGCCCAACCTAGTCTGTGCCTTTGTGGAGCACCCAAGAACCTGAACCCGAGCAGCTTAGACCTGGAAAGTGCATACAACCCAGGGCCTGCTTTAGATAGTTCCCCTGCAGAGCAACCTGGAGCCTGAGCAGTGTAGACCAGGAAAGCACACACGCTGTGAGTGGGGGCAAACCCAGTGTGGCCCAGACATTGCGAGCACTCCCCACACACACCAGTGATATTTGTTTCCAGTGTTCCTCCCTCACCACAGCACAATTGAACAAGTGAGCCTAAATATATGACCACCTTCACTCCCTTGTGTCAGGGCGGAAGTTAGATACTGAAGAGACTTGCAAACAGAGGAAGCCAAAACAAACAAATAATAGGGAACCACTTTGGAAGTGACGGGTGCAACAGATTAAAACCCTGTAGTTGGCATTGACTACAGTGGAAGGGACCTATAGACCTTGAGAAGAAGTATATGCTGGAAGAAGGAACTATCTAAAACTGAACTGACCCCACACTGTCCTCAACAGCTCCAGAGAAATTCCTAGATATATTTTACTATTAACATTTTTTTTTAAAATTTTAAAATCTTTAATTCTTACATGCATTCCCAAACATGAACCCCCTCCCACCTCCCTCCCCATAACATCTTTCTGGGCCAAAGAACTAAATAGACATTTCTCCAAAGAAGACATACGGATGGCTAACAAACACATGAAAAGATGCTCAACATCACTCATTATTAGAGAAATGCAAATCAAAACCACAATGAGGTACCACTTCACACCAGTCAGAATGGCTGCGATCCAAAAATCTGCAAGCAATAAATGCTGGAGAGGGTGTGGAGAAAAAGGGAACCCTCCTACACTGTTGGTGGGAATGCAAACTCTCCACTATGGAGAACAGTGTGGAGATTCCTTAAAAATTGCAAATAGAACTACCTTATGACCCAGCAATCCCACTTCTGGGCATACACACCGAGGAAACCAGAATTGAAAGAGACACATGTACCCCAATGTTCATCGCAGCACTGTTTATAATAGCCAGGACATGGAAACAACCTAGATGTCCATCAGCAGATGAATGGATAAGAAAGCTGTGGTACATATACACAATGGAGTATTACTCAGCCGTTAAAAGAATTCATTTGAATCAGTTCTGTTGAGATGGATGAAACTGGAGCCGATTATACAGAGTGAAATAAGCCAGAAAGAAAAACTATTAACATTTTTTAATTTTTTTATTTAAAAATTCTTTTTTGCTCCTTTAATTTTCATTTTTAAAACCTACCATTACATTGCAAAAAAGATTCTATTTTTAAAGCAAATTTCATATATTTTTTTATACCTTTTGCGATTTTTTTTTTAATATTGTATTTTTGAGAGTCTAACCTCTACTCTAGATTTTTGGTATTTGTTATCAATTTTGTACCTTTAATAATCCAATCTTATTTTTACTTAGGAGTGTGATTACTGGCTTGGTTGCTCTCTCCCCGTTTGACTCTCCTTTTTCTCCCCCAGGTCACCTCTATCTCCTCCCTCTGCCTTGTCTTCTCTACTTAACCCTGTGAATCTCTTTGGGTGTTCCAGGCTGTGGAGAATACTTAGGAAACTGATCACTAGCTAGATTGGTCTCTCTCCTTTTGACTCCCCCTCCTCTCCTCCTGGTCACCTCTATCTCCCTCCTTCCTCTTCTCTTCTTTATGGAACTCTGTGAATCTCTCTGAGTGTTCCAGACTGTGGAGAGCAAATAGGGAATTTGATTACTGGCTAGACTGCTCTCTCCCCTTTTGATTCCCCCTCTTCTATTCCCAGTCACCTCTATGTCCCTTCTCCCTCTTCTCTTCTCCATGTAACTCTGTGAACCTCTCTGGGTGTCCCTCACTGTGGAGAATCTTTTCACCATTAACCTAGATGTTTTATCATCAGTGCTGTATGGATGGAGAAGTCTTGAGGCTTCTATAAGAATACGACTGAAAGCCAGAGGCAGGAGGCTTAAATCCAAAACTTGAGAACACCAGAAAACTCCTGACTCCAGGGAACATTCATCAACAAGAGCTCATCCAAAAGCCTCCATATCTACACTGAAACCAAGCTCCACCAAAAAGCCAACAAGTTTCAGAGCAAGACATACCTAGCTAATTCTCCAACAATGCAGGAACATAACTCTGAGCACAAAAATACAGGCGGCCAAAAGTCACACCAAACCCATAGACACCTAAAAACTACTACTGGACACTTCATTGCACTCCAGAGAGAAGAGACAACCAGCTCCACCCACCAGAACACTGATGCAAGCTTCCCTAGCCAGGAAACCTTGACAAAACACCTGTCCAAACCCACCCACAGGGAGGAACCTCCACAATAAAGAGGAACCGCAAACTTCCAGCATACAGAAAGGCCAACCCAAACACAGCAACCTAAACAAGATGAAAAGACAGAGAAATATTCAGCAGGTAAAGGAACATGATAAAAGCCCACCAAACAAAACAAAAGAGGAGGAGATAGGGAGTCTACCTGAAAAAGAATTCAGGATAATGATAGTAAAAATGATTCAAAATCTTGAAAACAAAAGAGAGTTACAGATAAATAGTCTGGAGACAAGGATTGAGAAGATGCAAGAAAAGTTTAACAAGGACCTAAAGGAAATAAAAAAGAGTCAATTAATAATGAATAATGCAATAACTGAGGTCAAAAGCACCCTGGAGGGAACCAACAGTAGAATAACTGAAGCAGAAGATAGGATAAGTGATATGGAAGAGAGAATGGTGGAAATAAATGAAGCAGAGAGAAAAAAAGAAAAAAGAATTAAAAGAAATGAGGACAACCTCAGAGACCTCTGAGACAATGTTAAACACCCCAGCATTCAAATCATAGGAGTCCCAGAAGGAGACGACAAAAAGAAAGGCCATGAGAAAATACTTGAGGAGATAATAGTTGAAAACTTCCCTAAAATGGGGAAGGAAATAGCCACCCAAGTCCAAGAAACCCAGACAGTCTCAAACAGGATAAACCCAAGGCGAAACAGCCCAAGACACTTATTAATCAAATTAATGAAGATCAAACACAAAGAACAAATATTAAAAGCAGCAAGGGAAAAACAACAAATAACTCAAAAGGGGATTCCCATAAGGATAACAGCTGATCTTTCAATAGAAACTCTTCAAGCTAGAAGGGAATGGCAGGACATACTTAAAGTGATGAAAGAAAAAACCTACAACTCAGATTACTGCACCCAGCAAAGATCTCATTCAGATATGAAGGAGAAATCAAAAGCTTACAGACAAGCAAAAGCTAAGAGAATTCAGCACCACCAAACCAGCTCTTCAACAAATGCTAAAGGATCATCTCTAGACAGGAAACACAGAAAGTGTATAAACTTGAACCCAAAACAACAAAGTAAATGGCAATGGGATCACACTTATCAATCATTACCTTAAATGTAAATGGGTTACAGACAAGCAAAAGCTAAGAGAATTCAGCACCACCAAACCAGCTCTTCAACAAATGCTAAAGGATCATCTCTAGACAGGAAACACAGAAAGTGTATAAACTTGAACCCAAAACAACAAAGTAAATGGCAATGGGATCACACTTATCAATCATTACCTTAAATGTAAATGGGTTGAATGCCCCAACCAAAAGACAAAGACTGGCTGAATGGGTACAAAAACAAGACCCCCGTATATGTTGTCTACAAGAGACCTACCTCAAAACAAGGGACACATACAGACTGACAGTGAAGGGCTGGAAAAAGATATTCCACTCAAATAGAGACCAAGAGAAAGCAGGAGTAGCAATACTCATATCAGATAAAATAGACATTAAAATAAAGGCTGTGAAAAGAGACAAAGAAGGACACTGCATAATGATGAAAGGATCAATCCAAGAAGATAAAACAATTATAAATATATGTGCACCCAACATAGGAGCACCACAATATGTAAGGCAAATGCTAACAAGTATGAAAGGGGAAATTAACAGTAACACAATAATAATGGGAGACTTTAATACCCCACTCACACCTATGGCTAGATCAACTAAACAGAAAATAAGCAAGGAAACACAAACTTTAAATGATACAATGGACCAGTTAGACCTAATTGATATCTATAGGACATTTCACCCTAAAACAATAAATTTCACCTTTTTCTCAAGTGCACTTGGAACTTTCTGCAGGATAGATCACATCCTGGGCAGTAAATCTAGCCTTGAAAAATTCAAAAAAATTGAAATAATCTCAAGCATCTTTTCTGATCAAAATGCGGTAAGATTAGATGTCAACTATAGGGGAAAAAACTATTAAAAATGCTAACATATGGAGGCTAAACGACACACTTCTGAACAACCAACAAATCACAGAAGAAATCAAAAAAGAAATCAAAATATGCATAGAAATGAATGAAAATGAAAACACAACAACCCAAAATCCATGGGATTCAGTAAAAGCAGTGCTAAGGGGAAGGTTCATAGCAATACAAGCCTACCTCAAGAAACATGAGATAAACAAATAACCTAACTAACTCTACACCTAAACTGTAAGAAAGATGAGAAAGCTATGGTACATATACACAATGGAGTATTACTCAGCTATTAAAAAGAATGCATTTGAATCAGTTCTAATGAGGTAGATGAAACCAGAGCCTATTATACAGAGCAAAGTAAGTCAGAAAGAAAAACACCAATACAGTATATTAACGCATATATATGGAATTTAGAAAGATGGTAACAATGACCCTATATGCGAGACAGCAAAGGAGACACCGATGTAAAGAACAGACTTTTGGACTCTGTGGGAGAAGGCGAGGGTGGGATGATTTGAAAGAATAGCACTGAAACATGTATATTATCATATGTGAAATAGATTGTCAGTCCAAGTTCGATGCATGAGACGGTGCTCAGGGCTGGTGCACAGGGATGACCCCGAGGGATAGGATGGGAAGGGAGGTGGGAGGGGTTTCAGGATGAGGAACATATGTACAGCCATGTCTGATTCATGTCAATGTACTGCAAAAACCACCACCATATTGTAATTAGCCTCCAATTAAAATAAAAAAATAATAAACATAAAATTATATTAAATGAGAAAAATAGTATGAATAGCTTATCTAAATTTTTTTTACCTTAATAAGCACTGTTACACATACAAGAAAAATATTTAGAGAATAGAGGACACTTTCACTTTCTAGAATACTAGTATAGTTCTGTAACGCTAAAAAATTTTGGAATCAGGTAATGACATTAAATTTTTTTCTAATTTAAAAAACAGTGTAAAGCTTTTCTCTGAGAAAACATAGAACAACATTCTTTGAAGAAAAGCTAACTCTGAGAAATTCCTGGTTTACTCTATAGCTCAGGAAATAGATTTGACAGCTCTTAACTTGATCAGCCAAGTGTAACAGAGTGGAGTTTAGCAAAAGGCTCTGAGCAATTAAAGCTTCAGAATAACTACCAGCCATCAGAGTTTCTGATGGAACCCAGGCCTTTGCACTGTTGTCTTTGATCTGCTCTCAGGGCCTAATGGTCTAAACACTTAGCCCCCTGGGGGATGAGAGCACAGTTCACATGAGATCATCTTCTTTAAAACCATCCATGCTATCAGTTGCCTACAGACTAAACCAAATCACTTAACATGGCATTCAAGGCCCTATGCTATTTCACAGCCTGAAATTTCTAGCCCAGGCAAAGGACTTAAACAGCATAATGTTTAAGAGTCCAGGCTTTAGATATTTAGTCAGATCTAGGATTGAATTTTCTGACTAATCTCCATCTCAACAAACCCTAAACCATTTGTCTCTAAAAACCAAGTTCATCTGTCCTTTTTCCATACCCTGCCCTTTCCGGATTCCCATCAGAAACCATTAAACTGTTTTTTTCCTAAACTGCAATAGCTGTATCTACACTGCTTTCATGGCATACACTTACACTATCTTACAGAGTAGCTTCTTGTAATGACCTCCCTAAAAAAGTCAGCCCCATGAAGGTAAGCCCCAGAGTGTGCAGCATATTGCTTATACATGCCAGCGTGATAACAAATATTCATGGAATTATATGAATAACTGAAGGAACGAATTTCCCTTTTAACAATGGCCCGATCATTCATATGTGCTACCAGCAGATGGCAGTATTCTTCTTTGGCTCTTGTACCGTTCCGCATACTGCTGGTCATCAGCGCCTAAAATCACTCTGCAAGTGGAGCAAATCTCAGTTTAAGATAGTTTGGCAGAGATGAAAATTCTGAACTCAGAGTCATATAACCTGATATTTTAGCTCCAGATCTGTCACTAACTATATGTAACCTTCAAATCTGTTCCTTCACTTCCTGGATCTGTTTCCGTGTATCTTCAGAATGAAGTAGTAGGATGGGATGATTTCCATAGTCTGACATTCTATGATTTTCATACTCTGCAAGCTAAAGATAACTAGAGTTATGAGATCCTTGGATGGGTGCCACCATTATTTCTAATCTATTCTAAAATGTTCTTGTGATAACAATATGGTCAGAGGCATTTCCTTAGAAGTCCTATCCAAATACTCTTGCCTTGTTTGGATATAATGGGCTACACAAGGGCCCGATCATCCTGAATCTTTGACTAGTGTTAACTCTTAGGGGGAAACTGGGTAGTGATCCTTAGAAGTGGGGGAAAGAGGTTCATGAGGGGAGGAAACTCAGTTTGAGAGCCATGGGGTGAGTCAAAGCCTCTAATAGTGGAAAGGGACTCTGTTGTATTTATTTCAAAACTGTTTTTCTTCTGTATACTGTGTTTCAAAAGTCAGATTTGGGAATAAAGGAGTAGTTACTTCTTGTCACTACTATTATAATTCATCTATTTACACCTTTTAAAAACCACAGTTCTATATCAATAAAACACTGTTTTTGCCTTCCCAGTTGGCACGTAGACAGGAGGTGGAGGAAGTGCAGGTAGCTATAAGGAGAAGAAAAATTATTATTCTTGAGGTCAGGTTTTAAAGACAAGAAAGGACAAAGGGCTATCAAGTTACAAAAAAAATGTATATAAATAAGGTTTTACATTTGGTTAACAGATTTAATGGGCACTACATTTAAAGTTTTGGTGTTTACAAAAATAAACTCAAAATGGATTAAAGATCTAAACATAAGACCAGAATCTATAAAACTCCTAGAGGAAAACATAGGCAAGACACTCTTTGACATAAATCATGGCAGGATCGTCTATGACCCACCTCCCAGAGTAATGGAAATAAAAGCAAAAATGAACAAATGGGACCTAATTAAACTTAAAACCTTTTGCACAATGAAGGAAACTATAAGCAAGGTGAAAAGACAGCCTTCAGGATGGGAGAAAATAATAGCAAATGAAGCAACTGACAAAGAATTAATCTCAAAAATATACAAGCAGCTCCTGAAGCTCGATTCCAGAAAAATAATCGACCCGATCAAAAAATGGGCCACAGAACTAAACAGACATTTCTCCAAAGAAGACATACAGATGGCTAACAAACACATGAAAAGATGCTCAACATCACTCATTATCAGAGAAATGCAAATCAAAACCACAAAACCATCTCATGCCAGTCAGAATCACTGTTATCAAAAATCTACAAACAGTAAATGCTGGAGAGGGTGCGGAGGAAAAGAAACCTTCTTACACTGTTGGTGGGAATGCAGACTGGTACAGCCACTATGGAGAACAGTGTGGAGATTCCTTGAAAAACTGGAAATAGAACTGCCATACGACCCAGCAATCCCACTGCTGGGCATACACACCAAGGAAACCAGAATTGAAAGAGACATGTGTACCCCAATGTTCATTGCAGCACTGTTTACAACAGCCAGGACATGGAAGCAACCTAGATATCCATCAGCAGACGAATGAATAAGAAAGCTGTGGTACATATGCACAATGGAATATTACTCAGCTATTAAAAAGAATGCATTTGAATCAGTTCTAATGAGGTGGATAAAACTGGCGCCTATTATACAGAGTAAAGTAAGTCAGAAAGAAAAACACCAATACAGTATGCTAACGCATATATATGGAATTTAGAAAGATGATAACAATGACCCTATATGCGAGACAGCAAAAGAGACACAGATGTAAAGAACAGTCTTTTGGACTCTGTGGGAGAAGGCGAGGGTGAGATGATTTGAGAGGGTAGCATTGAAACATGTATATTATCATATGTGAAGTGGATCACCAGTCCAGGTTCAACGTATGAGACAGGGCGCTCAGGGCTGGTGCACTGGGATGACCCTTGGGGGATGGGATAGGGAGGGAGGTGGGAGGGGGGTCTGGATGGGAAACACATGTGTGCCCGTGGCTGATTCATGTCAATGTTTGGCAAAAACCACTACAATATTGTAAAGTAATTAGCCTCCAATTAAAATAAATAAATTAGTTTTTAAAAACCGTTTTGGTGTTTATAAAGTTGTCATAAAGGGATATTTTTTTTTAATTTTTATTTTTTAAATTATGAAAGCATGATAACACATTTACAAGAGACTTGGAAAATACAGAACAAAGTTATATATGGTTCCAGTATATATTGCAATTATTTTTAAATAGATAAATTAAGATTTTTAGGGGAAGTTTTAATATCAAACTCTCAAAACTTAATAGAATGAGTAGACAGGGAAGTAGAGGGATATAGTAGATCTGAAAAGCACTATGAACCAATTCAACATAATTAAGATTTATATAGTTTTCACACAGCAACAGGATATAAATTCTATTCAAGTTCCCATAGACTATAAACCAGAGACACTGGAACATATCCAGGCACATAAAACAAGCTACAAAAATTTCATGGTCTAAAGGTATTGAAATTATATAGTCTGTTCTCTTCAGTTCAGTTCGGTTCAGTCGCTCAGTCATGTCCGACTCTTTGTGACCCCATGAATCGCAGCACGCCAGGCCTCCCTGTCCATCACCATCTTTTTGGTATCCTATCATTTTGCCTTTTCATACTGTTCATGGGGTTCTCAAGGCAAGAATACTGAAGTGGCTTGTCATTCCCTTCTCCAGTGGACCACATTCTGTCAGGCCTCTCCACCATGACCCGCCCGTCTTGGGTTGCCCCGCAGGCATGGCTTGGTTTCATTGAGTTAGACAAGGCTGTGGTCCTAGTATGATTAGATTGACTAGTTTTCTGTGAGTATGGTTTCAGTGTGTCTGCCCTCTGATGCCCTCTTGCAACACCTACCATCTTACTTGGGTTTCTCTTACCTTGGCATGGGGTATCTCTTCACGGCTGCTCCAGCAAAGCACAGCCACTGCTCCTTACCTTGGACGAGGGGTATCTCCTTACCGCTGCCGTTCCTGACCTTCAACCTGGGATAGCTCCTCTAGGCCTTCCTGTGCCTGCGCAGCCACCACTCCTCAGGTTGCTCCTCCTGGCTGCTGGCCCTGGCCTCGGGCATGAGGTGGCTTCTCCCGGCCGCCCCCAGGAGGAGCTACCACGCGTCCGAGGCCAGTGGCAGCCGGGAGGAGACACCCCGCATCTGTTCTCTTATCACTATGGAATTACATTAGAATTCAATATCAAAAAATATGTGAAAATAATATAAAAAGATATGTTCTTTTGACAAAAAGTTGAACTAGTGTGGAAGTCTGAATTTAGCTCCAGGGGAGAATCCTCACCTTTGATGAAATTTGGCGAAAGGATCTTCTCTGACAGGGAAACTAACAGGTGGGAAAAAATTCTTCCTAGTTACAAACCAATCTGCTTAAACTTTAACTGAACCAATGATCTTAATGCATCTGAAGAAAAGTATCTTTATAGGTGATAGCAGGAGAGAGAGGGAGATATTTTTGCTACATGTGCAGCAATAAGAGAGAGAGACTGAATCTCATAATATTAAGTGAAAAAACTCAATATGTTAGCAAATTTGGAAAACTCAGCAGTGGCCCACAGGACTGGAAAAGGTCAGTCTTCACTTCAATCCCAAAGAAAGGCAATGCCAAAGAATGTTCAAACTACCACACAATTGCCCTCATCTCACATGCTAGCAAAGTAATACTCAAAATTCCCCAAGCTAGGCTTCAACAGCACATGAACCGAGAACTTCCATATGTTCAAGCTGGATTTAGAAAAGGCAGGGGAACAAGGGATCAAAATGAAAACATCCACTGGATCATCGAAAAAGCAAGAGTTCCAGAAGAACATCTACTTCTGCTTCATTGACTACACTAAAGCCTTTGACTGTGTAGATCACAACAAACTGTGGAAAATTCTTAAAGAGATGGGAATACCAGACCACCTTGCCTGCCTCCTGAGAAATCTGCATGCAGGTCAGGAAGTAACAGTTAGAACCAGACATGGAAAAACAGACTGGTTCCAAATTGGGAAAGGGATATGTCAAGGGTGTTTATGGTCACCTAGCTTATTTAACCTATATGCAGAGTACATCATGCGAAATGCCAGGCTGGATGAAGCACAAACTGGATTCAAGATTACTGGGAGAAATATCAATAACCTCAAATATGCAGATGACACCACCCTTATGGCAGAAAGCAAAGAGGAACTAAAGAGTCTCTTGATGAAAGTGAAAGAGGAGAGTGAAAATGTTAGCTTAAAACTCAACATTCAAAAAACGAAGAACATGGCATTTGGTCCCATCACTTCATGGCAAATAGATGGGGAAATAATGGAAACAGTGACATATTTTATTTTCTTAGGCTCCAAAATCACTGCAAATGGTGACTGCAGCTATGAAATTAAGACACTTGTTCCTTGGAAGAAAATCTATGACGAACCTAGACAGCATATTAAAAAGCAGAGACATTACTTTGCTGACAAAGATCTGTAAAGTCAAAGCTATTGTTTTTCCAGTAGTCATGTATGGATGTGAGTGTTGGACCATAAAGAAAACTGAGTGCTGAAGAATTGATGCTTTCAAACTGTGATGTTGGAGAAGACTCTTCAGAGTCCCTTGGACTGCAAGGAGATCCAACCAGTTCACCGTAAAGGAAATCAGTCCTGAATATTTACTGCAAGGACTGATACTGAAACTCTAATACTTTGGCCACCTGATGCTAAGAACTGACTCATTGGAAAAGACTCTGCTGCTGGGAAAGATTGAAGGCAGGAGGAGAAGGGGATGACAGAGGATGAGATGGTTGGATGGCATCACTGACTCGACGGACATGAGTTTGAGCAAGCTCCAGAAGTTGGTGATAGACAGGGAAACCTAGCATGCTGAAGTCCATGGGTCACAAAGAGTTGGACGTGACTGAGTGACTGAATGGGATGAAGTGAAAAAAACAGATTTCAACTTCTATACACAAAATAATCCATTGTGCTTTATTGCAGTTTATACTCATAGAAAAATGAATGGCAGAAAATATAAAAATAGGTTCATAGCAGTTATGATGAAATGACAGGTGATAAGCAATTTTTATTTTTTTCTGTATAATTTCCTGTGTCTTCTCAATTCTCTATAGAGCTTGTAGAACTTTTATAATAAAAAGTAAAATTTATGCCAAGGCCAATTATGTTAAGAGTGGAAAAGGCAGGTATGGTTAAAGTTCTGTGTATCCCTGAATTTCAGCTTGCTGCCCAATCCCCACAGATTCCTAAAAGTAGGAAGGATATAATCAGCAAAGGGTCCAGGAAAGAGTCTACTTAGTACTGAATTACTGAATAGTTATGTGTTCTGCTAAACTGACCTGCATTATATGTGAGGTGAAAAGAGCAGTTTTGTCCATTGAAATTAAAGGAATTTAGGCTGAAAGTAGGCCTCAGCAGAACCCAGCTGCTAAGTCACATCTTACTCTTTTTGACCCTATGGACAACAGCACGCCAGGCTCCTCTGTCCCTCACTATCTCCCAGAGTTTGCTCAAATTCATGTCCATTGAGTCGGTGATACTATCTAACCATCTCATTCTCTGCTGCTCCCTTCTCTTTTTGCCTCTGATCTTTCCCAGCATCAGCGTCTTTTCCAATGAGTCGGCTCTTTGCATCAGAGGGCCAAAGCTTCAGCATCAGTCCTTCCAATGAATAATCAGGGTTGATTTCCTTTAGGATTGACTGGTTTGATCTCTTTGCAGTCCAAGAGACTCCCAAGAGTCTTCTCCAGCACCACAGTTTGAAAGCATGAATTCTTCAGCACTCAGTCTTCTTTATGGTCCAACTGTCACATCTGTATATGATTGATGGAAAAACCATAGCTTTGACTATAACAGACCTTGTTAGCAAAGTGATGTCTCTGCTTTTTAATATGTTATCTAGGTTTGTCATAGCTTTTCTGCCAAGGAGCAAGCGTCTTTTAATTTCATGGCTGCATCACCATCTGCAGTGATTTTGGAGCCCAGGCCTACCATTTTCAGCTTGGCCCATACTGCTTTCCTCTTTGGGCAAGGTTGAAGGTGTCTTCTCATAACAGGAGGTGATCCTGGCCTTTCAGGTCATAACTGCCCAGGAGATGCAGGGGTTAAGGGATAACATGGAGATAACTTACTCCACACTGAAGAGCTGGATTCACTTCTATTCTAAAATAACTTTATTCCTCCCAGAAAAAGCTCCAGCCCCTAGCAGAGGAGGGAGAGGGAAGAAGCAGGGTCTCTTAAAGTTTGATTACAATTCCAGGACACACATAGGATAGACTCATTCACACACCTGAAACAAAATGTCCAAAGATAATACCTTCTTTTTTCTACTTTAAAAAACTGAAGTGTAGTCCATTTAGAATGTCATGTTACCAACAGTTTCAAGTGTACAACGTATTAATTCAGTTATACACACACACACACACACACACACACACACACACACATATTCTTTTTCAATCTTCCTTCGTAGCTCAGTCAGTAAAGAATCTGCCTGCTATGCAGGAGACCCAGGTTTGATTCCTGGGTCGGGAAAATCCCCTGGAGAAGGAAATGGCAACCCATTCCAGTATTCTTCCTTGGAGAATCCCATGGACATAGGAGCCTGGCAGGCTACAGTCCATGGGATTGCAAGAGTCAGACAAAGATTAAGCGACTAAACCACCGCCATTCTTTATTAAATTCTTTTCCCTTATAGATTATTATGAAATACTGAGTGTAGTTCCATGTGCTATACACTAGGTCCTTGTTGATTATCTATTTTATATATAGCAGTATGTATATGTTGGGGGCTTCCTAGGTGGCACTATTGGTAAACAGCCCACCTGCCAATGCAGGGGATGTAAGAGATGAGGGTTTGATTCCTGGTTCAGGAAGATCCCCTGGAGAAGGGAATGGCTACCAACTCCAGTATTCTTGTCTGGATAATCCCACGGACAGAGGAGCCTGGCGGGCTACAGTCCATAGGGTTGCAAAGAGTCGGACATGACTGAAGCGACTTAGCAGGCACACATGCAGTGTGTATATGTTAATCTCACACTCCTAATCTATCCCCCGCCCCAATGCCCTTCCCCCTTTGGTCACCATAAATTTGTTTTTGCTTTCAAGGCACAGACAATACCTTATAATCAGGGCTGGCTACCTAGGCATGTGGCCTCTTAGGTAGCACAGGGCTCTGTACTTGGGCCCACACTTAGTTTCATATTCTGCTGTCACTGTGTGTGTTTGAATTTGTGCTTTGCAAGTGAAGTCAGATAGAACAGTGGAGCATGACCGTGAGCAGATGCCATCTGGGTAGTACATGTATCTGTTGCTATCTCTTGCTGCCCCATTGGCACATAGCGTTCGTGATGCCCCGTGAGTAAAGAATTGCCTGGGCCCACATTGTGTGGGAGTTCAGCAAGACTGAAAGGAAGGGCAAGGTCAGTGTTCTGAGGGTGGCTGGGCCGGGGTGGGGGAGCAGTGGTGGTAACAAACCAAAGAGGTCCTCCTTGCCTCTCCAACCAGAACTTGTTTCCAATGCAGAAAGAATGAATAGGGTTCTGAGAAACATGAAGGCCAGGGAATCGTATCACACCCTATTGTGTTACTTCCCTGTATTAGCTAACCTCTTGTGCTGGAAATGATGACAGAGAAGGAAAGGGGACAATAAACCAAGCTGTTTCCTCTCATCATCCTTTACTCATCAGTCAGCTAAAAGGAGAGTGTGGGTAGAAGTCTTGTGTGTGAAGCAGTGAAATAAAATACAACTGAATTAGTTTTGTGCAGCATGCCCACTGTTCTGGTAAGAACAACGTACATAATATCCATGCTTGTATGAGCTGAAGAATGACATGATTTTGGTGATTTTGCATGTAAGTTAGGTACTCTTACATTTGCATTTATTTTATTTTTTTAATATTTATTGGAGTATAGTTGATTTAAAATGTTGTGGGAGCTTCTGCTGTACAGCACAGTGAGTCAGTTATAAATGTATATCTATATAACTACACTTTAAAAAAGGGTCATTACAGAGTGTTGACATTTGCATTCTAAGACATTGAAAACATAAAGGTCTTGCAAAACATAAAGCCACATTTTTTCCCTACTTTTTGATCAAGAACTCCCACATTTCCATTTTGCTTTGCAAATTCTGTCACCAGTCTTCCTTATAATGTGTGAGGCCTTGTGATACTTGCTGTTTGGGTCTCCTCTGTTTGTTTTCGAATGTTGCTCAGGATCCACTATATTGATTTCCTGACCCCTGAAGAGTTGTGATGGGCACTTGGGAGAACACTGAGTTAGAGGTTAGAGTGCATAGTCTACATTCCCCCAAACATTTTTTCTCTCAACTAAAGCAAAAGACTTAACAGCCAGGCCTGGGGTCAATCAGAGGTGGTAGTGGTCCCCCTTGAGGGAGATAATCAAAGGTATCAGAAAAAGTCCTGCCAGCACCTTCACAAGACTACTTGATTCATTATTGCCATGGCTTCTAGAACCAATGAGATGAGATGATTTGATGCCTTGAGGCATTATACATGTCTCTTTGATCTTACGTTAGAAGTTTCTGTAAACCATCAAAGTAATGCTTCAATTATGTTTATCCAAAGCTATTTCAGGTACTAGGTCAAGAAGTCACCCCCTATTCTATTTCCCATATAAAATCATGCATGATTCTGTGATCCCAATAAGGTCATCAGACAGGATTATACAATGTGCACCAGATATTAATATCCTGCAGAAGACACTACATTTCTAACAAAACTCATACTATGGTGCAAAGAGCAGAGCTTAGGCATCAATTAGATGAAGATACTGATCCCAGTTCTGCTCTTCTATTAGGCATGCGACTTAACTTTTCTGTGTTTTCATATCCTCATCAGTAAAATGGGAATATTAATATCTACCTCCTAGTCTTGCTGTGAGGATGAAATTAGCTCATGTTTACAAAGTGCCTAATAAGGCTTAGTAAATGATAGATGTTGTTGTCATTTGAATTTTCAATTTAAGTAAAGCTACCTACACATCCATATTCCTCACACAACTTTCATCCTGAATTGTTCAGGCCAGCCAAAAGGGTCTTTCCGGAATGTCTGTTCAGTGGTTCTTAATCAGGGATGACTTTGCCCCACCAGATGATATTTGGCACTGTCTGGAGACATCTTTTGCTGTCACGGGTTGGGGAGGTGCTCGCTAGTGGGTAAAGGTCAGGGATGTGGCTAAACATTCTACAAGGCACAGTATGGCTCCTGCCCACACACAACAAAGAATGATCCAGTGCAAAATATCAAGAGAAGCAAGGTTGAAAACCCTGGACTAACATCTATAGGAAGGTATAGAGCTCCTTCAATGCCTCCACTGTTGGATTATGCCAGGCCCACCACTCCAATCTTTCAAAGTTCTCAGAGCTATCAGAACACTTGGCACATGATGTAGTATCAAAGAATATTCAGGATTATCTGAGAAAGTTATTAAAATCTTCCTCTTTTCCCCAACTTCGTGTTGATATAAATTCTGATTCTTTTCCCATAATGTAACCAAAACAACTGACTGAACACAGAAACAGATATGAGAATCTAGCTGTCTTTTATTATTATTGTTGTTGTTTAGTTGCTAAGTCATGTACGACTCTTTGTTACTCCATGGACCATAGTCCGCCAGGCTCCTCTGTCTGTGGGATTTCCCAGGCAAGAATACTGGAGTTGATTGTCATTTCCTTCTCCAAGGGATCTTCCTAACTCAGGGATCGAACCTGAGTCTCCTGCATTGGCCAGCAAATTCTTTACCACTAAGCCACCTTGGGGCCCTACCAGACATTAAAGAGATTTTCAAAAATTCAAAACAATGTCACTCTTCTCTCTATTTTTTAATTTTGGAAAATGTAACTTTTAAAAATTCATTTTACCAGTTTTGAAAAATACCTATATGAAATTAAAATTGCAAATGAGACACAGCCCTCGCTGCCTACCTGGATTACTATCACATCTAGGAATCATCTTTCCAGAAGGAAAGATATTCAAAATAAGACTCTAGTTGGCTTTTATCATCTGTTTTATAGGGATAGACACAACTGGAATGAGAATATGAGGCTTCCTGGAAAATGTAACTGCTTGGGATAAAAACAGAAGAGGATTCCCATAGAAAAAGTTAAAACATTTTATGGAAAGGAATTGATACATAAAAGGGTAATAAGATGTGGAATTTGAAGTAGGAAATGATAAGATAGTGAATTGAAGCTGGATCTTGGTCTACTAATGAAACTGGAGACAGGCTGAAAGTTAACTAATGAGAAATCACTCAAAGTTTCATTCACATGATGATGGGTGACAAATTGAAAGTGCATTCATATGATGGAATGCTATTCAGCAACAGAAAGAATGACTCTCCACAACATTGTGATGAGTGAAACAAGCTAGACACAAAAAAATATATACAGTGTGACTCCACTTACATAAAGCTTCCCAGGGGGCACTAGTGGTAAAGAACCCACCTGTCAATGCAGGAGACAAAAGAGAAGCGGCTTCGATCCCTGGGTCAGGAAGATCCCCTGGAGAAGGAAATAGCAATCCACACTCGGTTGCTCAGATGGTAAAGAATCTGCCTGCAATTCGGGATACCTGAGCTTGATCCCTGGGTTGGGCAGATCCCTTGGAAATGGAAATGGCAACCCACTCCAGTATTCTTGCCTGGAGAATCCCATGGATAGAGGAGCCTGGGGGACTACAGTCCACAGGGTCGCAAAGAGTTGGACACAGCATACAAAGAACATACAGAAATAATTGATGGTGATATGATTCAGGACAGTGAGTACCTATTTATGAGGTGGTATGCCCTGAAGGAGGCACAAGGGGATTTTCAGGGGTTACTTGGGTAATAGTGACATGGATATTTACATTTTTCAAAGGCCATAAGACTGCACACTTAAGGTCTATGTCTTTAAATGAATAAAATTATACATCAATAAAAAATGAAAATAAAGTAATAAACCCAGTAAACCTATGGCTGATTCATGTTGATGTTTGCTAGAAACCAACAGAATACTGTAAAACAATTATCCTTCAATTAAAAATTAATTGGAAAAAAAAAAGGATCTGTCACTGATTTCACCTAAGATGCTGGTTTCTTTCCAACTGAAATGGCTGAAGCAAAGCTGTCACCCCTGTGCTGTGTTCTTGTGTGCTGAAGACAATCCTCACCCCCATCCTAGAGTATTTCTAGCTTTATGTTTATGTATCCCTGTGTTCTAACATGGAGCTTTACACGAATTCTCCTTCTCAGAAAAGAGAGAGGGTCAGAGTGGGGGAAAAGACTAGTCTTTTTCTAGCAAAAACATCCCAAATCCTCTATTTCTCCCCATCTTCACTACCCCACCAGGGTGCACTAGGAACCTCCCATGGGAGCCCCTGCTTCCCATCCTGCCCTGCCACAATCTTGGTTTACATAGCAGCTGCACCAATCAGATTACGCCATTCCGCAGCCCCACTCCTCTCGCAGACGTACCACTGGCTTCCCACCACGTTCAGGAAGAAACCAAGCTCCTTCCTGTCTCCTGCAAAGCCCTGCCTGAACTGTCCCTGTCCTCCTCATTAGCCCCTCCACCATGTGTTACTGTGTTCCAGCTCTACTGCCCTTCTTTCATTTAAAAAGCACCATTGTTCTTCCTAACTCTGGACACTCACAGGAGCTATTTCTTCTTCCTAGAAAGCTCTTCTCTGCCCCTCTTCAGCTGACAAACTCTCAAACAATTTGAAAATCTGCTGGAATGTTGCTTCCTCAGAGATGCCTTCCCTGATTCTCCAATCTGTTAGTGTTTCCTGTTAGTCATCCTTACAGCATACTGCATTCTTTTTTTTTTTCACAGAACTTCTCAATATTTATAGGTATATATTTATTGTGTGTTCATTTGTTTATTGTACGTATTACCTATTAAAATGTTGTTTCTTCAGGGTCTGTTGATTATTCATCAGTAAAAACATGGTGAATGAATGAATGAATGCTTTTATCCTGCTAACTACCTTGAAAGTGTTTCATCATGGAGCACTTTGGAGGGTGGTTATGAAGACTAGATTAATGAAAAGGACAAGAGAACATTAGTAGAACTACTCTGGACAGAGTAGAAAGAGCAATAGTGCAATAGGGAAGGATATCCATTGTTTCAGTGACTGATTCTGCAGCAGATGATCCTAAACTGGGACTCATTATTATTTTTTTAATATTTATTTGGCTGAGTCAGGTCTTAGCTGCAGAACGTGGGATCTTCAATCTTGTTGCTGGAGTCTTAACCACTAGGACCACCAGGGAAGTCCCAGGTCTCATTCTTCAGCTAATGCGTAATTAACATGTAATTAGCACTGGGTGCTGGGGAGAAGGCAATGGCACCCCACTCCAGTACTCTTGCCTAGAAACTCCCATGGACAGAGGAGCCTGGTAGGCTGCAGTCCATGGGGTCGCTGAGGGTCAGACACGACTGAGCGACTTCTCTTTCACTTTTCACTTTCATGCATTGGAGAAGGAAATTACAACCCACTCCAGTGTTCTTGCCTGGAGAATCCCAGTGACGGGGGGAGCCTGGTGGGCTGCCATCTCTGGGGTCGCACAAAGTCGGACATGACTAAAGCGGCTTAGCAGCAGCAGCAGCAGCAGCAGCTGGGGAAAGAGCAAAGAACTAGATGATAGTCACTCCTTCAAGGAGTTCACATTCTAGTGAGCAACTGACTGTCCTATAATAATACAATGTGCTCAAGCTGTTACAGTGGTCCTTTCCCCTCCATCTCCACTCCTGCAATTAAAAGCCAAGCAAGGACTGAGAATACCACCCTGGCCTGATCATGTTGCTTCTCTCTGCCTTCTCACTATTTTAGACTAATTCCTGACCAGGTCATTTCCCTTTCTGTTTTCACTGTGTATCCCAACCATGACTGCACAACAAGATTGTTTAGGGAGCTCTTAAAAATACTGACATTCTGGGCTCTCCTCCCTCAGACCTTCTCTGGCGTGTGATCTGGGCATGTGGACATTTTAAATTTTCCAAGGTGATTCTGATGTGTAGTCAAGGTTGAGATACCTCATTAGAGAGACTACTGCAAGACACAGTAAGGCCTGGGTAGCTGTGATTTTTAATAAGCCCTCCCCCTTGCCCGAATTTCAACCCTATCCAGAAGTTCTCCATGTGCAGCACTCTGAGTGCCTGAATCTGCTGCTGCTGCTGCTGCTGCTGCTGCTGCTGCTGCTGCTGCTGCTGCTGCTGCTGCGTTGCTTCAGTCTTGTCTGACCCTGTGCGACCCCATAGACGGCAGCCCACCAGGCTCCCCCGTCCCTGGGATTCTCCAGGTAAGAACACTGGAGTGGGGTGCCATTGCCTTCCCTGGAATCTGCTAGAGAACTTGTTAAATACAGACTTCTAGATTCTACACGCAGAGTTTGAGATGAAGGCCATGAGGCTGCATTGAAACAAGCATTCTCCATGGTTCTTAGGCACTACAAACCAAGAACCTTGGAGCCTAGAGATAGACCACTCCTACCAATTGTGGGTCCAAAGTTTTAGGTGATGTGGTGAGTTACAGAAAGAAACAGTGCACTAAGGACCCCACAACCTAGTAGAAGAGAGGAAAACTGGGCATGGGCAGCTGAAAGGCTAGGGATGACATAGTAAAGATATTTAGGTAGAAAAACACGAAATTGATATTCAAACATTTTAAGATAGGCAAAACTTTAATAGGTCAAAATAGGACTGGAAAGGGCAGACCCAGACACCCTCACCACCCCTCTTTTCTGATTTGGTGCATTGGGTCTCAATAGTGCCCAGTTTGAAGTGCAGAGTTTTCATTTCTCTGGGATAAATACCCAAGAGTGGCACTTACCATGGGTAATATCATGTCTATGTTTTTAAGAAATTTCCCAACTATTTTCCAGAGTGGCTGTAGCACTTTACATTCTCATTCACAATGTATAAGTGATTCAGTTTCTCTGCATCCTGGTCACCATTTGGTGGTGTTAACTTTTTTGTTTCAATTTTAGCTATTCTTATAGGTGACATTTTATTGTTGTTATAATTTGTATTTCCCTAATGACTAATGATATTGAATATCATTTTATTTACTTATTTTTCCATCTGTGTATCCTCTTCAGCAAAAAGTCTCTTCATGTGTTTTACCCACTTTCTAATTAAATTATTGCTTTTTTACTGTTGAGTTTTGAAATTTCTTTATATATGCTAGACACTAGTCCTTTGTCAGATGTGTGCCTTGCAAATGTTTTCTTTCAGTCTGTAGCTAGTCTTTTCATTGTCTTCACAGGGTCTTTCACAGAGAAGAAATTTTTCTCTTTGATGAAGTGCAATTTATTGATTTTTTCTTTTATGAATCATGAATCATGTTTTGGGGGTCATGAGTTGACATTTGTATAAGGTATGAGGTTTAGATCAAGGTTAATGGTTTGCCTGTGGGTATCTGATTGAACTATTACCATTTGTTGAAAAGGCCGTTCTTCCTCCACTGCATTGCTTTTGCAAATTTGTTTTTAAAAAGTCAGCAGGCTGTACTTAACATAGGGCCATTTTGGGGTTCTCTACATTGTTTTGCTGATCCACCTCTCAATCAACACCACCCAGGCTCTATTAGTGTAGTTTAACAAAATACTCTTATTCCCACTTGGTGCTAGTGGTAAAGAATCTGCCTGCCAATGCAGGAGGCTTGCATTTGATCCCTGGATCAGGAAGATCCCCTGGACAAGGAAATGGCGCCCCACCCCAGTATTCCTGCCTGGAGAATTCCATGGCCAGAGGAGCCTGGTGGGCTACAGTCCATGGGGCCACAAAGAGTCCAACAAAATTGAGCACACAACATAACACACACAACAAAATATTAGCAAATAGAATTTAGCCATAAGTAAATATTTTATATCATGAAGTTGGATAGATGAATTCCTCTCATTTTATTTTTCTTTTTCAAAATTATTTTGGCTATTCTGATTCATTTTCCTTTCTATACAAATTTAAGAATAATCTTGTTTATATTTGCAAAAAAATCTTACTAAGATTTTGAATTGTGTTAAAGCTGTACATCAATTTGAGGAGACCTGAAGTATTTACTATGTTGAGTCTTCCAATCCATGAATACGATATTTCTCTCCACTTATTTAGATAGTCTTTGATTTCTTGATTAGTCTTATGTAATTTTCAACATACAAATTCCAGTCCTTTTGTTAGATTTACACTTAATTATTTCACTTTTGAGCAATCATAAATGGTACTGTATTTTTAATTTTTGTGCTTACATATTCATTGCTAGTATATAAAAATGCAGTTAATTTACATGCTTGTCTTGTATCCTGGGAACTTGATGAACTTACTTATCAGTTCTAAGGGTTTTGGGTAGATTCCTTGGGATTTTCTGCATAGACAATTTTATCGTCTACAAACAAAGACAGTTTTCTCTCTTCCTTTCTGATCTATATGCCTTGTTTCCTTTTCTAACCTCACTGAATTCTAGAGAACTTCCAGTACTATGTTGAATGGTCATGATAAGAGCAAACATCTTTGCCTTGTTCACCATCTTAGGGGAAAGTATTTATTCTTTCCCCATGAAGCATCATGCTAGCTGAAGGCTTTTGCAGATGTTCTTTATCAAGTTGAGGAAGTTACCCTCTATTTCTATTTTTTGATAGTTTTAATTAAAAAAATATATATATATATATATCTTGGGCATGCCGCAGGGCATGTGGGATCTTAATTCCCTGACCAGGGATCAGGTTTGCACTCCCTGCATTGACAGTTTGGAGTCTTTACCACTGAACTGCCAAGGATGTCTGGATAGTTTTTTAAAGATTATAAATAGGTATTGGATTTTGTCAAATTTTTTCTGCATCGATTGATATGATCATGTGGTCTTTCTTCTTTAGCCAGTTATTATAGTGGATTATGGTGAGTCATTTTTAAAAATTATTGACCCATCTTTGGGTCATTTGGTTAAGTTATAGAATTGTTACATATCAAGATTTTGTTTGCTAATATATTCTTGAGTATTTTTGCATCTAAGTTCATGAAGGTTATTGGTCTACAATTTTTGTTTTTGTGTCTGCAATCTCTTTGATTTTGATGCTTCACAGGTGGTTCTGTGGTAAAGGATCTGTCCTCCAATGCAGGAGACCCAGGTTCGATCCTTGGGTCAGGAAGATCCCCTGGAGAAGGCAATGGCAACTCACTCCAGTATTCTTGTCAGGGAAATCCCATGGACAGAGGAGCCTGGATGGCTAAAGTCCATGAGGTCACAGAGTCCGACAAGACTGAGCAACTAACACTTTCACTTATGGTCTATCTTGGTATTATGTTCCATGGGTGCTTGAAAAGTACATGCATTCTGTTGTTGTTGGATGGAGTAGTCAATAAATGTTGATTAGATCCTTTTGGTTGATAGTATTGAGCTTTTCTATATCTTTGCAGTTTTTCTGCCTGGTGGTTCTTTTGATTGTTGAGAGAGGAATGTTGAAATTTCAACTATAATTGTGAATTATTTTTTCTTTCAGTTCTATTCTTTTATTGCTTCACAAATTTCTCAGCTCTGCCATTTGGTGCATACACTTTTGGGATTCTTAGCAGGTTGGCTCCTTTATCATGTCACAAGTGTTAGTCACTCAGTCATGTCCAACTCTTTGCGACCCCATGGACTGCAGTCCACCAGGCTCCTGTGTCCATAGGATTTTCCAGGCAAGGATACTGGAGTGGGTTGCCATTTTATTCGCCAGGGGATCTTGCCTTTATCATATAATAATCTTTTCCTGCCACTTTTTTCTGTTTCATTGTTCCTGCCTTCTTGTAGGTTTTTAAGACATTTTTTAGAATTCTATTTTGAGTCATCTATAGTGTTTTCAGTGCATCTCTTTGCAGTTTTTCTAGTGGCTGCTTTAAGTATTTTGTTATACATGCATAGCTTATCACAGACTACGGTATCATCATTTTACCAGTTCAGGTGAGTGTAGAAACTTCATTTCCCTTTTTGTTAAACTTCCCCCATCTATAATATAATTGCTTTAAACAGTTGACAACCAGATCAAGATAGTGTTGTACTTTTTGCTCCAATCGTTAAACATAATTTAGGAAACTCCAAAGGAGACGAAAGTCCATTGTATTTACCCATATTTTTTGTTCATGCTATTATTCTTCCTTCCTAATAATCTGAAACTCCTTTTATTATTTCCTGTCTGTTTATAAAAGTTTCTTTAAACATTCTTTTCCACTGGCATAGCATTCTCTTAGTTTATCTTTATCTAACACTGTCTTGATTTTTTCTTCATTCCTGGAAGATATTTTTGCTGAATATAGAATTTTGAACTGCCAGTTCTTTTCTTTCAGCACTTGAAAATGTTGTCACTTCCTTCTGCCCTCCACAGTTTCTGATGAGAAACCTGAATTGCCTTGAATTGATTTTCCCCTATTTGTTAGATGTAATTTCTCTCATTTTGGTTTCAAAAATTTCCTATTGTATTTAGTTTTTATTGTGATTTATCTTCATCTGAATTTCTTTGGATTTATCTTGTGTGGGATTTGTGCAGCTTCTTAGAGTTGTAAGTTTGTTTCTTTTGCCAAATTTTTTTTGGCATTTTTTTCTTTTAAATAAGGAACTTTTTCAGCTCCCCCTCTTCTCTGTTGAGACTCTATTGACATAAATTTTAGATCTTTTTTTATAGTCCCACATGTCTCTGTTACAAGTTTTTAATAAAAGGAAATTTCTATTGCTCTGTTTTCAACTTCAGTGTTTCTTTCCTCTATCCTGCCCATTCTGGTGATTGGCCATCAATTGCAATTTTATTTTTGCTTTTGTATTTTTCAATTCTAAAATTTCAGTTTGCTTCTTTTTTTATCTATTTCATTTATTTTCTGGGATTTTCTTTTTTTTTTTTCAGAAATAGAAGTGGCATATATTTTATATTTTATCAATGTTATCCAGCAGACTTGAACTGAGTTCAAGTTGAGTATTAGTGGTAAATGGGGCAAACACAATTCAGATTTTAAAAATCTTTATCATTTACTTACACGAGGGACTTGGCCATATGCTAGTGAACAACATTGTAGCAGGCAGACTGTATACATTTGGGAGCAAGGACAGATCCTGATCTAGTAACTGTGAAAGCAAGTAACTGGAAGTGAGGAATTTTACAAAAGATGGGCACATCCAATCAGTGCTCTTTTGTTCTGATGATTCCATGATGCTAGAGAATTCTGGAATTCCTACTGCAGCAGCTATGTTTCCTTAGCATCATAATCTCACCCTGCGGCTCAAGGGGTCAAGAAAAGGAAAAAGAAAGGAATATACTTATTTGTATTTTCTATTTTTATCCCCACCTTCACCAGACCCACCAACTCTAAAATGCCCAAGCAAACCTTGCTAATTTTATACTAAATACCTGCCAGAAAGCCTCTAAAACAAGGCTTATTTCACCTCGTGTTTCACCTGCCATTCATCACTCTAGATTTCCCTGGCCCAATAAGTTCACTTTTTGTTTAAAATTTTTGGCTGCCTTTGGTCTTTGTTGCAGTGCACAGGCTTCTGCAGTTGTGGTATGCTGGCTCAGCAGTTGTAGCACACAAGTTTAGTTGCCCTGCAGGACACAGGATCTTAGTCCCCTGACCAGCATTAGAACCCGTGTCCCCTGCATTGGAAGGAAGATTCTTAACCACTGGATCACCAGGGAAGTGGGATTTTCTATTTGTTTCAAATGTGTCCATAATTGCTCCTTGAAGCATCTTTATGATGACTCCTTTAAATTCTTGGTTGACTAATTCTAGTATCTCTGTCATCTTGGTGTTGGCATCTTTTTCCTTTGTGGAATATCTCCCTGGTTCTTTGTATGACAAGTGATTTTTATTTTGTTATGGACATTGTGTATTATGTTGTGAGACTCTGTCTTTTATTTAAACCTTCTGTCTTAGCTGGTTTCTTCCAACACTGCTCTGGCAAGGGAAGGGCAGACAGTTCCTCCTTATGGACGGATAGAGGGAAATAGGTTCTCTGCTTTGCCTGAATGGCACCTGGGGTGGCTCCTCATTACTCTTATGCAGGGATGCTAGTTCTGCCTCCTCATGCTGATAACTGTTTGGCTGGGAGAGGTCAGAATGCCTTGTTACTGCTCCTCATGTGGCCTTTACTGACATCGGGGAGATGTAAGTGATGTGGAGTGACCTATTTTCTACTGGGCAGTGGTAAAGTCCTGACTCTTCACTAGGTTTCCTCTGACTTCACCCTAGCATGGGCGCCAGGGTAACTTCTTATGGCCTGTTGAGGGTGGAAGTCTAGGTTTACACTAGGACTTTCCTAGCATGGTGGGTTGGGGCCACAGTAATTTCTGTGGGGTTTGGCTGGAGTAGAGTGGTTATTGTCTAAAAGGTTTTTGTCTTGCTAGGCTACCCCTCTGCTTGCCTTTTCGCTGGAGACAGCAGGCTTTCCTTGGGGATTTTCTGTCTGTGCCTTTGGAATTCTGGGTCTCCAGCTTCTCCAACACCCACTCTGGGATCTAGGAGCCAAAAAGAAAACCAAGAGAATTCACCATTGTCTAGAAACTTGCATTCCCCAGGTTCCTGCTCCTGCCTTTTTCTCTCCACCTTTCAGTGTCTTCTTGGGTGTTTTTTTTTTTTTTTTCAATTGAAGCATAGCTGATTTACAATGCTGTGTTAGTTTCAAGTGTACAGCAGAGTGATTCAGTTATACATGTACCCCTATTCTGTTTCAAATTCTTTTCTCATTTAGGTTATTACAGAGTACTGAGCAGAGTTCCCTGTGCTTTACAGTAGGTCCTTGGAGGTTATCTATTTTATATATAGTAGAGTGTGCTGTTAACCCCAAACTCCTAATTTATCCCTCCCCTTTCTTAGTCCATAGAGTCAAAGTTATGGTTTTTCCAGTAGTCATGAACGTATGTGAGAGTTGGACCATAAAGAAGGCTGAGTGCCAAAGAACTGATGCTTACAGAATATGCTGGAGAAGACTCTTGAGAGTCCCTTGGACTGCAAGGAGATCAAACCAGTCAATCCAAAAGGAAATCAACCCTGAATATTCATTGGAAGGACAGATGCTGAAGCTCCAAAACTTTGGCCACCTGATGCAAAGTGCTGGTTCACTGGAAAAGGCCCTGATGCTGGGAAAGATTGAGGGCAGGAGGAGAAGTGGGTGACACAGGATGAGATGGTTGGATGTCATCATCAACTCAATGGACATAAGCTTGAGTAAACTCCGGGAGAGGGAAGCCTGATGTGCTGGAGTCCATGGGGTCACAAAGAGTTGGACACAACTGAGCAACTGAACAACTTCTTGGGTTTGTTTTTATAAAACATGTCCAGAGGTTTTATCTGTTTTGTGGGAGGAATAGAGGAAAGCACATCTGCTCTGTCTTTCTGGAAATCTATTTTGAAATTCAGATTTGGGGGGATTTTAAGATAGTGATTGGATGCACGGTAGTTCTCACACTTCGGTGTGCACCAGAATTGCCCAGAGAGCTTATTAAAGCATAGTTTTCTGAGTCCATCTTCTAGATATTCTGATAGGGGTGATGTGGGATAGGGTTTGGAAATTTACATTTCTAACAAGTCCTGGCCAATACTCCTGGTTCAGAGACTACATTTTAAGACCACTCCCTTAGGGGTATCTAGCCTGATTATTGTCAATTCTGGCTACCCATTAGAATTGCTTGGTAAGCTTAATTTTAAAAAAAAGTCCAGTCACCATCTATCCCCCCACCTCTCAGGTATTTTTATCCCATTGGTCTGAGGTAAGAACTGAGAATTTAGTAGTTTTAAAAGCTTCCCAGACATGAATGTTCACAGCAACATAATAGCCAAAAGGTGGAAATAACCCACATATGTTCAGTCCAGTCAGTCCAGTCACTCGGTCATGTTCGACTCTTTGTGACCCCATGGACTGCAGCACACCAGACTTCCTTGTCCATCACCAACTCCCAGAGCTTGCTCAAACTCATGTCCATCAAGTCAGTGCTGCCATCCAACCATCTCATCCTCTTGTTGTTCCCTTCTCCTCCTGCCTTCAGTCTTTCCCAGCATCAGTGTCTTTTCAAATGAGTCAGTACTTCGCATCAGGTGGCCAAAGTATTGGAGCTTCAGCTTCAGCATCAGTATTTCCAATGAATATTCAGAACTGATTTCCTTTAGGGTGGACTGGTTGGATCTCCTTGCAGTCCAAGGGACTCTCAAGGGTCTCCTCCAACACCACAGTTCGAAGGCATCAATTCTTCAGTGATCAGCTTTCTTTACGGTCCAACTGTCACATCCATACATGACTACTGGAAACACCATAGCTTTGACTTTACAGACATTTGTCAGCAAAGTAATGTCTCTGCTTTTTGATATGCTGTCTAGGTTGGTCATAGCTTTTCTTCCAAGGAACAGGGTCTTTTAATTTCATGGCTGGGTCACCATTTTCAGTGATTTTGGAGCCCAAGAAAATAAACTCTGTCACTATTTCCATTGTTTCCCCATCTCTTTGTCATAAAGTGATGGGACCAGATGCCATGATCTTCATTTTTTGAATGTTTGAGTATTAAGCCAGCTTTTTCACTCTTCTCTATCACTTTTATCAAGAGGCTCTTTAGTTCCTCTTCACCTCCTGCCATATGGGTGGTGTCATCTGCATATCTGAGGTTACTGATATTTCTCCAGGCAGTCTTGAATCCAGCTTGTGCTTCATCCAACCCAGCATTTTGCATGAGGTACTCTGCATAGAAGTTAAATAGGCAGGGTGACAACATACAGCCTTGATGTACTCCTTTCCCAATCTGGAACCAGTCCCTTGTTCCATGTCTGGTTCTAACTGTCGCTTCTTGACCTGCATACAGATTTCTCAGGAGACAGGTAAGGTGGTCTGGTATTCCCATCTCTTTAAGAATTTTCCATAATTTGTATGTATCAACTAGTAATTAAAATGTAAAAAAAAAGTGTTACATCCATACAATGGAATAATATTCAGCAATGAAAAGGAATAAAGTACTGATGCATACTACAACATGGATGAACCTTGAAAATACTATGTAAAGTGAAAGAAGTCAGATACAAAGGGCTATATATTATATGATTCCATTTATATGAAATATCCAGAATGGGCAAATCCATAGAGCCAGAACTTAGATTAGTGGTTGTCAGGGCCAGTGGAATTAGGAAGAAATGGGAAGTGACTGCTAATGGCCATGGAGTTTCCTTTTGGGGATGATGAAATATTCTGGAAGTAGAGAGTGCTGATGATTGTTCTATCTTGTGAATATGCTAACTGCCACTGAATAGTACTTTTTAAAAGGATCAATTTTATGGTATTTGCATTATATCTCAATTAAAAAGCATTCCTCCTGGGACTTCCCTGGTTGTCCGGTGGTTAAGACTCTGCATTTCCACTGCAGGGGCTCAGGTTCGATTCTCAGGGACTAAGATCCCACATGCCTTGCGATAGTGTGGTCTAAAAAAGTAAAAATAAAAATAAATAAATTAATAAATTCCTGCTGGTTAGTATCTAACATGTTCCAACAACTGGAAGCATTATACTTCACATGAAGTTGCAAATGCTGACAGGAGTCTCAGAGAGTTTTTAAGTGTCCAGGTAAAAGGTTTGTATTTATATCTATAGATCACAAATTTAGTTTTCTGAATTTGTCTAATTAGAAAAATCACCCGAGAGCTTGTTAAAATTACAGAATTCCAGACCCCTTCAGTGAGGATTTAGATTCTGGGTCAAAATCAGATTTGGGCCTTGGGTGGTGCCTGAAAATCTATTCTTTTAACAATACCTAGAGTGATTTTGACGTTCAAACAAGTTTGGGTAACCCAGTCTTAAGTGATGGTGAGTTACCGAAGGTTCTTTTTTCTCTTTTAATTGAAAATTATGTTATTTTCTTAAATGTCTCATTGTTTCAGCAGCTTCTTTGAATAGTGTTAATTTAATCAGAATTTGGATTTACTACAGATGTTTGCCAAAATGCAAGGAAGTGTTCTTATATTTGAGCTATGTTAAACAATGGGGAATGGTCTGTGTATTTGTAAAGTCCATTTGATGTTAAGTCTAATTATGTCTCTGTAGTTAGTTCCCACAGTTTACAGATGTGAATTGATGTCAACTGTACATTTCTAATTGCTTTCTCATTGTTTCCTCCATCATGTTCCTTTTTTCTTTTATCCATGTGTAACACATTGTTAACACATCATTCATGTAGTGTTTTTCTGAATGAAAAATACCTCTCTTTTCTGAAAATATTAGAACAAATTTTTTAACTATAAAGTTCTACATAGATCTGTTTACTTCCTAGAAGGAACTTCTATTAAAGCTGTAGTATATATACTTTCAAACACTTTATGCATATATAAGAAGATAGAATCATACTATGCCTTCTGTCCTTTTCACTTAGTTTGACAAACAATTTTTTAAAAAGCTGTCTACCTTATCTATCTTGATGGCTGTCTAGTATGAATGTTCATGTTATAGTTTACTTAATCAGTACCCTTTTGAGAGACTTAAGTTGTAATTTGTTTTGTTGCTAATGTGATTTCTTTTTTGGCCTTTGGAATAAAGATTTAAACACTTGAAAAATAAAACCGTGAATGTATTAGGAGAAAATATAGAACTTTCTTCATAGTCATGGATTAGAGAGAGTTTCTTAAATCACAACAATAAACCCAGAAGTCATAAAGAATATGTCAATCAAATTTGACACTAGAAAAGTTATAACACTTAGCAGACACCACGAACAATGGTAAAACTCATATTGGCCGGTTAGATCAAATAGTGACACAACAGAATGAAGAGTCATACTGAATAAAAAGCACATAGAAAGAATTAAGAAATATTGAAAATTCAGTAGAAAAATGGATAAAGGATGAGTCAATTCATGGGAAGGGAAATATAAGTGGCCTATAAACTTGAAAAACTATTCAACTCCATGAATTAAATAAATACAAATAAAAACAATGCAGAAGTGTGTTTTCCTATTAGCTTGAAACAAATAAAAATAATTAATAGTAGTCTGTTTTGGCTAGACTGTGAGAAAATGGGCACTGACATACTGTTACGGGGGTGACAATAGGTACAACAACCCCATTAGAAGGACAAGTTAGTGCTCCTCATCAATTCATAAATTGTCCACACCCTGTGATTCAGTGGTTGCATTTTCTAGACTCTAATCTACAGAATTGGCACAAGTCCATAAAGATATTTGCACAGCAATACTCATTGCAGCACTATTTGAAGCAAAATGTAGAAACAACCAAATGTTTTTCAATAGGGAAATGGTTAAATAAATTATGGTGCAATACGTGCAACTTTTAAAATGAAGATCTGCATTGTGCTGTCATGAGAAGATAACCAGGAAGCCATAACAGGTAAAAAACAAAATTGGAGAACAAGATGTGTGTTGTGATCCTATTTTTGATAAGCAACGTTTCTTAAATGTATCTATCATGCTGCTGCTGCTGCTAAGTCACTTCAGTCCTGTCCGACTCTGTGCAACCCCACAGACGGCAGCCCACCAGGCCCCATTGTCCCTGGGATTCTGCAGGCAAGAACACTGGAGTGGGTTGCCATTGCCTTCTCCAGTATCTATCATGTATGTTTACATAACATGGAGTTCTATCTCTGTCTCTCTCTCTCTCTGTGTCTTTCTCTCACACACACACTCACATACATCCCTAGAATACACACAAACACATTTACCTAGAAAAATGTCTGGAATGTAACATAGCAAATGTTAACAGTAATTACATTCACTGTTTCTGCACATGGCTGTGTGGTAACAAATCAGAATTTGTTACAATGAACAAGCAAAGTATTATTTCTATAAACATATGCAGACAGAATATATATGTATTTAGATTGTATATATTCTAGATGGACTTACAAAATTCACCTAAAAAGTGTATTTCTGTGAAAGTTGACAGTTTTAGAGCGTATGAAAATGATTAGAGCTGGGCTTTGGTTTAATGTGGAGAGAGACAAGTACTGAGGAAAAGGATGGATGGCAGAGACAGTGTAGAAAGGAAAATCTATAGGATCTGACAACTAATTATATGTAAGTAGACAGATAACTGTGAGTTAAAAATAGCTCTGTCACTGAAAAATCTTGGAGATATCATTAACCTGAGGAGGGAAGCTGGAGGAGCTGATTTGGAAGGGAAAATCATAACTTCAGAGTCTAGACAGATATATTAGTTATCTACTGCTCCAAAACTTAGTGGCTTAAAATAACAATAATCATGTATTATCTCTACGATTTCTGCGGGTTGGGATTTCAGACTAGACACAGTAGGGAAAACTTGTTTTTTGCCCCATGACATCTGCTAGGAGCTGGAATCATCTGATGGCTCTTTTGCTCACACGTCTGACAGTTGATGCTGGTGGTGGCTGGGGGCCAAGCTGGCAGTGTTTGCCAGGACACCAACATGTGGCCTCTTCATGTGGCCCTCCTCACAACATGGCAGTTGAGTTCCAAGGATAATCACCCTAACAGAGAGAAAGAGGATCCATCCAGGTGAAAGCCATTGTTTTTTATGACCTTGCCTTGTCTATCTCCCAGCACTGCTTCCATTGCATGGCATTGACCAGTGCAGTTACAGACCCCTATCCCCAGATTCAACAGCAGGAAGCATAGACCTCCTCTCACAGTGGGAAGAATATTAGCAACATTGTAAGAGCATGCAGGTGAGATAAATAATAGGTGTGACTATCTTTGGAAAATACAATCTCTCATACCCCATTGTATTATAAAGTGAATGAGACTATTAAATTAATGGCTCTAAGTAATGAATTATCACTTTCAGAGTGATTTGTGTGTAACTAAGGACCCCAGTAGTCCCCCCATGCTTCAGCCTAAGTGCTGCTGCTGCTGCTAAGTTGCTTTAGTCGTGTCCAACTCTGTGTGACCCCATAGATGGCAGCCCACAAGGCTCCCCCATCCCTGGGATTCTCCAGGCAAGAACACTGGAGTGGGTTGCCATTTCCTTCTCCAATGCATGAAAGTGAAAAGTGAAAGTGAAGTCGCTCAGTTGTGTCCGACCCTCAGCGACCCCAGAGACTGCAGCCTTCCAGGCACCTCCGTCCATGGGATTTTCCAGGCAAGAGTACTGGAGTGGGGTGCCATTGCCATAAGTCATTATAGGTGAGGAGGCTACATCATTAAAGGTGGGAAGCATGATTCAAAGAAGAGTTATTTTTGTCTTTAACATAAAGGCTCAATATCAAAAGACTTAATATAAAAATTAAGAAGTCTCAAAGTCT
Source organism: Ovis aries (assembly GCF_016772045.2). NCBI lineage: Eukaryota > Metazoa > Chordata > Mammalia > Artiodactyla > Bovidae > Ovis > Ovis aries. The sequence continues at coordinate 99,412,764 of NC_056080.1, read as the reverse complement.
TCAATATGGGACACAAGGTTCTCTATGATCTGGTTCTTGCCTAATTCTTAGATTTAATCTTCCAATTATTTCTTCACTCACATCCTAAATATGAAGTATGTCAAAATATCGAGTATGCCAAATTTCAAGAAGTTCATCAAACATACTCTCCTAGGTCAGGTTCCCTGAAAGAGTTATCTCAAGAGGAAGGGCAAGGGAGAAGCAGGGTAGGCCAGGGAATGGAGCTAAGCAAGAATGTGGTCTCATTTGGAGTCCAGCTTTGGCCAGATCACTAAGGCTGTGAAGCACGAATGACATCACAGGGTGATCCCATTCTGAGGCCAGGGGGCTGTGTCATTGGCTGCAGTTTGGGGGAGGGGAGTTGGGCAGGCTGCCCACATGGCATGGTGCCTTACCTCTGGGCCCAGGAGGCTCTCCCTCCTGAGGGGAATTTTCCAGAGTAGGGGAAGCAGCTGTGAGCCTGCAGCAGCCCATGTTCACAAGAGGGGACCTCGGCCGGGCACCAGCAGGGACCACAACACACATTCACTTGTTTCAAGGCCTCAGAACTCCTTTATCCTGAGATAAAACTGCCTCTCCTTTTCTTCGCTGATATCACCTCCTCCAGGAGGCTTTCCCTGATAACTAGCTGACTGCAGCCTACCCTTCTTGGCTCAAATAACATCCAGTTACAAATTCTTTCAATGTTTTCCCCCACACATGTCCTCAAACAAATACTTCCCAGTTAGAGAAAAGGGAATAATTCAAAACAGTTAATTAAAGCTAAACAAGAATTACAGGGGCAGGACTGCCTATCGATTATTGTACTTAGGATGTTAATTTGACTATTTCTTGTTGGACCTATGCTATAATATATAAGATTTTAAAAATCTAAACAATTTCGCTTTTTAAGTATTGTAGCAAATGTTTAAACAATCAACTCTGAAAAATACAAAAAAAAACAAAACAAAACAAAAAACAAAAAAAAAAACAGTTGCAACTGTCTCTCTAGCTTAGTATCTACCACATTGTATTGAAAGTATCTGCTTTATATAACCAGTCTCCCCCAGTGGAGGAGACGCTCAGATGAACAGGAACCATGTCCTGTTCATCTTTTTGCCCCAGGCACTTAGCAGAGTGCCAAGCAGACGAGGCTGAAGTAGATATTCTGATAACCAAACACCAGGTAAGTGACTTCCTGGGTGGTGGTGCAAGGCCCATCAGCTCTACTCAAAAGATCTCTTCCATCCCCATGTAGTGGGAGGGGGATGAAAAACCTGGCAATATATTTAGGACAAATTAAGTGATTTACAACAAAGAAAGTAGCTGTAGAGTTTCTTGCTACACCTCAGTACAAGTACAGTTCTACCATTATTACATTGTAAAAGATATGTTCTAACATGGTTTAAATGCCGCAATTCCGTCAATTTTAAAAAACAGCCTTAAGAAGGAGAGGAAGAATTATGAAATCTGTGCCTTAGCAGGAATAGAAATGTTTCTCCTTTTTATAAGTGGAAATAGCTTGGTGCAAGAGCTGTTGAAGAATTTTCTACAGCATTAAGCCTCCCCAGAAGTTAAAAAAGAAACTAGAGTTAAGATGCGAAGGGCATAAACCAAGGGAAAAGGAATGAGATGAATTTGACTAATACCTGCTAGGCGAAACTCCCCAGTACCTGACACCCTGGTACATGTGGGGAAGGAGGGGGCAGAGGGCTCCAGGTGGCTGGAGGCCAGAGAGGCTGAGGCTGGCAGTGGTGGGCACTGCCTTCTCCACCGCTGTTCTAGCACTCACTCTCCCCAACCCCATGTGTGATGTGCCTCCCTGGAGCTCCACAGACTTGCCTTGTGAGTTCCTGACAAGTTCCGTACCACAGCTAACATGGGGTGGTGGTCTTGGGGTGGTGGTCTCAGGGTGGTGAGAGAGGAGGAGGGGAACATCACAAAAGATCTGAAAGAAAAAGAGGGAGGTTCCAAGATCTCCACCCAGAGACATCCCTGGTGGTCCAGTGGCTAAAACTCTGAGCTCCCAATGCAGAGGGCCAGCGTTCCATTCCTGGTCAGGGAACTAGATCCCACACGCCACAACTAAAGATCCATCCACAATGAAGATGGAAGATCCTGAGTGCCACAACTAAGACCTGTTGCCATTGAATAAATTAAAAAATACAAAAAAAAAAACCAAAAAACAAAAAACCAACCCTCCACCCAGAGGCTCCTATGCCCTGACTGGTGACGAGAGGTTACCCAAGTGGCAAAAGCCCTGGGAAGCTTGTCTGGGGGCTGCCCTGGGCCAAGTTTCATCACTAGCTATTTTTATTTTTAGCCTATGCCGCTTCTCAGTGTCACCAGGTCTATAAATGTCCATATGATTTGCTGTGCCTGGGCCAGGGCAGAAGGGAGCAGCTAAAAAGTCTTGGGCTAGGCCCTGTGCTGGAAAATTCACTGCCCTCGACTGGCATACGCCTGTATCTCTGGTGCCCCAGGTTACCTCCATAGGGCACTGCCCTCAATTCTCTGGGCGCTCCACCATGGCCATCACCCCTCACCAGCTCTCCTCCAATCAGGCTTCAGAAAGAGGGTTCCCTGAACACAGGTAAAATCAACAGGTGTCAGGAGGCAGATAATGGCAAATTCAGGTCTCTCACAATCCCACAGGGTGGCTTATCCAAGGCCAATCTTTTGGGGAATGAGAGAGCAGTCTCCAGGCCTGTGGTGCTGCCTGAAGCTAACAGACTCCCTCCAGCCCTCCTCTGTCTTCTAGCCACTCTGCACCCTGCTGGCAAGCTGCTTGCACCCTGGGCTGCTCTGAATGTGTGTCTGGGCTCTCAGGCATCCCGCACATCCCTCTCATTCTGGTGTTATTCCTGCAGAGTTGAGGGGAGCGGAGCTTGAGCTTCTACATTGGGTGGCTGACCAGCGGAGGAATCTGTTTCCCCACCTGCCAAAATGGGAAGAAGAATAGGCCTTACCTTACAGGACAGCTTACCCTTGCACACTGTGATTAAGAAATAAAGGACTCATGACTCTAGGGTATCCCCCCACCCAAATCTGCCAGAGGGGGCAGCTTGTCCCTACTGAGAGACTTATTTTTCTGCTTTCCTCAGTCAGCTTGTGCCCTTCCACGCAGACTGACCATTTACTTTCAATATTCTCTCCAGCCTCTTGTCACCATGACAGTTTGGCCGATTGAGATGAAAGAAACAGACTCTTCACTTGTCTTCTGTATTCTGTTTTTGCTCTCATCTCTCCCATTCACCAAGCTGAACACGATCGACAGAATCATCCTATGGTTCCCCATTGCTCCAAGGCTAAAATTCCAACTCCTCAACAGGGCCTGGTAGGCCTTGCATGACCTGACTCCTTCCAGCTCTGCAAGCTCATCCATCTCTAGCCACCTCCCTCCCCATCCTGTTCCCCCGCACCCAGCTACCCTACATTCCAGCAATATAGAACTTTCTTTTTTCCACTGGGTTTCTTTCAATGTCTCACCATCTGACCACCTCACCACTGCCTACCTAGAACATTCTCCCTCCTCCCCTGCCCCGTTCTCATCTCCACCAGCTCTCTATCACCAGGCTACTCACATTTCCTGCACGTCGTATCCTTCAGGAAACCTTCTCTGTATATCCCCCTCACGTCTCCAATTCTTCTAGAATATACATTTTTTCCAGTGCTCCCAGAGCACTATGCATTTCCTCTCTCATAGCACTTAATATAGCATTTTATCTACACTTTTATTTTCCCCACTAGAATGTTATCTACGTGGCCATGGACTATATCTATTCTTTTATTTAATACTTACATAGAACTGACTCTGTACTGAGCACTTCTGTAAACGTTTTGTAAATATTAATTCATTTAATCCTCATAACAATTCTATGAGGTACTATTGTTATTGTCATGCAGATGATGAAGCTGAGGCAGAGTTAACTAATTTGCCCAAGGTCACATAGCTAGTAAATGGCAGAGTTGGGGTTTGAACCCCGAAATCCAAGTTCTTCACTGCTATAATATGCTGTGTCCCTTGTTCACCAATGTATTCTTGTTGCTTCTCATATAGAAGATCCACCCAAGGAATATTTGGATAAAGAAAGAATTGATAAACGAATAAAGATTGTGGAAATAACAAAGTCCTTAGTGGGACCAGTGGGAGGAAAAGTGGTAGCCACAGACTGAGACAGAAATTAAATTGAGGATTCAGAGAAGTTGAAAGCAAATAGTCCAAGCAGTAAGGAAGATGCTGGGAGAAGTAGCAAGTGATGAAAGGCAAGGTGGCAGGTGCAGGGGGAACTCAGAAAGGCAAGGGACAAATGGCTCTACAGTCAACAAAGAAAATATAAAACAGATAATTAGATTTGGCCAGGAACTTGCCCCTGGATCCTCAGAGCAGTTTCCAAAGAGTGCTGGGGAGAGAAATCAGATGGCATGGCCTTGAGGAAGGAATAGATGGTGGAGAAACCAGACAGTGAGATTTTACTCTTCTCTGAGCCAGGAAAGGTAAGTAAGGTCAGGTTAAGTAAGTTAAGGTCAGGTTAAGTAAGGTCTTTTTGTCAAGATGTGATGATTAGGGCTTGCTTAAAGGCAAAAGGTAACACATTTTTAGCAAGTCAGAAATTAAACCAACTCTCACCAAAACAAAGAGTCTGCTGTATGGGAGTGGACCACACCACAGTCAGCCACATGAAATGGAAACATGGGCAAAGGATGCTAACTTTCATTGTGAAGGGAATGAAGGCTAAGAGAGCAGTGCTTTGTAGGAATGCCTTCCTGAGAGATGTCCAGTAACCTCAGACATGAAGTAGAAAGAGGTCTAGAATGAGGGACTATGGTGAAGTATTAAAGTCAATTGATTTAGAGAGTACAAGTGGAATAAAAGAGTAGAGACATGAAGAAAAAAGAAGAAAGTATGTTCAAAAGTTCAGGAGTTCAATCCCTTCCCGCTCAGTGCCTCATCTAGGAAAGCTCCTGAACTTCTGGACCACTAGATCACTGCTTGTACTTCACCTTTTATTTGTATTACTTTTGTCCCTGATTCACATATTGCTTATGTGGCCTCTTCTGAAATCTTATTTTTATGAAAATGTTATTGAATATGTATTTTTAATGTCTATTACAAGGGAACATAGCAAATGAAGTCATAAACACACTTTAGTTCAGGACTCCACGTTGGGCACAGCATAGTTCTGGGAATACACAGCTTCATATTTAACATCTGAGTTACACGAAGCAGTCAGCCAAGCGTGATTGGCCACTCATTGAGTCTCTCCCTAGAGCCACACCTGAGCACATCCCTCAGTGCTTCCTCATTTATCTGAGCTGCACTTTGCTTTACTGAAAATTGAACATAATTCCACCTACCACAATGATTTCAAAGACTAAACGAGACTAATGTGGATGGCTGACACTTCATAGGTGCTCAATAAATGTAAGTTGAATCAGAAACCAGGTTGGCAAACCTTCCGTGTGTAAAGGCTGCAGAGACACAACAGTAGGTAGAATCATCACAGGCAGGCCAATACTTCGAAGTGCTCAACAAAACTGAAGAAGCTTGTGCACACAAAACGCCATTTAGGTAACCGTGTTTTAGTTTCCTTTCTAAGCAGAGATACGTGGAATGCAAGGCCAGCAACCGACTTACAAATACTGACCAAGAGTGGGGAGGGATCTGAAGGAATGCAAGTAAGTCTTGCCAGGAAAGAAGTTTGCTGCTTCTGAAATGTTTCGGTCTTAGCCAGTGGCAGGATTGATCGATTGCAGTAAGCAGAGTTTTCTGTGCAGCCTGTCCAAGCATCTGTTTCTGTACTTCTGCACAACTGTTGCTCAAATTCACTCTTCTTTTCGAATTATCATCTTTAAAGAGCAAGCGAAAAATCCCTTCAAGCCACCCTAAGTATCCTAACAGCTTCCAAGTCCTCTAAAGGAGGGTCCTTAACATTTCCCCTTACCCCCTGCCTGGGTTCAAACTTCAACTCCCAAGGTCCGCCCAAGTCCCTCCCCTTGCCCTGTCATCTAATGAATATGCAAATACCACATAATTGGCAGCCAATGGCGTGGGTTCTGGTCACATGGTGCCCATGGTAGGTGAGCGGACAGAAGTTGTGTGTCGGTGAACAGAGACAGCTCTCAGTCTGGGGCGAGCGCTTCAGTGAGCGTGGACGGATGCTCGGGTAGTAGTCTCTGCGGCAGCAGCAGCGGCAGTAGTGGTGCCAGAAGAGAGGAAGGGGGAGGGCCCCGAGGGCTACACACGCTCACATTTTCAAGTTCCCTTGGAGGGAGAAGAGGTGGGGCTGCAAAAAGAGGAGGCCAGGAGCAGTTCCATCTGTCCCGTCCCGTCTTCCTCTGGCTCCCTGCACCCTGGCTCTGCGAGAGTTGAGGGTTCAGGTGGCAGTACGCGGCAGTGAGGGCAAGAGGGCCAAGAGAGTGGGGAGCGGAGCCAGGGGTGTGGGGGAAGATGCCCATCCTGCTGTTCCTCATAGACACGTCCGCCTCTATGAACCAGCGCACTGACCTGGGCACCTCCTATTTGGATATTGCCAAAGGCGCTGTGGAGTTATTCTTGAAGGTAAAGGGAGGGGAGGGGAGAGATGGGGAGAGTTCCCGAAGGATGGGGCTGGTGGTGGATTTAGGTGCTTCTGTAACGCTGGTATCGCCCCCTCCACCCCCTTCCCTTCGCGGCCCCCTCCGTCATCCCTCGTCCTGTAGCTGCGTGCCCGGGATCCGGCCAGCCGCGGAGACAGGTACATGCTGGTCACCTACGACGAACCCCCGTATTGCATCAAGGTAAAGGGCCATCCAGGGGGTGGGCCGGGCGGGAAGCAGGAGCCAGTCGGCCTGGGCAGTCGAGACCCCCTGCCCCCGCCCGAGGAGGTCCTGCGTCGCCAGGCGGGGCGGGCAGGGCGGGGTGGGGTGGGGGCGAGGGCGGGGGGAGTGGTGACTCCGCAGCTTCCGAGGAGCCGCGGCGCCTGGGGTCGGGAAGGGGGCCGGGGGAGGGGCGGCCCCGAGGAGAAACCGCAGGAGAGCCGGGCTGGTGGCGGCGACGGGCACAGCTGCCTCGGAAGATGGCGGACATTTTGCTTTTGTATGAACCGGAGAGGGAGACCGAGGGCGCTGCTGAGATGGAAAGGAGGGAGGGGAGGGAGGAGAGGAGAAGGAGGGCCCGAGACGCGAAGGGAGGCTGCGGACGGGCCCGCCCCTTCGGGTCGCACCGCGCGCGGTGGAGGCCGAGGGGCCGGACGGCGCCGGCTACTCCGCCCCGAGGTGCTGCGGACTCGCGCGCGGGTTTTCCTGGCGCCCGGGCTCCGCCCCCGGCCCCTCCTCCCCACTCCTCCCGCCCTGCGCTGCTTCTCCTCCCTCTCTTCCTCCCGCTCCCCTCCCCTTCCTGCTGAGAGCGTGGCAGAGCCGGCCGCCGGCCTTCAAAGATTAGACTGCTGCTTTTGTGCGTCTGTGGTCTCTAACCCACCCCCACCCAATGGAAAATCAGTCCGCGGAGCCAGCCTCCCAGCCTCCCAACCCCCCGGCCCGCAGAAACAGTCCTGTTCACTGCTTCTCCTGTGTCGGTCCGGTTAACCCCGGCTCTGTTACCTTAGCTACTGTTGGTGTTTCATTGTAGATTCCACCCAAGCCGCGATGGGGTGGGGCGGGGAGATGCCTAGTCGGAACCCGCGGGGACCGAGCTTTTGGGGGACCTGGCCTACCTATTGACATCATAAATTAGGTTTGTGTTAGTCACGTAGGGATTTGTCCAGGGAAGAGAAAGGAAGGAAGGGGAGGACTCGCTGTGCGCAGTTACAATAGCCAAATTCGATGACTTGATCCACTGGGTTCTGACCTGCAGGAGAGAAGTAGGGAGCATTTCACCTTCCAGCCCTCATCCTGATGGTGCGGAGATAAAGAACTGCTTTGCCTGCAGTGGCCCGATAAAATAGAATTCAGACTATTAATGCAACCTGCTTAAGAGTCCTGCTTGCATATTGAAATTTTAAACATATATTACCATAATCCTCGACGTCTTTTGCTAGATGCCCTCTTTTACTCAAATTCTCTTAACAGAGCCGAGGAGGCACTGAATGTGTTATAATCCGTTTTAGCCGAGTGAGGTGTTTAAAAGAATGGAACCTACCAAACTGAATAGTTGGCTAAAGAGAGCGTTCCTTCAGAAGTAAAACCAAAGAGAGACTTTACTTTTGTGACTCGTATCTTCGGTTAACAGTTTGATTAGTAGGTTCCCCTGAAAACCATTCTGGTTTTAATGCTTTGTTTTCCGTTTTTGATTTATCTATTTAGAAAAATGGAGCAAGTAGACATCTTTAAGAATGCCATAAGTTTTTTAACATGTCAGTTTCCTACAAGGGTGTGACCATTTTTTTCCACATAGAAAAGCAGATGTTTGTCCATCTTCAGTATGAAGGTCTACACCCTTGGAGTACTAATACAGATAAGAACCCACTGTTGTACTGGCCATTTAAAATCCTCCTTATTTTGAAATAGTAAACAGGATAAATTACAAAGCAGTAGACTTTTTTTTTCCTCTAAAGGAATAATTTAGTTAACATTTTGCTGAATGCCAAGACTCATAGATGAAAAATTATTTTTGATGTATAAAGCTTTTATGGCAATATTTACAGAATCTTTGGAAAGGAAAAAGAAAGTCTGGGCCCCCTCATCATCACAGCTGTTTTTTTTTTTTTTTTTAACCTAGCATTGTAATCACAGTGTACTATATTACTTTTGAGTTCTACCTTTTCCATCTGTTTTGTTCTATGAATTATTCCCAGTAGCCACATAGTCTTCATACTTAAAATTTTTCGTGGCCATGTAACTTACCCATGGTATTTTAGAGGCTCCAGGTAGTTCTGTGGGCAAAGGGGAAAAGTTGAATTTTTTTTTGGTGGAAATTTCATCTGTCAGCTCTTTTTATCTTGCAATCTTGTACACTACATTTTATCCTGAAGTAAAAAACATTCTGAGCTGGCTTTGATCTTTTTTTTATGTGGACAAGTATGTGAAGACACTTTGATTAATACTTTCAATTGCTAATCATGAGCTATCCTCTTCCTTACGCTTTTCCAAAGTCATTCAGGTTTTTTTCTTTTTAATCTTACATGATAACTACATGTGCTAGGGAACAATTACTGATTTTAGTGATGTTCTTGTCATTTTGCTGTCTATAACTGAATTGCTAATGATATGCCATATTTTGGTAGCAGTTTCTTCTCTGAGTCCCTTTCAGTCACTCTTTTTCTGCCCACCCCATCCCTCCCCTCAGCATGTGGTAACTATTTGTTCTTCTGCTTCTAGGACCTAATCATTTTGGAAGGTCTGAAATTTTAGAACATCTGGTGAATTTTTCTTAAAATTTAATCTAATCTTTCACTTGCTGATAGCTGGGAGCCATAAATGTCTGTTTTCTGTCACACCAATCATCAAATAGGTCTTTATTTGACTGTCAGCAGGCGTCTTAATTCCTACTTAAAACTTCACTCTTCCCTAGGAGTCTGAGGTCCTTTTAGCAAAGTGATGTTAGATGAGATTTTATTTGTAACTTATTCTTCTGCAGAATAATGTGAAGTGTATTTTTGGGTTTCTCTACAGTTGGAGGGCTTTATCTCTTGTCAAAGAAACTGCTTACTTATTTCTCAGGTCTTGGTTATGTCCAACTGTAAACACTGCAAAGCTGAATTTTTTCCTAGTAGAAGATTCAATTTTATTGGTGGTGTAACAGGCATGAGTTGTGCATTTGGTTGGAAGGTTTATTCCCTAACAGGCGTGGAACTATTCCCAGTATATCCACTTACAAGCTCTGACAATAAATCTTGTTGTGAAAAGTTACTGTGACTGGAATTCTTCACTAAAGTGTACTGTTAAGCATATGAATATAGTATTTCACCCAGGACTTCCTAGCTTCTTACTGCATAGCTCTTTTAAAATTAGTCATACCTGTTACTTGCAGTCAGCTTGGCATGGGTGGAAGTAAGTTTGATTTGGGGGACCATATAAAAGGCATATGAAATGCAAGTATTTTGTGCTACATCTGTTTCAAGTGTTGCTTTGTAGACACATTTTATACATAGTGTCACAAATGTTAACACTACATTTATACAATGCTGTCTCTAGTGTACACAGCTAGGTTGAAGCTGTTTAATATTTTAAAATTTCCAGCGTGTCCTTATAAGACTAATACATGGTTTTAAGAAGTGGGATGGGTTTCTTTTCTCTTTTTTTGGTAGAATAGTTCTTAATAGTTTTGGCTGAGGTTCTGCTGTCTTGTATGTTTTGTTTTGCTATGAGTCATAATTTCCTTTTATTCAGTGAATAGCAGAGGTAAGCTTGTCACTACTACTAAGTCTGAGCAAATTGAGGGCATCAAGAAGAAAGCGAGCCGTGAGACTGGAGTAGTTAAGTATTCGACATAGTTTGATGTTTGAAGCTACTTTCTTAAAGTGATTTCTTTTTATTAAAGGCAATACTATTTTTTTAAACATAAAACGGAGTCATTTTTCTAGAAATAACTGAAACACATGTGTACATCGCAGACAGAAGTGTTTTTTTTTAATATAAATAGGGAGAGATGTTTCAAAGAAATATCCCAAGTCTGTAATTTGAAACAGAGAGCATTTGTAAAAGTGAAAATTTCCCTTGAGTGTTGCTTTTTCACATCCTGTAGCCAGCCTTGCTTACTGATATCTGTGTGGCTCTGTCAACATGTATCAGCAAAAGGCAGCATTTTGGCTTACAGATTTAGGAAGTGAACCTGTGCTTTTTAAAGTGATCTTTATTGCAAACATTTACTGGTATTTTTAACTACGCTTAACTTTTTCATATGCCCATGAGTATGTTTTGTGGGCCTAATTTGGAAAAGGAGTGACTTTTAGGGGAGCCTTTCACTGTGGTTGGAAGCTAAGGAAGTGCTTTTGGGTGAAGCAGCAGTAACATAGCCTGTGAGAACAACCAGAGGCAATTGCATCGAAAACTCAAAATGCTACAAAGGTGGTGCATCTACTTTTATGATTAGTTGTTTCTTCCCTGACCATGTTTCCTTTTCACCTTCCTCACTAGCCATTTGAAGCATTATTTTGAAATTGAAAAAGAGGAAAAAATCAACAAAATGAAAAGACAACCTGCTGAATGGGAGAAAATCTTTGCAAATTATGTATCTGATAAGATGTTACTATCTAAAATATTATAAGAACTCACATAACTCAATAGCAGAAAAAAAAAACTAAACAATCTGATTTTTAAAATGGGCAGAAGATCTGAATAGACAGTTTTTCAAAGAAGATATACAGATGGACAGAGGGCTCATGAAAAGATGCTCACCATCACTAATCATCAGGGAAATGCAAATAAAACCACAATAGGATATCACCTCAGGCCTGTTAGAGTAGCTGTTATCAAAAAGACAACAAATAACAAGTGTTGGAAAGGATTTGGAGAAAAGGGAGGAGGGAATGTAAATTTGTGCAGCCACTGTGGAAAGCTGTATGGAGGTTCCTCAAAAGATTAAAGCTAGAAGTAGCATATGAGCCAGCAACTCTACTTCTGGGTATTTATCTGAAGAAAATGAAAACATTAACTTGAAAAGATATATGCACCCCCATGTTCATTGCAGTTTATTTACAATAACCAAGAAGTGGAAATAACCTAAGTGTTCATTGATGTGTGAATAAAGAAAATATAGTATATACATACAATGGAATATTATTCAGCCACAAAAAAGAAGGCAATCTTGCTATTTGTGACAACATGAGTGAACCTTGAGGACATTATGTCAAGTGAAATAAGTCAGACAGAGAGAGACAAATACTATATGATCTCACTTAAATGTGGAATCGAAAACAAAACAAAAAAAGAACAAGCTCATAGATACAGAGAACAAATTGGTGGTTGTGAGAGGTGGAAGGTTGGAAGATGGGCAAAGTTGGTGAAGGATGTCAAAATGTACAAACCTCCAGGTATGAAAAAGTCATGAGATGTAATGTACAGTATGCTGATGATAGTTAATAATATTGTATATTTGAAAATTGCTAAGAAAGTAAATCTTAAAAGTTCATAAGAAAAAAGGAAAAATGTTGTAACTTTATGTGGCAATGAGTATTAACTAGACTTATTGTGGTGATCATTTTGCACTGTATACAAATATCAAATTATGTTGAAAACCTTAAATGAATACAGTTTTATATATCAATTACACATACATACCTAAAAAGGGAATGCTTCCAGATTTTTATCCAGCCTATAAATATAATATATATTAAATATATTTTACTAGAAGGAATTTTAGGAATGGAGTACTCTGACTGATAGCATTTTTTCTTTATATAAGAGTAAAAGATGGAGGAATTAGAACTTTCAGTCAGTCAGTTCAGTCGCTCAGTCATGTCCGACTCTTTGTGACCCCATGGACTGCAGTACACCAGGCCTCCCTGTCCATCACCAATTCCCAGAGTTTACTCAAACTCATGTCCATTGAGTTGGTGATGCCATCCATGATGGGATCAGGATGGATGAGGATGCCATCTCATCCTCTGTTGTCCCTTTCTCCTCCTGCCTTCAATCTTTCCCAGCATCAGGGTCTTTTCCAATGAGTCAGTTCTTTGCATCAGGTGGCCAAAGTATTAGAGCTTCAGCATCAGTCCTTCCAATGAATATTCAGGACTGATTTCCTTTAGGGTGGACTGGTTGGATCTCCTTGTAGTCCAAGGGACTCTCAAGAGTCTTCTCCAACACCACAGTTCAAAAGCATCAATTCTTTGGTGCTCAGCTTTCTTTATTGTCCAACTCACATCCATACACGACTACTGGAAAACCATAGCCTTGACTGGATGGACCTTTGTCGTCAAAGTAATGTCTCTGCTTTTTAACATGCTGTCTAGGTTGGTCATAACTTTTCTTCCAAGGAGCAAGCATCTTTTAATTTCATGGCTGCAGTCACCATCTGCAGTGATTTTGAAACCCCCAAAAATAGTCTGACACTGTTTCCACTGTTTCCCCATCTATTTGCCATGAAGTGATGGGGCCAGATGCCTTTCTGAATGTTGAGCTTTAAACCAACTTTTTCACTCTCCTCTTTCACTTTCACCAAGAGGTACTTTAGTTCTTCTTTTCTTTCTGCCATTAGAACTTTAGTGAAAGCTTATACAGAGAACCCTCTACCAGTCATGTGTATACCACTATATTTATGTGCACTTTTGTTTGTAGTTTAGTTTTGCAGTGAAAAAATATCCTTGTTTTAAAGAAGAGAGAGAAAAGTGGGGAAGTTTTGGTGGAAGACTAACTCTGTGGTCAAGGGAATTAACACTGCTATTTTCAGGTTAGGTGCAAGCTGGAAGATGACTGTGGAATGCTGAGAAAATTATGGAGTCCTGTCTGTTCTGTATTCTAAACCTCTCTCGTGCCCATTCATTCTTTTTTTCAAGTTTCTATTTTATTAATTTTAATTTTATTTATTTATTTTTGACTGTGCTGGGTCTTAGTTGCTGTGTGCAGCTTCCTCTGGTTGTGGTGAGCAGGGGCTACTCTATAGTCATGGTGCATTGGTTTCTCATTGCAGTGGCTTCTCTTGTTGCAGCTCACGGGCTCTAGGCGAACAGGCTCAGTAGTTATGGCGTGGACTTAGTTGCTCTGTGGCATGTGGGATCTTTCTGGACCAGGGATCAAACTTGTGTCCCTGCATTAGTAGGTGGATTCTTAACCACTGGACCACCAGGGAAGTCCCTATCCATTCATTCTTATTTGCTCCTCTCTTGTTTCAACTTTCAACAGTCTTCACCTGGACCATTGTGGCAGCAGCCACTCACTTGGTCTCCCTACTTCTGGTCTTGTTCACCTCTGATTCTTCACCCTCATTGCCACTAGATTGCTCATTCATAAAATAAAGTAAAATACAAACTCATTCCCACACTAAAAATTCTTCACTGACTCCCCATTATATTTCAGAATAAAATCCCTGCTCCTTAGTTTGGCTTTGCCCACAGTGTCTCCTCACGCTTTTTTCCTGGACTTCAGGCTCCAACCACAATAAGAACTTGACCATCTTCTTCAGACTCAATATGCCTCTTGCTTCTGTATCATTGCTTATATGGTTCCCTCTGCTTGATTAGCCTGACATGCCTCAATTCTTCATTCTACACTGTCAAAAGTCATCCTGCCCCTCTGCCCACCCCTACTGCAAACAGTGTAACAACTTCCGCTATGATCCCTTAACCGTCTGTCCAGAAGGTGCTGCTTGCTTCTTGCAATCACTTCCTCTCCTGAAGGTAGCCATTGGTCTAACTTTTACCACTATTGTGGTGATATGACCAAAATAGTGTTTCTGGAAGAGAAGTCTGACATTGGACTGCTACTACAGCAATCTAGGCTTTTATAAACCATATGTTCAATGAGCACCCTCTGTGGACTATACTATACTATACTTGGAGCCTAAGGTAATTCCAAGAAATACTTGGCCCAAGGGGAGATTGGAATAGTAAAAGATATAGTCTTAATCCTCAGCGTCTTGAGAATAGTCACTGGAAGAAGCTGGCTGGAAAATGTGGAGTAAGGTATGGGGGATGTCAACAACAGTGGATTCTTAACCAACAGATTGGAGGTGAGGGAGGGAAGATTGACAAGACACAGTGTTAATTCAGTTTATCCAGTCCAGATTGCAGCTAGCTGAGACTGGATGCAAAAGGGCTTTGAAACCTCCAAGTTAGAGTTTGTACATTTCTCCTGAAAGGAAGAGCCATGAGGTGGATTTGAAGACAAATAGGGTAAGGATTCGGAGAAGGAAATGGCAACCCACTCCAGTGTTCTTGCCTGGAGAATCCCAGGGACAGGGGAGCCTGGTGGGCTGCTGTCTATGGGGTCACACAGAGTCGGACATGACTGAAGCAACTTAGCAGCAGCAGCAGCAGCAGCAAGGTAAGGATTGTGTGCTTGTTTGATGATGAGGCAGAAGCCTGTGTTGAGATGGGCTGTGGAGAGGGGAGGATGAAAGGTGGGAGAGATTTAAAATATGTAGTTGAAGTTGCCCCATTTTGCATGAATGCTAGTCACTTGAAAGCTTTTGACTTTGAGGTTGGGATGGGGGGTAGGAGGGACTGCGGAAGGACAGGGCAACCATATGGAAAGGGCACATATGTCCTTTACATTTTGCCTTTGCTTCAAGAAGACAACTGCTCTGAATACAGGGTTCTCACTTTCACAGAGTGTTCCAAAATGACAATTCGTCCACATTTCAGGAACAAATGTGCTTTCTAGAGAAGGGCAGGATTGAAGGACGCTCTGTATGTGGGGAAGAGAGGACGGGGATGAAGAAGGGAACCAATTGGTTTAATTTAAGTACTTAAATGAGAAAGTCTTTGTAAACATGTCTTTCAGCACCCTTTTACCAAGAGTGTAGATGAGAGATCCAGGCAGTCCCTTTGTGTGCCTATTGGAAGCTTGGAACGCACTATCTCCTGGATACAGTGTTCTAAATGGTGATTAGGTTCCCAGACCTTCCTCCCCAGGAAAGCCTATTTAACCCTTAATGCCACTTATCCATTGAACTATTGTGTTTGCTATTGTTTCTACTGGGAAATGGAGTTGGGATTCCAGGGTGCTTTGTTTAAAACACATCCTTTCCCCCCTTCTTCCTCATAGTTCCAGGTGGACTAGTGGTCCCAGAGAGGGGTGGGGACACTGTTAGAGCTCCAGCAATGAGGGTGAAGAGCTGAGACGGCAGTGAGGGCAGGTATGACTCTTCAGATATAACAGTCATTCACGTTAGATTGGTTGTATTTGCACCATTCAGGACAGCATCCCCTAGCCACATGTGGTTATTCAGCACTTGAATAGGCGGCTAGTTGGAATCAAGATGTTTTGTAAGTATAAACTAAACGTGAGATTTTGAAGATTTAGTACCTAAACTGTATAAAATATATTATTAAGAATTTTTATATTGACTACAAATTTAAACAATATTTTTGATATACTTTGTTAAATATTTATCTCGCTTGTATTTTTTAAATGTGGCTACATATGTGGCTCACCCTATATTTTTATTAGACAGCACTGTTGGTCTTTATTTTTTTCTTCATATATTTATGACAGTCATGTCCTAGAAATTGTTTCCGAACGAGGATCCTCTCTCTCAAAGTTCTGTTTTAAATGAGCACTTCCATAATGGAGTCATTTGTGCATGAAAGGTTATCATACAGTTCAGAGTTGATGGGTTGATAACCCTTGGCCCTGGGGCAAAAGTATGAAAGCATCCCATTCTTGTTTGTATTGAAAGCCAGTTTGGTTACTTCGACTTTTGGATGTAGTTGGTGATCCAACTGGTTGGGTTAGAAGTTTTTTTCCTGGGCTAAGTACAAAAGAATATATATGTGAACTCCTAATAAGACTATAGTCATTTAGAATTCTGTTTGTAATATGTGGCTCATCAGTGGCATGAAATGTTCCGTGCTTCTAGTGTTATTAGAAATATGTAACATATCCCTTACTAGATTTACATAGCTACTTGGCCCTAGAATTCCCAAGAACAGTATTCATCAAGAAAAAGAGGATAAAGGATAAATTCTTTAGCTTGGCATAGTGTAAAACCTAAGAAACAAAGAAGGGTTTGTATCAATGCTCTTGTTGAAGGCTTTCTTGAGGTTCCCTAGCAAAGCTCTTGTCTTGTATCATGGGAAGTCATTAGTAGCATTAAAAGGAAGGGGGTTGTCAAGTGAAGCCAATGGAGGGTTCCCATAATTATTACTTTCTCTAAGCTCAGTATTCCTAAGGTGGTTACAGGAGTGACAATGTTATTTTTTGTTACTGTAATGGGTCCCATTTAAGGAATAAATACCAATATCTAATTCTGAGCCTGAGTGAGAATACAGATATGCTGGTGAATAACATGTATATTGGAGAAAGCCATGGCAACCCACTTCAGTATTCTTGCCTGGAGAACTCCATGAACAGAGGAGCCTGGTGGGCTACAGTCCGTAGAGTGGCAAAGCATCAAACACGACTGAGCGACTAACACACAACGTGTATATGATGTGGAGCCATTTTATAGCCCTAGTTATAAATCCTTCTGAAACTTACCTTATAGTCAAAGATGTTATCTGACTTTCACAGATATAACTTGACTTATATCTGCTTCCGTAATAGTAAACAATAATATAATAGCTTTCTAATAATAGCTGTTGACATTTATTGAGTAATGCTGATGTACAGGGCAATGTGCCAATGAATGTACAGTGCTTATTTCATTTATCTTCCCAACTAACCTAAATCACAGGTACTACTATTATCCCCACTTAGCAGATAAGGAAACTGGGGCCCAGAAAGGTTAACTAATGTGGTTGAATAGTAACTTAGGTCTCTGTGTATTCCAGAGTCTTAAATAGCGAGCCACTTCACTTTTTATCAATTATGGTAGGATATTCCTTTTAATAACTTCTCAGTGATATTTTCTAATTGTGGGATATGTCCTAGATATGTATTTTAGACAGAATTATCATGCTATTGTTTATAGTGGTTTTTGATAACAATGTGTGATATTGGGTTGGCCAAAAAAATAGTTCAGGTTTTTCTGTAACATTGTATGGAAACCCAAACAAACTTTTTGGCCAGCTCGATATTAGAGCAAGTACTCGATGAATGAAAATTATTACTGCTAGTGTTACCATTTTGACTATTTCTCTGACTCTATGTAGGTGAATATCATGGTGCATTTTTCTGTGAAACGCTTTGGTCTTTGATTATGCCCCCACTGAGGGAAAGATATGGAGTTGTTGGGACTCTCAGTTGATGGAGCTTGAGATAGTTGGGAGTAGAGGTTGAGGACTGGGGCCTAGGCTGAGTAGGCCCTGTAGGAAGAATGACAGGCTTGAAAAAACAACAGGGTGGTGTTTGGCTATTTAGTGGTCTCCAGAAACTGATATGTCATCTTCACTCTGTCAGTCTCCTGAAAATGTTTTTCTTGTAGGAGAACAAAAGACAGCCTATGTAGTACACAGTAGCCATTTAGTTGCCTTTAATCCACAACCTGCAGGAGAGGCAGCAGTGGTTTTGTAAAAAGCCTGGATGCACCCTACTGCCTTCACAGAGTTTTATCTATCAGCCAGTGCCTCCTCTCCTGGTTCAGTCCTCATTTCAGCCAGATCTCCCATTCTCTTCAAGCCATTCCTCTGCCGTAGCCAGATAGCTTTATCCCCCTGCTGCTTAGTTAAGTTGGTAAGAGGTGAATTTCAGAAGACTGGAGGTGCTACCCAACTAAGCCACTGGGGTCTTAACAAGAGAAAAGTTATACCAGGACGTTTGTGCTGCTGTGCCAGATGTTCATAGAAAAAATAGAGTTCTGTATCTTAAACTATATGTCTGATAAATTGCACTTGCTCTTTTGTTAGTTACATCCTGCTCTGTAAGACACACAGTTCAGTAAACTTAGTACTAAGTACTCTGGGCTTGGATGTTATTGAACAGAAGACTCAAAACATTTATTTGTGTAATTAAGGAGTAGTACTATTGAGAGAAGTAAAATATAGTTTATTAAGGTCTTCAGATTTATTGTGTGTGTGCTCAGTTCCCCAGTTGTGTCTGACTCTTTGTGGCCCAGTGGACTGTAGGCCGCTAGGCTCCTCTGTCCATGAGATTTCCCAGGCAAGAATACTGGAATAGGTTTCCATTTCCTTCTTCAGGGGATCTTGCTGACCCAGGGATCAAACCCATGTCTCCTGTGTCCCCTGCATTGGTAGGGGGATTCTTTACCACTGAGTCACCTGGGAAGCCCACTATGTAGCTACTTGGGCTAATTTACTAATGTTTATTCTTTTTGTCCTTGCTTATATTTAAAACTGTTAATGCTCCTTCCTTCCAGAAACTTATCACCTTCCCCATTCTGTTTTTCCACCCCTCTTTTCTTTCTGACAAGTGTGTCCCTATCTGCAAAATTCTTTCCCTTGGTGAATGCATTCTACATCAATCATGGTTTCAAATATTCCTTTTACTCTCCATCTTTAGCTTCTCACCTGAGCATCTCTAGCTCATGACGGGACATCTCCACTTGACTATCTTTTAATTTTAATTTTTTTATTTTTTGGCCATGCTGCAGCCATGTGGGATCTTAGTTCCCCGACCAGGGGCTGAACGTGTACCTCCTGCATTGGCAGTGCAGAGTCTTCACCACTGGACCACTAGGGAAGTCTCTGCCTATCTTTCCATCAGCTCATAGCATGTCAAACAGATCTCCTTATGGCTCTAAAACTATCCTGTCTTCTATATTCCCCATCTTTTACTCACCCAGGATTGCAAGCTGGGCATTATTCACTTTTGATCCTGTCCTTCCATCTTCTAAGGCCCATGCCTTTGAAATATACTTTATATATGTTCCTTCAACTCAATTTCTGGTGCCATCACTTCGGTCCAGGTCCTGACTTCTATGCTTTGGCCTGTAACAACCTTCTTCTGGAATATCCCAGTGAGTTCAGTTCAGACGCTCAGCCATGTCCGACTCTTTGTGACCCCATGGACTATAGCACACGAAGCTTCCCTGTCCATCACCAACTCCAGGAGCTTGCTCAAACTCATGTCCATCGAGTCGGTGATGCCATCCAACCATCTCGTCCTTTGTTGTCCCCTTCTCCTCCTGCCTTCAGTCTTTCCCAGTAGTGGAGTCTCCCAAGTGCCTCCCAAATTCCTATTCTACCCACACCAAGTGCTAACTTTCTAAAAAAGCTGATTTCATCCTATCACTCCCATGCTCACAACCCTTCAGAGACTCCCCAGTGCCTATGGAATCAAGCCAAAATTGCTCAGTCTGCCATTCTGAGCTCTCTAGGGCCTGTTCCATGTATCTGTATAAACGTGTTTCCCCTCATTGCCTCACAGGAGACCTGCCCTTCAGCCAGACCTCTCTTTCTACCACCTGAGTTTGTGCCCCCATTCCTGATGCCAACCCTTAGACCATCAGTTAACCAAAGGGAGAAGAGATAGAGAGCCAGAGGAGCCAGAGGCCCAGGGAAGGAGAGAAAATGCACTGAAAGCATGCCAGTTAAGGGTGTGACTTGAGGAGAAGGAGGATGTGACAGAAGATGCTTTAAATGCTGTTGTAATGATGAGAATTTGCAGTAGGAAGGGGGAGAGAGCTGGATTACTAAAAGGTTAGATGTTAAAACATCTAAACCAAGATGTTTAGATTTAAATTGGCCTCCAGTTGCCAGGAAGCCCTGCTGTTTAATCAGAAGCCCCACACAACTAGACATTGAGTAATGGGATTCTTCCAGTGTTCTTGCCTGGAGAATTCCAGGGACTGGGGAGCCTGGTGGGCTGCCGTCTATGGGGTCGCATAGAGTTGGACACGACTGAAGTGACTTAGCAGCAGCAGGGAGAATATCTAGCCTTTTAATACAGCCACGACATTGGAAAGTTGGGGGTCCTTCCTGTTGTATGTCTTGTAGAAGAACATGCATGATGTTTGGAGCCCCAGTGGTCCATTTTTCTTAAAAGCTGAACTGTGTTTAGACATTGTAAATTCCATTTCATTAGTGAAGCTGTATGTTAGCAGTTTATTTCAAGTCTTTCTAGGTACTTTCATAAAAAATTAGATTTGAAAAAGTGGTCACAGGATAGCCTGTCTGTTAGATCACACCATCCACAGTCAAGTAAGTCTGGCAAGTCATGTCTCTTTGGACTGGGAGGTAGAGACCAGGATTCTGTAGCCACAGTCTGCTACTGATTAGATACATGACCCAAGACAAGTCACTTAACCTTTTAAGGTGTCAGTTTTCTTATCTGTAAAATGAAGGGATTAGACTAGATTATTTCCACTATTCCTTCTGAAAAAGTCCAGGGGAGAATTGTATAACTGAAAGGCAGGAAGTGGAATAATTCAGGCTGGGAAGTCAGGGTGATTTCAAACTTGCTTCAAAATTTTAGAAGACAGTTCCTGTAAGTGGTTAATGTGCTGTATCACATATCTACTGGTTAGATCAGTCACTCCAACTTATTGGTAAATGTCACTTCATTTTATTGGAGTCATTTCTGTTTGCTGCCAAACAATTTAAAGTTCAAGACAGATTCCTAGCCATTAGGAATCTGGTTACCTCTAAAGAGTGGAACTGACAGTTTGGTGAAGAGATAGACTAACTTTGTATTTCTGTTGGGATTTTTAACGATGAATGTGTGTTACTTTTATCATGTGAAAAACAGTTCATAAAATTTTTTGAGAGAATTTTAAATAAAGAATTAGTCTGGAGGAAAGAGATGCCATAAGATCTTTAGAAAGTAAGGAATGACCATTCTGCTCTCTCCTTTGTTAAACACTTTCTGTAATGTTCGGGTGGCTTAATCTCATTCCTGTCCCTGTGTATTTTTTTCCCAAGGCCACTTTTGTTGATTTTTATCTTGTGTGTGTGTGCATAAAAATGTCTTCTATCAGAACCCCAAATCTAAACAGTTGAACATGAGCCTTGTACTATAGCATTTTTTTTGTTTGGTTGGGTTTTTTCTTTTTTTAAATAATGGCTATTGGTCAATAGTTACAGTTGAAGTGGACAGGGAGTGAAAGAGGAAACAATATTTATATCTGACCACATTTGGTAAATTCTTTGCAACTCTATGGCATTTTTCTTTCAGTAGCAGTTCAATTGCTTCTTGGACAGAGGAAAAACTTTGCTTTCTACACGTTAGCATCCTCTGGTGGAGATCAAATTACTTTTGATCTTATGCTTTCTCTGAGAGGTGTGCTACTTTGTAATTTTATTTTAATTCTCTGGGGTAAGAATTGAAAAGTAATACATGAATTTTGCAAATATTTTAGGCTAATCCCTATGATTGTTAATCCACCAAAAAACCCTCAAACTAGGTATCTTAAAGAGACCAGTGACACAAAAATGGTAAACTTTGTAAGGATGAAATCATGTCTTTGCCCGGTTTACTTAAAAATTTGTGGTTATGAGAGTCTTTACCCATCTGCTGAAAAAAAACAATCCAGCAGGCCACAGTCTGTCAAATAAATTTCTGCAACATACTAGGAAATCAGTTTCTAAGAACGTCTTTAAAAAGTAGAAGACTCAAGTAAGCCAGATTTCTTTTACATGATCTTGGCTGGTAGTATTTCCTGAAGGTTGTGGATGGAAATTCATGGACTGAACCACAGAATGATAGTATTCAGAGTTCTCTGGGAGAGAACTGATGTAATCAAATAAAATGGACTTCGGGCATATTACCAAGTTCAAGACACTAAGAGTGCCCCTAGGGAAACGTTGACAAAAAGGAATCCAAGAAAACTGGATATTCTTAAAACAAGTAATTTTACAACAGAAAGCTGTATTGGTACACATAAAACACAGAATAATAGAATGCCTCCTTTGAACCTAGAAGTGTATCAGTACCTTGAATCAAGTGAGAAAACCACACTCACACAAAAAAGTAAAATCAGACCAAATTACTAGAGTATTAAGGGGAAAAATTGTATTAGATAGGGTCTGAAAATAGAATGCAAAATAGAGAGTTTTTCAAAGTTGATACAAGAAGGAAGAAAATCCTAAAATGATACAGTGTCTTCCTAATGTGTATTTCACTAATTTAACAACCTTCTTTATAGGTGTGCTAGCTGTAAACACAATTTTAAAAGACATTTGAGCATATTAAAGTGATTTCAGCTGTTACATGTTCTGTTTACCTAAGAGGGTAAGTAAACCTCCTCTTATATGTATCAGAATTGGAGTCCGTTTTAGTTGCGAGAAGATAATTCTCAAAGTTGAAGACTTTTAACTTGCACAAATATTCCATATAAGGCTAAGGGCAAAGACCAAGGGGAAAGTCATATGTCTTCTCAGGAGACAGAGTTGATTAGAAAAGCAGGGCTTCTTATTTTTCATGTCATCCTGTCCCACTGATCAGTTTACCAACAGGAGAACAGTTTGTGATGACAAAGATGATAGAATGGTAAATTGGAGAAGAAGGTTAAGTTGGTTGAAAAGATACTGTTGAAGTTGATTTATTCAAATTGTCTGGGATGTTGCAGAACAAGTTTTTCCCAAACTATGGAGAGCAGATGGAAAAAGGAAAATAGTTTATCTTTCAAGGAGAGAAATGATGGCCCTGCTAAATTTAGACTCTTTGGCCTTAACTTGCAACATCTGGGAAAATGCTCAAATCTGTTCATCATCTCGTTTGTAACCACCTAGAAGAAGAGCTCAAAGTTCAGGATAGTCTTCAGTATGGGTTTATGAAGGGCATATATAACTAGACTGATTTCATTTCCTTTCATTAAAGTTAAAAAGTCTTGTCAAAGAGAAGGAAACATGCATTTTCTCTCTGGAATCCAGTGAGGCTTTTTCTTCATTGTGATGAACTTGCTAACCAGCTAGGAAGCCTTGGACTGCATTGGACTGCTCTTCAGGGCAGGGTCCAAATAGGCTTTTCGGGACAGTCAGAGGG
The DNA here is from genome assembly GCF_016772045.2 of Ovis aries. Lineage (NCBI taxonomy): Eukaryota > Metazoa > Chordata > Mammalia > Artiodactyla > Bovidae > Ovis > Ovis aries. The sequence goes on along the minus strand of NC_056080.1, from coordinate 99,389,385 downwards.
ACTGAGCACGTGATGCTCCTTCAGTGAGAGAGAACCTGGCTTGTGACAATCTGTAATATAGAAGGATTATTTTTGCTATTTGAAAAGATTCACTGCCATTCATTCCCTTTCAGAAGCTGTCACCCTAGAAAATTTTAGCTATTTAACTTTTTAAATTTATAAATATTCCATTTGTAAGGTCTTTTAGGGGGCGTTTCTCCTGTGGAAAGTTAGATGCAGCTGCCCTAAAAAAATGTTTTTCAGTTACCTTGGATGGAGAAACCAAAAACACATTCATTAAATCTTCACTATATACTAAATCTAACACGATCATTTATAATTTGGAAAAGGATTACAGGTGACCTTTAGAGATAGAACAAGGGTTTATAGAACAAGCTCTAACACCACTCCCACATCCCCTTCAAGGACAGTTCATCTGTTCTTTGTCTCTTTTTCTTGTTTATACTTCCTGGCAAGATTTCCTTGGAGGAAAGGGGGTCTTCATTTTAAAAAATAAAAATAAAACAAGCATCAGTGAATCAGAGAAATGGTCCTGCTGAAATGGGATGGAGTTCAGAAAGGACAAGTGTTAGGATACTGAGGTTTGGAGGAGCCGTTAAATAACATCCCTACCTTTCCCTCCTCCATTGAAACCAGTGGAGAAATAAGGCAGACACAGGAACCAGCCAGTGTTCTAAATAACAGCCTTATTCCTGATAAAAGCTATACTGGAGGGTGTAGCCTAGATGTGTGTTCATGAAAAGCTTCCACATAGTTCACATGTGTTGACAGACCTCCACTAAGGTCTGTTGTAGGGGCAGAACCTACCCTTTAAACACCATAACGTCAGAGGACAGACCAGATAAGAAGATGGAAATAGGGGTGCAGAGGGTAATAGAAAATATTGTTTTTAGGCTTTACCTTTCTGAGGAAATAAATACAAACTCTTTCCTTTCTGTGCTGATATTAGTGGGATAGTCTGTAGAGCTTTGGGGAGAACCCAAGTCACTGATAGAGTAAAAGGCCCATGCTATTTCTGCTGACATTCAAAGATGTCTTTAGTTGGCTATACACATTTAAACCAGGCCTGAATTAGCATTTTTATTAAGATATGAGGCATTTTTCTTTCTGTAATTCAGGTTTTTTTTTTTTAACAAGGTCACTAGTAGAGAGTGACTGGGGGCTATTTTATTTATTTATTTATTTTTGGCTGTGCTCTGCAGCGTATGGGATCTTAACTTCCTGACCAGGGATCGAACCCATGCCCCCTGCATTGGGAGCACAGAGTCTTAACCACTGGACCATCAGGGAAGTCCCTGTAAGTCAAACTTATATAAAGGATGAATACAAGGTGTGGCATAATAGAATATAAAGGCTGAAAAGGATCTTAGAATTGGTTTTCAATGTTTCATTGCTTAAATGAGGAAACAGCTCCAGTAAGGGGTAAACGGTTTGCTCTGGACCACTTGTTTTGCTAGTTAATTATGGTCAGGATTGGACCAGGGTGTTCACTGGAGCAGGGTCTTCACTGCTCCCCACACCCAACTGTTCTGCATTCTGACATCAGGGAAAGTAGGCTTAAATGAAATTTGGAAATTCTATTAAACTTATGAACGTTTAAGCTAGTATAACAAGACATGTCTATGGGTTGAATATATGGAACATGTAGAAGAATCTCTAGTAGAATGGTTTACAGTTAGGCTATGCTGTGTGTTGTGCTGTGCTTAGTCACTCAGTCATGTCCAATGCTTTGGGACCCCGTGGACTGTAGCCCACCAGGCTCCTCTGTCCATGGAATTCTCCAGGCAAGAATACTGGAACGGGTTGCCATTCCCTTCTCCAGGGGATCTCCCCAACCCAGGGATCGAACCCAGGTCTCCCACATTACAGGTGGATTCTTTACCGTCTGAGCCACTAGGGAAGCCCACAGTTAGGCTACCTGGGTTCAAATCCTGGCTGTGTCATTTACTGGTTGTTTTGACCTAGACAAGATGCTTATCCTCTCTGAGCCTCAGTGTGCTCATCTGTTAAATGGGAAATAATAATAGTACCCACTTCGCAGGGTGGTTATGAGGCTCAGATGAGAAGGATACATATGAAATATTCTGTTTAGCATAAGCGAGTTCCTGACACATAGGCACTGATAAATATTGCCTGTGATTATTATTTATTGTCATATCATTATCCTCATTTTACTTCTGGGGGACTTTAAAAACTTGATCTGTGAAGACAGCAAAGTCTTAGTTTAGAATTCTCCCCACTCCAGCTTACTCCTTTTTCCTAAACATCTATTCTTCAGTTCTCTCAGGGTAGAAGTTTTGTAATCATCTTTTACTCTGCCTCCTTTAGGCCTATTGTCTGTCTGTCACCAAGTCCTGTCTTGGTGGTTCAAATGTTTCTCAATTAACCCCTTTCTCTTAATTTCTGTCCTAATTCAGACCCTGATTCCCTCAGACCTGGATGCCTATTCAAACCTCCTAGCTTCTTTTTCCTAGCCACAGCTTCTTCTTCTTCAGTCTATCCTATAATTCACTGCCAGACTGACCTTCCTGAGATGCTGTTTGATCCTGTCTCCCCCTGCCTTGGAATCTGTAATGAGTCTATTTTCTGCCAATGCAAGGCCAAGTTCTCCTGCCTGACCTTCAGCTCCCTCTAGATCCTCTCTACCCAATAGGTATTTAATGCCAGCCATCCACAGCAGTTCAGATTTTCTAGTAGCCACGTTAAAAAGTAATCTCTAGTCAGACTGGCCATGTTTCAAGTTCTCAGTGGCCCCATGTGGCTGAATAGTGCAACTCCAGACTGTGCCTCTCTGACTGTCCCCACTCCCCAAACAAGACATACCCACATCTTACTTCCTCCTGGTTTATGAAAACAAAATAGGGATGCTAATACCATCCTTATTTTATAGGATTGTCTTAGGCAAATGTGAAGTGTGAAAGTGCTTTGTAAGCTGTAAAGCTCCATAAAAAATATGAAAATTATTGTCAAAAGTAAAGGCTTTACTGTGGGAGGTTGAATACATGTATGTGTACATGTATATGTATGGCTGAGTCTCTTTGCTGTCCACCTGAAACTATCACAACATTGGTAATCAGCTATACTCCAATATAAAACAAGAAGTTATAAAAAAGAAAGGTTTTACTGACATAAAAGTAGGATATCCTTGGAGTAATTTGAAATAAAAGACTTTATTAAGAACAACGAGCTGTCCTAAATTCATTTATGAAAAAAATCAACTACAAGCAGTGACTGAAGAATATAAACATCTACTTTCTCCCACTGGCTCTAAATAATTATCTTTTGGGAAGAATTTTTCACATTAATAAGACTCTCCAGATATTTAAATTCCTCTTTAGGCCTTTTTTCCCCTTCAGCATTCTGAGGACTAGATTTAGGGGCATTAATTCTTCTCTAGAAGAAACTAAACTGCTACCAGGAAGTTTGTTTGGGGTAGTAAATATAGTCCATACACTTTTAGTACTGAGATAGGCCTAGCATTCAAATCTCATGTATTATCTAATTCATTGCAAAAGATTGGAATTGGCCTAAAAATTGAATGCCAGTGATTCAGGTGTAGAAACAATTTGTAAAACGTTTTCAACTCATATGATAAAGGAAATTTTAAGGAGCAATTATTCTGACAGGTGGATTAGTGACAATTTGTACACAATATTTGAAACACTGATGAGTTATAGGGTGCTTGCCTAGATGGTACTCAAACCTTCTCCCAACCCTTTACCAGATTAAATAGTTCACTATTTTTTCTTTAGTTGTGCCTTGAATTATCTGGTGCCTCTCAGAAATTCAACACTCACTGCAGATAGAACTAAGATTGCAGTGTAGAAGTTAGATTGCTAAATGAAGTCATTCTGGAAAAAAAGTCTATAAAGTGGCTTCTGGGTGAAAGACCCCACCATTCACAGGTTTGCCCAAGCCAGAAAACTCAGCCTAGTGTATGACCCTTTTTATCCCTCATGCATCCCCCTAATTAGCTACTAAATCCTTCTGACTCCACCCACCTCTGAAATACTTCTTTAATCTGCAGCCTCCTCTCCATCTCCACTGCCCTCCCTCAGGCTTTCATCACATTTCTCGTAGGTTATTGCAACATTACCCAAACCAGTTTCCCTACCTCAAGCGTCAGCTTCCCCTCCACCCCACAATTTATTCTCCAACTCCCAAGAGAATGATCTTGCTAAAATACAGATATGATCATACCACTCCCCTAATAAAAACTTCAAGTCATTCCTAGGGCCGACAGATAAAATCCAAAGTACTGAGCACAATGTACAAAGCACATTACAGTCAGAGCCCAGCTTATCAGCTTTGCCTCCCACCGTGTACTCAGAGCGATGATAATCAAATTACTTGTGGCTCCCCAGGAAGCCCTAGCCTTTTATAAACTCTCTGTTCTCTTCCTTTGGGCTGCCCCCTCCACTCCTCACATCAGCGTAGGGATCCCGTGATCTTCTTTTCCTGCCATTGTGTGTGTGTGTTAGTCGCTCAATCGTGTCCAACGCTTTGGGACCCCATGGACTGTAGCCCACCAGGCTCCTTTGTCCATAGGATTCTCCAGGCAAGACTACTGGAGTGGGTTGCCATTTCCTTCTCCAAGTCTCCTGCCATTAGACTTCTTCAAATGCCCAATCTTCTGTGACAGGCTTTCCTAACTCCCTGGTTATTTCTTTCCGTCCCCATAACTGCATTTCTTATTCCTTTGCTGCTTGAACTCATCAAGGGCTAATTCCTTTCAATATCTCCAGCATAGCATAGTTGGTCCATAAAAATTGGTTGGATAAATAAAGGAAAGAATTGATACTATCCCTCTCCCCCACCCCCAGCTGTAGACCTTCTCTTCTACTTCAAAGAATAAGTTTTTAATTCAGTGCGATTTATAATCATCTGATATTTCTAAGTATTTGATGAGGACAGTTGAAATAATAATCCTTGCTTTTAAGTAAACTGATAAGATATTCCTTGGGCCAAAGGAATACATGGAAAGATTTTACCTTTAGATGCTTTGACTTATAGTGTATGTTAGGAAACACATATACAATGCACATTTTTAACTTCACAGAATCCAGACTGTTGGACAGGAAAGGATCTTAAATAAGGATCACCTTCACCTTGAATGGTTATGAAGATTGGGTACTGTTCAAACCTAGGGGACACCATTCTCATTTGAATGGCTCTCCAGGGCTGTAACATACACAGCCTCACACAGTATCCCTGTTTATCTAAATCTCTTCATTTTCAGATAATGAAGTGTAGGTCCTAAGAGCCAACAAAGTTGCTCAAGGTTATGCAGATACTTCATAGCAGGGTACAGGCAATCTCTTCTGCCTCTCAGTCATTCTGACCCAGATTGCTTTAGAAGGCTATAAAACTAGAAAAGATAAGGTTTGCTCTACTTGTATGGATAATGGTCTTTAGCTAAATATGAAACTTCAATCATTTCATTTAGTTTTGCATTATTTGCTCTGGCTTTCCACCTCCAGCTGTACTGATCTGGTGGGCATGACTTCAGCTTTCAGCATATTACACGACTGCCCTTAGGGCAGTTACCCTTTGTCCCACCAGGTTGCCAAGCTGTGCTGCCTGCCCTCTACCTTGCTGGTCTACTCCTTTGTGACCTGTTAGCTGCCATCTTCTTTTTGCTTCTCTTCTTGGCATTTCGCGCTGCTTTGTTTTTATAGCCGCATTGCTGACCAGTCAATGTGGTCCTTTCCTTCTATTCTACAAACCATTCAACCACAGCGTATTGGCTGTTGACCTTGAGTTTTTGGTTCTTTGCTACTGTTCGTACCAGCTAGGGGTGCCTAGGCTCTGCTGCTTCGTTGCCAAACGTTTTTGTTTCTTTTCTTTCTCCCTTACTCTAGATTTGGGGCTTTCTGAATGCTTAAAGATGCCAGACAGGTTGTCTCCAGATACTTGTGACTCCATTCCTATAATTCTCCTTATACTTTTGTTTAAAGTGAAAGTATTGTTTGGGAAGAATTATCTTGGTTAGAAAAGCTCAGGTAGGTCAGATGCTCATAATAGTTGATTGTATCAAGGATGATGCATTAAAAAAAATAACTCCTTCTTCTCCCCCTTATTCCTTGTTCATCCTCAGTGTCAAACTAAAGTAAATACTGTGGTGTTTTGGTAGGTTTGATTGAGCCTGAATAGAAAACTAGCAGACTTCTTGAGCCAAAGCCCACCAGCCATAATGGACTGAATTCACTGTTTGCATCTTTGCTCTTGATCATTAAGGGTGGCAGATCTTTCTCAAACTGGTTGCTTGCTTTAGTTCCACTTGATCAGTCAATATATAGAATATAATATACTTAATGAACTATCGGGCTTCCCCAGTGGCTCAGTGGGTAAAGAATCTGCCTGCAATGCAGGAGATGTGGGTTTGGTCCCTGGGTTGGGAAGATCCCCTGGAGAAGGAAATGGCAACCCACTCCCATATTTTTGCCTGGAGAATTCTATGGACTGAGGAGCCTGGGGACCTACAGTCCATGGGGTCGCAAAGAGTCAGACAACTGAGCAACTAAGCACACACATGCGCACAAGAAATTATTGATTTGTTAGAGGTTTGATACTTGTTATTTAGTGGTTGTTTGCATTTTATATATTGTTCATTGTGTAATTGGGAATTTTTTGTAAATGTTTGGCTTTCAGGCTGGTTGGAAGGAAAATCACGCAACATTCATGAGTGAACTAAAAAATCTTCAGGCTTCTGGACTGACTACTCTTGGTCAGGCTCTAAGATCCTCATTTGATTTGTTAAATCTCAATAGATTAATATCTGGAATAGACAATTATGGACAGGTAAAAAATTCTTTGAGTGAGTATAGCTAATTTATTTTGGTGACTTGGGGTAAGAATTTAAAATTGGGCATGGCAACCAAGTTTTCTGCTCCTTTTCATAACATCCAAAAGGAGGTCCATGTGTAGTTTAAATATATACTTTAACAAAAATCCTTTAAGTAGAGTCTTTTATGTGCTTTGACCATAAAATAGTTAAAATTGCCTACCCATCAGATCATCAGTTATAATGGGATGAATAAATTGTTGAAAAATATTGGAACAAGACAGTTGAAGAGAAACTTTCAAAGTCCTAAGTCCCTCATCCCTCCCAAGTCAATGAAAAAGCTCTGTCATAAGAGGAAGGCAGAATAGCATTTGCTGCAGCGATCATTGCACTTTTCTACTGTAAAAACTGCTCACAATAACCAGAGTCACCGTCCAGGTTGCAAATATAAGTCATTATATCCCCCTTTCTGTGCCAAGATTCTGCATGGAATCATGGGTGTGGATGATGCTGCCATTGTAATGTCTTTAATATCTTTCATGGTTACCTAGAAAGCAGAGCGGGGGTGGGGGGGATTTGGATGTTATAGTTTGAGAGGTTCCTGAATTATAAGAATTCCTCAGTTTATTCTGAATGTTCCCTCTGCAGAGATTGTTATTTTGATCCCCACCCACTTCAGTCCCTAATCTTTTCCTTCTTATTTATCCAGGCAAATTTTATCACACACTTGAGAGATCATAGGCAAGATAAATGTAAAAATTGAAATGCAGTTGTATTACTTTACATAGCTCTAATACTTTTTAAATGTATTTTAGGGACGAAATCCATTTTTTTTAGAACCATCTATTTTAATTACCATCACAGATGGAAACAAGTTAACGAGTACTTCTGGTGTTCAAGAAGAGGTGAGATTTCATTTTTTTTTTTAATTTCGTTTAAATGGCAGAGAACATGCAGCTATTTCTGCACGTGGGAGGCATACATTCCCAGTTAAAAATAAATTTAATCAAACGTTCCATCTTGGGGAATCCTTGAAAGATTGCCTCAGTTTATTGACAACATCAAAGAAAAGTGAACCCTTTAACTCTTGAATTGTCTTCATTTTTGTATGAGTTGTTATGATGAAACTTTTTTAATTTTGCCTTATCAGCTTCATCTGCCTTTGAATTCTCCTCTGCCTGGAAGTGAACTAACTAAAGAACCTTTTCGTTGGGATCAAAGGTTGTTTGCCCTGGTGTTGCGTTTGCCTGGATTGGCTTCTACTGAACCAGAGCAGATAGGGAGTGTACCAACTGATGAATCTGCCATCACACAGATGTGTGAAGTCACAGGAGGTACTGGCGGATATCTACTATTTCTAAAGGGAAGAATTCAGGGCAGCAGAGTACCACTTTCCGTAAATGCCATATCCTAGCTTTACTTTTTTCCCTTCTGTATCTTTTAACTCTGCTGCTTAAGCTCATCATTAGTGTGAGGTTTGCTGCCAGTGTGAGCTTCCCTGGTGGCTCATAGTTTTGATTATTTTGAGTTGTATTTTAGGATTTCAAATGCTTATATTGTTAAGTAGTATTTTATTTGATCAACCTTGTACTATTTGTTTTTCCTTCTGGTTTAGGTCGCTCCTACTGTGTTAGAACACAAAGAATGTTGAATCAATGTTTAGAATCTTTAGTTCAAAAAGTTCAGAGTGGTGTAGTTATTAACTTTGAAAAAACAGGACCAGATCCACTTCCTATTGGAGAAGGTACAGTAGATCACCTTTTTTTCTTTTAACCTTAAAATGTTACATAGGAGAGCAATCTGAGACTGAGAAAACATCGAACTAATCGCAAAAGATACTGTCTTCACTAGCCACCCACATTCAAGTGGTTACAGACATCCATCCAAACAACTGCCATTCATCCATTGCCTGTGGCTACCTTTCTAGCTTTAATTCAATGTCAATTCTTCCTCAGAACATTCTTCCCTTTCCCTGCTCATTCCATATTTCTGGTCCTAGTGTTAGGATGACACTGAATTCTTCACTTCTCTAGTCATGAAATAGCTGGAGATTCACGACAGAGTGCCACTTAACCAGCCATATGGTTTTGGTCTTGTGAGCACCAATGTGTCAGACTATCTTGATGAAATCCATATTTGTTACCACACATCAGCAAGAGGTTGTGAATGTTTAGCCAGGACCTGCTAGTATTCCTACACCAGTTTCCTGGCCACTGTTCTTTCTTGGGGGAGGGGGTAAGTCGGGGAGGGCTCCACGTGGCTTGTGGGATCTTAGTTCCTTGATCAGGGATGGAACCTGGGCCCCTGCAGTGGAAGGGCAGAGTCTTAACCACTGAACTGCAAGGGAAGTCCCTCTTGGCCATTTATTAACTGCAGAACCTTTTGTCTTCAAATGAGATTTTATAGAAACTTCAACATCTCAAAATATGAAAGCAGAGATACTTTTGTATTGGGAAAGGGAATCATACCCCATTGCATGGCTCCCTCAGAGCTCTGGGCTTCCCTGGTGGCTCAGACAGTAAAGCAGCTGCCTGCAATGTGGGAGACCTGGGTTCGATCCCTGGATTGGGAAGATCCCCTGGAGAAGGAAATGGCAACCCATTCCAGTACTCTTGCCTGGAAAATTCCATGGACTGGGGAGCCTGGTAGGCTACAGTCCATGGGGTCACAAAGAGTCGAACACGACTGAACAACTTCACTCAGAGCTATGCTCTAGGCCATCGCTTGTCTTCATTCCTGTTGGTTCATGCACAGCATACATACCCGTGTGCACCTAGACTCCATCATCACCACAGTGCTTGTCTGATCTGATTCATACATTTTAATTGTTGTGGCCACAATTAGTGGTAGCTGCCCGGAGAAGCAAAGGGGTAAGTGCAAAGGGGCAGAAAGACACATTTCTTGCTGAGGCAGTGGATCCTATGCTTCCTGAATTTTTTGCGTTTTAGTCTCTAAAACCCTTTAAGAAGCTAGTGGAAAAATAGAGACCCCTCTCTCCAGAAAAATGTAGATGGACAACACATGCACACATTATTTTGTATTTCATTTCAGGGGTTCTTGGACTCCAATTTAAAAATACCTACTGTAGACATAGATAATGGAGTTGTAGACACAGTGTGGGAAGGGGAGGGTGGGATGAAGTGAGAGCGAGGCACTGCCATATATACACTACCATGCATGGAATACATAGCTGAGGGGAAGCTGCTGCAGAGCAGAGGGAGCTCAGCTCAGTGCTCCGTGATGACCCAGAGGGGCGGGCTGGGGTGGGGGGTGGGAGAGAGGTTCAAGAGGGAGGGAACAGGTGTATACTTACGGCTGATTCACGTGGTTGTGCAGTAGAAACAAATACAGCGTTGTAAAGCAATTATCCTCCAATTAAAATACAAGTTTTAAAAAACATATGTAGAGATGGCCTAGGACTTCTATGACTAAATTTATAGAACTCTACCAAGAGAAACAAAAGCGTCTGTATTAAACGGAGATGTACCATGTGCTTGACTGGGAAGAATGGATAGTGTGAAGGTATCACTTCTCAAATAAATATAAGTATATATATATATATATATATATATATATATATATATTTCATGTGCTTTGATCTAAAAAATTTTAACGGGATTTTTGGGAAACATAAAAGATGACTTTAAAGTCCATTCAGAAATAAAATAAGAAATGTTAAATACCTTAAGAAACACCTGCTGTAGAAGACTGAGGCCTCATAGCTTATTTCAAAGTGATTAATTGTAAAGGAAGGACACATTGTGTTGGTAATGATAGACCACTCAAGTCCATAATTTTGTGTTCAGTACCTTCCCATGAACTGGGAACTTTCCTACTGAAAACCAGTTAAATCGTGCCATATAAATAGCTCAAACATTCTTTCTAGCTCCATTTCCCCTTTGTCCAGAGTTCTTAACGTTTGAGATTCTGATGAAGGCTAAGAATTTTCTCAGAAAAATCCACATCCCCAGAACTGTAAACTGGGGGGATCTTTTGGTTCCCTGAAGCCATTATATGTATTCTCTATAGTTCCATGGACCTCAGTAAATCCCCTGCTCTAAAGTAATTACTTGTTTAAAGTAATGCTTAAATAAGTAAATCAAATGATATGTAATTTAAGAAAAACATGAGACTCAAATCATTATCATGTATTTTTTACAATTATAATTTAGACTAATGAATCATAACATTAAAGGTTATGTAACTCTGCCTTGCCCTGTTTTCAGGGGGCAAATGAAATATGCTAGCTCAAGTAATTAAAATACACTCAGGGTCTATTATTCAGCAGTATACGATGCCCAGTTTCCATGGGATTTTAATATGGGTGAAGGAGGAAACTAGAATGAAGTAGCCCATATAAACGTGATGCGTTCACTTTGTGTTCCCTCCCCAACTATGTACATAGATTGATTGTATTGTCGTCATTCCTTCTACCTTCTAGTGAATTTGCCTTTGTGGTCATTGGGTCTAATTGTTTAGTAAAGAATACTTTTTTTTAATCTGGTTGAAAATAGAAAAAAAAAATCTAAATGGAGTTTATGACTTATTCTGTCAGATTCCAAAAATGTGAAACTACACCAGGGAATGAACAATTTTCATATGCCTAATTTGAAAAAAATCTCTGTTGTGGTTTAGTGTATTTAATTTGTGGCAAATCTCAGAAAATTTAAAACTAACTTTATGACAGTTTTCCATATAACTACCTATTTTGGTTATAGTTAAGGAAGAAGGGTATGGGATGTCAGATTAGAGGGGTTGGATTAGATGATGAAAAGAGTTGCAATTGTAAAGCAACTGTACTCCAATAAAAATAATAATAGTAAAAACAAAAACAGAAAAGAGTAGCTCGAGAGCACATTTAGAAAGTTGAGTGGAGTCACTTTTTTCCTTCCGTCTTTCATGAATCACTGTTTTGGTCTTGTTTTGCACTTTGCTTTCAACTGAAAAATCTGTACAAGGAGATCAGTGGCTGTACAAAGAAATTCATGGCTTATTCTGTCTTTTGTTTAATTTTCAGATGGACTTATGGATTCATCCAGGCCAAGCAATTCATTTGCTGCTCAGCCATGGCATAGTTGTCATAAGCTCATTTATGTGCGGCCTAACTCTAAGACTGGTGTTCCTGTTGGACATTGGCCAATTCCAGAATCTTTTTGGCCAGATCAGAATTTACCTTCACTAGTAAGTGTCATAAAACAAAAAGGTAAACATCATTCTGGATTTTCAATTTTCATCCCGCATGCTGTGCCTGACAGACTTAGGTTACAGAAAACCGTTTAAAATAGCTTGTAAACTTTTAAGCTGTGCCTTCTATCACTTACTGGAAAGTCTAGCTTATACCTAAAAGAAAGAGAGGACTTCCTTTCTGTTAGGGCATTCTTTCTTTCAGTTCCATTTACCACTTAATCTACCATCTTTAGATTTTAAAATATTGTTATTTTTGATGCTGTTGCAATCTGTGGCTTGGTTTTTATTTCAGAGCCGCTGACTGGATTTCTGTGGTAAACACAATGTATAAAAAGGGCAGGCATTGATTTTCTTGCACATCCTAGGGAAATTAGAGCTTAGTTTACACTGTGTATAGGTTCTCGAAACGTATTCAAAGCAGAGATTCATTCATTCTCTGAGGGAGCCATTGGACATGTAGTGGGACTTTGTGGGCCTACTTTTCAGTATTTTTATAGTCAGTGGACTTGAGTTCCTTGGCAGTGTACTTTTCAGTTCAGTTCAGTTCAGTTGCTCAGTCGTGTCTGACTCTTCGCAATCCCATGGACTGCAGCACGCCAGGCCTCCCTGTCTATCACCAACTCCCAGAGTTTACTCAAACTCATGTCCATTGAGTCAGTGATGCCATCCAACCATCTCATCCTCTGTCGTCCCCTTCTCTCCCGCCTTCAATCTTTCCCAGCATCAGGCTCTTTTCCAATGAGTCAGTTCTTCGCATGAGGTGGCCAAAGTATTGGAGTTTCAGCTTCAGCATCAGTCCTTCCAGTGAATATTCAGGACTGATTTCCTTTAGGATGGACTGGTTGGATCTCCTTGCAGTCCAAGGGACTCTCAAGAGTCTTTGAATGATGAGTAATTAAGCAATATTTTAAAAATTATCTCTAAGCAAAGATTTATCTTTTTGTTCACTATATTTGGTGGAACAGGGTTTGATATTGTAGTTGCTCCATATGAAACCTATTCTCTTTTTCATCCTCCTCTCTCCTCCCAGCCAATATAAAAAGGCCAGAGCAATCCTTGGGGCACCCAGGTGTCTCAGTGGCAAAAAATTCGCCTGCCAATGCAGGAAACATGGGTTCAGTCTCTGAGTTCAGAAGATCCCCTGGAGAAGAAAATGGCAATCCACTGCAGAATTCTGGTCTGGAAAATACCATGGACAGGGAAGCCTGGCAGACTACAGTTCATGGAGTGACAAAGAGTTGTACATGACTTAGTGACTAAAGGCAACAACAATCCTTGCTGGGGTGGGGCGGGGAAAGAGGCACAAAAAGGTCACTGCTTTTCCGCTACCTTCCAGATTCAGCCAATCTATAATTTTAGACATTTCTGACATGAACTGGATTTTTCTCCTGATTGCTATTTTGAGGTTCCTGCATTTTTTTCAGAGGTGCCCATGGAAGGCCAGAATATACGACTGAAGAGCCATCCTCAGTCCCTGCAGTGGGTGAGGCTCCATCTCCTCGTCTGTCCCTCAGGACACTGAGGTGGCATGGTTGTCAAACCTCAGAGCCCAGTTACTCTCAGCTCCTTCAAACCCCAGAGTGACTGTTTTAGTTACAAATCTGCATCATTATTGCTGGTGACAGGGTTTCACTCATGTCTTTTTTAGATTTCAATCTAATAAGTCAGAAATATTTCACAAGTTTAATTAAAATTAAAATCAGGGGAAAAAACAGAATTGAAGAAATTCCAGATAACTCACATAGCTCGTGTTACCATTCCTCCAGGTTTTTTTCTTTTTCTTTCTTTCTTTTTAAATTTTGGCCACGTGATAGGGCATGTGGGATCCTAGTTCCCCAACCAGGGACCAAACGCATGGCCTCCACATTGGAAGTGCAGAGACCCAACCACTCGACCACCAGGGGTAGTCTCATCCTCCAGCTTTAAAAGCACATTGGAAGGCTATTTTTCTCAGTCCCCAAAACCTCTTGTAGGTTTGTAAATCATAAAGGCAAGTTAGCATGTTTTTCCCTTTTATAAAGAAAAGAAGATGTTTTATCATATTCACATCAGCCTTACAGATCTCTGAGCAAGAGTACGCAGAGCCGTGTCTCACTCTTGACCCTGTGACTTGTCCTATCTCTTTCTCTCTCCATTTGCCTTTGCTGCCAACATTTCTCTCACTGGTGCTCTCCATCCCCACAAGCTAAACCTGTTAATAAAATGACTACTCCATCAATCTGCTCTGGTACCCCAGGTACACGGGCCTTTCAGCCCACCCAAGAGCATCCCCATCTCTAGCTGTTCAGGAAGTGTTTGGGTGTGAGAAATGCTATAAAAATTCAGCTGCAAAGAAAATTTCAGCCAGGCCCTGGAGTTGTGACGGGCTCATTTTCAGTCTCTATCTTGCCTTTTCCATTCCTTTGTAATTGTTCGTCTTGCTTGTTAGTGGCTCCAGCTCTGTCATTACCTCATTAGAAAGCTTCATGGATTCCTCTTCCCTAGAAGTTTCTGACTTATCTGAAACCTTACAGTACAAAGTAGTGAAGGGAAGAGTCCTTGAATGTCACAAAGTGGATCTGAATTTCCAGGTTCTTAATATTCAAGGCAGTTTTCTTTTTTACTTCCCTAAAACTGTAGTTATGAGTGTTATAATTTACCTTTCTTCTTCCCAATGCCAAGTAGATGGTAGAGCAAAAGAATCTGAGTCCCCTCTGCCATTGATGACACTTAGAGCTCAAGAGCCATCTTTCTCAAAACGGCCCATCTATATCTCAGCGATGGTTTAACAAAACATAAAAGACTTGCATGTAACTATGGCTGATTCTTGTTGATGTATGACAGAAAACCACAAAATTCTGTAAAGCAATTATCCTTCAATTAAATTTTTTTTAAAAAATGAATGACCAACAAGGACTTAAAAAGAATTTCAGAGTTGTCAGATATATCAACTGTCTTGATAACAGATTGTATTTTCCCCTCTTGTTTTTTAGCCTCCACGAACATCTCATCCTATTGTGAGGTTCTCCTGTATAGATTGTGAGCCAATGGTAATAGACAAACTTCCCTTTGACAAATATGAACTTGAACCTTCACCCTTAACTCAGTATATCCTGGAACGAAAGTCTCCCCATACTTGCTGGCAGGTACTTCCCCTTTGTTGTTAGCCAAATGTCTGGAACCACTCGGAGATCTGGGACTTGTTTAAAGAACTTTCAAAAGTTAATCTGGGAATAGTTGGGCTGAGTCTATTAATAATGTTTCTCGCAAATGCTATCAAGTAAGCAACATGGCTAAGCAAATAACTTCAGGCTGATATGAATCACTAGCCTACCATACATTGCCATTTAAGGAACCTGATGAAATCTACATATTCGAGGATTTGGGGACTCCCCTGAAGCCTATCCAGGGACCCCAGGTTAAGAATTCCTAACCTAAAGGATGTAATTCTATTCAGCTATGGCTTCTGCAGATGAAGCAATGTTCTCAGTCCTTATTGTGAACTTGACAGATTGGACTAAGGTTTTTTGGTTTTGTTTTGTTTTGTTTTATTTTGGTCAAACCACATGACTTGCAGGATCTTAGTTCCCCAACCAGGGATCCAACTTGCATCCTCTGCAGTAAAAATGTAGAGCCCTAACCACTGGGCTTCCAGGGAATTCCCAGTACAAGACATTTTTGACAAACAAAACAAAACAAAAACATAAACCTGAAATTACTTTATGTATTTGTATTATGTAATCAAACTTTTCTTGTAGTACAAACCACATTGGTGTGTGTGGTATGGATTTTCCTTGGATGAAGGAGATGCATAGGCAGATGTACAACACTGACTCCTCCAAGAGGTATACTTCAGCCAGGAGGGCTTGCTTACTTGTTAATAAACTCACCTTTGGATTTTAATTTGTGAAAATCCATCTGTGGTAATCACAGCTATTTTGTTTGAATATAATAAGGAAGTCCTACACTGTAAGAATGTTTGTTCTATTTGTAAACTACAGCAATCAGTAATTGTTACGTTTTACTTACACAAGGGACACTTTCAGACCACCATCTGTTTCAACCTAAAATGTGAAATCCTTGCTACTAGTTGTCTTTAAACTACTTAAATTCTACAAAAATGCTAAAACTGGGTAGAAAGAAAAGGAACAGGTGTAAAGTAAGGATGTAAAAGTGCAAGAAACAGAGTGATCTCATAAATATAATACTGAGCGAAATAAGCCAGACATAAAAGGTCACCCTTTTATTTTGTTAAAAGTCAGGAGAGTGGTTTCTCTTGGGGGTACAGAATGGTGACCAGAAAAAGACACAAAGGGTTTTCTGGTCAGGTTCTATTTCTTGATCCAGGTGCTGACGACACATATACGTGCATTTTTTGAACATTCATTGAACTATATACTTATAATTCATGCATTTTTGAATGTATGTTTATATTTCAATAAAATACACCAAAATGTGCTAGAAATGTAGATATAGGGATGAGAGCATGCTAAGTTAAAAATCAAGGTAAAAGCTTGAATTTATGAATTGAAAAACATTTTGGAATATAAGCATATAAAATTACAAATTACAGTTTTCCCCCCAAATAAACCCTTTATTCTATATAGCATCTTCCTTGTAAATCTTCTCCAAAGGAACTTAAGAAATCCTATCCTTGATCCTTACAGCACCCCTTAAATATGCTATACATCTTTCTCTGGCATCTTATGTTACTTTGGTTTAGAGTAGTTTAATGCAATGAGTTAGTGGGAATGAAAAAGAATAAGATGAACCAGGAGCCGGGAAATTTTGTAAAGTCATAATGGAAACTGGATTCTAACCCTAGCTTTCCCACCAACTATGTGGTTTTTGGACCAGACACTTTCTCTAGACTAGATGATCCCTAATGATCCCTTTGAACCCCCAAATTCTGTGAATCTGCAGGTGATAAAGAATTTGGAAAAACTCAATGGGCTTATGGGAAGGAAGGAAGGTATGAGGGTGGGAAGGGAGGGAATAAAGACAGAAAGAGAGTGAGCAAGGAACAAAAAAACAGTGCTTCTCCTTGCAGAAGAGTTATAGGTATGATCCTTGCTGGCTGTAACTTTTTTATCCTTTTTGACGATTTCCCACCTTTCTATTATACACACTTAGGAAACAGGAGGAAATCCAATGTGTGTGAAAGTCGCTCAGTCGTGTCCAACTCTTTGTGACCCCATGGACTGTACAGTCCATGGAATTCTCCAGGCCAGAATACTGGAGTGGGTAGCCTTTCCCTTCTCCAGCGGATCTCCCCAACCCAGGGATGGAACCCAGTTCTCCTGTATTGCAGGCAGATTCTTTACTGGCTGAGCTACCAGGGAAGCCCAGGTCCAACATGTTTTATTACAATTGTCTGTTTCTATTAAGGTTCAAATTAAGAGAGGAAATCTAGTAGATGAGTCATGTTTTAACACAATTTTTGTGGAGGCATCCATTACATAGGAAAGATTTATTTTGAGCTACCGCTAAGTATAGAAAGAATTCAGTGAACTGGTAGGTGATGTTGCTGGTTGAACAAGAATTAGCAAAGTAAGTGGGTTCTGTTCACCATCAGGGTTTGACTTCTGTCTTCAATATCCTGCTGAAGGATGTTAGAAAAGGTAAAGGTCTAGGTCCATAAAATTACATACTAATGTCCTGATTTGGCCAAACAGTGAACGTGGAACACAGAGAAATCATGATAGCTAGAGGACTCCAGAGTAGCATCTCAGGTGAATGGGACCTGACAATATCATATATATCAAATTAGGAATAAGGAATAAGATGCCTAGTCATGTGGAATAAAGATTAATGTTCTCATTTTTATTGAATGTTTGTTCCACCAGGATTATTTACAAGAGAAAATGCCTTCCAGATTGAACCAAAGCATCTCCTTGCTCAATATAATTGTCTCAAAATAATTAGCACCAGTGCCTGCCTTGTAATAGACTCCTCAATAAATATTTATTGGATGAAAAATGAATAAATGGGTAGGGAAATGGGGCATCAAAGGGAAGTAGAGCAAAACTTAATAGTAGTTCACATAAGGAGTGTTAGCATACTCCTTTAAATGGGCTTTGTTTCTGTAATTGCATGCTTTAGGCATGGGGCCATGCTCCATTTTCCCAACAGTCTCCACTCTGGTCACCACTTGTTCTTTTGAGAAGTCAATTTGTTTTAATGGCTGGTGTCACTTAGTGGTATTTCAGCCTAATTTTCCATTGTGCTAAGTAAGTAAATATTGGGGTATTGTTGCTGCAGCCTGTGGTCTCCGAATGGTTATTTCATTTCCTAACACAATTTATAAAAGAATTGCAATCTGAACGTTCTATTTTTTGACATAAATATAAAGAAAGCAGTATTCCCGTTTTTAAATTACAATTGTGCCAGAGATGCTGGTATAGCATATTGCTGTGAGTTTGGTTTGACATAAAATCCTTATTGTCATAACTGTACATTACTTCATGATCTTCTCAGGTATTTGTTACTAGCAGTGGAAAATACAATGAACTTGGATATCCATTTGGTTATTTAAAAGCCAGTACGACTTTAACTTGTGTAAACCTCTTTGTGATGCCGTACAACTACCCAGTTTTACTCCCTCTTTTAGGTAAGTCAAGTATGTGCCATTCAGTCATCTTTTCAGTGTGGCGGTAGTTTAGTTACTAAGTTGGCTCTGACTCTTTGTGACCCTATGGCCTATAACCTGCCTCCTCTGTCCATGGAATTTCCCAGGCAAGAATACTGGAGTGGGTTGCCATTGCCTTCTCCAGGGGATCTTCCCTGCCCAGGGATGAAAGTTTCCTGCATTGCAGGCAGATTCTTTACCACTGAGCCACCAGGGAAGCCCTTAGTCATCTTTAAAATACAGCAAAAATGAAAAGTTGATGATGAACTAAGCATTTTAAATGGATCCAAAGAGTAATGGGTGTCAGGATATATAAAAGTCTAAAAACTGATTCAGAAAGATAGAATTGGCATCCTGCTTTCTGTTGTGTTCATTTTCCTTTTGTCGTTTTTGCATCAGACAGAAAAGACTCTTCACCTGGGAAAGTGGAAGTATTAGTCACTCAGTCGTGTCCGACTCTTTGTGACCCCATGGACTGTAGCCTGCCAGGTTCCTCTGTCCATGGGATTCTCCAGGCAAGAATACTGGAGCGGGTTGCCATGCCTTCCTCCGGGGGGTTGGGGTGTGAATCTTATGCTGCTCTTTGGTTTGCAAGCTCCAGTGTCGTCACCCCTCTTCTTCTTCTTTTTTTTAATATGTGTGTGTACACACTTCCTTGTTTTCTTATTGTTTCACTTATTTACATTTATTTTATTTTTGGCTATGTCACAAGGCATGCAAGATCAAACCTGTGGCCCCTGCATTGGAAGTACAGAGTCCTAACCACTGGACGGCCAGGGAATTCCCACTTTTCTCTGGTTTTAAGTGCACTTGGCTTTTGGTAAACTAGTTTGGGCACCCCCAAAATTGATTGTGGTTGACACTTCAATAATCTGATGGGTTTTTTTCAGAAAATAGGGCTTCCACGGCATTACTGGATTGCAGTTAGTTCCTCTACAAAAGAATATGAAATGCTCTTGAGGCATCTGTTTTAAGCAAGGTAGCAAGTTAAAGTAATAGATACAAGAGTGACTTCTGCAGTGACTGCAGTTGTAGAAGCTGTGGTTTCCATGGCAAAATTCTAAAAGGAACAACTTCAGAAGCTGTTACTCAGACATCACTGAAAATGTGTATGGAGATTTTTTTTTTTCTCATTTAAGGAGCCACGGCTGTTTAGAGTAATATAGTACCACCTGGTATCCTTCTCCTTGTAAAGTTACGAACATTTTTAGTTGCTGAGGTTTCTTAATTTTTGTAAAAAGGATCAAACCTTTACCGGTTTTAATATAGTCACTAAAAGCATAAGATTTTTAGTGCTATAAATAGTCTATGTATCAAATGTCCTGATAAAGCAGTTCTTTTAAATGTTGCAAATGAAGAAGATTAAGAGTGGGTCATCATAAATGATAGTTTTGGCTAGCCTATTTACTTTATTCCTTTGTCTACTCTAAAAATATCCTCTAAGAGGTGATTGTCACTTATATAAAATATAGATTATGTCTTTGAGATTAATAATGTTACCAATAAAAAGTGTTTTGTGGGGTTATTTACCCTGTCTTATTAAATATACCTTTATGACCTCCGGTTTTCACAGCTATAAAATGAAGGATCAAACTAGCTACTCCTCACTTAAACTGTTAAGAATATTATTTTTCTGTTTTTTAAGTACACTTTTTATTTTGAGATAATTGTGGATTCACATGCAATTATAAGAATGATAAAAAAGAGACAACAACAAAAGCGCAGACAACAGAAGCAAAAGTAAATACATGGGACTACATCAAACTTAAAGACTTTTGTGGATCAAAGGATACAGAAGAGAGCAAAAGGAAACCTATGAAATGGGAAAAAAATTTGCAAATCGTCTATCTGATCATTTGGGCGAGGGCTCTATCCAACCCTGCCTAGACCATCATTATTCCTTTGCAAACATTCCAAACCAGAAACCCCAGAGGCATCTTTGATTTCTTCCCCTTCCCTGATCCCACACATCCATTTGAGGTTCACCTCATCCTTGACTCAGTTCATATTTTTCTCTTTGGCTTCAAATATCCATTTCTAGGCTTTTCTATAACCCGTGTCTTCCAAGGAGCATAGGGTTTTTTACACCCTTTGAGGCTGAGGTCCTTGTGCCCTTGAATCCCTAACTTGGGCTTCATGTTGAGGTTCTGCAATAGTTTCCACCCATACTTATGCCATCACTTCACTTTCTGGGTTGTGTGGTTTCCATAGAGATTTGGAGTCTGAACTGTAGGATATAGCTGCTCTGAAAATGAATCCTGGCTCTGTTGTTTGTTAGCTTCATGACCCTGGATAAGATACTTAACCTCTCTGAGCCTCAACTATTTCATCTGTAAAGTGGGGATAATAATAGTACCTACCTGAAAGGGATTTCATTGGGGTTAAATGAATTGTGTTAGTCGCTCAGTCATGTCTGACTCTCTGTGATCCCATGGACTATAGCCCGCCAAGGCTGCTCCATCCATGGAATTCTCTAGGCAAGAACACCAGAGTGGGTAGCCATTCCCTTCTCCAGGGGACCTTCCTGACCCAGGGATCGAACTCATGTGTCCCACATTGCAGGCAGATTCTTTACTGTCTGAGCCACCAGGGAAGCCCTTAATACAGTTAAATTGCATCGAACTCACCTGTCAAAAAGTAAGTGTTCAATAATGCTTTCAGTCATTATTGTCTGATTAATAATACTGTTCTCATTATTAATATCTATGTTATCTTAGTAGCTCTTGAAGGCCCTGATATTCCATATAATATAATTATATATTCTAATTATATGTAAGGATATAATATAAAGATATAATATAAAGATATAGGACAGTTTTGTAGCTTTAGTAGGCAGTTCAGTTCAGTTCAGTTCAGTCGCACAGTCATGTGCGACTCTTTGCAGCCCCATGAACTGCAGCACGCCAGGCCTCCCTGTCCATCACCAACTCCCAGAGTTTACTCAAACTCATGTCCATCGAGTCGGTGATGCCATCCAACCATCTCATCCTCTGTCGTCCCTTTCTCCTTCTGCCCTCAATCTTTCCCAGCATCAGGGTCTTTTCCAATGAGTCAGCTCTTTGCATGAGGTGGCCAAAGTATTGGAGTTTCAGCTCTAGCATCAGTCCTTCCAAAGAACACCCAGGACTGATCTTCTTTAGAATGGACTGGTTGGATATCCTTGCAGTCCAAGGGACTCTCAAGAGTCTTCTCCAACACCACAGTTCAAAAGCATCAATTCTTCGGCGCTCAGCTTTCTTTATAGTCCACCTCTCACATCCATACATGACTATTGGAAAAACCATAGCCTTGATGAGACGGACTTTTGTTGGCAAACTAATGTCTCTACTTTTTAATATGCTGTCTAGGTTGGTCATAACTTTCCTTCCAAGGAGTAAGCGTCTTTTAATTTCATGGCTGCAGTCACCATCTGCAGTGATTTTGGAGCCCCCCAAAATAAAGTCAGCCACTGTTTCCACTGTTTCCCCATCTATTTGCCATGAAGTGATGGGACCAGATGCCATGATCTTCATTTTCTGAATGTTGAGCTTTAAGCCAACTTTTTCACTCTCCTCTTTCACTTTCATCAAGAGGCTCTTTAGTTCTTCTTCACTTTCTGCCATAAGGGTGGTGTCATCTGCATATCTGGGGTTATTGAGATTTCTCCTGGCAATCTTGATTCCAACTTGTGCTTCCTCCAGCCCAGTGTTTCTCATGATGTACTCTGCATATAAGTTAAATAAGCAGGGTGACAGTATACAGCCTTGACGTACTCCTTTTCCTCTTTGGAGCCAGTCTGTTGTTCCATGTCCAGTTCTAACTGTTGCTTCCTGACCTGCATACAGATTTCTCAGGAGGCAGGTCAGGTGCTCTGGTATTCCCATCTCTTTCAGAATTTTCCACAGTTTATTGTGATCCACACTGTCAAAGGCTTTGGCATAGTCAATAAAGCAGAAATAGATGTTTTTCTGGAACTCTCTTGCTTTTTCCATGATCCAACAGATGTTGGCAATTTGATCTCTGGTTCCTCTGCCTTTTCTAAAACCAGCTTGAACATCTGGAAGGTCACAGTTCACGTATTGCTGACGCCTAGCTTGGAGAATTTTGAGCATTACTTTGCTAGTGTGTGAGATGAATGCAATTGTGCAGTAGTTTGAGCATTCTTTGGCATTGCCTTTCTTTGGGATTGGAATGAAAACTGACCTTTTCCAGTCCTGTGGCCACTGCTGAGTTTTCCAAATTTGCTGACATATTGAGCACAGCACTTTCTTTTAGGATTTGAAATAGCTCAACTGGGATTCCATCACCAGGGCATTTAGTAAAAAGTCGTGAATTTAAGTCATGTACACTTTGATGTCTGGAACATCCCTATGGTACTGCAGAGTACAATAACTGTCCATCAAAGTGACCCCTGTTTATTAATTAAAGATTTTCATCAAAAGTAGTTAAGAAAAATTTAATTATTTAAGGACCAAAATGTACCTGGGTGAGGCTTAATTGAATCAATGAGCTACCATAAGAATCATGTCAGTAGGGTGGTAACCAGATTATCACAGATGGAGAGATTCTCTCTTAATTGGGAAATTAGGAATTTTTTTTTCTATTGAAGGTCATTGACTAAAGCATTTGTAGCAACTTGTCTTTTGTCCTCTTCTTTAATATGCTACATTCAGTCACTTATTTTGAAAAAATTAAGAATTGGGGACTTGTGTAAAGAATAAAGCTCATCTCCATCTTAAGACCAGTTATTATCAGGAAGAGGAAAAGAGAATTATTGAAAAAGGATAATTTGATATTTATTCATCACTATATATCCAGTGCTTTTCAGTTTATGCTATTTATAAATTTTGTATATTATTTTCACATCCATAATCTAGTTACTCAGAACAATCCTATGGGGTAAGGCAATGATCATTAAACTCATTTTATGGATGAAATAGAGGCACAAAATGATGAAGTGATTTCCTGAAGCTCACTGAGCTAAGTACATAGCATGTGTCTGAGCTTGGAGTCAAACCCCACCTTTTTGAAGCAGGAAATGGGGAGAAAGGAACTGGAAGAGAAAATATCTGTAGTTTTTGAGGTGTTGACAGTGTCGTTTTACTCTCATTCCACACTCTCACCTCCTCATCTTTCAAAGGTGGATGGGCTAATAGTTCATGGTATCTTTACCACTCTCCAGGCTCCATGTGAATGGAAATCTAATACCATGGAAATCATTTTCTGAGCAACAAAGATAGTGACTAAACCAGTGTAAGCTTCCCTGGTGGCTCAGATGGTAAAGCGTCTGCCTGCAATGCGGGAGAACTGGGTTTGATCCCTGGGTTGGGAAGAAGATCCTCTGGAGAAGGAAATGGCAACCCACTCCAGTACTGTTGCCTGGAAAATTCCACGGACGGAGGAGCCTGGTAGGCTGCAGTCTATGGGGTCACAAAAGTGGTGTCACCCTAACTGCTCTCTACCCTTAATCTAGTCAGTGGAAGATTTTCTTCCTCTCTCCCCCATTAAAAAGTAAATCCAACAAGAAATAACTAGACTAAATTAGCTCCTGGGTAGAATCATTGCAATTGGCATTGTTAGAAATATTAGGACTATTATTGACTCTCATTATCTAATCTATTTATATCTAAATGTCTCTTCAGTCTGGTGGTATTTAAATTTGTCAGTTTCCAAAATCTGCCTAAGTCCCCACAGACTTCACACAAAGACATGGTATAACAGGATATTTCCACGGTCTATCATTTCTTTCTTTAAGATATGAATGGTCTTTAAGGACCTGCATGCTGCAATGAGCCAGAAATCTCTTCAGATCTTTTTCCCTTTGTTCTTTCTACCCTGTACCAAAAGAAGAAAAGACCTACGTTTTGTAAATTCATTTAAATTAGCTTCAGCAGGAGTGAATAATTTATTATAGCAGCAAAAGGAAGAAAATATGTAGTTGCCTTTCTTAAGCAGAGTAATTCATAATTTCAAAGAATACCCCTATTTGTAGAGAAATTATGCATACAGCACAGAGATGGTTTTGTTCCTAGAAGTAAAGCATTTGTTTTTTGGATAAGAGCCAATTAAACCTGAAGAAACAATATAGAGAATGAATTTATAATATCTTTGCTATTTATAAGTGTAGCAGGTTCATGTTTGTTGATGTCTTGGATATCAACTTTGAATTATTATATTAAAAATTTCTTACCCTTGGAAGGAAATAATGAGACGTTTTGGGAATTTTTCATGTAGTGTACATAATGCATTTAAATTATTTAAATAATTAAATTTGAGTGTGAAAATATAGGGAATATCTGCTTATTTAAAGAATATCTTTAGTTCTATTAATAATGCACATGATATTCAAGAACCATATTTATTGAGGTATAATTGACATTCTGTTAGCTTCAGGTATGCAACATAATGATGCAATATTTGTATATATTGCAAAATAATCATCACAATAAATCTAGTTAATATCTGTCACTGTACATAGTCCCAATTTTTCTCTTGTGATGAAAAAGTTAAGATTTACTCTCAAAAAACAAACAAACAAACAAACAAAAAAGATTTACTCTCTTGCTGCTGCTGCTAAGTCGCTTCAGTCGTGTCCGACTCTGTGCGACCCCATAGGCGGCAGCCCATCAGGCTCCACCATCCCTGGGATTCTCCAGGCAAGAACACTGGAGTGGGTTGCCATTTCCTTCTCCAATGCATGAAAGTGAAAAGTGAAAGTCAAGTTGCTCAGTAGTGTCCAACTCTTAGCGACCCCATGGACTGCAGCCTACCAGGCTCCTCCGTCCATGGGATTTTCCAGGCAAGAGTACTGGAGTGGGGTGCCATTACCTTCTCTGATTTACTCTCTTAGTAACTTTCAAATATGCAGTACAGTGTAGTTAACTGTAATCATGCTGTACATTACATCCCCATGACCTATTTCTCTTATAACTGGAAGTCTGTATTTAAACCCCTTCAAGCATTTCAACCCCTCCACCCCTCACTTCAGGCAACCACCAGTCTGTTCTCTGTGTCTATGAGTTTGTTTTGTTGTTGTTGTTTTAACATTCTCTATCTTTAAAAAATAAATATTCTAGCAACCAGTGACCATGGATTCATCCTTAGGTGAAAATTACTACACTAGAATTACCAATACATAAGAGGCCAGAAGGGTTTCCCTGGTGGCTCAGTGATAAAGAATCTGCCTGCCAGTGCATGAGACGCAGGTTTGATCCCTGGGTTGGAAAGATCCCCTGGAGGAGGGCATGGCAACCCACTCCAGTATTTTTGCCTGGGAAACCCCTGAACAGAGCAGCATGGAGGGCTACAGTCCATGGGGCTGCCAAAGAATCAGACACGACTTGGCAACTAAACAACAAGAGGTCAGAGAAATATTTCACATAGATCAGAGTCAGTGTTTTAATATTATGCTATGTGGCTTCACAGATGAAAGATAAATATGTAACCTGAGAATTTATCTCATTTTCTAGAAAACTACTATATATAATTTTGGTACACAGTACCCCCCCAAATCAAATAAACTCGAATGAAATATTCATCTAATGTAATTGAAACTAGAAATTTCTAGGGAATGGTATAATAGATGTGTGTTGCTTGATTTAGATCTTTGAATTTAGGACTGGAATAATGTAATATTTTCTTGGGTTTTCTCTTGCAGATGACTTGTTTAAAGTTCACAAGCTTAAGCCAAATCTGAAGTGGCGACAGGCTTTTGACAGCTACTTAAAAACTCTGCCTCCATACTACTTATTAGTATGTATTTCTGTGTATATATATATATATGTATTAACTCTATCCATGATGATTCCTGTCACAAAAAATGTCAATGAATCAAAAACTTCACCCCTGAAATAAGATTTTCTTTAATTTATAAATTTGAGTCGCCATTGTCTTTTCAAATTATGCCTAAGAGCTTGGAGATGTCATGGCGGCACAAAAGAGAACTGCTTATTTTATTTCCTTTAACTGCCATGGTTATTGTTATAAAACACATCTATATTTCTCTTATAAAATTAACCTTATGATATTATAATTTTGGAATTTAAGAAAAAATATACCTGGATTCACGTATTATATTAGCCTCCCTTTTTAACTCTAGAAATTCGAAGTATGGGGTTTTCCTCTGAAAAAAAAAAAAAGGCAAAACCTGACGACATTATATTTACTTATTGCTTGTTAAATGTGTCCTAGACACAGCATGAAATAGAGGCACTGATTGAGGGGAATCCCAAAAAAGTAAAAAATGACTTGGTGTCGTTTGGATTTTTACAATTTGAGAAAAATATTCAAAATTATTTTGAACTGGTCATATAATCTAAATCAAGATTATCAAAATCATTTCAGAGGTGGATGTGGTCAACTGTAAGCCAAGTTTCTAGAGGTGAAAAGGCAGAATCTCAAGTGGTACCATTTGTGTCACTGGGAGGAGAAGTTGGGGTGTGTTAGTATTTACCATGGCAGGAATGGGGTGCACAATTAAATGTAATGTGAAATGATTTTATGACTTGGAAATTAAGACTGAAAGCAATTTACCTGTTTGAATTTGCTGTTACTTGCTCTTCTTATCCCACTCTCTTCTGATTTTTTTGCTTTCTGCTCCTTACTTCTCTGCTGTTTTCATTGCCACTTTTTAATGTTCCATGTTTGGTTTTATGTGCAGCACCTTGACTTCTAAGAAATGAATCATGTCCCTTTGCCCCTTATAACTGAACTTTGAGTATTTTAAGATTTATTCTATTCTTACTGTTGTGTATTTTGTTTCCTTATAGCCATTAAAGAAAGCACTAAGGATGATGGGAGCTCCAAATCTGATATCAGATAATTTAGATTGTGGACTTAGTTACAGTGTTATCTCTTACCTTAAAAAACTCAGCCAACAGGTAGTATTGGTAAAAACAAACAAACAAAAATCCTTTGCCCTCAGAAGTGCATTTCCTTATTCTTTAGTGTAATTGTAATTTTCAAATTAAATGTGTATATATTTCTACACTTTATGAATTAGTAGTAATGTGATTCTCTATGGCTTCTGGCTTCACCATTAAACTGCAGTTAAGGGTCTGTCAGTATCATTGGATGCTGTGCCATTTCTCCTTTTGCTTGCCAGTTTGTTTTACCCCAAGCTGGTTGATACTTTGTGGCCTAAGAGGGGCAGAGGCTTAATAGATTTATCTCATGGGTCACATTTTGTCTATCCTCAACGTAGTTTCTCCTCAAATCACATTGGGCTAGAGCATCCCCCGTTTTAGGTCAGCACACTGAGGCATGGTGTGATTAAACGACTTGCCTGAAATTCATTTTTAGGCAACAAATACCAGCATGCTTTTTCTTGGAGAGGGGCAGATGAGACCAGTGTACCTCACACTGGAGGGTGGCAGGCCCTCCCTCTGTTCCTTTACACCCCCACCTCATTTACCATTATTCACCTTGTCCCTTGCCTGCCCCTCTCTATTAGTACCTCATCCTCCACTCACCCCTACTTATCATACTTCTCACCTCTACTTAGCCCATTCTTGCAAGGTGAAAATGCTTGAGAACTACTGAGTTAGAGCTTTACTGCCATACAAATGTGTTATGTTATATGACAAATTACTGCAGCAGCTTAACTTTGTTCTTATGCACAAATGTATTCCCAGGTAGGGACTAGTAATAGCATTTGCAGTGACAATAATACTTCAAGTTGGATATGTTTCAAAGCTGGGCCTTTAGAAAACAGAGAGTAGTAAGTAAATAAGTGTCAGATTTCTGACACCAAAGAACATAGATGACTCTGCAGTTTGGGATGCTGACACACCTTGCTAGGAACTGGCAAAAACTTAAGTATAGTCTGGAGTTTACCAGCTCCTACCAGGCCAGTGTGCTTATACATGCAAAAGAGAGTAAAGCAAACCCAGATTTCTGATCTACCAAGCATCCCCTTAACTCCGTTCCTCTCTGCTAATAGATTTTTGTTGGTGGTGTTAATGTTTTGTTTTGGTTATTTATTGATTGATCTCTTGATTTATCTTTTTTTTATTTGATGTTTGCCTTAGGCCTTTAAGGCTGTGTCAGTAAGGTATGGCCAGAAGGAAGAATAGTGAACAGACTTGAAACTCATGCAAGTTCTGGGACCTTCTGGGATACATTGCTTGTATAGTTTTATAAATGGGCTTTTAGGACCCTTTGTGGAAACAGACTCTTCATTTGCTCTTACCCCCTATTTCATGACTAAATTTTTTAAAAGATAATAAATATACCTCATTCTAATAATTAAAATTAATGAATATCTCTGACCAAACCACAAGAAATTCAAAATTAATTTGGGCTTATAGGACATTGGTGGAATTCTACCTTTTAGAAAAAAAAAGATCATTACTAATTTATACTAGCTCTAATTACTAATTTACTTACTAATTTAATAATTCTATGTCACCAGTGTTCTTTGAACCATCTCAGATGTATGTAAATCAGAAAATATGCCCAATATACTGCTATAATACACTCTCAAGCAATATTTATCAGTATGATATAATAGGATCTATTAAGAGAATTTTTTGTTGTGAATTATAAACTTGAGTACTATTACAAATTATTTACTTGGTAATATTTGTTAAATTAAGTATCACATTTTTGTGAGTGGTCTGATACTAGAAATAAACACTATAAGTTTTTTCAGATACAATGCCAATCTATGTAATTTGAATTTCAGCACTAGTGCAATTTTATAAATGCAGAGTTTTACCTTTTATAACTGGGTTTGAAATGAGTATGTTGACTTAGACTAGATTTTACAGAAACAAAATGTGATTTTAAATATCTATGAATGTAATTCTTACCCATGGTTTTCATTCTTTCCATGATTCAATCATAATTTTGACACTAGAGAAGAGGAAAAAATGTATTATTGGTCTTTCTAGCCCCCTCTGTTCTTTGTGGTAGTACAGAGAAGCACAGGAACATGTTTAATTATCTGCTTTTCTGTGATTTGTAATTTAAATTTGTTCAGTGGGGTTCTTAAAGTATCATCTTTCTTAAGTAGTAAAAACAACATTGATAATATAGCTCTTTTTATAACATACTATGTACTTTCATTTTAGACCAAACTAGAGTCAGAACGAATACTAGCATCAGTGGGGAAGAAACCTCCCCAGGAAATTGGAATCAAAGTGAAAAACCATTCTGGAGGTGGTGTTTCCTTGACTCACAATAAAAACTTTAGAAAACTATTGAAAGAAATCATTGGGGATACTGCACCGAGACTGACAGAATTGAACACCAAAGAATTTGCCGGCTTCCAAGTAGGGCTCTTAAACAAGGTAAATTGTGACATAAATAACTTGTTGGGGGTGGTGGGGGGGAAAATATGGTCTGTGAAATACAAAGGGGAGAAGGAATGGGAACAAACAAGGAGAGCTTTCAGATCCCTTGCAGAACATTCGGTCCTATCCAAAATATCCATAAGACATGTAGTCCACATGAAAAGGCCCTTGAAATCTGGTCCGATCATATTTGGTTCATGCCAAATGGACAGAACCAAGTATCAAGGACCTCTTGGTATGTACTACATGTCTTATGAACATTCTGGACAGCACCAAGTATGACCAAATATCAAGGATCCTTGAGGTGGACCAAATGTCTGCTAAACTTCAGATCACACTGCTGAACTAACATTTGTGAGAGAATGGGGAAAGGAAGGAGGAATGAGTATGAAGAGCTTCAGGCATCAGTATAGCTTGTAGAAAGTCTTGGCCAGCCCAACAGGGAACCCTGGCACCACAAGATCCCATAGAGGAGGTCCACATTGGCAGAACTGGCCAGGCCTGAACATCCCCCGTCATTCTCAGTCACTGGCTGGGGGCAGCCTGGAAAGAGCATGGCCTCTGTTCCAGCGCTGCCCCAGATTCTGAAGGCACTGTGGCTGAAGGTGCTCAGATCACTGTACCCCTTGTGGATCAGCCATTGCTTCCTGGATGGACATCTCATCAGCTCCTCTCCATGGCTGCCAGGGGAGGGCATCTAGATTATAAATAGTGGGCCTGCAAGGCTGCCACAGGCACAGATCTCAGGATCTGATGTCTTAAATGGTATACTTGAAAAAGGATATACGCATGGCTTTAAAGCTACTTGGATGTAGTAGAATTCAGAACAGGGCCAGCAAAGGCGAATTTTCCACTGCAAAATTGTACTGAAGTGAGTTGTAATGAACATCCCTCTCTTTGCTAAGATTTTAAGAGGATTAGGAATTACATTTCTATATTAAAAGCCTCAGGAGTAACTGAAATTGTTTCATTTCAAATAGGATTTGAAACCTCAGACATATAGAAATGCTTATGATATTCCACGTAGAGATCTTTTGGACCAGTTAACCAGAATGCGATCCAATCTGCTGAAAACACACAAGTTTATTGTCGGACAAGATGAAGGTAAGTGAACAAAGAAGTACTTTTTGTTAATAAAATGTCAAGTCTGACTAACATGAAGGTGTTTGTTGCATAAAGTGTATGTTATTTTGTAATACTTTAATATTTATAATACCTATTTTCTCTAAATCCCTTCATCTACTAGCACAAGTTTATTGTTCTTGGGTTTAAGGGAAAGTGGGCATTAATTGGCATGTATATTACACTACACATGCTTTAGTTCTTGTAAGTCTCAAAACAACCCCGTGAGATAGATACTGTTTTTATGCCCATTTTTATGGACATTGGAACTCAGAATGAGCGTTTTAATAGCTTCCCCAGTTCTATTGAGCTGGAAAGCAGCAGAAACTAGGTCTATCAGAATTCAGAAATTGTACACCCTGATACTGTACCACCTAGCCTGCTCTGATAAGTACAATCCAGATTCCTCATTTACAGGAAAAGAATGAACCTGATACTGTCGAGGATAATTGATGATGATGTACAATTCCCCTTGATTCCATTTTGTTCATTTTAAACAGTGTCATTTGTCCATTAAAATGAGCAAATCTTAGCCTGGCCAACCTCCTGAAATTATATGTCAGTATTTTTTTTGAGGAGGGGTAGGATCTTTTTTGGGGGAGGGCTTAGAAAACCTGTAGAACTAACCAAGATTCTCTAGATGATAAGAGAAAGCCAGAGAGCCTAGGCTCTTCGAAACACAAAATATTGGGTTTTGAGTTGGGATGTGGTATAGGGAATGTCAGCCCATTCTCAAACCTGTGATGAAGAGTGAGGGAGTTGTTCTTGGTCTAGGGATTTGAGCTTGTAGGCCATGGTGATGTTAGACTGAGTGATGAATGGGATGAAGAGAGATGATTTTATTATTTTTTAAAATAAATTTATTTATTTTAATTGGAGGTTAATTACTTTACAATATTGTGTTGGTTCTGAGAGATGATTTTAGATCCTAGAATGCTAGATTCAAGATTTTAGCCTATCGGTTGCTGAGATACACAATGCTAAACCAGACTATGATCATGTCCTCTCAGAAGGACCACACACACTTCAACTATAGAACATGTGTAGAACATCTGTTTGTCTTCTGGTGATTTTGCAGATACTCTTCATAGTGTTCCAGTCGCACAAATGGGTAACTATCAAGAATATCTAAAGACATTGGCTTCTCCACTTCGAGAGATTGATCCAGATCAACCAAAAAGACTACATACTTTTGGCAATCCATTTAAACAAGATAAGAAGGTGGGATACCAAGTTCTATGTCTGTGTAAATCATGATATTCTTGGAATAACTCCTTCCTTTTTGGCAAGGTGTATATAAGTTAGAGGCCTTACTTCTATTTGTTTAAAAGATAAAATATGTCTCCAGGGCTCTTTGTGAATGGAAAGTGGGAGCCTCCTGATGGAAGAGTATGTTGGTTAAAAAATGGTAGCTGGCATTTACTGCATACATAGTAGGAGCTGATGTTTTAAATGATAACACTGAATGCACACAACCATTCTGCAGATGAGTATAACTGTCTGCCCTATAATATGAAGAAATCAGAGCTCATTGTGGTCAAATGATTCACCCTGAGTGACACAGCCAGTTAGAGCTAAGATTTGAACCTCTGTCTTCCCAGCTCCAGAGTCTACATTGACTCCCAGCTCCACACACTAATTCCTTCAATATTGAGATCACCATTTATTTCCTTTGTTTACCTTATTCAGATCTTTAGTGCTCTGTCTAGACAGTTATTAAGTGTTCTTCTTGAAATATGAAGTACTAAGTGATGTTGCTTTATTGGCTTGTCCTACAAGAGATACAAACATGAGATGTGTGTGCACATGCATGTGTGTGTGTGTGTGTATCTCTGTGTGTATATGTGAGAGATATGCTGACTTGATGATATAAGCGTGAAGACAAATAAGAATTATATCTGCAATCATGGAAGAAACCATTGTGACAAAGGTGCAGAGCACGCAATAATGTCTTCTGAAACAAAACTGGACCAAAAGTATTCTACTTTACCTGAATCCTCAGTTAACTGGAGTTCTTAATCTTCTGTGTCTTGGTTTTTGTCACTGGTAGCACTGGCGATGACTATGACATCTAACTAATAGAGCTCTGTGGAGAATTGAGTTAGTACCTGTACATCATTTAGAACATTACCTGACATGTGGTACATGCTCAGTGAACATGTTTTCCTCTTTCTGTACTGTTTTGCTTTGGGGAATGCTTTGGAAAAGTCATTTATCATGGTTTTATTCAAATAATGGCAGTGCATCTTCCTGGGTTATCCTTGGATGAAAACAGCTTTTAGTTAACCTTCTATACTGCTGTCTCTCATCTTTTATTCCCAGGGGTGAAAAGCCCACTCCTTCATTTGTGTCCAGCACCAAGGTGAATATATATGAATCTCTGTGAGGTTGCTACTGAGGGAATGACATTTTCCATCTACCTATCTGTCACCATTTACATGCAGCATTCTGTATAGTGATTATCAATATTTCTTAAGAGTGTGTCTAAATCACACAAAAGAGAATGATTTCCTTACCAAGGGTTGATGCAAACTGGTTTGTAGCTTCTTCAGAAGGGTAACTGTGGGTTAATTTCCATTTTGGTTGATGAGAGCTTCTTATTCCCCAGGCTTTCAGGTTAATCATGATTGTGTTATGTTTGACCGTAAAACAAGTTTCCTCCTTGTTCCACTTAGACTGGATTAAAATTGAGTAGTGTTTTCTGAAAAGTCTGTGTGAGGTATGGCAAATCTTTGGCCCATGATTAAGATCTATATTGTTGACATAATGTATGATCATATATGCATGTTAAGAGTGTGTCCAATGTTCTCTTTAATGGAATATGTTCATTGATGTTTTCTAGGGAATGATGATCGATGAAGCAGATGAGTTTGTAGCAGGGCCGCAAAACAAAGTGAAACGTCCTGGAGAAGTCAACAGTGCTTTGTCATCTAAGAGAAGGCGGAGTATGTCCCTGCTGTTGAGGAAAGCACAAACACCACCTACTGTAACTAACCATGTGGGCGGAAAGGGACCACCCTCAGCCTCGTGGTTCCCATCTTATTCAAACCTCATAAAACCCACCCTTGTATATACAGGTATAGAGTAGTGGTTGTGACTTCCTTATGGCCCCTAGAGGACTAAGACACTAAACAATTTTCTTTTATATTCATTTCTTTTGTATTCGGTTTTTGTTCATTAAGTAAGCCATTATTAATCATCCATGTGGTAGGTACAAAGCACCCTGTGAGAGAAGAGACCTTGTTTCAAGGATCTCCATCTATATGAGGGGAGGGAGATCCCTACTTACATAGTAGTTAACACAAGATGGAAAAATGTTGGAAGGTGTGCCTGTTGACTTTGTCAAGTCAAGGCTGAAGGCGGTGCAACAATTTGGAGTTGCTGTAGAAGTCAGTAGGAGCAAATGGGCTCAGTAAAGGCTGGGTCTGCACTGGGTCAGTAAAGGCTGGTGCTGTCTGTGTGCCCATCTCCTCTCCTCACTCCAGCCCAGTGCAGTCTGGCCCAGCCTCCTCCATTCCACTGGATGGTGCCAAGTATAAAACCCACACCCCACCATTACTCTCCATTCCTCTGATCTATGCTGCCATCATGTCACCAAGATACTCCAATAGCTTTTTATTTTTCTACTTTCCAACCTCATCTAACTAATTTTCTGACCTGCAGCCAGAGTGATCATATCAACACAGAAATCAGATCACACCACATCCATGCTGAAAATGCCTCATTACCTTTCCTCGGCACTCAGAGCACAATATGAGCTCCTGACTCTGGTCCACCAGCTCTGCATGACCTGGGCCCACCATCCTCTCCTAACACGTGTCCTCTGCATGGGCACAGGCCGGCTCTCCCTCCTCCTCCAGCCTCTGCCCAAAGGACACCTGCTCAGAAGGGATCTGCCTGACCTCGTGATCCACTGAGGCTCCCCCTCCTGCTCTCTGTCCCCTCCATGCTTGCTTCTCCCTGAACACGAATTTGAACTGTAATTATTTTGTTGGATCATAGTACACTTCCTGCCTGGCCTTCCCGTGAGCATGGACATTCCATAAAGGCGGGGACTGTTTCTCTATGCGCTGTTGGAGGCTGCCCCCAGCTCCTGGCACGGTGCCCAGCACAGAGGATGATGAGTCAATGGAGGAAAGGTGTTAGACCTGGAGTAAAAAGTAATTCACTTTTCTGAGACAGAAAAGATTAATGAGGAAGATCATGTACTGGCAGAGAATTGGGGTGATGGAGGACATATAGAGCCTTCAGATCTCGTGATCACCAACTCTGTTTCCTCAGAACTTTTAAGGAAGAGAAGACGGAGTTTGAGGGGGGCACATGTAGTCTGGTGTCAAGCTCAATAGAGCATGGCATTTCATAGGTAAATGACAGAAACCATGATATCAAGTGAGACTTGCTGCTTTTCAGCTTGTAAAGCACAAGCTGCAGCTAAGCCCTCAGTGCCAGGGATCTGAGACTGTTTGTTAGTTGTTCTGTCTTGTTTCCATATATATTCTTGGTGCCATGGAGATTACCTTCCTGAGCTCAATTTGAGGGGTCTTGAGCTCCATCTGGTACATCCTCTTGCTTTATGAAACCATTTCTTCAAAACTGAGGAGCACCATGATATCCCTTTGGAGTTACTATAACACATCTACCCCACAGCTCAACTCCTCATTTTGGTTTCCAGGTGTTACTGTCACTCACGATGCTCATGAGGAGAAGATGGAAAATGGTCAGATCTCACCTGATGGCTTCTTGTCAAAATCTGCTTCACCAGAGCTTATGAATATGGCAGGAGATGGTATCCCACCCGACCAAGTGGATTCTCTATCTGATGATTTCACTAGTCTCAGGGAAGATGGCCCGATTCACAAACCTGGGAGTAATGCACTTATAGGAGAAACCAAGAACTGCAGCGTCTCTGTGGATGATCAAAAAGTCTCAGTAACATCTGCTTTGGAAATTGTGCCAAGTACATTGCAGATAACTCCTGCTATGGCACAAGGAATCAATGCTGATATAAAACACCAGTTAATGAAGGAAGTTCGAAAATTTGGACGAAGTAAGTAGTAGAAGAACATCTATCAGTAATATAATGGGGAGATCCCGTTCATTTTAAGATTAAAAATAGATTCAGGGTAACTCTTAAGGTGCTTTTTTGGGAAATATTGGACTTTCACATAATTGAAAATGATTCCTCTTGTTTTACCTAAACAACTCAATACACCTTTCTGGTTGTCCCCCCTTACTTATTGTAATAATTTCCTTTTGCTGCTGTAACAGGTTGTCACAAACTTTGTAGCTCAAAACTGAATTATCTTAGAATTGTGGAAGTGAGATTTGAAATTCTTTTCACTGGGCTAACATGAAGGTGCTGGCAGGCTAGCGTTCCTTCTGGATGCTCAGAGGAGTCTGTTTCCTTACCTCTTCCAGCCTCCACAGGCTGCCTGTGCTCCTTGACTCATGGCCCCTTCCTCCATCTTAAACCAGCAATGTAGCCCCTTCTTAAGCCAGCAATGTAGCCAAGCGATGTAGCTCCTCTCTAACCTCTGCCCCCACCCTTACATCTTTTCTCCCTGACCAACTCTACTGCCTCCCTTTCCTGAGGATATTTGTGATTATATTGGGCCTCCATGTATAAACCTGGATAATCTCCCCAGCTCCAGATCCATAACTTAATCCCATCTACAAAGTAAAGTCTCTTTTGCGAGATAAGGTAATATGTTGACAGTTTCTGAGAATTAGGACATGGACAACTTGGGGGGTGGGGCATCATTCAGCTGACCACATTTGATTAGTGTTTACAGGTTTCCCTAACAGATACGTGCAGATGTCTTGATGATTGTTGAAGATGTGTAAATATTGAATTTTATTTTTTGTCCATATTTTTAATAATAATACTATTTTTAATATCTTCAGAGTATGAAAGAATTTTCACTTTGCTTGAAGGAGTGCAAGGACCTCTTGCAGTCAAGAAACAATTTGTTGAATTTACCATCAAGGAAGCTGCACGGTGGGTGTGAAGAGGAACTCTTCATTGTGTTTTTTTATTTATTTAATTATTTTTGGTGACGCTGGGTCTTCTTTCTGTGCTCAGGCTTTCTCTAGTTGCAGCGCACAGGCTTGTTATTTCAGAGGCTTCTCTTATTGCAGAGCACGGGCTCTAGGGTGTGCAGGCTTCAATAGTTGCAGCATCTGGGTTCAGTAGTTGCAGCTCCTGCGCTCTAGAGCACAGGCTCAGTAGTTTGGGTGTGTGGGCTTAGTTGCCCCGAGGCATGTGGAATCTTAATTCTTGGACCAGGAATCAAACCTGTGTCCCCTGCATTGCAGAGCAGATTCCATTAGACAACCGGGGAAGTCACTTGTGTGTTTTTGTGAGCAAAAGGACCCAATGTAAGACAGGCAGAGGGATTGATCCTGCCTTTCTTTTGTAAGCCCTGGCCTTCATGCATAGTTACAGCTATCTCCAGAGGCATTTAGATTGCTATTATCCAAGTCCAACTCATTCACCAAAGTCTATGGGAGCTTTCTGGACTCTTCACAGTCTGAGGTGGGCTTGGGCTCTCAGTTGGTACTCTTGGTATTAGCTAAGCCCCATCTTTACATGAAGATACATTCTCTATTTCCCATGTAAATCGTCGGTTCCACCTGGTACCCCACACAGTGCTT
Source organism: Ovis aries (assembly GCF_016772045.2). Classification (NCBI taxonomy): domain Eukaryota; kingdom Metazoa; phylum Chordata; class Mammalia; order Artiodactyla; family Bovidae; genus Ovis; species Ovis aries. The sequence continues at coordinate 99,351,758 of NC_056080.1, read as the reverse complement.
TAAGGACTTTTTGGTTAATAAAATTCCTCTTTCTTTTTTAGGTTCAAAAGACGAGTCTTAATTCAGTACCTTGAGAAGGTACTAGAAAAAATAGAATCCTATCACCTTCTCAACAATGTTAATCACATCAACAGCAGATCATGATGTTACGGCAGAGACCAAGAAGGAAAAAAGAACAAGTTCTCTGTGTTGTAGGACAGAGCGGGATATTGTTGAACATCTTAGGATGTTTTAATCAAGGGAACTGGCTTCCAGAGGTTAAGAAAAAACAATGACACCTTTCATTTTCTGATTCTCTGGCAGTAAAAGCTGGCTTTGCCCTACGTTTTCTTTGAAAGTACTAACTGGTTGTTTTATTGTTACTTTTCCCAATTGAGGAAGGTGACATGATTAATCCAGCAGATTAAGTTCAGTGAACACACACAAGTGATAAGGGTTCACTCTTGAGTTTGGTCATCCTGGGCATGTCCAGAGTGACTAGGGGCCACCTGCAGGTAGAGCACTACTTGATGCTCTTACTATGGCATTTAGAAAGAAGAGGGGTTCAGAGTCCAACTGCTAATTGTGTGTGTTCTGAACGAAGTTTTCAACAATTCCTAGTTGTGCCTTTAAAACCATGCAATATTCAGGACAGTTTGGATCAAAGAGTGAGAAAGCTGCTATTTGGGTAACTTATTTCTCCATGGGAGGGGGCAGGGAGAGTCACCAAATGATCTACCTCCAGCTGTCTTCTATTTTGTCTAGAGACATTACAAAGTACACCTGAGGCCACCTCCACCCCTGACATTTGTTCTTGCATGTGATGCCAGAAAGGCTTCAGGTGGACTTGTGCATTCTGTGCTTCAGAAGCACTAAAAGAAAAAGTAATGTAGATATTTCCTTTAATGTTTATACAAAAGTTTTTATGGAGCAGTATTGTTATGTTTGTATTTGCAGAAATTTAAGTGTACAAAGAGATTTTGACTTTTCATATATAAAATAAATCATTTTATTGATTTTTCACAAGGTCATTGACGCTTGAGAAATTTCTAGTTTTATCTTTCTTGTGATTTGTAACTCCTTTCAGAAAAAATGCCCACTGTAATTAAGATGTTAGCAGAATGATGTAAACTTCAAAATGTCACTCACTGAACTGGTGAAACTGGTGGAGTGGGGTACTCCAGAAACACTGAAAATGCTGGGGAAAATGATTGGAATCAAGTTTACTGGGACTCTGGAAAATAGAGGTTTACAGCAACCAAGTGAATGTTGAGTCAGAAGAAGACCCAGTGAAATGTGATAGGAAAATCTGGTAGCATTTTAACTTATTCTTGCCTCATTCTCCTCCCCAGTATAACAGTGGTCTTGAAGATGTCAGCCTGCATTCCAACTGAGGGTTCCTGGCTCAAGAGGGAGGAGAATAGACCTTATTCCCAAGGAATTGTGTTTGTTTAAACCTGTCCAGAGGCCTCCCTGAAGGACTGATCAATGGGATCGATTGCTTTTCTTTTGTCTAACTATTAAAAGACGCTTACTCCTTGGAAGAAAAGTTATGACCAACCCAGATAGCATATTGAAAAGCAGAGACATTACTTTGCCAACAAAGGTCCATCTAGTCAAGGCTATGGTTTTTCCAGTGGTCATGTATGGATGTGAGAGTTGGACTGTGAAGAAAGCTAAGTGCTGAAGAATTGATGCTTTTGAAGTGTGGTGTTGGAGAAGACTCTTGAGAGTCCCTTGGACTGCAAGGAGATCCAACCAGTCTATCCTAAAGGAGATCAGCCCTGAGATTTCTTTGGAAGGACTGATGTTAAAGCTGAAACTCCAGTACTTTGGCTACCTCATGTGAAGAGTTGACTCACTGGAAAAGACCCTGATGCTGGGAGAGATTGGGGGCAGGAGGAGAAGGGGACGACAGAGGATGAGATGGCTGGATGGCATCACCGACTCAATGGACATGAGTTTGAGTGAACTCCAGAAGTTGGTGATGGACAGGGAGGCCTGGCGTGCTGCGGTTCATGGGGTCACAAAGAGTCGGACACGACTGAGCGACTGAACTGAGCTGAACTCTTATAAGGACTTCCTTGGTGGTCCAGTGGTTAAGACTGTACTTCCATTGCAAAGAGCACAGGTTTGATTCCTGATGCAGGAACTAAGATCCCTCATGCCACGTGGTGCAACCAAAAAAATTTTTTTTAATTGTAAAAATAAACTGTTACAGTAGAGAAGCAGCTATGTGAAGGATGTTCCTCAAAAACATTGAAAGGCAAGTGAGGGGCTTCCCTGATGGTCCAATGGTTAGGAATCCACCAGCCAGTGCAGGGGACAGGGATTCAATCCCTGGTACAGGAGAAGTCCACATGCCACAGAGCAGCTAAACCCGTGTGCCACAACTACTGAGCCTAGAGCTCATGCTCCTGAAAAAAAGAAAAAATGAAAAAGGCAAGTGAATAAGCTCCTGATGCTTATGGCAAGTAAAGTGTTAGTTGCTCAGTCATGATGGTGGTTGTTGTTCAGCTGCTAAGTCTTGTCCAACTCTTTGTGACCCCATGGACTCCAGCATACCAGGCTGCTTTGTTCTTCACTATCTCCCAGAGTTTGCTCAAACTCATGTCCACTGAGTTGATGATGCCATCCAACCATCTCATCCTCTGTTGTCTCCTTCTCTTCCTGCACTCAATCTTTTCCAGCATCAGGGGCTTTTCCAAGGAGTCAGCTCTTCACATCAGGTGCCCAACATATTGGAGCTTCAACTTCAGCATCAGTCCTTCCAAGAATATTCAGGGTTGATTTCCTTTAGGATTGACTGGTTGGATCTCCTTGCAGTCTTAGGGACTCTCTAGAGGTCATCTCCAGCACCACAATTAGAAAGCACCAATTCTTCAGCGCTTAGCCTTCTTTATGGTCCAACTCTCACATCTGTACATGACTACTGGAAAAACCGTAGCTTTGACTATATGGACCTATGTCAACAAAGTGATGTCTCTACTTTTTAATATGCTGTCTGAGTTTGTCGTAGCTTTTCTTCCCCGCTGGCACTACTGGTAAAGAATCTGCCTGCCAGTGCAGGAGATGCAGGAGACACAGGTTCGAGCCCTGAGTTGGGAAGATCCACTGGCATAGGAAATGGTAACCCACTCCAGCATTCTTGCCTGGAAAATTCCATGGACAGAGGAGCCTGTCAGGCTACAGTTCATGGGGTCACAAAGAATTGGACATGACTGAGCACATACACATCTTAGATTCCATATATATGAGTTAATATGCGATATTTGTTTATCTCTTTCTGACTTACTTGACTGTATATAATAAGCTCAAGGTTCACTCACCTCATTAGAACTGACTCAAATGTGTTCCTTTCTATGGCTGAGTAATATTCCATTGTATATATGTACCACAGCATCTTTATCCATTCATCTGTCGGTGGGCATCTGGTTTGATAACATGTCCTAGCTATTGCAAATAGTGCTGAAGTGAACATTGGTGTACTTGTGTCTTTTTCAATTATGATTTTCTCAGGGTATATGCCCAGTAGTGGAGTCATTGGGTCTTATAGTAGTTTTATTCCTAGTTTTTTAAGGAATCTCCACACTGTCCTCCATAGTGGCTGTATCAATTTACATTCCCACCAACAGTGCAAGAGGGTTCCCTTTTCTCCACATCCTCTCCAGCACTTATTGTTTGTAGACTTTTTGATGATAGCCATTCTGACTAGTGTGAGGTGATATCTCATTGTAGTTTTGATTTGCATTTCTTTAATAATGAGTGATATTGAGCATCTTTTCATGTGTTTATTAGTCATCTGTATGTCTTCTTTGGAGATATGTCTTTTTAGGTCTTCTGCCCACTTTTTGATTGGGTTGTTTGTTTTTCTGGTATTGAGTTACATGAGCTGCTTGTATATTTTGAAGACTAATCCTTTGTCAGCTGTTTCATTTGTTTTCACCTTATTTATAGTTTTCTTTGCCGTGAAAAAGCTCTTAAGTTTAATTAGGTCCCACTTTATTTTTATTTATGTTTATTTTTGTTTATTTTTGTTTTTATTTCCATTACTCTGGGAGGTGGATCATAGAGGATCTTGCTGTGATTTATGTCAGAGAGTGTTCTGCCTGTTTTCCTCTAAGAGTTGTATAGTTTATGGTTCTACATTTAGGCCCTTCATCCATTTTGAGTTTATCTTTGTGTATGGTGTTAGGAGGGGTTCTAATTTAATTCTTTCACACTTAGCTGTCCAGTTTTCCCAGCACCACTTATTGAAGACACTATCTTTTTTCATTGTATAGTCTTGCCTCCTTTGTCAAAGATAAGGTGCCCATAGGTGCATGGGTTTATCTCTGGGCTTTCTATCTTGCTCCATTGGTCTATATTTCTGTTTTTGTGCCAGTACCATACTGTCTTTATGACTGTAGCTTTGTAGTATAGTCTGAAGTCAGGAAGGTTGATTCCTCCAACTCCATTCTTCTTTCCCAAAATTTCTTTAGCTATTCAGGGTCTTTTGTGTTTCCATATGAATTGTGAAATTTTTTATTCTAGTTCTGTGAAAAATACCATTAGTAATTTGATAGGGATTGCCTTGAATCTGGATTGCTTTTGGTAGTATAGTCATTTTCCCAATATTGATTCTTTTTCAGCCCAGGAACATGGAATATCTCTCCATTTGTTTATGTCATCTTTGATTTCTTTCATCTGTGTCTTAAAGTAGTAAAACAGTTTTAGGATAAGATAGTCCTGTAATGGTACTTTATGCCATTGAGTTGTACTTTATGCCATTGAGTTGTATATGTAAAAATGTACAACAATTTTAAAATGGTAAACTTTAAGGAATTTCCTGGTGGCCTAATGGTTAGGATTCCATGCTTCCACTGCCAGGGTCCTAGGTTCAATCCTTGGTCAAGTAACTAAAATCCTGCAAACCGCAGCATAACCAAAAAATAAAACTAAAAGGTGCTGTCACCTCAACAGAGGTAGGGAGGAAAACTAACAGACTAAAACCACAAACATGACCTAGAACCCCATGAGGACAGACAAATACATCTCCATTACTGTTGCCTTTGATCCTGGTGACAAAATATCTGCAGAAAGATATTTTCTGCAGGGCTCTACTTCACGGAGTTAAACATAAACACCTGGTCCAAAAGATAGAGATACCGAGAGTGAATCCAGGGGAAGACAAAGAAATTGCAGACCCAGCTGCTGCTTCATGCCAAAAGGTGAATCTGCAGATCAGCAACAAGATGTGGGAGCTGCAAAATGGTGGCTGCTTCTCTTCCACCACAGTCTCCGACCTCCCAGAGTCCCTCTGTGGCAGCCTCTGACCAAAAATATGCAGGAAGTAGAAGTGTCTGTGATGTGAGTCACCTAGCCAAAGTGACACTTTACAACGGGCACCTCTTGTCATCTTGCTACTTATGAACATCTCTTTAAACCATACTTCATCTGTAAATAGAAACAACAGAGATGTGATTCTGCCTAACCGGATACATTTCTCCCACCTACAACCAAGAGAACACTAACATCTCTGAAAGAGGGCACGAAGTCATATCTTTTAAGTCTTATTCATTCTTTACCTGATTCACACCCCAGTTTAATATCGTGTACCTTAAATACCAAAAAATAAAATTAACTAATAATACATCTTGTGTCAGAAGATAAGATGAGAGGGTGTTAGAAATTATTTGGTTAATGTATATGTGAGTTGATTCATACAAAAATAAATGATACTCATAATCATTACAGTCCTTGTTTCTGCATATGGTTACGTGGTTACTTCTACTTCCCATTCCATGGTTTCTTACCCTCACAAGCCCTTTCCCTGGTGATTGTCCTTTCCATGATGAAGTGACCCAACCTCTCACTCTTTAGGTTCATGGCCATTAGCAGTCCTAAATGAATTAGGGTGGTGTAGTTTCCATTGACTTTAATCAGTGGGCATGAGAGTACTGAGAAATGCCTTATAGCAGCTCCTGCAGTGAATAGGAGGCGTGATGGTGGGCATCCTTGTTTTTAATCTTAAAAAGAATATTTCCAGTTATTCACATAGAAATACAGTATGCTACGGATTTCTGATGTGTAACCTTCTTAACAAATGCTTTCAAAATTTTCTTTATGAATAGTTGTTGCATCTCATCCCATATGCTGTATGCATTTATTAGGCTAATCTTATTACTTTCCTCTTTTAATCTGTCAATAAAGTTGATGGTTCAATTGTCTGTAAGCTCCAAATTCCCCTTTTCGTCCTGCTCTGTGAAAATGTTTTGGGCTCTTGCCATTTTTTTCCTGTGGCAGTTGTTACTAAAGTTTACCACTGGAGGGCGCCAGAGACAGTGAAAAGCAAGAGATTCGCTTCTGGTTCTGGCTTGAGGGCACAGCCATCTTCTGCAGGGCACCAGGCTTCTCCGGCGCCAGGCTCTCCCCCTCACATGGCTTCTACAGGGCCCGACTGGTGCAGAGCAATGTGGCCAGCACCACTCCATAGCCAGAAGCCTCCTTTAGACCTCCCTCAGGCAGTATTATTTGGGTTGGCCAAAAAGTTCCTTCTGTTTTGTCTGTAAGCTATGATGGAAAAACCTGGATGAACTTTTTGGCAAACCCAATATATCAGAGTGTTTCTAGTAAGACACTTGCCCGTGTACAACATTGCCAGTCACCTCAGAGAAAGATTTCCAGCAACTTTCAGAGGGCAGATTTCCAGATAGTTCCACTAGTGTGTCTCCACTACACAGCAACCAGTAACGCTGAAGAAACTGAAGTTGAACAGTTCTATGAAGACCTACAAGACCTTCTACAACTAGTACCCAAAAGAGATGTCCTTTTCATTATAGGGGACTGGAATGCAAAAGTAGGAAGTCAAGAAACACCTGGAGTAACAGGCAAATTTGGCCTTGGAGTACAGAACGAAGCAGGGCAAAGGCTAATAGAGTTCTGCCATGAGAACACACTGGTCATAGTGCATTCCAACAACACAAGAGAAGACTCTTCACATGGACATCACCAGATAGTCGACACTGAAATCAGATTGATTATATTCTTTGCAGCCAAAGATGGAGAAGCTCTATACAGTCAGCAAAAACAAGACCGGGAGCTGACTGTGGCTCAGATCATGAGCTCCTTATTGCCAAATTCAGACTGAAATTGAAGAAAGTGGAGAAAACCACTAGACCATTCAGGTATGACCTAAATCAAATCCCTTATGATTAAACACTGGAAGTGAGAAACAGATTTAAGGGACTAGATCTGATAGAGTGCCTGATGAACTATGGACGGAGGTTCGTGACATTGTACAGGAGACAGGGATCAAGGCCATCCCCATGGAAAAGAAATGCAAAAAAGCAAAATGGCTGTCTGGGGAGGCCTTACAAATAGCTGTGAAAAGAAGGAAAGTGAAAAGCAAAGGGGAAAAGGAAAAATATACCCATTTGAATGCAGAGTTCCAAAGAATAGCAAGAAGAGATAAGAAAGCCTTCCTCAGCAATCAATGCAAAGAAATAGAGGAAAACAACAGAATGGGAAAGACTAGGGATCTCTTCAAGAAAGTTAGAGATACCAAGGGGACATTTTATACAAAGATGGGCTCGATAAAGGACAGAAATGCCAGGGACCTAACAGAAACAGAAGATATTAAGAAGAGGTGGAAGAATACACAGAAAAACTGCACAAGAAAGATCTTCACAACTCAGATAATCACGATGGTGTGATCACTCACTTAGAGCCAGACATCCTGGAATGTGAAGTCAAGTGGGCCTTAGAAAGCATCACTTCGAACAAAGCTAGTAGAGGTGATGGAATTCCAGTTGAGCTGTTTCAAATCCTGAAAGATGATGCTGTGAAAGTGCTGCACTCAGTATGCCAGCAAATTTGGAAAACTCAGCAGTGGCCACAGGACTGGAAAAGGTCAGTCTTCATTCCAATCCCAAAGAAAGGCAATGCCAAAGAATGCTCAAACTACTGCACAATTGCACTCATCTCACACTCTAGTAAAGTAATGCTCAAAATTCTCCAAGCCAGGCTTCAGCAATATGTGAACGGTGAACTTTCTGATGTTCAAGCTGGTTTTATAAACGGCAGAGGAACCAGAGATCAAATTGCCAACATCCACTGGATCATCGAAAAAGCAAGAGAGTTCCAGAAAAACATCTATTTCTGCTTTATTGACTATGCCAAAGCCTTTGACTGTGTGGATCACAATACAGTCTGGAAAATTCTTCAAGAGATGGGAATACCAGACCACCTGACCTGCCTCCTGAGAAATCTGTATGCAGGTCAGGAAGCAACAGTTAGAACTGGACATGAAACAACAGACTTGTTCCAAAGAGGAAAAGGAGTACGTCAAGGCTGTATACTGTCACCCTGCTTATTTAACTTATATGCAGAGTACATCATGAGAAACGCTGGACTGGAGGAAGCACAAGCTGGAATCAAGATTGCCAGGAGAAATATCAATAACCTCAGATATGCAGATGACACCACCCTTATGGCAGAAAGTGAAGAGGAACTAAAGAGCCTCTTGATGAAAGTGAAAGAGGAGAGTGAAAAAGTTGGCTTAAAGCTCAACATTCAGAAAACTAAGATCATGGCATCTGGTCCCATCACTTCATGGCAAATAGATGGGGATCCAGTGGCTGACTTTATTTTTGGGGGCTCCGAAATCACTGCAGATGGTGATTGCAGCCATGAAATTAAAAGACGCTTACTCCTTAGAAGGAAAATTATGACCAACCTAGACAGCATATTACAAAGCAGAGACATTACTTTGCCAACAAAGGTCCATCTCGTTAAGGCTATGGTTTTTCCAGTAGTCACGTATGGATGGGAGAGTTGGACTATAAAGAAAGCTGAGTGCCGAAGAATTGATGCTTTTGAACTGTGGTGTTGGAGAAGACTCTTGAGAGTCCCTTGGACTGTGAGGAGATCCAAGTAGTCCATCCTAAAGTAGATCAGTCCTGGGTGTTCACTGGTAGGACTGATGTTGAAGCTGAAACTCCAGTACTTTGGCCACCTGATGCGAAGAGCTGACTCATTGGAAAGGACCCTGATGCTGGGAAAGATTGAGGGCAGGAGGAGAAGGGAATGACAGAGGATGAGATGGTTGGATGGCATCACCGACTCAATGGACATGGGTTTGGGTGGACTCCGGGAGTTGGTGATGGACAGGGAGGCCTGGTGTGCTGTGGCTCATGGGGTTGCAAAGAGTAGGACACGACTGAGCGACTGAACTGACTGAACTGAACTACATGTTTTATTGACATTCTGTGCATTTCTGCCAGGTTCCTCCAGCCAGGTGAGAATTTCAACAGGAGGAACGGGAATTCTTTTCCTTGGGTGGCAAAGTATCTCCTGTGTGGGTTAATTTCAGCCCTGTAGTGAGGCACTGTCTCCAGTGACCTGTATCTCAGTCATATTTCAGGAGGGACTTTTCCCTGGGTGACCTATCTCAGCCCTGGGCCAAGGGATGTTGCTTTGGGTGCTTTGTCTCTAATTTCAAAAGGTTGCACCACAAAAATTCTCTGCCACTCATTGAATCACAGCTGGGCCTCTCCAAAAAGATCTAGACTTTAGCCCTTGAGGCATAGTGAGAGCTTGCACTGGTCCTGCATCTCAGCCTAAGGGTGGTGACTCTTCCTGGAAGAGGGCTCATACATGAGTGCACTACCCCAGTCAGGGCTAGATGGTTCCTCATGGACTCTGTCTCATAATCTCTGTGAAGTGGGGCTTTTTCTGAGGTGCTCTATCTCAGCTCAAGAAAAGAACTTTCTGTAAGTTCTCTCCCTCAGTCCTGAGGGATGACATGTTCTTGAGGGCTCGATCTTGCCCTTGAGAAAGAATACTTTTCCTTGGATGTTTTATATCAGCACTGTGGAGGACTTGGTTATGTTGGGGGTGCTTTCCTTGGTTGCTCCATGGCAGCCATTGAAGTGGGCAGCTTCTGTGGATGCGCTATATCAGTCCTGGGGTGGGGGTGACTATTCTTTCTTTGAGTGCTATATCTCAATCCTGTGGGGAACCTTCCTTGAGTGCTCATCACAGTGAAGTTGGAGGGTGGTTGCTGGATATTGAACCTCAACCTGGGTCAGGAAGTCTTCCTTGGGAACTCTGCTACATATTTAGGAGAGCAGATTTCTAGAAGATTCTGCTGCTATTGTACCACAATGCCTTCTCTGCCATTCAGTGATCCACACCGTGACTTTTCCAACCAGGCATGAATTTCAGCTTCTGGAAGGTGCAGTGGGATTCTCGTGGGTGTTGTATCTCAGCCCAGGAGGAGTACTATTTCTTAGTGGCTTTATATCATGTTCCAGAGCATGGAATTCAAGCAAATTCCATGGTGTGACACTACCCACACCACCATTCTGCGAGCCACAGCTGGGCTTCTCCAACATGGTCTGGATTTCTGCCCATGGAATGGAGGGGAGTGACTCTTTCTCTGGTTGGGAGTGCTCTTCCCGGGGCACTCTGTCCTCCATTTGGGGTAGGAGGACATTTCCTTGGCTGCTGTTTATCAGCACTGCAGGTTGTGGCTTCTTCCTTGAGTGCACTCTCTCGGCTCCAAGGTGGCGGGGGAGTTTTCTCTAGATGTTCTCCCTCAGTCTGAGGGGGGTGGCTTTTCTTTGTGAACTCTCTCAGCTGTGGGAAGGCTCAAGGCAGTGGCTGCTTTCTTTTAGTCTTGGAGCAAGCTTCTTCTTCCTTTGTTGCCGTGTCAGCTCTTCAGTTGGAGTGGGAGGGGGCGATATATCCTTGGGAGCTCTGCCCCCACGTGGGGGCAGACTTTCTTTGAGTGTACCATTTCAGCCATGGACGGATATATACCACAGATGTTCTATGTCAGCCGGGATGATGGCTCATCATTACCGTGCTTTGTAATAATTTTGAAGTGGAAGCTCTCATTGTAGTTTTCTTTCTCAGTTCTGGCAGACAGCTTTTCCTTGGGGACTGTCTCAGCCTTGTTAGATACAGGCTTTTCCTTGTGGCTTGTCATTTGTATTCTATTTCAGCATTGTTGTGATTTTTCTCAACTCTGAGGAATAGGACATTTCCTTGAGTGTTATATCCCCTTGGGAGATTCTTCTATGTGTCCAACTCTTCCCTGGGAGGACCTTACTTGGTGCTCTGTCTCAACTTGGAGGGGGAAGGAGGGTGGAGAATTGTTCTTCCGTTTCTCTCTTTCCCATGAGGGGTTTGAAGTCTTCTTCATGGGACTCATCCATAGCGAGGGCTCTTCTTTGGGTCTCTATCTTAGCTCTGTGGGAAAGACTCTTTAGGAGCTCTATCACAGCTCTCCCTGGTGCAGGGATGGTGGGGAGAGACTATGCCTTGGATAGCCTGTGGAATTTTTCTTTGGGTGCTCCAGCTCAGTTCTGAGGAGGACAGACTTACTTGTGGGATCCAACTCAATCCTCGAGGCCTTCAGCCTAGAGTGCTTTAACTCAGCCAAGAAGTGGGGATGGCTTTTCCTTGAGTGTTCTATCTCAGCAATGGCTGGACATAAGGGTAAGGGGATGAACTTCCTTGGGTTCTATAAGGAATTACTGTAGACTAGGTGGCTTATCAACAACAGAAATTCATTTTGTGCAGTTCTGAAGGCTGGAAGTTCGAGATCAGGGTGCCAATATGGACAGGTTCTGGTGAGAGCTCTCTCCCAAATATGACTCCACTTTTTTCCATTTGACTATCCTGAACATGGTAAAGAGCTAGCTAGCTCTTTGGCCTCTTCTTATGATGGCACTAATTCCATTCCCATGAGAGCTCCACTCTCATGACTGAATTACTTTCCCCAAACCCCACCTCCAAATGCCATCACATTGATATTAGGGTTTCAGTATATGACTTTTGGGGAGTGGGTACAATCAATCCATCGCAGGTGCTCTATTTCAGCTTTGGAGATAGTGACAGCTCCTTATATCTTCTCTTTCTATATTTAGAGTGCTCTTGACTTCTTACTAACCAATCTCTTTTTACTTTATTCCCCCATTACAGGCAATAATTCTTTATATTAAATGTTCACTGTTCAAATTACTGTGTGGTTTCTCTCTCTTGATTCAGCACAGTCTCAAATAGAATTGGTGCTGTGAGTAATCCCTAAGGTAGGCCCTTGGGGACTTCTTTGATTGTGCCTTTAGGCTTGAGTACAGTGCTCTGCTTCTTGCTAATGGGAAATAGGATGAAAGTAATCCATGGCATGAAGCAACATCACAATTTGTAAAACTGTCATGATGGATGATTGCCATAAAGTGCTAACCAAAGTACTGGGGAGCTGAAGTATCAAAATGGTTCCAGCAATGCGTGAGAGTTCCTCTTGTATCATATCCTCACAAATGTGTAGTGTAGTCTGTCCTTAATTTAGACATTTTGGTGGACTTTTAATGGTATCTCATTATGGCTTTAATTTGCATTCCTTTGATGATTAGATTTGGAGCACCCATTTATAAGTTTAGTAGCCATTTGGATATGTTCTTATGAAGTAACTTTTAAGATATTTTGCTCATATTTGAGTTGTCTTTTTCTTATCAACTTGTAAGAGTTCTGAATTCAGCTCCTTTGCTGGATATATATATACTATGAGTATCTTCTATGAGTCTCTGGGTTACCTTTTCACTCTGTTATTAGTGTTTGTTGATGAAAAGAAGTTCTTAATTTAATCAAATCCAATTGATTAATCTTGAGTTTTTTGATATCCTGTTTAAAAATCTATTCCTACCCCAAAGTTATGGAGATGATGTCCCAAGTTGTCTTACAGATCTGTGGCCCATCTCAAATAACATTGTGTATGCAATGAAGTAAAGGTCAGTATTCATGTTTCCTGTTTGGTTATCTAGTGGATTTATTTTTAAAATGATTATTTCTACATAGATATGCAGTTAAGTTTTTCTGTAAATTTGTCTATTTCACCTGGGTTTTCAATTTTAATATGAAGTTGTTCACTATGTTCCAACCCCCTTTCAAAATCCTTGCTGGATCCATAGTTAGGTCTCCTTTTTCATCCCCAATGTTATTTATTTGTGGATTATCTTTCTCTTGACAGTTTCACTAACGGTTTGTCTATGGTTTTGTTGCTTTCAAAGGACAAACTTTTGGTTTTGTTGTTTTTCTCTATTGCAGTCTCTTATTGATTTCTTCTTTATTTTTACTATCTCCTTCTTTCTATTTTCTCTGGGTTTATTATACTCTTCTAACACTGGACACATGTCATTAATTTTCAGGTTTTTTTTTTTTTCTCTTCTAACATACAAATGCAAAGGCTATGCACTTCCAGTGAAGGTCCACTTTCAATGCATCCAAAAATGTTTTGATATGTAATATTCTTCTTCATTTCCAAGTATTTATTTGAAAGAGTGTTTTAAAATCCTTGAATACATTTTGTTGTTGTTGCTATTGACTTCTTTTTTTTTTGAGTTGATTGGAGAGTATTATTCATGAAATTATTAATAAGTATTTTAACATTGTTGAGACTAAAGATCATTTTTATGTGCATGCTTGAGAAGAACTTATATTCTAACTGTTGGATACAGATTTCCGTAAATGATTGATTAAGCTTGTTAATTTTGTTGAAAATATTTATGCATTTACTAATTATTTTTTCTGTTTGAACTAACAATAATTTCGAGAATTATGTTAAAATGTCCCACAATAAAGGTGGATTTTTCAGTTTCCTTCAATAGTTTTACTTATTTTCTTCTATTATAAATGTTAAGGCTGTTTTATTATTAGGTGCATTCAGATGTACAGTTGTTAAATGTTTCTGGTGAAATAAAATTTGGTTATTTTATAGTGAGCTTTTATACTCCACTTATGCATTTTTTAAAAGTCTCTTTTGTCTGATATTAGTATAACTACCTCAGCTTTCTTTTGGTTAATTTTTGCCTTTTATACAATATTAATTTCTTTACATTTAATCATTCTATGTCCTTAAATTTTAAATCTTTATCTTAGCATAAAACTAGAATTTTTAAAAAATTGATTCTGACCACTTTAACTGGCAAATGTGGTATATTTACATTTATTATCATTACACATAATATTTAGACCTGCCTTTAGCAGGTTGCTTTGTGCCTTTTCTTTGTACTTCATGCTTAATTTAAATTTTGACAATGAATGAAAGCATGAAAGTGAAAGGTGCTCAGTCGTCCAGGCCAGAATACTGCAGTGGGTAGCCTTTCCCATCTCCAGGGGATCTTCCCAACCTAGGGATCGAACCCAGGTCTCCTGCATTGCAGATTCTTTACCACACAAGTCAAGAAGCAACAGTTAGAACTGGACATGCAATAACAGACTGGTTCCAAATCGGGAAAGGAGTACTTCAAAACTATATTTTGTTACCCTGCTTATTCAACTTATATGCAGAGTACATCATGAGAAACGCTGGGCTGGAGGAAGCACAAGCTGGGATCAAGATTGCCGGAAGAAATATCAATAACCTCAGATATGCAGATGCTGCTGCTGCTGCTGCTGCTATGTCACTTCAGTCGTGTCCGACTCTGTGTGACCCCATAGACGGCAGCCCACTAGGCTCCTCCGTCCCTGAGATTCTCCAGGCAAGAATACTAGAGTGGGTTGCCATTTCCTTCTCCAATGCATGGAAGTGAAAAGTGAAAGTGAAGTCGCTCAGTCATGCCCGACTCTTCCCTACCCCATGGACTGCAGCCCACCAGGCTCCTCCGTCCATGGGATTTTCCAGGCAAGAGTACTGGAGTAGGTTGCCATATGCAGATGACACCACCCTTATGGCAGAATGTAAAGAAGAACTAAAGAGCCTTTTGATGGAAGTGAAAGAGGAGAGTGAAAAAAATGGCTTAAAGCTCCACATTCAGAAAACTAAGATCATGGCATCTGGTCCCATTTCTTCATGGCAAGATGGGGAAACAAGGGAAACAATGACAGACTTTTGGGGGGGGCCTCCAAAATCACTGCAGATGGTGACTGCAGCCATGAAATTAAAAGACGCTTGCTTCTTGGAAGAAAAGTTATGACCAACCGAGACAGCATATTAAAAAGCAGAGACATTACTTTGCCAACAAAGGTCCATCTAGTCAAAGCTATGGTTTTTCCAGTAGTCATGTATGGATGTGAGAGTTGGACTATAAAGGAAGCTGAGCGCTGAAGAACTGATACTTTTGAACTGT
The DNA here is from genome assembly GCF_016772045.2 of Ovis aries. Taxonomy (NCBI): domain Eukaryota; kingdom Metazoa; phylum Chordata; class Mammalia; order Artiodactyla; family Bovidae; genus Ovis; species Ovis aries. The sequence goes on along the minus strand of NC_056080.1, from coordinate 99,336,666 downwards.
TGTATTGGAGAAGACTCTTGAGAGTCCCTTGGATAGCAAGGAGTTCCAACCAGTCCATGCTAAAGGAAAGCAGTCATGAATATTCATTGGAAGGACTGATGCTGAAGCTAAGCTCAATATTTTGGCCACCTGATGTAAAGAACCGACTCATCTGAAAAGACCCTGATGCTAGGAAAGATTGAGGGTAGGAGGAGAAGGGAACGACAGAGGATGAGATGGTTGGATGGCATCACCGACTCAATGGACATAAGTTTGAGTAAACTCCGGGAGTTGGTGGTTGACAGGGAGCCCAGGCGTGCTGCAGTCCATGGGGTTGCAAAGAGTTGGAAACGGCTGAGCCAGTGAACTGAACTGAAGGCATGAATGAATGCTGTGTGAATTTTTTTTTTCTTTTCTGATCACGAAGCCTATTTGTAGTTGGCATTTGTTATTTGCTTACACTGGTTCCACTTTGGCTTGATGTTTGTATTTGGTGTGAGAAAGGGGTTCAACTTTATTATTTTTTGCATGTAGACATCCAATTCTCCAAGCAACATTTGTTGGAAAGACTATTCTTTTCCCATTGAATAGGCTTAGCACCCTTGTCAAAATGTAATTGACCATAAATTAAGGTTCTAGTTCTAGACTCTTAGGTTTGTTCCTTTGACCTATATGTCAGTCCTTATACCAGCACCGCACAGTCTTGATTATTGTAGCTTTGTAGTAAGCTTTGAAATCTGGAAATGTTTGTTTCCTAACCTTGTTCTTTTTCAGTGTTTTGTTTGTATTTTGGCTATTTACTTCCCTGTGAATTTCAGAGTTACTTTGCCAAATTCTGCCAAAAAAAAAAAAAAAACTAGCTAGAATTTTGATAGGGATTATATTACATCTGTAGATCAATTAGGAGAGTATTGCCAACTTAACACATTTTCCAATCCGGAAACATGGGAAGTCTTTCTATTTATTTATGCCTTCTTTAAATTCTTCCAGTAATGTGTAGTTTTCGGAGTACATGTTTTCTACTTTTTAAATAAATTTATTCACAACTATTTTATGTTTTTAAATGCATTGTAAATGAGATTGGCTCAGCTAAATTTTCTTATTGGTTATTGCTAGTGTAGAAAAAATTGATTATTTATTGCTCTTATATCCTGCAACTGTACTGAACTTATTTATTAGTTTGGATACATTTTTAGTGGACTCCTTAGAATTTTCTATGTACAAAATCATGTTATATGCAAATTGTGATGGTAATTCCTCCTATCCAGACTTGATGCATTTTATTATGATTTCTTGTCTAATAGTCCCTGCTAGAACTTCTAGTACAGTATTGAAAAGAACTGTTCAGAACAGACATCCTTGCCTTGTTTCCAATAGGAGTTTACATATCCAGTACTATAGTTTACATATTTCATACTGATGTTAGGTCTGGGGTTTTTGTAGATGCTTGTTATCAGATTGAGAAAGTACCCATCTATTCCAAATTTATTGGGTACTTTTGTCCTGAAGAGATTTTTATTTTGTCAAATGCTTTTTCTGTACCTATGGACACAATCATATAGTTTTTTTGTCCTGTCTTTTGTTAATATGATGTATTACATTAATTAATTTTCATGTATTAACCCAACTTTCATTCCTGGCATAAATGCTGCTTGATCTCAGTGTACAATCTTTTTTATATGCAGATAGATTTGGTTTGTCAATATTGTGTTGAAGATTTTTCATCCATAGTTATGATATTATTTTTCTTGTTATGTCTCTTTCTGGCTTTGGTATGAGGATTAATACTGGCCTCATAAAATGAAGTAGGATTCCTTCCTCCTTTCCTTTTTTGAAGACATTGCTAAAGATTCACATTATTTCTTTCTTAAATGTTTGATAGAATTTACAAGTAAGATCACCTCATCTGGGCTTGTATTTGTGGGAAGATTTTTAACTTCTAATTTAATCCTTTATCTTAGTATAGTTCTACTTACATATTTTTTCTTGAATCATTTCAATAATCTGTGTCTTCCAGGAATTTTCAAGTTTCATCTAAATTTTCTAATTTTTTGACATAAAGTTGTTCATAATATAATCCTTTAATTTCTGTAAGATCAACATTGATGTTCCCACTTTCCTGATTTTGATAATTTGAGCATTTTTCCCTTGACCAGTCAAACTGAAGGTCTGTTATTTTTTTATCTTCTCAATGAACCGACTTTTGATTTCATTGATTTTCCTCATGGTTTTTCTCTTTTATAGTTCATTGATTTTCCACCCTAATCTCCATCATTTCCTCTCTTTTGTTTGCTTTTATTAAGTACATAAATTTAAAACTTTAGGGTAACTAAAATTATTTGCTTCATTTAAAGTGGGGTTTGAGACATCAGACATATAGAAATGTTTATGATATTGCACATAGCAGTCATTTAGACCAGTTAACAAGGAGGAGAGCCAATCTGCTAAAAACAGAGAAGATTTTGTTTAGAACATTTGTTGATGAATGATATTTCAAGTCTGACTTGCATGAAGGTGTTTATTGCATGAGTAGGTGGTTTAAACAATCTGATCACATGTACCACAGCCTTGTCTAACTTGGTGAAACTATGAGCCATGCTGTGTAGGGCCACCCAAGATGGATGGATCACGGTGGAGAGTTCTGACAGAACGTCCACTGGAGAAGAGAATGGCAAACCACTTTAGTATTCTTGCTTTGAGAACCCCATGAACAGTATGAAAAAGCAAAAAATAGGACACTGAAAGATGAACTCTTCAGGGTCCACGGGGTCGCAGAGTCAGACACGACTGAGCAACTGAACTGAACTGAACTGAGGTTATTTTGTAGTACTTTAATATTTATAATATTCATTTTCACTGAATCTTTACATCTAACTAGGTCCAAGTTTATTTTTTTTAGCTTAAGGAGAGGTGTGTTTTAATCAGCACACATACTACCCACTTTATGTTTGTCTCTTGTAATAACCTTTAAAACAGTCCATAAGGTAGATAGTTTCTACATATTTTATGGAAATAGAAACTTCTAGTAAGCCTTTAAGTAGTTTCCCCAGGTTTAACCAGTTGAAAAGTGGAAGAATCTAGATGCATAAGATTCCAGATAATGTATACTTATATATCACAGTGCCTATAGCTATGAGTTCAGCAGAGAATTCCTTGTTTACATGGAAATATTGAAACCGATAGTATTCAGGATAGTTGGTGTCAGTTTATAAAGCCTCTTTTTTCAATTTGTTGATTTTAAGCAGGATCATCTGTTCATTAAATTGAGCAGCTTTCACAGCTGGACACAGCCATGAAATTATATTCCAAGATTCATATATAAAGTGACTTTTCTGGGAAGAAAGTCTGTACATTTAATCAAATTATCCAAAGAGAGCAATTATCAGTGCCCACTATCCAGGGTTCTCTGGGGAAAGAATGCCATGGAGCCTAGGCTCTTGCAAATAGGGAAAAAGAATGATCTTTTAGTTGGGATGGTGCTATAATGGAAGTCAGTCCATTCTCAAACTTGGTTTGCAACATAGGGGAGTTGTTCTAGACCTAGTTGTTAGAGCCAATAGGCAGTGGTAACAGTGGACTGATAAATTACTTAGACGAAGGGAGATGATTCTAGATCTTAGAACATGATGTAGACCCTAGATACAAGATTCTAAACTCTGTTTGGTGCCATGGTATAGGTTGCTAACACAGTCTATGACCATGTCCTCCCTAGAGGATCGTTCATTTGAGCTGTGTAACATTAATTACTTTTCTAGTGCTTTTCCACTCTCTCACCAAGGTGTTCTACTCATGCAAATAGTTAACTATGAGGAAGATCTGAAGACACTGGCCTCCCCACCTCAAGAGATTGATCCAGGTCAACCTAAAACAGTTTATACTTTCAACCATATGTTTAAAAATGAGAAGGTCTGTCCAAATTTTGATACTTGTATAAGTATTAGTATAAGTATTATACTTGTATTAGTATAAGCATTTTCTTCTTCCAAGGATGAATGTAAATCTCAGGCTTTACTTCTGTTTATTTAAAAGATAAAATATGACATAGTGATTCTTGTGTAAACAAACTGAGAGCCTCCTGGTACAAGAATGTGTTGGTTGAACAGAAATAATAGTTGTTTTTTATTGGACTAAGTCTTGGGGTTTTTTATTCTTTTTATAATTGAGGTATATTTAATTTACAATGTTGTATTAATTTCAAGTGTACAGCAAAGTGATTCAGTTATACATATGTTCTTTTTCAGATTCTTTTCCATTATAGGTTATTACATGATATTGAGTATAGTTCCCTGTGTTACACAGTAGGTTCTTGTTTCTTACCTATTTTCTATATAGTAGTGTGTTAGGATCTGGTGTTTAAATTATAACATTTAATGCCCACAATTGTTCTGTATATGAGTATTACTATCTGCCCTTTAATAAGAAGAAATCAAGGTTGACAGTGGTCAAATGCCTTGCCCCGAGTTACACAGCTAAGAGATAGAGTCAGGATTTGAATCTATATCTTCCTGGCTCCAAAGTCTATATTCTTTCTCACCCGCATAGTAACTCTCTTAATTCCAGATTATATTCTACTTCCTGTTTCCATTATTCAAGCCACTAGTGCTCTATCTAGACAATCACTGAATGTTCCTCTTGAAAAATGAAGTACTAGGGACTTCCTTGGCGGTTCAGTGGTTAGGACTCTGCACTTCCACTGAGCTTTTGTGTAATAAAGTTTTATTAAAGTATAAAGGAGATAGAGAAAGCTTCTGACATAGGCATCAGAAGGGGTAGAAAGAGTACCCCTCTGCTAGTCTTCAGCTGGATGTTATATAGTCACTGCTGCTGCTGCTGCTGCTGCTGCTAAGTCGCTTCAGTTGTGTCCAACTCTGTGCGACCCCATAGACGGCAGCCCACCAGGCTCCCCCGTCCCTGGGATTCTCCAGGCAAGAACACTGGAGTGGGTTGCCATTTCCTTCTCCAATGCATGAAAGTGAAAAGTGAAAGTGAAGTCGCTCAGTGGTGTCCGACTTTTCGCCACCCCATGGACTGCAGCCTACCAGGCTCCTCCGCCCATGGGATTTTCCAGGCAAGAGTACTGGAGTGGGTTGCCACTGCCTTCTCCACTAGCAGTCTGTTAATGAAAGAAAGGAATGTCTTAAAACTCAGAATGGCACCAGGCCCCTCATCCATAAGATGTATTTTGAAATAATCTTGGCACCAGACGATTCATCCCGGGCCATAAAATGATTGACTTGAATCTTGTAGAAGGGCAGATTACCATACAAATAGTTTCATTTACATAGATTAGGGGAGCAATACCTGAGTATAACATAATGGTTTGTCAAGTAGTTTCTGAGCCATTAAGTGGAACCGACTTGAAGACAAGAGTCTGGGGTAAGTGCATAGTACATTAACATCGCTTAAGACAAACATTTCCATAAGAAAAATGCATTGGTTAACTGAAGGTTTGAGAATAGTTAACTTTGGGTGAGACCAGGTGTCATTATGGCAACACAGTATTTTAAGAGAAACCTTCTTTTAAATTTGTATGAAAAGTGAAAGTGAAGTTGCTCAGTTGTGTCCTACTCTTTGCAATCCCATGGACTGTAGCCTACCAGGCTTCTCCGTCCATGGGCTTCTCCAGGCAAGAATACTGGAGTGGGTTACCATTTCCTTTTCCAGCGGATCTTCCCGACCCTGGGATCGAACCCGGGTCTCCCACATTGGAGGCAGATGCTTTACCCTCTAGAGAAGGAAAAAACATTGTTAGTTTGTTTCCTCCTGCCGCTTAAGAGAGATAAAAATGTCTGACACTTGCAGCCTATTTCCTCTGTTTGGAGACCCCTGGCCTTCCTGCCTGTTACCCTCTCAGGGTCAGGTTCGATCCCTGGTTAGGGAACTAAGATCCCACAAGCATGTGGCGTGGCCAAAAAGAGAGAAAGAAAAGAGAAATAAAGTACTAGGTGATGTTGCCATGATTGGATTACCCTCATGAATGTCTTATGTGAGAGTGTTTTGTGTGTGAGAGAAAGACATACTGACTTGATCATTAAACCATGAAAACAAAGAGAATTATATCTGCACTCATGGAAGAGATCACTGATATAGAGGCACAGAACATGCAGCAATCTCTTCTATAACAAAACTAGAGTAAAAGCTATTCTACTTCACCCCCAAAATTCTTCCTTAATTTGAGTTTTTCTTAATCTTCTGTGCCTTAGTTTCCTCAACTTAAACAATGGAGATAACAATCACACCTAACTTACAGGGTTTGGTGAAGGATTGAGTTAATACATGGAAAGCATTTAAAACAGTACCTGGTAGAGACAAATGTTCAATGAAAATGTTTTCACCCATTATGGGGTATTTTTTTAATGGGAAATGCAAATATGGGAAAGTATTTTTGTCACAGTTGTATCTGGATAATGCAAAGGCATATTCTTGGGTTATCCTTTGATGAAAATAACTCTTAGCTAACCTATTATACCCTTCAATTTCATGTTTTTTCTGCCACAAACACTGAAAAATACTCTGAACACCTGCCCAGCCCCAAAAGTGACATATTTGAATCTCCATAGGTTAGAGATGTGAAGATTTACATTACCAATACTCTAACTTTCACCATCAACATGTGCCATTTAATAGAGTGTTAATCAGTGTGCTAATAGATTTAAAGCACAAAATGACAAAAAAATTTTCCTTTTTTCCTCCCCTAAGAAGAGCTAAAACAAAATGGTGTGTATTTCTCTAAATTTAGAGATAACCATGTATTTATCACTTTGGTTAATGCGAACCACTCATTCCCCAGCATTCTTAGTAATCAGAGTTGTACCATGTTTGGCTTTGGCCAACACCTCCTATTTTACCTTCTCCTTATTTCACTTAGACTGGATTGAAATTGGATTGTGTTTTCTGAGAGCAGAGTGTGTGTTAAGTGATAGTAAATCTTTGACCCATGATTAAAACTTCTTTTAATGATATAAATGCATGGCTGTATATGCATATGAAGCCTGTGACTGCATATTGTCTTTAATGGAATATGTCCACTGATGTTTTTCAGCAAATGAAGGCTGATAAAGCAGTTCAATTCACAGCAGGGCATCAAAAACGAATGAAACATCCTGGAGAGCCCAAGGGCCACTCATCATCTAAGAGAAGGCGAAGTATGTCACCACGGCTAAGCAATCAAGGAGGGGGAACTCTATCTCTGGGGTTTAGTCATGTCAAAAGAAGCTTATAGCTATGTCCTTGAAGGACGGACAGATATGAGCGTATTTGCAAGTAGAGGAGCAAGGCACTAGTTAGGTCTAATTATTTGGAGTTGCTGCAAGAGTTAATAAAGCAGGTTCCTGAGACAGAAGAAGATGAAGGGCTAAATAAGAGGACAGATCTGCTCACATTCTTCCTGTGTTCACATTTTGTTCATGCTCTAAGTGCAGTCTGGCTCCTTCTTATGGTACTCCAATGAAACAGTGTCAAAGTCACCAGTGTCTGCTACACTTTGGCATTGATTTCTCAGCAGCATGTGATACAGTTGTTCACTCCCTCTTCCATGGAAAATTTTTAGTGTCCCCAGACATCACCTTCTCCCAGATTCCTTGCCCTTTTATTAGTGACTTATTTTTTTCTTCCTTTTCTGTCTTCTTTCCCACCTCTAAGTACTGCAGAGACCCAAAGCTGAATATTGGGCTCCTTTCTCTTCAATTCACCATCTCTATAGATGATCCCATGCAGTCTTACAGCTTTAAATATAATTCACACTACAAAAATTCTTACCTTTATTCCTCTAGATCACAACTTGCTCCTGAACTTCAGACTCATATACAACTGCCTACATGGTATTTCCACTGAGTATCTATTATTACTAGAAATCTAAAATTCAACTGGTTCTACATGTTTGATCTTCTGACCTTTTCCCTTTTCAAAGATGCTCTACTTTTAGCCTTCTGTATCTCAGCTAATAATACCATTCATCAGATGTAATGTACATAAATGTGTAACAACCTGTTATCCACAGGTATAGGGGACATGGAAGGGTTTAGAAGTCCTAGTATTTAAAGTTTGCAGATATCCATAGTATAAGTCAAAAGACCTAGGTCAGGCTACCAATGTGAGGTCACTGAACTAGAATCAGGAAAGGTTGGCCACACTCCATTATTGCGAGCAGTTGCTTAATACCTGCACACACTTGGTCTATCCAGTAGTTCAAACTAAAATATTCAGATTCACTCGAGATTCTTATTCTTTTATTATTCTTTCACTTATATCACTTAGCAAGTTCAGCAATTTGATACTAAGTATGAATTTCACATCCTACCATTACTCTCCATTCCTCTGATCTATGCTGCCATCGTGTCACCAAGATACTCCAATAGTTAATTTTTCTCCTTTCCAACCGTCTCATCTAACTCATTTTCTGACCTGCAGCCAGAGTGATCATATCAACACAGAAATCAGATCACACCACATCCATGCTGAAAATGCCTCATTACCTTTCCTTGGCACTCAGAGCACAATATGAGCTCCTGACTCTGGTCCACCAGCTCTGCACGACCTGGGCCCACCATCCTCTCCTAACACATGTCCTCTGCATGGGCACAGGCTGGCTCTCTCTCCTCCTCCAGCCTCTGCCCAAAGGACACCTGCTCAGAAGGGATCTGCCTGACCTCGTGATCCACTGAGGCTCCCCCTCCTGCTCTCTGTCCCCTCCCTGCTTGCTTCTCCCAAAACACAAATTTGAACTGTAATTATTTTGTTGGGTCATAGTACACTTCCTGCCTAGCCTTCCCATGAGCATAGACATTCCATAAGGGTGGGGACTGTTTTTTGTGTGCTGTTGGAGGCTGCCCCCAGCTCCTGGCACGGTGCCCAGTACAGAGGATGATGAGTCAATGGAGGAGATATGTCAGACCTGGAGTAAAAAGAAATTCACTTTTCTGAGACAGAAAAGATGGATAAGGAGGATCATGTACTGGCAGGGATTTGAGGTGATAGAGTGTGGATATCAGACATCTTGAAATAGAGTGAGACTTTCAGCTTTTCAACTCACAAAGAGCCTTGACAAGACATTAAATCATGAGTGCCAGGGCTCTATGAATGTTTGCATAGTAGTTCAACTGTTCAGATACATTACTGTATGTATTGAGAGTGTCAAGAAAGAAAAAGTGGTCTATTGCATGTTCCTTGCTCAGTACTATTTTGGGGATTTATTTCCACTTGGAACATCCTCTTGCTTTATGAAATAATTTCTTCAAAACTGCAGTGCACAGGGATGTCCCTGTGGGGGTGGTAAGATGCATCTAATTCACAGCTCAATCTCTTAATTTGGTTTCCAGTTGCTGCTGTCACTCACGATGTTCATGAGGAGAAGATGGAAAATAATCAAACTCCACCTAGGGGCTTCTTTTCAAAATCTGCTTCACCAGAGCTTATGAATATGGCAGGAGATGGTATCCCACTCAACCAAGCGGATTCCCTGTCTGATGATTTCACTAGTCTCAAGAAAGATGGGCCAATTCACAAACCCAGGAATAATGCACTCATAGGAGGAACCAAGAACTGCAGTGTCTCTGCAGGTGACTCCAAAGCCACAGCAATGTCTTCAAAGGGAACTGTGCCAAATAAATTGCAGATGAGTCCTGCTATGGCACAGAAAATTAATGATGATATAAAATATCAATTAATGAAAGAAGTTCGGAAGTTTGGACGAAGTAAGTAGCTAAAGAATATCTATTAATAAAAGCATGGGAAGTTGCTCAATTTAGAGTAAACTGAACCTACCTTTTGAACTCATCTTTTGATTGAATTGGGTTTTTACATAATTTACAATAGTTTGTCTAAAAATTCCTAATACCCCTGTTAGTTTTTTTTTTTTGTTTTGCATGGTTAATATTTACTGAAGTTTCCTTAGTAGAGATGTACAGGTGTTATAATTCATCATTGGAAAGGCATGTGCAACACTGTGAAATAGAGTGTAACACTGTGAAATAGAGTGTAACACTGTAGCCCATGAAGAATGGTTGCTGAAGTGGTAGATGCACTATTCTCATCTCTTTAGAAATACTTTTTTTTTTTAAATATCTTCAGATTTTGAAAGAATTTTCACTTTATTTGAAGAAGTACAAGGACCTCTTACAGTCAAGAAAAAATTTGTTGAATTTACCATCAAGGAAGCTACAAGGTGAGTATAAAAAAGAACTCCTCAGCTTTTTTAATGCAGTTCTGCCCAATGCTGAACAGGGGCAGGAACAGGCCTTGTTTATGCCAAACCCTGGCCCTCAATTACAGCTTATGCTATTTCCAAAGGCATTAGATGACTATTATTTTAGTCTAACTCATCCACAGAGCCTTCTAAGCTCGCTATAGTCTGGGGTGGGCCTGGGCCCTTGATTGCCTCTCTTGGTATTTTCCTAGACTGTATCTTTCCATTAGGATACGTTTTCTGTTCCCATGTAGATTGTAAGCTTTATTTTCTATTTATTACTGTGCCTTAAACATCATAGATGCTTAAATCTCTTCTGGTTAATTCAATGCCTCTTTATTTTCAGGTTTAAAAGAGTAGTCTTAATTCAGCAACTTGAAAAGGTCCTAGAAAAAGTTGAATCCGACCGCCTGAGCAAAAATAATTAATCACAAGAAAAATAGATAACCGTGTTCTTGCAAAGAACAGTGAGAAGCAAGTACACATTTTCTATGCTGCATGGTGGGATGAGATGCTGCTGAAGATTCTTAAAATATTGTTGTCAAGAAAATTGCCCTTCTAGAGGCTAAGAGAAAAAGCAGTGGAGCCTTTCAATTTTATGGTTCTCTGTCAGTATAAGCTGGGCTATTGCCCTAAGAATTTCTGGTGAAAGTATAGCTTGTTGTCTGTCTTTGTTCTCCTACCTGAGGAGGGGGATGTTATTAACACATTAAGCTAAATGGGTCCTGGGAGTAGGTCCAATAGTTGTAGCTGGTAGTCATAACTGCTCTCTTTCACTACTCATTTCTTATTCCTTTTGCCCAGAGGCAGCCCTATAGTTGGTCGTGGTTCTTTGCCTTGTAGGATGATTAAATCTTAATTATTGAAGGGTCTGGGCTAGATGTCCTGCCTTCAGTGGGTTATTGTTTTCCATAAACTTTAATCAGAAGATGTGAGAGTAGTCAGCTCTTCAGCAATGTTGGGTATACTCTTCTTTAGCCTCTTGTATAGTAGGAACCCCAAAACCCTTTGATTGTCAGGTTCCATTACCCGAGCCTGTAGGTGATCCCCTTCTTCACCTCTTGATTGAAAAGGATGAGGGGACCAAAATGGCTAGCTGACAGTCTGAATTCCATATCACTGTCATCCATCATGTTCCTTAGCGGGCTAAGATCTCTGGTTCACTAAAACAAAGTAACAAGGATGGGAAGCATTTTAGGGATAAGTAGTGAGAGGAGGCACTTCCATCTCCACCCCTTGATTTCAAGACCCATGAATCGACTATGGCAGAAAAAACAAACTGCTTTCTAGAATTACTTCAAGCATAATCTCCATCCCTGCCCACTTGGTTCTTGAGCCTGCTGGGTTATGATCTGAATGCTGGAGAAGGAAGCTGATTGAGGTCTAGATAATGAATACCTATCCATTGGATTATTAAAATTCTGCTCTGGTAAGCTTATTTACAGAGAATTCTCATAAGACACAAGTATCTTCATATCATGTATCCATTTGGACAGGTGCATCCACATATTTTTCCCCTGGACCTCCTTGTCCCAACTGTTCAACTATGTATCCTCAAAGCCCTCGACCCCTCGGCCAATGAAGTGGACATGACCTAGGCATGGATATGCACTCATACTTGTGGCCATCTCTCCTGGCAGAAGGAACGACAGGTGCACCGCTCAAAGTTCTTCCCTGGGAGGATTACCCTTCACCATGTCCTTCCAGGCTGTCCCAAATTGGACTGGACTGCTGCAGCTGTCCACTTCTGGCTTGAGTGGTAGGCAGGATTCTCAGTGTGCCCTTCAAGATTCCAGTCTTCTGGTTATTTAATCAATCTCTAACATGAGTACTGCTGTGGTGGGATTTTTTTTAATGCAAAATAAGTTTTATTTTGTTGGCACTGAAAGAAAAAAACAAGCAAAATAACAGTATTTCTACACTGAGGTGAAAGCAATGTTTAAACTATCTTAGCAATGAAATGTATCCCAAAAGAAAGTATGTTTCATGAAGATTCCAAAGTACAGGTGAATCTTAACACAACAGTATAGGAATCTGTAATACTGAAGATGACTCTCTTCTGACAGGATGTTTAACAAACATATTTTTAAAATTATAAAGGCAGTGAAGCAATCCCTTTTAAATAACTGTGTCAACTGTGATATGGTTTTTTCCATTAATACTCTAACAATCTCATTTTAAAATTTTTTACTGATATGACAATTTTATTTAACACATAAATTCTGCTGTACTTAAGATAAACATTGTAATTAAACTTAAAAGCTTTTGTACAGCAAAGGAAATCATAGACAAAATGAAAAGACAACCTATAGAACGGAAGAGAATATTTGCAAATGATGCAACTGATAGGGATTAATTTACAAAATATATGACAGTTAATACAGCTCAATACCACACCCAAAACACCCAATCCAATCAAAAACTGGACTGATGATCTTAATAGACATTTCTCCAAAGAAGACATACAGGTAGCCAACACACACGTGAAAAGATGTTCAGTGTCTCCAATTATTGGAGAAATGCAAATCAAAACTATGATGAGGTTATCACCCCACACCAGTCAGAATGGCCATCATCAAAAAGTCTACAAATAACAATTCTGAAGAGGGTGTAGAGAAAAGGGAACCCTCTTACACTGTTAGTGGGAATGTGGATTGGTGCAGCCACTATGGAAAACAGTATGGAGATTCCTTACAAAACTAACAGTCAAGCTACCATATGATTTAGTAATCTCACTCTTGGGCATATATCTGAAGAAAACCATACTTCAAAAAGACACATGCACCCCAATGTTTACTGCAGCGTTATTTATAATAGCTAAGACATGGAAGCCCTAGAGGAGGGCATGGTAACCCACTCCAGTATTCTTGCCTGGAGAATTCCATGGACAGAGGAGTCTGGTAGGTTACAGTCCATAGAATCACAAAGAGTCAGACATGACTGAAGTGACTTAGCTCACACACAAGACATGGAAGCAACCTAATCTGTCCATCGACAGATGAATGGATAAAGAAGATGTGGTATGTATATATGTATATATATACAATATTCCATCATCTATATATTTACAATAATGGAATATTATTCAGCCATAAAAATGAAATAATGCCATTTGCAACATCATGAATGGGCCTAGAGATTATCATATATCATACTATGTGAAGTAAGCCAGACGAAGACAAATATCATGTTTTATCACTTATATGTAGAATCTGAAAATATGATATAAATGGACTTATTTACAAAACAAATAGACATCAAAAACAAACTAATGGTTACCAAAGTGATAGTGGTGGCAGGGGAGCAGGAGGGGATAAATTAGGAGTTTGGGATAATATATACAAACTACTATATATAAAATAATAAGCAATAAGGACCTACCATATAGCACAGGGAATTCTTTCAGTATCTTATAATAACCTATAATGGAAAAGAATCTGAAAAAGAATATGTGTGTGTGTGTGTGTGTGTGTGTATGGAAGGAAGACACTAGGGTATAAGTCTGGCTTCAGCTGACAACCAGTTCTCCTGACCTTGGGCAATGACATGAACCCTGGAGGACTTAAGTGTAAATCATGGCCCTGACTCAAGAGATACTGCCGGGTTGAGGTGAGCATGAAGGTAAGAAGCCACAGCCAATCCTGGCACGTATTATTAATATGTTCTCAGTCAGCGTTCTCCCAGGCCTTGGTGCTGCATATAGGAAATGGTCACGACCCAGTACCTAGGAAAGGCAACAAGGCCTGGGACAGAGAGTTCAAGGTGGGTCATTCACTGATGATTAGTGATCTAATTTGGGGGACAGAGAAAACAGATTCTATAAATAGTGATCTAATCTGGGGGACAGAGAAAACAGATTCTAGGAGCCAGAGATTAACTGAATGAGAGAAGTTTCACCAAGCCTGACAGGACAGCAGTTACTGAGAGTCATCAGAACTGAAGGGCTAAGGCAGATGACACCTAGGTCCTCCCTCCCCTGGGTACTCCTGTCAGGGAAGGAAGGTGAACAGAGCGTGTGATGTATCCAGGGTCACATGACAGACAGGGACCAATGGGATGCTGTGGACCAGGGAAGCCTAAGCCTGCAGTCTGAGGGCAGCACCACCAGAGGAGGAGAAGAAGAAGCTTGAGCTCAGGACAGAGCTGCGCAATGAGTCATAGATCCAGGGAAACCCTGATGTGCTCGTGCCCTGGGCTACTTAGCTAACCTCTTAATGATTCCACATCCTCTTCTGTCATCTGAGGGTCATGACAGCATTGACCTGTTGGGCTTATTGTGAGGATTTACAAAATAGCTCATTTAATGTTTATTAGATATTTTCAAAATACCAGACCCTTATCTAGGTGTGAAATCACAGTGAACCAACACTCGCTCATGGATCTTACTTTCTAGTTGGGAGATAAAGACACCAGACAACCAGAGCTTCTGTCAAATGCTCTGAAAAAAAGTTGAAGTCAGGTGAAGAGGAGGAAAACAAGTGAATAGTACTGTGAATTTCGTAGTCAGGGGAGGCCTTTCTGAGGAGACACCTAAGCTGAGAAAGAAGGAAAGTGCTTGAGTTCTGCCAGGCTCAGGTTTCTTCAAAGTATCCTTCCCAAGGTCAGAGCAAAGGAAAAGATATGTGTCTTAATTAAATCTTTGTGGGGAGTTCCAGCTCATATATGTGGGGTCCAGCCTGGCTGTGACCTTTCTTCCTGAATGTCTGAGCTGCTTCAGCATCAGATGAAGAGACAACAGTTTTATGGAGATGGCTGAACAAGCTCCTACCATTGCATAAGTCAGTTCTCTGTGATGAATCTATACAACACACGTGTGTACACACACACACACACACACACCTCCTACTGGTTCTCCTTTTCTAGCTGAAGCCTGAATTATAGATTTTGGTATTGAAAGAGGTTCTAGAGAACACATATTAAGGGTGAATTCTCTGAGATTGTTCTGTGTTTCTGGAATTCCTTCTTTAATCAGATTAAAGTCGTTAGTAACTTTTATCCTGAGTTTTAAAGGGGACTGGTAGTCCATTGCAGTAAGTAGCAAAGGGGTTTCTCAAATTACCATATTTGGATACCTATAATCAAGTGCCTATGAAAGGCAAAGGTACAAGTGAGCAAGTAGATGCTATTTGTGACCATTTCAGTCAAAATAAGGAGTGTAATGGAGAGGACTGGCTGCTTCTAAATCTGCTGGATAATTTAGGAAAGAAAATAATACGCTCAGGTCCGTAAAGTCTCCTTTGAAGATCTACATAAAGGACCTGAAAGTTTCTACTAACTGCTATAATCTCTTGTAGCCCCAGGGCCAACAGGTGGGAAAACCAAACCCGAAGTCTAATGCTATGGTTGGCTGAACTACAACACAAACTGAATTCTCAAGTTCTCAAGATCTCCTCTGTTAATCTTAGGGCACTAGTTAGAAATGAATGGGACCCCGAAAAGTGGAATGGGACACAGGCACAAACTCTGATGAAACTGGGTACTTGGAACCCCTAAATTCTGTGAGGTAATTTTCCAGCAGAGGCAAAACTTCTGTCAGAGGTGACTTTTCCTTTGCTTGAAGAATCAGTGATCCTCTGGCCTGAAGGAGCAGCCTTGCAGGGCATGGGTGATCTTACTCAAAAGTTGCATCTACCACCTCTCTTTCCTTCAAAATCCTGTGAGAAGCCTCAAACTCCCACAGGCCACCAAGTATGTAAAGTGTGACCCTTGCAGAGGTACAGAATTTGCCAAAAGAACTACATAAATTTCAAAATGTGTACAGACAGAATTCTGTGGAATTTGTGTGTAAATAGTTCTTTACAGTGAAGTGGAGGTAGAAGGAAAATACAGTTTAATCAGACCAAATTTTTCATATGTGAGCTTGTTAACCTGAGACTCTGGATTAAATGTTTTGGTGTCAGGGGTTAAGAAAGCCTCTCAGAGTTTGTGAAGCTGGTGCCTTAGTCTATTCAGGATGCTCTAGTAAAATACAAGAGGCTGGATGGTTTACACAACAAACATCACAGGTCTGGAGCTCCCAAAACCCAAGATCAAGGCAGCAGCAGTTTTGGTGTCTGGTGAAAGTCCACTTCCAGGTTCATACAAGGCCCACTTCTCACTATGTTCTCATGTGTTGGAAGGGGGAAGGGAGCTCTCCATGGTCTCTTTTATAAGGTCAGTAATTCCATTCATAAGGGCTCCATCCTTGTGACCCAATCACCTCCTAAAGGTCCCACCTCCAGATACCATCACATTAGAGGTTAGGGTTTTGACATTTTCTTGGGAGGTATATGAACATTTACTCCATTGTAGTTAGTTGATTGAAAAAGCCCCAGAGGACTCAAAGAAATGCAGGAACTTCCTTGACATACTGCGGAGTGAGACATCCAAAGGCTTAGGGAGACTGGAACATTAGCGTGAACTTATTACATAATATGTGCTCATTCACCTCAGGATATCCAAAGAACACAACTTTCACCAAGGCAGTGGTATACTGATTTCCAAGGGGAGCCTAGGCATCTGTGAAGAGCTCTGTGATGGGTCTTCTCTGTTGATCATAATGACTGCAGCTTGCCCTTGAGGAAGGCCATGCTACACTGCCAAATATCACTGTCCCAACTTTAAATGGACCTGTGGCCAGTGACAAGAAGGCTGTGCAAAGGTGGAACTTCAAGTCATCAGAATTCTAAGAGATCATTCAGCACCAGCTCTGAACTAACACTGATGTCTGGGCTTACAGAAGTTGTGGAATCAATGTGGTTTTACCTCATGTCCATCTCAGTGGTTAGTCCCTGAATCTACGCTCTGCTTATTTCCTAAGATTCAGAATGTATAACTGTATAAATATACTCAGAAAATGATAAAATTCCCACACTGGTTCTCTGACTTGTTAAATGAGGGCTATCATGAAATAGGCCTTTGGGGAGAATGGATACATATACGGAGCTTCCCCAGTGGCTCAGTGGTAAAGAATGCACCTGCAATGCAGGAGCCACAGTAGATGTGGGTTTGATCCCTGGGTCAGGAAGATCCCCTGGAAGAGGGCATGGCAATCCACTTCAGTATTCTTGCCTAGAGAATTCCATGGACAGAGGAGCCTGGCATGCTAAGTCCATAGAGTCACAAAGAGTCGGACATGACTGAAGCGACTTAGCATACGTGCACACAAGGATATATGTATATGTTTTTATGGCTGAGTCCCTTTGCTGTCTACTTGAAACTATCACAACATTGTTAATTGGCTATATGCCAATATAAAATAAAGAGGTTTAAAATAAAAAAGTAAATAAAGAACAAAAAACCAAACCGAAAAAAAATGGAGTTCCTCTATAGTATGGAGTGATGGAATCTGATTATCAAAGGAAATTGTGTTGTAACTACACAGGGTCTAAGATATGTGCAGAATGTCTAGAGCTCTTCTTAGTACTTTCATGTTTTGTGATTAGAGTTAATGAGAAATTACAACTCAACTCTGGGAAGATATCTAATGGTCCAGACTCTTTTGTAATTGAGGTTTGAGTCCTCCCTCAAGCCAAGCACCAAAACCAGCTGAGTTTTGCCTCAGTGGTGCCTCGGGGGAAAAAAAATAAGAAATGGATAGGGAAAGGGTGCAGTAATAAATACCAGCTACACATGGTGACATGCTGAAGAAACCAGAACTGTAACAGTATTTACTGGATGATTTAATAACACCCCCACCTCAGGTGAGAAGACAAACAACAAATTATTCATTCAAATAAAATGCTTAGGGCAAATGCCCAGTTTTACTAACAGAAATTTATAACATTAAATTTCCAATGCTTTTTCTTAGCCTCTGGAGACAATTTTGTTAAGCAAATACATGCTGAGAGGCTTTAACAACATTCTATTCCATTCCAGAAGATGGCAATCTGGTCATTATTTCTTATTGATCATGACGATAACAGGATTATATGCTTAGAATGCAAATGTCTTTGTTGAGAAAATGGTCAGAATCTATTTTTTCTAGTATTATCTTAAGGTGCTTGATTAAGTGCCCTCTTTTAAATCTGAAAATAAAGAGACAAGTCATTAACCAAGAGACATGCAAAGAAATTATCATGTAGGAGCACTGTAGGAAACAGAAAGAGGAGCTTGATTTTACAAAAGAATATGAATGGACCCTGATGGTAAGAGACAATCCAGCAAATACAGAGTGTCAACTGAAGTTCAAGGCCCAATCACACTCTGGTGAGAAGGGGAGCTTGGAAGAATGAGATGGACTCAGATAATATGAACCTAAATAAGTATGGAGACAACTTTAACTCTCACAAAGGACTTGGGTCCGAGAAATACCTGGCAGAGCTGTACCCAACCCTCACCCCAGCACTGCATTGGGCCCAACTCCTTAAAAACAATGGAGAGTTCTTCTTTACACTCACCTTGCTGCTTCCTTGATGGCAAATTCAACAAATTGTTTCCTTACATCTGGAGGTCCTTGCACTTCTTCAAGCAATTTGAAGATTTTTTCATATTCTGAAAATATTTTAAAAATAAACTTTCAGTAGTTCTCAAATATAAAGTTGAGTTAGAATTCAGTCTTGGTGTATCCAATAAACTCATTAACCATTCTTCAAAAACTAGAATGTTATACAATATATGTGTTTTTAATGTTTAAATCAAGATACCTGAATATATCTAATAATAAAACTTTTGTAAACAATAACTAAGTAAGAGTAAAAAAGGAAAAGAAAAAGAAAAAAGGGGAAAAAAGAGAAAAATATGTTATAACATTTTAGTCAAACTATAAAGGAATCATTCTAAATTATGTGAAAGCCCATTTCTGGGAACTAATGAGCCTTAAGAGATATGTTCAATCTATTTTAAATCACAAAATGAGAGTCTTCCAATGGTATGATAGAAACTGTTATACAACATACTTCGTCCAAACTGTCGAATTTCCTTCCTTAACTGATGTTTTATATCAGCACTGGTTTCCTCTAGACATAATGGTGGTTTTGGGGGCATCATTCCAAGTGGAGACATTGCGATGGCTTTTTGGTCATCTGTAGAGACATAGCTGGTAATGAGTCCTCCTAGAGGGCATTACTAGAAGGTTTGTGAATCAGCCCACCTCGGCTGAAGCTAGTTAAGTCACTGGATAGAGCATCTAATTGGTTGGGTGGGATACCATCTCCTACCATATTCATAAGCTCTCGTGGAGCGGATTTTGAGAAGAAGCCATGAAGTGGGGGTATGACCACTTTCCCTCCCCTCCTCATGGATATTGTGAATGACAAGGCTTCTGGAAACCTAATATAGAGATTGAACTAAAATTAGGTGTCTTACATCAACCCTACATGGACATTCATGTGCTCCTCAGTTTCTAAAATTATTTATTTCGTAGTAGGAGAATAGACCACAGAGAAATCTCAGAACTGAAAAATTCTCAGGAGTCAGTAAGTTCAAAATGAGCAAGTGAAATAATTATAGTTTGAATTTGTGTTAGGGAAGAAGTAAGCTGGGATGGGACAGAGAGCAGGAGCTGGAGGAGGAGAGGGCCAGCCTGTGCACAAACACAGAAAGACTTCCAGGCTGAGGTAAGGGCGTACACAGGGCCCTGGGGAGGGGACTGGCCAGGGACGACAGAGCAGAGGACAAAGGCAGAGAGACCAAGGAGGAGACATTAGGACATGCATTAGGAGAGGATGGCAGGGCCAGGGCATGCAGAGCTGGTGGACCAGAGTCAGCAGTTCAGACTGTGCTCTAAGTGCCTAGTAAAGGCGATAATGAGTTTTCAGTATGGATGCGGCACACATCCTGGTTTCCGTGTTGACATGATCACTTCAGATGCAGATCAGAAAGTGGGCTGGCAGAGGGAAGCTGGAAAATAGGGACATGGGTGAAGAACTTATACTGTAGTAGCTTGGTGAGCAATTCAGCATGTGAACTAAGGGATAGAGAAAAATGGTGGGATTTGAGAATAATTACAATGTTTGGAGGGAAAAAGGCAGAAAAAAGAATGAAAAAGTACATCCAATAAAGAGGAAAAAACCAGCAGGCTGTGGAGTATAAGAATCAAAGAATTTTTCTGTAAAGGAGTGGTTGAACATACGTATCAAATGTGGCTGAGAAGGTTTCCCTGGTGGTCCAGTGGTTAACAATCTGCCTGCCAATGCAGGAGACACAGGTTCGATCCCTGGTCCAGGAGGATCTCACATGGCACAGAGCAACTGAGCCCATGCACCACAACTATTGTGCCTGTGCTCTAGAGCCCACGTGCCACAAGTACCGAAGCCTGTGCTCCACAAGAGAAGCCACTGCAATGAGAAGCCCACACACAACTAGAGAGTAGACTCCCCTCACCACAACTAGAGAAAGCCTGTGCACAGCAATGAAGACCCAGCACAACCAAAAATAAACAAAATTATTTTTAAAACGTGGCTGAGAAATCAACAGCAGTGTCAACCAAAACTGGTGACCCTAATGAGATTAGCTCCAATGGAGTAGGGAAGGCAGAAGCAGACTCTCCTGGGTAAGATCACAAAGAGGAGTTGAGGATAAGTATCCTCACCATCTTCCATGGACACAGATGAGGCCCCAAGATGGGATTCTCCATCTCCTGTTTGTTTCATTGACGGCAATGCCATACTTGACCTCTTAGATGAGGAAGGACTTCTGGGCTCTCCATGGTGTTTCTCTAGTGTTTTAGGCTCTACAGCAAACTCCTCTGGTTCATCAGTCATCATTTCCTGAAAACCTCAATAAACATACTCCGTTAATGATAAAAAGTACCACTAAAAATTGCATTCTACATATATATAAATGTGAGTATACACAACATGCATTTACATCATTAATATGAATTTTATTATGGGTCAAGGTTACCATGCCCCAACAGGCTACTCTCAGGAAAAGCAACCTATTTTTAGTCCAGTGAAAATGAAAAAAGGAGGAAGGTAACATGAGTATAGTTCAGAGGCAAACACTGTACATGATTAACCATGATGCTTGTGGAATGAGTGAATCTCATTAGCTAGAATTGAATAAACTCATGATTACCTCTTTGAGAAAATATAAACCATTCTGTCAACCATTATTAGGAGAAATAATTTCATTTCTTTTCCCTATTTGATTTAAACTCATCACTAACAAATATTGAGTGAAACTTTACAGACTGCAACTTGTAGATGGTGAAGGTAAGAGTAGTAGGAATATTCAATCCACCCACTTCCAATAGCACAGAGGTTCAAATGTCAATCTCAGAGCTACATGACAGGCACTACTCAACACTGGTGGTAGATAAAGATGAGATGTCCTGGTATGAAATATTAACTTAAAGTTCTTATCACCCAAGGATAAACCCGAGAATGTGCAACACTGTTATTTTAATAAAGTCATGATAAACATCTTTCTGAACCATTTACATTTCTCATTAAAGAGGATTGCAAAGGGGGAAGTTATTTTCATGGTTTATTTTATACCAGTTGGGTTCTCTTCTGGGCTTCCAGGGTGGCTCAGATGGTAAAGAATCTGCCTGCAGTGCAGGAGACCAGGTTTCGATCCCTGGGTTGGGAAGATCCCCTGGAAAAGGGAATGGCAGCCCACTCCAGTATTCTTGCCTGGGGAATTCCATGGACAAAAGAGCCAAGCAGGCTACAGTCCATGGGGTCACAAAGAGTTGGACACAACTGAGTAACTAACACTTCCACTTCACTTTCAGGTTCTATTCTAATTGCTTTACATTTACTAATTTATTTTTATCTTCCAAGATGCTAAAATTTTGGCAAAAACTCGGGGACAAATTAACAAAGCAAAGATTTTGGGTTAAGGCGGAACCAACATTTGCAAAGATTCCTGTAATTGGTGGGATGTCTTGGCAGTAGAGGAGCTTTCCCCCAGGTCAAAAGCAGTCAGCCTTAAATAAAATCTGTTAATCAAAATCTCTGTACTTGGAAGAGTACTGCCTTATGAAAGAGTTGAGATGAGTAAAGGAGGTGGCTAGCATTTAGAGTAGCCAAAAAGAACATGAATGTAACTGAAATCTGTACAATAAGGCCCCATGTGGTGTGTTCAACGATGTTTTAAAAGGGAACTAGAAAAACAGGATGAATAGTGAAAATAAATTTCAGTCTGCTTAATACTACTACTCACTCCAATACTGATATGCTTATATATCAATCCATCCCGCATGAGGTTTCAGAGTGTGAATCCATCCTTCCGAGAATTATCATTCCCTAGGAAACTACAGAAATTGCATTTTGAACCCAAACTGCTGAAGGTCAGAGCCTGGGCTAAACTGTTGAATGTTGACCAGCACAGGAGGCTTAACAACCCTCAAACACGACTCCAAGCCCAAAAGAGGAGTTCATCACTCCCTTGGTTTCTTTATGCTCCTGCCAGGGACCTCACATTGGATCTGCTTATGTAGAAGCAGAAAGTAACACCTCTCTAAGAGCTTTTCTCCAGTCTCTGCACTGTGCAGTTTCAGCACCAGAGGGGAGCTTTGGTAGGCAGAATTTCTTAAAGCTGAGATAAGAGTATAAAAAGAACACTGACTTTTTATGATGACACTCTAGCCTTTCATAATATTCAACGTTAAAAGTGGTTTTGTTGAGGCTTCCCTGGTGGTTCAGTGGTAAAGAATCTGTCTGCCAATGCAAGAGACCCAGCTTGATCCCTGGTCCAGAAAGATTCCACATGCAGCAGAGCAACAACTTGTGTGCCACAACTATTGAGTCTGTGCTCTACAGCCCAGAAGCGACAACTACTGAGCCCACTTTTCCCAACTACTGAAGCCCACTTGCCCTAGGGCCTGTGCTCTTCAATAAAAGAAGCCACCACAATAAGAAGTTCATGCATTGAAACTAGAAAGTAGCCCCGGCTTGCTGCACCTAGAGAAAAGCCCTCATAGCAACAAAAATTCAGCACAGCCAAAAAAGTAAAGTAGTTGTTAGAATGACTGGTGATTTTCCATTTTTTTTTTCCTTTTTCCTTTCCACAGTGAACATTGGTCCATCTATGTGGTTTGCATAGATGCTTTCAATTGCAGGAGCAGAACACTTCACCCATTTTGGCTAAAATGATACAACAGTTCAACACACACCTGAAGATTAGCTTTATGTGAGGCTTAACCCTCAAGAGCCTAGTCTCTTTCCATCATTCCCATCTGTTTTCTTTGATGCCACTTTCATCCCATTCAGAGGCTCCTGAATTACATGCTACTTCAATCATATCTAGCAGGAAAAAAACAGGTATGTACTTGTCCTAGCATTCCCAGTAGAAGTCCGAAGATTTACTGTGACTGGACTTTTTAGTTCACATTCTTATACTTGAATCAATTACTATGGTAAAAGAGGGAATTAGAATGTGCTGATTTCCAAAGCCCAGTTCAAAAATGGTAAAAAAAAAAAAAAATCCGAAGTATGACATTTGAAAAACACTAATAATAACATGGAGAAACCTCAGGTAAAATTGATTTAGGTTACATTTACCCATAAATAAACAATACTAAGAATGAAAAGGAGACATGCCATAGATCCATTAGAAGTTTTCTTAATGGAGGGCATACTATGAATGACTTCATTTCAGATTTTAAAACTGAGATGAACTAGACATACCTATGGAAAAATAAAACTTGCCAAAATTTACCAAACAAGAAATAGAAAATCTGAGTGCTCCTGTATCTGGTAAAACTATGAATAAAAAAAAAAAAGAAAAACCTTATTATCCAGAAAGCATCCCTGAGGAGTCGAGGAGGACAAACATTTAGGAGGACCTAACACCAGTTCTAATAAACTCTTTTGGAAAACAGAAAATAGGGGACTAGTTTTCAACTCATTTTATGAGGTCAATATAAAGCTGATACAAACATCTAACAAAGACATTAGAAGAAAGGAAAACTACAAGTCAAAATCTCTTCCTTGAAAATAGACATAAAAACTATAAACCAAAGATTAGCACACATACCCCCTTCAAAAAAAAAAACTGATGAAAAAGATATACACCAACATGGTGTAATATACACCTTAGGAAAGGCAAGGTTCAAGTCAAATTCAAAAATCACTCAGTGTTGGACTTCCCTGGTGATTCAGTGGTTAAGAATCCTCCTACCGAACCCTGTTACACTGTTCATGGGAATGCAAACTAGTACAGCCACTATAGAGAACAGTGTGGAGATTCCTTAAAAAAACTGGAAATAGAACTGCCATATGACCCAGCAATCCCACTCCTGGGCATGCACACCAAGGAAATCAGAATTGAAAGAGACATGTGTACCCCAAAGTTCATTGCAGCACTGTTTACAATAGCCAGGACATGAAAGCAACCTAGATGTCCATTGACAGATGAATGGATAAGAAAGCCGTGGTACATATACACAATGGAATATTACTCAGCTATTAAAAAGAATGCATTTGAATCAGTTCTAATAAGGTGGATGAAACTGGAGCCTATTATACAGGGTGAAGTACGTCAGAAAGAAAAACACCAATACAGTATACTAACGCATATATATGGAATTTAGAAAGATGGTAACAATGACCCTATATGCGAGACAGCAAAAGAGACACAGATGTAAAGAACAGACTTTTGGACTCTGTGGGAGAAGGCGAGGGTGGGATGATTTGAGAGGGTAGCATTGAAACATGTATATTACCATATGTGAAATAGATTGCCAGTCCAGGTTTGATGCATGAGACAGGGCACTCAGGGCCGGTGTACTGAGATTATCCTGAGGGACAGGATGGGGAGGGAGGTGGGAGGGGGGTTCAGGATGGGGGACACATGTACACCCATGGCTAATTCATGTCAATGTATGGTAAAAACCACTACAGTATTGTAAAATAATTAGCCTCCAATTAAAAATGAACAAGAATCCTCCCCTCAATGTAGGGGACACAGGTTTGATCCCTGCTGCAAGAAGGTCTCACATACTGAGGGAAAACTAAGCCCATGTGCCACAAGTACTGAGCCTGTGCTCTAGAACCCTGGAGCACCAACTACTGAAGCCCGCACACCCTAGAACCTGTGCTTCACAACAAGAGAAGTCGCCACAGTGAGAAGCCCACATACCACAACTACAGAGTAGCCCCTGCTCTCCACAACTAGAGAAAGCCCTCACACAGCAGTGAAGACTCAGCACAGCCAAAAAGAAATAAATAAATCATTTTAAAAAAGCAGTGTTAACCACATTAAAAAAAAAAAAGAAAAATCATATGATCATTTTTAGAGAAGTTTTTTTTTTAATTTTATTTTTATTTATTTATTGGCTGCACTATGCAGCATGTGGGATCTTAGTTCCCTGACCAGGGATTGAACTGGTGACCCTGCAATGGAAGTGTGGAGTTTTAACCACTAGATCACCAGGGAAGTCCCCACATGATCATTTTTAAAGATGAGTCCAGTGAGTCCAAGTTCAACATCTACTCATGATTAAAAATTATCAGTAACTCAGAAGAGAAGCTAGTTTCCATAACCTAATCAAAATCTTACAGCAAAAAGCCATATGTTTAAAGAAAAAAAATCCTATAGCAAATATTATACTTAATGGTGATATACCAAACACTTTCTACCTGAGTTTATAAACAAGACCAGGATGCCTATGTTCAAAAACATATGGAGGTGCTAAAAAGTGCAGTAGCACCAAAAAACACAATAGCTATGAGGTTTTCAAAGGAAGAAGTAAAAGTGTCATTATTCACAGATGACATTTTTCTACACATAGAATAGTCAAAAGGATGCAAAATTGAGTTAATCAATGAATGAAGCCAAGTGACTTGATATAAAGGAAATACTAAATAAAAAACCTAGTATTTCACTATAATACTAAAAATAATTAGAAAGAGAATTTGAAATACCACTGAAAATAGTATCAAGAACATAAAATGCCAAGAAATTAATGAAAGAGGTGCTAGAGCACTATATGTAAAAATACAAAACATCACTGAGAGAAAAGACTTCAGTAAATGAAGTGAAATAATTTTTGAATGGATTGGAAGACTTGTTATTAAGTCATTGTCATTTTTTCCCAAAATGATTATTACAATCATATTTAAAATTCCATTATGTTAGTTGTGGGGAAAATCTTCAAGCTGATAATAAAATGTATAAAGATATTAAAGGGCTGTGAACAGTCATGACAATCTTTAAGAAAATGAACAAAGTTGGAAGACACACAGAATCAGATATGAGATTTACTATAAAGATATAGTATTTTTAAAACATGTGGTATTGGAGCAAGGATAGGCCAATTTTTTTTTCACCAATGAAAGAGGACATAGAATATATATTTTTATATAGAAATAAATCTGGAAATATACAATTGCTAGATTTATGACACTGCAAGCCACAACTCAATGTGTAAATGATAGTTCATTTAATAAGTTTACTTGATAACTACAGGGAAAAAAATAAACCTTGACTCTTACCACATTCAATTCTATAAAACATTTAATTGAGATTAATACAAGATCTAGAAGAACACTTAGAATGTGATCTTCATAGTATAGGGTAGGCAAAGGTTTTTAAAGGTATAAAAGCACTAACCATCAAGAATAAATTAAGCGGACTTAAGTTTCCCATTTATCAAAAGACACATTTAAGAGTGAAAAAGAAAACTAGTTCTAGAAGATACTAAAAAATGTTATATATTTAAGTATATATACTCATGTCTATATCTCAAAAGATAGAATCCAGAATATATGCAGAACTACAAATCATTTTTAAAATAAAAAGATATCAATAAAATATGGGTACAAAACCTAAAAATCTACTTCACAAAGACATACGTGAATAGCCCCGCTAAAACCATTATTCGGCAGAAAATGCAAGGTTAGACATAATGAGAGTTCACTGCACACACACCAGAGTAGCTGAAATTATAGACTGACTTTATAACAAGTGTTTTTGAGCATACGGTTGAACTTGAATTTTCATACATTGCTGAACCCAGATTCCCACACAAATGCCCAAGGCCATACTTGAAACTTTAAAGAACTTCCTTAAGGCTGAGGCACAGAAATCATAGGAAAAGTATCCCACCCCACGGCTGAGCCAGAACAACCGAGTTCCACCCTAGTTTCAGAGCACCCTCGGAATAGCACCCCCCTCGGTTGTGACGGCACCTAAGTCCTCCCAAGATGGAGACAAGCGCTCCCACTAACAGTCCCCACGGACAACGAGCAGATCACAAGGAAAAGCTGCCTCATCAAAGCAAAGACACACAGTCCAAGCACAACTGCTCCCCATGCTGATCTGAGCACCTGAGAAAAGGCTCTCGCCACTGAAGGAAAGCCCCCCCAAAAGAGAGGGACCCACAGCCCTGAGGTAACACACCCAGGAAACGTCTTCACTCAGGGCTGGGACAGCCGCCAAGAAGCACTCACCCCCTCTGCCCCAGCTTCCGCGGAAGCATCCCTTCACTCGGGTGAGGAGAATCACACAGGGAACTGTCCCAGAACTGAGCAGGAGCTCCAGGGCCAGCCCTGTCCCCGACAAGGCTGAACTAAAGCATCTGAGAAATGGCATCTCTCTGGGCTGAAGCCAGCCCCCAAGGCAGTGTCTCCCCAGAGCTGAGGAGGTCCCCTAGGAAGGGCTCCACCCTGGATGTAGAACACCCAGGTACAGGCACCCTCCGAGGCAGAAAGAAAGCCCCCGAGAAAGAATCCACATTCCTGCTTATCAATCCTGACCTTAATGGAGGAGCCCGGAAGCAACTCACAAAAGGGCAGTAAATGTCAAGGCTTCACAGGTGTAACTTTCTAGAATGTACCCTGGGCAGCTGCCGGAAATAAGTTCTCCTCAGGTGTCTGGGAGGGAAGTACGTTCTCCTCAGGTGTCTGGGAGGGAAGTACACTAGGAAGTGTCTCACCAGAAGCAGATGTGTTACTGCCTGCGAGGACTCAAGGGAAGCCCCTGACCATATGTGCTACTGGCGACATCTCTACATCACTGGGCACTGGAGAGGCTGCCGCCTAACCCTGAGCAACTGAACAAGTGGCCTAGAACCCGGAGCCAGCTTCCGCTCCACCACCCCGCAACCCCGCCCCGCAGCCCTACCTCTGGCGCCCTCTGCAGGCAGACTTTTGTGTCCGCTTCCGCAAGAAAAAAAAATTAAAGGAACCAGACCCACTTTCACAGGTCAGGCCAAAAGGGTGACTTTGAAACTGAGGGAGTAAGTCAGTACTAGCACACTATAGTAACAGAAAAAGAGAAAGGTTATATGGTCATCCTAATTGATGCAGAAAATATATGTGATAAAATGCAGAAAATATCCGTGCTGCTGCTGCTGCTGCTGCTGCGTCACTCCAGTCATGTCCGACCCTGTGGGACCCCATAGACGGCAGCCCACTAGGCTCCTCTGTCCCTGGGATTCTCCAGGCAAGAATACTGGAGTGGGTTGCCATTTCCTTCTCCAACGCATAAAAGTGAAAAGTGAAAGTGAAGTCGCTCAGTCGTGCCCGACTCTTAGCGACCCCAGGGACTGAAGCCTAACAGGCTGCTCCATCCATGGGATTTTCCAGGCAACAGTACTGGAGTGGGGTGCCATTGCCTTCTCCATGAGGAACGATTAAAAGCATTTAAGAAGGGGGTCTATCAGAAATCTACAATGCAGTTATTCCTAGGGGAGAAACAGTTGAAGGACTCCGTGTAAAATCAAAACAAGACAGAATTGCCCATTGTCATCCTTTCTATTCAACAGTACAATACAGGATTCCTCCCTTGAACTTTTAGGCAGAAAGTTCAGGCTCTTCACACAGCAAAGTCTCAGACTATTGAATTATGGACAAGTCCTGAGAATTGTGGTTTTTCAAGGAGTTGTCAGGCACCTAAAATGTGACAATCCTCTGAGAATGGAGTTTTGGGGAAGCTCCAAACCTTTTCCTCCCCCTTCAGTGGCTGATATATCGCCACTTTTTAAAGAAATCATAATTGTGAGTCTTTTTGATTTCCAAGGGTCCCAAGGAGCAGAAGAGATGCTGGGAAGAGGACCATTTAAAACACCACAAAGTTAGCTGTTATGATTGCTTTATTATTGTTTTTCTGTTGCTAGTGTTGTCTTAGCCATTGTTCTTGAATAAATGCTATTCAGATTTTTACAAGTGCTTTGTTAATTACAAAGTTCTAAAACCCTTTATT
Source organism: Ovis aries (assembly GCF_016772045.2). Lineage (NCBI taxonomy): Eukaryota > Metazoa > Chordata > Mammalia > Artiodactyla > Bovidae > Ovis > Ovis aries. The sequence goes on along the minus strand of NC_056080.1, from coordinate 99,307,430 downwards.
CTGACAATATCTGCCAGTGTCTTCATTACTTTTTAGGGGTAGTAAATTTTCAGAAGTTCTCCCTTCACAGATCAAGAAGTGCCTGTTCCTATATGCTGCATTTCAGTCCAGGTATAAATCCAAGAAATCAAACTGTATATTATTTACAGAATCTTTTTCTTCTAGAAGCAAACTAACATGTGGTGCTTATGTAATTGTGCACAACTGTCTACAACCAGGACTTGTTTCTTTAGTCAATTAGTTGTAGAAAACTCCACATAAGGATATGGTGTGGCATCAGAGAGTATATGTTTTTATTGCTGCATAAGAAATTATCTCAAGGGGGCAGCCCTAAGATGGAGGAGGAATAGGACAGGGAGACCACTTTCTCCCCCATAAATTCCTAAAAAGAACATTTGAACGCTGAGAAAATTCCAGAAAACAACTTCTGAATGCTGGCAGAGGACATCAGGCACCCAGAAAGACAGCCCATTATCTTCAAAAGGAGGTAAGGACAAAACATAAAACATAAAAAGAGAGAAAAAAGAGTTAGGGATGGAGACCCATCCAGGGAAGGGAGTATAAAAGAGGAGAAGTTTCCAAACACCAAGAAACCCTCTCTCACCGGTGGGTCTGTGGGGAGTTTTGGAATCTCAGGGGGCAACATAACCGGGAGGAAAAATAAATAAATAAACCCCACAGATTATGTGCCTAATGACAACTCGCAGCAGAGAAGTAGCCCAGACACTTGCATCCACCACCAGAAAGCCGGGGGGGGGGGGGGGGGGGGGGGGGGGGGCGCTGAACAGGAAGGGGCGAACTGCATTGCTTAGGGTAAGGACCAGGCCTGAATTCCCTGAGGGCAATCTGAGGGAGCTAATGTGAGATACCAACCCAAACTGTGGGATAGCCAGAGAGAGAGAACAAAAGAACGAGAGAGAGAGAGAGAGAGAGAGAGAGAGAGAGAGAGAGAGAGAGAGAGAGAGAGAAACTATCCTGCAAAAAGCCCTAACCTAAGGCACTGCTGGGCCCGCTCACCGAACAAAGGACTGAGCGAATATCAGAGGAGAGCTAGCCGGCTGCGGGCCGGCCCAACCCCCGCTGGAGGCAGGGAGGCAGGTGGGCAGCAGCCAGAGCCAGAAAGGGGCACTCTCGGCCCCAGAGATGGCATCTTCTACCAAACTGTGAGCAGGCTCCCAGTTGCTAAGCAAGACTTCTTGGGATTCTGGACGGTTGACACTCGCCAGGAGGGTTGCAGCCAGAGATCAGTTTCCCAGAAGAGACACACAGCACACCTGAGATGGCGTGCCTATTGCATACCCAGGAAACTGAGCAGCTGGGATGGGGAAGGCAATAAGATGCACCCCACTCCCTGCCCAGGAGAGAGTGCGCTCACCAAGCACTTGGTCACCTGAGCTGCTCGGACCTGGGAAGGGCAGAAAATGCAGGCCCAACTGAGTCAGCGCCCTTGTGGAGTACCTGAGAACCTGAACCTGAGCAGCTTAGACCTGGTAAGTGCATGCAACCCAGGGCCCGCTTTAGACAGTTCGCCTGCAGAACAACCTGGAGCCTGAGCAGTGTAGACTGGGAAGGCACACACTGGGGCAAACCCAGTGTGGCCAAGACACTGCGAGCACTCCCCACACATGCCAATGATATTTGTTTGCAGTGCTCCTCCCTCCCCACAGCACAACTGAACAAGTGAGCCTAAATAAGTGACCACCTTCGCCCCCCTTGTGTCAGGGCAAAAATTAGACACTGAAGAGACCTGCAAACAGAAGCCAAAATCAACAGAGGGAACCACTTTGGAAGTGACAGGTACAACAGATTAAAACACTGTAGTTAGCACCGACTACATTGGAAGGGGCCTATAGGTCTTGAGACGTATAAGCTGGAACAAGGAACTGTCTGAAACTGAACTGACCCCACATTGCCCACAACAGCTCTAGAGAAATTCCTAGATAAATTTTTACTATTATCATTTTTAAATTTAAAAAATCTTTTTTTATTTTTAAGTCCTCTATTACTCCTTTAATTTTCATTTTTATAACCTACTATTACCTTGCAAAAAAAAAAACCCCTATTTTTAAAGCAAACTTCATATATATATTTTATAATTTTTGTGATTTTGTTTTGTTTTTTTTTTTCATATTGTATTTTTGAGAGTCTAACCTCTACTCTAGATTTTGAATCTTTGCTTTTTGGTATTTGTTATCAATTTTGTACCTTTAAGAATCAAATATTTGGTACCCATTTTTACTTAGGAGTGTGATTACTGGCTTGATTACTCTCTCCCCCTTTTGACTCTCCTTTTTCTACCCCAGGTCACCTCTATCTCCTCCCTCCCCCTTCTCTTCTCTAACCAACTCTGTGAATTTCTTTGTATGTTCCAGGCTGTGGAGAACACTTAGGGAACTGATTACTGGTTAGATCTGTCTCTCTCCTTTTGATTCCCCTTTTCTCCTCCTGGTCACCTCTATCTCCCTCCTCCCTCTTCTCTTCTCCATGTAACTCTGTGAACCTCTCTGGATGTCCTTCACTGTGGAGAATCTTTTCTCCATTAAACTGGATGTTTTATCATCAGTGCTGTATGGATGGAGAATTATTGAGGCTACTGTAAGAATAAGACTGAAAACCAGAGGCAGGAGGCTTAAATCCAAAACTTGAGAACACCAGAAAACTCCTGACTCTAGAGAACATTAATCGACAAGAGCTCATCCAAATCCCTCCATACCTGCACTGAAACCAAGTTCCACCCAAGAGCCAACAAGTTCCAGAGCAAGACATACCACACTAATTCTCCAGCAACACAGGAACATAGCCCTGAGCATTAATATACAGGCTGCCCAAAGTCACACCAAACCCATAGACACCTCAAAACTCACTACTGGACACTACATTGCACTCCAGAAATAAGAGCTCCAGCTCCACCCACTAGAACACCGACGCAAGCTTCCCTAACCAGCAAACCTTGACAAGCCACTCGTCCAACCCCACCCACAGGGAGGAACCTCCACAATAAAAAGGAACCACAAACTTCCAGCATACAGAAAGGTCACCCCAAACACAGCAATCTAAACAAGATGAAAAGGCAGAGAAATATTCAGCCGTAAAGGAACATGATAAATGTCCACCAAACCAAACAATAGAGGAGGAGATAGGGAATCTACCTGAAAAAGAATTCAGAATAATGGTAGCAAAAATAATCCAAAATCTTGAGAAAAAATGGAGTTACAGATAAATAGTCTAGAGACAAGGATTGAGAAGATGCAAGAAAGGTTTAACAAGAACCTAGAAGAAATAAAAAAGAGTCGATGAATAATGCAATAACTGAGATCAGAAGCACTCTGGAGGAAACCAACAGTAGAATAACTGAGGCAGAAGATAGGATAATTGAGGTGGAAGATAGAATGGTGGAAATAAATGAAGCAGAGGGGAAACAAGAAAAAAGAATTAAAAGAAATGAGGGCAACCTCAGAGACCTGTGGGACAGTGTCAAATGCTCCAACATTTGAATCATAGGAGTCCCAGAAGAAGAAGACAAAAAGAAAGGCCATGAGAAAATGCTTGAGATAATAGTTGAAAACTTCCCTAAAATGGTGAAGGAAATAGCCACCCAGTCCAAGAAACCCAGACAGTTCCAAACAGGATAAACCCATGGTGAAACACAACAAGACACATATTAATCAAATTAACAAAGATCAAGCACAAAGAACAAATATTAAAAGCAGAAAGGGAAAAACAACAAATAACTCACAAGGATAACAGCTGATCTTCCAATAGAAATTCTTTAGGCCAGAAGGGAATGGCAGGACATACTTAAAGTGATGAAAGAGAAAAACCTACAGCCCAGATTACTGTACCCAGCAAGGATCTCATTCAAATATGAAGGAGAAATAAAAAGCTTTACAGACAAGCAAAAGCTGAGAGAATTCAGCACCACCAAACCAGCTCTCCAACAAATGCTAAAGGATCTTCTCTAGACAGGAAACACAGAAAGCGTGTATGAACTCGAACCCAAAACAACAAAGTAAATGGCAACTTACTGGGATCATACTTAATCAGTAATTACCTTAAATGTAAATGGGTTGAATGCCTCAACCAAAAGACAGAGACTGACTGAATGGATACAAAAACAAGACCCCTATATATGCTGTCTACAGGAGACCCACCTCAAACCTAGGGACACATACAGACTGAAAGTGAAGGGCTGGGAAAAGATATTTCATGCAAATGGAGACCAAAAGAAAGCAGGAGTAGGAATACTCATATCAGATAAAATAGACTTTAAAATAAAGGCTGTGAAAAGAGACAAAGGACACTACATAATGATCAAAGGATCAATCCAAAAAGAAGATATAACATTTATAAATATATATGCACCCAACATAGGAGCACCACAATATGTAAGGCAAATGCTAACAAGTATGAAAAGGGGAATTAACAATAACACAATAATAGTAGGAGACTTTAATACCCCACTCACACCTATGGATAGATCAACTAAACAGAAAATTAACAAGGAAACACAAACTTTAAATGATACAATGGAACAGTTAGACCTAATTGATATCTATAGGACATTTCACCCCCAAAAAATGAATTTCACCTTTTTCTCAAGTACACATTGAAGCTTCTCCAGGACAGACCACATCCTGAGCCATAAATCTAGCCTTGGTAAATTCAAAAAAATTGAAATCATTCCAAGCATCCATCTGACCACAATGCGGTAAGATTAGATGTCAATTACAGAAAAAAAAAAAACTATTAAAAATTCCAACATATGAAGGCTAAATAACACGCTTCTGAATAACCAACAAATCACAGAAGAAATCAAAAAAATAGATCAAAAAATGCATAGAAACGAATGAAAATGAAAACACAGCAGCCCAAAACCTATCAGTTCAGTTCAGTTCAGTCGCTCAGTCATGTCCGACTCTTTGTGACCCCATGGACTGCAGCATGCCAGGCTTCCCTGTCCATCACAAACTCCCGGAGTCCACCCAAACCCACATCCATCCATTGAGTCGGTGATGACATCCAACCATCTCATCCTCTGTCCCCTTCTCTTCCTGCCCTCAATCTTTCCCAGCATCAGGGTCTTTTCCAATGAGTCAGCTCTTCACATCAGGTAGCCAAAGTATTGAAGATTCAGCTTCAACATCAGTCCTTCCAATGAACACCCAGGACTGATCTCATTTAGGAAAGATTGGTTGGATCTCCTTGTAGCCCAAGGGACTCTCAAGAGTCTTCTCCAACACCACAGTTCAAAAGCATCACTTCTTTGGCACTCAGCTTTCTTTATAGTCCAACTCTCACATCCATACATGACCACTGGAAAACCATAGCCTTGACTAGGCGGACTTTTGTTGGCAAAGTAATGTCTCTGCTCTTTAATATGGTGCCTAGGTTGGTCATAACTTTCCTTCCAAGGAGTAAGCGTCTTTTAATTTCATGGGTGCAATCACCACCTGCAGTGATTTTGGAGCCCAGAAAAATAAAGTCAGCCACTGTTGCCACTGTTTTCCCATATATTTGCCATGAAATGATGGGACCAGATGCCATGATCTTAGTGGGACACTGTAAAATCAGTGCTAAGGGGAAGGTTCATAGGGGAAGGTTCATAGCAATATAGGTTTACCTCAAGAAACAAGAAAAAAGTCAAATAAATAACCTAACTCTACACCTAAAGCAACTAGAAAAGGAAGAAATGAAGAACCACAGGGTTAGTAGAAGGAAAGAAATCTTTAAACTTAGGGCAGGAATAAATGCAAAAGAAACAAAAGAGACCATAGCAAAAATCAACAAAGCCAAAAGCTGGTTCTTTGAGAGGATAAATAAAATTGACAAACCATTAGCCAGACTCATCAAGAAACAAACAGAGAAGAATCAAATAAACAAAATTAGAAATGAAAATGGAGAAATCACAACACACAACACAGAAATACAAAGGATAATAAGAGACTACTATCAACAACTATATGCCAATATAATGGACAACTTGGAAGAAATGACAAATTCTTAGAAAAGTATAACTTTCCAAAACTGAACCAAGAAGAAATAAAAAATCTTTACAGACCCATCACAAGCATGGAAATTGAAACTGTAATCAGAAATCTTTCAGCAAATAAAAACCCAGGTCCAAACGGCTTCACAGCTGAATTCTACCAAAAATTTCGAGAAGAGCTAACACCTATCCTATTCAAACTCTTCCAGAAAATTGCAGAGGAAGGTAAACTTCTAAACTCATTCTATGAGGCCACCATCACCCTAACACCAAAACCAGACAAAGATGCCACAATAAAAGAAAACTACAGGCCAATATCACTGATGAACATAGATGCCAAAATCCTTAACAAAGTTCTAGCAAATAGAATCCAACAACATATCAAAAAGATCATACATCATGACCAAGCGGGCTTTATCCCAGGGATGCAAGGATTCTTTAATATCCGCAAATCAATCAATGTAATACATCACATCAACAAATTGAAAGATAAAAGCCATATGATTATCTCAATAGATGCAGAGAAAGCCTTTGACAAAATTCAACATCCATTTATGATAAAAACCCTCCAGAAAGCAGGCATAGAAGGAACATACTTCAACATAATAAAAGCTATATATGACAAACCCACAGCAAACATTATCCTCAATGGTGAAAAATTGAAAGCATTTCCCCTAAAGTCAGGACCAAGAGAAGGGTGCCCACTCTCACCACTACTATTCAACATAGTTTTGGAAGCTTTAGCCACAGCAATCAGAGCAGAAAAAGAAATGAAAGGAATCCAGGTTGGCAAAGAAGAAGTAAAACTCTCATTGTTTGCAGATGACATGATCTTCTACATAGAAAACCCTAAAAACTCCACCAGAAGATTACTAGAGCTAATCAATGAATATAGTAAAGTTGCAGGATATGAAATTAACACACAGAAATCCCTTGCATTCCTATGCACTAACAATGAGAAAACAGAAAGAGAAATTAAGGAAAAAATTCCAGTCACCATTGCAACGAAAAGAATACAATACTTAGGAATATATCTACCTAAAGAAACAGAAGACCTATATATATAGAAAACTATAAAACACTGATGAAATAAATCAAAGAGGACACAAATAGATGGAGAAATATACCATGTTCGTGAACTGGAAGAAACAATGCAGTAAAAATGAGTATATTACCCAAATCAATCTATAGTTTCAATGCAATCCCTTTCAAGCTACCAATGGTACTTTTCAGAGAACTAGATCAAATAATTTCACAATTTGTATGGAAATACAAAAAACCTCGAATAGCCAAAGCAATTCTGAGAAAGAAGGATGGAACTGGAAGAATCAACCTGCCTGACTTCAGGCTCTACTACAAAGCCATAGTCATCAAGACAGTATGGTACTGGCACAAAGACATAAATACAGATCAATGGAACAAAACAGAAAGCCCAGAGATAAATCCACACACCTATGGACACCTTACCTTTGACAAAGGAGGCAAGAATATACAGTGGAGAAAAGGCAATCTCTTTAACAAGTGGTGCTGGGAAAACTGGTCAGCCACTTGTAAAAGAATGAAACTAGAACACTTTCTAACACCATACACAAAAATAAACTCAAAATGGATTAAAGATTAAATGTAAGACCAGAAACTATAAAACTCCTAGAGGAAAACAGGCAAAACACTCTCTGACATAAGTCATAGCAGGATCCTCTATGACCCACCTCCCAGAGTAATGGAAATAAAAGCAAAAATAAACAAATGGGACCTAATTAAACTTAAAAGCTTTTGCACAACAAAGTAAATGATAAGCAAGGTGAAAAGACAGCCTTCAGAATGGGAGAAAATAATAGCAAATGAAGCAACTGACAAAGAATTAATCTCAAAAAATATACAAGCAACCCCTGCAGCTCACTTCCAGAAAAATAAATGACCCGATCAAAAAGTGGGCCAAAGAGCTGAACAGACATTTCTCCAAAGAAGACATACAGATGGCTAACAAACACATGAAAAGATGCTCGAGATCACTCGTTATCAGGGAAATGCAAACTAAAACCACAATGAGGTACCATTTCACGCCAGTCAGAATGGCTGCTATCTTCACGCCAGTCAGAATGGCTGCTATCCAAAAGTCTACAAGCAATAAATGCTGGAGAGGGTGCAGAGAAAAAGGAAGCCTCTTACACTGTTGGTGGGAATTCAAAGTAGTACAGCCACTATGGAGAACAGTGTGGAGATTCCTTAAAAAACTAGAAATAGAACTGCCATATGACCCAGCAATCCCACTGCTGGGCATACACACCAAGGAAACCAGAATTGAAAGATACATGTGTACCCCAATGTTCATCACAGCACTGTTTACAATAGCCAGGACATGGAAGCAACTTAGATGTCCATCCGCAGACAAATGGATAAGAAAGCTGTGGTACATATACACAATGGAATATTACTCAGCCATTAAAAAGAATACATTTGAATCAGTTCTAATGAAGTGGATGAAACTGGCGCCTATTATACAGAGTGAAGTAAGTCAGAAAGAAAAGCACCAATACAGTATACTAACACATATATATGGAATTTAGAAAATGGTAACGATAACCCTATATGTGAGACAGCAAAAAGATACAAGTGTATAGAACAGTCTTTTGGACTCTGTGGGAAAAGGCGAGGATGGGATGATCTGAGAGAATCGCATTGAAACATGTATATTATCATATGTAAAACAGATCGTCAGTCCAGGTTCGATGCATGAGACAGGGTGCACTGGGATGGCCCAGAGGGATGGGATGGCAAGGGAGGTGGAAGGGGAATTCAGGATGCAGAACACATGTACACCCTTGGCTGATTCATGTCAATGTATGGCAAAAACCGCTACAATATTGTAAAGTAATTAGCCTCCAATTAAAATAAATAAATTTTAAAAGAAATTATCTCAAACTTAGTGGCTTAAAACATTACATCTGTATTATGTCTTATCTCATAGTTTTGCACTCAAAAGTCTGGATGTGCTTCTCTTGATTTTCCACCTCAGCTCTTAAAAGGCTCAAAGCAAGATTTTGTCTTAGCTGAATTTTCTTCTGGATGCTCTTAGGTGGAATTTGCTATCAAATCTATTCAGAATGTTGGCAGAATCCTATTCCTTGCAATGTGGGACTGAAGTTTTTGATTTTTTGGTTGACTGTTGGGGGTCACCGTTAACTCATAGAAACAACTATTTGGCCCTTTTTATATAACCCTTTTCATCCTCAAGTCAGCAACTGCACATTCGTTTATCTTGTGTCTTGTATTCCCTTGTACTCTTGTGCTACCAGCTAGAAAAATCCTCTGCTTTTGAAAGGCTTATGAGAGTAGGTTAGGCCCCTCCATATAACCCCACTATATGACAGTCAACTGATGAGAAGCCTTAATTACATCTGCAAAATCACTTTTATCATGTTAGATAACATGATCAAGGAATAAAGGTCATAGAGATCACATTAGAATTCAGCCAAGCATAGATGAAGGCAATGGCACCCCACTCCAGTACTCTTGCTTGGAAAATCCCATGGACAGAGGAGCCTGGTAGGCTGCAGTCCATGGGTTCGCTAACAGTCGGACACGACTGAGCGACTTCACTTTCACTTTTCACTTTCATCCATTGGAGAAGGAAATGGCAACCCACTCCAGTGTTCTTGCCTGGAGAATCCCAGGGACGGGGGAGCCTGGTGGGCTGCCATCTATGGGGTCGCACAGAGTTGGACATGACTGAAGCGCCTTAGCAGCAGCAGCAGCAGACAGAGAAAGTTTTGTAGCAGAAGTACAATCATAGGTATTTTGGCCACATCTTAATGGAACTTACTTTTAGCTTCAGCCTCTCTTTAGTCTGATGTATACAAACATTCTATTGATAATGGGGTGCTTCTGTGCATCCCCAATGCTATGACTTGGTAGGTCAGACAACTTCCATGTCAGATTGGGCAGCTCAGGTGGCATGAGAACTTGGTGTCCTATGTCTAAGCATTCAGTCTCTACTAAGGTCCCAGCAATAAGTCAAATGTTTCTTGAAGTGGCAGAATGACATTTGCATTTCTAGGACATTATTGTCTCTGCAGAGGTCAGGTCTTGTAATCAATAAGCATCTGATCATTTCTCTTTCCACATTGCACTGGCACCCTAAAAAGTGGGTGCAGGTCCCTCTGGGTATCAATGAGAGAAAGATCAAACTGTATAAACATTTGCTCTGTCACAGGGTCTTTCCTCAGAGGCCTCTCCTTCATTTATAAGGTTTTGGATCTGTAAACTAGGTCATGTCTTGGATTTGATTGTTTCAAGGCCTCTCATTTATAATGGGAATAAGGAAGAATATATTTGGAGTGCAGTAGATTGTACAGAGCACCTCTTAATACTGCTATGCCCAGTGATTAACATCAGTGGAAACTACAACAACCTAATTCATTCAGGACTGCTAATGGCGGTGAACCACAGGAAGGAAACTTTGCATCACCCTATCAGGAAAATGACCCTCTCCAGAGAAGGTGCTTGTTGAGGACAAAGAGAATATGTAATGGGTAATGAAAGAAAAGACCATATGACTGCTTTCAGAAACAAGGACTGGAATCATTATGAGTATTCCTTTCTTATTTTGATATAAATATGTTTACATACATATTGACCAAATATCTTTTGTTTTTACCCCTTCTCATACCCTTATCTGCTAACTTCAGATGTCTTCATTAGACTTAACTTTGTTTCTCAGGACTTAAGATACAAGCTGTTAAACTCAGAGTGTGAATCAGGCAGCAACAGAAGGAATAAGACCTGAAGGCAAAAGTTAGGCTTTGTATTTTCTTTTGGATTTCACTGGTCTTAGGATGTTCCCTATGATCCTGAATTGGCCAGCTCAATAAATAGTGGGACGACTCTTTGAAGTCTAAGTTACAGTTCCAGCCTGGTGTCAGTTCCTTTTGGAACTAGGACAACATAATTGAGGAACTGCTACATATCCACTAGCAAAAATTTTCTTCCTGCCCTCACAACTTTCAACTCTGCTAGACTAGATGTCTTCCTTCCAAATGGAGAAATTTTATCAACATGGGACCCAATAATGACTCATTGAAATGACAGTCAAGAAAGACTGCCAGTTAGCCACTTTGGACTGCTCATTCCTCTTAACCAACAGGCATGAAGGGGGTTTCTGTGCTGGCTGGAATGATGGAATCTGACTACCAAAAGAAACTGGGTTGCTACCATTCAGCGGCTAGGAGAAATATGTGCATAATATCTAGAGCCTCTCCTAATACTCCCATGTTTTGTGATGAAGGTATATGGGAAATTACAACATTCCAAATCAGACAGGACATCTAATAGTCCAGATCCTTCAGGAATGGAGGATTGAGTCACCCCAACCCCTAGGCCAAGCACCAAGACCAGCTAAGGTGCAGTCTCAGGGCAAAGGGAACAAGAAATAAGTATTACAGGATGCCATTTTAAACACCAGTTACAATAATGTGACCTGCTGCAAAACAAGGGATGTAAGTAAACTGATATGTTAATAATCCATCATGCCAGGTGGGAAAGAAACACACACACACACACACACATGAATTATCCATTCAAATGAGTTCTTAGGGCAAAAGCCCACTTTTTACTAATAGAAATTTATAATATTAAAAAGTTCCACTGCTTTTTCGTAGCCTCTGGAAGGCAAGTCTTTTAAACACATACTAGGAGACTAGGAGATTACAACAGCACTTCATTCTACTCTAGAAAACAGCAATTTGATCTTCTTTTTTCACTGATCATTGAAATAACTGGATTATATGTTTTAGGCATAATAATCTTTGTTGAAAGAGTAGCCATATTCCATTCTTTCTAGTACCTTCTCAAGGCGATCAATTTAGACTTGGCTTTTAAATCTGAAAATGAAGAGACATGACAGTAACAAAGATAACCAATGAAACGATGACATGGGCAGCACTGTGGGGGATAGAAAGAGGAATTTAGAATCCACTTGGGAATAGTAAGTGGACCCTGATGGTAAAAGACAATCCAGCAAATACAGAGAGTATCAACTGAGGTTCAAGGCCCAATCAAATTCTTGTGTGAACAGAAGTCCCCTTGGGCTTGGAAGAATGAGACAGACTTAGGTAATATTAACCTGAATAACTATGGAGATAGCATTAACTCTCATGAAGGATCCAGTGAGAAACACAAGGTGGGGCCTGTACCCACCCCTCACCCCAACATTGCATTGAGCTATTAAAAAATTTGGAGAATTCCTCTTTAGACCCACCTTGCTGCTTCCTTGATAGCAAATTCAACAGATTGCTTCCTCACTGCTGGTGGTTCTTGCACTGTTTTAAGCAATCTGAAGATTTTTTCATATCCTAGAGATATATTTTTAAAATCTTCAGTTATTTCTCAAAACATGAAAAGATGGTAGAACTCAATCCTGGTGTATCTGCTACTTCAGATATTCAATTGATAAAATGTTACATAGAGTATGTGTTTTTACATGTCAGTCATGATGCCTAAACATATCTACCAATGGAATTCTTGCAAGCAATAACCAAGTAAAAAGTAAAATAACCCCCCAAAAAGGTGCAGTGTAATATTATAGTCAAAATAAAAAGAAGCTATCCTAAATTATGTGAAAACCCAGCTTGGGCAACAAATGAACCTCAAGACTTAGGTTGAATCTATCCTAAATCATAGAATGAGAGAGACTCTGCATGTTTTGTTTCTGGGTTTGTTTTTTTTTTTTTTTTGGTGCTTCTTTTCTAATAGAAATTGTTATACTGCTTACTTTGTTCTGGTTGCTGAATTTCCTTCTTTAATTCACATTTTATATCAGCATTGATTTCCTCTGGACTTAATAACAGTTTAGTCAGCATCGTTCCCAAAGAAGCCATTATCAAGATTTTTTGTTCATCTGCAAAAAGACAGCTGGTAATGAGTCCTCCTAGAGGGCATTACTAGAAGATCTGTGAATCAGCCCACCCTTGCTGAGGCCGGTTAAGTCATTGGACAGAGAAGCCAACTGATTGGATAGAATACCACTGTCTGCCAAATCTATGAGGTCCGCTGGAATAGATTTTGACAAGAAGCCATCATGTGGAATATGACCACTTCCCCTCCCTTCCTCATGGATATTATAAATGACAAGAGCTCCTAGAAACCTAATATAGAGTTTGAACTGAAAGATATTTGTGCTCAATTACCCCCACAGGGACATCTATATGCTCTTCAGTTTCTAGGGAATTATTTATTTCACAGAGCAGGAAGATGTTCCAAATGGAAATATCAGATCCCACAAATAGGACTGAGCAAGGAGCACACAACAGAACACTTTTTCTCTCTTGACACTCTCAATACATACAGAAATGTATCTGAACAGTTGAACTACTATGCAAACATTCATAGAACCCTGGCACTCATGATTTAATATCTCCTCAATGCTCTGTATGAGTTGAAAAGCTGCAAGTCTCACTCGATGTCAAGATGTCTGATATCCACAGTCTATCACCCCAAATCCCTGTCAGTACATGATCGTCCTCATGCACCTTTTGTGTCTCAGAAAAGTGAATTTCTTTCTACTCCAGGTCTAACACCTTTCCTCCATTGACTCATCGTCCTCTGTGCTGGGCACCATGCCAGGAGCTGGAGGCAGCCTCCAACAGCACACAAAGAAACAATCCCCTCCGTTATGGAATGTCCATGCTCATGGGGATGCCAGGCAGGAAGTGTACTATGATCCATCAAAATAATTACAGTTCAAATTCATGTTTGGGGAGAAGCAAGCATGGAGGGGACAGAGAGCAGGAGGGGGAGCCTCAGTGGATCACGAGGTCAGGCAGATCCTTCTGAGCAGGTGTCCTTTGGGCAGAGGCTGGAGGAGGAGAGAGAGCCAGCCTGTGCCCATGCAGAGGACACGTGTTAGGAGAGGATGGTGGGCCCAGGTCGTGCAGAGCTGGTGGACCAGAGTCAGGAGCTCATATTGTGCTCTGAGTACCGAGGAAAGGTAATGAGGCATTTTCAGCATGGATGTGGTGTGATCTGATTTCTGTGTTGACATGACCACTCTGGCTGCAGGGTTAGACAGTGAGGGTCAGACTAGCAAGAATGGGGATCAGATCAGATAAGAAACTATTGTAGTATCTTGTTGAAAGTTCACATCAGAGTAGACTAGAGATGATAGAGAAAAATGGTGGGATTCAGGACTCTTTACAATAATATATATAGGGAAAATGACAAGGGAAAGTAGGGGAAAAAAAGAACAAAAGGGGGTTACAAATAGGAGAAGAAAACCAGTAGACCTTGGAATATGGGAGGCCAAGAAAGTTTCCGTGAAGGAGGGAGTTAACAACTGTGTCAACTATGGCTGAGAAATTAATGGCAATCTCAGCCAAAACTGGAGAGATTGATGAGAACAGTTCCAGTAAAGTGGAGGTGGCAGAATCCACACTTAACTGGGTAAGATCATGAAGAGGAGGTGAGAACAGTCATCCTTATCATCTTCCATTGACTCGGATGAGGTTCCAGGAATAGGACTCTCCTTCCTCTTCCTGTTTCACTGACAGCAGGTCCACACTCAGCTTTTCCTTTGATGCAGAAGGACTCGGGTTCTCCGCAAAGTTCCATTTGTTTTTCAGGCTCTATAGCCAACTCTGTTTCATCACTCATCGTTTGCTGAAAAACATCAATGCACAGGTACCATTCACAACAAAAATCCAACAATCACAAAATTGCAGTTTGTGTATGTATATACAATCAAGAAAGTGAATCACTAATTTGAGTTTTATCCATGGTCCAATACTTACCATACCTCAACAAATACTCTTTCCAGAAAACACCACTTAATTTTAATCCAGTCTAAAAATGGAGGAAGTTAATACACAAGGTTGTGTCAAAAAGCCAAATGTGGTATAACCATGAGTAATCAGAATGCTTGGGGAATGGACAACTCTCATCAACAAAAAAGTGGATTACTTCTTTGAGGGAGTAGAAACCAATCTGTGTCAACTCTTGTTAGGGGAAATAATTCCTTTTCTTTGTCTTCATTTTAGAAGGTCAATATAAACTGATAATATCTCACAAGGATATTTGAAGAAAGGAAAACTATAGGCCTCTGTACTAATATCTCTCCTGAACTAACACCCAATAATCCTAAATCAAAGACTAATTAATAAAATATAATCGTATATAAAAGGATATACATTCTGTCTTGATGAGGTACATTGTAAGAAGGCAAGATTCAAAACTCAACAAAATACTTAACAACAGCAAACCAAAGGAAAACATTATGATTACTTTTATAGATGGGTTAAATTTCAATACCTATTCAAGATAAAATCTATCCACAATTAGAATAAAAAGCAACTTACTTAATCTGATAAGTGTATCTACTCCCTCAAAAATCTATAGCAAATGTCCTACTTAATGATGAAATATCAAACATTTTCTCCCAAAGTTCAGAATAAATGGTGTCCAGTATCTATTCAACAATTAACTGATGGTTGTAAAAAGTTCAGTAGTGCCAGGAAATTATAACAGTTGTGAAGTTTGGAAAGAAAAAAGTAAAACTGTCATTATTTCCAGATGTCATTACATAGAATATGCCAAATAATATAAAATCATTATAGTTACTAAGTGAATTTAATCAACTTATTAGTTATAATAATAGCCACTTTTAGTTATTATTACCACTTTTCTACTCCCATATAATAGCAACAAATAACTAGAATATGTAGTTTTAAATACAACTGAAAACAGGATCAAAAACATCAAATATCTAAATCTAAGTAAATAGTGCTAGAGCACAACACAAAAGGAAATAGCAACTAATATTCTTGCTGGGAAAATCTCATGGACAGAGCAGCCTGGCAGGCTACAATCCCTGGGATCACAAAGAGTCAGACATGACTGAGTATGAACAACACAAAAAGTATAAAACATTACTAAAAGAAATTAAAGACCTCAGTAAATGGAGAAAAATACTTTTTGCATGAACTGAAAGATTTGTTATTGAGTCATTACTGTCAATTCTCCCCAAAAATGATCTCTACTGTGTGAGTGTGCTAAATTGCTTCAGTCATGTCCAATTCTTTGCACCCCATGGACTGTAGCCTACCAGGCTCCTCTGTCCATGGAATTCTCCAGGCAAGAATATTGGACTGGGTTTCCACGTCTTCCTCCAGGGGATCTTCCCAACCCAGGTATCAAACTCACATCTTTCACATCTCCTGCATTGGCAGACAGGTTCTTTACCACTAGCACCACCTGGGAAGCCCTAATCCTATCTACAATTCCACCATGTTGCATTTTTCTGGAAACTGACAAGTTGATAGAACAAAGTGTGTAGAGATAGACCACATCTTGGGTCACAAACCAAACCTCAGTAAATTTAAGCAAATTGAAAGCATATCAAGCATCTTCTCTGAACACAATGTTATGAGACTAGATATCAATTATACGAAAGAAAACTGTAAGAAACAAGCACATGGAGATTAAACAACACATTTCTAAATAACCAACACGTTACTGAAGAAATCAAAAGGAATTTCAAAAACCTTCTAGAAACAAATGACAATGAGAACACAACTCAAAACCTGTGGGGTGTAGCAAAAGCAGTTCTAATAGGGAAGTTTATAATAAAATCCTATGTCAAGAAACAAGAAAAACATCAGCGTCAAATAGACAACCTAACTTTACACCTAAAGCAACTGGAAAGTGAAGAAGAATAAAAGCCAAAATAAGTAGAAGGAAAGAAATCATAAAGATCCAAGCAGAAATAAATGAAAAGAAATGAAAGAAACAATAGTAAACATTAATAAAACCTTGAGCTGATTCTTTGAGATGATAAAAAAAAATTGACAAACACTTAGCCAGACTCATCAGGAAAAGAGAGAAAAATCAAAGCAACAAAATTAGAAATGGAAGGGTTACAACAGACAATGCAGAAATACAAAGGATTATAAGAGACTGTTATAAACAACTATATGGCAATAAAATAGATAACCTGGAAGAAAGGAACAGATTCTCAGAAAAGTTCAATCTGCCAAGACTGAAACAGGAAAAAATAAAAATTATGAACAACCCAATTACAACACTGAAATTGAAGCTGTGATCAAAAATCTCCCAAAACACAAAAGCCCAGGACCAGATGGCTTCACAGGAGAATTCTATCAAACATGTAAAGAAGAGCTAATGCCTACCTTTCTAAAACTCTTTCCAAAAGTTTCAGAGGAAGGAACATTTCCAAATTCGTTCTATGAGGGCACCATCACACTGAAACTGAAATCAGACAAAGACAACACAAAAAAAGAAAATTACAGGCCAATATCACTCATGAACATAACTGCAAAAATCCTCAATAAAATTTTAGCAAACTGAATTCAGCAACACATCAAAAAGCTCATACACCATGATCAAGCTGGGTTTATTCCAGGGATGCAAGTATTCTTCAATATATGGAAATCAATCAATGTGATACACCATATTAACAAATTGAAAGATCAAAACCATATGATCATCTCAATAGATGCAGAAAAAGCTTTTGACAAAAGTCAGCACCTATTTATGATTAAAACTATTCAACAAATGGGCCCAGAGGGAACCTACCTCAACTTAGGAAAGGCCATATATGATAAGCCTACAGCAAACATTATTCTCAATGGTGAAAAACAGAAAGCATTCCCCCTAAGATCAGGAACAAGACAAGGGTGTCCACTTTTGCCACTAATATTCAACATAGTTCTGGAAGTCCTAGCTACAGCAATCAGAGAAGAAAAAGAAATAAAAGGAATCCAGATGGGAAAAGAAGAAGTAAAGCTCTCACTGCTTGCAGATGACATGATTCTATACATAGAAAACCCTAAAGATAGTATAAGAAAATTACTAGAGCTAATCAGTGAATTTAGCAAAGTTGCAGGATACAAAATCAATACACAGAAATCACCTACATTTCTATACACTAACAATGAAAAATCAGAAAGAGCAATTAAGGAATCAATCCCATTCACCATTGCAACAAAAATAATTAAATATCTAGGAATAAACTTATCTAAGGAGACTAAAGAACTGTACACAGAAAATTATAAGACCCTAATGAAAGAAATCAAAGATGATATAAACAGATGGAGAGATAGTCCATGTTTCTGGGTAGAAAGAATCAATATTGTGAAAATGACTGTACTACCAAATGCAATCTAAAGATTCAATGTGATCCCTGTCAAATTACCAATGGCCTTTTTCACAGAACTAGAACAAAAAAATTCACAATTCATATGGAAACACAAAGACCCTGAATAGCCAAAGGAGTCTTGAGAAAGAAGAATGGAGCTGGAGGAATTACGCTTCCTAACTTCAGGTTATTTTACAAAGCTACAGTCATCAAGACAGTATGGTACTGGCACAAAAACAGGAATATAGACCAATGGAACAAGACAGAAAGCCCATAAAAAACCCATGCACCTATGGGTACCTTATTTTTTAAAAAGGAGGCAGGAATATACAATGGGGCAAAGACAGCCTCTTCAGTAAATGGTGCTTGGAAAACTGGACAGCTACATGTAAAAGAATGAAATTAGAACACTTCCTAACACCATACACAAATATAAACTCAAAATGGATTAAAGACCTAAATGTATGACCAAAACTATAAAACTCTTAGGGGAAAACATAGGCAGAACACTCGATGACATAAATCAAAGCAAGATCCTCTGTGACTCACCTCCTAGAGTAACAGAAATAAAAACAAAAGTAAACAAGCGTGACCTGATTAAACTTAAAAGCTTTTGTACAGCAAAGGAAACTATAAGCAAGGTGAAAAGAAAACCCTCAGAATGGGAGAAAATAATAGCAAATGAAACAACTGCTGCTGCTGCTACAACACAAAGGATTAATTTCCAAAATATGCAAACAGCTCATGCAACTCAATGCCAGAAAAACAAACAACTCAATCAAAAGGTGGGAAAAAGACCTAAACAGACATTTCTTCAAAGAAGACATACAGACGGCTAACAAACACATGAAAAGATGCTCAACATTGCTCATTATTAGAGAAATGCAAATCAAAACTACAATGAGATATCACCTCACACCAGTCAGAATGGCCTTCATCAAAAAGTCTACAAACAGTAAATGTTGGAGAGGGTGTGGAGAAAAGGGAAAACTCTTGCACTGTTGTTGGAAATGTAAACTGATATAGTCACTATGGAAGATGGTGTGGAGATTCCTTAAAAAACTAGGAATAAAACTACTATATGACCCAGCAATCCCACTCCTAGGCATATACCCTGAGGAAACCAAAATTGAAAAAGATGCATGTATCCCATTGTTCATTGCAGCACTATTTACAATAGGTAGAACATGGAAGCAACCTAGATGTCCATCGATGGATGAATGGATAAGGAAGTTGTGGTAGATATACACAATTGACTATTACTCAGCCATAAAAAGGAATGCATTTGAGTCAGTTCTAATGAGGTGGATGAATCTAGAAGCTGTTATACAGGGTGAAGTAAGTCTGAAAGAGAAAGATAAATATCATATTCTAACACATATATCCATTTGAATGCAGAGTTCCAAAGAAAAGCAAGGAGAGATTAAAAAAAAAAAAAAAGCCTTCCTCAGTGATCAAGGCAAAGAAATAGAGGAAAACAACAGAATTGAAAGACTAGAGATCTCTTCAAGAAAATTAGAGATACCAAGGGAACATTTCATGCAAAATGGGCTCAATAAAGGACAGAAATGATATGGACCTAAAAGAAGCAGAAGATGTTTAGAAGAGGTGGCAAGAATACACAGAAGAACTATAAAAAGAAGATTTTCATGACCCAGATAATCACAATGGTGTGATTATTCACCTGGAGCCAGACATCCCGGAATGCAAAGTCAAGTGGGCTTAGGAAGCACTGCCATAAACAAAGCTAGAGGAGGTGATGGAATTCCAGTTGATCTGTTTCAAATCCTGAAAGATGATGCTGTGAAAGTGCTGCACTCAATATGCCAGCAAATCTGGAAAACTCAGCAGTGGCCACAGGACTGGAAATTTCATTCCAATCCCAAAGAAAGGTAATGCCAAAGAATACTCAAACTACTGCACAATTGCATTCATCTCACATGCTAGCAAAGTAATGTTCAAAATTCTCCAAGCCAGGCTTCAGCTTCAACAGTACATGAACTGTGAACTTCCAGATGTTCAAGTTGGATTTAGAAAAGTCAGAAGAATGAGAGATCAAATTGCCAACATCTGCTGGATCATTGAAAAAGCAAGAGAGTTCCAGAAAAACATCTACTTTTGCTTTATTGACTATGCCAAAGCCTTTGACTGTGTGGATCACAAAAACAGTGTGGAAAATTCTTCAAGAGATGCAAATACCAAACCACCTAACCTGCCTCCTGAGAAATCTGTATGCAGGTCAAGAATTAACAGTTAGAACTGGACATGGAACAACAGACTGGTCCAAATCGGGAAAGGAGTACATCAAGGCTGTATATTGTCACCCTGCTTATTTAACTTCTATGCAGAGTACATCATGAGAAACGCTGGACTGCATGAAGCACAAGCTGGAATCAAAATTGCCGGGAGAAATATCAATAACCTCAGATACACAGATGACACCATCCTTATGGCAGAAAGTGAAAAAATAAAAATAAAAACTAAAGAGCCTCTTGATGAAAGTGAAAGAGGAGAGTGAAAAAGTTGTCTTAAATCTCAACATTCTGAAAACGAAGATCGTGGCATCTGGTCCCATCACTTCATGGCAAATAGATGGGGAAACAATGGAAACAGTGAGAGGCTATTTTTGGGGGGCTCCAAAATCACAGCAGATGGTGACTGTCACCATGAAATTAAAAAATGTTTGCTCCTTGGAAGAAAAGCTATGACCAAACTAGACAGCATATTAAAAAGCAGAGACATTAATTTGCTAACAAAGGTCCGTCTAGTCGAAGCTATGGTTTTTCCAGTAGTCATATATGGATGTGAGAGTTGGACTATAAAGAAAGCTGAGTACCAAAGAACTGAAGTTTTTGAACTGTGGTGTTGGAGAAGACTCTTGAGAGTCCCTTGAACAGCAAGAAGATCCAGCCAGTCCATACTAAAGGAAATCAGTCCTGAATGTTCATTGGAGGGACTGATGCTGAAACTGAAACTCCAGTACTTTGGCCACCTGATGCGAAGAACCAACTCATTGGAAAAGACCCTGATGCTGGGAAAGATTGAAGGCAGGAGGAGAAGGGGATGACAGAGGATGAGATGGTCAGATGGCATCACAGACTTGAACATGAGTTTGAGCAAGCTCCGGGAGTCGGTGATGGACAGGGAAGCTTGGCATGATGCAGTCTGTTGGGTCGCAAAGTGACACAACTGAGCGACTGAACTGAACTGAACACATATATATGGAATCTGGAAAAATGGTAGTGAAGAATTTATTTACAGGGCAACAATGGAGAAACAGACATAGAGAATAGACTTATGGACATGGGGAGAGGGGAGGAGAGGGTGAGATGTATGGAAAGAGTAACATGGAAACTTACACTACCATATGTAAAATAGATAGTCAATGGGAATTTGCTGTATGGCTCAGGAAATTCAAACAGGGGCTCTCTATCAACCTAGAGTGATGGGATAGGGAGGGAGATGGGAGGGAGGTTCAAAAGGGAGGATATATATATATATGTATACCTATGGCTGATTCGTGTTGAGGTTTGATAGAAAACAGCAAAATTCTGTAAAGCAATTATCCTTCAATAAAAAATTAATTAATTAAAAAACCCACCAATGGCATTTTTCACTAAACTAGAAAAAATAATTTTAAAGTTTGTATGGAACACAAAAGACCCAGAATAGCCAAAACAATCTTAAGAAAGAACAGAGCTGAAGCAGTCACATGTCCTGACTTTAGACTATATTACAAAGCTAGAATTGTTAAAACAGTATAGTACTGGCACAAAAACACACAAATCAATGTGTATTTGATTTTGAAGATCAATGAAAGAGGATAAAGAGCCCAGAAATAAACCTATGCACCTATGGTCAATGTATGACAAAGGAAGAAAGAATGTGCAATGGAGAAAAGATAGTCTCTTCAATAAGAGGTTCTGGGAAAACTGAACAGCTATGTGTAAAAGAATGAAATTAGAACATTCTCTAAAACCATGTCAAAAATAAACTCAAAATGGATTAAAGACTTAAATGTAAGACCAGAAGCCATAAAACTCCTAGAGGGAAGCATAGGCAGAACACTCTTTGATACAAATTGTAGAAATATTTTTTTGGATCTGTCTCCTAAAGCACATTCATGCTTGCAAGAACTACTACATTTTATTCAGAGGTAAGTGAAAATAAAGGTTTACTACTATTTTTATTGAAGTACTGTTGACTTACAATGTTGTGTCAGTTTCTGATGTACTACCATGTAGTTCCGTTATACATATACACATGTATTCTTTTTCATATTCTTTTCCATTATAGTTCATTTGGGTTCCCTGGTGGCTCAGATGGTAAAGAATCTGCCTGCAATGCAGGAGACCTGGGTTTGATCCCTGGATTGGAAAGATCCCCTGGAGGAGGGCATGGCAACCCACTCCAGTACACTGATTATAGTTCCCTGTTCTATACAATAGGACCTTGTTCTTTTTCTATTTTATATAAAGTAGTATGCATCTACTAATGTGAAACTCCTAATTTATCCCTCCCCTACCCACTTTCCCCTTTGGTAACCATAAGTTTGATTTTACTGGTATGTCTGCGAGTCTGTTTCTGTTTTGTAAATAAGTTCATTTGTATGTTTTAGATTCCACATATAAATGATATCATATGATATTCATCTTTCTCTTTATGATTTACTTCACTTAGTCATGATAATCTTTAGGTCCATCCATGTTGCTGCAAATGGCATTATTTCATTCTTTTTATGGCTGAGTAGTATTCCATTGTATACATAGTACCACATCTTCTTTATCCATTCACCTGTTGATGGACATTTAGGTCGCTTCCATGTGTTGGCTGTTGTAGATCTGTTGTAGTGCTGACAGATGGGATGCATGTACGTTTTTGAGTTAGAGTTTTCATCTTTTCAGGATATATGCCCAGGATTGGGATTTCTGGACATATGGTAACTACATTTTTAGTGTAAGGAACCTCCACACTGTTCTACATAGATGTTGCACCAATTTACATTCAAACAGTGTAGGAGAGTTCCCTTTTATCAACATCCTTTCTAGATTTGATATTTATAGATATTTTGATGACGGCCATTCTGACTGGTGTGAAGTGATACCTCACTGTAGCTTTGATTTTCATTTATCTAAGAACTGGAGACACTGAGCATCTTTCCATGCGCCTGTTGGCCATCTGTGTGTCTTCTTTGGAGAAATGTCTATTTAGGCCTTCAGTCCATTCTTTATTGGGTTGGATTTTGGTGGGGGGGATTGCTATTGAGCTGAATGAACAGTTTATATATTTTGGAAATTAATCCCTGTCAGTTGCATCATTTGCAAATATTCTCTCTCATTCTGTAGGTTGTCTTTTCATTTTGTTTTTGGTTTTCTTTGCTGTGCAAAAGCTTTTAAGTTTAATAACAAAGCTTATTTTAAGTACAGCAGAATTTCTTTAAAATTGTCATAGCAGTAAAATGTATTAAAAAGAAATTGTTGGAGTATTAATGGAAAAAGCCATATCACTCTTGACACAGTATTTAAAAGAGATTGCTTCACTGCCTCTATCATTTTTAAAAATGTTTGTTAAACATCCTGTCAGAAGAGAGTCATCTTCAGTATTACAGATTCCTGTACTGTTATGTTAAGATTCACCTGTACTTTGGAATCTTCATGAAACATACTTTCCTTTGGAATACATTTTATTGCTAAGAAAGTTTAAACATTGCTTTCACCTCAGTGTAGAAATACTGTTGTTCTACTTGTTTTTCTTTCAGTGCCACCAAAATAAAACTCATTTTTCATTAAAAAAAAAAATCCCACCACAGCAGTACTCATGTTAGAGATTGATTAAATACCCAGAAGACTGGAATCTTGAAGGGCACACTGAGAATCCTGCCTACCACTCAAGCCAGAAGTGGACAGCTGCAGCAGTCCAGTCCAATTTGGGACAGCCTGGAAGGACATGGTGAAGGGTAATCCTCCCAGGGAAGAACTTTGAGCGGTGCACCTGTCGTTCCTTCTGCCAGGAGAGATGGCCACAAGTATGAGTGCATATCCATGCCTAGGTCATGTCCACTTCATTGGCTGAAGGATCAAGGATTTTGAGGATGCATAATTGAACATTTGGGACAAGAAGGTCCAGGGAAAAAGTATGTGGATACACCTGTCCAAATGGATACATGATATGAAGATACTTGTGTCTTATGAGAATTCTCTGTAAATAAGCTTACCAGAGCAGAATTTTAATAATCTGATGGATAGGTATTCATCATCTAGACCTCAATCAGTCTCTTTCTCTAGCATTCAGATCATAATCCAATGAACTCAAGAACCAAGTGGCCAAATCGCAAGGATGGAGGTTTTGCTCAGCAACATGGGCTTCTACTCAGCAAGACTGATCTCACTATAATCACTGTTGAAGGCCCAATCTACAAAAAGCAGAGGCCAATACTGAGCCCTCAATATGACACCAGTCTCTAGATTAATCTGCCTGCTACTACCGGGTGGCAGGTGATTACACTGGCTCACTTCCATTAAGGAAGGGGTAGTGCTTTGTCCATGTTCAAACACTTTAAAAATGGATTTTCCTTCCCACCTGAATTGCTTTTGAGAAACCAACATTTATAGACTTGAAAAATGCCTTATTCACCATCATGGTATTCCAATCAGCATCACTTCTAAATGAGGAGCCCGTTTCACAGGAAATGAGTGCAGAAATGGAGCAGTGTTCATGGAATTCATTGCTCTTGTGTTTCCCATCATCCTGAAGTAAAATGACTTTTGGGAGACTCACTTATGCGAGTACAAAAGCATCAATTCTTCAGTGCTCAGTCTTCTTTATGAAGACTCTCACATCTATACATGACTACTGGAAAAACCACAGCTTTGACTATATGGACCTTTGTTAGCAAAATGATATCTCTGCTTTTTAATATGCTGTCTAGGTTGGTCATGGTTTTTCTTCTAAGGAGCAAAGTGTCTTTTAATATAATGGCTATAGTCACCATCCACAGTGATTTTGGAGCCCAAAATGTGTCATTGTTTCCACTTTTCCCCCATCTATTTGCCATGAAGTGATAGGACCGGATACCATGATCTTAGTTTTCTGAATGTTGAGTTTTAAGCCAGTTTTTTTCATTGTCCTCTTCACCCTCATCCAGAGGCTCTTTAGTTCCTCTTCACTTTTTGCCATTAGAGTGGTATCATCTGCATATGTGAGATTGTTAATATTTCTCCCAGAAGTCTTGATTTCAGCTATGATTCACCCAGCCCAGCATTTCAGATGACTCTGCATACAAATTAAATAAGCAGGGCAACAATATACAGCCTTTATGTATTCCTTTCCCAATTTGGAACCAGTCCGTTGTTCCATGTCCGGTTCTAACTGTTGCTTCTAGACCTGCGTACAGGTTTTTCAGAGGACAAGTAAAGTGGTCTGGTATTTCCATCTCTTTAAGGATTTTCCACAGTTTGTTGTGATTCACACAGTCAAAGTCTTTAGCATAGTCAATGAAACCGAAATAGATGTTTTTCTGGAATTGCCTTGGTTTCCCTGGTGGCTCAGACAGTAAAGAATTGGCTTGCAATGCAGGAGGCACAGGTTTGATCCCTGGGTTGGGAAGATCCTCTGGAAAAGGGAATGGCTACCCACTCCAGTATTCTTGGCTGGAGAATTCCATGGACAGAGAAGCCTGGCTGGCTACAGTCCAAGGGGCCCCAATGAGTCGGATGCGACTAAGCAACTAACAGTGGATAATTGTAAATCTAATTGAAGCAGAATGTCTAGTGGCCAAAGCATTCAAGAATGAATGTTGAGTCACCTCCCAGGAAAAGAACCATGAAGAGCTGAGTGCTGGTTGAGGACAAGGGTATTAAAAGAAGGTAGTTATAAATACCAGCAGTGTGACTTGCTGCACAAACCAGGACTGTAATAGTATTTAGCCTGATGAGTTAATAACATATCCCTCCTCAAGGGGAAAACAAATGAATAAGAAGGCAAACTATGTTTTCAAAGAAAATTCTTAGGACCAAAGCCAGACTTTACTGACATAGAATCATAGCATTAAAGCTTCACTGGTTTTTCTTAACCTCTGGAAGGCATTCCCTTGAAAGTCATATTCTAGGGAACTTCAGCAATATCCAGCACCACCCTACAGCACAGCAAACATGTCAATGTTTCTCACTGATAGTTTTAATAGGATTATGTTTTTATGTAATTAACTTTGTTGTGAAGGTGGTGGGAATTTATTTTTCTAGTACATTCTCAAGGTCCTGAATCTTCTTCTAAATATAAAAATAAACAGGTATTTCATTAACCAAAGATCCCAAAACATCTATGTGGTACAACACATTGTGAGGGATACAAAAAGGAGCTTACAGTGTATGTGGGATTATAAAATGAAACCTCATGGAAAGTTACAGGATACAAAATCAACACACATAAATTAAGTTACATTTCTATACACTAACAGAACAATCTCAAATGGAACTTAAGAAAACAATTCCATCTAAAAGAACAGCAAAAATAATACTTAAAAATAAACCTAACAAAGAAGGTGAAAGATTTGTACATTGAAAACTACCCAAACATCACTGAAAGAAATTAGAGAAGACACAAATAAATAGACAGGCATCCCATGTTCACAGATTGGAAGATTCAATATTGCTAAGATGCCCATACTAACCAAAGCAATCTATAATATAATTCCTGTCAAAATTCTAAAGTCATCTTTTACAGAAATAGAAAATTAGATTTTAATATTCCTATGGAATCTCAAGGGATGCCAAACAGACAAAAAATAATTTAAAGAATAAAATTTGAAGACTTACATTCCTGACTTCAAAACATATTTCAAAGCTATAGTAATTAAAACAGTATGTTACTCGTATAAAGACATACAAATAGATCAATGGAACAGAATAGAGATTCTGGAAATAAACCCTCATGTATATGGTCAAATGCTCTTCTACGTGGGTGTCAAGACTATTCAAGGGAGAAATGAGTGCTTTACAAAGAAATGGTGTTGGGAAAACTTGATAGCCACATAAAAAAGAATGAAGCTGTACCTTACTTTATACCATAAACAAAAATTAACTCAAAGTAGATTAAAGACCCAAATGTAAGACCTAAAACTATAAAACTCCTGGAAGAAAACAGGGAAGAAGCTTCATGACATTGGGACATGATAATAATTTCTTGGATATCACACTAAAAGCACAGACAACAAAAGAAAAAATAGACAAATGCTGTAATGCTGAGAAGGCTAGTGCAGGAGAGGAGTTCAGTTTAAACACATGGAGTGATTTAAGTTTTAAATGTCTCTTAGACATGCAAGTGGAGATAACATGCATGCATTTGAATCTGAGTCTGGAGTTTAGGAGTAAATTGTCATTTTGAGGTATGAATTTAGGAATTGTTGAAATACAGATCATATTTAAAGCTCTAAGGCTATGTGAAATCATCTAGGGAGACAGTATATTCAAGGGAAGAAGGCCCAGGATCCAGATTTGGGGCCCTACAATATTTAGTGGTGGGAATGAAAAGAAACAACTAAAAAAGAAGAATGAAACAGGGAAGAAATCAGGGAAATGTGGTTTCTGGAAACCCAAGGTTTCCATGGAGGAGTGAGTGACTGACTGTCACATACTGCTGAGAAGTTAAAGGCAATGTGTAGCAGACAAGGGACTAGATGTGACAGTTTCAGCGGAGTAGAGGATGCAGAAGTCAGACTCCTCTGGATTAGAGTATGAACAGGAGATGGGGATATTCAGACCTATCCTCTTGTTGAGCCCATCATATCTTACTGCCTCAGGAATCTGCTTCATCCTTCAAATTCTTGAAGTAACTCCAATTTGTTGTACCTTATTAGATTCATTCTCTTCCACTTGGAAAAATGTTTACATCTCTCCATTCCTCAAAGATATAACTACCATCTTCCTTCCTAATTTATCAACAGAAAGTCCATAGTCTACCTTCTCTTAGATGAGAAAGACTGTTGGATTCCCTAGGACTTTTCAGTTTGCTTTCAAGCAGAGCAGAAAATTCATCAGCTTCATTAGTCATCATTCACTAAAAAAAAAAAAAAAATCAACCTATCCCATTAATGACAAAAATACAACCATGACAACTTTGGAAAGTCTTCAGATGTATGTATAGTCATGCATTTGCACCATTAATATGGTTTTAATCACAGGGGAAAATTTGCCATTCATCCCCCAAGAAACACTCTGTTCTCAGAAATGCAACTTAATTTTAATCCAGTCTAAATGAAATAAGGCAGTTAAAATATGTGGTGTTATCCAAAGCCAAAAAACCATGGGGGGGGGGGTGGTGGTGGTGGATGAGTGGCTCTCATCAACCAAAAGGGGACAAATGCATAATTACCCACTGAAGAGGTACAATTCATCCTTTATCAACCCTTCTTAGGGAAAATCATTCTCTTGTGTGTGTCCTTTTATGCTTTAAATTCATCGTTAACAAATATTGATTACCACTTTACCCAATGCTACACACAGATAGTGAAGGGTAGGGTAGTTTGAAAATATACGCCCCCTCACCCCCAAACACAGGGAGATTCAAATATGTCCACCTAGGTGCTGGATTGAGGGGGTTAAGGGTCAGAAGCATAGAAGCTTATCTTTAAGCTGTTATCATCCAATGATAACAAAGACTATGTCTCCCATAATTTGAATAGAATCATGATAAAGAATTTTCCCATAACATTAGCATTTCTTAGAATACAAAGAGGGTGAAGGCATTTCATTGAGTATTTACTGCCTTCCAGGTACTATTCTCGGAATAGGCAATGGCACCCCACTCCAGTACTCTTGCCTGGAAAATCCCATGGATGGAGGAGCCTGGTAGGCTGCAGTCCATGGGGTCGCTAAGAGTCGGACACGACTGAGCGACTTCACTTTCACTTTTCACTTTCATGCATTGGAGAAGGAAATGGCAACCCACTCCAGTGTTCTTGCCTGGAGAATCCCAGGGATGGGGGAGCCTGGTGGGCTGCCGTCTATGGGGTCGCACAGAGTCGGACACGACTGAAGTGACTTAGCAGCAGGTGCTATTCTAAATGGTTAACATATATGAACTCACTTAGTCCTCTGTAGAATCCTATGAGTTAGGTATGATTACCATTCTCATTGTTATAAATGAAGAAACCAAGGCACAGAAAGATTAAGGAAAACTAATTAATTAACTGAGGATTGGGGTAAGGTGGAATACAGTTTAGAAGATTACTGCATGTTCTGTGCCTTAATACCAATGGTCTCTTCCATGAGTACAGATGTAATGTGCCTCTTCCATCCCTGCTAGGACTGAGATACAGTTCCAAAAAAGAACCACACTTCAGGGCTGGGAAAACACTCAAGGCAATGCGCCACTCCCAGGACAGTTAGAGCATCCAAAGAAATATCCCCACAAAGGCTAAGATATAGCTCCCAAGGAAAGCCTTCCTACTGTATAGCTAAGATAGGGTACACAAGGAAACTTCCTCCCCCAGTACTGACATAAACATGCAAGAAAAAATGCCATACCTTGGCTGAAAATAGAGTACGCAATGAAAAGTCCTCTCCAGGGCTTAGAGGGAACTTAACAAGAAGACAGTTCAGTTCTGTTCAGTCGCTCAGTCCTGTCCGACTCTTTGTGACCCCACGAATCACAGAATGCCAGGCCTCCCTGTCCATCACCAACTCCCGGAGTTCACTCAGATTCACATCCACCGAGTCAGTGATACCATCCAGCCATCTCATCCTCTGTCGTCCCCTTCTCCTCCTGCCCCCAATCCCTCCCAGCATCAAAGTCTTTTCCAATGAGTCAACTCTTCGCATGGGGTGGCCAAAGTACTGGAAGGAAAAAGGAAGAACAGGAAGATAACCTCCCACCAAAAAAAGGGTTGATGTCCAGAACTTGTTGGAGAAACCCAGAAATGTACGGCAGAGAATTTTTGTGGTGCTGAAACCCACCCTCTGGGATTAGAGGTATAGCACCCAAGGAAGAATCCCTTTGGCTAGGGCTGAAATCAAACATGCAAGGACAAGCCTCTCCTTTAACACTACTTGGGTAGAAGGCCCTAGGAAGAGTCCCTCCTTGCCTCCATGGGGTTGAGACAGAGCACTCAAGTAAAAGCACCTCCCACCCATGGCAAAGACAGAGCATCCAAGGAAAAACCCTGGCCCCAGGGCTAATGTAAAGCACCCAAAGTAGAGTCCCTCCTCACAGGACTAAGAAACAGAATCTAAGAAACATCCCCAAACCCAGGGCTGAGATGGAGCAATCAAGGAAGAGACTCCCCACTACATGGCTGATAAGCAAGCAAGGAAAATCCCTTTCCCCAAAATAGCTGAGATGGAGAGCACCTACCCACAGGAAAGTCCTCCCCTAGCACTGAGATAATCACCCAAGGAAGACGTCCTACTAAATGGACTAAGATAGAGCACTAAAGGAAAGCCCCCTCATCAACAGAGCTGAGAGAGTACCCCAGGGAAAGTTCTCCTACAGTGCTGATGGTCATTCAGTGAAATCTCCCCAGCCCACAGCTTATCTGTAGTACCCAAGGAAGACTTCCGCCTCCCAGGGTGAGATAGATCCCCCAAGGAAGAGTACCACCCCCTATACTGAGAACGCCCAAGAAACAGTTCCTTGTAGGCAAAGTACCCAAAGAAAAGTACTCCTGCTGCTCAAGGGTTGAAATCCTGACCTTATTGGAAAAGACTAGAAGCAACTCAGAGAATGGTGGTAAAGTTGTTGTGGTACCACACCAATGGAAATTTCTAGAAATCTGCCTCTGGGGTATCTAAGAATGTTGTACAGAGATGTCTTATCAGAAGCAGTTTGATGTATACTATTGGCTGAGAGGGTTCCAAGGGAAGCTGCTGGCCATTGAGTGCTGCTGGCCACTATGCCTTTCACCAGCCGGGCCCTGGAGAAGTCATGTGAGGGACAGAGCCTAACACTGGAGAAGCCTGGTGCCCAGCAGAAGCCAGCTGTGTCAGCAACCCAGGACCCAGAAGCAAAACTTACCCCTTACAATGTCTCTGGTGCCCTTTACAGACAAACTTCTGTGACAACTGCTATAAGGAAAAAAAAGAGAAATGGACCATTTTCACAGATTAGGCCAAACATTAATTTGGAGCTGAACAGCAAGAAATGGATAACCAGTGTACTGTATTAACAAATAAAGGAGGAAAGTCATACAATCATTCTAATCAGTGCAGAAAACACAGTCATAAAACAACTGTTCGTAAGGACAAAATTAAAAGCATTTGTTAAGAAGTGAATCTACCAGAAATCTATAGTGTATATTATTCCGAGTTGTGAAAAATCAGTATTCCTTGTAAGATCAAGACAGGGATGTCCATCACTTCTATTTAACACTGTACTCCAAGAATCCCTAGCTTACACCTTAAGATAATAAAAGATAGTAAGTTATTTGGCTAAAGTCAAAGTAGTCTATAGACAAAGAGAATAGATATCAAGTCAACACATAAAAATTAATTGTGTATTAATTGTATAATTCTTCATATATAAGAATTAATTCTTAATATATAATAATTCTATAATTCTATATAACAATAACAAGAAATTCAGGAAATATACGTTTTTAAGATAATCTTAAAATTAACAAAATTATATAAAGAATATTAAAGATATATATAGGAATATATAGTAGGGGGATTCCCTGGTAGCTCAGCTGGTAAAGAATCCACCTGTAATGCAGGAGACCCCAATTTGATTCCTGGTTGGGAAGATCCACTGGAGAAGGGATATACTACTCACTCCAGTATTCTCAGGCTTCCCTAGTGGCTCAGCTGGTAAAGAATCTGCCTGCAATGCAGGAGACCCAGGTTCGATCCCTGGGTTGGGAAGATCCCTTAGAGAAGGGAATGGCTACCCGCTCTAGTATTCTGGCCTGGAGAATTCCTATAGTCCATGGAGTCGCAATGAGTCTGACACAACTGAGCCGCTTTCACTTTCATGATATATATAAGAGAGAATATGTGTATATGTGTATAGAATAAATATAACTAAACATGTCTAATACTGGTATGCAGACAATTATAAAATTTTATTGAAAGGTATCAGAGAAGACTTAAAGTGAGGTCTGTACCGTAGACAGGAAGACTCAGCATCCACTTCCTCCATCCCTCAATTTAATGTATAAATCTAGCACAATAACAATCAAAGTTCTAACAGTTTTTCATGGAACTTTACAAGCTGATTTTAAAATCCATATGGAAAAATAAATACCCAAGACAAACACATAGAAGAACAAATTAGGGGGATCTGCCTTACTATCTCAAGACTACCTTTAGTAATAAAAACAGTGTGATACAGATGCAGAGGTACACGAATTGAACAATGATACAGAATAGCAGGGCCTAGAAATAGTGTCACACATATATGGGAATGTGATACATTTCAGAGGTATTATTACAGATTGCTGGGAAAAGACTAGACTTTCTTTTTGCAGCACATATTGGCAATGTATGTGAAGTGTAATGCAATTGGATCTCTTCCTCATACCATACTCCAAAAATTTCAGATTGATTAAGTATTTAAATATGAAAGAAAAAAATAAGACTTTAGAGGAATTTAGAGAAGAATATCTCTAAGACTTCCAAAATAGGAAAATATTTCTTAAAGAGGACACACAAAAAAAGGTCACTAAACATAACACTAAAGGTTGTTTCAATAGTACTGGCAATACTCTTTTTCTTAAGTTTGATGTGAGTTTACACAAGTCCCTTTAAGTTTCGGCTTACATATATGTTCCATACATTTTGTATGGACCAAATACTACATTATAAAATGCAAAAAGAACAGCACATAAACTAATGCAGAGAAAGAAGTGAGTACCCTTAACAACAAAGGAAGAAATAACCCAACTTTTGGCAGAAATCTAGTCTTACTAGTGAACCTGTGGCTTAAAGAAAGTATTATAAAAGCTGGGTTAACATTAAAGAAAATCATAAAGACCAAAAATCCTAGCAAGCCGATATCTTTAATGGATATTTACTTCATCCCATGAGTGTAAAAATGGGTCAGTATTTGAAAGTCTATTCTTATAATTCACCATTTTAATAGGTAAAAGAAGAAAAAACATGAGTATCTCAATAAATGCCAAAATTGCATTTAACAAAATTCAAGATCCATTCCTGAATTTAAAAAATAATGATAACAAGGAATAAGATACAAGGGTAATGTACAAAAGTTAATTGTTTTCCTAAATACCAACAATAACTATTAGAATTTGAAATTTAAAAAAAATACCATTTATAATAGCACCAAAATAATGAAATACATATAAATCAAACAAAATATGTACAGGATCTCTATATGGGAAATTATAAGATCTATATAAATGCAGACAAAATGGAAGATTCAATATTATTAAGATATCAGTTCTTTCCAATGTGATCTATAGATTCAAAGCAATCCCAGTCAAAATCCCAGAAAATTATTTTGTAGATATCGACAAACTGATTCTAAAGATTAAAGGGAAAGATGAAAGATCCTGAATAGCCAATGTAATACAGAAAAATAAGAACAAAGATGGAGGACTCACACTACTTGATATCAAGGCTTAGTGTAAAGTTACAGTAATCAAGACAGTGTGGTAAAAGAGTAGACGTGTAGATTAACAGAACAGACAGCCCAGAAATAGACCCACACATATATAGTTGACCATTTTTGACTCAGGAGCAAAGGCAATTCAATGGAGAAAGCATAGTCTTTTCCACAAATGGTGTTGTAACAATTGGGTGTCCATATGGAAAAAGATGATCCTAGATACAGATCTTATATCTTTCACAAAAATTAGCTAGGAAGTAATCATAGATCTAAATGTAAAATGAAAAACCATAAAACCTCTACCAGAAATCATAAGAGAAAAATCTAGATGGCTTTGAATTTGGAAATGAGCATTTAAACATAATACAAAAAACATGAGATAAGAAAGAGAAAATTGATAAGTTGGACTTTACTAAAATAAAATCTTCTCTATGACAGACACTATTATGAGACTGAAAAGACAAACCACGAACTGGGAAAAAATATTTGCAAAACACAACTCTGGAAAGGGCTTGTATTCAAGATATGCAAAGAACTTTTAAAATCCAACAGTAAGAAAACAAACCTGATTTTTTAAATTAAGCAAAAGATCTAAACAGATACTTCACCAAAAGAGAAATACAGATAGCAAATAAACATGAAAGATGCTCAACATCTTGTGTCATTAGGGAAAACTGTAAATTAAAATGAGCATCACTGCACATCTATTACAATAGTTAAAATGCAAAACCTGACAATACCAGTCACTGGTAAGGATGCAGAGTAACAGGAAGTCATTCACTGCTAATGGGAATGCAATATGGTAAGGCCACTTTGGAAGACAGCTTGGCTATTTCTTATAAAACTGAATATAATGTTACCATATGATCCAGCAATCATACACCTTGGTATGTACCCAATTAATTTGAAAAAGCAGGTCCACACAAAAACATGTGAGTGCTTATTCATAATCATCAGAAAATGGAGATATCTTGCAATAGGTGATGGATAAACTGTGGAACATCCATATAATGAACTATTATTCACAGATTTTAAAAATGAATTATCAAGCCACAGAGAGACATGAAGAAAACTTGAATACATATCACTAAGTAAAAGAAGCCAGTCTGAAAAGGCTACATACTATATAATTTCAATTATATGGCACTCTGGAAAAGGCAAAACCATGGAGACAGTAAAAAGATCCTAGTGAACAGGAGCTCAGGGGAAAGGAGAGGGTTGAACATGTGAAGCACAAGGGATTTTCACGGTTGTGAATTTATCCTATATAATAATGTAATTGTAGATACATAAATTATGAATTTGTCAAAACTGACTGAACTCTAGATCACAAAAAGTGAACCTTGGTGTATATTTTAAAAAATCATTTAGGTCAGGGGAGTCCAAGGATAGAATGCAGAAGGTGACAAAATAATCTAACTATACTACAAGTTCTTGAAACAAATGTATTTAAGAGTATGTGGGAAATGTGCTGATCTAAATAAATTTGGAAATGAGTGGACTCTGTAAAATGGCAAAAAAAAATCCCTACACAATCACTGTGCTCTAGCTGAAAAAGTTGTTTCCCATGGGAAAACATGTTAACAATTCTGAAAACACTGCACATGTATATTGAAATTAAACAGTTCAAGTAAGTGGGTAGCAGACAGTGGGAACCAGGTTTCTCAGTGTTGGAATGGTTTACAGATAAGCAAGAGGAGGAAGTTACAGTGATGTATGTGGTGATGGATCAAACATCAAAATGAACTTGTGTTTCACTTAATAGAAATACAG
This sequence comes from Ovis aries, assembly GCF_016772045.2. Classification (NCBI taxonomy): domain Eukaryota; kingdom Metazoa; phylum Chordata; class Mammalia; order Artiodactyla; family Bovidae; genus Ovis; species Ovis aries. The sequence goes on along the minus strand of NC_056080.1, from coordinate 99,271,968 downwards.
ATGTTACCTATAGAAATATTTATACATATGTGTATAGGCACAGGTTAGTAACACATATTTCCTCGCTCTTTCAGGTAGAAGGGCCTTGAAGTGACAAATTCCCAGTAGTAACTGAGCACAACCAGGGCCCAGCCCTTGGTTTTTAAAACTATTCTCCAACAAAAAGAACCAGGTTCCTTGGAGTAAAAGGCTGACTCTAGGACTAGAGAAGGAAATGTGCAAGATGAACCCAGAGCACCTTGTAGTGCCAGAGGTAAGAAATACTGAGGCAAAAAATCCACAATAATGGGAGTGATGTCAAAGGGACCCAGGTATCAAATGAAAGAGCAACCAATGCCCATAACTGGAACAATTTCAACAACAAATTAAGTAGTATGCATGGTAACCCAGAGTACGAAATAAATATCCATGAGCCCAAACTCATAAATAAAATACAGAATAAATTGATAAGTGGGGGAGAAAAGATATCTCCTGTGCAGAAGAATTCCAAATAATTGATGTAGATACTCCATCCTCAAGGAGGTGCAGCATAACTACCCACTTTCTAAGTCTGGGCTATGTATAGCAACTTCCAAGACAGTATGGAAAGGGTAACTCTACCCTTTGATGGAGAAACTTGACAAACACTGCTTTAGGTGATCAAGAATAACATCAACAGGGAGTTCCTTGGCAGTCCAGGGGCTAGGACTCTGCCCTTTCATGCCATGGCCTAGGTTCAATCCCTGGTTGGGGAACTAAGATCCCACAGGCTGCAGGCACAGGCAAAAAAAAAAAAAAAAAATCAAGAGCGATAATTCAGATTAATAAATGTGTACCCTTGGTATGACAATGCCATACATAATCCAATTCTAATAACGCTAAAAAAAATTGGACAAATCCAGATAGAGGAATATCATACAAATTACCTGAGTTTCCTAAAACTGTCAGGGTCACCAGAAATAAGGAAAGTCTAAAAACTGTCACAGCCAAGAGAAGCCTAAGACATCACAGCTAATATCCTAGATGGAATCCTAGACTATAAAAAGGACATTAGGTAAAAACTAAAGAAATCTGAATATTAACTCTGGTTAATAACAATGTATCCATATTGGTTCAAGGATTGTTACCAAATGTCTCATGCTAACACTTTAACCAGTGGTGAAATTGAGGCAAGCTATGTGGGAATTTTCTGCACCATCTTTCCAAGTTTTCTATAAATCTAAAACAATTCTAAAAACTAAGGTTTGTTTAGAAAATACCATCTTTAAAAGGAGGTAGAAGGACTATTTAAGAGACACTAGAGGGACTTCTGAGTGGCCAATTGGTTAAGACTCTGTGCTTCCGATGCAGGGGGCACAGGTTCGATCCCTGTTGGAGAACGAAGAGCCCACAAGCTGGGCAGCACAGCAAAAATAAATAAATAAATAAATGAGACTAGAGAGACAAATTTAAAAATGTAATTTGTGAACCTTGGTGGGGGCAGCTATAAAAGTCATTCTGGTGATACATGGGTAAATCTGAATATAGTATTAGACGGTTCATCATTTTCTAAGTGTGAGAATGGTATTGTGGTTAAATTAAACAATGTCTTCACTCTTATAGGAGAAGCCTGCTGACATATTTAGGAATGTCACAATGTCATGAAGTGTGATGATGAAGTCTGTAACTCACCACAAACAATTCAGGAGGGCTGTGAAAAAAGCACACTTGGAAAGAACAAAAGCAAAAGTAACAAAACATTAGAAATGGCGAATCTAACTGAAAAGTATCTTGGCACTCATCAAACTATTCTTTCATATTTTAAGTTAAGTTCCTAAAATTTTAGGAAAAATAGCAATAGGATTTTAGAACTGAATAAAATGATACTAAAGTTCCTGGACATCACCAGATGGTCAACACTGAAATCAGATTGATTATATTCTTTGCAGCCAAAGATGGAGAAGCTCTATATAGTCAGCAAAAATAAGACCAGGAGCTGACTGTGGCTCAGATCATGAACTCCTTATTACCAAATTCAGACTCAAATTGAAGAAAATAGGGAAAACCACTAGACCATTCAGGTATGACCTAAATCAAATCCCTTATGATTATACAGTGGAAGTAAGAAATAGATTTAAGGGCCTAGACCTGAAAGATAGAGTGCCTGATGAACTATGGACAGAGGTTCATGACATTCTACAGGAAACAGGGAGCAAGACCATCCTCATGGAAAAGAAATGCAAAAAAGCAAAATGGCTGTCTGGGGAGGCCTTACAAATAGCTGTGAAAAGAAGAGAGGTGAAAAGCAAAGGAGAATAGGAAAGATATAAGCATCTGAATGCAGAGTTCCAAGGAATAGCAAGGAGAGATAAGAAAGCCTTCCTCAGCGATCAATGCAAAGAAATAGAGGAAAACAACAGAATGGGAAAGACTAGGGATCTGTTCAAGAAAATTAGAGATACCAAGGGAACATTTCATGCAAAGATGGGCTCGATAAAGGACAGAAATGGTATGGACCTAACAGAAGCAGAAGATATTAAGAAGAGGTGGGAAGAATACAGAACTGTACAAAAAAGAGCTTCATGACCCAGATAATCACGATGGTGTGGTCACTCACCTAGAGCCAGACATCCTGGAATGTGAAGTCAAGTGGGCCTTAGAAAGCATCACTACGAACAAAGCTAGTGGAGGGGATGGAATTCCAGTTGAGCTATTTCAAATCCTGAAGGATGATGCTGTGAAAGAGCTGCACTCAATATGCCAGCAAATTTGGAAAACTCAGCAGTGGCCACAGGACTGGAAAAGGTCAGTTTTCATTCCAATCCCAAAGAAAGGCAATGCCAAAGAATGCTCAAACTACCTCACAATTGCACTCATCTCACACGCTAGGAAAGTAATGCTTAAAATTCTCCAAGCCAGGCTTCAGCAATATGTGAACTGTGAACTTCCAGATGTTCAAGCTGGTTTTAGAAAAGGCAGAGGAACCAGAGATCAAATTGCCAACATCCTCTGGATCATGGAAAAAGCAAGAGAGTTCCAGAAAAACATCTCTTTCTGCTTTATTGACTATGCCAAAGCCTTTGACTGTGTGCATCACAATAAACTGTGGGAAATTCTTCAAGAGATGGGAATACAGACCACCTGACCTGCCTCTTGAGAAACCTATATGCAGGTCAGGAAACAACAGTTAGAACTGGACATGGAACAACAGACTGGTTCCAAATAGGAAAAGGAGTACGTCCAGGCTGTATATTGTCACCCTGCTTATTTAACTTATATGCAGAGCACATCATGAGAAACGCTGGGCTGGAGGAAGCACAAGCTGGAATCAAGATTGCTGGGAGAAATATCAATAACCTCAGATATGCAGATGACACCACCCTTATGGCAGAAAGTGAAGAGGAACTAAAAAGCCTCTTGATGAACGTGAAAGAGGAGAGTGAAAAAGTTGGCTTAAAGCTCAGCATTCAGAAAACTAACACCATGGCATCTGGTCCCATCACTTCATGGGAAATAGATGGGGAAACAGTGGAAACAGTGTCAGACTTTATTTTTTGGGGCTCCAGAATCACTGTAGATGGTGACTGCAGCCATGAAATTAAAAGACACTTACTCCTTGGAAGGAAAGTTATGACCAACCTAGATAGCATATTCAAAAGCAGAGATATTATTTTGCCAACAAAGGTCCATCTAGTCAAGACTATGGTTTTTCCAGTAGTCATGTATGGATATGAGTTGGACTGTGAGGAAAGCTGAGCATTGAAGAATTGATGCTTTTGAACTGTGTTGTTGGAGAAGACTCTTGCGAGTCCCTTGGACTGCAAGGAGATCCAACCAGTCCATTCTAAAGGAAATCAGTCCTGGGATTTCTTTGGAAGGACTGATGCTAAAGCTGAAACTCCAGTACTTTGGCCACCTCATGTGAAGAGTTAACACACTGGAAAAGACTCTAATGCTGGGAGGGACTAGGGGCAGGAGGAGAAGGGGACGACATAGGATGAGATGGCTGGATGGCATCACGGACTTGATGGACGTGAGTTTGAGTGAACTCTGGGAGTTGGTGATAGACAGGGAGGCCTGGTGTGCTGCAATTCATGGGGTTGCAAAGAGTCGGACACGACTGGGTGACTGAACTGAACTGAAAGTTTTTCTAGAAATATAAAAATTCAAGAATAACTAGGAAAACATGCTGAAATTAATAATAATGTGATATAATTAGCGAAGCCTAATATGAAAATGTATAACAACTTAAAGTAATTAAAAGACTGGTAAGTTTTGGAAAAGAATGTAGAGTTCAGAAACAAATCTAAATATATATGCAAACAGTGTGGAAAAAGTCAATAAATAGGGTTGGGACAACCAGACAGCTATTTGGAAAAGAAAAATGTTGAATCCTTAGTTCACTCTTTACACCTAAATTCCAATGAATCAAAGATTTAAAAGTTAAAAAAAAAACTTTAAAATACTGAAAAAATATATGAAATTTATTCTTAAATGTAAAGGCCTTTCTAAATCAAGGCACAAATCCCAGAAGCCGTAAAGACTGGTAAGTTTAACTACATAAATAAATAAAACTCAGGAAAATATTATTAAACATAAGACAATAGACCAATTTTCTTAGCATACAAAAGGCTCATACAAACTAATAAAAACAAATCGAATCAAAAACAGAACAGGACCACAGTTCACAGAAAATGAAATATAAGTAACCAATAAACATGAAAATGTGTTCCATCTCCTTCATTAAAATGCATTACAACTTCATTAAGATGCAAAGTACCATTTATTCACTTTCAGATGATCAAATTTTAAAAAGCTGAGTACCCAATATTGGTAAGGGCCTCATAAATAATTATCCTTATACATTATATGTGGAAGTATAATTAGGCAGATTTCTGGAGATCAGTTTGGCAATACCAACTGACCTGAAAATGAAAACTATCCTTTGACCCAGCAATTCTATTACTAGGAATTAACCTTGTTAGGTTAAACTCATTATATGTACAAGTAAATTCATCACAATATGGTTTATCAACAATAAAATACTGCCAACAACCTGGAAGTCTATATGTTTTAACATTTATAACATAATATATAGTAGAATACCACACAGTCATTAAAAAGAATGAGGTATTTCTATATATACAGATACAGAAAGATCTTATAAGACACAGCAAAAAAAAGCAAGGTACAGATTGTATACAGTCTGATTCCATTAATGTAAAAAAACTTTTTATTTATATACTTGCTGGCAAATTATTTTTTTCCTGAAAGAATATACAAGACACTTAAAGCTAGTTACCTTTGGAGAGAGGTTATTAGGAGCAGGAAGAAAGGGAGCAAGTTTTAATCTCTTTCTGTACCATCTGATTTTTTTTGCCATGTGCATATATTCTTTTTCTTTTTAAAAGAATACTTGATTAGTAGGTTATTTTGAGATATTCCTACGTAGATTTGAATAGTGATAGTGCTATCTTTCAAACTACTGCAGATAAGTGCCATGCTTTTAGAATCAGAACTTCCTCTTGGATTAAACTTTAGATTTTCCCCTTGATGCTTTAATCATAATGATTTCCTGTTAAGTATAAATTGCCATTTCTGTAATAGCAGTTTGGCTATATAACAAATTTGTACTGGAATGATTAGACACTGCTACTTGAAGACCAATCTTCTTGTACTCCAAAGGGTATTTGATAATTCATAAATACAAATATAAATGAGATTATACATTCTATTTCAACTCTAAAAGAGCATAAAATTGCAGTAAGACTTTACATGTATAATGAAAAGTAAAGTATCCATTGAATTTAGTAAAAGCATCACACTGGGAAAAATACAGTTGTTAAAATTAAATCTTACATTTTTCTGGGGACAGAGAAGCAGAAGAAAATGAGATTAAAAGTAAAACATACAAACAAACAAACAAAACAACAAAAAAAAACCACTACCAAAAACAGGGTGAGACAATCATTTATTTATTGGACAGGGCAAGATCATTTAAAGAGAGGAAACATATCCAAAAGAATGTGTTCAGCTTGGTGTTACAGGCATTGATGCTCACAACAAACAACACTACTCAATACATCATGGAAAACAGGCCACATACAACCAGGGGATGCTGTCATGCCACTCAAAAATAAGCCACAATGCTCAGGAAACAATCATTAGGTAGTTACAGAGCTTCACAGCCTCCAATTCGCCGACCTGCATTTTCTGCAGCTGGGTCACTAGGCCATAGCATTCGGCTGCTTCCTTGATTAAGTGAGCCTTCCTATATTCTAGAGAGCCTTCAACAGTACACACTTCTGAATGTCACTGAAATCATAGTCAGCTGCAGGCTTAATTTGCTCACATCACTACATTTTTGGCTACCTTAGTACTGCCTCATAGCATTACAAAAAACTTCTGAACTTAATCTATTTAGCACTGTTATGCTGCATCCAAATCACCCCAATCCTATGGTACATACTTTAAAAAGATAGCATAAATTCACTGGAGGAAATTAAAAATTTGGGAAGCTCACCTGACCAGAGGTATACAAGCTCCTAGCAAAATTAGACATGACTGAAGTCTGCTATGTCAATTACTTGCCATATTATTTGGCATCATTTTTAGCAAGACTTTCCTGAGCAGGCAAAGATTTCAATATCCATTCTAGAGACTAGACAAACAATTATATTAACATATCATGAATGCTTGGTTCTGGAAAAAAAAAAAAAAACAAAAACCTATTCAGCATCCGACTGACTGAGAAACTTGTTAGGAATCTGACCTTGCCTCCTTACACCTACTGATTCTTACCAACCACCTCCTTTCAGAGAATTCACAGTTCTTAACATGAGAAGTTCTCACTCCACATAGAACTAAACAATATTTGGGAAGCCAGCCACGAAAGATCAGATACTATGAGAATCCAATCATATTCAATGACCAGAAGAGACAAACCTATACAGACAGAAAGATTAGTTGCTCAGGGTTGGGAGGCACTGGGAGGAAAGGACAGGTGACTACTAAAGGGTACAGGGTTTCTTTCTGGGGTGACAGCAACATTCTCAAATTGACTGTGATCATGGTTGCACGACTTTGCGAATATATTATAAAACCACTGAATTGTACCCTTTAGATGGGTGAATAGTAAGGTACGTGATTTATATCTTAATAAATTTATTATAAAAACATACTAGGAAAGGAAGACAGGCCTCAAAAGAGAAGAAAACAAGAGGCTCTTGCAAATCAAGTCATACCTATGGAAACGGTAGACAGGCATGATGGAAGGAGTTTGTTTCTCGTACACTACTTTGATTTATATGACCACTTTAACTCCTGACTTCACATTTTAAACTCATTTCTAAATTATTTTCGATTTCTAACTTTGCTCTCCTTAGAGAGCAGAGTCAGTGTTCCACAGATAGATTGGGTTAGCAAAACAAAACTAAACAATGATTAAAAGGTTAGCAAAACAAAACTAAACAATGATTAAAAACCCAATGACAAAATAATCTTGTACTTTGGGCTGTGTGTTACCAGGCAGAAGAGCTGAGGTTCACTACTAGCAGAAAAAAAGCCATCAAGGATAAGGGCATCTTATGATTCTTGCCTAAAGCACATTTCCTTTTTAAATTTAAATTCCCTTTACACCTGTACAATTCAACAAAAGCAACCTTCTCTACCAAGAAATGTTAAGCTTCCAGCAGATCAAAGAGCTAGCCAAATTTCCCTAAAATTGTTATTTCTAAAAAAATTCTAGTCTGTACCCTCATCCTCACCTTCAGCAACATAAAATGAAGACAGAAAACTCCAAGTCTGCTACAAATTGGAAGCTACGACCTTAATTTTTAAATTAAAAGATATTAGTGCCAAATATTTAGAACATATTTGGCCCAATTTCATTGAAATCTACCTTTAATAAGGTTTCCTTTATTCTTACTAATTCACTGCTGCTAAGTTGCTTCAGTCATGTCTGACTCTGTGTGACCCCATAGACGGCAGCCCACCAGGCTCCCCCATCCCTGGGATTCTCTAGGCAAGAATACTGGAGTAGGTTGCCATTTCCTTCTCCAATGCATGAAAGTGAAAAGTCAAAGTGAAGTCACTCAGTCATGTCCGACTCTTCGCGACCCCATGGACTGCAGCCTACCAGGCTCCTCGGTCCATGGGATTTTCCAGGCAAGAGTACTGGAGTGGGGTACCATTGCCTTCTCCAACCAATTCACTAGTTTAGTATGCAATAAAATAACAGAGGCTTTGAATAAGTTAAACTGGCTAGTAACAACTAATTAGTTTTCTTCAGTGATCACTGTTCTACATAGGCAGAATAATTAAGTCACAGATAGTCTTTCTGGTCTATCTTCAACTATCCTTACACTACATAATCAATTAGGGACATCTTTTTACAGATATATGAAGAGAACACAGGTAGCTTTACGTAAGTTGAGTTTGTTAAATCTATTTGTTATGACAAGGGATTTCTGACACAAAAATTGCTCACTGCACACTGAACCCTGGAGAAGTGATGAAACAAGACAGCTAATGTTAGGAGGTATATGGGAGTGGGGTAGGGTGAGAAGTCATGGATAAATTAAAAACTGGCAAGTATCTGCTGAAGCAGAGCCACTTTTTAGGGGGCATAAGAAAAACTGATAAGTCACCATTTTGGTCTCTTTAGAGAAATCCATTTGTTGTTAAGAACTTAAGACCATTTACTATCATTCATGCTGCAAAATGCAGTAGTCACACTATTTCCAAAAGGATCCTAAAAACTGTAGTGCAAAAGAAATCTAAGAAAATAAATAATTACAAAACCATCAACATTTTTCAAAGAAATGTGCTCAAAACAGTGACTTTTACAAAAAATGTGAATTTGTTTTAAATGAAAAAAGAATTCTCTCTATGAAAGATCAAAGACTCATTTCACAGATAACTTATACTGCATTAATGACTTGATTAACAGTATACAAATAAGGGTCGTGGACTTTTTTAATTAGGTCTGAGCGATCAATATAAATACTGATGGGGGAGTGTTTTGTATCCCAAACTCCAATATTCCAGCTTTGTGTCCTGTCCTGTTATTATAATTTGTAAAAATCTTAACGACGCAGTGATTCAAGTTTTCGTAACTTCAATGATGTGTTAGAGGACAATGCATCTTGGTTTGAAGAATTTGTTGTATCCGAAGGCCGGAACAGTACTCGACCACGATGATTAAATACATAAAATGATGGGTGATTCCTTAGTGTATCAAATGTCCTTAAAAAAAGAAAAGCATCAATTTTAGATAAACCTTGATAAAAGCCTATTTGAAAATAATTAGGCTTCTAATAAATTATGAATTTGCTATGGGTTGTATTTTTAACTAAGTTTAAATCCATAAAATTAGACTATAATTGGTAATCATACTGTATTCACTTTTTGCCTGTACAATGAAAATAAGAAACCTGGAAAAGCAACATAATACCCTTGAAAATTTTTAATTCAGGCATTCCTTCCAGGATAACTATGAAAACAAATAATCACTCAACTTTAATCACCTCTATGAATCTACCACTAGCCCATATCAAATAGTCCTTAAAAAAAACACAACAGTACATAGATTGTACCTTTGATTATTCTCACTTGATCTGTCTTGCAAGAATCAAGTACAATGAAAGATTCCTTTCGGCCCTTCTGTACCCACTGTTGTCCAAACCTGTATATTTTGCTGCCGTGTACTAAATTCATGTATTTTGCTACCACCTACTTAATGCCATTCTGCTTTACTGCTTTCTTTCTTGGCCCCTCGCCTGTGATTCCTGGTAGACTCTTTGTAAGAACAGTAGTGGGTGGTGATAGTAGAGTATTCTTTTCTTCTTTCCAGCGAGATATATGTAGTCTAAAAAAAGTTCACAAACACTGAAGTGTACAGCTTTTGGTGTTGATTTGTTTTTAAATATTAATTTCCTGGAAGGAAAGAGAACTCTTCTTTTGATAAAAACTCAAACCTCAAAGTCAGCCCACCTAAAAATCCAAGCATACCCCCACATAAAAGGGAAGCCTGACATGTGACTATATGAAATATAAATTTAAAAGTAAAAGTAAAAAGGCAGTGAATTTCCTGTAACACATAAATATGTACTGTGAATTCTTCTAGGGAAATACTGTGTTAAAATTTCTAGGATCAAGAATGTGGGTGAAGTCCAGAGATTGAATTGAACAAAGCTAAAGGATGATTCTATGAAAGTAAGCAATATAGAAAAGTAAAGCAAGCAAAGCTCATGAAAATAGCTTAGAAGTAGTATAGGAGGAAAAAACAAAGCAGAATAACAAATATACTTTAGTCCAAGGATAGAAAAGGGCCTGAGAGCAGAGTTTATGTCACAGACTAGGTTCAAGGGATAGAGGAAACATAAAACCCCTTAATCTTCCAAAGACTAAGCTGGGACAAGAGGATAAAAAGTGGAAAAAGGGAGGGAGGGAGGGCAAGGGAAGGAAAAGAGAAAGGAGACAGGGAAGCAAAGTGGTGAGGGGTGGAGGAGGGGGTAGAGGAGAGGGAAGAAGGGGAGGAAAGAAGGAAAACATTCCTGAGGGAATATCTTCCTTATATATCTATTTTCATCCATTTATCCAACCAACAAACAAGTAATTTTAAGCAACCATAATATAACATCTTATTCTAATGTCAACAGTCTGTCATTCAACTTCCATTTTTCCTGTCAAATCAAACACTGACTCATTTTTTTTTACCTCATTACTCATACAAACTGCATGACCAAAATGTAAAAACAAAACCAACTTTTATATACCAGAAAACATAATTTTAAACTATGTAAATGAAGCAAAACCCCCATGAAATTAAATTTCTATGAAAAGGAAAAGACTTACTTATTTTTTAGTTCTGAAGTGGCATCCATGTCTTTAAACTCCCCTGCAATATGAACTATACCATAACAGGTAACTGCAAAGGCCAGAAGTGTCTGAAGAACTATCTGCGAGTATAAAGATTAAGATTACTCAACAACAAACAAATATTATGAAAATTTACAATTTTCTCTCCGTTTCTAGCCTCTATCAGGTATTTCTCCCAGATGCTATCAAGGAATCAATTCTCACTTTAAATGATTTGGACTCAAACACAATAGTATCTTCTATAAGTTCTGTGGATCAGCTGCAACAACATGTCTGGGTTCTGCTCAAATAGCAAAACAGGTACTGGGCCATTCAGAACTCGGTTATCAACTATGACCAACTTCTAAGAGCAACTATAAATGTTTTAATGTATTAGCGTTAAATAACACAGAGTATTAAAAAGAAAAAAACAACACCCCTTACCCACTGCTGCTGCTGCTGCTGCTGCTGCTAGGTCGTTTCAGTCGTGTCCGACTCTGTGTCACCCCATAGACGGCAGCCCACCAGGCTCCCCCACCCCTGGGATTTTCCAGGCAAGAACACTGGAGTGGGTTGCCATTTCCTTCTCCAGTGCATGAAAGTGAAAAGTGAAAGTGAAGTCGCTCAGTCGTGTCCGACTCTGTGCGACCCCATAGACAGCAGCCCACCAGGCTCCTCCATCCATGGGATTTTCCAAGCAAGAGTACTAGAGTGGGTTGCCATTGCCTTCTCTGCCCTTACCCACTACCCAGCCTAAAAAAGAACATTACCAGTCCCTTTCAAGGCCCAGGTATCCCTCTCCAGTTATATCCCTCACCCTCCCTGCCAGTTAACTATTAGCCCCAATCGTGTATTCATCAGTTCCTTGCTTTTACTTATTTTACCAGCTCTATGTGTACATCTAAAACATACATTGCTTACTTTTTCCCATTTGAGCTTTTTTTTCTTTTGGTGAGATTCCTGCCTATTGTGGTATATAGTTATTATAGTCCATTCATTTTCACTATATTTCATTACATGAAATTTCCACAATTTATCTATCCACTGTTGATAGCTATGTGAGCTCTTTCCTGTCTGTAACTTTTACAAAGTCAGGATGGATATCTTTGTGTATGTCTCCTAACACAAGGGAATACCATCACAGGCGTGAGAGTATACACAAATTCAACTTTATTAGGTAATACCAAACTGCTTTCCAAAGAGGTTGTGCAAGCATGTAAGCAAAAATTTGCAGTGTTTGATATTAACCAACATGGGATTACAGGCATATTTTATTTTCCTGATTGTAACTATCTGTATTTATCAAATTTTTCCATTTGTAAACAGAAGAAAATTATTTTAAACAGATATAAATGAGTGCATATACACATGCGCATGTGTATGTATGTGTGTATACATCTACCACAAAAACAAAGGTAACAAAAGAATGAATTAATAGTCACATTTACCATATCTTGAATTACAGACAAAGTTAAAATTAGCCACAAGCTATTACTCTAATTTTCTAAATCAAAATCTAATGTCATATGTTATGCTGGTTTACATCCCCATCATCAGTGTACCGAGACCTATTTCATACAATGCAATCATAGACATCATTAACAAGGATGTGGTAATTCTGAGCTGTCATGAAAATATGTCAAGATAAATCAATAAAAAAGCTAGTTATAAAAGTACACACATATAAACACAGTAACTTTTTTAAAAGAAAAATTCTGTGTGTTTTGGTTACATAAAACTATATACACACAAACAATGTTGTTTATGCATAGAAGAAAACTAAACAAACTGTTGGGAACTGAAGTAGAACTGTGAGCAATGGGTCAGTATTTTTTTTTTTAATATATGGGGTCAATTTTACTTTTGACACTTACTGTTTGATTCTACAAAGAACTTACTACTTTTGTACTTTAAAAATCCAAGAAAGATCAAAAAAAGGTGGGGGGGAGTGATTCCCTGGCAGTACAGTGGTTAGGACTTTGCACTTCCACTGCAGAAGGCATAGGTTTGATCCCTGGTCAGGGAACTAAGATCCTCGCAAGCCACAAGGCACGGCCAAAAAAAAAAAAAAAAAAAATCCAGTAAAGATAAAAAACTGTGAGTGAAGTTCACATATTATTCCAACTTTAAAAAAAGAAGCACTTCTTATTTTTTAAAATCTGTGTGTGTATGCCCCTAAACAATGTTTTGTTAGTTTTACTTGTTTTTAAATTTTATATATAAAAGAAACTTTTCTAAAAAATATAAGATTTTTAAAAAGGGGGGACTTCCCTGGTGGTCCAGTGGTTAAGACTCCATGCTTCCACTGCAGGGGACACAGGTTCAATCCCTGGTCAGGGAACTAAGATTTTGCAGGCCTCGAGGTGCAGCCAAAAAAAGATAAAGTCAAATAATCAACTTGTTAAGTTCATCTCAGACTATGGACAGAGCAACTTCTAGAAAGACTATTTAAACTAAGTTCTAGGGACTTCCCCCATGGTCCAGTGTTTAGCACTCCACAATTCCATTCCAGGGGCCTGGTTTCATCCATGGTTGGGAAACTAAGATCCCACAGGCTGTGAGGCACAGCCAAAAAAATAAATAAACCAAGTTCTAGAAACCAAACAGAAATATTTTGTTTCTACATCTTTGGGCTTTATAATGAGTGACAAAAAGTATATAACAGATGTTATTTCATGTCTGGAAAATTAAGAGAATAAAAAATAAAAAATTTTTAAAAATACATTTTAAGCTATGTGGCTAATTTTTAAACTGTATATAAATATATATTTTTATTGAAGTATAGCTGATTTACAATGTTGTGTTAGTTTCAGGTATACAACAAAGTGATTTGGTTATATATATTTCAATGGAATATAAATGACCAACTTACATCTATTGGCAGTGATTCATCTTCCTTTTCTGTTAATCGCATGTAAGAACGATCTATAAACCAGAAGCACACCATTAAGGAAAACTGTAGCCCATTTTTCTTAAAATGCAAGCAAATCAATATACCAAAGAAGCAACTGACATATGCTAAAAGAAACAATGCTAATCCTGGATTCCTCAAAAACCTCTATCTTCTAAGGCAGTCAGTATGATCTTGAACTATTTTATTCCCATCGTGACCTGCTTTCTCATCCTATAAAACGGAAGAGTGAAAAGTGAGCAAACATAAGGAAGAAATACCTAAACAACTTTTCTTTCATTATTACAGGAAAACTAGAATTCTCTTAAATTCTTTCACTAACTGACCAAAGAAATCACATTTAAAAATTAAGTCTACAGAAAAATCTCAACTCTAAAATAGTGCTACCATTACATAATATGGACAAAGTAATATTGCTATGAAAATGTTTTTCTCAAGAGAATATGCTGGGGCAGCACTGGAATTGGAGTAATTCCTGTACATCAATTTCTGCTTCTATGATTCAATTATAATTCTGCTACTGCCTTAGCCTCAGGAGGCAGAAGGGTATGAAGGAAAAGTATCAAGGTTTGGAAGTTGAAAAGCCTGGATCATAATACCAGCTCTTCACTTTATCATAATCTCATTCAATGTGAAAGACACTCTCGTGGACTGTATCATGTATCTCAATCTCAGAGTGTTACAATGTAGGAAAGAGAGGGGGAATGTGCCTGAGAATATAGTAACCTTTCACTGCCTAGGTTTCTGCATCAGTAAAAATGGGAATAATATGAGAATCAAAGGAGATACAGGATAGGTGCTCTGCCAAAATAAAGTTCATCACAGCAAAGATGAACATGCCACAGCACAATAGGGTGCTACCTGCTGCCACAATCTGACAAGATACAATTAGCCTCCACGGTAATACTGGTCTCTTTCCAACATGAGCATTGTAAAGAGGTCCTACTGCAGTGATAAATGCCACAAGGCATTCTCACCTCACATAAAAACACAAAATCCTAATTCTAGAGGAACCTAGCAGTCTCTACTTAGTATGTGTTGTGCTTAGTCACTCAGTTGTCTTAGACTCTTTGTAATCCCATGGACTACTGCCCGCCAGGCTCCTCTGTCCTTAGGGATTCTCCAGGCAAGAATACTGGAGTGGGTTGCCATGCCCTCCTCCAGGGGACCTTCCCAACTCAGGGATCAAAGCCAGGTCTCCCGCATTGCAGGTGGATTCTTTACCAACTGAGCCACCAAGGAAGCCCTCTACTTAATACACCATGCTTAAAAATTCAAATTGTGAGCAAGCATGCACTCACTGACTCTTAAAAGAGAATGTGTTTAGAGACATTTCTGAAGTTTTATCTTACAAGTTTCATCACAAGGACAAGTGTAAAAGAAAAATTAAACCAATGGCAAAGTAGGTTTTGGCTACCTTCCTACTGTCCAATTCCCAGCTACCTTTCTTTGCTTGAAGCCTAATCTGACTCTAACCCTACCTTAGTAGGACATTCCTCACCTGTAAAACGAAAGGGTTGGACTTCTGTCATCTGTTTCCTTGCTCTGCTGCTGCTGCTGCTAAGTCACTTCAGTTGTGTCTGACACTGTGTGACCCCATAGACGGCAGCCCACCAGGCTCCCCGTCCCTGGGATTCTCCAGGCAAGAATACTGGAGTGGGTTGCCATTTCCTTCTCCAATGCATGAAAGTGAAAAGTGAAAATGAAGTCACTCAGTCATGTCCGACTGTTCGCAACCCCATGGACTGCAGCCTACCAGGCTCCCCCATCCATGGGATTTTCCAGGCAAGAGTACTGGAGTGGGGTGCCATTGCCTTTTCCAGTCTCCTTGCTCTAGGACTGTAATATTTTACAGCTGAAGTCTATAGTAGAAAATGACACAGTACCACTGTATCCTAATCTCCTCTAGGGCAGCGCTTCTCAAATGAATGTGCATACAATCACCTGGGGATCTTATTAAAATGCAGATTTGGATTCCACAGATCTGAGGTGGGGTCTGAGTTTCTGCATTTCTGACAAGGTCCCAGATGACTTCGAGATGTTGGTCTATTGACCACACTTATCAGCAAGGCTCCAGGTACCTCTTAACCCCTTCCCCCACCTCCAAAGAACAACTGCTCCCATCTCCATGTATCTTTACTTTTAGCATCTACATCACTTTATGGTGACTGCTGCTTGAATCACTTGTTTCTCCATTTGACTCTGAACTCCCTCAGGACATCACTGCACCTTCTAGCACCTAAGCACATCACAATTTCAACCAATTACTCAAGACTGAATTTTACCAAGCAATGTAGCACACAGGCTCTAGAATCAAACTGCTTATATTTGAAGCCCAGCCTCCTCATTTATCATCTTTGTAATTTTGTGCAAGTTTCCTAGCAGCATGGCTCAATTTCTTCATCTTTCAAAGGTGATAATAACAATAATATCTATTCTTGCCTGGAGAATCCCATGGACAGAGAAGCCTGGTAGGCTACAGTCCACGGAGTTGCAAAAAGTCGGACACGACTGAGCGACTTCACTTCACTTCACAGGGATTTTGGAAGGATTGAATTACACAATACACATAAAGTGCTTAGTTCAGTGCCTGGCACATGGTAAGCTATTATTATTGTCATCATTAAAGACAGGAGTTTTGCAGAAACTGTCACAGAGAAAGGAGCCTGGGAAAACATGAGGACTAAATGTAATGTGATATCCTGGATTGATTCTTGGAATAGAAAGAAGACATTAATGGGAAAACTGGTGAAATCCAAATAAAAGCTAGGCTGCACTTAATAGTAATATACCAATGTCAGTTTCCTAGTTGTGATATCATACCATAGTAATGTAAGATGTTACCAATGAGGGAAACTGGGTGAGAATACAGTAACTATTTGCACTATCTTTGTAACCTTTCTGTAAATCTAAACTTTCAAAAAATTTTTTTAAAAATTAAAGCTGAATTTCTGTCAAGACAAACGTTGTCATAATACATGTATCTAAAAATGTAATTTTAATAATTTGATCATTTTAATTACCGTATACATAATACATAGAACGAAAGATTTTATCTTGAAAACTGGAGCTTTGAAGGAATTCACATTTCATTTTCCACTTTATTCCTGAAGATGGAAAGTAATCTAGCAAATAAAGGAAAAAAGTTCAACTCTGAATTTCCCCCCTTCAACAAATTTATTGAGTAACTACTGTAGGGAACATTATGCTGGGCACTGAGATTACAGCAATGAACAAATATACATCGTCCCTGCCCTCATGGGCTCTATAGTTTACAAAAGAGATCAGAAAACTTTTCCTGTAAAGGGTCAGATAATAAATATTTTAGCCTTTGCAGGCTTTACTATCTCCGTTGCAACTATTCAACTTTGCCCTTAGAAAGCAGCCAGAAAATACCTAAAAGGGCATGACTGTGTGCCAATAAAACCGATGGACACTGAAACGTGGATTTTATATAACTGTCATGGATCATAAAATGATATTCCTTTGCTTCCCCCCCCCAACAAATTAAAACTCTAAAAACATTCTTAGCTAACT
The DNA here is from genome assembly GCF_016772045.2 of Ovis aries. Classification (NCBI taxonomy): domain Eukaryota; kingdom Metazoa; phylum Chordata; class Mammalia; order Artiodactyla; family Bovidae; genus Ovis; species Ovis aries. The sequence continues at coordinate 99,254,702 of NC_056080.1, read as the reverse complement.
GCAAAAACAAGAGGGAGGCTGCATTTGGCCTACATGCTAGAGTTTGCTAACCCTTGGTCTAGGAGAGAAGGAAGACCTCAAAACAGATCAACCGTCTCATTGCACTGCATCCTCTGCTGGAGTCTGTTTCTTCTTGACAATACAATCTATATGTATGATAAAGTACTTTTACTTTGCTTTTTTCTTAAACTTCCCAATCATTCTTTGACATAGAAAGGGCAAGAATTAAAATCCACCTCAATGAAGCATCAGAGAAGGGATATGATATGCCCAAGGTCACAGATTTATCGGTAAAGCAAGTTTTTAAGAACCAGCCCTCCAGTCTCCCAGCCCGGTGCTCTTTGCCCCATATCACAGTGCCTCCCAGAGGCAAGTGGTCACCCAACTTCCCAGTCCTCCTGGAAAACCCAGGAGTGCCCAAGACGCTGTCCACCTAGTTGTCATGGAACCATGAGCATCTGAGGTCCTCGATCTGACACTTTACCAGCCCCGCGATGGATCTGACAACACTTGTCCCAGATTCCCGGAAAGGCTCCCTTTCTGCCCACCCTGCAGCCCACCGATCCCCTCTCCCCAACATCCCCTTCCAACCCTGCTATAATCCCAGTTGCCCCACTCTCCTCAAACTCAAGACTCCAAGCTTTCCACCGGGGAGCCCCGCACCGCTTCTCACAGTCACCCCAAACTCTAAGGTCTCAAATGACCGTTTCTGGGCCACTCGGTCCGACACTCCTTCTTGGGTGCGCCCACACGCCGCCCGCAGAGTCCCGCATGGGAGCTGTCCCTGTCCCCCAGGCACTTACGCTGCGCAGCGGAAAAGGCCGCGTGGGCTAGGGCAAAGAGGCCGATGCCCACCAGCCCCTTCCATAGCGACGGCGCCATGACTCCGAAAGAGCAGCCCAACAAAAGAAGCGAAGAGCGGCAGAGCCGTTCCTTCCTCCACCGGCGGGTGTCCGCGCAGCGCAGAAAGATGACGTCACTGAACCCCTGGGCGCGAAGCGTCTCAGAGGTGGAAAAAGAGAATAGCCGTGAGAAAGCGGAAACGGGAATGCTGGGAAGAAGGGGGAAAAGACAAGGAAAAAGGTCCAGGAATGCTGAAGAGCCGGGCCTGCGCCGCGCTGCCGCTCTCGGAGAGGCGGGGCTGCGTGGAGAGCGTAGAAGAAGAAGCGCAGGCGGATCAATGGGGAAGTGGAGACGAAGGTGCCAGCAAATGAGCGCGGGCCGCGGGGCAGGGGGCGTGGCCTGCGGAGAGGCGGGGGCGGGGCCTATGGAGAGTTCCGGGTAGGGCAGAGGGACAGTGGACTCTGCAGGAGGTAGTTAGAGGCTGTCAGTGCCAGATCCCTATGTCTCGGCCGGGGATTTTTGTTTGTTTTGCTTTTCCCTCAAGCTGTGCTCTTTGTTTTCTGTTGATCTTTCTTGTACTTCAGCGTGCTGGGAACTGGCACTACGGAAGGAGGCACTAGTGTGAAAGCGAGGGAGCTAGTGGGGATGTAGAGGAAAACCACCCAGGATTTGGAGGCCCTGAACACGTGGCAAGCGGGGTACACTCAGTAAAAGTTAGTCCCCTTCTCTTTACTTGTAAGTGGTCTATGTGAAAGATTCACGCCCAAAGGGGTGTAGCGCCGTGGGAGTGTTTTGTCACTAAGGGGACCATTTCACATTGTGTGTGCCTAGTCGCTCAGTCGTGTCCGACTCTTTGCGACCCCATGGACTGTAGCCCGCCGGGCTCCTCTGTCCATGGGGATTCTCCAGGTAAGAATACTGGAGTGGGTTGCCATGCCCTCTTCTGGGGTATCTTCCCGACCCAGGGATTGAATCCTGGTCTCCCCCATTGCAGGCAGATTCTTTACGGTCTGAGCCACCAAGAAAGCTCAGTCTTCTGTCCATGGGGATTCTCCAGGCGAGGATACTAGAGTGGGTTGCCATGCCCTCTTCCAGGGAATCTTCCCAACCCGGAGATCAAACCCATGTCTCCCGCATTGCCGGCGAATTCTCTACCATCTGAGCCACCAGGGAAGCCCACATTTCACATTAGGTTGAAATAAAAAGGGAGGAATAAAAGGATGATAACAATACTGGCTCATCTTCTCTCTATCTCTCTGATCAGAATAAAATATACTGTCTCGATTTGTATCTTTGTCTTCATCCCCTAAAATGTAGACATTTCACATTGACCTCTTTACGTTCTATTCTCCTTTGGCCAGCTCACCTATACCTCCCCACTGCTTTCAGCCATTGTCAATATTCGTGATTCCAAATTGACAGCTGTAACTCAAATGTCTCTCCTAAGCTCCAGACTTGCATTTCCAACTCCTTGCTGATCATTTATTTCTATCACATGGCACTTAAAACTTAATATGGCCAAAATAGAATCCATTCCTTTTCCCAAACTCCCATCAACTCCTCCCATGCCACCTGACTGGCTGGCGCAATGTTGTAAACTGCATATCACAGGGTAAATGCAAAGTATGATGATCACCATGCTTTCCCTTTAACGTTGTCAGAATTCTACATTTTAGCTACTCAATTTACTCATCTCACTTGCTATTAGAGGCCTATCCTGGCCACGCTTTTAAATTTGCATTCTTCCCATTCCTGAGGCCCCTCAACTGCTCTATTTTCATGTCACCTTCTAAGATACACTATAATTTACCTATTCATTATGTTTCTTTTGTTTACTATCTCTCTTTGCCCAGAAATGTAAGTTCCAAGAGGGCAGAGATTTGTATCTATACCTAGAACATTGCCTGTCACATGGTAGGCATTCAGTGTTTACTGAAAGAATGAATGAATTGTGGGAAAGTGGACGGGGTGTATCCTCCTTAGAAATGATCTCTATAGAGCGTCCTTCTGTTATTTTCAATTGGGTTCAAAAATCCCTCTGGACTTGTACACACACTTACATTTTGATAACATTTTGATGATAAGCATTTTCTGATATACTTGAGTTTCCTCAAAGCTAAAAAAATAAAAAATAAAGGAAGGTATCCAGGAGTCATCAGTTCAGTTCAGTTCAGTTGCTCAGTCGTGTCCGACTCTTTGCGACCCCATGAATAGCAGCACGCCAGGCCTCCCTGTCCATCACCAACGTCCGGAGTTCATTCAGACTCACATCCATCGAGTCAGTGATGCCATCCAGCCATCTCATCCTCTGTCGTCCCCTTCTCCTCCTGCCCCCAATCCCTCCCAGCATCAAAGTCTTTTCCAATGAGTCAACTCTTCGCATGAGGTGGCCAAAGTACTGGAGTTTCAGCTTTAGCATCATTCCTTCCAAAGAAATCCCAGGGCTGATCTCCTTCAGAATGGACTGGTTGGATCTCCTTGCAGTCCAAGGGACTCTCAAGAGTCTTCTCCAACACCACACTTCAAAAGCATCAATTCTTCGGCACTCAGCTTTCTTTATGGCCCAACTCTCACATCCATACATGACCACTGGAAAAACCATAGCCTTGACTAGATGGACTTTTGTTGGCAAAGTAATGTCTCTGCTTTTGAATATGCTATCTAGGATGGTCATAACTTTCCTTCCAAGGAGTAAGCATCTTTTAATTTCATGGCTGCAGTCACCATCTGCAGTGATTTGGGAGCCCCCCAAAATAAAGTCTGACACAGTTTCCACTGTTTCCCCATCTATTTCCCATGAAGTGATGGGACCAGATGCCATGATCTTCGTTTTCTGAATGTTGAGCTTTAAGCCAACTTTTTCACTCTCCTCTTTCACTTTCATCAAGAGGCTTTTTAGTTCCTCTTAGATTTCCTCAAATTTACCTATATAGCTTTTGTCCTGGATCCCATTTTCCAAACATTTAATTATAGTCATTATTTTTCTCTGGCCCTCACCCGTTTTGTCATCTCTAAGCCAAGAGTTGACAGAGTACTTGATCAATGTCAAGTATGGTATATTATATTTTTTACAAATATTCAGTTCAGTTGCTCAGTCATGTCCAATTCTTTGTGACCCCATGGACTGCAGCACACTGGGCCTCCCCGTCCATCACCAACTCCAGGAGTCTACTCAAACTCATGTCCGTTGTGTTGGTGATGCCATTCAACCATCTCCTCCTCTGTCATCCCTTTCTCCTCCTGCCCTCAATCTTTCCCAGAATCAGGGTCTTTTCCAATGAGTCAGTTCTTCATATCAGGTAGCCAAAGTATTGGAGTTTCAGCTTCAGCATCAGTCCTTTCAGTGAATACTCAGGACTGATTTTCTTTAGCATGGACTGGTTTGATCTCCTTGCAATCCAAGGGACTCTCAAGAGTCTTCTCCAACACCACAGCTTAAAAGCATCAATTCTTCGGCACTCAGCTTTCTTTAAAGTCCAACTCTCACATCCATACATGACTACTGGAAAAACCATAGCTTGACTAGACAGACCTTTGTTGGCAAAGTAATGTCTCTGCTTTTCAATATGCTATCTAGGTTGGTCATAGCTTTTCTTCCAAGGAGCAAACATCTTTTAATTTCATGGCTGCAGTTACCATCTGCAGTGATTTTGGAGCCCCCTAAAATGAAGTCTGTCACTGTTTCCATTTTTCCCCCATCTATTTGCCATGAAGTGATGTGACCAGATGCCATGATCTTTGTTTTTGGTCTATTGGGTTTTAAGCCAACTTTTTCACTCTTCTCTTTCACTTTCATCAAAAGGCTCTTTAGTTCTTCTTCACTTTCTGCCATAAGGGTGGTGTCATCTGCGTATCTGAGGTTATTGATATTTCTCCTGGCAATTTTGATTCCAGCTTGTGTTTTATCCAGCCTGGCGTTTTGCATGATGTACTCTGTATATAAGTTAAATAAGCAGGGTGACAATATACAGCCTTAACATACTCCTTTCCCAATTTGGAACCAGTCTGTTGTTCCATGTCCAGTGCTAACTATGTATAAACCTCACAATCAAGATGAAGAAGGAAAAGGCAACCCACTCCAGTACTCTTGCCTGGAAACTCCCATGGACGGAGGAGCCTGTTAGGTTGCAGTCCATGGGGTCACTAAGAGTTGGACACAACTGAGTGACTTCACTTTCACTTTTCACTTTCATGCATTGGAAAGTGAAATGGCAACCCACTCCAGTGTTCTTGCCTGGAGAATCCCAGGGATGGGGGAGCCTGGTGGGCTGCCATCTATGGGGTCGCATAGAGTTGGACATGACTGATGTGACTTAGCAGCAGCAGCAGCATATTCGTGGGGTAGGATTTTAATTGTCTTTAATTGTCTTATCTTTAGATTCCAATCTGAAAGGAAGCCAAGATATTCATAGTCACAGTTATTAAAGACTTTACTAAGTTACAGTTACTAAATACCTTGGGTCCACTCATACAGTGTTCTGTACATTAGAGCTATTCCCAGAGGTGCAAGGTACAGCTAATGGCAGCAGTGTTTTCACCAGCTCTTAGAACAAGAGTCAAACATCATGAAAAAGAGCATTTAAATTGCTGGGTAATGAAGGAAGTGTGTTTAGTTTTCCCAAAGAAATAGCCATTGTTCATATGCATAGTGGATAAATGATGAGGATGTTATTAAAGGTGGGGATAGCCATCTCTAAAGCATTTCCAATGGAGATAGAGATGTTTATGAAGGCTCATCACTGTTTCCCCAGGAGAGCTGGTTGAATAGAGAAAGCACTGCAATGCCAGAATTATTTTCAAGTTGATTAACAGCCATCCAGCTGGAGAAGTAATTTCATGCAGCATGTCCATGTATCCATTATCCCATGCAGATTCTCCCCCTACCTAGCACAATTTGTCCTTTCCTACTTAGTTCAAAAACCCACCTTCCCTAGAAATGATGACCACAAGTTTAGTAAACATGTCATTTCATATAGATATTTTAATAACCCTGCATTTTTGCCCCCCTCCTTCCACATTTACTGTTTGGATATCATATTTTGCATCTTTTTGTTTTGTGTACCCTTAACTAATTATTGCAAATACAGATGATTTTATTGCTTTTGTCTTTCAACCTTCCTATTAATATTATACATAGTTGATTTACTACTTTTACTGTATTTTTGCCTTTACCAATGAGATTTTTCCTTTTGTAATTTTCATGTTTCTAATGTGGCCTTTTCTTTTCCACCATGACAAGTTCCTTTAGCATTTATTGTACAGCTTGTTTAGTGGTGCTGAACTCTTTTAGCTTTTGTTTGTGTGTAAAACTTTTGATCTCTCTATCAAACCTGACTTAAGACCTTACTGGATAGAGTATTCTTGGTTGTAGGTTTTTCCCTTTCATTACTTTAAATATATCTAGCCTGTAGAGTTTCTGCTGAAAAGGGAGATGAGAACTTTACAGAAGTTCCTTGTATATATATAACTTGTTGCTTTTCCCTTGTTGCTGCTAATAGTCTCTTTTTATCTATAATTTCTGCCATTTTTATTACAGCATATCTTGGTGTGGTCCTCTTTGGGTTCCTGTTTGGGATTCTCTATGCTTTCTGGACCTGGATGTCTGTTTCCCTGTCTTCCAGATCAGGGAAGTTTTAGCTATTATATCTTCAAATATGTTCTCAGTGTCTTTATCTCTCTCTTCTCCTTCTCGGACCACTTTAATGTGAATGTTAATATGTTTGATATTGTTCTAGCAGTCTCTTAAGCTGTCCTAATTGCTTTTTATTCACTTTTATTTTTATGCTGAGCTTCAGTGACTTCCACAACTCTGTATTCCAGCTCCTTGATCTGTTCAGTACTGTTGATTCCTTCTAGTGATTTTTCATTTTAATTATTGTATTCTTCATCTCTGTTTAGTTCTTTAGGTTTTCTAACTCTGTTAAAAAACTTCTAACTTCTCACTCTGTTCATCCAATCTTCCCCCAAATTATTTGAATGGCTTTACAATCATTACTTTGAACTCTTTATTGGTAGATTGCCTATCTCCACTTCACTTAGTCATTTTGGGGTTTTATCTTGTTCCCTTGTTTGTAATATGTTTCTTTGTCGCCTCGTTTTACCTAATTTGCTGTTTTTATTTTTATGTATCTGTAGGTTGGTTACACAAGAACACTTTTATCTTCTTTATTTAGAACAGATTTTACTAGATTTCAATGCAATATATTCTTTAAGCCTATAGCTATTGTTAATATAGCTTTATTTCTGTTTCCAGTCCATAAGATTCTTAAAACAAAATAACATCAGCTTCAGTGCCTATTTCACAATACAAAACAAACAAACAAAACATTTAAAAAAAGACACCATTTGCCAAATAAGCTATTCGTTCCTAAGAGTATCAAAAGTGCAAAATATTCACCTTCTTTTCAGGTCCGTGTTGAAAGTATAATCATCTTCCTTGACACACTGAACAGAGAGATTCAACAGCTGCCAGGCTGCATTTCTTTACTGGGGACAAGATCAGGTATTTGGATGTGGACAGCGTTTCATTTGTCAAGTTGTTCTGCATCGGTTTTTCAGTAATTTCACTTAGGAAAAGGGGTTTGAGTGTTTGCTCCTAATCCTTTGCTCCATCAGAGCTTGGGTCCCCATGTCTTTCTTTCTTCCTTCCTTCCTTCCTTTCTTTCTTTCTCTCTCTCTCTCCCCCTCTCTCCCTCTGGCTCTCTCTTTCACTTTCTTATTGCCAACTCCAGACCACCAGGTTCTGGTCCATTAAAGGACCCCAACAAGTGGCACCTGAACAGGGACTCTGGTATATGTGGCATTTTGGACGGAGTGACTCAGGGCCTATTGAGGTCGGGACATATTGAGGTCAGTAAGTACTAAGACGCAGGTCAAATGGCTGGAAAACCCCATCATTTCTCTACTTTACTTCACCATTTGTTTATAGCTCAGGGACTTTCACTTTCATGCCAGTCAATAGAGGCTTGCTTTCAGTGGTTAAATGTAATCCTTGGTTCCCTGATAAAGGCAGTTTTGATTTAGAAATTTGGCACTGGGTCAAAGAAAATGTTGAACGAGCCACCAGGCAGAGAAAAAATATTCCAGTTGATTTCTGGCCCCTATGGGCTCTCACTAAAGCTGAAATTCTGCCATTTCAAGGTAAATTCTAGCCCTCCCAATATTCGACAACAGGCACAACACTTATTATATGAATATAAAATAAATGATAATACTTTACAAAAGGCCCAATTAAAACAACATAAAATATTTCAAAATTTTCCTACTAATCCTACCCATACTACTCCAAATGCTCCTCCTCTGCCAACAGGCACAACTCCAAAAGCCTCTCCTTTGCTAGAACCTAATAATTCTGATAACCCACTCCAGTGTTCTTGCCTGGAGAATCCCAGGGACGGGGGAGCCTGGAGGGCTGCCGTCTATGGGGTCGCACAGAGTCGGACATGACTGAAGCGACTTAGCAGCAGCAGCAATAATTCTGATAATGACTCTCCTGAGACGTTTTTTGACACCCAACCTGGTGTCAAATGCTCTTCTGGACAATAATGATAAGTCCTTGGCATAGACTCATATTTGCAAAAAATCAACACTTACTTGCTCTCCTCTGCGACAGAGGCTCTCTGAATTACTGGCTTTGCAATCACAAATTTCTGATGCCAATGGTTTCTCCGTCTTTCCAGTTTTAAGAAATCCTGATGCTCAAGGGCACATAATACCTCAATATGATGGTATTAATTTTTTTTACATGCAACAAATGAAAAAGGCTATAACTATATATGGCCCACATTCGCCTTTTACTAAAGAGCTTCTAAATGTTGTGGCATCTTCTATTGGAAACTTTATTCTCTATGATTGGCGAGTTTTAATAAAAGCTCACCTTAAACCAGGAGAATATCTTCAATGGACAATGTGGTTTCATGATATAGCCTGAGATAATACTAACAAGAATGCTTGAGCTGGCACTCCCCAAAACCAAATTACTTTTGAAACGTTAACTAACGCCAGACAATTTGATATCATAGAAGCTCAAATACAATGCCCTCCCTTATTGAATGAACAATTAAAAACAGTGGCCCTTGAAGCTTGGAATTGAATTACGCTTCAAGAAGAGCCTACAGGTAGCTACACTAAAATATTACAAGGGCCAGTGAAGTTTTTGCTGATTTTTTAGCTAGATTCAGTTCAGTTCAGTTGCTCAGTCATGTCCGACTCTTTGCGACCCCATGAATAGCAGCACGCCAGGCCTCCCTGTCCATCATCAGCTTCCAGAGTTCACTCAGACTCACGTCCATCGAGTCAGTGATGCCATCCAGCCATCTCATCCTCTGTTGTCCCCTTCTCCTCCTGCCCCCCAATCCTTCCCAGCATCAGAGTCTTTTCCAATGAGTCAACTCTTCGCATGAGGTGGTCAAAGTACTGGAGTTTCAGCTTTAGCATCATTCCTTCCAAAGAACACCCAGGGCTGATCTCCTTCAGAATGGACTGGTTGGATCTCCTTGCAGTCCAAGGGACTCTCAAGAGTCTTCTCCAACACCACACTTCAAAAGCATCAATTCTTCAGTGCTCAGCCTGCTATTTCCCATACTGTAATCAGAGAAGAAACCAAAAAACAGCTAGAGAAATTACTTGCTTATGAGAATGCAAATCAGGAATGTCAAAAATCTATCGCTCCAATTTGTGAGACTGGAACAATTATTGATTATTTGAAGGTTTGTCGCAATCTAGGATCAGAAACTCAAAAGATGCAAATGCTAACTGAGATAATGGCTGCTGACGTTAGAAAGAGAAATGAAGGATGCTTTACATGTGGAGATAAAAACCATTTAAAAGGGGACTGCCCTAAGAAGGCTAGTAAAAAATCCTACAAAAATCTGCCCTCGCTGCCATAGAGGAAGCACTGGGCCAAAGATTGTAAATCTAAATTTGATATTGAAAGAAAACCTATTCCAAGAAACTCCAAGCAGGGGACCCCCAGGTCCCCTTCAACAAAAACCAGGGACAAATTCTATCTTTTCCCTCAAAGCCTCAACATCCGGCAGTGCTTCCATCGATATACAAGCCCTAGATGATTTTTTCCTTTACCCTCAAGCAGTCACTTCTAAAATACCTACCGGACTTTTTGGACCCCTGCCCCCACAAACCTTCGGTCTTTTACTTGACCAATCTAGTTTGACTTCTAAAGGAATTACTGTTCACCCTGGAATAATTGATTCAGATTACAAAGGAGAGATTCAAATTATGTCATCTCAGATTCTATGACAATTCAAAAACGTGGACAAAATTGCTCAATTACTTCTTTTACCTTACATTTCTATTAACTCCTCTAATAATGTACAGACAAGTGGATTCAGCAGTACAGATAAAAAACAATCCTTATGGACATCATTGGTATCTGAATATGCCCAACCAAATATAAATATCGAAATTAGTGGTAAAAGATTTTCTGGTCTCCTCGACCCTGGATCTAATATTAATATTACTATTATTTCCAAACACTTATGGCCCAAATCCTGGCCTATACAAAAAATCTCTTGCCAAATTGCAGGAATTTCTCAAACCAAAGTACAAAAAATTTATCAAAATGTTCAAATCTACCCATATGAAGGATCAAAAGGCCAGCTTGCAACATTAAGACCTGATGTGATAGATGTACCCCTTAATCTAATAGGAAGAGACTTACTTATGCAATGACAAACTCAGATATACATTGCACATTTTTCCTAAGGGCCACTGCTCATTTAACAAACAAAGCAATTACTAAAATAACTTGGAAGAATGACGAGCCTATTTGGACAGAACAATGGCCCTTTACGAAAGAAAAATTACAGACTACTAAAGAACTTATAGACACACAATTAGAATTGAAACATATTGAGGAATCTTGCTCTCCTTGGAACTCTCCTATTTTTGTTATAAAAAAGAGATCTAACAAATGGCATCACTTAACAAACCTTAGAAAAGTTAATGCATCTATGAAACCTATGGGTACATTATAACCAGGGATCCCATCACCTACTACTATTCCTCAAAATTGACACATTATTATTATTGATTTACAAGGCTGCTTTTTTAATATACCTTTACACCCTGTAGACCGGGAAAGATTCACTTTCACTCTCCCTTATCCTAATCATATCGGGCCTCGTAAAAGATTTCAATGGGCTATATTACTTCAAGGTAATATAGTCCATTGAATACAGACTTTACATCAAATGTGACAGCAATTCCCTCATGCATATATCATTAATAATATACTATAACTTCAAGGTAATATAGTCCATTGAATATAGACATTGAATATAGACTTTACATCAAATGTGACAGCAATTCCTTCATGCATATATCATTAATAATATACTATAACTACCACCCTGCTTACTTAACATATATGCAGAGTACATCATGAGAAATGCTGGGCTGGGAGAAGCACAAGCTGGAATCAAGATTGCTGGGAGAAATATCAATAACCTCAGATATGCAGATGACACCACCCTTATGGCAGAAAGTGAAGAGGAACTAAAAAGCCTCTTGATTAAAGTGAAAGAGGAGAGTGAAAAAGTTGGCTTAAAGCTCAACATTCAGAAAACGAAGATCATGGCATCTGGTCCCATCACTTCGTGGGAAATAGATGGGGAAACAGTGGAAACAGTGTCAGACTTTATTTTGGGGGGGCTCCCAAATCACTGCAGATGGTGATTGCAGCCATGAAATTAAAAGACGCTTACTCCTTGGAAGGAAAGTTATGACCATCCTAGATAGCATATTGAAAAGCAGAGACATTACTTTGCCAACAAAAGTCCATCTAGTCAAGGCTATGGTTTTTCCAGTGGTCATGTATGGATGTGAGAGTTGGACTGTGAAGAAAGCTGAGTGCCGAAGAATTGATGCTTTTGAAGTGTGGTGTTGGAGAAGACTCTTGAGAGTCCCTTGGACTGCAAGGAGATCCAACCAGTCCATTCTGAAGGAGATCAGCCCTGGGATTTCTTTGGAAGGAATGATGCTAAAGCTGAAACTCCAGTACTTTGGCCACCTCATGCGAAGAGTTGACTCATTGGAAAAGACTCTGATGCTGGGAAGGATTGGGGGCAGGAGAAGAAGGGGACAACAGAGGATGAGATGGCTGGATGGCATCACTGACTCGATGGACGTGAGTCTGAGTGAACTCTGGAAGCTGATGATGGACAGGGAGGCCTGGCGTGCTGCTATTCATGGGGGTTGCAAAGAGTTGGACATGACTGAGCGACTGAACTGAACTGAACTGAACTGATAACTACAAAAAGGAGAAATGATATTTTTGACACTGAATAGCCATGATATTCTTTAGACTCCAGAGAAAACTGATTAAAATAAAATCTTTTTTGAAATTGCAAAACCGGTTCTTCTTACACGTGCAGTTAGGAAAAGGTTAACTTGTTAAAATACTTTTTTGGAGCTCCAATTCTGCCTGGGAAACAAAAACAATCCTAAGAAAAAACCTAAAGTTAACTCTTATCATGTCCTTGGGATACACAGCCCACTCTATCTGAGATTCCAGCCATAAGCAAATTGGTGGAACTAAAAAAAAAAATATATATATATATATATCAAAAAGATATTTTAAATTTCAAACAGAAAACTATGTCTGTCTGTCTATCTAAAATTATCTATATCTCAATGTATGTCTTTGTTTTTGGATAATATGAAGTTAATGAGCTCTATTTAAATTCAAGTTCACATGAACTGAAAAAATTCAATATTAAATATAATGTTTATTTAAATATAAATATAATTTAAATATAATTATTTGCTAATCTAATTAAGACATGTCTTAAATCATCAACATTGTATAATACTTTCATTATGCCTAGATTAAAGGTAAAACTAAATTTGTCAACAAAAAACTAACTCTTTATATATATATAAATATCTAAATAAGATGAAAAATTTTAAATAAACTGTATTAAAAATAATTATATTTTTTAAAATGTCTATCTAAAATAATCTCTTAGGATTGGGGTAAATTCCTAGAATTCAACTAAACTAAATGACAACAGTTTATTGACTAGCTAGGTCATTTCCAAATAAAGTAAGATTTTAAAACATTAATTACTGAACACTAACTTCCTCTTACAAAAAGTTTTTCTTACAGAAAAACTAAAGAGATTTTAGACTATTAATAAATATAAATATATATTGTAATAAATATATTCATCAATCTATAAAATGCTAATATACAAGACACTTCATAGTTGCTAAAGAAAAGTAAGATATACGCTTTTAATAAAAAGAAATAACAAATTACAAATAAAATGATAAATACAAAAATATAAAAAAGATTTATGGCAAATGAAAGAGAATTTTATGGCAAATGGATGTAACTCATTGCCCTGAACTTTCTTCCTCTTCCTTCTTACACGTCTCAATCGATACAAATTCTTCTTTTATATGGGCCACACCTTTCCGAGGTGAACCTACACGACATGTTATAACCCACCTGTTAGCTTACTTTGCAATAATGAGAACACCTAATTCTATAAAAACAGACAATGGCCCTGCCTATATTTCTAAACAATTCAAACAATTTTTACATTCATTCTCTATTAAACAGATTACAGACATTCCTTATAATCCACAAACACAAGACATAATTAAACTAACACATACACACTGAAACTACAAATAAAAAATTAAATAAGGGGGAATATACAAGAACACTTTTATCTTCCTTATCCAGAACAGACTTTACTAGATTCCAATGCAATATATTCTTTAAGCCTATAACTATTTTTAATATAGCTTTATTTCTGTTTCCAGTCTGTAAGATTCTTAAAATAACATCAGCTTTAGTGCCTATTTCACAATACAAAACAAAAAAAAAACATAAAAAAGACACTATTTGCCAAATAAGCTATTTGTTCCTACGAGTATCAAAAGTGCAAAATATTCACCTTCTTTACAGGTCGGTCTTGACAGTATAATCATCTTCCTTGACACACTGAACAGAGAGATTCAACAGCTGCCAGGCTGCATTTCTTTTCCAGGGACAGGGTCAGGTATTTGGATGTGAACAGCATTTCATTTGTCAAGTTGTTCTGTATCCGCTTTTCAGTAATTTCACTTAGGAAAAAAGGTTTGAGTGTTTGCTCCTAATCCTTTGCTCCATCAGAGCTTGGGTCCCCATGTCTTTCTTTCTCTCTCTCTCCCTCCCTCCCTCCCTCTGGCTCTCTGTTTCACTTTCTTATCGTCGACTCCAGACCACCAGGTTCTGGTCCATTAAAGGACCCCAACAGTTTATTATATTTTCTGAGCCTGCATAAGTGGCCATTTGTAGAGGATATCCTATGAGTCCCACTAGTACACTCCACTCTGGTCACCAGAGCTGTGTGTTGTGGGGTGCCCCCTATGTGGGCTGCCTGGGTCCTTCTGTTGTGGTGGGCTGACTACTGTGGGTGGTGTGGTAGGCATGGCTGACACCCAGTCTGATTGGTTTCCAGGCTCTGCCTTGTGCAGAGGCTGCAGGCTACTAGTGGGTGGGATCAGGTCATGAGGCTGCTGGCTTACGAGCCCCAGTGGGTTCCAGGGCTACTTCTAGCCTACTGGTGGACAGAACCAGGTTCTGGGGTGGGTGGTTGGAGGGCCAAGTTTTCCAGATTTACTGTCATCCTGCTGATGGGTGGGCTGATTCCTAATAAGGCTGGCTGAGGGTTCTGAGGTGTCACCAAGGTGGCACTTATCCACTGATGAGTTGGGCCAAATCCGAGGGTGACTGGCTGAGCCATCCAAGACATCTCAAAACTTGTGTTGGCTTGCTGGTGGGAACAGCTGGGGCCCATGGGGTCCCAGGACTAGTGCCAGCTTACTGGTGGGCAGAGCCAATTCCTGGGGTCTCTGGCTCTAGGGCCTTGGAGGTCCCAAAGCTGGTGTCAGCCTACTGGTGGGTGGGGAAGGATCCCTGGACCACTGGCTAAGGGGCCCAGGGTGTCCCAGAGCTGGTGTTGGCCTGCTGGTGGACAGGGATGGGATCCAGGTGGTCCTGGGGCTGTGTCAGCCTACTGGTGGGTGGGACCAGGGCCCAGGGGATCCCAGGGTTGGTGCCTACTCACTGGTGGGTGAAGGTGTTCCCAGGGCCAGTGCTAGTCCACTGATGGATGGAGCCAGGTCTCAGGATCTCTAGCTGCAGGGCCCTGGAAATCCCAGGGATGGTGCTAGTACACTGGTGTGCAAGGACAGGTCCTGGGCCCTGTGGTGAACAAGGCCAGGTCCCGGGGCAGCTGTGGGCTCAGGAGGTGTTAAGGTAGCAGGTCTGCTGGTGAGTGGGACTGCATCTCCTCTCAGCTACTTGCTTGGCCTAAGGTCTCCCAGTACTGGTACCCACAGGCTGGTGAGCAGGGCTGGGGGCAGGTCCCTGCGCTAATAAGCTAGATCAGTTCAGTTCAGTCGCTCAGTCATGTCTGACTCTTTGCGACCCCATGAATAGCAGCACGCCAGGCCTCCCTGTCCATCACCAACTCCCGGAGTTCACTCAAACTCACGTCCATCGAGTTGGTGATGCCATCCAGCCTCTGTCGTCCCCTTCTCCTCCTGCCCCCAATCCCTCCCAGCATCAAAGTCTTTTCCAATGAGTCAACTCTTCGCATGAGGTGGCCAAAGTACTGGAGTTTCAGCTTCAGCATCATTCCTTCCAAAGAAATCCCAGGGCTGATCTCCTTCAGAATGGACTGGTTGGATCTCCTTGCAGTCCAAGGGACTCTCAAGAGTCTTCTCCAACACCACACTTCAAAAGCATCAATTCTTCGGCACTCAGCTTTCTTCACAGTCCAACTCTCACATCCATACATGACCACTGGAAAAACCATAGCCTTGACTAGATGGACTTTTGTTGGCAAAGTAATGTCTCTGCTTTTCAATATGCTATCTAGGATGGTCATAACTTTCCTTCCAAGGAGTAAGCGTCTTTTAATTTCATGGCTGCAATCACCATCTGCAGTGATTTGGGAGCCCCCCCAAAATAAACTCTGACACTGTTTCCACTGTTTCCCCATCTATTTCCCATGAAGTGATGGGACCAGATGCCATGATCTTCGTTTTCTGAATGTTGAGCTTTAAGCCAACTTTTTCACTCTCCTCTTTCACTTTCATCAAGAGGCTTTTTAGTTCCTCTTCACTTTCTGCCATAAGGGTGGTGTCATCTGCATATCTGAGGTTATTGATATTTCTCCCAGCAATCTTGATTCCAGCCCAGCATTTCTCATGATGTACTCTGCATATAAGTTAAATAAGCAGGTGACAATATACAGCCTTGACGTACTCCTTTTCCTATTTGGAACCAGTCTGTTGTTCCATGTCCAGTTCTAACTGTTGCTTCCTGACCTGCATACAGATTTCTCATGAGGCAGGTCAGGTGGTCTGGCATTCCCATCTCTTGAAGAATTTTCCACAGTTTATTGTGAGCCACACAGTCAAAGGCTTTGGCATAGTCAATAAAGCAGAAATAGATGTTTTTCTGGAACTCTCTTCCTTTTGCCATGATCCAGCGGATGTTGGCAATTTGATCTCTGGTTCCTCTGCCTTTTCTAAAACCACCTTGAACATCTGGAAGTTCATGGTTCACGTATTGCTGAAGCCTGGCTTGGAGAATTTTGAGCGTTACTTTCCTAGCATGTGAGATGAGTGCAATTGTGAGGTAGTTTGAGCATTCTTTGGCATTGCCTTTCTTTGGGATTAGAATGAAAACTGACCTTTTCCAGTCCTGTGGCCACTGATGAGTTTTCCAAATTTGCTGGCATATTGAGTGCAGCACTTTCACAGCATCATCTTCCAGGATTTGAAAGAGCTCAACTGGAATTCCATCACCTCCTCTAGCTTTGTTCGTAGTGATGCTTTCTAAGGCCCACTTGACTTCACATTCCAGGATGTCTGGCTCTAGGTGAGTGATCACACCATCGTGATTATCTGGGTCGGGAAGATCTTTTTTGTACAGTTCTCCTGTGTATTCTTGCCACCTCTTCTTAATATCTTCTGCTTCTGTTAGGTCCATACCATTTCTGTCCTTTATTGAGCCCATCTTTGCATGAAATGTTCCCTTGGTATCTCTAATTTTCTTGAAGAGATCTCTAGTCTTTCCCATTCTGTGGTTTTCCTCTATTTCTTTGCATTGATCACTGAGGAAGGCTTTCTCCTTGCTATTCTTTGTAATAAGCTAGATGGAGGGTTCCAAAAGGCACTTGATAGCACCACTGCTCACATGGTAGAACAAGCTGCCCAAAATGGCTGCTGCCAGCGTCTGTGTCCCTTGGTGATCTCCAGTTACCTCCTCCTTCTGCGGGAAGCTCTCCAAGATCAGCAGGTGGATCTGACCCAGGCTCTCTGCACATTACTGCTTCTTCCCTTGGTGCCAGAATATGTGAGATTTTGCATACACCCTTTCAGAGTGGATCTCTATTTCCCACAGCCTTCTTGCTCTCCCAATAGTAAGCCTACTAGCCTTCAATGACAAACATTCTGAGAGCTTATCTTCCAGGTGCAGGACCCCTAGGCTGGGGAGCCTGATGTGGGGCTCAGACTCATTCCTTCTTGGGGAGAACCTTTGCAGTTGTAATTATCCTTGTTTGTGGGTTGCCCACCCAGCGGTATGGATCTTGACTATACTGCATCTCTGCTACTCCCACCCGTTTCGTTGGGGTTCCTTCTTTATATCTTTAGTTGTAGAAGATCTTTTCTACTAGCCTTCTGGTCTTTCTCATCAATAGCTGCCACATAAATAGTTGTAATTTCGGTGTGCTTATTGGAAGAGGTGAGTTTAGGGCCACACCCCCCAAAACAGATTGGGTATAAATATTGGCAGATTGGACAAGTTACTTAACTTCACTGTGCCTCTGTTTCCTCATCTGTAAAGTGGAAATAATAATAGTACTTACCTGATAAGATTGTTGTCAGGATTGAGCAAGATGATGCTTACAAATTGTTTATAAAATAATCTCACACACAGGAAGCACTCAGTAAATTTTACTCATTTTTATTGTTGTTGATGCTGCTATTGACTCTTCTAGCTATTTTTCTAGACTGAAGAGGTTCTTTATCCTTTTAGTCTTTTGTAAAACATCAGTTGTTCCACCCCTTTGATTATTTTAATTGCTCTTCTCTGGGCTTTTTCCAGATCCACTAATATTTCTCATGGGGTTTCATTACTACCTCTGTACCAAGTATCCTAGGTTACTTGGCTGAGGGTAATATGAGTATTCATTTCACATAGCCTTGACACTGAAAATGACACCAAAAATCTTATTTGCTTTTTTAGCACATTGGGCTGGTTTGTTCAGGAAATAAACTGAAAACTCCAGCATAATTATATTGAGTCCTAACCAGTATGTGTGACCTAGTCTTTCTTCTGCTCTTTGAATATAGCATTCCATATACTACTAGCCCAGGACTGGCTCTCTTCCTTACCTTCTTTGGAGAACACATGACTCCCATAGCTTCAACATTGTGCATATAGCTCCCAGATCTATCACTGGTCCTGACTTCACTCCTGAATTCTAGACCCAAGCCTCTAACTGCCCATTTTGATAACTCCACTTGGAAATCCCACCAGTCTCTTAAATCAGGAGTCCTCAACCTCTGAAATCTAATGCCTGATGGTCTGAGGACGAGCTGATGTAATAGTAATAGAAACAAAGTGCACAGTAAATGTAATGCTCTTGAATCATCCTGAAACAACCATTGCCCATGCCTCACCCCTCAAGTTCATGGAAAAATTGTCTTCTATGAAACCAGTTTCTGGTGCCAAAAAGGTTGGAGACTGCTGCCTTAAATCCAACCTGTCCAGAGCTGAGCTCTACCTTCTGACTCCCATTTTAATGCTATTAGCTGTCCTATGCTTTCCAGTTATCCAGGTTCAAAACCCTGGTGTCATCTTTCCATCCTTCTTTAAGCACTCCGCATCCACCCAGCCCATCGGTTGCTAAAGCAGGGTAATCATACTACGGCGCTGGATTTCTTATTCAGCTTTCCATTTCCATTCCTACTGCAGCCTTTAAATGAAGGCCTCACTACTTTTCAGCAAGACTACCTTTCCAACCTTTTCACTTGTCTCCCCTGTTGCCCATCTCTGCAATTGGCTTATTCCCCTGCTACTGCTGCTGCTGCTAAGTCGCTTCAGTCGTGTCCAACTCTGCGCGACCCCAGAGACAGCAGCCCACCAGGCTCCCCCGTCCCTGGGATTCTCCAGGCAAGAACACTGGAGTGGGTTGCCATCTCCTTCTCCAATGCATGAAAGTGAAAAGTGAAAGTGAAGTCACTGAGTCATGTCCAACTCTCAGCGACCCCATGGACTGCAGCCTACCAGTCTCCTCCGTCCATGGGATTTTCCAGGCAAGAGTACTGGAGTGGGGTGCCATTGCCTTCTATGCTTATTCCCCTATCTGTTGACAAATTAATATTGGTGAGGTTTTGAGCAGGGGAGTGAATGAGTTAAAGTTTTCTGGGGCATTAAGACTTTCCACAATATGGCCTCAACTTAGCTTTTCAGCCTTTCCCTCAATATGTGAATTAACTAAATCAGTGTTTATCATGCATCTCCAAAGAACCAAGGACTGCCACAAACACTGGACTAAACTTATGCATACTTTTCAATCAGTAAGTCCTTCCTGAGCATTTACTACGTACTCAATACCGTAAAGTCCTCTTTCAGTTTGTCCTTGAACTGAATCTAAATACTTATGGGAACTGAACGTCACCTGCAAACATGGAGATTTCCTTGGTACTCAAGGAAATAGAAGAGACATACACGGATGCTCAGATATGTTGTAATTGAGTACCTATTTTGGTTAGGTGTTGGGCTAGTGGCTGTCAGGAAAGAAATAAGTAATACTTGCTTCCTGCCCTCAAGATACTCATGACATGGTATAGTTCAGTTCAGTTCAGTCGCTCAGTCATGTCTGACTCTTTGCGACCCCATGAATAGCAGCACGCCAGGCCTTCCTGTCCATCACCAACTCCCGGAGTTCATTCAGACTCACGTCCATCGAGTTGGTGATGCTATCCAGCCATCTCATCCTCTGTCATCACCTTCTTCTCCTGCCCCCAATCCTTCCCAGCAACAGAGTCTTTTCCAACAAGTCAACTCTTCGCATGAGGTGGCCAAAGTACTGGAGTTTCAGCTTTGGCATCATTCCTTCCAAAGAAATCCCAGGGCTGATCTCCTTCAGAATGGACTGGTTGGATCTCCTTGCAGTCCAAGGGACTCTCAAGAATCTTCTCCAACACCACACTTCAAAAGCATCAATTCTTCGGTGCTCATCCTTCTTTACAGTCCAACTCTCACATCCATACATGACCACTGGAAAAACCATAGCCTTGACTAGATGGACCTTTGTTGGCAAAGTAATGTCTCTGCTTTTCAATATGCTGTCTACGTTTGTCATAACTTTTCTTCCAAGGAGTAAGCGTCTTTTAATTTCATGGCTGCAATCACCATCTGCAGTGATTTTGGAGCCCCCCCAAATAAAGTCTGACACTGTTTCCACTGTTTCCCCATCTATTTCCCATGAAGTGATAGGACCGGATGCCATGATCTTCATTTTCTGAATGTTGAGCTTTAAGCCAACTTTTTCACTCTCCAATTTCACTTTCTTAAGAGGCTTTTTAGTTCCTCTTCACTTTCTGCCATAAGGGTGGTGTCATCTGCATATCTGAGGTTATTGATATTTCTCCCAGCAATCTTGATTCCAGCTTGGAATCCAGTCCAGCGTTTCTCATGATGTACTCTGCACAGAAGTTAAATAAGCAGGGTGACAATATACAGCCTTGACGTACTCCTTTTCCTATTTGGAACCAGTCTGTTGTTCCATGTCCAGTTCTAACTGTTGCTTCCTGACCTGCATACAGATTTCTGAAGACACAGGTCAGGTGGTCTGGTATTCCCATCTCTTGAAGAATTTTCCACAGTTTATTGTGAGCCACACAGTCAAAGGCTTTGGCATAGTCAATAAAGCAGAAATAGATGTTTTTCTGGAACTCTCTTCCTTTTGCCATGATCCAGCGGATGTTGGCAATTTGATCTCTGGTTCCTCTGCCTTTTCTGAAACCAGCTTGAACATCAGGGAGTTCACAGTTCACGTATTGCTGAAGCCTGGCTTGGAGAATTTTGAGCTTTACTTTCCTAGCATGTGAGATGAGTGCAAATGTGAGGTAGTTTGAGCATTCTTTGGCATTGCCTTTCTTTGGGATTAGAATGAAAACTGACCTTTTCCAGTCCTGTGGCCACTGATGAGTTTTCCAAATTTGCTGGCATATTGAGTGCAGCTCTTTCACAGCATCATCCTTCAGGATTTGAAATAGCTCAACTGGAATTCCATCCCCTCCACTAGCTTTGTTTGTAGTGATGCTTTCTAAGGCCCACCTGACTGCATATTCCAGGATGTCTGGCTCTAGGTGAGTGATCACACCATTGTGACTATCTGGGTCGTGAAGATCTTCCTTGTACAGTTCTCCTGTGTATTCTTGCCACCTCTTCTTAATATCTTCTGCTTCTGTTAGGTCCATACCATTTCTGTCCTTTATTGAGCCCATCTTTGCATGAAATGTTCCCTTGGTATCTCTAATTTCCTTGAAGAGATCTCTAGTCTTTCCCATTCTGTTGTTTTCCTCTATTTCTTTGCCTTGATCGCTGAGGAAGGCTTTCTTATCTCTCCTTGCTATTCTTTGGAACTCTGCATTCAGATGCTTATATCTTTCCTTTTCTCCTTTGCTTTTCACCTCTCTTCTTTTCACAGCTATTTGTAAGGCCTCCCCAGACAGCCTTTTGCTTTTTTGCTTTTCTTTTCCATGGGGATGGTCTTGATCCCTGTCTCCTGTACAATGTCTCGAAACTTCATTCCATAGTTCATCATAGTTCTATCAGATCTAGGCCCTTAAATCTATTTCTCACTTCCACTGTATAATCATAAGGGATTTTATTTAGGTCATACTTGAATGGTCTAGCGGTTTTCCCTATTTTCTTCAATTTGAGTCTGAATTTGGTAATAAGGAGTTCATGATCTGAGCCATAGTCAGCTCCTGGTCTTGTTTTTGCTGACTGTATAGAGCTTCTCCATCTTTGGCTGCAAAGAATATAATCAATCAGATTTTGGTGTTGACCATCTAGTGATGTCCATGTGTAGAGACTTCTCTTGTGTTGTTAGAAGAGGGTGTTTGCTATGACCAGTGTGTTTTCTTGGCAAAACTCTATTAGTCTTTGCCCTGCTTCATTCTGTACTCCAAGGCCAAATTTGCCTGTTACTCCAGGTGTTTCTTGACTTCCTACTTCTGCATTCCAGTTCCCTAAAATGAAAAGGACATCTTTTTTGGGTGTTATGTCTAAAAGGTCTTGTAGGTCTTCATAAAACCATTCAACTTCAGCTTCTTCAGCGTTACTGGTTTGGGCATAGACTTGGATTACTGTGATATTAAATGGTTTGCCTTGGAAATGAACAGAGATCATTCTGTCATTTTTGAGACTGCATCCAAGTACTGCATTTCAGACTCTTTTGTTGACCATGATGGCTATTCCATTTCTTCTGAGGATTCCTGCCTGCAGTAGTAGATATAATGGTCATCTGAGTTAAATTCACCCATTCTAGTCCATTTTAGTTCCCTGATTCCTAGAATGTTGACATTCACTCTTGCCATCTCTTGTTTGACCACTTCCAATTTGCCTTGATTCATGGACCTGACAATCCAGGTTCCTATGCAATATTGCTCTTTACAGCATCGGACCTTGCTTCTATCACCAGTCACATCCACAACTGGGTATTGTTTTTGCTTTGCCTCCATCCCTTCATTCTTTCTGGAGTTATCTCTCCACTGATCTCCAGTAGCGTGTTGGGCACCTACTGACCTGGGGAGTTCCTCTTTCAGTATCCTATCATTTTGCCTTTTCATACTGTTCATGGGGTTCTCAAGGCAAGAATACTGAAGCGGTTTGCCATTCCCTTCTCCAGTGGACCACATTCTGTCAGACCTCTGCACCATGACCCGCCTGTCTTGGGTTGTCCCCCGGGCATGGCTTAGTTACATTGAGTTAGACAAGGCTGTGGTCCTAGTGTGATTAGATTGACTAGTTTTCTGTGATTATGGTTTCAGTGTGTCTGCCCTCTGATGCCCTCTTGGAACACCTACCATCTTACTTGGATTTCTCTTACCTTGGGCGTGGGGTATCTCTTTACGGCTGCTCCAGCAAAGTGCAGCCACTGCTCCTTAACTTGGACAAAAGGTATCTCCTCACCGCCACCCTTCCTGACCTTCAACGTGGGATAGATCCTCTAGGCTCTCCTGTGCCTGCGCAGCCAACGTTCCTTGGACATGGGGTGGCTTCTCCCGGCCGCCGCCCCTCGCCTCGGGCACAGGGTACTCCTCCCAGCCGGTCCTGTGCTATCGCAGCCTTATACATGGTGTAAGAAACATGTAAATCAAACATAATATTTCAGGAGGGCTAAGAGAGGGATTTGCAGGAGGCAAGGGGTGGTACTCTGAAAGACCATACAAGGAGCCCCTAACTCAGCCTGAGGGCATCGTGGAAAGCTTGATGGCCTTTTTTTTTTTTTTAAACTGGAGGATAATTACAATGTTGTGTTGATTTCTGCCTTACAGTCAGCCATGAGTTTACATAGGTTCCCTCCCTCATGAACTGCCCTTGCATCCCCCACTCCATCCCACCCCTCTAGGTTGTTACAGAGCACTGGGTTGAGCTCCCCATGCTATACAGCAACTTCCCACTGGCTATCTATTTTACACACGGTAGTGTATATGTTTCAATGCTACTCTCTCAATTCCGTCTCACTCTCTCCTTGGGTTTCCCTGGTGGCTCAGACTGTAAAGAATCTGCCTGCAATGCAGAAGCTCTGGTTTTGATCCCTGGGTCAGGAAGATCCCCTGAAAGAGGAAATGGCAACCCACTCCAGTGTTCTTGCCTGGGGAATCCCATGAAGAGAGGAGCCTGGTGGGCTACAATCCATGGGGTCACAAAGAGTGGGACATGACTGAGCAACCAACACTAACTCCTTTCACCATTGTATCCACAAATCTGTTCTCTATGTCTGCATCTCTATTCCTGCCCTGCAAATAGGTTCATCAGTACTATTTTTCTAGATTCCGTATATATGTGTTAAAATACAATATTTGGTTTTCCCTTTCTGGCTTGCTTCACTCTGTATGATAGGCTCTAGCCTCATCTACCTAACTAGAACTGACTCAGATTTGTTCCTTTTTATGCTGAGTAATATTCCATAGTATATATGTACTGTCAACTACAAATTGGCACTTGCCATGGGTGGTTGCCATCTACCACTATCAAGGATTAAATCATGTGCTGCTGCAGCTGCTGACCTTCAACACCCCCAAAGGAATTCAGGGTGGAGAGCAGAAATGAGGTACTCTGTGCTCTGGGAAAACTGGCAGGACAGGTCCTCAGATAGACATTCTCAGGAGGTAATTTTATGAGCCCAATTCTTGTATCTCCTCATATCTAGAAAAGCACTAAAAATCCTTCTTGGTGACAATTGTTTCTCATGACTAGTGGAAACTTCATGAGACCAGCAGAAATTTTTTACAAAAAATATGTGCTTGATTGCATGTACTGTCCTTTTACCAAAATCACATATATACTGTCTGTCCCCACCACCTCTTTGGAGCAGTTTCTCAGAGCTATCTGAGGTGCTGTCTCCTGGACTGCAGTCCTCATATTGCCCCAAAGAAACCTTAACTCACAACCCTCACATTGTACATTTTTTTTTTTAGTCGACAGTACCATGTTTGGTGACCTTTAAACTGAGTTTTGTCAGATGAGAAGTTAGTTAGGTGAGGAATGGGTTGAAAGACTCTCCAATCAGAGGAAGAGCATGGCAAGGCGCATGAGAGCACATGAAGCTTCCAGGAAACTAACAAGGAGTTCAGAAAGTCTGAAGCACAGTATATTTGTGGGAGAAAGGCAGGCTATATGGTGAAGAAGCTGTCTGGAGTCAGGATGTGTGGATCTTTGTGTGGCAAGCTAAGGAGCCAGAACTGAAAGCCATGGGATCAGTGGAGGGTTTGGAGCAGGGCTGTGGTATATATAGGGCTTCCCAGGAGGCACTAGTGGTAAGAACCCACCTGCCAATGCAGGAGACATAAGAGACACAGGTTTGGTCCCTGGGTTGGGAAGATCCCCTGGAGGAAGGCATGGCAACCCATTGCAGTATTCTTGCCTGGAGAATCCCATGGACAGAGGAGCCTGGCAGGCTATGGTCCACAGTGTCCCAAAGAGTGGACATGACTGAAACAACACAGCATGCAGACACATGGTATATATAATCAGACTTGTGCTTCAGAAAGATCCCTCTGATAAAAGTATAATGATTGGCGGTGGCCAAGGCAAATTCAGCAAAATTTCCTGTAAAGGACCAAGTGGTAAATACTGGAGGCTTTGCAGACTATATATCGTCTGTTTTTTAACCACCCAATTCTGTCTTGTAGTCCCAAAGCTGTCACAGACAGGGGCTTCCCAGGTGGCTCTAGGGGTAAACAACCCACCTGCCAATGCAGGAGACTTAAAAGACACCAGTTCAATCCCTGGGTCAGGAAGATCCCCTGGAGGAGGCCATAGCAGCCCACTCCAGTATATTTGCCTGGAGAATCCCATGGACAGAAGAGCCTGGTGGGCTACTGTCCATAGAGTCACAAAGAGCCAGACATGACTGAAGCAACTTAGCACACACCCACAATGGCATCTGGCCCCTAGAATAGAGATAATACCAAAGCTGATATTATGTCTGCAAAGCTGCTGCAGACAATCCGTAGACTAATGTGTTTGGCCGTGTCCAATAAACTTTTACTGGTGGACACTGAAGTATGAATTGCACTGGATTTCACATGTCAGAAAACAGTCTTCTTTTGATTTTTTTCAGCCACTAAAAAAATGTTAAAAGCATGCTTCACAGCAGGTCATAGCAAAACAGGGGCAGGCCAGTTTGGCTGGCTGACTAGTGGATGGGAGTATAGAGGACTCTTGAGAAACTCGGTCTGAATGGGAGGAGAGAAATGTGCTAGTAGTAGAGGTGGGTGTGGATGGGGGGTGGGGGAAGCTGTTTCCTAGAAGAGAAACCTGAAAGTGTGTGTGTGTGTGTGTGTTTAATTTTTGGCTGCATCCCTTGGCATGTGGGACCTTAGTTCCCCACCAGGGATCGAACCCTGCACCGCCTGCGTTGGAAGGCAGAGTCTTAACCACTGGACTGCTGGGAAAGTCCCTGAAAGTGGTTTTGGAAAACAGAAAGGGTGGTGAAGAAGGAGCCGCTGAATATGGTGGAGGAAGATGATTCTTGGAGTAGTAGACCCTGAAAGAGGCAGGAAGCGTGTGGTGGAATGCTGGGTGTAGACTGAGGCGTGCTTCATAAGGGAGGAGGGAACACCACTTGCACTGGGGCTGAAGAGGAGGAGGAAGGCATGGGCACTGATGGCATACTGAAAGAGACTGACTGCAGGGTGAAGACAGTGAAGACTGTATTTTTGAGGATCTTGATTCTCCTAGTAAAAATGGAGGCAGGGCTCGAATTCCAGGTGACTTACCTGTTTGAGCTTCGAAGGCGGGGCTCAGGGAGCGTAGGTTTGGAGGTGGAGAGGGGAGGGAGGGGAGAGGAAGTTGTGAACCAGATACCCAAGTCCTTGCTGAATGTGTGAGAGTGATCAGGAAATCGTTCAAGGACCAGGGAAGGAGAGGGTGTTAGTGTTCAGGGCAGGGTGGGGCAGTCAGGAGCTTGGAATGCAATCAATGGGTAGCAGTGGAGTGCCAGCTCCTCCTTCAGGCAACCTGATACAGGGCATGAGGTGTGTGTGTGTGTAGGACTGTGGAGTGGTGAGGGGTGTGTGTGTGTGTGTGTGTGTGTGTGTGTGTGTGTGTGTGTGTGTGTGTGTGTAGGACTGTGGAGTGGTGAGAGGTGTGTGTGTGTGTGTGTGTGTGTGTGTGTGTAGGACTGTGGAGTGGTGAGGAAATAAGCAGCCTCCACTTGAAACAGCTGCAGAGCATGTGATGTGCTGGGCAAGATTCAGGGACTGGGGAAAGGGGGAGATGTAGCCGGCATCATGCAGCAACTGAGAGCGTTGGGTACTTTGTTCCTAATGGAGGGCATTCCAGAAGGCACATGACAAGAACTGGCAGGGGGAGCAGCAGTGAGAGGAAAAATGGAGGGCAAGAGTCACACCAGGTAGTGTTGAGTTGAAAGAGAAGTATACTCTGAGGGGAGCCAAGGGCTCCCCTGCTAGGAGGTGGCCTGCCTGACAGAGTTATTGCCCTCTCAACACTCCTTCTGGAACCCTGCTATAAAGACGTTGCTAGGGAGGGGGTAGGGGAAGACACTAAGTTGCTGGGGCCATGTAATCAGAGGTAGAGTCTGGAGCTTGGAGAATTCTGCTGATTGTAGTCAAGCGAGCAGTCTGTGACTTTTTTTTTTTTTCCTTAAGTTCCAAACACTAGAATAAAAAATGGTTTTGTACTGGGGCAAAAAGAGCCTTGGATTGGGTGGTTAGGCCTGAAGAAGTTGGGCTGCTCATTTGCTAGGTCTCCTGGGATGACAGAGATAGGTCTGGGGAGGGAGGCAGTGGAGACACTGGGAATGATTCTCACTTGGGTTTTTTGTTTCTACACAGCGCAGCCTTGTGTGTACAGGGCAGTGTGGTTAGGCCGGAGGCAGGGTATAGGGACAAGCAGCCATGAAATTGGGAAGACAGGGGCAGACCCAGGTACTAAGAGGAGAAAATGGGTTCACAGTCACTGGCACAGATTCTGACCCAACAGGGCCAGAACTCCAAGATAAGCACCATTCCAGAACTTTCTTATTTTTAAGCTTACCATCTTAACTGGTTAATGGGAGTGAATCCACATCGGGACAGCTGGGAGTTGCCTGGATGTTGTTTGTGTTAGCAAAGAGGTTATATGGCCATGGGATGAAAACGTTTGAGAGTCATGACTTCTAGGCAGTATGATAGGAATTGGATGGATAGCTAGTATCATCAACAGTATGAAAAAAATGACAAAGAACATGTGTTGGTAGGGGTGAAATGAGCTCATTCAAAAACATTTCTAGGGGATTTCCCTGGTGATCCAGTGGCTAAGACTCCACACTCCCAATGCAGGCGGCCTGGGTTCAATCCCTGGTCAGGGAACTAGATCCCACATACCACAACTAAGACCCAGCACAGCTAAATAACTTTTAAAAATATTCTTAATTTTGGCAATTGGTAGTAGTCTCACCAGCATATATATGTTCACGATCCAACAGGTAGAGGCCTGAGGGATAGTAGCAGGTCAGGTCTTGGAACTGGAGTTCATTCCTGCAGAAGTAGAAATGAAACATCTAGAGAAAGTCTAGAGAGAACAAAAAGCCCACAAAGACTAATGAGTGATCTGAGAGGAAGGGAGAAAATAGAAATCCACTGTTCTCAGAGTGGTGAGAACTGTGAAAATTCTGGGTGCAAGGTTGAGAGGCTGAGAACAGGGAAAATACTCTTTGAAAAAGAGAGATGAGATATCGTGTTAAAGGTGGCTTCTGAGCTGGGGAAATCTCCTTTAAGATGGCAGAGGAAAGGAGCAAGAGGAAAAGGAGAAACAAATCACATCACAGAAGATTTCTTCCTGGGGAGGGAGGAGACTAGAGCAAAGGGAAATTTGAGCACAAACCGACTGAATCTTTGCGAGATTGAGGAGTTAATCTTTAAGAGATGACTTAGATCGGATGTTTACGTGTAAAGAAAACCGAGCATAAAGACACACGCAGAATCCTTGCCTTTGAGTCAATTATTTATGAACTATTACAGTGCTATTTTTCCCCCCTTTGAGGACACAACAAGGAGAATCCAATTTAAATTAAAGATGGAGATTTAGGACCTTCCCAAGAGGACAACTTCTTATCCTGTTAAGGGACACTGGGGGACAATGTTGAGATGGGTTATGAAAGATCCATTCCTCT
This sequence comes from Ovis aries, assembly GCF_016772045.2. Taxonomy (NCBI): domain Eukaryota; kingdom Metazoa; phylum Chordata; class Mammalia; order Artiodactyla; family Bovidae; genus Ovis; species Ovis aries. The sequence continues at coordinate 99,225,909 of NC_056080.1, read as the reverse complement.
GAGACCTTTAAGAATAGGATCAAACTAGACTGAGCGCAATCTGCTACTGCTTTGATTACTCTGAACCCAGGTTTCTTTTCCAGAAGGCGGTGGACTAGATTCGACGGCCTTTCATTCCCTGGCAGCGGAGCCTGGGGGTAAGCTGATGTGGCGGGGGACAGAAGGCCAAAGTCATAGGGCCCACCGAGCTGGGAGTGGCGCGTCCGCTTTAAGAGCGGCGGCGGCGGCGCGCGCTCCGACGGCTTCCCTGGGGCCCCGCCCCTTTCCCGTGAGCCCTCGGGGAGTGGTCCGACAGCGGGCGGCTGCGGGTGAGGAGTGGGGCGGGCGGTGGGGGGAGTCATGGCTCGACGCGGCTGGCTGCGGGCGCCCTTCCGCCGCGGCGTCGACGGCGGCGGCCCCCGGGCCCGCCGGCTCACGCGGCCGCTCTGGTTACTTCTCGCAGTGGGAGTCTTTGGCTGGGCCGGGGCTTCGGACGGCGCTGGCGGAGAAGCGAGAGCCATGGACGAGGAAATCGTGTCAGAGAAGCAAGCTGAGGAGAGCCACCGGCAGGACAGCGCCAACCTGCTCATCTTCATCCTGCTGCTCACGCTTACCATTCTCACGATCTGGCTCTTCAAGCACCGCCGGGCCCGCTTCTTGCACGAAACCGGCCTGGCTATGATTTATGGCAAGTGTCTCAACCCCGTGTCTGCCCCGGGCGCTCCCCCTTTCTCTGTCCGCCGGCTGCATCACCTCTCCTGGCTCTGCTCGGCCTACGTACGGCTCCCCTTCCCATTGCTTCCATTTTCTGCCTCGCCTTTCTCCCGGATCTCCGTTTCTCTCCGTCGCCCCCTTTTTTTCTTGCTTCACGCCTCGTTTCTCTGCCTCACCCCATTTTTTCCTAAGCCTCGTCCCCCGTTTTCTCGGCCTCGCGCCCCCCTTTCCTCTGCCAGTCCACACATTTTCCCTCCGACCCCACCTCCTTTTTCTTCCGCACCCCTCATCTCCGCCTCTGCCTACCGAGCTCGGGACCCAGGACTGAGGATGGAAAGGGAGTGGGTGCGGTGTCTCGGATTGGATTGAGGACTGGGGGAGGGGAAGCCAGCCCAGCTATCCATTTCTCTGGGATGTCAGTTCGTTTAAGGTCCATTGAAGCTGCAGCAGTATCTCTGCTGCTCAGCATCTGGCGTTCCCTTGGAGCCAGAGTCCACCTTTCCCCATCACCCAGCTCTTGCTATGCCCTGTCTTTGGAGAATGAAAAGCTGACTCCTGTGTAGCCCAAGTAAAAACCTGAACAAGAAGCCAAAGGCGGCTTAGGGCAATTTTGATGACATCTTGATGTATTGTACTAGGCTTGTGATATCTGATATGAATACATATGGTTGACCCTTCTAATTCAGGCCGTGCCGAGGTAAGGACAAGAGATAAAGATCTTCCAGCAGCGTGTTGTACTATAGGATGGTCAGAACAGTTCCGCCAAACAGTAATTAGGAGCACCACGCATATGCAGTGCGATGGGTGACTTGCTGATGGCATAAGGTTATTGACAGATTGTTGAGTAAATGGCTTCAGTTCTTGTGTCTTAGTGTGCTTTCTTTTTGAGATTTCTTATTTATCTTAATTTTTTGATCATAAGGGGAGAAGGGCAAATCAAACCACAGACTCAGAGGCATTTTGGCCTCTGCTTGGGGACTCATGAGAGGAAAAGATGCATATTGCTGTCTTAATCTAGGATGACCAGGAGGGCGTATATGGCTGGAGAGATGAGGGCAGATAAACAGTCCTTTCTGTGCAGTTCGTGAGTGAAGATTATCTTCATTTGAAACAGGCTTAAACTGATGAGCTTGTTGAGCTTTGTGTCTCAGACTTGCAGATGGGTGGGAGAAGCCTTGGCATAAAAAGACATTTCTCCATGCACCCCCCCACCCCCATCCCTTTCCAGTAAATACAGACTTCTGGAATGTGTAGCTCAAGGGTAGCATAGCAAGGAAAGGTAGCTGTGTGTATCAGGAAAATGGAGGAACTCAGGCTTATTTTTCATTTGTAAGGGAATAAAATTCTAAGCCTGTGTGCAGAATATCTCTGCTTCCTAAGATTCTTAGATTTTAGACATATTGGGTGGTGGTTTTCATTTTTCATGTTTTTGTATTCTATTTGCAGCACTCCTTAAGCTGAGTTAGTCAGATAAACTGTATATCTCTGTTTAATTTCTCTGTATAACAGTGTGTGATTTATTTACTATCCTCAACAATCATTTGCTACTCAGCTTACTACGTTATGCACAGAAAATACAAAGAAATATATGATCCCTACCTTAAAAGAACTTACCCTTCTTGGGTAGACAAGTCATATAAAGAAAATAAAGGATCTTAAATTCCATTAAATGCCAAATGAGTATTATGGTGTTAAAATAAGGAACTGATCACTGTAACCTCTTTCCTATAGAGAGAGAGTATGATAAAGTGGTTCAAGATGGTTAGATCACAGGTCTGCAAATTGTTTCTGTAAGGGGCCACAGAGTAAATATTGTCAGCTTTGTGGATCACATCAATTTCTGTGTTGTGAAAATGTTTGTTTTGTTTTGTTTTCTTTTTGTAAACCTTTCAAAATTTAAAAGCCATTCTTAGCTCTTGTACCATACAAAACAGACCATCACCGTGATTTCCAGCCCATGCCTTAGAGTCAGACCTGGGTTCCTATCTCACTGTGCCAATAGCTCTGTGATCTTGGGCAAGTTCACCTTCTTACACTGTCATCTATAAATTAGGAACAATGATAGTAGCATTATTGTGAGGAAGAAATGTTTTTAGCTCAGTATCTGACCCCTAAGTAAATGCTCATTAAATGAGAGTTTCAATTGCATTATTATTGCTGTTATAACTGCATTTTCTCAGGTTAAGCTCAGAATGATTCTTTTAATTGACTCAGTCTTGTAAGTTAAGAGGCAGACATAGTATTTTTTACAAAAGTCAAATAGGGACTTAGAATTGCCCTGACAATATTTGTTCTTTGGTAGTTGATATCATTAACCTCCTCTAATTCTTGGGCTAAAGGAGAAAAGTGGGATTACTGATTTCCTTCCCTGATGTTTCTAAGTTAATAAAAAGTGATGGAGTACCTTAGTGTTGGTGTTTTGTGAAGAAGAAACAAGGGTGTCTCCTGTGGAATATAAAGCAAAAGAGATTTACCTGGGTGTCAAATCGGGTTGATTTGCCATGACTTGGCATTCTTTAGCCTGTCCCATTTTCTCAATATGGGTGATCGGGGGCTGTGGATGAACAGCCTCCTGACCAACTCCCAAATCCAGTTTGAGAATAGGTGAGGCTCAAAGTACTTCCAGTGCCATGAAAATTAGGACATTTTCTAGTCATAATTACCATCTGCCTTTTCTTACAACTTGTACCATTATAGCTATTATGTTAATATAGTACTTTCTTTTATTTTTTAGCTTTACTTCCCGATGAAAAGACTTCTTACTCTGGGATTGTCCAGATCACCAAGATTCAGTCCACTGATGATTTAGCTACCTAAATCCTGGAAAAATGCTGCTTAAAATAAGCCTCTCCTTTACCTTTTTGAGAAGCAAGGGTAAAAAAAGAAAGCGAGATTAAATTGCCGACGTAGTCACTTTCTAGATTATAATAGAGCCTAGTTACAAACACAGTGTTGAAGTACCCAAGTGTTCTGTTCATTGGGCTAGTTTGCTTAAGAAGCTTCAAAGTGAGTCACTGTTAGTAAGTCTGAAAACTACAGTGTGCTTTTAGATGGTATAAAAAGCAAAAAGCAAGGAAGCAGTACTTATTATGCCTGAAACTACAGCATCCAGAGTCCCAAGTTTAACTAATGTGATTCATCAATAAATATTTATTGTCTTTGATGTATGAGACATGATGGGAAATACAGATGAGTCATCATCCCTGCCCACAAAGCACTTACAATCTAGTGACTGAATAGGAAGTGTTTACTGAGCATTATAATGTTAGACACTGCTAGATGGTCATAATGACATCATAATGACCCTGTAAGATGGGTACTATTATCTTTCCCATTTTACAGATGAGGAAATTGGGGCACAGGGAGGTTCAGTGACCTGCCTGAAATCACATAATTTGTAAGTATTAAGTTCAGTCAGTCAGCCTCAGAGTCCTATTCTCTTAGCCCCTTAAACCATATTACCTCATGTTGAAGAGGTAAAGCTTATTTATGAAAATGAACTATGTTAGTAGTATCATCACTACGTATGAGGAAACTGAGGTTCAATGAGAGATTATCTACGCTAGAATCACAGACTAGAGCTTGATGGAGCCAGAATTGATGCTTCTGTCTGCCCTCCAAACTTGTGCTTTTTCTCCTTCACTATGTTAAATTAAATTTCATAAGATCAGATATGAAGGGAGTTAACACTTAAAGTTACAGGGGTTTTAAAGTGAGTTGTGAGGGAAACCATGAGAGAATGGAGACATAACCACCAGAGAACAAGTTAGTGACATGAGAGCCAGGAGGTGATAAGAAAATTATAGAGACTTTGGAAATAGAAAATGCCGATTTTAAATTCTGGTTTGGTCAATGCCAAATAATGTTGGGAAAGTCATTTATCCCCATTTTATAGATGAGAAAATAATGACTGAGATTCATAATAGTTGGCTTAGCTTTTAAAACAGAATCTAACAGCATTCTTCAAGAAGCAGATAAATGTTACATACGTATACACACATATACAAATATGCGTATACTTTTAATCCGTAGATATCTTTATCAATTTTGGCCATACTTAATACCCCAGTGATGTTTCTTCCATATTTTTGACTATCAGAGGCTTCTGGTATGATAAGCTGGAAGGATGTGCTGAAATCCATTAAAAAAAACAGTTTCCACTATGGGACTCATACAGTGGTTGGGCCTTGGGTCCAGAGGGCCTGAGTCCTCAGTCCTTGGGAGGGTCTCCAGCACAAGAGGGTCAGAAATGTGTAGGAGGGGAGGGGCTTGTCTCTTGTGAAAGATATCTCTTTGTGGTTGTATACTTTGTTGCCTGACGGTGGTAATTTTAAATGTCATGATATCAATATTTTTTGTGCCTCTGTGTAGGAAGCGAGAATTTTCTGCCTTATCCCCTTAACAAAGCACTCCTTTTGTGTACTTCCCTCTTTACTGAGAATTGCCTTAACTCCATGATTAGGATTTGACCTTTCACAGAGCCCAAGTTAACTTGATCTGTCAACTTTATTCAAAGAAATTCTAATTTTTTCAGCTGTCTGATGCTGTAATAAGAAGATCTGATTTTTTTGCAACCTAGGTAATTATTCTCCTTGCTGGTTTTTAACTGCCAGGGTATAAGATTTGTCTGAGTGCTGAGCCCTCCTCAGGACACACAGTGACATTTCAGCATTGGGTTGGGGTGCAGTAGAACCTGTGGGTACTCTTCCTTACACAGTTAGGCTTGGGGATAAGGAAAGAATTTATGCTGATATTATTGCTGGTTGTAATAGCTTAACTGTGATTTTTATGCATCAATGTAAGGGGACAACTTAGTACTACTGAGCCTCTTAATTAGGAGGTCTTGTGAGATAGTAGAAAAAAGAGCTATTTCTATATCATATAGACAGAATGACTGTGGAGTGATAACCTTTTCTCTCCCAGGTTATGTTTATCAAACACAGTTGATATCCAGCCATCACTTTTTAATTTTGTTTTTTGGAGGTGAGATATTTTCAGAGTGTATCTTTTCCTGGTAGCTTAGTGGTAAAGAATCTGCCTTCCAGTGCAGGAAACCTGGGTTCAATCCCTGGATTGGAAAATCCCCTGGAGAAGGAAATGGCAACCCACTCCAGTATTCTTGCCTGGGAAATCCCATGGACAGAGGAGCCTGGTGGGCTACAGTCTATGGGATCAGTTGGACACAACTTAGTGACTAAACAGCAAGATCAAATCTTTCATTTATTATTTATTAAATTTTAAATAAATTTATGCCCTTTTACCCATTTCTCCCATCCTTTTCTACCTGCCTCTGGCAACCACCAGAGCTTGTATCTATTGAGCTTGTTTTTTGTTTTATTCTTTTTAAGATTCCACATAAAAGAGAATACAGTATTTGTCTTTCTCTGTCCAACTTATTTCACCTAGTATAATGCCCTCAATGTCCATCATGTTGTTTCAAATATCTGAATCTTTGTTAAAATGTTTTTTAGAGTCAATGTCATTGTACTGGTTACCAGTTACTCATTGCTGCTCGTTTAAAAAAAAAATTACATGTGACTATAAGTTGACGAGAAGGATCCTTCATCTCTGCTGCTTCCTCCTCCATTCCCAGCCAACTACTGCTCCGGCACTCCCCATTTCTGCTTTATCACTTCCCACTCTGGCCTAGCTTCTGCCTCCACTACTTCACTGAAATTGCTCTTACCAAGGTCACCTGTGACCTCCTTGTTGCCAAACCCAATCGACACTTCTTAATGCTTGTCTTCCTTGACTTTGCTGCAGCATTTACTAGTTTTCATCACTTCCTCCTCAGTTCTTCCTATGCCTGTGGCTTTTCTTTCTTAGACTCCTTCATCATCTTCTCTTCCTCTGCTGCTGCTGCTGCTAAGTTGCTTCAGTCATATCCGACTCTGTGCGACCCCATAGATGGCAGCCCAACAGGCTCCCCCATCCCTGGGATTCTCCAGGCAAGAACACTGGAGTGGGTTGCCATTTCCTTCTCCAATTCAGGAAAGTGAAAAGTGAAAGTGAAGTCGCTCAGTCGTGTCCGACTCTTAGCAACCCCATGGACTGCAGCCGACCAGGCTCCTCCATCCATGGGATTTTCCAGGCAAGAGTACTGGAGTGGGGTGCCATCGCCTTCTCCTCTCCTCCTCCTCTACCAGCCCCTTAATTTTGGCATAAAACTCTGGGCATATATCCATAGTCCTCTTCTCACTTTGTTTGCTCCCTAGGTAATCCCTTCTGCACTTGACTTCAACCATCTTATGACTGCCAAGTATATATCACCAGCCCAGACCCTCCCCCTTCCTTGAGGTCCAGATCCCACATACTCAACTGTGCATGTATCACAGGTACATCAAACTCAACATGTCCAAAATGAAGCTGCGCATTTCCCCTAGAAATCTGTCCCCTGCCTCACTCACTGGCCCAGCTTATCCACCTAGTTGCCAAGTCACGTTAGGTTTTTCTTAGTTTTTCATCTCCCTTGCTCCCAGTCACCAAATTCTTTTACAAGATAATACTTTCTAAAAAATCTCCCTCTCTCCCTATCTTTGCTGTCTTAGATTAGGCCCTGCATTCTTAGTGCCTGAATAACCTCAGTGGCCTTCTTATCTGACCTTCCCGGACCTCTGTAGTCTAGACCAGTCATGCTAAAATAGAAATTCTGATGTCAAGCCCCTGCTTATAGGCTTTCTATGGCTTCATTTGCTTTCAGGAAAAAGTCTAAACTCCCTTCCCCAACATGCAAGGTCTTTCGTGATTCAGCTCCTGCCAGTCTTTCACACCTCAACTCTTGACACTTGATATCCCAGCCATCCTGAACTATTTATGAATCCCTGAATGGGCTATGTTTTCTCACTCTTCCTTGACTGGATATGTTCTGCTAGTCCTCATACCTGGGAAACCATTTTCTCATACTTTGTTACTTGCTTAGATGACACCTCTGGAAAGACTTTGCTAATGTCCCACTCCCTTTGCCAAGTGGACTGAGAGCTACTTGAAGGAGGGTCCTTGTTTTCATTTGTGAACCCTGTGGGCCTACTTAGCGTAATAGTCCATTCACATATATTAAAAGAAAGACTGACCAGTTAGAGTGGAAGGAGGCAGGAACGTAAAATGCCATTAAAGCAGAGTTAAGGAAAAGTTCCGGATGTTTGAGTTCAATTTGCAGTTAAGCATTATTTGACCGTAAAAACAAATGAAGCACTGATACATGCTACAACATGGATAAACCCTGAAAACATTATGCTAAGGAAAAGAAGCCAGACATAAAAGGTCACATATTGTAGGATTCCATTTATATGAAATATCCAGAATAAGCAGATTTATCTAGAGAAAAAGTAGATTAGTGGCTGTCAGGGGATGGCAGTTGGGGTGGGGGCAATGGGGAGTGACTGCTAATAGGTCTAGGGTTTCTTTTTGGAGCAATGAAAATGTTTTGGAATTGGAAAGTAGTGATCAGTATACAACTTTGTGAATATACTAGAAGCCACTGAATTGTACAGTTTAAAAGGATAAACTTTGTGGTACTTGAATTATATCACAATAAAGTAATTTTTAAACATTTTTGATCAATCTAGGTTTATAGTACCTAGAACATTGTGCATAACTGAATATCAATATGATGATCCAGGTAAAATTCTAATAATACATTTATATCATAGTGTCAAAGTCAGTTCTTCTGTCCATGTTTTCATTTTGAAACATATTTTAAAATTAAAATCTGAACCTTTAGTATTAGAAGAACTCAATCTACAAACATTAACTTTCCAGTTGGTAAAAATTGTATTTGGCCGGCCATGTGCTTTAGGAATAACTTAAGAAAATAGCAAGAAGTTAGGACTTGTGAATTGGTATTAATAGATGGAGGTGGTAGACACATTTCTAACATGATTACACTGTCAGGTTGGGACTCCTTGGAGCATGTACTGTGTACAGATGATCTGAAGGTATTTCCTCATTTTGTTACTTTCTTAATCACTTATTTATATCTTGATCTAGGAATTCAATATGCATTGTTACCCCTGGGGATATTTCCCCCTCCTGTCACTGGAGTTATATTGGGCACATAGACTTGTGAATTTAGTAGCACTTGAAAATGTAACTGCATTTGGTCTAAGAATGAATTTTGAACTACAGGAAACTATCATTAGAGATTTTCTGTTACTAATCCAGAGGTATGTGTGGGGTACACAAGAAGTAGTTTCTGTATGAAAGAAGAGCTTATATTATTCTTTTATTATTTCCAGGTCTTTTGGTGGGCCTTGTGCTTCGATATGGCATTCATGTTCCAAGCGATGTGAATAACGTGACCCTGAGCTGTGAAGTGCAGTCAAGCCCAACTACCTTATTGGTAAATGTTAGTGGAAAATTTTATGAGTATACGCTGAAAGGAGAGATTAGTTCACATGAACTCAATAACGTTCAAGATAATGAAATGCTTAGAAAGGTAAGTTCTTCATTAAAGAGAGCCTTTGGATTTTTTAAAAAGTATATAATAGCAGCAAAGTGATTCAGGAGAAAAATAATGAATTTTTAATGATATTTAGAATAATCGGTATTTTCAAATGCAGTAAAACCTCAATTAATGAATGTAATGCAGTGCTAAGGAAATTGTCATATCTACAGTTTGATTTTCTGATTGAAACTAAGTACTGTAACTGTTTTTGTTTCACTCTGTAATGTTTACAGTTGTAATAAGTAGCAATTGGTATTGAGTTAAGCAGAATTTATAAATGTTTCTTTCAATTTGCTTATGGCCCTTGGAGTTTTATAGTACTTTAGCACATAGCATTTATATGATAATACCTAAAATATTCCATGAATATGTTTTTGAATTCTTTCTTGCCTTGATTGTGTTGTAGAGTGCTTAGTCACTCAGTCCCATCTGACTCTTTGCAACCAGTAGGACTGTAACCTACCAGGCTCCTCTGTCCATGGGATTTTTCAGGCAAGAATACTGGAGTGGGTTGCCATTTCCTGCTCCAGGGATCTTCCCAACTCAGGGATTGAACCTGCATCTCCCGTGTCTCCTGCGTTGCAGGCGGATTCTTTACCCACTGAGCCATGAGGGATGCCCTTGTGTTGTATACTGAGCACAATTTAATCTTTCTTTGATTCATAAGGGCCTCAACCTGAGTATCAGATACTGTACCATGGTGTGCATGAAACTTGATGTAGGTTGGGTTTCAGTCTTACTGGCTCCCAGACATTCCTGGAGCTGCTTTCTCCTGACCCATTCATAGTTCCCATCCTGACGTATCTCAGGGCCTCATGTCTCTGTTTTCATCCACCCTTGACCATTTGCCTCCATGTCTGCTTTCTACATTGGCAGGACTTGGCTTTTACAGCTACTTGGTTGTGTTTTTGACCATCTTTAATGCTTTTCAAAATTTCACACAAACTTAAATTTTACTTTGCAGCTAGAGTTTTTTCCTACCTGTGGAAAATTCTAGTTCCTTAAAAGCTCTAGGAAATGAACTTTTAGCATGGCTATGCGTGTAGCTGCTCTGTGTTCATGTCAAATCCTACTGCAGCCTTATGAACAGAAGGGGACATCTGTATTATTATAGGGACTATTCCCTATAAAAAGGAATGGGCTGTCAGGACTTGAAATCTGATTTGTACAGAAACTTTTTATATTATGTTATATACCTTTAGAGATGTTACCTATGCAAGAAGTCTATTTCCTCTTGCCAACAATAATTCTGTACTCCCAAATTTTATGTTACCAGTTTGGGGCCTCTTTTATTTAAAGCAAAGACATGTTCATACTTTCTCTTATTTTGAAGATTTTTACTATCATTTTAACCTACTTTGCATAGATAGGATGTAACTGATTGTTCCAATGCTATCTCCTTGTCATTTGGTTGAGAAGTGGAACACCAGCTATCCTGTATGAAATATTTTTCAGTTACCACAATGGTACTGTTCTTGCCTTTCACCAGTTTAACATTTAATCTTTTTTTCTTTTTGCTCATTTCATAATGTAATAAGAAATCTTCTGAGGGAATTCATCTAAAAGAGCTCTTTATTTTAACAGGTTACTTTTGATCCAGAAGTATTTTTCAACATATTACTTCCTCCTATCATATTTTATGCGGGATATAGCCTGAAAAGAGTAAGTGCTTTTGTATTTCATATGCTTTGAACACCCTTACACTCCATGGGCTTTACCATCGCTGCCGCTCAGAAATGGGCAGCTCACCCCTCACTTCTCCCTCTCCTGATCCTTTTGAGATGCTGAATTTAATGCCTGTACAAAAAGTCTCTCTTAGTTATTTCTTTTAATGGATAATGCATTTAATATTAGCATAGTACACTAGATTAGAAAACCTTTTTAAAAAAAAAATAATTGGTGAATATTCTAACACAGTAAAACTTTTTTCCTATCAGAGACATTTCTTTCGAAACCTTGGGTCAATCCTAGCATACGCTTTTCTTGGAACTGCAATTTCTTGTTTTGTAATTGGGTGAGTACTTGAAGCTTAAAACACTTTTAGCCTTCAAATTATAATTTTAAAATAATGCATATTTGACTTCTGCAGTATTGTATTCTTGAATGTGTCTAAGGACTTTTGCAGTAAAATGTATTCATATAGGTAATAAGTTCTTTGAATTTTCCTTAAGGCTAAGGCATTACGATATTTAAATGACATGCAGTAAATTTGGGATTAATCACAAAGTACTAATAGTAGACCTGTCTTATTCTTATTGTATTCTAACTTCTTTTGCAATTGATGTTTTTTCTAAAGTAGACATATGTTTATTGAACAGATCAATAATGTATGGCTGTGTTACACTGATGAAAGTAACTGGACAACTTGCCGGAGATTTCTACTTTACAGATTGCCTGCTGTTTGGTGCCATTGTATCGGCAACTGATCCAGGTATGTTTTACATGAATGTGGAGCTTGAGTACTTAAGGTGTACAGTGTTTTTCCAACAACACACATGCATGTATTTCTTGCTTTGAGGTGTAGAATTCAGGATTAGGTATTCCCCATCTTGCTATACTTTCCAATTGTGGAAGGAAAAAACAAAATTCATGGATCCTTTTGGCTTAAGCACACAATTTTTTTCCTCTTTATTATATGTCCTAATACTGGTCCACAATTTGATGCTTTTTAGACAAGGACCATAAAACATTTCCTTCAAGAATTTTAGGTTGGTCTCTATCCGAGGTGACAGGGTATAGAAGACAAACTGTATTAGTTAAGAATGGGCAATGATGATACATTTCCTTTCAAGCTTCTAGAAAACAGATCCCTAAAAATCTGTTGACATTTAGCTAATCTGCATTTAAGAGTAAGAAAAATTGTTCTAAAATGACTGTTAGAAGGCCATTATACTAGAACAAGTGTGATTTGGGGCCATTGGTGAGTTGTAATATATATTAAAGAGCTATTTTTATAAAATTGGCTTTCTGATTATGGAGTAGTTTTGATATTATTGTGACTTGACAGTGAATTTTGTTGTATTGAGTTAGATGAGTTAGACTGTAGTTTTCCTGATATAATATTGGTGATCTTCAGAGCTACATTCAAATTAAGAATTTAGAGCATGTTTAGGCTGAAGATGTAGGGATAAGAGTCGAGATTGCATTTTTTGAACTAAGGATGCAAGTTTTCTTTTACTAGATTTGTTTTCTTGGTAGAGGTTTGTTTCGTTTTGCCCTTTGACCTTGTAAGTTAATAATCTTCTTTAATTATCATCCAGCATAATCAAAGTTTATCTCTGAATTCCTTTGTTAACTCTGATAACACAGGGCATTATAGAAAGTAGGAAAATATGTTCTATACTCTGTAAGAAATGATTTTAAAAGCTCAGAGGACATTTTAGAGAGGCATTTTTATAGTCTGGCATTTTTAAAACTGAGAAGCAAATCACCTCCTTAAAGACAGTCGAGACTGCCCCCTTATTGTTTGTAGCTATTCCCATTATCAGTATGAAGATGGGATGGTTTTTGCAGGAAGCTAGTGGTCTCTATTCTCCATATTCTCTTACTGGAAGCAAAGTCCTCAACTTTTCAAAGTCTAGGAGATATCTCAGTCAGTTGGACTGGCTACATTACTTAAAACTTCTGGTTTTATTTTAGTGGGAGTATTGCCTGGATGGCTCAAGCAGAACTGTTTTGCTTATATAAAGCTGAATGGTTATATTTCTTCTGAGTTATGTAGGTATTTACCTCTATAATAATTCTATTATTTTGCAGTTGTTCACTTAATAGAAGGGGGAGCCATAGGTTCTTTTTAAAAATTTTACAGCATTGTTCCAGCCCTCCTTTTTGCCTTCTCTTGGTTAGCTTTGATATCAGGATATTCCAGATGAAATGCTTTGCAGTGGACACTTTATCTTTTAAAGTACAAGCTTCCTGTTTTTTGGTTGGCATTTGAAGAGGTTCTCCCAACTCTGGTTGTAATAATCTTTCATGTCTGCTTGAGTTTATTTAGCAAGTGAGCTGTACGTGACTCAGCAATTAAAGTTACAATGCAACTTCAGTCTCCTCTGATTTTCTAAGAATTCTCATGTAATGGTTTTCTAAGAGAAGAGTTTTTTTTTTTCCTCTCTAGCTTAAATAGCCTGATAGTTGTCTTCTTATTAAGTTAAATATAGCAGCTGTAATTCTGGTCATAAATTTTATGCCAACCGGAAACCAAACTCGTGTTTTCATTTCCCACTGTCTCTGCTAAGCTGGTATGCTTGAAATTTGCAAGTCAAATAGAAGTGAGTTATAAGGCTCCAAGGATAAAATGAAGTTTGCAGCAGGAAGTGCTTTTTGTAATAGTCTTCGTTATCAAAGATTAATGATTACCTGGTATGTAAGAAATTCTGAATGTATTTTTTATGGGAAAGAAATGTACAAGGCAAGATTATTAGCATTTGCATAAAGAATGTAGGCCAACTCAGTCCTCCAAGGTTATTTTCGACTGTTAGAGAAAGGAAAGAGATATTACAGGTACACAGTTAGGGAAAAGAAAAATACTGACATAAAATTACTGAATCTTTAATATGGTACGAATGTTTGTTAGGATTGAATTCTGAGATGAAGAAAGGAATTTCTAAGTAACTAGTATGATCATCTATGGAGGGAAATATGTTATATTTGTAATGTCTTAATATTCCTGTGACTCTTTCTACTTGCTAGTGACTGTTCTTGCCATATTCCACGAGCTTCAAGTTGATGTTGAACTCTATGCACTTCTTTTTGGTGAAAGTGTCCTCAATGATGCTGTTGCCATAGTGCTATCTTCGTAAGTGTTTTTTTCTTCTTATTTTATTCTGTATGTTGAACATTAGGATTCTAAGAACCAGAAGTCACTTATTGAGTAGAGTACATTATGAATAGAAACATTTGAAAAACTGAAGCATTTTTCCCCCGTGAATAAATATGTACTTATAGATAACATGGAAAATTCATAGAAACCAAAAAAAGAGGGGAATATATGTGTATGCATGACTGATTCAGTTTGCTGTACAGCAGAAAATAAGACAACATTGTGAAGCAGCTATACTCCAATAATTTTTTTTTAAAAATGCACAGAAGAAAAGGAAGGAAAAGTGACATGTATCCCTGACACCTAAAGACAATTACTGTAAGCATTCTAGGACGTTTTAAAAATGTCTTTTCTTCTATGTGTAATATTTTTACGTAGTTGTGATTGTAGTGTATGTATAATTTTGCATTCTGTTTTAACATGGACATTTTTTCTTCAAATTGAATTTTTTGGCATAGCTATATATTCACATGGTTCAAAAATCAAAACTGTATAGAAGGGGATACATTGAAAAGTCACATTCTCACTCCTGTCCTCATCCACCTATCCCCTCAGTCCCTTATAGGTAACCATTTTTATTAGTTTCTTGTGTATCCTAGTGTTTCTTCAAATGCAAGCACGTATATGAATAAATATTCTTAATTTGCCTCATTTCATATTTTAAAAGTAGCATGCTGTATATGTTCTATACCTGACTTCCTCTCACATAACTACATTCTGGAGATCTTTCTGTATCAAAGCAAGGAGTTTATCATTCTTCATTTACAGGCACATAGTATTCTGTGTACAATACTATGAACTGTACTATAGTTTACTTAATCAGTCTTCTATTGCTGGAAACATAAAGGGTTTATAATTCTTTGCTATCTCAAATAATGTTGCTGTGATTAACTTTGAACTTGCCTGTTTTATATGTACATTAGTATATTGGTTATTGGTAGGATAAATTCTCAGAAGTGAGATTAGTGGGTTAAAGGGTAAATACATTTGTAATTTTGTTAAATTGCTAAATTGCCTGTCAATTAGCTGTTTTGCATTTTAGCCACCAAATTATGAGAGTGCCTGTTTCCTCATAACTTCACCAATAGAGTATTTGGCAGACTTTGCTATTTTTGCCAATTTGATGATTAAGAAATACTTCATACTTTAATTCATATTTCTCTTATTTAACATAATCATTTCAGAAACTTAATTTTTAGAAGTGCTAAGTAGTATACTTTTTAAATTTATTTTTTAATTGAGGGATAATTGTTTTATAGAATTTCGGTAAAGAATCTGCCTGCAATGTGGGAGAGCTGGGTTCGATCCATGGGTTGGGAAGATTTCCTGGAGAAGGGAATGGCTACTCACTCCAGTATTTTGGCCTGGAGAATCCCCATGGACTCCATGGGGTCACAAAGAGTCGGACACTTTTTGAAAACAATGAAAATGAGCAGTATTTTAATCTAAGTGTAGAAATCACGATATATGCTGCTAGAAGATATTTGCAGGTGAAAGAGTGGATGTGAACCTCTGAGGAGCTGTGGCCTGCCAACTCACTCCTACTAAGCAAATATCCTATAGACAACTGCCTTTACTCTATACCAGAACTTTCTACAAGAGAGAAGTAAAATCCCTCACCTTTCCTCCTTACTTTTATTTCTGTCCTTAATTTCCACTTCATTAACCATAAAAGAGCAGTCAGTCATTGACTCTGGTTTACACAATTTGATTTCCCCCATTGTCTAACTGCAAAGTGGAAAATTATCCTTTCTGAGATGTAACACTAATTCCTTAAATGTTGTGCATGAAGATGTGCAAAAGATCAGATCTTCTTTTGTGAATGTAGTGCATATAAATTCTACCCCCTCTACCATATTTATTGCCAGAATTTTTTGTGACTGTGGTGGCTCAGATGGTAAAGCATCTGCCTGCAGTGCAGGAGACCTAGGTTTGATCCTTGGGTAGGGAAGATCCCCTGGAGAAGGAAATGGCAAACCACTCTAGTATCCTTGCCTGTAAAATCCCATGGACAGAGGAGCCTGGTGGGCTGCAGTCCATGGGGTCTCAAAGAGTTGAGCATAAGTGAATGACTAACACTTTCACTTTCGTAGGAGGTTACTAACTGAAGTGCTTGGCATTCCGTTTTTCATCATCTTTCGTTTGTCTTTAAAAGTAGGTTAGATAGCTCAGCTGGTAAAGAATCCGCCTGCAATGCAGGAGACCCTGGTTCGATTCCTGGGTCAGGAAGATCCCCTGGAGAAGGGAACAGCTACCCACTCGAGTATTCTGGCCTGGAGAATTTCATGGATTGTATAGTCCATGGGGTCTCAAAGAGTCGGACATGACTGAGTGACTTTCACTAGATGTAATAGTCTACTTTGTGTTGACTTCTGTTTGGTGATTTTCTAACGTGTATATTCTGTAGAAACAGCCTTGTGGAAAGAGGGGGACCCCTTCCTGAAGGACTTCTCTTTGGCAGTTAGCAGGTTAAGATATCCATTCTTGAAATTTATGTTGGAAGTTGTTTTTATTTGTTTTTTGACCTGTTAGATTGACAGTAACTTTTTTTGTTGTTAATGTCAATACTTTAATCTGGTGAGGGTGGAGTGAAACTGATTCCCTCATTGCTATATGAGGTAGAGCTGTATGTACTGATACAGTGTTGTGTATACCTAGAGATGGTCTACTTTGAATAGTATTCCTCTGAATGAGTATACCATCATAACCCTAGAGACTAATTTAAAATATGTTTTGGGGGTCATTTACATTTTATAAAATGTAAGTATGAGTAAACAAACATGACAGACAAACTGTTTAACTTTACTAGTTACCAGAGATACACATGTTAAATTAGTGGCCATTTTTACTTATTCAGTTACCAAGAACAAAATTGTTAATGAAAAATAGTTACTGCTGGTAATGGTCTACTATAGTCATTCTTAACTGGGGACAGTTTTGCACCATTACCACCCCCCAACCAGGGGATATTTGGCAACGTCTAGGGACATTTTGATTATCAAGAACAGGAGGACGTTGCTGTTGGCATCTAGTGAGTAGAAGCCAAGAGTACTGTTAAAAAATCCTTCAGTACACAGGACAGCACCCACTACCCAGCAAATAATTACCTGGCCCTGAATGTCAGTAATGCCAGGATTGAGAAACCCTGATGTCGTTTTAAAACTATATCACTTGTACGTTGTTGTTGACATTGAAATTGGTATTACTTGCTCTTTTGTATTTTATCTTGTCATTTATGATAATAACTTAATATATGTTTTTAACAAAAATTTAAAGTATTTGGCTTAGTAGAAAATTCCTGAAATTTCAATTCTCAGAAATAACCACTTATTAATGTTTTCATCCAGATTTTTTCCATTAGGATATTAGTATACATATAAATAATATTAATTTTTAAACAAAAAGGCATAGCACTATACATACTTTTCTGTAACTTGCTTCTTTCACTTGGACATTGTACTACATTAATACCTCCTTTATCCCATTGTATGGATACACTACCAATGTACCTCTGCAGTTCCCCTGTTGATTAATATTTAGTGTTTTCTAATATTGTATTATTGTGAATAGCACTGTAGTGAATATATTTATATATAAATCTTTGTGAATCCTTGAGAGTATTTCTGCAGGATATTTTTTGAAAGTAGAATTTCTAGGCCATTGGATATCATTACTAAAGAATTGAGAGATATAGTCATATTTACCTCTTAAAATATAATACAGATTTGGTTGTAAGCTATTGCTCAACATGTAAAAGCAGCTATAGGTTTAGTTAATACCTTGTTTCTAAGAATGTAGAATGGGAAAACAGTCCAAAATTTGTAAAAAGCACAAATATGTTCTTTCACACTGTTATTTATAGTAGCAAAAATATTAGAAGCAACTTTAAAATGCCCAATAGTGAAGAAATGGTTAAATAAATTATGTTATATCTATTTGGGCCATTTTGATGTCTTAGAAAAACACGACTAGAGAGACTGTAGTCATTCTTATGTCATTGTCAGTTGAAGAAGCAGAATTCAGAACTGTATGTTCATTATGACTACAACTAAACATGAACTACTTTGCATGTAACAAAAAGATTGAGGACATAAGGAGAAGGGGGTGACAGGATTATTAGATGGTTGGATGACATCATTGACTCAATGGACATGAGTTTGAGCAAACTCTGGGAGATAGTGAAGGACAGGAAAGCCTGGTGTGCTACAGTCCATGGGGTTGCAAAGAGTTCGACACATCTGAGTGACTGAACAAAAACAAAAGGAGGGGGAAGAAATACAGAAGGGAAATAAGAGATATGTCAGGGTAGTGGAATGGCGGGGTGATTTTCCCCCCTAAATTGTACATTGTATTACTCTCAAGATTTTTTTTAAGTGTTCATAAAAATGCTGCTGCCTCATGTTAAAATGTTGACTGATGTAGAAAAGATGAGTTAAGATTTCACTCCAGAGGCCAGCATTTGAAAAGGAAGAAGACAAACCTCTCATCTGTTCTCAGCCCACCATGCTTTTCCTGTACATTTTAGAGATCAAAGAATAAAATAATGATTAATGTGAATCTTGAATTTCCATGAACTACTCTAGGGAAAGCGATCTTAGAAGGCATTGCATTGATACTTTGTTCCTGTCAGCATTTTGAAAACTATGGCCAGAGAGAAAGAACGTTGTTGTAGCAGTATTTCCTTTCTCCAGCCAGCTGCTATATTTTCATGCTATAGTATAGTCAACTCTCATTTACAGTGGTAGGGTCCTTTATGTGTAGGTAAGATAGTATGACATGAAAAGCCATTTCATATTCACTAAAACAATAGCAGATCTACCATTCACAAAATGATCTGGTCACTTTGAAGATTTAAATGCAGATTTTAAAGTTTTCAATTCAGATTGAGTCTCAGAAATTTCTATATGCCATTACCAGAAATTCATATTGGAGTTATACTTCAATAAGATAGGTAAAATTAGGAAATGTTAGCTTGGTCTTAGATTTTGTTTTGTTTTTTAACTTAACTAGGGAGGTGTGAAGAGAACTTAATGTACATGGTATAGCAATGTCATTTTTAGCCTCGAATCAGAAAAAACATTGCAATAACCACAGGGAGAATTCATTATATTCTTAGGGATGTGTTTTTTCTGCTTCTTTTCTCTGACATGACTTGTGTGATGTCTTTGAGTCTGGATTTATTATACAAACACTGATACTCAATTAACTGTGATGAAAACTGACTTAGTAACGGTAGGTGCTTTTGCCAGAGACCCACTAGCAAGAGTGATTTTCTCAGCTGTGTTTAGTTCCTGGGGCGACTGTTTCAAAAGAAGTATTTCTAGACCAGGTTTGGACTGTGAATTCAAGATGGAGAGTGTCCCTTCTAATTACCTGTCTTGGTCTCTTACAGAGTGACTTTCTTTCAGAAGTTTAGGTGAAGGATTCAGCTGGGTATGCTAAAAGTACTGTTGAGTGGACTCTTAACTCCTTGGAAGGCCTTTCAAGCCCTTCTATCTATAAAAGTCCATTTCAGTGAGTGAATAGATAGGAGGTTCTGGGCCATCTGGTATTCTAAAAGTTGAAAGGGTTTTTTAGTCATCCTTTTTATTTTTCCCATAGGAAAAACAAAATGTGACTGGATTGAGTATTGAACCGTGTTCTTTATATTTTTATGCATACTCTGTTGGAAATGTGGGGAATTTTTCATTAGTTTGTTCACATTATTAGTACGTTAGGGCTTTCAGGCACTCAGTACTAGTAAGTAAACAGTCACAAAAGAATAGTGCTGCCTGGTATCTTGAGACTGGAGGAAAAGGCTTGGTTTGACCTTCATAAAGAGGATCTTACTGAATAAAATGTTCTACCTTCTGAAATTGTCACTTAACAAAAGCTGAGTTTTCTTGTTAGCTGATCCATTTCAGCGTGTTTTGGTAACCTTTGGTCCTTATTTTGGCAATTCAAATCCAAAGTTTTGGGTTTTTACCCCCTCTTATTTCATCATCAAGCTTGACACTAGGTAATTTTTAAAATTTTTTAGATAATGTTTTAAAAGTAAAAGTTGCTTCTCAAAGAAAGAGCCATTTCTTTCTCTTTCATAGCTCAATTGTAGCATACCAGCCAGCTGGAGACAACAGCCACACCTTTGATGTCACAGCCATGTTCAAGTCTATTGGGATTTTCCTTGGAATCTTCAGTGGCTCTTTCGCAATGGGTGCTGCTACTGGAGTGGTGACAGCTTTAATATCCTTTTATTATATTTATCTTTTCTTGTTAACTTTACAGAGTAATGTAATAATGTGTTCCATGGTCTCCCCTTGCAATTGACATCATGTTATAATTATTAACCTTATAACCAAGTTCTTGGTTTGAATTAGGCAATCATCTTTACCAGTAAATAAATAAAAGAATTTCATTGCTTTGTGTAGGGCTTCATGCCCTTAAACACTCACTATGGAATTCTATTCAGACATAGTGACCCTTTGGGGGTGAATTTTAAGGTTGTAGACTGAATTGATATAAAGGTAGATATTTTCCAAAGAGCCTCTTGGGTGTTCTATGTGGCTGTTCAGCCTGGCATCCTTTTGCTCTTCATTTAATAGGACGAGTAGGAATGTATGATCTTGATACCAGTTGAATAAAATAAAGTTCCCGGGTTAGGATAGATGGGAGTTCATCTTCGCTCTCACTGATTTTAACCTTATACTCTCAAGTCCTACACATTACCACTAGTTTGCTTTTAGAAACATTGAGCCAGTCATTCTTGTATTCATTCAAAAAATTTTCTTTTTTCTTAGTCATTGCAGTTTCACATTCATAAGTTAAAATATAATAGAAAATGACAGTTTAATAAATGAATCTAAATTTTCTGTTATTGGATTCTTTAAGTGCAAGTATACCTAAACTTCTGGAACTTCAATTTTCTGTTTTATATCAAGCTTTAATTCTTCAAAAAAATTTCTTGATTACTTGTTATATACCACATGCTATGCCCTGTGTATCACAGATAAACAAGATCTCTTGTGGCCTCTGCCTTTTGGAACTCCTAATACAGAAGAATTGCTGGTACTGCACTTCATGGGACCTCAGTGTAGGAAGGTGGCAGGTGAGGAGAGCGGGAAAGATGAGTAGGATTTGATCTCTAAAGAGCTTCCAGCTCCAGAACTTTCAAGGTACTTTCATAGAAAACAAATACTTTTCCAAGAATATATTCATTTTCTGTACTTCAGTTTTTGTTCTGGAAGAAGCGTGTCTTAGGGCTTTTTCTCAGGCATACTGAGCCCTAAAGGGACAGTGAAAACAGTTCTGAAGAAGGACCAGGCCAGTTAGTATCTCTCTCCTAGCCTAAGTTCCTTGAAGAACTTTATCATTGTGTTGTAGTACACATTTGTTGAAGGAAATGTAGACTCCAGGCTGAGATTTGCCATAGCTTGATACAGGCCCTTCCACTGGCAACTATCAAATACTTGTTAGACTAGTATGAGTGAGTGACATGCCTCAGTTTCCTCATGGGATACTCTACATCACAGAGAGGATTAAACATCAAATCTCATGAAAATGACATTTTTACTAGGTATAAATTGCTGTTATTATGGCAGCTGTCTTGCTTTGGGTCTCAAATGAATAGAGTTGGCATGTTGTGTATCTGATCTGTCACTCCTTTCCTGTCATGTTTGTTCTTTACTTGGATTACGAAGGCAACCCACTCCAGTATTCTTGCCTGGAAAATTCCATTGACAGAGGAGCCTGGTGGGCTATAGTCCATGGGTCTCAGAAGAGTCAGACACGACTGAGTTACTGAGCACGCACACACACTGTTTCTTACTGCATGGTTTCTAACAAAGCATGTGATACCCATAAAACAACTGGATGGACTAAGCTGTAGAGTTTCCTCATGGAAGGGAGGACTGCTCACTCCTTAGTACAATGTTTGTGTTCACAATTTCTTCACTTGGTGCCTCCTTATTCTGTGACTTTTGTGTTAGAGACTGGAGAATCCTTCTGCTTTCAGGCTTGCCTTGCTTCAACTACTGTTTTTTCTAGTAACACTTCTGTATTATGAGATCTTGTTATCAACCTTGACAGTCTTACGTGACTAAGTTCACCAAATTAAGAGAGTTCCAGCTGTTGGAGACAGGCCTGTTCTTCTTGATGTCCTGGAGTACCTTCCTCTTAGCTGAAGCATGGGGTTTCACAGGTAGGTTACTTTCTCCTTTTAATTGTAAACCCTATAGGGAGTGACTTAGCCAGTGACTTTTTTCTCTATGTGTGGACCAACTCCTCTAGTGTTTGAGCGCTCTTGTTAGGGTTGGCATTTATGCTATCATTTTAGAATGTAAAAGATTTTCAGTGGAAGCGGTTCCTCTCAACAAAGTAAGTCACAACTGAAAAATTTAACACTAAATATCTAATTTACTTCTATGAATAAGATCCTTAGTATAAAAGTTGGGAACATGCCTTTGATGTGAACTTGGAACTCATTGTCTTTATAGGTGTGGTTGCAGTGTTGTTTTGTGGCATCACACAGGCCCATTATACGTACAATAACTTGTCCACAGAGTCTCAGCATAGAACTAAACAGGTAAGAGAAACTTTATAGTTTGTCAATAAACTTTTTTTGGCAGCAAAACAATTTTTTTTACTGAAAAATAATCTTTGCTCTGTTTGAAGTGATGTCTGCTCATTTCAGTTCCTCTTCTGTTGGCTCCAGAAATAGATGAGACTGGCAGATTGAAGGGTGACAGCTTTTAGGGTAGAGATAGATCAGCAGAGTAGCCAGGGGCTGTTACTATTGTGATTCCAGTGGTCGGTTAGCTTGTTTTCCTCTAATAGCTTTTTTCCTTCTAGTTTTATTGAGCTATGATTGGCATACAGCAGTGTCTTAAGTTTAAAGTGTACAGAGTAATGGTTTGATCTATATACCTCATGAAATAGTGACCACATCATGTCATATAGATACAAAATTAAAGAAATAGGAAAAATTTTTTCTTGTGATGAGAACTCTTAGGATTTACTCTTAACAACTTTCATATATAACATATCACAGTGTTAATTATATTTATCATATTATGCATTACATCCCTAGTACTTGTTTATCTCATAACTGAAAGTTTGTACCTTTTTACTTCCTCTATCCAATTCCCCTCTCCCTACAACTTGTGTTTGGTAACCACACATCTGATGTCTTTTTTCTATGAGTTAGTTTATTTTTGAAGTATAATTGACCTATGACACTGTGTTGTATGTGTATGCTGAGTCACTTCAATCATGTCTGACTCTTTCTGACCCTGTAGACTGTAACCCATCAGGCTCCTTTGTCCATGGGATTCTCTAGGCAAGAATACTGGAGTGTATTGCCATGCCCTCCTCTAGGGGATCTTCTTGACCCACAGATTGAACCCACATCTCCTGTGGCTCCTGCATTGCTGGTGATTCTTTACTGCTGAGCCACTGGGGAGGCCTGTAACACTATGTTAGTTCCTGTTATACAGCATAGCAATTTGGTTTTTATATACATTTCAAAATAATCACCATAATGAAAGATAATACCTTACTATTGACTATATTCCCCAAACTGTGGACTATATTCCCCTTTCATCCCATGACTCATTTATTTGGCAACTTAAAATTTGTACCTCTTAATCTCCATCACCTATTTCTTCCCTTCCCCCAACTCTATCCCCTCTGGGCACCATCTGTTCTCTGTATCTATAACTCTGTTTCTGTTTTTTTTTTCTTTGTTTTTAGAATTCACATATAAGTGAGGTCACATAGTATTTGTCTTTCTCTGACTTATTTCACTTAGCGTAGTACCCACTAGGTCCATCCATATTGCTGCAAATGGCAAATTTTAATTCCTTTTCATGGTTGAGTAATATTTCAGTGTGTGTGTGTGTGTGTGTGTATACACCACATCTTATCCATTCATTTATTAATTGGCAGTCAGGTTGCTTCTATATCTTGATTATTGTTAATAATGCTGCTGTGAACATTGGGGTGCATATATTTGCTGATTTCTTAAGTTCAAATGCATTTCCCCCCCACTTGCCATGTTTACTGTTTTTGACATCATATTTTACATCATTTTGTTTTGTTTATCTCTTATTGCAGATATAGATTATTTTACTACCTTTGTCTTTTAACCTTCCGACTAGCTTTATATATGGTTGATTTATTACCTTTACTGTTTGTTTGCCTTTACAAATGAGATTTTTCCTTTTATAATTTTCATGCTTCTAGTTGTGGCCTTTTCATCACAGTGATGTAAACAGGTGGAGGTGGGCAGGTAGCAGGGCAGGGAACAGAGCACAGGACTATAACGTGTAAGCCCTCACTCTCTTAGTGAGGGCTGAGACCCATGTAAAAAGGGAAATCACATGGCAAGCTGGTGTGAGAGTTGTCATGAAGCACTCTGTGCCAGGATAAAATGATTTGAACTGGGTCTTACAGCCTGTAAAAAGGGAAGTGTCTGGGACCTGCCATATTTAGGGATTAATTGAGTGGGGGTATAGAAGATGAGGGTGGCAGGGATACCACTTAGGGTCCTCCCCCAGCTTTATGGATGGGAAGTGATGAAAGTTAGACTAACACAGTGGCCGAGACAGCCAAGAACATTCCAAAAGAAAAATTGGCAGGGTTTGGAGGATGAGGGTGAGAATGACTGAATATGGGAATTGAAGAAGGGAAGTTGATTGGGCAAGTGAAGGGGAAACATTTATGGCTTTTTCTGTGGGACCAGAAATGTCATCTCTACATTTGCTTCCCTCTGAATCACATATTTTGGAGGATATACATGAACTTTACATATTTGAAGTATCTGTTTCAATATCTTAGTAATACTCATGTTTTTAAATTATGTAGATTTTTACTGGACTAACCTTTTGAAATTTCGTTTCAGTTGTTTGAGCTTCTCAATTTCTTGGCAGAGAATTTCATCTTCTCCTACATGGGACTGACACTGTTCACCTTCCAGAACCATGTCTTTAACCCAACATTTGTAGTAGGAGCATTTGTATCCTTTATTATGTATTCTGTTTTGGAAACTTCTTTTTAAATTGAGATTTGAAAAAAAAAGAAAAAAAAAATTGAGATTTGCACGTGTTTTCTTGGGGGTGGGATGATTGATAAGATTGATAAGAATTGATAAGGATACATATATTTTTAATGTAAATAATATGTATAATAATATATATAATATTTTCCTCTGAGTAAAGTAAATAAGAATTTCAACTCTTTTATCTAGTCTATTCTATTTATGTTTTTGTTTATTGCACAAATAATACTGATAGATTGAAATGACAAGAAAAAGTCTACCGTTCTGCCAACTCCAAAAGATAAAACTGTTTGTCCTCTGTTACTGAAGGGAAGAAAGAAAGATTGGATGATGGAGAGCAGTTTGCAGTCTGTGCCACAGGGCAGTAGTTGAAAGATGATGAAAGATGGAAGGAGGCTTACCCACTCTTTCCCTCTCCGCCACCCTTTTCTTTCTCTCTCTCAGTGAGTTTTTAAAACCTAGTTGAAAAGGAGACGCTGATTACATGAAAAAGAGCAAGCAATAGTGCCAACTTCACAAGAAGGCAGGAAGAGATGGAATCCAAAGCACATGGGGGGATGGGCCTCCAGAGGGAGGAAACACAGTTCCGCCATTGTTCCAGGAGAGGATAGAGTATGCAGAGATGAAAGTATGTACATTTGCAAGGTGGCATTTCTCTGATTACTTCTATTTTTATCTGTAAAGTAGGAGGTGAGATCATCTGCTGAAAGTGAGATAGGAGCAGGTGGCCTATCAGTTATCTATTATGTAACAAATTACCCTAAAATTTAGCAACTTAAAACAACAAACCTGTTATTTTGCACAGTTTCTGAGTCTGGAATCCAGAAGCAACTTAACTGGTAGGTTAAGTTGGCAGGCTCCAGTATCCCTCATGAGGTTATAATCATGCTCTGGGCTGGGACTGTACTCTCTCAAGACTTGACTGGGGATGGAGGAGCCACCCCAAGCTCACTGACATGGCTATTAGTTGGAGGCTTCAGTTCTTCTCCACTTGGACCTCTTCATGGGGCAGCTCACAACATAGCTTCCCCAGGGGGACAGAGTGAGATGAGAGAGCACCAAGATGGAGTGCAAAGGGCCTTTTATGACCTAATCTTGGAGACAGTGTACCATCTCCCTTCTGCTGTTTTCTATTGATCACACATAAACCCTGGTAAAGTGTGAGCTGAGACTGCACAAGGATATGAATACTAGGGAACCCTCTAGGAGGCTGGCTCCCATCGATGATAGGAGTTTTGCAGAAATAGTTGTTGCAGAGAGTAGAAAAGTGCATTTAGCAAAGAAATGCAGTAGAATCACTGAGCAGTGTTAGGGACCCATTTGAGTTTGAGGAATAAATCTTAACAGCAGAGTTAGTCTGCCCTGTTGTATGACTCTATCCAGGACTATTTAGCTATAAGCATGGAGAAAACAGATAGCTGAGTCCATCTGAGTTTGGAGTTTTGTCAAGTTGGTGCAGTGAAAACAGAGGGGAAAGGGATTGCTGAGTACTGGAAAGAGTTTTATTAAGATGTGGCTAGAAAAGGAAATGAAGAGGGGAGAGGACTGACTGATGGAAAAGCAGAGGGGTCTTTGGACTGGAGGTCCCAGTGAGATGGAAGAATTATCGGCAATGGATGGATGTAAAACATGGAAAGAGAAATTGTGGTCAGAGAGCGGGATATTTGAATTAGTGATTTTCAAAAGTAGTAGTATTTTAAGAAACCACCTCAGAATGAAGATTCTATCAAAAGAGATTGTCAGAAATATTTTCTTAGTTAAAACTCTAAGTAGGATCTGTGTTAGAAACTGAAGTATTACTGAAATACCATTCTACCGAGTCTTAGTCTTCTGAGAATGAACTTCAGGCAGAAAAAGATAAAGCCTTATTCATAAGAGAAGAACCTTAACTGGAAGACTCCCATGAGTTCAGTAACTTCATATCCTGCTAGTCTTTGAGAAATTTTTAAGCAGTCAAGTGGCTTGAATCCACAGTACTTACCCAGAACCAAGGCTAAATATTTTCTGTAGGTTTTCGAGTCTGTTAGGAGTTGAAATTCCTCAAAACAGAATCCTACCATGGAAATTGACTCTTACCAGGAGATACTTGTTCTCTTTCTGGCTGTATTTGTTAGGATATAGGTTTGGTTTCATGTGGCAATTACCAAAGTTAACCGAGGTTTAAAAAGATAGAAATGTATTTCTCTCTCATGTAAAAGTCTGGACTGGTGTAGCAGGCTCTGCCCCACAAAATCACCAGGGACCCGCACAGCCTTGTAACCATCCTTAGGGAGTTGTCCTTGTTCTTAGGGACCCAGGTGGCTCCCCCCTCAATCGTTAGCCATAACAGCAAAATCCTAGAAACAGTACAAAAGTCCAGTGATAGGAATGCATGGTCTAAATAATGTTAACAATAAAAAGAATTATCCTTAACCTATTAATAATTTTAGATTGCTATTTTCTTGGGAAGAGCTGCCAATATTTACCCCTTGTCCCTCTTACTTAATTTGGGTAGAAGAAGTAAGATTGGATCAAATTTTCAACACATGATGATGTTTGCTGGTAAGTTTTAACTCTCTATTTCTTGCCTCCTCTAGGAAACAACTTACAGTGCATATACCAGTCTGATTTTAGATGGAAATAATATGCGGGTAATATATTCAGTTCAGTTCAGTTCAGTCACTCAGTCGTGTCCGACTCTTTGCGACCCCATGAATTGCAGCACGCCAGGCCTCCCTGACAATCACTAACTCCCGGAGTTCACCCAAACTCATGTCCATCGAGTTGGTGATGCCATCCAGCCATCTCATCCTCTGTCGTCCCCTTCTCTTCCTGCCCCCAATCCCTCCCAGCATCAGAGTCTTTTCCAGTGAGTCAGCTCTTCGCATGAGGTGGCCAAATTATTGGAGTTTTAGCTTTAGCATCAGCCCTTCCAAAGATAATATATTAGACTCCCTTAAACATTGAAATCACAGCCTCCAAAAAAACATCCTTTTTAAAAGTGTCCCATTCCTTTCTATGGGAATTTTCTCATGTTCTGGTTCCAAATTCCCAGTTCAGAAGTATGTTAAGCGTAGTAGAGAAGGTAAAGATGAACACATTTTCACACAGAAATCTGTATGTGCATGTTTATGGCAGCTGTCTTCATAATTGCCAAAACTGGAAACAGCCCAATTGTCTGTCTTCCAGTGAGTGACGGAGTATGCAAAATAATGGCACCTCCATGCCATGGAATATTCCTCAGTGCTAAAAAGAACAAACCAGTGATACATAGAACATATATGGACCTCAGAGGCATTGTGCTGAGTGAAAGAAGCCAGGCTCAAATGGTTTCATTCTGTATGTTCCATTTATATGACATCCTCAAAAAGACAAAAACCCAGCAATGCAGAGAAAATCAGTAGTTACCAAGAGTTTGGTAGGATTATGAGAGGTTAGACCAAAAGGAAGGTAGCACAAAGGAATTTGGGAGAGGGGTGATGAAATCACTGTGTCTCGTTTGTGGTCGTGGTCACACACCTGTATACATTTGTCAAAACTTATGGAACTGTACACCTGAAAGAGTGAACTTTAGTGTAAGTACATTTTAAAATAGAGTTTAAAAAATTATTAAATGACCAATGTTTGTGAGTATCATCTACTCATTCTTTTTGTATTTGGTTGTATATACCTACGTATGTTGAAATATGTATTTGTTCATGCTATTCTAAGGTCTCAGAATGTACCTTATGTCTTTGAATTTTTGAAGTTCATGTTGTCCTCCTCCTATTCCCTTGCAGGCCTTCGTGGCGCGATGGCGTTTGCCTTGGCCATTCGAGATACGGCCACTTATGCCCGGCAGATGATGTTCAGCACCACACTTCTGATTGTGTTTTTTACTGTGTGGGTGTTTGGTGGTGGCACCACTGCCATGCTATCATGTTTGCATATAAGGTATGTATTTGATTGGGGATCTCATTTTAGTATTAAAATGTAATTTGGGTTATTTTTCTTTTAACCATGAGAGAATTTTAAGCTTAGATAAGTCCCTAATATTTCATTTATTCATTATAATAAGTATATAACATGTAGCACAGAAAAAATGGAAAATATGCAAAGGAAGGATAAAAACTATCATTAACACTTGGAGGGATGTCTTTCCAGACCTCTTACTCTATGTATTTTTTTTAACAAAAAGAGGCAACACTATAGGTACTCTTATAAACTGATTATTAAATATAATATAGCATAGATATTTATGTTAGTAAATATCATTATATTAATGGCTGCTTATATTGTAATTTATTAACCAAATCTCTACCATTGGACTTTTGTGTTGTTTTTAGGTTTTTGTTATTATGGCTAACTGAGAATTTTGCTCTTACTATTATGAATAACAGTGTGAATGTTTGGAAATGCATATACCATTGTGCACTTGGCTATTTCCTTAGGATGCATTCCTAGAGGTCGAATTGCTTGGTCAATGGATATGCATATATTTAAGGCTTATTATTTGTATCT
The DNA here is from genome assembly GCF_016772045.2 of Ovis aries. NCBI lineage: Eukaryota > Metazoa > Chordata > Mammalia > Artiodactyla > Bovidae > Ovis > Ovis aries. Next base: position 99,196,443 of record NC_056080.1, on the reverse strand, counting down.
CCAAACTGGATCAAAAATTTTCTTGTATCTGCAGCATATGAGACAGTCCGATTTATCCCAGCCCAAATCAACAACTAGATATTGTCATTCTTTCTAATCTTCATGATCAGCACTGTTTCTGACCTGACAGTCCAAGGCCAAGGTTGTAAGATCTTAGTCTTGAATGCACACTACTGTATTCAGTTGGAAAAAGCTCCCTTGTATCTCAGGATTTCTTCATTTGTTTCCATGGGTACAGCAGTCTATAGTTAAAGCTGTTGTAGGTTTTACTTCTGTGTTTGCTGTAACTTCATAGATCTTGAGAGCTACTGGGCTTCCAGAATGTTTTAAGGTTCATTAGAGAAAACAGTATTTCTTTCACGTCTGATAGAGTTCATTTTCCATTTTACGTCTTTCTTTTAATACTCTAAATAGCAACCAGCCCTAAATCAGACTTTGAATGTTGTTATGATTGTGTTTCTTTCTCTTTACTGTTCAAATCCTTTTATTTTACAATTCCTGTGCTGTTATTGTGGATAATTGAAAATGCATCAAAATAATGTTCTTGTAACCCTGATTATTAGGGAGGACCTGGCATTTGTTGAACACCTTCTATGTGCTGGGCATTGTGCTAAGTGCATTTTATATATTTAATCACAATCACTCCTTTTTACAAATGGGGAAATAGAGGCTTTAAAAGTTTCTAGTTGTTCAAGCTCATAAATACCATTAATGGTGGACAGAGGAGCCTCCAGTCTCACTTGATTTGTCCTAGACCTCTGCATCAAGAAATGAAGATGGACCATTTTGGAAGGATTAAGCTCCTTTTTTTTTTTCATCAAGAGTTTTAAAATGAAGGTTCTTCCTTATTCTACTAAGGAAAACAAAGCCAAAGCTAAATGTAAGATAATTTAGGAAAAATAACACTCTTAAGTGGAGTCTCAGTGTTTCAGTAGAATCAGTTCTCTTCCCTAACTGCCTTTCACACGTACTAAACCAAATACCCATGTTTACCCCAACCCCCAGAAAAAACTCCCCCCAAACCTACCTACTCACATAAAGCTGAATCCACCTCACCAGCTTTGCAAGCTCTTTGGCCCCATCTTGCCTGTCCTGTTTGACATACAGTTGTATACATTATCTTACAGTCTTAGGTTAACTATTATTAATGTTGTTTGGGGGTTTTTTTGGCCTCTTTGCAGAGACTGGAATTTAAATTTGTTTTACCTCCCATCAAATTTGTTGAGTATAATTGTGAGAATACTAAAAAGTCCTTCAGTTTTAACATATATGCAGGATTAGGCTTGACTTTGAGTTCTTGCCCCTTTGTTTAGTAATTCTGTGATCTTGAGCAAGTTCTTTAACCTTCCTAAGCCTCAGCTTCCCTGTCAGTAACACGTGTGATAGTACTTTCCTCCAGGGTTGTTGTAAGGATTCCTGAGCTCATGTCTGTAAAGCTCTTAGTAAAATACTTCAAATGTGCCTTTTATTCATTTATTCGATGAATACTAATTTAGCACCAACCATGTTCCCATTGCTGTTTTAAGGTAAAATTTAGTGGCTGTCAACTGGTGGCAATTCCACAAAGGGGCATTTGGCAATGCCTGGAGACATTTCTGATTGTCACAATCAAAGAGAGGAGGCTGCTACTGGCATCTTGTTGGTAGAATCCAAGGATACTGGTGAACATCCCACAAGTACACAGAGCAGCCCCCACAACAGAGAATAATCTGAGCCAAAATGTTGGTACTGCAAAGGTTAAGAGACCCTGATCTGGAGAGGTACAGTGGTAGTAACAAGATAGAAAAGGTCTTTGGTCTCATAAAGTCTGTACTGTAGTGGGAGAAGACAGATAGTAAACTAGCAAGTAAGTAAATGAAGATGACTATTTTAGATGATGTTAAATGCTCTGATGGCAAACAAGGTGCTATGATAGTAGGTGGGCATAGAGTGTATTTTATAGATGGAGCTCAAGAAAGATATCTCTGAGGTTACATTTGAGCTTAGGATACCTGAACGACAAGATAATGCCAGTTAAGCAGTGAGCAGAAAGAATAGTGGTCCAGGCAGAGGGGAGAGCAAGTACAAAGGTCCTGAGGCAGGAACAAACAGCCTGTTGAATGAAAAGGGAAAAAGCCGACCTAGCTGGAATATAGTAACCAAAAGGGAGGTAGGAAACAAGGTGGGCAAGATCCTTCAGGGGCAGGGCTTGACAAATGTGTCCTGTCAGGGGCCAGGGAATAATATTTTAGGCTTTGAAGGCCATATGGTCTCTGTCTCAACTACTCAACTCCAGCATGAAAGCCCCATAGACAATACATGAATCAGTCGTCATGGCCATGCTCCCACAAGCCTTTATTCACAAAAGCAGGAGGTGCACCCACTTGGCTTGATCGGTGAAGCCCTGCTATTGGTTCTGCTGCTGCTGCTGCTAAGTCGCTTCAGTCGTATCCGACTCTGTGCAACCCTATAGACGGCAGCCAACCAGGCTCCCCTATCCCTGGGATTCTCCAGGCAAGAACACTGGAGTGGATTGCTGTGAAAGTGAAAAGTGAAAGTGAAGTCGCTCAGTCGTGTCTGACCCTCAGCGACCCCATGGACTGTAGCCTTCCAGGCTTCTCCGTCCATGGGATTTTCCAGGCAAGAGTACTGGAGTGGGGTGCCATTGCCTTCTCCGGCTATTGATTCTAGTAGGACACAGTAAGGAGTCTGGATTTTAAAATCCACTTGGAACTTCCCTGGTGGTCCAGTGGTAAAGAATCCGCCTGCCAATGCAGGAGACAGGGGTTCGATCCCTGGTCCAACAAGATTCCACATGCGTTGGAGCAGCTAAGCCTGTGCACCACAACTACTAAGCTTGGGTGCCCTAGAGCCTGTGCTCCGCAACAAGAAAAACCACTGCATGAGGAGCCCATATACCGCAACTTGAGAGTAGCCCCCACTCGCCACAACTAGAGAAAACCCTCACACAGCAACGAAGACCCAGTGTAGCCATTAAAAAGAAAATGTAGTATAAATAAAATAAGAAAAATAAATAAATAAAATAAGAATATCTTAAAAATAAACTTTTCTGTTTGAAAATAAATAAAATCCAGTTGGCGGTCTTGTAGGATTTCAAAGCAAGAATGGGATGTCATCTGTCCTGTTGTGTGGACAGTGGCTCCTCAGGGAGTGAGAGCCAGCCAGCTCTTCCTCTGTCCTTTTGCATAGTTTGTGACAGTCACCTTTGGCTCCTTGTTGTGTACCACACATAGTTTGCACTTCTCCATCTCTGAGCCTTTGCTCACACTGTTGGCTCTGCCTGGAATGCTCTTCTACTCCCAGGAAACGGCATAGCTCAAACACCGCCTCCTTTCACCCTCTTCTTTTCTCTCAGAACCACTCTTCCGTCTGCTTACTGTAGAGTACCTCTGTTATAGCACTGTTTTCAGTCAGCCTTGTAATGATGATGTTATTATAAGAGCTACCATTTAGCAAGTGTTAATGATGAAGGACAGGGAAGTCTGGCGTGCTGCAGTCCACAGGGTCAGAAAGAGTCGGACACAACTGAGTGACTGAACAACAACAATGATGTATCACTGTTTTAAAATCTTTAGACACATTTTCTTGTTTAATCCATGCAGCAACTCTGCATGGGGGCCAGCACCCCCATTTCTCAGTTGATAGAACTGTGGTTCAGAGTTGCATTGCTTGACTAAGTTCAAACAGCTAGAAAGGAGCTGAGGTCAGATTGGAACCCAGCTCTCCCGGACTGCAGAGCCCTTGGGGATTGCGCTCTAGTTATGTCTGTCTTTCCCACCAGTCTGTGAACTCCTGGAGGGCAGGGCTGTGTGTAAATCATGTCTATGCCCTATGCTTAGCACAGTGCCTGGCAGGTAGTAACTGCTCTGATAAATGTTTATTATGTTAACTTGGCCTCCAACACTCTTCCATCTGAGAATTGAACTTGTGTTGTCAAGACCACTAGATGTCACTTGAGATACACAGATGTGGTTAGAGTTTAATATGGCGAAGGAGGTATTAAATAGCTTCTGAAAAAAAATAAAATAAAATAAAAAAAAATAAATAGCTTCTGGCCGTCTTAACAAAGAAGAAATGAGCATTTCTTGGAATTCGGAATCTGTTTATGACCATCTGTTTTTCAAGTATTTGGCCCTGATTCTTTTGCCTTCCAGATAAGGTCGTGCATCATTTTCCTCCCTTTGGTGTTACTAGGCTGCTCCTGCTGCAGCTTCTCACACTGCTATTTTTCCTGTGTTCTGTAGTAGTGGCCTTAATCAATAAACATTTGAGCACCTATTGTGTGTCAGGTACTATGCTAGACTCTGGGGATACAGAGATGAATTGGGACATGACCTTTACCCTCAAGGAGCTCACAGTCTTGTCTGGGGATACTGACAGGTAAATAACTATACTGTACTAAGTATTATAATAAAAGAATTAGAAAGTACTGTAAAAGCCCAGAGGAAAAATGATTCTGACTGAAGGGGTCATAGAATGGTTCCTTTGGAACTCAAAAAAGGAGAACAAAATAAGGGACAGTACAGCTCAAATAGAGGGAGCAGCCCAAGCAGAGACATGGAAGCTCAGGAAAGGACAGGGTCTGGGGCAAGGAGCAGTCGGGTCACTACCAGCAGGTGTTTGGGCGAGGGTGAGGGGAAAACTGGGCCAGAGCGGCAGGGGTGGCTAATTTGAAGAGTCTTGAATGCCACACAAAGGACTTTAGACCTGACCGTCTGAGTTACAAGCTGCTCTCAGAGACTTTTGTAAAGGTAGTAAGCCAGTGAGCTCTCTGCTTGAGATGGCTAACTCTCAGGGAGAGCCTGGCAGTGGGGGACCCTTATAGCCAGTTGCCCCAGATGATGCGAGTCTGAATGAGGTCCCAGCTTGAGCAGTTGAAATGGAAAGGAGAGAGGATCTGAGAGACAGTTTAGAGGGAGAATGAACAGAGGTGGTAAATGCTCAGATTGAGGATATAGAGGAGTCAAAGAGAGCTTCTCATAATGAAGCTGTTCCCTGAGATATGGAAAGCAGATAAAAAAGAATCATGAAGAACCAAGGCTAATGGCTATACATTCGCCTATGGAAAAACACCCTGGAATTGGACCTTCTCTTCAGTAATCATAACAGAATGTGGCCAGGAGAGCTGAGAGGTCTGAAAACATGCAGCTTCCTCCCGGAACTGCAATGGGCCAGCCTTGTTTGTGGAACTGCCCTAGAGTTCTTATTCGGCCTCTGGGGCAGCACTGCTTGCCCTGACTCCTGCTTATTGTGGACTTGGTTACCAAAGAAAAAGTTATTTTTTCTGAAACTGGTAAGTGGGATTGGCTTGCAGGAAGAGAAGGTTAGTAGACCCTGCTTGCCCTAGGGGCTGTTGCTAAGGAAAGTGGCAGGAACCAAAAGTCTACAGCAGCAGCCATTTGAGAAGCACAAAAATATTAGTCATTTCATAGCTTCTGTGTTGAGAAAAGTAGTTGCCTAAGAGTGCTCATATGTGAATATGCATTTTTTTTTTTTTGGCTTCAAGATCTCATTTGCCTTTTGTGTTTTCTTTTAGGGTTGGTGTTGATTCAGACCAAGAACACTTGGTAAATATGCATTTGTGTTGTCCTGGCATTTCTGTCGATTGTGTGGTTGCTTGGAAAGAAAACAAATCTACTGTAGACTTCATGCCACTGTTATTTAGATCCTGTCCTATTTGCATCAGCTTTTAACTGACATCATATCATTCCTGGCTTTTCTCACTGCTCGATAGAGACAAAACTGAATTTTAGGCCGCGTGTGGTTATCAAGGGTGGCAGCTCCCCTATCTGTGGGCAAGGCTGGGCTTTGGCCACAGACAAGAGCAGTCCCTTAAGCACTCCTGGGTTTTCAAGTGACTGTTCTGGCACGGGGAGCCTTTTTCCATTTTGGTTTGCGCATGAAGTTTTGTCTCTGATGTAAGCCCCACTCCAGCTGCTTTTCCTGTGCAACTTTCAAATTGGATGACCAGCAGCTGCCCTTAAGAACTGCCTGGAAGCCTTGGGCTCTTCAGCCAGGCTTCCCTGCCTGTTCAGGAGAATGTGCTTTCCTACCCTCTGCCTCAGCCCTGCCCATGTTTCCTTGCTTACACTCATGTGTCGCTTTCTCCATTGTTTCCTTGAACCAGAACTTCGTAGACTAGTGCATTGTAACTCAGTGCTTTCTCTAGACTGACCACCTTTTTCTGGTATTTTCCTTCCACCTTTTAATGCTTTCTGAGCACAGCTGAGTAGGTGCCTCTGCCCTAGACATGAGATGGGAAATCACAGAAATGAGGTTTTTGAAAATGGAAAGCATCTCTTTTAAAACAACAGTTCTCTTTCTTGTCTGAAACAGGCCCTGGTCTACTTGTCTTCAGAGTGTAATTAAAAAAAATTTTTTTTGTCAGATTCATTTCCTGAATGCTAATTTTGCTAGCTATCGAGTGATGAGTTTGTATGTGACCTAGGATGCACCTGCCGCTTTTGTGGTCAGAACCTTAAAGTATAATTTCATGGGCTTTAAATAATTGTACAAACCAGGCTGGGTGAGTTCCCATGATGCTGAGTTCCTGGGGTCGTTTCCAAAGGGTAATAGCCCATCAGTGCCTCTACCCCTATGTCGAAATAAGAGTAGTGATCAGACAGCTCCCCAGACCAATGCTTGATCACCATCTGTGTATGCCTCTACCTGTTATGTCCCCTCTGTCACCACAGAGGACAAATGGAAATGGAGTGACAGGGAAAGAGCCAGGTAGGTGAGTACCAACTGTGACATCCAAAAAAAAATGTCATTTTTACTTTGCCCTCAAAACTGTGGATACCTTGGGTCAGTATATTGTTTACTCAATATTTCAAGTGTCCACTGGGAAGCACAGAGGAAGATTTTAGTAACTATGGAACATGTAGGGGTTAGGTTTACAGGTGTTCATGTGGTGAGGGGATCGTGAAATTTGTAGATTTGTTGCTCTTCAAAAAGTGGAGCTATACAAACTAATGCCTCCTGATGTGAAAGGAAACACTGTAAGCCTGTGCATTGTTCTCAGACTTTTTGTATTGTGTGTTTTGATTCCTACTGAGGGGAAGATTCACTTATTTTGAGGATCAGGAAAAACAGGAACCAAACCCAGAATCTAAACTGTACTCTTCGAAAATCTTGGAAATAGAACATTCATGCTGGAAAGAGCCTTTGAGTAAGGTTCACATTGTATTCATGAAAAAAACTCAGGCTGGGAGGGGAAGGGACTTGCCCAACTAGTTCACATCAGAGCCGAGATGAACCAGATGGCTTTACAGCGCCACTGCTGACTGCTCTGTGTTATACATGAGGATGCAGTTTATGTTTTGGGGGGAGCTGTTTTTGAAGAGATCTTCTGGCTGTGTTAGTTTTCCCTCCTACCCAGCCTGGCTTACCATGGAATTTCCCTACTTAAATTTTGCTAGTGTTCTAACAACATAGTAGCATCTTTGAAAATGCCAGTTAGTTTTGGGACCCATGACAACTCCCAAAGATCAGAATGTTGATGGGATGTTTTCCACTTAAGGTGCAGTTCACATTGTGGGTGTAAAGCTTTCAGATTTAGGGGGTGGATTATCCCACATTAATTTTTCTAAATGCCAGTCAACTCATAAATCAGGAAGCAGCCTGAGTAATAGAAGTGTTCAGGAAAACACTTCAGTTTCTTATGCCTAAGCTGCAATATACAAGCTCTTAAATTAGGCTGTATTTGTAATTCTACAAAGCAATGACTCTTAAATGAATGTGTTTTTTGTTTTTATGTATATATTGACTTATTTATTGTCTTGTTTGCAGGGTATTCCTGAAAGTGAAAGAAGAACTACCAAAGCAGAGAGCGCGTGGCTCTTCCGGATGTGGTATAACTTTGATCACAAGTATCCTTAATTGAGAAAAAAACAGTATGAATATGAATGATTACAACTTAATGGAACAACTGTTTTGACTACTCTCTTCCTGAACTGAAATATAAAACATACCTTTGATCTTCCTTTTCCCCTTCAGTGTAGTGGAGAAGGTTACCCACACACACGGATGAATTCTTCTGAAACCCATGAAGCCAGTAGGGACTGATTATTGCAAAAGCTGGCTATGTGCAGGGACTCAAGAGCCTTTATGATAGACTTGCTTTGATATATAGGTTTATTTATGGAGTAAACTTTAATATTTATTGTCTTTTAGCTCATTGAGTGAATGCCACAAGAGGAATTTGTTGGTGTTTGTTAGTGTGTTTGCTGGGTAAAAGAGGAAAGGCAGGCTTAGGAAGAAACATGGGAATGAGAAACTCAGCGATGCTGGATACTGCAGTAGTCACTGATGTCTTTTCTCTGACCTTTCCAAAGACTGGAAGATTCTCCTCTCCATTCAGAATGCCAGTGCTTCATTATTTACCAGATTTCTTTCTTGTCCTATTGTAACAGTCTTCTTCATAGCTATACTTTAAGTCAGGTTATACATAATAACCTGTTTAAATCATGCTTTTTAAAAAATTTTTTAAAAGATACTTTTTATGTGAACTATTTTTGAAGTCTTCATTAAATTTATTATAGTACTGCTTCTGCTTCTGGTTTTTTGGCCAAGAGGCATGTGGGATCTTAGCTCCTGGACCAGAGCAAACCCAACCCCCTTGCATTGGAAGGTGAAGTCTTAATCACTGGCCCACCAGGGAAGTCCCTAAATCATGCCTTTAAAAAAATTGTATCACTCACTATTTATTAAAATTAATTTCTTATTTGAAAATTGAACTAGATAAAGGGACTATGGAGTTCTTTCTGGCTGAGACTTTAAGTGAATCAAAACCTAGTTTATGTTCTGTTGAAGTGAATTTGGGACAACTATGTAAAATCCTTTTTCCTTGCTTTTGACTTTCTGATCAAAACCTTCTATGTTTAAGAAAAATGCACTTGACACTTATCATTAGAAGCTGCTACTTACTATATTCTGTTTGCTAGATTTTTACATTCGCTTTCTGGAAAGACTCTAATATATGGAAACACAAATGAATGCATATCTATGGTATTGTTTTCCAGTTGCTAACTTGTGTTCAGCTCTTTGCTACCCCATGGACTACAGAACGCCAGGCTTCTCTGTCCTTCACTATCTCCTGGAGTTTACTCAAACTCATGTCCATTGAGTCAGTGTTGCTATCTAACCATCTCATCCACTGCTGCCCCCTTCTCCTTTTGCCTTCAACTTTTCCTAGCATCAGGGTCTTTTCCAGTGAGTCAGTACTTCGCATCAGGTGGCCGAAGTATTGGAGCTTCAGCTTCAGCATCAGTCCTTCCAATGAATATTTAGGACTAATTTCCTTTAGGATTGACTGGTTTGATTTCCTTGCTGTCCAAGGGACTCTCAAGATTCTTCTCCAGCACCACAATTTGAAAGCATCAGTTCTTTGGTGCTCAGCCTTCTTTATGATCCAACTCTTACATCTGTACATGACTACTGGAAAAACAATAGCTTTGACTATTTGGACCATTGTCAACAGACTGATGTCTTTGCTTTTTTATTATGCTATCTAGGTTTGTCATAGATTTCCTTCCAAGGAGCAAGCATCTTTTAATTTAATGGGTGCAGTCACCATCCTCAGTGGTTTTGGATCCTCCAAAAAAATTTTGTCACTACTTCTACTTTTTCCCCTCTATTTGCCATGAAGTGATGGGACTAGAGTTCAGATCATGAACTCCTTATTGCAAAATTCACACTTAAATTGAAGAAAGTAAGGAAAACCACTAGACCATTCAGGTATGACTTAAATCAAATCTCTTATGATTATATAGTGGAAATGACAAATAGATTCAAGGGCTTAGATCTGATAGACAGAGTACCTGGAACTATGGATGGAGGTTCGTGACTTTGTACTGGAGGCAGTGGATCAAGACCATCCCCAAGAAAAAGAAATGCAAAAAAGGCAAAAGGGTTGTCTGAGGAGGCCTTACAAATAGCTGAGAAAAGAATAGAAGCTAAAGGCAAAGGAGAAAAGGAAAGATATACCCATTTGAATGCAGAGTTCCAAAGAATAGCAAGGATATATAGAAAACCTTCCTCAGCGATCAATGCAAAGAAATAGAGGAAAACAATAAAAATAGGAAAGACTAGAGATCTCTTCAAGAAAATTAGAGATACCAAGGGAACATTTCATGCAAAGATGGACACAGTAAAGGACAGAAATGGTATGGGCCTAACAGGAACAGAATTGATTAAGAAGAGGTGGCCAGAATACACAGGAGAACTGCACAAAAAAGAGCTTCATGACCCAGATAATCTCGATGGTGTGATCACTCACCTAGAGCCAGACATCCTGGAATGTGAAGTCAAGTGGGCCTTAGAAAGCATCACTATGAACAAAGCTAGTGGAGGTGATTGAATTCCAGTTGAGCTCTTTCAAATCCTGAAAGATGATGCTGTGAAAGTGCTGCACTCAATAAGCCAGCACATTTGGAAAACTCAGCAGTGGCCACAGGACTGGAAAAGGTCAGTTTTCATTCCAATCCCAAAGAAAGGCAATGCCAAAGAATGCTCAAACTACCACACAATTGCACTCATCTCACATGCTAGTAAAGAAATGCTCAAAATTCTTCAAGCCAGACTTCAGCAGTACATGAACCGTGAACTCCCTGATGTTCAAGCTGGTTTTAGAAAAGGCAGAGGAACCAGAGATCAAATTGCCAACATCCACTGGATCATCGAAAAAGCAAGAGAGTTCCAGAAAAACATCTATTTCTGCTTTATTGACTATGCCAAAGCCTTTGACTGTGTGGATCACAATAAACTGTGGAAAATTCTTCAAGAGATGGGAATACCAGACTACCTTACCTGCCTCCTGAGAAATCTGTTTGTAGGTCAAGAAGCAACAGTTAGAACTGGACATGGAACAACAGACTGGTTCCAAATTGGGAAAGGAGTATGTCAAGGCTGTTTTATTTAACTTCTATGCAGAGTACATCATGCAAAATGCCAGACTTGATGAAGCACAAGCTGGGATCAAGATTGCCAGGAGAAATATCAATAACTTCAGATATGTAGATGACACCACTCTTATGGCAGAACTAAAGAGTCTCTTGATGAAAGTGAAAGGAAAGAGGAGGGTGAAAAAGCTGGCTTAAAACCTAACATTCCGAAAGCAAAGATCATGACATCTGGTCCCATCGGTTCATAGCAAATAGATGGGGAAACAGTGGAAACAGTGACAGATTTTATTTTCTTGAGCTCCAAAATCACTGCAGATGGTGACTGCAGCCATGAAATTAAAAGACGCTTGCTCCTTGGAAGAAAAGCAATGACCAACCTAGACAGCATATTAAAAAGCAGTGACATTACTTTGCCGACAAAGGTCCATCTAGTCAAAGCTATGGTTTTTCCAGTAGTCATGTATGGATGTGAGAGTTGGACCATAAAGAAAGCTGAGTGCCGAAGAATTGATGCTTTTGAATTGTGGTATTGGAGAAGATTCTTGAGAGTCCCTTGGGCTGCAAGGAAATCAAACTAGTCAATGGTAAAGGGAATTAGTCCTGAATATTCACTGGAAGGACTGATGTTGAAGCTGAAGCTCCAATACTTTTACCACCTGATGTGAAATACTGACTCATTGGAATAGACCCTGATGCTGGGAAAGATTGAAGGCAGAAGAAGGGGGTGACAGGGGAAGAGATGGTTGGATGGCATCTCCAACTCGATGGACATGAGTTTGAGCAAGCTCTGGGAGTTGGTGATGCACAAGAAAGCCTGGAATGCTGCAGTCCTTGGGGTCACAAAGAGTTTGACCCAACTGAGCGAGTGAACTGAACTGATAGTGGCTGGACCCTCCCAATACAATGGTAAATATAAGCGATGATAGTGGGCATTCTTGTCTTATTCCTGACCTCAAGGGATATTTTTCAATATTTCACCATTAAGTATGATATTAGCTGTAAGTTTTTGAGATATCTTTGATCAATTTAAGAAAACTCCCTTTTTTTCTAGTTTGCTGAGAGTTCTTATCATAAATAGGTATTGAATATTATCAGACCCTTTTCCTGCATCAGTTGAAATGATCACGTGTTTATTTTTTTCTCCTTTAGTGTTTTATCTTGCTGATTTTCATTCATTGTTTGAATGTTAAGCCAATCTTAGATTGGTAGAACAAATCCCATTTGATCATGATATGTTATTCATTGTGTGACACTGGATTTAGTTGCTAATATTTTGTGTCTATTTTCATGAGTATTGGCTTGTGATTTTTTTTCTTGTAATATCCTTATCAAGTTTCTATAATAAAACTGTGCTAATTTTATAAAACAAGTAGGGAAGAATTTTTCTCTTTTTCTGTTTTGTGGAGGACTTTATGTTAGCTTGGTGTTGTTTCTTAAGTACCAGGAAGATTTTAACCAGTGAAGCTTTTTGGGCCTGGAGCTTTTTGTATGAGCAATGTTTTAGTTTGTTTAATGGATACTGGAGCATTCAGATTTTTTTGGTCAATATTTGATAAGTTTTAGTTTTTAGGGAATTTGTTCTTGTAGAGTTAAACACCAAGACTTATTAGCCTCAGTACTAAGTACCCTGTTAAGTACCACTGAACTAAGATCTGGTAGTTTCTATACTTGATGCAGTAGTACAATTCATCATTCCAGATTTTCAGTGATTTTTGTGTGGCAAGATGTTTTATGAACTGTATAAGTGTGTTTATACAAAATACTTTAATCTTAGAGTGTATGGGAATTTATGTAAATTTCTTCATTTTTAATTGAGAACAAACTTAGGTTGTAATTTTAGAAAGTAGGGAATATGTATATGTGTCTTTCTCCCTTTCTCTGCTTTTTCTTGTGATTCTCTCTTTTTTCCTTTCAAGTATCAAATATATTATTGCATCTGTTTTTATTTTTATTTTTAGAGAATAGATGAATGCTAAAATGGGAGTGTGTGACAGGGGAACTCATGATGCATAATTTTTAAAAATGTTTTTAGAATTGCATTTCCTTTCATACTGAAGTTTCAACTCATTGAAGAGGCCAGCTGAATCCATAGTAAATAATGAAAACCATTTTTATTACTATATTCTACTACTGAAATGTTTAATCGCTTTTCAGGCTCTTTAGTATTCTTTCTTCTGTATCTCCTTTGGTGCTAAATCGAGTGTGATTTTGGCTTTAGTAAAATCACAAAGGCAATATGATGTAGTGGTCAAAAGGTCATAGGATCTGGAATCAGACTGATCTGGGTTTGAGTATTGGTCCTCCATTTACTTGTGTGACTTTAGGCAGATCATTGACTTCTGTGAGCCTGAGTTTCCATGTTTGTAAAACAGAGATAATATTACAAAATTTTAAAATGTTGCTATCTCACTGACATAGCAGGGTCATGAAGTGGGACATTTGCTATCTGAAGTGGTGGGTACACTGTGACGGTGATTGTAATCAAGCAGGGTGTTCTTTTTAAATTGATAAAAAAACACAGCTCTTCCTTAACCAGCACAGCTATCTGAAGCCTCTGTTGACGCACAGCGGGCCTCCTCTTACCACCACCCTGCCTGCCTGCTGCGGCCCCATTGCAAGATGCCTGACCAGTCCCCAGGCCTATGAGGTAAGTTGGTTTCATCCAGAACCTCAGTTCTTCATTAAGTTAAATTTAAATGTATCTGCTCTGTGGATGGGTGACTGCTTTTTTTGTTTTGTTTTGTTTTGCTTTGCTTGCTTTTATGATATAAAATCCACAAGCAGGAATATAAACATATGTTGCTCAGCTAGAAACTGCACTGAAATCTCTAAATTTATTATATATATAATAATTTATGTATAAATTATTTATGGAATAGATATAATTTATCTCTAAATTTATTATAATTCACAGTGTTTGAAACATCATTTGAAAACAGATATGGAATAGCATCTTGCTATCAGTAATTTTAGTAAAAAGAAAAATTCTATTTCTGTGCTGGTTTTCAGTTATTTCGGAGAAGGCAATGGCAACCCACTCCAGTACTCTTGCCTGGAAAGTCCCATGGGCGGAGGAGCCTGGTAGGCTGCAGTCCATGGGGTCGCTAAGAGTCGGACACGACTGAGTGACTTCACTTTCACTTTTCACTTTCCTGCATTGGAGGAGGAAATGGCAACCCATTCCAGTGTTCTTGCCTGGAGAATCAATTATTTGCAGCATGTGATCTGAGCTCAATAATAACTTTATATATTTTAATCTATAAATTTGGATCATCACAGTCATGTTGAGAGGATTACTAAAACATTTTTTGATGCTCCTAAAGTGCAACTGATAGTCTTTTATTTCATATATAAGGGCAAGTTTATCTACCTGTATTCTATATCTCACGGGAGGCATGAACATACCTAGATATAATCTAGATTCCATATTTTTTCCTTAACTGCCAATGTAAGATTGGTGATTTAGCAACAAAGAAAGAAATGACAAATGCTAAGCAGTTTTTATTTTAAAATATGAGCATTTAGTTTTTCAAGTTTTTTGTTAAAAACTTTACTTCTAACCCAATCCTTCAAAAATAATCTGTGACATCAAATAAAATCCCCATGTTAACAAAACCTGTCAGTTTTGACTATTCTGATGTAACACCTTGAGAGGCAAGGGTGTGGTAAAACAGTGTAGATGTGTGTCGCATGCACACCCACACACACACATACACATTCCTTATGACCTCCTCTGTGGTGTTTTAGAGTAGATCTCATGGAGAATGGACAGGGAAGGGGAGACTTAGCTGGGGTGGCACCTGGGTCAGGGAGGAGTGCCCTGCAGCACTATGTTATGTTGAATCTATACACTGACTGCTGGTGGGGTGGGGGGAACACCCCATGTTGTCTTGTCCTTCCCTCCCACTTTACCCAGGTTCCCGTAGCAAGCACAGTGCCCATTCCCTCTTTACCCTGTTAGCCCACATGGCTGTCTGCTGAGGGGTCAGCCAGCTTTGTCAGCTAAGTCAGTGAGGCCTGGCTCTTGGATTCCAGAGACCCACTCACCATCATGAAAAGCCAGAAGAGTTCCACAGTGCCTGTGTGTTCTGTGGAATATAGCTGAATACAACATTGTTCTATTTGCTTCCTTGGGCTGTCATAACAGAGTACCCCAAACTTAACAGCAGAAATTTACTGTCTCACAGTCTGGAGGCTGGAAGTCTGAGGTCCAGGTGCCAGCAGGGTTGGGTCCTAAGGGCTCTGAGAGAGTCTATTCCAGACCTCTCTCTAGCTTCTAGTGGTTTGCAGGCCATCTTTGGCATTCCTTGGCTTGAAGATGCGTCACCATGATCTCTGTCTTCATCTTTACCTGGCATTTTCTGTGTGTGTGTGTGTGTGTGTGTGTGTGTGTGTGTGTGTGTGTGTGCAGGCCTGTGTCTCCAAATTTCCCCTTTTTATAAGGACACCCTCCAGCCATACTTGATCAGGGCCCACACTAAAGACCTCATCTTAACATGATCCCTTGCAAAGTCTGTACTTCCAGATAAGGTCACATTCACAGATACTAGGAGTTAGGATTTCATATTTCTAGGGGATGAAGGAGATGCAGTGTAACCCAGAACAACTATGAAACTTCATTTTTAATTTAATTTTTTGTTATGCTGACTCCTTATTAAATTACAAAAGTAGCATACTTACAGCCAGATATTCAAACAGTATAGAATGTACAAAGTGAAAAATGAAAGTCACTCTCTTTCTCCCACCACATCCCCTAGAGACAATCTTTTTAAGAGTTTATTGTGGATAGTCCCAGGTATATTTTATCTATACAAACTTCTATGTGTGTATATAACTGTCTGTGATTGTTTTTTACAATGGGATTGTTGCAGGAAGGCGGACCCCTTCCAGGGCCCGAAACTGGGCTCTTGTGTAACACTCAGAAATGAGTTGTCCAAGGAGACACATGTGCTGACAAAGCAAGAGGTTTTATTGGGAAAGGGCACCTGGGTGGAGAGCAGTAGGGTAAAGGAACCCAGGAGAACTGCTTTGCCGTGTGGCTCACAGTCTCAGGTTTTATGGTGATGGGATTAGTTACTAGGTGGTCTTTGGCCAGTCATTCTAATCCAGAGTCTTTCCTGGTGGTGCACACATCGCTCAGCCAAGATGGATGCTAGCGAGAGAGATTCTGGGAAGTGGATGGACACGTGGTGTCTCCTTTTGACTTTTCCCGAACTCTTCCTGTTGGTGGTGGCTTATTAGTTCCATGTTCCTTATCAGGATCTCCTGTCATAAAACAACTCATGCAAATGGTTACTATGGTGCCTGACCAGGGTGGGCAGTTTCAATCGGTGTGCTTCCCCTAAGAGGATCATAATAGTATTGTCCTGCTACTTGCTTTTTTTTTCACCTAATGATCCACAGCATGGATACCTTTGCAAGAGTCCACGAGAACCTTCTCTCTATTGGTGGCTGTGTAATGTAGCTTTACTAAGGTTGATCTAGTCAGTCTCATTCCTTTTGTGTTTTTGTTATTACAAACAATGTTTACAGTGAATAGTAAAGTAAAGTAAATGTCGTTCAGTCGTGTCCTACTCTTTGTGACCCCATGGACTGTAGCCTACCAGGTTCTTCCGTCCATGGGATTTTCCAGGCAAGAATACTGGAGTGGGTTGCCATTTCCTTCTCCAGGAGATCTTCCCAACCCAGGGATCGAACCCAGGTCTCCCACGTTGTAGGCAGACGCTTTATCGTCTGAGCCACCGGGTAAATCTCAGTGAATATCCTTGTATATGTTTACCCAATAATATAAAGTTATAAAGAATAGATTTTAAAGGTTAAATCGCTGGGTCAAAAAGCATATGCATTTTAAAGTTTGGTAGCTATTGCCCCAAACTTTAAACTTAATAAAGGTAGTCGAAGGTGCTGAAGAGCCCCTGGTGATGTGTGAAGGCCCCGCAGAGCCTTGTTGTGGGCATTGCTGAATTAAGTGATAGACAGGCTCCTTAGACTTACAGCTGGATTGGCTAGGAAGGGATTATGGCTGGTTGGTGGAGCAGGTTTCTTTGGTTTTTAATTTACAGGTCTTTGTCTTTGAGTGTTGAGGCAAATCTCTAGCAACAACAAAGAATTTAAAATTTTCCAGCAACAGCAAATGTGAAATTTTAGTCTAATAGTGTCCTCAGTCTATTTGACTATCTTAGACAAACTTAACATTTTTAAATGCACAGGATAGAGTTGGGTGTAGGAGGTGTCTATCTACTTCCTTCAAGGAGTATTAGTCACAGACTTTTTTTGCTGTATCAACATGAGTATTTATAATGATTCTTACTCTACATTTAAATAAAATGACTTTCTGATTTTTAAAAGTAATAAGTACTCATTATAATAAAATTTCAGATAATACAGAAACATAAAGAAAACAATAAAAACCATTAGCAATCCTATCATGCAGAGCTCGCTATCATCATTTTGTTGAATACCCTTCTAGACTTTTCTATTGTTGACTGAAAAAATAGTCACAACCTAAAAGTTGGAATTTTGGGGACTTCAAGTCTGGGAGGCAGCATCTCAAGTAACCCTGAGAAAACTGCTCCCTGGAGGTGGGAGTGGGGAGAGAGGGGTGCATTGGAGCTCAGGTGTAGGGTGGGTGGAACCAGGTTATATAGAAATTTTGCAACAAAGAGTGGGAAGTCTGAATGTCAAAAGTTTTTGTAAATTAAGGAAAACCAGATATACCAAGTGAAGGAATCTAGCGCTTTTCTATGGTGGAAAGATGGCAGAGTCTGGGCTCACTGAAAGCATTCCTTTGATATGCACCTCAGCTGTGTGGGGCCAGTATCCTGTGTTTTCACACCCTGAGCTCTCTTAGGGCTCACTGTGGGCTGTGGCTGCAGTTTGATGGCTGCTGGATGGCAGGTATTCTTCCCTTCCTGAGTTTCCTCAGGTTCACCAACTCACGTTGGAGGGCTGCAATTTCTTGCTGACTCTGACATCATTGTTTACTGATATGTGGTGGTGGTTTAGTTGCTCAGTTGTGTCTGACTCTTTGTGACCCTGTGGGCTGTAGCCCACCAGGCTCCTCTGTCCATGGGATTCTTCAGGAAACAATACTGGAAGGGGTTGCCATTTTCTTCTCCAGGGGAATCTTCCGGACCCTTTCTCGCTATGCACATGTACATTTTTTAATTAACCCAAATGGCACTATATATCCTGGACACTTTTCCGTCTTCTGGAACTTTATGTAATTATATTCTTTTTGGCCCCCAAATTTCCATTAGAACAAAAGCTTTTTGAGCTGCTTGACAAGTATGTAGTGAGGGTAGTGAGGGTTCAATATTTCTAGGCATTGTTGACATGAAAGTGAGCACTTCATTTATTTAAACCTATTCAGCAATGAATTGCACTTACATTTAGTGAATACTTTCTGTGTGCCCCAAATTGTTAGGTCATTGAACTACAGCATATAAGGGATTTAGAGCCTAGTGGGGGGAGATGTGATGCAGACCCTTGCATGTGCAGCTATGAAAAGGGGTAAGTGCCACTGTAGGGAGAGGGCGAAGTGCAGGCTGCCAGGGAAGAACACAAGAGGGCACCTAAGCTAGCCTTGGATGATCAAAGAAGACTTCTGGGAGAAAGTGACTTTTAAGTGAAAACCTCAGTGATAAGTAGGAGTTAATTACCTGAAGGAGGGGAGAGGAGAGAGGAGGTAAGAGAAAGCACTAGAGATTTTGGCAGCTGTCAAGCACTTTAGTCTGCAAGCACACAGTGGGGCGAGTGGGGTCAGAGAAAATACAGCATCCTTGAAAATTCAGCTATTGGAAATGTTTCTTTAATCTTTCATAATAATTCTCAAAACTTGTTTTATTTGCATTTAGAACCAGGAACAGTTGAAAGACGATGACTCCGATCTCATCCTCAATGATGGAGATATTAGTTTGACATATGGCGATTCTACTGTGAAC
This sequence comes from Ovis aries, assembly GCF_016772045.2. Classification (NCBI taxonomy): domain Eukaryota; kingdom Metazoa; phylum Chordata; class Mammalia; order Artiodactyla; family Bovidae; genus Ovis; species Ovis aries. The sequence continues at coordinate 99,177,596 of NC_056080.1, read as the reverse complement.
ACTGAGTCAGCATCATCCGGTGCCCCTAGGAGACTTATGGGAAACAGTTCTGAAGATGCCTTTGATCGGGAACTTGCCTTTGGGGACCATGAACTGGTCATTCGGGGAACACGCCTGGTTCTACCTATGGATGATTCTGAACCCCCCTTAAATTTGTTAGATAATACGAGACACGGTCCAGCCTAAGCTTACTAGTTACTCACTTAGTGATCTGTAAAATTTGCACATGTGATTGTGAAGAAATTCATACTACCTAAAAAGTCCCAGTGCATGTCTCTGAATGTTTAGGCTATATAAATGCTATTTATTTATATAGCATTGAAAGACTATAAATACCCTGTACAAGGCAGATTGTGAACAAATTCTTTTTACTTTTTATTGGCCACACTGTGTAGACTGGATCTGTTTTAGAAAGTTAATTTCACAGTGATGTCTTGTGTTCTGTTAGCTTTATGTCTCAGTTCAGGTATACAAGGTGACAGATTTACTCTTTCTTATATTTACCTGCCACTTAACCAGAGTACCAAGTTCTTGTGATGTGAATTAATTTTGTCTTGTGGGAGGGGAGGGAGAAGGAGGGAGCACTGTTTCTGGGAGAGCCCAGGCAGGATAAGTTCCTTTGTTGGAAAGTTGTGTTGATTGCTGCTGCCTTTGTCGTGACCTTTTTCTTTCCTTTTTGTCTGATGGCCTGTTATGGTGCATGAGGCCAATGGTTTCGGATCTTGCCCATTCAGGTTGGGGAGTGAAGTGCTGGGGCCCCTTTTGCCCTTTGCCGTGAAAAAATAAATTTTTGGCTCCAGTACACTGCAACTCAGAAAAGAAGGCTGCGCATGACTTCCAAGACTTTGTTTCTTTTTTCCAGACCAAGACCTTGGAAAGAGTTGCACCATCCAGCCCACTTAGCCAAAGTATAGTTGTATATAGTTCAGAACACTTGATTTCGATTTGGAGGGGCTGGGGTGGGCAGAGGCCAGGAGGAGTAAGGAGCGTAGTGGTTTCAGAGAACTCTCCCCCCAAATCTGTAAATACTCTGTACCAGATAAGTTTAAATGAGAAATTCAATTGCTGCTTACTTTTTGACTATGTACTTTATCTGTATAGCAAGCTTTGTGGTCAGAAGTTTTTATATCAAAACAAATTGCTGCTCTTTAGCAGCCAAACAGGAGCAAAATGTAAAAATTTTGAATTTACTGTGTCTACTTGTCATTCGTTAGTTTGTAGTTGATGTTAATTTATGAATCCATGACCGTTCCACAGTACACCACAGCCAGTCATGAGAGAATACAGCGCTCCAAAGCTTGTGAGGACGGTTCTGCCTTTGTGTGTACCAGGTGTAGTTGTCTTCATGTTCATGTGAGTTTTTAATATGAAATACCTAAGCTGCCATGTTTGTTTTGTTTCTTACAGTTTTCAAGGAAGAGTGTATAACAATTGCCCATTTCATATTCAGAGTATGAAAGCGGATTTTATTTTGTAATGCTGCTAATACCTAACAGTGTATTGAATGCTTAGCAGGGGGGATCCTTTCCAATGTTGATTCTGACCTGTCAAAGTTTTGAAAGAAAAACAAACTTCTGTAGGTTTTTTCCCCCTCAGGTCTGAGTAGCATTGCCTTAAATCTTAACCAATTTGAAAACGGTTTTGTTTATGTGATGTTCAAATTGTCCAATGCAAAATATCTTTCCAAACAAAATATACTTATTTTCCCAAAGGTTTTCTTGCTGTGATGCAAACACTCCTTGAGGTTTTAAGGGAATTCTACTGTTGAACCCTTGAGTGGCAGCTCTAACTGTTGGCATAGCCATTTGTTATGTAGTGGTAGCGACTTTCCTGCTATGCAGGAACCTGTGAAGTGTGCATTTTCTATAATGTGTGCCTCTTCATGCAGTCAATAATTTCTTGTTAACATGTTTGAGGGGCTTTGAACTTCAGCGTCATTTACCCACAAAGTCATTCACGCTGTAAAAGGTTATACAAGAAATTCACAACTACCTTTTTTATCCTGTCAAGTTACTGAGCTCACTTTATGAAAATGACTGTAAATACTTAGCATGACAAATTCAGTAACTTGTCTGTTTCAGCATGCATAAGACTTTTTCTTAGGGAAACTGATAAAGCTTGAGTCAACTGAATCTGCCTTCGTACTTTATCAAAGGAGAACCAAGCCTGCTGTGCTTAAATCAGCATCTGGAAGATTCTCCTTTCCTCTAATCTATGTGTGCACCTCCAAGCAAAGAAGAAAAAAACAAACTCTGCTCATCCATCTGTTAGTTTAAGACGTCTGAATGAACTTGGATGAGGTACAGTCAGAATTCTCATCATGCACAAGTAGAACTGTTCTCGGACTTGTTTTCCTGTTCTTTGCGGACCCTACACGTGTGAATGACTTGAACGTTGTGTCTTTTCAAGTTATTTTTTAAGGTTCCTTGGCATTGTATCCTAGTTGTCCGTGTTTGGCAATGTGCTGTTGAAATAATAGACTTTTAATCTTTATGTATTTTTTTTTTGTTTTCCCTTGGAGGACTTGGACAGATGTTATAGTGGTTTCTTTTAGGAAAATCTGTCATTAAAAAAATTATAGCCTTGCAAATAACCATTCACGGTGTTTGAGTCACAGTTTATTCTAGTAAGAGGTAAAGAGTGCTGACTTCATTTATTTTTCTACCTATATACCTACCGGGAAAGGGGAGGGGGAAGACTGATTTTTTTTTTTTTTTAAGCAGCAAACAGAAACCTAACAGAACATAACTTATGGGGTGGCAAATTTTTGGTGCTTATGTGTAAGGCTGGATGCATTTGCTCATGGGCACAGTTGGACCATTGAAGAAATATGATTCAAAGCAGTTGAATTCTGTTATATTGATTTGTAGCCTGTTAGCTCAGTAATGGATAATGTCATGAACATGTTAACTTCCATTATGTGGGGAGAGTAAATTCTGTAAAAAGTTAGGTAAGGTAGTTCCAAGTTGGGTTGAGAGTACAATCACACAAATAGTCCTTTTCCAAGTTAAAGACAGGTCTTTCTTATTGTGTGTAAGAAGTTTTGTAGGTTGGGGTTTGCCGACAGTCGCTTCACCTAGTCTGGTAATGGCACCAACCACACCATGATTGTCTTTTGGTGCCGCCCACTCCAGCTTCCTTGCTCATGGTCCCTGAGAGGCCCAGGTGGTGGCCTCCACAACACAGGCTTGTTTCTTGAACCAACTCATGTTTTCTAATTCACAAAGAAAACCTTCACATTCGGTTTGAGAAAGTATATTTGTTTACCTGACTCAATGCACAAGTGTTTGGAGATGAAAGTGTAGATGCCTTGACTTAATCAGAAAGCCCCTGTAGGAAGCTCTTCACACAGATGACGCAGTGTTGATGCGTGAGGCTTGCAGTCAGCTGGGAATGGTAAAAGTAGTCGTTCAGTCACTAAGTAGTTTGCATTTTGGGGGCCCCCTTGCTGCTGCTGCTGCTGCTGCTGTGTCGCTTCAGTCGTGTCTGACTCTGTGCGACCCCAGAGACGGCAGCCCACCAGGCTCCCCTGTCCCTGGGATTCTCCAGGCAAGAACACTGGAGTGGGTTGCCATTTCCTTCTCCAGTGCATGAAAGTGAAAAGTGAAAGCGAAGTCGCCCAGTCGTGTCTGAGCCTCAGCGACCCCTTGGACTGCAGCCTACCAGGCTCCTCCATCCATGGGATTTTCCAGGAAGAGTACTGGAATGGGGTGCCATTGCCTTCTCCATTGGGCCCCCTCAGGTGTAGGCAATGTATATGGGAGGTATTTTTTCATTTCCATTTTAACTTAATTTTCATAATGCCGGGAGGGTATATTCCATTACTCTCTTTTCACTGATGAGGGAACTTAGGTGGAGGGAAGTTGATACACTGCTAGTAAGTGACAGAGCCAGGACTCAAATCCAGTCTTGACTCCAAAGTCTAGATTCCTTCCCTGCTACTCTAGTAGCTCCAGTGCCAGGTGACAGGCTACTCCATCTTGAGTATTAGTAGAAGGATGATGAAGGGAATTACAGATGTCTGTCCTGCTGCCCACCCACCACTTGCTTGTCATCAGGCCAGGGTAAGGCATGAGGTCTCAGCTCTGTTCCTCCATTTGATGCACTGTTGGCTGCCAGGCACACATTCCGCTGGTTGGGAAATTTCTTGAATTCTTAGTGAAGTGCCCTCTTGTATCTCTGAGTCCATGGACAAGGCAACGTGGCTAACACCATGCCTTCACAGTGTGCCTGCCAGTATTTTCACTAAGGAGCCCACCTTTGATGGCAGAGCATGAGGTCCTAAACAATGGCCATGAACCCACACAGAGTTTGGTATAACATTGATAGAAAAAGCCCAGGCTCTGGAGTTACACAGACCTGAGTTCAAATCCAGACTCTGCTGTTTGCTTATAGTGTAACATTGACCACTTACATGTTGCCAAGCTTTTGCAATTTCTTAGCTGTTGAGTTAATTCATTTAAGAAGTATTTGTGTATTTACTGTGCCCCACATGGTGGCTATAGCAGCGAACAACAATGGTCCCTGCCCTCACAGCAGGGGATGCCAGTGACCAACTCATGGTGTTGCTGGGAATCATTCAGGCAAGAAATACCAAGTGCCTTCTGGTAGGGGAATATGTACCTCAAATAGCAGACAACACCAAATACAATCAGCACAGGATGGAAAAGTACAGGAGACTCTAAGTGGGACTGTCATTTGGTCATGGGGCATAGGGAAGCTTTTCCTGATGATGAGATATTTAAGGTTAGACCACGGAGTAAGCAGAGGGTCAAGCAGATGACAAGGTGAGGACGAGAAATATTCCAGGCAAAGTGAATAGTGACAGCCTCTACCTGTAACTTTCACACAAATTCATTCAATCAAATAGATACTGAGTGAAACCATACCAGGTACTGTACTATCTACATATAGTGAGGAATAAAATAGATGCGGGCTACCCTCTTATACTCACACCTGAGTGTGCAAGACAGGAAGTACCCAGCACTCATAATGAGAAGCACCTTGAACCCAAACCTGTCCCTGCAACTTCCTCCCCTTCAGCCCTCTCCCACCACCCCTTTGAGGCAAGTCCATGGTCCTCTTCAGGGTCACAGCTTTCAGTTATTGGAAAAGAAAAACTGCTGTGTCTTCCCTGAGTCTTTCTGCCCCTAGACTGACAATCTCATTGCCTTCCTGTATTTTGGATGCTCGCACTAGGAGTCCATTGTTCTAGACATATTTGTGGATTCACCTGAGACCATGTTGGCTTTTTGTTTTAGTGGCATCGTCTCCCTCATCTTAAGTGTCACCAGAAAGTCTGAGCTGGCTTCCTGCCTTCATGGAACTTCCAGTTGGGGAAGGCCAACCATAAATAAGCAAATATACATATCAAGTAATTAGAGGTTGGGATAAATACCAAACAGGAATCAGGTGAGAGGGTACTGGGTGAGGAGGCAGGGGCTGCATGGCTGTGGGAGGGCTCATCGAGGAGGCCTTGCTCAGGAGCTGATATTAAAACCAAGGCTTGAAGGAACTGGCCAGGCAGAGGACAGGGGAAGAGTAATGGGAAGTTCTGGTTTGGGGTAGATGCTCAACAAGCGTTTGCTGAAAAGGAGCAAAACACCCTCATACCCTTTACTGAGTTGGGTTTGGGAGGCCAGCACAGTGGAGTGGGAGGACAGAATGGCCAGGTTTCAGCCCTGCCTGCCACTGGGCACACTGAGGAAGCTGCTTAAACCTCTCTGAGCCTGTTTCTTCCCTTATAAAATATGGCAGGTCATGGATCCAGTGAGCATTTATTGAGCTACTGTCATGTGCCAACACTGTGGTAGGTACTGAGTTATGATTCCAGGCCCAAGTAGCTGCCAGATCTGATTGGGGGATCAGATGAAGTGATGTACATGGAAACGTTTTGACCAAGATTCAGAAGGCTCTTGACACTGAGCTTGAGTATTCCGCCAGGTGTTGTGATGAGGTGCTACATGAATAAAATGGGGAAAACTCTCTGCAGGCCATGCTTCTACTGTGAGCGACTTTCCTTCAGAATTTCCAGTTCCGCAAGTTGGAGGTTTCCCAAGCGGTTGCCACGGTGAAGGCTGAACTCTGAGAACTGGCTTAGCTGGGGCTGTCATGGCTGGAGCCTGACTGCCGTGAGACCTGACAGTTTCTGAACAATTCTGTCTACTGAGTGAAAGAGCCCCTCTCCTTGAGCAGCACCATCCTGCCGTTGCAGCCCAGGAGCCCTGCCCCCGGTGTCCACTGCTGATGTCTGATGGTGTGAGTCCCACTCAAGAGACAGCTTAGCAGTGCAAGTTCTTTCTTTTCGTAGTGATGGAAAAACACTTTGAAAGCTCTGTGAGCTCTTCTTGGAAACAAGGTTTAATTTCTCCAGATTTGTTGGAACTGAAGTGGTTCGCTATGTGTTTAAATACTAATCCTACAAAAATTGCTTGACAAGTATTCAACTCTTGGTTGCTTGGGGAGTCACAAGGCTTTATTACATGATTTTTTTTCATTTGAATCTCCTATACAGCTGTGTTCCCATGTGTACCAGGCAAAAAACATGTGAGCTGCTTTTGCATCTGAAAAATCTGGAGGACTTCTGTCAGACAATGAAAGCTGCCTGTTTTTCCCATCTGAGAGCTTGTTTGGTGTGAGAAAGTGAGATAATGGTGATCAGACCCCCTGTCTGCACTACACAATTGTTTTTTTAACACTTTCTTGAGACCAACAATCAGAGCTCCATTTTCTAACGGGAACCAAGAAGCTGATATTTAAACATTTGAGCCTACTAATATTTCACTTCCTAACTTCCCTCCAGGGGTTGGTAATGGACAGGGAGGCCTGGTGTGCTGCGATTCATGGGGTCGCAAAGAGTCGGACACGACTGAGCGACTGAACTGAATGAACTGAACGTCCCTGGAACCTGTGAGTAGTAACATGGCAAAGAGAATTACAGTTGTAGATGAAATTAAGATTGCCAATCAGCCAACCTGGAGATGGGGAGGTTATCCTGGATTGTCCAGTTGGGTCCAGTTCAATCCCATAGGCCCACAGAATTAGAGAACACTCCTGGCTGTGTTCAGAAAAACACATGTGACACCAGAAGCAGGGGGAGACAGACGCTTCAGTGCTGATTTGAAAGAGAGAGGAAAGCAGTCTCTAAAAGTTGGAAAAGGGAAGGAAACAGTTTCCCCCAGATTTTCTGGAAGGAGGGCAGCCCCTCTGACACCTTGATTTTAGCCCCATGAAACTGTCAGACTTCTGGCCTCCAGAATCATAAGGTGACAAGTGCAGGTTGTTTTAAGGCACTATGTTTGTGGTGGGGCTTCCCAGGTGCTTCAGTAGTAAAGGGTACGCCTGCCAATGCAGGAGACATAAGAGACACGGGTTTGATCCTTGGCTCAGGAAGATCCTCTGGAGGAGGGCGTGGCAACACACTCCAGTATTCTTGCCTGGAGAATCTCATGGACAGAGGAACCTGGCAGGCTATAGTCCATAGGATCGCAAAGAGGCAGACGCGACTGAGAGACTAACACTTTCACTTCATGTTTGTGGTAATTTGTTATGACAACAATAGGCAACTAACACATTGCCTCTGAGGGAGAGGGGGTTGTTTTTATTTCGTTTTGAATGCCTGCTCTGTGTCAGGCATTGTGCACAATGCTATGGGTATGGAACTGCACAAGATCTAGAGTCCACAGTCCAGTGGGGTAGACGAGCAGGTATACAGACAACATGGCACTGGGATGGAGGAATATCCAGATGATAAATGCCCAGCCCTGAGAGGGGTCAGGAGGCTGGGGAAGGAGGCCCTGCTGTTTCTGTGACTTTAGCCTATCTTTAACAAATGCTTCCACATTACTCACTGTTGTAAGGAATTTTCCCAAGCCACCATGCCCACGCGCTGACCAGGGAGTGGCAGTGTGTGGAAGACATGACCATATTTGGGTTCTAGAAAGCTCGCTCTCATTGTGGCTGCAGTGGGAATGATGGATTATCTGGACAGAGTAAGAGTGGACACAGAGATGATGGCTTAGCCTAGTGAAAGAGGGCGTGGCCTAGACTGTACAAATGTCAGAAGGAGTGGAGAGGAGGGAACAAATGCAGGAGACATGCACAGGCGGTCCATAGACTCAACAGGACTTGGAGACTAAACGTGGTGATCGAGTTGAGGGTGGGGGGTGGTACAATGATTCCCAGTGATCTGGGTTAGGCAAGTAAGTGGGTGGAATGGTAGTACTATAATTTTATTTATTTTTAAAATTTCATTGGAATACAGTTGCTTTACGCTGCTGTGTCAGTTTCTACTGTACAGCAAAGTGAATCAGCTGTACATATACCTATATCCCCTCTTTTTTGGATTTCCTTCCCATTTAGGTCACCACAAAGCATTGAGTAGAGTTCCCTGTGCTAGACTGTAGGTTCTCATTAGCTTTCTATTTAATACACATTAGTGTGTATATGTCAATCCCAATCTCCCAATTTATCCGACCTTGCCTTCTCTCTTTGGCGTCTGTATGTTTATTCTCCACATCTGTGTCTCTATTTCTGCTTTGCAAATAAGTTCATCTATATCAAATACCTTTTACGACAAAGATGTTCAGAGATGTAGGCAGTAAAGATATGAATCCAATTTTGCCTCTGGAAGGTAAGAGAAGATGGAACCCAATCAGGAAAAGCAGAGTAAGAGAAAATAACTCAGGGCCCCAAATGAAAAAGCTAGGAGAGGATACAAGCTTGGAAAACACTAGGACTTGCAATCTATTCTCCCATTATGACCTAAGAACATCTGGAGCTTTCTGCTTGGGGTGGCATCTGGGGAAAATAATTGCTTTAACCAAAGTACAATAGATGGAGAAAAAAATAAATTATTTTCCCTTCTTACAAAATACAGAATACTTCCGAAGTTCTCAGGGAATGTTGGGTGGTGTTATTAGGAAACTTTAAAAAGTGTGTCACTCTGGATTTCAGTGTATCCTCCACTGGTCTGGGCAGGAGATGAAAATATATGTTGCAGGTGCTCTAAAGTTCTTAGCATTTTCTGGGAGGGTCAAGGGCCAAGAAATGAATCCTGGATCTGGAAAGGAAGCCACTGCTAGTTGGCCGGACCCTTTCTGGTTCTGGGGAGGTTTATGTGCAAGCAAGGAGACGGCTTCACTTTGTGCTTCTCCCAAAGGCTGTTGCAAGAGTTCTCCAGTGAACCCAGTGGAGCATCCAAAAGCCCTCTGGTATGCTGTCCTCAAACACTGGTGTCGTTCACTTGCTGAAAGCATCAGTGCCGGGGCTGCAGTCTGTGTGGACATTTGAGCCAAACAGCCACTGTGGGACAGAGTTCATAAAAAATGCAGATATTCAAACTTTTTAAAGATTGATTTTTGCCTCAAGAGAAGGAAATTAGCAATTGACAGTAGAACTGACAAAAGAAAGCACAGAGGCCTATATTAAGATGAAGGAAACATCTGGTTTTTGTTTTCTTAACTTTTATTAATTCATCTGAGGTGTGACTCACAGCTCACCCAGCCAATGTTTCCAAAATGAAGTCTTCGTTGCCTCCAGAGTCATTGGGAAAAGTCACTTCAGAACTACCTTGAAAGAAAGACGATCCACAGAGAGCTGTCATTTAAAAAAAAAAAAAAAAAAAAAAGGTAATGTTGATCCTGTTAGGTATTTCCTAGAGTTGCTTCTGTGTTAACTCATGACTGCTTTCCTTCCTCAGTAGGATTTTATTCCCCCATCTAGAAACTGTAGGACTGATATGCTGATCTAAAACTGCATATTAAACCTCATGAAGTATGCCCTTCAGCTATTGAGAACACTCAATTGACTCACCTGAGTCTTTCCCCGTAGAGAGTAGGGTTAGATGTACAGCCCCTGGGGACACTAGGAAGGTGAAAAGTCTCCTCTCCCTCTCCCCAAGGTTTTCTTCAGCCGACACTAATCCCAGCTCCAAAGGGAGACATCAATGAAAGAATAAGATTACTTGCTGGGGTGAGACCCTACCACCATCTGGGTTAGTGATTCTGTGTTCTCACCCATTTCTCTTGATGACTAACATTACATTTTCAAGACAGCTGGTCAGAGTTCACAGCTGGCCTCGAGTTACCATCCAGGACAAATCCGGCTGGTCTGGGTAATAATGCAGCCATCAACTTTGCTCTTATTACACTATACTCTATCCAGCTGAGCTCTACTCTTTTTGACTCATTGGTAGGGAAGGCAGTGTATTCGTGCTCAGTCGCTAGGTCATGTTTGACTCCTTGTAACCCCATGGACTGTAGCCTGCCAGGCTCCTCTGACCATGGGTTTTTCCAGGCAAGAATACTGGAGTGGGTTGCCATTTCCTCCTCCAGTGGATCTTCCTGACATAGGAATTGAGCCCTGCATCTCCTGCTTCTCCTGCATTGGCAGGTGGATTCTTTACCACTGAGCCACCTGGGAAGCTCGGGGATGTCAGTAGGGGGATTCAAACCTCTACCATTCATAGGAGACCAATTACTTGATTCTACTAATTCATTCAGTCATTCATCAAACTTTATCTGAGCACCTACCCAGGGTCCTGGGAATTCAGCAGTGAATATGGCACAGTTCCTGCTTTTAAGGAGCTCACAGTCTAGTGAAGGCGGACCTATAATAAGATGAAGTACTATTCTATTATTCCTGAGGAAGGTGGCATTGAATTGAGTCTTAAAGGATAAGTTAATTATATAAGCCTGAAGCACAAGAGAGAGATTTAGACTTTGGGAGTAGATTAGCTCACCAAGAGAAAGTATAAAAGAAAGAGTCCTAGACAAAAATACAAAACAACAACAAACAGACAAGCAAAACCAGTCATGTTTAAAGGGATTAGAGAGGCTAGTAGAAAAGAGTGATGTTGAAGATATCAAAGGAGAAAAAGACTTTTTCATTAGGAAGGGACCGCCAGCAACATCAGAATCGGTAAAGAGGTCAAAGTCATACAAAGATATAAGAGCATCCACTGGATCCAGGAATGTGGAAACCAATGGTAACACTAAGGGAATGGCAAAGCACATTTGGGGGAAACCTATTGAATGCTTGCATACTGGAGGTGAGGAAGGTTAGGGTATTAAGGATGACTGCCAGGTTTCTCTGGACTGAGTGACTGGTAGGTAGTAGCTCCATTCACCAGGATGGGGAACCCAAGAAAAGCATATGCTGGGGAGAGGGACAGGGAAAAAGTTCAGGTTTGGACATACTGAGCTTGATGTACCTATGTGATATCCAAGTGGAGACATCCAGTGGGCCATCAACTTTATGGGTCTAGAGCTTGAATTTCCTAGTTTGTAAATAAAATTGACTAACAAGGTCATTTTTTTTTTTTCTGTAGAGAAGTCCATGCCATTTTTTCATCATGCCCTTAACCAGGATCCATTACTTAAATATTTTTTAATTTTCAGTATTTCTCTGTGATTTCTCAACTGGTTTTATTTGAACCAGGAACATCTGTACATACAGTTTCTGTACCACGCATTTGAAGCCACTTCTAAGGAGAAACAGAAGAATTTACAGCTTCATAAAAAGTAACTAGAATAACTCTTCTCTCTGCATTGAGCCAGTTGCCCACCTGTCTTCCATAACATTTATTCTAAGGAGGCAACAAAAGAGTAGCTTTGAATCTATCTTGATTATAACAACATCTAATGTCAATATTTATGGACAATGATCTGATTTGATATTAAATAAAGGACAAAGGATAAATATTTAAATGATAATCTTGAGTTCTTGCCAGCTTCTGGCTCATGTAGTTCCCTACTCTAACATAGTCTTTATGTCATGTCCTGTGCAGTAAATTAAAACCCCACTCTTCTTAAAGAAAATGATGTCACTGGCTTGCCCTTTTCTCAATTCTCCATCAGATTGAATTTAGATATGATACTGACAAGAGCAATAGGATAAATGATCGATTTGTATGTGTCTGGTCCAAGGGCATTATTTTGAGTCTGTTCTAACCATAAAAGCAATGTTTCTAATAATAATAAAAAAGTTTTATTAGGTGTTCTCACAGGCGTAAATGTTTCATAAAGATATCATTCCAGTTGTAAATCATATACTTGAATTCATACTCAAGTCACCTCATTAAATACCAAGAAAAACTATATCTTTCATATATATCCTGGTCTCAAGTGACTTTAAAAAAGGAGCACAGAACAGAACACCAAACTCAAACCCCAGTCACTTAAGGCTGAATTTGAAGAGACTGACAGGAATATGAAACTTTTCTTTATCTCTTTCTTTAATCTTCCTTTTTGAGATCATATCCTCTAATTTTTCATTATCTTCTTAGGTCCGTTTGATTCTTCAGAAATAATAGAAGCTGAGAAATGATCCAGACTCTAACCAAAAAGAAATATCTGATTTACTGAGGAAATTTTTACATACAATAAGATTTGTCCTAAGTGTTCAGTTCTGTGAGTTTTGAAAACCACACACAATCATGCTAACTATCACCACAATCAAGATACAGAACATCATCATCACTCCAAAAACCCCTGTGTCCATTTGTAGTTAATCCCTTCCCCACCCTAGGCTCCCAGCAACCACAGACCTGTTTTCTGTCCCTATAGTTTTGCCTTTTCCAAAATGTCATATAAACAGAATCACATAGCAATGCAGCCTTTTGCAACTCTTTGTTTTTAAAATTAACAGTATTTTTCAGATAATAAAGATGAATACATGTTCATTGTGGGAAAATGAAAATATTTAACAGGAAGATATAAGAATGCTTCCCAAAGAGAGCCACTTTTAATGTTTTGATGTGTTTCCTTCCAGTCTTTTTTCTGCATGTGCGTTATGAACTCCCACATACAGAAACAGACAAGCACAAAATTGGAATCCTACTGTATACAGGATCTGGGATTTTTATGTTGGATTTTGTAACAATATTGTGAGCTGATTCAGCAGTGCCACTCCTGGGCACATACCCAGAAAAGATGAAAACTCTTAATTCAAAAAGATAAATGAAGGCTCTCATCAAAAAATCCACTGACAGCAAGTTCTAAAGAGGGTGCGAAGAAAAGGGAACCCTCTTGCACTGCTGGTAGGAATGTAAATTGATACAGCCACTATGGAACACAATATAGTGAAGTGAAAGTTGCTCAGTGGTGTCCAACTCTTTGGACAATTCTCCAGGCCACAGTACTGGAGTGGGTAGCCTTTCCCTTCTCCCAGGGATCTTCCCAACCCAGGGATTGAACCCAGGTCTCCTGCATTGCAGGCAGATTCTTTACCAGCTGAGCCACAAGGGAAATCTGTGTTACAATACAGTATGGAGATTCCTTAAAAAACTAGGAATAAAGCCACCATAAGGACCCAGCAATGCCACTTCTAGGCATATGCCCTGAGGAAACCAAAACTGAAAAAGACACATGTACCCCAGTGTTCTTTGCAGCACTGCTTACTAGAGCTAGGACATGGAAGCAACATACATATCCATTGACAGATGAATGGATAAAACTGTGGTGAAAGTGAAAGTCGTGTCTGACTCTTTGTGACCCCATTGACTATACAGTCCATGGAATTTCCTAGGCCAGAATACTGGAGTGGGTTACCATGCCCTCCTCCAGGGGATCTTCCCAACCCAGAGGTCAAACCCAGGTCTCCTATATTGCAGGCAGATTCTTTACCAGCTGAGCCACAAGGGAAGCCTATGTTACATATATGCAATGGAATACTAATCAACCATGAAAAGGAACACATTCTAGTCAGTTCTAATGAGCTTGATGAACCTAGAGCCTATTATACAGAGTGAAGTAAGTCAGAAAGCAAATATCGTATATTAACACATATATATGAAATCTACAAAGATGTTACTGATGAACCTATTTTCAGGGCAGCAATGGAGATGCAGACAGAGAGAACAAACTTATGGATGGATAAGGGCGGTAGAGAGGAAGGAAAGGATAAGATGAATGAAGAGAGTAGCATGGAAGCATATACATTACCATATGAAAAATAGATAGCCCATGGAAATTTGCTGTATGACTCAGGGAACTCAAACTGGGGTTCTGTAACAAACTAGAGGGGTAGGAAAGGGTGGGAGGTGGGAGGAAGTTTCAAGAGGGAGGTCATACATGTACACCTATGGTTAATTCATGTTGATATATGACAGAAATCAAACCAATACTATAAAGCGATCATCAATCAATTAAAATAAATATAATTTTAAAAGATACATGAAGTCCAATGTTCATAGCAGCACTATGAACCAAGAGATGGAAGCAACCTAAATGTCAATCGACAGATGAATGGATAAAAGAGATGTGGTACACAAACACACACACACACACACACACACACACACACGACGGAATACTACTAAGCCATAAAAGGATGAAATAATGCCACTTACAGCAATATGGATGGACTTAGAGATGATCATACTAAGTGAAGTAAGTCAGATGAAGACAAAGATATGTTATCACTTATATGTAGACTCTTAAAAAATTCATACAAATGAACTTTTTTACAAAACAAGAAGAGGCTCACAGACATAGAAAACAAACTTATGCTTACCAAAAGGGAAAGGGGATGGGGATGGATAAATTAAGAGTTTGGGATTAACATATACATATCACTATTCATAAAACAGATAAACAGCAAGGTCCTACTGTATAGCATAGGGAGCTATATTAAATATTCTATGATCTTATAATGGAAAATAATCTGAAAACATACATATGTCTATGTATAATGGAATCACTTTTCTGCACACCAGAAACATTGTAAATCAACTATACTTGAATTAAAAAAAAAATATTGTGAGTATTCTCTTAAGGATTAACTCTTCCTTGAGGGTTGGAAGCAAGAGCCCAATCTGCAGGCTCAGGAATGGACAAGAAATAGCAGGAGAGTCACCATGACCCAGAGAAACAAGATCTAGAGCTGCCTTGGCCAGGCCCTGGGTGCTTTGCATGTGGTTTCCTGGGCTGCTCAGTTCCATTTATTTTCATCAAAGCCCGTTTTCTGTTGTTGTCACAAACACACTCCCAGGATGAGTTTGGTGCCTGTACCTCTGGGGCCCAGCAGCACCTCAGGCTCCTCTCCCGCAGAGAACTTTTCACACCACATCACAATTGCTTATTTACTGGGCCCATCTCCACCAGTGGAGAGTGCGCCCCTCAGCCTCAGGCACCCTTGTCTGACTCATTTCCCCCCAGGCCTGTGGTGTATTACTCAGCCAAGAGGAACTACTTACTAAGAATGCCATGAATGAACAAGTGCACAAACCAAGACGAAACATTTTCTTCACAGGACTGGTTGCTGCCACTCACTTTTTTTTCTCTTCTGCTTTTTTGTTTTGTTTGGGGTTTTTGTTGTTGTTTATTTTTTATTTTGTAATTGGAGTATAATTGCTTTACAATGTTGTGTTAGTTTCTGCTGTACACTGAAGTGAATCAGCTATAGGGATGCATACATCCCCTCCTTCTCGAACCTCCCTCCCACCCTCACCCCCATCCCATCCCTCCTGGTCATCCCAGAGCACCAAGCTGAACTCCCTGTAGTACACAACAGCTTCCCACTAGCTGTCTGTTTTACACATGGTTTATATATGTCAAAGCTACTCTCCTCATTCATCCCACCCTCTCCTTCTCATCTGATTTACACTCAGAAGAACAAGGGAAAAAATACCGTTGGGGGCATTATTTTTGGTGGCCATCACAGAAAGGGTGCTTTTGCTTTCAAATGCCTGAGTATTTCTGACTCACAGTTTGGTCACCTGGCAAGATAGCCAATGGACAACTTGGCTAGGGCCATGCCTTGTGCATTGCCCTGTGGAGCCAGGCCAAAGTGACACTGTCAAGGAGATGTAAACTGCAGAAAATGGACCTGGTAGGGAGGAAGAAAGAGGCAGTCTGCTCAGAGTTGCAGTTGATGAGCACACAGACCCCTGACGGATTAATTTATGCTTTTAGACAGCCAGGTCAGCCCTCATCCTGGCTGCCCCTCTGGGGATAGGGAGAAAATTGAATGAGTGTGTATTGAAGAGCCAAGGTAAGGTGAGCAGAGTGAGGGTGAGGAGATACACAAGGCAGAGTTCAGACTGTTCTTGTGTCCCCTTCTGATCTTAATCACTTGATACTTTTCAGTGGAATAGTAATAATAAGTTGCTGCTGACTGAGTACCTCAAAGGGGCCAGAGGTAGGGTTAAGCCCTTTACACTCATTGCTTTGTTGAATCATCACAAGCATCCTCTGAAGTAAGCACTATTATTGTGTTTCTTTTACAGAGAAGCAAGAAATTCAGGCTCAGAGAGGTTCAGTGAACGTCCAAGTTCACATAGCTGTTTAGCTTCAGTGCCTTGGTGACAGTGACCACTCTATCCATTGTGGCTGTTACAGATATTATCACCAGTCTTTTAAAAAATGTTTAGTAATTTTTGGCTGCGTTGGGTCATAATTGTGACACCACAAGCTTCTCTAGTTGTGGCATGGGGGGCTTAGTTGCTCTTTGGCATGTGGGATCTTAGTTCCCTGCCCAGGGATAGAACCTGCATTGGCAGGAGGATTCGTAACCACTGGACCACCAGGAAAGGCCCTGTTATCACTATTCTTAATCAGAAGAGATGACTGATACCATAGACTCAAAGGCCCAAAGCAGGCCCTGAGATGCCGATTCCCATGAGCCTCACTGAACTCAATGGGGTGGGTGCCCCGACTACCCTTTCTGTCTCTTCAAGACTCGAGACTCAGGAAGGTGGCTCCTTGGGTGGTGGGAAAAGTTATGCTGTGCTTGTGTTTGGCTCCTTCTTGGTTCCCACAAATGCCCTTCACATTTTCCATTTTCTGAGCGCTTTTGTGAAACAGCTATGATGTGGTTGACAGCATTTGTAGCCGGAGCCAAGTCAAGCCTTCCTCTGGAGGAAAGCTGGAATCCTTTAAGGGTCTTGTCAGCGCGCACGTAGCCCACAGGCCTCTGCTCGGTGGAGCCCAAGGCCAAGCACAGAGAGCTCATTGATGCCCACGCTGCTTCTCTGCCTGAGTGGTATCAGCCCGGCTGGGCCTCGCTGGGGCCTTCCTGCCTCCAGGGAGGCCTGCGCTGGAGCCTCGGATACGCCCGTGCTGCTCTGTGGTTTAGGGACTGCTGCGGATGGCTCAAGATCATTTCCCTTTCTGTCTTTTCAGCAGCTTCCCCCCTGCCACCCCCCCGCCGGGACCCAGGAGAGTCTTTGAGACAAAATCACCCTCATGCCAGGAATCCCCACAGCCTCCTTGGGAGGCGTAGATGAGCACCATATGCTGTTTATAAAAAAATAAATGGCTTCCCCCCATGAAGCACATGGGCCTGAATCACTGGCTAACCCCTCTTTTACCTTAGCAGCTGGAGCAAGGGCCCTCTGGATGAGGATGTGGATATGGGGAGAAATTTGGCTTGAAAAAACCCCTGTTTGTTTGTGTGGGAGCCACGTCTCCTAGTGAGGCAGGTGGTGGACAGACCAGTAGCCCTGGGTGGTGCCAAATGAGGGAGGCAAGAGAAGGGAACAGGACCTTCTGCCTCCTTTCACTTAGACTTTCAGAGGGGTCCCTCTCGCTCTCGTGACTCCTCCCAGCATCAGGAGCCCCAGGGATGGTCAGCGGAGGGGAGAAAAGAATCTCTTTTCTTGGACTTCCAACACCATAGTGCTTGGTTTAGGCAATACCTGTTCATTCATTCATGCATTCATTTGTCAAATGATTATTGATCAGCTACCACAGATACATCGTGACATCACACAAAGTCCACCCCAACTCTTTATTCACAATGAGGACTCAACAAGGGCATAGGGCCAAAACTAAAAGTCTGGAAGTGAGACAGGCTGCAACCCGACAGCCTGTGTGGCTAGTGAGCAGAGGCATCAGTTGCTAGATTTCAGTGGGGTTCCATTTATTCTTCCTTCCTTCCTTTCTTTCTGTCATTCATTTGGCAAATAATTCCTGAGCATCTACTGTGTATCAGATACTGTGCGAGTCACTTGGGTTATCCGAAGGGAAGACCTGGCTCTCAGCAAAGGGCATTTCAGATAACAGTAGCTAATACTTATCACACGCTTACAATGTGTGCCAAGAACTATACTGAGTGCTTCCCATGACTTATCTCTTTGAAACCTCATTCTGGAGTTGACGGAGAAGTCTGCACAGATGGGGAAAACTGAGATTCAGACTCCACCAACTTGTTCCAGGTCACCTCGCCAGAAAGTAAGTTTGAAAAATCCAAGTGAGGTCAAACACCTAAGGCTGTACTTCTTATGGGTGGCTGCTTGCTGCTGGGGGAGGTCCGCTGCAGTCCACAGTCCAATTCAGACCCACCACCTGCCTGTTTTTATATTACCTGAGAACTAAGAGTGGCATTTACATTTTTAAATGGTTGGAAAAAATCAAAAGAAAACTACTTCATGACACGCAAAATTGTATAAGATTCAAGTTTCAGTTTCCATCTGTAAAGTTGAATTGAGACACAGCCACGCCAATTCTTTTACCTGTGGGCTAAGGCTTTTCCATTCCAATAGCACAGTTGAGGAGTGGTGATAGAGGCCTTACAGCCTACAAAGTTGAAAACGCTACCTAGCTCTTTACAAGAAGAGTTTTCCAATTCTCTGGCCTTATAGGTCACTGGCAGAAAAAGAAGCAGATCTCAGCCCTTGTTCCAGAACCCTGGCCTCCCATCCCAGCCTCTTAGCAGATCAGGGAGATCTCCAGGAAGCATGTCCATGATGACCACCTTTGAGTTATTTTCTGCACTTCTTTCAAGGGTTTATGAAGCCTGAAATGTTTAGGGTGGTATTAGAGTTTTCCTCAAATGTTCAGATGAAAATATAGACAGCAGATCTGGGGTTATTGGTGAACAAAGCCCTGAGCACAGTCCTGCTGGTCTTTGCTGAGAGGTGCCAAATTATCTCGGTCTCCACTGGGAGCGGCCTGCACGGCCTTATATGGGCATAATCTCCTAACCCGGGCTTGTCTTCCTCTGCAGTATGGTCAGATCCACTTTTAAGGTTATGTGCAAACATTTCTGGTTTTCCTGGTTGCTCAAGCTGTGGGGAATTTAACTTTTGCTTCCCTTGAAGGAAAGATGAATTTTGTCAACTTCTGCATACATCTTATTTGTCCATGAAAGATGACAACTGCCTTCTTTTGGCTTTCATCTCCTTTCTCATTTGTCTGTAGATGGAAGGAAGCATTTTTGCAAGCGTGGGAGCAGGGAAAATGCGGCTTCATTATCCTAGCTGCTTCCTGGGATTAGTGTGTTTGAAGAGATATCAATACAAAAACGTTTACAGCACACCCATAGGCAATGGTTACTGTGTGAGGCATTCCAGGTGTATTATGTTACTCAGACTTCACGGCGTTCATTTATTCAACAGATATTTATTAAATGCTAACTAAATGCCAAGTCCTGTTCTAAGCCAGGGCTACAACAGCAAATAAGCTAGTCCCTCGTGGAGCTAACCCTCTAGTGGGAGAGGCAGTCAATAAACAAGTAAAGAAATAGCACAGATCATTATAGACTGTGATGAATGACATAAAGCAAAATATTAGTGTGCCAAGATAGAGTAATGAGAAGACCTACCCGAGGACTGGGGTGCCATAGAAAGCCTCTCTGAAGAGAAGACATTTAAAAGAGACCTGAAGGATAAGAAGGAGCCATCTGGAAGACTATCAGTAATTGGACTGGGAGGCTTGGTATATAAAAGTTGGACTAAAGTTCATGACAGAGTTATGCCAATGACCCATTTGACTGGAACCTCACGCTGAGGAACCCAGGGCTACAGATGGTTGTGGTCTAGAGATCTTAACATGGAGCCCTATCTTAGGCAAGCCCTGGAAAACATAGCTCTGGTTCAAAAGAAAACACCTGGCAATATGGTGCCCCCGCTATTGGACATCCTAATTCCACAAATGCTTATGGAGCTCTTCCCATGAACCCAGCACTGTCTAGGCTCTGGAGATCCAAAGATGTATCAGACAGCAAGGAGTTCCTGGTCTGCTTGAAGAAATCAGTCATATAATCAAACAAATGAGTCAACAGTATGGTAAATACCATAGAAGAAACATGTACAAAAGAGCCATAGGTAGCACAGAAGAGAGGGTGCTGAACACGTTTAGGAGGGTCAGGGAACAGACAAAGGAGGTGGAATTTTGACTTTTTTCATTGAGGTATAGTTGATTTACAGTATTAGCTTCAGGTGTACAACATAGTGATTTAATATTTTTATAGATTATACTCCATTTAAAGTTACTATGAAGCATTGACTATATTCCCTGTGCTGTACAATATATCCTTGTGACTTATCTTATACATATAAGGAGGCTAAATTTTAAAGAGCAAGACGGGCCTTCTAGAACAAGGAACCCCATGAGCAAAGGCCTAGAGGCATGAAACCACATAGCCCTGGACCTTTGGAAATGAGAAGTTGTTGTGTCATGTATTTTTGAGCCTGGAGTATGAGACAGAGAGTGGTGGCCTTGAGGTTGGAGATTCTAGCAGGAGCAGGTAATGGGAGGGCTTTGCGAATAAGTGTCACGGATTTGAACTGCACTAAAGGTATGTAAACAAAAGAAACAGATCTCCCTGTCTATTTGCCTTGATAATGTCCCTCTTGTTGCCTAATCCATTGGTTTAGACTCGAGTTTTTAGGAAGCTATGATATTTCAAAGAAACTGCCTGATCCTTTTCTAGACAAATTTCATGCTTTTGGAAGTAGGTTTCTCCCCCTAAGTAATTTCTACTTTTCTTACAACTTTTCAAAGCATCTACCATATGGTATTTCTCCCAAGTGAGAGATTATTACCCCCTTTATTTGGGGGGTGGGTAGCTGAAATGAAGTCATCTGGCCACTGGATGACAGCTGCAAGGGGAGATGTGATGGAGGGAGGGAGAGGCAGCAGGCCCACCATCTGAGCTGGCCCCTGCTCTGTGAGGGACTGACCCTACTCAGCTGCCCATGGCTCCCTTCCCTTCCCTTGCTTCCCATTATGTAAGAGCATTTTTGCAGCGATGAGCTCTGGGCCTGTTCTGAATATTTTAGGTGTCGAACATCCTGTTTTTCTCTGAGTAATGTGACCCTGTCAGTGACCCACTGCATTTCAGAATGACATCATGGGATTCAACTGAGAACGGTTGAAGAGAAGTGATTATGGGTGCCTAGGGACCTCAGCTTGTCCTTTTACCTTTCAGCAAGTTTGGAGATGCTGAACCAGAAGAAGTCTGCAAATGAGCCTTTGCTTTGCGGAGGGCAAGGGTCACCAGCTATGGACTACAGGCCAAATCCAGCCCACAGAGCCAGTCAGGCTCAAGCTGCTTTGGCAAATAAAGTTTTATTGGCATTTAGCCACGCTCATTGGTTTGTATTTTGTCTCCGGCTGCTAGAGCCACAAAGGCGGGATTGAGCCTGTGGGACGGAGCCCACAGGGCCCACAAAGCTGAAGATATCCACTATTTGGCCCTTTCAGAGAAAGTCTGCCCAGCCCTGCCCTGAAGCCCTCAGCAATCCCCTCCCCCCTCAGGACAAGAACATGTGACATTAGTGGCCTCCCCCACCCCCGCCCCTCCTCCCCAAACACCTGGCACTACAAAAAAGTAGAGATGGATTTTTAACAAGCATATCAGAACTTTCATATTTCTTCAGTGACTTCAGAAATTCTACCTTCATTAAGTGAGTGTTGCCCTTCCAAGAAGTCCTCTCTTGGGAGATTGCACACTGCTTCCAGTGCTGCTGCCAGCATGCATGACATAGTCAAGGCTGCTCTTCCCAGCCAAGTTATACGACACCTGAGAAAAACCTCCTTCACCTGCTTTTTGGGGAGCCACGGTAGCCTGGCCTTATTGGAATATCTGCCTCATGGGCATGGATCAGACATTGACCAATTGTTGAAAAAATTCCATTTAGTGATGAGATTATCCCAAGAAATTGGCTGCAGGATCTGAAGGTAGTTTTCCTAAAAGGTGCTCCACAAACGAATTCTTCACAGGCTACTTTGCCTCACCCAAGGAATTGAAAGTCAAGGTTGTATTCTGTAAACACCTTGGGGATTTTGCTGCATGTTTCCTGCACTTGGGCCATTTGATTTCTCAAAAAAAAAAAAAAATGCTCAGCATGCGGCTTTTTCCTCAGTTTAGGGACTGCTTCTCCACTTCAAAGGCCTTTCCCATCTGTCCCGCATTTCCGCACCTCTTTACAGCTGCTAGCAGTAGATTTTGCTGTGGTTTGGTGGATTGGACCCATTCGGCTAAAAACAGCCCAGGCTGAGGGCTCAGGGAGTCCTTTGCCCAGTTCCATTTCTCACAGCCAAGTCTGGATGGGAAAGAGTACCCTGGGGGCCAGGATGTGGTATGCTGTGGGTGGGCCCATGATGCCGACAGTGAGCATGTCAGACTCTGGTGATCCCTCTTGTCCCCCAGAGCGCTGTGTGCCCTGGACTGCTGTGCCAGAGCTGGGCTAGAGTGTGGTGGTTTCTGCAAACCATGAAATGCTTTCTCATTTTCCTTTAAACTCATCCTGTGACAGGGTTATTGTGTGGCCAGCCCTGAAGTAAAAAGATAACCAGTTAAGCAAGTTGCTTTTTCTGTGGTTGTTCTTTTTTTTCCCCTAAGAACCATTGCCTCCCACACAAAATGTCTACCTCTCCTGAGTTCACTGTGGTTTCACTGATTTCTGCGCTCCCGGAGCCTCAGGTGCAGGCCTCTAAGAGGAACTGCTCAGCTCCGTGTTTGTACTTCTGCCTCCCATTAAAGTAAATGTGCTTGGGTGATGGAGTGTGATCAAGTGGATTACTAAGGAGCAAAGAGGTGTACTACTGGTGGGAATGTAAGTTGGTGCAACCACTATGAAAAACAGTATGGAAGTTTCTCAAAAAACAAAAAATAGAACTAACATGACCCAGAAATTGCCCTCCTGGGTATATATCCAAAAAATCCAAAAACTGCTTTGAAGTTACATGCACCCCAGTGTTCATGGCAGCAGTATTTATAATTGCCAAGATATGGAATACCATAAGTGTCTATCGATAGATGAATGAATAAAGAAGATATGGTACAGATACACAATGGAATACTGCTTAGCCATAAAAAGAATGAAATACTGCCGTTTGCAGCAACATTGATGAACTAGGAGGGCATTATGCTAAGTGAAATAAGTCAGACAGAGAAACACAAATGCTGTATAATATCATTTATATGTGGAATCTAAAATCAGACACAAAGAACTTATCTATGAAACAGAAACAGACTCACAAACATAGAGAACAGACTTGTGGCTGTCAAGGGGAAGGGAGGGCAATGGAGGGATGGGAGTCTGGAATTAGCAGATGCAAACTATCACATGTAGAATGGATAAGCAACAAGGCCCTACTATATAGCACAGGGAACTATATTTAATATCATGTGATAAACCATAATGGAAAGTCGTGTGAAAAAGTATACATATATATATATAACTGAGTCACTTTGCTGTATAGCAGAAATCAACACAACACTGCAAATCAACTAGACTTCAATAAAATAAAACTTTTAAAAAAGAAGCAGGAAGATGAGGCTGGAGCCACAGGTGTAAATTCCTCCCTGGTGCTCCAAGATTCACATGCCAACTGGCCTTGCGGGCAGGGCTAGTCATTTCCAGTTGACTCAGTTAACAGACATTCCATTTCCATTAGGGGGGTAGTTTGGTAGGGCTTCCCTGGTGGCTCAGCTGGTAAAGAATCCGCCTGCAATGTGGGAGACCTGGGTTCAATTCCCTGGGTTGGGAAGATCCCTTGATGAAGGGAATGGCTCCCCACTCCAGTATTCTGGCCTGGAGAATTACATGGACTGTATAGTCCATGGGTTGCAAAGAGCTGGACACAACTGAGCAACTCACTTGGGTTGCGAGGCTCTTTAGATCTTCTAAGATTTTCTTGTCCCAGGGACCAGAATTTAAACTTGAGCTGTTATGACTAGCCCTGAGTGAGGGATGTGGCCTGCTTCTGATGATCTGGAGTTGGGTATTCTGTGTCATGGGGCCCGAAGGATACCTGAGAACTCAGCCCATTCACCAGAGGTGGCATAGAGAGAGAACACTGCTCACGCCGTATGTGTCTATACTACAAGTGTCTTCATTAACATGTATGTCCTGGGCATGTATGATGATCTGGCCCCACTGGACCCTTTTAAGGGTAGAATTATGTCTTCTATTGTTTAAGCAGCACCACACATGGTGCCTTGGACCAGAGGGCACATAATGCTCTGAATTGCCTACAACAGTGTGTGCAACAGCAAGCAAATGGAACTTCAGGGCATTTGGTTTTATACTGGGGGGCTTAGTGTCTATTCTGGCGGTATTTAATAATCAAGGAGACTTTGAATGTGAATCCTCTAAGGGTCGAATCCCACAGAACTTCCATCAATCAAGCAGTATTTGAGGGAACTTGTGCTTGGTTTATAAAAAGTCTGGTCCTTGGGAGGTGTCCAGACTGGCATGGCTCACCATCAAGGGGGTAGCAGGGAGGAGGGCTCTGCAAGAGAGCTCTATAGTTTGCAGTTTTAAAAAAGAAAAGGGGTGGCTTCACAAATATTTGTTGGAAAGCTCGGAAGCTCGACTTCGATGCTGAGCAAGCGAGAAGTTTTGTTGGCAAGGGCTCCATTTAGGTTTGCTTCTTAGTATTCACAGAAGTGAAGAGCTTGATTTAGTAAGTTGGACAAGTTCCTGCGGCCAGAGCTTCTGGAGGTGGAGTGATGACTTTCTGTTCTGGCTGTTGGCAGTCTGGGGGTGGAGGACATGAGGGTAGTGAGGTGGGGAGAGGCAGGGCAGCAGTGGAATGTGGGCACTGTTGGCCAGTATGCTTCTTCACTGCCCTCCAGCAAAGCTGAGACTGTTCAAAATCCCAGTCTTTCCCTGGGTGTAGACAATGGTCCACTCATTTTCATGAGTGCTCATGTGACATCTGTGTCCTAGGCCTTACTTGTTACCAGTTGATCAACCTTCAGCACCCATCAAAAGTTCTGAGAAGCTACTCCCTGCCAGTGCCTTCCATTAGCAAGCCATGGGAGGCCACAAGGGGCTATTTTTCTTCTCTTCATACCAAAGGTCTGCGCCATTTGGAAATCTGAGAACCTTCCTTAGTATCCTTCTCTCATGAGTCCCAGAGATGACTCATGCTAGGTGAATGTTGGCCATGGTCCTTTGGGATCCAACAATCACCCATCTTAGGCCTCAACTTGTGAAGGTGGTTTTACAAGCTGCTCACTTAATTTACAGCTGCCACTTGAGAATGCTCAGCTCTCCTCTGAGGGTTACATTTGGATGATTGATTCATTCATTCATTGGTTCACTCATTCAATTCATGCAAAGTGTATTCATCCAACATTCATCTTACCACAAGCTAAACTTTAACTTAGCTGCTATGCTATAATGTGGGGCAAAACTGGACGAGGTTCCTGTTCCCATGGAGTGTATGTTCCTGCTGGGGAAGATAGGCCATGAACAGATAAAAAAGAAGCACACAGGCAAGGAAAATATCCAAGAGTGGCAAGTGCAATGTAGAGAAAGGAAGTAAGGTGATGTGATAGTGAATAGATGGCTAGCTCTGATCGGTGGTCAGGGCCAGCATCTGTGAGGAGATGATCTTTAGCCTGAGATCTGAAGGATGAGCAGGCAGACTTTTAAAGATGTGTGTGAGGAATATTCCAGTATAAAGATAACTGGTGCAAAGAGCCTACTATGAGCTAGATACATGGCATCCAGAGGGGAACAAAAGACTAGAACTTCTTGCCCTCCAGAGCTTCTAGTCTAGATGGAGAGATGGAAAATTGGCAGTTACAATGCAGTCAGGTCGATGCTAGGACAAGGAGAATCTGTAGTGTGCTCTAGAAACATAGAGCAAGGACCCTGAAGGCTGAATGCGAGGGTCAGTGTGGATTCTCAGAGGAAGTGGCATTTGAGCTGTGACATAAAGGATGAGGAGAAGTTAGCCAGGTCAACAAAGTGAAGCTGAATATGGGAGAAGATGGGCAACACATGTGAAGGGCCCGTGCTCACTGTGCAAAACTGAGGGACAAAGAAAAGTTCACAGAGTTTAAGAAAGAGGAAGGAGTCATGCAGGGGAGACCAGAGAGGTAACTTGGGCATGTCATGGATTTGGGATTTGTATTCTGATGACAATGGAAGAACCATTAAACAGTATTGAGTGGGAGAGAGACACAATCTGATTTATGTTTTGAAACCACCACCAATCTGGTTGCAGTTGGGGAGCAAGAGCAGAGGCAGGAAGATCAGTTAGGACATGCCATGCAGGTGAGAGAGGATGCTGGCTTGACTGGGGTGATGAGTGGAGATGAAGACAAGTAGATGGAATCCTGAGCTATTTAGAAGGTAAGACTGAGGGGGCTTGATGATGGATTTGTAAATTGAGGTGGGGGAGGAGAAAGAGGAACTGATGATGCTGCTAGGTTTGTGGCCAGAGCTGTTGGAGCTATGCTGGTGCCATTTAAAGAAATGAGCAACACAGAGGAGGAGATTTGGTGAGGGGTGGAGGGAAGATGCACAGCTTTGTTCTGGATGTTTGCATTTGAGGTGATGTCTAGTTGGCAGACAGAAATACTGAAGTCTGGAGCCCAGAGAAGAGTCTTGGAGTTGCAAGAGCTGTCAGGAGGTGGATGGGAGTGGTGGCAGCGGAGACGATAGGAGTGGAGAGGCAAAGCCAAGGGAAATAGCCAGAAGCAGGATGAAGGCAGAGAAAAGAACACCAGAGGCTGAGCCCTGAGGCCCTCATACCACATTTAGAGGTCAAGCAGAGGAGAAGGAGTAGTTAGCGAGATGGGTGGGTGGGGGAAAACCTAGGTATCTCACAGCAGCTGAGAGAAGAAAATGTTTCAGGGAGGGGAGAGCTGTCTATGTGTCTCAGGCTGCCACTGAGCATTGAAGCAGAGACGAAAGAATGACTGGATGCAGGAGGTCTCTGGTGTCCTTGACTGGACCTATTTCAGTAGAGGCAAGGGGAGATGGATCCTGATTGAAGCCAGCGGAGATAAAAAAGGATGGGATGTGGAAAGGTGAAGATAGAGCCCCAGAGGAAAGGCAACATTTTGCAGCTGGAGGTCAGCTCAAGGTCGCATTACTCCTCTGCTGGCTGGAAACTGAGCTTGAGACCTCCGTAAGATGTGCACAGGGAAACCCTTGGGGGAATTCTGTATTCATTCAACATGTAACAGCCAACACTCCCCTGAATGCAAAAAATACTAGCCACATTTTTCAGAAATTGAGGGCTCATCATCTCCTTTTTGCAAAACCCCTCTTCCCAGAAACCCTCACCAGCTGACACAGGCTCAGCCTCCCCTAAATGAACCCAGCTTTCCAAAGGCTTCATGAAGGACCCTCCTGTAGGCTGAGGAGGCAGCACATGCATGATCCAACTCATTCAAGCTTTTTTCATTATTTTCTAATGGCCAGTTATTAAGTACACTATATGGAGAAAAGTGGCTCAGACAATAAAAGAATCTGCCTGCAATGCAGGAGACCTGGGTTCGATCCTTGGGTTGTGAAGATCCCCTGGAGGAGGGCATGGCAACCCACTCCAGTACTCTTGCCTGGAGCAGTCCATGGACAGAGGAGCCTGGTGGGCTACAGTGCATGGGGTGGCAAAGAGTCAGACACGACTCAGCGACTAAGCACAGCACATGCAGAAAACACTGGAGAAGAAGAATTCATTGGATTCTGGTGTAAAAGGCAGAAAATAAGGGGACAGAAAGTAACTAAAGAAGCATGATCTTTCCAGACGATGATGAGTGCATTAAAGAAAGCAAATAGAGTAATAGGATGCTCAGTGATGGGAAGGGGAAGAGACAGGTGTGGGAGAGGCTCATTTAACCTCAGGAGTCAAAGCAGAGTTCTCAGACGGAGAGACATTTGAACTCCGTATGGAGCTGCCACCACCATAGCCTCTTCCACTAACACCACCATAGCCACTTTGGTATCCACCCCAGCCTCTCAGTTCCTTGATCTCCTTTCCTCCAGTGATCTTGTTTGCCCTCAGCCCCACCCCAGCCTCTCAATTCCATGACCATATCCTAGACGTGGTCATTACCAATTTTTCTACCCAATCTTGCAGTCTCATTGCAAGGCTAGATAGGAGTCTGGCATCTCCTGTCTGTCCAGCTCACTGGCAACTATCTTTTGACCCTATGAAACTTCCCATCCATAGATCCTACGACCTTTTCCCTGTCCTGCACCTACTTGATGTCTTCTGTCCCCTCCTTACTGAACCTGCACTCCATACTCGATCATTGTAATCACTCTCTTGTGTACGCTCCAGCTTAATGCCCTTCTCATATCTGCAGACTTACTTGGCAAAACCCAAACCTGGTTAAGTGCACCTCTCTACCTGCTCTGTACCTGCACCTGAACTGTGGCTGAAGGAAAATACAAAACCACGTTATCTGATCTCACTTTAAATTCATGACTGCTAGCCACAAGTGGATCCTTGGAGTTGTCTGGCAACCAAACTATTTTCCTACACATTCACTCCTGTGGAAGACCGTGTCACATCTATTCCTCTCTCTTTAAGCCTCCAACACTTCTCTCATTTTCACTCTCAGTGATCTAGTGTCCTATTTTATTGAGAAAATAGAAGTGAGCAGAAGAGAAAAAGAACTTCCTAAAGCTCCCACAACCAAATCTGTTACTTTGGAAAATGTACGTTTTCTCTCTAAGGGCAACCATTCCAATTCCTCACTAGACCCCTACCCTCTGTTACCTACTGAAGGACTTAGCTATAACAATCCCCTGTCTCTCTTCCAAGCCAGTCATTTTTCCTGCTCTACCACATCATTCTGTTCAGTGAACAAACATGTCTCTTTTTAATGTTTTTTTTTTTAAATTTTAATGGGCAGATAATTATTGCACAATATTGTAATTTTTTAAATCATACATTGACATGAATCGGCCATAGGTATAAATGTCTCCCCTCCCTCCTGAACACTACTCCCAGCTCCCTGCCAACCCCGTGCCTCCAGGTTGTCACTGAGTACCGGCTTTGGGTGCTCTGCATCACACATCAAACTCCCAATGGCTATCTGTTTTACATATGGTAATGTATATGTTTCAATGCTGTTCTCTCAAATCATCCCACCCTCTCCTCCCACAGAGTCCAGAAGTATGTTCTTGATGTCTGTGTCTCCCTCACTGCCCTGCATATAGGATCATTGGTACCATCTTTCTCAATTCCACATATATGTGTTAATATACAGTATCTGTCTTTCTCTTTCTGACATTTTTCATACTGTATAATAGACTCCACGTTCATCCACCTCGTTAGGACTGACTCAAGTGCATTCCTTTTAATAGCTGAGTAATATTTCATGGTGTATATGTACCACAACTTCCTTATCCATTCATCTGCTGATGGACATCTAGGTTGTTTCCATGTCCTAGCTATTGAAAGTAGTACTGCAATGAACACTGGGGTACATGCATCTTTTTCAGCTCTGGTTTCCTCAGGGCATATGCCCAGTAGTAGGACTGCTGGGTAGTTGTTTTTTTTTTTTTTAATTTTAAGTCTTTATTGAATTTGTTACAATATTGCTTCTGTTGCTTATGTTCTGGTTTCTTGGCCATAGGGCATATGGGAACTTAGCTCCCTGACTGGGGATTGAACCTGTACCCTCTGCATTGGAAGACGAAGTGTTAACCACTGGACCAGCAGGGAAGTCCCTGTATGGTAGTTTTATTCCTACTTTTTTTTAAGGAATCTCCAGACTACTGTCCAAAGTGATTGTATCAGTTTGCACTCCCATCAACACTCTAAGAGGGTTCCCTTTTCTCCACACCCTCTCCGACATTTATTGTTTGTAGAGTTTTTGATGATAGCCATTCTGACTGGTGTGAGATGACACCTCATTGTGGTTTTGATTTGCATTTCTCTAATAATGAGCAATGCTGAGCATCTTTTCATGTGTTTATTAGCCATTAGTATGTCTCCTTTGGAGAAATGTTTAGGTCTTCTGCTCACTTTTTGATTGGATTGTTTGTTTTCTGGTATTGAGCTACTTGTACATTTTGGAGATTAATTCTTTGTCAGTTGTTTTGTTGGCTGTTATTTTCTCCCATTCTGAGAGTTTTCTTTTCACTTTGCTTATAGTTTCCTTCATTGCGCAAAAACTTTTAAGTTTAATTAGGTCCCATTTGTTTATTTTTGGTTTTATGTCCATTACTCTAGGGGGTGGGTCATAGAGGATCTTGCTGTGATTTATGTCAGAGAGTGTTCTGCCTATGTTTTCCTCTAAGAGCTTTATAGTTTCTGGTCTTACATTTAGGTCTTTAATCCATTTTGAGTTTATCTTTGTGTATGGTGTTAAAAAGTGTTGTAGTTTCATTCTTTTACATGTAGTTGACCAGCACCACTTGTTGAAGGGACTGTCTTTTCTCCATTGCACATTTTTGCTTCTTTTGTCAAAGATAAGGTGCCTATAGGCACATGGATTTATCTCCAGGCTTTCTATTTTGTTCCATTGATCTATATTTCTGACAAACATGTCTCTTAACTCATTTTTTCCTCTAACAACTGCCCCATTTTTCATTTTTCTCTTCCCTTTCATGCTAAAGTGCCTTTAAAGAATTGTCTATACTCATTGCCTCCAAATTCCCTCCTCCCATTCATATCACGTCTCTCTGTCTCTCTCTTTCTCTGTGTCTCTTTCTCATTAATTTATCATACATATATGGAAAAGATGCAGAAAGATGTTAGCAAGGAAGGCATAAAGTTCAAAAGGGCAGTGAAAATGGAAACTGTTCAAAGTTAAGACTAAAGGAGTGTTGCCTTGAACAATAGCTGAGTTCTAATGTCCAGGAGGAACATTAAAAACTTTGTAATAAAAATCTAATCTTGAGAATTCCTTAGAAATGTAATTCCATGAAAGAAAATTCCAGTTGTACCATCAAAGATTTCTAGATGCCATAGATCCAAAAAAGTATAAAGCAATATATTGAAATTCCTCTGTTGGATTTTTTTTAAACCTTATTGGTATTTATTAAATAAAAAAGAATCAGGTGCAGACCAAGGGATACAGCATTAGATGCTCTGTTAGTCAGTGTTCTCCAGAGAAACAGAGCCAATAGGATGTGACTATATAAAGAGATTTATCTTAAGGAGTTGGCTTACAGGATTGCAGAGGCTTGGTGAATCCCAAATCTGGTGGGAGAGGCTGGCTAGATGAGGACTCAGGAAAGAGTTGTAGTTCAAATCCAAAGGCAGTCTGCTGACCAGCCAGGAGGATGAGTGCTGCAGAGGAAGTCCAAAGGCAGTAAGCTGGCAGAACTCCTTTCTGCTCACGGGAGGTGAGCCATTTGTTCTCTTAGGGCCTTCAACTGATTGGATGCGGCCCACCCATGTTATGAAAGACAATCTGCTTTAGTCAAAGGCCACCCATTTAAATGGAAATCTCATCTGAAAACACCCTCACAGAAACATTGAGAACAATGTTTGGCTGAACCCCTGGGCACTGATCCCCAGCCAAGTTGACACATGGCATGTTGGATTTTTTTTTAAGACTATTTTTTACAGCAGGTTTAGGTCCATAGTCAAAGTAAGAGGAAGATACAGAGATTTCTCATATACCCCCCACCCCTACACATGCATAGCCTCCTCTATTAACATCCCCCACCAAAGTGGGACATCTGTTACAATTGATGAATGTATATTGACACATCATTATCAACCACAGTCTATAGTTTACATTAGGGTTTGTTTTTGGTGTGGTGCAGTCTATGGATCTGAGCAAATGTATAACATGTATCTGTCATTATGATATCACATGGAGTATTTTCACTGCCCTACAATTTTCCTGTGTTCTGCCTATTCATCACACCCTGCCCCTGGCAACCACTGATCTTTTCACTGTCTCCGGAGTTTTGCTTTTTCCAGAATATCATATAGTTGAAATCAGACAGTATGTAGCTTCAAAAGATAGGCTTCTTTCATGTAGTAATATGCATTTAAGCTTCCTTCATGTCTTTTCATGGTTTTATAGCTCATTTCTTTTTAAATCCTGAATAATATTCCATTTTCTGGATGTACCACAGTGTATTTATCCACTCCCCTGTTGAAGGACGTCTTGGTTGCTTACTTCCAAGTTTTGACAATTATGAATAAAGCTGCTATAAATATCCATGCAACATAAATTAGCTCCTTTGGATAAATACCAAGGAGCATGATTGTTGGATCATATGGTAAGAATATGTTTCATTTTGTAAGATATCACCAAACTGTCTTCCAAAGTGACTGTACCATTTTACACTCCCACCAGCAATGAATGAGAGTTCCTGCTTCTCTCAATCCTTGCCAACATTTAGTGTCATCAGTATTCCACTTCTATCTCTCTTTTTGCCCCTAGAATGCTTTTACTGGAAAGAACTTGTTTATCCTTTAAAATCCTCCACATCCTCTAGCTTACTGACTGCAGCCCTGTAGTTTTATTTAACATGCGCCTTTGTCTC
The DNA here is from genome assembly GCF_016772045.2 of Ovis aries. Classification (NCBI taxonomy): domain Eukaryota; kingdom Metazoa; phylum Chordata; class Mammalia; order Artiodactyla; family Bovidae; genus Ovis; species Ovis aries. Next base: position 99,145,159 of record NC_056080.1, on the reverse strand, counting down.
TTGTGTTTTCTGTACATTGGTAGTCAAATCTAGAGGTTTAATCAGATTTAGTTTGATATTTTTTTTTTATTTTTTATGGCAAAACCAACATGACATTGTAACACAATATTAATCCTTCAATTAAAAATAAATAAATATTTAAAAATTGTCCATTTTTCCAAATTAGTGTATTTATTAGCATGAAGTTGATTAAAATGTCCTGTTATGCTTTTAATGTCTCTAGGACCTGTTGTGATATATACACTTTTATTTTTAATATTGGTCATTTGTGTTCTGTTGATATTTTTTTAAAGAAAGACTGTTTCATTGATGGTGGCATGTGCTTCCTTTAAAAGATACAGGAGTATGATAATACCTCCTGGTTGATGTTAGCAGTTATTGTTAACATTGCTAATCTAATGCATAGATTTCCACTGAAGATTCCAGCATGGCATGATTATCATCCTATCTTCACATTTTAGCTAGAAATACTTCTATAGAGAAAAATTCCCCCTTATCTGCTATATGGTTTTATAGTGGTACCATTTTCCTAGAAAGGCAGGAGGGGGAGTTGATTCTTTCTATTTTCCAGTTTTCAAAATAATGAGTTGAATCCCCATCATCCTCCAACAGTGACCAATGGATATTTTCCCCTATCTCACTCCAGTCATGGCTTCACTCCCACTATTCCACCTAAATGGCTCTTCTCAGGATCATCAGTGACCTTCATAATGCAAAATCCAATGAAGTAGCTGCAAGGTAGGTAAGGTCTCCACAGCATTTGATATGCTTGAAACCTTTTTTCCTCTTTCTTTCCAGGACAATCCACTGTCTTGGTTTTCTTTCCACCTCACTGACCACTCCTTAGTCTCCTTTGTTGAATCCTCCTCTTCTCTCCAACTTCTTTTTTTTTTAAGTGAGATTTAATTCATATACCATAAAATTTACCCTTTTATAGTGGTTTACAAGATAATCACAGAGTTGGCAGTCATCACAATGACCCAGTTCCAGAATATTTTCACCTCCCCCCAAAGTAACTCCTTAACCATCAACAGTCACTCTCCATCCCTATCTTCAGCCCCTGACAACCATATATCTACTTTCCATCTCCATGACTTTGCCTATTCTGCTCCCTGACTTCTTAACATTGGAGTGCTCCAGGGCTCAACTCCTCTTCCTCTTTGTCCTTACTCCTTGGTGATCCAGTTCCATGACTTTTAATACAATTCATACACTGATAATACCAGCATGGACCTCTGCCCCAAATGCTAGACTCTGATATCCAACTTCCCACTTAACCTGTCTGCTTGGGTATCTAACAGACATCACAGACTTTAACATGGTCAAAAGACGTTGCTGATCTCCTAGAATCTGCTCCACCCATATGGTCTTCAGGTCAGATTACAACAGGCCCAACCTTCCAGTTACTGGGGCACAAAAACCTTGCAGTCATCTTTGATTCCTCTCTTTCAATCACATGCCATTTTACTAAATCAGAAAGTTCTGCTGACTATAACTTCAAACTATAGCCAGAATCTGACCATGTCTCACAGCCTCCACTGCAGTTACTCTTGTCTCAGCTGCTATCGTCTCTTATCTGGTTATTTAAAAAATCTCTCTGCTGTCACCCTTGTGCCTTCTATAGCTTTTAACCCAGAAAAAGGTGGTTCTTTAAATATTTGTGCCTGGTAATGATGATGATCTTATATAAGAATACTTTTTTACACACATAGCACCTGCTACAGCATGCCAGACAGTATATGGCCTTACATGATCTTGTCCGCATTACTTCTCTGACTTTATTTCCTACTCCTCTCCCCATCATTCATACCACTCTACACTGGCCTCCCTGCTATTCTGAACACCCCACATACATTTCTGTTTCAGGATTTTCTAGTTGTTGTTCCCTCTGCCTGAAACATACTTCTTGAAGATAGCCTCCTGGCTCCTGGCTCACTCATTCGCCTCTTTCAGGTCTTTGCTTACATGTCACCATCGTAGGTGACCTCCCATCAAAGCCTGCAACCCCACTCTCAACCCCAGCTCTCCATCTTCAATATCCCTTCTACAACTTTTCCACAGTCATGATCACTTTCTGGCAAGCTACACTTTTTACTTTTTTTATTATTTGTTTCCTTTCAGTTGATTTAAGATCTATTAAGATTCAATGCAATCCCTATCAAGCTACCAATGGTATTTTTCAGAGAATTAGAACAATAAAGGGACTTTGGTTTCTTTATTCACTACTGTGTTCCAAGCACCTAGAACAGTGCTAGGCAAATAGGTGCTCAATAAATATTTGTTAAACCACTCCTTGCTCCTAATACCAATTACCATTTACTAACAACAGACACAAATGGTGTGTAGACACCTTACATGCATGGCACCACCTTTTCTTAAAAACCCTAGGAAGTCAGTCGTATTATATCCATATTTTCCAGATGAGGAAGAGTTAAGCGAACTGCTTAAACTCACACATCTGATAAGTGCTAGAACTCTAAACCAAGCCTCCACTGGGTCACTGTGTGGATGCTCATACCTCCTCTCAAGCTGCCTTGTCTCAAAAGGGCATTATTCTATGGGGCGCTCTAGACTCTCCATGAAAACATGTAAAAGGGACCCAAATAATGACATTTACATTTTAGAAAATGTCCAAAATTAGGCTGTGCTTTGTGGGTTTATTTTATTTTCATGGTTTTGCATCTTTGGAATTCCAGCCACAAAGGACAAACTTGGTCCTGCTGAGGCACTGGAGATGACGGAACTGACATATGCATCAAAAGAACAATGTGATGAGAGTGGGAGATGAATTATTTTCTGGAGTGAAAATTATGTACAGCAGAGGCAATTTATCATGTCATACCATCCCTGAAATTATCCCCCTTCTGCCTGCTAGCCCATCAGATGCTTTGCTTCGGTGACTTCCTTAGTGCTAGTTAAGCAAATGAAATATGCTTGCTTCTAGCTTGATTTGTTTATGTAATGTTTTGTACTGCTTTAGTAAAAGAATGTGTTTTAATAACTTTTTGTACTTTACAGATAGTCACAGATACTTGTGACAATATTTTTGCAGCCATATAATAAAATAAGCATTGCATTCTAGACAGGGTCAAATTGACCAACACTTGCTGGCATAATCCTTTATATTTGATGCCAACTCTACTAAATTAAATAGGCTTCCCTGGTGGCTCAGTGGTAAAGAATCTGCCTGCAATGTAGGAGACTCAGGCTTGATCCCTGGGTTGGGTAGATCCCCTGGAGAAGGGAATGGCACCCCACTTCAGTATTCTTGCCTGGAAAATCCCATGGACAGAGGAGCCTGGAAGAATACAGTCCATGTGGTGGTGAAAGAGTAGGACATGACTTAGCAACTAAACAACAACTGCTAAATTAAATACAGTGAAAGCAAGGTCACTTTATCATGAGCATAAAGATCTGGTGGATTCTCTACATAGATGGACTTTAGTTTGGGAGGGACAAGAGGATTGTAGTTGAAGAGAACATTCTCAAAAAGAATCACAATAAGGAGTTTTCTATGCTGCTTCAGAGAGGCAAGCTTTTTAAGTGGGTGGTCCCATAAATAAACTGGAGGGTTTAGACAGCATTTGAAACTGGTCTCTCTTTTCTGGAAACATAATGCAGAAGGTTGATATTGGCTCCATTTTACAGAAGCACCTCAGGGAAGTTACAACAACCTTACTTTCTATTTCTGGTCCATTTCTAGTTAAAAATATGTGATGCTTTACCTTTGCAGTCATCCCCAATGACCACATTTAAGAGATTGCAAATGGAGAGTAATGATTAAACGTGTGTGCATGCTAAGTTATTTCAGTCGTGTCCAACTCTTTGTGACCCTATGAACCATAGACTGCCAGGCTCGTGTGTCCATGGGATTCTCCAGGCAAGAATACTGGAGTGGGTTGCCATGCCCTCCCCTGGGGGATCTTCCCGACCCAGGGATTGAACCCTCATCTCTTATGTCCCCTGCATTGTCAGTTGGATTCTTTACCACTAGCGCCGCCTGGGAAGCCCAATGATTGAACATAGGTGTCAACATTTTCCTTTCTTTGAGACTTCACCTTCTTTCCCTTCAATGATAGTCTTTGCTTCTGCATATCTGGAAAGAGGCACAATGCCCCTGGACTCCTCTGAAAACCGCTTAGTCCAAGGTCATTCAGCAACTGGTTAAACGCCTGAATGATGGCCCACTCTCCTCATTTTTAAAAATGTTTATTTCACTACCCTGGGCCTTAGTTGTGGTATGCAGGATCTAGTTCCCTGACCAGGGATTGAATCTGGGCCCCCTGCATTGAGAGCATGGAGTCTTAGCCACTGGACCACCAGGGAAGTCCCCAGCTCTCCTTCTTTCACCAAGACCCTGGCATGAAATTTCAGTTCAGTCACTCAGTAGTGTTGAACTGTTTGTGGCCCCATGGACTGCAGCATGTCAGGCTTCCCTGTCCATCACCAACTCCCGGAGCTTACTCAAACTCATGTCCATTGAGTCAGTGATGCCATCCAACCATCTCATCCTCTGTCATCCCCTTCTCCTCCCATCTTCAATCTTTCCCAGCATCAGGGTCTTTTCCAATGAGTCAGTTCTTTGTATCAGGTGGCCAAAGTATTTGGAGCTTCAGCTTCAGTATCAGTCCTTCCAATGAATATTCAGGACTGATTTCTTTTAGGATTGACTGGGTTGATCTCCCTGCAGTCCAAGGGACTCTCAAGCATCTTCTCCAACACCACAGTTCAAAAGCATCAATTCTTCAGCATTCAGCTTTCTCTATAGTCCAACTCTCACATCCATACATATTGAAAAAACCATGGCTTTGACTAGATGGACCTTTGCTGACAAAGTAATGTCTCTGCTTTTTAATATCCTGTCTAGGTTGGTCATAGCTTTTCTTCCAAGGAGCAAGTGTCTTTTAATTTCATGGCTGCAGTCACCATCTGCAGTGATTTTGGAGCCCCCCAAAATAAAGTCTCTCACTCTTTCCTCATCTATTTCCCATGAAGTGATGGGACCAGATGCATGATCTTAGTTTTTTGAATGTTGAGTTTTAAGATTCCTTCTTAATATAGTGGAACCAGGTCAATTTCATGGTTACACTTACTGCAGCTTTAGCTCCATCCTTAGTGGTGAACAGATATGCCTTCTTCCAAATGCCAACCCTTCCAATATTCAGAATAAAAACTCTTCCACATCCTTCCTTAGTTATTTGTCTCAAGCGCTTCCGTATATGGCAGGGTTACTTCTAATTAACATCCTAACTCTTGGCCTCTGGTTTCTCTTAAATTTGTCAACAACTTTTGAAATGTGTTGCATCTGGTCTCTAAATCTAAGTCCAGTTACAAAGAAAACAACTCATTGGACTTTTGCTCAACTTTAGATTGTTGTCTTAGTTAGAAAGATTATTCCAAGACTTTATTTTCCAAGTGTTCTTTCTACAACCCCATTTTGTCCTACATAACAGAATTAAGATCCAAAGAGATTTGAAAATGATGGGCTGGAAAAAAAAAAGAAAGAAAATAATGGGCTGGAACCAACAAGATGAAATATAAGAGAGACTTTGTATCTGTTAAACTGAATTAAAGTACTTGCACTTTTAAAATTGCCATGTCATATTGCTGACTCACAGAACTTTGGTCAGTTGAAGCCCCCAAGTCTTTCTCCATGCTGCCAAATCAGGTCTTCTTCAGGCATTAAAGACTGTTTTTATTAGTTTAAACTCATTTTCCTGGCTTTTCTGGATGTTTTTACTATTTTAATTTTTTTAAGCTATAATTTAAGCACATAGGTCTTAATTATACAGCTTGATTTATCTTCACGCATGGAATACACACATACACACACAAACACACACACACACACATACACATCACTGTGACCACCATTTCAGATCAAGAAACAGAACATCCCTTGTGCCTTTTTCCAGTCAATAACTCCCACCCCAAGTAACTACTATCCTGATTTCTAACACTGTAGATTAGTTTTGCCTGGTTTTGAACTTGACATAAATGGAATCATACAGAATGTACTCAACTTTGAATGACTTTCTTTCAAAGTCATTCAAATGGATGAATGACCTATCCATTACATCTGTGAGAGTCATCTGTACTGTTGCAAATAGTAGTAGGATGTTCTTTTTTGTTGCTAAGTAGTAGTTCGTTGAATGTATTGCCACACTTTATTAATTCATTCTCCCATTGATGGAGAATAGGGTTGTTTCCAATTTCAAGCTAATACAAATAAATGCTGTCATGAACATTCTTTTACATGACTTTCAGTGAATATATGGGTTTATTTTAGGTCTAAACCTAGAAGGACACTTGCTGGGTCATAAAGGATATATATGTTTAGCTTTAGTATATACCATCAAACAGTTTTAAAAGATGAATGTGGCAATTTACAGTCTATGATGGCCAGTTTCATGTGTCCTTGGCTAGCCTACAGACCCCAATTATTCAATCAAATACTAATCTAGATGTTGCTATGAAAATATTTTGTAGATGTGTTTAAAGTGTATAATCAGTTGACTTTGAGTAAGAGACATTATCCTAGATAATTTGGGTGGGCCTGATTCAATCAGGTGAAAGCTTTTGACAGTAGAGTTAAGGTTTCCCTGAAGAAGAAATTCTGCCTCTGGACAGCAGCTTCAACTCATGACCGAGAGTCCCAAGAGTTCCCTTCCTGTTGGTCTACTCTGTGGAATTCAGACTTGTCTAGCCAGCCCCCACAATTGCATAAGCCAATTTCTTGCAATAAACCTCAAAATATATTTTACATTGGTTCTGTTTCTCTGAAACCTTACTGATACAGATTTTCTATCAGGGAAGAGCTGCTGTAACAAATTACTAAATAAGTGGAAGTGACTTTGTAAGTGGGTAATGAGTGGAGGCTAGAAAATTTTTGGAAAGCATGATAGAAAAATCCTATATTGGCCTGGACAGACTGTTGATAGAAATAAGAATGTTAAAGATTCTGCCAGGGAGGGCTCAGGAGGAAGTAAGAAACATTGGAGAGAAAGCCTGTATCATCTTAGAGAATTTATATGTCATCATAAAGAGAATGTTGGTAGGATAATTTATCCTCTTCATTTTTCAAATATTGTTGTTGTTCAGTCACTAAATCATGTCTGATTATTTGCTACTCCAAGAACTGCTCCCTGTCTTTCACCATCTCCTAAAGTTCATTCAAACTCACGTCTGTTGAGTCAGTGATGCCATCCAACCATCTCATCCTCTGTCATCCCCTTCTCCTTCTGCCTTCCATCTTTCCCCAAATCAGGGTCTTTTCCAATGAGCTGTCTCCTCACATCACATGGCCAAAATATTAGAGCTTCACCTTCAGGACCAGTCCTTCCAATGAATATTCAGGGTTCATTTCCTTTAGGATAGACTAGCTTAATCTCCTTGCTCTCCAAGGGACTCTCAAGAGTCTTCTCTAGCACCACAGTTCAAAAGCACTAAATATAGATAAGTCAAAATGTAATTCTAGAAAATGTCCAAGTGATCCATAAGAAGGCAAGAAAAAACAGAAGAGAAAACAATAAACTAACAGATTTCAATCCTAATACCAATAATTGTATTAAATTTAGTTGGTCTAAATCTATTAATTTAAAGGAGAATGGTAGAGTAAATTAAATAATATGACCCAACTTAATGCTCTCTCCAAGAAACCCACTTCAATCATAACAGCTTAAGTAGGTTGAAAGTGAAAGGGTAGGAAAAGATATATTGCACACTGGTTAATTTTCTTTAAAAGTAGGAGTGGCTGTATTAATGTCATATAGAGTAAACTTCAAATGAAAACAGAAACTTACCAGGTAAAAGAGGAAATGTACATAAGGATAAAAGGATCAATCCATGAAGAAGACAGGGATGCTAAACATGTATTCATCAAACAACAGGGTTTCATCTACATGAAGCAAAAATTAACACAGCTGAAAGGAGGGACAGGAGATCCACAGTTATAGTTGGAGACTTCAGTGTCATATTCTAAGCAATTGATAGAAAAATTAGATAGAAAATAAGCAAGGGTATAGAAGAAGTCAATCATATCATTAGCCAACAGTATCTAATGGACATTTACAGAACTATCTGGCCAATAATAGCAGAATACACATACTTTATCTTTGGCCATAAAACAAACCACAACAAATTTAAGAGTTCCAATCACACAGAGTGTGCTCTCCAGCCCCAGTGGAATCAAACTATAAACCAACTAGAAACTAACACAAAGATAACAGAAAAATCTCCAAACACTTGGGAACTAAGCAACATAGTTCTAAATAATCCATGGGTCAAAGAAGGAGGCTCAAGGGAAATCAAACAAAACATTGTACAAAATAACAATGAAAGAATAACATTAAAATTTGTGGGACACAACTACAGTAGTACTGAAGGGACATTTACAGCACTAAATTCTGCAATTAGAACTTACAGCATTACATTAGAAAAGAAGAAATAATGCAAATCAATAATATAAGCACCCATTTGAAATGGAAAGGCAAGAATTTGAGCTTAAACCAATTTTGAAAAAGAAGCATGAACTGGGAGAGATAATGCTACCATCCCATGGAAGCCTTACTATATAGCTTCTGTAATCAGTTCAGTGTGGTATGGGTGGAGGTATAGACATACAGACTGGTGTTTAGCTGGGGTGGGGCAGGCGTTGTAAAAAAGGTTTTCTGTTGTATTAGGCCACCCTTTTTCTAGCCCTTTGGGTAGGGAGAGAAAGCCCCTCAAGGAGCTTTTCTTGTTTGTGCCTCTTGATGGTTCCAGGTTGCAGACTTTCCTGGCTCTTTGTTCTGGATACATCAGAGGCAAGGGGAAACCCAGAGAACTCACAGCTTTGTCCTTCCTGAAGTCCTGGGGTCCCTAGTCAAGTCCATCTTCTTTCCCCCTTTTAAAGTCTTTTAATATATTTTTATGTCAGATTTTTTTTCTAGTTGTTAGAGGGGCTTTTCCATGTTGTTTAGACCAGGAAGTCAGATTTCTTTCTGGGTCTTTTTGAAACCTAATTCTGTCTTGTAGGCTATTTAACCATCCCTTCCAAGTTATATGCCCCTCCCAAATTCAATGAATTTGTCCTCTGGTCTTTATTCTAGTTATTGATAAGAAATCTTGAGCAGAACACAGAGTTATGGAGTCTGTCCCTCTTTTCTTTCACTTGTGCTTTATTTATTGTCTATCTCTGGCTTCTTAGTGTTTTCTGGCTCACATCCCAAATTCTGCATTATTGGCTCCAATTTGTCTATTCCATGATTACTCTCTTCCTATGAATTTATTCTTGGTCCATCATAAAATAGCCTTGCCAAGGAACTCCCATTTATGGTTAAAATATATGAAAAACCTCTTGCTTACAAAAAGATGATGTAATGTTGGTAGCTCTCTATATACATTAACATGTGGGAACACCATTTGACCAAGAGGACTTTTTCTCCCTCCTCATCCTTCTCTTTTCTGAACCTCAGTCAGGCCTGGAGCATAGATGCTTCTAGACTGCCAAGGAATGCTCATATGAGATGCATCTTTTCTTATGGTCTAAGATTTTATTTTCAAAATCTATCATTTCTGATGAATTACCAAGTGCCAGACACTGTGTTAAGAGCTTTGCATATGCTCTCTCTAATCCTTGTAGTAGTGCTAGGAAAAAGAAATGAGTATAATAACCATTTTTCAGAGAATGAAACTTAGGCACAGAGAGGGTAAGTTACTATCCCAAACTCACACAGTCAGGATTTGAACCCAGATCTCTATAACTAGAGATCCCAAACTCTTCCTCATGATGTTATATTGCTTTCCCTAATGACTTTGCAATAAAGAGACTGAATCCTTGACTTGGCATAACAGCTGACAGCCACTAACAGCTGGCTACACTAATTCACCTTAAGATGTGGTGTCTCATTGCTGCCTTAGCGTGAATTTCTTTTTCAGCTTCAACCAAATGTGGAGCAGGGCTATGAAGAAGAAGGAGAAGGTTTGGGGAATTTTGATTAAGAGGAGCAAGGGAGTATGGCGCCACAGGGATAGTGGTGGTGGTTTAGTCGCTCAGTCATGTCCAACACTTGTGACTCCATGGACCTTAGCCTGCCAGGCTCCTCTGCCCATGTGATTCTCCAGGCAAGAATACTGGAGTGGGTTGCCGTTTCTTTCTCCAGAGGATCTTCCCAACCCAGGCATCGAAGCTGGGTCTCCTGCATTGCAGGCAGATTCTTTACCAATTGATGCATGAGGGATAATAAAAACTTGGATTATGAGCCACAATCCCAGGGTGGTAGGCTTATCAGGGCAGTGTAGAGGCAAGTGCTGCTCACAGGTAAGGATAGGAGGAGGACTGGGCAGAGAGTAAGAAGAGCTCATTTTTTAAAGCATTGTAATATTTTTAAAGTGCATTTTTATTGAGGCATTATTGATTCACAGTATTATATTAGTTTCAGGTATACAACATACTGATTCCAAATTTTTATAGATTATACTCCAGTTAAAGTTATTATAAAATACTGGCTCAATTCCCTCTACTGTACAATATATCTTATAGCTTATTTATTTTATACATATTAGTTTGTAATTCTTAATCCCCTACCCCTATCTTGCTCCTCCCCTCTCCCCACTGGTCACCACTAGTTTGTTCTCTAATCTCAGCTGTCAGTAACAAGTGATTTGACTTTGGGTGAATTACTTGTCCTGTCTGCACCTCAATTCTGTCATCTGTCATTGAAATGGTTGGTATATCAGACGGTAAACACAGGTATCCTATGGGCTTAATAAGGTCAACAGAGTTGTTTTGTTTATAACTCTACATCAGAGTTACTAAAAATCTGATTTTAAACACCCTTAGGAGGGACATGTGCTTTCCAGATCAGCACATGCTCCACCATGCTCTCTGTCCACCTTATGTGGGTGGCTGCACTCAGTTTATCTGCCAGTTCCTGAAGGTATTTTGGGTTTTGGCCATTAGCCTGGCACCTCCATTAACTTCCTAAAGAGATGTCTGGCCCTCATCTTCTATATTCGTCGCAAAGAAAACTAAGTCTATGCTAGCAGGTCCCACCTGGTAAAGGAAAGTCAGTCCTGGACTAGAAATTAAAAGGGCTTCAGGCTGGCATCTGCCTCACATCACTGAGCCATCCAAGGTGAGTCGGGCAACTCCTCTGATTTTGTTCACTTATCTGTGAAATAACATGCCCCACTATGTTCACAGTGCCATTGTGGAAACCAAATAGTATCGATAGTATGAAAAATCATTGAAAACCAAGTGACTACCTAAATGTGAAGAATTAGTTACAGCTGCTTTGTTGCCAATAGACACCAGCATAGAAGTGCCTGTTGGTTATAGTGGGTGCCATCCTGATGGGCTGTGGCATCCATTGTGATGGGTTGGTACCTGCAACAAATCAGTTGTGCAGTATTTTGAGTACCACCCCAGTGGTTGTCTGGAAGGACAGACAAGGACACTATTGTCTAAATACAAACTGGTTGGCTGCACATTATAATATTTCACTGTAAAGATTTATACACACCTAATTTGACTTTGTTTGTTTTTTCCTGTGTAAGGAGTGACACATTTGAAAAGGACTAGTATTTAGAAGTGTGGGGGCTCAAATGCGGTTGAGATGGTCATGGCAGGACCTGTTAATGTTATGCCACCAACTGCAGCAGGCTAACTGGCGACCCTCAAAAGATATGTCTACTATCTAACCTTTAGAACCCATGAGTGTAATCTTATTTGGAAAAAAGATCTTCACAGATATAACTAGGTTAAGGGTTCAGAGATCATCTGGATTATCTGGATGGAACCTAAATCTAATGATGTGTCCTAATATAAGACAAACATGACACAGATACAAGGAGAAGAGGAGAAAGCTGTTTGAGGATGGAGGCAGAGATTGGAGTGGTGCAGCTACAAGCTAGGGGACATCTGAAGCCAACAGAACTGGAGGAGGCTCCCCTAGAGCCTTGGCTCTGCCTGAAGCACGGCCAAAAATAAAATAAATAATTAATACTTAAAAAAAAAAAAGAATCACCAAGAACATAACGCCATATGGTATTCTAAGCAGGGCATGGACTCCAGCGCGACAGAAAGGAAGGATGAAGAGAGAGAGAGGGGGGAGGAGGGAGAAGGACAAAAGAGAGGCAGAAAGAGAGGGAGAGGGGAGGAAGAGGACGGAGAGGAAGAAGAAAAAACGGAAGGGAGAGAAGGAAGGAGGAAGAGGAGGGAGGCAGGAAGGAAGGAAGAAAGGAAGTCTCTATGCTTTCAATTAGCTCACAGTTTAGTAGTACTCAGTTCAGTTCAGTTCAGTTCAGTCGCTCAGTCGTGTCCGACTCTTTGCGACCCCATGAATCGCAGCACACCAGGCCTCCCTGTCCATCACCAACTCCCGGAGTTCACTCAGACTCACGTCCATCGAGTCAGTGATGCCATCCAGCCATCTCATCCTCTGTCGTCCCCTTCTCCTCCTGCCCCCAATCCTTTCCAGCATCAGGATCTTTTTCAATGAGTCAGTTCTTCGCACGAGGTGGCCAAAGTATTGGAGTTTCAGCTTTAGCATCAGTCCTTCCAATGAACACCCAGGACTGATCTCCTTTAGAATGGACTGGTTGGATCTCTTTGCAGTCCAAGGGACTCTCAAGAGTCTTCTCCAACACCACAGTTCAAAAGCATCAATTCTTTGGTGCTCAGATTTCTTTACAGCCCAACTCTCACATCCATACATGACCACTGGAAAAACCATAGCCTTGACTAGGTGGACCTTTGTTGGCAAAGTAATGTCTCTGCTTTTGAATATGCTATCTAGGTTGGTCATGACTTTCCTTCCAAGGGGTAAGCGTCTTTTAATTTCATGGCTGCAATCACCATCTGCAGTGATTCTGGAGCCCCAGAAAATAAAGTCTGACACTGTTTCCACTGTTTCCCATCTATTTGCCATGAAGTGATGGGACCCGATGCCATGATCTTCGTTTTCTGAATGTTGAGTTTTAAGTCAACTTTTTCACTCTCCTCTTTCACTTTCATCAAGAGGCTCTTTATTTCCTCTTCTCTTTCTGCCATAAGGGTGGTGTCCTCTGCATATCTGAGGTTATTGATATTTCTCCCAGCAATCTTGATTCCAGCTAGTGCTTCTTCCAGCCCAGTGTTTCTCACGAGGTACTCTGCATATAAGTTAAATAAGCAGGGTGACAATATAGGGATAACCATATAAACAATTAAAATGCAGTTTGATAAAATTGGTGGTAGAGATATTTTCAGGGTATCATGGGAACCCATAGGGAGAGGTCCCCACTCTGTGAAAGAGGCAGGAGCTGTGGAGGAAAAGAAAAGCCTTAGCAGGCAAACAGATGGTAGCAGCCCCAGCTGAAGAAGTACCAGCAAGACTTGAGAAGACAAGGAGATATGAGCAAACACCAGCAATGTGGGAGGACAGAGTGCTCAGTGCTGTGGAGGAGTGTGGGGTTTGGAGGCTCACAGGCACAGAGACCTTCGATGCCACAGGAAGGGGTCCGGATGGTATTCTAAGAATACTGGAAGCCATTGGGGGAATTTAAGTGGAGAGAAATGAGAATGGTACAGATCCAGGATTAACTTCTAAACCAATCATTTTTATCTTCTGTAGGAAGAATCAGTTGAAAATAAGATCAAGCCTGGAGCCAGGAGACCAGGTAGAAAGCTGCTATAAATATCCAGATAAGATGTGTTATGGTGACCTAGACCCTGGCTATTCAAAGTGTGGTCCAAGATCAGCAGTGTGTATGTCATCTAGGAACTTGTCACACGTGCAGAATCTCAGGCTCCATTCCCTACCTGTGGAATCAGAATCTGCAGTATAACAAGATCCCCAGGTGTCCATATTAAAATTAGAGAAGCATTGGCCAAGACTCAGTGGGGTGGGTAGGAGGATATAGACATGAGAGGGCTATTAAGGTGGAACTGACAGGATCTGGTATCAGATGCAGTGATCCTTTCAAAATTAACTTATTTTTCCAGCTACTGACATTTCCATTTTTCATCAGCAAGAGCTCTGACTGATGACACACTCCCCTGGAGTAGGTTCACACCACAACTGAGGAGCTGGCCTCTCTGTGGGTTTGGAGCTATCTGTAAGACAGAAAGTTGGCTTCTTTACAGGAGTCCCTGCGGATGGCCCCTGATGTAGCTCAAAATCAATAAAATATAAAGTAGAACAGTATAGGATAATTCCATGATTTTTTTTGTTTGTTTTTACCAGAGCAGATTTGGACTCTAGTTGTTTCAATAACTTCTTTAAATTTTTTCAAAGACAGCAGTTGATTTTCATTTAAAAGCATTGGAGGAGAGGGAGGAATTAAATTACCTTGAGAAGTTTGGAGAAGTAAAATGTGACCTCTTTATTCTAGTTGCAAAGGACAAAAGGTTTCCTTGCTTTCATTGTGACTATGTTTGTCTGTGTACATGTGTGTGTTAGTCACTAAGTCATGTCTGACTCTTTGCGACGCCATGGACTGTGGCCCACCAGGCTCCTCTGTCCATGGGATTCTCCAGGCAAGAATACTGGAGTGGGTAGCCATTTCCTTCTCCAGGGGATCCTCCCAGCTCAGGGATTTAATCCAGGTCTCCTGCATTACAGGCAGATTATTTACCATCTGAGACACCAGGGAAGCCCTTCATTGCGGCTACATATCTTAAAATCAAGAGTACACAGGTTTCTATAACTGCTGTTCAAAATATGGGGAATGGTGGGTGGACGGCTCTGAAGCATCTTTAAATACCAGAGGATTCAGAGAAGAATCATTCCCCATGAATAATAATTCCCATATGCCATTTTTAGAAGGAAACTGACTTCACCCATGAGTCACCATGTTTATTCCTATTAGATTAGGATGACAGTTACTTCAGCTGCTGACCTCTTGTTTCTCTGTCCTCTGAAAACTCCAAGGAAAGTTGTCAATTAATGAAAAAGAATACTCTCCATTAGATCATGGCAGCTATGGTGGAAAAGCTTGAGACTCCCTTCTGATTTCAAGTTGGGAGGAAAATTATTCAGACATCTGTTCAGCACATATTTGCTGGATGCCTACCAAGTTCAAGGCATTGTGCTAAAAAGGTTCTTAGTTGCAATCAACAGGAACCAACTCTGGTTAACCTAAGGAGAAAAGGAATTCACTGGCAGGAAATCAGGTAGCAAACAGAATTGACAGGAAGGCCGATAAGCCAGGCTTGGAAACAGTCTGAAACTGAGGGAAGTTCAGGGGTCAGCATCCCAGCCAAGCTCACACCCAGGAACAGACTGGACACTGCCTACCAACACTGTCGCCACCAACCACTGCCAAAGACAACTTGGATGCTACAGCTGCTGCCATCAGAAGGAATTCGGAATTGTCCCTTGCTTCTCTGCAACACTGGCTTCAGATTCAAAGTCCTGACAGGAGGCCTTGGTTGACTGAGCCTAGGTCATTACCCATGTCTGGGCTGCCAGAGGTCAGGGAGAGTGAATGTCCGGCATTTTCAATTTTCTCAGTGGAAGGCAGGCCCTGCCTCCCATCAAAATTCATACAATGGAAATTACCTGTCATACTCTCTCCCGAGTGTTCTCACCCTGCCCCTTGCATTCAAATACAACAACATACTCATGGGACCCATGTTTCTTTCTCCAGCCAACATCTCTACTGAGCTTCAGACTCATATGTCTACAGGCCTTCACGGCATCTCCATTTGGATGTCTAATTAGCAACTCAAACTTTTCATGGCAGATAAGAAATTCTTGATTCCTCCTCTCTGCTCCTACAAGCCTCCATCTCCCTCAGACAGTCTTACCTCAGTGAACAGCACCACCAATCAGCTCCAATCCCAGGAATTTCCCTCCATTTCTCTCTTTCTCCATCCTCCACAACCAATCCCTAAGGATTTTCTGCCAATAGCTAAGGATGTCCTCTGATTTCTACCTCCAAAATATATCTCAAATCAGCCTTCTTCTCAACTTCTTCAGCACTACTATTGGAGCTCAAGCCATCAGTATCTTTTTGCCTATAACAGTCACCTGTGCCATACAGGGCACAAGTGGAAGCATATGGCACACTCAAAAGAGATTAACTGAAAAGAACATAATGATTATTAACTATAATTCTGTATATATTATCATTGCTATATATATTATATATTATTACAATAAACCATTATGTGTAAACCATTCAGTTCAGTCACAGAGTCGTGTCTGACTCTTTGCAACTTCATGGACTGTAGCATGCCAGGCTTCCCTGTCCGTAACCAACTCCCAGAGCTTGCTCAAACTCATGTCCATCAGGTAGGTAATGCCATCCAACCATCTCATCCTCTGTCATCCCCTTCTCCTCCTGACTTCAATCGTTCCCAGCATCAGGGTCTTTTCCAATGAGTCAGTTCCTCACATCAGCTGGCCAAAGTATTGCAGTTTCAGCTTCAGCATCAGTCCTTCCAATGAATATTCAGGACTGATTTCCTTTAGGATTGACTGGCTGAATCTCCTTGCAGTCCAAGGGACTCTCAAGAGTCTTCTCCAACACCACAGTTCAAAAGCATCAATTCTTTGGCACTCAGCTTTCTTTATAGTCCAACTCTCACATCCATACATACATGACTGCTGGAAACACCACAGCTCTGACTAGACAGACCTTGTTGGCAAACTAACGTCTCTGCTTTTTATTATGCTGTCTAGGTTTGTCATAGCTTTTCTTCCAAGGAGAAAACATCTTTTAATTTCATGGCTGCAGTCCCCATCCACAGTGATTTTGGAGCCCAAGAAAATAAAGTCTGTCACTGTTTCCATTGTTTCCCCATCTATTTGCCATGAAGCAATGGGACTTCATTTTTTGAATGTTGAGTTTTAAGCCAGCCTTTTCACTCTTCTCTTTCACTTTCATCAAGAGGCTCTTTAGTTCCTCTTAGCTTTCTGCCATAAGGCTGGTGTCATCTGCATATTTGAGGTTATTGATATTTATTTGTCCCTGCAATCTTGAATCCAGCTTGTGCTTCATCCAGCCCGGCATTTCGCATGATGTATTCTGCATGTAAATTATTAGCAAGGTGACAATAAACACCCTTGATGTACTCTTTTCCCAATTTGGGACCAATACATTGTTCCATGTCCGGTCCTAACTGTTGCTTCTTGACCTGTATGCAGATTTCTCAGGAGGCAGGTAAGGTGGTCTGGTATTCCCATCTCTTGAAGAATTTTTCATAGTTTGTTGTGATCTACACAGTCAAAGGCTTTAGTGTAGTCAATAAAACAGAAGTAGATGCTTTTCTGGAATTCTCCTGCTTTTTCTATGATCCAGCAGAAGCTGGCAGTTTGATCTCTGGTTTCTCTGCTTTTTCTAAATCCAGCTTGAACATCTGAAAGTTCTTGATTCACGTACTGTTGAATCCTAGCTTAGAGAATTTTGAGCATTACTTTGCAAGTGTGTGAGATGAGTACAATTGTGAGGTAGTTTGAACATTCTTTGGCGTGCCTTTCTTTGGGATTGGAATGAAAAATGACCTTTTCCAGTCCTGTGGCCACTGCTGAGTTTTCCAAATTTACTGGCGTACTGAGTGCAGCACATTCACAGCATCATCTTTTAGGATTTGAAATAGCTCAGCTGGAAATCCATCACTTCCACTAGCTTTGTTTGTTGTGATGCTTCCTAAAGCCCACTTGACTTTGCACTCCAAGATTTTTGGCTGTAGGTGGGTAGATCACACCTACTAATAGTCAATAGTGATGGTGTAAACCATTAGCTACTTGTTACTAACCAAGGTGAGGGCAGGCCTAAGAGAACAACCCAAAGATGGGGAAGCCTTGGGGAAAGCACAAGGAGCTGCAAGAACACAACCTCGGAAGGAAGGAAATGGGGCAGGGAGCAATGGCAATGAGTTCCCACATCCCTCAGCTCTCACCTTTGATCACCTACCAGTGCCTCCCATGGCCTAAACTCAACCAGAAACCAGCCAGCAGAGAGGCCCTGGAGATGCTATCTACAGGGGTCAGACTTTGAGGTTGAAGAAGGGCAGACAATGAAATGATATAGAAGATAAAGAGGTTAAGGGGAATAACCAACACATCTTCTGATTGGTCACTTTACTTTTCCTATTCCCAATCCCCCAAACTGATTCTCCACAGAGCAACGAGAGTGATCCTTTATAATGCATGTCATACCATGGGCCTGTTTAACCCATCCAGTGGTTTCTCATCATACATAAAATCAAATCCAAGCTCCTCACTGTGGCCTACATTGCCCTTTGTGATCTGGCCCTGCTTCTTTGATTCATCTCCCACTCCTTTTCCTTGTTCACTAAGTTCTAGGCATGTGCCAAACTCAGTCTTATCTTAGAGTTTTTGCATTTGCTATCCCTCTGTCTGGAACATTCTTTCCTCAGCTGACTGCATGGCTTCCTACTTACCCAATTTAAAACAGTCCTTTGTCTAGTTATTTTCTATTCCAAGACTTTCTTTCATTTTCTTCATGGTATCAAAGGATTTTGAAACCACCATTTAGTATCTGAGTTTCATTGAAGATGCCTGCGTAATTATCCAAGTATAGATGTCAATTAAATACTTGGATATATGAAGTCTTTTTCTTGTTTCAGGCTTTGGGGCTTTCTGTTTTTTTTTTTTTCATTGCAGTTAATTTAATTTTAATTTATAAAAATTCTTCCCAGGTGGCACTAGTGGTAAAGAATCTGCCTGTCAATGCAGGAGAAGCAAGAGAGATGGGTGCGATCCCTGGGTCAGGAAGATCCCTTGGAACAGGCAATGGCAACCCACTCTGGTATTCATGCTTGAAAAATTCCAAGAACAGAGGAGCCTGGTGGGTTACAGTCCATGGAGTTGCAAAGAGTAGAACACAACAGAGAGAATGAGAGAGAGATGGGATTAATCATAAGTTTAAAGAGTTGTATACCTCCACCTAACCAACACCACAATCAAGCCATGAAATATCTCCAATACTCCAGAAAGTTCCTCCATGCTCCTCCAGCCACCCAATGATCTGATTTCTATCCCATAGACTCATTTTGTCTGCTCTTGAACTTCATATAAATTAAATCATATGGCATACAGTCTTATGTCTGGTTCTTTTTGTTCAACATAATATTTTTTTTTCCTGTGGTAATACCTTTTTATTGTGTGAAGATGTTGCTATCTTCACAATCATGAAGATTATTTCCTAAATTATTTTCTTTTTTTTTATTTTTTATTTTTTTAATTTTTTTTAGTTTTTATTTTTAAATTTTAAAATCTTTAATTCTTACATGCGTTCCCAAACATGAACCCCCCTCCCACCTCCCTCCCCACAACATCTCTCTGGGTCATCCCCATGCACCAGCCCCAAGCATGCTGCACCCTGCGTCAGACATAGACTGGCGATTCAATTCTTACATGATAGTATACATCAACATAATATTTTTGAGATTCATCTGTGCTGTTGCATATGTATAAGTAGCTTGTTCCTTTTTACTGGAGATTAATATTCCAGCATATTAATTTACCACAGTTTTCCCTTTTTCCTGTTCATGGATGCATATTTGGTCCTCCACCAAAGGTCTGTATAATCAAAGCTATGGTTTTGCCAGTAGTCATGTATGGATGTGAGAGTTGGACCATAAAGAAGGCTGAACACCAAAGAACTGATTCTTTTGTGCTGTGGTGTTGGAGAAGACTCTTGAGAGTCCCTAGGATGGCAAGGAGTCCAACCAGACCATCCTAAAGGAAATCAGTCCTGAATATTCATTGGAAGGATTGATGTTGAAGCTAAAGTTCCAATACTTTGGCCAGCTGATGTGAAGAACTGACTCATTGGAAAAGACCCTGATTCTGGGAAAGATTGAAGGCAGGAGGAGAAGGGATCAACAGAGGATGAGACAGTTGGGTGGCATCACCAATTCAATGAACGTGAGTTTGAGCAAACTCTGGTAGACAGTGGAGAACAGGGAAGCCTGCCGTGCTATAGTCCTTAGGGTCACAAAGAGTTGGACACAACTTAGAATCTGAACAACAACAACAACCAGTTTTTGAGTATATGAATAAGGCTGATGTAAGCATTCTTTTGGAGAAGGCAATGGCAACCCACTCCAGTACTCTTGCCTGGAAAATCCCATGGATGGAGGAGCCTGGTAGGCTGCAGTCCATGAGGTCGCTAAGAGTCGGACACGACTGAGCGACTTCACTTTCACTTTTCACTGTCATGCATTGGAGAAGGAAATGGCAACCCACTCCAGTGTTCTTGCCTGGAGAATCCCAGGTACGGGGGAGCCTGGTGGGCTGCCGTCTATGGGGCTGCAGAGTCAGACACTACTGAAGCAACTTAGCAGCAGCAGCAAGCACTCTTTATACAAGTCTTTTTGTGGACCTATGATTATAATTCTTTTGGATAAACACCTAGGGAGTGAAATTGTTAGGTCACAGGGAAGATGTATGTTTAATTTTAGAAGAATCTGGTTTTCTAAAGTAGTTTACCATTTCCACCAACAATGCATGAGATTTTTCATTGCTCCACATCTTTGCTGACATTTTATACTGTCAATTATTTTTATTTTAGTTATTCTAGAGGGTGTGAAATGATTTTTCATTGTATTTCCCAGATGACTAATAACACTGAGAATATTTTCATGTGTTTACTGGCCCTTCATCTACCTTCCTTTGTAAAGTGACCTTTGCCCATTTTTTATTATGTTTCTGGTCTTTTGTCTGTTATGTGGATTATGAACACTTTCTCTGATCTGTGGCATGACTGTTCATTTTCTTACTGGTGTCTTTTGATGGGAAATTTTTTATGTTGAGGAAGTTTCATTTATCCTTATTTTTTCTTCTATGTCAGTGCTTTGTATGTCTTGTAAAAAACTTGTTGCCTATCACTAGGTCATGAAAATATTCTCCTACATATTCTTCTGGAAGCATTATAGTTTTAATTATATTTAACTGAATTTAGGTATATGATGCATCTCAAATTAATTTTTAAGTAAACAGTGATGTAGGGGTTCAAGGTTCATTTTTTTAATTTTTTTATTTTTACTTTATTTTACTCTACAATACTGTATTGGTTTTGCCATACATTGACATGAATCCACCACGGGTGTACATGTAATCCCAAACATGAACCCCCCTCCCACCTCCCTCCCCACAACATCCCTCTGGGTCATCCCCGTGCACCAGCCCCAAGCATGCTGTATCCTGCATCAGACATAGACTGGTGATTCGATTCTTACATGATAGTATACATGTTTCAATGCCATTCTCCCAAATCATCCCACCCTCTCCCTCTCCCTCTGAGTCCAAAAGTCTGCTCTACACATCTGTGTCTTTTTTGCTATCTTGCATACAGGGTCATCATTGCCATCTTTCTAAATTCCATATATATG
The DNA here is from genome assembly GCF_016772045.2 of Ovis aries. NCBI lineage: Eukaryota > Metazoa > Chordata > Mammalia > Artiodactyla > Bovidae > Ovis > Ovis aries. Next base: position 99,123,831 of record NC_056080.1, on the reverse strand, counting down.
TGTTAGTATACTGTATTGGTGTTTTTTCTTTCTGGCTTACTTCACTCTGTATAATCAGCTCCAGTTTCATCCATCTCAACAGAACTGATTCAAATGTATTCTTTTTAATGGCTGAGTAATACTCCATTGTGTATATGTACCACAGCTTTCTTATCCATTCATCTGCTGATGGACATCTAGGTTGCTTCCATGTCCTGGCTATTATAAACAGTGCTGCGATGAACATTGGGGTACATGTGTCTCTTTCAATTCTGGTTTCCTCAGTGTGTATGCCCAGCAGTGGGATTGCTGGGTCATATGGCAGTTCTGTTTCCAGGTTTTTAAGGAATCTCCACACTGTTTTCCATAGTGGTTTTACTAGTTTGCATTCCCACCAAGAGTGTAAGAGGGTTCCCTTTTCTCCACACCCTCTCCAGCATTTATTGCTTGCAGATTTTTGGTTCGCAGACATTCTGACTGGTGTGAAGTGGTGCCTCATTGAGGTTTGGATTTGCATTTCTCTAATAATGAGTGATGTTGAGCATCTTTTCATGTGTTTGTTAGCCATCTGTATGTCTTCTTTGGAGAAATGTCTCCTTAGTTCTTTGGCCCATTTTTTGATTGGGTCGTTTATTTTTCTGGAATTGAGTTGCATAAGTTGCTTGTATATTTTTGAGATTAGTTGTTTGTCAGTTGCTTCATTTGCTATTATTTTCTCCCATTCAGAAGGCTGTCTTTTCACCTTGCTTATATTTTCCTTTATTGTGCAGAAGCTTTTAATTTTAATTAGATCCCATTTGTTTATTTTTGCTTTTATTTCCAGAACTCTGGGAGGTGGATCATAGAACAATTATAAATATATATGCACCCAATATAGGAGCACCACAATATGTAAGACAAATGCTAACAAGTATGAAAGGAGAAATTAACAATAACACAATAATAGCGGGAGATTTTAATACCCCACTCACACCTATGGACAGATCAACTAAACAGAAAATTAACAAAGAAACGCAAACTTTAAATGATACATTAGACCAGTTAGACCTAATTGATATCTATAGGACATTTCACCCCAAAACAATGAATTTCACCTTTTCTCAAGTGCTCATGGAATCTTCTCCAGGATAGATCAAATCCTGGGCCATAAATCTAAACTTGATAAATTTAAAAAAATCGAAATCATTCCAACCATCTTTTCTGACCATAATGCATTAAGATTAGATCTCAATTACAGAAGAAAAACTATTAAAAATTCCAACATATGGAGGTTGAACAACACACTTCTGAATAACCAACAAATCACAGAAGAAATCAAAAAAGAAATCAAAATATGCATAGAAACTAATGAAAATGAAAACACAACAACCCGAAACCTCTGGGACACTATAAAAGCAGTGCTAAGAGGAAAGTTCATAGCACTACAGGCATACCTCAAGAAACAAGAAAATAGTCAAATAAATAACCTAACTCTACACCTAAAGCAACTAGAAAAGGAAGAATTGGAGAACCCCAGAGTTAGTAGAAGAAAAGAAATCTTAAAAATTAGGGCAGAAATAAATGCAAAAGAAACAAAAGAGACCATAGCAAAAATCAACAAAGCCAAAAGCTGGTTCTTTGAGAGGATAAATAAAATTGACAAACCATTAGCCAGACTCATCAAGAAGCAAAGAGAGAAAAATCAAATCAATAAAATTAGAAATGAAAATGGAGAGATCATAACAGACAACACAGAAATACAAAGGATCATAAGAGACTACTACCAGCAATTATATGTCAATAAGATGGACAACGTGTAAGAAATGGACAAATTCTTAGAAAAGCACAACTTTCCAAAACTGAACCAGGAAGAAATAGAAAATCTTAACAGACTCATCACAAGCATGGAAATTGAAACTGTAATCAGAAATCTTTCAGCAAACAAAAGCCCAGGTCCAGACGGCTTCACAGCTGAATTCTACCAAAAATTTCGAGAAGAGCTAACACCTATCCTACTCAAACTCTTCCAGAAAATTGCAGAGGAAGGTAAACTTCCAAACTCATTCTATGAGGCCACCATCACCCTAATACCAAAACCTGACAAAGATACTACAAAAAAGGAAAACCACAAGCCAATATCACTGATGAACATAGATGCAAAAATCCTCAATAAAATTCTAGCAATCAGAATCCAACAACACATTAAAAAGATCATACACCATGACCAAGTGGGCATTATCCCAGGGATGCAAGGATTCTTCAATATCCACAAATCAATCAATCTAATTCACCACATTAACAAATTGAAAAATAAAAGCCATATGATTATCTCAATAGATGCAGAGAAGGCCTTTGACAAAATTCAACATCCATTTATGATAAAAACTCTCCAGAAAGCAGGAATAGAAGGAACACACCTCAACATAATAAAAGCTATATATGACAAACCCACAGCAAACATTATCCTCAATGGTGAAAAATTGAAAGCATTTTTTTCATTAAGAATATCTGGCTGTGGGACTTCCCTGGTGGTCCAGTGGCTAAGACTCTGTTCTCCCCATGCAGGGGCCCCCATTTGATCCCTGGTCAGGGAACTAGATCCCACATGCTACAACTAAAGGCCCTGCATGCTGCAACTAAGATCCAGTGAAGACAAATAAATAAATAAAAATAAATTTTAAAAATATATATCTGGCTATTCTCGGTACCATTTGTGAAAAGACTATCCTTTCCTTGTACAACTGCCTTTGCACCTTCATTGAAAATCAACTGTATGTATGTATATGTATATATATATATACATATACATATACATACATACACACATATAATATAAATATAATATTTATTATATTTTTTACAATCTCTCTATTCAGGAATATTTCATGCAAAGATGGGCACAATAAAGGACAGAAACAGTATGGACTTAAAAGAAGCAGAAAAGATTAAGAAGAGGTGGCAAGAATACACAGAAGAACTATACAAAAAAGATGTTAATGACCCAGATAACCACGATGGTATGATCACTCACCTAGACCCAGACATCCTGGAGTGCAAAGTCAAGTGGGCCTTAGGAAGCATCACTACACACAAAGCTAGTGGAAGTGATGGAGTTTCAGCTGAGCTATTCCAAATCTTAAAAGATGATGTTGTGAAAGTGCTGCACTCAATATGCCAGCAAATTTGGAAAACTCAGCAGTGGCCACAAGACTGCAAAAGGTCAATTTTCATTCCAATCCCAAAGAAAGGCAGTGCCAAAGAATGTTCAAACTACCTCACAATTGCACTCATCTCACATGCTTGCAAAGTAATGCTCAAAATTCTCCAAGCTAAGATTCAACAGTACATGAACTAAGAAATTCCAGATGTTCAAGCTGGATTTAGAAAAAGCAGAGAAACCAAACTGCCAGCATCCATTGGATCGTCGAAAAAGCAAGAGAGTTCCAGAAAAACATCTACTTCTGCTTCATTGACTACACTAAAGCCTTTGACTGTGTAGATCACAACAAACTGGAAAATTCTTCAAGAGATGGGAATACCAAACCACCTTACCTGCCTCCTGAGAAACCTACATGCAGGCCAAGAAGTAACATTTAGAAGCAGACATGGAACGATGGACTGGTTCCAAATTGGGAAAGGAGTATGTCAAGGGTGTTTATTGTTTATTTAACCTATATGCTGAGTACATCATGCGAAATGCCGGGCTGGATGAAGCACAAGCTGGAATCAATATTGCAGGGAGAAATTTCAATAACCTCAGAAATGTAGATGACACCAGCCTTATGACAAAAAGTGAAGGAGAACTAAAGAGCCTCTTGATGAAAGTGAAAGAGGAGAGTGAAGAAGCTAGCTTAAAACTCAACATTCTGAAAACAAAGGTCATGGCATCTGGCCCCATCACTTCATGGTAAATAGATGTGGAAACAATGGAAACAGACTTTATTTTCTTGGGCTCCAAAATCACTGTGGATGGTGACTGCAGCCATGAAATTAAAAGACGTTTGCTCCTTGGAAGAAAAGCTATGACCAACCTAGACAGCATATTAAAAAACAGATATATTAATTTGCCAACACAGGTCCGTCTAGTCAAAGCTATGGTGTTCCCAGCAGTCATGTATGGATGTGAGAGTTGGACCATAAAGAAAGCTGAGTGTCAAAGAATTGATGTTTTTGAATTGTGGTGTTGGAGAAGACTCTTGAGTGTCACTTGGACGGCAAGGAGATCCAACCAGTCAATCCTAAAATAAATCAGTCCTGAATATTCATTGGAAGGACTGATGTTGAAGCTGAAGTTGCAATACTTTGGCCAGCTGCTGTGAAGAACTGACTCATTGGAAAAGACCCTGATTCTAGGAAAGATTGAAGGCAGGAGGAGAAGGGGGTGATGGAGGATGAGATGGTTGGATGGCATGACCAACTCAATGAACATGAGTTTGAGCAAACTCTGGTAGACAGTGAAGGACACAGAAACCTGGCATGGGGTCGCAAAGAGTCAGACATGCCTGAGCTACTGAAGTGAAGTGAAGTGAATATGATGATATTAGGAGGTGGGTCTTTGGAAGGTGGCTTAGGTCATGGGGATGGAGCCCTCATCAACAGGTTAGTGCCCTTATAAAGCAGACCACAGAAAACTCTCTCTTTATCTCCTCATCATGTGATGACACAGAGAGATGATGGCCATCTGTGAACCAAGAAAAGTGCTCTTACCAGACACCAAATCTCTCAGCACCTTAATCTTGGACTCTCAGCCCCACGAACTGTTAGAAATAAACTTCTGTGATTCATAAGCTACCCAGTCTGTGGTAATTTTGTTATAGCAGCCTAGACTGAAATGGGTTTGAACTCAACAGCGACACCTCTGCAATTCTAAGCCAAAAGCAAGCAGTGTTTACTCAGGAAGAGGTGACCATGGTGTTTTGTCCTAAACACAAACACTAATGTTCTGATATTCATCCAGTGTGAGGGCCTGTGCTGGGTACGGGGGATACAGAAATGAATAAGACAGACCCATTCTCTGCCATCGTGGAGCTCATAGTCTAGTAGAGAAAACCAGATGATTAAGAAGAAAACAAAGAAAGAGTATTTCAGGTTGTAAGAAGAGCTATGACGGGAATAGAGAGGGAGGCATGGGGAGAAAGGGGGACCACTATGGAAGGTCAGCATTTTTCATAGAAATAAGACAAACTTGCTTTGAGAAGTTTTCATTCTAATGAGGGAGCCAGAATACAAACAAGTAGACAAAAGAATTAACCTAATTGTGGGTTATGATAAAAGAAACAACAAAGAAACAAAGGATGGTCAGAGAAGGTCTCTCCCAGGAGGTGTTATTTCAGCTGAGACTTCATGGTTGAGAAGGAACAAGCTAACCCCAGAGCTGGGCAAAGAACATTCCAAGCAGTGGGAACAGAAAATCTAGTCTCCAGGATGGGGAAAAGCTGGTCATTTCCAGAAAGGAGGCCAGTGTGGCCTAGTGGACAAAAGGCAGTCTGGAAGGAAATGAGGTTGGTGAGGTCCACAAGGGCCAGCTCAACCCAGGGTGAGGAGCAGGATTCTTATTCTAAGTGCACAGGGAGAAGAAAACAGTTGTTTCCAGTCTGCTGTTTCTTGGCTTTTTGGTACAGATTGGTCTTTCTTGGTAAACTTTCATTGGACAGATGGGTACAGGTTGTCAGTGAGAAATATGAAATGTCTGAAAGCAGAATAAACTTGTTCAGTCGCTCAGTTGTGTCCAACTCTTTTGCAACCCCATGTACTGTAGCCTGCCAGGTCCCTCTGTCCATGGGATTTCCCAGGCAAGAATACTGGAGAGGGTTGCCAATTCCTTGTCCAGGGGATCTTCCCCACTCAGGGATTGAACTCTTGTCTCCTGCATTGGCAGGCAGATTCTTTACCACTAAGCCACCAGGGGAGCCCAAGGTATCAATTGCATACCGTAAAATTCACCCATTTTAAGTGTACAATTCTGTGTCCCTATGTTTTCTTAAAGACATTTACATGAGAACTAAGGAGATTTGTAAGCAGAGGACAGACCTTTATCTTTCCTTCAAATAAAGGGATTCATATGGGTAATCATACTCTCTGAGCAAACAGCTCTACAATTGTTAGTATATTCCTTCAAACTAGTCATCTTAAAGATTACAGTATTTGCTCCATCTTATAAAACAGAGAGCCTAAGGAGCAGGGAAATTAAACAATTTAGCTGAAGTCAGACATTTAGCCAGAGCTAGACTTAACTGAACTGTTACACAAGCCATATTCTGATTCTAATTGCTTAATATGGTTTGGTTTTCCCTGTTTACAGATGGCTACTCTTGTTGTGTGTTCATCTCACTCAATTGAAGTCCGGAAATGTGAAAGGGCTCCAGGAATTCAAACAACCTTAAGGCCCCATTTCAGATTGCTAAACACAGATTAAGTGTGAGTAATACATTCCAGTGCTATAAATGAAGAAATAAGATGTTTGCCTCTTTGATTTTGGAGTAATATATGAAAGTTTATGTTGATCCTTTATTTTTTTTTAATAATGTACTATCTTTTCTTTTATTCTCATCGCATGATGAAATTCTCACATCTTTTTATTTACTTGGGGTGGACTACATGAAAGTTCTTTTTTTAAATTTTAAAAAAATTTATTTATTTTAATTGGAGGTTAATTACTTTACAATATTGCATTGGTTTTGCCATACATCAACATGAATCTGTCACAGGTATACACGTGCTCCCCATCTTGAACCTCCCCCCCTCCTCCCTCCCCTTACCATCCCTCTGGGTCGTCTCAGTGCACCAGCCCCAAGCATCCAGTATCATGCATTGAACCTGGACTGGCGATTCATTTCATATATGATATTATACATGTTTCAATGCCATTCTCCCAAGTCATCCCACCCTCTCCCTCTCCCACAGAGTCCAAAAGACTGTTCTATACATCTGTGTCTCTTTTGCTGTCTCACATACAGGGTTATCATTACCATCTTTCTAAATTCCATATATATGCGTTAGTATACTGTATTGGTGTTTTTCTTTCTGGCTTACTTCACTCTGTATAATTGGCTCCAGTTTCATCCACCTCATTAGAACTAATTCAAATGTATTCTTTCTAATGGCTGAGTAATACTCCATTGCGTATATGTACCACAGCTTTCTTATCCATTCATCTGCTGATGAACACCTAGGCTGCTTCCATGTCCTGGCTATTATAAACAGCGCTGTGATGAACATTAGGGTACACGTGTCTCTTTCAATTCTGGTTTCCTCAGTGTGTATGCCCAGCAGTTGGATTGGTGGGTCATAAGGCAGTTCTATTTCCAGTTTTTTAAGGAATCTCCACACTGTTCTCCATAGTGGCTGTACTAGTTTGCATTCCCACCATGTTCATGGATCAGAAGAATAAATATAGTGAAAATGAGTATACTACCCAAAGCAATTTACAGATTCAATGCAATCCCTACCAAGCTACCAACGGTATTTTTCACAGAGCTAGAACAAATAATTTCACAGTTTGTATGGAAATACAAAAAAACCTCGAATAGTTAAAGCAATCTTGAGAAAGAAGAATGGAACTGGGGGAATCAACCTGCCTGACTTCAGGCTCTACTACAAAGCCACAGTCATCAAGACAGTATGGTACTGGCACAAAGACAGAAATATAGATCAATGGAACAAAATAGAAATCCCAGAGATAAATCCACACACCTATGGACACCTTATCTTTGACAAAGGAGGCAAGAATATACAATGGATTAAAGACAATCTCTTTAACAAGTGGTGCTGGGAAAACTAGTCAGCCACTTGTAAAAGAATGAAATTAGAACACTTTCTAACACCATACACAAAAATAAACTCAAAATGGATTAAAGATCTAAATGTAAGACCAGAAACTATAAAACTCCTAGAGGAAAACATAGGCAAAACACTCTCTGACATGAATCATAGCAGAATCGTCTATGACCCACCTTACATATAGTCATATTTACTGCTGAAATATTGAGTACTTTCCCCTAAGATTGGTAATAAGGCAAGTATGTCCATCCTTATCACTTTTATTCAATATCATACTGGCATACTGGAGATTCTAGCCAGTTCAATAAGTCAAGAAAGAAATAAGAAGCATATAAATAAGAAAGAAAGAAGTAAAACTTTTAATTCAGATAACATAATTGTATATAAAAATGTAAGGAATCTAGAAAAAGTCACTAGAGCTAATAAGCAAATTAAGTAAGGTCATAAGATACAAGGTTGATATACAAAATGAATTGTATTTCTATATATCAATAATAGTAGTGAAAAATTGGGAAATGAAAATTTTTAAACATTATTATTTATGATATCATCAAAAAACTTCAAACACTAAGAAAAAATCTAATAAAACACATTCAAGCTCTCAAGATTGGGGAAAAATGCATTACTGAAAGAAATTAAAGAAGACCTAAATAAATGGAGAGATATATTGTGTTTGTGGATTGGTAGAATCAATATCGTTAGGATGTTAGTTCTCCCAGGAGTGACCTATGGATTTAATGCAGTCACATTTATAAGCCCAAGAAATTTATCTTGTAGAAATAGGCAAGTTGATTCTAAAATTTATATGAAAATGCAAAGGTCCCAGCCAAAACAATCTTGAAAAATAAAAACTTTGGATGATGCACACAATCTGAATTAATACATATATACTCTAAATTTGGGCTTCCCAGGTGGCTCAGGTAAAGAATTGCCTGACAACCCAGGAGATCAGGGTTCAGTCCCTGGATTGGGAAGATCCTCTAGAGACAGAAATGGCAATCCACTCCAGTATTCTTGCCTGGATAATCCCATGGATAGAGAAGCCTGACGGGCTACAGTCCATGGGGTCATAAAAAAGTTGGACATGACTTATCAACTAAACAACAACTCTAAACCTACTGTGCGGTACATAAAGATGGACAAAGAGATCGATGGAACTGAATCAGTCCAGTTCAGTTGCTCATTCATGTCCGACTCTTTCTGACCACATGGACTGCAGCATGCCAGGCTTCCCTGTCCATAATCAACTCCTGGAACAAACAAATCTCCCAGAGTTTGCTCAAACTCATGACCATCAAGTCAGTGATGGCATCCAACCATCTCATCCTCTGTCATCCCCCTCTCTTCCTGCCTTCAATCTTTCCCAGCTTGAGGGTCTTTTCCAATGAGTCAGTTCTCCACATCAGGTGGCCAAAGTATTGGAACATCAGCTTCAACATCAGTCCTTCCAATGAATATTCAGGACTGATTTCCTTTAGGATGGACTGGTTGGATCTCCTTGCAGTCCAAGGGAATCTCAAGAGTCTTCTCCAACACCACAGTTCAAAAGCATCAATTTTTTAGCTCTCAGCTTTCTTCATGATCCAACTCTCACATCCATACATGATCAATGGAAACACCATAGCTTTGACTAGACAGACCTTTGTTGGCAAAGTAATGTCTCTGCTTTTTAATATGCTGTCTAGGTTGGTCATAGCTTTTCTTCCAAGGAGTAAGCGTCTTTTAATTTCTTGGCTGCAGTCAGCATCTGCAGTGATCTTGGAGCCCCCAAAAATAAAGTCAGCCACTGTTTCCACTGTTTCCCCATCTATTTGCCATGAAGTGATGGGACCAGATGCCATGATCTTTGTTATCGGAATGCTGAGTTTTAAGCCAGCTTTTTCACTCTGCTCTTTCACTTTCATCAAGAGGCTCTTTAGTTCCCCTTCACTTTCTGCCATAAGGGTGGTGTCATCTGCGTATCTGAGGTTATTGATATTTCTCCCAGCAATCTTGATTCCAGCTGTACTTCATCAACCTGGCATTTTGCATGATGTACTCTGCATATAGGTTAAATAAGCAAGGTGACAATATACAGCCTTGACGTACTCCTTTTCCTATTTGGAACCAGTCTATTGTTCCATGTCCACCTCTAACTGTTGCTTCCTGGCCTGCATACAGGTTTCTCAAGAGGCAGGTCAGCTGGTCTGGTATTCCCATCTCTTTCAGAATTTTCCACAGTTTATTATGATCCACACAGTCAAAGGCTTTGGCATAGTCAATAAAGCAGAAATAGATGTTTTCCTGGAATTCTCTTGCTTTTTCTATGATCCAGCAGATGTTGGCAATTTGATCTCTGGTTCCTCTGCCTTTTCTAAAACCACCTTGAACATCTGGAAGTTCACAGTTCACGTATTGCTGAAGCCTGGCTTGGAGAATTTTGAGCATGACTTTGCTAGCGTGTGAGATGAGTGCAATTGTGCGGTAGTTTGAACATTGTTTGGCATTGCCTTTGTTTTGGACTAGAATGAAAACTGACCTTTTCCAGTCCTGTGGGCACTGCTGAGTTTTCCAAATTTGCTGGCATATTGAGTGCAGCACTTTCACAGCATCATTTTTGGGGGATTTGAAATAGCTCCACTGGAATTCCATCACCTCCACTAGCTTTGTTTGTAGTGATGCATCCTAAGCCCCACTTGACTTTACACTCCAGGATGTCTGGCTCTAGGTGAGTGATAACACTATCATGGTTATCTGCATCATTAAGATCTTTTTTGTTTAGTTCTTCTGTGTATTCTTGCCATCTCTTCTTAGTATCTTCTGCTTCTGTTAGGTCCATACCATTTCTGTCCTTTATTGAGCCCATCTTTGCATGAAATATTCCCTTGGTATCTCTAATTCTCTTGAAGAGATCTCTAGTCTTTCCCAATCTATTGTTTGCCTCTATGTCTTTGCACTGATCACTTAGAAAGTCTTTCTTATTTCTCTGCTTGTTCTTCCTTGAAACTGCATTTAGATGTATGTATCTTTCTGTTTTTCCTTTGCCTTTTGCTTCTCTTCTTTTCTCAGCTATTTGTAAGGCCTCCTCAGACAACCATTTTGCCTTTTTGCATTTTTTCTTCTTGGGGATGGTTTTGATCACTGCCTTCTGTACAATATTATGAACTTCCGTCCATAGTTCACATTAAGAGGATTTCAACACATGAATTTGGGAGCAGGGTAGGGGCATACAATTCATTGTAGCAAAAGAAATAAGACTAAACAAGAAATGATCTTTCCTGATTCTGTTGTACACCTAAATTGTGGAAGACTTAAACACGACTTCTGAATGCTATCATTGTAATGCAGACGTGCATAAGCAAATGTTTAGGAGACTGGAAAACTATTTGTGTTACTTAGCAGCTGGAATGTTGAGAAACATATTTTATGTCTTGTGTTCACTGTAAAAATACAAACAATCTTTAATTTTTGAGTGTTCTTCCAGCTCTTAATTTTTAGAATCTTTTTCATATTATCGAAGTAGCCATGAAACCAAACCAGATAATACAAGCTACATTGACTAACTGAGACATTCCAGAGATTAACGGAGTTAACTGCTGTAAGTTGCAGCAAATAGGGAGGGTCCCAGATTTTGAAGGAGACTATTTTTTTGAGGTGGAGCACCTGCTGAGAGTTGTGGTGGGGTGGACCCAACTCCCCACCTTGCCCCTCACAGCACTAACATGATTCTGTTGTCTTCCACCACTGTATCTGACTTCTTGCCTTGGTAACTAGTCTTCATGAGGTTAACAGATCTTTTTTTTTTTTTTAATTTACAGACACAAAATTATGTCATACTCAAATAATAAGACTCTAGGCATGTCTATGTAGTTGCAGACACTTCACATGGGTTAATTGATTTAGACTATAACTTGTGTAGCAATTGCTGAGATGGTGGGACTTCTGTAGAACCTTGCCTTACTTGTGTCCTTTACCACTGGTACTTTTCCTTAAAGTTAAATCTTTAGAGTTTCAAGAAGATTCAGGAAGTAAGCAGGCCTGCAGACTAAATGTACCCTCAGTTGTTTTCAGCTAAAAACCCCAACATGTCTTTCTTATTTTATGTAATAATACATTGATGCAAAACACCATTGTCATTATTTATAGACTGTTGTATAGCTTGATATAATACTTCTCAAGAGTTGAGTATCTTGAGCTATTATTTTCTCAAATTCCAACAAAGTCTATAGGGATTCTGTATGATATTCTGTTAAAATACCTTGTTGGAGAATACCCGAATAATGATTTTTCAACTCTGTATTTGATCCTGGTCTATTTGCTAAAGATAAAGAGAATGGAATCTTGGAAACCCTGAAGCTCTTAGGTCCTGTAAGAACAAGCCCTACCCACCATCCCCACTAACCATCCACCTGGGGCTGCAGTGTTACAGAGCTTGCCTGTGCTCCTGTCGACAGCTGCCACCCTGTTTTCCATAAGATTAAGTGGGTCTCACTCCATTCTGTCTTTTCTTGAGACAGGAGAGACAAGAGTGATGTAGCTATTGTTTTGTTGCCACCTAAGGAAGCATTTGTTTGATAAATAAGCATCATCTTAGAATCAGAAGGAATGCAATTTGGCCTTGCAAAAATGTGTCAAGATTTATTCATTCATTTATTCAACAAATATTTATCCAATTTCTACAGGTGCCAGTCACCATGCAAGATGATAGTATACTACAGTGAACAAAGTTTGTGAAATAAATAAATCTATGATTTTTGTAAATGTGGAAGAATACCATCACATTTTAATAGTTTTATAGGAATATAATTCACATACCATTCATCCATTTAAAATGTACATAGTTCTACGGTTTTTAGTATATTCATAGACTTATGCAGCCGTCACCACAAACAGTTTTAGAACATTCTCATCACCTCAAAGCAAAACCCTGGGGACATCCCTGGTGGTCCAATGGCTGGGGCACCATGCACCTGATTCAGGGGCCCAGGGTTCGGTCCCACATGCTGCAGCTGGGAGTTTGCATGTCAAAGACATCCCATGTGAGATCTGGCACAGCCAAATAAATAAACAAACAAATATTACCAAACAAAACCCTGGAGCCATCAGCAGACACTCCCCATCCCCAAAACCCGGCCCTAGGCAAACACTTACCTACTTTCTGTCTCTAATTCTGGACACTTCATATGACTGGAACCATAAATATGTGGGGTTTTGTGACTGGTTTATTTTGCTTAGCATGTTTTCAAGGTTCATCCATATTGTAGCATGTATCACTACTTCATTCCTTTTTATTGACAAATAATATTCCATCATATAAATTTACCACACTTTATCCATTCATCAGTTGAACAACATTTAGTTTGTTTTCACTTTTTTGCTATTATAAATAATGTCACTATGAACATATATATATAAAACATGTGTACACACACATAAACATACATGTGTATATATATGTGTACATATGTTTTCATTTTTCTTGGATATATACTTCAGGGTAAAATAGCTGGAACATATGTTAACTCCATGTTTAGCTTTTTGAGAAACTGCCAAACTTTTCTAACATGGCTGCATCATTTTTCCTTCAGTAATACATGAATGCTCCAATTTCTTAACATCCTGGAGAATACTAGTTATTATCTGTCTTTTAATTATAGCCATCCTAGTAGGTGTGAGGTGGTATCTCATTATACTTTTTCATCTTCATTTCCCTAGTGGCTACTGAAGTCAAGCATTTTTTCATGAACTTATTGGCCATTTGTGTATTTCTTTGGAGAAATATCTATTCAGATTCTTTGCCAATTAAAAAAGTATTTCTCATTGTGTAAAATACACATTAACATAACATTGACCATCCTCGCTATTTTTAAGTATGCAGTTTAGTGATAGTAAGTACATTTGCATTGCTGTGCAACCATCAACACTATCCATCTCCTGAACTCTTTTTTTTTTCCATCCCCTGAACTCTTTTATCTTGCGATATTGAAACTCTATACCGTTAAACAACTCCTCCCCATTCCCTCCTCCCCTTAGCTGCTGGCAACCACTTCTGTGTTTCTATTTCTGTCTTTATGAATTTGACTACCCTAAGTAGTAGAATCATACTGTTTTTGTCTTTTTGTGGCAGGCTTATTTCACTTAATGTGATGTCCTCAAGGTTCATCCATGTAGCATTTGTCAGCATTCCCTCCTTTTTAGGCTGAATAATGTTCCATTGTGTGTGTATTCTACATTTTATTTATCCACTCATCTACTGATGGACACAGGTGCTTCCACCTCTTAGCTGTTGTGAATAATGCTGCTATGATCATATGTGCACAAATATCTCTTCAAGAGCCTTGCTTTCAGTTCTTTGGGATATGTACACAGAAATGGAATTGCTGGATCATATAGTAATTCAATATTTAATTTTTTTGGAACTGCCATACTGTTTTCTGGAGAAGGTAATGGCACCCCACTCCAGTACTCTTGCCTGGAAAATCCCATGGACGGAGGAACTTGGTGGGCTGCAGTCCATGGGGTCACTAAGAGTCGGACACGACTGAGCAACTTCACTTTCACTTTTCACTTTCATGCACTGGAGAAGGAAATGGCTACCCACTCCAGTATTCTTGCCTGCAGAATCCCAGGGACGGGGGAGCCTGGTGGGCTTCCGTCTATGGGGTCGCACAGAGTCGGACATGACTGAAGCGACTTAGCAGCAGCAGCAGCAGATTTGATTTACAATGTTGTGCTAATTTCTTCTGTATAATAAAGTGACTCAGTTATACACATACATACATCCTTTTTTATATATTCTTTTCCATTATGGTTTATCCTAGGAGATTGGATACAATTTCTCGTGCTGTACAGTAAGACTTTGTTGTTTATCTATTCTAAACGTAATAATCGTTTGCATCTACTAACCCCAAATTCCCAATCCATCCCTCTCCCACCCCTCATCCCCCTAGGCAACCACAAGTCTGTTCTCTATGTCTGTGAGTCTGTTTCTCTTTCATAGACCAGTTCATTTGTGTCATATTTCGGATTACACATATGAGTGATGTATGGTATTTGTCTGAGTTACTTCACTTAGTATGGTAATTTCCAGTTGCATCCATGTTGCTGCAAGTGGCATTATTTCATTCTTTTTATGGCTGAGTAGCAGTCCATTGCATATATGTATTGATGGTGCCCTGTTGAGGCACAAAATTTGTCAGTTGATGCCGTTCAATTTATCTATTTTTTCTTTTGTCACTTGTGCCTTTAGTGTCATATCTAAGAATGTTTTCCCTAAGTCAAAGTCACCAAGATATACTCTTATATTTTCTTCCAAAGAGTTTTATAGTTTAGTTCTTACACTAAGGTCTTTAGTTCATTCACAGTTAATATTTGTATATGTTATAAGATAGGGATCCAAGTCCATCCTTTTGCATGTAGATATCCAGTTTTCCTAGCAACATTTATTGAAGAGACTATTTTTTCCTCACTGAATGGCCTTGGCATCCTTGAGAAAAAATAATTTATTATATATGCTAATGGGTTAATTTCTTGACTCTCAATTCCATTCCATTGTTCTATATGTCTGTCCTTATGCCAGTACTACCCTGTTTTGATTGTTGTAGCTTTGTAGTAAGGAGAAGGCACTGGCACCCCACTCCAGCACTCTTGCCTGGAAAATCCCATGGATGGAGGAGCCTGGTGGGCTGCAGTCCATGGGGTCGCGAAGAGTCGGACACGACTGAGCGACTTCACATTCACTTTTCACTTTCATGCATTGGAGAAGGAAATGGCAACCCACTCCAGTGTTCTTGCCTGGAGAATCCCAGGGACGGGGGAGCCTGGTGGGCTGACGTCTATGGGGTCGCACAGAATCTGACACAACTGAAGCGACTTAGCAGCAGCAGCAGCAGCTTTGTAGTAAGTTTTGATATTGGTAAGTGTGAGTCTTCCAGTTTTATTCCTCTTTATCAGTATTGGGGTCGCACAGAATCTGACACAACTGAAGCGACTTAGCAGCAGCAGCAGCAGCTTTGTAGTAAGTTTTGATATTGGTAAGTGTGAGTCTTCCAGTTTTATTCCTCTTTATCAGTATTGTGTTGGCTATTTGGGATCTCTTATGATTCCATATGAACCTGAAGATAGACTGCTAGTTTTGAAAAAAAAAAAAAAAACTGTTGGAATTTTGATAGGGATTTCATTGAATTAGTGAATCAGTTGGGGAGTATTGCTAGCTTAACAATAATAAATCTTTTGCCCCATTAATGTGGAATGTCCTAATTTATTTCGGTCTTCTTTAATTTCTTTGTACAACATTTCGTACTTCTCAGAGTATGAGTTTTATATCTCTTTTTAAAATTTATGCCTAAGTATTTCATTTGTTTTGAGGCTATCATAAATGGAATTTTTCTTAATTTTATTTTCAGATTGTTACTGTGACATTTTGAATAAGAAGTAAAAAATCACCGTAAGCAACCTCTAAGTTTAAAAATCAAAGTTTGTTCATATTTTTAGGTTGCTGTTTTCATGGGTCCCAATGTTACAATAGTTTGCACAGTAATAAAACTTTAAAAAAATCATTTAATTAGTATATTTTGGTAATGTGGAAACAATTGACTTCACTAATGGATTTAATATTATCATAAAAATTCCAAGCCAACCCTATTCTATCTGAAAAAATGTTAATATGAAACTGCTTACTTTGCTTCTTCTGGAAACTTGTCTGCTAATAAAGTAGTCAATATGCTTCTTGGATGAGTGGGTATTTCTATATAGTTTGTTTTCTAGAGGACATGGAAAATTCCTGGCTACCAATATTAATCTTCTCTTTTCTTTAATGAACTGAGAATGTGATCCAGTGAGATTAAACTTTTCACACAGACCAAGATCTACTCTACTATTAAAGTTCTGGATAAATTTTATTTTTTGCACTAGACATAAATTCACAGCAACTCCTTACCCATAGAGGTTAGTCTGTCCATCTCTTGTCCACTCTGGCCCTAAGACATCACAGCTAAGCATGCTCTCCTTTCCTTAGATTGCTGGCTTCCCTTCCTGTACGCTTATTTAGTGAACAACTTCATTAAAACATCTAACATATTGGACAGAACTCAAGTACACAGTGAATATTAATGTATCTCACTTGAAACAATGTCTTCTTTTGATCTTAAAAAAAGGCCTCTATGCTAATTAGGGATTTTCGATGTTTACCCAGATTTTGTGTCAACTTTGAAAAAGAAATTTCATAAACTGGAGGCATTTGAGAAGTTGGAAAGAAACTTAGAAAGCCAAGGCAGGGGTCCATGAGCCAAGTTCAGCCTGTAGACATGTTTTACTTGGCTCTTGCGAATATTTTAAAACTATTTAGATTAGTTGCCAACATTGACAAATTAGACAGTTTCACATAAAAATCTGGATTTCTGGTTTTTCTTGAAAGAACGGGTAAAGTTGGCCATGTCAGGCCCACCTGCAGCATATGGGGGCAAGCATGTTCCTGGATGTCAAGGTCTTCCCTACCTGACCTGTCTGACCCCAGGTGGCCTTTGAATCTGTGACTCCTGAACTAATTCAACCCCTTCCTGAGGTTTGGAGACAGTGTTGTGGCCACGCATTCCGGGAAACAAACTCACTCAGAAGAACAATGCAGATAGTGAAGTACAGTTTATTATACAGGCGGGCCCAAGGCAGAGTCTCCCCTTAGCCAAGGACCCCAACCAGTTTTTGTGAAAACCTTATAAACCCTAAGTGTACGTGCCCAAACCCACCTTCCCAAATTCCCTGAAACTAGTCTGAACAAAAAAAGAGAAAGATACAATCAAAGTTAACCCGATTCGTACGCCTTAAGCCTAGGTAGTTAACAATGGACAATTATCAATAGGCCTGTGGTCATACCCCAATAATCATAATAGAATTTAAAATTATATTAGGTTACACAGATAATTAGGGTATTCTTTTAGGCAATGGAGAGTCTAGGTATGAGCCCTGGGGTTCTTCCATCCGGGGGGCCAGGTTTTCCAGTTGGTATGTCGTTTCCATAGATACTGGGCATACAGCTCAAAGTCCACAGTCTGGCCCAAGATGGAGTCCTGCTTTCAAGATGGAGCCTGTTCTGTCCATTTTCTCCTTGAACACGTTTGGAGAAATCATTACTGCTCAAAACTAGTCATTAGCTAATCATCAATTCCTCAATTTATTTTGACTTAAAATTCCAGGAGTATTATTTATAAACAGATAAAATTAGGGAAGGGGTCATTCTTTTAAGTGTTCGAAGGATTTTCTTGCTTGAATGGCATCTCCGTTGATGAGTTTAGGCTTTTGAAATGTAATTAACTGACAGAGGAGCTTAAAGGAGCCACAGCTAAACAAAGATTGATCACATCTAAAAACAATAAAATGTGCTCAGAATCATTATTTTTTAAAGCGTCCCACCATTCAACTCTGACCTCCTCTTTGCAATTTTCTTTCTTTCCTCCCCTCTTCCTCTGAACCCCTAATTTACTTATAGACCTGGGTAACAAGTAACTTAGTACTTAAATATTCCTTCATTTAATAAATATTTATTTGAACACTTGTGAGGTGCCAGGGGCTGTTCTAGGTACTTAGGATGAAACAGAGGAAAAGAGGCAAAAGTCCCCTGTGCAGCTTACACTCTAGTAGGAGAAAGAGACAATAAGCAAATAACAAGACCAGTTCTGAGAGTTATAGCACTGTGAGGATAAAAAAATAGTGACAATGCTACAGTGGGACAGTGACTTGGAGGCGATTAAATTTACATATTTACATACAGTGGTTAAAGAAGACTTGATAACAAGGAACCAGCCATGTCAGGAGGTGGGGGAAGATTGTTCTAAGTGGAGAGAAAAGCAAGTACAAAGGCCCTGAAGTGGAAATAAGTTTTGTGCAGTCAATGAAGGGAAAGGCCAGTGGAACTGGAGCACAGAGAAAAAGGGGAAAAGTGAGGGGAAATGAGATGGGGGAAGGAGCCAAGGGCCAGGCATGCAGGGCCCTGCAGGTGGTCAGGGGTTTCCATTGTGGACTTAAAAAGTATTCACAACCTAAAACTTGATAGGTGTGTTTTATTTGGTGGGAATTTTTTGGGACTTAAGCCTGGGAGGCAGCAGCTTAAGTAACCCTGAGAGAACTGCTCCTAGGAAGCAGGGTTGAGGGGGCGGGAACCAGATTATATAGAAGTTTTGCAACAAAGGACAGGTAGTCTGGACATCAGAAGATGATTGTTACAGAAAACCAGATATCAGAAGTGAAGGAATCTAGCACTTTTCTATATATGGGAAGATTGCAGTCTGGGCTCACTGAAAGCATTCCTTTGCTATGCACCTCAGCTGTGTGGGGCTGGTATCCTATGTTTTCATACACTGAGCTCTCTTGGGGCTCACTGTGGGCTGTGGCTGCAGTTTGATGGCTGCTGGATGGCAGGTATTCTTCCCTCCCTGAGTTTCCTCAGGCTCACATTGGAAGGGTGCCATCTCTGATGACTGTGACATCATTGTTTACTGATATGACAGGAAATATTCCACTTCTCATCTTCATGATGGCCATGCCTGATATCTCTTGGGAGTCTTCCACAGCAGACTGCACAGTGCTAGGCTTCCTATGTGTCACTAGCGGTAAAAAATCCACCTGCCAATGCAGAAGTAGGAGAAGCGGGTTCGATCCCTGGGTTGAGAAGATCCCCTGGAGGAGGGTGTGGCAACCCACTCCAGTATTCTTGCCTGGAAAATTCCATGGACAGAGGAGCCTGGAGGGCTACAGTCCATAAGGTCGCAACTGAACAACTGAGCACACTCACACAAGCACTTAGTAATATGTGAAGAAATACTAATCAGTTCATTAGTATTTGACTCAACCAGTTGAGTCAGGGACCTTGCACAGTCATCTAGAAGTAGGCTGTCAGTAGGAGAGCCTGGTGTGGCAGGGCTGAGGAACACCCTATTTATAAGAGATAATGTTCCTGAGATAAAACCAGGGGAATAAAGCAAACACGAGGATTTCTTTACTCTTTACATCTCACATGGGTCATGAGACCTCTGTAATACTTCTATGGAGAAGTGAGCAAATCTGCAACTTGGCCCCTCAAATGAAGAAGGAGATGTTGTAATTGAATGTCATCAGTGTCCATCATCTTGGGTATAAAAGATAGAAATAGGCCTCTTCCAAGAGGAGAAGCAGTGACCACGTGGGGCTGCAGCATTTGGCTGCGGACAAGCCTCTTGTTGTCTCGCCCTTGGGGGAGTGTAGGTGGCATTTGGTGTGTGTATTGGTAGGGGGGAGGTTGACTTCTGGAATCTGCTCAGACCTATGACATAGTTCAGAAATTAAGACAGAAAATTCCTGGGCTTCCCTGGTGATCCAGTGGTTAAGAATCTGCCTTTTAATGCATGGGACACAGACTCAGTTCCTGGTCTGAGAAGATCCCACATGCCGCAGGGCAACTAAGGCCCTGAGCTGCAACTACTGAACCAGCATGCTGCTGAAGCCCATGCGCCTAGAGCCCATGCTCTGTAACAAAAGAAACCTTGGCAATGGAAGCCCATGGGCCACAACTAGAGTAGCCCCCAATCATCACAACTAGAGAAAGCTGCATGAAGCAAACCACGGCAGCCAAAACTAAATAAACTTTTTAAAAAGACAGAAAACTCCCAACAGAGATCAGCGGAACCAGAGCTAGTCCTATCTGTTGAGTACTAAATTATACCTTGAGTTAAAAACTGAAAGGGTTCCACTGAGAACTCCTTCTCAGAGTCCTGCAGTCTCAGAGTTCTGAATTCTTGCATTCATTGGTTTATTAAAAATGACAGGGAAAAGGGCATCTTGCTGATCTATGACCAAAAATTCCCCAAAACAATGATCTAAGTCAATGGTAAATCATGATCCAATATCTCTTTTAAAAATTATATGAAATGGTGAGAAGCACATATATGAAAAGAAGTCAATGTATTGTGGAGTCAAAGTGCCTGGGGTTGAATATCAGACACCCCTCTCGACTATGCAACACTTGGTAAGTTTCTTAACCTCTTTGAAGCTTTAGGTTTCTCATCTATTAAATAGGATAATATAGTATCTCTTTTGTAGGGTTTCTAGGTTGGTATATAAGCCCCCATAGCCCAACTAGCCTTTGAATCTCATATTTTTATGGGGCTCCTGGATGTAAATAATTAAATTTGTTTTTCTACTCTTGTAAAAAAAAAGATCCAATGAGACTGTACAAGTAAAGCTCTTTTTAAAATGTCAGGCACAGAATAGTCAACAAGCATGAACTGTTTTTCTTTCTTTATTCCTGTCTTGTTTTAAAAAATCACAGAGAACTAAGGGAGTTTACATTTGTATTGAATTGGCAGCAACTAACAATGTGGTGTCCAAGCTAAGAAATTGGGGGATGGAGCAGATAAGAAAAAGTGACTCCTTAAAATGATGGTAATTTCAGCCACTGTCTTCTACTTCATGGCTGACTTCATTGTGAGCTTTGTAGAGAAGTACCTCTTACCAAATTCCCAAATATAGACCTAACTCCATCGAGAATGGCTCTCACTCCTAAATCATTCCAGTCTAGAAAACAAGTCAAGAATTCACTTGCTTCCATTTTTGTTCAATTTTGCCAAACCCATTAATCAATAAACAACATAAATCATGTAGCTCTTCAGAATTCAACTGCTGTTAATAGTTAGTCAACTCTAAGCTCGATTTAAACCCAGGCTAAGATAGCAATGTGTATTCGTACCATAAGCATATATGGTAGAAGTCTGCATGTGGTGATCCGGACTCAGAAAATAATTATGTTGACATGATTTAACCCCAAACAGAACAAATCTCCCAAGCCTAAGCTGACTCTTCCTCACTGGGTCTCTCTAGCCTTCCTCAGCTCATAATGCTAAAAAGAGAATGCTAGGTTATGATGTGTGTGACCATATTTTGGAAAAAAAAAAAAAAAAGGTGTTACAGTTATCAGTGGCTTTCAGTTCTCAAGTAACAGAAAAATGGTTGGCAATTACATGTAAATATTCTGAATACGTATGTGCTTTTGTTTTGAATTGCTTTTTCTCCAATGAAACTATTTGCTCTTAAACAGTGAACAACTGAAAAATTAATGGATGAAAAGTAATGTTTAATTAACTTGTTCTATCAGATACCAACCATGTCCACTGCTATATTTAGCAACTGAAGTAATAGAGAAAGCTGCTGCAGAATTAGTCAGCACATCAGCTTGTTAAATATCAAAGAGCAGAGGAGGCCTTTTGTCTCAGCATTGAACCAGAGACTGAAAACGCATCTAATTTTAGCATTTCCAGGGGAGGATAAAAAGATGTGAAACGCAGTAATCAGGAAAAATGTCATGCACAGCTTAAGTACACATTTGTCAGAAGAGAAACGCTGGGAGAGTGGCGGCATGAAGTAAGAGGTCTGCCTGGAAGCCAGAATTCCTCATCACAAGTAAATTCTTTAAAATAATTTACCATTAAGCTAAGATTCCCATCTACACAAAAGGTCCTAGGATATAGGCTGCCCCAGGAAGCGTGTGCATATAGCTGAAGTAGTTTTGCAGCTGAGGCAGACCCTGTAGGAGCCGACAGCAGGAAGTGGCCCAATGACGGTACTCCCCACAGCAGGGCATTAAGTCCTTTCTTAGAAAGTGATCTGGATGGTATATCTCCATGTCTACCATGCTGTTCCTCACTAAAAGGAACTAGATCTCGCTGGAGAAGGGACTTATTCCATGTGCAGAGCAAGGAAAGAACAAAGTGCACCCGGAACATCTTGTTATGTGAGAAGTTGAGGAAATGCACCAAATTTGATAGACTTTTGTAAAAATAAAAAAAATAAAGACACAGGTGCCAGCTAGAAGAGGCTCCCATTAACCAAATTTGCAATAATGTGAGCAGCAAAATGAATAAAAGCAGGAATGAATTATAACACACTGATAATAAATAAAGAGCCTAAGAGTCCATTTGTTCAATGGTTGTTCAGTCGCTAAGTTGTGTCCAACTCTCTGTGACCCCATGGACTGCAGAACACCAGGCTTCCCTGTCCTTCACTATCTGCCGGAGTTTGCTCAAACTCATGTTCATTGACTTGGTGATGCCATCAACCACCTCATCTTCTGTCACCCCCTTCTCCTCCTGCCTTCAATCTTTCCCAGCATCAGGATCTTTTCACATGAGTCAGCTCTTTGCATCAGGTGGCCAAGGTATTGGAACTGCAGCTTCAGCATCAGTCCTTCCAGTGAATACTCAGGGTTGATTTCCTTTAGGATTGACTGGTTCAGTCTCTTTGCTGTCCAAGGGACTCTCAAGAATCTTCTCCAGCACAATTCGAAAGCATCAATTCTTCAGCGCTCAGCCTTCTTTATGGTCCAACTCTCACATCTGTACCTGACTACTGGAAAAACCATAGCTTTTACTAGATGAACCTTTGTCGGCAAAGTAATATCTCTGCTTTTTAATATGCTGTCTAAGTTTGTCATAGCTTTTCTTCCAAGGAGCAAGTTTCTTTTAATTTCATGACTGCAGTCACCATCTGCAGTGATTTTGGAGTTCAAGAAAATAAGTCTGTCACTGTTGCCACTTTTTCCTCATCTATTTGCCATGAAATGATGGGACCAGATGCCATGATCTTAGTTTTTTGAATGTTGAGTTTTAAGCCAGCTTTTTCACTCTTCTCTTTCACCTTCACCAAGAAGCTCTTTAGTTCCTCTTTGCAATGGATGCCAAAATTATCATCCAGATTGGAACGAAAGAAAAACGCCTATCACTACTCACAGATAACACAATGTTATATTGATATATGAAAGAACGAGTTTACAGAGCCCACAAACAGACCTATCAGAACTAATAAACAAGTTCAAGAAAGTTGCAAGTTAGTCTATCAATACATAAAAATCACATGTGCCTGAATCAGTTGTTAGTGTGGTGGTTATATAATGACTTTCTGTCATTTCTTCTACATTTATTGGTTGGAATTTGCATATAAATTAAAGGTTTCTCTTATCCTCCACTTTTTTGGAACCTTTTTTCAGTATCAATGAACTGGTTTAAAATTGGGAAAGGAATATGTCAAGGCTGTATTTTGTCACCCTGCTTATTTAACTTATATGCAGAGTACATCATGAAAAATGCCAGGCTGGATGAAGCACAAGCTGGAATCAAGATTGCCAGGAGAAATATCAACAACCTCAGATATGTAGATGATACCACTTTAATGGCAGAAAGCAAAGCAGGGAAGGGAAGGGAAATCCAAAATATCACTTCACAGATTTCTTACTAATTACAAAGGGAGAAAAGGAGCACTTACAATGGGAAAGTCTGGTAGAAACCGCTGGAATCAAGTGTAAAAATTGTACTGTGGTTATGTAGGAGGATATGTGTGTGTGCTCATTGATGTCTTACTCTTTGAGACTCCATGGACTGTATGTAGTCCATGAGGCTCCTCTGTCCATGGGATGTGCCAGGCAAGAATAATGGAGTGGGTTGCCATTTCCTTCTCCAGGGGCTCTTCCTGGCCCAGGGATCAAACCTGCATCTCCTCCATCTCTTGCATTGGTCGGCAGATTCTTTACCACTGAGCCACGTAGGAAGCCCATGTGGTTATGTAGGCATATGTGCTAACTTTTAGAAAATGCATGTTGAAGTATTTATGAGTGAAGTGTCATGTCACATGTTGCCACAGCTACCAAATAATACAGATAAATACATACCTACCTATCTACACACATACAAACAGAGATAGACACATAGCTAGATGGATATAGATATCCACACACACAAAAAGCAAATGCGGAAAATTATTAACAGTTGGTGAATCTAGGTGAAGTATACATGGATTTTCATTATACTTTTCTTGCAACTTTTCTAAAGGTTTGAAATATTTTGAGATAAAAAGATGAGGGAAAAAAAAGGACAAACAAAAACCCCACAAACTCTCCAGTGATGAGAAATTAGCATACATAAAGTTGTAATAATAGATTTTGAAATCAGAACATGCAATAAATCAATTTAAAAAAGAAGAAATCAATTGAATAGAGAATAGAAAAACAATAAAACAAAACAAAGATATTTCTTTTAAAGTATCTACAAAATTGAAAGCCTTTAGGACTTCCCTGCTGATGCAGTGGATTAGAATCTGCCTCCCAGTGCAGGGGACATGGGTTTGATCCCTGGTTTGGGAAGATTCCACATGCCACAGGGCACCTAAGCCCCTATGCCACAACTACTGAGCCTACCCTCTAGAGCCCATAGGCCACAACCACTGAGCCTTCGTGCTGCAACTGCTGAAGCCTGGGTGCCTAAAGCCCGTGCTCAGCAACAAGAGAAGCATCGCAATGCAATGAAAGGCCCACACACTGCAACGAAGAGTAGCCCCTGCTTGCCACAACTAGAGAAAGCCCATGCACAGCAATAAAGACCTAATGCAGCCAAAAATAAATAAAATTTTTAAATTCAAAGCTATTTTTTTAAAATCTTGAAAGCCTTTAACTAGAATGTCCAAGGGAAAAAACACTCAAATTATGAAAATGAGAAATGAAAGAAATTACATTACTACTGACCTTACAGAAATTAAAAGGATTGTAAGTGAACACTATGAACAAATATTTGCCAACAAATTAACCTAGATGAAAAAAAAATTCCTAGAAAGACACAAACTACTGAAATTGACTTAAAAAAATTGGAAATCTGAATAGAGCTTTAATAAGTAAAGAGACTGAATTAGTAATTTCAAAGTTTCACACAAAGAAAAACCCAGGACCAGATGTCTTCACTGGTGAATTTAACAAATATTCAAAAAAGAATTAATACCAATTCTTCACAAACTCTTCTAAAAAGTAGAAGAGGAGGAAACCCTCCCTGATTCATTTCATGAATGAGTATCATCCAGATACCAAAGCCAAATGAAAACAACATAAGAAGGAAAACTATACACCAATATCTCTGATGAATATAGATGCAAAAATCCTAAACAAAATATTAGCAAACTAAGGTCAGAAGCACATGAATGTATTACACACCTGACCAAGTGGGATTTATCCTAGGAACACAAGGTTGATTTAACATCTGAAAGACAATCCAAAAAGACATGTGATAATCTCAGTACACTCAGAAAAAGCACTTGGCAAAATTCAACATCCCTTCACGATAAAAACACTCAACAAACTAGCAAGACAGAGGCATTTCCTCTACAAAAAAATCCACCACTAATGTAATATTTAATGCTGAAAACCTGAAAGCTTTCCCTCTAAGATCATGTACAGGACAAGAATGTCCACTCTTTTTTTTAAGTGTTTTTCTTTCTTTTTTAAAAAAATATTTATTTGTTTATTTGGTGGTGTTGGGCCTTAATTGCAGCATGTGGGATCTAGTTCCCATGGGAACTCTTAGCTATGGCACATGGGATTTAGTTCCCACCAGGGATGGAACCCAGGCTCCCTGCATTGAGTCTTAGCCACATTGTCACCTGGGAAGTCCCAAGAATGTCCATTCTTATCAATTCAGCTCTATGTTGTACCAGAGGTTCTAGCCAGTGTAATCATGCTTAGAAAAATAAAAAAGACATCCAAATTGGAAAGAAAGAAAAAAATCTATCGCTACTCACAGATAGCATGATCTTATATTAATATATGAAAGAGCAAGCCTGCAGAGCCCACAAACAGACTTTTTAGAACTAATAAACCAGTTCAAGAAAGTTGCAAGTTACTCAATCAGTAGGTAAAAATCAATTGCAATTTGGTACAGTAGCAATTTAACAGTTCAATAGTGAATTTAAGAAAACAATTCTGTTTATAACATCAAAAGGATTAAATACTGTGATAAATTTAATGAAAAAGTATGTAAAATCTGTACTCTGAAAACTATAAAGTGCTATTTAAAGTAGGCCTAAATAAATGGAAAGACATCCCATGTTGATGGATTAGAAGACAATTTGTGAAGGTGACGATACTTCCCAAAATGATCTACAAATGCAATACAATCTCTATGAAAATCCCACCTGTCTTTTTTTGCAGATGACAAACATCCTTAGTCATCAAAGAAATGCAAATCAAAACCACAATGAGATACCACTTCACACACACCAGCACGGCTGTATTAGAAAGACAGGAAACAACAAGTGCTGGTGAGAATGTAGAAGAATTGGAACCTTCACATATTACTGGTGGAATTGTAAAATGGTGCAGCCACTTTGAAAATCAGTTTGGCAGTTCCCCAAGAGTTTAAATATAGTTACCGCTTGACCCAGTAATTCCACTCCTAGGTCTATATACAAGAGAATTGAAAACATACGTCCATACAAAAAATTGTACACATATTTGTAGCAGTTCTATTCATAATAGCTAAAGACAACTCAAATGTCCTTCAGTTGATGAATGGATAAACAAAATGGAATGGACAAACAAAATACCCATGCAATAGCCTGTTATTCAACCCTATAAAGGCTGAACCTTGAAAACACTGTGCTAAGTGAAAGAGGCCAGACACAAAAGATCACATGTTGTATAATTTCCTCTATAATGCAACATCCAGAATAGGCAAATGCATGGAGTTGCAAAGAGCTGGGAGGGGGATGGGAAATGACTAGGGGAGCGACTGCTAATGGAGTTTATTTGGGGGTATTGAAAATGTGCTGGCATTAGACAGTGGTGATGGTTGCAACTGTGAATGTGCTAAAAACCTACGAATTATGCACCTTAAAGGGGTGAGTTTTATGGTAGGTGTACCACAATTAAAAACACAAACAGGTGTTAGTTAAGGCTATACTGGCAGTCATATTATATAAATGTATCAAATTAACATGCTACAATATATAAATGTATGAAGTCAAGATGTTCTACAAAAACATTACAAAACAAAGTTTGGAACTAAAATCATAAACAACAAAAACACAAGAGCTGGGAATAGGGTGGGAGAACTTATTTGGGAGAATCAGTTCAATTCAGTCACTCAGTCATGTCCGACTCTTTGCGACCCCATGAACTGCAGCACGCCAGGCCTCCCTGTCCATCACCAACTCCCAGAGCCCCAAACCCATGTCCATCGAGTCGATGATGCCATCCAACCTTCTTATCCTCTGCCGTCCCCTTCTCGTCCTGCCCTCAATCTTTCCCAGCATCAGGGTATTTTCCAATGAGTCAGCTCTTCGCATCAGGTAGGCCAAAGTATTGGAGTTTCAGCTTCAACATCAGTCCTTCCAGTGAACACCCAGGACTGATCTCCTTTGGGATGGACCAGTTGGATCTCCTCGCAGGCCAAGGGACTCTCAAGAGTCTTCTCCAACACCACAGTTCAAAAGCATCAATTCTTCAATGCTCAGCTTTCTTTATAGTCCAACTCTCACATCCATATATGACCACTGGAAAAACCATAGCCTTGACTAGACACACCTATGTTGGCAAAGTAATGTCTCTGCTTTTTAATATGCTGTCTAGGTTGGTCATAACTTTCCTTCCAAGGAGTAAGCGTCTTTTAATTTCATGGCTGCAGTCACCATCTGCAGTGATGTTGGAGCCCAGAATAGGCACACTCATTCCATTGGGTTAAATCATCTAAATAGAACATATGACTTCTTCTTTTTGTTTTTTTACTTTACAAAATTGTATTGGTTTTGCCACACATTGACATGAATCTGCCATGGGTGTGCATGCGTTCCCCATCCTGAACCCCCCTCCCACCTCCCTCCCCATACCATCCCTCTGGGTCATCCCAGTGCACCAGCCCTGAGCACCCTGTATCATGCATCGAACCTGAACTGGCGATTTGTTTCGCATGTGATAATTTACATGTTTTGATGCCATCCTTCCATATCATCCCACTCTCGCCCTCTCCCACAGAGTTCAAAAGACTGTTCTATACATCTGTGTCTCTTTTGCTGTCTCGCATACAGGGTTATCATTACCATCTTTCTAAATTCCATATATATGCATTAGTATACTGTATTGGTGTTTTTGTTTCTGGCTTACTTCACTCTGTATAATAGGCTCCAGTTTCACCCACCTCATTAGAATTGATTCAAATGTATTATTTTTAATGGCTGAGTAATACTCCATTGTGTATATATACCACTGCTTTCTTATCCATTCATCTGCTGATGGACATCTCTGGCTATTATAAACAGTGCTGCGATGAATACTGGGGTACATGTGTCTCTTTCAATTCTTGTTTCCTCGGTGTGTATGACCAGCAGTGGGATTGCTGGGTCATATGGCAGTTCTAGTTCCAGTTTTTTAAGGAATCTCCACACTGTTCTCCATAGTGGCTGTACTAGTCTGCATTTCCACCAACAGTGTAAGAGGGTTCCCTTCTCCAAACTCTCTCCAGCATTTATTGCTTGTAGACTTTTGGATAGCCATTCTGACTGGCCTGAAATGGTACCTCATTGTGGTTTTGATTTGCATTTCTCTGATAATGAGTGATGTTGAGCATCTTTTCATGTTTGTTAGCCATGTGTATGTCTTTGGAGAAATGTCTGTTTAGTTCTTTGGCCCATTTTTTGATTGGGTCGTTTATTTTTCTGGAAGTGAGCTGCAGGAGTTGCTTGTATATTTTTGAGATTAGTTGTTTGTCAGTTGCTTCATTTGCTATTATTTTCTCCTATTCTGAAGGCTGTCTTTTCACCTTGCTTATAGTTTCCTTTGTTGTGCAGAAGCTTTTAATTTTAATTAGGTCCCATTTATTTATTTTTGCTTTTATTTCCAATATTCTGGGAGGTGGGTCATAGAGGATCCTGCTATGATTTATGTTGGAGAGTGTTTTGCCTATGTTCTCCTCTAGGAGTTTTATAGTTTCTGGTCTTACATTTAGATCTTTAATCCATTTTGAGTTTATTTTTGTGTATGGTGTTAGAAAGTGATCTAGTTTCATTCTTTTACAAGTGGTTAACCAGTTTTCCCAGCACCACTTGTTAAAGAGATTGTCTTTAATCCATTGTATATTCTTGCCTCCTTTGTCAAAGATAAGGTGTCCATAGGTGCGTGGATTTATCTCTGGGCTTTCTATTTTGTTCCATTGATCTATATTTCTGGCTTTGTGCCAGTACCATACTGTCTTGATGACTGTGGCTTTGTAGTAGAGCCTGAAGTCAGGCAGGTTGATCCTCCAGTTCCATTCTTCTTTCTCAAGATTGCTTTGGCTATTCAAGGTTTTTTGTATTTCCATACAAATTGTGAAATTATTTGTTCTAGCTCTCTGAAGAATACCATTGGTAGTTTGATAGGGATTGCATCGAATCTATAGATTACTTTGGGTAGTATACTCATTTTCACTATTTTGATTCTTCTGATCCATGAACACAGGCTATTTCTCCATCTATTTGTGTCCTCTTTGATTTCTTTCACCAGTGTTTTATAGTTTTCTATATGTAGGTCTTTTGTTTCTTTAGGTAGATATATTCCTAAGTATTTTATTCTTTTCATTGCAATGGTGAATGGAATTGTTTCCTTAATTTCTCATTCTGTTTTCTCATTGTTAGTGTATAGGAAGGCAAGGGATTTCTGTGTGTTGATTTTATATCCCACAACTTTACTATATTCATTGATTAGTAATTTTCTGGTGGAGTCTTTAGGGTTTTCTATGTAGAGGATCATGTCATCTGCAAACAATGAGCGTTTTACTTCTTCTTTTCCAATCTGGATTCCTTTTATTTCTTTTTCTGCTCTGATTGCTGTGGCCAAAATTTCCAAAACTATGTTGAATAGTAGTGGTGAGAGTGGGCACCCTTGTCTTATTCCTGACTTTAGGGGAAATGCTTTCAGTTTTTCACCATTGAGGATAATGTTTGCTGTGGGTTTGTCTTATATAGCTTTTATTAGAACATATGACTTCTAAAATGATGGTGGCAGGGAGAGAAGGAGAGGAATAAAGTCATGATGTTGAGTCAAACAGATAACAAAAATAAGTAGTAAAATGATATGTACTAATGGTACCAGTACTGTACATCAAACTTAAAATCATAAAACAAAACCAACTCATAAGAGTGGTTGACTTGGGAGAAGGAAGAGGATAGAACCGAAGGCACTGGCCAATATTAAATATTAATCTGCACCATTTAATTATCCTATTTCCCAAAAGAGAGACTTAAAGTAAATGTCAAGTTTTAACAGCTATTAATTCTGAGTGGTGGGAACATTGTTTCATCCTTTGTACTTTTCTTATATAACATGTCTCAAAGTTTAAAAAAATGCACAGGGAAATGTCCTGAATTAGATTTTCAGCTCACTTTTATTATTTCAAGTGTGATCTTGAGCAAGTCTATAACTTTTTCCTAACATGATTTTTAGACTGTAAAGAAAGAGATTTATCAATTGTACTTGTAAAAATGGGCATGTCAAGGTGGAAAGGTGGAGAAGGAATCTAACATTTGCTGAATATTTGCCACCTGTATGTCTGACATTATGCTCTGCTTTACATGTGGCATGTAATTTAATTTTATCCTCATAAATTTTATCCTCATAAATTTTATCCTCATAAATTTTATCCTCATAGCCTGTGTTTTAGCTAATGTCAGTCCCATTTTGCATATGTGGAAACCAGAAGGAAATTAAGTGGAATTAGGTTATGAATGTCATTGGGGATATGTGAAGAGATGTCAGGAGTTTTCATGAGATGTCAGAGATGTCACGATGGGCATGCTAAGGGAAGGGAACTCACCTGCGGGAGATTCAGAGTTCTCCAGAGATTCATTTTAGGAGGTTGAAAATGGGAAGGTGAGGGGAGAGAGGAGAGCTAGAGGAGAGAGGGGAGGGGAGAGAGGAGAGAGAGTGGGGAGAGGAGAGAGAGAGGAAAGAAGGGAGAGGGGAGAGGGGAGAGAGAAGAGAGGAGTTCTCCAGAGATTCATGTTAGGAGGTTGAAAATGGGAAGGGAAGAGAGAGAGAAGACAGGAGAGAGGAGAGCGAGAGGAGAGGGTAGAGAGGTGAGGGGAGAGAGGAGAGAGGGTTCTCCAGAGATTCATGTTATGAGGTTGAAAATGGGAATAGAAGGGAGAGAGGAGAGGGGAGAAAGGAGAGAGAATTGGGGTGAGAGGAGAGAGGGAGGAGAGAGGAGAGAGGAGAGAGGAGAGGGAAGAGAGAGAGGGGAGAGGAGGAGAGGGGAAATGGGGAGAGGGGAGTGGGGAGAGAGGAGAGAGGAGTTCTCCAGAGATTCAAAAGGGAAGGGAAGAGAAGGATAGGGAAAGATAGGGAAGGGCCGGGAAGGATAGGGAACAATAGGGAAGGACTGGGAACAGTGGGGAAAGGCCGGGAAGGATAGGGAAAGGTAGGGAAGGAGAGGGAATGGTAGGGAAGGGCCGGGAAGGATAGGGAACAGTAGGGAAGGGCCAGGAAGAATAGGAAATAGTAGGGAAGGATCAGGAAGGATAGGGAAAGGTCAGGAAGGAAGAGATTATTTTTAGCTGGGATGTTCAGAGGAGCCTGAACAGATTCTTGCATCAGACAGATGAGTCTTTGTAAAATGGATGCAATCTGGACTAGGGGAGACATGGGTGAGAGAAGGTATGAAGGATCCATCCATTCATCCAAGAACCGTTAACTAGAAACATATCAACCAAATATAATAAAGGGGCCTTGAAAATATCCTGATTGGAATAAACTTGAAAAATATTTTGGAAACATCTGGGGGAATTCTGAAAGATGACTGGGTACTTGTTGATATTACGGGGTTTTAGTTAATTGCTTTGAGGTGTAACAGTGATATTGCATTTATGTTTTTTCCCTTCATGTATTTGTTTTAAAAAGGAAAATTTTTATCTTTTAACAATATATACTGAAACATTTCTAGGTGGAATATGATGTGTTGCATTTGCTTTAAAAAAGGCCAGTGTGTGTGTGCACATGTTGGAGGAAATGGATAGGGCAATGTAAATGAAATAAAATTGGTGTTGATCATTGATGAAGGCGGATGTTGGGTACATGTAAATTCATTATACTGTTTTCTCTATTTTGTATATGGTTATTTTTATAATGAAATATTTTAAAAGAAATGTTCATTGAATGCCTACCATGTTCCAAGTAACTAGAGGTATAATCAGGAAAGACACATTGCCTGCCTTCAAGAAGCCTATGATGTAGTGGGGGAGAAGAAGATCCTTGAAATCAGCAGGTGTGTAAACAATTACCTGCTGTACTCACAGCATAAACCAATTGCCATAGGAGAAACTAATTCTGACTGACTTGGTCAGGGCTTATTGCAAGAGGAGGTAAGGTTTGACTGTTTCACTAGTAGAATTTACAGGGCTTGGTGAGCTAGTGTATGCAAAAGGAGTAGAAGGTTATGGAAGTTTACCTTGGGCACCTGGGCAGTGGTGGCAGTCCATTAACAAAGACAAGGGATACAGGAAGAGAAATAGGTCAGGGTGGGGGCAGACATCACCTGTGAAATGTAGAGATGTGCAGGAAGTCACCAAAACTGTGTTCTAGGCAGAAATAACAGAGGTTTCCAAAAGAGATGAACAAGGTATGTTTCAAAACCTCCTAGACCCCAGGCTGATGGCCCCTAGGGGCTGAGAGGGGAGAAAAGGGAGGTAAGGCTGGCTGGAGAGGTAGCTGTGCTCAGTGGGAGTTAGGCTGGGCTCCGTCATTGCCACTATATGTGATGAGCAACGGTCAGTAGGTTTGAGGCCCCTTGTGGAAGGAGACACTTGAACTATGTGGGTTCCATTGCTAAGAGAAGTCACGAAGATGAAGGACTCAGCATTACTTTGTAAAAAGAATGATTTACCAGAAAGAAGCAGCCACTTCGGATGACCATAGTAAAAAGTGATTAACTCTCTTCTTTCATCATTTGGACGTATAGTATACTGGTTTGGATTGCGGGCTCTGGAGCCATGCTGCTGTTGCTAAGTCACATCAGTCGTGTCTGACTCTGTGCGACCCCAGAGACAGCAGCCCACCAGGCTCTCGTCCTTGGGATTCTCCAGGCAAGAATACTGGAGCGGGTTGCCATTTCTTTCTCCAGTGCATGAAAGTGAAAAGTGAAAGTGAAGTCACTCAGTCATGTCCGACTCTTCGTGACCCCATGGACTGTAGCCTACCAGGCTCCTCCATCCATGGGATTTCCCAGGCAAGAGTACTGGAGTGGGTTGCCATTGCCTTCTCTGCTGGAGCCATGCTACTTGGTTTTAAATCCTGGCTACAAAGTTGCTTGACCTCTGTGAGCCTCCATTTTCTCACCTGTACAGTGGAGATAATATTATCTAACATGAAGAGCGGGGTCACTGCTCCTTTCGCCTGGGTCCTGGTGCACTAAAGTTTTGTTTGTGCCCTCCAAGAGTCTGTTTCCCCAGTCCTGTGGAAGTTCTGTAATCAAATTCCACTGGCCTCCAAAGTCAAATTCTCTGGGGGTTCTAAATCCCTTGCTACATCCCCAGGTTGGGAAATCTGTTGTGGGTCCTAGAAGTTTCTTAACAGTGCAAGAATTTCTTTGGTATAATTGTTCTGCACTTTGTGGGTCATCTGCTTGGTGGCTCTATGGTGGGGTTAATGGCAACCTCCTACAAGAGGGCTTAAGCCACAGGCTGTGTGATCCAGGGACCTTCACCCAGAGCCCCTGCCCCTGCAGCAGGCCACTGCTGACCCATACCTCCACAGGAGACTCAAACACAGGTCAGGCTCAGTCTTGCCTGTGAGTGTCCAGGAGTCTCCCGTGGAAGTGTGGGTCAGCGGTGGCCTGCTACAGGGTTGTGTGCACTGAGAGTGGCAGTGTGGGCACAGGACCTTTGGAAGGAGGTCGTCATTATCTTCATTACCTACATAGTTTGGTCTCAGGGCTTCCCTGGTGGCTTAGAGGTTAAAGCGTCTGCCTGCAATGTGGGAGACCCGGGTTCGATCCCTGGGTCAGGAAGATCTGGAGAAGGAAATGGCAACCCACTCCAGCATTCTTGCCTGGGAAATCCCTGTGGCCTGGTGGGCTACAGTCCACTGGGTCACAAAGAGTCAGACATGACTGAGTGACTTCACTTTCACTTTTTTCAAACAACAGGAAGGGAACACAGCCCTGCCCTTCAAAAGAAAATTGGATTAAAGATTTACAGAGCATGACCCTGCCCATCAGAACACGATCAAGTTTCCTCCCTCAGTCAGTCTTCCCACCAGGAAGCTTCCATAAGCCTCATTCTTCTCCATAAGAGGGCAGACAGAATGAAAACCACAATTACAGAAAACTAATCAACCTGACCACGTGGACCACAGCCTTGTCTAACTCAGTGAAACTATTAGCCATGCCATGTAGGGCCACCCAAGACGGACGGGTCATTGTAGAGAGTTCTGACAAAACATGGTCTGTGGGAGAAGAGAATGGCAAGCCACTTCAGTATTTTTGCCTTGAGAACCCCATGAACAGTATGAAAAGGCAAAAAGATTGGATACAGAAAGATGAACTCCCCAGGTTGGTAGGTGCCCAATATGCTACTGGAGAAAAGTGGAGAAATAAATCCAGAAAGAACGAAGAGGCTGAGCCAAAGCAAAAACAACACCCAGTTGTGGATATGACTGGTGACAGAAGTAAAGTCAAAAGCTGTAATGAGCAATATTGCATAGGAACCTGGAATGTTAGGTCCGTGAATCAAGGTAAATTAGAAGTGGTCAAACAGGAGATGGCAAGAGTGAACATTGACATTTTAGGAATCAGTGAACCAAAATGGACTGGAATGGGTGAATTTAATTCAGATGACCATTATATCGACTACTGTGGGCAAGAATCCCTTAGAAGAAATGGAGTAGCCATCATAGTAAACAAGAGAGTCCAAAATGCAGTACTTTGTGCAGTCTCAAAAATGGCAGAATGATCTCCATTCATTTCCAAGGCAAACCATTCAATATCACGGTAATCCAAAGTATGCCCCAACCAGTAATGCTGAAATTGAATGGTTCTATGAAGACCTATAAGACCTTCTAGAACTAACGCCCCAAAAAAGATGTCCTTTTCATCATAGGGGACTGGAACGCAGAAGTAGGAAGTCAAGAGATACCTGGAATAATAGGCAAATTTGGCCTTGGAGTACAAAATGAAGCAGGGCAAAGGCTAACAGAGTTTTGCCAAGAGAACGCACTCATCATAGCAAACACCCTCTTCCAACAACACAAGAGAAGACTCTACACATGGACATCACCAGATGGTCCATACCAAAATCAGATTTTGGAGAAGCTCTATACAGTCAGCAAAAACAAGACCAACAACTTACTGTGGCTCAGATCATGAACTCCTTATTGCCAAATCAGACTTAAACTGAAGAAAGTAGAGAAAACCACTAGACATTCAGGTATGATCTAGATCAAACCCCTTATGATTATACAGTGGAAGTGACAAATAGATTCAAGGGATTAGATATGATAGACAGAGTGCCTGATAAACTATGGATGGGGGTTCATGACATTGTACAGAAGACAGGGAACAAGACCATCTCCAAGAAAAAGAAATGCAAAAAGACGAAATGGTTGTCTGAGAAGGCCTTACTAATAGCTGAGAAAAGAAGAGAAGAGAAAGGCAAAGGAGAAAAGATATACCCACCTGAATGCAGAGTTCCAAAGAATAGGAAGGAGAGAAAAGAAAGCCTTCCTCAGTGATCAATGCAAAGAAATAGAGGCAAACAATAGAATGGGAAAGACTAGAGATCTCTTCAGGAAAGACTAGAGATCTCTTCTGTAAAATTAGAGATACCAAGGGAAATTTTCATGCAAAGATGGGCACAATAAAGGAGAGAAATGGTGTGGACCTAAGAGAAACAGAAGATATTAAGAAGTGGTGGCAAAAACACACAGAAGAACTATACAAAAAAGATCTTCATGATGCAGATAACCACAATGATCACTCACCTAGAGCCAGACATTCTGAAATGCGAAGTCAAGTGGGCCTTAGGAAGCATCACTACCAACAAAGCCAGTGGAGGTGATGGAATTTCAGTTGAGCTATTTCAAATCCTAAAAGATGATGCTATGAAAGTGCTGCACTCAATATGCCAGCAAATTTGGAAAACACAGCAGTGGCCACAGGACTGAAAAGGTAAATTTTCATTCCAATCCCAAAGAAGGGCAATGCCAAAGAATGTTCAAACTACTGCACAATTGCACTCATCTCACATGCTAGCAAAGTCATGCTCAAAATTCTCCAAGTCAGGCTTCAATAGAACATGAACCATGAACTTCCAGATGTTCAAGCTGAATGTAGAAAAATCAAAGGAACCAGAGATCAAATTGCCAACATCCACTGGATCAAAGCAAGAGAACTCCACAAAAACATCTACTTCTGCTTTATTGACCATGCCAAAGCCTTCGAGTAGATCACAACAAACTATGGAAAATTCTTCAAGAGATGGGAATACCATACCACCTTACCTGCCTCCTGAGAAATCTGTATGCAGGTCAAGAAGCAACAGTTAGAACTGGACATGGAACAACAGACTGGTTCCAAATCGGGAAAGGAGTACGTCAAGGCTGTATATTGCCACCATGCTTATTTAACTTATCTTCAGAGTATATCAGGCAAAAATTACTGGGCTGGATGAAGCCCAAGCTGGAATCAAGATTGCCGGGAGAAATATCAATAGCCTCAGATATGCAGATGATACCACCCTTATGGCAGAAAGTGAAGAGGAACTAAAGAACCTCTGGATGAAAGTGAAAAAAGAGCGTGAAAACGTTGGCTTAAAACTCAACATTGAGAAAACTAAGATCATGGCGTCTGGTTCCATCATTTCATGGCAAATAGATGGGAAAACAATGGAAACAGTGACAGACTTTATTTTCTTGGGCTCCAAAATCACTGCAGATGGTGATTGCAGCCATGAAATTAAAAGACACTTGCTCCTTGGAAAAAAAGCTATGACAGACTTAGACAGCATGTTAAAAAACAGAGACATTACTTTGCCAACAAGGTCCATCTAGTCAAAGCTATGGTTTTTCCAGTAGTCATGTATGGATGTGAGAGTTGGACTATAAAGAAAGCTGAGCACTGAAGAATTGATGCTTTTGAACTGTGGTGTTGGAGAAGACTCTTGAGAATCCCTTGGACTGCAAGGAGATTAAACCAGTCAATCCTAAACAAAATCAGTCCTGAATGTTCATTGGAAGGACTGATATTGAAGCTGAAGCTCCAATACTTGATGTGAAGAACTGACTCATTTGAAAAAACCCTGATGCTGGGTAAGATTGAAGGCAGGAGGAGAAGGGGATGACAGAGGATGAGATGGTTGGATGGCATCACCGACTCGATGGACATGAGTTTGAGCAAACTCCATGAGTTGGTGACGGACAGGGAAGCCTGGTGTGCTGCAGTCCAGGGGGTCATGAAGAGTCAGACACGACTGAGCAATTGAACTCAACTGAAGAGTAAATAAAATGAGGACTAAATAAAATGATGCATATAAACTGTCTGGTAGGTAATACACTTTAAATAACAGAATCATTGGTCAGCCTGTACTTTTTGAAGACAAGGCAAAGGAGTTGATAACTTCATATGCTAAAAAATGCTTCATATTTCCTTCCCAGGGTGCTTTAAATTCTGTCGAAATCTAAGACCCTTGTCCTTGGGCCTATTTCATTACTCAAACAGAAATTAAAAAGATCAGATCTGAGATCATACCATCTGATTTTAGTCTGTTTTATTTCTTTTTTGCTTCTTGATGCTGAAAACAGTACCAGAATGTAGCACACAAGTTCACAATTTGGGCAGCCTCTTTCCTTTTATCTGTTTTGCTTATTCTGCAACACAGTCTCCCACATATTTTAAGTGGAACAATGTGTTTCCATGACCCACAAAAGTTGAGTTCAAATCCAAGGAGATGAAGTGTAAAGAGGCAGATAGGACTGGTCTAGAATGTAGACCAAGCATGGGCAATGTGGGAGATCTGGACCTTGCACCTAGTAGGAGCAGGACACAAACATCTGCAGAAGGGAGGAAGGGAGGAAAGAGTGTGGGCAGCAGAAGGAAGGGGGAAAGGAAAGATGGAGAAAGGAAGTGGGGAAGAAAGAAAGGATCTTGTGAGGAATGAACCACAAGTAACACTTATTGAATGCCAAATGGCTAGACAGCCAGAAGGTTCTCTGGGAGAGGGCCCTTCCTAGAGCCCCCCCTCTTGGATGCCTCTGGGCTGTTTAGGAGCTGGGTTCAGTTCAGTTCAATTCAGTTGCTCAGTCGTGTCTGATTCTTTGTGATCCCATGGACTGCAGCACGCCAGGCTTCCCTGTCCATCACCAACTCCTGAAGCTTGCTCAAATTTATGCCCTTCGAGTTGGTGATGCCACCCAGGCATCTCTTCTTCTGTCATCCCCTTCTCCTCCTGCCTTCAATCTTCCCCAGCATCAGGGTCTTTTCCAATGAGTCAGTTCTTCGCATCTGGTGGCCAAAGTATTGGAGCTTCAATATCAGTCCTTCCAATGAATACTCAGGACTGATTTCCTTTAGGATGGGCTGGTTGGATCTCCTTGCAGTCCAAGGGACTCTCAGAAGTCTTCTCCAATACCACAGTTCAAAAGCACCAGTTCTTCAATGCTCAGCTTTTTTTATAGTCCAACTCTCACATCCATACATGACTATGGGAAAAATCATAACTTTGATTAGATGGACTTTTGTTGGCAAAATAATGTCTCTGCTTTTTAATATGCTGTCTAGGTCTGTCATAGCTTTTCTTCCAAGGAGCAACTGTCTTTTAATTTCATGGCTGCAGTCACCATCTGCAGTGATTTTGGAGCCCCCAAAATAAAGCTGGGAGCTGGCACTCTAGTCCCAGAATTACCTGCAACGGAGTTCATTGTTCAGAAGTTTCTTGGGATCAGGTGGGACAGATTGACTTTTTCTAGCAAGTGTGAAGCCACAGCCTCTCCAACCATCCAGAAAGACCAAACTTTAGGGCTTGGAATGGGAAAGGGGAAGAGCTACGCACCAGAGGAAGAAAAGGGAAACTTCCAAGGATGTATGCTCCCCTCTATGGGAGGCCAGTGCCCAGTTTGTGCACTAGGGGGGAAACAGGAGTTATAACCGCCCTTCCCTGACTCCCCCACCCCCCAGATCCCTGATCAGCATATACTTGTGCTGTCTTTACAGTGGAGAACTTCTTTCAGCAGGCGGAGGGCCCCAGCTCTCCTTTCCTCTGGGCTAGGCAGGGACTGACTCCACTGGTAAGCCATCAGCAATCCCTCCCTACTGGTTATCCCTCCACATGCTCTCATCTCTCAAATGAAGAAGAGAGAAAGGAATCTTCTCTTGTCCCTACTTGTCCCTCCCATTCCACTCCACTTCTGTTCCCCTTTACAGTGAAACATCTCAAAACAACCATCTCTACTATGCTGTCTCTACTTTAACTCTATTTTCCTCACCTAACCTGTTTCATCAAATCCTTCCACTTCCCTCTACAGGCACCAGCCTAATAGAAACCACCATCCACTTTGATAAGGATTATTAGGAAGCATCCTAACTAGTTTTCCTGTTTTGAGCCTCAGTCTCCTCTGAACCTTATTCCACATAGGTAGTCAAGGTGATCTTTTAAAAATACAAATTGGATCTGGAATACCACTCAACAATAAAAGAGGGCAAACTTCAGACACGCACAACTTGGATGACTCGTAAATTAAGCTGAGTGAAAAAAAACACACAACAATCCCCAAAAGTTACACACCATATGACTCATTTACATAACATTCTTAACCGAATTATAGAAATGGAGCACAGATGAATGGTTGCCAATGGCAAGGAACTGGCGGCCGGGGGGTGGGGCGGGGGGGCGGTGAGGGTGGTGCTGGGGAGGTGGCTGAGGCTACAGGAGCAACAGAATGGATTCTTGCAATGATGAAAGTATTTTGTATGCCAACTGTGGTGGTGGATATATGAGTCTACAGGTGATAAAATCATGATAAAATTGGATAGAATTAACTATAAATAAGGTTTCCCTGGTGGCTCAGTGGTAAAGAATCTGCCTGCCAATGCAAGAGATGTGGGTTCGATCCCTGGGTCAGGAAGATCCCCTGAAGGAAATGTAAACCCACTCCAGTATTCTGCCTGGAAAAATCTCATGGACAGAGGAGCCTGGTGGGCTGCAGTCTATGGGGTTGCAAAAGAATTGGACATGACTTAGCAACTATACAATGGAAAAGTAAAAATAAAACCAAGGAAATAATAAGATTGGTAGATTATACTAATGTCAATATTCTGGTTATGATTTTGTACTCATGATCTTGCATCATACAAGGGGAAACTGGGTAAGTACCCAGTAAAAAAATACATGGGATTTCTCTGTATTATTTCTTACAAACATGTGAATCTACAATTATCCCCAAAGGAAAAAGGAACAGAAAAGAAATATAAATCAGGTCATGCCATGCTCCAGGGGTAAAGTCATTCATTCACTGGCCTTCCATTGATTTTGGAATAAAACGGCCTGTCCATTGAATAGAATGCAGTCCACCATCTGGTCCCTGCCAACCTATCCAGGCTTATGCTGCTCTCCCTAGCTCTTTTGGTGCTGATCACAACCACCACCTCTTAATCTTAAGGAGGTAAGAGTTGTCCCTCCTGGGTTTCATACGTCTGCTTCCTCTTTCTGCAAGGCTTTTCTCCTGGCTCTTCCAATAGTTGCCATTTTATAAGTTTCAGGGCTGGGCTAAATGCCACCTCCTACTTTCCTAACCACACAGTTTGCACCCTCTTTTTTCCCTGCACAGGCCTATTGCCAAATTTGATTATTTTCTCACTTCTTGGTCGTGTGTCTTCCCCACTAGATTGCAAGCTCCGAGGGCAAGTGGAGGGTGTTCTGCTTGACTTTGCCCTGTTCCCTGAGCGCCTGGCAGAGTGCTTGGCACACGGTGAGGGCTCAGTAAACCGAATGTTGAGTGAATGAATGAGTAGCCACGTGCTGCTCTGCCATCGGTGCTTTTCCGAATGATGTAAAGCCCTCTGTATGGTGGCTTTTGGCTCATGGTTGGGGATCCTTTCCGGTCCCTCCGGCCGATTACTAAGGGGAAGGGTCGCCGGTGAGTCCTCTGGCGTCCCTCAGAACCACGAGGCTCCTGCAGTCGGGGGCCAAATCGCGGTGCGCCCCAGACCCCGGCCGCTTTGCAGGGGGTGCGCAGGTTAGCTGGGGCCCCGGGTGACGCCACCTTCGCTCGACTCCCTTTGTTGCTCCCACCTCCCCGGCGCCGGCCGCGGCTGCCTGCAGTGACTCGTGACTCCCCGCCGGCCTCGAGGGCTGCGGCGCGAGGGAGGGGGGGCCTTGGGCGCCCCCAGCCCGCCCTCCCCTCGGCCTCCCACGCCGCAGCCTGCCCGCCGAGGAAGCGCTCGCCCCCGCCTCCTCGCAGCCACCTTCCCCGCGCGCCCGCGCCTTGCAGTCGGCGGGCCGCTCCCCAGGCGGGGGCACGTGGCCGCGCGTGGTGCGTGGCGCCCCCGCCTCACCCCGCCCCCGGCCTGGCGGGCCCCGGCGCGCGCGCCCCGCACCGCAGCCCCCGCGGGCCGGGCCCCGGCTGGCGCGCGCCCCGCCCCGCCCCCGGCCAGCCGCGCCCGCCCCCGCCCCCGCGCGCGCGCGCCCTCCATCCCCGCCTCCCCCGCGCGCCCCTCCTCTCGCGCCCCTCCCGCGCCCTACATCCACCGCCCGGCCGAGGGGGCTCAGTCCGCAGCCGCCGCCGCCGCGCCTCGGTATCGGTGCTGGCAGCGGCCGCCGCCGAGACAGCCGCGCGGACGAGCATCCCCAGGCAGTAAGCCCGCTTTCTCTCCGCGTGTGAGTGCATGCGTGTGTGCCTCCCGCCCCGTGGGCCCGCGTCCCGGGGGAGCGGCTACCCTTCTACCCCGCCGCTGCCCGCGGGCTGGCCCCCGGGCGGGTATCTGGGGCCTCGGGCCTCGGCCGTCCGGCCCGGGGTGGGGACTGCGGGCCAGCC
Source organism: Ovis aries (assembly GCF_016772045.2). Taxonomy (NCBI): domain Eukaryota; kingdom Metazoa; phylum Chordata; class Mammalia; order Artiodactyla; family Bovidae; genus Ovis; species Ovis aries. The sequence continues at coordinate 99,081,293 of NC_056080.1, read as the reverse complement.
GGCCGCGGGGTCCCCTCCCCTGCCCTCCCGCCGGTGCGTGCCTCAGCCTCCCCTCGGTTTTCGGGCTCTCGTCGCCGGGGTGGCGGGTGGAGGGGACCGGGAGCGCCTGGAGGTGGCGGCAGCGCGAGGGAGGAGGGGATTCTCCCCATTTTCCTCTTCGGAATGGTGGGGAGTGGGGACCGAGCGTGCGGGGGCCCGGGGCTTTCTGCCCGGGGATGGAGGGCAATGGGGGTGGGGCGAGGTGGGGGCCACCTTTCTTTTCCCTCGACGAGGATAGCTAGCTGGGGTTACGGGGAGGGGTAAAGAGGAAGGGGGGCTCCCCTCGGTTTTCTTGAGGGTGGGGAGGGAGGGGGAACCTGCCTCGGTTCGCACAACGAGGAGGGCGGGCGGGAGTGTGCAGGAGAAGGAGCAGAGGTGAGGGGCTCCCAGGGTTTTCTCGTCGAGGATGCTGGGGGGTGGTTCGAGGAGTGGGGGTGGAGTGCAGAGGGAAAGAGGAGGACATGGAGGGCCCGCTCTGGTTCTTCTCTTAGGGGATGGCGGGGGGTGGGCGAATGGGGGTGGGGAGAGGGGGATTTCAGCTCCAGCGCGAAACCTAGAGAAGCTGGAGGAAGGTTCTGTAATACGGGTTGAGTCTTAGAAGGTGGATTTTCAAAACTGCAGGGTGTGACCTTTCCGTCTCAAAGAGCGTGAAATCCCAACAAGGTGCTGTCTGTTCTAGGCTCTGGGAGAGAGGTTTCTGCTTTCGAAGTTTCTCTTTTCTCTTCCATTCCTTGCGGCCTCTTCGCAGGCATCCAGGACTAGGTAGAGATTTGGAAATCGGCAAGGATAGACTTGGTGTGGTTTGTGTTCAGCGCTATATGGTTTTCTGCGTTTGAGACAGTACGGGTTTCTCAGGTTTGTTTTGATTGCCCCTTACAATACAAACCCTGTACCAGCGAGACCCCTTGGGAAAAGAAGAGAACAAGGTTTATTAAGGGGATTCCAGGTGGTTTTTGAATTTCCTGAAGTGCAAGAGATACGTCGTTGTAGTATTTTCCTTGGCTTTCAGAAGATGTCGAAATAGAATTAAACGTACGTCTTTGCTGGAAGTCCCTTATAGTCATTTAAATTATTCCATCGGGATTGTCTGAGCCCCCTTTGATTTGAATTTGGAGTAGATCCAGTTTTCCTAATTGGAGCCATCATTTTGTAATTGCTTGTAATTCTTCCCTGGGTTATCAAATCTATGGCAAGCTTATAGAGCAGCAGGAATAATTTTTTTTTCGTTATCTTGATTAAGACAGTTTTAATGTAAATTTTATGTTGTTCCTTGGAAATGTGAACATTTGCAGAGTAGCATACATTTAAATTATGAGCCCCTTGAAATTTTGCGAAGCCTTTTCCTCCCCAGCTCATCTCCAGGAACACAACAGAACCCTCCCCATTCTTTACACTGAGGAAGCAAGGGCTTCTGGGATGGTTGCTTTGCTTTTGGAAACTCATGCTCATATTTGCTTAGGAAGAATACATGCTGAAAAGGTTCAGGCCTTTAATGTGGTGAGGCTATATATGCTTTCCCATTTTGGTTGCATAAGGTTCCAATCTAGTCTTTACCTTTAGTCTTTAAAAATGCTTATTTAACATTTTTAAGAGCAAATATAATCTTTATGCAACAGGAAACTGGCCATATATACCATGATTTGTGCAAGCCACCTACCAATAAGTATATAGTCTTAAGACTACCATACAGAGTCTGTAACTATATCTGGTTTTTGAAATTCTGAGCTACCATTCCCATATTGAATTTTTGGAGAACGAAAACTTTTTTTTTTTTCAACCAAGTCTAGATTTTTGAGTGAAAGTTTCAAAAAATGGTATAAGATTTAAATTGGTAAAATTCCCCTTATGTGATACCAGGAAATTGAAGCTAACTTAATGTGTCCAACTAATGGACCACTTAAACAAGATAATTTATTTGTGTACTGGAAATGATAAACTGGAAATGTTTTAAGTGGAAATAGAGGTTTTGATCTCAAAGATGGATGAGAGTACATTTAAATGAACACTATTGTTTGCACCATTTCTAATGTTAATGTGATATCCAATTCTATACACTGGTCAATGATCTAAAAATAATACATTAAAAGTGCAATTTAAATCTGATATTTTCTCATGTGAATAAAATGCTGGGAGTGGTGAAATTTTTTACAGAGAGAAGCATGTGATGGTGGTGAGCCCTAGAATTTCTCTAGACAAAAGGAGTAAATGAAGTGTCTTTTACCTAGCTTTTTGAGAATGTGTTGTTTGCCCTGCAGGACTGGAGGAGGAGAGAAAAAAAATAAACTTCAAAAATTAACAAAAATATGGTCATATATCTTTCCAAATATTTTTTTACACTTACTTGGCTTAGTTGCGATATGCAGGAACTTTCATTGCTGCACTAAGGCTTAGTTCTTCTGTGGCACGTGGGATCTTAGTTCCTAACTAGAGATCTAACCGCGTCCCCTGCATTGCAGGGCGGATTCCTAACTACTGGACGACCAGGGAAGTTTCTCTAAATATTCTTAAAAGTTTTGCTTATATCCATTTGAAAAGTAATTTGTAAATCAAGCCTACAAATTAATTTAAGACCTTGACTCTCACCTCTATAAAGTTTTGACATTAAAAAAAAAAAAAGAGCTGTTCACTGAAGGATGGCCCCGTTAACCTCCTGAGGCTGATCCAGCTCCGTTTTCCTGCTTCCCACCTCCGGGTTCCCTTCTTTCCCTCTTGTGCCAACTTTTATGACCTTGTGGGAGTTGAACAAATGTTCATGCTTGCTTGAACTCTAGGCCTTATCTATTTGGCTGCTATCCCCAACTTTTACCTACAAAATTTTTTTGGTTAATTGAACTTTCCACTTGTTTGGGTTTGGAGTAAAAGGGAGTAGACTATAATTATTTTCTCTTAAAAGATCTTTTCTTTCAGCTCCTGTTGGATGAGAGCAAAGAAGGGTTCTTTTTTCTCTTTGGTCAACAGAGTACTTAATTAAGCAGATTATATGGCCATTTATTTATTCAACCAACATTTGCTGAGTTACTGCCTCTGTTGGAGGCTCTCTGCTACATGCACAGTGGATAAGCAATGGCTCCTGCTTTCTGGTGCAGTTATTAAAATGAAAAATAGACAGTGAATTCATTGTGAATAATCGAGAGTTGTCCAGAGTCTTTTGGACTGGACAGTAAACATGCTACAGCTGTGCAAATGGGAGCCATTTTTTCTGGGGTATTTAGTCACTGTATAAATACCATCTCACCTTCCCAACGAAGACATAGTCTGTCAGTTTGGGTAATATGATTTATAAGTCATCTTAAGGTCAATGGCCTTTTAAATTTTTTATGTAATTAAGACATAGCAGATTTCTTGGTTTTTAAAGTTCAACATTTTGTATGATTGTATAGAGTAGTGGGGCTTCCCAGGTGGTGCTAGTGGAAAAGAACCCGCCTGCCAGGGCAGGAGACATATAAGAGACGTAGGTTTGATCCCTGGATTGGGAAGATCTTCTGGAGGAGAGCCTGGCAACCAACTCCAGTGTTCTTGCCTGGAGAATCCCATGGACAGAGGAGCCTGGTGGGCTACAGTCCATAGGGTTGCAAAGAGTCGGACATGACAAAAGTGACTTAGCATGCACGTACAGAGTAGTGAAAACACAAACAGGCCAGCGTTCTTTCCTGTGACTTAAAGCAGCTTCTGACAGCAAATTGGGCCAAAAAATTTATTTTTCTATGGTCAGCTTTGACTTATGGGTACCAATGAATGATGGAGCATGGAGGAGTATATAAAACTAAATGAGAGTACGAGTAAAACTTTGTCCTCCTGCGGGGCTGCCTCCCAAGTTTTTGAGAGTTCCCATCTGCGGGTAGTTCTAGACCAGTGATTTTGAACTGGGGCACTTTTGCCCCCTAGGGGACATTGAACAATGTCTGGAAAGAGTTTTGGTGGTCACAGCTTTGCGTATGTCTAGTGGGTAGAGGTCAGGCAAGAGGCTTAAACATTCTATGATGCACGGGGCAGCCCCCCACAACAGAGTATCACCTGACCCCAGTTGTGAATAATGCTGAGGTTGATGTAATTTCCTGTATGAAATGCAGTAAAACGTAATTTTAGGAGAGAACACTAAGTGTCTTGAAGTGAATAAGGAGTTGCGCTTACTTAACTAGTCTTAAGAGTAACTAGTTCCTGAACATCAACCCAAATAATTAAGGCTGATAAAAGCTATCATTTATGGTACTTAACCCTGTGCCAGGTCCCTGTATACATTGTATAGTCACTTCAGTTTTTAAATGAAGAACCAGGCTCAGAGAGGTAATTTGCCCTTGGTGTCACAGCTGGTCATGGTTAAACAGAGACACCAAAATTAAGATTGTCTGCTACTCCTCAGAAGTTCATGGTTTTGAGCACAACATCATACTGTCTCCCTTGTGGTGTGCTCCATTCAAAATCTTACTTAAAATCAAAATTACAATATGTCCTATATACCATTGAGTTTGCTGAAGAGTAATTAAAACTATGAATGTTAAATTTGATCGTATGGAAGTAGGGGGAGAAAGAGAACTGACATTACTTGAAGGCCTACTATAACTCTAGAAAATATGTGAGGGACTTCTTGGTGGTCCAGCAGTTGAGAAGCTGCCTTGTAGTGCAGGGGATGCAGGTTCAATCCCTGGTTGGGGAACTAAGATCCCATATGCCGTGAGGCAATAAGTCCTCATGCCACAATGAATATCCCGCGTGATCCAACTGAGACCTGAGGTAGCTAAATAATTTTTTAAAAAAGAAAATATGAATTGAATTTATACCCATTATGTAATTTGATCCTGACAGCAACTGTGCAAAGTGGTTATGATGCACGGATGAAGTTGGTTAAGTACCTTGTCTAAGATTACACAACTAATAAGCGGCAGAGTTGGGATTTGAACTTCAGTCCTATGACTAAGCCATTGTCGCTTGCTGCGTTCTCTGAAGCTTGGGTTGCTGAAGGGGGTGAGGCAAGGAGCCTACTGCAGAGAGGTGAGTGAGTAGTCCTAGGTAAAAAGTCCTTTCAGAGGTAACATGTAGAAATGGATTACATCCAGGAGGAGAGTGGAGAGGTGAACCACTATACCTTCCTCAACTGAGGAGAATGCAGTTCAGTATGAAATTTGTTCTAGAGTTCTACCCAAACTGAAACTGCAGTTGTCATTTTGGAGAACTTTGTAGTCTGCCTACCGGGAAAGTTTTAAACACTGTTTTTATAATGGTGAAACTAAAAGTTACCTAATTGCGTGTATATCCTTTCCACGGCTTACCTTCTGCCTTTTTTCACCTGCTGTATAGAACTTAACAATGACAGCATTTAGTTTTGTAGTCTTTGTATACAATTTAAACATTTGTTTTTGCTGTGAACATTGTTTTTACAATAAACATCATCAAATTCATACTTGTGTTTTCCATATGGGGGTGTGTGTTTTGTTTTGACAGCTAAATATTTATTTTAACTTTAGATGCATAAAAAGAGGAAAAATAAAAACCAGCCCAATAGCAACCATATTTTGTCCAGCAAGCTTTTTGTGTGTGTGTGGGTAGAAGAAGTACCTCATGTTTCATTTCGTTTACTTTAAAGAAATTTTAACCATGATTCTCAAAGGCCAGGATGCTGGAAAAAAAAAGAAAGATTATCTAGATAAAATGTACATTTTGATTTCCACATAAAACTGTGAGCCATAGATTCTGATGATAATAATAATGTCCTGGTTCTGACTATAGCAATCAGCCACTTGAATAATCAACCACTGCATGTGGACATGCTTTGTGATACTGCCTGATTTTGTTACCCCTTCCCCCAGGATTTTAGAGTGGACTTGAGAAATCTGGTAAAACTTGCAGGAACACATTAATCATTTTGAAAATCTATTTTTAAAATAAGAACGGCACTTTTTCATTGAGGGGAAATTCAGAAAATACAGACAAGCCTAAAGAAAATAAAAATCAGTTATAATCCACCACCCCCAAATTAGTGATGCTATGCTAAGTCACTTCAGTCGTGTCTGACTCTGTGCGACCCCATAGACGGCAGCCCACCAGGCTCCCCCGTCCCTGGGATTCTCCAGGCAAGAACACTGGAGTGGGTTGCCATTTCCTTCTCCAATGCATGAAAATGAAAAGTGAAAGTGAAGTCGCTCAGTTGTGTCCGACTCTTAGCGATCCCATGGACTGCAGCCTACCAGGCTCCTCCATCCGTGGGATTTTCCAGGCAAGAATACTGGAGTGGGGTGCCATTGCCTTCTCTGAAATTAGTGATAGTGTTTTGAATTTCTTTTTTAATGCAGTAATTTTTTTTAATGATGGACCCAAGTCCATTGCAGAGTCTCCAGTTTATAAGTGTAGTCTTAGGTTTTTAAAAAATTTTTAATTTTTAATTTTTTTTAAAAAAAATTTTACCAAAAAGTCTGAATTACTGTTGCATCTCCAGATAGAAGTCGTGGTCATGAAGAGTGAAATGGGAATGCCATCCAAGAGTTAGAGAAAGATCATGTGGCCTCCTCCTGTAAGCTCCTTAAAATACCTCCTCCTCCAACTTGAGTAGGAGAATTTCAGCTAAAGGGCTGTCAGGATCCACCTCCCTTTGTTTTACAGATGAGAAAACTGAGGCTCAAAGAGGCCAAGCACATGATCCAAGGTTGTATGATGTGTTAATGTCAGAGTTCCAATTTGAAGTTTTAGGTCCTCCATGTGTAGGTAAGTTTTAATTTCCTAATTAATAACTCTTCAAAGCTAGAACCTTCTGTTGGCCTGTCTCTCAAGAGAACAAGTTATTATGGTGAAAGTATGTTAACTATATAGTAAAGGATACCAAAAAGGCCATGATTTTCCTAATTTCAGAAAATGATCAAAACAGTTGTTTGCAGGAGTTTATCATGTTATTTGCTTTATTGAAATTGAACATTAGTGGTGGGAAACCTCTTTTGAGCAGCTAGCTTTTAATTTCTTTTGGCCCGGGAGGTAAGGACAAGTACCAAAGCCTATGGAATATGCCTAGAATCACAGAAATGCAGCAGCAACTTTATAAGAGTCTTTACACATACTAGCCTGGAAGGCCCCAATTGGAGCCACTGCCGCATGAAAGTTTCCTTTGCCTTTATAAAATGAGATGTCTTAAAATTGTGGGAAAGTTAAAATTGTGGAGAAGAAATTTTAAAGATGTATTTGCTTCCAAACTTAGTTTAAGTTCAGTTGCAGCAAATGCGCATGCACGTGCTCCCACATGTGCAAACGTTGTTTTAACTCTAGCACCGTTAAAAAAATTAATTCTTCAACTTCCCTCCCTTTCTTTCTTGGCCGTCTTTGTTCTTTCTGTAGCTGCGTGGGTCACTCTCTTCATATCTCCTTTGCCTGAATGTCTATTTTACTCTCAGGGTGACTTTTCTTCTTCTTTTTTTGTTGGGGGGTGTCCAACGGACTCTGCCCACTTGCCTTTTTTCCAGGCTCCTGGAGTCCTCATCAAGTTCCTCTGCCGCTCTGTCTTCCCCTTCCCTCGTTTGCCAGTATTACAGTTAGCCCACCCTGGACCAGCTCTGTTTTTCGGCATAGAATAGGCAGGGAAGCTGCTCTCCAGAGCAGGTGTGCGGTGAGATCCAGTGTCACTTGATACAGAAATGTCACTGCTAGCACAGAATTCAACAAAGTGCATCCGGTGATTACATAGGCTGCGTACACATGTAAGCCTTTAACACAAAATCATCCCTTCTCTGTGGCCAGGGGCCCAGCAAATGCTAAAGCTACATGGAATAATGATTATGGATACTCCCTGCCAAGGGCTTACTATTTGAACAAATGAGAAAATTGTACCCTTGCCTAGGGGTGTGTTCTGAAGTAGTTTTTGCTCCTGTTCCTCATTATTGCCTGCTAATGAGTATGTATATTGTCAGTGAGCTGCCAGCTCTTCCCAGCTTCCTGCCGTACACTGTATTTCTCTTCTGACAATGGGTTTTCCTCTGTATTTAAACCAACGAGATTTGCTTGCACTTAATTTTGGGAGTACTCTAGGTGTAAAATACACAGATAAAAGATACATATGTACTGGCTTTGTAAGTGCAATGAAACCTAGAAAAAGAAAAGAGCTATCAAAATAAGTCGTGGTTGCCAGCATTCTACTTTCTGTAGGTTCTATTTACCCACCTAAAAACTCTGGTTCTTACATATGTTCAGGACATACTCCATAGTAGATGTTCTAATCACAAGAATTTGCAAAATCCACAAAATTCTAAATATGCTTTTCAGTACTAAAGACATGATAGCTGGCAATGTAGAGATTTTATTGTCAATGTTGTTTTGATAAGGATAGTACAAAAGTAAATTTCTATACTCAACAAATTTTGTTATTCACTTTCAGTTTTAGAGTACGGATAAGGCTGCTTGGCATCTGTCAGATTAAAAATGTGTGATTTATTAGGAAGACATTAAGGATTGGTTTTTCAGTGGATCTCTGTCAGGTCTACTATTAGACTTTATTCTTGTTTGGGAAGCTGATTGCCAGCGTCTGTGTATAGACATAATTTATCATCTGCACTTTTGTGTGACTAGGTGAACTGAAGTAACAGGTGTCCCCCCAGGTTAACAGGTGTCCCCCCAGGTTGCTTAGAGACTAAAAAGTACATACAGGCACACAGACACATTCTAAAAATTTTTATATCACTAAACCATAGTGGTGAATTTAGACATTTGAATTAACAAAATTTTGTTTTTCAACAGTTTGTAAGAAGCACCCTGTAAATAATGATAGCTTCAAATACTTAAAATGTTTTAAAAAAATGTCGTCAGTCAGATGATTTCTAGATGCTAAGGAGACGCTTTGAATTCCTTGTCAAAGATTCTACATCTCCAAATACCAGGGTTGGTTCAAATTTTCAAATTCTGGACCCTTCCCTTCTGGGCCACAAGATGCAAAAATTTCCAGTGTAGTAAGCACATGTAACCACACTAAGGAAAAGAAATGAAGCAGCCAGGGTAAAAGTTTATACTTGTATCTACAGATAAAACAGTTGGCCTTTGTTGGAGCCACTTTTTAAATATCAACTTCTCCTAATTTATTAAAGAATAACATATATAATTATATATATATTTATAGGTCTAGTGTGGTACAATAAAGTAAGTACAATAAATCTGTCATAAATTATAATAGATAAATTAGGAGTTTAGGATGAACATGTGCACACTACTATATACAAAATAGACAGCAAGGGCCTACTGTATAACAGGGAACTATATTCCATATCTTGTAATAACCTCTAATGGAAAAGAATCTGAAAAAGAATAGATATATGTATATAACTGAATCACTTCTGTATACCTGAAAACATTGTAAATTTTAAAACATGGTAAATAAACTACACTTCGGTTTAAAAATGTTAAAAATAATATGAAAAAAGAAAAAAGGAAGTGTACAATGTGATGGTTTGATATACATATGCATTGTGAAATGATTATCAAGATAATCTGATATCCACTCTATTGAGTATAATTTATGTACAGTAGACTACATCCAGTTAAGGTATACAGGTTGCAGCAGGGGTATACACCCGTGAGGCCACTGCCACTCTGGAGATGTGGAATATTTGGGGCACTCATTCTCCCTACATGCTTCCTTTCACTTCTTTTTTTGCAGCACATTCTTCCCTTGCCCCAGTCCCCAGGCCACTGCTGATCTGCTTTTGTGTAAAAGCTGCTTTCTAACTTAGATTTGAAAAGTTTGTGGATCTTTCTTGGTCCAAAGACCAGATATAAATCCAAAACACTGTTTTCTTCTCTGTATTTGAGATAAAATAATATTACAGGCAGATTCCAGGTTTGACTTTCTAGAATCTTTTCCTGCTTGCTTAAAGATGTGTACTTAAGAATTTTGTCTGCACGTAAACTACAGCCTCCTTATTACATAGTCTCACTACATACTTGGATTGAAGGGAGATAAAAACCAAGAGGGAAACAATTCTAATAAAATGGAAGTGTGGTATATGTTCTTCTGAAATAGGTAGTGACATGTCAAATCCCTCAAGGATAGGACACATAATGTAATTTGAATCTTGCTTCAAACTTATTCATAGATTAAGACTGAAAGCAATGAGAACAAATGTTTTACATCTGTAGATCTATATACCTCCAGCTAGTGTGTGTATCAATATATAATCATTATTCAGGAATAACTCTACCCTCTGAGCCTTCCAAAAGATTTGAAATGGTTTCGGGGGAATTTAAAGTGGATGGAAGGTGTATCATCCTGACACACTAGTGCAAAGCCAGCTTTTCACATGCTGTCTGTTGCTTTCCCATTGATATATTCAGTTGAACGAATGATTAGGCAATTGAAAGGCTATAGGAGCTTCCCTGGTGGCTCAGATGGTAAAGCGTCTGCCTACAATGTTGCAGACCGGGGTTCGATCCCTGGGTTGGGAAGATCTCCTGGAGAGGGAAATGGCAACCCACTCCAGTATTCTTGCCTAGAGAATCCCATGGACGGAAGAGTATGGTAGGCTACAGTCCATGGGGTCGCAAAGAGTCGGACACGACAGAGCGAGCTTCACAGCTTCACACAGCTTCACAGGAGAGATAGGGGCTTCCCAGGTGGCGCTAGTGGTAAAGAAACTGCCTGCCAGTGCGGGAGACCTAAGAGACGCTGGTTCAATCCCTGGGTCGGAAAGATCTGGAGGAGGAAATGGCAACCCATTCCAGTATTCTTGCCTGGAGAAGCCCCATGGACAGAGGAACTTGGTGGGCTACAGTCCATGGAGTGCAAAGAGTCAGACACAACAAGCAACTGGGCACACACACACACAGTATTGAGATGCAGTTTCTCTCTTCCTCACTCACTCCCTCAAAATAATCCATGTCACCGAAATTTGTGTCTAACAAGCTTTCCTTTCCATTGCTGTTGCTCTGTCCTGCATCTAGTCTCCATCTGACACTCCTGATTTCAACGGTTCTCTGCCCTCTTTGCTTTTCTTTCCCAGGTTTCTTCTTCCTCCTCTTTTCTGTCTCCTGATACTACTACTCTTAAAGCTGCTCTGCTTTCTCATGACAAAGCTGTTTTTATAAACATCTCCAGACCAAGTCATCAGCAGACTAATTCCAACATGTCAGGTGTCATCTTGAAGATTATTTTTCTTTTTGTTTCATGGTCCAATAATTCAAACTCCTTTTAAGTTTGGGGCCATGCTGGTGGTTTGAGAGTTGGGAAGGGTTGGTTTTCAGAAAAAGTTGAATATGTGGGTCTGTTATAGACAGTTGTTGAAACCATGATTCACTGAAAAGGAATGAGTGATGTACATTACAGTGTTCCTACCAAACTTACTTTTACAAAGCTAAAGCAATTAAAATGTTCTTGTGGTAAGGAGATTTATTGTTCCTCAAAAGGTACTGGAAAGATTTTGTTTTGTTTTTATTGGGCATGACTTACAGCTTGTTGGATCTTAGTTCCCTGTCCTGGGATCAAACCTGGGCCCTCGGCAGTTAAAGTGTGGGAGTCTTAACCACTGGACTGCCAGGGCATTCCTGGAAAGGGTTGTTATTTTTAGATCCTTCAACATTAGTCGAAATCTATAGAACGCACAACACACACCGAGTGAACCCTAATGTAAACTATTAAGGTTAGTTAATAGTTATCAATGATGGTTCAACAACTATAAAAAATATATTACAATAATGCAAGGTATCAAAAATAGAGGAAAGTGGGAAGGGGTCTTATGAAGGTATGTGGAAACCACTTTCTGTTCAATTCTGTAACTCTAAAACTGCTTTTCAAATGTATATAGGTGTGTAACACTGTCACTTTGCTGTATAGCAGAGACTGGCACAACATTGTAAATCAACTATACTACCATTGAAAAAATTATTGCCAAAAAATAAGGCTGCTTTAATAAATCTATTATTTTCACTTGAGATTCAGAAATACAATGACTATATCAGCACTTTTTATTATTAGCTTGTAGATAAAAGCACGGTGTTTGTTTTTCAGTATGAAGTTGGACACGACTGAATCTGAGCAGAGCACAGCATAAGAAAAGTGCTCCTCATGGAAGTAAGTAAGTTGAGCCGTGCTGTGCTGTGCTCAGTCACTCAGTCCTGCCCGAGTCTTTATGACCCCCAGCAGGCTCCTTTGTCCATGGATTTCCCAGGCAAGTATACTGGAGTGGGTTGCCATTTCCTGCTCAGGGGATTTTCCTGACCCAGGGATCGAACCCAGGCCTTCTGCAGGCGGATTCTTTACCACAGAGCCATGTGGAAAGCCCTTAGCTTAGCCCATGGGCTCCCTGAATAGTGACAGTGTGAGCTCCTGGGAGAGCTGCCCAGTGCTGCTCACCACTGTCAGGTTGTACAAGAGTTACTGGGCAGGTCAGTGTGAGCACTGGGTTGGAACTTTCTCTATCTGTGGTCACTGAGGCATTGTGCCATCTTTGTGGTGCAGTGGAGCCCCAGGCTTGACAAATTGCCTGCCCTACAACTCAAAGAGCCCCTTTCTGACCCTTGCATTTGTGGTGTCACCAGCAACAGTGACAATCGGTGAGCTCATGCCAACTCTTGGAGCCAGTATCCAGGGCAGAGTTTGATTGCTTTGGACCAAAGGTTATTGCTTGGGTTGTAGTAGCATAAATCTGACACCAGAACCTCCAGGCAATTACTCAGCTTGGCCAACACAACAGTAAACCTATGTGAAAAGAATGTCTTATTATAAATGATTTCTATGTTATTGGAACTGAGTGAATATTATGAGCATCTTCAAGTATGTGTTGCTTTCTTGAGTTGACTGTGTAAACAGACCATTCTATGTAGGCGTGGGTGGGTGGGGATCAGGCCTGAGAGGGACTTTGAGGTTGAGGGAGATAAGGAAACGTTGGGATGGTGTTGAAGTCATTGGAAGAGAAAAAAATGACAAAGCATTAGGAATTAGAACATAAATGAGGGCAGTCACTCAAGGAATCAAGGAATGGCTGTCTTGGGGATGTGACTGTTCATGGAATGTGTCCATCAGCTCTGTGATTAGACCCAGGGTCAAAAACTTCATACAGTTAGCTGTAAAATTACTCATGAAGGGGGAGTTGGTTATCAAGTTCACCAGTTTAATGTATTAAATTTCATTGTATATTGGAAGAATTTTTTAATGTATGGATCTGTTATGTATACTTATTGTTATGCCTGTTATTAGGAAAGCTTTCACATATTTTTTCTTGATTCCAATGCTTGACTGGTTGACTATGTGTGGTCCTACCTGTATTGGAAGCAGCAGATTTTAACGGGAAGGGGAAAGAAGGGACAGAGAGAATCTCTCCATTGAGTCGCAACCCTTGATGGAGGCTGGGGATTCCAGTTTGGCTGCCAAGGTCATGGGTTGCTGTGGGCCAGTGGTAGCCCGAATGGTGGCATAAGCACTCCGTTCCTTGTGGTTGCCCTCACGATTGACACCAAGTTCTGCAAGCTGACTGGATTGTATGTGCAGTTCCTGTCCATTGTAGAGGCAGCAGAAGTAACGGTCTGACCAGTGCATCCTGTGTTCATCCCACAGGTGTACACAGGCTCGGTCAGTCAAGAGGCCTGGCACAGTCTTGCTCCTCCCAGCCAGGCTGCTGGAGATAGCTGGAAGGCCTGTAGAGATGCTGTGATGATGGCAGGCAGGGTGGGTATGTGACAGGGTCTGCCCTGCTTACCCCTCTACTGCTGCTGCCCTTTGTCTTCTCTTGGTCTCCTTTCCCCTCTGTCTCCTGCTTACCCTGGATTTTTCTGTTAAGGTGCAAGGAAAGTTCAAAAAAAGTTGGGGCCCCTTGGCAGAGGCCGTCAAGCCCCCAGAGCAGTGTACTTTAGACTCCCCCCAGTGCCGGGCTGTTAGAGCTGCACGGGCGTGGTATGTATCAGATGGAACTTAGGGTACTTGTGAAAGTTTCTGATATACAACTTGAAAGTTAATTTGTATCACCTCATAAGCTTATTGTTCCTTCCTCTTTTAAAACCCCTACAGTTTTCCTTTTGTTGCTGTTTAGTCATGTCTGACCCTTTAGTATCCCGTGGACTGTAGCTGCCAGGCTCCTCTGTTTATAGGGTTTTCCAGGCAAGAATACTGGAGTGGGTTGCCATTTCCTTTTGCAGGGGATCTTCCCGACCAGGGATCAAACCCACTTTGCCTGTGTCTCCTGCATGGGCAGGCAGATTCTTTACTACTGAACCACCTGGGAAGCCGAAATTTTCCTTTCTGTGTGTGTTATTGTCCCTATAGCACACCCTGGCTGTCTGCATGCCAAGGTGAAGGACTTACTGTCCAGCTAATTGATTGGAGCAGGGCTGCCTGGTTGTCAGGGCTTTGGGAAATGGTTCATAGGATACAAAAGCCAGCTTCTAGAGTAAGAGTCTGAACACTTCCTCAAATGAAGTCATCAGATGTTTTCAGTTCAGTTCAGTTCAGTTACTCAGTCGTGTCCGACTCTTTGCAACCCCATGAATTGCAGCACACCAGGCCTCCCTGTCCATCACCAACTCCCGGAGTTCACTCAAACTCATGTCCATCGAGTTGGTGATGCCATCCAGCCATCTCATCCTCTGTCGTCCCCTTCTCCTCCTGCCCCCAATCCCTCCCAGCATCAGGGTCTTTTCCAATGAGTCAGCTCTTCACATGAGGTGGTCAAAGTATTGGAGTTTCAGCTTTAGCATCAGTCCTTCCAATGAATACTCAGGACTGATCTCCTTTAGGATGGACTGGTTGGACCTCCTTGCAGTCCAAGGGACTCTCAAGAGTCTTCTCCAACACCACAGTTCAAAAGCATCAATTCTTTGGTGCTCAGCTTTCTTCACAGTCCAACTCTCACATCCATACATGACCAGTGGAAAAACCTAGCCTTGACTAGACAGACCTTTGTTGGCAAAGTAATGTCTCTGCTTTTGAATATGCTATCTAGGTTGGTCATAACTTTCCTTCCAAGGAGTAAGCATCTTTTAATTTCATGGCTGCAATCACCATCTGCAGTGATTTTGGAGCCCCCCAAAATAAAGTCTGCCACTGTTTCCACTGTTTCCCCATCTATTTCCCATGAAGTGATGGGACCAGATGCCATGATCTTCGTTTTCTGAATGTTGAGCTTTAAGCCAACTTTTTCACTCTCCTCTTTCACTTTCATCAAGAGGCTTTTTAGTTCCTCTTCACTTTCTACGATAAGGGTGGTATCATCTGCATATCTGAGGTTATTGGTATTTCTCCCGGCAATCTTGATTCCAGCTCGTGCTTCTTCCAGCCCAGCATATCTCATGATGTACTCTACATATAAGTTAAATAAGCAGGGTGACAGATGTTTATTGACTGTTTATTCTGTGTGCAAGGCACTTTGCTAGATGCAGTGGAGAATATTAAAAACAAAAGGGATCTGTTCAAGCAAGGAATACCCATCCTAATTGGAGAAGCTGTTAGAGACACGTTAAGGATGTGGTGGAAAGACCGCTGAACTGAGGGAGAAGAGGAAGGAGTTGGGAGTGTTGAGTGCTAGCCCAAGTTCTACCAATAACCATCTGATCCCTTGGGCAAAGTACTTCCCCTCTCGGGGTCTCAGTTTAGAAAGGGAATTGGACTGGATAATCTCTAAAACTTTCTATATAGATTGGTTCAAAAGCAAATGGGTTAAAAAGTTAAACACAGTACAGGGTGGTAATAGAAGGATTCCAGGAGATAGTACCTTCTCTTTGGCCAAATGAAATGTGCATATGATAGTTACTGTTATGTGTATATGGTACATATATTTACACTATATAATTGTACTGATTACACAACTATCTTCCCTGGTGGCTCTGATGGTCAGGCATCTGCCTACAGTGTGGCAGACCCAGGTTTGATCCGTGGGTCAGGAAGATCTCCAGGAGAAGGAAATGGCACCCCACTCCAGTATTCTTGCCTGGAAAATCCCATGGATGGAGCAACCTGGTAGGCTCCAGTCCATGGGGTTGCAAAGAGTTGGACACGACTGAGCAACTTCACTTTCACACAACTATAGATTAGCATTTATCAAAGTGGTGTCCTTGGACCATCAGCATCAGCATTACCTGGGAGCTCATTGAAAATGCAGATTCATGGGCCCCATTTCAGACCCACTGAATCAGAAACACTGGGGATGCAGCTCAACACTGTGTTTCAGTAACCCTCTCCCCCAGGAGACTGGGATGGTTGTTCTCAAACTTGGCTGCACATTAGATTCATCTGGGGGACCATAGGGCCCACTCAGACGTTACTAGTTGCTTTGGTTTCCCAGGTGCAGCCAATTTGAGAATCTCACTGATTTAGGGAAGGTGACATGCATCAAAGCACCTCTTACTCTGCAGTGGTAACAAAGCTCAGAGGCATGGAGTCAGCCAAAGCTGAAGTTGAGTGTCGGGGGATGGGGAAAAGTAGATTTGAATATGACTGGGAGGCCTTGAGTTTCATGCTAGAAATTTGGCGTTTAGATTGAAGGAGAGGAAAGTTTGGAGGAATGGGAGTGATCCATTCAAGGTGGTACATTTGAACGGTTATTCTAGCAGCTCTGTGAAGACAGGAAGTGAACTGAAGTCGCTCAGTCATGTCCGACTCTTTAAGAGCCCACGAACTGTAGCCTACCAGGCTCCTCTGTCCATGGGATTTTCCAGGCAAGAGTACTGGAGTAGGTTGCCATTTCCTTCTCCAGGAGATCTTCCCGACCCAGGGCTCGAATCCGGCTCTCCCGCATTGTAGGCAGACGCTTTACCGACTGAGCCGTAGGAAGCCTGGTGAAGTAAGTAGTCTAGATCTGAAGTAATCATGAACCAAATTAGGATTGTATAAATGTGATTATAAGGAAGAAAAGGTATGAAAGCTCTTTGTAGGACAGATGGCTAGGATTCAGTGATAGCTCTGTGGGGAGAAGGTAGGGTTAGAACTAAGCCTTTGGCTCAGGAATTTCTCTCTTGTTCTGGGATAACCAGGCCCTGCAGAGGCAGCTATCAGAATTGTCAGGTTTTATGCGTCTGTACTCATCCTTTGTCCATCATTGCTTTGATTTTGGAGTTCTAATTGGGCAGGTATTCCCCAGTGAGTTAGAGAAAAACTCAAATTATAGTCACCCAGAAAGCTACCCATGGTCATCATGGTGGAGTGGGAGGGCGGAATCCTGTTTCTCTTGACAAAAGAATGCTTGGAGTTGTGGGAAAGTCATAAACTTGGCAGTGACTGATTCAAGCCTATCAGTCAGTTAAGTGAATTTTTATTCTATCATTTGTTTTATTTGGGAACTGTTGTAATAGTCATTGAAAGGACATCAGCCTTCATATTTTTAAAACAAAAATACCGTTGAACATTAGGGCAAAGGACAGGATCTCAAGGTTTTACCTTTTAACTTTAGCAAATATTTGCTGCTCCATTTTTCTTGCTGGATTTCGCCATTTGTTGTTCTTTTTGGTGGTCGTGGTTGTGGTGATGGGTTTTTTTGCATTGTTCCTACTTGTTCCTCATGCCTCATAATTTTAGTTTATTCTGTTATCAATGACTTTTGTATTCCTAAGTATTCTTAATGTTTTATTTGTTTTTATACATTTCTTTAGTCTTATAAAGCTCATTAGCCAGCAGTTATGTAAAGCATATGAGGAAAATACCTATAGTGTGTTTTTTTAACCTTAGACCCCCCCCTTCACTCATTTCCCCAACCCCTGTTCTTTGTATATATGAGCTTTTTAAAATGAATTTTTTAGATTGTATATATGAGAAATCATACAGTATTTGTCTTTCTCTAATTTCACGTACATAATGCCCCAGAGGTCCATCCATGTTATTGCAAGTGGCAAGATTTCCTTCGTTTTTATGTCTGAGTAGCATTCCATTGTATATACATGTACTACATCTTCTTTATCCATTCATCTATTGATGGGTAAGAAGGTTGTTTCCATATCTTGGCTATTGTAAGTAGTGCTGCAATGAATGGGGCTGCAGATTATCTTTGGGCTTTTCTTTGGATAAATACCAAGAAATATAATTGCTAAATTATAGCATAGTCCTATTTTTAATTTTTAGAGGAACCTCCATACTGTTTTCTGTAGTGGCTGCACCAATTTACATTCCCACCAACAGTGTAAGAATGTTCCTTTTGTTCTACATCCTTGCCAACACTTGTTATTTGTAGTGTTTAGATAATAGCCATTCTGTGGGTGTGAGATGATTTTGTGGTTTTGGTTCACATTTCCCTGATGTTGAACCAGGGAAATTAGTGATGTTGAAGCATCATTTCATGTACCTATTGCCCATGTGTTTGTGTTCTTTGGGAAAATGTCTATTCACTTCCACTGCCCATTTGCTAATTGGATTATTTATTTTGCCATTGAGTTGTATGAGTTCTTTGTATATTTTGAATACTAGTTCCTTATCAGATATATGATTTGCAAATATTTTTCTCTCATTCCGTAGGTTGCCTTTTCACTTTGTTGATCATTTTCTTTGCTGCACAGATGCTTTTTTATTTTATATAGCCCCACTTGATTATTTTTGCTTTTGTTGCAAATTTTAATATGCCAGTTAAAAAGGAATGAATATATTTTTATTTCTTATCCACCCTTTGTGACCAAAAATTATGTAAATTTGCATACAGAAATGGCCTGTCAAAAGAGCTCCTTAGTGCTTATTTGGGGCCTGGTGGACACACTGCTTATTTTTCCTGTTCTTATTAGTATACAGGTTGTGCCATGTCTGGAAGGAAAGACCTTTTATTACTAGTTGGAAACCAGTACAAACAAATTTGATATTTAAAAACGTTCCATATATTCCAATGCAATATTTTTAAATGGCTTACTACTCTAACTTTGGAAAAGTTGTGATAAAAGTCTAAGGATGAATCTAGAAGGATCACAACTTAAAATGTGTAGTATATCTAATAGATATCTTTTAAAAATATAACCTCTCTTTTGCCAGGTTGAATAAAGATAAAAACCTTTCTTTCCAATTTCTGAAGAATATTATATCATATAAAGTAAATATAGAAACTTGTGTGGAATAGATAATCTTCCAGACATAGAGTATATTATACTCAATCTAAGGACACAAAATTGGATTTTCTTTTGTTTCTATAACATAATATCCTTTTGGTTTTTGTTTA
Organism: Ovis aries; assembly: GCF_016772045.2. Classification (NCBI taxonomy): domain Eukaryota; kingdom Metazoa; phylum Chordata; class Mammalia; order Artiodactyla; family Bovidae; genus Ovis; species Ovis aries. The sequence goes on along the minus strand of NC_056080.1, from coordinate 99,062,181 downwards.
TGTATTAAGTTAATGTATTGGTAAAGATTTGATTATGATGTTATAGATCTTTATTATGTTGAAATTATTAAAATGAGGCATCTTTTATCTTAACTGTTTATACCGATACATAATTTTACTGGGTAAGAGCTGCTTTATCAGTTCTTCTGATAAAGGAAAGAAGCCGGTGGCCATCTCATTTGTATTTCTTATTGCATATAATGATAACATTTCAAATGTGTTTTAGACGTGTATATGCTGATGTCTTGACAGCCATAGCAGTGTAAGCATTTGAATCAAAGCAGGATAAATAAGTCTAAGCTGCTGCCTGGTACCATCACAAGTGTACCTAGTTAAGAAGGTATTTGAGGTTCACTGCTCTTTGGTTTCTAAGGTAGGAGAGAATATTCTGAAGGATATGATTAAGGAATGGTTACCATGACAATTGCATTCAGAGAATTTAGAGGCGACAGTGATTCTATGGAGCTCATCCATTTTGACTGATTCAACTGGTCTTTAGGTTCATTCAGACAGCTGCTGTTTCTGGATCTTATGTTTCCATATAATTCACTCAGTTGATTGGTGATTTGGGGATTATTTAGGCTTGGCTGTCCATAATGATAGGATCGTCAGTATCTGTGACCAAAATACCCTTGTTAAACCTGAAGGAGAATGATTGTGTATGTTGAATGTCACTAGAATGTAGCTTCTGGCTTCTGGAATAACATAAATAGTTTGTCTAACTTCACTTATTAATTCTGTCAGGGTGGGATAAGATTAACGTGATTTATTTGAAAGCATGACTGACCCTAAAGTGTTTGGGTTTTATTCTGGATTACTTTGCTGTCATCACATTTTACCCAGTATGTTTGGCTGCTGTCCTGTTTTTGCTCTTTGACTTGCGCAATATCATCAACACAATTTGTGTTATGTCTGGTCAGGGCCACAGTTGCACACTGCAGATTGAAAAGTATACACAACACTATCGCCATGAGTGCCTTTATCCCCCCAACCCCAACTAAATGTTCAGGGCACTAGCCCTGACAATAAAATGAAATGGAGATACAGATGCTGTTAAAATCTTGCTGTATGTTTTTATCTTTCTTTGTGGGGTAGTTCTTGATGGTGAAACCATGAACTCTGCAACCCAAGACTCCTCTGGCAGGGGACCAAGTTGGGGACCAAGTTGGACCCCGGTGCGGAGAGTTCTGTCTGCTCAGCCTTTGGGCCTTTCTCTCTACTGCCCTCTGGAGGGTGTCGGGGAACATAACACTCAAGGACTCTCGGAGAGCTGGTGACTTGGTGTGGTTACTAGAAAACAAGTTTTCTGGCCTCCCCTGGCCCCACAAGGCTCCTTAGAGCCTGAGCTTGTAGAGGTAGGGAGCAGACAGAGAGAAGGCAGGGATGGTACTGGCAGTGTTGGGATCTTAGGGAGGAAGCTATTCTGGTTGTTTAGAGAATGGGATTCCTTCAAATAGAGCTCACTACATATCGAATCTATCTCTAGGAAAAATTGGTTCCAACAAGGTGAGTAAAATGGACTAGTATCATAAGGCTAGACTGTGATGGATTCAGATTCAAAGTTTAGGTTGGGTTGAATCTAATTAGGGGTATGCTTGGGGCCAACTGTCTGTGGCAGAATATGAAATTATTATCCAAGTTTGATAACATTTCATTCTCTGCCTGCTGTAATCATCGTGATAAATATATATGTGATGTTCACTGAGTACCTTGTATGAGTGAGGCCCTGGTTAAGTGCTTTACAAGCCCTGCCATCTTGCCAGCATCCAGTCCCTCTGTGAGGTCACTTACCATTATGAGGTTCCCAGAGGTTGTACAGCTGATATGAGGCAGGGCCAGCACATGAACCCAGCCAGTCTGACTCCGGCGCCCTTGCTGTGAACAGCTGTGCCATGCTGCATTCTTCCCGCAGCTGCATAAAAGGGTGTGGCACCTTTTAGAAACAGTGAGTTCCGTATGATTGGGGTGCGGGTGGTGGGAGATGAGGCTGAGCCAAGCCTTTTGTACATATATACCATGCTAAGTCCTGGGAGGTAGAAAAGAAATCAGGGATTCCTGTCCCTGTCACCAAGAAAACAGGGATTTCTGTCCCTGTCACCAAGAAACTTAAAGTCCTGTAAGACAAATGAGGCAGAACACGGAACCAATGAGACATTGTTCATATGATAGAACAAGAAAATATTGTCTCTCCTTAAGTGTAGGTGGGAAGGGGACTAGAAGGCATTTCTTTGGAGTCAGTCAATTTAAGCATTCACTTTTGAAAGTTAACAAATTTGCCTTTAGATCTGGGGCTTTAGATCTGGCAGACAAGACCCCTGTCCCTATCGTCAGCAGACTTGTCCATACTGAATTTGAAAGAGTTGTCTTCAACAGTTGTTATTAAGGTCTCTAAATAGATGAACCAATTAGCCTATTGAACTAACTGGATTTATTTTCCCATTCATTAACATTAAAAAGAAAATTTCTAACCCCTGCTTGTTTGATGACCAGCTTGGAACAGGTTGGTTGTGGAAGGGGGGAGTTATGAGCCTGGTTATAATCCTTGGTTTTTGTTTGCCTTATTTCATTCAATGGATGCTTCATGAGTGCCTCCTGTGTGCCAGGTACTGTTCTAGGTGTGGGAATGAAGGAGTGAACGGAACAGGTGGGCCTGGGTTGGGTGGGGGAGGGCCTTCTCTCAGGGAGCTGTCTTTCCTTCAAATTCTTTCACTCATGTACATTTCACAGTTGATATAAAAGAGCCTTTGGTGTGAGTTTCAGGATTTCACATGTTGGGGAAGATACAGTGATCACACTTCCTTTCTCCTTAGCCCCAGCCAGTCCTTTCTGAATAATGGGGGGCAGGTAAGGTGGTGATGTCAGCGCTGCCTGTGGGGAGGCCTGGAGGGTGCGGAGAGGGCAGCGTGTCAGAGTGTACCATCTTTGTGTCAATGGGAAAAGCACAGGGCACACCTGTTTCCTAGTCAGGCAGAACCATCCATGCGGGGATGAGCCTGCTCACCAGCCTGCTGCCTAATCCTGTTGTTGATTGGAGATAACTTCAGCAGTCACAAAGCACCTCATCTCCATGGCAACACCTCTAAATATTCCTCTGGTGACTTGTGCTCTACATTCTGTCTGGCTCTGAGCTCTCCTGTGGCAAAATATGCTAGAGATGTTAAAAGAAGGGGGGAGGGGACTCAACTAATAAATCTATTCTAAATGACTGAGTCATTTGTTTTGATTACCCGGGTGATTGCCAAATGTTAATTTAAAACTGAAATAGGCCATGAGCTCACTCTGCTAACAATGCTGAGTGTTTGAGCTAATACAACTTGATAATGAGGGGGCCAGATCCGTTGCCGGTACAAATGTTACGTGATAAACAGACATTTGGGGAAATATGCAGAACATCTTGGCAGTTTTCCTTAACTTTAAGAGTTGTAAATACAGAGAAGAAGGTGTTACCGTGAGCCATTTCAAAGGAAGTTGACTTTTGGATCGTGAGGGTTGTTTTTTTTTTTTTTTTAAAGAAACTTCTAGCTTTTCTCCTGAAAAGGTAACTTGACCTCTTGCTTCTCATTTTTTCCTAACTTAGGCACATCAGAGGTGGTTAGCAGTCTCCTGCCCTCACTGAATACATCCCATTCTGCACACATCCACTGTGAGGTAAGTTTTCCCAATTGCCACACATTATTACACCAGTCTCCACCTTCTGCTGTGTGGCATTCGAGTCAACGCTGTCCAGAGATCTTTATCTGTTTGGTAGATTTTAAGCACATTTGTTTTAATTGAGCTGACCAATGTCACTGCTTACCCTAGATACATGGTCTCTGGGGATTGCCTTTTCAAGGGTGAAACATCTCATTTGCTTTTAATTTGGGCGCATGAGAAGTGAATGTGCCAAGCACAGCAGAGTGGTTAGAAGGTGGGCCTGAGGCTGCAGATCTGCCTCTGGCACCCTGTGGACGGTAGGGAACAGGAAGGCTGCGTGGAGCAGCTCCTGGGCTGCCCAGTCAGCTGTCAGGACTCTTGAGGCCTGGGGTGAGCCGAGCCGAGGTGTGGGGCAGCCACTCACAGTCTACCAATTTGAAACATTTCCGTGGGGTCACCTTAATGTGGGTGGGCAGATCATCATCTGATTAGGACTGAAGTTCTGAGGACAGCCGCGTGGGTGTGAGCAGCTGGGCAAAGCCAGTCCTTCTATTTAACATACCCTGGAGAGGCATCCTCCATCCGCCTAGTCCTAGTACCTTCGGCAGCTTCTGGAGACTGTGATGATGCCAGGTTACTCTTTTCTGTCTTTTTTGAGAGATCGGGGATGTTTACCTTTGCAAAAACTGGAAGAAGGGACTCTGCAAGACGGTTCCTCTAGGCACAGTGTAAGGAGCTGCAGTCTTGCTACTCTTTGGGCCCTAGTCTCCTTGTGTTTATAAGAGCGGTAGTAACATTTGCTGGCACCAGACCACTCAGGATTTCTTGTTTCATCCATTCAAAAGGTTGCTGCATTTCTGCCTTCCCCTCCACCCCGCCCCATTCCATGCTTTGTCCCACATGCAGTGTAGGGCCTGTCTTTTCAGTTAGGGTAGTAGCCTTTGTTACATGTACTTGATACAGAATTCTCCAGAGACTTTTTTAAAATATAAATTTATTTATTTTAATTGGAGGCTAATTACTTTACAATATTGTATTGGTTTTGCCACACATCAACATGAATCCGCCACGGGTGTACGCGTGTTCCCCATCCTGAACCCCCTCCCACCTCCCTCCCCATACCATCCCTCTGGGTCATCCCAGTGCACCAGCCCCGAACATCCTGTATCATGCATCGAACCTAGACTGGCGATTCGTTTCACATATGATATTATACATGTTTCAGTGCCATTCTCCCAAATTATCCCACCCTCATCCTCTCCCACAGAGTCCAAAGACTGTTCTATACATCTGTGTCTCTTTTGCTGTCTCGCATTCAGGGTTATTGTTACCTTCTTTCTAAATTCCCTATATGTGCATTAGTATACTATATTGGTGTTTTTCTTTCTGGCTTACTTCACTGTGTATAATAGGCTCCAGTTTCATCTGCCTCATTAGAACGGATTCAAATGTATTCTTTCTAATGGCTGAGTAATACTCCATTGTGTATATGTACCACAGCTTTCTTATCTATTCATCTGCTGATGGACATCTAGGTTGCTTCCATGTCCTGGCTATTATAAACAGTGCTGCGATGAACATTGGGATACACATGTCTCTTTCAATTCTGGTTTCCTCGGTGTGTATGCCCAGCAGTGGGATTGCTGGGTCATAAGGCAGTTCTATTTTCAGTTTTTTTAAGGAATCTCCACACTGTTCTCCATTGTGGCTATACTAGTTTGCATTCCCACCAACAGTGTAAGAGGGTTCCCTTTTCTCCACACCCTCTCCAGCATTTATTGCTTGTAGACTTTTGGATCGCAGCCATTCTGATTGGCCTAAAATGGTACCTCATGGTGGTTTTCATCTGCATTTCTCTGATAATGAGTGATGTTGAGCATCTTTTCATGTGTTTGTTAGCCATCTGTATGTCTTCTTTGGAGAAATGTCTATTTAGTTCTTTGGCCCATTTTTTGATTGGGTTGTTTATTTTTCTGGAATTGAGCTTTGTGAGTTGCTTGTATATTTTTGAGATTAGTTGTTTGTCAGTTGCTTCATTTGCTATTATTTTCTCCCATTCTGAAGGCTGTCTTGTCACCTTGCTTATAGTTTCCTTTGTTGTACAGAAGCTTTAGTTTTAATTAGGTCCCATTTGTTTATTTTTGTTTTTATTTCCAATATTCGGGAGGTGGATCATAGAGGATCCTGCTGTGATTTATGTTGGAGAGTGTTTTGCCTATGTTCTCCTCTAGGAGTTTTATAGTTTCTGGTCTTATGTTTAGATTTTTAATCCATTTTGTGTTTATTTTTGTGTATGGTGTTAGCAAGTGTTCTAATTTCATTCTTTTACAAGTGGCTGACCAGTTTTCCCAGCACCACTTGTTAAAGAGACTGTCTTTTCTCCACTGTATATTCTTGCCTCCTTTGTCAAAGGTAAGGTGTCCATAGGTGCGTGGATTTATCTCTGGGCTTTCTATTTTGTTCCATTGATCTATATTTCTGGCTTTGTGCCAGTACCATACTGTCTTGATGACTGTGGCTTTGTAGTGGAGCCTGAAGTCAGGCAGGTTGATCCTCCAGTACCATTCTTCTTTCTCAAGATTGCTTTGGCTCTTCTAGGTTTTCTGTATTTCCATACAAATTGTGAAATTATTTGTTCTAGCTCTGTGAAAAAATACTGTTGGTAGCTTGATAGGGATTGCATTGAATCTGTAAATTGCTTTGGGTAGTATACTCATTTTCACTATGTTGATTCTTCTGATCCATGAACACAGGCTATTTCTCCATCTATTTGTGTCCTCTTTGATTTCTTTCACCAGTGTTTTATAGTTTTCTATACGTAGGTTTTTTGTTTCTTTAGGTAGATATATTCCTAAGTATTGTATTCTTTTGTTGCAATGGTGAATGGAATTGTTTCCTTAATTTCTCGTTCTGTTTTCTCATTGTTAGTCTATAGGAATGCAAGGGATTTCTGTGTGTTGATTTTATATCCTGCAACTTTACTATATTCATTGATTAGCTCTAGTAATTTTCTTGTGGAGTCGTTACGGTTTTCTATGTAGAGGATCATCTCATCTGCAAACAGTGAGAGTTTTACTTCTTTTCCAATCTGGATTCCTTTTATTTCTTTTTCTGCTCTGATTGCTGTGGCCAAAACTTCCAAAACTATGTTGAATAGTAGTGGTGAGCGTGGGTACCCTTGTCTTGTTCCTGACTTTAGTGGAAATGCTTTCAGTTTTTCACCATTGAGCATAATGTTTGCTGTGGGTTTGTCATATATGGCTTTTATTATGTTGAGGTATGTTCCTTCTATGCCTGCTTTCTGGAGAGTTTTTGTCATAAATGGATGTTGAATTTTGTCAAAGGCTTTCTCTGCATCTATTGAGATAATCATATGCCATTTATTTTTCAATTTGTTAATGTGGTGTATTACGTTGATTTGTGGATATTGAAGAATCCTTGCATCCCTGGGATAAAGCCCACTTGGTCATGATGTATGATCCTTTTAATGTGTTGTTGGATTCTGTTTGCTAGAATTTTGTTAAGGATTTTTGCATCTATGTTCATCAGTGATATTGGCCTATAGTTTTCTTTTTTTGTGGCATCTTTGTCTGGTTTTGGTCTTAGGGTGATGGTGGCCTCATAGAATGAGTTTGGAAGTTTACTTTCCTCTGCAGTTTTCCGGAAGAGTTTGAGTAGGATAGGTGTTAGCTCTTCTCTAAATTTTGGTAGAATTCAGCTGTGAAGCCGTTTGGACCTGGGTTTTTGTTTGCTGAAAGATTTCTGATTACAGTTTCAATTTCCGTGCTTGTGATGGGTCTGTTAAGATTTTCCATTTCTTCCTGGTTCAGTTTTGGGAAGTTGTACTTTTCTAAGAATTTGTCCATTTCTTCCACGTTGTTCATTTTGTTGGCATATAATTGCTGGTAGTAGTCTCTTATGATCCTTTGTATTTTTGTGTTGTCTGTTGTGATCTCTCCATTTTCATTTCTAATTTTATTGATTTGGGTTTTCTCCCTTTGTTTCTTGATGAGTATGGCTAATGGTTTGTCAATTTTATTTATCCTCTCAAAGAACCAGCTTTTGGCTTTGTTGATTATTGCTATGGTCTCTTTTGTTTCTTTTGCATTTATTTCTGCCCTAATTTTTAATATTTCTTTCCTTCTACTAACCCTGGGGTTCTTCAGTTCTTCCCTTTCTAGTTGCTTTAGGTGTAGAGTTAGGTTATTTATTTGACTTTTTTCTTGTTTCTTGAGGTATGCCTGTATTGCTATGAACCTTCCCCTTAGCACTGCTTATCCAGTGTCCCATAGGTTTTGGGTTGTTGTGTTTTCATTTTCATTCGTTTCTATGCATATTTTGATTTCTTTTTGATTTCTTCTGTGATTTGTTGGTTATTCAGCGGTGTGTTGTTCAGCCTCCATATGTTGGAATTTTTAATAGTTTTTCTTCTGTAATTGAGATCTAATCTTACTGCATTGTGGTCAGAAAAGAAGCTTGGAATGATTTCAATTTTTTTGAATTTACCAAGGCTAGATTTACGGCCCAGGATGTGATCTATCCTGGAGAAGATTCCATGAGCACTTGAGAAAAAGGTGAAATTCATTGTTTTGGGGTGAAATGTCCTATAGATATCAATTAGGTCTAACTGGTCTGTTGTATCATTTAAAGGTTGTGTTTCCTTGTTAATTTTCTGTTTAGTTGATCTATCCATAGGTATGAGTGGGGTATTAAATTCTCACGCTATTATTGTGTTATTGTTAATTTCCCCTTTTATACTTGTTAGCATTTGTCATACATATTGCAGTGCTCCTATGTTGGGTGCATATATATTTATAATTGTTATATCTTCTTCTTGGATTGACCCTTTGAACATTATGTAGTGTCCTTCTTTGTCTCTTTTCACAGCCTTTGTTTTAAAGTCTATTTTATCTGATATGAGTATTGCTACTCCTGCTATCTTTTGGTCTCTATTTGCGTAGAATATCTTTTTCCAGCCTTTCACTTTCAGTCTGTATGTGTCCCTTGTTTTGATGGGTCTCTTGTAGACAACATATATAGAGGTCTTGTTTTTGTATCCATTCAGCCAGTCTTTGTCTTTTGGTTTATGTTTAAGGTAATTACTGATAAGTATGATCCCGTTGCCACTTACTTTATTGTTTTGGGTTCGAGTTTATACTCCATTTTTGTGTTTCTTGTTTAGAGAATATCCTTTAGCTTTTTTTGAGAGCTGGTTTGATGGTGCTGAATTCTTTCAGCTTTTGCTTGTCTGTAAAGCTTTTGATTTCTCCTTCATATTTGAATGAGATCCTTGCTGGGTACAGTAACCTGGGCTGTAGGTTATTTTCTTTCATCACTTTAAGTATGCCCTGCCATTCCCTCCTGGCCTGAAGAGTTTCTGTCGAAAGATCAGCTGTTATCCTTATGGGAATCCCCTTGTGTGTTATTTGTTGTTTTTCCCTTGCTGCTTTTAATATTTGTCAGATTTTTAAATATATTACATTTTAGATAGAAAATATAAACACTAAAGATATTAAACCCTAAAGAGTGAACAAGTAGGACAGCATTTTAGAAATGTTTAATCTGAATTTGATCAATTTCATCAGTTATAGTGGTAGTCAGAGATCCTTCCCCATTTCTCTCAACTGCAAGCCATGATCAACTCTTCCATTTAAAGGTTAAAGTCCTGGCATTACTATCAGCCCCAGCCTTTATCCAGAAGGGTTCTTTTAAAACTTTTTTTTAAATGATAAAAGCCTGTCCTCAGATAAAGGTCTAACCACAGTCAGTCAGTTCAATCGTGTCCAACTCTTTGCGAGCCCATGAATCTTAAGACGCCAGGCCTCCCTGTCCATCACCAACTCCCGGAGTTTACTCAAACTCATGTCCATCGAGTCGGTGATGCCATCCAACCTTCTCATCCTCTGTCATCCCCTTCTCCTAATGCCCCCAATGCCTCCCAGCATCAGAGTCTTTTCCAATGAGTCAACTCTTTGCATGAGGTGGCCAAAGTATTGGAGTTTCAGCTTTAGCATCAGTCCTTCCAATGAACACCCAGGACTGATCTCCTTTAGAATGGACTGGTTAGGTCTCCTTGCAGTCTAAGGGACTCTCAAGAGTCTTCTCCAACACCACAGTTCAAAATCATCAATTCTTAGGCATTCAGCTTTCTTCACAGTCCAACTCTCACATCCATCCATGACTACTGGAAAAACCATAGCCTTAATTAGACGGACCTTTGTTGGCAAAGTAATATCTCTGCTTTTGAATATGCTATCTAGGTTGGTCATAACTTTCCTTCCAAGGAGTAAGCGTCTTTTAATTTCATGGCTGCAGTCACCATCTGCAGTGATTTTGGAGCCCCCCAAAATAAAGTCTGATACTGTTTCCACTGTTTAACCATCTATTTCCCGTGAAGTGATAGAACCGGATACCGTGATCTTAGTTTTCTGAATGTTGAGCTTGAAGCCAACTTTTTCACTCTCCTCTTTCACTGTCATCAAGAGGCTTTTTAGTTCCTCTTCACTTTCTGCCATAAGGGTGGTGTCATCTGCATATCTGAGGTTATTGATCCCAGCAATCTTGATTCCAGCTTGTGCTTCCTCCAGCCCAGCGTTTCTTTGCATAGAAGTTAAATAAGCAGGGTGACAATATACAGCCTTGACTCCTTTGCCTATTTGGAACCAGTCTGTTGTTCCATGTCCAGTTCTAACTGTTGTGTCCTGACCTGCATATGGGTTTCTCAAGAGGCAGGTCAGGTGGTCTGTATTCCCATCTCTTGAAGAATTTTCCACAGTTTATTGTGATCCACACAGTCAAAGGCTTTGGCAAAGTCAATAAAGCAGACAGAGATGTTTTTCTGGAACTCTCCTGCTTTTTCGATGATCCAGCAGATGTTGGCAATTTGATCTCTGGTTCCTCTGCCTTTTCGAAAACCAGCTTGAACATCTGGAAGTTCACGATTCACGTATTACTGAAGCCTGGCTTGGAGAATTTTGAGCATTACTTTACCAGCATGTGACATGAGTACGATTGTGAGGTAGTTTGAGCATTCTTTGGCATTGCCTGTCTTTGGGTTGGAATGAAAACTGACCTTTTCCAGTCCTGTGGCCACTGCTGAGTTTTCCAAATTTGTTAGCATATTGAGTGCCGCTCTTTCACAGGATCATCTTTCAGGATTTGAAATAGTTCCACTGGAATTCCATCACCTCCACTAGCTTTGTTCGTAGTGATGCTTTCTAAGGCCCACTTGACTTCACATTCCAGGATGTCTGGCTCTAGGTGAGTGATCACACCATCGTGAATATCTGGGTCGTGAAGATCTTTTTTGTACAGTTCTTCTGTGTATTCTTGCCTCCTCTTCTTAATATCTTCTGCTTCTGTTAGGTCCATACTATTTCTGTCCTCTATCGAGCCCATCTTTGCATGAAATGGTCCCTTGGTATCTCTAATTTTCTTGAACAGATCTCTAGTCTTTCCCATTCTGTTGTTTCCTCTATTTCCTTGTGTTGATCGCTGAGGAAGGCTTTCTTATCTCTCCTTGCTATTCTTTGGAACTCTGCATTCAGATGTTTATATCTTTCCTTTTCTCCTTTGCTTTTCGCTTCTCCTCTTTTCACAGCTATTTGTAAGGCCTCCCCAGACAGCCATTTTGCTTTTTTGCATTTCTTTTCCATGAGGATGGTCTTGATCCCTGTCTCCTGTACAGTGTCACGAACCTCTGTCCATAGTTCATCAGACACTCTATCTATCAGATCTAGTCCCTTAAATCTATTTCTCACTTCCACTTTATAATCATAAGGGATTTAATTTAGGTCATACCTGAATGGTCTAATGGTTTTCCCTACTTTCTTCAATTTAACTCTGAATTTGGCAATATGGACTTCATGATCTGAGTTATAGTCAGCTCCCGGTCTTGTTTTTGCTGACTGTATAGAGCTTCTCCATCCTTGGCTGCAAAGAACATAATCAATCTGATTTCGATGTTGATCATCTGGTGATTTCTATGTGTAGAGTCTTCTCTTGTGTTGTTGGAAGAGGGTGTTTGCTATGACCAGTGCGTTCTCTTGGCAAAACTCTATTAGTCTTTGCCCTCCTTCATTCTGTATTCCAAGGCCAAATTTGCTGGTTACCCCAGGTGTTTCTTGACTTCCTACTTTTGGATTCCAGTCCCTTATAGTGAAAAGGACATCTTTTTTGGGTGTTAGTTCTAAAAGGTCTTGTAGGTCTTCAAGACTGTTCAACTTCAGCTTCTTCAGCGTTACTGGTTGGGGTATAGGCTTGGATTACTGTGATAATGAATGGTTTGCCTTGGAAACGAACAGAGATCATTCTGTCATTTTTGAGATTGCATCCAAGTACTGCATTTCAGACTCTTTTGTTGACCATGATGGCCACTCCATTTCTTTTAAGGATTCCTGCCCACAGTAGTAGACATAATGGTCATCTGAGTTAAATTCCCCCATTCCAGTCCATTTTAGTTCACTGATTCCTAGAATGTCAGTGTTCACTCTTGCCATCTCCTGTTTGACCACTTCCAATTTGCCTTGATTCATGGACCTAACATTCCAGGTTCCTATGCAGTATTGCTCTTTACAGCATCGGATCTTGCTTCTATCACCAGTCACATCCACAGTAGAGAACACCAAACCAGAACTGCCTTGGCTCAAGTAGGAGGCTGCACCTCTTCTCGTCCAAGGAGCCCTAATGCTGTTGAAAAGCTCTGTTTATGGAGCCAAGGTTTTTGCTCTGTGCCCTTTCACAGATCTTACTTTTATTTTTCCACAGAAGCAAACACTAGATTGTTTAAGGACATACACAGAAAAGCTAAAAACAATCTCCCATCAACTGCGTTGGAAATGCTGGCCAGATGAAACTGGCCTATCAGATACATTGTTTGCCCTTACCACTTCCACTGTAGTTTGCAGCCTTGACAAACTTTGTCAGTAAGAAAACTTCAGGAGAAACTATATGTACAAGATTGTTCTTAAAATGGAACATTTTGGTTGAAGTCCTTTGAAGGCACATTTGAAGTGGTTTTCTGATATTAACTAATTCCCCCAATGACATCTTTGACTAAAACTTAACATCTTTGGGTTTTCTTTGAGAGCAGTGAGCTTCTCAAGTGAGTTAATGAAATAGAATCCATTAAATTCTGCTTCACTGTGACAGAAATCTGTGGCAGTGATTTTAAAGTAATAGCTCTTTTATTCATTCATTTAGCCCTTCTGTGGACTAGGTCAGGAATATAAGAGTGAGCAAAACAAAAAAATGATACATTTTGGTTTAATAGTCTTCAAGGATAGGACATCCTGAGATTATTTTCACTTCTGCAGATGAGGAAGCTGAAGCTTGATTTTCCTTTTTAAAATAAATTGCCCAATATTGAGTAAACCAGTATGGGTTCAGGGATGCAAACCAAAGTCCCTATCTCCAGTTTGCTCCTTGAGCCTGTGAATTATGCCACCTCCATATGAGCATGTGCAGCTGTGTCTGGGACCCAAATGCCCACAAAATGAAAACAAATGTAACTGTATTCCAAACTCTTGTTTTTAAAAGTTTATTTGGAAAAACTGGACAGTTAAGGAAAATGGACTTTGCAATTTCCACATGAGGATATATTTTGTGTTTCTTTAATGACAATGTATCCTGTTTTATGTTTAGCACAGCATTTTTCACAGGTAAGCTTTATAATTCAGGAACTTGGAATTATTCCCTTTGGCTGCCCAATAGGTATGGAATTACTTGGAACAAAAACTTGAATACAGTGTAATTCTTAATGCATACTTGAGCTGGGTATTCTATGTATTAGTTTTTGTAGTAGAGATAATGTTGTCAATTAAGGAAACTTTAATTTCACTTCTAGGAAATATTTGTATCATTGACATATGGTCACTTTCATTATCGATTTGGCAGTATTTAATAGTCACAAAACAAAATTTTTAAGAGTAGTAGTCATGGTGATTTGATTCGTACTATGTATATTCATGTGACTGCTCTTCTTGGTGCACTAGTAGTAAGCAGGAAAAGCAGCCCAGATGGGTCACACAGGCTTAAAGACTTTGGAAATCTTCTGTCTAGAGCCAAGGTCTCAAGCTGGTGGGCTGGATCTGGCACACAGAGGTGTTCTTTTAAAATTTTAAGTGAATTGCCAATCATTTAGAAATTGAGAGATTTCACACTTTTTTTAAATCCAGATTTTCATCTTCTCTTGAAATATCAGAAGATCTGGCAGCATCAAGCCCGCATTCCTGTTGAGCAATGCTAGGCTGGAGCCAAATAGCTGCTGTATCTTTAGATAGAACATGAGCTCTGAAACTTGCCACAGTGTCCACCACTCTGTTATCTCCTTGACACTAAGGACAAGGGTTGGGTGCCATTATCTGAACGTCTTACTTTTTTGTAAGACCTGCTTGGCTCATACACACATGTGGCTTTTCAACCCCAGGTCTATTGCGCTATTGTGACTACAAAGTTAGAGCCATCCTTCCTCTCATAATAGCAGTGTGTGAATTTTCAAGTGCATACTAGGTGATGCCCATTTGAAGGGAATACCTTAAAAGGGTTGAGGGTAAACATCTGATAGGAAGGATAACTTCTGATGGGACCTGATTCAGAGCAGGAGCATCAGTACCATGTCTTTGTTTCAGCATGTGAACTTTTAGTTGCAGATCTCGCTCTGTGACTGGGGATCGAACCCAGGCCCCCGGCACTGGGCAGGTGAATTCCTAGCCACTGGACCACGAGGAAGCCCCAGATTTTATTTTATATCTTGTTTTTTTTTTTTTTTTAAACTAAGTGCTTCTGTTGAAAGAGCGAGATATGTTAAAGGTCACAAATCATGAAGTAGAAATTTAATCTTTGAATTTTATAATTACAGAAGGATATATTTATGAGACTCTTATAGAAACTTATAAAGAAGACCACAGAAAATAGTATAATTATCAAATCCCTGGAAATATGCTAACCTTGTAAACTATACAATGATCAAACTCTGGGGACTGCCCTGGTGGGTCCAGTGGTTGCAACTCCATGCTTACACTGCTGTGGCCCCAGGTTCAATCCCTGGTTGGGGAATTAAGATCCTGCAAACTGCCACATGGCCACAAAAAAAAAATTGATAGATCTCAGAAAGGAAGAGATCAACGGAATCAAATATATAAAAATGGACCGACAGAGTAGATCTTAAGTATTCTCACCACACAGAGACAGTGGTAACTGAGGTGGTGGCCATACTAACTTGATAGCAATAGTCTTCACAGGGTATGCATGTCAAGCATGTCACGTTGTATCGTATACCTTAAATATGCACAGTTTTTGTAATTATGCTTCAGTAGAGCTGGGGCAAAATATTGAAAGGGAAAATGGGCCAGGAAAAGTTTGTAGTAAATATGACAGGATAATTGGTTTCCATATTGTGCAGAGTTCATATAGATTGTAAGGACTGGCATATCAGAGAATATCCATTTCTGTTGGCTAAATGAAGGGAGGGAGATGGGTAAAAGACATTCACGTTCTATCGCAAAGTAAATGAACACATGGAAAAATGTTCAGCATCACAGATGTGCAAAGATGAGCATATTCAAATAGCAACGAGGTACATTTCTCATCTGTTAAGTCAACAAAAACAAAAAGAAAACCTGATGCTACTATGGTTACCTTGGAAGCAGTAAACACTTACTCACTGCTGGTAACATTGTAAGTTGGTAAAAAGCTTTTTTGGAACATTATTTGGCAATATATGGCAAAAGTCACAAAGATTGGTACCCTTTGATCCAGTAATCCTATCTGGGGGAAATGTGTCCTAAGAAACAAGCTGTTCTAAGAAAAGAAAAAAGCTGTATGTTATGGATATTCATCACAGTGTTGTTTATAAGGACAAAAATTAGAATTTAAACATCCAACATTAGAGAAATGGTTCATTTATTCAACAAATACTTTTAGATAAATAATTATGATACTTCTTTGTAGTGGAATTCCATGTATCTGTTCAAAATTAAAATTTTGACACTTGCTAAGCAGTATGAAAGAATTTGTATAATACAACCTGATTAAAAAATGTAGGATGCTGAATGGTATATCTGCTGTGGTTATAACCTTGTCAAGTGACATGTACATATGCAGAAGAACTAGAAGGCACCTGGGCAAACGTAAGTAGCACTCTGTCTGAGGTTTTGTGTTGTTATTCTGTTTGTACACATTAGATGTTGAGTCTTCAGCTTTTACCTGTTAAGTCAACGCCACATCACAAGCAGTGATGTGTCCATTGATCACACAGTAGGTATTTAGTAAATAATTGTGAAACACAGTGAAGACTCCTGCTGAGGGCCTGAATGCCAAGCTCTGATAGTCTAGTTCCTTCTTGCTTGCTTCATTCCACCATCCCAAGCCTCCCCCTTTCCTTCCTGTGGTCTGTGGCAAGGCATCTTGATGTCCCATGTGACAAGGTGTAACTGTCTGTCTCAGAGCTTCTCATTGGTGTGCAGCAGGGCCGGGGGTGGACCTTTACATGTGTGGATTCTGTGTTCACTGCAGTGGAGCCATGATGAAGGGCAGCACCCGTTTCAGCTCCTGGTTTCCATCAAAGAAGCAGCGAATCCCCACCTCAGTGTCCTAAGCTTCTCACGGCGCCCCCTCCCCTCCAGCTGTGTTCCCGTCTCCCTGCTCTCAGTATACTTTTCTCCTTTAATTAGGTCAGTTACTTCATGTCTGTTTTTCTTTTTTGACATGGTTTCCTCTGGCTGTAGGGCCACATATTTTCCCCATATGTCATTGCCTCTGGAGCTTCGTGTTGCAATCGTTTTTCAAGGGGAACAGAGAGCACACTGCTGAGGGGGGCTGCTGTTGACTCTTTGCCTGCCCTTTGCCGGCATGAGCATTCCTATTTCTTTTGGGCCTCGTTCTGTTTGGTTTCGTAGTCTTCATCATCAGTTATGTTTGGACTGAAAGATACTTAAGTAAAAATAACGGTAAAGTCAGAGAGATGTCTGGCAAAGGTGCAGCACATTTGTTAAGGTTGCTGGTTTATTTATCTCTCCTGTCTCCATGGTGACTAAATCCAGGGCTGGGATTTAATGGACTTAATTTTGACCTCTTGTACATCTCTTGACTTTCCCAGTCCCTGATATAGAGAGAATTCATTTTTACCATAAGAGAGAAACTGCCTCACTTAGAGAAAGTGTCCAAATTGGACTCTGGAAAAGTGGTATCCCCAGAGTCTTCGATTCTTCTGCCGTCTTTGATCAGAGTTCATGGGGCACTTGTAGAGAAAGTGAAGTCTTTTAGATAAACATGCACATACACGTATATACATAAACATGTGCAACATTACCATTGGCCCCGGGAAATACTTTTTTTCAATTAAAATAAAGTATTGTTAATGTGAATTAACTTTCAGTGAGAACCTTTTAAAAGTGAATCTTTTCCATGAATATTAAATCAATTGGAACATGGATTGGCTATTACAATTTTTTATTTTAAAAAAGTATCTCCTTTATCTATTACATCATTCTAAGTCTCCATGCGTAGAAATGTTGAAACCATATTTCAGAGTTCAAATGTATTAAACTAGAAAGGTTAGATTTGACTAGGATTCCCACAGAAGAAGTCAGGTTTGGACATTGGAATTCAAATCTAGCGCTCTGTCCATACCCAAGTGATGTGAAATGAAAACAAGGATCTCTGAGCAGTAAGGTAGGTAGAGTCATACCATCTTGAAGTTGGTTCAAATCATTTTGTAAAACTTTTTATCCTCTTTCGTATGATGCTTTGAGACTTACAAGATACTTCAGTTTTAGGAAATTTAATAATATATCATAAATTGAGTCAGTGCCATATTTAATGCTAGTGTATAGTGTGTGAGTTTACTCATGGATAATTTATCTATTTGCAAGTCCTTTCATCTCTAGGAACAAACTCACACATGTTAATTTTCTTTAAAACCAAGCAAAGGAATTAGTAAATGATTCATGAGGACTGTACAAAGACTGAGACAAGAGAAGCGACTTAAATGCCCTTACATCCTTATTCCGCAAAAAATATTAGTGTTAAAGTCTGTCATCAAGTTCAGTTCAAGTCTGATAGGAACTCGTGAATACTTAATGTTTTTATTAATTTTGTAACATCATAAAACTCAATGGATATGGAAGTTGTTTTAAGGTTTTCTCCATCATCAACTCCTCTATTAATAGTACAGAGACTTGAGAAGCCAACAACAGATGCTCACTGGTGAAAGAAATCCATACTTGTGAGACGAATGTTGGATACTCACAAGTTCTAGGGTTGAAACCTTGCTCAAGTGTCTTACCACTGTGAACTTAGAAAATTTATGAGATTAAGGTCATAGTCATATACATTTTATTATGGTCAGTACAGTAAGCATAGCTGAGGTCAAAGCTTTTACAGAAGTTAAAACGTCAAGGCCCAAAGCTGTTAACAGTGCTTGCGGAAGCATAGCACTTTTATCCTCATCACTAAGCCTACTGTGGAGAACTGGGCTTATTTCCTCATGTCTTTAATTTTTAATGTTTTACTTTTGTTTCAATAGGTCTAAGGATGAAATCAATTTAAATTTAAAAAGGATGACGTATATTAAGATGTGTTTAAAATAGTAGTCTCATTCTGCTATCCTATCAGCTAGATAATTCCTTCTTTGTATAGCATGTCACACTGAAGGATCTCCATCTGATGGGTGAACATCTAGTTTCTGTACCAGTTCTTCACCTGAGCAGGAAAGCAGTGGTCCTTAGGTAGTTTGGTGAGAATTTGTGGTCTTTCCAAGACTATGGAATCCTCTTAAGCCATGTGATATGTGTCTGTTATGGCCATTTTTATACCTGCTTTGTGCATGCCTGCTAAGGCGCTTCAGTTGTGTGCAACTCTTTGCGACCCTGTGGACTGTAGCCTGCCAGGCTTCTCTGTCCATGGGATTCTCTAGGCAGGAATACTGGAGTGGATTGCCATTTCCTCCTCCAGGGGATCTTCCCAACTCAGGGATCGAACCTGCGTCTCTTATGTCTCCTGCATTGGCAGAAGGATTCTTTACCACTAGTGCCACCTGGGAAGCCCATATGTGATTCAGGGGTATGAATTAATAATTTCCCTAAGATATTCCAAGTGTTTCTTTCCCAGAACCAGTGGAGTTTTTCTGTGGATTCTGGTGAGGACTTTGTGTATGTAGTATCAGTGTATATGGCTAGGGGATTCATAATCCATAGTGTGTTATTCACTAAAGTAGGTTCAGATGCTCACTCAGAGCAACCTGCAGGTGTCCATATAATACACTTCACCCTCAAATGCTGCAGCATGCTTATCATTATGTGGTTGCAATTTTGAAATTCTTAGACCTGCTATCAGATTTGCTAAGATTCTGACACTTACTTTGGTGGTGGCTAGGAAAAGATGTAAGTTGAATGTGAAATAAGCTCCATTTTCAGACTCGGGGGACTTTTTGTCTATTTTTAACCACCAGCAAGTGAAAAGCACTTTATATCACTGCCCTTTATCTCCCACATTACACGGTCATATTATTTGTAGTGTTGAAACTTGAAAGGCCCGTGTAGGAAATAAGAATTGAGGGTCTTGTTTGTAGGTGTAAAACTGGAGAATTGGTGTTGAGGATAGTGAGGCAGGAGGTTTGAGTTAAATACTATAAGTGATGAGGAAAGGGATTCCGAAACAGGAAGTTACCAGCATGATAGCATTATATAAAATCTTGAGAGGATTCCGTGGCTGTTTATATTACCTAAGGATGGTAGATTTTATAAACACTTAACTACAAATAGAGGGTCCTTCTAACCTATTGGTTTTCACATTATATTCCATGGAACCCTATAACTCATAGAAATGTTTCAGAGGTTTCACCAACATTTGAATTGGATTTTTTAAAGTGCATCAAACTATTTTAAAGACAACAGACACCCTCAACTGTGTTTCATAGAAAATTTTGACATACATGAGAACACTTACTGAATGACTTTAAGTAAAGGTTATTAATGTCAGCTTAAAATAAAATTTTGAATAACACTTATCTGTCATCCATCAAAGTCAGGATAATATTTCTGTTGTGGGAATAAAGACAAAAGGTCTTCAGTGAGACCATTACACTAAAGCCATGTGTTAGGGCATCAGCCTGCAAAAGCTGAAGTTACATTTTGGTTTCCAGTTACCATGAGCACTTATCCATCTGTTATATTTAGATTTTTTTTTCTAGTACCTTTAGGAATCTGGAAACAGATGAGTATTGCTTTCAACTTGAAACCACCATAAAAGGGGAGAGGTAGTCAAGAGGCTGGAGGCGGGCTCCAGTGTCATCCCTCGGATGGGGCCGTGTGAATGGATTAGGGAACGTTTCGAAAGGTCTCTCTCTTGGCCCATAGCTCAAAGTGTTCAACACAAGTCTGAAAATGGGTGGGTACAATAGTACAGTTCGTTAGGAGATTTTCAGGGCTTCTTTGATGATGCTTAAAAAGCCTTACAATGGCGCTGGCTTCTTTCTTTCACTTGGAGGACGCCATACTCACTTTGGTCCTTTCATTATGGGTTGGACCACATTCTCTGCCTGTAGTCTAAGCCAGTACCTGCCTTGTTTATCACTGAAGTTGGTTTTTTTTTAAGTGTTTGCTTATCTATTTTTATTTTTTGCTAACATTTTATTATGAAGATTTCCACTTTGTAATGATGGTGTGAAGAACACCTGTATCCCCAGCCTCTGGAGTGTACTGTTAGCATTTTACTCTGCTTGTCTGATGAGATATCTAGTCATCCCTCTGTCTGTATCTATCAATCCAAATGACTTCGGGATGCATTTCCAAGAATATGTGGTAGATTTCACCAGTCAAGTAAGTTCATGTATTTTACATACTTTGAGTCTGGCTTTTGAAACAGTATCCAAATATGCCTAAAGTGGCATAGAGTCCCATGAAAGAAGGTGTCAAATAGATGCCCCAGTTTTACTGGGCAAAAAAATTAGGAGTCTTATTTTAAAAGTCGCACATTTTCTGGAATTCTGGCATGGAGTTGGAAAAGAATACTGGCTTATTTTTAAATCTGGACTTTTTTGTGACTCAGACATTGCTGACCCCTGATAGAGAAGGGGGGTTATGCTTGTAAATTTTGTTTTCATCGTTGAGACAGGAGCCAAATAACTTCCAGTTCTTACAGAGAGGCAGGATATCATCTTTAAAAGTGTTTTAAAAAATACATCAGTGTTGGTGAGTCCAACAAAATCTGTTGCATTTGGAAAACAGGGAAGCAGTTAACTAAGGACTAAATTTGCTCTCTGCTAGATCCTGTCCCAAACCCTGGTGTCAAGGTGTTAAGTGCGAATTATTAAGAAACACTCTTGTTACAATTGGGAACACTGAGACTGGGATGGAGATGAGAGGTTTTCACTGTGGCTTTTGCCCCCTTGATGTGGAAAGCACGCCCTCTGTCCTTGCAAAGCTGCATTGTTGTTCTTTTTATTCTCAATCCCCAGAACCCCATCCAAACACTCTCCCTTGGCCCCAGGGTTGGCTGGGTATATTTCCTTCTGGAAGTCTTCCCTTGCACTCCTGAGTTAGCTGGCTGAAGAGCCCTTAAAAGCATTTCCAAGGAGTTGGGCCCCCTCCCTATAGGGACTAATCCCAGTTTCCACTTCAGTTCCAGCTGCTGTTGCCTGGGTAGAAGCAGATCTCTTGGATGCTTCCAAGCTGTGAAACTTCCAAGAAAAATTTAATGTTTAAGAATAAAAAGTTAGGATTGGGGATGTGGGTAAAGAACTGGGTGGTGGGAACACGTGTATACCAGTGGCAGATTCATGTTGATGTGTGGCAAAACAATACAATATGGTAAAGTTAAAAAAAAATAATGATAATAATGAAAAAAAAAAGAACATGGATTTAAAAAATTACCTATAGGGAGTTGTAAAAATTTAAGCAGTGCCCTGAGACAGACACACTACTTCTTTAAAACCTATTAGAAGTCCTTAGCGCCATGAAAGGATAATGCCCTTTGGTCTTGGAAGGGACTTATTAGGTTGCAAAGGTTTTGATTCCTCTACTACTTACTTGCTCTTTGATCTGAGACTTTCATAAGCTCTGATAATAAAACGAACTTACTGTATATGGTGTAGTAGAGAGGTTTAAAACTGTATCTAGTTTCTGTTATAATTCAAGTTTTTGAATAATTACTATTAATCTGATTTAATTTTGTTTGAAAACTGTTGTTTTGTATGTGAATACTTTATATTCTGTCATGCATATGTACAGGGCCACCCTGGAGTAAATGGCATGTCCACAAAACAGTTTAGAAACTTCACTTCCTGACTGCAAAACAGATGTTCAAACCACATAGAAATTGATTAGGCTGTGTACCTAGTAGGAAGGTGGAAAGCTTCTAGATTTATGGGGACAGGTGACAGTATGAGCTTCTATTCTTAGTTTGCCCTTGCTCCCTCTCTTAAGGCAAGACAGTTAATCTTTCTAACATCTCAGTTTATCCATCTGTAACACCTGTACTCTTCTTTCATGAAAACAGTACCTGGTTTATATTTGATAGCATTTGAGGACTTGATATAGAAAGTGGCATCAAGGCACAATTACTCCGTAGAAATTATTCATATGTTGAATGATAATCTTGACAAATTACTAATTACTACATTTAGAAAGTTACAACTCTGGAGGGAATTGATATTTGATATTGTTGTCCTGTGTGTTCTAAGTTACCATCATAACAGTAGGAAAATAAACCCTGTTTTGGCTGTGTTACAAAGGGATTAACTCACTTCTTCAAGTGGTTACTAAATCTCCAGCCCTCTGACAACAAATAAAAAGTGCTCCTTGTTTTATTTAATTTTTCTGGGAAAAAAAGTCTTCTGACCAACCTTGGCTTAATTTTTTCTTCTGTGGAGAGCTTTCCAAGTTGTTCTCTTTGTAAAGAATGAAGGATAAACCATACTTAAAGCAACTTAAAATTACCCTCTACAAATAGGCAGAGGTTTTTAGGTCAAAGCCAAGAACCAAGATTGTGTGGAACTTGTTTATTATATATTTGTTTCCTGCTACTTCTGCCTTTGCAAAGAATCATATATTAACTAAATAGCAAGAGGATTAAATAATTAGACCCTAAGGAAAACTAGAATACCCGTATGCCTATTTTCTGAATTCTGTATCCTTGGAAGTTTTGGGCTAACATGAGAGAAAGAGAATCCTTGCCAGTCCTTTTGCAGTGTTCTGCTATTAGATTTTAGTGGTGTATAAATGTGTGTGTGTTTACTATGAAATTGTGTAAGTCGTGTGAAAAATGAAATCTACTTGAAAAATTAAAAGACACTATCTACTTAGGTCCAAAGCCTGATTTGTATATGTATTTTTGTTTTCCAGATTTTTTTATACTACTTTTCAGTTCATATAGTACTTGGACACACAGGATTTAATTTGGTTCCTAAAACATCCTATAAGGAAGGCAGGTCAGGTATTCATGTCCCCATTTTATTGATGAGGAAGAAAAATTAAATTGGCTTGTGATCAGGTAAACAGGGGGTTTTTGATTCCATGTCTATTGGCCATTCATTGAGTTACAAAGCAATGAAGCCAACCAAATGTTCACCGTTCAGTGCATTAAATGGAAGCTTAAAATGAATTTAACTTTTATAATGTTGTCTTCATTTACTTTGACAAACATAACTTGTAACTGATTTTGCACTTGCTAAAAACTTTCAAAATTAGACGTCCTTTTTCACAGTTCCTGAATTCATCTTTTCTCTGTACACTCCCTTGTCCAGTGTAGTCATTTATAGCATATTTTAACATTTATTTATGACCTTAAATGAGTAGACAGCTTGAAGAGAATTAAAATTAGTTTGTTTTTGTAATTTTTAGTATACTCCTGGCCCTCTACACTGACCTGCCACAACACCGTGACTGAGGATCCCTATTTTAACATCTAACAAAAATCACTGGTAGACGTATGTTTTAACCGGTTGCATATATTATGCTAATTTATGAGCATTAACCCCTTTTTCTGAAACCCAAAGAGTTAATTTTGTGAATGTTCACTGTGAGGTTGGAGTGGGAGAGGGAGGGAGATTTATTCTTATTTGTCGAAGAAACAGGGAGGAACCATCTAAGTTGGTAAGTCAGTGACAGAGCGCGAGTTGCCTGGCTTCTGTTAGTTATGTGAACTTTAAAAAAGCAAGTGCCCACTTCAGAGAAGACTGACTTTTGAGATGATAGACACTAAGTTGCTCTTCTGCTTTACAGAAGGAGCACTCACAGGGTCCATTTAAAGCTCTGATGCAGAACTGGAAAATCCCTGACAGGTTTCCATAAGGAAGGTGTGTGGTGTTGCCTTCCGGGCGGGCAAGGTGAAGGTCAGCTGTGTGACTCAGCCACACCAGCTCTGGCTCAGTGCTGAGCATGGGCTCCTGTGCCCATCCGCTGGCCTAGGAGGCCCTGTGCCCAGCTCAGCTGGCTCCAGTCCAGCTTCTTCCCATCTGAGAAGCCACCTTTTATTTTGTTCAGTAGATAAAGAAGAGAATGTGAACCTGTGAAAGTCAAATACCATATATACTTTATACCTTTTCTGCCTAAAGAGTTGATGAACTCTAAGCGCCTCCTCAGTCTTGAGGGGTCACATCTCGGTTGTCCCCGGTGCCTCACAGTGCGGCACTGCACCGCGATGAGCACATGTGTATGTTGTCAGGATAAGTGACTCAGTTTATTGTCTTGTAACTCATTGGCCAAGCATTGTGGTTTGGTGCAAAGAGCACTCAACTTGGAATCAAAAACCACTTCCTGTCTGGGTGGCTTATTAGCTGAGGGTAACCTTAACGTAGTTGGCATGGGATTTCCAAGTGGCATCTTCTTTGCCTGAACAAAAATAATCTGCCGTTTCAGTAAGCTTTGGTGGGTGCTGCCTGATCCACTTGAGATCTCTTCAGCCTTTTCCTCTCTGTCTCTTTTCTTGTAAATCACAACGCTGCTTCTTTTAGTGCAAGTTGACCCTTGGTATTAGAGAAAGGCAGTCTGATCAAACTCACCAACTTTTTTAGTTAATTCATCCCATCATTTTAAACTTTGCATATCTCTTACATCAGTGTTTGTAATAATAGACTTGAAATAACTTATATGTCTATCCATAACGAACTATAAATTGTGGTCCATCTTCACAGTTGAATACCATATACATGTTACAAAAGTCGAGGCTCTTGAAGTACTAACATGAAAACTCAAAGATATATTGAATAGGAAAGGTAACATGTAGAAGAGTATGTGTAGTGTATCATTGTTATGTTTTTTTTTAAAGAAAAAAATGTACATGGCTGTCTATGTTTCATATGCCCAGTATCTCAGGAAACGTAAGACACCAGTATCATTGGTTCCTGATGGAGAAAGGGGAATAGGTGTCTGGAACAGGCAGGGAAAAAAAATTTTCACTATATACTCTCTTCTAACTTTTTGTCTCAATATGTATTTAAAAAAGAAAATAAATCCACGTGCAGAAACAACATTCACAGCAGCATTATTCATAATAGCTAAAAAGTAGAAGCAGTTCATGTCCATCAACTGGTGAAAGAATGAATAAACAGGCTATAGGATATCCAGACAATAGGGTATCATTCAGCAATAAAAAGAAATTAAATACTTACACATCTACAACACGCATGAGCCTTGAAAACATGCTAAGTGAAAGAAAGCAGCCACAGAATTTTTGGTCACACATCGTATGATTCCATTTATATGAAAATATCCAAATAGCAAAATCCCCAGAAACAGAAAGTAGATTAGTGGTTGCCAGGAGCTGGGAAGAGAGGGAATAGGGGGGTGATAAAAATGTTCTAGAATTAGATAAGGGTAATGGTTGCACCACTTTATGAATATACTAAAACCCACTGAAGTATACACTTTAATTTTATGCTGCGTAAATAGTATCTCAGAAAATAAAAAACAACTTGGTGAAGTCATGAACGTGGAAACTTTGAGTCGCTGTGAACATATAAAACAAGAAACTTTTAAGTTTCCACCAAAGAAATCTTTCTGTTGTAAAATATTTTATGTAGCATTGCTGATAACACTGAAAACCTTCATATCCTTAGCTACTTTCACTAATACCCACCAGTGAACTTTCTGTTTTCTCGTGGAACATTGTTAACCCAGATGAAGTCCTGGTTGATAGAATTTTAAGCAAAATTAATACCAAAGAAAGGATTTTCAGTTATATGGGATTGAGAAATGGTGGCTGCAGGCATTCCCCACTCCCTGCCACTAAGAGAGAAAGTGATGGGAGGTTTCAAAGAAGCCTCAGAAGGGCAACCCCTGCCCCTAGCCTGCCTCCCCAGTGAGCCACTAAGCCACCACTTCCTTGGGTTCTCCTGGTCATGTTGAGTCACAGGGTTTGAGAAGCCCTTCCTAATAGGAGGGGCTGAGCTCTGGGGCTCTGGGGTGAGATTGGTGGACCTGACAGTGTGACCTCTCTTCCCCTAGTCACCAAGTGTTCATAGGTGCTGGGCCATTGCCATCGCAGCATCAGCCTGTCCATGGGTTGGTCAGAGAACAGTCTCCTGTCAGTCTTCCCCACTCCAGGTGCTTACACCTGAGCTCATTTTGGGTTGAGCACAGCAGTGGGACCACAATGTATCCTGGCTCAGGGATAGGTTAGACAAGGCACAATCTCAGCTCTGCCACTTCTGAGACCTTCGGCCTGAGTGTGCTCACTCAAGCGAAGTCTCCCCACAAGCAGCCTTACCTCATCTTGTAAGTGGCTTAAGAAGACCACGTCTTCAGATGCATGTCCTTGGCATTCATTCTGAATGAACTCATGTGATCCAAGACTAAGCTGTGGTTCCTGGAGTACAGGCAGCCTCCTCTTATGCATCTTCATAGGCAAACTGAAGATCAGAGGTGTGAGCCACAGGGGGCATACCTCATTAATTCGCCTCATCAAAGCAAGGCCTTTTTGATCACGTAGGAAGGTCTGATCATCCACTGGGCTCACTAGGCCCTTACATGTAGGAGGGACGTGGGGAAGATCCTTCCCCAGCCCAAGACTGAGCAGGGTACCTAGATCTAGTGGGTCCTGTCTTTTCACTAGAGGATCAAAAGAGCAGAGTTTCAATCTCCATGGGTCTCTACCATCTGTAAACCTCCTTGAAAATATGGGAGGGACAGTTCTCCCCCTGGATGGTCCTGCTGCCAAAAACTGATTTCTCTGAATTCCTAGGACTTTCAAAATTGCTCTTGGTGGCCCCAGTCATTCTCAGGCCCAAAATCCTTGCCGCTGGGCTCTTGGCCAAGATCCTGAGCTCTTATCTTTTTTTGTACATATCCCCTGTGAATTGAAGATAAATTCCTCTTTTGCAGGAATCTGCTTCTTGGAACATCCATATTTTTAGAGTGAAATTGAATAAATAAAAATAGGTTGTGCTTGCTGTGTGCTAACCACTGTTCTAAATGTTGCCAGTATTTACTGTTTCATTTTTCATGACAGCCCTGTTAAGGTTAGGTACTCTTTTTATCTCCATTTTAAAGATGAGCGGAGCCACAGAGACGTTAACTAATACGTGCTCGCACGCAACCACTAAGTGGTGGAGGAGGCAAGAGTCAATTCTAGACATTCTGGCTCCACAGCCCATGCTCTTATCTACTATGCTGTATTCCTTTGAAACTTTATAAAACATAACTCCATATTAAACTCAAGGAAAATTCTATGTTATTTGTCTTAGAACAATGTTACTTGCTCAAACAATCTCATATAAAATTAAGACTTGATTTTCTTTTGTGGAAACCTTCCAAAATAGTTATGGTGCGGTCTGAACCATTTTATCTGAGTCCTTGAGTACAGTGATCGTCATCACCATTCGTTTGGGTTTTCCTGCCTCTGACAACCCGGTCTTGTTTACATTCAGTCTGTATTCATATGCTTGTTCTCTTTGATTAACATACCACTGGAAAACTAACAAGAAGGTTTGGGGTTGGAGGTAAACGTGATGGAGGCTTCCCGAGTGTGTGACCTATGATGGCTTCTGCAACTCTAGCTGTGGACTTCTCCTTGGGCTGTGTTGGCTGGACCTTGTGTCACCATCATCCTGTCTGTGTGCTGGCCGCCAAGTGAGGCTTTCAGTCTTCTAGAACCCCATTTGGCCCTATTGCCTGACAAACTCTAAACTTCCTGAGTGATGCCCAGATCATGGCTGGATGCCTGTCCTGCCCCTGTGCTCTCACACTCACTTCTGGGTACCATGACCAACTTCAGAGAACCACCCGTGTTTGCAACTTCTACCCTGAATTGTGGGGCTTCCCCTCTTAGGAGTTGAAGGAACCGATGCAGAATGAAGGGATGTAGTTATTCCAGTCCTTTGATGCCTGAAGACAGGTTATATGCTACTATCACACCCTGAAGCAGGGCTCATAAGGTGGCATGATCACGCCTCTGGTCCCAAGTAGCAGGGTTAAGAGTAAGGAGATGGAAGCTTATTTGATTTGCTGTTCTTTCCTGTTACATATGTTAATCAGCTGGCTAAATTATAGGCTAGGTTCATGGAATGTTTAGCTCTCAAGCATCTATCAAAGGCTTAAAATGTCCATAACAGGTGGGGGCTTGGTAAATGCCAGGACTTAGCATGATTGAACTGGTGTTTTGAGTCATGGCACATGGCAACATGGAACTAAAACAGATATATCACAAGTGGCTGGTAGAAATAGACTGGAAGAGAATTTTAACACCTAAAATATGACAAAGATTTGTCCTTACGAGCTTCTCAGTTTCATGAAGTGTTCGTTTTCTTCTGATCAAAATTCTGTGTTTGTAGTCTATATTTCCTTCTAAAACTCTTTCTGATTTTTCTCACTTCCTCTTTATTTCCTATTTTAAGTGACACTTCAAATATATATGTTTAAATCTGAGATCATCATAGTGGCTCACTTTGAAAATCATTTCTTCACTGTTGTCCTGATGGTGATTTCTGGTTAGAAGGCCACTGAAACACCTCTGGGATGTGGTTAGGATAGTTCCTACATCTTGGTGAGAGTGTAGGAGCAGTATGGGAAGGGGCAGACTTTGGGGACAGGAGACATTTAAAACTGTTACTAATCATGGAGTGACATTTTCAAAAATCAAATGGCAGAGGCCATGGCACGTGTTGAAATGCTTGATCTGTGAGTCTTACATGGAAATTTTCTGAGCCCTGGTGAATTGTGAAATGAACAGGCCTTCACAGGAGTGAATGAAGATTTTCAAGGTGCTCTGCTAGTGCGAGGGTATTCTGTTCCATGTATTTTATCTCACTTGTAACAGATCTTCCCCTTTGGTAGCCACCCTTTCTTGAGTGAAAGCTTCCCCGTTGGGGAGGAAAAATTCCAGGTTCACTTTCATTTGGATCTTACCTGATATAATTGCCCCTTGTATGGGTCTGGGGGTCCCCTTGTTTTATTCTTTGACCGGTTGTGACACTGAAGCAGTGACTTTGCAAAATTTGGCTTGTCAGTAAGAAAAAGTACTCTTCTCACCCTAAAGATTGACAGGAACATGAGATGGCAGAAGTTGTCCTGGCCTTTTTCTGGCAAGAGCACATAGGACAAGAAATACTCTGGAGAGCGCAACATTGAATCACACCATGTCTGGGTGCATGACTGGGTGCCTTAATCTCGCGGTTGGAGTCGCTCGGGAAAATTGTTGGCGGAGGGACTGGGGAGCCTGACAAAGTTAAAACTTGCAGTGTATTAATGTATTAGTAGCAGGCATGGGGAGAAGACGAATGGAAGAGAAAAGGTGAAAGTAGTGATAGGTTCACAAATACTGCATTTCAGGTTGTTATCAGCCTGTTGTCTCTGGCTGGACTCACGGCCAAGTAACTAAACCTGAGTAAGTTTTCCAGTTTCTTCAGTAAAAGAGAACTACGGTAAAGGGAGAAGGGTCACCACAAGCCAAGCCGTGAGTGAGGAACTCCCAAGATGTGGGCCAACTGGGTCACTGAATTCGCCATGTTTGACTCTTAGGTTGCACCCCTTTGAACTTTGGAAGTTTGATCCTCCCAGAGTTGTTTGTGAGGTAGAGATTCTGAGGTTCGATTGCAGGGTGAGAATCCCCATGAACATGATTCCACCTGACCTTACCCTCATCCCAATTTCTCTCTCAGCTTGACACATGGGATCCCATTAAAGGGGCTTAATTGTTGACATCTCAGAAGAACCTTGTTATAAAGCCCCAGATAAAGCTCCACTCTTCCCCACACTGGCTCTGCCTCCCCATCGATTCCCTGATCACCCAGAATCACGAATGACCTCAGAAGGGCGGTGGCCTCTCCCCATCCAGTGCACCTAAGCTGTCCTTTCAGTCCTCTGCCACAGTGGCCCTTTCAGCTCTCCTCTCCATGCCCACTGCCCAGGGTGCTTTCATGCAGGTTGTCCTCCTGACATCTCAGGGGAGAACCACCGTTCCCTGTCAGAGCCCCTCCCTGCTTCTGGAGTGAGTGAGTAAGGAAGTGAGGCGGTGTGTACGATGGCTCCCTTGGCTATACGCTCCCGCCCTCGCTGGGCTGCATCCTGCCTCTGGAGCGAGCCTCACTCTTCTCATAGCTTTGCTCACACTGTCCCCTTTCTTGGAATGCCCCCTCCCCTTCTCTGTGCGCTGCAGTCTCCCCCATTCTTCAGGGACCAGGGCTCATGTCATCACAGCCATCTAGCCTTGTCCAGTCCCCCAAACCCGATGTGATCTCTGACTGTGATAAATCTTGATACCACTTTTCCATCTGTCTTGTTGTACTCAGCGTGCCATGCCTGGCCTGCTAGTCATCTGTATGTTGATCTTGGTACACTGCTCAGGAAGGGCTGTCTCTCATTCTTTGTGACCAACAAAATATTTTGCACTGCACAGTGAGACATGTGTTCAGGAAGTGTTATAAAGTCAACGAATGCATGGGGTGGTGTTATCTACAGCTGGAGCCAAAGGTAGGTTAGATGTAAATGCAGAGTGGTTGGATGGCAGGAGTGTGTAGCTAACCTCTGAAATGGTTCTTGGGCTCTCCTGTGAGAGGAGACTTAGACGTTGTGATGCCCAACACTCACCAAAAAATCATCCTGATGTTTGCTGGAGCAGGAGAGGCTGAAAGGCCTGAAACATGGCCTTCGGGCGCTAAAGAGATTTGTTCGTCAAACACCAACCAGCTCCACTAACAGTACATGAAGGTGCTTTGTAAACAGTGCAGTGATTGTTAAGGGTGTTGGCACACATCATGCTGTTAATATGTAACAAAGGTGGCTCAGATGCTGAGTAACTGTCAAGGTTTCTGAACCACTGAACCACCTGCTCTTACTGAGAAATTGATTTTCACCCAGCAAAAGGCCTTCTCTGTTTTGGTTTTGTGAAAGTTGTAGCTTTGTGACTTGAGGACATGGGCAGTGGGGACAGATGTCAAAGCAGATGGTGGTTATACCTCATTAATTTTTTAAGAAGGCAGAGTTCACCTCCTTGGTGTAAACTGCAACATAAATGCTGTTGTCATTGCTCGAGTTCCCAGCTCACTCTGGCTTGTTGGAGTTGACTAGTGAATAGTCAGAAAGCAGTTCTCTTGCTTCTGTGTTTTTCCTTGTGTTTCAGGCAAAAGAGATTTAGGTGTATTTCCTTATTTTATATGGCTCTTGGTCTGTCTGTATTGTGTTGCCACCTTTGACGAGGATCAAGCGGATAAAGGAATTACTCTTCTTGCCCAAGGTCCTGGGGCCCCAGTGCCTGGGCTTCTGAGCTTATTGTTCAGAGCAGGCCAGACAGACATTTAAAAATACATTAGCTCTACCTAAAAATACACCTCACTAAAATTGAAAATTTAGCGTTTGTAAAGGTTAATCATCCGATAAAATAAGAGTATTTCCTCTGAGTGAAAAGTTTGAGTTTGTATTAGGGGTGCGGCATAGTTCAACCTGGCCTGTCTCCCTGCCAGAATGCAATCAGCTGAGATAAGGAGGAGGCTGTGGAGGCATGGCGGGAGGGCAATGTCACTTCCTCTCTTTCCCCAGGCCTTTTTTTTTTTTTTGACACTAATGTATAATAAATCTGCCTGTACCGTCTGGGACTTTATTGTTATGTCATTTGACAGCCAACTAGGAATTATTGATAGTTTTTGCTAACTTTTAGAAAAACTTCTCTTTAAACATTTGAAGAGCATAAGAACCACGAAACCCATTGGTTCATTCATCATGAAGCATGTATTGCTTACCTGTGGGATCTGGGAACAGGAAGCCAAGTAAAGCATGACCCTGGCTCTGGGCCTGCGGGGAGGAAGGGGGGGAAATAGGGTGAAACCAGTGACAAGCAGTAGATGAGACATGGCATGACCCAGAGTGAAGGTTGTCTCCTTTCTTAAACTTCAATGGCCAAGGCCACTTTTTAGGAATCCAAGTGGGCCTATGTCTCCGTTTCATATGTGTCTTGATTAATGCTTCTCGTCTTTAAATTCAGTTTTTTAACACACAGCTTTCATGGGGAGCAGATTGGGGAAGAGAGTAGGGAGAGTGGGGTGGGGAGCATGGTTGCTCTTTTAAACAGGGTGGCCAAAGAAGATGACACTGCAAAAGTGCCTTGGAGCAAAGCCTTGAAGGGAGCAGAGGAGCAGCCATGAGAGGCTCTGTGCTGAGGGGGCGGCTGTGGGGACCTGAGGTGGGGTGTGTCTGGAGGGCGTGAGGCTGAGGGGGGGCAGGCATGAAGCCAGAGAAGGGTCAGGACAGAGGTGGGGGACCGACTCACAGACCATCCTCAGGACCTCAGCTCCTCCTGGAGCTCCATCCCAGTGACCAGCCTCCAGCCAGCGGATGCCCCGTGAAGCCATTAGAGCATGTTAGGATGCCATGTTTTTGTCCCTATTTCTACTTTGACTCTCCCTGGCAGTGAAAAGCAAGAGATGTTGTTTATAGGACAGTGTCCCTTCCTTGGCGTACATAGTAGGTGTATGTGCGTGTATGCCGCTGCCTCCTGCCCCACGCTGACTCTAAGGAGATACGTGGCTAGAATTGCCCTCTTCAGTATTCTGCTGATCTCTGGTGCAGACCAAGGAGGACAGAGATAATGCCCTTGATCTGTGTATTCTTCATGTCTAATCCCTTTTAATTACACTGGTAACATAAGTTTATCTCTTATAGTAACTTTTATCATTAACAGCACAAAAACTCTCCAGAAGACCAAGTGCAAGCTCTTTAGGCATATAAAGTGGATTAATGAGGGTGGCTCAGCGTTAAGGTATGCCAGGGCTGAGTCTAAATTTTATTCCGGTACAGGGATCACTTTCTATGTGGCCTCTCTGGCTCTGGAGCTAATTTGGATGCTGAGTAGCCCCACAGGTATTTATATGTAGTGTTTGGTATTTTTACTGGGTCCTATTCTTCTCCCTTGGATCACCTAAAATGGTTAAGAATTTTCTAGTGGGATTAAGGTTGTGATCTCTGGGGAGGGGTGGGCCATCTGCTCTTGGTTATTTTTGTGTTAGCCACTTCCCCTTAAATGTATGTTCACAACTGAGCCGCAGCCTTATCAGCTGGGCTCGAGGGAAGACTGGCGTAGGTGCTGCTCCTGAACTCGGTGTCTGAGCCATGGCTTCCCATAGACACTCAGGTAAAAGCTTCATATTCTTTATCTTCTAGCAAGCACAGTTTTATTAGGCACTGAATCCATCATTGGTCTAAAAGATACTTTTCGATGAAATTATTTTAGTCTTGTCTAAATAGTAAATAAGTCTAACTCATCTCTTTTCTGTCCTTCTTCAACTGCTGTTTTCAAGACAAAAGATTATTCTTACTCAAGTAAAATCATCAGTTTGAGTAGTTTATTTTTTAATATCTAAATATACTACTATATCGTACAGTTTCCAGGACATCTTATGAAGCTGGAGGACACTGTGAGGAAAGAGATTTTCTTTGTTATTAGGATTTTTTTGTTGTTATTTATAAGATACAAATCTTCATCTTGACAGTGCTATAAATCGAATTTAAAGTATTTGGAAAAGATCAATCAGATACAGAGCTGGAAGGAGGAAGAGTTATAACTAAGAAAGTCCATACTGATTTAACCATACCTTCTCCTTTTCTGAGCTGTGTTTTGAGTCTTCCCGAAGAAACAGCTATGATACTTTTGATATGACATGTAGATTATTAACTGTTCTCATCAGAAAAGGGGTCAAAGCTTCAGAACCTCTGGAGCATCATTATCATTACAGTGAGAGTTTTCCTGAGTTTGAGAAAGCCCTTTGGCCATGGACAAGACTCCCGAGATAGAGCCAAAGGCCTGAAGGATGGCCAGTTTCCCCAGAAAGCCCAGTTTTCTGGAGTTAGCCTGCTGCCTCTCTCTCCTGCAAAGCCAGGAACGTCACTGTGGTTCTGTTGCCTTCTGCCTAAGTAACAGTTCCCTTTCTTAGCAACCAGGCACTTTGTGCCATCTCCCAGCTTTCAGATTAAGGAGCAAAGTAATTATCAGTGGCAGTCTTTTGGAAAAAACATTTTTTAAAACTTGTAATTGACTGTCAATATTTAAACAATGGAAATACTTTTAAACTTCTCTTTTGGTATTTTAAAACAAATACACTATAATGGAATGCTTCCCTGGTGGCTTAGACAGTAAAGCATCTGCCTGCAATGTGGGAGACCCGGGTTCGATTCCTGGCTCGGGAAGATCCCCTGGAGAAGGAAATGGCAACCCACTCCAGCACTCTTGCCTGGAAAATCCCTTGGATGGAGTAGCCTGATAGGCTACAGTCCATGGCGTCGCAAAGAGTCGGATATGACTTCACTTTCACTTTCACTTTGATATTTTAAAACAAATACCCTATAACGGAATGCACTGCTTTAGGGAATCAGTATGCAATGTCTTCCTTGTTCCCAAGTGTTCAAGAGCAGTCTGTTTTTCTCCCCACCCCCAGGAGCCACTTTGCAAACATGGCACCACACGCCTGAGATTGTGGTAATCGGCCAGCATACACTGTCTTTGGGTGTAGACAAACTAGTCAGCTGTAGCAATTGTTCCAGTGGACCTTGAACGTGTGTTAACTAGTAGAGTAACTCCCTGTTTTATTTACTAATTAAATGACAGAATAGGGAAATATATTTCAAAGGTGACACGTTTATAACACACCCAACCTTGGGTTTTTAAATGGCACCAAATCCTGACATAACTTTTATGTAAATCTGAAGGCTCTAACTCTGACTAGACAAACTACTGGCACCGTCTAGATGATTTTTTAAATCAGGAACTATTTTAATAGTTTATTTTAATCAGAACTCATCTTCTGTTGCATTAGGTTCATAGGTCCATGAAAGCAGTTGAGAAAGAAGTGCTCACAGAAAGAAGCCCCATAGTGCCCTGAAAAGGACTTTGTGTGGACAGAGTAGAGGCTCTGATGACTGGATGGATCATAATCCATTTTTAGGGACCATCCACATACTGAGAGGACCTTTCAAGGACAAGAACTGATGCTTTTGTATTGAATATTTACCGTTTGCAAAGTTCTGCAGATTTCATTCCTTACCCTTTGGCCTTTAAAGTTGCGGATGGGGCAGATGGGAGGGCAGTGAAATCATGTAGCTCCCTTTCCAGGCCGGAATATAAAGGGAACAGTGGGCAAGGTGGGGAAGACCCAGTGAACTGGCTTCCGGAAATCACAGGAAAGTGGTAGTCAGAAACCTCGTTCAAGGGTGAAACTGAACGTTTTGTAGTTTGAATGACTACCAAACAACCGCCTGCTACTTTGCCACAACTAGAGAAACGGAAAACACACGTTCTGTTGGCTGCCAGGTCAGCGGGCCTTTCTCTCCGGTGTGAAAGGCAGAATGTGCTGCATGTATTGCGTGCTACGTTCAGAAAAGCTGTGTCAGAACAGAGCAGTTCTGGGAGAGGATCTGTCCAGGGAAAGTTCAGGGGCACGGAATGTTTCATTGGACCATCTCTACACAGCCCCCTCCTGATCCCAAGTGTCATCTAAACTGGGTTACCTGTGACCAATGAGCCAAAAGAGGAATTCCAGGCATTTTGGAAGCCTCCTGAACGTGGTCTGTTTGTAGGGCAAAAATGACTTTCTAATTTTCTGTGAAATTCTCTGAAAGCCCACTTTTCAGTGGTGACTCAGGAGCCCGCCCTGCGTGGGGTGGGACCTCCAGGTGTGCAGCTGTGGCTCCTGCATAAGCCTCCCTTTCATCAGCTGAGGCTTCGCTCTGTTGAATGTTCTCAGGAAAGCAGTATACCCTTTCTTTAGAAGCCAGCATTTATACATGGAGTGACTAATGTCCTGTCCTGGAAATAGCAATTAACAGACCAGAAATAACCTATGTTTTTTTCCCATTTGAGTTGCTGTTCATTGTTTATACTGTATATTATGCCACTCGTGGAAAGTACATAGTTAGAAAAATGCTACCTAGTCATAATATTCACTTTTTCCTTAGATATTCTTATTGTGAGCCACTTGGGCAGGAGAGGGATAATGAAGATTAGCAAGAAATCCCTGAGAGAAAATGTATAAAACAGAAACAAGATTATTAAATACAAATTGTATCTTCTCTAATGAGAGGTTTATGGTAAACAAATGTTGTGTAATGTTGTATTTCTTGTATGTGTACATGATTAAATTGAAAGCCCAAACTTTTTATTGAGGTATTGAGGTTTATATAGGGCCCTCTTAGCATGTTGGATATCGTTCAGGAATTTTCTGAAAGAGGAAGCTTGTTTATTAAGTGAAAAATGATGTGTCTTTTGAAGCAGGCATAGCGAGAAAGTCAGGCTACTATCTTGGAATAAATACTAAAATTTGATCACCCAGTCACATTTCCAGCTGCATTCCAAGTGGCTAAGTCTATAAAGGACTGTCACCTAGACATCAGCACCTTAGAGTCCCATGAGCAGTCCCTTTATTTTCTAAAACAGAAATATTTGTTATTAAATGTTTTTAATAAAAGAGGTTTTAAAAGCTGAACAGTGATAACTCACCTCCACCTGTCAATCCATAGGCACAAACTGGGGGACCCATGTCGCCCGGGCCCTGGATCGGGTTTCCAGGGCTGCTAGCGTACTTGCAATTGTTCCTGTGATAGAGGAACCTCACTAGCACACAGGGGTGAAGGCCGCACTGTGAAGTGAGATTAGTCAGAGATCTCCCCTGGGGCACACGTGTTCTGGACAGGGACAGGCAACCTTGAAGGAAAGGATCATTCTAATGTTATGTATCCAGTGTTTCATCTTTTGATTGATGACCTGCCCTTTCCTGATAACAGCAACAGGCCAAGGCAGAGAGATCTGAAAATTTTGGAAGGTTAAAAGGTTTTGTATTTCACAAACGTAGAAATTGCTAAGGAGGTAGAAAATTGTTCCCTAAGAGCTAAATGCCTAAGTGGATGTCATTCACTAAGATTAAAGAGGAGATAAAAATGCCATCTTCACCATTTTTTCCCTCTAGTCTCTTATTTCTAGCAAAGGGGAAAAAAGGAAAGTGTAGAGATTTTCTCTCATGAAGTCAGATCTTCACGGTGGATCATTTTGGTGGAGCCCACAGATCAGAGTGTTTGCTGTCTTTTAGGAACTTCTGTCTGTCTCAGCATTGTCATTTATAAGCCACTTTCTTAAGAGTTGTTAATCTATTTGATGACAAGTAGTAACAATATTTTGCTCTTGTGCACATTATCCATATTTTATGCAGAGTTCTGTTGTGGTAACTATTTCTGCAGCAGGAATGTATTACCCCAGCTTCTACCTAAGTATTCTGCATGAAGGTTTGAAATAGTTTTTGACCAAATAATCATAAAGTTAGAAAAACATGAGGTAATCTCATTCAGGTTGCCCAAGTTCCACTTATTTGGATTTATTGCAGAAAAGTACTAAAGTTCGTGAATTTGACATCGACATTGTTAACATGCTTCAAGTATTTCCAGCCTGTTTACTTATTAGGCAATAAAGCTTGCATTCCTAGAAGTGCCTATTTTATCTTGACAAATAAGTGTTTCCACATACATGAAAAAGGCTCAAGTCAGCTGTGGAAATTGTTCTAAAAGGGTATGCCCTTTGAAATCTGTCACTCCATCTGGATACAATCTCTCTGAGTTTAAGTATACTGTGACGGGACATATGAAATAACCCTGGACTTTTCATCCTACAAGAAGAAAAAGTAATGCATACAGCGGGGATTCTAAAACACCAAGTGGTCGGACTTTGGAAAATTAGTGGTACCATTAACCAGGGGTTGATTCACTGAATTTTCCTTCTGCTTGGTTTACAACCGTGTACTGTAGGTGTGAACAGTTTCACTGGCAGAGTCTGTTTTCAACATACTCTTGTTCTGCCGTGTTCATTGCTTAGCCATGGATTATGGATTAGTTCATTGGGTGCCTAGAAACTCTGAACAAGTCATGTTCCAGAACTATGAAAATTAACCAGTGAAGAACTTGGCATTGGTAAAGTAGTTATTTGAAAGTATGTGGTTTTAAGCTGGGAAGGGCTTGGCAGGTAAGATCTTAATGGTAGTGTGGACCACAGTGGTTTTCCTTCTCTCGAAAACCTCTACATAGAATTTACTGTGTTTTCTGGTAGGCTTTTTTGGTATGACATGAATATCTGTATTTTTACCATAAAGCTAGGACTCAGAAATACCACGAGATAGACCCAGCCTTTAGGCGGGTCTGTGTATGGTACTCTGGGATAGAAATATTAGAATCCATTTCTATTTTGGATGATATCAAAAGAGAGTGATATATATTAAAATGAGTTGGGTGCAAACTTCTATAGACTTTGATAAGAGAGAAGGAGGGATCTTCAAATATGGTCCAAGAAGATAGTCTGTGAAGGACTAAATCCACCATGGTTACTAGCCACACAGGAAGCCAGTGCCGTGTAATCTTACAAATTCTGATTACCTGCCAAATGGCATTTAGGAGCCACTGATAATTTAATTTCCTGGCACTTACTGTTACTGGAGATTTATTTGGTTTCTCCATGAAGCTCTTAACAAGAAAGTAAATCTTTGTTGAGTGTACAATTTCAATATGGAAAAGCTAATAAGACAAGGATTTTATGTGGCATGTGAAAGGCCAACAAGAATGAATTAAGGAGAGTGATTGTCAACATTCTGTCCTTGTGACAGGCACTCTGTCCCATGTACACAGGGGCTGAAGACAGTTTAAAAGCTCCCTTATGTACGCAGTGTGTAGTTCAAGGAGATAGACCTGGTTTCATCGGGGCTCTGCTTTTCCTTTCTAACCCAGTTATGTAGGGGGGCACCCCAGTTTTCTTTCGGGGGAAAGTACCAGTAAGAACTTTTCTCGGGTCTCAAATGTCTGAACTGTGACACAACTGTCCCAAGCCCCTGTCTTCATAGAAGAATGTCACTCCTCGTCTTCAGTCACCAGGTGTCTGGAGAGGAGGGTCTTTGGGAGCTGGAACTGCTGGGGTCGGGGTGGGCGGGGGAGGCGAGCACCCGCCCTTGTCTGGAGGCTGCTGGTTCTGAGTGAGAGTTCACCGCCTTCCCTGGCGCTGCTCAGACACAGGGTGTGGTTTCCTTAGCTCACTCTGCTGTTTGGTTGCCTGCGGCAACAGGATCCAAACAACGTGGACATGTGTTTGCATAAAAAAAAAAAACTGGGAATGGGACCCAAAGTGGGAGTCTGGGGCTGTTCAGTTAGCGGAAGAGCTACGGTGAGTACCAGGCAAGTGCTCCTTCCTCTTCCCTCCTTTCTCTCTAAATTAGTCCTGGGATGTTCGCTCACACAGTAACCATGTTTGTGGGTAGCTGGAGAAAATAGTGTCTGTTTTCGTGTTTCCTGGGCAAATTAAATAATCATTGTCTATTTACCAATGTAAATTTCTTTTTCAGGGAGAGAGGAAGAAATTAGCATATGCTTACAAAAGTTGGGAGCTAATAGAAACTCATATTTGTTACCTTTTAAGTAGCAGGATTCAGAGTGCTTTTTATGGGCTGTGACTTTGGGGTGGGGAGGGGGCAAGGGGAGTTGTTCATAGGAACAAAGTGGAAGGGGTTCTTGGAATAATCAACTTAAAATCTTTTAAAAGTCTTTTTTGCCCAGATTATACTTTACAGTTGCAAAATTTTTTTTTAAAGCAAATGTCCTAAATCATACAGTTTATTAACCATATTGATCTTCAGATGCTCTAACGAAGGGGAATTTGATTTTGGCTCATCTCAAAACCAAACGTCACTGTGACAAATAGTTTTCAATTGCAAGACTGGCTGGTACCTATGGAGAGTGCCATTTTAATAAGTCCTCTTTTGCCTGAATGTTGGGCTTCAAAAGTTAGTAAAGTATCTTGTAATAATTCTTTAGGATTTTTGTAGGGATTAAAAAGTGCTCTGGCATGTTTAAAATAAATGCAGACATTTAAACTAAATGACTAAGTATTGCTTCCATGCCTAGCGTGGTCCACAGTCAGCAGTAAGTTTTTCTTTAGATGAACTGAACTTTGCAGCTAGGAGGAGAGCAGGGCCTCCAGACGATACTCTCTGTGCTGAGAAAGTTGGGGAGGGTGACGGGGCTCCTGGTTGGGTCTCTAGTGAGGGTCTGGGCACCTCCTTCCTGTGAAGGGGGAGCCCACGAGCTGCCACCTGCAGACTCGACCCAGAGCAGTGTGTCCTTTGGTATAGACCGGCCTCCCCTCTCCAGCCTGCCCGATCCCAGCCCTGCCCTTGCTCGTCAACCGCGCCCCCCCTTCAGAGTGCCAGGGACTCACGGCAGGATGCTTTTGTCGCGGGTGTCTTGGTGAGGTGTCTGTTGCCTGGGTCCCAGGGTGGCCTCCCTGGAGCCCCTCAGGCACACTCCAGCCTAACCCTTGGCTCTTTGTCCCTCCTGTTCACCCCCCACAGGTCCTTCCAGCTATAAAGTAGGCACCATGGCTGAGAAGTTCAACTGCCACTACTGCAGAGACAACCTGCAGGGAAAGAAGTACGTGCAGAAGGACGGCCACCACTGCTGCCTCAAGTGCTTCGACAAGTTCTGCGCCAACACGTGTGTGGAGTGCCGCAAGCCCATCGGCGCCGACTCCAAGGTAGTGGCGGCTGTGGGGGCAGGCGGGCGGGGTGGGGGCCATGTGCGTGGGGCCCTGGCCCTTCTGCTTGGGCTCTGGGCAGGGGGCGGGGGCGCTGTGTGGTCTTGAGTGAGGTCTTGCTCACCGAGCCCGGCTACTGCTCGGTTCCCAGGAGGTGCACTATAAGAACCGCTACTGGCACGACACCTGCTTCCGCTGCTCCAAGTGCCTCCAGCCTTTGGCCAGTGAGACCTTCGTGGCCAAGGACAACAAGATCCTGTGCAACAAGTGCACCACTCGGGAGGACAACCCCAAGTGCAAGGGCTGCCTCAAGCCCATCGTAGCAGGTACCAGCCACACTCAGCCCCGGGGCAGCCAGGGAGGAGGCCCTGAGGGCAGACGTGGCAAGGGGTTGCTTGCGGGGATGGGGCTGGAGCCGCGGGGAGCCAATGCTGGAGTTCAGCGTATATATGCACGCATATATATACCTGAATATATGTGTACACATATATGCTTGCACACACGCACACACCTGGCAGCTAAAAGAACACTGGAGAGAACTGTCTGTGGCAAGAGAAGGAAGTGAAAAGTATGTAGCGCTTTCTCATTTGGGATAGTAAGTGATCGAAGCATGCTTCTTCCTTAGGGTGTAATTCCGGGTCACATTGCATCTCTGTATCCACAAAGGCCATGAGGGTGGGGGAGTGGGGATTCAGGCATCTGACCCTAAATCACTACGGCCGGGGTTCCCTTCCTGACAGAGTCTGGGTGGGCATGACCACATGGAGGATGTGGTGGAGAACTCCCCGCGGGTAGGTGAATGGAAGCATGGGGCCACGCACTGCAGGGCCTGCATTCCGTCCACTCTGGAGGGCCCAGGCAGCACCCCGAGTGGATGCAGCCCCCTGCAGGGCACTGCCAGTGGGGCTACCCCTTCGCTTCCCCCCCCCCCCACAGGAGATCAGAACGTGGAATACAAGGGCACTGTCTGGCACAAAGACTGCTTCACCTGCAGCAACTGCAAGCAAGTCATTGGGACAGGAAGCTTCTTCCCTAAAGGGGAGGACTTCTACTGCGTGACTTGCCATGAGACCAAGTTTGCCAAGCACTGCGTGAAGTGCAACAAGGTGCGTGTCAAGGGAGTTCTAGCAGTGTTTGACAGTTTGCAGAGCACTTGCACACACACTCTCCCCTTCCATCCTCACGACAGCCCTGTGACGTAGGAATTATCATTCTGTGGTAGTAGAAAGCAGCGCCCAGGCCAAGGCAGGCTGTCCAAGGGCACACTGGCTCTGGAGGCCGGCCTCCTGCACCCAGTTGCTATGTAGTAACCTTGCACAGGGGCTCATCTTCTCTGAGCCTCAGTGTCTTCAACTGTAACTGGCGGATAATAATAGCACCTGCCTCCCATGGCCATTGTGGTGATTTAATGAGATACTATAGACCAGAGCGCCCAGCACAGTGCCTGGCACGTAGTAGGCATTCAACAAAATGGTTGTTGAATCTGAATCCGGTGCTACACTCCCTGGTCTAGGCCATCACATCTGGAGGAATCACTTACCAGGATCAGCCCTGGCATGCCGATTGCTTTGTGTGTGTTACCTGCTCTAAGAAGCTGGCTGGGCAGCGTTTCACTGCTGTGGAGGACCAGTATTACTGCGTGGATTGCTACAAGAACTTTGTGGCCAAGAAGTGTGCTGGATGCAAGAACCCAATCACTGGTAGGCTAAAGAGTCCTTGCTAAGTCTGCCAGGCTAGGTTTTGCGCATGGTAACCATCTCTCATTTTCCTACGTCGTCGGTTTCATCCACAAAGGCCCCAAAGAATGCCCTTCTCCCCCTGCCATTGTGGTCCCAAAGGCCCCCAAGTAGTTTGGATTCTCCCCCAGGCCAGGTTAGCCTTTGCAACACAGAACACTTACAACTACTGCCGACTAACTTACGCCGCTGCCGGAGATCATGAGCCTGAGACCCACGGCCACGGGCAGGCACTGCGCGGGTTGGGGGGGGGGGGGCTGGGGAGAGGGGTGGGGGAGAGGAGCACGGTGGGCTTGGGTGGGGGAGGGGGGAGGGGGGAGGCCGGAGAGTGAGAAGCTGGGATGAGAACACCCCGTAGCCGAAGGCTAGCTCAGAGGTGCGAGTGGGCAGTTCTTTTGCGATCAGGAGCCGAGCTAATCACTTCATTCCTCATCTCGCGGCCGCGGTCCACGTGCCCTGGGCCCTCTCCCCCCCGCCTCCAATTTTCCCATCTCCCGGGGAGCCTTGAAATGTACATTTGAGAAGACTTTTGCCATCCTCAGGGAAAAGGACTGTGTCAAGAGTGAGCCACCCAGTCTCTAAAGCTAGGAAGCCCCCAGTGTGCCACGGGAAACGCTTGCCTCTCACCCTGTTTCCCAGCGCCAACCTCCGGGGCAGGCATCCGGGTGGAGAGAGGACTTGTCCCTCGTGGGTGGTGGTTCTTTATAGAAAAAATCGAAGCTTAGCAGCTCCTCGAGGCCCGGTAAGTGCACACCCCACAAACAGCCCAAGTTTGCCTCCTGGTGGCCACTTTGATGCCATGGCCCTGACCTAAATCAAAGAAACTGGTTGTGCTGGGAGGTCGGTGCGCGTCAGTCACAGGGCGATGGCGGTGGCTGGGGATGTGGGTTCCGGAGAGCAGGGGGGCCCTCGGCGGAGCTCTGGCATCTTCTCAGGTCCCGGCGGCGTGGGGGACTGCGCGGTGGAGCGGGGGGCCGGGCGCCGGGCGGATGCAGCCTGCGTGCTTGTCGGCTCCATGAATGGGCAAAGCGGCAGCCTGGCTGCCACCTGTGTCCACTCAGCTGTCGCTCTTGTGTGCTTCTGTTTCCTCCACAGGGTTTGGTAAAGGC
Source organism: Ovis aries (assembly GCF_016772045.2). Taxonomy (NCBI): domain Eukaryota; kingdom Metazoa; phylum Chordata; class Mammalia; order Artiodactyla; family Bovidae; genus Ovis; species Ovis aries. The sequence goes on along the minus strand of NC_056080.1, from coordinate 99,018,731 downwards.
TCCAGTGTGGTGGCCTATGAAGGACAATCCTGGCACGACTACTGCTTCCACTGCAAAAAATGCTCCGTGAATCTGGCCAACAAGCGCTTTGTTTTCCATCAGGAGCAAGTGTATTGCCCCGACTGTGCCAAAAAGCTGTAAAGTGACAGGGGCTCCTGTCCTGTAAAATGGAATTTGAGTCTTGTTCCTTGTGTCCTTGCCCTCTGCCCGGCACCACCCATAGGGCAAGAGCGGCCTTTCACCTCTTCAGAGTTGCTCCTTCTGTCTTTTCTCCCATTTTACAGTTATTACTTGAGTTAACGGCACACAGTGATCATATTAGGATTTAGGAAAAAGCAAGCCTGCAGCAAAGTTTATTTCTCCATAGCTGCAATTAGGAAACAAATACTTAGGTAGGTTGATTCTTCTGCATGTTTATCATAGAGCAGAAAAGCGCTGACCATGTAGCTGCTTAGTGATGTAAGCAAGAAGCCTAAGAGATAAAGCCCCACTGAGAAACCTCTTGTGGCTCAGCTGGGACCCACGTTGTCATCACACGACACAAGAGTTGTAGCGGCTGCTCCAACTCAGCTGCTCACCCTGTTCTGTGAGCAGAAAGAACTTACTGAAATGCATGGTTTAAATAACTTCCTCATCAAAACCTTCCTTCTGTTTTTTGTGCTTTCAAATAACTAATCCGAATTTCCAAAAAATTAACATTTGAATTTAGCTGTAATTCTCAACTGACCTTTTTCCCTGTACTAACGTTTGATTTCCCTGTGTGGCGTGTTTTCTGAGCGTTCCTACTTTCAAGCATGGAACGTGCAGGTGATTTGGAAAGTGTAGGCAGATCTGAGAAAACGAGCCTGTTTCAGAAGAACGTCATCACAGCGAATACTTTTGGAAGCTTAACAAAACTAACCCAGCTGTCCTTTTATCTTTTTTTAATTAATAATTCCTTTGTTTTAATTAATAGCAACATAGTTTATGGGTTTGGAGACTTGCATGAGAATATTTTAGCCCCCTTATATGTTCCTACAGTTTTGAATTCATCCTACAGAAGTAACCATAAAACTCTAGAGGGGTAGGTGAGCAGGCGCCAGAACTGTCATTGACACGGATATGACATTTCCCAGCAGTGACGAGTGGAATCCCTTGTAACATAGTACTTGTCTGCTCTGTGTCGGTGTGTTAAACAGGCCTGCCAATTCCCTTCTCTTGTGATTCTGAGGACTGTTCCTCCAGAGCATAACTGGCTCTAGAGGGGCATGGAGGCCACTGTGCCCACAGGCAGAACCAGAGTTCCACGTAGTGCTTACCTGAGTCGCAGGATCCCCTATTTACTGTATTCTAGCTACAATGTTATATTACATAGTATAATGAGACGATATCAAGAGTACACATGTAATGACAATGCATACTAACATTCTCGTAGGAGTGGTTAGAGAAGCCGATGCCTCATTTCTACATTTTGTCATTAACAATGATCATCTAACGGTTCCGTGTATCCTTACAGAAATAAAGCAGCATATAAATAACTTGCCTCCTGACTTCTAATTCTGCTCGGTGGAATTGTTCTAAAGTGATACTGCAGGTCCAGAAACCTGAATGACTTTTCCTTCCTTCAGGGACATACTCAGTTCAGTTCAATTACATGAATTATAAACAAGATAAAAGAAACCCCATAACAGCACTTGGATCCAGTTAAGAACGATAACAATGAAAAACCCCACTCTGACCCCAAATAACATTTCCCAGATGGTGATCACCCTTAAAAAGAGCACATTGCTTTCCGTTGGCCAGGGGGTCGGCCAGAAGGGGAACTGCAGCTGAAGTGTCGGGAAGTCATCCCGTCTGTGTTCTGACTGCCTTTCCCTGTGCCTTGTGGAGCCCTGCTGGGCCTCAGTGGCCACTCCTCCACTGCCAGGCCTTCAGAAGGTGATCTTGCTCAAGGACACCGGTCATTTGGGAGGCTGCTCATTGGGCCCCTCTGTCTCAGGGGTGGGAGAGGTGGAGATGGTGTGGACAGAGGTAGAGGTAGCTTCTAGATCATGGCTCATGGCCACACCCCTGAGGCTCAAGTTCTTGGGGCATCCAACCTGCTCACACGACGTAGTTGTTTGAGGATGGTGCTGGAGGCCCAGTGACACAGGTGTCTGCTGGCAGCTCCTCAGGTGGAAGGACATTTCAGCTAAAGGCAGAGGTCTTTGGAGGAACTCTCATACCCGGGGTAATGAAAGGACAGAATGTGTTTGAAGCTAGCATTTGCCACGATATGAATCAAGGCCTGTTTGTAGCAAGTTATTGCTATGAATGGAGAACAGCCTCTTGTGTGTTTCCCTAGAGAAATTAGCAGTTAAAGAGTTATAAGAGTTATAAGAGTCTATTGGGTCGTCATCTGGACGACTTCTCAGCCCCAAGAAGTAGGGGTGAGGTGGGGAGTTGAGATGGTGGTCCTCTGCTTCCTAAAGGAGCTGGGTGATGGGCAGTGGCAAAGGCTGAAGCCCAAGGGGGCCCCAGGGGGAGACCCTGACACGAGTGCCCCCACCTCTGCTGCTTTGGCACAGGGAAATCCTAGGCCCTCATGGCACTGGTACTTGCCATCTCTTTGACAGCATTCCCTCCCTTCCTGTTCTTACTCTTCATCTCACTGAACTAGTTCTTAGCTCCCCAGTCCACTGATGGCTCAATTACCTCTCTCAGCCCTACTCATCTTCACTCCCCTGAGATGCTACACCCACCCTATCACTGACCCCATCTTGTCAACCTCAATCCCATCACCCTTTGCTTCCCATCCCACTCGGCATGCAAAACCCTGGCCTATGCCAGGGCTAAAGAGTTCTGCGGAGAAAAAGCTGTATGACTACCCTGCACAACCCTGCCTGAGGTCACCTGTAGCCCCCTCCACCCTTCCCGCCAATCCCAGGCTCCACCTTTGTCCCCCAGCAATAGGCCTGCCAGGATTGGGCCCCAAGATACTGCTTAACACTTGAGAAGCACCTCATACCACTATACCAAGGCTTCACAGCCAACACTGGCACCAGTGCCCCACTTTTCCACATGAGAAAACTGAAGGTCACACACCCCTGGGCACACCTCTAGCCCAGGCTACAAGGCTTATGATGCTACCTTGCCATAGGGGAGAACACTGTCCACTACATCACAATGAGGGAAGCCCCCCGCTCAGCGCTCAGTAATCCATTTTAACAATGACAACCTAAGACTCAGGAGGAAGGAGGGGAAAGTCTACCTACAGAATTTTCAGCAGAGAACCCTCTTCTCCCTCATAATGAAGGGGATCAGAGTATCAAGAACATAATCTACTTTCCGGTAACAAGATAAATTCTGCGGCCATACTGCCTGGATTCCAATCCTGGCTGCACTGCCACTTCCTAAGTATGAGACCTTGGGCAGGTCACCTAACTTCTCTGAGCTGGCTTCCTCGCCTGTAAAACAAGACAGAATTCCTACCTTGCAGGATCACATGCACATTACAGGATTATACAAATGCTTATTTATTAAGCATGGCAACCGACTGGCATGCAGGAAAAGCAACATCCAAGAAAACCATTCAACAAACATTAGCAATTATTTTTATCTCTAGCACCAAAGATAGTATATTACCCACCGCAAAAGCCAAGACTTTAGAATTAGACTTGAGCACCAGATCCTCTTTCTAGTTGTATAACGTTGAACAAATACCCACCTCCACGAGTCTGTGTCCTAGGGAAAAATGAATACCCACACTTCACAGGGTTGTTGTGAGGGTTTAAAATGATGCCTCTTAAGTATCTGGCATATAGAACATGTTAACTACGGTTATTACAACAGTCTGAGAAATTATGAGACAAGCCTATCCAGGAACACTCAAAAGTAGACTGGTGGGAAGGGAGACCGAGGTCAAAGTGGTCTGCAACCAACCAGGCCTGTGAATGGTGGGGGCGGGGGGGGGGGCTACTGGATATTCCCTGATAAGACATGCTGGACAGTCTGCCTTCAGGCTTGTGCTTCTTGGCACCAGCTGCTGCTACAGTTCTATGCCCATTTCTCAACCCTTTAGCTCCTGCCACAGTGAGTCAGTGACTCCTGAGAACTGAAGGCCCTCAGTGATTGGAGCCCAGCCTCCCAACTCGCCACACCAGAGGGCTCGGAGAGGTCCATGATGTGCGCAGTCACCTGGTGGGCTTGCAGCCACCTCAGGTGGGATTCAGGTCTTCAGACTTGTCCAGCATCCTTTCCAATGTTTTTACTGCATTTTTGTGGTTGTTGGGGATTGAAACTGCACTCTAGGGAGGGGAGAGGGGTGACACTGGGAGAGGCCAGGGACCTATTCCTCAAGGGAGTGGGCACCAAGAGGTTCTCCAGAGAGCAAGGGAAACGTGAGGTGACCCGTGTGTCCCCAGAGGACACCAGCCTACGGCAAGCGTGGAGGCCGGGTCAGTGTCCAACACCTCAGAGCTGTCAGGAGGGTGCTATATTGGTGTTTTAGGTTGTGTGCTTACCAAGGAATGCCCTGGTTCAACAATCTTAGTGCATGGCCCGGCACGGAATGCCAAGTGGGGAACGGCTGCCACTATTCTCAAAGCACCAGATGCCACAGATCAGGGATAAACAAGGACCGCACCTTTATCCAACACAAAACCCAGTGGAGTGGAACATGTTTCCAGAGTAGAAGCTAAACATTTATGGGCAGATCCAAACAGTGGTTTGGCCACACACAGTAACAGTGACGTCATGTGCGTGTAACAGAGCACAATGACTGCCAGAGCACACACGCAGACTGTCAAGAGCAACTGTGTTTTCCTTGTGTGGCTCACCAGATATGAGCTTTAAAAGGGATGCGCAGGGGGGAATGGGGAGTGACAGCTTAAGGGTCCTGGGTTTCTTTTTAGGGTAATGAAAACATTCTGGAACTAGGCAGCAGTGACAGTTGCCCATTTTAAATGTACTAAATGCCACTCATGTAAATTTTACCACAGTAAAAAGAAAGATACTTTAATTACTGGCCTCAAATATAAGTCAGAGCCATCACAGGCAGGAGTAACAAGCACTGAAACAGGTGCAGGGAGAAAACCAGAGTTCGAAATTCACACCTTAATGTTGCACGCGGTGGCACACTGCCAAACCACCAAGTGGCTGCAGAGGGGCATCAGAGGATGTGATGACTATTTATCAAACATACTGCCTGCCTGTGTTCATACCTTGGTTACAAGCTGGTGTCACCTTTATACCACCTTCAGTACATTTTTTTGCTATTAAAACATGACGAAAACTTGCTTTACCTGCAAAGTTTATTGCATAGAGCACACATATGAAGGTTTAACAGTGTTTCAACATGTGAAATTTGCACAGAAAAATATCAGAAACACGTTTTGTTACAATGATTGTCTCTGCCTTTTATATAAAAGAGATTGTGTATATAAAGTTTTAAAATCTAAGGCACCAAGCTCTGATCTATAACAAAGATAACAGTACTCTGAATAGCAAAGAACTAGGGAATCAGAAAGAATAACTACTTCCTTTTACTAATTCAAGACTGGTGGCTACAAAGGACGATGGGCCTGCTTCATTTGTGACCCACCAGAAAACTCATCAGCATTAGGACAACTAATCTGAATTCAAGTTTTAGTCAATCATTTAAGCATGATTCAGTGGACTTCAGGAAACAGATCCTGTGCACACGTGTGTGTACATGTGTGCATGTCCACTGTGTGCGTGCTGTGCCTATCTACAGTGGGGACCGAAGAAAAACATTGCTCCTTTACACACTTGCAGCTAGTGGCTAGAGAAAGGCAAACCAATTTTGGTTCCACATCTCAAGCCTGAGTGTATACTGAATGGCAGGCCTGGAGAACATAAGCAGAAAAGGATTATACATGGTAAACATGCAGAGGAATTGAACAAACCCCATCAGACAACAGCCAAATACTGTCTTATGTACACAATAAAAATAACAAATTTTTATAAACCTCAATATGTACTTCCAAAATGAAATGCTGACAAAAGCAGGAAAGATGAAAAAAAAAAATTACACCTTCTAGGACCGCCAGTATCTGAAGGTAACCAGTGTCTGTGCCCAGGACTGGCAGACTATGGCAGTTAGAAACAAACATACACTAACGATTAAATGTGATTTACTCTATCTTGCCACTTTCTGTATTTGTATATTAAGAACAATCCAACAAACCTTGTGTGAGGAATCTTGAGACCCTTAAGACCCATTATGTTCTCTACCAGACTGAATGTGAGTTTTTATTGCTAAATTAAAGCAACTGTTGGGGCTTCCCTAGTGGCTCAGCGGTAAAGAATCTGCCTGCCAATGCGGGAGACATGAGTTTGATCCCTGGGTCAGGAAGATCCCCTGGAGAAGGGAATGGTAACCCACTCCAATATTCTTGCCTGGGAAATCTCATGGACAGAGGAGCCTGGTGGGCTATAGTCCATAGGGTTGGAAAGAGTCAGATACAACTCAGCAACTAAACAACAAAAACAAACTAATTGTTAAATGCAGTAAACATGATTTTAAGATTTAAAATAGGTACTGACAAAAAACTTTTGTTCTGGTGTAAGATTCTCTTAGCATTTTATATATGCTTAAGAGTGAACATTTTACAAAGACACACTTGATACACAAATGTGTTGGCACGAAAATACAAGAATGACAGACAATGGAGATTTTTACAGCAAAATAAAATGACTCTTTACTCAGAACCCTTGCTTATGGGCAAGACTCAAGATGATATGAGCATCTTCTGAGATATGTTAAGATGATATTTTTTTCTGAGAGTCATTTTCTTTGCTGGGTTCATGTAGGAAGCAGAAAAATTTTGAAAGGTGGGCCCAGAGGTCAAAATCCAGAGTGGAGAATGGATTCTCTTCTAGGCTGGAAAAGGTTTACGTATCTGAACAGAGGGAAAAAGAAAAGAAAGATTTATTAGTGAAGATACCGGTTCCATACCAAGTGGATCCTTGCCCCACACTGAGGCCGGCCTGGGACCCTCAGCAGCAGGCCCTCCACCCCAACTTGCTGCCGTACTGGTGCTCTTATAAATGCTCCCCAACCTCCAAATGGGTTGAAGCTGCCTCTCAATTTCAAACAGAGCTTCTCAAGGAAAGAAAAACCTAGGCCTTTTGGTTTTGGATACACAAATTGAGGGACTAATTCCAAAAAATTCACCAACCCTCTGTCCTAAATTGGAGAAGGCAATGGCAAAGCACTGCAGTATCCTTGCCTGGAGAATTCCATGTACAGAGGAGCCTGGCGGGGTACAGTCCATGGGGTTGCAAGAGTTGAACATGACTTGCAATGGCACCCCACTCCAGCACTCTTGCCTGGAAAATCCCACGGACTGAGGAGCCTGGTGGGCCACCGTCCATGGGGTCTCTAAGAGTTGAACACGACTGAGCGACTTCACTTTCACTTTTCACTTTCATGCATTGCAGAAGGAAATGGCAACCCACTCCAGTGTTCTTGCCTGGAGAATCCCAGGGACGGGGGAGCCTGGTGGGCTGCCATCTATGGGGTCGCACAGAGTCGGACACGACTGAAGTGACTTAGCAGCAGCAGTAGCAACTATACCACCGCCACCGCCGCCCTAAATGACCTGAGTGCTGAAGAGCAGCCAGTGGATCAGGAGTGCAGAGGAGTCCACTGTTTGAAACGAACCTACTCTGTATATTAACAATTGGTCATGTCATGAATGTTCTCGAAACTAACTAACGGGGGGCTCTTCAACCTAGCTTTAGACCCACCACTGTCTTCTCCCTCGCCTCCAAAGTTACATGGTGCCAAGCTCTGGCACAGCTGGAAACAGAGGAGGGTTGTGGAAATGGGTGAAGGCCTTACCTGATGGAGCAGGCACAGATTGGCTTCTGTTTTTGTTGTCTACAGGTGGCCGGTGATTCAGGCAGGATGTCATGGAGCCTCTCGGCTGGAGTTTTGGGCTCTCAGGAGGGAAACTGGACCCAGGTGGTTTTGCCTCTCTTGAGAAGTCAATAATTTGGTCGCATACCCACTTCTGTACCTCTGAACGGGAACTCTTGGTAGGTCCCACGGTGCTGCTGATTTCCACCTTTCCAGTTTTTGCTGCTCGGTTGGTTGGTCTTTTGGTGGAGGATCTGGAAAGAGATATTTGGTTATAATCCTGACTGTCCCCAAACCAAGGCTTTGCCTGACAGAAGCTTTATTATTTTAATACACTAAAACTCATATTCAGAGGATAACCGTGGTCCACAAAATTGATGATAGAAATAACTGAAGTTTAGAAGAGTTTAACCTTCAAATCAAATTTAGCTAGATCATGAATTATCTGAGTTGTTTGGTCTCTGGGATTAAAAAAAAAATCAGTTTCCCCTTCTGAAATAGTGGTATTTATGGCAGAAATTGTAATGTCACTTTCAAGGTTACACTATAAAATGGCTCCCAGATATCTTTCCTCGGTGGCAAGTAACACTCTTTTTCAGGCAATCACCCAATGAGCCTTCCTTTCTAAGAATTTGGTCCTGTTCTTCTGACCTTACCTCTGACCCTCAGTTTCCCAAATGTACAATGACGACTTTAACATCATGCCCAGAGTTGCAATGGGAATTTAGACAGATAAAATGTCTGTTACACTGCAGTCACTCAACGTCCCCTTCCCTGATTGTATGAGACAACACTAACCAGTGTGAATAAAAACTCAGAATGGAATCAGGTATTTCTGGGTTGAATTTACGTTCTGCCCTTGAACTGTTGGATGCTGGGTTGAATAAGGCTCATAATCTCTCCATTTCTGTTTTCTTTCATTAAAAAATAATTGTTTATTTTTTTAGATGTGCTGGAATCTGTTGCTACACGGGCTTTTCTCTAGTTGCGGGGAGCAAGGGCCACACCCTAGTAGTTGTGGCAAGTGGGGCTCATTAGTTGTGGCTTCCAGGCTCTAGAGCACAGGTTCAATAATTGTGGTGCCTGGGCTTCGTTGTTCCAGGGTAAGGAGGATCTGCCAGATCAAGGATCAAACCTACGTCTCCTGCACTGGCAGGTGGATTCTTCACCACTGAGCCACCAGGGAAGCCCATGCCTCAGTCTTCAAGTCTGTAAGGAGGGGGATGCTCATCCTTACTGAGTTTGTTCCTATAAGTAGAGCACTTGACATAGTGTTTGGGACAAACTAAGAGTGCAGTCAGTAATCTTGTGCATCATTCTAAGGATGCCAATCATAACCCCTCCCAGGTGTATTCTGATAAACTCATTGAGTGACTCACCTGGTACTCTTTGTCTGATTCAAAGGGTCTTTCACTCCTTTTGGTCCAAAGGTTTTCATGTCAGTATTTAAAGATGCTTTTGTCTCTTTATGGATGTGGCTAGAAGTCACATCTAAAAACTTGCTAGTGTTCTTCACATGTTTAAAATGTGTTTTTGGTTTTGTGGATGAATCCATGCCATTTATAGTAGCTAGAGGTAAAAAAAAAAAAAAAAAGGCAGCAAGATTAAAATTGGAGTTTCAACAATAAAGACAAGCAAAGTAAAGGCTGTGAGCCTGCCAGACTGGGCAAGGGATGTCTACCTGAAGACAGGAGTTGTCTGGAGGCAGGATTCTGGGGAGGCGGGGTCAGAGCAAAAGCCCACTGTGCCCTGAAAGCACCAAGGGCCACCTTGAAGGAACGTGCCCTCTCTCCTCTGCCAGCAAGTAATGATGGCTAGAGGGTAGGACAGCTCCGTGCTTCTTGTCCCTCTTTCTGGTGACCCTCTCATTTTAGTCTCACCTCTGATCTTAACCTTTCTCAATGGCCTAAGGCCCAGCCTACCCCTCTGCTGCTCCTGCTCCTGTTCTAGTGACATTCTGGCCTAACTCCTTTTAGCGCAACCAGCATGTGGCAGCACCACCATCTGCTCATGTCTGGCTCCCCATTGGCTGAGGTTCCTCAACGCCCCAGTAGCTAGCAGGGTTCCCATGTGCCTGATACCCACTAAGGCATAAAGGGTGGACCAACTGTGTTTTCTCAAATGCCATTACTGTGGTTCACACTCACCAGGGAATGAGACTCAACAATGTACCTTAGAGGCACTGTAACGCCAGGATCCTCATTTTCTCTCTGTGAGGCAGGGAGTGGCATTCTACCTGTGGTCAGTCATGAATGCCACACGGGGTCCTAAACTGTGAGATGCTAGTAAGCCTCACACTGAGCTGAGAAAGAGCTGCCATCTACAGTCTCTCAGCACAAAACAAAAGAACAGTTGTCGTAGCAGCTACTATTTATTGAGAGTTTACTATGTGTCAAGCACCATTCTTAGTACTTCGGGATCTCACTGCAATCTCATGCCCACCCCAGGAGAACAATATTAGCTTCCCCCTTTTCAGATAGGAAAACTGAACACAGAGAGGTTAAGTAACTTGCTCAAAGTCAAACAGCTCACAAGCAGAGGAAGTCTGGATGAACCTAGACAGTCTAGCTCCTAAATGGTGATGAACAGAACTCAAAGGGAAGGCCTTGTGGCACAATGGTAGCATGTCTGACTCCAGATCAGAAGGTTGCGTGTTCAAATCACGTCAGGGTCACAGTGTTATTTTGAACTTCCCTGGTGGCTCAGAGGGTAGAATCCGCTTGCAATGCGGGAGACCTGGGTTCGATCCCTGGGTCGGGAAGATCCCCTGGAGAAGGAAATGGCACCCCACTCCAGCACTCTTGCCTGGAAAATCCCATGGACAGAGAAGCCTGGTAGGCTACAGTCCATGGGGTCGCAAAGAGTCAGACACAACTGAGTGACTTTACTTCAGAACTCAAAAGGCAAGCAAACCTGATGGACGCATGTCATCAAAGGAATCACTGTCACTTTCTGACTCGTCCTCATCATCTGCCTCGTCCTCCTCATATGCATCACTGCTCAATGTTTCTGTAGCCTACAACGAGAGAAGAAAGTCAAGATTGCATCTACCATTCAATCATCCTGACAGTTATTTCAGAGAAGACAGATTTCATGCCTGGATTGATTGCTAACTTTTGTCATTTCAATTAAAAGGTAAAAAAGGAATCTAACCTCTTTAGCCCCAAGAATCTACAAAGGACAGGACAGGTGACCCAAGTTGTGTCTTTCAGCTACGGAAAGACAGCCAAAAATGGTAGACTTCCCTGAATGAGAGCCAAGGGACAACAGCTCTGGGATGGTGTAAAGGCTCTGCCTCCTTGGAGCCCTAAGCTCAGGTGGTACCATGGCTGAAATGTTCTTGGCTGCTGCTTGAGGCAGGACTTCTCAAGTCAATGTGCTACCCGCTCTCTGAGAGGGTAACTGCCATCACTCTTCAGAAATGACGTTTCGATTCTAAATTTTCATAATGATGTGAATGACCACAACTAGGCAATTTTAAATAGGCAAAATATCAGTTTTGTAGCTCAGATGGTGAAGAATAAAGAATCTGGGGATAAAAAGACCTGTTGTTTGGTTTTAAGTTGTATCTGACTCTTTCACAAGCCCAGGACTGTAGCCTGCCAGGCTCCTCTGTCCTTGGGATTCTCCAGGCATGAATACTGGAGTGGGTTGCCATTTCCTCCAGGAGATCTTCCTCACCCAGGGGCTGAACCCATATCCTGAATTGGCAGGCAGATTCTTTACCAGTGAGCCACCAGGGAAGCCCCCCAAAAGATCTGAGAAGAATGCAAACCATCAAAAGACAAGACATTGGGGGAGGGATAAACAAATACTTATGAGAGACCCTGAAAGCACTAATCATAAAAGAAAAAACAATGCTAAATCTGAGTTCATTAAAATAAGCTTCAGTTCATCAAAGGACATTATGAGAGTGTGAGGCAAACTATAGCCTGGGGGCTGATACCTGCAGTACAGATATCCAAGGGGCTCAGAAGCAGACCTTGTAAATTCTCCCACAGATCAGTAGGAAAAATGCGAGTGACTGAATAGAAACAGGGGCAAAGGACTTGAAAAGACACTTCACCAAAGTGAATCCCCAAATGGCCAATATGGGACTCAACTCCATTAGTCATTCAAAAATATTGATAAAATTCCACGATGTGAAATATCAAGAACATCTATGTAGCAGCAAACAGCAATAAGAAAAGATAAGCCACAAACTGAGAGAAGGTATCTGCAACACATACAAGCAAGAAAGGAGAAGTATCTAGAACATTTAAAGAACTACCAATGAGTAAGAAAAAGATAAGTCAGCCAGAAAGTTTTGGGCAAAAGACTAAACAAAGGATTCCACACAAGAAAAAACATGAAAGCTAACTAAAGATGGGAAAAAACATGCTCAATCTTTTTAATAATCAGGGAAATGTGAAATGTTATTTCATTAGCACCAGAGACTGGCAAAAATTAAAAAGTTGGCAAGAATGTAAAACAACAGGAATTCTTATACACTGCTGGTAGGAACACACAGACTACCTTTGAGGCATTCGAATCTGGCTTTCTCGTCCGCTTCATAATTTCCTCAATTCTCTATTTTTTAAAAAAATAAAATTCAAACATGAAAACATTAAAAACAAAACACTGGTCCTGAAGAAGTTGATTATTTTTGTGTTCCAGAAGCAGACAATACTGCTGTCTGTGCCAAAGTCAATGCAAGATGTTGGGCCAGCAGCTGGGTGGGCACTTTCCTCCAAGCCCAGTTTCACGGTCAGTCATCTAGAAAACACTCTGAATGGTGACAAGTGTACTTGTTACCCTAACGCAGAAATCCAAATGACTTCTCACTCCTGATTTTGCCAGTGTGGAAATTTATTACTAGACCAAGCACATATCATTGCAAACCAATCAGAACTTGTGAACATGATTTTTGTCTCAACAGATCATGAGTGAAGCTGATGTTAATGAAAAGAATGCATCTCAACAATGCAATGCTGTCACGGGTTGTGTTACTAGAAAGAGCACACGCAGGAAGGCTAAGAGTTCCCTTCTTCCCTGAAGGTAAGGACAGCTCTAGCTCTCTGGCCTCCTCAAGGTGACTGATCTCCTGACAGAGAGGCTGGGAAGTCCCTCACCCTGGTCTGAGGTGTTCCTTACTCCCAGATGAGACACATGGGTTACACAAATTGCAGTCCAACCTTACAAAGAGCCTGCATCTTGGCCTCTCTGAGAAGCCCCCACCTTCTGCTTCTTCAAGCTCAGTTATTGCAATTTCCAGTCCAGTTTAGAAAAAACTCAAATTTCTACCCACCCCTACCATGACCCAAGGGATTCTGTTCAAAGGAACTTTGTTCCCAGTGGTTTGCTGTACAGAGCCATCCCTGTGATGGTCATCAGTGGTCCACAAGGAAGAGCTATGGTTATTAAGAGGAGCCCATTCTAGGGAGAAGGGGTCAGATCCTAAGATGAGAGAGTATAGAGGAAAAACAACCCCCCATCTAGCATATCACTTGTCATTTTTAAAAACATAGTTTGGAATCATGTGTCCAACATTGTTTTAAACAAAGAATCAAATCCCCCCAACAGAGAGGAGGCATACCTTTTTTCTTTCTAATCTCTCCTGCAGATTCTGTAACATAATCCTCTCATGCTCCTTCTTGCGTTTATCAGCCTCCTCCTGAGCTTTTATTCTGGCGTCACTTTTCTAGGAAATTTGTATAAAAATATCATTGACTCTCAATATATCTGAATGACAACAGTGCAACAGTAAGATGTTACCCAAAATAAAATGTAACCTTTGGATTGAGAGTACTCATACATATAACATTCATGGATCATCAGTTTTCAAAGTGTTAGCAAAAATGTACAGAACTAGGCTAACTATTATGGCTAGAGATTTAGAAGGCATGTTAATCCCCTTCAGGACCTCAAGGTTGTCAGACCACTATCATTTTGAAATATGTGACTATGTAGTCTTCCACTGACATAGGTACCAGGAGCCAAGTCTTATACTTCAAAAGCACCAAGAGGATTCTTACAGATACTTTCTCAAGGAATGCAAATGCATAGTCATTTATGAAACATATAACTGATTTTGATAAGTGATACACTAAAACTGTTATATAAATTAGGCTATAATAATAATTTATGCTGAATATTGTCTGAGCTCAGTTTTGGGATTTATTTACTAGGTGATTTAACTTACACTAGTGAGACATTCTAATTGGTGAATTGCTGAGGCATTCATAATTTTCAACTGATCTGTTAGGGGGGTGGTGCAGGTATGTCACCACAGAATGCAGGATTAGGAAATATCACACAGGATATTTAATCTCTGTGAGCAATGTGGATTTCTTGACGCCAACCTGTAATATTATTTATGTAGATAAACTAGAGGACTGCTAATCTATAATTTGCTGCTTTCGTTTCACCCGGAAAACATTCCAAGATTCTGCTAATGGTAATGGAGGACTGACAGCAACACTGGGTAAAAGCTAGACTGTAAGGTAAAAATGCAACCAGAGCATGCAGCATCTGGTCATTTTCTTTCTTGGATAAACAGACTTTTGCTTTGGGTTTCTATTGAATTTTACAATCTGGTTCTCAAGGAGAGCCAGCAAACCTGGAGTTCTACTTTTTGGTCTTCTTGTTCCTGACTTTCTTTCTTCTTCATCTCCTTTGGTTGTTGCCCATCTCCAAATTTTGAAAACTCGTCTTCTTGACCTTCATCCACTTTCTTTGCTACATCTTTTATTTTCCTGATGAAAATGAAATTAAATAATAATTCTTTTTATGTGCAGTTTTATAGTGAAGCTGCTTGTGTATAGTAATACAATTTATATTTACACCGGATTCCCTACATTTTCTTTGTTATTCCACAGGATGTGCATAATTTCACCTATTTAAATAGGGGGAACTAGCCCTTAGGAGAAGAAAAAGATTTTTATCAAGTAGTGGGCTACTTTGCATCTTAAAATACAAATGCGCACATACGCACACACATATAACCACTCCTTCTTAACTGTGCTAGATGTATGCTCACACTTGATCTCATATGGGGGTGTGAGAGAGGGAATTTACAGAAGGGTCTGGTGGTGCTCAGAGGAGGAAAGTTCAATCAAAATGACTGGTATTCAGGGCTTTTAAAATGTGAAACTAGCTCTGTTTACATGAACTAATAAATAATATTCTTTAAGTTATAGGGGTTTTTGCTATTCAAAATGTCTCTTCCTTTCTCCCAAACCCATATAAGGTACATGGACAGGATATGATTGTGATTCAAAAATAATAGTTAAAAACAATGTCAGTTATTATTCTTTGCAGGTTGTAGACAGAGGTTTACATTACAGGGACCCAAATCAAATGGACTTCAAGATCAAAGATCAAGAAACCTTTAGACTGAAGTAGCCCACAACTGTATATGACATATGCAGCCCACAGGTCATTGGAAACCCAGTAAAACATAAGGAAGTATCTTTTCCAAGTTTACAAATTTGGGGGGATAACTTTTTCATTTCAAACTTACGAAAAAGTTTCAAGCAAAGTTGCTTTACCAGTTACTATCTCTATGTGTGTGTATATGTTATTTTTTATGAACTGTTTAAGGACTGAATTCTGAACTGAAAAGATTATATAAAGAATGTCACTGGCAGAAGGACACATCAAAAGGTAAACTGCTTGTGATTATGGATGACTTTGTTTTTTGCTTCTTGTGTTTTTTAGTTTCCTATTACACACACATGTTAACTTTTAAGAAAGAACTGTCATTTTAAAAACCTTTAAAAAGAAGACTGTCACTGGGACAAACAGCAAACTGAATTGTATGTTGACCCTGGATTAGAAAATAAAATAATAAATTTCCTGATTTTAGTTATTAATACCCTGGTTACATCAGAGAATGCTTTTCTTCTTAGAAAGTATACAGGGAAGTATTTAGGAGGAAAGGGTCATGATGCATGCAACTTATTCATAAACAGGTTTACAAATTCTAAAGTTATAAAGGACATTTGAAATAAAGAAAGGGGCTGACACCAGTGAATGCCAATAGAAACAGTCTTGGGTGATCACTCAGGTGCTACTGTGAGAGCGAGACCCTTAACGTGAAGGCAGATCTCTTTCTGCATCTTTACAGCACACCTCAAGAGCACGTGACACATGGAGACTAAAGAGGAACACATACTCATCTACACTAGCGTCCTGTCTGCTTGAAACGTTCCCCACGTTGATTCACATTGAAGAAAAAGTCAGCTCTCCTTGAGAATTTATATACATCTAACTTAAAGATAAAGTATGACTTTCAGAATTGGGGTCCCAACCAAGATTTACTGTATAGAAAGGATGATTCTGTGCCAACCTTTGTTCCATCTCTTTTTGTAGTCTTTCTTCTTTTTCTTTTTGCTCACGAGCAAGGCGTCGTTTTTCTGCCAAAATTTTTGTTGCCTCCTCAGCATTCTTAGGTCCTGGTGTGCCTTTATTACCAGACTCTAGTTTAAATTAACATGCAAAACAGTTAAGTTTAGGGAACTTACTGCCTCTATGTCCAACAAAGAGGTGCAAGACAATGTACAATGTTTTAAAAAAAAACCAGCAACAGTATGTCCATGATATAAAATGTATAAATAAACTATAAGTGATTTATGTAACAGCTTTTGTTCAAAAGCCCAATTCCTATGCCCTCATGGCCAACCCAAGCCACCAACAGAAGTACCATTTTGTTAACTTTTAACAACTACTTGTCCCCAAAAGAAATAATGTGTTCCTGTTTTGGTTTAGCTGTTTTGAGATACCTGACTAAATTACCTCTATGGAAAAAAAGATTAAGATATACTGAATATGGAGGAAGATAAGCTTATACTCAGTCCAAATGAGGTATAAATCTTCTTTTTTTTCTTTTTTGGCCATGGTACACAGCTTGGGGGATCTTAGTTCCCCAACCAGGGGATGAACCCAGCAGTGAAAGCACCGAGTCTTTAAGCACTAGACTGCCAGGGAATTCCCTGAAGTGCACAAATCTTAAGTCAATTAAACAAAAATATATTCAGCATACATTCTGAAAATTGTGCATCATTTTTATTAAATAAATATTACTTCACTAAGTGTTGATAACAGTATGTTAATATATTTGGTTGATCATAAAGTGGCTAACTGTGGATAACCAAAGAAACCAAGACTATCAGTAAAATAAGGCGACTACATGGAGTTCATGTGACAAATTTGTTTTAAATAAACTACATATGAAAATGAGGATTTTAAGAAATCAGGAATAAATAAACTGTAATAAAAAGACTATTTCTGTTACAAAGAATTCACTGTGTAATTCCTTCAAAAAGCAAAATTCATGAGTGTATTTAAAATTAAGCAATGCAGGTGGATCACAGAAAAAGCAAGGAAATTCCAGAAAAACACCTACTTCTGCTTCATTGACCATGCTAAAACCTTTGACTGTCTGGATCACAACAAACTGTGGAAAATTCTTATAAATCAATTATATTTCAATTAAAAAAAGAAACAGAAACAGACTCCCAGACATAGGAAACAAACTTATGGCTACCAAAGGGGAAGGCAGAGGGGAAGGGATAAATTAGGAGTTCGGGATTAGCAGATACACTACATACAAAATAAACAGTAAGGTCCTACTTGACTGCTTGCTTTCACTGCTGGGTTCACTCTCTGGTTGGGGAACTAAGATCCCCCAAGCTGTGCAGCATGGCCAAAAAAGAAAAATAAAAGATTTATACCTCATTTGGACTGAGCATAAGCACAGGGAATTATATTTAGTATCTTATAATAACCTATAATAGAAAAGAATATGAAAAAGAATATCTATATATGTGTATCTGAATCATTTTGCTGTTCACCATAAAGTAACATAAAATTTTAAATCAACTACACTTCAATTAAAAAAAAAAGAATGCATGTGATAGTCAAAAAACCAGTATGGTATTTTTTGTAACCCACATACTGACCTGACACATGTTATGCTCTATGCATAAGAACTACCCTACAGCTCCTGATGGAAACCTGCTCAGCCACAAATGGCTGGATGCGCTGTCTCCAAGGATGGAAAATACCTAAGGGCCATCCACTATCAGAGCTGGAAGGAACTGCAGGGACCACCTAGACCATGACATTCATCCAACCCATCTGTATACACTAAACATCAGTTCCAAAAATGGGGCTAAATCAGAAGTTGCGGCAAGAAAAAACAAGCATTGTGCCAGTGTGACTGGTGCGATGCTCTTTAATGAAAGTTTGCTTCCTATAGTTCTTTGCACTGGGGAATAAAATAACAATGACAGTTCCCAAACTACCTTGAGATTTTCTGGTTGCTGAAATGAACTTGTTAGTGAAGGAACTCACCTTCACAGATCATATCCTTTTGGCTTGCAGCCTCAGAGTTGTTAATGGTGTTAGAAACGGCTTTGCTTTTCATTCCCATAGTACCTAATGCATTTTGTGCAAATACGGTACGCTGCGTAGGAATTACTTTATAGGAAAAACAAAACTGTGTCGATTGTTTTGACGTGCCAGGTGAAGGTGATGAGGGGCAATTCTTTTGAATTTGCCTACTGGGAAAAAAAAACAGTAAATGGAGGAAGTCTGGTATGACTTTATAATATATATGTGTTGATTTTTACTGTACCATTTCACACACTATAATGTCTTGACATCATGATATATTTTATAATAGAGAAAAGGTAAATCCATTTTTAAAGGCTTTTCCCTTTATATTTGTTACCATGCATACTACATTATTTATGAAACACTGATGCGAGGTTTATCCTGGTAAAACATATATCAGGAACAGCTGCAAATAAGCTACTTACCTAGCACTGGTGGGAGATGGTGGACACCACCTTCTTGTAGGAGACGACGACCATCTATAACACGGTATCTGCGATGGTGGTACACGCTTCTTGGTAATAGGGTTTGAGGGCTGTTCGCCCATTTCTGATTTCTGAACAAATCAATACGATCATATAAAAAGTTACTAGTATTATCTTTTGCGGCTGTCCTTTCAAAACAAAAAAATTCTGAATAAAATGCTCCTAAAAATCCCAATTCTCCTTTCATGCATGAGACTTAGGTACAGACATTCATTCTTCCAGACTAACATTTTATATTGTACAATTCAAACAGGTCATAGAAATAATTTAAAAGAATTCTTTTACTTCAAAACTTAATTTTATTTGTAAATCCTAATTGAGCTCTGCGATAGTTCTCAAAACATTCTTTCAGAGTTTAGAAACATAATTCATATAAACCACTATATTTTATCCCTTCTATTAAAAATTATCTATTATTCCAGCTTTAGGGGGAAACTCTGAGACAATGAGTATCAGATAATTTTAAATCATTAAAGTGAATATATTTTATCATAGAATGCTGTATGTTGTGAACTCTGACCCATCATCATCTATACAACAAAAAATAATAGATTTTAATAGAAAATCTGTCAATGAAAGGCACTTGTCGAACCTGTGGAAAATCTTTCACTTTACCTTGGAAGATATTTCCACGGTCACCTCGGGGGAGGTCTCCAGGGGCACCTCCACACTTGCCTCAGAAGGCCCTTTCGTGGTCTCCTTGGGGAGCACCTCCACATTCTCCTCTGGGAGTGCATCCATGCTTGCCTCTGAGAATGCTTCTACACTCTCCTCGGGGGATGTTTCCACACTCTCCTCAGGGAGTGTTTCCATGCTCGCCTCGGGAGATATGTCCACACTAGCCTCAGATGATGCTTCCGTGCTCACCTCCTGGGATGAGTCCATGCTCACTTCAGGAGATGGGTTCACACTCACATCTGGGGATGAGTCCATGCTCACCTCCAGGGATGGATCCACATGTGCTTCAAAGGATAAGTCCTCACTTGTCTCAGGTGATGTTTCCACATTTGCAGAGGGTCCTTCCATATTCACTTCTGGTAGTGCTTCCACACTCTCCTCTGGGAGAGCACCCACGCTCACCTTGGGGGGTTCTTTCATGCTCTCCTCCGCGAGTACGTCCACGCTCACCTTGGAGGGTGCTTTCATGCTCTCCTCCAGGAGTGCACCCACGCTCACCTTGGGGTGTTCTTTCATGCTCTCCTCCAGGAGTGCATCCACGCTCACCTTGGGGTGTTCTTTCATGCTCGCCTCCGGGAGTGCATCCACGCTCACCTTGGGGTGTTCTTTCATGCTCGCCTCCGGGAGTGCATCCACGCTCACCTTGGGGTGTTCTTTCATGCTTGCCTCCGGGAGTGCATCCACGCTCACCTTGGGGTGTTCTTTCATGCTCGCCTCCGGGAGTGCATCCACGCTCACCTTGGGGTGTTCTTTCATGCTCGCCTCCGGGAGTGCATCCACATTCACGGCAGGGTGTTCTTTCATGCTCTCCTCCGCGAGTGCACCCACACTCACCTTGGGGGGTTCTTCCATGCTCTCCTCCGCGAGTGCTTCCACGCTCACCTTGGGGGATTCTTCCATGCTCTCCTCCGCGAGTGCACCCACGTTCACCTTGGGGGGTTCTTCCATGCCCACCTTGGGGGGTTCTTTCATGCTCGCCTCCGGGAGTGCATCCACATTCACGGCAGGGTGTTCTTTCATGCTCGCCTCCAGGAGTGTTTCCACACTCACCTTGGGGTGTTTTTTCATGCTCTCCTCCGGGAACGCTTCCACACTCACTTCAGGGGGTGCTTCCACGTTCACCTGGGAGGATTCATCCAAGCTTGCCTTGGTGAGTGCTTCAACGCTCACCTCAGGGGGCACTTCCACACTTGCCTTGGGGGCGACTCCCACACTAGTCTTGGAAGGTATTTCTACCTTCTCCTGGAAAGGCATCACCGCTGTTGACTGGGGAGGCACTATGGCACTCTTCAATTCATCACTGCTAGGCCTAAGCAGGGGCATGTTTACATACTGGATTACACTGTGGATGCCTGTGGATAAATGAGAACAGAGAGTGAAATTCCCCACAGGTAGAAATTTGACAAGACGGGAATGTACCATTAGCAGTATAAAAACAAAATCAGAGTCATTTATTAGGAAATCACAGGGATTACACACCATACAGAAATGTTTAGTGAAATGGATCACAGACACAAGACAGAAACATCTCAGAGTTGGTACTTCAGAGGCACCACCACTAAAAGAGAGGCGTTGTGAAAGCAATAGAGCTCTCTAGATGAAAATAAGATGCTTCTCCAAAGCTGATGTCTGCAATAAGCATTTCTATTTTAACCACACTATAGTTCAGAATGATTTTCATAGGCAATTACAAAACCTTGGACACTTATAAAAAGTAATCTAAACAAAGTCACCAGGGCCAGAGATTTTGCCATTACAGGTGATTACATAAGACACTCTATACATGATTATTTTAAGATAGAGTATAAACATTTTCTCACCCATACTAAAAACTGTAGTAAGACAGTAATCAGAATTGGAGGAGGAAATGGCAACCCACTCCAGTATTCTTGCCTGGAAAATTCCATGGACAGAGGAGCCCCATGGGCTACAGTCTATGGGTTGCAAAGGGTCAGACATGACTGAGCAACTAACACACAGTAATCAGAATGGGCTGGATCTCCAAGGTCTCTTCCAGTTTTAACAATCTAAATATTTTTAGCCTAAGAAATATATATTTTGAATCTAAACAAAAGCAGGTTATGATTACACTTTATTAAAAATATATAAATGTAAATATTCAGTTATCAGTGAGTACTGGGATAATAGGAAATTACATTGAAGTTTTTTACACTAAGTATTTATTGGTTTAAATATTTATTACTTTAAAATAAACTTTTTTTTTGTGGGCCTAACCATGCAGCTTGTGGGATCTTGGTTCCCTGAATACAGATTAAACCCACAGCCTGGGCAGTGAGAGTGCAGTATCCCAACCACTGGACTGCCAGGGAAGTCCCTAAATATTTTTAAAAAGGTATTTGATGGTGGCTTTTTAAAGACTTGGTAAATATACCAAAAAGACTCAGCTATTTTTCAGTTCCTCACTTTTGGCAGAGAAAGCATTTTACTTACATACCTATGTACCTAATCACTTTTTTAACACTGACAGTTTGTGCTACAGAAAATAAAAGTATAATAACTAGATTTCTAATAGCTAAAGAAATTTAAGACAAACCATTGAGATTTTTGATGGGAGTAACATATTTTTAAAAATAATTAGAATTCTAATTAGAAAAGGCAGAAGAACCAGAGATCAAACTGCCGACACTCACCAGATCACAGAAAAAGCAAGAGAATTCCAGAAAAAACACCTACTTCTGCTTCAGTGACTACACTAAAACCTTTGACTGTGTGGATCACAACAAACTATGGAAAACTCTTAAAGAGATGGGAATACTAGACCATCTTACCTGCCTCCTGAGAAACCTGTATGCAGGTCAAGAATCAGCAGTTAGAACCAGACATGGAACAATGGACTGGTTCCAAATTGGGAAAGGAGTATGTCAAGGCTGTATATTGTCATCCTGCTTATTTAACTTCTATGCAGAGTACATCAGGCTAAAGGCTAGGCTGAATGAAGCACAAGCTGGAATTAAGACTGCAGGCAGAAATATCAATAACCTCAGATATGCAGATGATATCACTCTTATGGCAGAAAGTAAAGAGGAACTAAAGAGCTTCTGGATGAAAGTGAAAGAGAAGAGCGAAAATGCTGGCTTAAAACATTCAAAAAACAAAGATCATGGCATCTGCTCCCATCACTTCATGGCAAACAGATGGGGAAACAATGCAAACGGTGACACATTTTATTTTCTTGGGCTCCAAAATCACTGCAGATGGTGACTGAAGCCACAAAATTAAGACACTTGCTCTTTGGAAGAAATGCTATGACAAACCTAGACAGCATGTTAAAAAGCAGAGACATTTACTTTGCCGACAAAAGTCCATATAGTCAAAGTTAGTTTTTCTCGTAGTCATGTATGGATGTGAGAGTTGGACCATAAAGAAAGCATCAGTCTGACTGATGTCCAAAAAGGACACTTTTGTTGGGATGAGCACACAACCGATTAAATAAATAAAATTGATGCTTTTGAACTGTGGTGTCAGAGAAGACTCTTGAGAGACCCTTGGACTGCAAGGAAATCAAATCAGTCAATCCTAAAGGAATCAATCCTGAATATTCATTGGAAGGACTGATGCTGAAACTGAAGTTCCAATACTTTGGCCACCTGATGTGAAGAACTGACTCATTAGAGAAGACCCTGATGCTGGGGAAGACTAAAGGCAGGAGAAGGGGATGACAGAGGATGAGATAGTTGGATGGCATCACCAACTCGATGAACATGAGTTTGAGCCAGCTCTGGGAGTTGGTGACGGACAAGGAACCCTGGCGTGCTGCAGTTCATGGGGTTGCAAAAAGTCAGACATGACTAAGCAACTAAACTGAACTGAACCGAATTAGAATACCTCACAATACACTGGGGAGAGATGGGCAGAAAATAATTTGACACACATACAACTAGGCAGAAGCAAAGTCAGGAATTCGAAACAGGAGAAATAAAGCTGCACTACAACAAAGTCTATGAAAGCACTTTGGTTCACTAATCATATGGATGTTGACCGAAAAACAAGGAAAGGGGGCGGGATATATTTTGGAAAGGAAAAAGTGAAGGAAAAAAGGAGAAAAAGGATGGGAACAATGCATTAGAACTCTCTATGACTGAGGACTTACTACCCAGAGGCATATTTAACACGATATGTGACCCATAACCCTGAAAATCTGTCTGTTTTACCAACAATCTTCTTTTAAACATTTTTTTTTACATGGACCATGTTTAAAGTCTTTACTGAATTTGTTACAATATTCCTTCTGTTTTACGTTTTGGTTTTTTTAGCCACAAGGCATGTGGGATTTTTAGCTCCCTGAATAGGGATCAAACCTGGACCCCCTGTATTGGAAGGCAAAGTGTTAAACCCTGGACTGCCAGGGAAGTCCCTATTTTACAATCTTTATGTTCTTAATTAAAAGCTAAAGAGCCACTCAATGTTATTCTTCCATATTTTAAGAAAAAAAGAAGGTTGGCTTTCCCTCTTGATATTATTTAGGTTTTCCTATGTACTTAAAATCCAGCCCTTTTTATAATACTGTGATATATTTAAGCACAGGTCAAGAAACCCACAGTTTTAAAATTTAAAAAAACCATCTCATCCTATAAATTACCCTGATAACTACTCCACCATGCTTGCCATCGTAAAATAAATATACAACATAAAATGTTGTGCAGACTCACTCATTTGCAAAGTATTGATTCAAATTATTTTTATGCCTTTCTGTAAAAACTTAAGTGACACAACCTAACTTTTTAAGCACAAATGCTAACATTTTCAGGCACTCTATCCTATGCTTATTACCTGGATTATTGCTATTAAACTACTAATGAAGCAATACTTTTGTTCCTGGCTACTGACACTTTTGTTGGGATGAACATGCAACCAATTAAAGTATTCTCCCAAAGAGAGGTATATAGCTAACAAACTAAATGATCAGAACAAACAGAAAGGACTCAGTTTGAGGTCTCACAAATAAATGAAGAAAGCAAGAAAGAGCAATGTGAACTGCTCTAAATGATAAGTATCCCAACCTAAAAGCAGAGGCAATTGAGAACCACACATACATAACAGGACCAAACACTGCCACCTGATGGGACTGCACTGTTAGGGAAGATAAGACCTGAATAGACAGGCAAAGGCCCAGCATACCACAATAATCCCAATGCGGGGATCCAGGTAATGTATCTATTACCATACCCAATGTATGGAGTCTCTATGGAGAAACTCACATGTGGAGAAAAAAGTTGTAAATGACAAAAGCACTCTGACATGGATTCCTCCAGATATATGTCACTGACAGTCACATTTGTCAAGTTCATTGCCACTAGCTCCCAGGGACTGAGTGAATTAAGTAAATCTTGCTGTAAATAGGAAAGGAAAGTCACTCAGTCGTGTCCGACTCTTTGCGACCCCATGGACTGAGAAGCCTGGTAGGCTGCAGTCCATGGGATTTTCCAGGCAAAAGTACTGGAGTGGGTTGCCATTTCCTTCTCCAAAAGTGAAAGTCGCTCAGTCACGTCTGACTCTTTGCAACCCCATGGACTATACAGTCCATGGAATTCTCCAGGCCAGAATACTGGAGTGGGTGCCTTTTCCTTCTCCAGGGGATCTTCCCAACCCAGGGATCAAACCCAGGTCTCCCCTCATTGCAGGCGGATTCTTTACTGGCTGAGCGCTTGCTTCAATAAACTTTTAAGTTCATGAAGATCCCTGCCACAATGACATTTGTTTTAACAGGATGTGACCTGAATCCTCTGTAAGTGAACAGTTTGTTATGAAACAAAAAGGAACAATCATGTTTAATAGGGAAAACTTAAGGGAAAGGTGTCAGAAAAAACTTTAAATAAACAAGTAGTTCAGTAATAATTTTGAAATCTTGTGTGTAATGATCAGCAGTGAATACACCCCCAAAGGATAGACGTGGATTATGCTGTGAAGCAGCAAAGCTCTGAAGTTCAAAATGCGGCCACTAATTTAGAGCTTCCCGGTGGCTCAGATGTTAAAGCATCTGCCTCCAATGCAGGAGACCCAGGTTCGATCCCTGGGTCGGGAAGATCCCCTGGAGAAGGAAATGGTGACCCACTCCAGTATTCTTGCCTGGAGAATCCCATGGACAGAGAAGCCTGGTAGGCTACAGTCCATGGGGTCGCAAAGAGTTGGACACAACTGAGTGACTTCACTTTCCTTTTATTTCCTATATACGAACTAATGAAATGTTCGAAGGAATGAAGTGCTTCAGGACAAATCTATCTATACCAGCATTCTATGGTCTGGTTCTCTGCTTCATGGCAGAATTATATATTTTATTGTTGTATGACACTTAACGAGAACTAGACCTTCCAATAAAATTCAGTTTTGGGAAAAAGAAAAAAATAATAATAAAGAGATTCTTCTAGCTTCAGCCAAATAAGCATGTCACCAAAGTATATTTTTTAGTTAAAGAAGGGATATTTTGGCTTTCAATGTTTTGGAATGGCTTCTCAAGCAGCTGAATGTTGACATAAATAGAACACATTTAAACCACCAGTTAAGACTGGCACTTAGAAATAACTAACCAGGTCGTTTTTCTTCCACTTGTTCTGTTTCTGTAGATGAATGCAGTCCGCTACATCTTCTATTCAAAGATGAACTTCGTCTCTTTTCTGGTGTTTCTGGAGATCAAAGGCAAAGAAATAATACTCTTTAAGAAAATTAGGAAAACATTTTGGCCATGCCACATAGTATGTGGAATCTTAGTTCCCCAACCAGAGATTGAACCCGCACCCCCTGCATTAGGAGCATGGAGTCTTAACCAGTGGACTGCCAGAGAAGTCCAGGAACATTACTATTTACAAGCTGTTTAAACAGCTTCCTTCAGGAGTGAGCCACTCCTTTTTTCCCAACATTTTTTTTCAATCTTCTCTACTCTTCCTTGTAAGAATTTTTTTAAATTTCAAGTATTATGAAGAGATTCTACATGCCCAAAGTTAAAACCAGGTTACTCTTTAAGTCATCCAAAGAGAAATAAAATTATCTAGGAAATAATAAAAAGAGAGAAAATATCTCATACTGACTGACAATATCAAAGTTCCCAAATTAGGAATACACAATGTATAATTTTAGACACAGTCCATGACATCTATTTTTTTAATAAATTTATTTTAATTGGCTGCATGACATCTATCACTAAACTAATTTATACACTTTAGTTTTAATGAGTTTTATTTTTTTGGCTGCGCTGCATGGCTTGCAGGATCTTAGTTCCCCAAAGATTGAGCCCCAGCCCAAAGAGGTGAAAGCACCAAGTCCTAACTACCAGACTGCCAAGGAATTCTCTCAACTAGTATTTTTAAAATAAAAATAATAATTAATATTTGGCACAGATGTCTCAATGTTAGCAACCCAAACTAGTCATATGGGAAAATAATCCCTTTTGTGTAGACACTTTCACTTCACTTTAAATATTCCAGCTCAGAATACTGATGGAAGTCTGTTTAAAGAAGAACCCTTTGGGGAATTCCCTGGCAGTTCATGAGTTAGGACTCTGTGCTGTCACTGCCAAGAGTTCAATCCCTGGTCAGGGAACAAATATCCCACAAGCCGAGTGGCCAAAAGAAGAAAACAAGAATTCTTTTGGGGAGCTATAGATTAAAGTAAATGCTGATAATGTAGCATCATTTGAAAATTCTAGAACTGATAATGTAATTGCATAGCACAATCCACAGAAATGTAATCAATTCGATCATATGATGAGATCACCTATCCCTTACTATCAACATTGCAAGAAATGACAAAATAGTGTGAAGTTATGTTAAGTCAGCACTGAGTAGAAGAAAAACAGATTATTTGAATCAGTTACGATTTAAAGAAAGGTTACTTAGGAACTTCCCTGGTGATTAAGGCTGTATTTTCACTACAGAGGGCGTGGGTTTGATCCTCAGTCAGGGAACTAAGATCCTGCATGCTGAACACACAGCAGAGCCAAACATATTTTTTTTAAATTAAAATATAAAGCAAGCTATTTAAAATATCACAGGTTAGATTATGAACTTCATTTGAGTTTGAAATGTTCATCTCTCTGGATTGAACAGGTTTTATTTCAGTTTGAAGGGATTTTACAAAGGTAAGCCAGTGAAAATATTGATTTGATTTTCCGTGGAATCATTAATTACAGCATTAATCATTTCAGAGTGTGTAATATACTATAAAGCAAGTTATTTCATAAAGTATCTTCCACACATACCTTCTTGGATTAAAAACAAGTGAAGATATCATTTAAAAAATTACTTGGAATTGTTTCTTCAGTGCAATTTAACTCATTACTAACTTGAAAGTCATCACCTGTCCCTTTTCTTTACATGTTTCACTAATACAGCACATACACATATTAATGAAAACACACTAGTGTTGGCTCACTATAATATAAATGTAAGAAATGTCTGTGGAGAAATCTTTGCTAATTCCTCTAATCAGTTAGATAGTAAAACAGGGTCAACACTTGTGAAACAATTAAAATAAAATGAAAGTATACAAATATGACATTGCAATGAATGTTATCTAATTTTTCTAAAGGATTGAATTTGTGAATAATAAATTAATTTTATTATATGATAAGCAAGGTGCTAGAGAAAATCTTCCCTTATTCATCTATGAATGAACCTGGGCTATATGTAAAAGTGCTCTGGAAAAGCATACTAAGGTTAATGATGGAAGTGGATCAACTTCTGTTGGACTATTTATTATAAGAGAAAATGAGATGCGTCAAACCTGACAAAGAACGAAAGATCTCTCAAGTTCATTGTTGAAAATTTTAAGAGTTCTAAAAGTACAAATGATGTAATTTAAGTATAAACAAAACAAAAAATCCTTTTTCAACATATATTTAGACAAAAACGGAAATCTTTCCCACTAAGTTAACCACTGCTACAATTAACTAGTTATATGCTTTAAATGATATCCAGAATCTTTTTCCACACTGGAATTTTAGAGCAATCAGCATGCTCAAAAAATGCTCAGACACCTAATAACACAAAAGAAACATTTTTAATTCAAACTATAATTATGCCTTTGTTTCAATTCACAAGGTGCAAAAATTGTATATCTTTTCTACAGCCAAGTTTGAGGGAATGAAGTGGAATATGTTTGCCATGTCTTTTTCCTGCAAAGATCATGTCTTGTTTTTTTCTCTGGAAAGAAAAAGGATTTTTTTTGATGGGTATAGTTATCTAATCCATCTCAACTATCAGCGAGAAGCACCATGTAGTATAAGCCAGATATGGTCACTAACACACTCAGGTACAGATTTAAAAAAAAAAAATAAGGAATGTTAGGGAATTCCCTGGTGCTCCAGTCGTTAGAACTCCACACTTTCACTGCCAAGGGTGCATGTTCAATTCCTGGTCAAGAAACTAAGGAGTGCTAATTAAAAGGGCAAACACCAGGAGCAAAATGTATTTTAAGTATCTGCAGTAGATAAGTTTTATTTTATTTTAAAGAGCACTGCATTACCTCTACAAAGAATTGTCAAGTACAGCTTAGAAATACTCTCTCATTAACACTGTTAAAAACCACTTTATTTGCTTTGGGGAAAAACACAGACTTGTTAGTGGAATGTACAGTTTAAAACCATTTAAAACCATGATCGAATGACCAAAAAATTATGATCAGATGATGAAAATATAAACCACAGAAGAGCAGGGTGGAATGGAAATCACTGAATTTCTTGGGGTCTTAATTATAAAATAGGAAGGTAACTTGCTTGTCAACTTTACATATATTGAAGCAGATCAACCTGTCCACTGCATACTATTATTTTTCTTAAATTAGGTAATATTCATGAAACTTAATGGAAATTGAATGGACTACTCTAGTTTCTGGAAAAATGGATTTCAGTTTTAGGTAAGACAGAATATGGATTAATTCTAAAATAAATTATTCTGTCACTTAATGGCAATGTCTTTGGGTCAAAATATATTTCATAGCTGTTGGGCTACCTGAGCCCAACAAACCCATCTGATACCATTAGTACACAAACCAAGAAACAAGGGGCTTCTCTGGCGGCACAGTGGTGGAGAGTCTGCCTGCCAATGCAGGGGACATGGATTGGATTCCTGATCTGGAAGGATCCCACATGCTTTGGAGCAACTAAGTACGTGTGCCACAATTACTGAGCCCATGCTCTGGAGCCTGGGGAACTACAACTACCGAGCCCATGTGCCACAGCTACTGAAGCCCATGCGCCTAGGGCTCATGCTCTACAACAAGGGAAGCCACCACAATGAGGGGCCTATGCACTGCAACGAGAGCGTAGCCTCTACTCACTGAAACTAGAGAAAAGCCCAGGAAGCAACAAAGACCCAGCCAAAAATTATTTTTAATTTAAAAAAAGAAACAGATTTATACTGATGAAAATGCAAAAAAGTAATCACCATCTCTACTGCGAAACAACACGGTGCTCTTCTAAAATAAATCTAAATATCCTATGATCTAAAAAGTAAGTGGTACTGTAGGAATACATATAAAGACTTGATTTCACTGGTTTGAAACTCAGTAAAATACATGAAATAAATACTTACTCTTGGCAACAGAATTTTGAAGACCAGTAGATGACATTTGTCTATATAATCCACAAGTCCCCTGCTCAAGCTTTTCAGTAGATGTAGAATGTTTGTTGACTGAGGAAAGATACAAGATTTACTGTACTCATATTTAAAAAAGCATCATTAGCTGAAACAAGATGAGCTCATGATGTACTTATACAGAGCATAAACATGTATTAATTAGGTATGCAATGCTCACTGTTGATCATTCCTTATAAATTATGGAAATTTAACTTACATTTTATGCAATTGCTTAGAATTATATCCACACATAGGAAAAATTATAGTACATCATTAGTAAACAGGGCAATTTATTTTTAAAATATGCACTGGACAAAGGTGTGCAAAGCTTATCAATTATTATTCATTTTTACACAGATTACAAGTTTAAATGGTAAGATTTTGGATATACTGTATAAAATAAAGTTATTATAAAATTTCACCTGTTTCTTTGGCAATCTCACACGACACAAATTTAAATGCATGGCAAAGAATACATGGCAGTGTTTTCACTTAGGATACAAAGCTGAAAACCCATTGTAAATGCAACCGTATACTAACAGCTAATATTTACATGTGAAAATGAATAAACTTTAAAGTTCAGCAGTTGTATTAATTACCGGTCTTATTTTGGGAATTTACTGTTGTATAGCCTCCCCATGACCATCTTTTTTGACGGTCAACGCGGCTGCTCCTTTCCAGTGTACGATGAAGGACGGCTTTGAATTTCTCCTATTTAAAATAAAAGCCAACAAATGTTTACATATGTATTATATTCACTAGTACAATTCTGATCTATCAGTTATAAAATACCCCTACCACCGAATTTTTTAATCAGGCAAAATTTTTTTTATAAAGGAGAAAAGTTAAAATTGGAAACATCTCAGGTATGAATCCATACTTTCCCAACTAAGTAGGTTTTAATCTTATGGATATGAATCGAGAAACTGACCATGCTTCCCTCTTTGCTTGTATCATTAGGAAATTTAGAAATAAAGGTGTAGCCTATTCCAGCAACTATACAAGGACTGAGTAGTACGCTTTGATGTATGCTAGTCATACCTTATGTTTTATTATTTTCTTACTTTAATTCCCCCTTCTGCTTGATTCCCTCAAACATTTATTTTCTCATCTGGTTGTGGTATATAGTTTTTAAAATATACCTTAAATTCTTTGTAGAATGAGGCAGGATAAAAAAATCAACTAATACATATAAGTGAAACTATGCCAGATCATCTATTATATCCACATTTCTAACTTCTTAAATCCTAGTGTTAACTAATCAAATTTTTAAAAAGAGGTGTGTATGTCTTGACCTCAGCTTTAGTCTAAACCGCGCAGAATAACAGGTCTGCGAATGCAAAAGCTACACAATGGCAAAACAGCGCCACTGTCAGAAATGAGATGCAGTTTTCTATTCCTCATCTTTGTGCTGTGACGTACCATGGACTACACTCACGTAAGCAAATCAACCTCAGGGCCAGAAAGTTTTCTATTCTTCCCTGACAACAACTGCTTCATAGCAACATCATCCACAAGGATGATGTTGTGGGAACCCAAGGTTCCCACAGTTTAGAGGGTGAACGTATTAGGAAAATGGAGCCAGCCATATCCTCTGAGGAGAAAAGCAACTGCAATTTTAAAATGAAACTTATCTAATGACAATATTTTAAATTGTATTTTCTAACAGAAAGGAAGTTGTTCTAAATTACTTAGACACCCCAGAAGTATAATAAAGATCAAAAAGAGAATATTCTTGCATTATTAAAACCTCTCTCCTAAGCTCTCTTGTGGTATTTCCAGATGTGCTGACCCTCTTTCAGGTTCCTTCTGGCATCTGTGGCTCATGTGCAAGCTCCTGTCCTCTTCCCCATGTGCCCTTGTCCACACTCGCCCCTCCTCACCACCACTGAGTCTGAGGTTTTACCCTGCTCTACTGAATCATTCTCTTTTTCTGTGTGCAGCCTCCTCAGTGATGATCGGTCCCTGCTCTGTCTAGGGCTCTCCTGCACTAGCTCTCTGGGGCCGGTTCTCTTTGGAGCTTTCTCCTGGTCTTCTGGGCTCTTTCTTGTCTGGCGCTCTCTCCCTGGCTCCCACCCTGTCTACACTGCCATTTTGTTGCTTCTTCCTTCCCTGTGTTCTCTCTCAGGTTCCTTTTTTCCTAAGATGGTCTTTTCTACTCACAGTCCTTGGGGCTCTCCCTCTGTCCTCCAGGGACCTTTCCTGACCCAACAGTTTCCTATTTTACTCTCTTTGGTTCTGTCTTTATCAAGTTCAGTCTCTCTGGCCTTCACTCTTCTTCACCACAGAGAAGTAGTTTTAAGGAGACATTTTACAGAGGAAGATAGAGTGATACAAGTTCTGAATGAGAATTCATTAAATACTGGAATGTGGGGGAAAAGACAGAGAAGGTGCTAGTGAACCATGGACAGGGAAGAAACACCACAGGAGTAGCCCTAAAATAAACAAGATTCACCGATGGGGATAAGGAGTTGGGGGCGGGGGTGAGGCATTTTCAAGAGCCAACTGCATGTAAAAGTTAGGAAGAAAAGTGAGCACCAGAGAAAGATACAGAGAAGAGGGCTCTTGGGAGAGAAATGGAAACAAAGGGAAAAGGAAAGAAAAAATATTCTAAAATTAGAGCAACAGGAAAAAAAAAAAAAGACAGGGAGAGGATAAAAACCCACTCGCTGAGAGAACCATGGCAGAAACTAGCAAAGATGGGAGCAAAAAGGAGGGAGAAGCTAAGACAAAGAAAGTAGAAAGAAAAAGGGGGTGCTATTGGAGAAAAAGGGCCAGAGTCAGGCAAAGAGCCTCAGGGACACTTGAGGGGCACTGGGACAAAGAGAAAGAGAGAATGACAGTGAAGAATAGGATGGAACATGCCAATTCCAAAGGAGCCAAGGACACTCATTAAAGATCTGCAACAACCTACAGGAGAAAAACTTGGTGTCAGAGAGAATCCTACAAATTGAGACAGCTAACCAGATGCCCACAGAGAAACAGCCAAAGGCAAACTGACTGAAGAGGGACAGGGAGGGAAAGAGAGGGCAGGACAAAGGTAGTGACTCGTATCAACAGAGTGCCAAAGACACCAGAGCCCAGACAGGAAGAGAGCAAGGCCACAAGAGGACCAAGAAAGGAACAATAAGAGGAGAGCGAGAGAGAGCAAACAAAAGGGAGCCAGGGAACCATGGGAGAGTGGAAGGCTCTGATCCGGCTGGGCTCTGCCACTCACACAATGAGTGGAGTGGTGAGAAGCAGACCAGTCAGGGACAGAGGGGGCCCTATCAGAGAGGGCCTGATAGTGGATGGGTGAATACTAGGCAATGGGACAACACCTTTAGTAGGAGAGAAAGCGCCTCAGAACAAAGCCCAGGCTGCAGGCACCCTGCAAGCACACAGGGCTCTCTCCCTGGATGCGCAAGGCTCGTCTTCACCTCAGTTACTAAGCCTAAACTCAGGCCTCAGAGCAGGATGGGGCAAGAGGCGCTAATGTTTAAGGAAAGACCAAAGAAGAACTGGTACTGGTTCCAGAAGAATCGGGATTGGTTCCAATAAAAGCAGAGAAGGGCTAAGAAAAAAGTACTGCAGAACCAGGCAACACAGTGTATCATCTGATTAATAAAGAAGAAAAACACGTACCCTTTCTTCCTCTAACATTTCGTTTCTTTTTTTTTCTGCAGATATTCTCCGTTGTTCGTCTTTTTCTTTCTGTTCCCTCAGCTTTCGCTGTTTTTCTTCCATCTGTTTTTCATATACGATCTTAGACTTTCTTTCTTTTTCAAGTAGCTGTGTCTCTTTATTAGCTGAAATATTCCAAATGCAAGGTAAGAGCCAAGAAAATGTTTAAGTTTTCCACATTACAGACAGAGAAGGAAAGTTAATGTATTTTATTCTTTCTTAAAAATAACATAACCTGTGCTAATAACTAAAGATTTATTATATAAATGACCAGAGATGGCCACGAAAGAATCATTTCCACTGGGTGTTCATTTACCTCCTGAGAACTGAATTGGCTTAAATGACTCTCCTATCCAAACTAAAATTCCAAATTCAAAAGAAATATTTTCTTTCATGTGATGTTTCTGCTGACTTGAGCTGAAGTCAAACCCCATCAGATTAATATGCTGTACATTAAAATAAGAATTAAAAAACACATGGCCAGAATATATGGCTTTTTTCCTTTCAATACGAAACTTATTTTTAAAGGCCTCATCTAAACAGAACATATTAAGCATGCCAATTTGACCTTCATGGGCTTAGGCACATACCATATTACTGACCAGCATGATGTTTTCCTACATTCAAATTTCCTCTCACTAAAGCCTGGAGAGCATCCATGCAGTTGTAAAAATACTCTTCTAAAGAGCTACAGGAAGAAACTGCTCCTCACCAAAACAGGCAACTGCTATTCCATTTGGATGAAGGTGAGCACTAGTTTTGCAGTGGATTTACAGGGCCAGATGAGGAAAATACATAGCTGAAAAAGCATTCTCTCAAGATTATGGTTCTTTTAGAAAAGAATATTATTTTTTTAATATAAATTTATTTATTTTAATTGGAGGATTCTTTTAGATCTTAATTAATACAAAGTCACACTTGAGAAAGTATAGCAATCAGTGAAAGATACCATATCTATGGTAAAACTTCTAGCAAATTCATTTATGTTTTTGGCCATGCCATGGCTTGTGGGATCTTGGTTCCCGAATCTGGGATTGAACCCCAGGCCTCCGGCAGTGAAAGCACAGGGTTAACCACTGGACCTCCAGGGAATTCCTTCATTTTTGTTTTCAGAGTCATTTTTACTGAAATGCCCATTTTGCTTGTTTCTACAAATGCTGAAAAAACGTTCATACTTTAGTTTTCAGAAAATTAAAGCTAACAGAAACTACTATTTCAAAAATAAAACAATTAGGCCAAATATTTTTCACAGATCTTCTTTATCTCATTTAGTATATGCTTTTAATCCAATATAACACATAAAGTAAAAAGACAGTAACACATACTGTATAACATATACTATTAAAAAAGATTAAAACATAAAACCACTTTGAAAATATGCAACCTTAATGTAAAATTTATTCATTTTGATTTTTTAAGTCTAAAATATACCATCATCCTGATTCATTTTGCTGTACAGCATAAACTGATGCAACATTATAAAATAACTATACTCCAATAAAAATTAATTTTAAAAATACCATCATCTTGTCTTTTTTTCTCTTCTCTCCGCTCCTTTGCTAATCTTTGTTTTATGTCATTTTTAAGCACAGAGCCATCTATTACTAAAAAAAAAAAAGAAAATAATTAGATATCAACAGGATATCAAACTTAAAGGATATAACACTTTGACATCTATCAAAGTACTCTAGAAATTATACCTGGCTTAAATGGTGATTTTATATTTGAAGGCTGGGACGGAAGAGAACTAAAGCTACCTTGACTTCGTCTTTCTTCAGCAATGGCATTAGCAGCAGCAACTAAAATACACAGAGATAAAGGAAAGGGATTAAATATTAAGAAGACAAACAGCTAATCCAGGGGTGGCAAATTGTATCTTGAGAATATAGGATAGCATCTCTTCTAGAAAGCATGACAGATGACTCTGGGTCAGCAGAGACATACTGAATACCTATGATGTTCAACAATAATTCAACAAAGAATTAACACTGTTTACTGTAGACACGCCAGCCTATCTGTGCACAGAGTTGTCAGTGGAAGCAGCAGCATGAGCTGGTGGGTGAATCAGAGCTAATGAGTAACAGATCTCAAAAATGCCTAGGAAAACTGAGCGGGCAAGGATTCGGAAAAAATGTTTCACCATGAATTGGGCGAATTTAAAAAAAGATTTGGAGTTTATGGGGTTGAATTTGGAAGCAAAAGTGTCAACAGTGAGAGCCTCAAAGATTGGGCCCAATATTAAGGAGAACATTTATAAATTACCTTGATCAGGAGCTATCTACCCTGGCTCCCCAGTAGAGTCACCCAAATTGTTTAAAAAAAAAAAAATTAGCAATGCTTTCCCCTCCCCATTTCCACTCTCTGAGTATGGGGCCCAGGCCTTTGCAGTTGCTAAAAGCTCTATTCTGATGCACAGTGAAGGTGGAGAAACACTCAAAGAAGTTCCAATGGGATGGTATTTTTCAAGGTAGGAAAATATCAAGTTAATAAATATTAATTAACACATCTTGTCTAAACAGGTAGAAAATGGTAAATAAACTTCAATAAGGGTGAAGTATAAAAGAGTGTGGGAGCAAAATTTGAGGGAAAGTAAGAAAAACTAAAATTGTGGATGATACCAAAACAAGTTATTGGGGAATTCCCTGAACTCTTTCCATATATGACTGTAGAAAATGCCTCACGGTAGCAGGCATCTTCAGGAAGGAGCTGGAAAATAATACTGAAAACTCTCTTCTACCCTAGTATAAAAACACAGGAAACATGCCCCTGTGATACTGCATACAATTCTGGTCTCTACATATCAAGAAAAACGTAGAACAGTTGAAGATGGGCAGTTAAATAAGAGACTAGAGGGCCTGTGGTTGTACTCTGAATGAATGGGCTGAGATGTTACTTGCCACTGATGAAAGATATCTGGGAGCCATTTTACAGAGTAACCTTGAAAGTGACACAATTGCTGCCATAGATACCACCATTTCAAAAGGGGAAATGTTTTTTTTTTTAATCCCAGAGACCAAACAGCTCAGATAATCCAGGATCTAGCTAAATTTGAATTGAAGATTAGACTCTTCAACTTCTTCAGTAATTTATCAATTTTGTGGACCACAATTATTCCCTGAATTTCAGTCCTGGTGTACTAAGAAAATTCTTATATAGTCTATAAGTTAAATAAACCATCCTACACACCCCCCTTCCACTCACATTTCTATGTGAGCATAGAGAAAACCACTGTTGCTTTTGCATATTCAGTTTTCCTGTTTAAAAGACGTAAGGAAAGTCCATATATTTCGGCACAATTTAGTTGGCCATAAGGACAATTTCCCTCAAAATGTACAATTTTACCAGATTTAAAGATCTTATTCATCACAAGTAAACTTAAAAGTAGTTGTGGCAATAATGAACCACACCATATACAGGTTATAATATCAAATCTAATTTGTTTTTTGGTTGCACAGGGTGGTTTGCAGGATCTCAGTTCTCTGACCAGGGAACTGATTCCAGGTCATGGCAGTGAAAGTGCCAAGTCCTAACCATTAGACAATCAGGAAACGTCCCTCAAATCTGATTTTTAGACCCTTACTTCCAAATTTCTACTGACAAGAAATACATTCACCAAAAGGACAGGCTCTAAAAATGTCCAGACACTAGGGGAAAGCCTCCATGTCTGGAGTTAACAAAATGAACATTTCATTCAACTCTATTCAATGAGGAATTTAACAGGTGCAATAGAGTATTTCTATAGCTCTTATACTAACTCTAAACTCCAAATTAAAGCTAAAAGTTACTTTCTGCCTGGAGATTAAATAAGAAAACATGTAGATTTTATTACTAAAACTGAATTTTGAATCTTAATCTGTATTTCCAAAAAATTGCCATAATGAATAATGTATATCACTTCACCATTTATGAAGTTGTTTTCATTGATTACCTCATTTAATTCTCATAATAATCCTATAACGCGGGTATTATTTTCTTCATTCTTTACAGATAAACAAACTGAAGCTAAATACAACTTTCCCAGATCACACAGATAGGAACTGGTAAAGCCAGAACTTACTTCAATTGTAACTTTACTTTGAAATATTACATAAATATGAAGGACCAGACTGTATAAAACCCACATCAACCTTTATATGACTTATTTTAATACTCCTACTTCAGCTAATTTTAAGGTTACTTCTTTTTAAAATACCATAATGAAGGAATTAAGATCTAAATGTATACAACTTATTCAACAATAAGTAAATGAAATATATGGGTTTTGGTATAAAACATACTTTGGAAATACAGCAATGGAAATTATTTTAAAATAAAGCATTTACCTTAAAAAAAAAAAAAGCTGTGGTTAAGAAAAGCCTGAGTTTAAAGAAAATGTGTAAAAAGCAATACAAAAAGAAAACGATTCTCTTTTTTTTTTTTGGTGGCACCTCAAGGCTTGTGGCAATTTAGTTCCCCAACCAGGGATTGAACCCTCAGCAGTGACAGCAGAGTCCTAACCCCTGGACCACCAGGGAACTCTGCCGTTCTCCTTCTACGAGGAGAAAATAAAAATCATTCCAGCTATCTAACCCAATAAAAGCCTCAGAATAAAATGAACCAAAAATAGGTGCCACTAGAATGCCAAAGTTAAAGAATGTTTTACACTTGATAGATTTTTAAAAGATATCATTGAAATTTTGAGGCCCCTTCTGGACATAGAGCATTTTAGGTCATTACTGACTTCAACATAGTAGAAAATTTCTGCTTCTCTCCTAAACCTCCTTCCTCAACACACACAAACTCTGTGTCATAAGGGCTCTGCTCTACTACAGCAAACAAAATGCAAGAAAGGAAGAACACTTTTCTAAGACAGTTATTTCTAGGATGGTAATAATCTTCCTAAATCTGCACCCAAGCACGATCACCCCAAAATGTTTAACCTTATATCAATGATAAATATTCATCCCAATACTTACTAGCAATTCTACACTGTCTGCCACAATTGTTGTTCTTGACATCACAGAGTTCCACATAAAATCTATAGCCCCACCTCTCCATGACCTTTCTTCAGTACTAACTGGAAACATTAAATCACATAAACTAGTGAAACAGTATTTCTTATTCCTTAGCAAAGGGCATAGATTGCAAAAAAAAAAAAAAAAGATTGAAAGGTTTTTAAAAAATTATTTTAAGAAGGGCTATAGTTGTGGCAAGAAACAAGCATACCATGAAACCAAATTGCTACAGATAAACGAACACAGCCCTATTCACTGTTGTTTCGGTAACAGAATAAAAAGAGGTAAATTGCTACAACTCTTGAGCTCCTGCTGGATGCAGCCTTCAAAGCGTAGGCTGCCAGTGATATCTAGCAGCAGACTGTCTTCCAGCAACCCCGTCCCTGAGCCTTCCCACATAGCTGCTGGCCCAGTCCTGGACGCACCCTTCTTCAAAGCTGAGTAGTTTGGAGTGGTGTGGTCCCCTGCAGATCTGTTCCACCCACACCAAGGCTCTCTGTTCATGGCCTTATTACTTGAAGTTTGCATGTTATTAGGCCAGGGAGAGAGTGAGAAAATATTAAGAAAAAAAAAAAAGAAACCAAAGAAATTTGCAATCAGGGAACAACAAAAATAAAGGGGATTCAAGGAATTTTGCCTAAAACAGCAACAAAGTTTACTCACTGTTATTTGTATAAAAGAAAAGTAGCAATTGCCACAAAGTGGCAGCACATTTCATTGACCCTTTGTCCCCTTCAGGAAAATACTGTGACCAAGAAGAAAGTTCTTTCTAATCAAGGTGATCCTCTGAAAACTCTAATATGTGATGTTTTCATTCCTAATATGAAATGGGCAGCAAAGATGTCAACTAGGGCTCTGGGTTAAGCCTTTTTTATTTTGCTTTCAAGTTTTTGGTTTGAAATACTGTGAATTCCAAGCAACTGTCCCATGTAAAATTTTAAAAATACTTTGCAATGTTCAATATAAAAATACGTTGGGGGGGGGGGATCGGTTAACCAGAATGCTGGTTAGTTTAAATCAGTGAAATAAGTCAATGTCAGAGAACCTTAGGTGCCAATAAACAATAAAACAATCGGAATTTATTGCAAACTCTCCCTGTAGGTGAACCATAATAAGCTAAAGACAGAAGAGTTTTTCTCCCTGTGCAATAATGAAAGTGTATTTGCTGCTGACATAGTCTCTGGGGAGTTAATTCAAAGCGTTCTGAAGTAACATAAACCCTTCCAATTGCAGCCAGTCTAAATTAATTTCTTAACTGCAAATGGAAAATTCCCGAAGGACTTCAATAAAATCAATAAGACTGTTTTACTCAAGGTCATATAGGAGGAAACTAGCTCGAGAACTAAAAGCAACCTCCCACAAGCAACATATACTAGTTCAAGCACTGGAGCAGTCTCCTGGGCTAAGCCATGCGCTACCAAATTTTACAAAATAAACGATTTGGGAGAAAAATTTCTTTGGTGATGAGACCAGTTTAGAAGAAAGCACCCAGAAGCGCTGAGTTTCGTTCAGTTCAGCCTAGGGTCTGCAAGACGTCCCACGGAAGGTGACATCCTGGCGATCACGTGCTACAGGAGGCAAGCCAAGAGGAGCGGGGGATGGGGGCAAGTCTCATTCCAAATTTCATATCAAGACCCTCAAAGCCCCCTCCTCACAGGACCTTAACCAGATCCTAACCAGGACGGTGCGGGAGGTCAAGCCTCCGGAGAGCCCTGGGTTCCGACTATGGTAGACGAAGAAAGCTCGAGCGTCGAGGGCTCAGGGGAATCTCCAGGGCTGCCTCGAGCCGAGAGGGCCGTCCCGGCGCCCGCCGCCCCCGAAAGGCAGGCGGGGCTCGGGGTTGTCCTCGGGCTCCCGGGTGCCAGGCGCCCGCCCTCCCGCCCCAGTAGCGCCCGTTAGTTCTCTCGCGCCCCGCCCGCCGGAGGGGGTGCGGCCGTCGGCAGTGGCAGTTGGACCGCGGGCTGAAGGGCTTGGGCTGGTCTCCCCTCCCGCCCGCGTCCCCTCTCGGCGACCCGTCCCGTCCCGGGGCGCTCCGACCGGGGTGAGGGGAGGACCCGACGGCGCGCGAGGCGACTCCGGAGTAAAGTTCTCCCGCTCCGACGGTCCCCGAAGCCGCGGGAAGCCCGCGTCCCGCACGGGCCCGGGCACCCCCGGGAGCCGCCGGCCCGCTCACCCATTCGTTCGCGCAGTCCCCTCAAGGATGTGCCGCCGCCGGCGCGCTCCGCCATCTTCGGAGCAGCCGAGCCCGGAGCCGCTACAGGCGCTGGGGCCCCAGTGCGCAGGCTCTCGCGCGGCCGCTGCGGGGCCGGGGCCGTGGCGTCGTCGGGGGGCGGGAAGGGGCGGGGCCCAAGGGGCCGCCGCGCCCACCTCGGACCCGCGACCGGTCGGCGCTGCCTTCTGCGCGCCAAGTTGTGAGCCTCTGGGCGGCGGCGACCAGGTGTAATAAAGACACCTTCTTCTACTTCCCCCGCTCTCCCCGCACTGTGCGTCCTGGAGGCCGGCCGATAATCAGCCGGCCATCCAACATTCCTTTTTTCCTCATTTTACCTAACAACGCAGTAACATTCTTTCCTTCATTCGTTTGTTCACTTATGGAGGTCTTCTTGAGTGCCTCCTTGGTGCGCTTGCATCATGAGTTTGCTAATCTTTGAAACACGACGGAAAGGCCCAGGTTGGGGGAAGAGATAGGTTTCTGTGAGGCTCCAGGGGGCTTGATCACAAGGAAAGATTTTCTTAAAACTGTGTAGAATAACTCGTGACACTGTAAGGTCTCAACGTTGTGTGAATTATCTTTAGAGTGTCTTTAGGTCTTTAACGTGAAGTCGAGGACTTATTGATGTTAATCACTCCAGATACATAATTATATATTACATATATAATATTCATAAACGATTCCTATCCGGAATGCAGAAAGATCTAAAAAATATTTAAGAAAAAGGCAATTCCCCCCAAAGTGAGCAAAAGGCATAAGCAAGCCTTTCACAGGAGAGAAAACACAAATGGCAATAAGCATTAAAAAAAAAAAAGATTCTCAAACTCTTAAGCACTCAAGAGGACACAAGTGAAAACCACAAGATACCATGTTACACCTATAGATTTGGCAAAAATTTAAAAGTGGAAAAAAGTGTTGGTGAAGATGTAGTTTAATATTGGTGGAGAAAAATAATACTGTAAATCAACTAGACTTCAGTTTGGAAAAATACTAGTGTGTGTTTTTTGAGGGGGAGGAGGCTGGGGATCGTTTGGCACTATAGTACCTGAAGCCCTGCTCCTACTTGTATAGAGACACCAGTGTTCTGCATGATATACATAATGGTAGCCATGATTATTAAGACACACATGATTAGGGCACAAGCAAAGCACATATACCTACACAGAAATTCAGCTTTGATGAATTTATCTGGAACTTCACAAACAGGTCTCTTTTAATCTATAGATAAACCTTTCTTTTTCTTCAACATCTTTGACAGATCACTGTGAAACATTCAGTAGGTGAGTCATTCAACAAAAGCTTTTATGACCACCTATCCTGTGCCTGACTGGTTGGCTAGAAAGAAACAGGGAAGATCCCCTTAGATGTGTCTTTGGGGCTACAGCAGCTCCCTAAGGAGCCCCCGCAGGACTGTCTGTACGTTTCTCAGAAAAATTTTGGAACTGAAGACTGCCATCTTGGGGAGATTGAGTGTGTTCTGGAGCCAACTCACTCAGAGCTGGGAAACAACCCAGGCCACTTAACTTCTCTCCGCCCCTGTTTGGAAAGCCTATGTTCCCCAGTGAGCAAAAAAAAAAAAAAAAAAAAAAAAAGCCCTGAATTCCTGCTATTTCTTTCCTACTTGGCTATTTTTTCCCTTAAACCTGACACCAGCAGGAAAAATATTCAGAAACTCTCATACTAGGTCTAGGAATTGTCACTTTTTTCTACTAATACATTGAATTCACATGTAATAAACAGTGCACTTATCAAGTCTAACAAATTTGCATTGAAACTGCTACCATCACAGCCCTATGGGAAGAGTTCTAAGCTTCACAGCCATGAGACAACTGTCCCTTTGTATCCTAGACTACCTGTCAGATTCATCCATCATATACACAGCAGAGTCAGGGTTCGGGTTTTTTGTTCTCCTCTCATTTCTTTTTTTTTTTCTCTCCTCTCATTTCTGACTCTTGTCTCACATCTATTGCCGCTTGGCCATGATACAGGGGGAAGAGTGATGCTTCATTCTGGACTCATCTCTTCCAATTCTATTCACACATTTTCCTCCCTTTCCCCAAATCTGCACTTTTCTTCTCTCTAAGTTATAGGCTCACCTCAGGCTCTGGTCATTTCTTGCTTGGTTGATGGCAGCTTTCCCAGCTCCGAAATTCCTACTGCAGCACATTGCCCCGACTGCCCTAACCTCAATGATCCTTCAGTCCCCCTTTCCCACTGCCCCCTTTCCCCTTCCCTTTGCACTGAGGACCAGGGTGACCTTGCTTTTTTGGGGGATGTGGTGGGGGACTGATTCTCATGTCCTGAGATAACCAGGGTGGGGGTCATGAGCTTCTGAGGAGAGGAAGAAGAGGCCAGCATTGTCATTCAGATCAGACAAACAGATGGGAAGGGCATCATGGTGGTGGTGCAATCTGCAAGGAGCAGTAGCTGCATCTTAGAGGCTTACTTATTGTTACTTAGTAACAGATGTCATTTGTCCAATACTTATACATTGGCAGGCACAGTGCTTATGGTTCTACATGGATTATTTCATCTAATTCTTGTACCACTTCATGATGCAGCTTCTGTTATCCCCTCATTTTACAGATAAGGAAAGAGTTACCCTCCCCCGGGTTAGCACAGTTAGCAAGTGGCAGAGCCAGGATT
Organism: Ovis aries; assembly: GCF_016772045.2. NCBI lineage: Eukaryota > Metazoa > Chordata > Mammalia > Artiodactyla > Bovidae > Ovis > Ovis aries. The sequence continues at coordinate 98,975,244 of NC_056080.1, read as the reverse complement.
CAAGGCCATGTATATCTAGTACTTCTTCCACTGTGTCTTCTAATTTACCAGATGATGAGCCCTAGTCCACTTTTAATTCCTAGCCCATGTCTTCACTTCTCCACTGATGCAGTCCCCACACTCAGCCTATTATTTTTTCTGGCTCAGCCTTGTGGCACATGAGATCTTAGTTTCCCCATCAGGACCAGGGATGGAACCTGAGCCCCTGCATTGGAAGCTCTGAGAGTCTTAACCACTGGACTACCAGAGAGGTCCCTAGACATGCACTTTTTATCACTAGTGAGGTCTTCCTAAAACTAAATCTTTTAACTCAAGTACCACTATGACAGTCTCTTAAGTCTTTAATAAGATGGACACAAACTATTCAATAAGAAACCATTGAAAATGGATGTTTAATATATATCTAGCAATAGAGATAAATATGACTTCTCTTAAGCAGCCTTTCTTCTAGAAAGGCTCAGCTGAGACTGTAAATGCCAGGTACTCAGGGCTGACTTTAAAATGTATGTGTAAAGGAAAATGTGCCACATCTATTTCACTGTTTATCCTGCAATGAATATTTTTTGAATGAATGAAAGAGTACTGAAAGCCTCCACAGTACTGAAGGAGGAAGAAACGAAAATATTTTCGATGGCTACTGGGGTGTTGAAAAGGTCTAGACTTAAAATTATTAAAGGGCAAGAAAATGTCCTTGTTGGTTTTTTTTTTTTTTTCGCTTGACTTCAAATAAAGTAGAGCAAACATGGGCTGTGTCTTCTCACTCTAAATACAGGGCCTGTAATATAAAGGGAGCTTCAGGGGATGCCAAAAAGCATAAAATATCAAGGAATGCCCTTTAAAGACACTTTGGAATTTCTAAAAGAGTTAAAACTTGGTAAAATCCAGATGGGAGAGAAGGAGAGGAAAAGAGGAGTTGAGATGGTTTATTAAAACACAGATTGCTGGGCCCCATTCCCAGAGTTTCTGATTCTATAAGTGTGATTAACTGTATAACATATACCACCAAGGACATGTACCGAATGTCCAGTGTGATGTCAAGTTCAGCCTGAGTGGTTAATATCATTACACTTTGATGATGATCTATATTTAAAAATTTTAATCCAGATCTAGCATCATCATCACACTTTGATGATGACAAATATTAAAAATTCAAATACAAATCTAGTGTCATGTACCTCCTGATACTTGACATTTGTTCACTAAGGGCAGGCAAATGCTTTCTCTAGGGTTCATTGAAAGCCAAGGTCTGGCCAAGGCCTTGGGGTGAGCATTACAATGGAGGGAGGAACGTCACAGACCCTGAGCTGCCAGGCAAGGAAGCCTGAGAGCATTTTGTACCACAATTTCCTGAGACAGAGTGTGGTGGTACAGCACATTGAATAGACAGTTTTCCTTCTCATTCCCACCCTCACCCCCATAGGATAGTTCACCCATATCACACATTCATACCTACATTTGAAAAGGAGCTAACACAGGTATTGGGAAGGTAAAGAAATCCAGATCACACACAGGAAGTGAAATGCACAAGAATCTCCTCTCCTTGCCACCCAAGAAGAAAGTTTCCCAGGGTCAGAAAAAGGACTAAACAATTCTGTCCCTAACTCTGGCTCTCCTTGAGAATCTCTTTGCAAAACTCAATTGTTTGTCACTGGGCTGATACTCTTGGGGAGTGAAAAGCTTGCCTATAAGCCTCATTGTTTTTTCATGGCCAGCTTACAGATCTCTTTAGAGAATGTGTACTCTTAGAGACAAAAGGGCCTGAGAGGGCAAAGGGGAACTTCTGTGCACATGCTTTGAGGCACGTGGGTCTGTGGGGATGCACACGTGGGCAGCCAAGAGCTAAAGCAGGCTTCCAACGGGTTGTCATCTCTCTATGCAGCTGGGCTGAAAAATTCAGTAACATAGAAGAAAGCTTAAGAGTCAGCCAGACATCCAAGCCCTTGAAAAGAAAATCCTCCAGAATTTTCAAAGTGTTGGGATAGATGGGGGGCGGGGGGGGGGGAGAAAGGAAAAGAGCAGATTATCTCTGAGGCCAAGTAAATAGAATATCTTTCCCTGCTCTCAGGAAAGACACATTCCCTTGACATTGCTTTTCTTTAGTTTTTAGATATTAGTGTCGAGGACAGATCACGGAATGTGAGAGCTGAGAAGGAACATCAAGGCCACTACATTGAGTCCTCTTATTTTCCCCTGAGGCTCAGAGAGGCTTGCTGATGCAAATTCCCACAGCTGATGGAACTCAGGTCTCCCAGCACCCTATCTAATGAACTTTCCTCTGCACACCCGTGAAAGGCTGTCCACACAATCTTTTAGAAGAAGGAAAAAAAAGTGAGAACTGCTGACCCAGTGCTAGGAACCACTATGTAATCCAGCTGGAATTTGACCTATATCCTCCCAATGAAACTGAAACGGACATGGGAGGGAAACAGATGGAGATCCCGCTAAGTTATGAAAGACACACTTAAAGGATGTTGAACAACGGTTATTTTTGTGAAGGAACCAGTGAGCTGGCTCCTACCTGCTGCTCCACATAATTCTCACTACATCCTCACAGGAACCCTATTCAGCAACAGCAAAACCAGGCAAACATTTGGGCTCAAGCCGATCTCTTGATCTCTACTCTTCTCCCCCACCCTCACCCTGCCTCACAGAAGCATGATTCAAATTCAGGATAATTTGACTCTAGATTTCTCTCGAGTTTTCCAGAGGTGTTAGGAGCCAGAATAGGAGAGAGCCACCCAAAACAGTGCCTGGTGGTCTATGCTGAGGCTTAAGGAGTGGCCAAGAATGCATGCTAAGTCGCTTCACTTGTGTCCGACTCTTTGCGACCCCATGGACAGTAGCCCACCAGGCTCCTCTGTGCATGGGATTCTCCAGGTAAGAATACTGGAGTGGATTGCCATGTCCTTCTCCAGGGGATCTTCCTGACCCAGGGATTGAACCCATGTGTCTTATGTCTCCTGCATTGGCAGCAGGTTCTTTACCACTGAGCCACCTGGGAATCCCAAAAGAGTGGCCATATCCAGCTGTTACTTGAATCTGGAGGTGGGGATGGAGGAGATGATCAAGTACCAGCCAAGCCAGAGAGGCTTCATGGAAGAAGCAGCTTTTAAAACCAGGCTTTATAAATGGTGACTATTTATTGGATAGTAAATTCATATATGTGTTACCCTCAGAACCCTCTGCAGTGTTCTGTGGAGGGTTTGTGTTCAATATGTTTTTGTTGTTGTCAATATTATTATGCCTGGAGATAATTAATTCAACTGAAACATACCCAGGAGGAATTATTCAGTCTTCTGGATCTACCCAATTCTTTTCTTTCTTTGGGAGGAGGAGCCTGGATGCCAAATTCTGGTTCCTTCTGGATGTGCCTACCCTGGGAAACTGCTGAAGAGGCTGACATCAGAAAGAAAATGTGAGAAATAAAGCACTGATTTCAATTTCAGTTCTGTAGAAATATTTGGGCAGCCTGCTTGATGGTGTTTTTATGATTAAAAATGACCCCATGTGTGCACTTAACAGGAACGTGGGCCACAGCAGGCCTGGCATATGCTTTTTCCCATCTCCATATGTTTCATTTATATCTTAATCCTCAGCCTGCTGGGAAAGAACTGGGTAACATGGCACTTTGAGAACCGCTTTCAGTTGGTCTCATGCGATTTTCATAGCCTATGGTATTCACACATCCTCCACTGTGAGTTGGAATCTGGCCCCAGGCCTGTGGCATCGCCATAGGGCTGACTGCAGGGGAAAGAAAATTCTAAATGTGATAGGACTTTGTTCACATGTGAGTCAGGGATGTGTTTGCTCTGTTTAAAGAAGGGGGAATGATATTTCAAGCAAATCCGTTCAGGGAGAAATGCTGCCATTATATATAAACATTCGAAATTTTGTGACTGACTGGCTGGCTACCTTGTGAAGTCCCCAAACTTGCCTTTTGCCCACTGTCACCTGGTCGTTCATCAGTAGAGAATCTGCCTACAATGCAGGATTCCCAGGGAGATGCGAGTTTGATCCCTAGGTTGGGAAGATCCCTTGAAAAGGGCATGGTAACCCACTCCAGTATTCTTGCCTGGAGATTCCAATGGACAGAGGAGACTGGAGGGCTACAGTCCATGGGGTTGCAAAGAGTTGGACACACCTGAAGCAACTTAACATGCATGCATGTCTGGTAAAAAGAGCATGGACTTTGGAGCTCAAAATGTCTGGGCTTGCTTCCCAGTCCTGCCTTGTAAAGACTCTTTGATCCTGCGCTTAGGTTTCCTCATCTGTAAAATGAGGATGATAACAATTGCTTAAAACTGTTTTATAAATTTTGAAATCACTTGATGTAAAGCATCAGATGTTCAGTATATAGTATGAAGTAGATATAAAGTAGTTAGTAATAATAATAGCTAATATTAGTAATAATAACAATAGCTATAATAGTAATAACAATAGATAATATTTCAGAGGCATGCATTATGTGCCAAGCTTTGAGTTACGCACTTTTTTCCCACGTTGGCCCACTTAGTTTGACAATAGTTCTATGAGGTCAGACGAATTATCCCCTAAAATGCCTAATACTATTAATCATGACGATATACAGTACAGCTCAGATCGGAATAATCTCACGCTTTCTAATCCTGCTTTTTCTCCCTCATCTGCCTTCACACCTCCCCATCCTCCTCCGCACTGAGTTTTCATTTGAGTCCAGCACGCTGGAGTTGTCTCACCAGGTAAGAAACAGGGGAATGAACACAGGAGGCCAAGAGCACAAGTATTTTGCAATCCAAATGCTGGAAGAAGGCTTTGCAGTCAGAGATAAGAGATCAAATTTTCATGCAAAGAATACTAATTGTGTGGAACTATCTAACAAAGGGGCTTGTTTGCGGGGGAGGGGGGCGGGGAACAAACATGAGAGTCATTCAGAAAGCTCCTTTTAAATCAGAATACTGGAGCTTCACAGAAGGCCGGGACTCTTTGTGTTCTTGCTACCACCCTCCTTCCGCCTCTGCTTCCCTCAGCTATTGGGGGGAGGGGGCGGGGAAGCGGGGTCAAGGTAGGGCCTTTTCCCTTCAGGTGGCAAGAATCCAGCCGTCCCCTCCCCCAAGCCCCTCTTCCGGTGGGGAAGGCACGAACACATAGATGGCTGTCACTAGGATGCTTGCAGTCCCCTCTTAACAAATGGAAACGGCCTGGTTGGAAGTTAGCACTTGCAAGAAGAGAGGATCTCCCCTGAGGGTAGTCGAAAGCTAAAGCAGCCTCAGATGAGAATCCGCCTCGGAAGCTCATACTCAGCCTCAGCGGTTTATCGCAAAGAGGGAAGCACATTGGCCTTGAAGGTCTACAAGGGGTTAACCCAGTCACGTGGCTAAACATACCGTCCGGTCCACCTCCGCTGGCCCGGCAGACACCGGCGGGAAGTGCTGCCTCCGGCGTGAGAGGCTTATTTAAATGCTAACTGAAGACAAAGCAGAATCTATTTTCCCTTTGGCCTCCAGGAAGCCACAGCAGAGAATTTCAACATTTTTCACTAACACTGTCTGAGCCTGGTCCCAAATTCTTTCTGACTACGTCTCCCCCTCCCTGCCACTTCTGCCAAATTTCTGGGTGTGTGTGGTCGAAAAGAAGCACAGTCAGACGGGTCCCCAGAATTCATGGAAATATGACAGAGAGTAATGTAACATTTTGTATTATGTCTAGTTTTAAAATAAAAAAGTCCTGTTTCTCTCCAGTGACATTTTACATCACACTCCAAGACAATCTGTTGTGAAGGGACAATTTGGGGAAAGGCCAAAGATGGGAAACTCAAACTGGGACTCTTTGGATACCTCGAAGACACTCAATTTCTGGAACTTCGAGATTTAAAATTTAGTTAGCTGTCCTCTCCCATCTTAAAAGGAAGCCACTTGGAGAGACTGACTTGTCCAAGGTCACACAGCTAGTAAAAGGCAGAGCTCTATATGGTAAAGTTTTTAAGATGCTGTTATACACAATCCAAATTATCACCACAGCAGGGGGCATTTTTGTGTGTTGAAATTGACAAGCTGATGAGCTGTCAGGAGGATTAAAATAACATCTGCAAATTGGCATGCACAGTTGCTAAGGCAAATGAAATTAAAAGGTTCTATGCATTACACATTTTCTTTCCTTGATATTTATGTCCACATACATTTTGAGTTTACAGAGTTGTAATGTTTGTGTCTATATCACATCTTGATCTCTTTTTTTCACTTAACACAGACCCCATACTTACCATTTTAATGCTTAAAGAACATTCCATCTGGTCCATACTCTACTTTTTTTTTTTTTTTTACATGCTACCGTTATTGAACGTTTGGGTGGTTTCTAGCGTTTCCCCATTATATATAGCGAGTCTTGGAACAACCTTGTACAGCTTGCCACCCTCCCACCCACCGTGGTCCTTTTTAGCTGGTTTCTTTGGAAAATGTTCTCAAAAACGGAATGAGGCATATAAAGAGCTTTCAAAGCAGATTGCTCTCTAGAGAAATAGCACCAGTTTACTGTGTTTGTGTGTCATCAATGATGGCACACTATGGCAGTCAGAAAAAAAAAAGTGGTTTAACTCTTCTGTCTGGGCATAGAAAAGGAACTTGGGAGTTCTTGGCTGAAACTTCCTAGCCTGGCCTTGCATACTCCACCCTTCAGCCCTTGGCAGTGTTATTGCTTTTCTGGCCTTTTCCTAACTTCCTGCTTCTGCACAAAGTCTTGGAGCAAAAGTGAGCATGCTAATACAGAAGAGGATGAACAGTTCTGTATCAATAAGTGGCAAAAATCTAGGAAAAGCAACATACAGAAGTTGACTGCCTCAAGTGCTTCACCAAATGAAATGTTGGTGATTCACTTGTAAATTTCCATCTCGGACAAAAAGGTGATTTAGGTTTCAAAGATTAGTTGGTAAGAAAAGCCTGCCATTTCAGAGAAAAATCCCACTGTGGATCTATGTATGCATGTGTTTGATTTGACCATTTGGCCCAGTGGACTTGAGATATCTGTTCTGACTTGTGTCACAAATTATCAATGATTTAACAATAACAGTTTACATATTCTGAGTGCTGAAGACCTTGGCTTCCATGCATCATCTCATTTAGTCATCATAACTACCACAATCATCCTCCTTTTCCAGATGAGGAAACTGAGGCTTAGAAAGATTACCTTTCCCACAGTCACACACCTAGGAATCGCAAGAGCTGTGATAAGAACTCAGGTCTGATTCTAAGGTCTTTTTGTGCTTGATCTCGTCCTGCCTCTTATACTCTCATTTATGAGATGGGGACATACCTGCCATACTTACTCCAGTGTTGTTTCAAGGATCAAATGAGAGAAAAACCCCAAAGTGCTTTGCAAAGAGTAAACAAAACATTGTATAGATGTATAGGCATTTTATGAATGTGAGGTGTGGTCATCACTTGGATTTAATTCAGCTACTGTGGACTAGATCTGATAGATAGATAGAGTGCCTGATGAACTATGGAATGAGGTTCCTGACATTGTAAAGGAGACAGGGATCAAGACCATCCCCATGGAAAAGAAATGCAAAAAAGCAAAATGGCTGTCTGGGGAGGCCTTACAAATAGCTGTGAAAAGAAGAGACGCTAAAAGCAAAGGAGAAAAGGAAAGATATAAGCATCTGAATGCAGAGTTCCAAAGAACAGCAAGAAGAGATAAGAAAGCCTTCCTCAGCAATCAATGCAAAGAAATAGAGGAAAACAACAGAATGGGAAAGACTAGAGATCTGTTCAAGAAAATTAGAGATACCAAGGGAACATTTCATGCAAAGATGGGCTCGATAAAGGACAGAAATGGTATGGACCTAATAGAAGCAGAAGATATTAAGAAGAGGTGGCAAGAATACACAGAAGAACTATACAAAAAAGATCTTCACGACCAAGATAATCACAATGGTATGATCACTCACCTAGAGCCAGACATCCTGGAATGTGAAGTCAAGTGGGCCTTAGAAAGCATCACTACGAACAAAGCTAGTGGAGGTGATGGAATTCCACTTGAGCTCTTTCAAATCCTGAAAGGTGATGTTGTGAAAGTGCTGCACTCAATATGCCAGCACATTTGGAAAACTCAGCAGCGGCCGCAGGACTGAAAAAGGTCAGTTTTCATTCCAATCCCAAAGAAAGGCAATTCCAAAGAATGCTCAAACTACCGCACAATTGCACTCATCTCACAAGCTAGTAAAGTAATGCTCAAAATTCTCCAAGCCAGGCTTCAGCAATACGTGAACCGTGAACTCCCTGATGTTCAAGCTGGTTTTAGAAAAGGCAGAGGAACCAGAGATCACATTGCCAACATTCGCTGGATCATGGAAAAAGGAAGAGAGTTCCAGAAAAACATCTATTTCTGCTTTATTGACTATGCCAATGCCTTTGACTGTGTGGCTCACAATAAACTGTGGAAAATTCTTCAAGAGATGGGAATACCAGACCACCTGACCTGCCTCTTGAGAAACCTATATGCAGGTCAGGAAGCAACAGTTAGAACTGGACATGGAACAACAGACTGGTTCCAAAGAAGAAAAGGAGTACGTCAAGGCTGTATATTGTCACCCTGCTTATTTAACTTCTATGCAGAGTACATCATGAGAAACTGCTAGGCTAGAAGAAGCACAAGCAGGAATCAAGATTGCCGGGAGAAATATCTATAACCTCAGATATGCAGATGACACCACCCTTATGGCAGAAAGTGAGAGGAACTAAAAAGCCTCTTGATGAAAGTGAAAGAGGAGAGTGAAAAAGTTGGCTTAAAGCTCAACATTCAGAAAGTGAAGATTATGGCATCTGGTCCCATCACTTCACTTAATGGGAAATAGATGGGGAAACAGTGGGAACGGTGTCAGACTTTATTTTGGGGGGGCTCCAAAATCACTGCAGATGGTGATTGCAGCCGTGAAATTAAAAGACGTTTACTCCTTGGAAGGAAAGTTATGACCAACCTAGATAGCATATTCAAAAGGAGAGATGTTACTTTGCCAACAAAGGTCCGTCTAGTCAAGGCTATGGTTTTCCAGTGGTCATGTATGGATGTGAGAGTTGGACTGTGAAGAAAGCTGAGTGCCAAAGAATTGATGCTTTTGAACTGTGGTGTTGGAGAAGACTCTTGAGAGTCCCTTGGACTGCAGGGAGATCCAACTAGTCCATTCTAAAGGAGATCAGCCCTAGGTGTTCTTTGGAAGGAATGATGCTAGAGTTGAAACTCCAGTACTTTGGCCACCTCATGCGAAGAGTTGACTCATTGGAAAAAACTCTGATGCTGGGAGTGATTGGGGGCGGGAGGGAAAGGGGATGACGGAGGATGAGATGGCTGGATGGCATCACCAACTCGATGGACGTGGGTTTGAGTGAACTCCGGGAGATGGTGATGGACAGGGAGGCCTGGCGTGCTGTGATTTATGGGGTCGCAAAGAGTCAGACATGACTGAGCGATGAACTGAACTGAACTGAACTGTGATGCTCTAGGCTTCCCTGGTGGCTCAGACAGTAAACCGTCTGCCTGCAATGCGGGATACCCTGGTTCGATCCCTGGATTGGGAAGATCCTCTGGAGAAGGAAATGGCAACCCACTCCAGTACTCTTGCCTGTAAAATCCCATGGACAGAGGAGCCTGGTAGGTTACAGTCCATGGGGTCACAGAGTCAGATACGACTGAGCGACTTCACTTGGTCATGGTGATGCTCTAGGATTCTAACCTGGCGCAGCTCTAGGCTTTGGGGAGAAACTCAGTCGTTTCTATTTTAAGAACAATTTCTGGGAAATGGGTCTTTGATTTCAGTTACACTGTGATATTTGCAAATGCAGTGCTCCCCATTGATAGAACTATCAGGAGAAAGACTTACCGCTGCCAGTGCCATTGCTCCCGATTATGGAGTGATCCATGTTTCAAAAGTAGTTTGGTGGACTAGATGAGGTTGTGGTCCTCACCTGGTTCAGGTTTTATTGGCATGGATGAATCATGAAGCTGGCGAGTAAGTGAAGGAGTGGCTGTGTCCCTGAGGGAGAAACCAGGAGTTAGGCACAGTTCACCTTAATACCTGAGCCAGAGACCAACCATTGAGAGAATGTTAGCCCTCAAAGAGGCCTTAGATAGCTTCTCACCCGACACCGATCCCTTCCATTTCTTATTTCCTGAATTGAGTTTTATTGTTTTTGTTTAAAAGGTATGCACTGTCCCTATCGGAAAAGATAAGGAACATTGTGTAAGTCATATATTGTATTAGACTCTGATGGGAAATTGTGGAACAAGATGCCTTTGGGCATACCTGCTTGTGACACACCTGTGTGACACACTTGCCTGTCTGTGACATGCCTTCCTGAGTATGCTGTGCCTCCTGGTTTCTTACATACAGGGTCTCTAATTGTAAGAAAACTCTATGAAGTAGATACTATTATTATGCCCATATTACAGATGAAGAACTCAATCTGCCCCAGGATACATAGCTTCTAAATGAAACTAACAGCATATTGACCTCCCAAAAGAAGGAAAGAAGACCTGGAGACTGAGACTCAGGAGACTTGAGTTCTAGTTCTTAAGATGCCACTACCTACCTGGGTGACCTCACCCAAGTCCCTCCAGTTCTGTTCCATCCTCTACAAATTAAAAGATCCTACTTCCTGTGGCTTTGGTTCTTTTCTACCTTTACATTTTGTGTTTTTTAGAATCTGTGCCATTATTGATTATTACTTATAATTGAAATGAAACCTGTTTAGTTGCTCAGAAAAGTAGAACTATAAATACTAAGTATCAAGGTCCCAGATCCAACGTATAGATGAGAGTGAGCATGGTAGAAATGACAACAGAAAAGACACTATTTGGCAAGGCTGAGTGTTGATGCCATCTAGTGGGGAAAAGGAGCATGGCTTCCAGGCAAGGCCCTCTCCTGTGCTAACATAGGGGAAAGCCAGCAGAAATCATCCAATTGACCAATAACATGGGATTTCACAGATATGTTAAATCTTACAAGGTTTCTAAAAGTCAATTACTTTTCTTTTGACCAAATTGATATTGGGGGAATTGCTTTTCTGGGCATTATTATTAATTAGATGTGATATTAGGTGTATGCTGGGTCCTTTCCCATGGTGCTCTCTCTCTCTCAGTTGGAATCCCAGAACCCTACAAGGTCTGAGAAGGAATCCTCAGAGAATTTTTAGGGTAACCCATTTTATTGGACAGAAAAAATATTTTGATCAAGGCACACAGGTAGTTGACATAAGCAGGGTGACATCAGACTGGTCCCAGAACTCTAAAAATTGATCTGATAAAACCCAGTCTCAGGAAATTAAAAGACACTTGCTCCTTGGAAGGAAAGTTATGACCAACCTAGACAGCATATTAAAAAGCAGAGACATTACTTTGCCAATAAAGGTCTGTCTAGTCAAGGCTATGGTTTTTCCAGTAGTCATGTACTGATGTGAGAGTTGGACTATAAAGAAAGCTGAGCGCCGAAGAACTGATGCTTTTGAACTGTGGTTTTGGAGAAGACTCTTGAGAGTCCCTTGGACTGCAAGGAGATCCAACCAGTCAATCCTAAAGGAAATCAGTCCTGAATATTCATTGGAAGGACTGATGCTGAAGCTGAAGTTCCAATACTTTGGCCACCTGATGCGAAGAGCTAGCTGACTCATTTGAAAAGACCCTGATGCTGGAAAAGATTGGAAGTGGGAGGAGAAGGGGACAACAGAGGATGAGATGGTTGGATGGCGTCACCGACTCAATGGACAGGAGTTTGAATAAACTCCGGGAGTTAGTTGGCGATGGACAGGGAGGCCTGGCTTGCTGCGATTCATGGGGTCACAAAGAGTCGGACATGACTAAGTGACTGAACTGAAAATCCACCCTAAATAGGCAAGATTAGATATTTGTAAAATCACTTTCAGAGGTGAGAAGAGGTGGCAAGAATACACAGGAGAACGGTACAAAAAAGAGCTTCACGACCAAGATAATCACGATGGTGTGATCACTCACCTAGAGCCAGACATCCTGGAATGTGAAGTCAAGTGGGCCTTAGAAAGCATCACTACGAACAAAGCTAGTGGAGGTGATGGAATTCCACTTGAGCTCTTTCAAATCCTGAAAGATGATGCTGTGAAAGTGCTGCACTCAATATGCCAGCACATTTGGAAAATTCAGCAGTGGCCACAGGACTGGAAAATGTCAGTTTTCATTCCAATCCCAAAGAAAGGCAATTTCAAAGAATGCTCAAACTACCACACAATTGCACTCATCTCACACGCTAGTAAAGTAATGCTCAAAATTCTCCAAGCCAGGCTTCAGCAATATGTGAACCGTGAACTTCCAGATGTTCAAGCTGGTTTTAGAAAAGGCAGAGGACCCAGAGATCAAATTGCCAACATCTGCTGGATCATGGAAAAAGGAAGAGAGTTCCAGAAAAACATCTATTTCTGCTTTATTGACTATGCCAAAGCCTTTGACTGTGTGGATCACAATAAACTGTGGAAAATTCTTCAAGAGATGGGAATACAGACCACCTGACCTGCCTCTTGAGAAACCTATATGCAGGCCAGGAAGCAACAGTTAGAACTGGACATGGAACAACAGACTGGTTCCAAATAGGAAAAGGAGTATGTCAAGGCTGTATATTGTCACCCTGCTTATTTAACTTCTATGCAGAGTACATCATGAGAAACGCTGAGCTGGAAGAAGCACAAGCTGGAATCGAGATTGCTGGGAGAAATTTCTATAACCTCAGATATGCAGAGGACACCACCCTTATGGCAGAAAGTGAAGAGGAACTAAAAAGCCTCTTGATGAAAGTGAAAGAGGAGAGTGAAAAAGTTGGCTTAAAGCTCAACATTCAGAAAATGAAGATCATGGCATCTAGTCCCATCACTTCATGGGAAATAGATGGGGAAACATTAGAAACAGTGTCAGACTTTATTTTGGGGGGCTCCAAAATCACTGCAGATTGCAGCCATGAAGTTAAGACGTTTACTCCTTGGAAGGAAAGTTATGACCAACCTAGATAGCATATTCAAAAGCAGAGACATTACTTTGCCAACAAAGGTCCGTCTAGTCAAGGCTATGGTTTTTCTAGTGGTCATGTATGGATGTGAGAGTTGGACTGTGAAGAAAGCTGAGTGCCTAAGAATTGATGCTTTTGAACTGTGGTGTTGGAGAAGACTCTTGAGAGTCCCTTGGACTGCAAGGACGTCCCACCAGTCCATTCTAAAGGAGATCAGCCCTGGGTGTTCTTTGGAAGGAATGATGCTAAAGCTGAAACTCCAGTACTTTGGCCATCTCATGCGAAGAGTTGACTCATTCAAAAGACTGAGATGCTGGGAGGGATTGGGGGCAGGAAGAGAAGGGGACAACAGAGGATGAGATGGCTGGATGGCATCACAGACTCAATGCACATGAGTTTGGGTGAACTCCGGGAGTTGATGATGGACAGGGAGGCCTGGCGTGCTGTAATTCATGGGGTCGCAAAGATTCGGACACGACTGAGCGACTGAACTGAACTGAACTGTATCAACGATATTTGCATATTAAAGAAAGCCTGCCGGTTCTGGTGGGAAGGAATGGGTGTCTCACAAAAACCAGAAGGCAGAGACCCTGAGGGGAGCTTTAGGCACTAGAAGGCGCTCTTACTGCAGGGAGAGAAGGAAGGCTGTCTCCCTAGGGCTCCTAGGAGCCCCCTGTCAAGGATCTCATCTTCCGAAGAGGCAGTCCCATCCTTGGGGGAGCGACCATAGCTCCCAGTGGACTAGGTGTAATCTTACCTTTTCCGCTCCTTGCAGGAAAGAATATCAGAAGTGAGCATGAAAGCAAAAGTGATTGCTGGATAACTTGCTTCTGCTAGAATGTACTTTTAAAAAGTCGATTTGCAACAAACTTACAGCCCCTAATTCTAGTGGCCCGCATACTCCTGTAATTATCCTCTGCACAGTCAACCACCTTTAATCATGATGATGACAACAATGATGGCTGACATCATCAAGTGTATCCATGGAGTCAAGGCCTTTGCCTTTATTGTATCATTTAGATCTGGCAAAAGCCCCATAAGGTACTAATTAGGATCCTCATTTCACAACAGAGTAAGCTGACGCTCAGAGAGCAGTTTCCCCAGAGTCCCAAGGCTCCCCTGACTACTTCAGCCCTTAATCACAACCCTATAAACCTCTTCCCTGAGAACTTGGATAGGAGTCCCTTCTCTACACGTAGACCCCATTGTAAACGTGTGCAGAGTAATCCAGCAATTCTCTTCCGGGAATTGGTCCAGCTGCTTGGTAGGCTATTTGCCTGTAGGGGGAGAGATTACCTTGGGAAAACATTTTCCCTAATTTCCAACAAATTGCTTGCTGGTTGGAAGTGGAGGGGGAGATCTATTCAGGAATATAGGTAATTAAGGGGAAGAACTTTTGATTGTCTGTTGTTCAGTTCATCAGAACAATTGCTTAACACAGACTGTTATGAACTGACTGTATAGTTAAGTGATTCAAACCTTCCTTCCTCTCTCACACAAAGGTCCCTTCAGTAATCAACAAGCATGCACAGAGTTATTCATGAAAAGGGATGGACTTCCTTCCAGTGTTTGTTGTCAAATATGAGCCCGTCTTCCTCCCATTAAATTATCAATTAGGTAAAGACTTTCTATGAAGAAGAATCTATCATCTATCGTCCCACTTCTTCCTACTTTTGATCTTTTTTTTTGTTTGTTTCTTATGCTAAGAATACATGCAAGAGCTTATATAACATTTTATGCTGCCTTTCTACAGTTTTTTGCTTTTAAGGCAGATAATAATAAACAAGCACATTTAGAAAAGGTCAACAGGAAACGGTTGAACAGAAGCTGAGAAGGCTGTTAAAAAAGAGGAAGTGAGCTGAGGACTATAGACAACTTTGCGTCAGGAGGGTCATCCAAAAAGAAAAGGCTTAAAAAAAATAGAGGCCACACCTCTTGCCTGGTCTCCACACAGCAAGTCTAGACTATCAGCAGAATTTTCAGCTGTTTCCTGAAATAAGCCCAAGCTGCCAGTAGACTGACCACAAGTTGCCTCCAGGGCTAAAGACTGTGTCTTTTATAATCAGTAAATTCCCTCAGATTGCCTAGTTTTGGTGTGTTTTAGATATTCAGTAAATACTTAATGAGTCAAAATGGACTTTGTAATCAGATTACAGGCTTCAAGAATCAGGGTGCTTCTATTGGTGAAACAGCTAAAGAAATGAAAAACTACAGACTTCCTTTCAGAGTATGAAGGGGAGATTGTATGGTAGTAAATGCACTCATCTCTCATTGTATATGAATCATAATTGTAAAAATGCAGCCAGCAGGGCAGATGGAAAGTTTTTCAGGACTTGTCACAGCTGTCTTCAAATTTAGCTGTCTACTTTCACTGTACAATTCACTGAAATAATCATTTGATTTAAAAAAAAAAAAAAACATGGTGTGTGTGTTGTTTAATCCGAAGAAGCTAGTATTGAAAATAATTTTTAGGATTTGGGCAATTTTTACTACCAGAAGTCTGAGGTCACTTACATGGTGTGATGTATGAGAAATTCTCAAAGACATCCCTTTCTCTTCCTAGGTCTCCCAAGCTTTTCTCCTCACGCTTGAGACTGCTACCTAAAATCCTGAGCGGGGGAGGTAGTCTTGTCTCTGGATGACATCTGTTAAAATCATGTATTTGGGAAGAAGGGAGGAGAAACCATCTTGAAAGGGAGCAATTATTATGTGCCAAGCATAATACTGGCAAATATGCACATGAAAAGGTACTCAAGCCTCATTAGTCATTAGGGACATTCAGATTAAAGCCATAGTGAGATACTACTATGTACGAATCAGGATGGCTAAAACAAAAAGCAAAACTAAAAACTGATACACTCAGGGAATTCACTGGCAGTCCACTGGTTGAGACTCCACATGCCACGTGGCCAAAAAGAGTCAGGATCCCTTGCCTTCTGTAACTATCCAAAAAGAAATAGATGTTTAAAATGAAGAAAAACTGATAGTATCAAATGCTGACAAGGATTCAGAGTATCTGTACTGCTTGTATATTGCTGATGAGAAGAGATATCTTTGAGGAAACAGGATGAAAATGTGGAATAATTTGGTCTCTTGTCTAGAATGGAGATTTCTGTGTTGTTGTTGGGGGCTACCATGAAGTATTGTTATAAGCAGAGGGAGCAGCTCTATACAGCAGTGACCAAGTGTTATGTGGTGACAAAAATCATTCTTAAGGAAAATGAAGAACCCTAGAGAAAGACTAAGCTCATGACCTTAGCCTGAAGCCTGGTCCAAAGAGGGGGCATTTATTTGATTTTTTTTTCCTATTAAAATTCCACGGTCTCCAGGGGTTAGCCTAATCAGTGCTCCCTCCAATGAATGCATCACACTGCCTTTTAAATCCTCAGGTTTATGTACGGATTTGCTGTGTCCTGAATTATTCCCAGCACCCTGAGCTTCCCAGGACTGGTGAAGGTTGGAGAACATCTCTTGACAAGGGGATGCATGTGATCACAGGATTTACAGTACCTTTCACTATCAGGACTAATTACTTCCCCTCATTGATGGCTTTGGCTTTCATTTGAGCAAGAGTAGGGTACTTCCACGTCCAAGGTTAAGAGAAACTCAAGTAAGACGGTAGGTGTTGCAAGAGGGCATCAGAGGGCAGACACACTGAAACCATAATCACAGAAAACTAGTCAATCTAATCACATGGACCACAGCCTTGTCTAACTCAATGAAACTAAGCCATGCCCTGTGGGGATGCCCAAGACGGGCGGGTCATGGTGGAGAGGTCTGACAGAATGTGGTCCACTGGAGAAGGGAATGGAAAACCACTTCAGTATTCTTGCCTTGAGAACCCCATGAACAGTATGAAAAGGCAAAATGATAGGATACTGAAAGAGGAACTCCCCAGGTCAGTAGGTGCCCAATATGCTACTGGAGATCAGTGGAGAAATAACTCCAGAAAGAATGAAGGGGTGGAGGCAAAGCAAAAACAATACCCAGTTGTGGATGTGACTGGTGATAGAAGCAAGGTCCGATGCTGTAAAGAGCAATATTGTATAGGAACCTGGAATATTAGGTCCATGAATCAAGGCAAATTGGAGGTGGTCAAACAGGAGATGGCAAGAGTGAAGGTCGACATTCTAGGAATCAGCGAACTAAAATGGACTGGAATGGGTGAATTTAACGCAGATGACCATTATGTCTACTACTGGGGGCAGGAATCCCTCAGAAGAAATGGATTAGCCATCATGGTCAACAAAAGAGTCCGAAATGCAGTACTTGGATGTAATCTCAAAAACGACAGAATGATCTCTGTTCGTTTCCAAGGCAAACCATTCAATATCACAGTAATCCAAGTCTATGCCCAAACCAGTAAAGTTGAAGAAGCTGAAGTTGAATGGTTCTATGAAGACCTATAAGACCTTTTATAACTAACACCCAAAAAGATGTCCTTTTCATTATAGGGGACTGGAATGCAAAAGTAGGAAGTCAAGAAACACCTGGAGTAACAGGCAAATTTGGCCTTGGAATACGGAATGAAGCAGGGCAAAGGCTAATAGAGCTGTGCCAAGAGAACACACTGGTCATAGAAAACACCCTCTTCCAACAACACAAGAGAAGACTCTACACATGGACATCACCAGATGGTCAACACTGAAATCAGACTGAGTATATTCTTTGCAGCCAAAGATGGAGAAGCTCTATACAGTCAGCAAAAACAAGACCAGGAGCTGACTGTGGCTCAGATCATGAACTCCTTTTTGCCAAATTCAGACTTAAATTGAAGAAAGTAGGGAAAACCACTAGACCATTCAGGTATGACCTAAATCAAATCCCTTATGACTATACAGTGGAAGTGGCAAATAGGTTCAAGGGACTAGATATGATAGACAGAGTGCCTGATGAACTATGGACTGAGGTCCGTGACATTGTACAGGAGACAGGGATCAAGTCCATCCACATGGAAAAGAAATGCAAAAAACAAAATGGCTATCTGGGGAGGCCTTACAAATAGCTGTGAAAAGAAGAGAAGTGAAAAGCAAAGGAGAAAATGAAAGATATAAGCATCTAAATGCAGAGTTCCAAAGAACAGCAAGAAGAGATAAGAAGGCAGGTTTATGTACTCAATGGTTTTATTCCTCAATGGTCAATGCAAAGAAATAGAGGAAAACAACAGAATGGGAAAGACTAGAGATCTCTTCAAGAAAATTAGAGATACCAAGGGAACATTTCATGCAAAGATGGGCTCAATAAAGGACAGAAATGGTAGGGACCTAACAGAAGCAGAAGATATTAAGAAGAGGTGGCAAGAATACACAGACGAACTATACAAAAAAGATCTTCATGACCCAGATAATCATGATGGTGTGGTCACTCACCTAGAGCCAGACATCTTGGAATGTGAAGTCAAGTGGGCCTTAGGAAGCATCACTATGAACAAAACTAGGGAGGTGATGGAATTCCAGTTGAGCTGTTTCAAATCCTGAAAGATGATGCTGTGAAAGTGCTGCACTCAATATGCCAGCACATTTGGAAAACTCAGCAGTGGCCACAGGACTGGAAAAGGTCAGTTTTCATTTCGATCCCAAGAAAGGCAATGCCAAAGAATGCTCAAACTACCACTCAATTGCACTCATCTCACACGCTAGTAAAGTAATGCTCAAAATTCTCCAAGCCAGGCTTCAGCAATATGTGAAACGTGAACTTCCAGATGTTCAAGCTGGTTTTAGAAAAGGCAGAGGACCCAGAGCATCGAAAAAGGAAGAGAGTTCCAGAAAATCATCTATTTCTGCTTTATTGACTATGCCAAAGCCTTTGACTGTGTGGATCACAATAAGCTGTGGAAAATTCTGAAAGAGATGGGAATACCAGACCACCTCACCTGCCTCTTGAGAAACCTGTATGCAGGTCAGGAAGCAACAGTTAGAACTGGACATGAAACAACAGACTGGTTCCAAATAGGAAAAGGAGTATGTCAAGGCTGTATACTGTCACCCTGCTTATTTAACTTCTATGCAGAGTACATCATGAAAAACGCTGGGCTGGAAGAAGCACAAGCAGGAATCAAGATTGCGGGGAGAAATATCAACAACCTCAGATATGCAGAGGACACCACCCTTATGGCAGAAAGTGAAGAGGAGCTAAAAAGCCTCTTGATGAAACTGAAAGAGGAGAGCAAAAAAGTTGGCTTAAAGCTCAACATTAAGAAAACGAAGATCATGGCATCTGGTCCCATCACTTCATGGGAAATAGATGGGGAAACAGTGGAAACAGTGTCAGACTTTATTTTTTGGGGCTCCAAAATCACTGCAGATGGTGATTGCAGCCATGAAATTAAAAGACGCTTACTCCTTGGAAGGAAAGTTATGAGCAACCTAGACAGCATATTCAAAAGGAGAGTTGTTACTTTGCCAACAAAGGCCCGTCTAGTCAAGGCTATGGTTTTTCCAGTGGTCATGTATGGATGTGAGAGTTGGACTGTGAAGAAAGCTGAGTGCCTAAGAATTGATGCTTTTGAAGTGTGGTGTTGGAGAAGACTCTTGAGAGTCCCTTGGACTGCAAGGAGATCTAACCAGTCCATCCTAAAGAAGATCAGCTCTGGGTGTTCTTTGGAAGGAATGATGCTAAAGCTGAAACTCCAGTACTTTGGACACCTCATTTGAAGAGTTGACTCACTGGAAAAGACCCTGTTGCAGGGAGGGATTTGGGGCAGCAGGAGAAGGGGATGACAGAGGATGAGTTGGCTGGATGGCATTAACTACTCGATGGACATGAGTCTGGGTGAACTCCACAAGTTGGTGATGGACAGGGAGTCCTGCCATGCTGCAATTCACGGGGTCGCAAAGAGTCGGACATGACTGAGCGACTGAACTGAACTGAGGGTACTTCCCTGGTTCTGTCATTTCCCTGAAAACTAAGAAGGTTGTTTAGGCTACCCGCTTTTCTCCACCTGACTCAAATCACCCTCCTGGCATGGGAGCTCTGGGTAGCTCACTAGAGCTTGTCACGGTTGTGTTTGCCTGACTACCTGCCAGTATGGTTAAAGCAAGCAAATAAATATGCTCTCTGCCCTTACCTCTGGAAGGAACCCGTCTGGAGCTAACTGAAGTAGAGAGCATCAAGTTATCTAAATAAATACACATTGTGTTATACAGAGCAACTAAATCAAGCTGAAGAGTACTCTGAAGTGGTGACTACTATATATAAGCAAGAGTCTGTGTTATGACATGCCTGGATTGTTCATGTGGAGATCATTTCCTTGGAATGGAAAATGGCAGATGATTGTACAATCAATGGGTTTGCCATCTGGTTGATTTTATTCCAGTTACTTTGGCTGAATACCATTGATCAGAAAACAATTCATATGACTGTGGTCATTTCTAATTGTTCTGACAGAACTGAGGACTTTTTCAGCCATGGAAACAGACTGTTTTTGTATGGTTTTGATATTTAGGAATTTGGAACCCCTTCCCTTTATAAAGGATTCAAAAGTTCCATCCTTTTTCTAAAAATAAAACATGTATCTGCCTAAAGGCTGAAAGTTTGTTACCTATTTGTATAATGAAATCAGTAAACTCTCTGAAAATGATCTTCTTTTTCACTTCAAGTCTTGTATCATCTTGTGAAGTGAAGTGAAGTGAAAATCGCTCAGTTGTGTCCGACTCTTTGTGACCCCATGGACTAAACAGTCCATGGAATTCTCTAGGCCACAATACTGGAGTGGGGAGCCTTTCCCTTCTCCAGGGGATATTCCCAACCCAGGGATCGAACCCAGGTCTCCTGCATTGCAGGTGGATTCTTTACCAGCTGAGCCACAAGGGTAATATTTTGGGGGTGATTTTAATATCTATATCCTGTCTCCATCTAGAACATTCTATAACTCCCAGTATCTTATAGGGGCTTGTTCAAATGAGGGGCCCTGACATTTACTGGAAGCTTTATTAGCTTCTTTTAGCTTTATGGTAAAAATCACTCTACAGAGCATCTATCTTAGCCTTGAGTTATTTAAATCATTAAGGTGTGAATTAATATCTATCTCTCCTAGTAGACTGAGTTCTGAGAGAACAGAGACTTTGTCTAACTTTGCTGACCATCAGATCTTTAGTATTTAGTGTGGTATCTGGAGTAGGAACAGGTCCAACACAGTGTCTCATGGGACCTGAGGCAGGGCTGAATGAAACAGCAGAAAGAAGCCCTAGCCTTCTCAAACTTGCTGTAGGCAGAACGCCAACCCCCAAATAGCCGAGATTTAATCAATGGGATCTGGGCAGATTTCTGAGTGGGGGAATGAGGAAGGAAGGAAGTCACATGCTTAGGTTGGACTAGACTGGCCTAGACTAGGAAGCCAGGGGTATTATGTGAGTGGGGCGGCACCTGTCACCCACTAGTGCCTCCCTCTAAGTCTCATCAGGGATGAGCAGGAGGCCGTTCCTCAGAGCAAATAAAAGGGAAAAGGCACAAGGGATCAGAAAGCAGTCAGAGTGCATCACTAGAATGGCCCAAGTAATAGTCATAAGAACCGCCATTTACCAAGCTTCAGGCAAATGCTCAATATTTTCCCAGATAGTATCTCATGTCTTCCTCATCACTGGTCTCTAAGAGGGATCTCATCTACATTTCATGCTGTGGAAACCAGGGCTCAAGTTGGTCTGCAGTGCAGCAGCATTCCCAAGCAAGTCCAAGTCCCTCTATGCCTGGTCTTTCTGAGTTCAGAGCCAGAACTCTGTTTGAACCACTATTCACTGGAAGAAGAATCTAGAAACACGCAGAGCCTCCTGTGAGTGAAAGTGAAAGTAGCTGCCAGAGTACACTTGGGTCAGCTGCTGGAGAACCAGACAGACAGGTTTCTTGCCATGTGGGAGCAGGGTTTGGTTTGAGTTGTAACTAGGGCTGGAAGCAGGGTGGTATTGAGGAAGGACTGCTGCTGCTAAGTCGCTTCAGTCGTGTCCGACTCTGTGCGACCCCATAGGTGGCAGCCCAACAGGCTCCCCCATCCCTGGGATACTGCAGGCAAGAACACTGGAGTGGGTTGCCATTTCCTTCTCCAATGCATAAAAGTGAAAAGTGAAAGTGAAGTCGCTCAGTCGTGTCTGACTCTTCGAGACCCCAAGGACTGCAGCCTACCAGGCTCCTCCATCCATGGTATTTTCCAGGCAAGAGTATTGGAGTGGGGTGCCATTGCCTTCTCTGCAGGAAGGACTAGGCCAAAACAATTAAAGGAAAATATCCAGCACCTAGGAGAGCTCCCTGTTTGCTTCTCAGCGGGGTAAAGCTGGCTGTCTCATTTGCTCAAAGAGTTTCCCTAGGTCAAGCAATCTATTCAGTGTGGTCACTGGGTGGCCTGAGCTGCCACTGTGCGCAACTCATAAGTGGGAGCTCTGTGTTAAGATGAGACATGAGCCCAACTTCTAAGTTGTAGCCCTCTGAACCCGGTCCTTGCCCTGAATTCTTGAGCAATGGAAACAGCAGTGACAGCTGTGGAAACAAGCAACCTTGCTCATCTTGGCATTGAGTTATAGAGTACATCATCATTACAGAGGGAATCAGTAACATCTGTCTTTCTTGGCCCTTATTTAACTTATTCTAGTTGTGAAACCTCTCCATGTTCCCACTCTCTAACTACTGTAAATGATGCAAAAGGGGAGTGAGAGACTGAAAGAGGGAAGGAGAATTAATTTACCACTGGGTGAAATGAAAATGTACTGAAGTGTAATGGAATTTCATTAACTTTGGAAACTATGATGAATGCTGTCCAAATAATTCTTACTAATGCATAATTCACAGCTGAAAATAGAGCCAAACTCTCCTAAAAAGCACATCCACTTATGCCCCCAAATTAATTTGGTGTGTTATTCAGAATGGTTGACAGGATAAAAGATCTACTATGAAATGTAATCATCTATTAAGATTGGGAATCTATGAACCTTTCTAGTTTAGGAGAAGATGGTAGCTGATAACAAGTGGCATCTTGAGAGGCAGACACCCACAGTCCTCATTCTCATAATTTGAATCTCCCCAAAGACATCATTTTAGACATAACGAGAGAGAAGATAGGATGAGCTTTGAGATCTCCATAGCAACCATGGCCCAATTCATATATATCCCCAAAGCAAATTAAAATCAATTTCAAAAGATTCAAATGGGGTCAGGAAAAGGCCTATACCTTTTCTGACTGGAAATGTTTTTACATTATATGTTTATAGAGTATATCAATTATATAGACCATATAGTATATGCATTTACATATAACTACACAGAAAGATTTAAAAATTCCTTTCCCATTTTGTGTAATAGTATCTATCCTGTTCCATAAACTCTCAACTGACATTTATCTCTTAACATCTTAAGACATAATAATCCCTCATTAAAACTCGCTTATGCTTTTTGTATACTCAGGAGAGTGGTAATGGGAGAGAGACCTTTTCACCTTTAGATCTAACACAAACCCCCATGTGGTTGGCAAAGAGTAACTCTTATTAAGTAGGAGGGCAGCTATTGGTCCAGCTCCCATCAATGGGAATACGCAGATTCAGAGGCCAGTTGACACCTGACAATGGAGGCATCATGGCTTCCCCCCCTCACCATGTGTCCCTTCAGCCAATTAGAGAGAACCTTGGTCAGACACGTGCTTAGTAATGTCAGCAATGGCTTCTGGAACCCTCTGAACTCCTTTCCCAAAGTAGACTGCACTAGAGGTGGAAGTATAATGAAGGAGCACTACTTCCAAGATCAACTCTATTTGTCTTAAAGGCCAGATCTTATGATTTGGGGTGCTGGAGTGGTAAATAAGCAGGACTGCTGATACAGAGTATGTGACTAAGTAAGAGGCAGCTTTGGGGCCAGCTTCCACCAATGGGAGATCTTAGTTTGAGAGGTCAACAACACCTCACATTGGAGGCTACATGGCTCCTCCCCCTCCCATAGCTCCTTTCAACCACTCAGAGAGTACCCTAGACTTGATGTTTGAATAGTGATGTTGGGGATAACTTCTCCTACCCTCTCAACTCCTTCTGGTAGGGCAGGGTGCAGAGTATGGAAATGGAAATGTCATGAGGGTAGCACTATCTTCTAGGGCCAACCCTAGCTCTTCTCAAAGATCAGAAACTACGATCTGAAATTCTGGGGTAAGATGCCAGCACATGGCTGCTGATAAAAAGATTGTGAAGACAAGGAGGGTAGCCACTGGGCAAGCTTCCACCAATAGGTGACCTTAGTTTGAGAGGTCTTAGAAGATTGGCCTTGGAAGATGGTTGCCCCCCAAGACACACCCACTTTCATTCTCCGGACCTAGTGCTAGGAAAAGGACTTGAAATGGTACAAGAAAATATTCCTGATATCACTATACACATGTGAACACAAGGTGCTCTCTGATTGGCTGAGGGACTCAAAGGGTGTGGGGAGGAGCCTTGACACTTGACACCTCCTTTGTGAGGCATTGATGGCCTCTCAAATTAAGGTCTGTCAATGGTGGAGGCTGACCAATGGATGACTCTTACTTAATCGCAAACTCTGTATCAACAACCAAGCTGCTTGATTTGATGGCAGCACCCCATGTGACAGGCCATTAGTAGTAATAGAGCTGGCCTTGGAAAGTAGTAGTCCCCCTGGACACCCACTTTCATTCTGCAGACCTAGTCCTAGGAAAGGGACTTGACAGGGTAGCAGAAGCCATCCTTGACATCACTATTCATATGTCAGCACAAGGTGCCCTCTGATTGGCTAAGGAACCCACAGAGAGGGAGGGAGAAGGACAGAGGAGCCATGATGGAGGCTTTAACTGTCTCACAAACCAAAATTTCCCATTAGTGGAAGCTGGCCAATGGCTATCTCCTACTTGATCACGTGTTCAAATTAGAAATCAGTGTTCTTGCTTTCCACCTCAGTGCCCATACCACAAAAACTAGCTGTACCTAGAAGTTAGTACTCCCCCATAACACTTGCATCTTCACACAATGCTCCCTACCCCAGGGGAAGGAATAGAGGGTTGTATTAGTCATCCCTGACATCACTATTCATGTGTCAGCAGAAGGTGCTCCCTGATTGACTAAAAGGCCCCATGTGAGGAAGATGAATCATGCCTCCATTGTGTGGCATCATGGCTCCTCCCCGCTCCCTCTCCACTCCACCTCACCATGGGCCCTTCAGCCACTCAGGCACATGAATAGTGATGTCAGGGAATGTATCTCTTTTCTGAACAACCTCCCTTGGGGCAAAAGTGCAAAAAGTAGTTATTTACTAGGGAGTCTCTGAAATCTCTCATGGTCCCATTTTCTCACCTTCCATCCTTTCATATCCCTCTCCCCGCTGCTATTTTGTGATGTCACAGTCTCCCTAAGTTACAGTAACCAGGCAACCCTTGGTAAAGACAACTCTGCCCATTCCCATACCTAGGTGCACTCACACTGAGACACTACATTTACCTCATTATCCAATGTATTTTCTAAGGCACATCTAAGTTTCCCCATACTTCAGAACCTTGAAAACTTTTGAGTGATGGAAAAGCAGACATTCATTAAAGATTCTGTGATTTGTCGCTTGTTCTCCCTGTAGCCTCATCCATCTCCCAAGGCTCCTCCCCATCATCTTTCCTGTAGGTGCTTTACCCAGACCTAGTGTAGGTGTTAGAGCTTAACCTCAGCCTGAAATGGCTGTTAACTTCATCTCCACCCACACAAAGGCCACTTATCTTTCAAAGTCCAAGTCCATTATTTCCTTTGAAGCCTACTACTCTAGTTCAAATTCTGCCTTTGCTGCTGGTTTGAATTGAGACCCAGCGTCATAACTGCATCTTTACCTTGTTCCTGGACTAGATTACCTACTTTGTCCCTTTAGTCTTTTGTGCTCTATCTTACTCGATTTAAAATTTGTTTAGATGACTCTATTGAATGAATCCTTATAAGCTGTCTCCAACTCTTTTTGCAGCAAATAGGACAAATTAATAGTAAATAGAGTCTTGGAGAGTTTCACCTCGAAACCTTAGCTCTGCTGCTCGCTCCATGTACCCCATTCACTTTCTCTCCTACCTTGTTCTTTTCCGGGCACGTCTGCTTCTGATGGGACTTGATAGATGTCAACTGCAACCCCAGGTGAGTGGATAGATGTTAGTGATTCTCTGGATGTGAGCCTAGCCACGAAGGTGGGCTTCTGATGTCTTCATCTAGGCTCTTCTCCAGAGTCTGAGCTCTCACTAGGAGTGACCCTGTATTTATACTCTGCCCCTGCCCAGCTTGCACTATTGTGTGCTAATCAACTATTATGACCTGGCCTTAACTGTGATGTACTCAGACCAGGACCAGGTTATATGTGAATATATTTTAATGACTGAGTACTTTTCAAGGTAGAAGAAACATATTATTAGATAAGCACAAAGACTGATACAATAACTGTTAACCACAAAATGTTTTCCAGAATTCTATAGCTTCCAAACCTACTTCCTCTATGGTTCATAAAGAGTGTGAACAGGCACTAGGAGTACTGCCTTAGCTCTTAGGTACTAATCAGAGCCTTGGGGCTTATTTCAGCCTTTGATTAGACCCCGGAACCAAGACATATCCCACTTCCTTAAGAACTGGAACAGCAGTAGCAAAACATGTGAAAACCTTACTGAGTTTAGTTCTAAGTAAACTTCATTGTTCTCCATGCTATAAAACCTCTTGTATTTAAAGAAAATAGTGCTCACCATTTTTAAGCTTGTTACCTACTTCCTATAAAGTGCTGTTGCTTTCTTCTTCAAATATCACTGTCCATTGCTGCAATGCTATAAGCCCAGCCTCTTTCCTTTGCTTAAAAAAGAACCCCATACCCTCTGTCGAAACAAAAAATCCAACAGCAAAAAGTATCCACTGGGACCCAGAGCAGGCTACCTCAAAATATGCTTTAATGACATATTAAATATTTTTAGTAAAAGTTACTTAGACATGGTCAGTGTAAGAGGGACACCCTGACCTCTTTTCTGTCTCCCTTAAAGAAGGAAATAAATCTCCTGTGAAAGGAACACTTCTACATCTGGAGGTAGGATGCTCTTAACACCAGAGGTGGGGAATTTAGGCCATCTCTGGTTTGTATAAAGAAACTTTGTAGCTTCTTTCATTGATTACCCCAAGCTTATACTCTGTTTAGATTCTTCTTTAACTGAGCACCCAAAATCTATGTTTCTTTGTCCTGTCAATTCCTTACAAATGTATTGCTTCTTTGTCTAAAAAGTATAAAAGCTGCCTGCTTTGGCTACTTCTTAGATCCTATTTCTATGAGACTTTTGTACACACAAATTAAAATTTCTTTCTTTTCCTCCTTTTAATCTGTCTTGTATCAATTTTATTATTAGTCCAGCTGCAAGAATGTAAAAGGGAGAGAGGAGGAAATTTTCCCCTCCCCAACACCATATACTGCACAGAACTTCTAGAACTCTCTTTGAGTAATGTTAATATAATTGTGTTTGTTAATTGTTCATATATAAAAAGTAAAACCAAAGTTGACAAACAGAATATACAATCACAGACTTACATTTACTCTTAGAACATAAACCTCTCATATAAATTAAATCTATTTAGGTAGCTTAATTGGTTGCCTTCACTTAGACTTACCAATTGACAAAGGATAAAAGAAAATATTTATATTGGTTGTAAGTATATAGCTTTAGGTTAATCTGACTTCAAAATGCTTTGAAACACAGAGGTTTTCTGACCTCAACAGGAACACTTGTAAAAATGGACAAGTTAACTTTTAGATGCTATTAAAGAAATAGCTACAATAAAAGTGGAGCATCAAAGTGTAAGGACCCAGCATCTCATGATAAAACCTTAGTTAATCATTTTTGCCATTAAATAGGCAGCTTTTATTAAGATAATTGCTCCTGTAATGTCTCAGAAAGGAGAGGCCTTAATATTAATAGACTCCTCTAAGTTTGTTGTTTGCTGTTGTTTATTGTCAGACAGAAGCTTCTAATTTGGAAAAAAAAAATATCTGGTAAAGTTTGAAGGCTCATTTCATAAAGACAATATTTGGTATTCTTGGTATGGCTAACTGGTTATGTCAATCCTTTAAAATGGATGTTAGCCAGAATTCTTCATGATATTAACCATAATAACAGAGATAAATTTGCCATGATGTTATACTTAATATTGTTGGGTTGGGGTAATTTTAGAGGCATGTTCCCAAAACATGCTCAACGTTCTAACAACATAAACCTGGTTAAACTGTAAAGTTGGGTTGTGGACAGGAATAGAAGCTTGAAGGGCCATTTGAATACCTCCAAGTTAATTTCTACAAATATCTCCTCACGAGGCTATAAGTAGACTTCCCAGGTGACTCATTGGTAAAGAATCTGCCTGCAATGCAGAAGACACGGGAGACACAGGTTCAATCCCTGGGTTGGGAAGATCCCCTGGAGGAGGAAATGGCAACCCATTCTAATATTCTTGCCTGGGAGATCACATGGACAGAGGAGCCTGGTGGGGCTACAGTCCATGGGGTCACAAAAGAGTTTGACACAACTGAGTGACTAAACAACAATAACAAGCCTGTAAGTATCTGGTTATTGTTTATTTTCAGGGTGAAAGCGTTTCCTGTCAAAGGGTTACAACCCTGGATTAGTTTGCTTGGGCTGCAGTAATAAAGTACCACCAACTAGGTGGCGCCAATAACAGGGATTGACGGTCTCACAGTTCTGGAGGCTAGAAGTCCAAGATCAAGGTGTGGGCAGGGTTGGCTTCTTCTGAGGCTGTGAGGCCTTTCTTCTTGGCTCGTGGATGGCTATCAGTTTCCCTGTTTCTATGCCTGTTTCTGTGTCCAAGTTTCTCTTTTTATAAGAATACTAGTCATACCAGATTAGGGCTAACACTGATGACCTTTCAACTTAACTAACTACATCTGCAAAGATTCCACTTCCAAAAAATCACTTTCTGAAGTTCTGAGGGTTAGAACTTCAACCTATGAATTTGGGTGGCACACAATTAAACATGTAGTAGGTTCTAACTGAAAAAAAATAAAATCTTAATCTCATTTTTTTCCATTCCAATTTATGCCTGTAGTCATAGTGGAACTCATTTTACCAGCGCCATTATTAAGAAGCTCGGTAAACTTTTCCTCTTTTACCCAGAAACTTCCATTGTCCTTATCAACCAGCATCCTCACAAAAAATAGAGAGAACTAATGGAACACTTTAGTAAAAATAGTAATGCTGTCAGAAACCCTAAATCTTCTATGACCTAAAGTAGTGCCATTAACTTTAATGTCTGTAAGGTCAATTGCCTCTGGGACCCACAAACTAGCTTATGAATTACTAAAGGTTAATGAAATAATAAGCTCTATGTGTTTGGGAATCTCACCCTCAGCCTTCAATTCTACTCTGTTAATGCAAGGGATTCAGACAATACCTCTGGCTTTATCACCTATGTGTATAGTCACATTGCCAAAATAGCTAACCTGAACAGCCTTGATGTGCCCTGGCAACCTGGAGATTTCATCTTCTGGAAAAGACAGTGGAGAAAAACTGCTCTTGAGCCTCAAAAGAGAAGACCTTATCAGGTACTGTTAACACATGTCACAGCGTATGGCTCCAGTATATTGATCCTTGGGTTCATGGTTCTCAACTCAAAAGATACATGTCAGTTCATCCTGATTACAAGACATCCACTCTACTTGAAGACCTGAAACTTTGGGTTTTTAGGAATCCTCCAAAGTCTGTTGACTTCAGAGGTGGACAGCTTCTATCCAAGATGACAGGACAACTTGCTGACCTCTAAGGTGAACAGCATTTGCCCCAGATGATAGAACAAGATGAATTTTCTGATTCTTCTACATTCTTTTCTATTCTTTTCCTCTTTCACTAAACCTCTCTATTATTCTACTTGATGCCTTTTAGAACACTAATGGGACATCCCTTATCTCCATCCCATGATTTTTGTCACCCTATGTCTCCTTCTATCACTTAAGAAAAAGCAAGACTTTCTTATGTGTTTTCCCTGTAACCAGTGCTCTGAATTTAACTGACTGTGGGCTCTGTTACCCCCTACCTAACCCTGCTGGCAACAATTTAATAGCTGTTCCTTGAAACACTTCAGGAAAGGTAGATTCCCTTTTACAAGTTCCTTCTGGTACCTGTTTTCCTCACAACAGTAACCTCAACCTTTAGTCTTCTGAAAACTGGACCTTGATCTCACCTCAACAAAATGCTTCCACTAAAGTTGTTATAATCCTATCAGCAAAGCCTGGTCAATCAGGAGTAGATGCTAATATTGAGCATATTTTGATTGCAGTGGTCTGTTTGTTCTCTTCAACCTGCTTTGTGGGAACTATTTAACTCTACTAAAGAGATATGTCCACCTTGAGAGACACAAATTGGGCTCACTTCTGTTGTAATAAGTAATAGTTGTAGTATTAACATTGCATAATAGAATCTGTGCTCCACTAGGGTACCACTTCTTTTTGTTTTTGTTTTTTTATTTTTACTTTACTTTACAATACTGTATTGGTTTTGCCATACATTGACATAAATCCACCATGGGTGTACATGCGTTCCCAAACATGAACCCCCCTCCCACCTCCCTCCCCATAACATCTCTCTGGGTCATCCCCGTGCACCAGCCCCAAGCATGCTGTATCCTGCGTCGGACATAGACTGGCGATTTGATTCTTACATGATAGTATACATGTTACAATGCCATTCTTAGGGTACCACTTCTTCTGTGGACATCAGCCTTCTACCTTGAGAAGGATGCCCAGAAGCCTCTAAAGTGAGGCAAATACAAGTTATTCAGGGGTACTTCCAAGGAGAATTGATTTCCTTTCTACATCTGCACTATGAGCTGCAATTCCCGTAATGGGGATAATTCAACTAGAATGGGGGTCTGAAATCTGTCTCTGCCACTGATGGAAGTTATAAAAGGTATGCTTCTGCTCTGGAAGCTCAACAAACTCATCTAAACTTATTAGCCAGAGTTGTCCTGGGCAATCACATTGCCCTTGATTTCCTCTTAGCCAGCCAAGGGGAAGTTTGTGCTAGAGCAATGTTACTTGTTATACTTTACAGGGCAAGCAGAAGAGTTTGTGACTAGGCTAAAAGAAAAAGCCACCTGCTTGTCTAAAACAAACCTGACTGAATTCTGAAACATGTTTTCATGATCTGGGTTTTATATTCTAGACTTCTGACTTCAAGACCTATTACTGGTCATTGATTTTGATGACTGTTTGTGTTACAGTTGGCTGATGCAAAATACCCAAAGTCCTTTTATATTGACTTCTTATTGCACAGTCATTTTCATATCAGAGCATGCAGCAACTCACTCTGCAGCAAGCAAGAGAGAAAAATCCCAGTCCCAGTACAGACTGTGTTTTCAAAACAACCTTCCAATCTGCAGTGGGGAAATCTGGCAACCCAAGAGTAATGACCTGCAGCCTGACTTCACTTGCCTTGGGCCGAAGCAGAAAGAAAAGAAGCAGTCCCCGACAACCAGGAAATGGTCTGATGCTCGCATCTGAGCCTCGGTGTTGGTATAGGTTGGACTGGTACTCACAGCTAGACCATGTTCTTCTCCTGTGAAACATAATTTTACAGAACACCAGTGTCAGATAAGGCTTTCCAGGTGGCATGAGTGGTAAAGAACCCACCTGCCAATGCAGGAGATGTAAGAGGCAAGGGTTTGATCCCTGGGTTGGGAAGAT
Source organism: Ovis aries (assembly GCF_016772045.2). Taxonomy (NCBI): domain Eukaryota; kingdom Metazoa; phylum Chordata; class Mammalia; order Artiodactyla; family Bovidae; genus Ovis; species Ovis aries. Next base: position 98,943,599 of record NC_056080.1, on the reverse strand, counting down.
CCCCTGGAGGAGGGCATGGCAACCCACTCCAGTATTCTTGCCTGGAGAATCCCACGGACAGAGAAGCCTGGCTGGCTACGGTCCATAGGGTCGCAGAGTCGGACATGACTGAAGTGACTTGGCACGCAGTGTCAGATAAGATTACTCCAAGACTACACAGTCAAGTCAGACATAACAAGGTCACTTCGTAATTTTGTCTAAGCACAAACAAAAACAAGGTCACTGTGCAGCCGACACACTGCCAAACATCGCCTTCTCCTGGCTAATCTCAGTGACTGCTGTTTATCTACCAATGCTAGCTTCAGCCTTTCCCAATTCTAGCTTTAGCCTCATTCTAGTCGGATTTACTGAGATACCCAATGAAACACTTGTCACCGCTTTCTGACAGCACCTTATGTAAAGCAAACCCTTTCTTTCATGATTTTATTTATCTATTTTTGGCTGTGCTGGGTCTTCTGTGCTGAGCGGGCTTTTTTCCAGTTGCAGCAAGCAGGGGCTACTTTCTAGTTGTGGTGTGAGGACTTCTCATTGCAGTGACATCTGTTGCAGAGCATGGGCTCTAGGGCGTGGGCTCAGTAGCTATGGCGCATGGGCTTAGTTGCTCCACTGTATGTGGGATCTTCCAAGATTAGGGATGGAACCCATTTTTCCTGCAGTGACAAGTGGATTCTTTACCACTGAGTCACCAGGGAAGCCCTCCTTGCTTTCTTAAACTCTCTCCAAATTACCCAATCAAAACCCAAACCCTGTAATTAGTCCTTTCTAACTCCCTCTGACTGAGACACTTCATGGTTCCTCATGGTGTATATTCTCCTTCGTGGCAACAAGTAATGAAAACTCAACTGTGACTGTGTTCCTGGTGGCCTGTGGCTGGAGGCCGTTGACATTAGAGCACTTTGATAGGGACCCAAGACCTGCTCGTGAGACTCATCTCTAAGACCCCGAAGGAAGTATTTCAGAAAGCTATATCTTTGCAGGAGGACTAACTTGAAGCATTTTACAGTTTTCCAGCCGGTTTAAAGGCTGTGATCTGACCTACTTGGATGACCGTAACTCATTGTCAGATAACAAGAGGAATAACGTTATTGCTGGGCTTCAATAGATTTGGAGGGCAGATGGGGAAACAGTGGAAACAGTGTCAGACTTTATGTTTTTGGGCTCCAAAATCACTGCAGATGGTGACTGCAGCCATGAAATTAAAAGACGCTTACTCCTTGGAAGAAAAGTTATGACCAACCTAGATAGTATATTCAAAAGCAGAGACATTACTTTGCCGACTAAGGTCCGTCTAGTCAAGGCTATGATTTTTCCTGTGGTCATGTATGGATGTGAGAGTTGGACTATGAAGAAGGCTGAGTGCCGAAGAATTGATGCTTTTGAACTGTGGTGCTGGAGAAGACTCTTGAGAGTTCCTTGGACTGCAAGGAGATCCAACCAGTCCATTCTGAAGGAGATGAGCCCTGGGATTTCTTTGGAAGGAATGATGCTAAAGCTGAAACTCCAGTACTTTGGCCACCTCATGCGAAGAGTTGACTCATTGGAAAAGACTCTGATTCTGGGAGGGATTGGGGGCAGGGGGAGAAGGGGACGACAGAGGATGAGATGGCTGGATGGCATCACTGATTCGATGGACGCGAGTCTGAGTGAACTCCGGGAGATGGTGATGGACAGGGAGGCCTGGTGTGCTGCGATTCATGGGGTCGCAAAGAGTCGGGCGACTGAACTGAACTGAACTGAAGAGAAGAAGGGCTTCCATCTGAAGGGACTTCCCTGGTGGTCCAGCGGTTAAGAATCCACCTACCAATGCAGGGGACATGGGTTCAATTCATGGTCCAAGAGGATTCCACATGCCATGGAGCAACTAAGCCATACTACAACTACTGAGCCTGAGTTCTAGAGCCTGGGAGCCACAATTACTGAAGCCCGGGAGCCTAGAGCCCATGCTCTGCAACAAGAGATGCCACCGCAAGGAGAAGCCTGTGCAGCACAGCCAGAGCAGCCCCTGCTCACTGCAACTAGAGAAAGGCCTGTGCAGCAACAAAGACCCAGTACAGCCAAAAATAAGTAAAACAATAAATTAATTAAAGAAAATGAAAACAGAGTATGAACAGAGGGAATAAACAGGGGAAAACTCAACTGAATTATTTCTCCTAATTAGTCAATTACTTCCCTCTTCCCTGTGCCCCAGGCTCCTTTGAATTCTGGCCTACCCATCTTCCTAGGGTTGTCTGTGCAGGCCTGCGCTCTCCTGAAAGTCCTATTACCTCTGTTCAGTCTCAAGGATTCCAGCCTTGGGGCTTCACTTGTACTATGGGGCCAGGGTCTAGTGAACATGAGCTTCCAAAGGCTTCACAGCCAAGGGCCAATCATTATAGTTGATAAATTAGGACAAAAGAAACCTGAAGAGGTGACTTTCTCTCTCCCAGAGTCTAGAAATTTGACTGAAGCAAAGGCACTATCTCATGATAGCCTGAATGATCATTTATACCTAGGATGGGATGCAAGCAGAGGGAATTGCTCAGGGAAGGCTACACAGAGGAAAATGATAGCTGTACTGGGGCTTCCTTGGTGGTCCAGTGGTTAAGAATCTGCCTGCCAATGCAGGGAACTTGGATTTGATTCTCTGTCTGGGAAGATCCCACGTGCCTCGGAGGAAATAAGGCCCACAGCTAGAGAGTAGCCCCCTGCTCTCAGAAACTAGAGAAAAGTCCTCAGCAATCAAGACCCACCGTGACCAAAAATAAATATTTTTTTAAAAATTGGTGTGTTGAGTCTTGAAGGATGAGTGGGAAAATCATCAGATAATTAAATGATAATGATATTATCTGTTGAAAAATTTTGGCAGAAGAGTCATATACTCAGACCGGCACTGCAGAGGAAGTCTACTCTGTCAGCACCAATGCATCTTCCTGCTTTCTCCCTCATCCCCTTAGAGTCAATTTTTAGCACAGCATGCTGAGTGATCCTTTTAAAACATGTCAGATCATGTTATTCTTCAACTCAAAACTCTGTCATGACCCAGATCTTGGCTTCTAGACACTATTATCCATTAAATGGAACCAGGGGTCCTAGAAGAATGGCAGACTATAAGTCTGAGGCAGGGGAAATACAAGATAAACCTGGAGTATCTTGTGCAAGAAGGTAAGAAGTGCTCAGAGAATCACAGGCATGTGTTGGAAATTCTTTGGTGCTCCAGTGGCTAAGACTCCATGCTTCCAAAGCAGGGGGCCCAGGTTGCATATCTGGTCAGGAAACTAGATCCCACATGCCACAACTAAAACCCAGAATAGCCAAATAAATATATATCAAAAAAAAAAAAAAAAAAGAATCACAGGGATGTGTCAAAAGGACATAGAGCCCAGCTTGAAAGAGTTCCTGTTGGCAATTTGTCCCATTTAGGACTATGTGAACATCACTGACTCGATGGACGTGAGTCTGAGTGAACTCCGGGAGTTGGTGATGGACAGGGAGGCCTGGCGTGCTGCGATTCATGGGGTCGCAAAGAGTCGGACACGACTGAGCGACTGAACTGAACTGAACTGAACTGAACATCAAAATAATAATAGATTGTGAACCACTCAATGAAGTAAGAGTCCATGAGTTCATACTGTTAAAAATGAATGAATGAATGAATATGGGAGAAGGGAAAGCTCTTTCTGTAGAAAACTTACTAATAAGTGAAGGACAAATGATGGAAATAGAAAATTGGCATTTGGCAAACATTAGGCAAAAATTAGCAATGACTGCTAAAACTATTGATTGAAGGTTTAAGGAGTGCTATACACTGAATGTTTGTGTCTCAAATTCATATGTTGAAGCCTAGTCTACAATGTGATAGTATTAGGAGGTGAGGCTTTGAGAGGTGATTGGGTCAGGAGGATGGATTCTTAATGAATTGGATTAGTGCCCTTTTAAGAGGCCCTAGAGAGCTCCCTCATTCCTTCTGCCTTGTGAGGACACAGCAAGAATACAGCTGCCTATGGACCTGGAGGTGAGCCATCACCAGACACCAGATCTTCTGGTGCCTTGATCTTGGACTTCTCAGTCTCCAGAACTGTGAGAAATAAATGTCTCTTGTCTATAAGTCACCCAGTCTCTGGTAATTTTTTTATAGCATCTTGAGTGAACTAAGACAATGAAGAATAGGATATTTACACACACTAAGTATAAGGAGAAGTTATGACCAACCTAGATAGCATATTAAAAAGCAGAGACATTACTTTGCCAACAAAGGTCCGTCTAGTCAAGGCTATGGTTTTTCCAGTGGTCATGTATGGATGTGAGAGTTGGACTATAAAGAAAGCTGAGTGCCAAAGAATTGATGCTTTTGAACTGTAGTGTTGGAGAAGACTCTTGAGAGTCCCTTGGACTGCAAGGAGATCCAACCAGTCCATCCTAAAGGAGATCAGCCCTGGGTGTTCATTGGAAGGACTGATGCTAAAGCTGAAACTCCAATACTTTGGCCACCTCATGCAAAGAGTTGACTCATTGGAAAATACCCTGATGCTGGGAGGGATTGGGGGCAGGAGGAGAAGGGGATGACAGAGGATGAGATGGCTGGATGGCATCACCGACTTGATGGACGTGAGTTTGAGTAGACTCTGGGAGATGGTGATGGACAGAGAGGCCTGGAGTACTGCGATTCATGGGGTCGCAAAGAGTCGGACACGACTGAGCGACTGAACTGAACTGAACTGAAGTATTTTCTTATAGATCACTTACAAATTAGAGACGGAATAACTTTAACATGGAGAAATCTGTCAGACATCATCTTAACCAAGTGATCACAGTTAACATCCTCAATAATGGGACAAAATAACATCATGTGTGTCCTGTGTGAAGCACTGAGAAGGACACATCAATTCTGTGCTATTCCTGCCAAAAATATACAACCTGAACTATGAGGAAAGATTATGCAAAACCAAATTGAGGGACATTCTGCACAATAGCTGCCTGTACAGTTCAAAAATGTCAGTGTGATTAAAGTCCAATACAGGTTGAGGGAATATTTCCAGATTAAAGGATACTGAAAACTAATAACAGCTAAAAGCAGTGTGTCATCCTAGACTGGACCCTGGATCAGAGGGCAAAAACTTCAATAAAGGACATTAGTGAAACAGTTAGTTAAATATGAATATGAACTGTATAGGAGATAATAGTACATCAAGGTAAGTTTCCCTATTTCGATAAGTGTACTGTGGTTATATAAGAACACTTTACCCCAAATAGCTAAGATGGCCTTTTGCTAGAAATAGTATTACATGTTGTCAAGGGATGCCTACATATAAAGCAAAAGTATGAAGGTACGCACAGAAACCACTACCAGCAGGGAGCTGGTGGGATGGTGGGTAGTGTTTGAGGTGTGTCTGTGTTAGTCACTCAGTCATGTCTGACTCTTTGCTACCCCATGGACTGTAGCCTGCCAGACTCCTCTGTCCATGGAATTCTCCAGGCAAGAGTACTGGAGTGGGTTTCTATGCCCTTCTCCAGGGGATCCTCCTGGCCCAGAGATTGAACCTGGGTCTTCTGCATTGCAGGCAGATTCTTTACCATTTGAGGTACCCAGGAAGTCCCCAGTGTTTGAGGTAGCAATCAAATATAATCAAGATTGTCCTTGGAACCCTTAGGAAGTCATCCATTCAGATGGTCTTTTCTCCAGCACTGGACTCTTCCACTGTTTCTATGGTCCAGCCCTGAATTCAGTAGTGTGCTTGTGTTTGGGGGGCCATGTTGTATGGAAACCATCAGACTCCTAACTGGCCTGGTGGGATGCTCATTGCAGGAAAGGGAAGAGGGAATGATGACAGCTTGGACCTTCACCAGATTAAGGGTCTATTGTATTGTCCAAAACAGGGACAGAGTGTCACCAAGCTCAGCACTTTGTGTGGGAGGACACTTCAATCAGCAGAGCCATATGGCTATCTAGACCTTCAAGTTTCCAGGGATGGATGGCTCATAACATCCTGTGATAGCTTTAACTCATATCTCCCACTGCAATTTCAATCCGTTTCCTATTACTATATAGATACGGAGAACAGATGGTCAACATTCTCCTAATAACCTTCCTGAGAATGGAAGGTAGCCATGAAAGCCCTTCCTCCTCAGGTGGCATTTTCTTTTTCTTGACCAAAAGGTTCCAACTTCTTTATTTTTTTTCCACATTTCATTTTCCAGTCAATTATTTCATTTGCACTACAACTGAAAAAACTAAACCTCAGTGTTTTTCTTTGAAAAAGCAATGCATGCAGATGATTAAAGTTCTAATAGTACAAAAGCATATGCAGAGAAAAATGAGTTTTCTTCAAGACCTCTCAGTCTCCTTTTCTAGAATCCACTATTCTCACCAAATTCTTCTTCCAGAGAATTTTTTTAACATATTCAAGTATGTATGAATATATTCTCTTCTAAATTTTTAAAAAATTCAACAAATATTCATTAAGTACCTGCAATGAGGGCAGGGTATGAGGAGAAAGATGTGTTTTCCTGTCCTTAGGAGGGGAGAAAAGCATAGTCATTTATTCATCAAATCTTTTCTTTGGTCGTGCCTTGGGGCATGTGGGATCTTAGTTCCCCTGAACAGGAATAGAACCCGTGCCTCCTGCATTGGAAGTGCAGAGTCTTAACCACTGGACCACCAGGGAAGTCCCCATTCATCAAGTATTGACTGAGTGCTTATGTGCCAGGAAGTGTGTGAACCACTGAATAACATGGAACCTCCGCCCTTCCAGAGCTCATGGCGGGAGGAGAGAGACGGACCAATGAGCAGGCATGGTGTGAATGCCCTTATCCATGTTTTACAAAAGAGGACACAGGGGTTCCAAAGATGTTAAGGAGCATCTGGCCCTAAATTCACACAATGGCAATTCAAACTCAAGTGTAGCTTCTGCAAAGCCTGGGCTCTCATCCAACATACTGATTACATTTTCTGGGCTTGGGGATGAGTAATGGGTGATTCTTTTTTTTTTTTTTTTTTTTTAAATTTAAATTTATTTATTTTAATTGGAGGCTAACTACTTTACAATATTGTATTGGTTTTGCCATACATCAACATGAATCCACCATGAGTGTACACGTCATCCCTCTGGGTCATCCCAGTGCACCAGCCCCAAGCATCCTGTACCCTGCATCTAACATGGACTGGTGATTCGTTTCTTATATGATATTATACATGTTATATTGGATATAATTGATTTAGAATGTGTTAATTTCAGGTGTACAGCAAACATTCTCTTCTCCAGGGGATCTTCCTGACCTAGAGATGGAACCTGGGTCTCGTGCATTGCAAGCAGATTCTTTACTGCCTGAGCCATCAGGGAAGCTCAAACACATAATTAGTTTACAATGTGTTAATTTCAGGTGTATAGCAAAGTGATTCATATATACAGACATATATATGTATATATGTTCCTTTTTCATATTCTTTTCCAATGTAGGTTATCACAGAGTATTGAACATAGTTCCCTGTTTTATAAGTAGGTCCTTACACACCTTCTTCCCCCTTCCCCCATGGAAAACCTACAGATGATAGGTTGACTCAGCCTCTTTTTAGACTGTCTTTTCCCATTTATGGTGTGAGGTGGAAAGGAAAACACACTGGTCTGGGAGTCAGGAGCCTCAGTTCTCATTCCTGCTCTGCCTCTCATAAGCTCCATGACCTTAAGCAATTCATTCTACCCTGTGGACCTCAGGGTTCCGATCTTGGAAATGCAGAGGGTGGCAGGAATCATCTCTGGATGGTTGATGGGATTTAGTATTTCCATCATCCCCAAAGGTCTTTACTGACACCTTCTGGGGCAAAAGCTACCTCTTCCATCTTGAGAATGACACCAACAAACCAGTTCTGTAAGTTTACTTATTTTCAAGGCAATTTGAAGGCTGGATCTGCAGTGAGAGTAAACAGCTGGCTTCCCTTTACTGACAGTGTGAGATGTGAACAAGTTAATACTTCCTTGGCCTCTGCTTTCTGCTTCTAGTTCTGAACATCACTGCCCCCTCCTCCCCATTGTCCTAATAAAGTGAAACGAGCTTAAGTGAACAAGTGTCTATTTAATAGATCCAGTTTACCAAAGCCATAATCAACTGGCAACTGAAGATAATCGTTACTGAAAACTGGGAAAGAGTCCTCAAATTAATGGGTTATTGCAGGTGTGTGATATACCTGAGAACTTTACTCCTGCTGATTTCATGCTTGGGAGAGCAGCCCCATGACGTGCTACCAGCCACAAAAAGGAGATGTACCCAATCAACAAGCCCCATAAAGTTAAGAGCAGAGAGGCTGATCTGATCCACAGAAGAAGGTGACTGAGGCATGGCCAGCAGTAATGAGCCTCCTGCTTTTTTATTTTATTTTATTTTATTTTTGCTTGTCTCATTTCACATCAAATTTAGGGATTCAGAAACCAGATCTAGTCATTGGAAAAGCAAACTCATCTTCTGGACTCCACAGTGACACAGGGGTGGGAGGCTAAGGGAGTCTAGTCCTCAGGTAAGTGTCTTCCTTCCTTCTTTCTCTGTTACCTTCCTTTAAATTTCTTTAAACTACAAAAGTAACAGATACTCATCATAAAAACCAAATTGCATGTAATTGTATGAGACATAAAAGTCTTTAATTTCTACCCTCTCTTCTCTCTTGCCCTTTTCTTCCTTTCCTTCTTTCCTTCATTTTTTTTTAAATTATGAAAGTAATGCAGGATCACTGTAAACAGTACAGAATGGTATGAGGCATACAGGAAACCCCTTTCATTCCCATTCTTCCTTCCTATCTCTGTTGTCCCCTTCCTTCCTGTTTCCCCTCCCTTCCTTTCCCCCTCCCTCCTTTTCTTTACGTTTCCAAATTAGGTAGGTAATGTATGCTAATTATGAAAGAATCAAGCAGTACAGAATTGTATGGTATACAAAGGAAAAATCCTCAGTCGTCAGCCCCCCTCCTCCAAGCCACCTTTCATGCCTAATAAACATAGAGACTTACCTTATTCCTTTTAGTGACTGCATAGTATTCTGTAGTATGAATGTTCCATGGTTTATTTATGGGGTGCAAGGTAAGTTTCTGAAATATACCTTGAAATTGTTATAAAAGTTTAGAGGAAATGCAAGAAAGGTATAAATTGGATTGTTTGCTGCTGAAAATTCCATTTTATAGATAGCAATCATATCCATTTCTATAGCACTTTATACTTTGAAAATTGCCTTTGAAATATCACCGCATTTGATCCTCTTTTGTAGCAGCTCTGGGAAATAGGCAGATTATTATCTCCATTTTTACAGATAAGGAAACTGAGGCCCAGGAGAATGAAGGAACGGCAATAAGCAATACAGCCTCAAAGCTAGTTACGGATTCTCAGTTGGATCCTCTTCCAGCAGTGGAAATTTAAACTGCATTTCATCTCGCAAGTCATAAAAGATTTAGACAGCCCCTTACTTCTAAGCTTGTAGTTTAGAAAATCCATCCAAGTCATACAAATTTCCTTATTATTCTAATGAGAATAGCAGTAGCACACTTGGTAAATATGAAGAGCTTTATCAATGGCTGGTGCTCATAGCATGCCCAAGACTCATTTGGTTTCCTAATTGGCTTCTGTTACTTTAAATATAAAGTGAGTCTATTCACTCCAAACCCTGCTTAGAAGTGGAAAGAAATACAATATGTTGCCTTATTCTATAGAAAAAATGTTAAAATCAGTGGTAAATCACTCAAAAGTGTATTTTTTTTCTTTTTTTAAAATTTTCTTTTTTTAAATTTTACTTTTTATTTAAAATCAGAAAATACCCACCAGTGCCTTACTGCCAAGCTTCTGTAATAGTTTCCATAGGATTTGTAGTTTTAATACTGCTTTTGGTTGGAGCAAGGGGGACTTCCAATATGTTTCCCAAATAAGCAGTTTCAGTTATGATTATTTAAGGAGAAAAGATGGGTCAATGTAAGAAGATAGTCAGGTTTCTCTAAACAGATGTGCTTTTAGAAATAGCAATGATTTGATAAGTTACTTTTGTCTATCAGATCTTGCATAATGCTTCCTCCAAAAAGTTTAGGATCATTAAAACAGCAAGTTGGGTTGAAGTTGTGTGCATTAAGGTTGAATATATTAGCTTTGGGGAGGGTGGGGGCGGCTCAAGAGGGAGGGGATATATGTATACATATAGTTGATTCACTTTGTTATACAGCAGAAAGCAATATTGTAGAGCAATTATACTCCAATTTAAAAAAAAAACAGTTTCTGAGATTTAAAGAAAAAAAGTTGAATATATCACTTTTTGTAATTATACATTTAATGAATGAGTTCCCCTCTGGGCTAACTGCCCCATGAAAGCAGGTATCTCTGTCTTGTCTTTCCAGCACTGTATTCCCAGTGTGTAACACAGTGTTTGGCACATAGTAGGCACTCAATAAAATGTGTTAAGTGGATATGCAAATAAATCAATCGATGAGGCGACAGCCAAGCTGCATAACTCAGACAAGCGTCTATATTGTGGCTGACTATGTCAGCTTTGAGGCCTCCCTAGTGGCTCAGTGGTAAAGAACTCTTCTGCCAACGCAGGAGACGAAGATTTGATTCCTGGCGAGGGATCCTTGAGAAGGAAATGGCAACCTACTCCAGTATTCTTGCCTAGGAAATCCCATAGACAGAGGAGCCTGGAGGGCTACAGTCCATGGGGTCATAAGTGTTAGACACGACCGAGTGATTAAACAACAACAACAAATGTTGGCTTTGAGCAATAGGAAAAGTCTCGTGTGGGATGCAAAGGACAAGCATAATCACATGCACTTGGAAATCGTTTGTTCTGACTGAGCTCAGCTTCTTTCTGGTTTTTTGATTGCAGATTTAAACAATGAAAGAACACATTATATATCAGAAGCTTTATGGAACCATTCTCATGTCGAGTTTTATCTTTCAGGTAAGAAAATGTATTCTTATTAACCCTTTTAATATCTCATGGACAGTAAGTTATCAAAATAAAGTATTTGACAAATTGTTGGGTTGCCTCTTAACGGCTTTCTGTTGGTTCATATGGCTATAGGACAAGTTGGAGCTTCAGCAAGTGAATCCACTCACTCAGGATTACCTGTGATGGATGGAGAACTGGCCTCAAGTAGACAATAGCTGCTGTCTTTGACATTTCTTAAAATGCCATTTGGGGGCCAATCCGCACCTAACTGAAGCTTTGGTTTTACTTTTAGACTGTTTTCTTTTATGCATAAAGCTTTATTTAAAGCTCCCTGGAGCATTATGATATCATCTTCCTATCTCTATTATATGTATAGCAACAATCATAGAATACACATGGGAAAGCTGAGGTGTGCCAAAAGCTGGTCACTGATTCATGGTGAGGAACGTGTATCTGATCTGGGAGGCCCAACCCTTGACTAGACTGTGATCAAAACTGAGATAGATTCTGTCTTTGTTTCTATTCTGCAGCAAATAGATGATTGAGACAGTTGAAGTGCAGTACCTGGTAATTTGGAGACTTAAGAATGAGATCGTTTTGGAAGACTGCAATATCATCCATGTTGAATGAATTCAGTAAGATAACATTGCTCATTTAGCACATCAGTCTTTAGCTAAAAGGCCACACATGCCAATGAGTGACAATTCCTTAATGAAATATACTTCAGGTTTAATTGGAATGGCCCTCAGATTTGAGAGCTGATCTGGAAAAATAGCAAATCATCATCACCATCAGCAACAAACACTGACTGTGTGCAGGGCCTAATGGGAAACTCTGTCTCTTATTATGAAGCTTGAAATTGAATCTAGGGGTCACAGTGGCAACTCTGTCGCCTGGCCTTGACTGCTTGCTAAGATGATGATTTATCTTTTCCCAGTTTCCTCAAAGGCAGGATGTTTGTCCTGTTTCTTTATGCAAAGCATCCAGCATAGGTCTTAACACACAGCTGAGGCAGTCAGTACAATATTTGTTGATTTAATAAATTAATGCAGTTTGAAATTATAAAACTTTGAACACCTGTATGGTGGTGGTGTGTGTGTGACACAAACTCTAAGTGGATTTTGTGTGTGTGGTAGGTAAAGAGGGATCTAGGAATAGAGGGACCTAGAAGTCTTTAGTGAAGTCATAGAAGAAAAAGTTGAAGATTAAAATGGGTTTGTGAGGAATGTCATTGATCAACGAAAATTACAATAGATGTATTGATTTTAAACCTTAAAATTCATGAATCAAGACAATGTTTCTTTTAGGTTCAGTTCAGTTCAGTCACTCAGTCATGTCTGACTCTTTGTGACCCCATGAACTGCAGCACGCCAGGCCTCCCTGTCCATCACCAACTTCCAGAGTTCACCCAAACCCATGTCCATTGTGTCAGTGACGCCATCCAACCATCTCATCCTCTGTTGTCTCCTTCTCCTGCCCTCAATCTTTCCCAGCATCAGGGTCTTTTCAAATGAGTCAGCTCTTCGCATCATGTGGCCAAAGTATTGGAGTTTCAGCTTCAACGTCAGTCCTTCCAAGGAACACCCAGGACTGATCTCCTTTAGGATGGACTGGTTGGATCTCCTTGCAGTCCAAGGGACTCTGAAGAGTCTTCCCCAACACCACAGTTCAAAAGCATCAATTCTTTGGCACTCAGCTTTCTTCATAGTCCAACTCTCACATCCATACATGACCACAGGAAAACCATAGCCTTGACTAGACGGACCTTTGTTGGTAAAGTAATATCTCTGCTTTTCAATATGCTATCTAGGTTGGTCATAACTTTTCTTCCAAGAAGTAAGCGTCTTTTAATTTCATGGCTGCAATCACCATCTGCAGTGATTTTGGAGCCCAGAAAAATAAAGTCTGACACTGTTTCTACTGTTTCCCCATCTATTTGCCATGAAGTGATGGGACCAGATGCCATGATTTTCGTTTTCTGAACGTTGAGCTTTAAGCCAACTTTTTCACTCTCCTCTTTCACTGTCATCAAGAGGCTTTTTAGTTCCTCTTCACTTTCTGCCATAAGGGTGGTGTCCTCTGCATATCTGAGGTTATTGATATTTCTCATGATGTACTCTGCATAGAAGTTAAATAAGCAGGGTGACAATATACAGCCTCGACGTACTCCTTTTCCTCTTTGGAACCACTCTGTTGTTCCATGTCCAGTTCTAACTGTTGCTTCCTGACCTGTATACAGGTTTCTCAAGAAGCAGATCAGGTGGTCTGGTATTCCCATCTCTTTCAGAGTTTTCCACAGTTTATTGTGATTCACACAGTCAAAGGCTTTGGCATAGTCAATAAAGCAGAAATAGATGATTTTCTGGAACTTTCTTGCTTTTTCCATGATCCAGTGGATGTTGGCAATTAGATTTCTGGTTCCTCTGCCTTTTCTAAAGCCAGCCTGAACATCTGGAAGTTCACGGTTCATGTACTGCTGAAGCCTGGCTTGGAGAATTTTGAGCATTACTTTACTAGCATGGAATGCCAAAGAATGCTCAAACTACCGCACAATTGCACTCATCTCACACACTAGTAAAGTAATGCTCAAAATTCTCCAAGCCAGGCTTCAGCAATACTTGAACTGTGAACTCCCTGATGTTCAAGCTGGTTTTAGAAAAGGCAGAAGAACCAGAGATCAAATTGCCAACATCTGCTGGATCATGGAAAAAGCAAGAGAGTTCCAGAAAAACATCTATTTCTGCTTTATTGACTATGCCAAAGCCTTTGACTGTGTGGATCACAATAAACTGTGGAAAATTCTGAAAGAGATGGGAATACCAGACCACCTGACCTGCCTCTTGAGAAACCTGTATGCAAGTCAGGAAGCAACAGTTAGAACTGGACATGGAACAACAGAGTGGTTCCAAAGAGGAAAAGGAGTACGTCGAGGCTGTATATTGTCACCCTGCTTATTTAACTTCTATGCAGAGTACATCATGAGAAACGCTGGGCTGGAGGAAGCACAAGCTGGAATCAAGATTGCCGGGAGAAATATCAATAACCTCAGATATGCAGAGGACACCACCCTTATGGCAGAAAGTGAAGAGGAACTAAAAAGCCTCTTGATGACAGTGAAAGAGGAGAGTGAAAAAGTTGGCTTAAAGCTCAACGTTCAGAAAACGAAGATCATGGCATCTGGTCCCATCACTTCATGGCAAATAGATGGGGAAACAGTAGAAACAGTGTCAGACTTTATTTTTCTAGGCTCCAAAATCACTGCATATTGAAAAGCAGAGATATTACTTTGCCAACAAAGGTCCGTCTAGTCAAGGCTGAGTGCCGAACAACTGATTTTTTTGAACTGTGGTATTGGAGAAGACTCTTGAGAGTCCCTTGGACTGCAAGGAGATCCAACCAGTCCATTCTAAAGGAGATCAGCCCTGGGATTTCTTTGGAAGGAATCATGCTAAAGCTGAAACTCCAGTACTTTGGCCACCTCATGTGAAGAGTTGACTCATTGGAAAAGGCTCTGATGCTGCGAGGGATTGGGGGCAGGAGGAGAAGGGGACGACAGAGGATGAGATAGCTGGATGGCATTACTGACTCGATGGACGTGAGTCTGAGTGAACTCCAGCAGTTGGTGATGGACAGGGAGCCTGGCGTGCTGCGATTCATGGGGTCGCAAAGAGTCGGACACGACTGAGAGACTGAACTGAACTGAACTTAGATGAGTGAAATTGTATGGTAGTTTTAGCATTCTTTGGCATTACCTTTCTTTGGGATTGGAATGAAAACTGACCTTTTCCAGTCCTGTGGCCGCTGATCAGTTTTCCAAATCTGCTGGCATATTGAGTGCAGCACTTTCATAGCATCATCTTTTAGAATTTGAAATAGCTCAGCTGGAATTCCATTGCCTCCACTAGCTTTGTTTGTAGTGATGTTTCCTAAGGCCCACCTGACTTCACATTCAAGGATGTCCAGCTCTACACACCTTCGTGATTATCTGGGTCATGAAGATCTTTTTTGTATAGTTCTTCTGTGTATTCTTGCCACCTCTTAATATCTTCTGCTTCTGTTAGCTCCATACCATTTCTGTCCTCTATCAAGCCCATCTTTTCATGAAATGTTCCCTTGGCATTTCTAATTTTCTTGAAGAGATCTCTAGTCTTTCCCATTTTGTTGTTTTCCTCTATTTCTTTGCATTGATCAGTGAGGAAGGCTTTCTTATCTCTCCTTGCTATTCTTTGGAACTCTGCATTCAGATGCTTATATCTTTCCTTTTCTCCTTTGCTTTTGCCTCTCTTCTTTTCACAGCTATTTGTAAGGCCTCCCCAGACAGCCATTTTGCTTTTTTGCATTTCTTTTCCACGGGGATGGTCTTGATCCCTGTCTCCTGTACAATGTCACGAACCTCTGTCCATATTTCATCAGGCACTCTTTCTATCAGATCTAGTCCCTTAAATCTATTTCTCACTTCCACTGTATAATCATAAGGGATTTGATTTAGGTCATACCTGAATGGTCTAGTGGTTTTCCCTACTTTCTTCAATTTAAGTCTGAATTTGGTAATAAGGAGCCACAGTCCACCCCAGGTCTTGTTTTTGCTGACTGTATAGAGCTTCTCCATCTTTGGCTGCAAAGAATATAATCAATCTAATTTCGGTGTTGACCATCTGGTGATGTCCATGTGTAGAGTCTTCTCTTGCATTGTTGGAAGAGGGTGTTTGCTATGACCAGTGCGTTCTCTTGACAGAACTCTATTAGCCTTTGCCTTGCTTCATCTGTACTCCAAGGCCAAATTTGCCTGTTACTCCAGGTGTTTCTTTTAGGTTATCCATTGTCTTTCAATTGGTGAGAAATTCATCATTTTTCCTGGGGAAAAAAAAACACAACTGGTTCTTGAAACAGTCCCCACCAGACTTCAGATGAGTCTCCAGCTTCCCAACTGTGAGGGTCTTCGTGGGAGACAGGGTGGGGTCAAGCCTAGATTGGGCAGAAGGTGATTCAGATGCCACCACTGGATGAGGCCAGAGAATGGAGGAAAACCACATCCGTGGAGAGAATATCAAGGGTCAAGAAGAAGAAACCAAATCTGTCATAAGGCCTAAAGGGTGAGAGCAGCGCCAGCAAGGAGAGGGTGAAGACTGAGGTCAGGAACTGAATGGCTGCAGAATGGAGGGGAAAGGGGAAAGAGAAGGGAAAGAATAAAGCAGAAATAGCTGCTGGGCTCCCTGCTTCTTAAAAACAATTTTTTATTTTTTTAAAATTGGAGTATAATTGCTTTACAATGTTGTATTAGTTTGTGCTGTGCAACGAAGTGAATCAGCCATAAGTATACATATATCCCCTCCCTCCTGAACCTCCCTCCCAGCATCCCCCATTCCACCCTTCTAGGTCAACACAGCTGAGCTCCCTGTCCTATACAGCTGTTTCCCAGCGCCTCTCTATTTGCAGGGCAGGAATAGAGACACAGACACAGGGAATGGACTTGTGGGTCCCAGCTTTTACTTTCGCTCTTTGATAGCCCATTCTCAACAGAGCAATCAGAGAAAGCCTTTAAAGTACTAAGTCAGTCACTCTTTTACTGAAAACTTGTCAGTACATCTCCATCACAATTAGGACACTCTGTAATTAGCCCTAAAAAGCGCTGCCTGGTCTGGTTTCCCAGTGCCTCTTGGGCCTCATTCCCTACCACACTTCCTCTCTCTCACTCCAGACACACCTTCCTAGGCCTCGAGTGTGACAAGCACAGTCCCATCTCAGGGCCTTTGCACTTACTATTACCCATGTCTGGGTCGCTCTTAGTTCACATCTTTGTAACCCTAGCTCTTTTTCATTCCCTAGGACTAAAGTGACTTTTCTTCAGAGAGGTTGTCCTTAACTATCGAATTGAATGTAGACATTCCTGATTCCCCCCACGCCCCCCCCCCATTGTCTAGCTCATCAGCCTTTTAATTTCCTTCAGAGCACAGTTCAGAGTTCGTAATTCTTCTCTTGTTGAGTGATTGCCTCTCTCTCTCTGGAATGTTAAGGCCAGGGACCTGGTGTGGACATGTGTTCACTCTATCACTGTATTCCAACACTGCCACATGATTAGGGCTCAATGACCATCATTGTTGAGTAAATGAATGTTCCAGGATGCTTCTGGCTTTATGAATAAGAACATCTATTTTGTTGAGTGAGACATGGCCTTGGATGCAAGATTTGAAGGGACAATCTCATTACCTTTGTGAAGGTGATTTCCTCTGCCTCCTATTCCAAGAACTCTTGGCAAGCCACATACATGATCTGGAGGAGAGGCCATGTTGGATAACTCTGTGACTGGACTGGTGAGAGAAATGAGGCTCAAAGTTGGATGCTTCTATATACGGAAGATCTGTTTTTTTCATTTTTGTTTTTACATTTGTAGGGGGCAAATTTATTCATTGATGGTAGGAATTTTTTTTCTATGTGTAAAGTTCCAGATTAGTATACCATCTGTTTTAATCAGTTAAAATTTATTGAAGTATAATTGGTTTACAATATTATATTAGTTTCAGCTGTACAGCATAGTGACAATATTTTTACAGATTATAATTCATTAAGAGTTATTACAAGATAATGACTAGAATTGCCTGTGCTATATAATATATCCTTATAGTTTATTTTGTACATAATAATGTATAATTCTTAATCCCCTACTCCTATATTATCCCTTCCTCCACTGCTTGTTTATTTCCTATATCTGTGAGTCTGTTTTGCATATGCATTCATTTGTGTTACTTTTTAGAGTCCATGTATAAATGATATCATACTGTATCTCTCTCTGTCTGACTTATTTCACTAAACATAATATTCTCTAGATCCATCTGAGTTGCTGCAAGTGGCTGAATTTCATTCTTTTTATGGATGTATAATATTCCATTGTGTGTATATGTGTGTGTATATATATCTTTTTAAAAATGTTAAACTTATATAAAATATTATTGTCAATAATATCAAAATATTAGTAATACCAACATTGTCAGATACCTTTGCCTTATTAAGCTGTATCAGTATTAAGGTTCAGTTTGGAAATAGTACCATAAGTACCACATCTTCTTTATCTGTTCATCTGTCAGTGGACACTTAGGTTCCTTCCATATTTTGGCTT
Source organism: Ovis aries (assembly GCF_016772045.2). Classification (NCBI taxonomy): domain Eukaryota; kingdom Metazoa; phylum Chordata; class Mammalia; order Artiodactyla; family Bovidae; genus Ovis; species Ovis aries. Next base: position 98,925,601 of record NC_056080.1, on the reverse strand, counting down.
TGTGAATAGTGCTACTTTGATCACCGGTGCATGTATCTTTTCTAATCACTGTTTTCATTTTTTCCAAATATATACCAGATGGTAGAATTGCTAGGTCATATGGTAACTCTATTTTTAGTTTTTTGAGGAGCTCCACACTGTTTTCCATAGTGAATGCACCAATTTGCAATCTCACAAACAGTGTACAAGGGTTTATGTAAAGAATAGTTGGTTACTCACAAGACCAGCGGGAAGTATAGGCAGTGGATGACAGTAGCCATCATCATGTGGATGGTTGTCTATATGACGGCCACAGTGACGTAGGTAATGGAGCTCCCCAGTATCAAACATGTATCTACTATATCTACTTAGACAGCCAAGGCTGGTCTACTAAATTTTCCAATGCTCTTGGATATTCTTTTGCAAAGATTTGTGTACTAAGAGCCAGAAGAGCCCTATTATGAGTAATGACTTTTCCTTCGTTGAGGCAGGCATGGTATACCCTTGGCAGAATGTTCACCTTCAGAATTGGCAGATTCTTTACAGAATTGGTACAGCCAACGACTCTAGGGAGCCCCTTCCCTCAAATCAGCTCTGATTCCTCTCCTTCCTTGGACAGGAGGTGTTGCCAGGTGGTTAGCTGGGCTTTGAGCCTTATGCAGTATTATGAGTTGGATTGTATCCCTCCCACAATTCATATGTTGAAGCCTTAACCCTCAGCACCTGAGAATGTGACTATGTTTGGAAATAGGGTCATTACAAATGTAATTAGTACATTATTAAAAAGATGAAGTTACACTGTAGTAGTATGGACCCCTAATCCAATATGACTGGTGGTCCTTATACAAAAGGAATATTTGGACACGGACAAGCACACAAGAAGAAGGCCATGTGAGGATAAAGGCAGAAATTAGGGTGATGTAGCAGAAGCCACAGAACACCCCATATTGCCAGTAAACCACCAGAAACTAGGAGAGAGGCCAGGAACAGATTTTTCCCTCAGGGGCCTCAGAAGGAAATGACCCTGCCTATACTTTGACCTCAGACTTCTAGCCTCCGGAACTGTGAGACAATACATTTCTGTTGTTTGTGGTACTTTGCTTACAGCTCCCTGGCAACTTATTCCACTCAGATACTTGGTCAGAGTCTCTGGATCAGAACTCTTGCATAAAGTAGAGGAAAGCAGGTTACTTTATGGGGGAGAAACAGTGACCAGGTCATGCCTACAGTGCCTGGCCAGGGAGGAACCCCATTTGTTCACTCCTAAGATGGTGCAGAGCAGCGCTCCTGAAATCTCAGTCCCCTAGCCTTTGAAACACTTTAACATTTCAAGGAGAATCTTTACCAAGAGAGGACAGGAAAGCAAGTATAATCTGATGATTACTAATCCTATCTTCAGAAAACAAAGAGACTAGACTTTGCTAAAAAAAAAAAAATCATTCTGATTATCTACCTCTTAGGGTTCCAATTTTTGTGTGTGTGTGGCCACATGGCATGTAGGATCTTGTTCCCCAAACCAGGATCTAACCCATGCCTCCTGCAGTGGAAGTGTGGATTCTCAACCACTGAACCACCAGGAAAGTCCCTAGAATTCTAAACTTTTAATTCACTGACTTTTACTTATTTTATTTTTTAAAATTTGTCTATCTATCTATCTATTATCTATTTATTTTTGGCTGTGCTACTTGCAAGATCTAGTTCCTCGACCAGGGAATAAACCTGGGTCATAGCAGTGACAGCACCAAGTCCTAACCACTGGTCTGCCAAGGAATTCCCTCACTGACTTTTACGATGAATGTATTTGTTACTTTGGGGATCTGATAGGGAGAGTGAACTCTCTCCTGATATTTTGCCAAAGATTTTCTAAAACAGAGGGCAGGGTGCACAAGTTCAGTTTGTAGTTTAGAATTTGTCATCCTATGCCGGATGCTTCACTCACATCGCTGATAACTTTTGCACAATGGACAGCCCTCCATCTACCCACTTGTTAGTCTCCAACTCAGTGCCCTAATACAGGGCACAACCATTATATTCAGTATATAGCAATAAAGGACCTACTATGTGCCAACTGTTATGCTGGGCACTGGAAACTGGCAGTAGGGGCCAAGGCTCCAGTTATACTACTGCCCTGAAAATCAGATAATAAAAAGCAGGAGCCTTCTGGGGGAAAGTGGCATTGTTTAACGCTCAGTGAATTCAATTCTGCTTAGAAATTGCTTAAACTTGGCATCATCAGGCAAACAGCTTTGGAATTTAGCAAAAAACAAAATTACATACTGAGTAACTATTGTGGCAAGAATATTATTTTCCCTCAGGCTCTGCCAGAGAAAGACCTGGAGCATGGTCTTGTTATATCAATCTGCTAGAAAGTTTAAAAATGGTAGCTGACAGATAAAGACATCCTGAGAAAAGAAAAATACAGATCAATATCCCATATGATTTTTGATGCAAAAATTCTTTTTTAAAAATTAATTAATTTATTTTAATTGGAGGCTAATTACTTTACAATATTGTAGTGGTTTTTGCCATACATCGACATGAATCAGCCATGGGTGTACATGTGCTCCCCATCCTGAATCCCCCTCCCACCTCCCTCCCCATCCCATCCTTCAGGGTCATCCCAGTGCACCAGCCCTGAGCACCCTGTCACAGATGCAAAAATTCTTAACAAAATACTAACAGACAAAATCCAGTAGCAGAGTAAGAGGATTAGCTACCCTGACCAAGTAGAATTTATGTCAGGAATGCAAAGGTGGTTCAATACATAAAAATTAATGTGTCAATACAATACACTGCATGAATAGATTGAAGGGAAAAGACACATGATCATACTAATTGATGTAGAAAAATTATTTGACAAAATCCAACACTCTTTCATGATAAAAGCATTCAACACACTAGAAATAGGACATAACTTCCTCAACTTGTAAAGGGCATCTATGAAAACCCCATAGTGAACATCATATTTAATGGTGAAAAACTGAAAGCTTTTCCTCTAGATGAGGAACAAGACTAGAATATCCATTTTCACGACTTCTATTCAATATTATACTGGAAGTTCTAGTCAAAGCAATTGGGCAAGAAAAAGAAATAAGACATCCAAACTGGAAAGAAAAAGTAAAACTATATTCACAGATAATATAATCTCACATAAAGAACATCCTCAGTTATTTAAAAAAAAGGATATTTAAGTTAGCAAACAAATTCAGCAAAGTTGCAGGATACAATATCAACGTACACAAATTAGTGGTATTTCTATGCACCAGCAATGAGCATCTGAAATAAAATTAGGAAAACAACTTTGTTTACAGTACTATCTAAAAGAATAAAATGCCTAGGAATAAATTTAACTAAGTAGGTGAAAGATTTCTACACTTAAACCACAAACATTGCTAAAATAGAGAAGACCTAAATAAATAGAAAAGCTCCCATGTTTATAGATTTAATATTAAGATAGCAATATACCCCAAAGAGATCTCTAGATTCAATGCAAACCCTATCAAAATTCCAATGCTCTTTTTTTACAAATATGGAATAACTGATCCCACAATTCATATGGAATTGCAAGGAACACTGAATAGGCAACAAACCCTTGAAAAAGAACAAAATTAGAAGACTCATACCTCCTGATTTAAAAACTTACTACAAAGCTACAATGATCAAAACAATACATTATTGGCATAAGGATAGACATGGATTAATGGAACAGAATTACAGTCCAGAAAGAAACCCATATATGTCTGGTCAATTAATTACTTTTTCCTCATTGAATGGTTTCAAGGGTACCAAGACCATTCAATGAGGAAAAGTAATCTTCAACAAAAAGTGATGGGAAAACTGGATATATAAACATATATCCATTGTATACATAAAAATACATGTAAACACAGGTAAAAGAATGAAGTTCACACCATATACAAAAATTAACATGGATGAAAGAGCTAAATATAAGAACTGCAGCTTTCCCGGCCGTGAGCCCTCGGAGGAGGCCTTCCAGCCACAGCCATGGCGCCTAGCCGGAATGGCATGATCCTGAAGTCCCACTTCCACAAGGACTGGCAGCGGCGCGTGGCCACGTGGTTTAACCAGCCGGCTCGCAAGATCCGTAGACTCAAGGCCCGGCAGGCCAAGGCGCGCTGCATTGCCCCGCGCCCCACGTCCGGTCCTCTCCGGCCGGTGGTGAGATGCCCGACGGTCAGGTACCACATGAAGGTTCGTGCCGGCAGGGGCTTCAGCCTGGAGGAGCTTAGGGTGGCCGGCATCCACAAGAAGGTGGCCCGGACCATTGGGATCTCGTTGGACCCGAGGCGGCGGAACAAGTGCACGGAGTCCCTGCAAGCCAACGTGCAGCGGCTCAAGGAGTACCGCTCCAAACTTATCCTGTTCCCCAGGAAGCCCTCGGCCCCCAAGAAGGGAGACAGCTCTGCTGAAGAGCTCAAACTGGCCACTCAGCTGACTGGACCTGTTATGCCCATACAGAATGTCTATAAGAAGGAGAAAGCCAGAGCCATCACAGAGGAGGAGAAGAACTTTAAGGCATTTGCCAGTCTCCGCATGGCCCGTGCCAATGCCCGGCTCTTCGGCATCCGGGCAAAAAGGGCCAAGGAAGCCGCAGAACAGGATGTTGAAAAGAAAAAATAAAGTGCTATTGGCAGCTTACGATAAACCTGCAGTGTCCATGTGACCTTCGTTGTGTAAGGAGCCAGGGCCTGGGGGGGGGGGGCCCTCCTTGAGGGAGACCTGGGGTGTGTCTGACCTTTGTCGCAACAGAGCTGTGAGGGAAGCAGCTTTGATACCTGGGAGGCTTGTGCTTAGTGTTCTTATTTGGACCCTCCAGCCCAGGAGGTGCTGTGTGTTCCTATTACTATTAAAATATTATTTTCACATCTAAAAAAAAAAAAAGAACTGCAACTATAGAATTTTTATTAGAAAGCATAGAGGTAAATCATCATGATCTTGAAGTAGATTTGACAGTAGATTTTTAGAAATGACACCAAAGGAACAAGAACAAAAGAAAATAGGTAAATTATACTTCATCAAAATTAAAATCTTTAGTGCATCAAAAGACATTATCACGAAAGTTAAGACATAGCTTACAGGGACTTCCCTGGCAGTTCAGTGGTTGCTGTGCTGTGTTCAGTTGCCCAGTTGTGTTTGGCAATCCCATGGACTGTAGCCCTTCAGCTCCTCTCTCCATGGACTTTTCCAGGCAAGAATGCTGGAGTGGGTTGCCATGTCCTCCTTCAGGGGATCTTCCTAACCCAGGAATCAAAGCTGCATCTCTCGCATCTCCTGCATTGGCAGGCTGATTCTTTACCTCTAGCACCACCTGGGAAGCCCCTGGTAGTTCTGTGGTTAGGACTCTGCAATTTTGTTGCAGGGGACATGAGTTCTATCCCTGGTTGGGGAACTAAGATCCTGCATGCCACATGGCATGGCCAAAAAAGAAAAGAAAAAGAAAAAAACAGCCTACAGAAGGGGAAATATATGCAGGTCATATATTTCAACATATTTCATAAGGTCCTAGTACACAGAATACATTAAGAGTACTTATAACAACGAAAAGACAATCTAGTTTAAAAACTGGGCAAAGGACTTCAATAGACTTTTCGCCAAAGAAGATATGTAAATAGCTAACAAACACATGAAAAGATGGTCAATATCATTAGTCGTTAGGGAAATGCAAATCAATCTCACAACGAGATGCCACTCACACCCTGTAGGATGGCTATAATATTTCTTAAACCCCAGGAAACAATAGTTGGCAAGGAGGTAAAGAAGTTGGAACCCTCATAGATTGCTGGTGGAAAACAGTTTGGCTATTACTCAGTAAGTTAAACACAAAATTACTCCAAGACCCACTCCTTATACACACAAAAGCAATGAAAACATGTTCAAGCACAACAAATAGCCTGAATGTTCATAGCAGCACTATTCATAATAGCCAAAAGGTAGAAACAATCCAAATATCCATTAATAGATTAATTAATTTTTGAAACGTGGTATACCCGTGCAATGGAATATTATTCAGCCAGGTAAAAGAGTGAAGTACTGACACATGCTATGATGCGGAGGAACCGTTAAGACCTTATGCCGAGTGGAATAAGCCAGACACAAAGAGGCACATTGTATGATTTCATTTGCAGGAAATGTCGAGAATAAGCAAATCCACAGCGACAAAAAGCAGATTAGTGGTTGGCACTCCACTCCAGTACTCTTGCCTGGAAAATCCCATGGACGGAGGAGCCTGGTAGGCTGCAGTCCATGGGGTTGTGAAGAGTCGGACACGACTGAGCGACTTCACTTTGACTTTTCACTTTCATGCATTGGAGAAGGAAATGGCAACCCACTCCAGTATTCTTGCCTAGAAAATCCCAGGGATGGGGGAGCCTGGTGGGCTGCCGTCTATGGGGTCACACAGAGTCGGACACGACTGAAGCGACTTAGCAGCAGCAGCAGCAGGGGCCAAGCTGAGGAGAGTGACTGCTTCATTGGTACAGGGTTCCCTTTGGGAGTGACGAAAATGTTCTGGAAATAGATATTGGAGATGTTTGTACACCATTGTGAATGTATTAAATGTCACTGAATTGTACACTTTAAAATGAGTAAAATGGTGAATTTTATGTTATACGTGTTTTATCAATACAAATACAACGGTGCCTGGCACTCCTGGTGGCTGTAACTTTGTCATTGAAATGAGGTTTACGATAGGGTTTTCCTAACACGGAGCACACATATGTCATAATGTTAAGTGAGGAAAGCAGGGCACCACATTTTTCACACAATATGTTCTCAGTAACATAGAAACAAGCAAAACCCATGTATGGAACAAAGCAAATATTGTAAAATGTTTACAATGGTTGTCTCTGGGTGGTGGGGCTCTGGCTGACTTTGTTCTTTTTACTTTCTAATACTTTCCATTTTTTTCTTTTAAAAAACATGTACAGTATCACTTTTATAATGGAAAAAACACACTTCTTTTTCTAAAAGGGGAGAAACAATAAATGTAATTTAAAATAAAAGGAAACAGAGGGTAGAGGCAAAGAGACACAGAGAAGCCAAATCAAGAGAGAATACACTTCAGGGGAGCAATCATGCAATTTGAACTTGAAAATTGCCAGGGAACAGATGGCAGCATCCAAGCAGACATCTGCAGTGGATAGTTTAATCATATGCAAAAACACAAGTGGCTTTGAAGCAGGCCCTGGAGAGGCCCAGCAGAGAGCGCTGGTTGGCTGGCCAAACAGAAGGACAAAGCTCCTGTCCCACCTCATCGCAGCCCAGCCTCCTTGGAGCCCTGCTTGGGGCCTGGAGGCTGCAGAAAGGGCTCAGTGTGGATGTGCTTGCATGTGTGAGGGCGTGAAAGAGCTGGTGGGAGAAGAGACCTCTGATAATGACAATGGCAAACAGGGCAGCTGACATTTATATGGGGCTTTACAGTTTATCAACTTTCTCACATATGTGACCGAAGCGTTAGTTATTGCCTGAATTTGTTACTTATTGAATCTACTTTCATAACATCCCTGCGAGGTAGGTCATGATTCCTCCCGTTTTACCATGGAGGAACGAGGCATAGAGAAGTGATGTTAGTTTATTTAACATTCATATAGTGCTACTATGTGCCAGATACTGTCTTAAAAGCTTTCACATGGGAGAGGGATAAATTAGGAATTTAGGATTAACATGTACACACTACTATATACACTTTATTATATACAGCATAGATAGCCATATATCACAGGGAATTATATTCAATATCTTATAATAACCTATAATGGAAAAAAATCTGGAAAAGAATGTGTGTGTGTATACATGGGCTTCCCTGGTAGCTCAGACGGTAAAGGATCTGCCTGCAATGTGGGAGACCTGGGTTCGATCCCTGGGTCAGGAAGACCCCCTGGAGAAGGAAATGACAACCCACTCCAGTACTCTTGCTTGGAAAATTCCATGGATGGAGGAGCCTGGTAGGCTACAGTCCATGGGATCACAAAGAGGTGGACATGACTGAGCAACTTCATTGGTTCACTGGTATATATATATCTGAATCCCTTTGCTGAGCACCTGAGCCTAAACAACATTGTAAATCAACTATACTTTAATAAAAAATTTTAAAATATTTCCCATGCTCATGCAGCTAGGGAAGGGTTAAAACTGGGGCCTGAATCTGGCCTTTATGGATTTCACTACACCACATTTCTGCTCAAAGTAGCCCAGATGGTAAAGATTCTGCTTGCAATGCAGGAGACCCAGCTTTGATCCCTGGGTTGGGAAGATCCCCTGGAAAAGGAAATGGCAACCCACTCCAGTATTGTTGGCTGGAGAATTCCATGGACAGAGGAGCCTGGCAGGCTACAGTCCATGGGGATGCAAAGAGTTGGACATGACTGAGCGACTAACACACACACAAGCAGAAGTTACCTCTATCTGCAGAACCCCAAGTACGGCCACAAGTGGTTTCTATCTATCATTTATCCACACATCCACCTTTTTTCTGATTAGAAATATAATGCCTTATTTATAAAGATTATAAACATTACTGAAATAAATAACATAGAAAGTAAAAATCCCCCTAAATCCTCAAACCTAAAGATACTCATTCTTACCTGTTTGGTATATATTCTTTCAGATTTTTTTCTAATATTTGCCAGTACACACATTTTTCTCTTATTTTTGAAATAGGATCTGGCACATAGATAATACTTTCTGCCATTTATGTAACTCCCATTTCACATAATAGTAAACTTTGGAAATCTCTCCACAACTCTATACATCTACTATGTTTTATGATTTCATTGTATACAGATAACAATTAACTAGTCACTTCTTGATAGACAGAGATTTTCCTATTTTTTTCTCAATTACAAACAATGCTGCAATAAATATCCTTGTTCAGTTCAGTCTCTCAGTCATGTCCAACTCTTTGCGACCCCATGGACTGCAGCATGACAGGTTTCCCTGTCCATCACCAACTCCTGGAGTTTACTCAAACTCATGTCCTTTGAGTTGGTGATGCCATCCAACAATCTCATCCTCTGTCATCCCATTCTCCTCCTGCCTTCAATCTTTCCCAGCATCAGGGTCTTTTCAAATGAGTCAGTTCTTTCCATTACGTGGCCAAAGTATTGGAGTTTCAGCATTAGCAGCAGTCTTTCCAATGAATATTCAGGACTGATTTCCTTTAGGATGGACTGGTTGGATCTCCTTACAGTCCAAAGGACTCTCAAGAGTCTTCTCCAACACTACAGTTAAAAAGCATCAGTTCTTTGGCATTCAGGTTTCTTTATGGTCCAACTCTCACATCCATACATGACTACTGGAAAAACCATAGCTTTGACTAGACAGACCTTTGTCTGCAAAGTAATGCTTCTGCTTTTTAATATGCTGTCTAGACTGGTCATAGCTTTTCTTCCAAGGAGCAAATGTCTTTTAATTTCATGGCTGTGGTAACCATCTGCAATGATTTTGGAGCCACCCAAAATAAAATCTGTCACTGTTTCCATTGTTTCCCCATCTCTTTGCCATGAAGTGATAGGACTGGATGCCATGATCTTAGTTTTCTCAGATCATGTTGAGTTTTAAACAAACTCTTTCACTCTCCTCTTTCACTTTCATCAAGAGGCTCTTTAGTTCTTCTTTACTTTCTGCTATAAGGGTGGTGTCATCTGCATATCTGAGGTTATTGATATTTCTCCCAGCAATCTTGATTCCAGCTTGTGCTTCCTCCAGCCCAGCGTTTCTCATGATGTACTCTGCATAGAAGTTAAATAAGCAGGGTGACAGTATACAGCCTTGACGTACTCCTTTCCCGAACCAGTCTGTTGTTCCATGTCCAGTTCTAACTGTTGCTTCCTGACTTGCATACAGGTTTCTCAAGAGGCAGGTCAGGTGGTCTGGTATTCCCATCTCTTGAAGAACTTTTCACAGTTTGTTGTGATCCACGTAGTCAAAGGCTTTGGCATAGTCAATAAAGCAAAAGTTTTTGTGGAACTCTCTTGCTTTTTTGATGATCCAGCGGATGTTGGCAAGTTGATCTCTGGTTCCTCTGCCTGTTCGAAAACCAGCTTGAACATCTGGAAGTTCACAGTTTAAGTACTGTTGAAGCCTGTCTTGGAGAATTTTGAGCATTATTTTGCTAGCATGTGAGGTGAGTGCAATCATGCGGTAGTTTGAGCATTCTTTGGCATTGCTTTTCTTTGGGATTGAAATGAAAACTGACCTTTTCCAGCCCTGTGGCCACTGCTGAGTTTTCCAGATTTGCTGGCATATTGAGTGCAGCACTTTCACGGCATCATCTTTTAGGATTTGAAATAGCTCAACTGGAATTCCATCACCTCCACTAGCTTTGTTCATGGTGATGCTTCTTAAGGCCCACTTGACTTCATATTCCAGGATGTCTGGCTCTAGGTGAGTTATCACACCATCGTAATTATCTGGGTCATGAAGACTTTTTTGTATAGTTCTGAGTATTCTTGCCACCTTTTCTTAATAGCTTCTGCTTGTGTTAGGTGCATACCATTTCTGTCCTTTATTCTGTCCTTCATAGATTCTGCCAAATTGCCTGCCAAAAGACTGGACCAATGCACATGTCCTTCAGTAATGTTTAAGAACACACATCATCTCACTTAATCCTCAATCAATCTTTTAAGGCTGATAGGTAGGAGACTTATTTGGTGCTGACCCTGGGTTGTGCATTCATGCAACTTTGTGTCCCTAAATTCTCATTTTACTGAAGCAAACATTGACGCATTGGGAGGTTAGGTTACTTGCTCAAAGTGACCTACCTGAAGAGTGTCAGAGCTGGGATTCCAACCCAGGTCGTCTGACTCCAGAGTCAATGGTAACCAGGTCCATGGCCATCTTGAGCCTCTTAAAGCTGCTGCAGCCCTCTTAGTGAGGAAATGGTAGGAGGGACTCAGGTTGCACTCCGGGCAGTGCCACTGCACCCCTCCTGAATGCAAACAGAAGCCCTGCAGCTCCAGTGTTGTCCATCCTTCAGGCCCCTGTCAGTGCCTCAGTGAGAAGCCATCTCCAGAGGCAGAATAAATCAGGTAATTTGGATCAGCAAAAGGCATTGGAGAAATAAATTGCTGTTGCAATGTGAATATAATAAGGCAGTTAAGTAGATGGAAATGGTCATCTTTTGATTGTATGAGTGAGTGTGATGTGCAGCAAATTTTAATTCCAAGCTGCCTTTTCCTGGCCTCTCCCCATCACTAGCCACACACTTCTAAATGCCCCCTCCCCCAGATTGTTCAGTTGGTGTGTGCTGTGGCCTCTGGGAACACTAATCTAACTTTTCATACTATCCCAGGCTAAATATAATTAGGAAGAAGCTCTTCTGCCAAAATAAAGTCACATGTCAAATAGAGGTGATTTTTTTTAAAAATATCTACTCTTTTGGCTTATGCTCACCAGTATTGACTCATAATAGTCTTGTACAATCTGGATTTGTACAAGATGTTAAAATGTTAAAATAGATTGTTAAATGTTAAATGTTAAAATTGATTTTTTTTTGTTACTGAAATTTCATTTGTTTTCTCTTTTCCCTTCCCCCAAATGTGGACAGATGCACTCTCACTAAAAGGAAAAAGGCTGGATTTTTATGGCAAAGCTGACACATATGGCAAAGCCTGACCAACAATATTCCTGGACTAAGTCAATTCACAGTAGGCCTTGATCTGCGATTTGTGAGTGTCAAATCAGTGATTGGCTGGCTTTCTCTTACATTACTAATAACACTTTCCTGGGCAGAGAAGACATAGAACTTGAACTCTCGGGAGATCATCAGCAACTAATTGTGTACAACTTTGGCAAGACCTTTCACATCCGTTACCACCTGATTCCATTTCAGTGGCACACAGTATGGTTGGTATGGAATGGTGTGAAAGGGCAGATTAGAGCTATTCCTGAATAAAGGATACTGATAATTATGGATCAACCACAGAACCTAGCGCCTAATGGGACTCTGGTTCTAGGACATTTTCTCAAGAAAGGCAATGACCAGGTTCAAGGCCTGGTTCCTAGGTTCACCAGCAGCTTGTACTACTTTCAACTCTGGGACCACATCCTGGGAAATGAAGAGTTTATGAAGTGTCTGAGAGGAAATGTATTTAATTGGGAAAAAGATGTTTGGCTCGTCAACAAGATCATTCCAACTGCTGATGTGAAATTGTGCTGCTGTGAGTAACTGATGAATTGTCTTTCTTAGCAACTCTAAACAACCCACTCCTAGGCTCAAGTTCTGTCTTCCTCAGAGGGGCCTAAGGTTGCCACAGTTTTGTCATTTTTCTTTTAACTTGGAGCAAATATTATTTTCTGTCTTGTATTTTGATATGAATTCAAACTTACAGAAAAATCTCAAGAATAGGGCAAAAAATTTCTGTATATTATCTACCCAGCTTCACTGACTGTTCCAATTTCCTCATATGTTTTATCTTTCTCCCTCTTGCTCTCCTTATTTTCCCCCACTCCATACACACTCTCTCTCTCACACCCACACCCACACACACATACACACAAATTATTTCTTAATAATTTGAGATTAAGTTGCAGATATAAGACTTCATTTCAATCCCTTAATGTCTCAGTGTGTAATTCCCTGAGAATAAAGAAATTTTCTTACATAACTACACTACAGTGGTCAAAATCAGGAAGTTTTACATTGATATAATACTAATATCTAATTCATAGTCCATATTCAAATTTATCCAATTGTCCTAATAACTTCTCTTGTTTTACTTGGTCCAGGATCCAACTCAGATCATGCATTTGATTTAGTTATGAGTCTTTATAGATTCTATCTGGAACAGATCCTTTGTCTTTCCCTGCCTTTCATGATGCCAGTTGGTCTCATTACTGCTGATGGTAACTTTGATCAATTGATTCTGATAATGACTGTTAGATTTCTCCACTGCAAAGTTACTATTTTTTTCCTTTGTAATTAAGTAATTTCCTGGGGGATATTTGGAAACTATGTCAATATCGTGTTCTTATTAAACTTTCACCCAGTAGATTTATATCTATTGATGATTCATGCCTCACTTATTATTATAATGACTACAAAATGATGATTTTTAGAACTCCATCATTTTCCCATATTTATTAGTTAGTATTCTATTTGAGGAAGAGTGTCTTCTTCTTCCACATTTACTTATTTATTCCTCTGATTGTTTATATGTTTATATCAGCATGGACTCATGGACTCTTAGCTTATTCAATAGGTTACAATCTGTTGCTATCATTTATTTTCATGGTCAGATTGGCCCAGATTTGGCCAGTGGGAGTCCTTCAATCTGGCTCTTGTGTCCTTTTGACATATTCCCATTATTTTTTAAGTACTTCCTTAGTTTCTAGCACAATACTAGTGTTACAGGCTCATCTTGTACTTTTCCCACTCAGCCCAAGACTCAGCCATTTTACCAAAGAACCCCAGTCCCTTTTAGTGGGAAATAGTATTGGTATACCAATTAATTTTTCTTATGAAAGCAATAGTGATATGGGAGAACCATTTAAAATGAAACTCTTGTAAGAAAATTGGGTTTTTGGAATTACACATGTATTTCTTTCCATTTTTAAGGAGGAAATTTAAGATTGTTTTTCTCTGGATGACCCCACTTCTCAGATCCAATCTTCTCCATCATTGTCAGCAGCAGCCAAAGCATGGGTGAAGTCATTGATAACAGCATCCAGATAGAATTTTTTCTCATTTCCTGAAATGTTTATTTATTCTTAGAGGAATATTATTTACTGTTCTTATGGATTTGGGAGGGGGTAGAGAGGGATTAGGGGCTATATCCATGCCTAATAGGGCTCTTACTGACTCTGGAGATAGATTTTCACCAATGGTCTGGATGCTGTTTGAGTTAATGGCAGAGGCACATTCTGGAAGCTTTCTGTATTTCTTTGAGCTCAGACTAAAGCAAAGGAACAGGAGAGCTATTCCTTTGAGCTACTACCTGAAGGCATTTGGTTTTTCTCTGTTGTGAGGGCTTGAAAATGAAAGCGAAAAGTCCAAGCTGGCTCTGTACAAAAACTGAGCTAGGGACTAGTAGGATAAGCCTGAACAGCTCACTCAAAGCAGTTTCAAGTAACTTTATCTTTGATGGAAGGAACCAGAAATATGGCTCTATTAAATCCATATACTTAGTGGTGGTCTTTGAAAGCCTAATCTGGCCAGTGAATGGCAATGGTCTTTCCTACACTTTGCTGGTAAATGACTAAATGTAACTGAAGTGTTAAAGTGTTAGATGGCCCTCATTTGTTTTTTCTCTTTTGTACACTTTTTAACGTACAATCTATCCTCTTGTTCTCATTAAGTCCTAGTGGACATAATATACAAATAATCTAATACAATGAACAAGCAAAAGAAAACACAACCTAAAATAACAGTTAGTAGAAGGAGTAGAAAATGTTATTTTTATTATTCTCGTGTCTTCAAATGTTCTTTTCAAACCTTAGACCAGGGGTTTCTAACCTGAGGTGCAGAATGGCTTTGACGGGTGAGCAAAGCCCTTGAGATGGTATGCACCATGCTAAAAATGTAAGGTGAATTTTTTCCCCCTGAGGACAGTCTGTAGCTTTCATCATATTCTAAAATAACATAATTGCTGCCTTTTACTGAGTCCTTGCTGTGTGCCAGGCACTTTATGGATGAGGAAAGAGAGGCTCTGAGAGTTTAAATAAATTGCTGAAGGTCACCCATCAAATAAGTAGTGGACTAGGGATTTGAACAAAGATCTGTCCTGTTGCAAAGCCATTCTTTTCACCCTCCATGGCTTGCAGGACTACCTCAAAGGAGTATGTGGCCCCCCAAAATGTTCTGAGACACTGTCTTAGAAGCTTCCTTTGAAGCGAATTGCTGCTGCTGCTAACCCACCTGGTTATCAGCTATGATCACTGCCTGCTCCCCACTGAAGGAACTATAACACCACAGAATTTCTTCTACCTCCATGCTGCCGTCTGACATCTGGGAAAAAGAGGGCAATTATCTGAATAATTAGGAGTGGTTACTACATGTCTAGCTTCAGCTTTTGCCTAATAAATTGTTATTTATGTTCCATAGAAAGATTATGACCTTTCAAAAATAAATTGTAATGAGCACATTACTAGGTTATAATTCTCAATAAATCTATTTACTCATAAATTATATATGTATATATTTATATATTCATGAGAACAAGGCTTTGGGGGAACATTTGCTGAAAACCATGAACACTACCTGAGTTTAATAAACAAGTATTCATTGTAGTTGTAGATATCTCAGAAATAAACAAGGGGTTTATTCTAATAAAGGTGTTTATTATTTAATAAGAATCAAGGCAAAGGTGCTAATCATTAGTCATTTCATTTCAGAGTAGTTTTAAAACATCTCTTTATTTAAAAATATTATAAATGCAATCCATATTGTTGTGAATAAAATAAACTCAAATAATACAGAAGTACATGAAGTATGCAGTAAAACCTACCTTATATCCTCTCCACAGAGGTGTCATTTTTCTTTTAGAATTTTTTTCCTGTGGATTTATAATGTGTGTATGTATGCACAGGTGTAATGTATGTGTATAGTTTAAAAAACAAAAGTAATATACACATATGTACATGTAGTTTTACAATTTGATTTATCTTAGCTTAATATGATGTACACATCAGATGTTTAGTAATATACCCACCTCATTCATTTTGGGGTTTCATATTCCATTGTATAGGTGTACTATAATTTACTTGACTAACTCACCATCAATGGGCATTTAAATTGCTTCCAACTCTGAAGTTACAAATAATGCTACAGTGAATTTTCTTGTACACACATCTTGGTATACATGGGCTTGTAATTTCATAGGACACATGATTAAAAGTACAATTTCAAGACAAAAGGATATAAGCTTTTATAGTTTAAATTGATTTACCATTTTTGCTAGTTATTTTATTAATTTAACTATTCATTAAAATTGATTCAGCTTTTAAATCAAAAGTAATGACCTGCATGGCTAAAATTCAAACAATGCATAAAGATATAAAGTGAAAGTCTCCTTCCACTTCAATCCCTTAGCCCAAGTGCTTCCCCACTAAAGTAATGATTGATTTTTTTACATATCCTTGCAGAAACAATTTAAAACTGTGTTTCAGTGTAAATATTCCTCATTTTTCTCTTTCACATTTGAGATCATGACCATAAGCATAGTCCTCTGTATTTTTTTTTACATTTTATAGTATATTTTGGAGATATTTCAATATCAGAAAATATAGGGCTTTCTGATTATATAGAATAGAGCTATTGTATAATTTATTCAATGAGCTCCCTTTGAAGGACTTTTAAGTTGTTTCCAGGCTTTAGATGTGACAAAAGTCTAATGTATTTTTAAAAAGAATGGATGGTGACCAAAATTTCTTGAAGTGACAGTTAGGGACTGATCACAAACTAAAATTCCTCTCTAGGTATGTTGAGCATAATTTCCTATTCTCAGCTCAGACACATGATCCAACAAAGATTTGTTCTGACTTGGGAATGTATGAAAGTGAAGAGTCTTCCTAAAGGTATGTAGATTAAATCACTCAGTTAATGCATTTGAGAAATCGTTTCTTGGAAAAGAATAAAGTAACATGAATTGAGTCAGTTCTGCAAAATCTACCCTGTATCAAAGCATAAGGTCGTTGTGTGCATGAAGCTGTTGATTTGCTAAGATTTATTAAATTAATCCATGGAATTCTCCAGCAAGAATACTGGAGTATGTAGCCATTTCCTTCTCCAGAGGATCTTCCTGACTGGGGGATCGAACCCGAAACTCCTGCATTGCAGGCAGATTCTTTCCTGTTTGAGCCACCAGGGAAGCCCATTAATTAATCTAATGCTCTAGCTGTTTTGAATTACTTTATGAACTAACCATTCTTAAAATATGCAGTGATTGATTTTATACTTTAGATACTATTTAAGACATTTGTCTGGCCCACTATTAAGCCTTCTGTCCAATTATCAATTCTGATAGGATGCTCTGATGGGCTCTTCTAGCTAAAAGGTGATTTGGTTTTGCCCCTGTACATCAATTCTCTGTGTGATACTCATTTTTCATCATGAATGATAAGCAAGGGCTGTTTGAAGTTCGTTCAAACCTCCTTATTTGTATTCTCCTGCACAGGGTGACATTCGTCTATGGATTCAGAGATGGAAACTTTTAGCCTATCTCTCTCTCTCTATTGCAGGATTCATTTTTTGTGTCCTTGCCTGGAAACTGAATACAGACACCATTTTGAAAACAATTTTTTTTCCTCATCATCTTAAAGATGCTCATTTTGTATTTCTTCTACCCCATAGGCAGATGTGTCTGTGACGGTTTCTGGTCACCAATATCTCTCACAAATCTAATAAACACACTCTGAATTATATTTCCAGAGGTCGTGATTGAAAGAAAAATCAGATGTGAAATGTGGTCTAGAAAAATGCAAAGACTTAATATGAGGTGATATACCCAAATCACAAGCAGAATTTGGTACCTTAGCAAATGTTCTACTTAATATTCTGTTGGCAGGTACATCCGCAACAAAATGCCTCATGAATATTCAGCTACTCCATACCTCTGTCCTCTAGCTCCCAATGGTTACAATAATACAATTTGGTCTAAAGTGAAGGAGCAAATGGCAATTAAGTCCACAGTCCCCTATGAATTAGTATGGATTATCACCGCTTTAAAATACACAGACAGCAAAACTCATGCAGGTCATTTGCGCAAGTGATCCCTTGTTCACAAAAGGTGAATGAGATGAAACACGTTCAAAGCCCTTCAAAGACGGAGGCCACTCTCCATGGCTTCTGTGGTCTCTCCAGTACAAACGGACATTCAGTTATTGTTCAACTGCCTGCAGGGTGTGGACTTTTGGATTTGCTTCTTTTAATGAATTTTCATTGAGATAACTATACGTTCACATGCAGCTGGAGATCCCTTGTACACTTTACCCAGTTTCCCCCAATTGTAACATTTTGTAAAGCTATGGCGTAACAACCAGAATATTGACCTGGACACAATCCACTGATATTATTCAGATTTCTTTAGTTTTACTTGTACTCATTCCTGTGTGTGTGTGTATTAAGTTCTATACAGTTCTATTACCTGTGTTGGCTTGCGTGTCCAGCGACACAGTCAAGATACAGAATGGCTAATGGTTTCAACACTGTAATGATCCATCATGTTGCCCTTTTATAAACACGCCCACCTTCCTCCCTTTCCCCACATCTCTGCTTTTCACATCCCTAAACTTTGACAACTACAAATAATCCGTCCTCTGTTTCTAAAATTTTGTCATTTCAAAAACAAACCAATACAGTATTGTAAAGTAAAATAAAGTAAAAAAAAAAAAAAAGAATTCAACAAAAACATTAACAAATGGAATCATACAATATGTAACCTTTAAGGATTTGCTTTTTAAAAGTTCATCTGTTTATTTATTTGTCTTTTTGGCTGTACTGGGTCTCCATTGCTGTGCAGATTTTTCTTAGTTGTGGCAAGTGGGAGCTACTCTCTAGCTGCAGTGCACGGGCTTCTCATTGTGGTGGCTTCTCTTGTTGCAGAGCACGGGCTCTAGAGTGCGTGGGCTTCAGTAGTTGCAGTACACAGGCTCAGTAGTTGCGGTTTGTGGGCTCTAAAGAATAGGCTCAATAGTTCTGGGACATGGGCTTAATTGCTCCATGGCATGTTGGATCTTCCCGGATCAGGGATTGAACCTGCGTCTCCTGCACTGGCAGGCAGATTCTTTACCATTGAACCACCTGAGAAGCTCAGGATTGGCTTTTATGTACTTAGCATCATTCTCTGGAGAGTCATCCAGGTTGTTGTGTTTACTCATAGTTCATTTCTTTCCACTGCAAAGCAAGATTCCATGGTGTGGATATATCACTTTTTAGCTATTCACCTGTTAAAAGGCATCTGTGATGATTCTAATTTTTCGCTATTACCAAAAAAACCTCTGCTATGAGTATTTGTGTGCAGGTTTCTGTGTGAGAATAGATTTTTGTTTCTCTGGGATGAATGCCCCAAAGTGTAATAGTTAAACATTTCGGGTTTTTTTTTTTTTTTCATTTTTTTAAAAAGTCTTTATTGAATCTGTTACAGTTTTGGTTTTGCTTTATGTTTTGTTTGTTTTAGCCCTGAGGCATGTGGGATCTCAGCTCCCTGTTGTTGCTGCTCAGTTGCTAAGTTGTGTCCCACTCTTTGTGACCCCACGGACTGCAGCCCATCAGGTCAGATTGTTTGCCAAAGTGGTTGCACCATATTCTATTCCGCCAGCAATGTATGAGTGGTCCAGTTTCTCAGCATTCTTGTCAGCATTGAGTATTGTCACTGTTTTTCAATTTTAGCCATTCTGGTAAGTATGTGGTGATGTCACATTGTGGTTTTAATTTGCATTTCCCTGATGCCTAAGAATGTTGAACGTCTTTTACTGTGATTATTTGCTATCTATATAACCTCTTCAATGAACTCTTCATGTCTTTTGCTTATTTTCTCTTTTTTTAAAAGTGGTTCAGTTATACACATATATATTCTTCCACAGATTCTTTTTCATATAGGTTACTACAAGATATTGAGTATAGCTTCCTGTGCTATACAAGTCCTTATTATTTAGCTATTTTATATGTAGTAGTGTGTATATGTTAATCCAGGACTACTAATTTATTTGCCATTTTTAAATTGGATGTATTTACTGTTGAATTTTGAGAATTCTTTATATATTTTAGTCCTTTGTTGGACATATGTTTTGCAAATCTTTTCTACTAATCTGTAGATTACTCTTTTATCCTTTTCACATGGGCTTCCAACAGAGCAAAAGCTTTTAGTTTTGATGAAGTATAATTTATTATTGTTCTTTTTGTGGATCATGCTTTTGGTATCAAGTCTAAGAATGCTTTACTTTGTGTTAATTTTGTATCCTCCAATCTTACTGAACTCACTTTTAAGTTTCAGGAGGGTTTTTGTTTTTGTTTTCGTTTTTAGCTTCCTTGTGATTTTCTGCATGGACAATCACTTAATTTGCAATGCCTACTATTTCTTTTCCTTTTTTATTGGAGTGCCTCTAAGTTTCCATACTATTTATGTTGAATAAGAGTGGTGAGAATTGACATCCTTGCCTATTTCCCAGTGTTAGTGGGAAGACATTCAGCCTTTCACCATTATGGTTGATGTTGTAGGTTTCTTGGTGATCTTTATCAAGTTAATAAAAACACCCTCCATTCTGAACTTGCCCAGATATTTTTTTCATGAATGGATGTAGGATTTTGTCAAATGATTTTTCTGCATCAATTGAACAGGTTTGCTAGGCCATTCTAATTAATTGCTAGACTTAGGGTTTGAAAAGATCTTTAATTCCCATGAATCTTGGTTAAAAAGCTACTGACGAGATTAGATTGACTCTATTTGGGATACGAGTGATTATTCAAGGAATACTGTTTCAGTTCAGTTCATTTCAGTTCCGTTGCTCAGTTGTGTTTGACTCTTTGCGACCCCATGGACTGCAGCATGCCAGACTTCCTGTCCATCACCAACTCCAAGAGCCTACTCAGGTCCATCAAGTCGGTGATGCCATTCAACCATCTCATCCTCTGTCGTCCCCTTCTCCTCCTGCCTTCAATCTTTCCCAGCATCAGGGTCTTTTCAGATAAGTCAGTTCCTCTCATCAGGTGGCTAAAGTATTGGAGTTTCAGGTTCAGCATCAGTCCTTCCAATGAACATTCAGGACTGATTTCCTTTAGGATGGACTAGTTGGATCTCTTTGCAGTCCAAGGGACTCTCAAGACTCTTCTCCAACACCACAATTCAAAAGCATCAGTTCTTCAGTGCTCAGCTTTCTTTATGGTCCAACTCTCATATCCATACATGACTACTGGAAAAACCATAGCTTTGATTACACGGACCTTTGCTGGCAAAGTAATGTCTCTGCTTTTTAATATGCTGTCTAGGTTGGTCATAACTTTTCTTCCAAAGAGCAAGCATCTTTTAATTTCATGGCTGCAGTCACCATCTACAGTGATTTGGGAGCCCAGAAAAATAAAGTCTGACACTGTTTCCATTGTTTTCTCATCTATTTGCTATGAAGTGATGTGACAAGAGGCCATTATCTTCATTTTTTAAATGTTGAGTTTTAAGCCAGCTTTTTCACTCTCTTTCACCTTCATCAAGAGGCTCTTCAGTTCCTCTTTGCTTTCTGCCATAAGGGTGGTGTCATCTGCATATCTGAGGTTATTGATATTTCTCCCAGCAATCTTGATTCCAGCTTGTGCTTCATTCAGCCTGGCATTTCTCATGATGTACTCTGCATATAAGTTAAACAAACAGGATGACAATACACAGCCTTGATGTACTCCTTTCCCAATTTGGAACCAGTCTGTTGTTCCATGTCCAGTTCTAACTGTTGCTTCTTGATCTGCATGCAGATTTCTCAGGAGACAGGTAAGGTGGTCTGGTATTTCCACCTCTTTAAGAATGTTCCACAGTTTGTTGTGATCCACACAGTCAGAGGCTTTGGCATAGTCGATAAAGCAAAAGTAGATGTTTTTCAAGATGTTTGTTTAAACATAAACAACAACATTGTTTCAGACCATGACTATAATTTGGGATTCCCAATGGGTTTCAATGCCAAGGCTTGCAAGTTGTCTTCATGTTTTGGTTTAGCACTGTGATGATCTCTGCTAAGTTTGTATCTGTCTGTTCTGGGTGATTGCTTTCTGTTGAGCAGTTCAGCATCTGCACAACCTGGCTTTTATTATTTACGTTTTCCAATCCTTGATTCTTTTAGATAGAGTCCCTTCTTTTTCCAGGGTTTGTGGTTTTCTGTGTAAATTGAGGGCATGCACTTATGGGTACCAGATAACTGAAGCACCAGCGCACACTGTCTTATTTCTTCTCTACATATTTCACCTGTGCAAATCTCATCTTCTCAACACTGCACCTCTTTGGGCCTAATCTCTAAGTGAGGGGATTGAATACAATCTCCAAGGCAGTTCTAAAATTCTGTGATTTAATTACGGAAGACTTGAGTCTTTATTAAAAACATTTCATCTGAAAGATATTTGCTGAAATATACAAATCCAGGTTTTAAGTTAAAATGTGTGCATGTGTGTATACTAAGTTGCTCAGACTCTTTGCTAACCCACTGACTGCAGCCCACCAGGCTTCTCTGTCCATGGGATTTCCCAGGCAAGAATACTGGAGTGAATTGTCATTCCCTTCTCCAGGGGATCTTCCTGACCAAGGGACTGAACCCCTATCTCCTATGTCTCCTGCATTGGCAAGTGGATTCTTTACCACTGCGCCACCTGGGAAGCCCGTAAGTTAAAATGAAGGTTGCATTATTTCCTAAGCGATATCTGGTACTTAAAACACCACCTGCTTGGCAATTTTGTTCAACTCATTTGTCTTTTTCTCAATCTTTTGCTTCTTTTTGAGATGCTTACAAGAAGTGTTAATAACAATTAACATCTATAGCTCAGCCCTCTCTAGATAAAAATACCATGCCTAATTCCCATCCTCTATGTTCTAAAAGAGTTTCCCGTTACTTGTTAAGGGTTTCTGTAACAGTGCTGTTTGAATGCTGCATCAAAGAACATAACTTAGGCTTTTGTGGTATTTAGTGTATTATTGTTTTCCTAAAAGTGAATGCAACTCAATCATAAATCATTTGTTAAGGAATGGGAATTGTGAACCCTTCTCTCGATAATTAGTGCATTCATGGGGAGTGATTAAGGCCCTGGGATGCCACACTCCTCCAATGTGATATAAGTGACACTTTAACAGGTTTGCTAAGCCAATTGGCTGTGATAAAGCCATCTGTAAAAATGGGAGCCAAGATCCTGACAATTCTTTTACTCGCAGTTATGGTCAAATCGGAAGGCAGAAAGCTTGAAATAAATATTGTGCATGGGAGAAGGAAATGACAACCCACTCCAGTGTTCTTGCCTGGAGAATCCCAGGGACGGAGGAGCCTGGTGGGCTGCAGTCTATGGGGTCGCACAGAGTCGGACACGACTGAAGTGACTTAGCAGCAGCATAGCTTGATAGGATGTGAATTTCTGATAATTGAAACAACGCTGTAAAATTAAGTTAAAAAGTACTTCTTAAACCATTTTGTTTTCTTTTTATAAATGTGTCAATTTTTCAACTGGTCTATACAGTTAGTTGCAGGTTTCTGATTGTCACTCATTCTATTTGCTGATGACCACAGAATCTCAAAGAACATCCCACGCACGTCTCAGAATTTCTGTACATGCAAATTAAAAGCAATTTTAATGCCTGAGACAGTGAAATAAGTTAGTAGATTGTCTACCACCATAGTTATTCCTACATCATAGATGTTGTGCTTCCCAGGTAGATTTAAAATGATAATTTCCTAATGGTGAACACGCATGATTTCATTTTGGGTGTTTTTTAATTATCTTTTTATCCTCCCCATGCACCAGCCCCCAAGCATGCTGCATCCTGCGTCAGACATAGACTGGCGATTCAATTCACATGATAGTATACATGTTAGAATGTCATTCTCCCCATTTTGGGTGTTTTGAACTGCAGAAAAATTATGACTTAGTCTTGAATTTTACTATGTACCGTTTTCACTTAGATTTTCCACCATCATTCCAAATTCCCCTTATCCAAGCCTGAAGTGGGTGTTTTCTTTCTGAATGAAGCTGCTCTCCCAATTTTCCTAGTTCTATGAATAGCACCACTGTTCTCCAATTAGTTCAAAAGTAGAAGTTAAGTTCTCCAAGACTGCTCTATCTTCATTTCTTAAACCTCTTTGCTAACATATCCTGTCCATTCTTCCTTTCCAATAGCTGTAGGATTGTGATTTCCCACACTACTCTCATCTTATTACAAACTTTCATCATTTCCACTTGTCCAGTTAGTTAGCAAATATATATTGGACATCTACCATGTGCTGGGCTCTATATTAGGCACTGAGAATGCAATGGTGAGTGAGCAAAGAAAGATGAGGTCCCTACCCATACAGTGTAGTGAGAAAGACATATACTAATAAGCACACATGCACACATGTAAAACTGCATCTGTGACAAGCACTATGAAGAAGAGGTATGAGGGATGTCATAAGAAGCTTGTCATAAGAGCCTAGAATAGATTGGTTTGACCCAGTCATGGAGGCAAAAGAAGGCTTCCTTGAAGAAGTGATGCATGAGCGAGATCTGGAGGATGAATAGATGTTAATCAGATGAAGAAGGGTGGGAAGATCATTCTAAGTAGAAGTAGCAGCATATGCAATGCTTTTGTGGTGGGAAAATAATGCCAAGTATTAGAGGATTAAAATGAGGCTGATGGGCTGAAGCCCAGAATACAAGGGAGAAATTTAGTACAAACTGAGAAGGAAGAGGTAGGTAGGGACCAAACCATGTACAGTTTATTTAAGCTCTGTTAAAATTTTTTTTAAAATACTTTATTTATGTATTTATTTGGCTGCTTCAGGTTTTAGTTGTGGCACGTGTGGTCTTCACTGCAGCATCTGGGATTTTTCCTTGTGGTGTGTGGACTCGGTAATTGCAGTTCACGAGCTTAGCTGCTTTGCTGCATGTGGGATTTTAGTTCCCCGACCAGGGATCAAACCCCATCCCCTGCATTGCAAGGCAGATTCTCAACCTCTGGACCACCAGGGAAGTCCTGAAAATTTTTCTTTTTTAATCCTATGAGTAACACAAGGTCACTAAAGGGAGCTAAGTATGTGAAGGGGTGTGTGTGGGTGATACATGATCAAATTTGAATGTCAAAAAGATCATTCTGATTGTATTATGGAACAGATTGGAGGAGCACCAAGAATGAAGGCAGAATCTAGTTGGGAGGCTACTGTCATAGTCTAGGTGAGAGATTGATGGTGGCTTTGGCACAGTGATAAGTGATAATGAGGGAGAAAAAGATGGAATCTAGAGATGTTTAGCAGGTAAGATCCATAGGACAAGACTATGAGTTGGCTATAGCAGATGAAAGAAAATGAAGGAGACAGAGGGAGAGAGTTTTGACTTGCACAGTGTAATGTATGATGATGTCATTCACTTAGGGAATACTGAAAGAGGACCCAGTTTGGAGAGAGTTCAGATTGGGGCATATTGAGTTGAGGTGTTAATGAGATATATATGCAAGAGATGATGTCAAGTGAGCAATTGGTTATATAAGTGTGGAGGTTGGAATAGAGATCTGGTCTAGAAATATAACTTCGAGATTCATCTGTGTATTGGTGTAAGTTGGAATCCAAGGTGTGAAGAAACCATAGAGTGAGAAGAAAAGAGGTGCTGGGACTGATCCTTGGGGAACCCTGATATTTAATGGCCAGGTAAAATAAAGTATGTCTGCAAAGGTGATAGCCAGTAAGAGTGGCCACAGAAGTAGGAGAAAACCCAAGAGTGCATTATGTCTCGGAAGTCAATTAAAAGAGTATTTTAAGAGGGAGGGAGTGGACAACGTTATCAAAAGCTGTTAAAAGGTCAAGTAAGATGAGGACTGACAAAGTATTCATAGTATTTGTCTACATGGAGGCCACTGGTGGCCTTAGTGAGTGCTGTTCAGTTGAATGATGATGGTAGAAGCCAGCTTACTGTGGGTGAAAGAATGGGTCAGGGGAACATGGAGATAGCCAGTATCGATAAACTTTTTCAAGATGTTTATTATTAGTTCTATTTTATTTTATGGTTGCACTGCATGGCATGCAGGATCTTAGTTCCTCAGTGCCAGTGAAGTTGCTTAGTCGTGTCCGACTCTTTGCAATCCCATGGAC
This sequence comes from Ovis aries, assembly GCF_016772045.2. NCBI lineage: Eukaryota > Metazoa > Chordata > Mammalia > Artiodactyla > Bovidae > Ovis > Ovis aries. The sequence goes on along the minus strand of NC_056080.1, from coordinate 98,899,870 downwards.
TATAGCCTACCAGGCTCCTCCATCCATGGAATTTTCCAGGCAAGACTACTGGAGTGGGTTGCCATTTCCTTCTCCAGGGGATCTTCCCGACCTGGGGGTCGAACCCAGGTCTCCCGCATTGCAGGCAGATGCTTTACCATCTGAACTCAGCCAGGGATCAAACTTGAGCCCACTATAGTGAAAGCATAAAGTCTTTACTGTTGGACTGCCAGGGATGTCTGATAAACTTTTTAAAAAAAGTTTGAGTGTGATGGGGAGAAGAATGAGAGGACAGTACCTGTAGAAGGATATACAGGTTTTGTTTTCTTTTGCAAGAGAGTGGAACGTGTTTAAAATCAGGAGGGGAAGTCAGCACAGCTAAGTTTCTGTCCAATGACTTCTATTGTTTTTTTGATGAAGTAAGAGGAAAGGTTACTTGATAAACATGTGAGGGTAAAGTCTGAGAATGGGGAAGACTATCAATAGTTATTGCAGAGTAGGAGCATAAACTGACCAGAGAAATGTACTAGGCTGGATGCACAGTGTGAAAGGCTTATTTGAGGTTGGTGATCATGAATTTATAGAAATATTAATTCTTCTTCCTATATGGCTATGTCCAGCAGTGTTTGTCTGCTCAAGTGCAGGTGGAGTGGATGGCTGGGTTGGTGGGAGTGAGGTGGGGAGGAGGACTCTATCAGTGTTCTTAAAAGTCTCCCTGCCCTCAGTTTCTTCCCATTCCTACCCATCCTGTACACTGCCATAGAATTCATTTTCCTTAAAGAGTAAGTTCTAAGTGTTAGTCATTCAGGCGTGTCCAAATCTGTGACCCCATGGACTGTAGCCCACCAGGCTCCTCTGTCCATGGAATTCTCCAGGCAAGAATACTGGAGTGAGCTGCCATTCCCTTACCACGGGATCTTCCCAACCCAGGGATTGAATCCAGGTCTCTTGCATTTCAGGCAGCTTCTTTACCATCTGACTCACCCTTTAAAATTTACTTTTTATCAACTCAATCTCCTTGTTCAAGAATTTACATCTTTGCAAATGGAATAGTGATTAAGACCATAGATGATAGACCTCCAAGTGTGAACTTGAGCAATTAATTCATGTAAAGATTCTAACACTCAGTTTCTTCAACTCTAAAATGTGGTTAATTGTGATATCTACCTTATAAGGTTGTTAGGTGCATTAAATGTGAGAGCAAGTAGCACAGTGCTTGGCTTGTAGTAAAGTAAAGCTGCTATCTTCTCTTATCTGTCTGCCCACCCATCCTAGTCTGGCATTCTTTTGTACCCCTAGTCAACATAACTCCCTTCAGTTAGACTGGTCCTTTCAATGCCTCTGTACTCATTGCTGTGTGAGTTTGCTTTCACTATCCAAACCCTATCATTTCTCAAAAGGCCCACGTGTTCTAAAAAAAAGCTTCCTCATTAGCTTGGAGCTAGTGCACTGAAGGAGAAGCTCTATACAATAAGTCAACAAAAACAAGACCGGGAGCTGACTGGCTCAGATCATGAACTCCTTATTGCCAAATTCAGACTCAAATTGAAGAAAGTAGGGAAAACCGCTAGACCATTCAGGTATGACCTAAATCAAATCCCTTATGATTATACAGTGGAAGTGAGAAATAGATTTAAGGGTCTAGATCTGATAGATAGAGGCGTGCCCAACTCTGATGAACTATGGAATGAGGTTCGTGACATTGTACAGGAGACAGGGATCAAGACCATCCCCATGGAAAAGAAATGCAAAAAAGCAAAATGGCTGTCTGGGGAGGCCTTACAAATAGCTGTGAAAAGAAGAGAGGCAAAAAGCAAAGGAAAAAAGGAAAGATATAAGCATCTGAATGCAGAGTTCCAAAGAATAGCAAGAAGAGATAAGAAAGCCTTCTTCAGGGATCAATGCAAAGAAACAGAGGAAAAGAACAGAATGGGAAAGACTAGAGATCTCTTCAAGAAAATTAGAGATACCAAGGGAACATTTCATGCAAAGATGGGCTCAGTAAAGGACAGAAATGGTATGGACCTAACAGAAGCAGAAGATATTAAGAAGAGGTGGCAAGAATACACAGAAGAACTGTACAAAAAGATCTTCACGACCCAGATAATCATGATGATGTGATCACTAATCTAGAGCCAGACATCTTGGAATGTGAAGTCAAGTGGGCCTTAGAAAGCATCACTACAAACAAAGCTAGTGGAGGTGATGGAATTCCAGTTGAGCTCTTTCAAATCCTGAAAGATGATGCTGTGAAAGTGCTGCACTCAATATGCCAGCAAGTTTGGAAAACTCAGCAGTGGCCACAGGACTGGAAAAGGTCAGTTTTCATTCCAATTCCAAAGAAAGGCAATGCAAAAGGATGCTCAAACTACCTCACAATTGCACTCATCTCACATGCTAGTAAAGTAATGCTCAAAATTCTCCAAGCCAGGCTCCAATAATATGTGAACCGTGAACTCCCTGATGTTCAAGATGGTTTTAGAAAAGGCAGAGGAACCAGAGATCAAATTGCCAACATCCGCTGGATCATGGAAAAGCAAGAGAGTTCCAGAAAAACATCTATTTCTGCTTTATTGACTATGCCAAAGCGTTTGACTGTGTGGATCACAAGAAACTGCGGAAAAATCGGAGAGAGATGGGAATACCAGACCACCTGACCTGCCTCTTGAGAAATCTGTATGCAGGTCAGGAAGCAACAGTTAGAACTAGACATTAAACAACAGACTGGTTCCAAATAGAAAAAGGAGTATGTCAAGGCTGTATATTGTCACCCTGCTTATTTAACTTCTATGCAGAGTACATCATGAGAAATGCTGGACTGGAAGAAGCACAAGCTCGAATCAAGATTGGCGGGAGAAATATCAATAACCTCAGATATGCAGATGACACCACCCTTATGGCAGAAAGTGAAGAGGAGCTAAAAAGCCTCTTGATGAAAGTGAAAGAGGAGAGTGAAAAAGTTGGCTTAAAGCTCAACATTCAGAAAATGAAGATCATGGCATCTGGTCCCATCACTTCATGGCAAATAGATGGGGAAACAGTGGAAACAGTGTCAGACTTTATTTTTCTGGGCTCCAAAATCACTGCAGATGGTGACTGCAGCCATGAAATTAAAAGACGCTTACTCCTTGGAAGAAAAGTTATGACCAACCTAGATAGCATATTCAAAAGCAGAGACATTACTTTGCCGACTAAGGTCTGCCTAGTCAAGGCTATGGTTTTTCCTGTGGTCATGTATGGATGTGAGAGTTGGACTGTGAAGAAGGCTGAGCACCGAAGAATTGATGCTTTTGAACTGTGGTGTTGGAAAAGACTCTTGAGGGTCCCTTGGACTGCAAGGAGATCCAACCAGTCCATTCTGAAGGAGATCAGCCCTGGGATTTCTTTGGAAGGAATGATGCTAAAGCTGAAACTCCAAGTACTTTGGCCACCTCATGCGAAGAGTTGACTCATTGGAAAAGACTTTGATGCTGGGAGGGATTGGGGGCAGGAGGAGAAGGGGACGACAGAGGATGAGATGGCTGGATGGCATCACGGACTCGATGGACATGAGTCTGAGTGAACTCCGGGAGATGGTGATGGACAGGGAGGCCTGGCGTACTGCGATTCATGGGGTCGCAAAGAGTCAGACACGACGGAGTGACTGAACTGAACTGAACTGAGTGCACTGATCGCCCTTTGTATTGTATCCTTTTGGCCAACTCATTACCTGATTGATCAACTGTATTATTTTTCAACTGAACTTTTTAGTAATTCTTATGACAGTCATCCATTGCTGCAGAAATTCCTAGAATGAGTTGCTGTGTCTTGCATACGTATTATCTTCTAAATTCCTAGTATACTGTATTTCATTGTGCTTTTCATTGTTTTTAAAATATTATGTTACATTTTGTCTAAAAATATTTCAGTAATAAAAGATTTTCCAATAAAAGTGTGAGCTCTCTGAGGGAAAAAATCATGCCATAAACTCTATACATTTCTCACAGAATCTACAATAGTATTTACAATACTTGTTCAATTTAATTGACTTGAATTGGGACATAAGACAGGCTCCAGTGGTCTTCAAAGTGAGGTGCTCAATTCTAGGGAGCATACAGATAATACATTAGAGTGCAGGAAGAAAATATTGCGAAGTTTCTATTTATTTTTATCATTCTTTTGACATATTTTGACTATCTTTATAATATACATATTGTACATTTATTATATATATATACACATTATTTGTAAATATACATACATAAATGGCATATGCTCAAGAAGTTTTAATCTTGGTGTCCCAGATCAAAACATTTTCAATCTACAGTATTGAGATGAATATAAGCATTTGACAACAGTTAGTCATTTTTGAGCACTCACTGTGCCCCAGATGCTATGCTAAGAGTTTTCACATGCATTAACTCAATTCTCAAAACAATTTAAAAAAATCTTTATTTATTTGGCTGTGTCAGGTCTTAGTTGTAGCATGCTCAGTCATCGTTGCAGCATGTGGAATCTTGTTCCCTGACCAGGGATTGAACCCAGGCCCCCTGCATTGGGAGCTCTGAGTCTTATCCACTGGACCACCAGGAAAATCCCCTCAAAACAATTTTTTTAAGGTCTGTGTTATTATCTCCTATTAGAAAGGAGGAACGTGAAGCACAGAAAGGTAAACTAACTAGTCCAAGATTACATAATGAATAAGTGAGGGAACCATGATTTAAAAATACATCTATTTGCATCCAAAGCCGATCCTCTTTTTTGGAAGACTTAAAGACATAATCCAACTTCTGTAATAGATACAGGACTATTCAAAGTCATCTATTTCTTCTTAAGTGAGTTTTGATAACTTGTGTCTTTCAAGAGATTGATTCATTTCCAAAGGTAATCCTCTTAATCAGTGTGCTACCATGCATACCTCTGTTAGGAATGCCTGATTTTTTTTTTTTTAATGAAGATATAATGGAATTGATGTCCTTCTACTTGTTACTTAACCAGGGCATTATAAGAACCACATATAGATTTTTGGAAAGTAGAAAATCATCTTAAGAAAAACCAGGTACATTTGGCCCTTGAACAAGGGAAAGTGAGGAACGTCAACCTCCAGAGCAGTGAAAATTCCATTACAGCTTACAATTGGCCTTCTGTATCTGTTGTTTCTCCGTATCTGCTGTTCCACACCTGAGGATTCAACCAACCATGGATTGTGAATTACTGTAATTTATACTATTGGAAAAAAATCCATGTGTACGTGGACCCACACAGCTCAACCCCTGTATTCAATGGTCAATTGTAACCACGTGATTTGATTCATATCTGATACTTATTTCCTCTTAAGAATATGAAAAGCCATTATAGAGCTCTTTCTTAAAGAATCTTTTCTGACTTCTAAAGTTGAATGCAAACTAACATATGCTTTGTAACTTTTCAGTTCTTTCTGAAAATATAATAATTCAAGAAAAAAGTACCACTCTTTCACAACAAATAGACTTGACAACTCCATCTCAAGTTACTGAACTAAAACTGCAAAAGACTGCATATTCTTCTACAGTGGTGTCTAAAAGCATGCCTGTATTTGCAACTGATTATACAACTCGACTGTATTCCAATACAACATCTCGACCACTGAAAACAATGACTGCACCAATTTTTTTTAAAGACTTCCAGAGTGGAAAGAGCTACATTTGCAGCAGACCTTTTGTCTACGTCAGCAGCCATTGCTCTGTCTACCAAGAGTACCTTCGTAGGCCCTACTACCAATTCCGTGAAAATAACTAAATCCCCATCTTTGGAGAGCACAAGGACAACCAAAATGGTTGAATCCATTGCTACTGAGACTTCTCATTCAGCGGTAGCTACTAATTTCCTGTACACATCTAGATTCGCCAACAATTCAGTTGTATCCAAACCTTCAGTAACTGGATCTCAGTTGGCTGTTATGAGGACAGCATCTTTATTCTCACCTATTGAGTCAACATCCATGTCTACAACATCTTGGCCCAAACACAAATCCACAGGAATTGGGGCACTCCCTATTGCCACAACTAGCCAGGAGTTTCCTGCATCTACAGCTGCTAGAAGTGTACATCAGTCCACAGTGGATCCGACTTCAACTACAGCTACTCGCATTGGGACTGCGTCAGCACTGCCACCTGAGTCTGTGCTTATCTCCACAGCTGTTTCAATGGATTCTGTATTTCCTAGAAATCAGACAGCCCAGGGACGGGGGAGCCTGGTGGGCTGCCGTCTATGGGGTGGCACTGAGTTGGATATGACTGAAGCGACTTAGCAGCAGCAGCAGTAGATAGCATCCACATTGGCCACAACTGATATGGAAATACCGTTTACAGTTTATTCAACTAGGTCTGTTGAGATGACACCTGTAGCTAAGAACAGCTGAAATAGAATCACCATCTACAAATTTCCAGGCTGACTCTTCACCCATAATGGAAGATGCAATATCTACCTTCATACCAAAAGAGGCCTCTTCTATGGCACTTTCTTTCAGGGCATCCTCTCCATTCACCAGAGCTCAGAGTGTACAGATCGTTATTCATGTTGAGACGACACATACAGCCTTGACTCCTGGGAAAACACTTGCACCTACAGTGGCTGAAACTATGTTTTCCTCCACGATCACTGGGCCAGTATATGTGTAGAATATACCCACAGGTGGTGGAAACATGCTTCCTCTGATGTCCACTAGATCAGCTTCCACATCCAAGGAATCTGAGTCTGGTCCCACATCAACAAGTGATGAAAGTGTCCATTTATCCTTCACAAATGAGATCACTTGGACTTCCAGGCCAGATCAGACCTTGTTGACATCAGTGTTCTATCGGAGTACTTCTAATACAGAGCATTCATCCACAACTACTAATATTATCATCCAACCAGAAGCATCCAAAGAGTGCAAGGCCACCACTATTGCTAATACTACTACAGACAGATATACAACAGTTCTATCCAAATTGACATCCCCATGGCTCACTAATTCCTCCATGGTTTCTGGAGTCACATCTGTAACCAAACTGCTGCTGCTGCTGCTAAGTCGCTTCAGCCATGTCCGACTCTGTGCGACCCCACAGACAGCAGCCCACCAGGCTCCCCCGTCCCTGGGATTCTCCAGGCAAGAACACTGGAGTGGTTTGCCATTTCCTTCTCCAATGCATGAAAGTGAAAAGTGAAGTCGCTCAGTCGTGTCCGACTCTTAGCGACCCCATGGACTGCAGCCTACCAGGCTCCTCCATCCATGGGATTTTCCAGGCAAGAGTACTGGAGTGGGATGCCATTGCCTTCTCCCGGGTCTAAATTTAGCACCTTACTACTAAAAACCACCCCTGCATCCACAGTACTTGGAAATGAACTTCTTTCAACACCGAGGGAGACAGTTGTTCCACTTGTAGATAGAATATCTACCCTTGCTGATGTGGAACCAAATTTTTCTACTGAGGAGAGTGCTTCTGAGAACACACAAACAGAGATAAATGGTACAATTGCATTTGGAGAGACAACAGCCCCCGTTCCAGACTCTGCAATGATACAAAGATTCATTGCTACTGTGACAAGGAAAGAAACAACTTTCCATTATGAAAAATTGGCTCTAGCAGTGAAGATTAAGCTTTCTCTATTTGCAACAATGCTGGAAGCAACAGATGAGTCTATTTCCCCCTTTCCTGATGCAGAGAAGCTGACTGCCTGATTGGAATACAACTGCTGAGGTGAGAGAAAGTTGGTTTTCTACAAAATCAATGAAAACGACCCCTAAGAGTTCATACAACGAAACTACAGATATCTTCAATTCCACCCACATCTACATAGGACCTTGGACTTCAGAAACTCCACCTGAGGGGAATCCAGCTCCATCTCCCACTTCTGGGAGCACACAGACTCCATCTACCTCAACCACAAGTAACACAGAGGAGGTCCGTGTTTCAGAAATGTCTACTGGTCTTGGGAAAACAGCTCTCCCTTCACAAGCTCTGACAATTACCACACTTTTGTCTCCTGAAAAAGGGAGCATGAGTGCCCTCCCAGTATATACTCCCAGGACTGAGGAAAACGATAGTAAGCACCACCTCTGTGACTCACCCTTTCTCACACCGCCAGGACAGTTCCTTTGTAAAGACTGTAACCTCTGGGACAACCAAGATATCAAATCCTATAAACAATAAGACAACTTTTTTATACTTGCTTTCACCTAGGACTCAGCCTGAGGTGTCTTCAGTTGCCACTCTCATTTCTGAAAGCACACAGACTTTCCCTGAGTCCCCATCTCTTTCCACAGCTCGACTATCTAGTGCCAATTTTATAGCTGTGTCTACTGACAGGATCACTACAGCCCTCTCTGCTTCAAATGTATCTATAGCACTTCTTGGGAAAACTTCTATAATAACGTCCATTCATATCTACTAGATGTCCTCACAGCCAGTTAGTGGCACTCCCTTCACTTCTAAAAGTGTTTTGGGCACTCCCACTGTACTAATGACTGGAATTTCTAAAACGGACATTCAGATTGTTTGAAAAATACCTCTGTAGCCACTTCTGGGCCGGGTCTGAAATGTCTTCAATGTCAGTTAATGGCTCTGCTTTTCCACTTCCTACTGTTTCTTCTGATGCTTCCACAACAGGTGGATCATTCTATACTTCATTGTCTTCACTTACCCCCAGGCCTTCTATGACCATGCAAACATTGTCATTAGATGTCACACCTTTGACATATGCTGGGTCTGCTTCAAAAAATGCAGTGGCTTCCGTTGCTTTCACTACTTCAGAAATAACTAAAAGTATCATCCAGCATCACACCTACATCCTTTTCCTCCCCAGCAGAGCCAACTTTTCCCTCTGGGAAAACCATTCCAACCAGTACCATGGCTGGGACAGTGACTCCATTCATAGGCATCCCTGTCTCTCGCCTACTCAGTTCTAAGAACACTGAAGCTATTTCTTCCATTCCAAAGACCACATTTTCATCATTTATATTAACAGCCCAACAATCATCACAAAGATATCAGGGCACCACTCTGGGCATATTCCCTGGGATTACTAACAGCTCTCTTTCAACTGTAAGCAGTGGTAAAGTAACAGCTTTCACAAATACTTATTCCAGACCTGGTGCCCCTGAAAGTGTGCTTTCATCTACTCTGGAAAATCTCCACACTTCCTTGAATATTCAAATTTCCCCATCTTTGGCTTTAAAAGCACTCCTGGATCCACAAAAAGTATAAAAATTACCATTTATCGTTCTTCAAATACAGAAAAGAAGACTTCCTCATCAGAAAATACTTCAACAGCTGAACTGACAAAAGGTGCCATGTCTGTGAATACACCTGTTTCATACCCTCCCTGGATTCCATCCGGTACAACTTCACCCTCTTCGACATCAGTTCTTTTTTCACCTCAAAGTACTGAAGCCAAGTTTTCTACTCCAAAGACTTCTCTTCCTCCTATGTCCCAAAGAGTTGAATTTCCACTTCTACAAACAAGAACCACATCTAGTAATGCCCAGTCTCTGCTTTTGACTTCCTGGAACACACCCACAGCTGAAGATTCTCAATTTTCAGCTTCTACCACTGCTCATGTACCTACATCCAACAAGAAGCAAACAGAGAGTCCTTACGTTAGTCTAGAGTCTTTGTCAACACTCCCAGTCTCTCAGACTGGTCTTGTACCTGGAGATGTAACGGCAATGTCATCAATTTCCACAACAGGAACTCTTCGTACCTTGGGGATGTCTGAGAGTCCTTCATTATCAATATCTTCAAAATCTATCCCTGTTGCTTTGGCTGACTTTAAGCACACATTTGAGAAGACAACTACAACTGTAACTCGTGGGACCACACTCAAATCGAATATTTCTGTTGCTACTTCAGAATATATCATTTCAAAGGCTGCTACTTCACCCATGCTGACTTGGATCCTTTCTAGTCTTCCTTCAGGTTCACCTCTGGCAACTATATCCAATACTCTTCACATTATATCTCCCTCTCCAGAAGAGATATTCAGTTCAGTTCAGTTCTGTCGCTCAGTCATGTCCGACTCTTTGCGACCCCATGAATCGCAGCACGCCAGGCCTCCCTGTCCTTCACCAACTCCTGGAGTTCACTCAGACTCACGTCCATCGAGCCAGTGATGCCATCCAGCCATCTCATCCTCTGTCGTCCCCTTCTCCTCCTGCCCCCAATCCCTCCAGCATCAGAGTCTTTTCCAATGAGTCAACTCTTCACATGAGGTGGTCAAAGTACTGGAGCTTCAGCTTTAGCATGATTCCTTCCAAAGAACACCCAGGGCTGATCTCCTTCAGAATGGACTGGTTGGATCTCCTTGCAGTCCAAGGGACTCTGAAGAGTCTTCTCCAACACCACAGTTCAAAAGCATCAATTCTTTGGTGCTCAGTTTTCTTCACAGTTCAACTCTCACATCCATACACGACCACAGGAAAAACCATAGCCTTGACTAGATGGACCTTTGTTGGCAAACTAATATCTCTGCTTTTGAATATGCTATCTAGGTTGGTCATAACTTTCCTTCCAAGGAGTAAGCGTCTTTTAATTTCATGGCTGCAGTCACCATCTGCAGTGATTTTGGAGCCCCCAAAATAAAGTCTGACACTGTTTCCTGTTTCCCCATCTATTTGCCATGAAGTGATGGGACCAGATGCCATGATCTTCATTTTCTGAATGTTGAGCTTTAAGCCAACTTTTTCACTCTCCTCTTTCACTTTCATCAAGAGGCTTTTAGCTCCTCTTCACTTTCTGCCATAAGAGTGGTGTCATCTGCATATCTGAGGTTATTGATATTTCTCCCGGCAATCTTGATTCCAGCTTGTGCTTCTTCCAGCCCAGCGTTTCTCATAATGTACTCTGCATAGAAGTTAAATAAGCAGGGGGACAATATACAGCCTTGATGTACTCTTTTTCCTCTTTGGAGCCAGTCTGTTGTTCCATGTCCAGTTCTAACTGTTGCTTCCTGACCTGCATACAGGTTTCTCAAGAGGCAGGTTAGGTGGTCTGGTATTCCCATCTCTTTCAGAATTTTCCACAGTTTATTGTGAGCCACACAGTCAAAGGCCTTGGCATAGTCAATAAAGCAGAAATAGATGTTTTTCTGAAATTCTCTTCCCCTTTTGATGATCCAGCGGATGTTGGCAACTTGATCTCTGGTTCCTCTGCATTTTCTAAAACCAGCTTGAACATCTGGAAGTTCACGGTTCACATATTGCTGAAGCCTGGCTTGGAGAATTTTGAGCATTACTTTACTAGCATATGAGATGAATGCAATTGTGAGGTAGTTTGAGCATTCTTTGGCATTGCCTTTCTTTGGAATTGGAATGAAAACTGACATTTCCAAGTCCTGTGGCCACTGCTGAGTTTTCCAAATGTGCTGGCATATTGAGTGCAGCGCTTTCACAGCATCATCTTTTAGGATTTGAAAGAGCTCAACTGGAATTCCATCACCTCCACTAGCTTTGTTCATAGTGATGCTTTCCAAGGCCCACTTGACTTCACATTCCAGGATGTCTGGCTCTAGGTGAGTGAACAGACCATCATGATTATCTTGGTCATGAAGATCTTTTTTGTACAGTTCTTCCGTGTATTCTTGCCACCTCTTCTTAATATCTTCTGCTTCTATTAGGTCCATACCATTTCTGTCCTCTATCGAGCCCATCGATGAATGAAATGTTCCCTTGGTATCTCTAATTTTCTTGAACAGATCTCTAGTCTTTCCCATTCTGTTGTTTTCCTCTATTTCTTTGCATTGATTGCTGAGGAAGGCCTTCTTATCTCTTCTTGCTGTTCTTTGGAACTCTGCATTCAGATGCTTATATCTTTCCTTTTCTCCTTTGCTTTTCACCTCTCTTCTTTTCACAGCTATTTGTAAGGCCTCCCCAGACAGCCATTTTGCTTTTTGCATTTCTTTTCCATGGGGATGGTCTTGATCCCTGTCTCCTGTACAATGTCACGAACCTCATTCCATAGTTCATCAGGCACTCTATCTATCAGATCTAGACCCTTAAATCTATTTCTCACTTCCGCTGTATAATCATAAGGGATTTGATTTAGGTCATACCTGAATGGTCTAGTGGTTTTCCCTACTTTCTTCAATTTAAGTCTGAATTTGGCAATAAGGAGCTCATGATCTGAGCGACAGTCAGCTCCCAGTCTTGTTTTTGCTGACTGTATAGAGCTTCTCCTTCTTTGGCTGCAAAGAATATAATCAGTCTGATTTCGGTGTTGACCATCTGGTGATGTCCATGTGTAGAGTCTTCTCTTGTGTTGTTGGGAGAGGGTGTTTGCTATGACCAGTGGGTTCTCTTGGCAAAACTCTATTAGTCTTTGCCCTGCTTCATTCCGTATTCCAAGGCCAAATTTGCCTGTTACTCCAGGTGTTTCTTGACTTCCTACTTTTGGATTCCAGTCCCCTATAATGAAAAGGACATCTTTTTTGGGTGTTAGTTCTAGAAGGTCTTGTAGGTCTTCATAGAACCGTTCAACTTCAGCTTCTTCAGTGTTACTGGTTGGGGCATAGGCTTGGATTACCGTGATATTGAATGGTTTGCCTTGGAAATGAACAGAGATCATTCTGTCGTTTTTGAGATTGCATCCAAGTACTGCAGTTTGTTGACCATGATGGCTACTCCATTTCTTCTTTTTTTTTTTTTTAGTTTTATTTTATATTTTAAAAAGTACATAGCTATTTATTTAGCTGTGTGGGCCTTTTTTTTTTTTTTCTTTTTTTTACTTTACAATACTGTATTGGTTTTGCCATACATCAACATGAATCCGCCACGGGTGTACATAAGTTCCCACTCCTGAACCCCCCTCCCACCTCCCTCCCCATACCATCCCTCTAGGTTATCCCAGTGCACCAGCCCCAAGCCTCCTGTATCCTGCATCGAACCTAGACTGGCTATTCATTTCTTATATGATATTATACATGTTTCAATGCCATTCTCCCAAATCATCCCACCCTCTCCCTCTCCCAGAGTCAAAAAGTCTGTTCTGTACATCTGCATCTCTTTTGCTGTCTCGCATACAGGGTTATTGTTACCATCTTTCTAAATTCCATATATATGCGTTAGCACACTGTATTGGTGTGTTTTTCTTTCTGGCTTACTTCACTCTGTATAATAGGCTCCAGTTTCATCCACGTCATTAGAACTGATTCAAATGTATTCTTTTTGATGGCTGAGTAATACTCCACTGTGTATATGTACCACAGCTTTCTTATCCATTCATCTGCTGATGGACATCTAGGTTGTTTCCATGTCCTGGCTATTGTAAACGGTGCTGCGATGAACATTGGGGTACACGTGTCTCTTTCAATTCTGGTTTCCTCAGTGTGTATGCCCAGCAGTGGGATTGCTGGGTCATATGGCAGTTCTATTTCCAGGTTTTTAAGGAATCTCCACACTGTTCTCCATAGTGGCTGTACTAGTTTACATTCCCACCAAGAGTGTAAGAGGGTTCCCTTTTCTCCACACCCTCTCCAGCAATTATTGCTTGTAGACTTTTGGATTGCAGCCATTCTGACTGGTGTGAAATGGTACCTCATTGTGGTCTTGATTTGCATTTCTCTGATAATGAGTGATGTTGAGCATGTTTTCATGTGTTTGTTAGCCATCTGTATGTCTTCTTTGGAGGAATGTCTATTTAGTTCTTTGGCCCATTTTTTGATTGGGTCGTTTATTTTTCTAGAATTGAGCTTCATGAGTTGCTTGTATATTTTTGAGATTAGTTGTTTGTCAGTTTCTTCATACTCCATTTCTTCTGAGGGATTCCTGCCCACAGTAGTAGATAAATTAGTTAAATTCACCCATTCCAGTCCATTTTAGTTTGCTGATTCCTAGAATGTTGATGTTCACTCTTGCCATCTCCTGTTTGACCACTTCCAATTTGCCTTGATTCATGGACCTAACATTCCAGGTTCCTATGCAATACTGCTCTTTACAGCATCGGACCCTGCTTCTATCACCAGTCACATCCACAACTGGGTATTGTTTTTGCTTTGCCTCCATCCCTTCATTCTTTCTGGAGTTATTTCTCCACTTTGATCTCCAGTAGCATATTGGGCACCTACTGACCTGGGGAGTTCCTCTTTCAGTATCCTATCATTTTGCCTTTTCATACTGTTCATGGGGTTCTCAAGGCAAGAATACTGAATTGGTTTGCCATTCCCTTCTCCAGTGGACCGCATTCTGTCAGACCTCTCCATCATGACCCGCCCGTCTTGGGTGGCCCCACAGGGCATGGCTTAGACGAGATATTAAAATTCACATGTCTTTTGTTAATTTCCCCTTTCATACTTATTAGCATTTGGTTAAAAACTGGAAATAGAACTGTCTTATGACCCAGCAATCCCACTACTGGGCATACACACTGAGGAAACCAGAAGTGAAAGAGACACATGTACCCCAATGTTCATCACAGCACTGTTTACAATAGCCAGGACATGGAAGCAACCTAGATGTCCATCAGCAGATGAATGGATAAGAAAGCTGTGGTACGTATACACAATGGAATATTACTCAGCCATTAAAAAGAATACATTTGAATCAGTTGTAATGAGGTGGATGAAACTGGAGCCAATTATACAGAGTGAAGTAAGCCAGAAAGAAAAACACCAATACAGTGTGCTAACGCATATATATGGAATTTAGAAAGATGGTAACGATAGCCCCGTATGCCAGACAACAAAAGAGACACAGATGTATAGAACAGCCTTTTGGACTCTGTGGGAGAGGGAGAGGTGGGATGATTTGGGAGAATGGCATTGAAACATGTATAATATCATATAAGAAATGAATCGCCAGTCTAGGTTCGATGCAGGGTGCAGGATGCTTGGGGCTGGTGCATTGGGATGACCCTGAGGGATGGTGTGGGGGGGGGAGTGGGTGGGGGGTTTGGAATTGGGAACAGGTGTACACCCGTGGCAGATTCATTTTGATGTGTGGCAAAACCAATACAATGTTGTAAAGTAAAATAATAATAATAAATTAAAAATAATTTTAAAAGCAAAAATGTTAGGTTCTGTTGGTCAAAAAAATAAATAAAATCCACATTTCTGACTTCTGACATAACACCAACACACCCACTCACTAACTTTACAATAGGACCCTTTGCTGGTGTAAGTGCTGTACTCACCGAAACCACCCCTACACCACGGTATCACTACAGGCTTCCCAAGTCCTTTCCCTGTGTCTATAAAAATCACAGATGACAGTACCTACATTTCCAAATCTTCTGAAGCATTTTCCAGAATCACTGTGACTGCCAACTCCAGGACTGTGCCTCAAGCTCCATCCTTTAGCAGAATGAGTAAATCACCTCCAGTTGACCATACCCCATCTGTTGGTGCCATGTTTCTACCTAGCCCTACAACAACATCTGCATGGAGCAGAATCCCAGCTGCATCAGCACCCGCTACGTTAGTTCTTCCTAAGCCCACACAGGACTCCCTTCTAAATATAGCCACCACTACATCTGCTGCTACTGGAGCCCCATTTCCGCTCATCTCCACTGGAGTAACACATCCTTTTACAGCAAATGTGTCCTCATTACCTTCTTCCTCTTTTGAGACAACATGGCTGGACTCCACACCTTCCTTTTTATCTACTGAATCTTTGAATTCACCTATAGCCATGAAATTAAAAGGTGCTTGCTCCTTGGAAGAAAAGTTATGACCAACCTAGATAGCATATTCAAAAGCAGAGACATTACTTTGCTGTCTAGGGTCTGTCTAGTCAAGGCTATGGTTTTTCCAGTGGTCATGTATGGATGTGAGAGTTGGACTGTGAAGAAGGCTGAGCACCGAAGAATTGATGCTTTTGAACTGTGGTGTTGGAGAAGACTCTTGAGAGTCCCTTGGACTGCAAGGAGATCCAACCAGTCCATTCTGAAGGAGATCAGCCCTGGGTGTTCTTTGGAAGGAATCATGCTAAAGCTGAAGCTCCAGTACTTTGACCACCTCATGTGAAGAGTTGACTCATTGGAAAAGACTTTGATGCTGGGAGGGATTGGGGGCAGGAGGAGAAGGGGACGACAGAGGATGAGATGGCTGGATGGCATCACTGACTCGATGGACGTGAGTCTGAGTGAACTCCGGGAGTTGGTGAAGGACAGGGAGGCCTGGCGTACTGCGATTCATGGGGTCGCAAAGAGTCGGACACGACTGAGCGACTGAACTGAACTGAGCTGAACTGATTGCCGTTAAGTCCAAAGATATGTTCTGCAATGAATGTGGCATAATAGAATGTATGCACAATGGGATATGTGTTCTCAAAGAGAGCCAATTCTCTGAAGGCAGAAAGGGCAAAAGAAGGGT
The DNA here is from genome assembly GCF_016772045.2 of Ovis aries. NCBI lineage: Eukaryota > Metazoa > Chordata > Mammalia > Artiodactyla > Bovidae > Ovis > Ovis aries. The sequence goes on along the minus strand of NC_056080.1, from coordinate 98,883,589 downwards.
ACAGGTGTTTCTTATCTCCTTCAGACAGTATCTACAGTGGTTACCTTATTCCAAACACAATTCTCTAGCCATCTTTCTTATCTTTCCTTTATTGACATATAATGCAAATGTATGACACTTTTAAGCCTCCTTTCTATCCATTTTCTTCCTAATGCTCTGACTGCCAGTGCATGAGTCAGGAAACTTACCCCCTTCCCTATAAGAGGATTATATGGCCTTAGGTCCAACATGTTGACCACATACCAGAAAACACCAGAAGATACTCCAGCTTGCTCTTTTTGAATTCTGTTAATGCAGGTTTCAATCTTCTCCAGTTCCCACCTCCAGCTGGCTTCTAATGCTTATCTGTGGCCAGGGAGTATTTGGCTTCCAAATCATTCAAATATTGGATGTTCCTTCAACTTTTATATATAGATATAGACATATACATAGATATTTTTTTGGCCACATCAATGGCATACAGAATTTTTTGGCCACATCAATGGCATACAGAATTTCCCCAACCAGTAATCAAACCCATGCCCCCAGTAATGGTACCACTGGACCACCAGGGAAATCCATTTTCTCAACCTTAATATTCTAAAATAGAAAATTTTTTAAATTGAAATTTGGTAGTACAGACAAGAGAAACAAGGGAATAAAGAGAAAAGCTTGAAGCATAAAGAAGGGCATAGGAAGAAATAAACATTTTCTCAGTACAAATGAACCTGTGAGATAATGTTCAGCTTGGCCACTAAAAGGACTAGAAATCTGTTGGCCAATGAAAACTAGGATTTGAGGGGAATTGTAGAATATCTGTCAATTGTGCAGAAATCAAGGAACAGCCCAAAAAATTAAAGCAAAACTTCCAGGGTACATCCTGGTTTGCTTTGGTATATGGATCCAAAAGTACTGCTTCTTGACCTTGGAGTTAAATTAAGCAGAGTTTAAGAATGAGGCTTCGTTGTTTGGTTTCTTTAAAGTGAAGAGCAGTTTTGACCAGACTTGCAGAAGTTAAATTTCTTGAACTAAAGGAATGAGATTGATCTCCTTATTTTTACAGTTTCCTTCTACAATATTGAAATGAGCCTCTCTCTCTTTGATGAAGAGCCAAGGATCCCTATTACCAGTGTCGTAAAAGAATTTTTTTTTTAAAAAAAGGTAAATAATCTATTGACTATTTATGCTACATCTAAAAAAAGTGAATAAATATATGTATATAAATATGTAACATTTTACGGAAAAACTTGAACTTTTTAGCCAACCCGATATATGTAAAACTAGGCTTCACTTTTTTCTATGCATAATACGTTACAGCACATTGGTTTTGATTTTTCTTTTTGCTGGAAATTTATCCCCTCTGTAAGCAACACCATTAAGATGTATGTGGTCTCTCTTTTATAGTGTCAATGCTGGAAAGCTTTTTATGAGGTGTTATTAATTGGCTTAGAACTGTACATGTCTCTCCATTGAAATGAATTCTGCACCTTTGCCATGTTTCCTTACTTGGGGAACCTAGGAGAGCTGTGATAACATAGTGTATCCTGTTGTACTTAAATATTTTTGTTTTCTGTACTTTCATTTCTTCTCTCTTTTATGCAAGAAGTGTCTTATTTATCCTTACATTTTTCTGATAATAAGCAGTAATACCTACTCTCTGTAAAAAATTCAGACACTAAAATCTGAAACCCAGAAAATAAATGTCCTCCCTAATATCACTTTTTGTATTAACACCTCTTAACAGTTTGAAGCATTTTCTTTCAGATTTTTTCTATATATACTAACAGTGATTCATACATGTTTTTTTTGCAAAAGTAGCTGGAATCATGCTAATTATGCTATTCTGCAACTTGCTTTCTTTTCACTTAACCATGTGTCTTTAGGCGCACTCACGCTAGTAAACATAGACCTACATCATACACTTAAAAAAAAAAAAAAAAAGATTTCCCTAGGAGGTTGTAATGTCGTAGCTTTAATCCAGGCATCCTTTGGAGGACATTTAGTTTGTTTCTTTTTTTTTTTTTCTCTATTTGGAAACAATGTTGACAATGCTCTTGCAATAAGTTTGAAGAGGGTGTACTTGAGTATTTCTGTAGGATAAATTCCTAGAACTGGAATTGCTAGGTCAAAGGACATGACTATTTTACATTTTGATAGCTATCATTATTAAGTGGCCTCCCAGATAGGTGGTACCAACTTGCACCCTCACCAACATTCCTCTGTCCAAAATTCCATGGACAGAGGAGCCTGGTGGGCTACAGTCCATGGGGTCACAAAGAGTCAGACATGACTGAGTGACTAACACTCTGCACTTTCTCTACCTTCTCAAAGCTCTTATCTCCAAATACAGTCACATTAGTGGGTCAGAGCTTCAACATGAATCTTGCAGGGATGAGTTCATCCCATATCAATAGGTAAAATGTAAATCAAAAAGCTGAGTGGAGCAGATGGAAATGTTAAACCAACTGAAATAATAAATGCAGCTTAATAATCACATCATCTCAGGTAACTTTGCTGAGTTAAGAAAGAGGAGCAGGAGTACTAAAACAAATGTTTTATCTTTTACAGTTGAATTCTATATTTCAAGACAGTGAATTTGTTCTTGCTAATTTGGCTGTTCAAATTAAAAGCAGATATGTGAATGTCATCTGCTGTGGGTCTGTTCCTATCTGAAAGGTATACCCTTGGTTTTTGTTTGAGACTGCTGTATTTTGAGTTGCATCTTCCCTTCTGACTATAGGTTCTCTTTGGATTGATATAGAGGTTTGTATTATTACTGTAAGGTATAAAGTCAATGAGAGAACAAAACAGAAAAAAGTAAATAGGGGAAGTAGTGAAATTGGACTCAGTTACCCCTAAAACCCCTCTTAGCTTTAAAATGCTATGATTCTGTGACTTAGGGGAAAAAAGCATGTCTTAAAGGGATGAAATGTTAGGGATGGCCATTGTATGAGGATTAATAAGGCCTTTTATTTTTGGATAATGCACTTTCAAGAATTAGAAATTCTAAGGGAACTTGCAATGTTTCAAGTGAGGAATGCTAGCTAGTTCCAGAGTTGCCTGGGTCACAGATTTGGAGAGGTGATTGCAGTGAAATTGGCAGGTGCTGAGTACTATCCAGAAGACCATAACAAAGTTAACTGGTCATCTGAGGAATATTTTCTTTGGTCTTGTCCTGCACATATACTAGTCCTCTGTTAAAGGAAAATCCCAAAGAATCCCTTTGAAAAATAAGCATGGTTCTGGTGCACCATGGTTAGCTGATTTTTTAAAAAACACTGAGTGTGACTGCCTGTCTTCCATACACTGGGATTTTTGTTTCTTTTGCATGTTCAAACATAAATGGGTTTAAGAAAGTTCACAAAAAGTAACAGAAGTAAATCCATGATATGTTATTAAAAGAAAATTGGAAATGTCTAAAGTATACACCATTCTTTCAAAAAACTATGTCCATGATTTTTCTTTATTACGGAGGTAATATGTGGTCAATGTAAAAACTTAGAGCTTTACAGAAATATATGACATGGACAGCAAAAATCTCCAGAAAGCTGCCTTTCCCCACCTACTTTAAGAACACTGGTTAATGGCTTATTTTATATATTTATATATTTCTCTAGATTTGTTGTCATGAGTTTGCTAAGAGAATGGGACCATATTCTGTTTTACAACTTTCTTTTCTTGCCTTAGAATACATCATGTATATCCTTTCCAGCTAATACTTACAGATGTAGCTTATTTGTTTTAATGACTGCATAGAATTCTTTTGTATGGATGTGCTGTGGTTTATTTATCCAATTACCTCGTGATGGACATTTGATTTTCTTCACCTTTGTATATATATTTTTATACACCCCTGCTGATACTATTATGGAATAGATTCCTAGAAGTGGGATTGCTGAGTCAAAGGCTTACCACCACTTTGATATGCAAATAATGACCCAGCTCTTTTTTTTTTTTTTTTTTCCAAGAGGGTTGAACGGGCATTTTAGACCCAGCTCTTTTAAAGTGTCTCCTTAGAGCCTTAGTATTATCCGAATTTCAAGCAGGGGGATTCTACCATCTACCTCACAGTTGTCTTTCTCCTGAACTTGTTCTCTCATGTATTTGGTACTGTGGTTTATTTTCCTATAATTTTCTGGTGATTTTGGTACAGAGACATTACTGGGAAAGAAATAACCATGGACCAATTTGTAAGTATTTTTTCAAAACAAATCTACTTGTAACCCACCCTATACCTGATTATATATAGGTAAATAGCTCTTCAATTCAACTGTATATTATCAGGCAAGGTTCAGCTGTAATAATTGAGGGGCAAACTACATTACTTTCTTTGGGATCTGCACAAGAATCCACTAAGAAAACCAATCTCTGCATTTCTGAACTGTATATGTGGTAATTTTTTGAAGCACATTTTGGGGTCTATGGGAGTATGGAATGATCTGAGGATTGCAAATGATAAATGAAATTTCTTGGTTATAGGCATCTGGCAGAGAAGCCTGTTTTTTTCCAAGAGTGACACAATTATTTGCAAAATGGGCATCCACTCTTGTGTAGAATTCAAGTCAATGTGACAAAACTATCTCCCATTATTTGTTCTAGTGCCTTAAAGCTTTACAATGTTAGATTCTGAAATAATTAGTATGCACCAAGGTTTTAAGTCATTTAAATCTGAGATAAATATTTTGACTACACAAAATACAGTCAAGCCTACAGTGCATTCCAAATTATCTGCCATCACTTAAAATGATGTAAATACCTGAGTCAGAATGTAAAAATTGAAAACAGTATACAGAATGGGACATAACTAAAATTCCTCTCAAATAATAGGCGTAAAAGCCTTTTGGTGGTAATGTGGCCCCCAGAATCAGGCTGCCTGAGTCAGAATCCCTGCTTTTCCACTTCCTGATTATGAGAACTTGGGCGACTTAATTAAACTCCCTGTGCCTCAGTTTCCTCATCTGTCAAATGGAGATATGACCATTCCTTACAAGGACGTTGGAAAGAAGGAATGGAATAACCCACATAGAGTGCTTAGTACAGGACGTAGAGCATGAAATCCTGGTAGTGATTTCTTTGTCATCACCATGTTTGAAGAGCCTGAAGGCTTTGACTCTGCTGCCAGTTCTGTGGGATACTGGGCACATCATTTCAGTTCTCTGAGACTAGAACATGGAGGGACACATCTGTGCATTATCCACCCTGCAGTGTTGGTGTCAGGACTAAATGCATTGATGTTTTGCAGGTGATTTGTAGATGGCAATGGGTTATATAGATATAAAGTATAATTATGATTGTAGTTGTTAGCAATAGGCCTGTGGTCAATTGCGACATTTGGTTAAAGGTTTCAGTGACTATGTGCTTTTCTCTTGCATTATTTGAAACAGAGAAGGGCAAGGACTGGCTACAATTTCCCACGTACCATACAGGTAGGAACTGAGTTTATTCAGAGCTGGTACATTTACTTTTAATTTTCTTTCCATTTAATTCTGTATGTGTAGCCTGTTGGTCAGAGCTGTCAGAGGGAGATCAAAGTACCTGCTGGTTATTTTGCAGATGCTGTAATTGGGCTCTTGCCTTTAAGAAATAAGCTGCTTCAGTTGGTCATGGCACAGCCTAGCAGCCTGCCTGCTGCCTCTTTGTAGTGAAGAGAAAATGGGGTCCAAAGTGGTCATAATTTGGGGATAGGGTGATATAGTGTTGTCATCAAAAAACTCCATGAAATACCGAGTAGGGAAATTGCAAAACAACCTGGAAGGCAGCCTCGGTCCTGTTCAGGCTCGTGGTCCAGGTCCTCCTGGAACACTGGCTATTATTGTTCTGCTTGATGCAACCCAAGAAGGACATATAGACCTAGAGGGGTGGGATGGGGGTGGGTGGGAGGGAGACTCAAGAGGGAAGGAGTGTATGTACACATAGAGCTGGTTCACCTTGTTGTACAGCAGAAACTAACACAACATTGTAAAGCAGTTATACTCCAATAAAAAAAAAGAAAGAAAGGAAAAAAAGGACATATAACTGCAGAAGTTTCATGGGAAGATCTTTAAAATATTTAGGGTGCGAAGGGTAGAGGGTCTGCTCTACTCCTGCAGCAGGAGGAGAGGTTTAAAAAGAAAATCCCTCTTCAAACTGAGAAGATGGAAGCTGAGAAGAGATTGGCTACCAGCGGAATGGGTAGTAGGAACAAGGACTTCACTAAATATGGATCAGCGGTGGGGATGGGGCAGGCGTGGCTTCGATTGGACATAGAGAGAAATTCTGAGTAAACACAGGCACATCTGACTTTTGAGAGCTGATAGGAAATATAAGAAAGTATTTCTTCAAAAGATGGATCTACAAATGGAAATGGAGAAAAAGCATAGGTAAACTTGTAAGTCTGAAATGTGCTTTGTAATGGAAGATAGAGATACTAGGAACGTCTGAGGACCTCGCTATAGAGCTTGAAGTTAAGAACAGCCCTGTTTTTTCATATCATATCTTTAATGAAGAGAACATTCCAAAATAAGATATTAGGTCCTTGTGACCTTGGTTAAGGCTCAGTTTCTTCATCTGCAGAATGGGGGGAATAATAGCACTACTTCATAAGGTTCTTGTGATAACATGAATTAAAACATGCAGAACAAGAGCTCTACAAATGTTGGCTACTATTATTATCATCATTATTATTTTATTATAGAAATAGGCCTTCTGCAGAACACAGTTTTCTAGACTAATTGAGCATGTGCCTATTTGCCTTATTATTGAGGTAATGATAGATAAATTAGAGACCAGAAGAGTAAAAGGTTTTCTCTGAATGCTCCATCTTCTCTATTAATTATCACAAACCCCTAGAAATTGCATAGCTAGTCAATTTCAACATAATGCAAATGTTGCTGACTGCTCTTTTAAAAATGGGTTTTGAGTTGTTTGTTTTGGATACGAGAAAATTTATCAGATGACTTCAATGTGCTGTACTCCATCATTTCTGAAGATTTGCCACTTAATAGCTGTAAAATGCTTGATATTTATGGGCTACTAATTAAGTCATCTGCACAGAGTTTCAGCACTGCAGGCCAAGTTGCATTCTGTGGCCATAACTGCAACATCTTTCTCTTTTGCTCTGCTTTTTAGCTGTTGTTGTCAGGTCATCATAAAGGCCACCTCTTCTTTAGCGCCCACCAAATTGATTAGCAGGAGCAAAAGTAAAATACATGGCAACTTCATGCACGGAAACTTCACACAAAATCAATTGATATTATTAGTAAAGTCTGGACATGCTGCAGTGAGAAAACTAGGTAATTTGGGTGAATGTTTTCATATAAATTAATTCCCTTTTTCATAAAGTTCCAAATGCATACATAGCAAGAAACCCTGCCTTCAGAGGGGGAGAGAAACTGTCTTTAAGCTCCTTTCCACATCCTTGGTATTCATCGTGCCCTGACAGCCTTTTTACCTGGAAGAGCTTGTTAAAAAAACCAGAGTACCAGGGGAGTTACCAGAGACCATCAACCTGCTCTGGATATTAGCAGCAGTCAGTTCATCAGTGGAGTGGGAGCACTTTTTCTCTTGCTTAAATGCTTAGAGAAGGAAAGTAAGGTGTCTTATGCCCTTAGAGAAGAGACTGGGATGGCTGGGCAAGGCTTGCTGACCTACTTCTCAGGCCACCCTGATTTATGGAATCAAACAAACCAAGTGGGTGGTCAGTAAAAATTGGGACTTTCTCACAAAAACTTAGCTCAGGACACATCTCCCTTTATGTGACAACACTTGGCAGCAAAACTTTGCTTTTAGCATCAATATCAGAACAGAGCATCAATATCAGAACAGAGCATCCTGATCTATACTACTTATGATGAATACATGGAATTTATTAAAGCCAAGTCCAGCCCAAAGTCCATTAAGAAAGAGAAGTCAGCCTTTAATGTCTGGTCACTGCACCCCAAACTATTAACAACTGCACTCAAAAGGAAGGCAGTCGGCAGGTGGGGACTTTCGATTTTTACTCTACATCTCTTTGTGTGGCTTGACTTTTTTCAATGCGTATGTACCATTTTAATGAAACCGAAGCAGAAGAACTGTCCTGTCAAGTGGTAGCTTTAAAGCAAAGGACCAAATGTGAGATCTGACTGGGAGCCTTATTTTTAAAAAAGATTCAATTTAATGTTATTTTCATCCTGCTTTAAATTGCCTGGTAGAAAAGTTTCCCCTTTTATTTGCTGATGTTTATGTGCAGGGTAATAATGATGGGTGGTAATGGATGTTCAGGAAACTTTTAAGTGCCTTTTGCCCTTTCAAATGTACATTCATTTTCTCTGTAGAGCCCAGAAAGTGCAAAGCCGAAGAAACAGCCTCTAAATACAAAGGGACATATAAGTGGCTCTTAACCAACACTACTGAGACAGCCCAAAGTAGATGCATAAAAAATGAAGATGGAAGTGCTACTAGACTGGTATGCACCAGCTAAGTTCTAATTGCTAGTTGGGTACACAAAGATCTGCTTAATTGGGAGCATGTTTCCAAATCCTTTGTCTGAGCACACCTCCTCCTTCCCCCTCTAGTGCCCATCTTCATTTCTTTCACCTTTTGGGTCTACTTAAGCATACACATGCCACACAATAACAACCCAGAAAAAATTTCAAGAAGACAAAAGAGAAAAAAACCTCCCATGATCCAACCACCTGAACACAGCTGCTTTTAGGTGGTCGTATTTTTTTTTCCCATGTAGCCTTTTATGCGTTTTAAATTTTATCTAGTGGTATTCACCCTTCTTATAGCAGTAATGTTATTTAACCTTTCACTCAGTGGTTTATCAAACATTTTCCATGCTTTAACATTTATTGTCTTAATGACCTTTTCAAAAACCTGCCTCAAAAGCTACCTCGTTGATGGGCCATAATAATTTACTAAATCACTCTACTATTCTTGACTTTAACATTTTCCTCTTTTCATCAGCCCCTCTTTTCTTGCTCTTTGCTACTGGTTTATGCCATTAACTTAAGTGCACAGATAGGAGGGACAGCAGGTTTTGACAAAAATGTAAAAGCTGTCTTTTGGAAGGTGACATCTTAGACTGAGTCCTACCTCTTCTTCCCTACGTCTAGTCACTTAGTGAGTCGTGCAGCTTTTATGGTCACAAACATGCTTACATCTGCCCTTTCCTTTCTGACCCCACTGCCACTCCCTGGGTGCCTACAATTAGAGCAGTCTCCTGGCCTTCTAACTGCCCACTACCTCCCCACCCCCAGCTCTACTTCACACTGTTGCCAGCATAATTGTCCTGAAGTATGGCTGTCAACATGTCGATTTCCCACTCCAGTTCTATATTGCTTTAAGGATTAAATCCAAAACTCTAAATAAAGTACTTAAGACCCTCAGGCCCCTTTCCTCCCCCCCTAGATGGACCGTTGCCCTTCTGGACTTGCATCTCTTTCTCTGCTTGAGCTATTTGCTCTCTTTGGTTGCGGAGAGGGGGCACTTTCTCCATCTCTGTTCTTTTAGTGCCCAGCTCAGCTCAAAAGTTACAAATAACTATAAAACTCCTAGAGGAGAACATAGGCAAAACACTCTCCGACATACATCACAGCAGGATCCTCTATGACCCACCTCCCAGAATACTGGAAATAAAAGCAAAAATAAACAAATGGGATCTAATTAAACTTAAAGGCTTCTGGATAACAAAGGAAACTATAAGCAAGGTGAAAAGACAGCCTTCAGAATGGGAGAAAATAATAGCAAATGAAGCAACTGACAAACAACTAATCTCAAAAATATACAAGCAACTCATGAAGCTCAATTCTAGAAAAATAAATGACCCAATCAAAAAATGGGCCAAAGAACTAAATAGACATTTCTCCAAAGACGACATACAGATGGCTAACAAACACATGAAAACATGCTCAACATCACTCATTATCAGAGAAATGCAAATCAAAATCACAATGAGGTACCATTTCACGCCAGTCAGAATGGCTGCGATCCAAAAGTCTACAAGCAATAATTGCTGGAGAGGGTGTGGAGAAAAGGGAACCCTCTTACACTGTTGGTGGGAATGCAAACTAGTACAGCTACTATGGAGAACAGTGTGGAGATTCCTTAAAAAACTGGAAATAGAACTGCCGTATGACCCAGCAATCCCACTGCTGGGCATACACACCGAGGACACCAGAATTGAAAGAGACACGTGTACCCCAATGTTCATCGCAGTTTATAATAGCTCTGCTTATAATAGCCGGGACATGGAAGCAACCTAGATGTCCATCAGCAGATGAATGGATAAGAAAGCTGTGGTACATATACACAATGGAGTATTACTCAGCCATTAAAAGGAATACATTTGAATCAGTTCTAATGAGGTGGATGAAACTGGAGCCAATTATACAGAGTGAAGCAAGCGAGAAAGAAAAACACCAATATAGTATACTAACGCATATATATGGAATTTAGAAAGATGGTAACGATTACCCTGTATGCCAGACAGCAAAAGAGACACAGATGTATAGAACAGTCTTTTGGACTCTGTGGGAGAGGGAGAGGGTGGGATGATTTGGGAGAATGGCATTGAAACATGTATAATATCATATGTGAAACGAATTGCCAGTCCAGGTTCAATGCATGATACTGGATGCTTGGGGCTGGTGCACTGAGATGACCCAGAGGGATGGTATGGGGAGAGAGGAGGGATGGGGAACACGTGTATACCTGTGGCGGATTCATGTTGATGTGTGGCAAAACCAATACAATATTATAAAGTAATTAGCCTCCAATTAAAATAAATAAATTTATTTTTTAAAAGTTACAAGTAAGTTCTCCTTGCTTGGTGTTTCAATAGATTCAGTTGCATTTCTACAGTTTTTCCATTTCATATTTTGCCTAATAAATGTAGTTACATTTACAATCTCAAAGCACCAAGTTGCAAGCTCAAGGAGCTGTCTTGTTTGTCTGTAGTACCTACTACCAGTCCTAGAACACAGAAGACTCCCAATAAATGGGTTAGCTGATTTGCAATGAACTGGCTTGAATTGGATCGGGCATAGTGGAGGGTGGATGATGCGGGCCAATGAACCACAGTGGAGGTGGTTGTCTTGAGTGATTGAATATGCTGAAATAGAGACCACAATTGTAACAGGAATTTTCTCTTAAAATGAGGGTAAGAGGCAAAAGTGAGGGTAGGAGTCACGCCCAGAGTGGCAAAAATCTCTGCCTTGACTCTTGGTCTAGTTGAACGTGGCCCTGCATCGGGGGCTCTCTTGCCTGTCTATGCTTCCTTCATGGGAACCCTACATTCACTTGGCCCCCAAGAGCAAAGTTTTATTCACTGTACAAACACTGGGTTCCTACCTTTGCCATCTCAGCTAGGAAGCTAGCAGTAGGCTAAGGGGAGGCATGCCAAAGACATACCATGTTCCTTCATCATTCGCTTTCAAACTATTCTGACCTCATCCTCCAACGGTGAAGATTCTGTTAGTCTCTCCTCTCTTTTTCAGCTCAATCAGTATCGACACTGGCAAATCTCACTGGGAAAAACCAAAGTTTAAACAATGCAAATTGCTTCAAGCGCTTCCTAATAAGATTGTGGATCTTGCTAATATTACAGTAAGTGACGGTAAGACTATTCTGCACACATTAGAGAAATAATGAATCCTCAGTTAGTTTGTCTACTTGACCTGAGATCAGAGAGTACAGGCAAACCTCCCACAGGAAAATCTACCTGACAACAATCAAATTTCAGAAATGAGGTAGTTCCTGGTGGTGAAAGTGGGAGTGGAGCGTGAGAAGTCAGAACTGTCAGTGATTTTTGTTTCATAATATTTTCTATTTTATAATGTTTGGTTAGCTATTATTTTTGTTTTATTTTAATTTTTAAGAGTTTTAGTAGATATTACTTCATATAGTTCAATATTGAAAAAATAAAAAAGGGTATGCTGTGAAACCTCTCCTTCCCACAGCTGACCCCAGCCATTTAGTTAGTATCCATGGAGATATCTATGCATCTATAAGGAAATGTGCATGTGTATGTATATTCTTCCTCCCTTTTTGTACACATAGTGGAGAGTGATATACATGCTGTTCTGTACCTTGCTTCTTTCTCTTAATGTTATATTGCAGAAATTATCATATTAATGTATGAAGAGCTGCCTCATTTTTTTTCACTGCATTGTATTAACACAGATATGCCCCAATTGATTTCTTTAACCTGTTGCCTATGGATGTCCATATGGATGGACATTTAACTTGATAATTACACCTTGTTTTCTAAAAACTGCTGTAAGGGATATTGTGCATGTGTCATTTTGTGTGAGTATGGTATGCTCAAAGTATAAATTCCCAAAAGTAGAATTGCTGGGTCGATCATACCTTTTTTAAGATAACTTATTTTTATTTGCTATGCCAAAATTTTTTGAATTGATAATGCTGTACTTTACATTAGCATTTCTTTTTTCTTACTTGCTTTATTTCTTCTGGCATTTTTGAATATTGGAGTGGGTAGCCTATCCCTTCTTCAGCGGATCTTCCTGACCCAGGGACTGAACCGGGGTCTCTTGCATTACAGGTGGATTCTTTACCGACTGAGCTATCAGGGAAGCTTTAAAGTTAAAATATAGTTAATTTGGGCTTACCTGGTGGCTCAGTGGTTAAGAAGCTGCCTGCTATGCAGCAGCTGTGGGAGACGTGGGTTCGATCCCTAGGTTGGGAAGATCCCTTGTAGGAGGGCATGGCAATCCACTCCAGTATTCTTGCCTGAATAATCCCATGGACAGAGGAGCCTGGCAGGCTACAGTCCATGGGCTCACAGAGTCGGACATGTCTGAAGTGACTTAGCATCCATGCATGTATAGTTAATTTACAATGTGTTAGTTTCAAATGTACAGCAAAGTGATTCAGTTATATGTGTGCATATATATAAATTTTCAGACTCTTTTCCATTGTACATTATCACAAAATACTGAGTATAGTTCCTGGTGCTATACAGTGGGAACTTGTTGTTTATCTATTTTGTATATGCTGCTGCTAAGTCACTTCACCCCATAGACGGCAGCCCACCAGGCTCTGCCATCCCTGGGATTCTCCAGGCAAGAACACTGGAGTGGGTTGCCATTGCCTTCTCCAATGTATGAAAGTGAAAAGTGAAAGTGAAGTCACTCAGTCGTGTCCAACTCTTAGCGACCCCATGGACTGCAGCCTACCAGGCTCCTCTGTCTATGGGATTTTCCAGGCAAGAGTACTGGAGTGTGGTGCCATTGCCTTCCCCATATAGTAGTGTATTAATCCCAAACTCCTAACTTATCCCTCCCTGCTTCCCCTTTGGTAACCATAAATTTGTTTTGTCTCCAAGTCTGTTTCTGCTTTGTAAATAAGTTCATTTCTCTCATATTTTAGATTCCACATACGAGTGATATCATATGATATCTGTCTTTGAACTACTTAGCTTAGTATGATAACTTGTAGGTCCACCCATGCTGCTGCTAATGGCATTATTTCGTTCTGTTTCATGGCTGAGTAATATTCCACATATATATACCACATCATCTTTATCCATTCATCTGTCAATGGATATTTACATTGCTTCCATGTATAGGTTATTACAAATAGTGCTATGAACATTGGGCTGCATGTATCTTTTCAAATCAATCATACTTTTCATGATATCAAAATGCTCTCTGTAAAAGTTGCACCAACTTATACTCCCACTTAAAAGGTGTGAAAGTGCCTGTTTCTGAATATCTTCAGATCAACACAACATGTTATCAGGTTGTTGGATATTTGTGATTTGATAAGTTAATCTCAATGTAATTAAAAATTTTATGGAGATATTGACATGAAATTCAGCCATGTAATGTGTACAGTTCCTAGTTTTTAGTGTATTTACTAGATTGTGCAACCATCACCACTAATTCTAGAACACTCTAATCACTCCTAAACGAAACGCCATACATGTTAGCAATCACTCTCCATTCCCTCTTTCCCCTAGTCCAATCTACTTTCTTTCTTCTTTTAATTTAATTTTATTGTTGTAAGAACACTTTACTTGAGACCTACTTTCTTGACAATTTTAAAATGTACAATGCATTACTATTGACAGCTGACACAATGTTTTATAGCAGATATCTAGAACTTAGTCATCTTGCTTAACTGAATGTTTATGCCTGTTGATTAGTGACTCCCCACTTCCCTCTTCTCTAACCCCTGCTACTGCTAAGTCACTTCAGTCGTGTCCTGACTCTCTGACCCCATAGACAGCAGCCCACCAGGGTCCCCCATCCCGGGGATTCTCCAGGCAAGAACACTGGAGTGGGTTGCCATTCCTTCTCCAATGCATGAAAGTGAAAAGTGAAAGTGAAGTCGTTCAGTCATGTCTGACCCTTGGCGAAACTATGGACTGCAGCCTTCCATGCTCCTCCATCCATGGGATTTTCCAGGCAAGAGTACTGGAGTGGGGTGCCATTGCCTTCTCCGGGAACCCCTGGTAATCACCATTTTATTCTGTGCTTCTGTAAGTTTGACTATTTTAGATTCTACATATACGTGAGATCATGCATATTGATCTTTCTGAGTCTGGCTTATTTCACTTAGCATTATACCCTTCTGTTTCATCCATGTTGCTGCAGATGACAGGATTTCCTTCTTTTTTAAGGCTGAATAATATTCCATTTTGTATGTATGTATACATATATATATAATAAAATTTTATTTATTCAATTACCTCTCTACAGACTCTTAGGTTATTCTCAAATATTTGCTATTGTGAATAATGCTGCAATGAACAAGGAAGTGCAGATATCTCTTTGAGATAATAATTTTATATCCTTTGGATATATACTCACAAGTGGTATTGCTGGATCATTCTATGTTTAACTTTTTATTATTTTCCACAGTGGCTGCAGCAGTTTACATTTACATAAACAGTGTATAAAAGGTACCCTTTTCTCCACACCCTTGCCAACACTTGTTATCTATTTATTTTTAATAATTACCATCTCATTGTGGTTTTGATTTGCATTTCCTTGATGATTAGTGCTGCTGAGCACCTTTTCACATACCATTGGCCTTTTGTATATCTTCTTTTGAGAAGTGTCTGCTCAAGTTCTTACCCTATTTTTAAATTGGGTTCTGTGGGATTTCTTCTATTGAGTGGTCGGAGTTATTTGTATATTTTGAAAATTAGCCCCTTATCAAATATATGGTTTGCAAATATTCTCTCCCTTCTTAGGTTGTCTTTTCACTCTGTTGATTATTTCCTTTGCTGTGAGAAGCTTTTAGTTTGATGTAGTCCAACTTGCTTACTTTTGTGTGTGTGTGTGGTTCTGTATGAATTTTAGAATTGTTTACTCTATCTCTGTAAAAAATGCCATTGATTAGACCAGTTTGGTGAAGTCTGTTTCCCCTGCAGTGTACATCCTTTGATGCTGCTCCTTAAGATGAAGCCTTGGAGATGTACACATTTTCCTTGAGCACTAGGAACAACTGTGGCTCTAGCTGAGTTCTCTCTATTTCTCTGATTTCCCCACTAAGCTTCTGGCTGGCCTTCCTCTGTTGGTATCACAGCCAGTTGTTAACATCCTAGTTGATAGTTGATTGCTCTGCCATTTTTTACAAAACCCTAGGGTATAAATTGCTCCACAGTTTGACCCAATTAAATTCTGTGCCCTTGTTAGGAGAAGAGTACTATCAATCTTTGAGGCTTTCTTCTATCCTCCTCTGGGCAAAATATCTGTCGTATGGGGCAAGAGCTTGGGGGTGGTGGTGGTGGTGAATATGCCCTTCACCAGGTACTTCACTAGGGTCATCCCTATGAAACAGGAGCTGTGTGTGTGCACTTAGGGACAAAAGGGACTTATTGCTGACACTCAGCTGCTGCCACTGCCTAGTATGGATCTTCAACAGCTCAGAGTTGGAAAGGTGGGAACTGTAAACGTTCACTTGCCATCAAATCCACTCAGAACAGTTCTTCCATCTCAGGGACCTGGGGGAGATGGTAAGTGCCACTCAGCTGCCTAGCCCAGTGAAACAATTCTTTCACAAGGCAGATCTGTAGAGGATGGGTGCAGTTCCTAGCTCAGACGCCATGGCCCGCACTTGACAAATTTCTGTAGATTTTCTTCAATAAATGCTTGTCAGCCTGCTGTAAGATCTCCCATCAATTTCCAGGGACTTTGAATGATTATCTTAGCTAACGTTGACCAGCATCAGAGATCTCTCTTGGTGAATGTTTCCCTTTGCCTCTCCTTACTACACTATCCTGAAAGTCCTGCCTCTGCTTGTCAGTGTTTTTTGAATTATGCATAAACTTTCTACACAGAATTTCGGTTTATGCACATCCTGCCAGGCATTGCTCTACTGCATACAGTGGTTTCCTCCCATGATGAAGAGTTAGAAATTGAGATGTAGGCATTCCAGTACCCTGCAAAAGGGCCAGGGAAGAGCCCTGAGGCAGTGAACTTCTGAGTCTTGTCTTTTTGCAGAAGATTTAAATTCGAGATCCTTGCCAAGGAATACCTAGAGGAATTAGAAAAGCAAGCACATCTCTGATGGTTTCTGGATCTGAAATCATGAGTCCGAGCAAGAGAGAGTGCTGCACCTTGAAGTGAGTGGGTGGCAAGATAGAAAGGTCTGTGTTTCGTGCTGGCCTCCCTCCTTCTCAGTGACACATTTTTCTTAGACATGCTAATAGAATTTTATCTGTGGAAGAAAAAGTTAACAAACAACCATAACAACAAGAGCATGGCGTTGGATTGGGATTTTTAGAAAATTAACTGTCAGAAGTCACTTTATTTTAAAAAATCTGCAGAGAAACAGAAGAGTGAGAGGGTAACTATAATGTATATGACTGAAAAATAAACTATCAAATTTATTAGCTTTGGAGGAATCCTTCACCTTGTAAGGTAGAAGCTTAATGACAAATGAGTACAGTAAAGGAAAGAAAAATGCATTCACGTTGAAACAATTTTTCTTTAGCTTTCAGTCTTGCTGACAAGTGTGAGATATCTTGATTGGAGAAAACTCATCATTTCCCCACTTAAATTCTCAATTCACAAAACTCCTTAATATCACAGGTAGAAAAGCCACCCTTATTTCAAAGTTCTGTAGATTCTTCGTTGTGTTGAATTTTTGTTGCCTCTATGATGTTGAGGCTGCATCACTCTCTGAAGTTTGCTAGAACTTTTCACAAATCTGTCTCCTGTCTGTGTTCATTCCACCATCAGGGTAGAAGAGTATGTGATTGACAGAGAATGATGTAATTCTCAGGATGTCAGGGAGAAGGCCTGCAAAGTACAGCTGCTCCAACCCCAACACCATGGAGAAAAGGGACAAAGGCACAAATGCTGTAGTAGGAAATGATATTGAAGAACACTAGCTTTGGAATCAAGCAGGCCTGGTTTAAAATCTGGGTTAGAATCTCTGTGTCTTAATTTCTTAATCTATATAAAAGACATAATATTAGTACCCACCACATAGGTTTAAGGTGATGATGAGATGAAAAGAAATGTATGTATACGGCCCTGCTATGGTATCTTGTCTCCAAAGTAGCCACCATCAATTCATTCCCTCCTTGTCAACTGAGAGTAGAATCAGAGCTAGCTTGTGACTGCTTAACCCAATAGAATTGGGCAGTAGTGACTACTGCGCCATTTATGGAACTAACTTTTAAGAAGACTGGAATCTTCTCCTTCCTTTCTATTGGTACATTCTCATCCTCTCAGAACCCAGACTCCAAAAGCCCAAACAGTGGTGAGCTGGAAAATGTTTAATGGCAAGTTCTATGGGGGAAAAGTGATAAATTTGTAGCATTTGCTGATTTCTTTGCTGTAATACTCCTCCCAAGGCTGAACACAAACTACAACATATAGCACTGAACATAAAGTTGGTAAGAGATGCATAAACACAGTAGATGTGAATAATCATATAGATTAATAAAATGCAGTAAAATATGCTGGGCATACACACCAAGGAAACCAGAATTGAAAGAGACACGTGTACTACCAATGGTCATCGCAGCACTGTTTATAATAGCCAGGACATGGAAGCAACCTAGATGTCCATCAGCAGATGAATGGATAAGAAAGCTGTGGTACATATACACAATGGAGTATTACTCAGCCATTAAAAAGAATACATTTGAATCAGTTCTAATGAGGTGGATGTAACTGGAGCCTATTATACAGAGTGAAGTAAGCCAGAAAGAAAAACACCAATATAGTATACTAATGCATATATATGGAATTTAGACAGATGGTAACGATAACCCTGTATGCGAGACAGCAAAGAGACACAGATGTATAGAACAGTCTTTTGGACTCTGTGGGAGAGGGCGAGGGTGGGATGATTTGGGAGAATGGCATTGAAACATATATCATATATGAAACGAGTCACCAGTCCAGGTTCGATGCATGATACTGGATGCTTGGGGCTGGTGCACTGACACGACCCAGAGGGATGGTACCGGGAGGGAGCTGGGAGGGAGGTTCAGGCTGGGGAACACGTGTATACCTGTGGTGGATACATGTTGATGTATGGCAAAACCAATAAAATATTGTAAAGTAATCAACCTCCAGTTAAAATAAATAAATTTATATTTTTTAAAAAATAAATAAAATGCAATAAAATAATTAGGAAGTAATGAGTTCTGATTATCACTATTATTTGTAATATGCTTTATTTAATTGTAAGTTTATGTAATTTAAGTTTTAAAAATGGCTCACAAAATTCCTGAAAATGTAACAATTGGTTCTCAATAGTTGACACAAGCTGGCTCCAGTACACCATAAACCAGATCCAGTGTAGCACTGAGCCTAAGCCAGCAGCAGATGTCATGTGTAGGGAAGAGCCTCAACTGACTCAAGAGGCAACAACCTCAACTGACCAGTCCATGGTAGCCTCAACTGCCAGGCATGTGAGGGAGCCATCTTGGACGTCCAGTCCAGTCTAACCTTCAGATGACCCCAGTCCCACCTGTCATCTGACTGCACCTACATGAGAGACTCCAAATCAGAAGTGCTCACCTGAGGTTCATCAACACAGAGAACAATGAGAGATAACAATAAACTGTTGTTTTAAGTCATTGAGTTTTGGGGTTGTTTGTTCTGCAGCAGTAGATAACTAGAACACTGGCTTACAGAAGTTGCTCAATGAATAACTGATGTTACTGTTTTCATTATTGTAATTACTGGCAGATTAATTTTAACTACTTCAAGCATTGGAGGTTATTTATTCTACAGCTAATAGGATTCCTTTTATTGCTTTTGCTTGGGAACTTAGAATTTTTATACAATGCATGTAATTTGTCTTGAATTTTGCTTAAAAACCATACAACCCCCAGTGAAAAGTCTGTAGTTACTTTCCACAATATATAATAGTCTCCCATTGGCCTATTGTTTACTTTCATTTGGCCACAGCAGGGAGTGCATGAAGTGAAGTCCCAAAACTGAAACACAAAGAATAATGACCCAGGGAGGCAGCTCCCATTTACAACAAAGCCTGGACAATTTAATAAGAGCAATAGAAACATCTGTGACTGAGCATGCTCTATTTTTCTGCCATTGCTGGACAGATTGGAGTAATGGTTAAAGAGAGACAATTGAGAGGATCTCAGTTAAGATTCGGAGAAGGCAATGGCACCCCACTCCAGTACTCTTGCCTGGAAAATCCCATGGATGGAGGAGCCTGGAAGGCTGCAGTCCCTGGGGTTGCTAGGAGTCAGACACGACTGAGCGACTTCACTTTCACTTTCCACTTTCATGAATTGGAGAAGGCAATGGCAACCCACTCCAGTATTCTTGCCTGGAGAATCCCAGGGACGGGGGAGCCTGGTGGGCTGCCGTCTATGGGGTCGCACAGAGTTGGACACGACTGAAGCAACTTAGCAGCAACAGCAGTAGCAGTTAAGATTATTTAATTTATGTTGATAAGAACAGGCTAAAGAGAGAGAGAGACAGACAGAGATTAAAGCAAGAAATGAGGAAAATGGGGGAAAGGAAAAAGTGGCCTTTGTAAGCTATGTTGGGGATAAAGTTGTGGGGTGCTTGGGGTAGGAGAGTGAGGTTTGGAGAGATGCTGCCAACTGTGGAGGATGCAAAGAGAGAAACAGTGAGAGAAAGAGTTGGTCATTTGTAATGTAACTTGGGTTAAGTGTGTTACGAATGTAATCTCTCTCTGGAATTTTTCTCAACAGACTGTATTTTTGTTTTTAAAAGAAATTTCTCAAAAGTCGTTTATTGTTGACTTTCACATTATTTTTCAATTATTTTCCATTATATTTTGGTTATTGGATTTGAATGTGAGTGTTCTAAACTGGGAGGGCGCCACAAGGGAGCCAGCCCAGCTTCATCTCTCTTTTTAGTTGCTAAGTCGTGTCCGATTCTTGCGAGCCCTTGGGCTATAGCCTGTCAAGTTTCTCTGTCCATGGGACTCTCCAGACAAGAATACTGCTTCATATAGGTTATATCAAACTAAAGCCTAGTTTTGTATTTTTCTAATAAAGCTGCTTAACAGTGAGTGATGATCCCAACAAAAAATTACATTTAAGAAGCACTTATGAGACGTGAGGACTTTTGAACACTGACTGGATATTTGATAATATTATGATAAACTTTTTAAAGATATGCTGGTATTGTGGTTCTGACAAAGTTTTTTATTTTATTATTTTTTATTTTTAATTGGAGGATAACTGTAGTCCGTTGTTTTAGAGATGCATTCTGAAGCGTTCATGGATGAAATGATATGATGTCTGGGGGTTGCTTTAAAATAATCTGGGATTGGGAGAAGGTAGGCGGAATTGTAGATAAAATAAGATGAGCTCTTCATTGACACTTGTTGAAGCTAGGTGATTCATGAGGTACACTGAGATTCATTATACTATTCTTTCTACTTTTGTGCATATTAAAAAATTTCCATAATAAAAAATGAAGAAAAAAGTAGGTGAATTAATATCTATTGTTCTTACTCTCTAGAAAAACCTGAAGTGCTCTTTATTGTTATGTGGTCCATATCTGCTTTTGTTCTGCATGTTGCTAGTTCTTGACAGAACAACATAATCACCATCCTTGATTATGAAAGCATAGAGTGAGTGTGATATTTGAGTACAGATGGGATCTACTTAACTCAATCCAATACTCAAAAGTCTTAACTTAATTAGAATCTAATTGCAAGATAATCTTTAGTGACAAGAAAGGTTTCCCTGGGGGAGTATTTTAAAAAGGATTCAGTGAATAAAAATTTGACTCATGTGCTACTTTCTGGGACTCCATCAGTTGTAGAAATTGAAGTCCAGTGTTTCCTTCACAAATTTTGTTAACTTGTAATATGTTTCCATTTTACTGCCTTTACTTTTTAAAGGGAAAGAAGCAGACCAGCATGGCCCAAAACTAGGTAATGCAGCAGCTTTCATATTTCACTTTTCTTTCCCCGGAAAATGTGAATGATGTTGCAGAGCACATTTTAAATTTAATCAATGAATCCCCTCTTCTGGATGAAGAAGAGACAAAGATTATTGTCTCGAAAGTATCTGATATTTCACAATGTGATGAGATAAGTATGACCCTAACCCAGACTACATTACAAATAATCAGTGCTGCTATCAGTGCTGCTTTGGGAAAGCAAAACCATTTAGCATCTGATCCACATGAAGCAAACAATGAATAAGTACTAGTACTTTGGTAAAATAAGTTATTTCAAAATATTTACAATATATACAGTTAATTCCTTTGCATACAGGCATTGCCAGTACTAAAGGTCAAGTAGCTATGCATTGAATGCTTTGTGAGCACAACAAGCTGGGGGTCATCCTCTTGGAATCCCAATTGCGAAAGAATGCATTCAAATTCTAACTGAACCTTAATGACAGCAACTTTCCAAATAAATAGTTACCCCAAGTCAAACGTTAAAGCTATTTCCTGGTGTTCCCC
Organism: Ovis aries; assembly: GCF_016772045.2. NCBI lineage: Eukaryota > Metazoa > Chordata > Mammalia > Artiodactyla > Bovidae > Ovis > Ovis aries. The sequence goes on along the minus strand of NC_056080.1, from coordinate 98,861,735 downwards.
CAATGTTCCCCATTTCTACATAATGCATCCACCCAAGGTTCAAGCAAAAAACTTGAGGACACTAATTACTTCCCTGTGTCGTGTCCCACTCTTTGTGACCCCATAGGCTATAGCACACCAGGCTTCCCTGTCCTGCACTATCTCCCAGAGTTTGCTCAAACTCATGTCCATCGAGTCGGTAATGCCATCCAACCATCTCTTTCTCTGTCACCCTCTTCTCCTTCCTGCCCTCAATCTTTCCCAGCATCAGGGTTTTTTCCATTGAGTTGGCTGTTCACATCAGGTAGCCAAAGTATTGGAGCTTCAGCTTCAGCATCAGCCCTTCCAATGAATATTCAGGGTTGATTTCCTTTAGGATTGAATGGTTGGATCTCCTAGCTGAGGAAGGGACTCTCAAGAGAGTTCTCCAGCACCATAGCTTGAAAGCATCAATTCTTCGGTGCTCAGCCTTCTTTATGGTTCAACTCTCACATCCCAGGCTTCCCAGGTGCCGCTAGTGGTAAAGAACCCACCTGCCAATGCAGGAGACATAAGAGACACGGGTTTGATCCCTGGGTTGGGAAGATCCCCTGGAGGAGCGCATGGCAACCCACCCCGGTATTCTTGCCTGGAGAATCCCCGTGGACAGAGGAGCATGGTGGGCTACAGTCCATAGGGTCACAAAGAGTGAGACATGACTGAAGCAACATAGCACCATCTCACATCCGTACACGGCTATTGGAAAAACCATAGCTTTGACTATATGGACTTTTGTTGGCAAAGTGATGTGTCTGCTTTTTAATATGTTGTCAAGGTTTGCCATAGCTTTTCTTCCAAGGAGCAAGCGTCTTTTAATTTCATGGCTGCAGTCATTATCTGCAGTGGTTTGGAGCCCAAGAAAATAGTCTGTCACTGTTTCAATTGTTCCCCCATCTATTTGCCATGAAGAGATGGGACTAGATGCCATGATCTTCATTTCTTGAATGTTGAGTTTTAAACCAGCTTTTTCACTCTCCTCTTTCACCTTCGTTAAGGCTCTTCAGTTCCTCTTGGCCTCTGCCATAAGGGTGGTGTCATCTGCATATCTGAGGTTATTGATATTTCTCCTGGCAGTCTTGATTCCAGCTTGCGTTTCATCCAGCCCAGCATTTCACACGATGTATTCTGCATATAGGTAGATAAGCAGGGTAACAATATACAGCCTTGACGTACTTCTTTCCCAATTTGAAACCAGTCCCTTGTTCCATATCTGGTTCTAACTGTTGCTTCTTGACCCACATACAGGCTTCTCAGGAGTCAGGTAAGGTGGTCTGGTAATCCCATCTCTTTAAGAATTTTCCAGTTTGTTGTGATCCACACAGTCAAAGGCTTTAGCCTAGTCAATGAAGCAGAAGTAGATGTTTTTCTAGAATTCCCTTGCTTTTTCTAAGATCCAATGAATGTTGGCAATTTGATCTCTGGTTCCTCTGCCTTTACTAAATCCAGCTTGTAAATCTAAAAGTTCTTGGTTCTTGTACGGTTGAAGCCTAACCTGAAGGATTCTGAGCATTACCTTGCTAGCATGTGAAATGAGCACAATTGTATGGTAGTTTGAATGTTCTTTGGCATTGCCCTTCTTTGAGACTGGAATGAAAGCTGAACGTATCCAGTCTTGTGGCCACTTCTGAGGTTTCCAAATTTGCTAGCATATTATTCCTGGAAACAATCTACTTCTCTCCATTGCCACCAGTACTACTCTAGGCCTAGCTCCGTTTCTCTCAGCTGACCTACAATAACCTCTTAACCAATCTCCCAACCTTTGCTCTTGCCTCTCTGTGGTCTATCTTCTACAGAATGATCTTTTATGCATATACCAGATCATGTTATTGCCTTGCTTTTAAAACCACTCAGTAGATTTCTGTTACGTATAGACTAAAATCCAAATTTCTTGGCCTATGAGACCCTGCAGGATCTGGCTTTACGTATATCAATTTCATCTAATCTTTAATACATTCTTTTGAGATGAGTGCTCATATTATTAACTTTGCAAGTGAGGAGACTGAAGCTTGATGAGGTCATTTGATTTGCCCACGCAGTTAGAAATTAGAGCAACTAAGCTTTAAATTTCAGCTGCTCTGACTTCAAAGCCTATGTGCTTATCTACTAATTTCTAAGCAATATAAAGATAGTGATTTAAACTCAAAGAAAATTTTATGTAGAGGAAATTTTGTAAGGAGGATGGGTTTTACGTTCAAAAGCTAGGAATATTCTTCTCTACCTGTTATTCCTTACAGAATTCTGAGGATAATTGAGTGTGCTGGTCACAAGATGGAGTTTCCTGGGAGGACAGCAAATCTGATGGTGGCCAGGCTGGCTTTGGCTGTCCTACGGGTGGACCACACATTTGAAGGCGTGGCCTTCAGCATTCGCTCCTATGAAGAAAGCACAGAGCCTGAGGTGAGTGGAGCTCAGGATACTGAGAGCAAATCAGCCAAACACTGCTCCAAATCTTCATTCATCTACTCCTTGGAATGAGATGGGGTACTTTTTTAACCTTCATGGAGCCTTCAGTTCAGTTCAGTTCAGTTCAGTTCAGTCACTCAGTCGTGTCCGACTCTTTGCGACCCCATGAGTCGCAGCACGCCAGGCCTCCCTGTCCTTCAGCAACTCCCGGAGTTCACTCAGACTCATGTCCATTGAGTCGGTGATGCCATCCAGCCATCTCATCCTCTGTCGTCCCCTTCTCCTCCTGCCCCCAATCCCTCCCAGCATCAGAGTCTTTTCCAATGAGTCAACTCTTCGCATGAGGTGGCCAAAGTACTGGAGCTTCAGCTTTAGCATCATTCCTTCCAAAGAAATCCCAGGGCTGGTCTCCTTCAGAATGGACTGGTTGGATCTCCTTGCAGTCCAAGGGACTCTGAAGAGTCTTCTCCAACACCACACTTCAAAAGCATCAATTCTTCAGCTCTTAGCCTTCTTCACAGTCCAACTCTCACATCCATACATGACCACTGGAAAAACCAAAGCCTTGACTAGACGGACCTTTGTTGGCAAAGTAATGTCTCTGCTTTTCAACATGCTATCTAGGTTGGTCATAACTTTTCTTCCAAGGAGTAAGCGTCTTTTAATTTCATGGCTGCAATCACCATCTGCAGTGATTTTGGAGCCCCCCAAAATAAAATCTGCCACTGTTTCCACTGTTTCCTCATCTATTTCCCATGAAGTGATGGGACCAGATGCCATGATGTTCATTTTCTGAATGTTGAGCTTTAAGCCACCTTTTTCACTCTCCACTTTCACTTTCATCAATAGGTTTTTTAGTTCCTCTTCATGGAGCCTTATGAAAATACAAATATCCCTGGGAAGATTCATGTATAACCCTTAGTAGGCCAATAGCTTGGTTGGAACAGCGTCCATGAGGTATGCAATAATACCTCTTTTGGCCCTGTGACCCCAAATCATCTCAAATGTCAGTTTATCAATAACTACCATTTATGGTGGCTCAGTGGATACAGAATCCGCCTGTGATGGAGGAGAGCTGGGATCAATCCCTGGATCCAGAAGATCCCCTGAAGAAGGAAATGGCAACCCACTCCAGTATTCTTGCCTGAGAAAGCTAGTAGACGGAGAAGCCTGGCGGGTGTAGTCCATGGGGTCACAAAGAGTTGGACATGACTGAGCAACTATCACAAACCATTTATGGAGCACTTACTGTATGTTGGGCATTGTGCTACTATTTCATCTGCACACATAAGGAAACAGAGAAATTAATTTGCCCAAAGACACACAGCCTAATGGCTGAGCTAGAAGTCAAATTTATGTCTGGCTGGCTTTAAAGTCTGAACCCTTTTCTCTACTCCACACTACCTCATTTGTCCTCCAACCCTGGCTCAGAAAAGTTTGGGAGAGCAGTCTTTTTAAATTTATAGTTTAAAAAATTATGAAGTTTGCATATGGGGAAAGCATAAATTTGAAGTATACTTTCTCTGATTTTCAACAAATGTGTGTATCTGTGTAACTCAAACCCCTGTCAAGATATAAAACACTGCTATCACTCTTGAGTCTTCCTGTGGCCATTCCCATCAATCCTTGTGACTGCTACCTCTGATGCCTATCACTGTTCTGATTTTTTTTTAACCATAGTTTTGCCTATTCTAGAACTTTCTATAAATGAATTATATGATATGTACTGTCTTATATAAGCCTTCTTCTATGTACTACAGTAGGATTTTTTTGAGATTCATTCTTCTGTTTTTGTAGTTTATTCATTTTATTGCTGAGTAATATTCCATTGTATGGATATATCACAGATTGTTTGGATTGTTTCTAGTTTGGGGCTATTATGTTTAGTGATGCATTGAAGATTTAGGTAAAAGTCCTTGTGCGGATATATATTTTCATTTATCTTGAGTAAGGAGATTGGTCCTAGGTGTTCATTGGAAAGACTGATGTTGAAGCTGAAACTCCAATACTTTGGCCACCTGATGTGAAGAGCTGACTCATTTGAAAAGACCTTGATGCTGGGAAAGACTGAAAGCAGGAGGAGAAGGGGATGACAGAGGATGAGATGGCATCACCGACTCAGTGGATATGTGTGTGGGTAAATTTTGGGAGTTGGTGATGGACAGGGAGGCCTGGAGTGCTGCGGTTCATGGGGTCACAAAGAGTTGGACATGACTCAGCAACTGAACTGACCTGAACTGAGTAGAACCTATGAATGGAATTGCTGGTTCATAAGTCATAAGTTTAAATTTGTAAGAACCAACCATACTCCTTTTTAAAGTGGTTAAGGATATGGGGCGATTTTTCATTTTTGTATTGGCCTTTTCTATATCTTTGGTAAAATATCTGTTAAAATTTTTGCCCATTTTTCAATTGAATTGTTTGTCTTCTTATTGAGTTGAAAGTACTTTTTTTTTTTTTACAACCTCTGGATATAAGTCAGATACATGTTTTGAAAATATTTTCTATGTGGTTTATCTATTAGATAAGTGGTGTCTTTTGATGAGATTAAGTTGTAATTTTGGTGAGGTGTAATTCATCAGTTTTTATTTTCTTTTCTGAATAACAATATATAACTTGTTTAAGAAATCTTTGCCTATCAACAGATCATGAAGATACTCTTTCCTTTAAAAGATCTATGGTTTCAGTTTTTACATTTAGGATGATAATCCTAATTAATTGAACTTAATTTTTGTATGGTATGAGGTGTGGTATGATGTGTGGTTTGGAGTTAATTTTGTTCCATTTAGAAATCCAGTTATTCCAGCATCATTTATTGAAGATTTTCCTTTCCCATAGATTGCTTTGGCACCTTTGACAAAATACCAAAGACTCATGTAAGTGTAGGTCTATTTTTTTTAAAAAATTCTTTTTTGACCCCACTGCGTGGCTTGTAGAATCTTAGTTCCCCAACATGGGCCCTTGGTAGTGAGAGCACAGAGTCCTAACCACTGGACTTCCATGGAATTCCTTGTGTAGGCTTATTTTTGAGCTTTCTGTTCAGCTCTATTGATTTTTTGTGAAAAAAAAAATAAATGTCACATATCTTTATTTCTATAGTCTTGAGTCAGGTAGTGGGAGTCCTTCAACTTTGTTTTTTTTTCAAGATTGCTGTGGTTATTCCAAGCCTTTTGTATGTCCATGTGAATTTTCAAATGTGCTTGTCAATTTGTAGAAAAAAAACCTTGCCAAGATTATAATTTGGATTGCACAATTTTGGGAGAATTGATTTCTTAGTAATATTGAATCTTGTAATATTTATCCAGGTCTATTTTAATTTCTCTCAGCAATGCTTTTTTTTTCTTTTATTTATTTATTTTTCTTTTTTAACTTAATTTTTTATTTTAATTGGAGGCTAACTACTTTACAATATTGTGGTGGTTTTGGCCATACATCGACATGAGTTGGCCACGAATGCTAAATGGAGAGGTATTGCCTGTCTTTTGTTAAATTCATCCTAAGTATTTTTTTTTGATACAGGTGCAAATGGAATTAAAAATTTTTTTATTGACGTATAGTTGAATTCAGTTCATTTCAGTCACTCAGTGGTGTCCAACTCTTTGCGACTCTATGAACCGCAGCACACCAGGCCTCCCTGTCCATCACCAACTCCCGGAGTTTACCCAAACTCATGTCCATTGAGTCGGTGATGCCATCCAACCATCTCATCCTGTGTCGTCCCCTTCTCCTCCTGCCTTCAATCTTTCCCAGCATCAGAGTCTTTTCAAATGAGTCAACTCTTCACAGCAGGTGTCCAAAGTATCAGAGTTTCAACTTCAACATCAGTCCTTCCAATGAACACTCAGGATTGATCTCCTTTATGATAGACTGGTTGGCTCTCCTTGCAGTCCAAGAGACTCTCAAGAGTCTTCTCCAGCACCACAGTTCAAAAGCATCTATTCTTCGGTGCTCAGCTTTCTTTATAGTCCAACTCTCACATCCACTTACAATGTGTTAATTACTGCTATACAGCAAAACAATTCAGTTATATCTCTCTATATATATGCACATTATTTTTCATGTTCTTTTCCATTATGGTTATCACAGGATATTTAATACAACTGTCTGTGCTACACAGTAGGACCTTGTTGTTTATCCATTCTGTATATACCAATTTACATCAAATCAAACCCTCACCAAACTGCATCCCCCTTGACAACAACCAGTCTACTCTCTATGTCCATGATGCTTTGTTTGATAGATGGGTTCATTTGTGTCCTATTTTAGATTCTACATATAAGTGATATCGTATGGTATTTGTCTTCCTTTTTCTGACTTAGTACAAGTGAAATTATTTTTAAATTTAAAATTAAATTTTACAATTATCTGCTACAAGTATTTTAAAATAAGATTGATAAGCTATATCTATCACCAATCTCTCATTATCTATCCATCCATCTATCATACATCTAAATTTTGTATCCTATGAACTTGCTAAACTCACTTATTAGCTGTAGTAGTTGTTTTAGAGATTATTTGGGCCTTTCTATGTAATGCCATCTGAAAATAGTGACATTAGCCATCTTTCTCATTAATTTTTATTCCTTTTTTTCCTTCTTTTGGACTTATTTTGATATTAGTACTTGCAATAAAATGTTGACTAAGTGGTGAAAGTGAACATCTTGTCTTGATATCAGGAGAAAAGTATTCACTATTTTACTATTACTATGATATTAGCCATGTTTTTGTTTTGTGTTTTAGATACCCTTTATTTGATTAAGGAAGTTTTCTTCTGTTCCTTGTTTGCTGAAAATTTTTACTGTGGGTGGTTGTTGAATTTTGTTAAACGCTTTTTCTGTGTCTCTTGAAATCATCATTTGGCTTTTGTCCATTATCTAATATGGTAAATTACATTGATTTTAGGATGTTAAACCAATCTTTGCATTTTTGGAAGAAACCCTAGTGGTTATGATGTATTATCATTTTTATACAGTGATAATATTTTGTTAAGTATTTTAGCACTTATGTTCATGAAGGATGTAGGTTTGAAATTATTTATTTGTTTATGGCTGGACTGGGTCTTAGGGTCTACACTGACTTTTCTCTAGTTGCGGTGTGCAGGCTTCTCATTGTGGTGACTTCTCATTGCAGAGCACGGGCTCCACAGCACAGGCTCAGTATTATGGCGCACTGGTTTAGTTGCTCCAAGGCATGTGCAATCTTCCCAGATCAGGGATCAAACCCGCATCTTTTGCATTGGCAGGCAGATTCTTTATCACTGAGCCACTGGGGAAGCTCCTGAAAGTTTTTTTTCCCCCTAGTTTCTTTATCAGACTTTGGGTTGGTGTTTTGCCAACTTTATAAAAGTCTTAAAGAGTTTGTGTGACATTGGTGTTATTTTTTCATTAAATGCTTGATAGGGCTCACTAGGAAACTTTCTGGGTCTGAAATTTCTTTATGGGAAGTACTGTGATACCAAATCCAATTTGTTTAATGGATGTTCTGATTCATCTTGTGTCTATTTTGGTTAGTTATATTCTTCTAAGAATTTATTTCAGTTAGCTTTTCAAGTTTATTGGCAGAAGTTGTGCATAACATTCCTATTATTTCTTAATATCTATAATATTTATGAGTGGTCAGCCAAACTTTTCTGTAAAAGGAAGATAGTAAATACTTTAGGATTTTTAAGCCATAAATGGTCTCCCTCTGCTGCACATTTTTTCTTTGCTTGCTTCCTTTCTTCCCTTCTTCCTTCCTTCTTTCTTTTTCACACCATTTAAAATATGAAATATAAAAGCCATATTTAGACCTACCAAATAGGCCCTTGATGTGATTTGTCCTGCTGACCAGTTTGTCAGTCTCTGATCTATAGTGATAATACCTCTTTCATTTTTGATATTGATAATTTTCTTTTCTAGCTCTTTTTTTCTTGATCAGTATAACTAGGGATATTTTCAAGTTTGTTGATCCTTTCCAAGAACCAATTTTTGGCTTTGTTAATTTTTTGTGATAAAGAATCTGCCTGCAATGCAAGAGCCACAGGAGATGCAGGTTTGACCCCTGGGTTGGGAAGATCCCCTGGAGGAGGGCAAGGCAACCCACTCCAGTATTCTCACTTGGAAAATCCCATGGACAGAGGAGCCTGGTGGGTTGTAGTCCATGTGGTTGCAAAGAGTCAAACATAACTGAAATAACTTTGCTCGCTCTTGCTATGTTTATTAGTAATATTTCCTTCCTTGTATTTATTGTGCGTTTACCTTGTTCTTCCTTATTTAGCTTCTTAAGGTAGATCCATAGACCACTGACTTCAGACCTTTCTTCTTTTCTATTAATAATGTAGTCATAAAAGCTATAAATATCTTTCTGTGTACTGCTTTAAGTTGTAGTCCGCAAATTTTGATATGTTGTATTTTTGTCATCAGCAGTTCAAAATATTTCCTACTTTCTTCTTTGATCCATGAATTATTCAGGAGTGTATTCTTTTGTTTATTTTTTAAAGATTTTTTGGATGTGGACCATTTTTTAAAAGCCTTCAATGAATTTGTTACAATATTGCTTCCACCTTATGTTTTGGTTTTTTGGCCATGAGGCATGTGCGATCTTAGCTCCTCGACCAGAGATCAAACCTGCACCCCCTGCATTGGAAGGCAAAGTCTTAACCACTAGACCACCAGGGAAGTCCCAAGAGTGTATTCTTTAAGTCCCAAATATTTGGGATATATCTAAGAATATTATTGCTATTGATTTCATGTTTATTTCATTTTGGTTACAGAATATATTCAGTATAACTTCAATCCATTTAAATTTATGGACATTTGATTTATATCCCAGTGTATGATCTATTTTGGTGTTTCATACACTTGAAAACCTTGGTGCTTCATGTGCACTGGAAAAAATGTGCATTCTACAGTTGTTGGATATGCTGTACTGTAAATATCAATTAGATCTCAAGGTGGTTGATAGTGTTCAGATTATTTACATCTTTACCGATTTTTTCTTAGTTGTTTCCTAGTTTAAAGGGGTGCTAAGATCTCTAACTTGGATTGTGAAATTGTGTATTTATCCCTTTAGTTGCATCAAATTTTACTTTGTTTATGAAGTGAATATACATTTATGTTGTCATGTCTTCCTGATTATACCTCTAATCATAAACTGTTTATCATTATGAAATAGCCTTTCTTTTTCAGATAATACTCTTTGTCTTGTAATCTATTTAAGTGGTTTTAGTATAGTCATTCTAGCTTTCTTATACTTACTGTATGTATACATATATAATATGTATTTTCAACCACTTACTTTGTATTTGTGCACTTATAGATAGCACAATGGCACCCCACTCCAGTACTCTTGCCTGGAGAATCCCAGGGAGGGGGGAGCCTGGTGGGCTGCCGTCTATGGGGTCGCACAGAGTCGGACATGACTGAGGCGACTTAGCAGCAGCAGCAGATAGCACACTGTGTTTCATTTTTTATCCATCTGAAAATATCTGCCTTTTAATAGAGTGTGTACTTCTTTAACATTTAACATAATTTTTGATATGGTTGTATTTAAGACTACCTTTTGATTTTATTTTCCATCTGTCCTTCTGGTTTTTGTTCCTTTTGATTTAATAGTTTTTATAATTGAATTTTAATTTTTTCTGCCTCTTTAGTTATGTCTATTTGCATTATTTTCTTAATGTGTGCTCTAGAGATTGCAGTATACATCCTTATACTTTTGCAGTCTACTTAGAGGTACTACTGTACCACTTCATGGAAAATGCAGAAACTGTAACCATACATACCTATATATACCCTCTATCTTTTAAAAAATGCTTTTAGAGTCATATGTTGTATTTTCATTTTTATTCAGTTCAAGAAACTTTCTCTCTCACTCTCTCCGTTTTGTTTTTTTTTTCTTTTTGGCTGTGTGGCATGCTGGCTCTTAGTTGCCTGACCAGGGATCAAACCTGCACCCTCTGCAGCAGACACAGAGAGTTTTAACCATTGGACTGCCAAGGAAGTCCCTATACCCTCTGTCTTTTATGTTACAGTTGTCATATGTATTATTACTAACAAGATCAGAAACTCCACTAGACAGTAGCCTTTTATGTTTGCAAGCTCAGTCACTTCAGTCATGTCTGACTCTCTGTTACCCTATGGACTGTAGCCCACCAAGCTCCTCTGTCCATGGGATTCTGCAGGCGAGAATACTGGAGTGGGTTGCCATTCCTTTCTCCTAGAGATCTTCCTGACTCAAGGATTGAACCTGCATTGCAGGCAGATTCTTTACTGTCTGAGTCACCAGGGAAAGCGTGAAAGTTTTAGTTGCTCAGTTGTGTCTGACTCTTTGCGACCCCATGGAACCACCAGTTTCCTCTGTCCATAGGATTCTGCAGGCAAGAATACTGGAGTGGGTTGCCATTCCCTTCTCCAGCAGATCTTCCTGACTCAGCGCTCGAACTTGGGTCTCCTGCACTGCAGGCAAACTCTATCATCTGAGTCACCAGGGAAGCTCTATGTTTATCGAGATGTTTATCATTTTCAATATTCTTCCTTTCTTCCTGAAGGTCCTGTGACATTTCCCTTCAATTTGAAGAAATTCACTTAGCACTTCTTGTAGTATATGGTCTAATGATAATGAATTTTCCTGGCTCACATTTATCTGAAAAAAAAAATTTTTTTTTTTGCCTTTATTCTTGAAGGGTATTTTTGTTTACTATGGAATTCTGGATTGACAGCATTTTAGATGTTGTTCCATTCTATTCTGGCTTCTGTGTTCTCTGATCAGAAATCAGTAATCATTTGAATTTTGTTTCTCTATTTATGATGTGTAATATGTTATTTTTCTCTCTTTGGTTTCAATATTTTCTCTCTCTCTTTTTTTTTTTTTTTTTGCAATTTGACTATTATGTGCCTAGGCATGTTTTTCTTTATATTTTTCCCATCTGAAGTTTGCTGAGTTTCTTGAATCTGTAAATTTATGTCTTTCACCAAATTTGGGGAGATTTCCTCCATTATTTTTCTAAATATTGGTTCCTCACCATTCTCTCTCTCCTCTCCTTTAGAGATTCTGATTACATGAATGTAAGATTTTTTGATGCTGCCCCACAGGTCCCTGAGACTGTATTCATGTTTGCAATCATTTTACTATTTAGTCTTCTGATAGTATAATTTCTATTGATTTCTCTTCAAGTTCACTGACCTCTGTCATCTTCATGCTACTACTGAGTTCACTGAGTGAAATTTTTTAAAATTTCAATATTGTATTTTTAGTTCTAAAATTTCCATTTTGTTCTTTTTTGCTTCTGTTTCTGTTATTTACTCTTTTAGCATAATTTCAAAAATTATGCTTAAACACTTAAGCATAGTTATACTAACTACTTTAAAATCTCTGTTTGCTAATTCTAGCATCTGAGTAAACTCAAGATTGATTTCCATTGATTGTCTTCACTTGAAAATGGGTCATTTTCATTTTTTCTTAACATATAGGGTAACTTTGGATTATGTCCTGGCTTTTGTGAATGGTATATTATAGAGACTCTGGATTTTTCTGTATTTCTCTGAAAATTATTTGTTTTTTGTTATACCAGACAATTAACATGGTTGGAGTCAAACTAGATTCCATCTCTTGGATGGCAGCTCAAATGTCAGTTAAATTTCTTTATTCTTAGTTGAAGTCTGTCCTATATGTATGTGGTTCCGAGGTCAGGCTAAGTTTACACTCAGAATTTTGGCTCCCCATCAGTAGCTCTCTCCCTTACGAGATCTCCCCTTGACCTCCCAGGGGCTGTAGTTACTTTGACCTTTGTTTTCTGGTTCTTCATGCCACAAAGACTGAAGGTTTTCCATCAGAATTTTGAGTGTCCTTCACAGTGTTTGCTTCAGGCTGCCATCTGGCTAACAGCTGTAAAAACAGCTAATTCATCTTGTGATGCCGCTTTTTCCAAGTGTCTACTCTTTCCCAGAACCTGCCTGGTTTTGTTCATTTTCCAGTGTCTTCAAGTCATTGTATTCTGTATACTTGTTATATGTAGGAAGGCTGAGTCCATCTGGAGCTACTCAACCATACTGGAAGTAAATGTCTTCCCACGGCATTTTGTTTACATATAGGGTTTTCTATTAAAGACCCTGGTCAAGGAAAAAGCCAAGCAACCCCAGTGAACTTCTTGGTACCAAAATCGCTCACATGTTGAAGCTAAATCATCACCTTTTCATAGTACTTGATTGCTGTAGCAAAGTTCATTTGTGCCAGGAGAAGAGCCATATGGCTTTTGGGCTTACAATTCATTTTCAGAAATATTACAAACTTTCATTTCCCCATGATATACCTGGCAAGATAATAGTTCCTTGAAAAGCAAAATGGATAATGGGGAGAATGTGGGTGCAGATTACATTTATGTTCGTTCAGCTACATCCCAGCTGTGTGACCCTAGACAAGTCACTTAACCTTTCTGAACCTTCATTTCCTGGTATAATATTACGTATCTTTCAGAGTCAATAGAGGGGGTTCAATGACAGGATGCATGTAAGGGTCTCATATACCCTTGTTTTTCCTGGGAAAGTCCAGGTTTGCAACTGTGGTTCCAGTGTAATTATTGATAAAGCCCTCTTTCACTCTCAAAAATATACCTGTACTTATCAAATACTATTACCAGGTGGCACTAGTAATAAGGAATCTGTCTGCCTATGCAGGAGACATTAGAGATCTTGGGTTCGATCCTTGGGTTGGGAAGAGCCCCTGGAGAAGGGAATGGCAACCCACTCCAGTCTTCTTGCCTGGAGAATCCCATGGAAAGAGAAGCCTAGCGGGCTATAGTCCTTGGGGTTGCGAAGAGTCGGACGTGACTCAAGCGACTTACTTTGCTCACATGCACCATTCAAATCAGCAAACTCTTCTAATAGTGAGCCTCTAATTCCTAAGGCCTAATGCCTCACTTCCCTGCCCCACTTTTTAAGAAAAGTGTTGCTCAATAAACTGTAAGACAATGCTTAACGTCACTGTGTTGGGGTTTTTTTTCCTGTTTCTTTTTTTTCTTCCTTTCTCAGAACTGTAAGGGAGAAGGTAGCCTGCTTTTGAAGACAGGGCTTTATTCCTGAGAATTACGGCAAATCATCTTATTTATCATCCCTCTTCACCTCTATGAATACCCAGGTGGAAGCAGATTAAAGGGACAGAAATAAGGACAGGTTAAGAAAGGAAAAGTCGTGTGTACATGTGTGTATGTGTGTGTGTGTCTGTGTATCTGTGTTCCCTCCCGGGTCACATCTTGGCCTGTAATCTGAGTGTGTGCATGTATTGAGTTGGCCAAAATGTTCATTCAGCCACAACAAGAGCTTTTCAATAACATTGGTCAAAAACCTGAAGGAGCTTTTCGGTCCACTCAATAAAAGATTTGCATAGCTGGTGGAGCTAGTTCTCACCCTTCAGCCCTCTGTTAGATCCTCCAGGCCTAAGGCTGCGGTTAGGGCAGAAAGTGGGGAGGACCTCAAGCTGATGGATGATGACTCTGTTTTTTATTTCCTGGTTTTTCTTGACAGATTTCCCTAGACAAGGTCCCTCTGGGGAGAGTTTTGGGAGGGAGAGAATCACTGAGGGAGAGAATTCCTCTTAGCAGCTTACACACCATCTTGTTTAATTTTTTGGCCAAACTTCACTCTTTAAGGTAAGTTCTTGCCTCTGGTAACTGTCATGAACTGACATATGGTGACTCACTGTAATTATGAACTCTTGCTATTTGCATGATGTGCTGTTTATTCTCAAATATGCTCTCTGATTTATTCTGCAAATTTCTCAGCACAACCCCTGGCTCTCAGCATGAATCAACGTCTACTTTAATGATGTCCCTCAGTTTTTCATTTTCACAGCTTCTCAGCTTTGGAAGGGACCTTAAGGATTATCTGGTGACCAAACAGAGGCCTCAAGATGTTTCAAAACCAGAAAAGAACAGCGAGTTCTCCTGATGAAATGCCATTTCGGTTTATCTGTGCTCCCCTCCCAAATCTCCCCTGTATCCTCAAAGTCAACATGCACATTTCTCAGGCCAATTTATTTGAAGCTGAGTGGTGTCCAGCAGGACACTTGCCTGCAGGCATCGTTGCTCTTCCCCACTGCCTCCACAGAACCTTCTCTAAGGGCTTCTGTCCTCACCTGTTATTAAACAGAGAGGCAGTATGACGTGGTGGTTAACAGCAGGGACCCTGGGGCCAGATGCAGAATTTAAAGCTGGCTGTGCCATTGTCCACCCACGGGAACTCGTGGGCAAGTTCTTCAGCTCCCAGTGCCTTTGTTTTCTCCTATGTAAACAGGAGGATAGTAGTAACTCATTGGGTTGTTGAAGGATTAAAGGATTTAATACATATAAAATGCTTAGAATAGTGCCTTGTACACAATTAACACCATGTAAGTGTTTGCATTGATTTTACTATTTGATTATCTTGGGGCTCTGCCTAATGAGAAGCCCATTTCTTCAGTCTGCTCTGTCCCATCTAGCTGCTGGAAAGAGAGCAATCAGAGATGGCATGATGTTGCTGATGATCACTCTTAATTGTTAGTATTTATACTGCAAGACTCAAAGGGTGCTCTGATATGAACATTGTATCCTCTCAAAATTCTTGTGTTGAAATCTTAACCCCCAAGGTGATGTATCACCCGGTGAGTCCTTTGGGTGGTGATTATGTCATGAGGATGGGGCCCTCATGAATGGGATTGGTGCTCTTATGGAAGAAGCCTCAGAGAGTTCTCTCACCCCTTCCACCATGTGAGAACACAGCAAGAAGGTATCAACCAGAAAGCAAGCCTTCACTAGAACCCAACCATGTAGGCACCTTGGTCTTGGGCTTGCAGCCTCTAAAACTGTGAAAAATAAATTTCTGTTCTTTATAAGCCATGTAATCTGGACTTTGTTATAGCAGCCCTAACAGACTAAGACACAGAGGTTAAGTAATTTTGCCCAAAGTCACACAGCCAGGAAGTGGCATAGCTAGGAATCAAATCCAGGGTGTCTGACTCCAAAGTTCAAGTATTTATGAGGTTCATGCATTAGTGCCTGGGTGTGCACATTTTTTAAAGAGACTATCCAAACAAATGAATTTCTAATGGTTAAATTTCTACAGTTATTTGGAGGCGGTTGTATTGAGCCAGCTTAAACATACTACATATCAATTCATTATAACGTTATCTCCAGCTATATCTCCAGGATGCTATTCTCCTGGAATTCTGTAATTGCTCCCCTCCCTGTATAAATTCTAGTTGTTCCTATGGGCTTAGCTCAAATTCCACCCAGGAAGTTTGCCTAAAGTCCATGAACCTCTGCTCTCTTCCTTACCCTCTGCTTGTATTCTTGTGTTACACTTGTGCCTAGTTTCTAGATTGGTATTCCCAAGGAAGTTGTGGCATGTGTCATGGCTCAGACATGTTTTATTTTCACAGCACCTAGCATAGGGCTATGTACTCAACATGCTTTCACTAGCTATATATTTATTAAGCATTTTTAATGGAGAAAAATAGCTGGACCCAGGACAAGCCAGTTAATGAACAAATAATTATAATAAAAATTAAGAATGTGATTCATAGCACTCAGATCCTTTTGGCAAGCTTGTAATTTCTGTCACCTTAGATGCCATTATTTTGGTCTTAGCTTCTCTCTTCTTCAGAGAGGTGTGCTTGTTTTGTAAAATAAAAGATAAACCTGTTTAGCATAAATTTCACACCTAATAAGTCATTTTTATTCACTAACACCTTCTACTGAAAAAGATTAAAGATCTTTGCCAAAATTAGCCTTCAGACGTCATAGTGGCAGATGAAGAAGGATTGGAAGTAACCTACCATCAATTTCAGAACCGGAAGGGTCCTTATAATTCATTTTGTCCCATCTCCTCATTTTACCAATGAGGATATTGAGACCCAGAGAGGGGAAGGGACCTGCTGGAGGTGACACAATTTATTCATTTATTCACCCAGTTATTTATTCAACTAACAAATATTTATTAAATTCCTACTATGTGTATTGTGTGGTGCTGCTGGGGGAGGGTTCTCACATGCAAAAGGGTGACCTGAGGCTGGGACCTGAGCCACTCATTTTGGTGGAGTAATCACATACAAGAAATGCCACAATTTAACTACAAACCCTCCTCCGCCCAAGTTCCAAGTCTCACAGCTCTGCTTTCACACTACTTCTTCTAACATCTTTTGGTCAAAACCTTAACCGTCATTACAACATATTACCTTAAGTGAAAGTGTTAGTCACTCAGTCGTGTCCAACTTTTTGAGACCCCATGGACTGTAGCCCACCAGTCTCCTCTGTCCATGGAATTCTCTAGGCAAGAATACTGGTGTGGGTTGCCATTTCCTTCTCCAGGGGATCTTCCCAACCCAGGGATCAAACCTGGGTCTCCTGCATTGCAGGCAGAATATTTACTGTCTGAGCCATCAGGAAAGCCCCATATTGTTAATAAGACACCACTCTTGGAAAACATGTGTCTCCTCTTCCACCCCTCCACTAGCGGTGGCTCTTGGGGAGAGGGCCAGAGCCCAAGGCAAGTAAAATATGGCCCAGGGGCTCTGGAAGCACAGAGCCCCAGCACCCCAGCTGTCTGGGAGCTCAGGAAAGGCCTCTGTAAGAGAGGTGTCAGCTGAGATGGAGGTCAAGTACCAGCTAGAAGATTTAAAAAGGGTGAGGAGAAGGAGGGAGGGGTGTTTCAGGCAGAGGAAACCACTTCTGTAAAGCTTCAGAAGTGGTAATCGGTCCAACCAGAGCCTAGAACTAAAGGGCAGAAGAGTGAGCAAGGGTTTAGTTCCTTTCCCTGAATGGCTGCCACTTTGTAGGTCAAGGAAATAAAGCCAGAAAGTAGGTTAATTCAGTCCCAAGTCACTATGTGTTTCTCCCTCTTTGGCCTTCTCACTACAGAAAACCACATCTCTTAGACTAAGTTGGGAAGGATGTTAGGTATTTGATCCACCTTCCCTCATGTTACCAGTGTCCCAGAGAGGGGAAGGGACTTTCAAGAAACAAGAGGGCCTGGGCTAGGACTTTTTTTTTTTTTTTTTGACCATTTGCCAGGACCCTTTCCTCTGGATCTTGCTGCAAACCCTCCTCTACATAAGAACTGCCCAGGGGGATTCCTCTGGGAAGGGAAGCACTGACCCACCAGGCTGGCTTTGGTTGAACAGAGCTGATCACGAACAGAAAGTGAGTAGCTTCCTCAGGGGGCCCCAGGCTGTGTTCATAATTCCTCATTTATCAGTGGCTGAAGGGCTCAGAAATTTTTTGTTGCTCAGTTTCTCAGTCATGTCCGACGCTGCACACCAGGCTTCCCTGTCCTTCACCATCCCCCGAAGCTTGCTCAAACTCATGTCCATTAAGTCGGTGATGCCATCCAACTATCTCATCCTCTGTCATCCCCTTCTCCTCCTGCCCTCAATCTTTCCCAACATCAGGGTCTTTTCTAATGAATCAGGTCTTCACATCAGGTGCCCAAAGTATTGAAGCTTCAGTTTTAGCCTCAGTCCTTCCAATGACTATTCAGGGTTAATTTCCTTTAGGATTGACCGGTTGGATCTCCTTGCAGTCCAAGGGACTCTCAAGAGTCTTCTCCAGTACCACAGTTCAAAAGCATCAATTCTTCGGTGCTCAGCCTTCTTTATGGTCCAACTCTCACATCCATACATGACTACTGGAAAAACCATAGCTTTGACTACATGGACCTTTATACACTGTTGAGGTTTGTCATAGCTTTTTCTTCCAAGGAGCAAGCGTCTTTTAATTTCATGGCTGCAGTCACCGTCTGCAGTGATTTCGGAAATTTTGAGGAAATTTGAGGGCTTGGCATCTTCTAAAAGTGGCCCAGCAGGTTCTTCATGAGACATCATCAGGGTGCCCCACTTCTAGGCTTTCTTGGCAAGTCCTCAGAAGTTTTGCTTCCTCTCTATCCTGTCCTGTACCCGCCTCACCTCTCATCTCTTCAGGTGAGCCCCAGAAGCAGCTCCTTCCCAGCTGCCTGGCCGCCTAAAGCCTTGGCCTGTGGCACATGGGCCAAGGCCCATCTCAATGGCTCTGCATTAGCAAGCTCTGCATCTCAATGGCTACATTTCCTTTAGACCAATGTTTATGATGCATCCCTGCTCTATCATTCACCAACTGTGTGACTTTGTCCAAGCTTTTGAGCCTTCCCAAGCCCCAGTATACCTGAAAAATGCCTACATTGTTCCAGTGAGAACTGAAGATAATGCACGTGAAACACCCTTAACAAAGTAACTGGCTCACCGTAGGTACCAGATAAAACCCCTGTTGTGTCCTAGACCATGCAGGGGACATCAGGACACACAGTGCCTATGTTCAAGAGGTCATGGTGTCCTGGGAGGACACTGTTCCAAGCTGGATGATAATCAACCAGCTTCCATTGCCAATGAGGATGCAACAGGAAGAGGTTGTAACTAACCCAATCATCAGTCTAGAATCAGTCTAGTTCAGTTCAGTTCATTTCAGTCGCTGAGTCATGTCCAACTCTTTGCGGCCCCATGAATTGCAGCATGCCAGGCCTCCCTGTCCATCACCAACTCCCAGAGTTCACTCAAACTCATGTCCATCGAGTCAGTGATGCCATCCAGCCATCTCATCCTCTGTCATCCCCTTCTCCTCCTGCCCCCAATCCCTCCCAGCATCAGAGTCTTTTCCAATGAGTCAACTCTTTGCATGAGGTGGCCAAAGTACTGGAGTTTCAGCTTTAGCATCAGTCCTTCCAATGAACACCCAGGACTGGTCTCCTTTAGAATGGACTGGTTGGATCTCCTTGCAGTCCAAGGGACTCTCAAGAGTCTTCTCCAACATCACAGTTCAAAAGCACCAATAAGGAGAGGCTCTCTCAAAGAAAGTGAGGATGGGTGAGGGTTAGAATTGGGATAAACTGCGTCATGTCAACCTACTCCAGTGTTCTTGCCTGGAGAATCCCAGGGACGGGGGAGCCTGGTGGGCTGCCATCTATGGGGTCGCACAGAGTCAGACACGACTGAAGCGACTTAGCAGCAGCAGCAGCAGCAGCAGCGTCATATCAGAGACTGGAATTCACTAGCAAGCAATAGCTGAACTTTGTTGCAGGTGCAAAACCAGTGCTCATAGGATAGATATTTGGGTATATGGCTGGAAATTGGTCCAGCTGTGTATAATTTAGACCTGATGTGAAGACAGGAGATGAGCTAAATTATCTCTGAAACTTCCCTCTTAGCTTGTGATTTTATTTTCCACATGTCTGTACCTAATGCGTGCAGTACTTCAGAATTCTAGACTTATGATTAACATGCCAGAAATTAGAAAGGTAGGACCTGAACTCCTCTTCCTTGTATGTTTCATCTGCAGACCAAAAACATCACAAAAGCATTAACCACATATGTCGTGAGTGCCAGCATTTCTGATATATCCATTCAAAACTTGGCAGACCCAGTGGTTATTACTCTGCAGCATATTCAAGGAAACCAGGTACCATATCCATTTTCATCTCAAAATATAAGGCCTCAGATCCCCTTCCTGATTCTCCTGTTAAAAATAATTGGCTACTTAACAGATGTGATTCCAAGATATAAAGAAGATTGTTCCCTTCCAGGTAGCAGAGGTGTGTTGTAATTGGGGACTTTAGAAATAACGCCTTAGTCCAAAGGGATAAGTAGCAGCAGATTTCCAGTGCTGTGACAGATTGGCAGGGGAGTGACTGGGGGCAAGTGGATCTTTTGGTTTTCCCATCACTCTAAATGATATTTAATTCCATTTATTTTTGAGAAAGGCAAGTTAATCCAACATAGTGAAACATTTTTATCCTTTGAATTTCCATGAAGAGCATTAAAATATGTATTAATTATCACCAAAGAATTAAAACCATAGTCAAATGGCATAACATAAGGTATATATTACTAAATGCTCAAATTTAGCCATGATATAAGAATGAACTACTACTCCATTCTTTGATGTTAATCTATGTCCAGTGTGGAGTCTTAATAGCTTCCTTCATTGCCAATCTAAAAGACCATATGGTACAGCATATTTTTCACAGGTCTTAATTCTAGAAGGGAAAAAGGAAGAGTGGGAGAAGGAGTTCTTTTTAAAAGATACCAAATGAGATATATTTAACGGGTAAGATCTCTTAATTCTGGCTGCGGCCACAGCTCTCCAGGCATCCCCAATAACCAATTTCTAATTGCCATCCAGCTCCTTGGAGTTTGCAGGAGCTGGTGAGGCTGCAGGAATGCTCACTAGACCTGATGAGGAGGCGGATTAATCTTTTTTTATTTTAAAATGTGTTTGTTTTACTTTTGGCTCTGCTGGGTCTCTGTTGCGGTGCGGGCTTTTCTGTGGTTGTGGTGGGTGGGGCTATCTGGTGGCGATGCTCGGGCTTCTCACTGCAGTGGCTTCTGTCGCGGCGCACAGGGTCTATGTGCGCTTAGTAGTTTTGGCTCTTGGACTCTAGCGCGTAGGCTCAGTAGTTGTGGCTCATTGGCTTAGTTGCTCCACAGCATGTGGAATCTTCCTGGATCAGGGATCAAACCCGTGTCACACTGGCAGGCATATTCTTTACCCCTGAGTCACCAAGGAAGCCTGAGGCATCTGAATATCGTATCCATAAGGCTTGATCTCAGCTATGAGCCCCAAATTCCGGAATTTCACAAGAAGCACCTACTGCACATTAGAGCCACTCCAATCCTCCTCCTGGGCCTTGTACCAGGAAGACATGGCAAATTCTCACTTTACCAACGATATTCAAGGATACATACCAATCACTGTGTAGCACTAACATATTGTTTTGTTACTCACTTGTAAACCCCAAGATGAAGTGAAGTGAAGTGAAGTTGCTCAGTCATGTCCGACTCTTTGCAACCCCATGGACTGTAGCCTACTAGGCTCCTCCGTCCATGGGATTTTCCAGGCAAGCGTACTGGAGTGGGGTGCCATTTCCTTCTCCAGAGGATCTTCCTGATCCAGGGATTGAACCCAGGTCTCGCACACTGTAGGCAGATGCTTTACCGTCTGAGCCACCAGGGAAGTCCAAGATACTTGGAGTTTATTTTAAAACTGGCTTACAAATGGTGTGTGAGTGTCTACTCTTTGAGAAAACATTAAGAAGAAAAGACTTGTGTGTAGTTGTCATTATTTGGTGACAATCACAAGGAAAGCTATTTGCCTCTGATTTTTCTTTTTTCTAGAATTATGATCAAGTTCGCTGTGCATTTTGGGACTTTGGGAATAACAGTAAGTAATTTTCATAGCAAGGTTTGGCTTTCACTCTCAATGAGACTTTGTCCCTGACCATGTTGCTATTTGGGAGTTACGTGGGAGCAAGCTGTACTGAAGCTACTGTCTTAACAGACCCTACAGGGAACTCCGAATAACCAAGATATGAATATGCTTCATATCTAATTAAGGCATGGGAGTTTCATTTTTAAAACTTTCTTTTTGAAAAAAAAAAAAAAAAGACTTCTTTGGGAGATTAGAAAGAAAGCACATAACTCAGCAAACTGGAAGAGAGAAAGTTGGAAGACAGCAGTACAGAGCAGCCTTGAGCTGTTTGAAGAAAGCTGAGGAATGAAGACCTGGCTCTTTATCTGAGCTTTCCCATGAGATCTGCCAGTTCTACTATCTCCTCTGTTTTCCGGCTTCTCTTCTGTATTGACTCTGTGACCTTAAGTGGTCCATTTACTCTCTGCTGCTGTTGCCGCTGCTAAGTCACTTCAGTCGTGTCCGATTCTGTGCGACCCCATAGATGGCAGCCCACCAGGCTCCTCCATCCCTGGCATTCTCCAGGCAAGAACATTGGAGTGGGTTGCCATTTCCTTCTCCAATGCATGACAGTGAAAAGTGAAAGTGAAGTCGCTCAGTCGTGCCCGACTGTTAGCGACCCCATGGACTGCAGCCTACCAGGTTCCTCCATCCATGGGATTTTCCAGGCAAGAGTACTGGAGTGGGGTGCCATTGCCTTCTCCGGTTTACTCTCTAGGTGCTTCAAACTTTTTATCTTTTCATGGAGGGGATAAGACATTCTGGTTGGTCTCTAAGGACCCTTCCTACCTGATTGAGTATGAGTCTTTGAAGATCATAAGAGAGGGAGTCATGGAAATAATGCCATTTGCAGCAACATAGATGGACGTAGAGAAGCGCTAAATGTGTGAAGTCAGTCAGACAGAGAAAGAAATATCACATGATATCACTCACATGTGAAATCTAAAAAAAAATAAGGGCTATAAATGAACTTACCTACAAAACAGAAATAGAGTCCCAGATGTAGAAAACAAACTTATGGTTACCAGGGGGTAAGCTGGATACACTGGGAGTTTGGGATTGGCATATACACACTACTATATATAAAATAGTTAATAAGGACCTACTGTAGAGTGCAGGGAACTCTACTCAATACTCTGTAATGGCCTATATGGGGAAAGAATCTAAAAAGAGTGGATATATGTATATGTATGTCTGATTCACTTTGCTGCACATCTGAAACTAACACATTGTGAATCAACTATACTCTGATAAAAATTTTAAAAAGAGAGAGAAGTGGTGATGGAAAGGAATTGCTGAATGGGTTCCTCTTAAGCTTGCCATTGCCATTGGAATCTGTAGGGAGATAGCCCAATCTCAGAAAATTCCCAGACAGAAGCAATTGCTCCTGGAATGCCAGGAGTGTCTCTGGGAGCAGTCCTTCCACCTGTAGAAGCTCTGTCTGGGATGTTTCCTTTTTTAGTATCCTTGAAATTCTGGGGTGGAGGAAGGGAATACTACTTTCTTACAACAGAGATATCACTGTCCTTTCCTGGTCCCCTTCAAGTCGTTCAGGGTAAGATTTCTGTAAAATGATAAGCTTTGTCCCCTACAGCCTCAATAACCTGATCTGTGTGTTCATTAATATCCATTCGTGGGCTCCTTCCAGGTCATCTTTTGCCCCCACCTTCTGTCCATGGATATAGAACTTCTAGAATCTCTTAGTGTTATCCTGGATGGACAAAATTTAACCACACTTAGCTGCCTGTGCTAGGAGAACCCCTGTAGTCTAGAACTACTCTAGAGGTTTAACTCTAAATGTCATCTAGTTCCCAAGATCAGAAGAAGGCAATGGCACCCCACTCCAGTACTCTTGCCTGGAAAATCCCATGGATGGAGGAGCCTGGTGGTCTACAGTCCATGGGGTCGCACAGAGTCAGACACAACTGAGCGACTTCACTTTCACTTTTCACTTTCATGCATTGGAGAAGGAAATGGCAACCCACTCCAGTGTTCTTGCCTGGAGAATCCCAGGGACGGGGGAGCCTGGTGGGCTGCCGTCTATGGGGTCGCACAGAGTCGAACACAACTGAAGCAACTTAGCAGCAACCCAAGAGCTGCAGGTTCTCAAGGTATGTGGGTTAGTTGTAGAAGCCTGAATGTGCTCAGGAGTGAGAAACTAGGCAGGTGTCAAGTAGACCAGAGGCTTTAATTGGTCCTAAGGAGTTCCAGACCATAATTTGACTTGAATGCAAAACACTTGAGACCATTTGAATTCTAGGTTGAGCTGGTTGTTTCAAATGTTTATTCCAGTCCCATTGAGGAACCCGACGCATCAGCCTGTATTCCATAGCTCAAACGCTTCAAAAAGTTCTAAATCTGTTTCCTCTTTGTGCTACTTGAAAAAAACAGTCCTTACTCTGTCACTCCAACATAGTGGCAGGACTGTTGTTAATCATTAAAGTCTGTCTTAATCTGTAGAAGAGCAGGAAAAGTGAGAATCAAAGTTTTGCCATTTATGAAGTCCTCCACAAGTCAATTTTGCCTATTAGGATTAATTTAATTTCAGTGTTCAGTTATACTGCTATCCTGCTGTCTTAACGAACAATACTAATTATAGCACACATTGGAAAGGTACATATAATGAAAAGTTAAACATTTCTGAGAAAAGCAAAATTGCTTTGAAATTCCCTTCTGTTACTTGCAGATGGACAAGGTGGATGGAACTCATCAGGCTATAACATGAAGGAAATAAACGTAAGTTACACAATCTGTCAATGTGATCACCTTACCCATTTCGGAGTCTTAATGGTGAGTTGTCTCAGTGTGTGAAGTGTTAGTCGCTCAGTCATGTTGGATTCTTTGAAACCCTATGGACTGTAGCCCACCAAGCTCCTCTGTCCATGGAATTCTCCAGGCAACAATACCAGAGTGGGTAGCCATTCTCTTCTCCAGGGGATCTTCCTAAACCAGGGGTCAAACCCAGGTCTCCTGCATTGCAGGCAGATTCCTTACCGTCAGAGCCACCAGGGAAGCCTGGTTGCCTCTTAATCACTCCTTAATAGAGTTTTGACAACTTTTATTAGATTACAGACTAGGAATATATGTATGAACTAAGTTATGTTCTTTCAGATTCTTTCCCTATATGTGTATATTAATATATCTTTTGGTTTTTAAAAAATGGGATCAAATTATACATACTTTTTTTACTACTTGCTTTTCACTTAACAATATATATTGGACGCCTTTCAGGCAAGCATATGTCTATCTACTTAAATTTTTAAAAATATTTTTATGGTATTCCACTGTGTGAATTTAACACAGTGAAATTTAACCAATCTGCTACAGTAAGCATTTGAGTTGTTACTGTTTTCCTCCATTACGAATAATGCTATAGTACACATTTTAATTTATTAGATGACACCACCCTTATGGCAGAAAGTGAAGAGGAACTAAAAAGCCTCTTGATGAAAGTGAAAGAGGAGAGTGAAAAAGTTGGCTTAAAGCCCAACATTCAGAAAACGAAGATCATGGCATCTGGTCCCATCACTTCATGGCAAATAGATGGGGAAACAGTGTCAGACTTTATTTTGGGGGGCTCCAAAATCACTGCACATGGTGACTGCAGCCATGAAATTAAAAGATGCTTACTCCTTGGAAGGAAAGTTATGACCAACCTAGATAGCATATTGAAAAGCAGAGACATTACTTTGCCGACTAAGGTCCATCTAGTCAAGGCTATGGTTTTTCCAGTGGTCACGTATGGATGTGAGAGTTGGACTGTGAAGAAAGCTGAGCGCTGAAGAGTTGATGTTTTTGAAGTTGGAGAAGACTCTTGAGAGTCCCTTGGACTGCAAGGAGATCCAACCAGTCCATTCTGAAGGAGATCAGTTCTGGGTGTTCTTTGGAAGGACTGATGCTAAAGCTGAAACTCCAATACTTTGGCCACCTGATGTGAAGAGTTGACTCATTGGAAAAGACTCTGATGCTGGGAGGGATTGAGGGCAGGAGGAGAAGAGGACGACAGAGGATGAGATGGCTGGATGGCATCACCGACTAGATGGACCTGAGTTTGGGTGAACTCTGGGAGTTGGTGATGGACAGGGAGGCCTGGCGTGCTGCAATTCATGGGATCGGCCACGACTGAGTGACTGAACTGAACTGAATACTGGTGTATTTCTATAGAATAAATTGATGGAAGTAGAATTGCTTCCAATTAGAATATTAAATTTTAATAGTTATTGCTAAATTGCAGTGTAAGAAAGAAATATTTATTTTTAACACTTGCGATAGTTAACCAAGCAAGAGTTTTCTGATCAACTTGCATATCCAGGCTTAGAGCCTTGGAGGAATTGTTAATCCTTCTCTCCTTCATTTCCTGTGGTCCTCCCTAACATCAGGACTTGATGAGTTTTCCTTCAAAATGGATCTCAAATGCATTTCCTTTTTCTTTACCCACCCTTGAATGCTTTCTTAGTTCTCCTAAGTTACTGTACTGTATATATTATATACTGGTATATGAATATGTTGTGTATGAGTTGTTTCTTCTACTAATAGTAAACTCCCTGAGGGCTGAGAGTCTGTTTTATAGTTTTCTTTTTCTTTCTTTCTTTTTTTTTTGCCATGTGTACTCAACAAATAAGAGGTAAACCCATTGATACGTATTGAACTGTAAGAATTTTGTTTACCCTCCTGCAAATTGGTTAGAACATTACAGCATGAGTCAAAAGACCATGGTTCATAGTCCAGCTCTGTTACTAGCTATCTATGTGATCTTGGTCAGGTTATTTCACTTGTTTGGATCTTAACTTTGTCTTCTGGAATGTGAAAGATTGGAGTAGATGAGGATGTCTTAACCTTAGTGCTATTGCTATTTTGGGCCAAATATTTCTGTGTTGTGGGTGCTGTTTTGTGCATTCAAGGTTGTTTAGCAGCATTCCTGGTCTCTACTCACCAGATGCTAGTAGCACCTTCTTCAGGTGTGACAACCAAAAATATCTCCAGACGTTGCCACATGACCCAGGGGAGGGGTAAAACTGTGTCCAGTTGAGAACTACCAGAGTAGACCAGCATTTGGTAACCTTTTAGGAGTCACGAAGCTCCATTGCCATCTGATGACAAGTATGGACCATCTTCCCAGAATGATGCACAAATATATTCAAGTAATTTGCACACTATTTCAAGTCTTTCATAGTTCTCAGGTTAAGAAATTACCGGTTTATGTGATCTCTAAGGTCCATTTGTCTTTTAATTTTATGAAAATTATTGAAGGTCTAAGGGAAAGGAACATTTTTTTTTTGATGTTCTGTGCAATGTTTTGGAACGCTCAGTTCAGATAATAATTCACAGTGTATCTCAAATTCACATCTATTAGTTTGGTTATATTTGAAGTGTGGAACATGTTAATGACAATAAAACCAAGGACTAAATGTTCTTCCGGTGCTGTTGATGGCTCTCCATACCCCATACACAGTAAGTTGCTCTAGGCATAATCAATGAACAATACACAGTCTTACTGTATATCCATCTACATACTCTGGTTTTATGCGAGCTTTAACAGAGATGCTGTACATCCTGGGAACCTACTGTTAGTGAGCACTGGAAACTTTTTACCATAAACTTGCCTAGCCAAATGTATAAAATACAACACATTGCATTCCCTAGGATTTATCCAGGTCTGCAGTGGATGTAGTGAATGAATGGATATTAATGATTATAACATACATCGGATGTGGAATCTCCTCCATTTTCCTGGGAGCTGCAATAGTGACATACCTAGCTTTTAGTAAGTTGGTAGAGTTTTACTCTAAGTTTAATTTGGTTTGATGGATGCTCTTGGCATTGTAACCTTGTTAATTTCATGTTAATTTAACAAAAATGTTCTTATTCATCACTATAAGCAGAGGTCAGATCCTTTAGATTATGAAGTTGCCAAGTTAAAAAAAAATCAAGGCTCCTCTGAAAAAAAGATTGTAATTGAATTTTTAAAACAACAATAGGTTTGAGATAGGAAAAGATTTCTCCAACAGGGTACAAAAACATTAAGTATTAAAGAAAAAGTTAATCAATTGGACTTCATTAAAATTAAGAGCTTTTTTTCATCAAAAGATACCATGAAAATAGTGAAAATGCAAGCCACAGATTAAGACAAGATATTCACTATACATATATCTGACAAAGGACTTGTATGCAGAATATATTAAAAACTACAAAGCAAAAAGCAAAAGAAAGACAATACATTAAAAATAGGCAAAAGACTTGAAAATTCTTTTCAAATGAAAATGGAAAATTCTTGAAAAATTCCATGAAGTCAAGTGTCTGGATCTTTGAAATACCCAAGTAACTATGTGAAATGGTTCCTGTAGTCATCCTCCCACTTGGTCATGTGTAGATTTAGTCTTGAGTCAGTTGAAGGAGTGATGGTGGAATTGTAGTATCCAAGAAAGTCTTTCCTTCCTTTTCTTCAAAACAGGAGACTGCTTAGCTAAGAGAAGCTATTATTATTCCTATTACTAAAGGTCACCTTACTTGGAATATTTTGATTCTACCTGGAAAGATGGTGGGAGACTAAAAAATTTGTACATGTACTTACATAGTACATGTAAGGTAATATGAATAATTAAATTTTAATAGGCAGTTCTTTTATTCTTTTAATTATTATACATACAAAGCATGACCATGCTTGATCAAAAGCAGAGACCCTGCCTCACATTGCACCTTTTTCTTTAACAAACTTCAAAAAGATCATCCTTCCAAAATCCTGATCAACTTGTACACAGCACTACTAATGCTAAACCCGGTATTTCTACTCAATTCCTGGTCATCATCATTTCAGAAAGTGGGTCTTTGTATCACTGCTGCTGTGGCACTTCATTACTTTCTGCTTGTGTCTTTGACTTGGATGTGCCTGGAGGCAGTCCACATGTATTTTGCTCTAGTCAAAGTCTTCAACATATACATTCCCAATTATATCTTTAAATTTTGTCTGGTTGGTTGGGGTAAGTATATCTGCCATTGTCCTTGATGTCTCTGTTTCAAGCCTGTGTCTGTCTAATTCTATTATACAAGTATTAGGGACCAAACTTCTGCTATTAACATAGGTAAGGAATTAAGCATTGCCTCACTGGTTTTGGGGTGGGCATTTCTTTTTCTGTCCGTATTGCTCTGTAAATCAAGATTCGGACCCTCTATGGTGAGACACTGGTTCACACATATTTACTGAGCAGCTGCTGCTGTGCTGTCCTAAATGCTAGATCTATAGTAGTGAACCTGTCAGCTTTTATCCTTCTCTTTCTCAAGTTACAATCCCAACAAATACACATGGATACAGTAGCCAACACTGAGGTAGTGTTCCATGTGCCCAACATGGTTCAAAGCGTCTCACTGAATCTCAGCTTGAATCTTCAGGGATTCCTTGGTGGCTCAGTGGCAAAGAATCCACCTGCCAATGCAGGAGATGTTTGACCCCTGCTTGGGGAAGATCTCCCGGAGAAGGACATGGTAACATTCTCAAGTATTCTTGCCTGGAAAATCCCATGGACAGTGGAGCCTGGCAGTCTACAGCACATGCGGTTGCAAAGATTCAGACATGACTGAGCAACTAAACAACAGCAACAACCTTTAATCTTCACCATATCTCTATGAGAAAGGTTTCATCAT
Source organism: Ovis aries (assembly GCF_016772045.2). Taxonomy (NCBI): domain Eukaryota; kingdom Metazoa; phylum Chordata; class Mammalia; order Artiodactyla; family Bovidae; genus Ovis; species Ovis aries. Next base: position 98,832,457 of record NC_056080.1, on the reverse strand, counting down.
TATTCCCACTTAACAGATGAGGATGCTGAGGCACAAAGAGATTATGGAATTTGCCAGAATTTGCACAGCTAGTAAGTGTCAGAACTGGGGTTTTAATCAGGGAGTCTATCTCCATAGTTTGGACGTTGACCTCTAGGATGTAGTCAGATCGTCTAAGGGCCAGGGAAAACACCTGAAAGATGTGAGAGGGTGCTGGATCAGACATATTCCGTTTCACACCACGTCTTATAACTGTCACCATTCTGCTGCCCTAGAGAAGAAGCCAGGAAGGAACTTAGCATGAATAGTTCTCATTGGTGGCCTTCCTGTAATTCTAAGTGACATGAACAGCTCAGCTATTCCCCACCCCTTGCCTATTCAAACAAGATTTAGCATTCAGAAAATGTGTTGGATCCATAGGAGATGGAAAAACGCAAAAGGGCAAAATGGCTAGTGCAAAAAGGCAAAATGACTGTCTGAGGAGGCCCTCAAATAGCTGAGAAGAGAAGAGAAGAGAAAGGCAAAAGAGAAAAGGAAAATATACCCCTCTGAATGTAGAGTTCCAGAGAATAGCAAGGAGAGATAAGAAAGCCTTCCTAAGTGAACAATGCCAAGAAGTAGAGGAAAAAAACAGAATGGGAAAGACTAGATCTCTCTTCAAGAAAATTAGAGATAGCAAGGGAACATTTCATGCAAAGATGCGCTCAATAAAGGACAGCAACGGTATAGACCTAACAGAAGCAAAAGATATTAAGAAGAAGTGGCAAGAATACACAGAAGAACTATACAGAAAAGATCTTAATGACTCAGATTACCACGATGGTGTGATCACTCACCTAGAGCCAGACATCCTGGAATGCAAAGTCAAGTGGGCCTTAGGAAGCATCACTATGAACAAAGCTAGAGGAGGTGATGGAATTCCAGTTGAGCTATTTCAAATCCTAAATGATGATGCTGTGAAAGTGTTGCACTAAATATGCCAGCTAATTTGGAAACCTCAGCAGTGGCCACAGGACTGGAAAAGGTCAGCTTTCATTTCATTCCCAAAGGAAGGCAATGCCAAAGAATGCTCAAACCACCTCACAATTGTACTCATCTCACATGCTAGCAAAAAAAGCTCAAAATTTTCCAAGCCAAGCTTCAACAATATGTGAACCAAGAACTTCCAGATATTCAAGCAAGATTTAGAAAAGGCAGAGGAACCAGATATCAAATTGCCAACATCTGCTGGATCATAGAAAAAGCAAGAGAATTCCAGAAAAAACATCTACTTCTGCTTCATTGACTATGCCAAAGCCTTTGACTGTGTGGATCACAACAAACTGTGGAAAATTCTTCAAGAGATGGGAATATCAGACCACCTTACCCACCTTCTGAGAAATCTGTGTACAGGTCAAGAAGCAACAGTTAGAACTGGACATGGAACAACATACTGGTTCCAAATCGGGAAAGGAGCACGTCAAGGCTGTGTATTGTCACCCTGCTTATTTAACTTATATGCAGAGTACATCATGCAAAATGCTGGACTGGGTGAACCACAAAATGGAATCAAGAAAGCTGGTGGAAATTATACTTCCTTAGAAATGCAGAGCTTATACTGTCATCCAGAGATCTATGGTGTTTTATTATCTTTTTCTAAAATTTATTTTTTAATTGAAGGATAATTGCTTTAGAGATTAATATCTTTGCACTTCAGTTCAGTTGCTCAGTCATGTCCAACTCTTTGTAACCCCATGAACCGCAGCATGCCAGGCCTCCTTGTCCATCAGCAACTCCTGGAGTCCACCCAAACCCATGTCCATTGAGTTGCTGATGCCATCCAACTATCTCATCCTCTGTCATTCCCATCTCCTCCTGCCCTCAATCTTTCCCAGTATCAGGGTCTTTTCAAATGATACAGCTCTTTGCATCAGGTGGCCAAAGTACTGGAGTTTCAGCTTCAACATCAGTCCTTCCAATGAACACCCAGGACTGATCTCCTTTAGGATTGACTGGTTGGATCTCCTTGCGGTCCAAGAGACTCTCAAGAGTCTTCTCCAACTCCACAGTTCAAAAGCATCAATTCTTCAGCACTCAGCTTTCTTTATAGTCTGACTCAGACATCCATACATGACCACTGGAAAAACCATAGCCTTGACTAGATGGACCTTTGTTGGCAAAGTAATGTCTCTGCTTTTGAATATGCTATCTAGGTTGGTCATAACTTTCCTTCCAAGGAGTAAGTGTCTCTTAATTTCATGGCTGCAATCACCATCTGCAGTGATTTGGGAGCCCAGTAAAATAAAATCAGCTACTGTTTCCACTGTTTCCCCATCTATTTGCCATGAGGTGATGGGACCGGATGCCATGAACTTCGTTTTCTGAATGGTGAGCTTTAAGTCAGCTTTTTCGCTCTCCTCTTTCACTTTCATCAAGATGCTCTTTAGTTCTTCTTCACTTTCTGCCATAAGGGTGGTGTCATCTGCATATCTGAGGTTGTTGATATTTCTCCCAGCAATCTTGATTCCAGCTTGTGCTTCCTCCAGCCCAGCGTTTCTCATGATGTACTCTGCATAGAAGTTAAATAAGCAGGGTGACAATATACAGCCTTTATGTATTGCTTTTCCTATTTGGAACCAGTCTGTTGCTCCATGTCCAGTTCTAACTGTTGCTTCCTGACCTGCATATAGATTTCTCAAGAGGCAGGTCAGGTGGTCTGGTATTCCCATCTCTTTCAGAATTTTCCACAGTTTATTGTGGTCCACACAGTCAGAGGCTTTGGCATAGTCAATAAAGCAGAAATAGATGATTTTCTGGAACTCTCTTGCTTTTTCCATGATCCAGCGAATGTTGGCAATTTGATCTCTGGTTCCTCTGCCTTTTCTAAAACCAGCTTGAACATCTGGAAGTTCACGGTTCGTGTACTGCTGAAGCCTGGCTTGGAGAATTTTGAGCATTACTTTACTAGCATGTGAGATGAGTGCAATTGTGCAGTAGTTTGAGCATTCTTTGGCATTGCCTTTCTTTTAGATTGGAATGAAAACTGATCTTTTCCAGTCCTGTGGCCACTGCTGAGTTTTACAATTTTGCTGGCATATTGAGTGCAGCACTTTCACAGCATCATCTTTCAGGATTTGAAAGAACTCAACTGGAATTCCATCACCTCCACTAGCTTCTTTCGTAGTGATGCTTCCTAAGGCCCACTTGAGTTCACATACCAGGATGTCTGGCTCTAGATGGGTGATCACACCGTCGTGATTATCTGGGTTGTGAAGATAGTTTTTGTACTAAGATTTTTGTAAAGAGACATAATTAGTTCCAAAGATACCAATTGTAGCGTTGAATTGTTTAGTAAGTAGATTTAATACATTAGAGTTTTTCAACATTGTATTGGAAAAGGAGGAAAACACAGATGTATATATTTTAATTTCTAGATTCTTTTTTCTACAAGAGAGAACTGTTTATTTTTGGTACCTCTGTCTTATGTATGTGAATTTCATAAATTTTTAAATTAATTCTAGTAGTTGATGGGAATATCTTGGATTACCTAGGCTTAAAATCATGTTAGTATAAAAATGTTGTCTAATCGTTTTCTTTTCTTATTGCTCAAAACTCCAATGTTAAATTATAGTTTTGATAGTTATCACTATAAGCTTCCTGGTATTAATTGAAGTGATTTTTAAGTTTTGTTATTTAAAGTGACACTTTCTTTGAATACAGTAAATAATATTTGTCATATTATAATAGGATTATTTTTGCTTATTTCTTTTTTTACAAAGTTTATGGGAGGACTGCATCTATTAACATGCTACTGCTGCTAAGTTGCTTCAGTCGTGTCTGACTCTGTGCAACCCTATAGATGGCAGCCCACCAGGCTCCCCCATCCCTGGGATTCTCCAGGCAAGAACACTGGAGTGGATCGCCATTTCCTTCTCCAATGCATCAAAGTGAAAAGTGAAAATGAAGTCGCTCAGTTGTGTCCGACTGACTCTTTGCGACCCCATGGACTGTAGCCTACCAGGCTCCTCTGTTCATGGGATTTTCCAGGCGAGAGTACTGGAGTGGGGTGCCATTGCCTTCTCTGCTATTAACATGAATATTATTATTTTCCTGGGTGGTTAATTTTTTTTTACCTTTTCCTCCTGTTTTATCTGTCCTGCTGGGAATTTATGAGGTTCTTTGCTTTTTTGATAACATTTGTACTTCAGTAATTCGGCAAGAATATATCTAATGTTATGATTTTCTCATTATTTATCTTTTCATTGCTAATCGCTTTAATCTAGAGACTCCATTCTTTTTAAGCAAGTGAGATTTTCTTTGTTTACTTATTGCCTCTTATATGCTTCCATAGATTTGCAAATTGTATGCTTCTATAGCAGAAGCATGACTTGAGTATAGTGGAATAGACTGTTAAAAAGCAGTACAGTAAATAAACTACAGGGGCTTGATGATTTAAAAATAAAAGATTGCTAGGGAAAATAGCCATAACCTTAGATATGCAGATGACACCACCCTTATGGCAGAAAGCAAACAAGATTAAAGAACCTCTTGATGAAGGTGAAAGAAGGAAGTGAAAAGCTGGCTTAAAACTCGACATTCAGAAAATTAAGATCATGGTATCTGGTCCCATCACTTCATGGCAAATAGGTGGGGAAACAATGGAAACAGTGACAGACTTTATTTTCCTGTGCTCCAAAAATCACTGCAGATGGTGACTGCAGCCAGAAAAATTAAAAGTTGCTTGCTCCTTGGAAGAAAAGTTATGACCAACCTCAACAGCATATTGAAAAGCAGAATCATTACTTTGCCGACAAAGGTCTGTAGAGTCAAAGCTATGGTTTTTCCAGTAGTCATGTATGGATGTGAGAGTTGGGTCATAAAGAAAGCTGAACACTGAAGAATTGATGCTTTTGAACTGTGGTGTTGGAGAAGACTCTTGAGAGTCCCGTGGACTGCAAGGGGATCCAACCAATCCATCCTAAAGGAAATCAGTCCTGAATATTCATTGGAAAGACTGATGCTGAAGTTGAAACTCCAGTACTTTGGCCACCTGATGTGAATAACTGACTCCCTGAAAAAGACCCTGATGCTGGGAAAGATTGAAGGCAGGAGGAGAAGGGGACGACAGAGGATGTGGTGGTTGAATGACATCACTGGCTCAATGGACATGAGTTTGAGCAAGCTCTGGAAGATGGTGAAGGACAGGGAAGCCTGGTGTGCTGCAGTCCATGGGGTCGCAAAGAGTCAGACATGACTGAGCAACAACAAAATAGGACCTGTGTGTGAAGTGGGATGCATAGGATACCTGGAAAGATAGATTTTACCTTCCGCTGCCTTGTGAAGACAATAGCTTCCCAATTAGCTACTCATCCTTTTAGTGAGTTCATTAGTGTAGTATGCGCTTTCTTTGGATACACAGTTAGTGCTATTACCCATGTTAATGTGGCGAATGGAGACTGGCTAATTTTAAACAAAGCACAATCTAAAACATGTTTCTAGTATACGTTGGAACCGTCAGATGTACAAAGACAAAAATAGTCAATATTCCCCTTTATGCCTGGCAACCCTCACCTCGAGCCAACTGAAAGACTGAAAAATGTTGTGGAAGAGGTTTCATGAATAATCCAGAAGGTGGATAACACACATGTAGCTAAGCGTGCAGGGGCTGGAAATAGCACTCAGTCCCTGGGCATCACTCGTTCTCGGCTTCCTCTCCTGACCCTTCTTCCTTCGCCTGTTCCTTCCATGTTGGTATTCCCTAGGGCTGGCTTCTCATCTGTTTGACCTGCACATCCCACACACACTTGCTGGGATGCAGGGGGAGACAGGCAAGACTAAGGCTTGGTACTTTTATCGTGCAACTCTGTTCTGAGGGGGCACGGTGCAAAGCCCCGCACCAGGGAAGGTGATGAGAAACTGCATCATGACAGCCTTCCAGAGGGTGTGAGGTGGCAAGTAGTAGATGGCCTCAGAGTGCCTCCTCACAGGACTGCCTTGTCTTCTCGAATTCGTTGGGGGTCACATGGCATTCCACCAGAATTCATATCAGCCATGGTTCAGGCCTTTGTCTGTTTGGCCTCTGGATCCCTGCCGCATTGGCCCGGGAATCACTGCAGAGCCGGCCCGCTACAGGGAGTCTCAGAGCATTTAAATATTAGACAAACGCAGTCAACTGTAAGGCAAACAAATATTAGCCTCTGTTTATGTTTGAAGTTCTATCTTCCTAATGCCAAAACAGCCTGTTTCAAAGGTTTTATTCCTCTATTTAAATCCCTGTCCAAGGCAGTAGATTTAGTTGTCCACATTTCTTAATAACCAGTGAAGTGAAGTGAAAGTCGCTCAGTCGTGTCCGACTCTTTGCGACCTCATAGACTATGCAGTCCATGGAATTCTCCAGGCCAGAATACTGGAGTGGGTAGCCTTTCCCTTCTCCAGGAGATCTTCCCAACCCATGGATCAAACCCAGGTCTCCCGCATTGCAGGCGGATTCTTTACCGACTGGGCCACAGGGGAAGCCCTATAATAACCAGAAGACACCTTTTTTTTTGGTCTCAATAAGCAAAGTATAATCACAGATTGGAGACTGTCCCACAAATTTCTTCTTAAATGAGAGGCCTCCCTCCATCCCTCCCTTCAGGGTGGGATTTTTTTCAGGGTGATATTTTTTCCATCGACATAACACTGGCCCCTGTGCTAGGTGAGCCACATATAGACCAGAAGGGAGACCGTGGAAGTGGAGGATTTCTCAAGATGCTTGACACTCTGGGCTTTGAAACAGCTTTGGAAAGTATCTTACAAGACCCCTAAAATGTGTGCCAGTATAATGCTCCTCGTTTAGGAGAAATACATTGTGAGAAAGAGAGAAATCATGAAAGTTTTGCAAATGTAAATGTAATTGGATTTTTTAAACCCCATGTCTATACTCACATCACGTTTGACCACTTTGACTGAACTGATTGCTTTATTATACTCAGGCTAAATTGACTGGTTGTTAACTGGTCGATCTAGTCAAAATGTCAAACTAGTAACGAGTGTGCAAGCAGCTCCCCTGTCAGAAAAGCACTGAAGGCTGCAGCTGATTGCCTATGCCCTTCCTTCAAGGTGACCTAGACAAAAAAAGACCAGAACTAATGGGCAGTATTGTAAGGGAGACAAATTGGCAGCTGATCATCTGAGCAGAAATGCTTGATGCGAACTTTTATTCCCATGAACGAGATACTTTCATTGCCAAGTTGATTTTTGGCACTTGTGCTATTTTTAATAACCAGTGGGTGTTGTATTGAAGCCATTGGCATGCTGTTTAGTTTAGCAGATTGGAGAACTCCTAGAAATGTTTAACTTGGAAGAATTCACAAACATTTTGCAAACAATGGTATTTTGATGCCCGCACATCTGTGGCTCATTTAAACAGTGCCTTAGTGTACCAGCACTCACAATCATTGATCAGGAACTCTCCCCTGTTTCCTAATGGGATGCCTTTGGCTTGCTTCCCCACTCTAGGAATCCCAGCCATCATGGTGGCAATCATACTCACTGTGAAAAAGGATCTGTATGGGACTCTGAGCTCAACAACTCCATTGTAAGTACCAGCATCTCTGCTTCTCCAATGGTGGTGGTCTCGACCATCAGGGTATGGTGAGGTGTTCCTGGCCTGGGCCTTGGTCTTGAAACACTGGCTTCAGGGAGGAAATTAGCCTCAGCCTTTTTACTCTAACAAAGTAATGGGTGCACTGATATAATGGTTAGGTGGGTATCTGAGGCGTCTGGACTCCATACGACTTTGGTCAACTTACTTTACCTCTTTTTTCCATTTCCTCCTCTGGAAAATGGGCATAATAATGTTTATGCTCAGTGCTGGGTGCAGATTAAAATGATGCCATGTATATAAAGTGCTCAGCATGTGGCCTGTTCCATGGTAAGTAATATGCATCTGGCTGCGATTATTAATTAGTTTATCTATTTTATAAATCTTTTGGCTGGTAAAGAGCTCTCAAATTTATGAAATGGGAGTATGATAATGATGTAGATACAATGCAAAGAAACAGTAAAAGAAATCGACATAATAGACATCGGCAGCTGTCATGATTAGAAAGCTCTCAGAACTTAGGAGTTGGAGGAGCCACTATAAAGAAATACTAAAGTGGGTTGGAAACCTTTTCTGTATTTCAGCCACAAAGGTCTCCTAAAGAAGACTCCACCGCTTTCCTTCGTAAATTGGCTTGGCCTTATTGTCCTGTTGTTGTATTTTCTCTTTTTTCTTTTTGATATACAAGCCCAGCTGTTTGGTTCTCTCACCCACAAGTACCAGAGAATAGCCATTCAAATCACTCTGCCTTTCCAGAACCTTCTTTCACAGGCCTGTAGATAGTTACCATGCAGTCCTTCAGGCTGTACAACGTCACTTTATACTTCAAATCACTTTTTACTTATCCATTCTTCATTATCTTCATTCTCTTTATTTTAGCCTCTCAAGTTCTTTTTCACTATAGATTTCCTCTCCCGCTGGACTGCAATCAAATGCACGAGGTCTTGCCCCCTAGACCTCTCTGTCTTTCATATTGAGATGACAGTTTCCAGAGGGTCAATATTGTATTACCACTGCCAGCAGATGCCTTCTAATTATAATTCCTTGTTATCCTTTCTTTCTCTCCCCTTTCTTTTCCCTTTCTTCTCATCTCCTCCTCCATCCTCCCTCCTTGCTTGTTTTGTGACTTAAAGGGTCCCCGATGTCTAATGCTGATTCTTCTTCAAAGATCAAAAGCAAAAGCAAAAGCAAAACTGGAACAAAATCCACTCCACCCTCCCTGAAAAGAACCCTTTCATATGTGAATTGGTGAGGAAAAGGCAGAGTACTCTAAGAGCTTTTTAAAAACTAATTGTATTTTGAAGAAATAGTATACGGTATAGCAACGGTATAAAATTCAAATGTACAAAAGGGTAGAGGATGAAAAGTAAAGTCCACTCTCAAAGCCCAGCTCCCCAGTTTCATCCCTCTATGCAACTCTTATTACCAACAATCAAATTTGTGTAGATATTCTCCTGCACACTTTATCACCCAAATAGTAGATATACACTGCTTTGTACTTAACATGTCATGGAGATGATTCTCTATGCGAACATATAGTGCTACCTTTTTTAAAGAGTTTTCTATAGCCTTCCCTGGTGGCTCAGATGGTAAAGCATCTGCCTACAGTGCGGGAGACCTGGGTTCAATCCCTGGGTCAGGAAGATTTGGAGAAGGAAATGGCAACCCACTCCAGTATTCTTGCCTGGAAAATCCCATGCATGGAGGAACCTGGTAGGCTACAGTCCACGGGGTTGCAAAGAGCCGGACATGACTGAGTGACTTCACTTCACTTGATAGGCTTTTTCAAGGTTGAAGATGATATTTGGGGAACCTTAAGTTCTGGGTTGTTGTTTTTTTTACCACAAGGTCGAACATCTTTATTATTATAAGCTACAGACATTTTGCAATAAATGCCCAATTCATTGCACTTCAGATTGGCAAATAAGCACATACAGGAATGCAGTAACAATATTTATTAAATCTAAATCTATTTTAAAAATCTATTTTATCCAGTCTAGTTGATTTATAGTGTTGTGTTGGTTTCTGGTATACAGCAAAGTGATTCAGTTACACATATATGTAACAGTTTGCATTTGCTAATCCCAAATTCCCAATCCAACCCTTTCCCATCCCTATCCCCACTGGTAACCACAAGCCTGGGGAACCCTAAGTATTAGCTTCTACTGGGAGAATTAAATGCATCCCTCACCCTGAATCCCATCTCACCCACACAAACACACAAAAGGCACTTGTATATGAAAGTAACCATACCAACATGAACAATATGACCACAGGGGATTTTCCTGGTTCTGGAAAAGAAGTCTCAGCTAAGTTGACACATAGTTATACTAGTAAAGCTTGTCTATGTTCAAAAATCAGAGATATCAGGATTGGGAACTCATGTACACCTGTGGCGGGTTCATGTTGATGTATGGCAAAACCAATACAGTATTGTAAAGTAAAATTTTTAAAAAAAATCAGAGATAATGTCTGTAGTAACTGACATATTATGAGATGAAGTATCTGTTCATATAAATTACTACATATTTCTTCTTTAATAGAAACTGTAGAGCCATTAATCAATCCAGTGGCCAGAGTTGCCTTTTGAAGTTTAAATCTCTAGCTGTGGTGGGAGGTCAAAAATAAACATAATATTTGAAAGCAATACAGTTAGAGCTGTCCTGTTTTTGTTGCATTTTCATTACCTCTGATGATCTCTTTACTGTTTGATATAACATTCTGAAAAGCCAGTCATTACCTATGTCCTTTCGCTGTGATATTTATCATGCAAAGCAGAATCTATCCTGCAAATAAAAACTCAGGTGTAAGCCACATTGGGGGAAAATATATAATTTCATTTTCTGCTGTTGAGGAAGAAAATAGCCTCCTAGGGAACTGGACTGAGAAGTTTCTACATGCCTAAGGCAGAACTGTCCTCTACGATTTCTAATTTGAGGCTGGGAAAAACCCTGGACTGAGGCTCAGGAGACTGGAGTTCTGGTCTCAGCTCTGCCCCCAGTGAGCATGAGTGAACTCTTTCGGGTTGGTTTACAGGTGTTCTCATGTGAAATGAAACTGACTCAGTGATCTTCAGAGGCTCATAAAAAAAATAGCAGTTTAAAAACAAACAGAGTCACAGATGTAGAAAACAAACTTATGGTTACCAGGAGGGAAAGAGGGGGAGGGATAAATTGTGTGTATTGACAATACACACACTACTATGTATAAAATCAATAACTAATAAGAACCTACTGTATAGCACAGGGAACTCTACTCAATACACTGTAATGGCCTATATGGGAAAAGAATCTGAAAAAGAGTGAATATATGTGTATATATAACTGATTCACTTTGATGTATAGCAGAAACTAATGCAACATTGAAAATCAGCTATACTCCAATAAAATAAGTAACAGTTTATGCTTCTCTACCTCACAATGGGCTTCTCTCCTTGGTCTCTTCCAGCTGTTGGATTAAAGATGATCCTATCTTCTACATCTCAGTGGTGGCTTATTTTTGCCTCATATTTTTCATGAATCTCTTCATGTTCTGCACTGTTCTTGCTCAGCTGAACTCCATGAAATCCCAAAGCCAGAAGACTTGATGGAAGGTGATTCTACAAGACTTCAAAGGCACAACTGGCCTGACCTTCTTACGTGGTCTCACCTGGGGGTTGGCCTTTTTAGCCTGGGGACCTGTGAGGATCCTTTTCTTATATCTTTTTGCCATTTTTAACATTTTGCAAAGTAACTGTTGTTTCTGTGTACCTTGTGTGGCTCAAGCTAGACCTCCATCAAAGCTCTTACTGCTTGAGAAAATCTTACCTTTAGTCTTCAGTATTTTTTCAAAGGAGGAAAAAATAATCCAAGAGGCCTCTGCTGTCAGTGACTGACAGGAAGCCATGAGAAACATTGGCTAGATGTTAGGGCTTCATTAAATGAGCCCTCTCTCTCTTACTCAGGGAGGTAGACAGAAACCCAGATAGCTAACTCAGCTCCAGCTAGTTGGCCATGTCTCTATGGAACACTAATTGGCAATTCTTCCTACAGTATTCGTTGCATCAATACATCATGCTCCTAAGTATACAGATTCAAATCCTGTTGAACATAGCAATTACTGAGCAGTGGAAACATTGAACTGTTGACCCTATAGACTCTGGCTGCATCAGATATCCTCATATTGTGGGAAGGAACCTGGTTAGGAAGTTCTAGAGCCATAGGGGATTGAAGGTGGAGAGCAAAGAGCAGTGGGTCCTGGCAAGAAGCCAAGGTTCTGATCTTGGTTTTGCTACAAACCAGTCTTGAAAAAGTTACCACAGCTGGTTGAATTAACTGATCCTAAGTTAATGACTTTATAGCCCTTCACTCTCTACTTTCTAGTGAAAGGAGCAAATGATTGCTGAAGTTATTAAATGGAAGACCAAGGATGCCATGAAAAGTAAAAGCTAGGGCTCTGGTTAACACATCTCCGAGTCATTGCTGCTGTTTGTTTTAATCTGATGTTGCCTAGTTAAAATTTTTGGCAAGAAGAGGCACACAGAATAATCCTGGATGTCTCAAACTCTACCCCACACTATTATCCTCAAGATTGGCTCAGTTCATTTGGGCTACTAGGGCAGGCTGTGAATCGACCTGGGAAGTCCACTGAGTTAGGGTCTCCTTTATTGCTCTTAGGGGCTTCCCTGGTGGCTCAGACAGTAAAGCTGCTGCCTGCAATGTGGGAGACCTGGGTTCGATTCCTGGGTCGGGAAGATCCCCTGGAGAAGGAAATGGTAATCCACTCCAGCACTCTTGCCTGGAAAATCCCATGGACGGAGGAGCCTGATAGGCTACAGGATGGAAGAGCCTGATAGGCTACAGTCCATGGGGTCGCAAAGAGTCGGACACGACTGAGCGACTTCACTTTCACTTTATTGCTCTTAACCCTTTTACTAGAGTAAAGGCAGCTGGTGATCCCATAGGGTGCTCAGCAAGAAAGAGTACTATGGTCAAAGAACTTTGGGGAATGCAGAAAAGTACCTCCCTCACTCTTGAAATGGCGCAATGTACCTTGGCATCTACAAGCTCTGAGAAATGCTGCTGGGGAAAAAACGTTAAAACTTTGTTTCAAATTTGGTGTTTAAAAACCTCAGAATCCTTTATCCTTGTGGTTGTTAACCTCTGAGGAAACATGGGAAATGTGAATTTCTCTGCAGTTACTTTAGGCCAGTCATTTACAAGGTGCTTCAGGGGGTGGGGGAACAATTCAGAATAAGGTATACTCTTTTACTGCAAGTCCTGTGATTCAAGAAACCATCTCATTTTAGAGCAATGAGGTGTATCAACTTAAACTTTTTGGGACTTCCCTGGCAGTCCAGTGGTTAAGACTTCACCTTTAATGCAGGGTGTGCTGCTTCCATCCTTCATCAGGGAGCTAAGATCCCACATACCTCATGGCCAAAAAACCCCAAAAAGCAATACTGAAGCAATGTTGAAGCAATAGTGCAACAAATTCAATAAAGACTTTAAAAATGGTCTACATTAAAAAAAAAAATCTTTAAGAAAAAAAGAAAGAAACTTTCTGCTCCACTGGATTCCACCAACCAGCCAATTCCTTGTTAAAAAGTTTTTACTTTCTGGTCGCACCGAGTGGCATGCAGGATCTTAGTTACCTGACCAGGGATCGAACCCATGCACCCTGCATTGAAGTGTGGAGTCTTAACCACTGGACTACCAGGGATGTCCCTTATATAGCCAATTCTGATTGGAATATAAAGAGACACAAAATGTGTTGTTTTTGTCTGCATGCCGTCTTTATTCCTTCTGGCAGTGGGGACAGAGTTTTTAAAAGTGCTGCACACCACTGTCACATGGCTTCCTTTGAGGCCGCCAGCACTTGGTCATATCCGAGGGAGGCCCTGGGGATGGTTCTTCATTTTACTTCCTGATTTTACCTGGCCTCCCCTGAGATACCCCGGTCTCAGGTGCATGATGCTTTGAGAATGAAAGTGCCTTGCTCTAGACTGTGTACGGAGGTGGATTCAGAACCAAACGCCTGTGTGGATTGCTTCCTAAGCAGTTAACTCCAGGCTTCTCTCAGGCACACGAGCTCTGAGGAGAAACACACTCAACCTTATGGAAACAGGGATTAAAGCGAAAGCTGACGAAAGAATCAGAAAGCAAAGAAGTTTAGAGCTAAAAGCAGGGGAGGGGTGTTTGCAAAACATCACGTGCTCCATTCTCACACTGGAAGGAGAGAGTCGTCTCTAAATGGGAAGCCTGGATGGGTACATGCAGAATCCAGGGAGATATCTCCTGAGGACAAAAACCAAAGCCCCACAGATCCAGCATCGACAGAGCCAGGCTGTCTCTGTCTGTCGGATAAGGTTTTATGACAATCACCAAGCCTTCCTAGTTCCTAGTCCCACCTGCAAGATAGAATGTGCCATCTTGCAGAGAGGGGGTTTTCGGATCTCAGAGTTTCAAACTCAAGTTCCATAGACATACACACGCACATACACGTCCCAAACATTCAAAACAAGAATGCAATGAAACACATGAACAAATTAGCCATTTAAAAGACAGATGGCAAGTTTGCAAGTTTGGCTGAAGGGGGTTGCCCTGTGGTCAGGTGTGAAAAAATGATGTTCTTGATGAGCTATTTCTGAAGGAGGGATGCACAAATAAAAATACAGGTGGCAAAAACCTGCCATCTTCCCTCATGGCTATGTGCTAGTGAGTAAGCAGATCAATCTGTTATTGGAAAGAAAAAGGGAGGCTGTCAGGCAGAGAGGGAGAGCTGGCACGCAGCTCATTGCAATTCACAGAATAACCTTTAATTCTGAGAACTAGCTAAACTCCGTGTAAGAAATCAGAGCAGTAAGAGGGGCTGCTTGATCACTGTGGCCTCCTTATTCCTGCTGAAGCTGAAGGAGTTTTAATTGCCCTGAGACTGAGACTGGGGTGTGCTCTCATCAAGTTGCTGGACTACCTTCCAGGTGGTCGCTGCTTAGCCAAAGAGTGAGTGCTGCTGGCTTCCTCATCACAGTGGTTCGGTTACAAATGGAGATAAACCCCTCAGGGGAGGTAGTGAGATTTCTCATTCTGTTTAGCCTCCAGATTGCTGCCTCCCACATGAAATCAGAGAGTCTCAGGGCTGGGGCTTGGGAAGCCAGATCTTCCCATCGAGTAACAGTAAGCCTCCACCTGAAGCTTCCTAGAGACAGAAAGCTCCCCACTCCATGAAGCAGAGCATTTAATGCCCCTTTTTTCTTTCTTTCTTTTTTATTTTTATTTATTTATGGCTGCACTGGGTCTTCATTGCTGTGCAAGCTGTCTGTAGTTGTGGTGAGCGGGAGCTACTCTCTCTGGTTGCGGTGTACAGGCTTCTCATTGAGGTGACTTCTCTTGTTGCTTCCCTGGTGGCTCAGCGGTAAAGAATCTGCGTGCAGTACAGGAGATCAGGGATTGATCAGGTTTGATCCCTGGGTCAGAAAGATGCCCTGGAGAAGAGAATGGCACCCCCCTCCAGTATTCTTGCCTGGAGAATCCCATGGACAGAGGAGCCTGGCAGGATACAGTCCATGGGGTCGTGAATGAGTAGGACATGACTTAGCAACTAAACAACAACTCTTGTTGCAGAGCATGGTCTTTAGGTGCACGGGCTTCATTTAGTTGTGGCGCATGACACGCTTAGTTGCTCCTTGGCACGTGGAATGTTTCCAGATCAGGGGCTGAACCAGTGTCCCCGGCATTGCAAGGTGGATTCGTAACCACTGGACCACCAGGGAAGCCTTTATGGTTTTTATTTATATTTATTTAAAATTTTTTAAGTTGCATATATTTATTTATTTACTTAATTTTGGGCCATGTGGCATGTGGGGACTTAATTCCCCAACCAGAGGTTGAACCCATGGCCCTTGCATTGGAGGCACAGAGTCTTAACCACTGGACCACGAGGGAAGTCCCTTCTCTCTTTTTTTTAAATTGACGTAATGTTGCTGTACAATGTTATTTAAGTTACGGGTGTACAATATAGTGATTCACAAGTTTTAAAGCTTATACTCCATTTTACCCATTATATATTGTAATATGATTACCATTGTAGCTTCTAATCAGCTCTGAGGGTGGGGGCAGTGTGGGTAGGGAGAGAAAGACAAGGAGCCAGAGAGAGAGAGATTGTACAATGTCTTTTATAATCTAATCTTGCAAATGATGTGCCATCACTTCTGCCATATTTTATTCTGTTGGTACAATATGGGAGGAGACTATATAAGGATATGAATGCCAGGGTCTGGGCTACATTGAAAGCCATCTCAGAGGCTGCTTCTCATTGCACATCTGACCTCTCAAGCTCTAAAACTATGGTTGATGTGAAATCTTGATACACTTTCTTATTATCACTGCCATTGGGAGGGAGCTAGAAAGGTGACCTCAGAAAACTAGCAATAGCCTTGGGTTTCCTTAGGAGTATTGATGGTGGCAAGAGTAGGCTTGAGTCTAGGCACTGGTGACCGGGAGTGAAAGAAGCTGAAAGAGACTGACCTTCTTCTCCTGACTTCGGGTTCCTCATTTTTGTGTTCCACTGTGCAGTGAAGGAGCATGCGTGGAAGCAGTGGCAGCTGCTTTTCTGTTATGGGTGGTTGCGACTGGATAACACTTCTGGTAAGATGCCGTTTGGGGTAAAGTTTTGACTTTTGCAGCTTTTCCAAACTGATGAGGTTAACTGGCCTCCTGACTTGAGTTCATACAGTGTTAGCATCAAACGGAGGCTGTTTCCTTGCCAGGAAAATGATTTGTACTTTTGTGTGGAGATGAATGAAGTCAGGTGAAGGATGTGATTTGGGCCATATTTTAACTTAGTGAGGCTTCACTTTTGGCCTAAATTCCTTGGACTGCTTGTCCTTGCTGTCACTTGAGTCTCAATTCAATTAAAAGAACATTGATTGAGTGCCTGCTGTGTTCCAGGCACTGGGTCCCAGGGGCTTTCTGGCCCGTAGCCAGATGTGGGAAACAAGGAGTGACGGTAGAGGAGGAGAGAACTTCTCAGCTTCCCTAAGATGGCTGGTGGACTGCCCAGATGCACCAAAGGTCCTTCCTGCACAGTGAGAGATGTAGTAGACTCTGGTGTTGCCACTGAAAAGAGCTCCAGTCCAGGCGAACCAGTTTTTTACACATCCAAAGGCTCTTCCATCCCATTTAGGTAGCTTCTCTCAGTCTCCATGCAAAGCTCAGGTTATTGCCTTTAGGGAAGGTGGAGCTTAAACTAGAAGATTCTATAAGCAGCACAGAGATCCTGTTCCTTTTTGCTGGGGCATGTCAGTAACCTGCTGGTCCCTGTACTGGGCTCTAGGGAGAGAGGTATCCTTGGTAAGTGAATTGGCTCTGCCTGTACCACACATTATGGTTCAGGCTTACTTTTCACTCTTTGAGGTACCCAGAGTGAACAGTCTGTACATTGAGCTTTATATTTTTAAGAGGATTCTTGAGGTATAATCTACCCATTTGAAGACTACAATTTGATGAGTTTTCCATGTTTAACTGTTTGGGGTGTCGTTTCAGATGGCAGCACCTGGTGTGGGCCCAGTGTCAGGCAGAAACAGGAGAGACTGAGGGAAACCTTTGTGCACAACTTGTTGACATCATCAGTCAAGTCAACTACAGCTGGTTCCATTGTGAAATCTTTAGGCTCTGCCCAAGGCACTCCTAGAGAAACAAGCTCCCCAAATGGTGAGAGAAAAGGCTGTGCTATCTACACTCACATTCCAGAGACACTGAATTAGTGTGAGGCCACAGATGCGGTCTTGGGAAATGATTCTTCCTCAAGACGACACGTGCAGGTCCATGTGTACACCCAGGCTCACTCTGGGCCGAGAAACTGCATAGAAAGAAGCACATACTGAACGTAGTGTGTACAGTGCAGTGGGTGGTTAGATTAACGGAGGAGAGAAGACTGGAGGTAAACAAATTATTCATGGGTAGTTGCAAATGATCATCACACACTGTTAAAATCCAAGGACACCTTATACGCTGCTCAGTGCAAGCCCCTATTTTACAGATGAGGGACCTTAAGCAGGAAAAGGAGTATGCTTTATGGACAGCCACTCAGCCCACCAGCAGCAGAACTGGGGCCAGAACTCAGGTCTTCTGGCTTCCAGGCTAGTTGCTCATCGCACACCCTTGAGAATATAGGGTATGCTGCACGTCACTCTTAGATGCTCACCTTCTTCCATAGGAAGCCAAGTTTCTAGGTACAGTGACTGGTGTTGAGTTGGAGTTGGGTGTTAGGAGGGAAAGTGTAGCGAAAGGATTGATCTGAAAGCCTAAGGTAAAGAGAAAGGCAAACTAGAGCAAGAACTTAAGAACTTCAAGGTGGTGGTGTAAGGACTTCATGTTCTGTGCTTCCAGCTGTATCGTACTGCAGGCTGTTTTCCTTTCTTAAAGACCAAAGTAGAGTCCAGTCAACACACAGAGCACCTCTGGTGGCCTGGCTGTAGTCATTCTCCCATCATCTCAGTGCTGGTGGTGGGACAGCCTCATCCATTGTAGTTTTCATTCTATTGGCTCCTTCAGTAGTCCTGTTTCCAAGAGCTGCAGCCAATCTGGAAGCAGTATGATGGGTTAAAAAAAATAAATAAAAGCACCAAATTTGGGGTCAGAAGGCTTTGGCTTAAGCCACTAACTCTGTGACCTTGGGCGCATCACTTCCCTACTCAGAGTGACATTTCCTTACCTTCAACATGGTGGAGGGTGGAGTGCGGGCCAAGATGGACCATCTCCAAAGTGCCTATCAGCTTCAGGACTGTGTGAAGCAACATCATTTTCCAGTTTAGGCTCATTGACTAGTGTGGGGGTCTCTGTCTCCATTTCTGCCTGGTGGTGCGTATGAAGAAAACCTTCCCTTGGCCACAAGCATCCATCAAACTCTGGCCAGCTAACCTGAAGATATGTTGGTGCTCATATGGAGGCACTGATGAAGCATGGCATATGGGGGGCCAAATTGTGGGAGTTTCTTGGATGGTAATAGCTGGTGAGTTACTAAGAGGGTGAGTTACTCCCCTGCTGCCTCTGAGGGATATTGTTTCATTAGCAAATATGCAACACAAATGGAAATGTTTTTCTTTGAAAGAGCAGTAGTAAATACCACATCCTGGATTGAAATGTTTAACAACAAGCTATAGACCTGGAGAGCCCAGGTGCCTTGCAGCCAGCACCGAGATGCTCATTATTTGTGACAGTAACTCAGCCAGTGGGGCAGGATGTCCAGCCTCTTGGGCCACAGGTTCTAAAACTGCAATCTGGATGCTGCCATCAGACATATGGCAGCCAGAAACTTGATTCCATTAGCACTGAGTGGAAACTTGCACCCTCTGTACCACTAGGCACTCTCAGACTTGAGAAACAGCTGAACCTTCAGAGCAAGAATATCAGTTTCATAGGGGATACAGATAGGTGTGCTATTATTTTATGTTGTCTCTTCCTGAAGGCCTCCAGTCTTTGCCCATGACTAGCCTCCCCTTGGTTAGGGTTACTGTGAATAACACAGCTTGTAAGTCATAATGCAGGTTGAACGGATGCACTTGTAATTGCCTAACAATGCTGTCAGAATGAATTAATTCACCCCAGATTTAGATTAAACTATCTGAGGAAAGCACCACAACTTTTATTTCCTTTCTAATTCTTCTATTCATTCCTTCAATTGATAAACATCTCTTTTGATGCTACTATATGTGCAAAACCTGTAATGCCACAGCTGAAAATGCTCTTTTTTTTTCCAATGCAGACTACTTTGATGAAGATCCCAACTGTTTCTCTTCCTTGAGTTGTGAAGCTGTGTCTAATAGTGTGAGAAGAATATGACCTGAGAAAATAAAAATTAATTCCATTCACAAACAAAGATTTTATAAATAAATCCCGGCAGAAATCCCACTTTCCCCCACCCCCAGATTGTGGAAAATGTTGAATTTGTAAAACCATCTGTTCCAACTTCGTATTCTAAATATTATTTTGGAAGGGGCAGAATGAGATAGCATTTAGTGAATATTAAAGCTAGAATAATTCTCCTATTCATTATAATAGTTGTTTCCTCTCTTTTGGTAGAGAAGACATGAGCCTATATTAGGGGAGAACTGTCTACAGAGTTGGAGATTTTGTTTCAAAAACTCTCATGTCCACATCCTGGAAGGAAAAAAGGATCATGGTCAGAGTCCTCACTGCACTGGGGGTCAAGCAATTTCAGGAGGCCCAAGTTTCCAGGTGCCCAGTTGGTCTGACACTCATGCAGGAAAGAGAGAAGAAAAGTCACAAGGTCCTACCTTTTGAGGAAAAAAAATGCTATCCTGTTGGCTTGTCATGACAAAGCATCTGAAATCCCCATTATTCAAGTTACTCTTTTGATTGAAGCCCTTTGTTAAAATGTCAACATGTTTTGTGAAAACGGTGGCTCATCAATCCAGACACCCATCAGTTCCTTAGGGGGGATGAACTCAACCAAGACAGCCCCTGAGGCAGAGCAGGCAGGGTTCTGAGCAAGGGAACAGGACAGGAGCTGTCTGAAGCCAGTGGTTCTCCCTTGGGAGGAAAGGATAGGTCAGGCTAAGCAGGACAGTAGAGGGATGGAGGTGAGAAGACTCACTGAAATGGAGTGACCCTGAGGATGAATTTTGCCTACCTTGCTCTCTGTGGCTAAGCACAATGGGTGGCCTTCTTGATCTCATCTCAAATGCTGTCACCAAGGCTTCTCAGCCAAGGCAGGTTGCTCACATTTGCCCTTAGGTATAAACAAGTGAAGAGATGAACATTCTGGAAGGATACACAAGCAGCAAGTATGAGTGACAGTCTTCAGGAAGAGGAACTGGGTATCTGGGAACCAAGGAGGAAGGGAGATTTTCTTTTCACCCTATATCTCTTTGTGTCTTTTGAATCTTGTGCTGAGTGTACTATTTCTTCAAGAAATAAATAAATGAAAATAAATAAAGGTAACTGGACTCTTCCAGTGAGGAACAAAGAGATAAATTCTTGGGTTTCAATATCATAAACCGAGTTCCCCATTACTCTCATGAATGTCGATGGTGCAGTGGGCCATGGAGAGAGCAGAGCTGAGTTCATATCGCAGCTCTTGGCAGAGATGTGACAGATTCCTAGATGTGAGGCTTGCTTGGGGTAGTAATATTACATTCATCTTAGAGTTGAAGTGAGGCTTAAATGAGATGAGGGCTATACATTTTCTAGCACAGAGAAACAAGATACAACTTAACCACTTTCTCTTCATATTGGTAACTCAGCTCTCACTCCCTCATGGTCTGACCCACCAGGTCTACTCCCATTAAAGCTATTGTATTAACCCCTCTAAGCAAGATTTAACACTGACTACTGAACAGACTGGAACATTGGTGCTAGTCACTGGTATAAAGCTCTTAGACCCCTGTGTGCTCCCTCTACCGTCTCACATAACAAAAAATTGTAAGTCCCTGGATATCTGACTGAGTCAACCCTGTTGTCTATGAAATGTTGTCCTCATGAAATCTCACCTCCATTGTTCCCCATAGGGCTTTATGTGTACTTTTTTTTTTTTTTTTGGTAAGGGAAGGTGAGTGAGAGAGAAAGGACTGACATAAATGATGAACAACGTATCTTGAATGTTAGAAAATGTCTTTGATTTGGCAACATTAAGTCACTTTCATTCAAAAATAGATTTAGGGACAAGACTTGGGTGTAATTAGCAAACCTATGCATATTTATGGGCTTCTCCAGTGGCTCAGCAGTAAAGAATCCACCTGCAGTGCAGGAAACATGAGTTCAATTCCTGGGTTGGGAAGATCCCCCGGAGAAAGAAATGGCAACCCACTCCAGCATTCTTGCCTGGGAAATCCCATGGACAGAGGAGCTTGGCAGGCTATAGTCCATGGGTTGCAAAAGAGCTGGACATGACTTAGTGACTAAACAGAAACAACAAAATGGATTCTGGAAGTGCTTTGATTTGGGGGGACCATTTGGGACCTTGGAAAATGCCCCTGATTGTATTTATTTTCAGGGAGTAATAGGATTCTGATTGTTCTGGATGTGCAGCTTGTCTCTAATGATCTGACATGCTGTCAAGAATAGAAACACCAGTTTATAGAAAAGTTCATGATTCGTTTCATGACTACTCCTGCTAATTAGTAAAACATGAGTTTATGGCAAATTAGACAACACTGAAAGACTGTAGGGAAAACACTGATTAAATATCCTTCAGGTATCCTTTGGTTTACTCTTCCTAGACCCACAAAATGGCAGACACTTGCTTGAAAAAGGACTTGAGTAATTATGGGACAGAGACTCTAGAACCTTTAGGCTGTTTTCAATCAACAGTCAACCTCCAAGCATTCATTGAGCTCTGCCGAGAAGAGAAAGATTCAGACATGTAGTACTTAGGCCACTACCTCCTGCAGCTTACTGTTTACCTGGGGAGACAAGATACACACATTGGAAGAATGAATGATTAAAGCAAGGATGTGGTGAAAGAGAAGTGCATCCCCTGCAGGAAATGATGTGCTGTTTAGTCAGGCTGAGAGTGGGGTATTCTAGGTTTGGGGGTGCAGTTTGGGTAAGGCAAAACTCTGTTTCTCAATACCACAGGTAAGTGCTCTTCATTAAATATTGGTTTAAATTGAACATCAAAAAAGGAAAGAAATAATAAATGTTGTGGCTGCTGCTGCTGCTGCTAAGTCGCTTCAGTCATGTCCGACTCTGTGTGACCCCACAGACGGCAGCTCACCAGGCTCCCCCATCCCTGGGATTCTCCAGGCAAGAACACTGGAGTGGGTTGCCATTTCCTTCTCCAATGCATGAAAGTGAAAAGTGAAAGTGAAGTCACTGAGTCATGTCCAACTCTCAGCGACCCCATGGACTGCAGCCCACCAGGCTCCTCCGTCCATGGGATTTTCCAGGCAAGAGTACTGGAGTGGGGTGCCATTGCCTTCTCCAAAATGTTGTGGAGAATGTAGCAAAAAAGGAATCCTGTACACTGTTGCTGGGAATGTAAATTGGTGCAGCCACTGATGGAAAACAGAATGGAGGTTTCTCATAAAACTAAATATAGAGCTACCATATAATCCAGCAATCCCCCTTCTGGACATATACCCAGAGAAAACCATAATCTGAAAAATACATGCACCTCAATGTTCACAGCAGCACTGTTTACAATAGCCAAGACATGGAAGCAACCTAAATGTCCATCAACAGAAGAATGGATAAAGAAGGTGTGGTACATCTATACAAGGGAATATTACTCAGCCATGAAAAGGAACAAAATAACACCACTTGTAGCAACATGGATGAACCTAGAGATTCTGATACTGAGTGAAATAAGTCAAAGACAAATATCATATGATATCACTCATACATGGAACTAATTTTTAAAATATGATGTAAATGAACTTATTTATAAAACAGAAACAGACTCACAGACATAGATTTATAGAAACAGGGAAGGCATATGACATTCAGGGCCCTGTGTTGCAGGAAATATTGAAAAAGATGCAAAAGAAATCAATAATAAGTGGTAACTTCAAATATTGAAAAAATTCATGTCATCTACATGCATAAGAAAACTACAGATGTTTCCTTAACGTATGCAGTCCTATGCAAATGATTATGCAAATTAAATAAAAAATTAGGACTGGCAAATTCCCAAGTTTTTGACATTTACTTCTGTGAACCTAGTATTCATCATAGAAACATGGTTGATGGCTTTTGCTCACACCTCCTATCACTTAGATGGCGGGGGGGGGGAGGCGAGCCTGAAGGATGTGCTACATTAACAGGGGGAAGGCACTCAGATCAGGGGACGTGCTAGATAGATGGTTAGATAGATAGATAGATAGTTTTCACCTTCAAAATGTTAACCAGCTCATCCATCATGCTTAGTTGGTTTTGGACAGCAGTGGGACTAGAAATGGAAATTAATCTGAGTTGCAGTGAATTTTGATGAAGGCCTAGTTCATGCAAGAAAGATTAAAAAAACAACCCTCAGCCCACCAATTCCCAGAAGAATGGAAAACTTTAGAGCAATTATAGGGGAAGAATAAGAACCTAGTGTAGAGGCTCCATCAAATCCTCAGACACTGGCCCTTTCAGGAGTAGAGACAGAGGGGTATACTTAATAGTGGATCAGACGTCCCCAGTTGGTGGACCTAAGAAATCAGGTTGTGAAGGCTGTCAGTGAGCTGGATTGGCTTCTAGCTGCCTTCCACCCGGGAAATATTCCTCCAGGTCTTCTCCCCCTCTTGTCTTAACCCTCACAATGGTCAGGTAATATACCTACTCCTCCTACACCCTGACTTTTTTTTGATATTGCAGTTGTTTTACATTTAGTAATATGTCAGCATATAAAGAGCTATTTCTTTTAAGACTGCATGGCATTCCATTGTATGGCTACACCATAACTCTTTAAGCAGGTTTCTTAATGACAGTTTCCAAACTTTTTCTATTCCAAAAAAATGTTGCAATAAATAGTCTTGCACAGGTAAAAAAAAAAAATGGAGGGTGCACTTGAGGATGGGGGATTGTTTTTCCTAGTATTAGAGCTAGGGGCCACACAGCTAGTGACAACTAGAAAAGAATCCCTCTCTGCTCTGCCTCCTTGTGACTGAGTCCAGAAATGTGAGAAAATAAAGGTTTCACGGAGGTCTGACATTCTTTTAAGCTGTTTATCTGACCAAGCACTGCATGTTGGTCATTATAGGTGCTTCCTCTGGACCCAGTCCCATGCTAAAACACCAATGAAAGTGAAAGTGAAGTCGCTCAGCCGTGTCCGACTCTTTGCAACACCGCGAACTGTAGCCCACCAGGCTTCTCCGTCCATGGGATTCTTGGAGGCAGCAATGTATGTCAAAGTGCTACCCATAACAAACTCGGGCTGTCCTGGGTGTAATAAAACATCCACACCAGAAGCAAATTATCCTCAGTAACATGTGTTCACTCTTCCAGCTGTGTGGTAGAGATCCTCAAGCATAATATATAGAGGTCATTTAATTACAAATCTAATTCCTCAAATATTTATTTTTAAATTAATTCATTTATTTTAATTGGAGGCTAATTACTTTACTTGGAATCCCTTACAAGAAATGGAACAGCCAACATAGTCAACAAAAGAGTCCAAAATGCAGTACTTGGATGCAATCTCAAAAACGACAGAATGATCTCTGTTTATTTCCAAGGCAAACCATTCAATATCACGGTAATCCAAGCCTATGCCCCAAGAAGTAACACTGAAGAAGCTGAAGTTGAACGGTTCTATGAAGACCTACAAGACCTTTTAGATTTAACACACAAAAAAACATGTCCTTTTCATTATAGGGGACTGGAATGCAAAAGTAGGAAGTCAAGAAACACCTGGGGTAACAGGCAAATTTGGCCTTGGAGTACAGAATGAAGCAGGGCAAAGACTAATAGAGTTTTGCCAAGAGAACACACTGGTCATAGCAAACACCCTCTTCCAACAACACAAGAGAAGACTCTACATATGGACATCACCAGATGGTCAACATTGAAATCAGATTGATTATATTCTCTGCAGCCAAAGATGGAGAAGCTCTATACAGTCAGCAAAAACAAGACTGGGAGCTGACTGTGGCTCAGATCATGAACTCCTTATTGGCAAATTCAGACTTAAATTGAAGAAAGTAGGGAAAACCACGAGACCATTCAGGTATGACCTAAATCAAATCCCTTATGACTATACAGTGGAAGTGGCAAATAGATTCAAGGGGCCAGATATGATAGTCAGAGTGCCTGATGAACTATGGATGGAGGTTTGTGACATTGTACAGGAGGTAGGGATGAAGACCATCCCCAAGAAAAAGAAAATGCAAAAAGGCAAAATGGCTGTCTGAGGAGGCCTTACAAACAGCTGTGAAAAGAAGAGAAGCAGAAAGCAAAGGAGAAAAGGAAAGATATAAGCATCTGAATGCAGAGTTCCAAAAGAATAGCAAGGAGAGATAAGAAAGCCTTCCTCAGCGATCAATGCAAAGAAATAGAGGAAAACAACAGAATGGGAAAGACTAGAGATCTCTTCAAGAAATTTAGAGATACCAAGGGAACATTTCATGCAAAGATGGGCTCGATAGAGGACAGAAATTGTATGGACCTAGCAGAAGCAGAAGATATTAAGAAGAGGTGGCAAGAATACACAGAAGAACTGTACAAAAAAGATCTTCACGACCAAAATAATCATATGGTGTGAACACTCACCTAGAGCCAGACATCTTGGAATGTGAAGTCAAGCGGGCCTTAGGAAGCATCACTACGAACAAAGCTAGTGGAGGTGATGGAATTCCAGTTGAGCTGTTTCAAATCCTGAAAGGTGATGCTGTGAAACTGCTGCACTCAATATGCCAGCAAATTTGGAAAACTCAGCAGTGACCACAGGACTGGAAAACGTCAGTTTTCATTCCAATCCCAAATAAAGGCAATGCCAAAGAATGCTCAAACTACTGCACAATTGCACTCATCTCACATGCTAGTAAAGTAATGCTCAAAATTCTCCAAGCCAGGCTTCAGCAGTACGTGAACCATGAACTTCCAGACGTTCAAGCTGGTTTTAGAAAAGGCAGAGGAACCAGAGATCAAATTGCCAACATCCGCTGGATCATGGAAAAAGCAAGAGAGTTCCAGAAAAACATCTATTTCTGCTTTATTGACTATGCCAAAGCCTTTGACTGTGTGGATCACAACAAACTGTGGAAAATTCTGAAAGAGATGGGAATACTAGATCACCTGACCTGCCTCCTGAGAAATCTGTATGCAGGCCAGGAAGCAACCATTAGAATTGGACATGGAACAACAGACTTGTTTCAAAGAGGAAAAGGAGTACATCAAGGCTGTATATTGTCACCCTGCTAATTTGACTTCTTTGCAGAGTACATCGTGAGAAACGCTGGACTGGGAGAAGCACAAGCTGGAATCAAGATTGCCGGGAGAAATATCAATAACCTCAGATATGCAGATGACACCACCCTTATGGCAGAAAGTGAGGAAGAACTAAAGAACTTCTTGATGACAGCGAAAGAGGAGAGTGAAAAAACTAGCCTAAAGCTCAACATTCAGAAAACGAAGATCATGGCATCTGGTCCCATCACTTCATGGCAAATAGATCGGGAAACAGTGGAAATAGTGTCAGACTTTATTTTGGGGGGCTCCAAAATCACTGCAAATGGTGACTGCAGCCATGAAATTAAAAGATGCTTACTCCTTGGAAGAAAAGTTATGACCAATCTAGATAGCATATTCAAAAGCAGAGCCATTACCTTGCCAACAAAGGTCCATCTAGTCAAGGCTATGGTTTTTCCTGTGGTCATGTATGGATGTGAGTTGGACTGTGAACAAAGCTGAGTGCCAAAGAATTGATGCTTTTGAACTGTGGTGTTGAAGACTCTTGAGAGTCCCTTGGACTGCAAGGAGATCCAACCAGTCCATTCTGAAGATCAGTCCTGAGTGTTCTTTGGAAGGACTGATGATAAAGCTGAAACTCCAGTACTTTGGCCACCTGATGTGAAGAGTTGACTCATTGGAAAAGACTCTGATGCTGGGAGGGATTGAGGGCAGGAGGAGAAGGGGAAGACCGAGGATGAGATGGCTGGATGGCATCACCGACTCGATGGACGTGAGTTTGAGTGAACTCCGGGAGTTGGTGATGGACAGGGAGGCCTGCCGTGCTGCAATTCATGGGGTCGCAAAGAGTTGGACACGACTCAGTGACTGAACTGAACTGAATTACTTTACAATATTTATTGAGAGTCCATTAATTTTGAGGTGCTGAATGAGAGAGACACTATTCTTACAACTGACTGGGGAGAAAGAAAACCAAATGCTCAGTAACAATACTGTGTATGATACTCTCATACACTTCGTGGAGGTCTCAATTTATATGACTGGTGGGAGGACAAACAGATACAGCCTTTTTAGAAAACTGTTTTGTAATTTCTAATAAAAAATTAAACAACCCTATGACCCTGCAATTCTACTGCTAGGTATGTGCTTTAGAAAAATACAAACAAATGACCACAAAAAGACTTGAAGACAAATGCTCATATCCACTTGGTATTCATAACAGCAAAAACATGGAAAGCACCCAGATGCTTATCAGCACCCGGAGTAAACAAATTGTGGGAAACCCAAACATAGTCATACTACATGATGGTGAAAATAGAACGACCTATGGGTACACAGAACAACGTGGGTAAATGTCAACACTATGTTGAGTCAAATAAGCCAGACATAAAACATTATATACAGTATGATTTCATGTATATGAACAGGCAAAAATAATTGATGAGTATAGAGGTCAGATAAAGGTTATCTCTGAGGGAGGCGATATACTGGGTAGGTGCAAGAGGAGAACTTCTAGGGTGCTGAAACTGGTATATATCTTGATAGAGATGTTGGTTACACAGGAATTTACACATATAAAAATTTATGCAGCTGCACACTTAAAATAGAGCATTTTATCCACTTTAGTGTATGCGTGCTGTCTCTCAGTTGAAAAGTAGAAGGGAAAAAGCTTTTTGGAGGATATCTTAGCAGTGTCCATCCAAATATAAATGTACATGTAATTATCCCAAGAAACCCCATTTCCAGCATTTTATCCTAGCACAGAAATACAAAGATTTAAGGGCAAGGGTCTTTACTGCAACCCTGGAACAGTGAAAACTGGATATAAACTAAAGCCCAACAATATTATAATGGTTAAATAAATGTGAGCTATATATAATGTGAGATAATATGCAGCTAATAGAAAGAATGCTGCATCAGTATGATTAATAATGTAAAGATATCTGTAATATATCTTATGCTAAAAAGCAAATTGCAAAACAGTACATATAGTTTGATAAAATATGTGTAAAAATAAAACTGTGTGTGTATTCATTTCCATATATATGTAGCTCAAAATGTCTGTAAGGATATACTTGTTTAGTCAGTAAGTCGTGTCCAACTCTTTTATGACCCCATAGACTGTAGCCCACCAGGCTCCTCTGTCCATGGAATTCTCCAGGCAAGAATACTGGAGTGGGTTGCCATGCCCTCCTCCAGGGGATCTTCCCAACCCAAGGATCAAACCCCCATCTCCTGCATAGGCAGGTGGATTCTTTACCACTGGGCCATCTGGATATACCCTCCTGTCAATAGTGGTTTACTTGTGGGAAGAGTGATTGGTGGGGACTTTCACTTTTTATTGTATATAATTGTGGATTTTTAAAAGTATTTATTTATTTCCTTATTTGGCTGCATTGGGTTTTAGTCACAGCAAACTGGGTCATCATTGTGACATGCAGGGCCTTTTGTTGTGTTGTGAGGGCTCCAGAGTGCATGGACTTAGTTGCTCTGAGGCATCTGGGAATCTTAGCTCCCTGACCAGGGATGGAACCCACATCCCCTGCATTGCAAGGTGGATTCCTAACCACTAAGGAATCCACCAAGGAAGTCCCACTTATGGATTGTTTAAATTTTTATGTAATTAAAGCATCTATAGTTTTTGTAACTTAAAATTTTAGTAATGATCAGAATATTTATAGTGCTTTTGAGTTTCCCTGGCTTAGCTGATGCCATTCGCTCACTGAGATAGTTAACAGTGGAGGTGATCAAATGGAGATTGTTGAG
Source organism: Ovis aries (assembly GCF_016772045.2). Taxonomy (NCBI): domain Eukaryota; kingdom Metazoa; phylum Chordata; class Mammalia; order Artiodactyla; family Bovidae; genus Ovis; species Ovis aries. The sequence continues at coordinate 98,803,318 of NC_056080.1, read as the reverse complement.
AAAGATGATAAATTCAGTCTTGGACATCTGATTTTGAGATGCCTGTGGATTTAGGTGGAGATGCCTAAAAAGAAATTAGATATGTGGTCTGGAGCAGAGGGGAGCAGTTAAGTATGGAAATAGAGATTTGGGGCATATGGATGGTAATCAAAGTCACTGTAGGAATCAGTGGCATTACTGAAGGATAGAATATAAAAGATAGAATAATGGAAGCAAGGAAGCCCAGACATGAGAGATACCAAGGGTCAGACAGAAATGGATCAGCCTGCAAAAGACATCCTGAAGGAATGACTAGAGAGGTAGGAAGGAAACCAGAACTATGAGGTGTCATGCAAGGCAAGAAGGGAGAGGTTCACAGCAAAACAACCTAGCGACAATTTGCTGGGGAGAATGGAAATATGACAAGGGAGAAATGTCTCTTCTGGATCTAGGGACAAGGAAACTCTGGTGAGATCTTGGAGGATGAGTGTGTAGGGGCACAAATGTAGCTCTTTCACACCTAAGGAAACTTATTCAATATAGAATTTTTTCGTGGGAGTCAAACTATTAAAATGATTGCCAATACTCCCCTCCTGACTAGTTATTATTTTTCTTGTAAACATTTCACTAGTTCTTAGAGAATGATTTCATGGGAAGGGGCTCTGATGTACTTTTTCAGTTGCATGAGTCCACAATTAGTGGTAAATTGCTGGCAGCCATTTTGGTGAAAGATCAAGCCATAGTTAAAAAGGATGAGGCCAGTGGATGGGTTCTAAACTTACATTGATTGCTCAAAAATGTAGCTCTTCCATATGACCCAACAATTCCTTTACTAGGCATATACCACGAGAAAACTATAATTCAAAAAGATACATGCCTAAGGTGAGCTTAGGGAGGACAGAAACCTCCTGTGGAGCAGAAGCGCAAAAGCTTGCTTGATCGTGATTTTCAGTGCGAATACAGACCATGAAAGTGGGGCCTCACAAAAAAAAAAAAAAAAGCTACATGCACCTCAATGTTCATAACAGCACTATTTACACTAGCCAGTACATGAAAGTAACCTAAATGTTTATCAACAGAGGAATGGATAAAAAATATGTGGTACATATATACAATGAAATATTATTCAGCTATAAAAAAGGAATGAAATAGGGTCAGTTGTAGAAATGTGGATGGACCTAGAGAGTGTCATACAGAGTGAAGTAAATCAGAAAGAGAAAAACAGCTATCACATAATATATGTGAAACATAGAAAAATGGCATAGATAATCTTATTTGCAAAGCAGAACTAGAGATACAGACCCAGGGAACAAAGGTATGGATACCAAGAGGGAAAAGAGAGTGAAAGGAATTGGAAGACTGGAATTGAAACATATACACTATTGATACTATGTAGGCTCCAGTCCATGGGGTCACAAGAGTCAGACATGACTTAGCGACTAAACCACCACTATAAAATACATAACTAATGAGGACATACTGTATAGCATGGGGAACTCTGCTTAATTCTCTGTGGTGACCTGAATGAGAAGGAAATCCAAAAGAGAGAGGATATATGTATATACACATGGATGATTCATTTTGCTATACAGCTGAAACTAATACAACACGGTGAAGCAACTATACTCCAATAAAAATTAATTTTTAAAAAACTATTGCTTCCAATAAATTATTTGCTATGTTTCAGGAGTTGGTGCTGGAGAAAGGTGGAGGTCACTGGAAGGGATTGAGGCTGAAAACTTTTTTTAAATTAACTTATTTTTTATTGAAGGATAGTTGCTTTACAAAATTTTGTTGTTTTCTGCCAAAACTCAACATGAATAGGCCATAAGTATACATATATCCCCTCCCTTTTGAACTTCCCTCCCATCTCCCTCCCCATCCCACTCCTCTGGGTAAATACAGAGCCCCTGTCTGAGTTTCATTAGCCATGGAGCAAATTCCTGTTGGCTATTTTACATATGGTAATGTAAGTTTCCATGTGACTCTTTCCATTCATCTCACCCTCTCCTCCAGTCTCCCCATGTCCACAAGTTTATTCTCTATGTCTGTTTCTCCACTGCTGCCTTGTAAGTAAATTCTTCAGTACCATTTTTTTAGATTCTGTACATATGGGTTAGATTATGATATTTATCTTTCTCTTTCTGACTCACTTCACTCTGTATAATAGGTTCTAGGCTCATCCACCTCATTAGAACTGACTCAATGGTGTTCGTTTTTATGGCTGAGTATGAAAGAGAGTGAGAAAGTTGGCCTAAAGCTCAACATTAAGAAAATTAAGATCATGGTATCTGGTCCCATCACTTCATGGCAAATAGATGGAGAAACAGTGGAAACAGTGGCAAACTTTATTTGGGGGGGCTCCAAAATCACTGCAGATGGTGACTTCAGCCATGAAATTAAAAGACGCTTACTCCTTGGAAGGAAAGTTATGACCAACCTAGATAGCATATTCAAAAGCAGAGACATTACTTTGCCAACAAAGGTCCATTTAGTCAAGGCTATGGTTTTTCCAGTGGTCATGTATGGATGTGAGAGTTGGACTGTGAAGAAAGCTGAGTGCCGAAGAATTGATGCTTTTGAACTGTGGTGTTGGAGAAGATGCTTGAGAGTCCCTTGGACTGCAAGGAGATCCAACCAGTCCATTCTAAAGGAGATCAGTCCTGGGTGTTCTTTGGAAGGACTGATGCTAAAGCTGAAACTCCAACACTTTGGCCATCTGATGTGAAGAGCTGACTCACTGGAAAAGACTCTGATGCTGGGAGGGATTGGGGGCAGGAGGAGGGGACGACAGAGGATGAGATGGCTGGATAGCATCACCGACTTGATGGACGTGAGTTTGAGTGAACTCCGGGAGTTGGTGATGGACCGGGAGGCCTGGCGTGCTGCAATTCATGGGGTTGCAAAGAGTCGGACACGACTGAGTGACTGAACTGAACTGAACTGAATAGTCCATTGTGTATATGTACCACAACTTCTTTATCCATTCATCTGTTGATGGACATCTAAGTTGGTTCCATGTTCTAGCTATTGTAAATAGTGCTGCAATGAACAATGGGATACATGTGTCTCTTTTACTTTGGTTTCCTCAGGGTATATGCCTAGGAGTGGGATTGCTGGGTCATATGGTGGTTTTATTCCTAGTTTTTGAAGGAATCTCCATACCGTCTTCCATAGTATCAGTTGTATCAGTTTATATATCAGGCTGTATCAGTTTATATTTCCACCAACAGTGCAAGAGTATTCACTTTTCTCCACACCCTCTCCAGCATTTATAGTTTGTAGGCTTTTGATGATGGCCATTCTGACTGGTGTGAGGTGATATCTCATTGTAGCTTTTTTTTTTACTCTTCCAATCATTATTCTGTGATTTATTTGAATTTCATACAGATTATTAAAGATAGGCTTTGTTATAAGATCATGTTTTTAAAATTAATTAATTAATTTAATTGGAGACTAATTACTTTACAATATTGTGGTGGTTTTTGCCATATATTGACATGGCTGATTCATTGTAGTTTTGATTTTCATTTCTCTAATAATGAGTGATGGTGAGGATCTTTTCATATGTTTGTTAGCTATCTGTAAGCCTTCTTTGGGGAAATGTTTGTTTAGGTCTTTCCCCCACTTTCTGATTGGGTTGTTTGTTTTTCTGGCATTGAGTTGCATGAGCTGCTTATATATTTTGGAAATTAATCCTTTGTCAGTTGTTTCATTTGTTATTCTTTTCTCCCATTCTGAGGGGTATCTTTTCACCTTGCTTCAAGTTTTCTTTGCTGTGAAAAAATTTTTAAGTTTAATCCGGTCCCACTTGTTTACTTCTGTTTTTATTTACATTACTCTAGGAGGTGGGAAACAGAGGATGTAGCTTTGATTTATGTCATCGAGTGTTCTGCCTATGTTTTCCTCTAAGAGTTTTATAGTTCCTAGTCTTACATTTCTTGCCCATCATAACATGACCCAGTTTCCCCCTCAGTCAGTCTCTCGCATCAGGAAGCTTCCATAAGCCTCTTATCCTTCTCCACCAGAGGGCAAACAGACTGAAAACAACAATCACAGAAAACTAACCAATCTGATCATGTGGACCTCAGCTTTGTCTAACTCAATGAAACTACAAGCCATGTCGTGTAGGGCCACCCAAGATGGACAGATCATGATGGAGAGTTCTGACAAAACTTGGTCAACTGGAGAAGGGAATGGCAAACCACTTGCCTTGAGAACCCCATGAACAGTATGAAAAGGCAAAAAGATAGGACACTCAAAGCGGAACTCCCCAGGTCGGTAGATGCCCAACACGCTACTGGAGATCATTGGAGAAATAACTCCAGAAAGAATGAAGAGATGGAGCAAAGCAAAAACAACACTCAGTTGTGGATGTGACTGGTGATGGAAGCCAGGTCCAAAGCGGTAAAGAGCAATATTGCATAGGAACCTGAAATGTCAGGTTCATGAATCAAGGCAAATTGGAAGTGGTCAAACAGGAGATGGCAAGAGTAAACATTGACATTTTAGGAATCAGAGAACTAAAATGGACTGGAATGGGTGAATTTAACTCAGATGACCATTACATCTACTACTGTGGGCAAGAATCCCTAAGAAGAATGGAGTAGCCCTCATAGCCAACAAAAGGGTCTGAAGTGTAGTACTTGGATGCAGTCTCAAAAATGACACAATGATCTCTGTTAATTTCCAAGGCAAATCATTCAGTATCACGGTAATCCAAGTCTATGCCCTGACCAGTAATGCTGAAGAAGCTGAAGTTGAATGGTTCTATGAAGACCTACAAGACCTTCTAGAACTAACACCCCCAAAAGATGTCCTTTTCATTATAGGGGACAGGAATGCAAAAGTAAGAAGTCAAGAAATACCTGGAGTAACAGGCAAATTTGGCCTTGGAGTACAGAATGAAGCAGGGCAAAGGCTAATAGAGTTTTGCCAAGAGAACACACTGGTGATAGCAAACACCCTTTTCCTACAACTCAAGAGAAGATCCTACATATGGACATCACCAGATGGGCAATACTGAAATCAGATTGATTATATTCTCTGCAGCCAAAGATGGAGAAGCTCTATACAGTCAGTCAGCAAAAACAAGACCAAGAGCTGACTGTGGCTCCTTATTGGCAAATTCAGACTTAAATTGAAGAAAGTAGGGAAAACCACTAGACCATTCAGGTATGACCTAAATCAAATCCCTTATGACTATACAGTGGAAGTGGCAAATAGATTCAAGGGACTAGATATGATAGACAGAGTGCCTCATGAACTATGGACGGAGGTTCATGACATTGTAGTGGACATTGTACTGGAGGTAGGGATGAAGACCATCCCCAAGAAAAAGAAAAGAATGGTTGTCTGAGGAGACCTTACAAACAGCTGTGAAAAGAAGAGAAGCAGAAAGCAAAGGAGAAAAGGAAAGATATAAGCATCTGAATGCAGAGTTCCAAAGAATAGCAAGGAGAGATAAGAAAGCCTTCTTCAGCATTCAGTGCAAAGAAATAGAGGAAAACAACAGAATGGGAAAGACTAGATCTCTCTTCAAGAAAATTAGAGATACCAAGGGAACATTCCATGCAAAGATGGGCTCAATAAAGGACAGAAATGGTACGGACTTAACAGAAGCAGAAGATATTAAGAAGAGATGGCAAGAATACACAGAACTATATGAAAATAATCTTCATGACCCAGATAATCATAATGGTGTGATCATTCACCTAGAGCCAGACATCCTGGAATGCAAAGTCAAGTAGGCCTTAGGAAGCATCACTATGAACAAAGCTAGTGGAGGTGATGGAATTCCAGTTGAGCTATTTCAAATCCTAAAAGATGATGCTGCGAAAGTGTTGCACTCAATATGCCAGCAAATTTGGAAAACTCAGCAGTGGCCACAGAACTGGAAAAGGTCAGTTTTCATTCCAATCCCAAAGAAAGGCAATGCCAAAGAATGCTTAAACAACTGCACAATGCACTCATCTCACAAGCTAGCAAAATAATGCTCAAAATTCTCCAAGCCAGGCTTCAATAGTAGGTGAACCGTGAACTTCCAGATGTTCAAGCTGGGTTTAGAAAAGGCAGAGGAAGCAGAGATCAAATTGCCAACATCCGCTGGATCATTGAAAAAGCAAGAGAGTTCCAGAAAAACATCTACTTCTGCTTTATTGACTATGCTAAAGCCTTTGACTATGTGGATCAAAACAAACTCTGGAAAATGCTTCAAGAGATGGGAATACCAGACCACCTGACTGACCTCTTGAGAAATCTGTATGCGGGTCAAGAAGCAACAGTTAGAACTGGACATGGAACAACAGACATGGTTCCAAATTGTGAAAAGATTACGTCAAGGCTGTATATTGTCATCCCGCTTATTTAACTCTTATGCAGAGTACATCATGAGAAACGCTGGGCTGGAAGAAGCACAAGCTGGAATCAAGATTGCCAGGAGAAACATCAATAACCTCAGATATGCAGATGACACCACCCTTATGGCAGAAAGCAGAGAACTAAAGAGCCTCTTTTTTTAAAATATAAATTTATTTATTTTAATTGGAGGTTAATTACTTTACAATATTGTATTGGGTTTGCCATACATCAACATGAATCCACCATGGGTATACACGTGTTCCCTATCCTGAACGCCCCTCCCTCCTCCCTCCCCATACCATCCCTCTGGGTCGTCTCAGTGCACCAGCCCCAAGCATCCAGTATCATGCATCGAACCTGGACTGGCAATTTGATGAAAGTGAAAGAGGAAAGTGAAACAGTTGGCTTAAAACTCAACATGATCTGAGAAAACTAAGATCATGGCATCTGGTCCCATCATTTCATGGCATATAGATGGGGAAACAGTGGAAACACTGGCAGACTTTATTTTGGGGGCCTCCAAAATCACTGCAGATGTTGACTGCAGCCATGAAATTAAAAGATGGTTGCTCCTTGAAAGAAAAGTTATAACCAACCTAGACAGCATATTAAAAAGCAGAGACATTACTTTGCTAACAAAGGTCTGTGAGTCAAAGCTATGGTTTTTCCAGTAGTCATGTATGGATGGGAGAGTTGGACTATAAGGAAAGCTGAGTGCCGAAGAATAGATGCTTTTGAACTGTGGTGTTGGAGAAGACTCTTGAGAATCCCTTGAACTGCAAGGAGTCCAACCAGTCCATCTTCGAGGAAATCAGTCTTGAATGTTCATTAGAAGGACTGATGTTGAAGCTGAAACCCCAATACTTTGGCCACCTGATGCGAAGAGCTGACTCATTTGAAAAAACCCTGATGCTGGGAATGATTGAGGGCAGGAGGAGAAGGGGATGACAGAGGACGAGATGGTTGGATGGCATCACCGACTCAATGGACATGAGTTTGCATAAGCTCCAGGTGTTGGTGATGGACAAAGAGGCCTGGTGTGCTGCAGTCCATGGGGTCACAAATAGTTGGACATGACTGAGCGATTTAACTGACCAACTGACTGAGTCTTATGTTTAGGTCTTTAATCCATTTTGAGTTTATCTTTGTGTATGGGGTTAGGAAGTGTTCTAATTTCATTCTTTTACATGTAGCTGTCCAGTTTTCCCAGTGCCATTTATTAAAGAGGTTCTCTTTGCCCCATTGTATATTCCTGCCTCCTTTGTCAAAAATAAGGCACCCAGAGGTGCATGGGTTAATTTCTGGGCTTTTTATCTTGTCCTGTTGGTCTATATTTCTGTTTTTTGTGCCAGTACCATACTGTCTTGATGACTTTAGCTTTGTAGTATAATCTGAAATCAGGCAGGTTGATCCCTCCAGCTCCATTCTTCTTCCAGCATAGTAAAGGCCATATATGATAAGCCTATAGCAAACATTATTCTCAGTGGTGAAAAACGGAAAGCATTCCCCTAAGATCAGGAGCAAGACAAGGATGTCCACTTTCCCCCTGTTATTCAACATAGTTCTGGAAGTCCTAGCTATAGCAATCAGAGAAGAAAAAGTAATAAAAGGAATCCAAATCATAAGAGTTTTTTTTTTTTAATATAGTATTAAAAGCAGAAAGACTTGAACACATTTGCGTGGTGATGAGAAGTGGCTAGTAGAAGTATAGAGATTGAAATAGTGAGAGGGAGAGATTGAAATATTGAGAGAATACAATTTAACCCAAAGAGCATGGAAGGAGAGGATGGGATCCACAGCCCAGATGGAAGGATTCCTCCTAGACAGAGAGGGAGCATTCTATTATAATAAGAAGAAAGGATGGGAGTAGATGCAGGCAAATTATAGATTTGGTAATAGGAATCGAAGGGAATTCTCATCCAGTGGCTTCTATTTTATTTCTGAAGTACAAGGTGATGTAACCTGCTGAGAGTATGGGGAGAAGTGATAAAATCGAGAAGGTTTGTAATAGCTGCTATGGAGAACGGGAGGAAGCGCTGAGTACGGAAACAGAAGAATTTGTTGACCTCTTTCAAGAGCCACTTGCAGTCAAAGACCATGGTCTTGCATCACTGGGGGATGGGGAATGGTGTGGGCTCATCTCTTGGGAGTGAGGGTAGCGGTGAAAGGTCTACCCAATGTCAAAATCTCTGACTAACTGGGTCAATAGATTCAAACAGCTGTTCAGTGAAAGAAACCTGCTAACATAATGACTTGGCGCCACAGGAACTCAGATCCTGATTACTGCCCTGGAGGAAGTATTTGCATTGAATTCCATCACCTGAGGCTTTATAGCCTGTTGAAGAAAAGACCTAACTAGCATTCTAGTCACAGTTCAGAAGCAGCTGCCTTTCTCATTCTCACCTTCATCTACAATTCTTCTCTAAATTGGAATGCCTCTTATTGCAGCATTATTTATGGTGACAGGGAGTTGGAAACAATCTGGCATTCATCACCCAGAGAGTGGAGCAGCAAAATGTGGTGGACACAATGTTTGGGAGTCATTTTCAGTGATTAGAAGCAAGGGATTAGATTTAAATAGAGCAGCATGTATAGAATTTGAAAATACTGATGGGTTAAAAAAAAAAGCAAGAAAGAATAATATGTACTGTAATACCATTTACAGAAATGAAAAAGACATTCACTGAAAATGATAATACACATTTTATAAGAATACATACCAACAAAAATATAGTAAATTAATCAGAAGAGAATGGTGGCCAATGAGGGAGGAAGGAGTGTGTGAATGAGATGTGGGGATGTGCTGTGCTTAGTTGCTCAGTCATGTCCGACTGTTTGTGACCCCATGGACTGTAAGCCTGCCAGTCCATGGGGGGCTACATGTAGTCCTCTGTCCATGGGGATTCTCCTGGCAAGAATACTGGAATGGGTTGTCATGCTCCCCTCCAGGGGATCTTCCCAACCCAGGGATCGAACCCAGGTCTCCCACATTGCAGGCAGATTCTTTACCAGCTGAGCCACACGGGAAGATCCAAAATGTGGGGATAAGCCAGACAAATAAAGTCAACAAGACAAGAGTGATGATAAATGTGTCATGAGATGTGTTTGATTAGCTCAATCTTCTGCACCTAAGGCACTAACGACTGAGCGACTTCCCTTTCACTTTTCACTTTCATGCATTGGAGAAGGAAATGGCAACCCACTCCAGTGTTCTTGCCTGGAGAATCCCAGGGACGGTGGAGCCTGGTGGGCTGCCGTCTCTGGGGTCGCACAGAGTCGGACACGACTGAAGCGACTTAGCAGCAGCAGCAGCAGCAGCAGCAGCAGCAGCAGCAAGGCACTAACTAAATACAGAGACAAAGATATACATCAAAATACTTTCTAATCTCTTGAAGACTCTGTTTCAAGCAACACCTTTATCTCCAACACAGAATAATGGACACACACAGGATCAAAGCTGGGGGAGAGTGTGCAGATCATCTAGGATTGCCCCTCACCTCATCATCATCACTTATTTATGGAGGAAGAAACTGAGGCTCTGAGAAGAGAAATGAGTTGGCCAAAGCTGCACTCCCAGTTGTAAAGCTTAGACTAGACTCAGGTCTCCCAAGCCCTGTACTCCTTTCCCTGAACCCTGCATATCAGAGAATTCTCACTTGTTTTGTTGTTGTTGTCTGCATCTTAAATAAATTCATCTCCATCATACGGTTTCAGCTTTTTTTTTTCTGAACCACACAGCATGTGGGGTCTGCCCAGGAATTGAATTCAATTCCCTGACCAGGAATTGAGCCCCTGTCCCCTGCAATGGAAGCATGGAGTCTTAATCACTGGAAAGTGGAAGTGTTAGCCACTCATCGTGTCCAACTCTTTGTGACCCACATGGAGTATAGCCCACCAGGCTCCTCTGTCAGTGGAATTCTCCAGGCAAGAATATTGGAGTGGATTGCCATTTTCTTCTCCAGGGGATCTTCCCGACCCAGGGATTGAACCTGGGTCTCCTGCATTGTGGATAGACTCTTTACCGACTGAGCCAGCAGGGAAGACCTTAACCACTGGGCAACCAGGGAAATCACTCTGCTTATTTGTATTTTTTTTTAATTTTTTAATTAAAAAAAATTCTTTTAAAGATTTTTTGATGTGAACCATATTTAAAATCTTCATTGAATTTGTTGCAATACTGTTTCTTTATTTCATATTTTGGTTTTTGGTCTCTAGGCATGTGAGATCTTAGCTCCCTGACTAGGGACTGAACCCACACCCCTGAATTGGAAGGCAAAGTCTTAACCACTGGACGACCACCAGGGATGTCCCCCCTCTGATTATATTTAAAATTTCAAAATAAAAGCAAGAAAAAGGTATACTGCCCTGCTTTGCTTACACAGAGGGAGAGTGGTTAAAGCCAGTGAAACTTAACCTGATTGCAAGGGTTCTCAACAATCTTTTTAAAAATCTATGGCATGCTTTTTATTTATTTACTTTTTAATTTAAATTTTATTTTTTTACTTTACAATACTGTATTGGTTTTGCCATACATTGACATGAATCCACCACAGGTGTGCATGAGTTCCCAACCCTGAACCCCCCTCCCACCACCCTCCCCATATCATCTTGGCATGCTTTTTAAAAAACACTTTTATTGAGATAGGACACACTTTTGAATACTAGAATTTTTGGCAGCAAGCTTGAAGGGCTTTTGAAAGTTTACTAAACAAGTCAATAATAGTAAAGCCATTGGTGGTCCAGTGGCTAAGACTCTGTGCTCCTAATGCAGGGGGCTCAGGTTCAATCCCTGGTCAGGGAACTAGACCCCACATGCCACAACTATGAATTCACATGCCCCAACTAAAGATCCCACCTACAATGAAGATGGAAGATTCTGCATGTTGCAAACATGACCTGGCACAGCCAAATAAATATTTAAAATAATAATAAGATGGTCTCTACTGCACTAAAACAATGCCTTACAGGGCCTAGAATAGCGTGGCTACACTTATTCTCATGTTTATCAACACACACCAATCCTGTGTCATGGTTTTAGTGGAAAAATTCACTATTCTGACCACCCTCACCTCTATGCCCATGAGGCACATGAATTTGCTGTCTTTCTGGACATTGGTGATGTTGTTCTGTGACATTCATTTGATGCTGTTTGATGTTGCCCTTTGCCTCTTCCTCCCTTGCAGGTTGAACTCCAATCTATTCTATATTCCATGGTCTACTCAGCACAATATTCTTTATGATAGCCATCATCATATCATTTTGCATGTTTGGGCATAGTAAAAGTACTTCTCTTTCTTGACTCACCAGAGGGGTACAGGGCACACCTGCTGAGACCCACTGCCACAGGCTATAATGGAAAGCAGTAGAATGGAGTCATTATAGTATCAGAGAGGCTGAGGTTTAAATGCTAGACCTGTCACTATGTCACCAACCTTTGGCAAGAAACTTAAGCTGTTTGATGCAATCCAACAAAAAACCATGGGGCCTGCTATAGGCAAGGTTCTGTACTCAGTGCTTGAGTGTACAGTAGCAAATAAAACAGATGAAAATCCATGCCTTCCTGAACTGACATTCTAATAGTGGGGGATAGACAACAAATAATTAACATAATAAATAACTAAGTTATGTGATGTGTTAGAAGGTAGAAAGTGTCATGGACTAAATAAAAAGCTGGGAAGGGTACTTGGGCATTGGGTTGCTGGGGGGAGGGTGCAGGTTGTAGTATTAAATAGAGTGGTCAGGGTAAGTCTTATTGAGAAGGTGACATTTGGACAAAGAGGTAAGGAAATTAACCATAGGGCTTCCTGTGGTAGACAGAGGTATTCCTGGCAAGATCAAGGAAAAGAGAGATGACAGTGGAGGGGGTGAGGAATGGTTGAATTCTCGGTATATTCTGAAGGTGGATCCATCATGATTTCATGACAGATAGGGTATGGTGATTGAGAAACATAAGATGTCAAAATGACTCCAAGGTTTTTGGCCTGAACAACCAGAAGGATGGAAATCTTGTCCCCATCTGCTGAAAGGTATAGTTATGGCCTCCATCTGTGAAAGGTAGAGTTTGGAGCAGGTTTCATTCTTTCTTACTTGTTTATTGTGGGGAAAGATCAGAAACAGTGCTTTGGACACATGGAGATGTCTATTAGAAATCCTGGTGGAGGTGATATTGAGTAGGTGATATTGAGCTTCACAAATCTGAAGCTCGAGGGAGAAGTCTGGGAGTCATGGCCATGAGACTAGATGAGACTACCCGAAAAGGGAGTGGAGATAGGGAAGAGCTTTAAGGACTGAGTCCAGAGGCCCCACTGCATCAGAGATAGGACATAGCCAGCAGAAGCTAAGGATTAGTGAAACTGGAGGAAAAGCAAGACAGTGACAGGTCAAGGACGATTGTGACTGAGAATTGACCTGTGGATTGGGAATGGGAAGCTTATTGGTGACTTCACTGGAGCAGGTGTTATAAATGGTGGAGACAAGAGCCTGGCTGGAGTAGCTCTCAGGAGACAGGGAGCAGAGGCAACTCAATGGTGTTTGCTGTGACTGGGAAGAAAGAAATGGGTAGTAGATGGCAGATGATCCCTTAGCCCCTCCTCTGTAAAAAGGGATTGATAATATTGTCTATCTCCTAGCAGGGCTTCCCAGTGGCTCAGTGGTAAAGAATCTGCCTGCAATGCAGGAGCCACAGGAGACGCTGGTTTAATCCCTGGGTCTGTAAGTTCCCCTGGAGGAGGACACAGCTACGCACTCCAGTATTCTTGCCTGGAGAATCCCGTGGACAGAGGAGCCTGGAGAGCTGCAGTCCATGGGGGTCACAAAGAGTCGGACATGACTGAAGTGATTTAGCACACACACATTTCTTAACATTAAGGACAAAATTAAAGAAGATTCAATACAAATTTTTGAGTACTGCGATAGTACATGTAACATGTCTATCACAGAATCAGCACTCAATAAAAGGTAGTTATTATATTGTTTATCCATCAAACCTTATAACATTAAAACAGAGTTAAAAGCATATTCCAATACCTTTTAAAATAATACAGACTTTAGTGTCCTAAACCAACAAATGAGTCTTTGTGTGGGGAAACAAACAAACAAAAATCTTAGAATAAGTTTTGTTGTAATGCACATCAAACCACATCTCACAAGATGACCTCCAAAGAACACATTGGCCGGGTTTTCATCACATTTGTGTTCCCTAGGATGTGGTAATTATATGTAACTACCAGAGGCCTGGGAAGAAAGCTTCTTTCAAAAACACAATCTTCTCTCAAAACGGAACAAGCATCTCCATTAGCAAGCATATTTCTTGAGTGTGACAAGGCCATAAAGTTGGCCTCCATTTTCCCTGTATATACATTATATTTTTCCTCTCTCAGCCCCTAATTGCCAAGTTAAATGTCACAGAAGTAAACCGACATCTGAGAATTTTCTCCTGTCCAAGCTAATACTCCTTCTAAAACCTTTTTAAGATAGTGAACAAACAATATTACATAAGCTACAAGTTGTGAAGCCTGAGCAGACCCGAAGAAAATTTAGCTGTGAAAAAAAATAAAACTTAAAATGAAGTTGAAGGACTTCCTTGGTGGTCCAGTGGTTAAGACTCTGCACTTCCACTGCAGGGGGCACGAATTTGATCCCTGGTCGAGGAATTAAGATCCTACATGCGTGCGCATGGTGCGACCAAAAAAAAAAGTTAAGCTGACAAGTATGTATTAGTATACACAATAGTTAGCATGCCACATGCTAATTAGGCATAAGTGGTGAGCTATTAGCATGAGTGATTCAAATTAGTTATTCTTCTACACAGCCAAGCCTGATTACATCTTTCCTCTTTGCTAATTTTCCAGGCACTAATATTTCTATTAATGGTGAAGATGTTCTCCAAAACATTACGTTCTATTCTATTGTGCTTGTTTACTTGTTAACTCCTTTCTGTTTCCATGAAAAGGTGTTCCTTTCTAAGAAACACATTTCCATCACCTCCTGAGAGATCTATCTCCAGCACCAAGGACCTGCTAATTAACTGATCTAATTACTTCCTCTCAGCCTGTAGCCTGTTCAACCTTTTGTAGTGTTCCAAAGTATTGACGACCCCTCCATGCTGAAATTTTGTCTTGCCTCAGCTTCCTTGGTACCGTTCTGTCCTGGCTCTTTTCCCACAGGCATTCTCTCCTCAGTCTTCTCTTCTTGTGTTGTGAATTCTCTCTGAGAGAGAGAATCCGCTCTATGGCTTTTGTTAGCAACAATATGCTTATAGATTTCATGTCTGTATCTCTAGCCTAAACCTCTCTATTGAACTCCAACCCTATATTTCCAATTTTCATTGAAACAAACATCTCCACCTAAATGACTCCTAGACACCAAGTCAACATGTTCATGCCCCAACTCATCTTCACCCCATCTCCCCAAATGAGAAATCTAAGAGTTATTCTTGTGTCTTGCCAATGTCTGGCCACCCACATTCAATTTGTTCCCTAGTTCTGAAATGCCTCTGGAGTCCTTGCATCCCTCTTTTTCTCCAGGTGAACCATGAACTTGATTCGGTGTCTCTGCATCTTTTACATGAAGTCTCTCCTCCCCCTCCCAGCCCCACCAACTCCACTGGCTTCAACCGCATGCCATCCGTTCAACATAGCCATCCCTGAAAGTCCAATCATGTCTTACATTAAAGAGGAGAGCCTAAATTACTTCTATTTCTCAAGTGTATTTCTCATATTGTAGAAAATGCCATCTGTGTTCAACCTACAGTAGTATATGCAGGCTCCAAGCCAATTATGCCACATTACTGAATATTTAGTGCAAGGAAGCTCTGGGGCTGCTGGGCTGCGACGTGCTTTGTTGTATTAACAGGGCCCAGATGGGCCCCTTTGGGTCCCTGGCTTGCTGGCCTGAGACCCCCTCCCTCTGCACTACTCTGGCAGTATTATGCAGATTATGAAAGATAGACTAATGACCAGATTTCATTCAGGGGACCACTGCCTTATTCTGTGCGGTGAAGATCTGTAAAAGGAAAATGCCCATTTTCTCACCCAAAGCAAAATGGAACCCCACGGTGAGCTGGAAAATGTCAGACTAATTCCTGGTAGCGGCCTTTCCCCGTGCCCTCCACGCAATCCATTTGGAGAGAATGGGTTTGATTGCAGTTTGCTCAGCTCATTGTCAAGGGGCATTCAGATTTGACAAAAGTGTATTTTAAGAATATCTCTGTCTCATTGTCACATTTCTCTTTCAAACAAGAAATACTAGCATGGTACAGTGTTTCTTAGATCTTTCCCTCGTTTCTCTAAGCCATAGCCCCTGTGCAGATCTTAACCATATTATTCCTGGGCAATTATCAGGTCTCTCCACCTCCCATGTTAGTCTACATGATTCCTCTTTCCAAAGCCATTCATTTATTTACCCAGTCTGCCTGTTGGTTCATCAGTCATTGAACAAGCATTCATTAACAGTTACGCCCTGGCCACTGTGTGAGGCCCTGAAATAAGGGAAGGGGAGCAAGATATAAACTAAACCAGACCCCGACAGAAGGTCCATGATTCAGTGCAGGAGAGAGACATCTCTGCCTGCAGAGACAACTTTCTCCTCTCTGTGTGAGTAATCAATTTTTTGTGATTCAACTCAACACTCAAATATCACAAGGAGAGGGGTTTGCTGCTCCTCTGCACTTCCCCCAGCACTTTGTTTACATCTTCACTGGCAGTTCCTGTTGCAGTGGATTGGATATTTTCTTTTATCTCTGTGACCTCCTTGAGAACAGGGATTATGAGCTTTAGATGAGTAGGGCTTAATGCATCAGAGATGGTTCAAATAACGCCAAAGGAAGTAGTACAAAGAAGAGTTCAAGTTTTTTCCACACTGAGTTCCAAGCAGAGTGTCATCTTCTTTAGTCTGAGTGCCCTCTTCTGCAGCTAGACAAACCTGCTTTCCAGTTCAATGAAAAAGCATTGATTGTCCTGTCTCCAGCTCCAAGAAATCCTGTTCCTAGCCCGGCTCTTGTTTGTAGCCTGGTGTTTCTCAAACTCAAATGTCCACCCAAATCAGTTAGATATCTTATGATAATGCCGACTCTCAGTCAGAAGTCTGGAAGAGGGGCCTGCCATTTTGCATGTCTAACAAGCTCCCAGGTGAAACCCATGCTGCTGGTCCAAGGACAAGATTTTGAGTAGCAAAGACTCTAGCCAGCTTTCCCTATTCTTAGACTTGCTAGTTACTTAAATTGGGACCACTCCGCATGGCTGTGTAGAAATGCCCAGCATAAGGCACCCAGCGGAGAAGGAGAATGAGGGTTGAAAGCTAAACCGTGCTCATCAGACCCTGCATCCTGGCACTGGTCACATTTGTTGGCAGGAAGGGGTACCCTCCACCACTTTCCCCCTTTCTCTACTTCCCACATAGGCTCTGTAAGCTCCGTGTACTTCCAGGACTGCTTCCATTAGAAAGGAACATCTTTTTTTCTAATTCACACAAAGCTGCCCTATGGTCTAGCAGCCTCAGGCATGAGTGACACTGCAGCCCACCTCATCTCAACCCCGGTATCTTTTGCTCCTTTCTGACTGATCACTCAGGTTGCTGACTCTGTATACAATTTTATTTTGCTCTACTCCTTTCATGGCTGCCCTGCATTTGTTGATAAGTGAAAAGTGACAAGATGTTAAAGAGCACTGCACTCTTCCTCATAGGAGTTCGTCTCTAGCCGCGGATCCTTTTTTACTCACCTCAGACAAGGCACATAAATCTTCTGAGCCTGGGTTTCATCATCTATCAAATGAGGATTGGTAAGACCTAGTGTACTGGCTTCTATCAGTTATTGTGAGGATAAAAAGTGGTAACCTAGAGGAAAGCCCTTTGTAAATTGAAAGGTTCTGTGCAAATGTTAAGGATTATTATGAAGGGGTTAGGCAGCATATCTTTAAATCCCTTTGTAATTCTCCTCAGCTCAGAAGCACAGTGCCTTGCACCGTGTTGGAGTCAGAGCCTACTGCTGGTGGACCGGCTGACTCCAGAAGAATGCACTCTGCAGATTCTCTCTAAAAAGTCCAGCAACCTTGGCACATGCGCTGTGGGCCAACTTTGGAAGGTGCTGTAACTGAAGTCCATCACACATATATATGGAATTTAGAAAGATGGCAATGATGACCCTGTATGCAAGACAGCAAAAAAGACACAGATGTGTATAGCAGACTTTTGGACTCAGAGGGAGAGGGAGAGGGTGGGATGATTTGGGAGAATGGCATTGAAACGTGTATACTATCATGTAAGAATCGAATCGCCAGTCTATGTCTGATGCAGGATACAGCATGCGTGGGGCTGGTGCACGGGGATGACCCAGAGAGATGTTATGAGGAGGGAGGTGGGAGGGGGGTTCATGTTTGGGAACGCATGTACACCTGTGGTGGATTCATGTTGATGTATGGCAAAACCAATACAGTATTGTAAAGTAAAATAAAAATTAAAATTAAAAAAAAAACTTGCAGAGTCAGCAGGAAGATAACATCTTTCATGCAATCACAATGGTTTCACAAGAATTAGTCAATACAGAAACACCAAAATAAAGACACCAAATTCCCAAAAGTTGCTTTTAAAGGTAATCATTCAGCGATCATTTTTTTTTAGATATGGAAGGTTGACTCACTTGTTTATATGCTAAAAAGAACCCCTTATTTTGATTTCTGAATACTTTCTCTCCTAGTAGTCAACTTATTATGGAATAAAACATTTTGATAATTGCTTTTTAATATGATGAAAGGTTGGAACCTTTTCCAATGACAAGGAAATGAGAGAATATAATGGAATGATGTCTTGTAATTTTTATAACTTCCAAATAGCAATGAGAGAGTCGTTCATTTATTCACTGAAGTTTCCTTCCAGAATCATAGAATTACTCCTACACAGCAATTAGAAGGGGGAGATGAATGTTTAAACGTTAGCTGTAACTTGTCTTTCTACGGAGGAGGGGACTAGGTTTAAGCTGTTGGCAATGGGAAAAGTTAATTAACAAATAGAAAATGTTAGTTATTACTGCCCTATGTTCTGAGAAGGTTTTCCAAATTGAGAAGTTAAATAAACCATCACTGTAATTTTCAATGGTTTTCTTTTTAAAAAGGAGCTCAAGGTAAATAACCTAAATGATCATATTTTCAGTGTTAATATTTGTTTTAAATACATGATTCTTTGGAGGAAGGTTTCTTATCTATCACTTGTCAAAGTCCATGACTGGGTGGCTCAGTGGCAGGAGCACAGAGCCAACAATTCCACATGTTCAGAACCTTGTAGTTCTGAACCCCTCAACTCCCCTTCCCTCCTTCTTAAGGTCACAGCCAAACCTGCCACTGTGGGTCACCAGTCACAAAGGGCAATGGCTAAGAGAGTGGGAGGGTTTCAAACAGCCATTCTCACTCCTGGAGAAACAGAACTGATGACTTACTATTGGGGCCATGTTTTCTTTAGACAGAGAGAGATTTGTAGCCCCTTGTGTATTATTTCCTTGACTGCCAAGAAGGCCAGTTACTGTACCTTACTGTACAGTTAACTAAAGGTAACTTTCTACCTTTAGGTCCCAGTCCATTCCTGTTCCTCCTTTCCTGATGGAGTTGCTGATTTTTCTTCCTATCTTTCCTTAATTTATTTATTTTTAGCCACACCATGTGTCATGTGGAATCTTACTTCCCTGACCAGGGATCAAACTTGTGTGCATTGGCAGCATGGAGTGTTAACCATTGGACCACCAGAGATGTCCCCTTATCTTTCCTTTAGCTTACCTGAGAATATGTTCTCTCTCTGTCTCTGTCTCTCTGTGTCTTTCTCTCTCTCTTTAAATCTTTAAATTAAGCCTCTTTAAATCTTCTTTAGAAGTTGGTGGCTGTTAGATTTAAGGACAGCTGACTCACTTAACAGCATATCCCAGTGGGCAAAGGTTACTTCATCTTTTGCCTTGAATCTTTATTTCTTTTTGACACTTCTCTTCTTTGTCTCTCCTTGACATTTGTTTTCTCACCTATGTACTTTACTGGTTAGTGCTGAGAAAAGAATAACAAAAAATTAATGAGAAAGGACATGTGTGTTAGTATCCTGTGTCTTTGAGTTCTTCTAAGAGGGTTACTGTTTTGCTGAAAGTTGTGTGCTTCTGTCAAGAGTGAAAAAGCAGAAAATGGGATTTTTGAAGATGGATTTTTATTTCTTACTGCTTTAAACCAAGAGACTAATTACTACCACAAAAGTTGCTCACTTTCTGTTCTCTTCAGCAATGTTCTAATTTTATATTTGTCCTAATGTAAATATATATGACTTTCAAGCCATGTCAAGTCTTTTTGGGAAAAAGATGGAGTATAGATAAAATAGGGTGTCTTTTTTTTGCCTTGCCAGCTGTTTTAATATTTTATATACTGTGGTTTGTCTTTGGTATTCCTTCACTCCTCATTCATCAGTCATTCATTCATTCGATAAACACTTTGTGCCAGCCCCTTTGCCAGGCCCTGAGAACACAAAGATAAACAGGACAAAGATTAAAAATTCCCTGTCTTCAAGAAACTAGGTATAAGAAAGAAACAAAACTGCTCTCATAGAGCTTACACAGTAGTGAGCAATGCAGACATGTTCACAAAAAACTACAATATAACACAGAATTTATGTGCTATGAAGAGTACAGGTAAACTTGATAGCATAGAGGATGCAGTGACTAATTTTAACTTGAGGAGGATGAAGAAGGCTTCATGGAGGAGGTGACTTTTAAGTAGATCCTTGAAAGGTGAATTGATTTCTGTGGGCCAAGGTGTACAAGAAAGGTATTCCAGGATGAGGGAACAACCTATGAGATATCTCAGAGGCATGGAAGAACTTTCTGGGATTCATATTGTTAGGTGGGGGGAGGATGGTGACAGAGGAGCCTGGAAAGGAAGCGGGAGCACTCAGAATGATCACTCAGCACTCCTGGGCCTTCTCAACCTGCTCCCAACCTTCTTTTCATTCTGCTCTCAACTTTGTGTCCCATTTTCCACCCCACTTCTGCTGATGGGAGTATAGTGAGTATAGTGACTACGCTAGTTTCCCTAGCTTAAGTCTCAGTTCTCATGAGTTGCACTGGTGCTTCTGCCTCTTCCTACTCTTGGAAGCTTTGGGTATTTCCCTGTCTTAGCCTCCAGCCCTTGGGATCCAAATCCAACCACCTTTGTCCTGGTTAATTCCCCTCTCCCAGGCCAAACTTCCCTATACTCAAAAGGAGGGCCAGGGAGCAATGTGATCAGATAGGAATTCATCTAACAGCATGGGGCTGTGAGCTGATGACTAGTTTCCTACGCAGCCTAGCTAGATGCTGGGACGGGGGAGAGGGGGATGGCGAGTTCTTGCACCAAAGATCACCCTGAGAGGCAGAATAAGATTGCAATTCATTTGATATTTTAGGAAACTGAGTTTTGAAACCTCAAGATTCTAAATTTACATAAGGACATATATCACACCAGCGTGGCACCAGTGAGTGGTGCATGGAAAAGAAAAAAGGAAATTATGGGTGATTGAGAGGAAGGAAAGATGGCCTTATTTTCACCTGAAATATAGTTATTTTCCTGGGTTTTTCAATTATGTTTGGGGTGGGAGAAAGTTTGGAGAAACATTACTGATATCTTCGGGCATTTCCATGTAATAGTTTGTATTTATCCATTGTTGTTTTTCTTCACTTTCTTTTCTTTTTTTCCAGGTTAGCAGAGTGAACAGGCTGTAGTGTGGGTTTAGGTAAGGAAATCTGCATTTGAATTCAGGCTCTGCCACATATTAGATGTGTGACCGCAATCAAGCCATTTAATCTCTTAGAGCCTTAACTTCTTATTCTATAATATGGAAGTAACAAGTAGTACTTATTTTATAGGGATGTTGTAAATAAGGTAATAAATTAAACAAGGTAATGTATATAAGGCATTCAGCACCAGTGCCTGACAGATAGTAAGTAAGTATTTATTTTTATTGTTGCTATTGTCATCATTATCCTTGGGTAAGAAGAGTTGGGCTATAGCTTGCAAGAAATGGGTTTGGTCTTCATTGGAAGAAGGAAATAGTCTTCATTGTATCAGGAAAGATGAGAGGGCATGTACAGATGAAGGCAGAGTTATGGGTTTGGTGACGAGACAATTCATTCATTCACTGAACACACACCAGGCACTGTTCTGGGCTCTATCTCAGGATAATGTGAAATAGACAAAGTCCCTCTTTTCCTGTCATGGAGTTTTTGTTCTAAGGGAGAAGACATATAACAAAGAATTAAAAGCACAGAATATGTAACAGAATTTCAAGAAAAAATAACTGTTAGGAGGAAGCATAAAATAGGTTAAGAGGTCACTGTGTGGTTGTGTGTATGGGGGAATTGAAGTAGCTATTTTTCCAAGTTAACCCAAAAAAATGTCCTTTGTGAGGAGAAGAGACCTAAAAGAATGTGAGAAAGTTTCAGAGAAATGGAACAATGAGCAAAAAAACCCGGGGGAGAAATATGCTAGTAGCACTGATGAAAAAGATAGGAGTCAGAACGGGAAAGGTGGGCATGGGAAGTTTACGATCACCTTTACAGGCTTTGGATTACATTCTAATAGCAATGAGAAGCCTTTTCTTTGATAAAGGATCAGTCTGGCTGTTCTGTAGGTAATAGATTGCAGAAGAGCAAGAGAAGAACCAGGGAAACTAGGTAAGAGGTAGGGGAGATATGATCGTACCTTGGACTGGGATGGTGCTGTGGAAAGTGAGAAGGAGGTTGATTGGCGATGACTTGGATAGGAGAGTTGAGTGGCCTTGTTGATGGATTGGGGTGAAAGCAAGAGAGTAACCCAGGATGATTCTTCAGCTTTTGGGCTGAACAAATGGATAAATGGTGATACTATTAACTAAGATGAGAAGACTAGGAGAAGAATAGATTTAAGTAGAAAAATCTAGAGTTTTGTTTTTTTTTTTTTACGTTAAATTCAAGCTCTATATTAGACAACCAAGTGGAAATGAAGAGACAGCAGTCAGAGAGATGAGTCTGGAGCCCAAGGGAGAAGTCATAACTGGAGACAGCAATTTGGGAGTCATCAACTGATGGCTGGCACCTGAAGCTATGGGCATTGATACAACAACACTAGACAGAGAAGAAAAAGAGTCTGAGGAATGAGCTCCGGAGTGCTCCAAAACTTAGAAGTTGAAAGGATGTGGAAGAACTAGCAAGAGAGGCTGAAATGAAGTGGTTACCAAGATAGGAAGAAAACCAGAAGTGTATGGTTTCCAGAAAGTCAAGTATATCAAGAGGGAGGGAGCCATTGTGCCAAAAGCATCCGTGATGCTAAGATGAGGGCTGAGAAGTGAGCTATTAAGTCACATGAAGGTCACTGGTGAGATTATTAAGAGAGATTTTGGTGGACCAGTGGAGATGAAATCCTGATTTAAGTGAATTCAAGAGAGAATGGGAGGAAAGTAACGGAAGACAGTGAAATTCTATAACTTTTGAGTTTTGGTGTAAAGAGGAGAAGAGGAAAAGACTGACAGCTTGAAGGATATTTGACTTTTCTGTGATGAATGATACAACACATTTTTGTATGCTGATGGTAATAATCCAGTACAAGAAGAATATTGATGATGCAGAGGGTGGGGGCATATATGTGGAGCTGTATTCTCCAGTAGACAAGGGAGGATGGGATCCAGTGTACAGGTAGAGAGCTTGGCCTCTTGTTTATGTGTAACTTAATCACAAGGGTAGAGGTAGGCAAGTTGGTAGATTTGGTGGTAGAAACATATAAAACTTTTTATCATATCCATTTTCTCATGAAATGAAAAGTTATCTTTTGAGAGGTAAAGAAGTGAAAAGAGTTTTGGAGGTTGAAGAGGAGAAGCTGTGAAATAATCATCTGGGAGAGCAGAAGAGTGGCTTGACTAGAGACATTTATACAAGAAGACAGACAGCCAGAACTAAGGGCCCACTGGAGGTCTTGGCAAAAATATTAAGTGAGACCAGTCAATATGGTTGCATGCTTTTCTCCAGACAGCTTTAGCTGCTCAGGAGCCAGCTCAGAATAGGTGGAAAATTGGGTTTAACCACCACTGAGGTTTTGACAGGCAAGAATGATGGTGGGAGAAAGGCATCAGTCCTTTAAGGATATATGCAAGGGGGTAATCATAGTATTGGATTGCAGTATCTAAGCTGGAAAGTGAAGCCATGAGAGTTTCAATTGGTTGGTGAAAAAGTGGTAGGGTTAATGGATTGGAGGTCTAGATAAGAGTCAAAGAGTGGTTGGCATAGAGGCTCTAGAAAAAGTGAGCTGGAAGGGTTGGAGGTAGCAATCAGAGATGCTTCTAAGTCAAAATTTTGCAGGTGGTGAATATTTGGATAATGACAAAAGTCAAATGACAAAAGGCTGAAGTGGAATGGAGGGAAAGATCACAAAAAGAGAAAGGAAGTCATGGATCTGACCAGCAGCTAGAGGGTTGGAGGGATCCTACATTTAGATGCTGAAATCACCAAGAATATCAAGAATTTGGGCCGAGGAGATGGTAATTCAGGTACTGAAGTCTTCAGTGAAAGACTAGGTATTGCAAGGGGTGGGTAATGACTGATAACTGCAAGAAGGAGGGGATTCTTGTATGGGGGTTTCTATTATCTCAGTGAAATATAAAGTGAGGTTATCTGTTGAGAATGAGGAGTATAGCAGGTTTGACGAGAGAGGAGAGATGTGAAATCAATAATTTGAAGAGTGATAAAATGAATTTATCAGGAAAATGTACCAGGACTGCCTAGTGGTATTAATTGCCTTTTGATACTGGGCTTCCCTGATAGCTCAGTTGGTAGAGAATCCACCTGCAATGCAGGAGACTCCAGTTTGATCCCTGGGTCAGGAAGATCTGCTAGAGAAGGGATAGGCTACCCACTCCAGTATTCTTGGGCTTCCCTTGTGGCTCAGCTGGTAAAGAATCCACCTGCAATGCAGGAGACCTGGGTTTGATCCCTAGGTTAGGAAGATTCCCTGGAGAAGGGAAAGGCCAGCCACTCCAGTAATCTGAGGAATTCCATGGACTGTATAGTCTGTGGGGTCCCAACGAGTTGGATATGACTGAGGAACTTGCACTGCTTTCACTGGTGATTGTGAAAGTCAAGGCAGGTCTCCCACTTCTGTGATTATCTCCAGAAACATTTAGTGGCTCCGGTGCTGAGTTCAATCAGAGTTGGATTTTTGACAGGTAAATACTTTCAGGGAGGAGACGGGGAGAAAAGGTAGAGAGATAGAGAAACCAGAGAGTTGAAAAGAAGTGATTATAATAGTGGTTCATGGAACCTAAGCTGCACAAGGAGCTGGGAGGAGTAAAGAACTGAGAGACAGTGATGGCGTGATAGAGTGGAGAGCTCAGTGAAGTTACAGAATTTAGGCATGTCTGAATCCTAGCTTTGATTCAAACCTGAATGACTCTACCCCACCACACACACACACTGTTAACTGAGCCAAATCCTTGGACCTATCCAGACAATTGGATCCATTATGTTGCAATTGATTTTAAGACATTTGTACAATGGTTGATATAGTGGAATATTTTTAATTCATTGAATAGTTATATAGCTGTTGACTTTAGCTATATAATCACAAGTACTAAAGACCCAAAGACCTTCTGGAATCTACTGAGGAATGGTTGAATCCATTCAGGTTTTGCAAATATTGTTCCCTAAGTTCCCACCAAACTTTAGGACACGCACAAAATTTGGCTCTGATTCCTTGCGCAGGTTTGCTACCAAAATTGTGCGAGTTAACTCCCTGCTTGGCAGTACACTTTGTGGAGTTAGAAGTTCTTCTAGGATCTGGGCTAAAGAGCTTTTGATTGAGATCACCCTGGGTCCAAATGCATTCCTGGATGACTTCAAAGTTGAGACCAAAGACACAAGAATATTCTCTCTCTCTCTCCCTTCTACCCTTCTTTTTCCTATCTTCTTCCTTAGAGTGTGAGTCCTCCATCATCATGGGGACCTCTTGACTACCCAGCCAGAGGTTAGGGCACCCTTTGCCTTCTACTTTGTCCAAGAATTTTAATCCTTGTAAAGGAAATGCAAGGAAATCCTTGTAAAGGAAATCTCTATAAATGCCTTTTGTGATTCCTCTCAAGAGGCCCAGTGGTCACCGTAGAGATAGGAATCCTTATGTTCTAGCTTATCAGCTCAGAGTTTCTGATGTGCCTTTGCAGGTTAAGTTCCTACCATTACTCTTGCTTCACTTTTTAAAAATGATCAAAATACCAAGAGATTCTTTTTAAG
The DNA here is from genome assembly GCF_016772045.2 of Ovis aries. Lineage (NCBI taxonomy): Eukaryota > Metazoa > Chordata > Mammalia > Artiodactyla > Bovidae > Ovis > Ovis aries. The sequence continues at coordinate 98,777,733 of NC_056080.1, read as the reverse complement.
CCAGTTCACTATACTGTATGTTAGAAACCCCATCGGTTAGAAAGTCCTCATAAGGAAAGTAGTGCGACGTGAGTTAACACATGAACTTTGCAAGTAGAATGAACCAGGCTCTGCCACTTACTAGGTGTGCCCTTTGGTAAGCACCTCACCTCCCCAAGTTTCAGTTTTCTCATCTGTACCATAGGGCTCATGACCAGTGCAAAGATTAAAAGAAACAATGACCCACAAAATTACAGAGCATAATGTCAGGCACACTGGAATTGCTCTACAAATGGTTTTCATCATTATTATGGCACTCTATACAATGCAAGTACTATAAGAGCAGGTGTTTTTTTTTTTTTTTCTGTTTTGTTCACTGCTGTATCTCTAGTGCCTGGAATACAGTTCAGTATATAGTAGACACACATTAATTATCTATTGAGTGAATGAGTAATATGTGTATTATATTGTCTTTGGTAATTGCCACAGTATTAGGTACATGTAAATGTCTATTAATAGCAAGAATCTTAAAATAGTATAGCCATTAAAAACCTGAGAGATCAAAACCAACATTTTTTTTGACCTTTGTCAGCAAAGTGATGTCTCTGCCTTTTATTTTATTTTATTTATTATTTTTTAAATTTTTATTTTTACTTTATTTTACTTTTACAATACTGTATTGGTTTTGCCATACATTGACATGAATCCACCACGGGTGTACATGCGTTCCCAAACATGAACCCCACCTCCCACCTCCCTCCCCATAACATCTCTCTGGGTCATCCCCGTGCACCAGCCCCAAACATGCTGTATCCCGCATTGGACATAGACTGGCGATTCGATTCTTACATGATAGTATACATGTTTCAATGCCATTCTCCAAAATCATCCCACCCTCTCCCTCTCCCTCTCCCTCTGAGTCCAAAAGTCTGCTATACACATCTGTGTCTTTTTTGCTGGCTCACATACAGGGTCATCATTGCCATCTTTCTAAATTCCATATATATGTGTTAGTATATTGTATTGGTGTTTTTCTTTCTGGCTTACTTCACTCTGTATAATTGGCTCCAGTTTCATCCATCTCATCAGAACTGATTCAAATGTATTCTTTTTTGTCTTACAGATGAGGAGACTGAGGTTCAGAGAGATTGAGTGAGTTGTCCAAAGTCATGGAATCAGTTAAAGGCGGTGTGGGTGGTTAACAGCTCAGACTTCAAAGTCAAACCACATAAGTTCAAATACCTACTCCCAGTTACAAGCTGTCTGATTTGGGCAAGTTACTTTACCTCTCTGTACCTCAGTTTTCTCGTGTGTAAAGAGAGGATAATGAGTAAAATCCCCAACACATAAAGTTTTTATCAGCATTAGACAAATTAATATTTATGCTTGTGTGTGGGTGTGCTTAGTCACTCAGATGTGTCCTACTCTTTGTGACCTCATTGAATGTAGCCCCCCGGCTCCTCTGTCCATGGGATTCTGCAGGCAAGAAGACTGGAGTGGGTAACCATCCCCTTCTCCGAGGGATCTTCTCGACCCAAGGATCAAACCCAGGTCTCCTGCATTGCAGGTGGATTCTTTACTGTCTGAGCCACCAGGGAAGCCCACAGATATGCCTCAGTTCAGTTCAGTTCAGTCACTCAGTCATGTCCGGCTATTTGCGACCCCATGAATTGCAGCATGCCAGGCCTCCCTGTCCATCACCAACTCCCGGAGTTCACTCAAAACCACATCTATCGAGTCGGTGATGCCATCCAGCCATCTCATCCTCTGTCGTCCCCTTCTCCTCCTGCCCTCAATCCCTCGCAGCATCAGAGTCTTTTCCAATGAGTCAACTCTTTGCATGAGGTGGCCAAAGTATTAGAGTTTCAGCTTTAGCATCAGTGCTTCCAAAGAACACACAGGACTGATTTCCTTTAGAATGGACTGGTTGGATCTCCTTGCAGTCCAAGGGACTCTCAAGCGTCTTCTCCAACACCACAGTCCAAAAGCATCAATTCTTCGGCGCTCAGATTTCTTCACAGTCCAACTCTCACACCCATACATGACCACTGGAAAAACCATAGCCTTGACTAGACGGACCTTTGTTGGCAAAGTAATGTCTCTGCTTTTGAATATGCTATCTAGGTTGGTCATAACTTTCCTTCCAAGGAGTAAGTGTCTTTTAATTTCATGGCTGCAATCACCATCTACAGTGATTTTGGAGCCCCCCAAAAATAAAGTCTGACAGTTTTCACTCCCATCTATTTCCCATGAAGTGATGGGACCGGATGCCATGATCTTCGTTTTCTGAATGTTGAGCTTTAAGCCAACTTTTTCACTCTCCTCTTTCACTTTCATCAAGAGGCTTTTAGCTCCTCTTCACTTTCTGCTATAAGGGTGTTGTCATCTGCATATCTGATGTTATTGATATTTCTCCTGGCAATCTTGATTCCAGCTTGTGCTTCCTCCAACCCAGCGTTTCTCATGATGTACTCTGCATAGAAGTTAAATAAGCAGGGTGACAATATACAGCCTTGATGTACTCCTTTTCCTATTTGGAACCAGTCTGTTGTTCCATGTCCAGTTCTAACTGTTGCTTCCTGACCTGCATATAGGTTTCTCAAGAGGCAGGTCAGGTGGTCTGGTATTCCCACTTCTTTCAGAATTTTCCACAGTTTATTGTGATCCACGCAGTCAAAGGCTTTGGCATAGTCAATAAAGCAGAAGTAGATGTTATTCTGGAACTCTTTTGCTTTTTCAGTGATCCAGTGGATGTTGGCAGTTTGATCTCTGGTTCCTCTGTCTTTTCTAAAACAAGCTTGAAAATCAGGAAGTTCATGGTTCACGTACTGCTGAAGCCTGGCTTGGAGAATTTTGAGCATTACTTTACTAGCGTGTGAGATGAATGCAATTGTGCAGTAGTTTGAGCATTCTTTGGAATTACCTTTCTTTGGGATTGGAATGAAAACTGACCTTTTCCAGTCCTGTGGCCACTGCTGAGTTTTCCAAATGTGCTGGCATATTGAGTGCAGCTCTTTCACAGCATCATCCTTCAGGATTTGAAATAGCTCAACTGGAATTCCATCACCTCCACTAGCTTTGTTCATAGAGATGCTTCCCAAGGCCCACTTGACTTCACATTCCAGGATGTCTGGCTCTAGGTGAGTGATCACACCATCGTGATTATTTTGGTCGTGAAGATCTTTTTTGTATAGTTCTTCTGTGTATTCTTGCCACCTCTTCTTAATATCTTCTGCTTCTGTTAGGTCCATACTATTTCTGTCCTTTATCGAGCCCATCTTTGCATGAAATGTTCCCTTGGTATCTCTAATTTTCTGAAGAGATCTCTAGTCTTTCCCATTCTGTTGTTTTCCTCTATTTCTTTGCATTGATCGCTGAAGAAGGCTTTCTTATCTCTCCTTGCTATTCTTTGGACTCTGCATTCAGATGCTTATATCTTTCCTTTTCTCCTTTGCTTTTCGCGTCTCTTCTTTTCACAGCTATTTGTAAGGCCTCCCTTAACTCCCCAGTAGAGCTTGAAGTCTTCCTCCTTTCAGTCCATGGAGTTTCTTAACACATCGGTTGATTGAATTAGGTATTTCTCTGCTGGAATGAATTTCTTCAGGTTTCTAGAAAGCATATAATTGCTTCTGTGAAAGGCAAAGCAAATTAGCCTGCCTCAGAGCTTCCTCCTGTCTGGGGGCTTTTCACTGTAACATTTAGATTGCAAATGCAACTTTCTTTACCTTGTCATCTGGAATGGGAGTATGTCCTTTCCTTGGTGCTGAAAGTGTGTCTTGTACAAACATTATTCAGGGTCTTCATCATCTTTTAATTCCTAGTGTCTGGCACATATTCAAGTTTGGTTAAATATTAGGTATATGTTGAAGCAATGTACCCTCCTTTAGATCTTTTGTCATATGATCATACAGAAATAGCAGGAGTCAGAGAAGTTTTCTGTAAAGGACCAAATAGTAAATATTTTGGGCTTGAGTGCCACACAGTGTCTGCCATAACTACTCAACTTCGCTGCGAAAGCAGCCAGAGACAAACAAACAGGTGTCTCTGTGTTCTCACAAAACATTATTTGCAAAAACAAGTGACTGGTCTTGGGCCGTGGTTTGCCAGCTCCTGGTTTCTAGAGTAGCAAGAGATTTAGAGACAGAAATGGATAAAAGTGATGAATCTGTTACAAGCATGTACTCAAATAAAATTTAAGCATTTAATTTTCATTAAACAAACGAACAGAGGTTTAAACCATAAGCAAATTCATTTGAATTCTAAGCTTTTCTATTGGATGTTGTCTGGACCTGTTTTATCCATCTTGGTAAATGAAGCAACTAGCAAAGACCAAAATAAAATTAACAAGGTACAAATTAGTATGGGGGCCACGAGTGAACTTGAGCAAACTCTGGGGATAGTGGAGGACAGGGAAGCCTAGTGTGCTGCAGTCCTTGGGGTCACAAAGAGTCAGACATGATTTAGTGACTAAACAACAACATGAGTACAGTGATTCAAAGTTGGGGTTTCTATTCTTTGGGGTGCTTATGCTTGATTCTTTTTGAGAGCCAGTAGTTGTCGACCATATGACTTAGAGCATGGTTGGTCAGGGGCTCAGAGGGATAGTAAAGCATGATTGGGGAGTCCTGTTCATTCTCTGCCTCTTACTTCAACTCCAAAACTTGCACAACAAAGTCTCTACTCTAGCTTTTTTAAATGTGGCCAATAACAATAGGGAGAGGGGACTTACTCATTCATTTGACAACCTGCTGCTGCTGCTGCTGCTGCTAAGTCGCTTCAGTCGTGTCCAACTCTGTGCGACCCCATAGATGGCAGCCCACCAGGCTCCCCCGTCCCTGGGATTCTCCAGGCAAGAACACTGGACTGGGTTGCCATTTCCTTCTCCAATGCATGAAGGTGAAAAGAGAAAGTGAAGTCACTCAATCATGTCTGACTCTTAGCGACCCCATGGACTGCAGCCTACCAGGCTCCTCCGTCCATGGGATTTTCCAGGCAAGAATACTGGAGTGGGGTGCCATTGCCTTCTCCGATTTGACAACCTACTGAACATCTATTCTATAACGATGATTATGAGAATCTACAGAAGGAAGCTAAAAAGGTGAAAAGATACACGATTCCAGCCTTTACAGTGCTCCCAAGCCAGTGGGGGAGACAGAAGAGCCAGTAAGCAGTAACACTTGAACTAGAGTGTGGTATTGTTAGTGTCACTGGAAAGCACTGACTTAACTACTCCTCGAGTTTTAAAATCATATAGTATGTTATTTGGATACTAAAGATTTACATGGGACTTTGGGGACGTTCAGACCCAGTAGTTAGTATAAGCAAAATTGATTGCTATTATAACACTTAATTTTATATGCATATGGATGAACTTTCAATCAAATCTCATCCCTAGAAACAATACACTCGGAGAAGAAAGAATTTTTCTCATTTGGTTAATTTATGAAGCAACCATTTAAAAAATTCCTATTTGTTTGACATTTGTCTGAAAGGATAACAAACCAAAACAGACCTGAAGAGAGACAGAGTCCTTCATTGTCTCATGATCAATACTGTTCTGCACAGAACAGGGCACAGAAAATAAGGAAGAAATACCCCTCATTATAAATATGTCATGACTAAATCCTATCTGACATATTTGGCATTGGAGAATAATTGGAAATTCTATTTATGGTCCTATTTGCACTTCTATTGTCAAAATTAATGATTCACTATAAGTGAGAAGTTTTGCCTATATTCATCACCATTAGTGCCTTTGACTAAATTAAAATGTGTTTATATTTTCACAAACCTTGATTTTCACTGCAAAGTCCCAGACTCAAATTTTACCATTCATGATCAATGACCTAAAAAAGTCTTCCCTAAATTGACAAATCTTTACCCTTCAAAATAAACATTCATTTTTGATAAGTTTTATTAACTACTGAACAGATAGAAATGTCTAGCATACGTCTAAGGAATGACAATGAAACAAACCCTGAATAGCCACCATCAAGAAACAATAAATGGATACATTAAAAAAAATTAAATTTTCCTTTGTATAAGTAATGCATTACATGCTATAAATTCAAAATTTATAAGAGGGTATACATACATTGAAAATTCTATCATTTTCATTTATGTAAAGTCCTTCCTTATTCTTCTTATGACTGCAGAGTATTCTATTTATAGATGTAATATCATTTATTTACCCAGTCACCTGTTGATTTGTATTTTGCTTGCTTCTAATATGTTGCTTTTATTTTAAAAAATGCTGTGATGACTAACCTTGTGTGTAAATCATTTAACACATATATAAGTATATCTGCAGAATAAATTCCTAGAAGTGAAACGGTTTGGTCAAAAGGTATATATATTTTATTTTATGTTTTTTAAGGCATGAGTATTTTCATACAGAGAAAATGTGTGCTTCTATCAGCAATGCATGAGAGTGCTTATTTCCCCACACTTTCAAGAATGAACTGTGTCATTAAGCTTTGTCATTGTTACAGGTGGCAAAAATTATATCATGGTGTTTATATTTGCATTTCTCTTATTATTACTGAAGCTGAGCATCTTATTTTTTTCTATATGATTCCATTTATATGAAGTTCTCCAAGAGGTGAAACTAATCCATGATGATAGAAATCAAAATAAAGGTCTGGGGCAGAGATAGACTGGAAAAAAGTATAAGAAGTATAGGATATTTTCCAGGGCAATGAAAATATTCTCTATTTTGATAGGTGGTGGGTATGAATGCTACTTCAATTTAGGGAAAGAAAAAGATAAGCACTTAAGTACTGTGCACAGTGTCTGGTTTGTAGCAGTTGTGTGTTAAGGACTGCTGAATGAAATGCCAATGCCCTGAGCGATGACAATGAGCGAGGATGGATTCGTGCTGGACTTCTCACAGGTTCCACTGCCTCCCAAGGGCAAGAACAAGCCATGACCCAGGGTTGCACTTAGGACCCCTCTGAGCATCTTTTCATATGTCAATAGCTGTTTTTATTTGCTCTTCTGTGAACTGTGTGTTCGTCTTCACCTATTTTTCTAAGGCTTGTTGGTCTTTTTTCCTATTGACTTGTGAAAGCTATTCGTTTGGGGAACTTTGCTGTTTATCTGATATTAATTCTTCTCTCCAGTTCATTTATCTCTTAACTTCGTTTAGGTGGTTTTGCCATACATAAATTCTTTATTATTGTGTAGTCTAATGTATCCATCTTTTTTATGGTTTTGGGGTTTTCTGAGAACGTCTATATTGAGAAAGTCTTCCCAAGAGTAAAAAACAACAGACACTGATACAGAACTATAACTCTTGACTCTTCCTGCTATCGATTGTAGTATTATTTTACCTGTAGCATCTCTACAACTGACCTCAGGCACTGAATTGGAATGGCTTGGGTATAAAGAATTCTGCCTGATGACACTTCAGAAACCCAAATGCTATGGAAATTTGATCCAGTTCTGTTGTTTAAAAAAACACTCATCAATTGTCTATTATGACTAAAACACTGTGCCAGGCAACTAGTAGGATACAAAGAGAGAAAAATAAATGGATCTTTCACTATAAAAAGCTTGTGATACAGTGTGGGAGATAGATTTGGTTAGAAATATGAATCATCAATGTTCTTCTTTTTAAAATTTATTTTATTGAAGTATAGTTGTTTCACAATGCTGTGTTAATTTCTGCTGTGTAGCAAAGTGATTTAGTTATACATTCTTTTTCATATTCCTCTCCATTATGGTTTGTCATAGGATATTGAATATAGTTCCCTGTGCTATACAGTAGGACCTTGTTGTTTATCCATCCTACATATAATAGTTTGCATCTGCTAATCCCAAACTCCTGATCTATCCCTCCTCCATCACCACTCGCCCCTTGGCAACCACAAGTCTGTTGTCTATGTCTGTGAGTCTGTTTCTGTTTGGAAGATAAGTTTATCTGGGATGATTGATATTCTTATCACATAGAGCAGGGGTCAGCAAGCTTCATTTGTAAAGGGCCAGCTAGGAAATATTTTCAGTTTTTAACTATTCAATTCTGTCTGAACCATGAGATTATCTATGTTCCAATGAAAGTCTATTTATGGATACTGAAGTGTGAATTTCATGCAATTTTTATGTTGTGAAATATTCTTCTATTATTTTTTACTTTTTATTCAAGCTATAAAAAAAGAAAAGTGAGTGAGTGAAGTCACTCATTCGTGTCCGACTCTTTGCGACACCATGGGCTATAGCCTACCGTGCACCTCCATCTATGGGATTCTCCAGGCAAGAGTACTGGGGTGGGTTGCCATTTCCTTCTCCAGAGGACCTTCCCAACCCAGGGATTGAACCCAGGTCTCCCGCATTGTAGGCTGATGCTTTACAGTTTGAGCCACCAGGGAAGTCCTAAAAAAAGTAAAGACAAAAACACTTAGCTCAGGGACGATATGAAAACAAATGGGAGGCCATACTCTACTCACTGGTCATAGTGAACCAACCCCTGATGTAGAGGAACAACTGTGAAATTCTGTACTAGGAGGAAAGATGATTTGGGGGGCTTCCCTGGTGGTGCAGAGGTTAAAGCGTCTGCCTGCAATGTGGGAGACCTGGGTTCGACTGAAGTGACTTAGCATGTATGCATGCATTTGTTTAAGGTATAATATAAGCTACAAGGATAGATTGTACAACACAAAGAATATAGCCAATGTTTTATAGTAACTATAAATGGAGTATAACAGTTAAAAATTGTGAGTCACTATAGTGTACACCTCTAACCTATATAATGTTGTACAGCAATTATAATTCAATAAAATAATAATAATTTTTAAAACTCTAAGTCCATCCCTTTAAGCTTTGCAAAAGGAATCTGGAAGCAATGAATGGAGAAACAGTGGATATGTGACCTGCTGCTCAGCTCAACTCTGCTTCAAGCTGGAGAGGATGGAGTTCTCTGAATCGAATTCACCGATTCCTTCCGTTAAACTGCCTTTCACCTAATATTTCTGTCACAGAGTCTAGAAACTATGGTGATTGATGCCATAGAAACACACAGCGAGAGAGCAGGGTGATGAGCTTGTGGATTGTGGCATGGCTGAGAGGCAAAAAGCTTTTTAGCTGCCAATCTCTAGGTAAAGTAATAGAATAAAATACAATGCAACTAGTATCAGAGGAGCTCTGCTGTTTACAAAGGACCCTTCATGTATATTATCACCTTTCATTTTACACAAAATTCACAATAACCCTGTGAGGTCGTTATTCTGATGATTTTTACAGATGAGAATCTGACTTCTTTCTTACGGCCCTAAGCATTACCCTAAGCTTAAGGACCAGATGTTTCTCAATACTAAAGGTAAGACCACAATTAGTAAATACGTATTTTCCTCCATTTACAATGGGGTTGCATCCCAATAAGCCCATTATCAGTTCAAAAAAATCAGTAAGTCCAAAATGTATTTAATGCACCTAACCTACAGAGCGCCACAGCCTAGCCTACCTTAAACATGCTCAGAACATTTATGTTAGCCTGCAGATGGGCAAAATCATCTAACACAAAGCCTCTTTTATAATAAAATGTGTAGTAGCTCCTGTAATTCATTGAATTCTGGGAATTCCCTGGTTATCCAGTGGTTAGAACTCTGCACTTTCACAGCTGAGGGTGCGGGTTCAATTTCTGGTTGGGGAACTAAGATCCCATAAGCTACTCAAGGTGGTGCCCCCTAAAATATAATTAAATGATTTTTTCAAATGTATTGAATACTATCCTGAAAGTGAAAAACAGAATGGTTGTCTGGCTGTAAGTATATTGGTTGTTTACCCTCTTGATCATGTGGCTGAAGAGGAGTTGCGGTGGCTGCCGTTGCTCAGCATCGCAGAGAGTCTCCTGCTACATATCCCTAATCTGGGAAAAGATTGAACTCCAAATCTGAAGTAAGATTTCTACTGAATGCATATCGCTTGTAAGTTCGGGGTCATCTGTGATGGTGAAGATGATGATAGTCAAAGCCTGCAGGTCACGGGATATCGGTTGTGTTCCAGACACTAAGGCAACTGACATATGCCTCATTTTGGAGTCATTATGGCATTGTTTTTCATTACACACTTTTGGAGTCAGGTGGATCCATATTCAAGGCTTTGTTCTGCCACTTAAAGCCCTGTGACCAGGGGCAGGTTACAGAACTTCTCCAATTTTCAGTTTCCTGATCTATTAAAGGTAGGTGACATCATGCTACCTATTTCTTCTGGCTAGAGCATGAATCAAATCAGATAAATGCTTAGCACAGTAGCTCACACATACTAAGTGCTTGATAAATTGTTATTATTACTACACAGAGCTTATAATAACTCTGATGATCCTGCAAAGATGATGAAGATAATTTAATGGAATCCACACACCTGGCATTCAGACGATGAACAAAGCTTTGAAATCATTATAGACACACAGGAAGTTGCAAAAATAGTAGAAAGATCTGCACACGCTGCCCTCAGCTTCCCCCAACAACAACATCTTATATTACTGCAATACAATATCAAAATCAGAAAATTGACATTGGTATAATGTTGTTAACTAAAGACTTTATTCATTTTCCACAATTTTTAAAACTGCATTCGCTTATGTGTGTATGAGTGAAGTGAGTGAAGTTGCTCAGTCGTGTCCGACTCTTTGTGACCCCATGGACTGTAGCCTACCAGGCTCCTCTGTCCATGGGATTTTCCAGGCAACAGTACTGGAGTGGATTGCCATTTCCTTCTCCAGGGGATCTTCCCAACCCAGGGATTGAACCCCGGTCTCCCGCATTGCAGACAGACGCTTTACCATCTGAGCCACCAGGGAAGTCCTTTTATGTGTATATAGCTCTATGTAATTCTATACCAAGTATAGGTTTGTATAACCACTACCACAATCAAGACACAGAACTGTTTCCATTACCACAAAGTAACTCCCTGGTGCTCTGTCTTTGGGTTTGCACCTAACCCCCATCCCTCTCCGATGGCACCCACTAATCTGTTCTGCATCTCTGAAGTTTTGTCATTTTTAAGTATTGTATAAATGGAGTCATACGGTATATAACCTTTTGAGAATAATTTTTTTCACTAAGCGTGATGCCATTGAGATCCATCCAAATTGTTGCATATGTCAATAGCTCATTTCTTTCTTTCTTTTTTTTTTTTTTTTTACTGTATTCCACCATATACCAGAGTTTGTGCAACCATCACTCACTGAAGAATATTTGAATTATTTCCAGTGTTTGGCTATTGCAAGTAAAACTGCTATGAACAATAGTGAACACTTTTTTGTGTGGACATAAGTTTCCATTTCTTTATGCCCAAGAGTGTGATTGCTGGGTCATATGGTAAGTATACATTTAAAATGATAAGAAATTGCCAAACTTTTTTCCAGAGTGTCTGTACCATTTTACATTCCCACCAGTGGTACATGAGTGATACAGTTTTTCCACATCCTCACCAAGTATTATCACTAATTTTTAACTGTTCTAATAGCTCAGTCAGTAAAGAATCTGCCTGCAGTGCAGGAGACCCGGGTTCGATCCCTGGGTTGGGAAGACCCCCTGGAGAAGGAAATGGCAACCCACTCCAGTATCCTTTCCTGGAAAATCTCATGGACAGAGGAGCCTGGTGGACTGCAGTCCATGGGGTCGCAAAGAGTCGGGCACGACTGAGCGACTAACACTAATAGGTGTGTGGTAACAACTCTTGGTGGTTCTAATTTGCATTTCCCCAATAGCTAATGATATTTAACATTGTTCCTATGCTTATTTGCCACACATCTTCTCTTTGGTGATATATCTGCTGATGCTTTTTACCTATTTTATGATTGGATGGATTTGTGTTTTTACTGTTGAATTTTGAGAGTTCTTGTTATATTATGAATATAGAGCTTTTGTTGAAGATATGATTCAAGTTGTGGGTTTAATTGTGTTCCCCCGAAACTCCAGGACCTATGACAGTGAGCTTATTTGGGAATAGGATCTTTGCAGATATAATCAAGGTAAAATGAAGTCATACTGGAGGACAGACCCTAATCCAATGACTGATATCCTCATAAAAAGAGGAAAATTTGGGCGAAGACACTTAAGGAGAACACCATGTGGCAAAGAATGCTGGAATTAGAGCAATGCATTTGCAGCCAAGGAATGACAAGGATTTGCCAGCAGCCATGAGAAATTAGGAAGAGGCAAGGAAGAATTCTTTGTTTACAGCCTTCGGAGAAAGGCTGACACCTTGATATTTGAGTTCTGGCCTGCAGAACTGTGAGGGACTATATTTCTGCTGTTTTAAACCACCAAATTTATGATGATTTGTTATGGCAGCCCCAGGAAGTGAATCCGTCTTATAAATAATTTCTCCCAGTCTCTACCTGATCTTTTCACTCTCTTAATGGATCTTGCCAGGGAAAAGTTTTCGTTTTTATAATGTCTAATTTATTAATTTCAAAAAAATTTATGGTCATGGTTTTAGCATCATGTCCTAAGAACTCTTTCTTTAGCCCTAGATATCAAAGATTTTGTCCTATGATTTCTTCTGAATTTTTAAAATTAATTTTGTTTTTATTTAAATTTGTTATCATTTGAAGTTAATTTTTGTAAATGGTGTGAGGTTTAAGTTGAGGGTCATTTTAGTTTTATATATGGATGTCTAATTATTCTAGCATCCTTTATTGGAAATGCTTTTCTTTCTCTATTGGATCACTTTCGGGTCTTCATAAAAAATCAATTGAACCTATTTGCATTCATCTAGTCTAGGATCCTTATTCTATTCCATTGATCTATGAGTCTGTTTTTCACACACAGTGACCCAACTATTTTTTTGATAGTCAAGATGCAAGGTTGCATAGATTTAGTGGCACATATTCAAGGAGGAACTATCAGAACTATTGATATACTGCCTTAATTACTATAGGTATATAGTTAAGTCTTAACATTAGGTAGAGTAATCTCTTCCACTTTATCCTTTTTCAGAACTGATTTAGTGATTCTAGTTCCTTTGCCTTTCCATATATATTTTGGAATAATCTTGTCTATAAGTATAAAACATCTTGCTGGGATTTTGACAGGAATTGCATTTAAACCTATAGATCAATTTGGGAAGAATTGACATCTTTACTATGTTGAGTCTTCCAATCCATGAACAAGGTGTGTCTCTCCATTTATTTAAATCCTTGATTTCTTGCATCTTCATTTAAAAATTTTCAGCACAGATAACCTATACACACTTTGGTAGATTTATACCTAAGTGTTACGTTTCCTTTGGAGTAATTAAAAAATGGTTGTATTGTTAATTTCCTTCCAGATGTTTGTTGCTATTTTGGAGAAGGAAATGGCAACCCATTCTAGTATTCTTGCCTGGGAAATCCCATGGACAGAGGAGCCTGGCAGGCTACAGTCCATGGGGTCACAAAGAGTCAGACATGACTGAGTGACTAAACATCAACAATTGTTAATTTCCTTCCACATGTTTGTTGCTGTTATACAGGGATGCAATGGAATCTTGTGTGTTGCTCTTGTATCCTGCAACCTTGCTAGCTCATTAATTTTACTAGCTTTTTTGCCTATTCCTTGGTATTTTTTATATACTGTGACCCAACTATTTTTTTAATAATCAAGATGCAAACTTTCACTGATCTAGTGGCACATATCCAAGGAGGAAGTACCAGAACTACTGATACACCAGCTCAGAGTTATAACTCTGCCTCCTCTTCACTCACTGAAGTCTTCTGAGGGTGCAGCACGTATGGAAATTCTTAGTTACAATAATTTACGAAGTTAACGTTAACTTACTAATATAGACAAAAGACTTGTCTCACATGTATGCATTCCTAAGCTAGAATGTTTCTTAGCAGCTAAGCTCAGTTCTATTGATCAGTCTGGGGAGCCATGTTCATTTCCTTCATTCATTCATTCACTCAACAAATAATTACTGAGCGCTTACTTCCCTGGTGGCTCAGTGGTAAAGAATCCACCTCCAAGGCAAGAGACCTGGGTTTGATCCTTGGGTCAGGAAGATCCCCTGGAGAAGGGCATGGCAACCCCACTCAGGTATTCTTTTTTATATATATAATATTTGATCATTTATTTTAAAAAAGGACTAAAATAGCTTTAATTATAGTTACAAGTAGAGATAAATTTAAGATTATGAAATGGATATATATGTACATAGGCATTATTGCATATGTATAATATACATTATATCTTTTTTTACTGTAATTCTTTTTTAAATTTATTTATTTATTTACTTTTTATTTTTACTTCATTTTACTTTACTATACTGTATTGGTTTTGCCATACATTGACATGAATCCGCCATGGGTGTACATGAGTTCCCAATCCTGAACCCCTCTCCCACCTCCCACCCCATATCATCTCTCTGGATCATCCCCGTGCACCACTCAAGTATTCTTGCCTGGAGAATCCCATGGACAGAGGAGCTTGGCAGGCTACAGTCCATGGGGTCACAAAGAGCTGGACACGACTGAGCGACTAACACTTTCGCTACTTTGCATAAAGTCACTGGAATAGATGCTATGAACCCAGAAATAAACAAGAAAGATATATTCTCAAATGTATTTGCCAAGCAACATCTTGAGCTCAAAGTTGAAATTTTATAAAAGGATGTTTATGCTGCTTTTGTTTATTCTGCTTCCCTGGTACCTCAGCTAGTAAAGAATCCGCCTGCAGTGCAGGAGAGCCTGGTTCGATTCCTGGGCCAGGAAGATCAGCTGGAGAAGGGATAGGTTACCCACTCCAGTATTCTTGGGCTCCCCTAATGCCTCAACTGGTAAAGAATCTGCCTGCGATGCAGGAGACCTGGGTTCAGTCCTTGGGTTGGGAAGATCCCCTGGAGAAAGGAAAGGCTACCCACTCCAGTATTCTGGCCTGGAGAATCCCATGGACTCGCAAAGAGTCGGATACGACTAAGTGACTTTCACTTTCACATGCTGCTTCTAGTTTCCTGAAGATTGAATTATTCACTCAATTAACCAGTGAGTCCCAAAGTGTTTTATGATGTGGCATTTCCTTTAGGAAAAGCATGAGTAAGAACGCTGTAGCTATAGTTCTATTGTCATAATGCTATATCTTTAAAAGCAAAAAGAAAAGAGAACAGCCACCCACCTTGTCGTTTGGTCAAAGTGGTCATTTACCATTCCCCTCAACCCTACTTTTAAAGGCCCTAACTCATTCCAAGGGTCTTCAGGCCTCCCTTCTTGCCAGGTGATGATAATTTGACCTTAAGTTCCAGACTTAGTAACATCTCTAGGCCCTAATATTGGTCTCAGCCCTTGCCACACATTAGGAATCAGCTTGTGAGATTTTTATAATACAGGTTTTAGGGATTTCTCTGGCAGTGTAGTAGTTAAGAGTCTGTGCTGCCAATGCAGGGAGCACAGGTTCAATCCCTAGTCAGGGAACTAAGATGCAGTGTGGTGCAGCCAAAATAAAAAAAAAAGTACAGATTTTAGGGATCCAGACCAGACCAACTGATTCAGAGCCTCTGGGCCTGAGGCCTAGGCACAGGTATCTCTTAACACCTTTTGAGATGATGCTGTGGTGGAGTGAGAACTAAGAATCAGTGTAAATCTAACCCGAACTGCTGATTATGATTGTGTAAGTCCAGTCTTCGTAGATCAATTGTATACTTATATTTTATTAAAGTCCCACTTACTATGTTCCAGGTACTGTATTAAGCACTTTACACACATTATTTTGCTTTATCCTCATGAGGTATTTGAGGTGGCTTGAAGGATATCTGGGGAAGGAAAGTTTTAGCAACTCCAAATAATTATATGAACATAAAAGGGTTAGTTGCTTAGTCGTGTCTGACTCTTTGCAACCCCATGGATGGTACCCCGCCATGCTCCTCTGTCCATGGAATTCTCCAGGCAAAAATACTGGAGTGAGTTGCCATTCCCTTTCTCCAGGGGATCTTCCTGACCCAGGGATCAAACCCAGGTCTCCCGCAATGCATGCGGATTCTTTACCATCTGAGCCATCAGGGAAGCCCAAGAAAAGGCCCAGAGAGGTCACACAGGTGGGACCAGGGCACTAGTATTTCCCTTTCTGTTTCCACCTTCCCACAAAATACTTCCAGAGGCCAACCAGCCTGAGCTGTCTGTCAGCCCAGCACATGAGGCAAGGATCACTACTGATGCAAAATTTTCTGCCACAAATCACCACCACACTGCTCCCTTCCACATAGCTTAAGCTGAAACATGATAGAAATGCTATGAGTAATTCCAGGCACCTGCCTCTGTACAGGCAGGAACACAGCTGCTGTGGCCCAGAAAAGGGATCTCCCACACTCACTGGTTCAAGGCCACAGTGTGTTCTCACCGATTCTGCCACACTCTAGAGGAGCAATATCAGAGTTCCCAGGCTGCGTTCTTCACACTGAGCCTCCCTCTCATAGGGGTAACTCTTAGGAAGGGGCACTAACGTGGACAGGGCAGCAAATTTGTCCCTGCTGTTGCCACCAATTTTTTTTTTTTTGGCCTAACACCAAATCTCCTTGTCTAGGCCACCCAGCCATGTCTCCCTCTGGGCTTCCTCCCAACCATCTAGTAAGGGGAGGATGTCTCTTAATCCATGGCCCGTCATCAGGGCACAATTGCTTCTGTTGGAATAGATCAGACTCTGGAAAAACTGAAAAGCTGAAGCTATTTCCAGTTCCATTCAATCTCAGAGGACAGGGGTCTGCAGAGACCACAGGCACGTGGCAGCAGAGGCTTGTGAGTGAAGCTCCAAGACCTTACAGGGTACCAACATTTCCTCCACTGTTAACTTGCTTTCTCTGGACCAGAGCTCCCTTTAATTCTCCCTTAGGGCTGTCTTCCACCCAACAAGCAAGAGGAAGCTGACTTTTGACCTATCCCCTTAATGATCAGCACCCACCTGCTTCTATTGGAAAGAGATCCGACTCTGGGAAAATGGAAAAGCTGAAGGTGTTTCCTGGCTCCAGGCTCTGTAAAAGGCACAAATCCAGCTGCCCCATGTCAGTCTAACTGACAGAGAGGAGAGAGCGGCAGAGCCCACAGTCTACATTCAACAGGGCAGAAAGGAAAATGGAGGAAAGGGTGTGGAGAGGGTACTAATCCTTGGGCAAAGATCAATCAGTTTTGGAAAAGTTTGAATCCTTGTTTTCTGGCTTCTGCTTTTAACCTCCTAAAAGCTGTGATCACAAATCCTTCATCTTTATACTCTGTTGAGTCACTGTCAAAGATTCAAGGATTAGTCTTGGTTTATTAGTTTTAGAAATAAGATAGTGTCCTCTCGTCCATAGTAAATTCAGCTGAAAGAGAAAAGCATTAGCTAAATCCCTCACTCCAGGCCTGTAAAGGCTCTAACACACTTGTTTTATTTACAAGGGAGCTAAGGAATGAGAGCCCTCAGCTCATTTCTTGCTGCAGTGGTAAAGAATCCATCTACCAATGCAGGAGACACAAGAGACTTGATTTTGATCCCTGGGTGCGGAAGATCCCGTGAAGGAGGAAATGGCAACCCACTCCAATATTCTCACCTGGGAAATCCCATGGACAGAGGAGCCTGGCGGGCTATAGTCCGTGGGGTCACAGAGTCAGACATGACTGGGTGACTGCACACACACACAAGCAATGAGGTGAGGCAGACAGCTCCATACGCCAGCCTGTGAGAAGTGGAGTCTGGACTCTAAAGGACCCTAGAGGGGCTCTGTTGGCAAATCTTGTTTCAGGCTCTTCAACTTCTCCCCCTTCCATACTTGGGACTATTGTTATCAGAAAATCTTTTGAAAGTCTTCCAAGAGATCATCTTTGAGAGTATGTAAATAATTTTGCTTATTGATGTGCACTCAAACATGTGGTGTGTGTGTGAGAGAGAAAAGTATAAAACAGTTCATTTCATTACCCTGGTGTAACTATTGCTAAGACGGGCTTGTTATATACTCTTAAAGACAGGAGACATGGAGGTGTTGTGTGGAGTCTTGCTTTGGCAGCATTTTTGTCGTCTTGCTTCAGTTAACCAACCTCACGTTAATCTGGGAATGTTTACTCCCCAACCTCATATCCACCATGAACTCCTACTTAGCTAAGGGCTATGAGACTCAGAAATTTGGTGTCTAAGTTCAAACCCTCACCTGAATAGGCAGCCTGGAACACAGAACCTTCTCTCCCCCTCACACCACTTGGAGAAGTGGGCCTGCCCAGTGCCTCTGAGAGTCCGTCAGGTGTGTCTGAATTCCAAACAGGGAGGAAGAATGAGAACTTTGGTCTGTTTATGGGAAATTCAGCTCCTGGGTGAGGTGGGCTCTGGAGAGGAAAGGCCAGATGTGCCAGGAGCTCCCAGAGTCCTCGCTGCCCCTGCTGGTGCCGAGGTCACATGCTCTTCCTTCCCCCAGGATGGCAGGGTCTGGTCCTCTTGCTCTTACTCTGGCCAAGTGAGGCAGGGAGCTATTTTGCGCAGTGCTCTGCTGGAAAGAAAGTGGATAGTGTGGAACAGAGGAAGAGCATCTCAGAAGGAACGAAAGAAAGAAAATGCGAACTGAAGCACCGTCCTGTATTTACAAAGCCATAGTGGTCTGTCTTGCTTGTCAGGAGTTCAGGGTCTACCTTTTATTATTAAGTATGTGCATCTACAGAGCTTCAAATTATCATTATTACTCACAACTATTAGTTCCTTTTTTTGTTTATGTTCCTAGGATTGATATTTGCTTTGTCTTAGGACATGGACATTCTGTTATGCTAGTTCTCTGCACTTTACTGCTCAGTAGTAAAAAATGACATGGACCTGGTCCCAAGAGATGGATGTTCTTGGTGTAAGCCCTGCCCAGGAAAGTCACTATACTCTTGTACTGGACCTTAAAGCACTTCCTTTGGCCTGTGAGAGGGGCAGTGCAGATCCTGTCACATTCTCAGACCGTGACATCCTCCTATCTCCATTCCTGGGACCATAGGATGCTCACCTATGTATTCAGTTCCAACTCGCAGTTCATACCCCTTATGTATGGAGCTCGAGCCAGGTGTTGGGGGCTCAGCTTCAAGCTACCTTTTTCACTTTCAAGGACTCTAGAACCAGCTACCTGGATTCAGCAACCTCCTTATATGTAAATGAGGGAGAATTTAATCAGTCAACCGAGAGCGGCAAGTGGGACCACCTTGGTGTGAATAGTCGTGAAGTCCATTTCAAGAGTCAAGATTAGGTTGCCAAAAATTTAGGGGACCAGATCAAACAAACAAAGAGAGGACTGATTCATGTATATAGGGAGACGACCCTAGAGATTCTTGGGTAGACTTAAGAAACCATTAGAATCCTTTCTAGAAAAACATGAGTGCGCATGGAGGGGAGGGGGTGTCAGTGCCATTGTGATCTGGATATTGGAAGATGAGAGACATTTTAAATTGAGGTATCATTGATCTACAACATTATGTTAGCTTCAGGTATATAACATAATGGTTTGATATTTGGATATATCGTAAAATGATCACCACAATAACTTGAGTTAATGTCCATCACTATGCATACATATTTTTCTTGTAATGAGAAGTTTTAAGATTTAAGAAGACCTTATTTTTAACATGCATGCTTATCCTACTCTGTGATTCTGGAAGCACCTCACAGATCAGTTGTGCTCCTTGGAGACGGACTGCTGTTCTCGGTAGAGCAGAGGGTAGGACACCCAGTGGAGCAGCCACAGGACTGATGGCAATATATTAATCATACTTGTTCGTGAGCACAGGGAAGACACTAGAAAAGACCTTGCAGTGTTAAAAAATTGCCACCGACTCTAGGACAATCTAAGTCCCAAACTATAACTAAGACCCCCATCCTTAGGGGCTGCAGGAAATACTTGAGGTGCAGGACTTTGCAAGAAGCTAAACATCCTGTGTGACAAGTGTCTATACATGCCCGAGAAATTCAGGTGTCCTGGTGGTGCCCTTACCTCCTCTCTCTCATCGTGTTCTTTGAGGATAAGTGGTTTGTTCCACTCATTTCTGTGTCTCCTCAAACAGGAGCCCTAGTCCTGGCAGAAGGCTGCAGAGCAGAGTCTGGTACTGGGTGTAGCAGCAGCAGTACTAACCAGAGTAGTCTTGAATCCTCTGTATCACCATCCCCCGGGCAGGAAGTGGCATACTCATCTCTATCCCCCAACAGTGCCCAGCCTGGGACTTCCTTTTTTTTTTTTTCTCATTTTTCAGCTTTCTTGAGGTACAATTTACATACCATGAACTCACTTATTTCAAGTGTACAATTTGAGTTTTAATAAAGGTATGTGTGCGCCTGCTAAGTTGCTTCAGTTGTGTCCGACTCTGTGCAAACCTGTGGACTGCTGCCCGCCAGGCTCCTCTGTCCATGGGATTCTCCAGGCAAGAATACTGGAGTGGGCTGCCATGCCCTTCTCCAGGGGATCTTCCCTACCCAGGGATCAAACCCACGTCTCTTAAGTCTAACCTGCATTGGCAAGCAGGTTCTTTACCACTTAGCGCCACCTGAGAAGCCCTAATAAAGGTATGCCATTACACAAACATCATCACACCACATAATTACAAACACTTCCATTAGCCTCAACTTAGCAGTCATCTTTGCCCCAGCCTCCAGACCCAGGCAAACACTGATGTGCCTTTTCTCATCATAGCTTTGCCTTCTCTAAAAATTTCATATTAAAGAATCATACAGAATATCTGTTCTTCCCCAGTGGCACTAGTGGTAAAGAATCTGCCTGATTATGTAGGAGACCTAAGAGACACGGGTTCAATCCCTGGGTCAGGAAGATCCCTTGGAGAAGGGAATGACAACCCACTCCAGTATTCTTGCCTAGAGAATCCCACGGACAAAGGAGCCTGGTGGGCTACAGTCCATGGGGTCGCAAAGAGTAGGACATAACTGAAGTGACTTAACACACACACACACACACATACACACAGAATATCTAGTGTCTTTTATTGAGTATGTTTGAGATTCATCTCTGTTGTCACATATGTTAATAGTTTATTCTTATTTGGGATCAGTAGCCACTCTGAACGCATGAAAGTTAGGTGCTAATTTGTAAGAAAACTAACTCTCCCAAGTTACTCCAATCTTACAGTAAAGGTCAAGGAGGGAATGGTCAAATGCATTTAATATACAATTTCCAATTTGTAAGAGTCACTATTTTTATGTGGAACGATTCCCACTACAGATAATAGATCATGAAAGGGTTTCGTGTTGCTAACTAAATAGCTACAAAATGGTAATTTCTGTCTCATAAAAAAGTAAAATTGATAATCAATAAATTGGATTTTAAAATAATATTGTTCTTTTAAATTTTCTGATTAGTATTCCATGATATGGATAAGTCACATTATGTTTACCTGATTGCTAACTGATGGGCATTTAGTTGATTCCAACTGATGGACTGGAAACTGATGTTTCCAGTTTGATTTTATGAAAAATGCTTCCGTGTACATTTGCATTCAAGTCTTTCTGTGGACATATGTTTTCATTTACTTGGGTAGATATACCTAGGAGTGGAATTGTGGGGCCATATGGTAAGTGTCTGGCCTTTATTGACTTGACACGTGATTAAGGGTATGTGAGAGAATTCTAGGAAAAAGGAGAAGGTTATTGAGAGGCAGAAATGCACTAAGAAATAAATTCATTACTTCATAATTTGTACCTCAATATTTTGTAAGCCTAGGACTTCCCTGGCAGTCTAGTGGTTAAGATTGTGCTTCCAATGCAAGGAGCACAGGTTCGATCCCTGGCCAGGGAACTAAGATTCCACATGCTGTGCAGTGTGAATGAAATTATATGTGTGTGTATATATATATATATATGAAGTGAAGAAGTGAAGTCGCTCAGTCGTGTCCGACTCTTTGCGACCCCATGGACACCAGGCTTCTCTGTCCATGGGATTTTCTAAGCAAGAGTACTGGAGTGGGTTGCCATTTCCTTCTCCAGGGAACTTCCCGACTGAGGGATCGAAATGTATATGTATATACATACACATATATATATGTGTGTATATATATGTATATATAAATGTGTGTACATATATGTATACATATATATAGGGCTTCCCAAGGTAGTGCCAGTGGTAAAGAACCCACCTGTCAAGTTAGGAGATGTAAGAAACGGGAGTTCGATCCCTGGGTCAGGAAGATCCCCTGGAGGAGGTCATGGCAATCCACTCCAGTATTCTTGCCTGGAGAATCCCATGGACAGAGGAGCCTGGCAGGCTACAGTCTATAGGGTCACAAAGAGTCAGACATGACTGAAGTGACTTAGCACACACATATTATATATACATATACATATATATATATATATATATATATGAAGCCTAAACATTTTGTATGATGCAAAACTGCCTCCATCTATTACAATTGGAGAACTTCAACTGACCACAGCAAAGAATATGAGGTATGTGTGGGAGGACAAGTGTCATATCCTTTTGCCTTTTCAGACTGTTCATGGGATTCTCAAGGCAAGAATACTGAAGTGGTCTGTCATGCCCTTCTCCAGTGGACCACTTTTTGTCAGAACTCTCCACCATACTCATCCGTCTTGGGTGGCCCTACATGGCATGGCTCATAGTTTCATTGAGTTAGACAAGGCTGTGGCCCATGTGATCAGTTTGATTAGCTTTCTGTGAATATGGTTTTCATTATGTCTGCCCTCTGATGGATAAGAGGCTTGTGGAAGTTTCCTAATAGGAGAGATTGTGGAGGAATCTGGGTCTTGTTCTGATAGGTGGGGCCATGCTCAGTAAATCTTTAATCCAATTTTCTGTTGATGGGTGGGGCTGTGTTCCCTCCCTGTTGTTTGGCCTGAGGCCAAACTATAGTAGGGGTTCAGGTTGGTTCAGTTCAGTCGCTCAGTCGTGTCCGACTCTTTGCGACCCCATGGACTGCAGCACACCAGGCCTCCCTGACCATCACCAACTCCCGGAGTTTACTCAAACTCATAACCTTTGAGTCAGTGATGCAATCCAACCATCTCATCTTCTGCCATTCCTGTCTCCTCCTGCCTTCAATTGTTCCCATCATCAGAGTCTTTTCAAATGAGTCAGCTCTTCACATCAGGTGGCTGAAGTATTGGAGCTTCAGCTTCAGCATCAGTCCTTCCAATGAATATTCAGGACTGATTTCCTTTAGGATGGACTGGTTGGATCTCCTTGCAGTCTGAGGGACTCTCAAGAGTCTTCTCCAACACCACAGTTCAAAAGCATCAGTTCTTCGGTGCTCAGCTTTCTTTATAGTCCAACTCACACCCATACATGACCACTGGAAAAACTATAGCCTTGACAAGACAGACCTTTGTTGGCAAAGTAATGTTTCTGCTTTTGAATATGCTGTCTAGGTTGGTCATAACTTTTCTCCCAAAGAGTAAACATCTTTTAATTTCATGGCTGCAATCACCATCTGCAGTGATTTTGGGCTCCAAATGGTAGGGGTGATGGCAGTAATGGCAACCTCCTTCAAAAGGACTTAGGCTCACACTGTTGTATTCAGTGCCCCTGACCCCACAGCAGGCCACTGTGGATTCACGTCTCCACCGGAGACTCCTGGACACTTGCAGGCAAGTCTGGAATCAAGATTGCCAGGAGAAACAACAATAACCTCAGATATGCAGATGACACCACCCTTGTGGCAGAAATCAAAGAGGAACTAAAGAGCCTCTTGATGAAAGTGAAAAAGCAGACTGGAAAAAGCTGGCATAAAACTCAACATTCAGAAAACGAAGATCATGGCATCTGGTCCCATAACTTCATGGCAAATAGATGGGGAAACAATGGAAACTGTGACAGACTTTATTTTCTTGGGCTCTAAAATCACTGCAGATGGTGACTGCAGCCATGAAATTAAAAGATTCTTGCTCCTTGGAAGAAAAGCTATGACCAACCTAGGCAGCATATTAAAAAGCAGAAACATTACTCTGCCAACAAAGGTCTATAGAGCCAAGGCTATGGTTTTTCCCATAGTCAGGTATGGATGTGAGAGTTGGACTATAAAGAAAGCTGAGTACCGAAGAACTGATGCTTTTGAATTGTGGTGTTGAAGACTCTTGAGAGTCCCTTGGACTGCAAGGAGATCCAACCAGTCCATCCTAAAGGAAATCAGTCCTGAATATTCATTGGAAGGATTGATGCTGAGGCTGAAGTTCCAGTACTTTGGCTACCTGATGTGAAGAATTCATTTTAAAAGACCCTTATGCTGGGAAAGATTGAAAGCAGGAGGAGAAGGGGACAACAGAGGATGAGAGGTTTAGATGGCATCACCAACCTGATGGACATGAGTGTGAGCAAGCTCCAGGAGTTGATGATGGACAGCGAAGCCTGGCTTGCTGCAGTCCATGGGGTCACAAAGAATCAGACATGACTGAGCAACTGAACTGACTGGGTGGACAAGTATCATGATCAGCACAAAGAAAGGCATCAAAATCTGAATAGCCTACATGGTTGTTCACTTTTCAGGAGCCATTATGTTTAACCATGACAAGAATTTGCTTTAACAAAAAATTCCACTTGAAGATTCAGGTGGAATTTCTGCTCTTCGTAAAGCCTACTATTGCATAATTTGTATTTTTTTTAACCTGGTCTCTGAAAAGGCCACTCTGAATAGTAGTCTCCCCTTGAAATATGAAATTAGAGTGATTATGCTTTGGAGCAAGAAATTATGAAGGAGATCAGAGAACTCTTTGATGACAGGAATCCCTATTACATAGATCCAAATACACTCACAAGTCAAATTTGTCCTCTTTAAGTTGATCTAACCCAGTTAATTAATAACAAAGAAATCCATCCTGTTTCCAGTCCAAGAGCTTTAAAAAAGTGGAGAGGAGAACCTCTTGTTGGGGTGTACAGATTGAGAATTCTAGTTATTCATTTTTCACTTCTCAAATATGCAGACAGAATTTGAGCTTGAGTCATAGGTCAAAAGCTAAATCATTTCATCTTTCTCCCATTGGAAGATCACCCGTAGAATCCTGAGAAATTTGAGCACAGGCACCCGATGGTTCACTAGATGTGGTTTACCTGGAGCTGAGACACATCTATTTCTGCTTTATTGACTATGCCAAAGCCTTTGACTGTGTGGATCAAAATAAACTGTGGAAAATTCTGAGAGAGATGGGAATACAGACCACCTGACCTGCCTCTTGAGAAACCTATATGCAGGTCAGGAAGCAACAGTTAGAACTAGACATGGGGGACTTCTCTGGTGGTCCAGTGGTTAGGACACCACCTTCTGATGCAGAGGGTGCAGGTTCGATCCCTGGTCCAGGAGCTAAGATTCCCATGTGCCTCACAGCCAGAAACCCAAAACAGAACAGAAGCAGAATTGTAACAGAGTCAATAAAGACTTTAAAAGTGGTCCACATCAAAAATAATTTAAAAAAAAAAAAAAAAAGAACTAGACATGGAACAACAGACTGGTTCCAAATAGGAAAAGGAGTATGTTGAGGCTGTATATTGTCACCCTGCTTATTTAACTTCTATGCAGAGTACATCATGAGAAATGCTGGGCTGGAAGAAGCACAAGCTGGAATCAAGATTGCTGGGAGAAATATCAATAACCTCAGAGATGCAGATGACACCACCCTTATTGCAGAAAGTAAAGAAGAAACAAAGAGCCTCTTGATGAAAGTGAAAGAGGAGAGGGAAAAAGTTGGCTTAAAGCTCAACATTCAGAAAACAAAGATCATGGCATCTGGTCCCATCACTTCATGGGAAATAGATGGTTAAACAGTGGAAACAGTGTCAGACTTTATTTTGGGGGGCTCCAAAATCACTGCAGATGGTGATTGCAGCCACGAAATTAAAAGACACTTACTCCTTGGAAGGGGAGTTATGACCAACCTAGGTAGCATATTGAAAAGCAGAGACGAGACATTACTTTGCCAACAAAGGTCTGTCTTGTCAAGGCTCTGGTTTTTCCAGTGGTCATGTACGGATGTGAGAGTTGGACTGTGAAGAAAGCTGATCGCTGAAGAATTGATGCTTTTGAATTATGGTGTTGGAGAAGACTCTTGAGAGTCCCTCGGACTGCAAGGAGATGCAACCAGTCCATTCTAAAGGAGATCAGCCCTGGGTATTCTTTGGAAGGAATGATGCTAAAGCTGAAACTCCAGTACTTTGGCCACCTCATGCAAGAGTTGACTCATTGGAAAAGACTCTGATGCTGGGAGGGATTGAGGGCAGGAGGAGAAGGGGACGACAGAGGAAGAGATGGCTGGATGGCATCACCGACTTAACGGACGTGAGTCTGAGTGAACTCTGGGAGTTGGTGATGGACAGGGAGGCCTGGCGTGCTGCAATTCATGGGGTCACAGAGAGTCGGACACGACTGAGTGACTGAACTGAACTTAGGATTTTTTTTAACTTTAACCCACTCCAGTATTCTTGCCTGGAAAATCCCACAGACAGAGAAGCCTGGCAGGCTACAGTCCATGGGGTCGCAAAGAGTCAGACATGACTGAGCATCTTCACTTTGACTTTTTTAAAATTAATTTCTTTTTTAATTGAAGGATAATTGCTTTCCAGAATTTTGTTGTTTTCCGTCAAACATCAACAAGAGTCAGCCATAGGTATACATAGTTCCCTCCCATAGGGAGGATTTTTGAAGTATCCATCACATCACAGAATTCCTTTTTATTTTTTTAAAAAAATTTTTTACCTTTTTATTTTATATTGAAGTATAGTTGATTAACAATGTTGTGTTAGTTTTCAGGTGTACAGCACAGTGATTCAGTTATACATATACACGTATCCTTTTTTCAAATTCTTTTCTGATTTAGGTTGTTATATAATATTGAGCAGAGTTCCTTGCACTGTACAGTAGGTCCTTGTTTGTTATCCATTAAAAAAAAATTATTTGGCTATGTCAGGTCTTAGTTGTGGCACGTGGGATCTTCTGTGTGTGAAGCAGGATCTTTTCATTGTGGCACATGGATTTTTCTTTATTTTATTTTTGGCTGTGCTAGGGCTTAGTTGCTTTGTGCAGGCTTTCTCTAGTTGTGTCGAGGGGGCTTCGCTTGTTGCAGGGCACAGGTTCTAGGCGCACGGGCTTCAGGAGTTGCAGCGAGTGGGCCCAGTAGTTGTGGCACACGAGTTTAGTTGCTTCAGGGCATGTGGGATCTTCTGGGACCAGTGATTTGAACCCATGTCCCCTGTGTTGTCAGGCAGATTTTTATACACTGAACCACCAGGGAAGTCCAGAATTCCTCTTTCTTTAATGAAGACCCACAGAAATCTCTCTTTGATCTCAGCTGGTCAACTGGATTATTTTCATTTTTATCATATTAAAGTAATTCTCAGAGTGTGGTCTCCTACCAGAAGAATCAGTTATCACCAAGGAACCTGTTAGAAACACAGATGCTCAGGCTCCACTCCAGATCAATCAAATGAGAAACACTGGACATGAGACCCAGCAATTTGTGTTTTGACATGCCTTAATGGCGATTCTGAGGCAAACCAAAATGTGAGATCCCCTTTCATGTTCAACTGATGGCTGAGGACATTAGAGCCAAGTTTGCAGACTCTTGAGCAATTGTCTTCTAATCCCTCTTGCCGCCACTTTAGAGGGAGATTAGATCTCTTCAGCATCCTTAGATGCCCAGTTCCATGGAGATTTTTTAAAGATTTTGCTAACATTAACTGAACTGACATGAAACCATGAAAGCTAACTTTAGAAGATTGGTAATTTATTTGTTCAATGTGTAAATGGCAACCCAGTCCAGTATTCTTGCCTGGAGAATCAATGGACGCAGGAGCCTGGCGGGTTACAGTCCACGGGATTGCACAGTCAGACACAACTGAGCGACTATGCAACAAATCTACAACCAAGAAGTTGATTTTGAAAACCTTGGATGATAAGATTGACCTGTTGTACACTAAAAACAAACAAAAAGGGACTTAATCATCTAGTACAGGCTAAGTGCCTTGCAACTTGATCTCAATTAACTAGACATGGTTATGCTATGTGGGTGAATTACAGGGTAAAGTTCAGTTCAGTCGCTCAGTTGTGTTCAACTCTTTGCGACCCCATGGACTGCAGCATGCCAGGCCTCCTAGTCAATCACCACCTCCTGGAATTTACTCAAACTCATGTCCATTGAGTCAGTGATGCCATCCAACCATCTCATCCTCTGTCGTCCCCTTCTTCTCCTGCCTTCAATCTTTCCCAGCATCAGGGTCTTTTCAAATGACTCAGTTCTTCACATCAGGTGGCCAAAGTATTGGAGTTTCAGCTTCAACATCAGTCCTTTCAATGAAGATTCGGGACTGATTTCCTTTAGGATTGACTGGTTGGATCTCCTTGCAGTCAAAGGGACTCTCAAGAGTCTTCTCCAACACCACACTTCAAAAGCATCAATTCTTCGGCACTCAGCTTTCTTTATAGTACAACTCTCACATCCATACACGACTATGGGAAAAACCATAGCTTTGACTAGATGGAGCTTTCTGGCAAAGTAATGTCTCTGCTGTTTAATATGCTGTCTAGGTTGATCATAACTTTTCTTCCAAGGAGTAAGGATCTT
Source organism: Ovis aries (assembly GCF_016772045.2). NCBI lineage: Eukaryota > Metazoa > Chordata > Mammalia > Artiodactyla > Bovidae > Ovis > Ovis aries. The sequence continues at coordinate 98,749,288 of NC_056080.1, read as the reverse complement.
TTAATTTCATGGCTGCAATCACCATCTGCAGTGATTTTGGAGCCCCCCAAAATAAAGTCAGCCATTGTTTCCACTGTTTCCCCATCTATTTGCCATGAAGTGATGGGACCACATGCCATGATCTTTGTTTTCTGAATGTTGAGCTTTAAGCCAACTTTTTCCCTCTCCTCTTTCACTTTTATCAAGAGGCTCTTTGATTCTTCTTCACTTTCTGCCATAAGGGTGGTGTCATCTGCATATCTGAGCTTATTGCAATTTCTCCTGGCAATCTTGATTTCAGCTTGTGCTTCATCTAGTCCAGTGTTTCTCATGAAGTACTCTGCATATAAGTTAAATAAGCAGGATGACAATATACAGCCTTGACCTATTCCTTTCCCGATTTGCAACCAGTCTGTTGTTCCATGACCAGTTCTAACTGTTGCTTCTTGACCTGTATATAGATTTCTCAAGAGCAGATCAGGTGGTCTGGTATTCCCATCTCTTTAAGAATTTTCCACAGTTTGTTGTGATCCACACAGACAGGTCATGGTAGAGAATTCTGACAATATGTGGTCCACTGGAGAGGGGAATAGCAAACCACTTCAGTATTCTTGTCTTAGATGAACTCCCCAAGTCAGTAGATGCCCAATACGCTACTGGAGATCAGTGGAGAAATAACTCCAGAAAGAATGAAGAGATAGAGCTAAAGCAAAAACAATACCCAGTTGTGGATGTGACTGGTGATAGAAGCAAGGTCCGATGCTGTTAAGAGCAATATTGCATAGGAACCTGGAATGTCAGGTCCATGAATAAAGGCAAACTGAAGGGGTCAAACAGGACATGGCAAGAGTGAATGTCGACATTTTAGGAATCAATGAACTAAAATGGTCTGGAATGGGTGAATTTAACTCAGATGACCATTATATCTACTACTGTGGGTAAGAATCCCTCAGAGGAAATGGATTAGCCCTCATAGCCAACAAAAGAGTCTGAAATGCAGTACTTGGATGCAGTCTCAAGAATGACAGAATGAGATGTTGTGGGGAGGGAGGTGGGAGGGGGGGTCATGTTTGGGAACGCATGTAAGAATTAAAGATTTTAAAATTAAAAAAAAAAATTAAAAAAAAAAAGAATGACAGAATGATCTCTGTTCGTTTCCAATGCACACCATTCAATATCACAGTAATCCAAGTCTATGCCTTGACCAGTAATGCTGAAGAAGCTGAAGTTGAATGATTCTATGAAGACCTACAAGACCTTCTAGAACTAACATCCAAAAAAGATGTCCTTTTCATTATAGGGGACTGGAATGTAAAATTAGAAAGTCAAGAAATACCTGGGGTAACAGGCAAATTTGGCCTTGGAGTACAGAATGAAGCAGGGCAAAGGCTAATAGAGCTTTGCCAAGAGAACACACTCTTCCAACAACACAAGAGAAGACTCTACACATGGACATCACCAGATGGTCAACACTGAAATCAAATTGATTATATTCTTTGCAGCCAAAGATGGAGAAGCTCTATACAGTCAGCAAAAACAAGACCGGGAGCTGACTGTGGCTCAGATCATGAACTCCTTATTGCCAAATTCAGACTTAAATTGAAGAAAGTAGGGAAAACCACTAGACCATTCAGGTATGACCTAAACCAAATGCCTAACGATTATACTGGAAGTGAGAATAGATTTAAGGGACTAGAGCTGATAGACAGAGTGCCTGATGAACTATGGACAGAGGTTCGTGACATTGTACAGGAGACAAGGATCAAGACCATCCCGAAGAAAAAGAAATGAAATAAAGCAAAATGGCTGTCTGAGGAGGCCTTATAAACAGCTGTGAAAAGAAGAGAAGCAAAAAAGCAAAGGAGGAAAGGAAAGATATACCCATCTTAATGCAGAGTTCCAAAGAACAGCAAGGATATGTAAGAAAACCTTCCTCAGCGATCAATGCAAAGAAATAGAGGAAAACAATAAAATAGGAAAGACTAGAGATCTCTTCAAGAAAATTAGAGTAGGGAACATTTCATGCAAAGATGGGCTCAATAAAGGACAGAAATGGTATGGACCTAACAGAAGCAGAAGATATTAAGAAGAGGTGGCAAGAATACACAGAAGAACTATATAAAAATAATCTTCATGACCCAGATGATCACGACGCTGTGATCACTCACCTAGAACCAGACATCCTGGAGTGCAAAGTCAAGTGGGCCTTAGGAAGCATTACTATGAACAAAGCTAGTGGAGATGATGGAATTCCAGTTGAGCTATTTCAAATCCTAAAAGATGATGCTGTGAAAGTGCTGCACTCAATATGCTAGCAAATTTGGAAAACTCAACAGTGGCCACAGGGCTGGAAAAAGTCAGTTTTCATTCCAATCCCAAAGAAAGGCAATGCCAAAGAATGCTCAAGCTACTGCACAAGTGTATTCATCTCACATGCTGGTAAAGTATTGCTCCAAATTCTCCAAGCCCAGCTTCAACAATATGTGAACTGTGAACTTCCAAATATTCAAACTGGATTTAGAAAAGGCAGAGGAACCAGAGATCAAATTGCCAACATCTGTTGTTTCATTGAAAAAGCAAGAGAGTTCCAGAAAAACATTTATCTCTGCTTTATTGACAATGCAAAACCTTTGACTGTGTGGATCACAATAAGCTGTGGAAAATTCTGAAAGAGATGGGAATACCAGACCACCTGATCTGCCTCTTGAGAAATATGTATGCAAGTCAGGAAGCAATAGTTAGAACTGGACATGGAACAACAGACTGGTTCCAAATAGGAAAAGGAGTACGTTGAGGCTGTATATTGTCACCCTGCTTATTTAACTTATATGCAGAGTACATTATGAGAAATGCTGGGCTGGAAGAAGCACAAGCTGGAATCAAGATTGCTGGGAGAAATATCAGTAACCTCAAATATGCAGATGACACCACCCTTATGGCAGAAAGTGAAGAAGAACTAAAGAGCCTCTTGATGAAAGTGAAAGAGGAGAGGGAAAAAGTTGGCTTAAAGCTCAACATTCAGAAAACAAAGATCATGGCATGTGGTCCCATCACTTCATGGGAAATAGATGGGAAACAATGGCTGACTTTATTTTTGGGGGCTCCAAAATCACTGCAGATGGTGATTGCAGCCATGAAATTAAAAGATGCTTACTCCTTGGAAGAAAAGTTATGGCAACTTAGACAGCATATTAAAAAGTAGAGACATCACTTTGCCAACAAAGGTCCATCTAGTCAAGGCTATGGTTTTACCAGTGGTCATGTATGGATGTCAGAGTTGGACCATAAAGAAAGCTGAGTGCCGAAGAATTGATGCTTTTGAAGTGTGGTGTTGGAGAAGACTCTTGAGAGTCCCTTTGACTGCAAGGAGATCCAACCAGTCAATCCTAAAGGAAATCAGTCCCGAATCTTCATTGAAAGGACTGATATTGAAGCTGAAACTCCAATACTTTGGCCTCCTGATGGAAAGAACTGACTCACTTAAAAAGGCCTTAATGCTGGGAAAGATTGAAGGCAGTTGGAGAAGGGGATGACAGAGGATGAGATGGTTGGATGGCATCACTGATTGATGGATATGAGTCTGAGTAAATTCCGGGAGTTGATGATGGACAGGGAAGGCTGGTGTGCTGCAGTCCATGGGATGGCAAAGAGTCGGACATCACTGAGCGACTGAACTGAGCTGAACTGAACACCGTCAAAGGCTTTGGCATAGTCAATGAAGCATAAGTAGATGCATTTAGAGTATCTATCATGATTTGTTAGCCTGGAGATCTCTTACTCTTTAGTTAACAAACACATGGAAAACCTATGTCCACAATGTAAATGAGCGAATATGGCTCATGGTCAGGAGCTGAGGGGTTTTCAGCACTTGACACTGATTTTTAATCTTTCAGAACCCAGAGGGAACTTTTCATGTTAGCTCTGCTATAGAATGCTTGTGTGACCTTGCATGAGATACTGTCCCCCTCTGAACCTCATTTTTGCCTCTGAAAAAAATTGAGGATTTGTTGTCATCATCTCGAAGATGACTTCCATCTCTGATCTGCTGGAATTCTGGAAATTTAAAGAGCCCAAAACATCAGCAGCACCTGGGACATCCCTGCTCTCTCCTGACCTTTTCAGACCAGAGGGCAGAGGAAGGAGGGAAGACACACTGGTGGCTGCAGCCCAAGGCAAGTGTGCCTGATATCTTTGGAATTCAGATAATTTTAAAACCCACACACAAGGGTTTGTTTCTTACTAAACAGTACTGTGCGGCCATCAGCTGAGATGTGAATTGGGGGATACTGTTCACTCTCTGCTAAATGCTACCTAGGAATCCCAAAGAGATTTTATCATTAGCTTTGTGAGAACAAAATGTGGACAGTATAGAGAGCTGTTTTGTTTTTAATTTATTTATTTTTTAATTGTTGGAAAATTGCTTTACAATTTTGTGTTTGTTTTTTGCCATATAATAAGTAATATATATGTATATATAATTATGACTAATTCATGTTGTTGCATGGCAGAAACCAACACAAATATATATATATACACACACACGAAAGGGTGAAGGTGATAGGGTTAGTCACTCAGTCGTGTCCAACTCTTTGTGACCACATGTAGCTCACCAGGCTCCTCTGTCCATGGTAGTCTCCAGGCAAGAATACTGGAGTGGATTACCATTCCCTTCTCCAGGGGATCTTCCCGATCCAGGGATCAAACCTGGGTCTCGTGCATTGCAGGCAGATTCTTTACCATCTGAGCCACCAGATATATCCCTTCCCTCCAAAGCCTCCCTCCCTTCTCCCCATCCCACCCATCTAGGTCATCACAGAGCACCAGGCTGGACTCCCTGCATTATTCATCAATTTCCCACTATTTTACACATGATAGTGTGCGTATGCTGATGCTACTTTCTCAATTCCTCCCACTCTTACCTTCCCCAGCTGTGTCCACAAGCCCATTCTGTGCTAGATTCATCAGTACCACTTTTCTAGATTCCATATATATGTGTTAATATATAATACTTGTTTTTCTCTTTTCACTCTGTATAAGAGGCTCCAGTTTCAGCCACCTCACTACAGCTGACTTAAATTCATTCTTTTTTTTATAGCTGAGTAATATTCCCTTCAGAATGGGAGAAAATAATTGTAAACACAATTGGCAAAGGGTTAATCTCCAAAATGTATAAGCAGCACATACAGCTCAATGTCAGAAAAACAAACAACCCAATCAAAAAATAGGCAGAAGACTTAGACAGATATTTCTCCAAAGAAGACATACAGATGGCAAATAAACACAGGAAAAGATGCTCAATATCACTCATTATTAGAGAATTGGAAATCAAAATTACAATGAGATATCACCTCACACCAGTCAGAATGGCCATCAACAAAAAATCTACAAACAATAAATGCGGGAGAAAATATGGAGAAAAGGGAACCCTCTAGCACTGTTGGTGGGAACGTAGACTGATACAGCCACTATGGAGAACGTTTTGGAGATTGCTTAAAAAAACTAGGAATAAACCTGCCATGCTGCATGCTAAATCACTTCAGTCGTGTCTGACTTTGCAACCCCATGGACAATAGCCCACCAGGCTCCTCTGTCCATGGGATTCTCCAGGCAAGAATACTGGAGTGGGTTGTTTCCATGCCCTCCTCCAAGAAATCTTCCCAACCCAGGGATCAAATCCGAGTCTTCTTATGTCTCCTGCATTGGCAGGTGGGTTCTTTACCGATAGTGCCACCTAAGAAGTCGAAATCTACTGTATGACCCAGCAATCCCACTACTGGGCATATACCTGAGAAAATCACAATTCTAAAAGACACATCTGCCCCAGTGTTCACTGCAGAAATATTTACAATAGCCAGGACAAGGAAGCAACCTAGATGTCCATCAACAGATGAATGATACAATGGAGAGCCATTTTCTGTAGAGCAGATCTTTAAGAAGTAGCCCAGTGCATGAAATTACTTAAGGGTATATACATCTATGCCAAAGCCTCTGACTGTGTGGATCACAATAAACTGTGGAAAATTCTGAAAGAGATGGGAATACAGACCACCTGACCTGCCTCTTGAGAAACCTATATGCAGGTCAGGAAGCAACAGTTAGAACTGGACATGGAACAACAGATTGGTTCCAAACAGGAAAAGGAGTACATCAAGGCTATATATTGTCACCCTGCTTATTTAACTTAAATGCATCATGAGAGATGCTGGGCTGGAAGAAGCACAAGCTGGAATCAAGATTGCCAGGAGACATATGAATAACCCCAGATATGCAGATGACACCACCGTTATGGCAGAAAGTGAAGAGGAACTAAAAGCCTCTTGATGAAAGTGAAAGAGAGAGTGAAAAAGTTGGCTTAAAGCTCAACATTCAGAAAACGAAGATCATGGCATCTGGTCCCATCACTTCATGGGAAATAGATGGGAAACAGTGGAAACAGCATCAGACCTTATTTTGGGGGGCTCCCAAATCACTGCAGATGGTGATTGCAGCGATGAAATTAAAAGACACTTACTCCTTGGAAGGGAAGTTATGACCAACCTAGATAGCATATTCAAAAGGAGAGATATTACTTTGCCAACAAAGGTCCATCTATTCAAGGCTATGGTTTTCCCAGTGGTCATGTATGGATGTGAGAGTTGGATTGTGAAGAAAGCTGAGCACCAAAGAATTTATGCTTTTGAACTGTGGTGTTGGAAAAGACTCTTAAGAGGCCCTTGGACTGCAAGGAGATCCAACCAGTCCATTCTGAAGGAGATCAGCCCTGGGTGTTCTTTGGAAGGAATGATGCTAAAGCTGAAAGTCCAATACTTTGGCCACCTCATGCGAAGAGTTGACTCATTGGAAAAGACTCTGATGCTGGGAGGGATTGGGGGCAGGAGGAGAAGGGGACGACAGAGGAAGAGATGGCTGGATGGCATCACTGACTCGATGAACGTGAGTTTGAGTGAACTCTGGGAGGTGGTGATGGACAGGGAGGCCTGGCGTGCTGCAATTCATGGGGTCACAAAGAGTCGGACACGACTGAGCGGCTGAACTGAACTGAACTGATATACCTCAAAGTTCAGGGGTTTGGGGTAATCCAAACATCCCCCCTCCTCATTCCCATCAAAAACAGTTATTTCACTGGGTAATTCAAGCTTTGAGGATAATTTCATAAGGGGGTGGAGAATAGGTGTGGTTTAGGTTGTTCAAATTAGCCAGATAATTGATTCGATTCACCCAATTCACTTTCCCTGTAGAATTTATCATGCTTATTATTCTGTCAGTATAAAAGTAATCTTTGTTTGCTGCTCCTGTTCATTGGCTAACCAAATATATTACTGTCTGTCATATCACTTTCCAGACTGATTCTGATCTGGATATATTTATAAGCACCTTACTACAAAAAGTTTCTTCTAGCTGAGAGATTATCCTCTGGGTTTGATCATTTCAGAGAATATTTCTGAGCAGGTAATATTATCCAATGCCTTTAAACTGCTCGCCTCCCACTCCCAAACAACCCCCCACCCCGCATATACACACAGAAATCACATACATTTTCTGTAACAAGGGGCATTTCTTGCTGGTACTATGAGGATTGTTTTTATTTTCTGCGTCCTTGGGTTAATATAAACATTATCTACATGCCCATCACCTCTAGAATAACCTGAGGCATTCCCTCACTTGAAAAGAATGATTTTCATTCTTAGAAGTCCTTTTGCGTCAGAACCTTGAGTTGTGTTCTCCGTTGTTTTCTTTTGCAACCAGGCAGGTTCCTTTTTAACCATTTCTAAAGGGAGAAACCCCAAACAACGTTTACAAAAATACATGGCATTAAAACAGCAAGTCACACAGTAAATGGTGTTTTATTAGGACATTTAGAGACAAAGCAATTGGTGGTTTGCCTGGATTTGTCATCTCTTAAAGGTTGCTTTGATATTGTTTGTGTAGCAGGGCCCTGGTAATACGCAGGATTGGGAATTACCATGCGTCAGAATCAGGTGATAAGCCCAGGTCACCTGAATTATCCCTCCTCGGTTGTGACATAATTTGTTGCTTCAGCACCTCTTTGATATTAAACCTGGAGGAGTGGATTCAAGTTTGTGCTTCAGGGGACATACATGTTTATTTCCTGTCAAAGAGAGCACACTAGGCCACCTGCTGAATGCAGAGAAAAGGATGAAAATTGACAAAATCCATACAGATCTTCGTGGCTAGATATGGAAGCAGAGTGATTCTAGTATACAATAAGTATTATTTAATAACACCTGGGTAGTCCTAAGACTCCCCAACAGGAAAGAATAAGCAACTGCAGAGCATTTCCAATACCCCCCTCCTTCTGTCATGGAAACGTCAATAAAACTCCTCCACCTCCCACCCTCTAGTGCCAGATCAGTAAGCATTTAGCCAAGCATGCTGGGAGACACAGAACAACTGAAGGAAAGGAGTATCTGAGTGTCTTGGATTTGCCTGCCATTCTGCTCTGTTCCTCTACCATCTCATTACTAGACGTAGGCATTAGACGTGACAATCAACTACATTTGAACTGAGCAGAAGAAATTTTCAAGGCATAGGCTTTAGAAGAAATGTCTCAAAGGCAGCCTCAGTCACCTAATCAGACTTTAATTTCAACCACAAATGACACAGAATCATCGAGCTCCGTCGTCCCTAATGATTCCACAAATAAAAGAAGGACCGGAGACAACTCTCCAGGAATAGAAGCATTGTGTGCCATCTATATCACTTATGCCGTGATCATTTCAGTGGGCATCCTTGGAAATGCTATTCTCATCAAAGTCTTTTTCAAGACCAAATCCATGCAAACAGTTCCCAATATTTTCATCACCAGCCTGGCTTTTGGAGATCTTTTACTTCTGCTAACTTGTGTGCCAGTCGATGTAACCCACTACCTGGCAGAGGGATGGCTGTTCGGAAGAATTGGATGTAAGGTGCTCTCTTTCATCCGGCTCACTTCTGTCGGTGTATCAGTGTTCACGTTAACAATTCTCAGTGCTGACAGGTGGGTTTCTTTTCTCAGTTCTATTTGCCAGGATGTGAAATTAGACAAAAAGAAAGGGAAGCTTGTATGTAGCGTTTACTGGTTACTCTGCTGCTTTTCTCACACTCTGTAACCGGGATGTAAGATTGGGAAATCGGGAGGCATTTTAAATAAAAGTTGATATGAGAATGTTAAAATTTCTGTGTTAGCATCGGAGGAGAGATTGAAACTGTGTGCTTCGGGGATCGTTTATTTTCTTTGAACTGTAATTGTTTGTTTGAAAGAATACCGAACGGTCTCCCCCCTCCCCTCAGTTTATTAAGGCAAATTGTTCCAGGTGAAAAAGAAAAACAATTTTTGCTTTATACATGAGTGCAGCCTAGTGGTGCAATATTGTCAACATTAAAACATCAGCATAGGTGTGAAATTGACCGCATATACATTACTGTCTACCGGAAGAATGGTTAAAAAGATACATGTGTCTAATTTACTTGAAATGAATCAAATTAATTAATGGTGAAAAAACGGCGAGGCTTTTGGCTTCCTGGTAACTCAATGTAATGTCGTGACTTAATTGTATTTGTTTTTTTTCTATAAGCGTTCAATGACATTCTCGTTTCCAGAGACATAAATTAATCCCGGTTGACTTTTAGAGCTGTATGAATGGAGTGTATGAGAACCTCTGGCAGTCAGGGTGTTTGGACTCTGTTAGGATATTTTCAGCCTAAGTACTGTGTTTTTCTGTGCGCCTATTGTAGAATAATAACTGTGAAAGCATAAAAAAATTGAGGCTCCAAATGTTTAAAATGATGCTTTATAAAGCCTGCGAGAAGCCGGTAAGTAATCAATGTCTGGCGGTACCAGAAGGAAAAGCTTCTTCAGATTCCAGGATCTGAGAGGAAGAAAATCTTTCCTTGTGTCTTTTATAGAATTTTCTTTGACTGGTTTTATATTCTGTTTGAGGACAGATTTACCTAAAGGCTATATAGATTTTGAGGTAGATTTGTCAGAATAAGGAAGCATCTTTGGATGGGTATAGGGTTTTTCGATTTCACCCTTGCCTTGCCCTGAAACTACCTACAGATTGGCTTGGGCAAGAAATTAGCATTTGAACAGGGAAGAAATTAACCCTCTCCTCTTTTCTGCATAAACTCATAGAATTCTTTTATAGTAAGGTTGATGTCTGCTCACTCATGAAGAAAGGAGAATTAGATTTAATATCAGTCACTTACTTAAAAATGAAGTCTTTTAGAACACTTAAGGTAATACACAGGTAATGAATTACTCTCCATCACACACAAAATCATGCCAAAAAATATTTATTTGCCCTAAATAGAGGATCTACAAGAAAATCATATAAATTGCAAATCTGGACTATCTCAACAGTGAATAAAAGGAAAAAGTGATTAGCATAAATAAAAATTACTGGGATGTATTATGTGTATTGGAAATCCTAGCCAATTTCAGCTAGTTAATGTTGAGTTGGTTATATACATATGGATAGGAGGTACAACTGGATGATCACTAAGGTCACTTCTAATTTTTAGATTCTGTCATTTTTATATTGATTTTGCCTTTTGCTGTGATTATATGTTTCTAGATACAAGGCAGTTGTGAAGCCCTTGGAGCGTCAGCCCCCCAATGCCATCCTGAAGACCTGTGCCAAAGCTGGCTGCATCTGGATCGTGTCTATGATCATTGCTCTACCGGAGGCTATATTTTCAAATGTATATACTTTTCAAGATCCTGACAAAAATGTAACATTTAAAGCGTGTGCCTCTTACCCTGTTTCTGAGAGGCTCCTGCAAGAGATACATTCTCTTCTGTGCTTCTTAGTATTCTACATTATTCCACTTTCGATTATCTCTGTCTATTATTCTCTGATTGCTAGAACTCTTTACAAAAGCACCTTGAACATACCTACTGAGGAACAAAGGCATGCCCGCAAGCAGGTATGTATTCATCAGGACTCATGCATGTATTTAGAAGGGAAATGCCTCATTTTGTACCTTTGGACAATAAATATAATAGCGGTATCATACTTTTGCTATGATCATGGGCTCCGGAGTCTGTCAGACCCAGGATTTAATTCCATACCAGCTGAACAATCTTGAGCAAGCTACTTAACTTCTCTGAGCCTCACTTTCCTCATGTATAAAATGAAAATGAGGACTGGATGATATATATGAAATGCTTAACATAGTTCCTACTGCATAGTAAATGTTCAGTAAATGGTAGGACTGTTATTATTAGAAAAGGGGCAGCTGAAGTTTGGGGTAAGTCAAAATTCACCCCATAGAACAGTGAGAAACATCACACAAGATGAGACTATAAAGTGAAGCATCTTTTGTTTTAGAAAGTATAACAGAATGATAGAAAAACGCAGGATGGTAGAACTGGCAAGAAGCCATAACATTATTCAATGCAAACCACTTACACATAGATGAGCAGACTGGGGGTAGAGGGTCTCGAGGGACCCAGCGCCAGTGGCAAGAGAACACAGTGACTCACAGTAGCTTGATTAAGACCATTGCAAGACCCAGGTGTGCTCTCCTCTCATAAATATGAATGGAATAAAAAGAATATTGACAAAACATTGTTCCACTTAATTTAAAAAAAAAAAAAAAGCCCAACAGGATTTCTATCTTTCTTGGGTAGGAGATGATTCCATTTACCTCTTGACCAGTACATGGAGAGCTCAGTGCTTTTTTTTCAAGCTAGTCCTTTCAGTTGGTTCAACAGTGGTGCTCAGGAGGCTAGCTCAGGAGGCTAAAGTTGTATTTTATTTATTTATTCACCATTTTATAAAGTTGCATTTTCATGCCCATGTGAACAGTTTTCTTTGCTCTATCTGTGACTACAGGCAATGCCTTCACTTCTTTGGGGTCATTTCTCTTATTAAGAGGTGTAGGTAGGATTATTTTCATATATGAAGGATGGCACATTGGTTTTCATTCCCCTGATTATATGGGTAGAATTCCTATACATTAAAAACAATTTTAGGTACAAGTTTGTCAACTTTCACAATCCCCAAAAGACTGTTCAAACTTAGTCAGCCTCTGCTGATGCAGTTAAAAGTTTTGTACAGCATTTATTTCTTAATAAAATTAAATCTTCAAAGGTTCCACAACACTCCTTGAGATAGAGACACCCTAGAGTATCTCAAAACGAGACAGGAGCCTGAATTAGAGCTAATCAGAGACCAACATCACAGGTTACTATGTCAATTCACTTGCTGTATTCTGTAGCCACAGGCTGCCTTCCCACACTTGCGTGTGCAAAGAGACACCAGCCTGTTAACTATAAATTTCTCAGTTAATCTAGAAAATGGCTTTTTAAAATCTCTGCCAGCTCAGTGTTTTCTTTTTGGGGGTGTTTTGTTTGTCGATGGGTTCTTGGTTTTTGGTTGCTGTTGCTGTCATTTTTCTTCTCTCTATAGATTGAATCCCGGAAGCGAATTGCCAAAACAGTTCTGGTGCTGGTGGCTCTCTTTGCTCTCTGCTGGTTGCCGAATCACCTTCTGTATCTCTACCGCTCATTCACTTCTCAAACCTATATGGACTCCTCTACCGTTCACTTATTTGTCACCATCATCTCTCGGATTCTGGCTTTCAGCAATTCTTGTGTAAACCCCTTTGCTCTTTACTGGCTGAGCAATACCTTCCAGCAGCATTTTAAAGCTCAATTATTCTGTTGCAAGGCAGGGAGGCCTGACCCTACTGCTGCTAATACCCCTCTTGACAACCTAGCAGTGATGGGAAGGGTCCCGGGTGCTGCAAGCACTCAGATGTCTGAAATTAGTGTGTCCCCATTCACTGGCTGCAGTGTGAAGAAGGAAGATGACAGAGTCTAGCTTTTCAATTAAAAATGGTATTTTTTCCTCCCAGAGTGTCTGTTCAACTCTGAGCTATGCGTAGGTATATGGTGTCAGAATTTTCAATGGCTTGTAAATTGTGGTGGCATCTTAGGAGGGAAGAATTTGACAAATCATAGTTTTCTTCAGTGTACAAGCATTAACGTTACTGGGCTTTCTAAATAAAATGGAGCCCCACTAGGTATAGTGACACATTTGTCTATGTCAGAGGCCAAATAGGAGATAAAGTGAAGTACACATGGCACTTAAAAACTTTATATGTTTCCATCACATCTCTGATGCTTATTTCTCATATACTCTTGTGATTTACATAAAACTGTGTTTGTGTTTATTATGTGGTGTAAATCTAGAGATTATACTTTGCATATGAAAAGGGGATCAAAGAGAGGTAAAACATCTCTTCTGCAATTTTCTTAAAAAAAATGAAGTCCTAAAAAATAAAATTTCACACAATTTGTTCTTGACTGCCCTTTTCCATTAATCTCTATTCCATTGGAACTAAAGCTGTGCAATGGCAATGACAGTGTTGAGGGGTCAGTGTTAAGTAAGGATCTGGGGCTGGGTGTTTGCCTTACTAGGTCAGCACTTACTCATTTAGGGTAGTTCTGGAGTTACAACTCCCATTGACTGATACTTGGGCAAAGTTATCATTCACAGATATTGTGAAGAACCTGTCTCCTTCATAGGCAGAATCACTGGCCATGTTTAGTGTCATTTGAGGGCTCCAAAGAAGGATCCCTGTCAAAAAATCTGTGAGGTTGTCACTGTCTGAAATTCATCCTTTGAGAAAAATCATTTCTTTCTGGTAAGCAGTGCCCTCTTTCTAAAAAATGCAGAAGTACCACGTGGAATCCCTAACACCTGGGTGTTTAGTTGTTATCAGATCATCTTTCTGCTTGACTATCTTAAAACTGATGTGTGCCTAAGTCCTCTAATAAGAGTGTGACCTAATTAATCTCTGCCCTTGGAAATCAGATGGAAGGTTCTGATTTTCTATCCTCTGTTCCTACTTGCTAACACTATAACGTTGTAATAAATATTACTTCAAAACACTTGTCAATAGATGTGTCAGTTTTAGATCTGTGGTTTCAGAAAATGTTTTCTTGGGGCAAATTAAAGCCTTTAACTGTCGATAGTTAAATTTGTATTTTCAAAAACTTGACTTTGGGGTGTGCTTTTGATAGCTTTGAGCTTTCCTTAAATGGCTTGTGTAACTGTGAATTTTTGCTTAAAGATGTGGCTTCTAAAGGGGATATAGTATTAACACTAGACTTTACATTTAAGCAAAATTGGTTTACTTAAAGTAGGGGATGTTAGAATTGTCTTAATATTGTTTTGAGTTGGATGTTGTAATAAGTGGGGAGAAAAATAAATATGAAATAAAGTTTTCAATGACTTTGTGTAACTTTATATTCTAAAAACAGTACTTCTAACAGAATATCACTGAGAACGCATTTTAACTTCAAAGGGTATTTTCAAGTTCCCAAACTCCAAAATATTTTACTGTTTTCCTTACTCTGGGTAAAAATTACACGTTTACTCTCCTAAGAATAACATTTTAGAAATAACTTCACAAAAGTACCAGATAATAAAAGCTAAGCAAGCTTTTTAGCAGTTGATAAAACTAGAGCTCAAAGAACTTGATTTTTTCATCCTGAGTAATCCCTAGGTAACTTAAAGATCTGATAGAAACTGATTTAATTGGGATTAAAATTCATGGCTTTGCTTTTTGTTTTGGAGGGGGTGGTCTTCAAAAAAAAAACCAGATTATCCTTGTCAGAGCTAACCTTACAAGAAATCCACAGTTTGTTTCACACTGACTACTGTGTTCAGAAAAGCTACTATGGAATATTTCTTTGTTTTTGGACAGGCTCCCAAATTGCGGGTGGGGTGGGGGGAGGACACATGAAAAATAAATTTTGTATACTTCTCAATTTTACTCAGGGTCTGCCCTGACCCAAGACTTAGAATAATGGACCATATTTTTTTCCTGCTACAAAGCAGGAAACCAAAGTCACAAACTTAGATTAAGTCTTTGTCATTGAGGTTGATAGTACCACAAAACATCGAACACTGGCATTCCTACTGACAATAGCAAATTTGGGTTTAAATAATTTATGCAATTATAACCATCTTAAGTCAGGGATCCATCACATTTTTTGTCAAAAGAAGTTACTTTTATTTCCACTAAGTCTTGGGATTACAGAAAATGGGGAGAGGAAAATTCCCCAACAGAGTGAGCCTGAATGGGCCATTAAAAAAAAAAAAAATCCCTAGTTTGGTATAACTCAGTCATTTTCCAGGAAGACTTCCTAGGCCAGGTAGGTGACTCCTCTGGCCAGGTAGTCTCTGCTTTTGTAGGTTAATGAATTTTTATACACCAAGAAGCTGGTGGCCTATTATGCCAGGAATACTGCACAGACCACCCTTCACAGAGAACAAGAGAAGGATGAAGAGAACAGTCAGGGAGAAGCCAGCTGACTGGGTTCTGGGTTCCTGGGTCCAGCAGGCCCTTGTATAGCCTATCTACATTCCAGTCCTGGAGTTTCAGGAGGTACCCACTATCTTTATAATAACAAAGGATCCAGCCCTCCCCGCTTTTGCTTGTTACCTGGACTGTTTCTTGCAAAAAAAATCTTGCGGGGGGGGGGGGGGGGGGGGGGGGGGTGAGAACAGGTTATAAAGAGACACTTCCAGATTAACTCAGTTACTAGGGGTTGAATTCTAGGAATCCACAAGGAAATAAAAGTAGGAACCAGGTCGCATAGGGACAATAGCATTAAACAGTAGCAACAAAACTGTGGGACCCAATGGCCAAACAGAATGCTATCATAGCTACAAGCATGTTTCGCTCCCAACTCCACTATAGTGGTGACTCAATGACCCTCTATCACTGCCTCAGCTTCTCCTCTCACCCATACGGAACTTGGCCACAGAAGACTACTCTGCCCATGCCCACATTTCCTACTCGTCCCTCTTTCTGGGAGAGGCTTACTGGCTCAGTGAGTCAAACTCAGTCTAGAATGCGGGGCTACCCTACCAAGTCACCTCACAGGCCTCCAACTGGGTCACACAGGAGCTAAACATCAACTTTTGGCCACCTGCTCGGAAGGGCCTGTGGATACAGCAGGCGCTCAGAGTCACGTGCAGCAGGACTGCTTAGTATACCTATGAACTGCTTAGTTCACCTATGCTGTGAACCTATTCAGGAATGAAATGGAAGCTCAATAACATATTGCTGAAAACAGCTGAATACTATTTTTGGATCCTAAAAGAAATATTTAGCAAAACGTATATGAGCCCAATAAAACTCGTTATCTACACTATAAATATGCATGTAAGTTCTATCACATGCACTTTTTTCCTAAAACATCAAAAAACGACGTTAGTGGGGCAGTAAAGGTGGTGTGTACACTGGATGTTACAGTTTCAGATTTGTAGCTTGAGCAAGTCTGAAATTTGGAGAACAAGGGACAGGCAACTGTTGCCTTTCCTTTCCAGAGTCATCTCCAGCCTGAGGAAGGTACCAGAAAGAAAAGGACGGAGCAGAGACTTGGAGAGAAGGTTGGTCCTTCCACTCACCATTCGTTCGTTCATTCATTCACTCACCACACACGCACTATACATCAGACCCTGTACTACCAGCTCGGGCTAACCCGGCTCTCCTAGGGAAGTCTTCACGAAACAAGTGAAAGACTCGTTTCCCACGCGGAGGAGGGGCCTCTGGGAGAAGGAGGCGCATCTTTCTGTCGCAGCGCGTCCTGTCCCGCCTGTCCCGTCCACTCCCCCAAGATGGCGGCCGCCTCGACGCCTGCTCCGGCGCCGGCCGAGTGGGAATCTTCCCACGCCTTTGGGCTACCGCCCCGCTGCGGACCCCGCGGAGCCCAACGTTCCCAAGAGGCCGTAGGCCCTGCGCTCCCCGCGGCCCCCGCGCCAGGACAGCCCTGCTGAGCATCTCCGCTCGGCAGCAGCGCAGCTCCCGGAGCCCCGCCCCCGGGGCCCCACGCCTCTGGCCCGTGTCGGCTCCTACTGACGCCACTGGGGGCGTGCCGGTGCGCCCCGCGACGACGCGACGCGCCAACAATGGCGACTTCGTCATCCTGAGCGGGCCTCGGTTTCCAAGTGGTTTCCAGACGTTGACGCGGGAGCCGCAGTTGCCTCAGACCCGGTCGGCGGCGGCGGCGGCGGCGCGCGTGCGCGCTCCCGCCTCGACCCGGATCGGGCAGCGGCGGCGAGGCCCGGCGGGGCGAATCAGGTGGGCGGTGGCGCGGCGGGGCCGGGACCTGCGACGCGCGCGCGCGCGCGGCGGGCGGGCAGCGGGCGGAGCGGGGGGCGGTGCGGCCGCCGAGTGGCCCTGACTTCCCGGGGGCTGCTGGGGCGCCGCGGGGAGGCGGGCCGGGGGGCGGTGGGGAGCGAGCTGAGTGTGGCCAACCTCCTTTTCTCTGTTCCCCTCCAGCATCAGCTCGGCCTCTTCGCTCGACCGGACCTTGCCTCTAGGCTAAGTGGGCAACATGAGCGGCAACAACTTGGATGCGAATGACGAGTTTGATGAGCAGTTGCGAATGCAAGAATTGTACGGAGACACCAAGGACGACGACACCGAGAAAGATCCCGGTGGAGAAACCGATTCTTTCGGGCAGCAGCCGACTGACACCCCGTACGAGTGGGACCTAGACAAGAAGGCTTGGTTCCCCAAGGTAAGAGTCGCCCGGGCGCCGCTGCACAGCGGGCCCACCTGGCCAGCCTCGCGGGGCGCTCCTTTCACGTTTTCTTTGCTGAGGTCCTGGGTTAGAGCCCCTCTGGTTGTGACGTTTCTTTTTGTTGTGTCTGTGGCAGAACCGACGTGTAAAGGAACGGAAATCTTTAGGAAGATGTCTTCAATGTAATTTAATTCTTAAGTCCTTTTTATGCCTTATTAATTTTATCTATGAAGGTTGCAGTTGGTTTATGTCAGTGACTGCTTTTTATTGCAAAGAGAAAAACATCAAGAGCAAATTCAATGGATGTTAATCTCAAGGCAGTCTCAATCTTATCCTAGGAATTCAGATGGTTAACTGATGTGCTAGGTGCAAAATGCAACTTCTTGAGTTGAAAAAAATTGATAAATTGGTAAATTTTTACTGATTAAAGGTTGCATCTTTTTTTTTCTTTCCTACTAAAGTTGGTCCTAGACACGTATATTTGAACCATATCACTACAGGAATATGACAGGAGGAGCACAGAATTTGGATGGAAAGGATCTGTGCCTATTTATTTAGAGTACCTGTAAATTTTTAAGCATTCAGTTTCAGCTTGGAAGTAAAATGACGGATGTTAAACTTGGTTCTGTAAACTTTTTGGTCAGAGTACCCTGTTAATCAAAGTCTTGTGGTACAGGTGGAAAAAAAAGGATACTTATCGCACACTAATAGATTTGCAAGCCAGTGATGCAAACCGTGTCTGCATTGTGTAATTTGAGTGTTATTTTTTAAATTATTTATTTAAACTGTTTTCTTTCCCAATTTTTATTTGTGTGTATGTTCCAATCCCTCTAAATTGTTAAACTTAACATTTCACTTGGGTACTGGTGGTGCCAGCTAGAGTGCAGATTTGGTTTCTTCAGCCTTCTGAGTACTTCAACAGTCGTCTGATAGTATAGTAATTTTTGGCTCTATCTTTTTATGTTATGGAACCCATACCACTTCAAACTTCCAAGTTCAAAATTTTCCTCATTCCTATGTGTGCCTCACATTGACTGGTAGGAAGATATAACTACATTTGTTTCATTGTACAATTGTTCTTTTCTCTAAGAGCCAGGAGGATGGATGTGAGTTGGATTTGTTCTTGATTTGTTTTGACATTAAATGATAATGTGATTTGAGTACATATCCTTATGTTCATCTGTATAGTAAAAGAAAATTTGATTCTGTTGTTAGATTATTAGTTGACTGTTGGTTTTTATTCTGTTTATTGTTATCTGGTACTTCCTTTGCTATATATACTTGTAGTCTTCGTCAAGTAGACTACAGAGATAGTAATTTACAAATGAAACAACTAGGAAAGGTGCCAACATCACTTAAAATGCCTTTAATAGTATCTCAGACTTTTGTGTTGATAATCCAAGTACCCATGTCTTAATTTTTTTATTCTCTTGCACAGTTTTCTATGTAGGTGACTGTTCTTCATATATGCTTTAATTACTGTTATCCACAGAAACACTCAAATGTGACATTGTATAACTGAATATACTGTTATTTAATACAGTGTAAACTTTTCACAGTAGGAAATCATTTTTTAATGTGTGTGTGTGTGTGCACTAAACTTCTTATTTAGATCACTGAAGATTTCATTGCTACATATCAGGCCAATTATGGCTTTTCTAACGATGGCGCATCGAGTTCTACTGCAAGTATCCAAGATGTCAGTGCCAGGCCTGCAGAAGAACCTCCGCAAAGACAACCCCCTGAACCCAGTGATCTGAAAAAGAAGGGAGAAAAGAGAAAGGCTGAATCAGGCAAGTAGATTTAGCTTGCAAAACATGAGTATAAAAGTTAAAAATATGAGTATGTGTATATGTATTTACTTTTTGGAGAATTATAACTTTGACAGAATCATAAGATGGGTATTTTTAATTATTATTATTTTTATTGGGGTTCATGTGTTGGCTCTCCCACTAACCTATAGGCATCAAGCAGATTGTTTCAATTCAGTTCAGTTCTCAGTTTCTTCCTTTCCAAAACAGAATTCTTATTAGAAGATTATTTAAAGTTCTGTTTATATGGTTGGTTTGGGTTTTTTTTGGTTTTTTTTTTGGTACTTCCAGTTAAGTTAAACAAGTCAATTTTGCTTCAGCTTGGCCAGATCTGACAGTAGATTGGAGTCAGAAGCAACCTATGCCAAGGCTTAAAGTCAGAGCAAGAGTAAGGTTTGGTTTTTTTTAAGGTAGTATCAGATTCATAAAGAACCGAGGTAAGCTAGCCATCTTTTTTCAGACAGGGCTCCGAAGTGAATTACTTGTCCAAAGATTCAAATACTTTGAAAACTAGCCAGTGATTTGATTTAGTCTGTCTTATTCAAGGGTAAGAAAAAGTTTCTGGAAGTTTTGAGAAACTGCCACACTGTCAGGATTTCATAATGGGACTCTTACCTTTTCTTGCATGTGTTTTTACTTGATTTTTAACTCGATTTTTATTTTTAGGATGGTTTCATGTTGAAGAAGGCAGAAATACAAATGTTTATGTATCTGGTATGTATACCTTTTAACCACATTTAGAATAGAAAATATTTGATTTTGAGGTTTTCCACAAAGTTATTTTTAGATTTCCATATCTCTGAATTCTATTTTTTAACCATTGTGTCATTTATTTGCTCAGCCATTTACATTAGTGAGGAATATGTTTTTTTTTTTTTATAAAACTAAGAAAAAGTACATGTATATAACTTTGCATGCCATCCTTTCTGATGGCTGTAGGTAACTCAGCAGTTACCTGAGTATGTATATTTCAAATGAGTATGTATGTATTCAAATGTAAACATGAAATTTCTTTAAGTCTATAGATGTGAGATTTTTACACTTTTAGAAAACCAAAATTTTGGTGCACTTATCATTTATCCAAGTTACAGATTTTGAATTAGTAGAAACTTAAGTAACCCTCACCTTTGTTATAGATGCCTTTAAAATTTTTTTTCCTTAACATCACAGGTTTGCCTCCAGACATTACAGTGGATGAATTTATACAGCTCATGTCAAAGTTTGGCATTATTATGAGAGATCCTCAAACAGAAGAATTTAAGGTCAAGCTTTACAAAGATAATCAAGGAAATCTTAAAGGAGATGGACTTTGCTGTTATTTGAAGGTTAGTTATATGGTCATGGAAGTTTCTTCTATCTCCATTTTCAGCTCAGGAACCAGGGCTATAATTTTGTATAGTTGATAACCAAGGGTGAGGGCTATTCAAAACAGGATGGGAATAAAACTATTGTTTCTGATTGTGCCTGTGTGTATCACACTGATAAAGTTGTTTACTTGCTCTAGTAAAAAACGATGTTGTAAAGTTATTCACGTGCTCTTGTAAGAAACTGTGTTACCAAGTCAAGGTATTATGTAAGTCATAGGACAGAAGTGCTTCTTTTGTCTTAAAAGAATTCTTGCTGCAAAGATCTCTTTACGAGTATATGAATGTAATCAACGCAGAACACATTCAAAAAGCCACAAAGATAAGAAAGTCTAACATTTTATTCCCCCATTGGAATGAGTTAGACCGGGGTTTGGCAAACTTCTGCCCATTGCCTGTCTTTGTGAATGAAGTTTTATTGGAACATTCCCACATTGTTTCATTTATGCATTTGTCTGTACCTCCTTTCACATTGCAACAGCAAAGTTGAGTAGCTGCAACACAGACCACATGGCCCACATAGCCTAAAATATTAACTTCCCAGCTCTTTACAAAAGAAGTTTTCTGACCCCTGAATTAAACCGTAAAGGAAGTGATAACTTAAGCTTAGTGCTTTGAAATATATTTTGAATGAGAGAGAAGATAGAATGGTATTAACAGACATCTGCAGAACTTTATGTATTCATGGTACCATAAATTGCAAAGGGGAAAGCTCAGTGTCAAGGCAGCCATTATTTTTGGAACACCTGTCACGTTAGGAGCATGTGTTACTATGCATTATTGCGGGGTATGAAAGAAATGGGCACAATGATGGCATATTAACATATGTCATGGAACCTGAAAATAATTACAAAGTGAAATCAAAGTGTTAAAACAGTGTCAATGTCACAAGTGTGTTGCGAGTATACAGCATTTCAGTGAAATCAGAGGGGGCTAAGAGTAAGCTGACAGCTTTGGGAAAGATAGGTTTTTGACCTCGTTCTTGAACATAATGGGGATCATACAAGACTATGACCATTATAGGAAGATATTTATGTAATTTTCAAATGTAAGGAACTTGAACACTTAATAAGTTCTTCAGGGTTTACTAAAAATCTGTGAAGAGTCTCTTAGGGGGTTTCATTGAGTTTTACAATTTTTTAAAAAGAAAAGTAGGGTTTTGATAAACTTTTTGTATAAAATTTATGACCCATAAAAGTACAGGATTACCAAACCAGTGAATTGAGTTCCAGAATAACATAGTTAATTGTTCCAGGATCCATATTTGATTGTGTGGCTGAATTCAGTTGTCCTTTTGAGTTTTCCTTAGATCTTTGAATCAGTGCAGAGCTGACAACTGCCCCCTTTGTATAGGACCCAGAATCCACACATGTGTGTAATGTTCAAGTTGTCAGATAATCATCTTCCTAGTATATCACAGACCTACATTTTAATTGATGAACAAAAAAAAATTAAAGGCTGACCAAACTATTCCCAGTTTCTTGAGTCATCTAGTCTTTTAAGTAGGAAACTTTTAGAATTTTGAAACTGTAGTGCACCTTAGAAATCACGCAAGTCCATTTGCCTCATTATACAGATGAGAAATCGAGACTCCAAAAGGCAAAACTGCTATTCCAGTAATGGTATAACTTTAATTTTGTCAAGAACTCTGCAAAGAACGCATTTCCATTCCCATTTTATAGATGAAGAAATTGGGGCTCAGGGAGCTTGAATAACTTGCCTAGCTTCATATAACCGGTTGGGGACAGTTGTGACTTAAATACAAGTTTCCTGATAGGCATTCTGGAGTTCTTTATTCCCATGTAGGTAGTTACATTTAAATTTTTATTTTATGTATAGTCAAATCATTCATCTAAAACACTCCTAAAGTTTCATTTCAGTGTGTAACTTACTGATTGTAACTTGTTTTCACTTTACAAAGAGAGAATCTGTGGATCTGGCATTAAAACTTTTGGATGAAGATGAAATTAGAGGCTACAAATTACATGTGGAGGTGGCAAAATTTCAGTTGAAGGGAGAATATGACGCCTCAAAGAAGAAGAAGAAGTGCAAAGACTACAAGAAAAAGCTGTCTATGCAACAAAAGTTGGTGGTTTTTTTTTCTGTTTTGAAAGATTTTGTATAAATATTCTAGAGTATGTTTTTGGTAATAACTGCATAGTTTTGTTCCATCAAATATGCCTACAGATTATTTTTAAAGAGTTTCATTTACTATATACCTGAAAATAACACATTATAAATCAACTATATACCAATATAAAACAAAATTTTTTTAAACTTTTATTAGATCCTCAGAAACCTTCAGTAATCTGTGTAACAGGATGTTTGGTAGTGACGGTGTTTTGCATTTTCTGGGGTGTTCATTTTTAATACAATAGGAACTTAAATAAACTAAAGCCATCTCTACAGAAAATGTTGAATATCAAATTAAATAAGATGTTTTAGGTTTATATACAAGAGCCATTAGTTCATTTTTAATGTGGATGGAATCAGCATACCAGGAGCTAAATTTTTACATTCATACTTGTTAGTAGGAGTTAGAAATTATAAGCTTTATCATTTTTTATGTACTATGTGTTTATATATAATATATACATGTCATCAAGTTTCTATTACTTTATTTAATGTTTTTTGAAATATGCTGTTTTTAAGAAATGAGCCAAAATGATGAGCACTTAGATCAGGGTGAATTCTAGTAAAGCTTCTAACACTATACTTAAACTAATGGTAAAATGGTTATAAAAGCATTTAGTTGTGATGCCAATAGTTTTTATAGGAATAAAGTAGATACCTAAGCACTTTATAGACAAACCAGTAAGATTTAAGATTGTAACAGAGTAGTTTTACATATTTCAACGCAGTTGTTTGTTCTTTATAATTATAAAATACCTAGAAACTAATACAATTTGAACATTTCCTTGGCCTCGAAGTGTCTTTTCCTAGATAGTCGTAAATACTAAATAATTACCAATTTTCCAGGAGTCTCATTGGAATGTTTGTAACCAGACAGCAGTTCTGAAAAATATACTTACTCTGGGCGTTTCAGATACTGGGTCCATCTATCACCTGCCGATTGTCTTTATTTCAGAAAGCTGTGCAGTAACTGTGACTAAAATACACATTGTTGTTTTGAAAGCAAATAATAATTATCATTATTAAGCATTCAGTAAAGGATTATATTTATAGCTTGTTTTTTTCCTCTCTCCAACAAGTCTGAAATGAAATTCACAACTTCTTGTTCCTACTTTGTCACATTAGGCAGTTGGATTGGAGACCTGAGAGACGAGCTGGCCCATCCCGAATGCGCCATGAGCGAGTTGTCATCATCAAAAACATGTTTCATCCAATGGATTTTGAGGTAGGAAGAAGTATTCTTATGGTTAGAAACACAGATATTCTCTCTTTCAAGAGAACCCAGAGCTTGCCTCATCGCATCTTTCTCATGTCACATCCTGCATGTTCATGAGTTGTCATGGTTGGAAAATGGAACCAAGAATCAATTGAAGGTTTCAGATTTTCCCAGGTTTAGTCCAGTGTTCTTTTAGTCATATCCCAAGTAAACCAGGCTAATACCCATACTGTGGCCCCAAATGGCAGCTGCTATATAAAAATACAGTCTTGAAAAGATTTCTGTGAGTTACTTGTGGATGTTAAGTACAGTTCAACAATACAGGCTTACTTTGGTGGGGAGGACCAGTTTCACAATTGGAAATGAAAACCTCACTTTAGTGCTAAACGTTTGATCCTTAAAAAATCTTAGGTTAGTGAAATACTGTTGCTGCTGCTGCTGCTGCTGCTAAGTCACTTCCGTCGTGTCTGACTCTCTGCGACCCCATAGACGGCAGCCCACAGACTCCTCTATCTCTGGGATTCTCCAGGCAAGAATACTGGAGTGGGTTGCCATTTCCTTCCCCAATGCATGCATGCGTGCTAAGTTGCTTCAATCGTGTTTGACTCTGTGCCACCCCACGGAGAGCAGCCCACCAGGCTCCTCTGTCCATGGAATTCTCCAGGCAAGAGTACTGGATTGGGTTGCCATTTCCTTCTCCAAGTGAAATACAGTCCCTGACATTTGAGTAGTGGAGGTTGTTTTTTCAGAATCTAATTTTTACAAAACCCTTTAGTGGCTATTAGGAGGACTTTGTAATACTTGAGGTCCATGGACAATTCTAGGAACAGCAAATAAAAGTGAATAAAGGAAGAAGAGCTACTAGAGAGGTTTAAGGAATATTAGTTGCCATCAGGGTACCTTGTGTTACATTCTGCGTCTTGTTCTTATCTGTGTGTTTTGGCCTAGACTCATGGGATCATTCATGGAAGAACAATTCTTTATTCTCTGCCTGGATTCTGAAATTAATGATAACAAGTTACACATAAGAAAACAATGTTCGTAATGTAAAATTCCAGACAGTTTGCATATGTTCTTGTTCCTATCAAAGCCCACTCTTGTTCCTTTTGTGCACTGAAACAGAGTCAGAGTGGCAATATCATTTTACCCCCCTTTTAGAGAGCTCCAAAATGGTCTGTGAAACTCCATCTCTGCAAATAGTGAGGTGATAAGATTTACTGTGCATCTATGAAGCCTGTATCTTTTGAGGTCATCGAGAAGATACATGTGGTCTATTAGTACTGTGTGGTGTCTCTTCTGTCTCGAATCCTGAAGAATCTTGAAATATGACAGAGCCAGTTTAGACTTGCAGTGATAATGAACTATGTTGTTGTTGTTATTTTTTAATGCACATAGGGACTTGCCTGGCGGCCCAGTGGTTAGGACTCTGAGCTTCCACTGCTGGGGGCCCCAAGTTCAGTCCCTGGTCAGGGAACTAGGATCCCTCAAGCTGGAAGGTTGGCCAAAAAAAGCCCACACACGTTCACAGGCACACTAAATGCTTTTTGAAATGCTGTCCCTCCCAGCTGGGGCTTTGAAAGGCATGTATAGATGGATCATGGTATCTAGTCTGCTTGGTACAACTCCAGAATTCCCTGTGATTCATCTACATTCTATTTCTTTGGCAGATAGTTATTTTTTTAGTTAGGTGACCTATTAATTTCTGTGACTGGAGACCTCTAGATTCACAACATTCTATACTCCTAACACTTGAACATGAACATAAATGTATATTTAATTTATTAAGTATCCAGGCTCTCTGTAAGTTAAAGTCTGTTGAGTGATTAACCTGTTTCTGCCTCCTGCCTTGCTCATTGAGACACTTAAGTCTAGCTATCACCCTGGGCAGACTTAATTTTTCCTAGCTTAACAAATAATCTTTCCTCCCAAAAGCCACATTTATTCTTCCTTGACTCCTACAAATTCCCTCCAGTGGATGTTTTAAAGGATAGAAATTTTATGCTTGTCAGTTCTTAATTGTTTAAAAAAGAAAGTCTTTATTGGTTTAGTATAAACTGTGGAATTATAGAGCCTTTATATTAGCCGGTTTTCTTTTATTCATAGCATTTATTACCTGAAGTCTTTGGATCTTATCTGTTAGCATATGAGCTCCGTGAGAGCCAGGGCTCTTGTCTTCCTGGTTTGCTCTTATATTCCCAGTGCGTAGGACACAGAAGGCCCTCAATATTTATCTGAAGAAGTGAAAGAATGAATGAAACCCCTTTTACTCACAAGGCAGAGTGTTTTCATTCACTCAATGGATAGAATATTTTCTCTTTAGCATCTTTGCAAATGAAGGAAAGTTTTCAGGCAGCTGTGCCACAGCGGCTGGGAAGGGCAGTGATGGGCTTCAGAGTTCTTGGGCAGAGAAACCCTTGGTGCTGTCTTTGTTTGCCCATCTACCTGGTCTCGTGTGGTCTGCCCAGCTTGGTGAGAGCCTGTCAGCAGTTTTTGTTTTTTTGCTCAGTGTTTCATCGGCTTGAATGTAAAAGTGTATCAGTATAGGTCTGTCCACTGTAGTAGATTGTCCAGTATGGTAGACTATAGCCACATGTAATTATTTCAGTTTATTTATTTTATCATTATTATTTTTCCTTTTTAGCCATACCATGTGGCTTGTGGGATCTTAGATCTCTGACCAGGGGTTGAACCTTTTTAAAAAAAAAAAAAATTGAAGTTTTTGTGGCAACCCTGTGTGGAGCAAGCCTGTTAGCACCATCTTTCTAGTAGCATTTTCTCACTCTCTTTCTCTCTGTCACATTTTGGTTATTGTCACAGTAGTTCATATTTGTTCTTTATTACTATATTTGTTATGGTGATTTGTGTTATAGTCTTTGTTATAGTAATCTTTGTTACTATGATGACTTGCTGGAGGTTCAGATGATGGTTAGCATTTTTTAGTGGTATTTTTAAAATTAAGGCATATCTTTTTTAGATATGATGCTTTTGTACACTTAATAGACTACAGTATAGTGTAACATAACTGGAAAACCAAAAAAGTTCATGTGACTTGCCTTATTGCAATATTTGCTTTATTGTGCTGGTCTGGAACCGAACCTGCAGTATCTCCAAGGTATGCCTGTATGTCTTTATTCCAAACAGTTGATTAGTGCTAGAAGCAAAATACCTAGAAATACTTTTTGGTATCAGGGTGAACAGTGAAGGCTAGTATTTTAAATGTAACTTTAGGGGGTTTTCAGTGTTTAATTCAAAGCCTTATTTAAAAAAAATCATGCCTGGCAAATCTGAATACTAAAAGATGGAAAACCGAAACTCAGATGCAGAGGTGGGTTTCTCATTGTGTATACCAGGGCTGTTCAATAGAAGTCTAATCTGAGCCACATGTGTAACTTAAATTTTTCTGGCAGCCACAGTATAAATACAGCATGAAATGGGGGAAGTAAATTTTAATAATGAATTTTATTTAACCCAATATATCCAAGTATTATAATTTTAGCATATACCATAAAAATGTTAATAAGCTATGTTTCATTCTCCCCCCCCCCCCCCCCCCGCTCTGGTACTAAATTTTCAAAATCTGGTATTTACGTCACACCTGCAGCCCACATCAATTTGGACAGGCCACGTTTCAAGGGCTCAGTAGCTACATGGGGTTATTGGCTACTGTCTTAAATAGGTTTAGATTGGAAAGGAATGAGAAATACGGTTTATTCCTGGGAAAACAAAGCACCACTCTGGAAAAAAATTATGAGTGTCGCATGCGAAAGGTTTCGGCTTAACAGTCTGAGTTTAGTCTCAGGTCTGTTGCTTGCGAAGAGCTGTCTTTGGAAAATTTTCATGCTTAGCCAAGTTAAAGATACTTAACCAGGGGAAGGGGTTATTATCTTTAAGTCTCATGATACTATAGCAGTAAAGACATATTTGTTTTTCAAGCTGGTAAAAATGAAAACAGAAGTCTGGGAAGTCTTTGGCTGAAATTTGATGTTCTTTCAGGAAGGGCACTGAGGCTTTGATAAAGAAATAAAGACAGGGACTTCCCTGGCGCTTCAGTGGTTGACAGTCGCCTTCCAATGCAAGGGACACTCGTTCAGTCCCTGGTTGGGGAACTGAAATCCCACATGCCACCAGGCAACTAAGCCTGCATGCTGCAACTAAGACCTGACACAGCCAAAAATAAAAACAAAAAAGTTTTTAAAAAACAAACAAAGACAGTGATGCACCCCTCCCTTCCACAGTAGAATTGTGGAATCATGCTTAAATTCATCAAATATTTTAGAAACAGTTTTTTTTTTTAATATAATTCTGATTTCCTTTGGTAAAAAAAATAGTTACTAGGAACAGTTTATCAAACTGAAAAAGTTTTTATCGACTGTTCATTGTGTGAAAAAACTGTGCTGTGTTCTATGAAGTATTTGAAATTCAGTCAAGGGAGATTCCTGTTTGCAGAAAGCATCCAATCTGATAGGAGCTACCTGCCACACACACATCCCTAGAAGCCACCCTGTGGCTTTACCAAATGAGTATAGAGTTTATGTTCCATTCCCCATTCCTCTCAGGTTTGAGAATTTTATATAAAACAAATTGGCATATTCTCCAGAGTTAGATTTTATAATTGGGAGAAATCCAGAGTCCTGCCAGCTATAGTTTTAGAAGCCTCAGGTTTATAGGATTTTTACAGTTTTAATTTTAAATTTGATTTCAGTAACTGCCTACCAGTTGTTTATTTTTGCCTTTTGACAAACTTTAGGAAGGAGAAGCCACTTGTCATTTTTTGCTGTTCTCTTTAGTTGGTGAGGATTCAGATGTTTCCTAAAAAGTGTTTAGGTCTGCTTCAATAGAAATTAGTAGATAGGATACCCTTGTATATGTTTTTATGTAGTTGAAATTCAAGTTGGTAATATAACTTTTTATGAGCCTTTTTCATGCTTTTGAACTTGAAGAAAATTTAATTCCCACAAGAAATCTTAAATCCTTTTGTTGTTGGGGGAGGGGGGACTCAAGACCACTAGAAGCAGCAGTGTTTGAGTATTCTTAATAGACTCATAGTTGCAATAAAGCAGTAGTTAAGTGCGTGCTTTTATTGTGTGGTTAACAGCAGCTCCTTATTTGTGGGTTTCTATTGCAGTGTGGTAGGAAGCAAGATGAACAGGAATCCTTATAGGGGAGGTTTACCCTGTGAGTTAAAATAAAATCTCAGAAGCACAAAGAATGATTGTAGGACACTCAGTCAGTGAAGGGCTTCCCTCATAGCTCAATTGGTAAAGAATCTGCCTGCAATGCAGGAGATCCCAGTTCAATCCCTGGGTTGGGAAGATCCTCTGGAGAAGAGAAAGGCTACTCTTTCCAGTATTCTGGCCTGGAGATTCCCATGGACTGTACAGTCCATGGGGTCGCAAAGAGTCGGACACGACTGAGCAACTTTCACTTCACTTCAGTCAATGAAAAGGATATATGTCTCCTCCTTGCAACATTTTGGTAAATAGGAATCTATGCAAAGCACAAAGCAAAGGTTTTTCATCTTCACAGTCATTGTGACGCCGATGCAGAACATAAGAATTATTAGTCTCTGACTTAATATATGCCTCAGGACTTCACCTGCTACAGCTGCTAGTATTGGGGATTTTCACTGACATGTTTCTTCCCTCTCCTTTACCACTGGACGTTCCATTGCTGCCTACCATACTTGTCCATTCCCGATCTTAAAGCCAGGCAGACTAGTAGTAGCAGCAGCAGATGTGATAGTCTAACTTCTTTAGACTTTGACTTTTTTTTTAATTTTGTAGACTGCAGGCAAACATAGCTAATAACCTTAAGCAAAACTTTTGTTTGTTGGTTTGTCAAAGCAATAAATTTCATTCTCAGGATTTATAAAGGGGAAAACCCCTTTTCATTGAGTGTGTTTTTGTAGGATGATCCACTGGTGTTGAATGAAATCAGAGAAGACCTTCGAGTAGAGTGTTCAAAGTTCGGACAAATTAGGAAGCTCCTTCTCTTTGATGTAAGTTCGTGGCTTGAACAAATGATTCCTAAAGCAATTTTTTTTCCATTTTAGTAAGTTATTACCAAATGTCAGTATGCCTCCAAGTTTTTTATATTAATGTTTTTATGTAGTAGGTCTGCTCTCTAGTGGTGGTGGTCTGTTAGCAGTATTAGATAGCATAATTAGATGAACATGGATTACAAGCCAAGACTTTGATAGACTTGCTTATGCCTTGGTTATTTTCCTTTGTCATCACTCTCGAGTGAGTGTATGGCCAGGTGAAAGTGTAAAAGAGTCAACATTTATTGATTGTAAACTACAGTTACTTTACATGTTATCTCATTTAATCCTCCTAATCCTCTGAGATAGGTACATGCTATTTTACCTAATTTTTATTTATTTACCCATTTTACAGATGAGAGAGTTTAGAAATTGAGCACCCTGCCCAAGGTCATTTAGCTGCTAAATGGCAGAGCCAGGATTTAATCCCAAGGCCGTTCAGCTTCAGAGTCCACATTCTTAACAACCATGCTGTTCTGCTTCTCCTTTGACACTGTTATGAGCAGGAACATTTCCAAGTATATCATGCTTGGTTTTTGCTAGACAAAGTTAGGCTAAAGAAGTAGCTAGCTGCTTGTCACTGGTTGGAGTAAATGGAAAGAAAGACTTCATACATAAAATCTTTAGCTTAAATGATCAGAAAAAATACTACTGCCCTACTTTGCCACGTGTGTATATTTCTCTTTCAGTTTTCTCGTTCATTCCTTCTTTTATCTTCCTTGTTTTTTCTAGAGACACCCCGATGGTGTGGCCTCTGTGTCCTTTAAGGATCCAGAGGAAGCTGATTATTGTATTCAAACCCTCAATGGAAGGTGGTTTGGTGGGCGTCAAATCACTGCCCAAGCATGGGATGGAACTACGGATTATCAGGTGAGTTCTGCAACTGTCAAGGGCACATGAATTGTTTCATTCCAACAGATACTGATCTAGCAGTTTTCATGTAAGTTTTCAGTTATGTGTAATCTGTTTAATGTAACAGTACTTTTAAATAACCCTTTACATTGAGAGTATGGAAAGAAAAATGCTTCATTCTTTCAGTTTATAAGTCTGAAGTGTTGAGCTTGCTCAGAACAGCAATAGGGAAAGAAGGCATTAAGCTAAAGTGTTTCTCTTCTTTTCTGTCTTATAAAGTACAGACAGTTCAATGATTAACTTTTTAATTGATGAGACATTTCTGCAGTGCTGTGGCACTGGGCATTTATTTAAACGATCTTAAGATCAGCACTGCTAAATTAAGGTGTAAAGTTTGGAAAGTGAAGATAGGGAATTGCTTTCATTTCCCAGAAGTGATACCTTATAAAATCAGAGTACTGTGAGCAATATTAGAAATGTTCCAAGACGTTGTTACTTCTTTTGGCCTAAAACACCTCTTAACAGCAGTTTCCATGTGTACACAGGTGGAGGAGACCACAAGAGAAAGGGAGGAAAGGCTGAGAGGATGGGAGGCTTTCCTCAATGCTCCCGAGGCCAACAGAGGCCTACAGCGTTCAAATTCCATCCGTGCTCCAGAAAGGGCAGGGCCTTCTAGAGTTAGGCATTTTTCTGAGCATCCTGGCACATCTCAAACAAATGTTCAAGCAGCTGCAACTGAAATGGCATTTGAAGAACCTATAGATGAAAAGAAGTTTGAGAAAATGGAAGATGGGGGAGAAGTTGAAGAAGCTGCTTCTGAAAAAGATGCTAAAGAAAGTGGCCCTGAGAAAGAAGCTGAAGGTCCCCAAGAAGAATCTGAAGAGAGCTGCCTTGAAAGAGAGTCTAAGGAAGGCTGTTCCAAAAGAGAGCGTGAAGAAGACTTCCCCGAGAGAGAGTCTGGAGAAGGCAGCCCTGAGAAAGAGCGTGAAGAGGGTAATCCTAACAAAGAGTCAAAAGAGACTGTCCCTGAAAGAGAATCCAAAAAGAAGAAACTCAAAACGGATCCTGACAAGAACGGCCGTGAGAAGGAGTCTGAAGAAGAAGGCCCCAGCAAGGAGTCTGAGGGGGAGGCCAGCCCCCAAAAGGTGGCTTCTGAAGATGACGACTCAGAACAAGAGTCTGAAGACTGCTCAGAAAAGCAGTTTGACGATGGCTCTGAGAAAGAGTTAGAAGAAAATGGCCTTGAGAAAGGTTTTGAGGAAGATGCCTCTGACAAGGAATTTAATGAAAACATTCCGGAAAAAGAGTTAGACGAAAATGAGTCTGAAAAATCAGAATTCGAAGATGACAGCTCTGAAAAAGTGTTTGATGAAGAAGGCTCTGAGAAAGAGTTAGACGAAGAGTCAGATGAAAAGGAAGAAGAGGAAGATGCATATGAAAAGGTATTTGATGATGAGTCAGATGAGAAAGAGGACGAAGAAGATGCAGAAGAAAAGGAACTTGAAGATGCTGATGAAAAAGACGAAGAAGATGATGCAGATGAAAAGGTATTTGAAGATTCGGACGGAAAAGAAGATGAGGAAGATGGAGATGTAAAGGAAGATGAAGACATAGATGAAAAGGTGTTTGAAGATGATGATTCCAACGAGAAGTTGTTTGATGACGACTCCAGTGACAAATTGTTTGAAGATTCGGATGAGAGAGGGACTGTGGGTGGCCTAGGGAATGTTAAGGAGGAAGGGCCCTTGTCCACAGGCAGCAGCTTTGTTCTCAGTAGTGATGATGATGATGATGACGACACTATTTAATCCCTTAAACTTGCTTTTTAGGGAGATTCCATCTCCATTTTGCCTCTGCTGCAGGGTAATTACTCGTAGTGTTACATGAACGTGTGCATAGAGGTAGGATGCCATCCGATTAATGCAGTGAAGTGTTCATGGTTACCTGTACCTAATGATTTTAAATATGTGTTCATTGGCTGTTCAGTTCAAACTCCATAGCATAATGCAAGTTAACTTGCTCCTCGTCCTTTGTCAGATTTCTTAAGTGCATGCAAAATAATATTTTTTAAAGTATTCTGATTGAAGTTTGTGACATTCAGAAATAAAGAAAGTTGTTGATATGCAGAAACAGAAAATTGTACTTGAGTTAAATTGCATTTTTAATTCTTGCTCTTGCTTTATTCATACTAACGTTTGGTTTTTTTTAAGGCCTTGAAAAATCCCTGTAGGTGTCTCCTTGCTTCCACTTTATGATGTTACCACTGATATCCCCATTTCCTCTCTCTAAACCAGAACATGTTACTAAAACTTATGAAGTAAAGAACTCTTCGGAGTTTTTTGCTCCCCAGTCCTCACAAGTTACTTTTTTCTACCCTCTTCCCATGAAAATTCACTCTTAAATGTGTAAAGGTGAACTTCCCAAAGTCCACAGTTTCCATTACTGAAAATATGGAGGAGATTAGAATTCCACCATTTACTGTTTGGACACCTCTAGAAGGTGATTCAAGTTACAGGACCTTTCCCCAGAAAAATCTGTACGTACACTACGCAACCTTCTGTATCCAGTTTGGGGCAGTTCGTGTGGATCTCCTGGAGTTTAAGAACTATTGTCACACATACTTCAGATTTTTGTTTTTGATTTTGTTCTAGAATCGTGGTACCTAGTACTATGGAAATTGTGTAGTTCCAATAAAAAAAAAAAATGTGGCTCTTTTCTTGATTGCGCTTTCCAAATTCAGTATTGATGAATTGACTTCTGATGTTGCACTTAAGAAGTTATTCTCATAAATTAGAATTAAAATAAACTGCATTGGTGCATTTTCATTATACCGTCTGTCAGTGTAATCATTACCCTCTTCAGACAGAAAAGACTTGTACTTCAAGCCAACTTTCTGAGAAATTTTTAGTTCATGTCTGGGATCTGTTGAAAATCTTCAGGCTTTTCACCAGGGACAAATCAGTGAAAGAGGTGAAGAAAGTTAAACAGAAAAATTGCACACCAAAATAGTGTTCCTTTTAAAGATAAGGCAGAAGTATTTAAACACTTTATTTATTGTGTTTTACTACAGTTTATGGGTTTACCTTGTGGCTCAGCTGGTAAAAAGTCCGCCTGCAATGCAGGAGACCTGGGTTCGATCCCTGGGTTGGGAAGATCCCCTGGAGAAGGGAAAGGCTACCCACTCCAGTATTCTGGCCTGGAGAATTCCATGGATTGTCCAATCCAGGGGTCACAAAGAGTCTGACAAGACTGAGTGATTTCACTTTCACTTCACAGTTTATAGTAATTTGTTGGAGAATTGTTTTTCTAAACAAAAAGGAAAGAATGCTTAATTTTCTGTACACAATGGAACACGTAACTACAATATACATTAGCTCTAAGACTTAGAAGGAGGCCATTTTCATTCTAACTTCTTTTCCCCTGCTCATTAATTTGGTTTATATCAAATACTCATACTCTTTTCACATAAACATCCTGGAAGCAAAATTCACCAACAGCTGTAAAATGGTAAATAATTTATGAGGTGATACTGGTGAGCGGACATTAAGAGTCATGAAGCACCCACCTGTTTTCCAAGTAATCAGGTTTTATTGGTCCTAAAAACAGAATTTATTGTTAAGCAGCAGTACATCCTGTTATCAAAAGAAAATTAAAATGTAAGGGTGAGTGGTAAGCACAGCAATGCTCAACAATTCCCTGACAATTTCTAAGGAGTAGTGCTTCTTAAAACTATAAGTATTATAATGTATTCCACTCTGAGTGCACAAACCAAAAGTTGCTTCAGGAATGCCTTTGAAAGGCTTGAGCACCATGCCCTCTGAGTCTTCAACTACTTTATATAGGAATAAACTTGAAAATCCATGTTAGAAGGTTAGAATATTACTGATCTCACAAAACTATCTTTTAAATAAACAAGATGGGGGAGGGTGGGATGAATTGGGAGGATAACACTGCCGTATATGCACTGCTGTGTGTAAAGTAGATAGCTAGTGGAAAGCTGCTATATTGCACAGGGGACTGAGCTCAGTGTTCTGTGATGACCTAGAGAGGTGGGCTGGGGGTGGGGGGTGAGGGAGGTTTAAGAGAGAAAATATATATACGTATAACATTCACTTTGTTGTACAGCTGAAACTAACAATATTGTAAAACAATTATATTCCAGTAACAT
This sequence comes from Ovis aries, assembly GCF_016772045.2. Lineage (NCBI taxonomy): Eukaryota > Metazoa > Chordata > Mammalia > Artiodactyla > Bovidae > Ovis > Ovis aries. The sequence goes on along the minus strand of NC_056080.1, from coordinate 98,714,174 downwards.
AAGCTTTGGTTTTCAGGAGATTCTTAAGAAATTACAGATGAGGGTAATCAAAATTTGTATATCATTTTAATGCTTTTTACTAGGGGCCATATTAACATACAAGTAATTTAGACTTGTTTTGGTATATTTACACTCACTGTAGCATCTATTTCATTTGATTCAGTCCATTAATAAGTATAGATTGGGCCAATGTATATCTGTTAATATACTAGATGGAGTGGGACAGAAGGGGCAGTGAGAATAGAGGCAGCATTAGGCATGAACCCTCCTCAATAGGCAGCTGTAATCTATGTTTAGATAAGACAGAAAAAAAAAAACGTGACAGGACTTCCCTGGTGGCCCAGTGGCTAAGACTCAGCTCCAAATGCAGGGGCCACAGGTTTGATTCCTAGTTGAAGGCACTAAGATGCCACATGCCCTGCGGTGTGGAGGAGGAAAGCAAATGTGGCAGTGATCCATCAGAACCATTTCTAGAGCCTTGCACAGTTGTTTAGTCACTTAAGTCACGTCCAACTCTTGCTCCTCTGTCCATGGGATTTTCCAGGCAAGAATACCGGAATGGGTTGTCATTTCCTTCTCCAGGGGATCTTCTGACCCAGGGGTCAAACCCACATCTCCTGCATTGGCAGGCGGATTCTTTTACTGCTGAGACCCTAGCCTTGCCCTTAAGGGCTCGAATAAATATTTGTTGAATGAATGAATTTATTCTACGGATACATTTGCACACTGTCATTCATTCATTTGAAGACGTTTGTTGGCTTTTCCACTACCTCATCATCATTCTTGATGATTTTCAATATCAAAATAAATTATCCTGTTCTCCCCCTGGTCCTTCCACCTCAGCAGCCCAACTCTCCAAATTCCACATCTAGGAATCATCTTTGATTTCTCTCTCCACCTCCCATGTCCAAGCCATGTTGGCTCTAACTCCAAATATACCCAACATTTGAATACTTCATCCCATGTCTACTTCCACCACACTTACTGCGCACAGTGCCCTGATGGGTCTCTATTAAAATGCTCCATTCACACTTAGAATAAAGTTCAAACTGCTTACTGTGGCCTGCTCACAAAGCTCTGAGTGATCTTGCCCTCTCCAGACTCATGTTCACACTGCCATCACCTTGGGTTCTTATTCCTATCCCAGGACCTCTGCACACGCCTCAGCCTGGGATGCTGTCTCCCCGGCCAATTTGGATCTCATCCTTCAGGCTGCCTAAGTATTGTTACTCAGTCCGTCAGTCATATCTGACTCTTTGTGACCCTGTGGACTGCAGCACACCAGGCTTCCCTGCCCTTCACTGTCTCCTGGAGTTTGTTCAAACTCATGTCCATTGGGTCAATGATGCCATCCAACCATCTCATCCTCTGTTGCCTCCTTTTCCTTTTGCCATTGATCTTTCCCAGCATCAGGGTCTTTCCCAGTGAGTTTGCCTTTCCCATCAGGTATCACCTGCCTAGAAATCCTGACCCTCTGTAACCCACCCTCCTCTCCCCCTTGATACTATTGTTGTTGAACCCCTTTCACAGCAACAGATTATTTTGTTTACTTGCCTTCCCTATCCCCCTCCTCCCATCTGCCACCCCCGCCAGACCCAGCTGCCTGCAAGCTCAGTAACAGCCACAGCTTTCTCCCACATAATAGACAATCAAATATTTTTTCAGGGCTGGGAATCATAATCAAGAATGTTGTGTTCTGTGAGAATCTCCACATTTTTAGAAAAATGTGAAGAACTTCAAGTAGGGCAACAGTTATCTGTAATGTAACACCAATGAGATAAGATTTTGTAAACACAAGGTTCATGGTTAGAGTTAATCTCTATTGGGGAACATGAAAAATTTCATTATTACAGTTTTATCACATTGTTTTTCTTCATCTTCATACAAAACTGGATTTGAACTATAGCAAAAGGCCTTGCTAAGATAGGTTAAGCATTCTGACAGTTAATCACTAGGAACTCTCTCTAGGGAGCTTATGGACTCCTCATTTCTGGAAATCTTACTGGGTAGAAAGTATCTTTTGCAAATGAACAGTGGAATATTTCCATTGTAAAATCCCTTTCATCTCGTTCTCTGACTTCCTGACACTCTTCTTCCCTGTCATTTTATTCTCTACCAGCTCTGCAGACAGCTGGAAACTTTACCAAAATGTTGTTCTTTACAAACTAGGTCTCTTCCAATCTGACTATGCACATCATCACCAACCAGTAGAAGTAGCTCCATCTTTAATGAAAATGAAGAAACAAGAGCCAGATTCAAATACAAAGGCCAGTATCACTGCAAGAGAGTAGGGGTTTGGGCAAGTTGGTGGGAAGACTCTATTTCATTTCCATATATACCAATATCTCTGTTACAAACTCACTGCCTTAATACCAAGATTTTGAGCTTCATTTCCAGTTCCACTTCAATGTTGAAATCACCCAGAATGATGACAGAGACAATGGTGAAGTCAAGGAATCTCTTCAAATGAATGAGTAGGAGAATTCAAGTATATCCATAGAATACAAGAACAGGTCTATAAATCTTAGAACTTTTTATGTCTGAGTCCCATGTAATCAGGAGTTTGCTTATACAGCTTTCAGAAGTACTAGTTAATCTGTTCATTTAGTGGATAGAGACTATGGCCCAAACATTGTTTTAGGTCTGAGAATACAGAAGTGAACAAGGGGAATCTGGAGGGTGGATAGACAATGCATATATTTTTAAAAGATAAATTCAGATGGTAGATACTGGGAGCAAGTAAAACCAAGATGATGTGCTAGAGTTGATTTGGTGGGGAGAAAATTCTTTAGTGTGGTAAAGAGGGAAGGTCACTGGAAAGATGACATCTAAGCCAGTACCCGAATGATAAGAAAGAACCTGCCAGATGAAGAGTTGGAGAAGACAGTTCCAGGAAGAGGGAGAAACAGACAGACTCTAAAGCATGGTTTGAGAGCCAAGGAAAGGGAATGGGTTTTATTTGGAATATAATGGGAAGCCATTAGAGAGTTGATGTTTTCTTTTACTTTTTTTGGACTTGGTTTTGACTTAGGTATAGTCAATTTACAATACTGTGTTAGTTTCAGGTATAGAGCAAAGTGATTGGTTCTACATATTTATGTATATTCTTTTCTCCTTTTCTATTATAGTTTATTACAAGATACTGAATATAGTTCCCTGTACTATGCAGTAGGTCCTTGGTTATCTATTTTATATACAATGTTGCACATCTGTTAATCCCATACTCCTAATTTATCACCCCTCCCCCCACCTAGAGAGTTGATTTTTAAACAGAGTGTTGGTGCCACCTGATTTGTGTTTTAAAGGGATCTCTTCAGAGACCTCTACTCCTACATAGAGAATGAACTAGAAGGAAGAGAGAAGAAAGGAGCCTATTTCTGTAGTCCAGGCAGAGAGAAGAAAGGAGCCTATTTCAGTAGTCCGGGCAAGCAAAGATGGTGGTTTGGACTGGGTTGTAGCTATGGAAGAGGTGAGAAGTGATTGGATTAAGGACATGTTTTGGAGGTAGATCTAACATGGGGGATGAAGGTGGTAAGAAGTTTTGATTATGTAAATACAGATGTTTCTGTTAATGTTATAACAATGCCCCTGAAAAACTTCACATTCTGCAGAAAATGTGTGCTAAAAATAATAGGGCCAATACTTTGACCACCAGATGGGAAGAGCTGACTCATTTAGAAAAGACCCTGATGCTGGGAAAGATTGAAGGCAGGAGGAGAAGGGGTCAATAGAGGATGAGATGGTTGGATGGTATCACCAACTCAATGAATTTGAGTTTGAGCAACTCCAGCAAATGGTGAAGGACAGGGAGGTCCAGTGTGCTGCAGTCATAGGGTCACAGATTAGGATGTGACTGAGTGACTGAACAATCAACAATGGGAAATGTAACGTTAGGGCAAACCACTCAAAACCCAAGGAACATGGTAACCAGAACATTTAAAAAGCAATGCCAATTCTAATGGGCTTCCCTGGTGGCTAAGATGGTAAAGAATCTGCCTATAGTGCGGGAGACCAGGGTTCGATCCCAGGGTCGGGAAGACACCCTGGAGAAGGGAATGGCAATCCATTCCAATATTCTTGCCTAGAGAATTCCATGGACAGAGGAGCCTGGTGGGCTACAGTCCATGGGATTGCAAAGAGTTGGACACGACTGAGCGACTAACACAAAAAATTCCAGTTACGGTAATAGTAGAGTTATGCCTTGATGGCATTTATGCTCTGTAGCCCAGCCAGTTAATCCTTCACAGTCTTAATCCCTGAGTCAGCTTCTTTCTCCAAGACATGAGTTCTTGAGGGCATTCACTTCTAATAAAGACCATCCTCAGGTTTCCAGGTGGCTCTAGTGGTAAAGAATCTGCCTGCAATGCAGGAGACAAAGGAGACACAGGTTGGGAAGATCCCCTGGAGAAGGAAATGACAAGCCATTCCAGTATTCTTGCCTGGAGAATCCCATGGACAGAATAGCCTGGCGGGCTACAGTCCATGGGGCCAGAAAGAGTCAGACGTAATTAAGCACACATACACACAGTGAAATTAAATAAAATGAATCAGAACATAGTCTTCTTTGCTGTGCGGGGACTTTCTCTAGTTGCAATGAGTGGGGGCTACTCTCGATTGCAGTGTGCAGGCTTCTCCTTGTAGTGGCTTCTCTTGTTGCAGAGCATGGGCTCTAGGTGCACAAGCTTCCGTAGTTGCAGCTCGTGGGCTCAACAGTAGTGGCACACAGGCTTAGTTGCTCCACGGCATGTAGGACTTTCCCAGACCAGGGTTCGAACCCATGTCTCCTGCATTGGCAGGCAGATTCCTCCCCACTGCACCACCAGTGAAATCCAGGGCATAGCCTTTTTATTTGTCATTTTACCATGAGAGAAATGCCTTTGCAGCATCTTCATCTGTACTCATTGCTTGGACAGATAGCTTACCACAGAAAAGACCACAGCCTCTATGCAGAGCACTAAACCAGGCACACTAGTACTCATAGAAAGTCTCTCTGTAGATTTCCTGCTTTTTGCTTAGGGTCTTTGTACATTGCCCAGGCCTTTGTAATAGGATGGTTGCCACAGATCACTTTAAAATGTTAATGCACTAGAAAAACGGTGTGTTAACCAGCACAATTTCTGTGTTATCCCAATATCAGTCCCTTATTACTTAGTAAGTAATTTCCAACACACAAAGACACACTGTCAGAAAGAGGCTATACAAAAGAAAGCTTTTGGAGCTTTTAAGCGAAGGAGTGATGTGATCTGATTTCTGCTTCAGAAAGATCCTGCTGACTGCCTAGAGGACAAACAATGCCCGGAGAGGCTATCGCACTGTTCCAGGTGAGAGGTGATGGTGGTTCCGATTAGGAAAATAGCAGTAAAGATGGTGAGAAATGATTGCATTCATTCTGGATATAATTCTCTGGGAGAGGTGATAGCATTTGCTGATAGAGTGGGGATTGAGGGCAAGAGAAGAATCAAGAATGACCTATCCAAAAGTGAAAAAGCAGTGAGGACCTTCTTAGACAAACAAAAAGTGAAGGAATTGTGCTTTCACTTTTGGAAGATAATTTCGCAGGCTATGGAATTCTAGGTTGGTAGAATTCTATTCTCAGCACTAAATATTTCACTCGACATTCTCCTTGTTTGCATGGTTTCTGAGAAATCAGATATCATTCTTATCTTTGTACCTCTTGCAGGTAAGGTGTTTTTTCCCCTCTGGCTTCTTTTAGGAATTTTTCTTTATCTTAGATTTTCTGTCCTTTGAAACTAATACAGCTGGCTGTAGTTTTGTCGGCATTTATTCTGCTTGGTGTTGTCTCAGCTTTCTGGATGTGTAGGTTGGTGTCTGACATTAATTTGGGGACATCATCATTGTTTGAAATAATCCTTTGGTTCCTTTGCTTCTCCTGATATTCTCATTATGTGTGTATTATTACACTTTTTGTAGGTGTCCCACAGTCCTTGGATATTCTGCTGGGGTTTTTTCCCACTCTTTTTTTCCTGTTTTCTTTAGGGGTTTCTACTGAGATATCCTCAAGCTCAGAGGCTCTTTCCTTAGTGGTATTCAGTCTATGAATTAGCCCACCAAAGGCATTCTTCATTTCTGTTACAGAACTTTTGGTCTCTAGCATTTCTTTATGATTCTTTCTTAGACTTTCCATCTATCTGCTTACTGAGCCCATCTGTTCTGACACAATGTCTACTTTATCCATTAGAGCTCTTATCAACTTAGTCACAGTCACTTTAAATTTCTGGTCTGATAATTCCAACATCTGGTTCTGATGGTTGCTCTGTTTCTTCAAATTTGTGTTTTGATGTATTATTTATTATTATGTCAGTGTTTTACAGATGCCCTTTATCGAATTAAGGGAGTTCTTTTCCATTCTGAGTTTCCTGAAGTTATAAAAGCTTCAGAATGAATGTGTATGAATATGTGTTGAAATTTATTAAATTTTTTTCTGTACTGAAAGGATCATTTAAAAACAAGAAAATATGCGTTTGGTCTTTTAGTATGCCTTGGAATTTTTTCATGAAATTTAGACGCAATGTATGAGATGAAAGGAACTCTGATACACAGAACTTTAGTGATAGGCAGATAAGGTGTTGGGGAAGGGGAGGCATTTTACAGTCCTAGGATTAGGTCTCAGTCTTTTAATGAAACTTTGCCTCGGGAATATGAACTCACAAGTGTTTCTCAGCTTTTTCTCCCTCCTTAGGTGAGAGAGGAAGGCTAGAGGGGGCTAGAGTTGAGTATTTCCCTTCTCTCAGGTCAGTTGCTGCTGCTGCTGCTACGTCGCTTCAGTCGTGTCTGACTCTGTGCGACCCCAGAGACGGTAGCCCACCAGGCTCCCCTGTCCCTGGGACTCTCCAGGCAAGACCACTGGAGTGGGTTGCCATTTCCTTCTCCAGTGCATGAAAGTGAAAAGTGAAAGGGTCCACTAAAAACCTTAGTAGGTTAGGCTCTGGTTAACTAGTCTCTCTTGTCTCTCTTGAGGGTAGATCTTGTTAAAAAAAAAAAAAAAAAAGAGTGCTCTGGTGTTTTTCAAAATGGTTCCTTTTCCCCTCCCCCTTTTGGAAGCACAAGGGAATTTTTCTCGAATTTTTACTGTGAGAACCTGGTCGAGTTCCTGGAGGTAAAACTCATAAAATGTGGACACTCACTGCTGACTAGGTCCCCCTGGAGTATTTTATCTCTTAGACTTGCCCATACTGATCCTCCAGCAATTTGTTGATTACAGTTCAGGTTTTCCTGCCCGAGCACCACTTTCCTCAGTGGTTTCTGCTCCAGTAAATTGTGGCTCTCTGTATTCCCCTGTCAGTCTCTTCTATTTGGGGGCAGCAGTTTGCCCTGTGACCTCACTAGTCTTACAAATCTAAGAAGAGTTGTTGATTTTTAAGTTTGTAGCTTTTTACTTATTGTTAGGATGCATTGGTAACTTCCAAGTTTCTTACAGATCAGACCAGAACTGGAAGTCTTTTTTTTTTAATGAGCATACACACACACACACACACACACACACACACACAGTGTGTGACACTATGCAGATGGTATGCTGCAGAGAAATGGATGTGCAAGAGAAGAGGGGGTACTTACAGGTCGAAACACTTCAGTGAAGTGAAGTCACTTAGTCGTGTCCAACTCTTTGTGGCCCCAAGGACTGTAGCCTATCAGGCTCCTCCGTCCATGGGGTTTTCCAGGCAAGAATACTGGAGTGGGTTGCCATTTCCTTCTCCAGGGATCTTCCCCACCCAGGGATCGAACCCGGGTCTCCTGCATTGTAGGCAGATGCTTTTACCATCTGAACTACCAGGAAAACACTTCAGTAGGATGTTTCAATTGGAGATGCAAGCAAGTTACCTTTGGCTGGGCAATTCAGTTGCTCCATGCAAGTTATGGGGCAGGTAACACATTTAGCCTTATGCTGTGACCAGCAGTTATTCACATCTAACTCCGCCAGGCCAAAACACAGTTATATTTTTGCTCACTTGAGGAACTGAACTAGCTCTTGAGTGGATTGTGTAGAACTATCAGCTTAAAAGATGCCTGTTGAGCTTCCCTAGTAGCTCGGTGGTAAAGAATCTGCCTGCCAATGCAGGAGACATGGGTTCAATCCCTGATCCGGGAAGATCTCACATACTTCAGAGCAACTAAGCCCATGCGTCCCAACTATTGAGCCTGTGCTCTAGAACCTCTGAGCTGCAACTGCTGAGACCAGGGGCCACCACTACTGAAGTCGACGTGCCCTATAGCCAATGCTCCACAACAAGAGAGGCCACCGCGGTGAGAATCCCATGCAGCACAACTAGAGAGTAGCCCCCATTTTCTGCAAGCCCTCACAGCAATGAACACCCAGCGCAGCCAAAAATAAACAAATTTATTTTTTCAAAAAAATTTCCTCTTGAGCAGCAGTGGAGATCAGGCACAGCGGGGGTGAGCAGCCATCCTGATCAACTCAGACGCATTTGTGAACACACCCTAGGGACTCCCAGAAATATTTGGTGGGGAAAGGAGCAGACCTGGAAAGGATTTGAGAATCCCGCAAATGGGGGTGACCAAGGGAGCTAGTGTCATTTGGGCAGTGATGTCAGTGTGATTTCATTTGTACCCAGAGATTGATGAGACTCTGGTCAAGTACCCCTAGGTCAGTGCTTCTTAAATTTTAGTATATAAAACTAGAAAAACTAGTTAAAACACTGGACCCCACCCCCAGAGAGTGTGATTCCCTAAATCTGGAGTAGAGCCTGAGATTCTGCATTTCTAACAAGCTCCCAGGTGCTGCTGGTGCAGCCAGTCTTGATAGAAGGCTGGCCTGGAAGCAGTGGGGCCACAAATAAACACTGATCCCGTCTCCATGGTGGGGGAGGGGGGCAGGAGTCAGGAAAAGCTTCGTAAGGAAAGTATGTGAGCTGCAAAGATGTGTTAAGTCAGGCACACCAAGAACAGAAGGAGAGGGAGGGCACTTCTGGTGGTGTCAGGAGAAACTAAAAAGGTCACGTGGCGATCGACATTGATTGTTAACACAGCTGTAATGAACATATCCACTGTGCTGCCAAGCATTACAATGAGACACTGATTTTAGATAATGCAGTCTTCATGAGGTGTTAGCTTTACTAAATAAATATGGTAGGAAACGATTTGAATAACACTTGACCATTTCTAAACTGTGAATTTAGATTATGGGAAGCAATTCACTTTTAAAAGAGGGAAAGAGGGGCGACACAAATGTGTTTCATTTCCTACCATAAACTATAATAAATTTTTAAGAAATGCTTTAGATAAATAGCCACTGTCTCCCCTCCCCCACACCCGCAGAATACCGGTGCCTATCTAATAGCTGCAGGCTCTACCCATCTGATAAAAAGGGAATTTTTACTGTACCTCTCTGTAGATTGACATTCTTTAGTTCGCTTTAGTTTTGTTTTGTTTTTAAATTAAGCAAAGACTAACAGTTATTATCAGTCTCTCCGGAGGTTTACACAGATGAACAGTGTTCACGTTCAAACGATCACAGTTGGCCTGTAGTTATCTTGTTATAAATCAGAACATTGTGTGAAATGCCAGTTGAGTTTTAAATGCCTTTTAGTATTTCTTTAAAATATGTTTCATAAAGGAAGGATGCTGCATCATAAATCATGTACATATTTAAAATTTTGCCAAATTGCTCTCCAAAAATGTTGAGCTCACACCACCAGTCACTACAATGGTGTGTGAAAGTGTGCAGTTTCCCCATATTTTTGTTAATTACTAAGTGTTGTTAATCTTTAAAATGTTTGCCAATCTGATAGTTGAAAGTGGTCTCTTTTTAATCTATATTTCCCTAATAACTAGGGAAGTGAAACATCTATTCTCTCTTGTTGGCTCTTGTATTTGCTTCTTCATATCCTTTGTCAAGTTTTCTATTGACTTGCTTGGCTTTTCTCAAAGATTTGTAGTTCTTTTTCTATTCTAAATAGTAGCCATTTGTGATAAGTGCTGCAAGAAGTTTCTCTCCGTCCTTAGTCTTGTAACTCTATGTTCGTTTTAGGTATGCAGGAGTTTTCTGTGTTTCAATGGAAAAATCTTTCCCTTTATACCTCCTGAGCTTTGTGGCATGCTTGAAAGACCTCCCCCATCTCAAATGATACCTACTGTAATATATTTCCCCTAAATCCATTTCTACATATTCTTTTTGTAGTTTAATAGTTTAATTTTTATGTTTCTATCTTTAACTCTTCTAGTATTTACTTTTCATAAAACATAAGAAACAATTGGAGCACAAGGAATTCAGAGTTCAGTTTTCAACATGCAATGTTTGAAGTGCATATTAGAGGAGAGGTCTGGGTTAGGGATGTAAATTTGTGTCAGCTCAGTTCAGTTCAGTCGCTCAGTCATGTCCGACTCTTTGCGACCCCATGGACTGTAGCATGCCAGGCCTCCCTGTCCATCACCAACTCTTGGAATTTACTCAAACTCATGTCCATTGAGTCAGTGATGCCATCCAACCATCTCATCCTCTGTCGTCCCTTTCTCCTCCCACCCTCAATCTTTTCCAGCATCAGGGTCTTTTCCAATGAGTCAGCTCTTCGCATCAGGTGGCCAAAGTATTGGAGTTTCAGCTTCAGCATCAGTCCTTCCAGTGAATATTCAGGACTGATTTCCTTTAGGATGGACTGGTTTGATCTCCTTACAGTCCAAGGGACTCTCAAGAGTCTTCTCCAACACCACAGTTCAAAAGCATCGATTCCTCGGTGCCCACCTTTCTTTATAGCTAACTCTCATATCCATACATGACCACTGGAAAAACCATAGCATTGACTAGATGGACCTTTGTTGGCAAAGTAATGTAATGTCATTGTTACATAGAAGGTATTTATGACTCTGGAGGTGGGATTATCAAACAAGAGATTATAGAATCAAAGGAGAGAACCCAAAACTAAGCAATCCATTGAACAAAGGAGATTGGGGGAAAAGAGGCAGTAAAGTCAGAGGAAAACAAGAAAGAGTGGTGCCATGGAAACCCAGAAGAGGATGTTTGAAGAACGCAAGTGACCAACCCTGCTAAACACCTGTAAGAGATCAAGTAGGAAAAGGACAGAGAGATGTCTCTGAATTTAGTAATGTTGAGATGATTGGTGACCTCAACAAGAGCAGATATGTTGGAGTGGCAAGAATGGACACCCCCATGGATTGAGTTTAGGAGGGAAAGGAAAGGTAAGAAGTAGAGATAGTGACTACTCATGGACCACAAGTCTAAGAAATGTTGCTTTGAAGAAGAACAAAAGAATGGAAATGGAGATGGATGAGGTGTTAAAAATGGGAGATACATGGGCATATCTGAATAATGATGGAAATGATCCAATAGAGATCGAGAAACTCAAGTGGGAGAGAAAGGGGATAACTGAACTCTAAGATATGCCTCTAAGTTAATTTGTTTCCAAATGAATAACCTGTTGTCTTGATACCATCAACTGATTCATCCATTTGTTCCCTGCTGATATGGAACCTTAAAAAATATGAAATACTCCTTTGTACTCCATAGTCTGTCCTACTGTTCTTCCATGATCTGGCTTCCATGCTGCTAAGGCCATTTTCAAGTTATGCCCATTGTGATTGACCTGTTCTATCTCAGCAGTTGTTCTTAGCAGACTAATTTTGTTCCAGCAATGCAGTATCCTCTTGGACATCTCTCAGGATGCAAGGTAGAATTTTTAAAGCATTTTCCACATGAACTTTCCCCTCAGAAGTCAATTATTTTCTTGTTCATTCTAGTGTTTCTCCATTGTGCTGTTGGTTTTCCTGAAACGTCTACTGACAGGCCATTCGTATGAAGGACTGAGGTGGCTACATTTTGGTTAATTGGTTTGTAGTCTACAGCAGTTGTGAATCACTCTTCACCAGACAGGTTTTTTTCTCGAAATGTGACAGAGCTATGCAGGTGAACAGTTAGGATGTGCCAACAGGAGGATTCCTGTTTATGAGGCATGGGTGGGGAACAGGTGGCAATCAGAGGTGGGGAAAGTGTCTTAGTGAATGTATCATGGTTTACAGGACTTAACTGCTATTCCAACATGTCCTTTGTTCTCCATAGCCTTATGGTGGTCTACAAATTACCTGGACAATCCCCACTTATCTCTCCAACCACAGAGTCAATGCTGGACTCCCTTTCTGTGCACAAGAAGGGCTTTATTTAGAAAGCTTCTCTCACTGGCCATGGCCAGGGCTAAACACTACAGCAAGACACTGTGCACAGAGTTGGAGAATGGCCCAGCCACTTTGGCAGACCTTTCCCTATCTTCTCTACTTTCTGTTTCATGACTCACTCTAGCTCCTAAGCCCTGCGAATTCTGAGCTTTTCAGGGGCTCTATTTGGAAGATTCATAATCATTTCTCCAATATCCTTCTTCCATTCCTGTGTGAGCAGGATGTGGGTTCCAGAGTATAATTTCCAGAAATTTCCTATTGTTTCTGAAAGGTCAGATAACAGTGGTTTCGTGTACAGTCCTATAGAATTGGCCTGCCTGGCTCCAACAAGCTCTTAACCTCTCTGTGGCTCTGTTTACTCGTTTTTAAATTGGATAATAATAGTGCCAGCCTTGCAGAATTATTTAAGTGGTTTAATACACATTAATTGTTTAGTGCATAGCTGGCCCACTGGAAGTGCTGAAAGTATGTGTGTGTGCTGTGCTCAGTCATGTCTCTTTGTGACCCCATGGACTGTCACCTGCCAGATTCCTCTGTCCATCGGACTTCCTAGGGAAGAATACTGGAGTGGGTTGCCAGTTCCTTCCCCAAGGGATCTTCCTGACCCCCATCTCTTGTGTCTCCTGCCTTGGCAGGTGGATTCTTTACCACTGTGCTATTTGAATTTCACATTCCCTTGATTTACTTAAAGTATAGTTGTAAGAAATCCTAGAGATCATCTAATAGAGCACGCTCCTTTTAAAAATGGGCAAAGAAATGAGAAAGAACTTCTCCAAGGCTATAAGTCTATTTAGGGGAAGAACTTATACAAAAGTCAAGATCTCTTGCATCTTAGTCCAGTTCCTCTCTTACTGAAAATAAGTAGATAAATACTTACCAGAGGTACCAAAGTTATAAACTATGTATGTCTGCGACCATTTTATGTCCCTTTTCTCCTGTGAAAACAGAACAGTCCTTCCTTGTATTTAAAGCCCATCTTTCCACCTGGACTTTGATCCCATTCTCTCCTCCTGCTTTCTCTAATATTTTCTTATTATTAACAATGCCTTCTTTTTGTGGTAGATTCAATCTCTTGCTCTGAACTGGACCGTTTCCACTGGTCTTTAGTCATGTTGAAATCTATCCCAAGTCATTCAAGCCCTGATGCTCCCACTGCTGGATTCTGCTCTATCTTTCCACTCTCTTTCACCTCCAAACTCCTGCAAACTCCTCTTTACATTGTGGGTACTTTCTTCTTCTCCCATCCCACTGGAGCCTGCCTCTGCCTCCAGCAAGCATCTCTCACTAAAATCACTTATGACTTCCATGCTACTAAATCCAATTTTCAGGCATCAGATTCTCCCACATTTCAGCATATGGGACCCAGGTGATAGGTTCCACCATCTTGAAACATGGTCCTCTTTGGGCTGTAGGGTCCTGACACTCATGATGTTTATCCTCTCTCCTTTGCCATTCTTTCTCTGTAATGTCTGTTGGCTTGTCACTTCCACCTGACTGGTAAAGGTTGCAGTTACATGAACAGGTCTTGCTTCTTTTATTTTCCCTTATTTTTTAGAGTGCTTTAGTTCTTTTCTATGTTTTAGTCTCTACTCTTCCTGGGTGAGTTAGAGTCTAAGGCTTTAATGACAGTTTATATAACATTAGCTTCCATGTTTCTATCTCCAACTCAGACCTATCTGCCTATGGACTACTGTCATCCTTTCTTAGACAGCTCAAAAATTCCTCAAAATCAACATGTTCAAACAGAAATCTTCGATTTCCTCTCCTAAAGAAAACACACTAGTGATATTTCATAGCTCTGAAAGGCACACCAATTAATGAAGTTATGCACCCTCCAAACCTAGGAGTTATCATCTTTGAGACCCCTCATTCCCTGTGTCCAATCCAGTATCAAATTTGTTTTCTAAATACATCTTGAATCCATCCACTTCTCTCTGCTTTCACCTCAACTCCCAGATGCAGCTACCATCCTCTGTACCCTAGACCACAAAGTGATCTCTTCACGGCCACGTGCTCCCTCCATTCTTTCTTGATATTGCAGTCAGACCAAGGTTTTCAAAATGCGTGTCTGGGGACGTCCCTGGCAGTCTAGTGGTTAGGACTCTGCGCTTTCACTATCGGGGGCTTCTAACTCCCTCCCCTTCCCCATTTTTAACACACATCTCCATAAAACCATTTAATAGCTTCTTCTTCTTCTTAGGAAAGAGATAGTTATTCCATAGGGCTCGAAAAGCCCTGCTGGCTCTGGCCCCTGCTTACTTTTCCAGCTCACCTTGCAAGGCACTCCCTGCCGCTGTCTCCCTACCTTTTTCCCTGTGACTCATATTTGCCAGGCCCCTCCCGCCACAGGGCTGCTGAACATACTGTTTCCTCTGCTTGGACCAGTCATCTCTCCCCTCTTCGCGTGGTTAACTCCTTCTCAGCCTCTGGGATCTCAGCTCGAGCATTATTTGCACAGGGAAGACAACTTGGCCTTCGCTGATGAATCCAAGCATCCTTATCACAGCCTCGCCTGGCACCAGATACTGATTCATTACCTTTGCGGTCGTCTATTTATTTGTGTGAATACCTGAATAATTTCTCTCTCCCCTCACTACTCACTCATTCATTTAGCAAATATTTACTGAAATCCTAGTAATACATATACCAGGCATGATTTTAGAAGGGGCGACCAACTATAAACAAAGAGCTATGCAATATGACATCCAGAGGTGAAAAGTACCCTGAAGAAATAGGAAGTGCGAGAAGAGGACAAAGAGTATGAGAGGCTGCTGGCTTGGATAGGATGGTGAGGGAAGGCTTCTCAGAGGCAGTGACGGAGCCCAGGTTTCATTGAAGAGGCGGGCAAGTCAGGAGGTGGTCTGGGGGATGAGCATCCCGGGTCAAGGACTAGTCAGCAGTGAGTGGGGCTGGAGTGAAGCAAGGTTGGGGCAAGGTCAGGAAAAAACAACCACTAGAAGCTTTTCAACAAGGAGTGACAGTGTTTAATGCACATCCTCAAATGATCACTGTGGCTGTCTTGGGGTGAAGAATTAGAAAAGTGAAAGGTGGAAGTACTGAGTTCTGAAGCTGTGGTCCTGCAGAGAAATGATGGGGGTTTGCAGGAGAGTGAGCAGGGCTGAGGTGGTGACAAAGGACAGAGGTGACCAAGAAAAGGATGGGACTGGAATGTGTTTTGACGCTCTGTGTGTCAAGATTTCTGATGGTTTTCTCCAACGTCTCCAATGGGTTTCCTTCTCACTTACAGGAGGAATCCACAGCCTAAGCATGGCCGAGGAGGCTTTCTGTGCCATGGCCCCATCTCTCCTCTCCCCTCCTCTCCGGCCATGCTGGCCTCCTCACCCTTCTGTAAACAGGTTGGGTGTGATCCCATCTTTTGTATTAGATGTTCCCCCAGATATCAGGCAAGCAGGTATTGACATGCTTCCACCACTACCCGGGGTTCTGATCAAATGTCACCTCATCAGAAAATTTTTTCGTGAACATCCTAGATAAATGAGACACTTCCTATTCCCTGGCTGATTAATTTCTCTTTATAGTACTTACTGACACCTGACAAGTCCATATACTATAGGCAAACATAAAACATGTTACGTATTTATTATTCCCCGAAGGCAGGGATTTGGTCTGTTTTGTTCACTATGGAACCAAATTCCCAGAATGGTGCCTGGCATTATAGTAAGTGTTTAATAAATATCTGTTAAATTAATATGGTTGAAACAGAGAATGGGAGAAGCAAAGAACGGCTCCAGGCTTTGGGGTCTGAATGATGGTGCTATTGCAGATTTTTCAGAATGTGGACTGGGACTCCTTTGCTATGAGCCTGAAGCTAGAGTCCTGAACTGCTTCATCTATTGCAGGTTTGGAGAAGTCCTCGATCCCTCCGGGCCCATGGAAGCCTGAGAAAGTCCAGAATCCTAGAGGGCTGAGCTCCCTTTCTCTTCCCATAGGAAGAAACTAGTGACCAGCCAAGCTTTCTCTCAGTGCCAAAGTCCCATCGGTTGGATCCCAGCCCCAGCACTGATGCTGGAGACGCTACTACTCTGTGTGTGGTTTCCGGGCAAACAATTGGCTGCCCACTTTAAGAGACAATATCGCTAAGCACTTTTTTTTTAATGCAAAAAGAAAGAAATAAAAAAAGAACTACCTATTTTCCTCATTCCTGCAGGTGCCCAACCCGATTGACTTGTTGGAGTACATTTTCTGCATTCTTAATAGATAGCTAGCAGGAAATGCTTCGTATAGGCTCAGCTAGAGGGGTAGAAAGTTAGCGAGGGGAGGGCACAAGATCGCCAGGCCCTGCTCGGACCAGTACTGAGCTGCTCTAAAGCAGGCCAGGCAGCTCTAGCCAGCAAAACACACCTTCGACCGGCCATAGCATCTTGCTGTGTCTCCGCCGCCGATGGTCGAGAATTAAGGTGAGAGAAGGTAGGAACTCTGGGGGAGGCAGGAGGGATGGGAATTCAACTGAGAAGGAACTGGGGCTGGAGGGGGGTGGTAGTGGTAGGGGGCATCACACGCTTTGCTTAAGGAGATGCCTTCCGGTGCCCTTGGGGCTTTGTTCCAAGTGATCACTGTGACAACCTCTCAGACTCCCCATCCCAAGCCCAGGGGTGCTGGGTACCATTTCTCAGAAGGGTGGTAAGCGTGTGCAGGTAGGCATCCTGGTAGAATGGAGGCCAAACTATTGCTCTTTTCCTCTTGGCCCAAAATATTTGGGCCGAAAACCAGGCTTTATTTCGATGCCTACTTGGTGTCTTAAATTTCTGAGCGCTGGGGAATATTGTAATTACACTATTTGAACTGCACACCTGGCAAAGCTTGGCCAAGGCCAAGGGTTTTGTCTGCAAGAGGCTTTTGCTACAAAGCCAGGCGCCAATACAGCAGCATCTTGGCCAGGAAAGTCCTACCCTCGGTTCCAGCTTTGCAGCACCTCCTTCTAAGCCAGACCCACCCCACCACTTCACTTCCTGAGGAGAGACTCTTCAAGGAGGGTTCGTGTGGGGATGAAACCGCTCAAGTCACTCCAGAGGTCCAGTGGGAGGCGATTCTGTAAAGGATTAAACCAGGTAACAGCTCACAGATGTGAATAGCCCTCAAATACAGACCCTCATCCCCTGAGGTCTGACTACAGCCAGGGAACTGCTCATGAGATGTGATCCAGAGATGTACTCCAGGGCTTTCCTTTAGAGTATGTGTCCATGTGTTTGGCAAGGAAAAGAGGGGCATGCGTAGGACTTAAGATTTATTGAGGATCCGCAGTTGTGTGAGGTCTGAGCTCCTCAAGTGAGGGGGACCGAGACGGTATTTTCTGATCTGCTCTGTTTCTATGGAACTAGCATATGGTCTTTGCCCAGGGAGGCTAGGAGCATGTTTCACGGCATTGATGTCTCAGGGGTCTGGCCAGCTGCTTCTCATGGCTTCAGGGAGACTTAGCAAGGAGAGATGGCAGGCTGGGTCATACCTCAGCCAGTGGCACCGGCCACTGGCAAGAGGGTAAGAGGGCAAGACACACAAAGGTGCTAAGCTGCCCTTGCAGGTGAAGGCTTCCAGGAGACACCATGAGAATGTGCAGACAGACCGTCTGCCGGCCTGACTGGGAGCCAGAGGACTGGATCAGGATGAGGGTCCCATGGAGGGGAAGGGGCTGTTCACCCTGACAGGTAGAAAGGGATGGTGAGAAAAGGCCAGACACCGAAGCCAGGGAGACTTGGGTTCAAACCTCAGCTCTGCCACCACCTAGCTGCATGGCCTGGGCCCTTGATTTCCTCTTTCTCTAAGCCCAGATTTGCTCATCTTTAAAATGGGGATAATAGTACCTAGTCTGAGGGTTATAAAGATTGGAGAAAATATATTTGGAGCCTCTGGGACAGAATAGGTCTTCTGTGAACTGCAGCTTTAGCAAAAAGGCTTCGTCCATGCTTATCATTACTTGGTCATTCATAATACCATCGCTTTATTAGTCATTTGATTTGCTATTTTTTGGAAATATATTTGATAGATAACATTGTGTAGATTTAACATGTACAACATGTTAATGTGATGAATTTATATATTGTCATACAATTACCATCATGGCCATAATTAACACCTCTATCATGATGCATCATTACCCTTTCTTTTCATTGGTTCAAATAATTAAATTCTAGTCTTTTAGCAAGTTTGATGATTAGAAGGCAGTATTGTCTAGATTCACTGCACTGTGTGGTAGATTTCTAGGGCTTGTTCACTGCTTGTTACACATTTATTCCCTTTAACAACATTGGTTCTGTCCCCCCTGCCCCTGGGAATGACCATTTTATTCTGTAGTTTGGCTCTTGAAAATTCCACAGATAAGTGAGATTATACTTTGAGATGCCATAATGTGCTCAAGGACTACACCTTTGCTTTATTGCTCGAAGTCCCAAGTATCTGAAGATATCATGTGCTTTTTCACTGAGGAATAATTTGCCTTCAGTGAAACTTGCAGACCTGAACTGGACAATTTGATGAGTTTTGACACATCTGCATCCATATGTAACCCTCAGCCTCTTCAAGATGTAAGACATTTCCAGCACCCCTGTGAGTCCACTCTCACTCTTTTCCAAGCTCTACCTCAAGGCAACTGCTGTCCTGATTTTTATCACCATAGATTATTTGTGCCTGTTTCATGTAAGTGAAGTCATACAATATGCAGTCTTTCGTGTCTGGCTTTTGTCACTCAGGTTAATGTTTTTGTGATTCATCTATGCTGTTGGGTGGATGTCGTTTGTGCCTTTTTATGGCTGAAGAACATTCCATTGTATGAAAATGTCACAGTTCGTTTATTTGTTCTCCTGGTGATGGACATTTGGGCTGTTTTCACTTTTATAAACAAAGCCACTACGAACACTCATGTAGAAGTCTTTGCGCACACATCTGTTTTCGTTTCTCTTGGTTATGTGCCTAGAAGTGGGATTGCTGGGTCTTATGGTAAGCGAACGCTTAGCTTTAGAAGACACCGCTGGACGGTTTTTCAACGTGGTGGCTCCCATGTGTTTTTGAAATAAGAATACAGTGGATTCATTTTTTTTAGGGTGGTGCCTGGTGATGCTTAACATGTCTATCACCCAGGGGGAAACAGACTGACGTGCTCAATCAAAGGCTTCTAGAGACAGCAGAATCCAGCTGTGACTGGGGCTAAGATTCTGAAAGGAGCACTTTTAAATAAGGGTCCTCTGCTTATTCCAGACTCCCTCCTAATGTTCCCATGATAATTGACTGACACTTCTGGCAGAAAAATAAAATAAGCTGGAGAATTCATATACTCCAACCTCTTCATTTTACCCTAGAGGAATCTGAAGGCCAGAGAGGCCCTGTGATTTCCCCAAAGGCACACACCCAGTCAAGGGCAAGCCCAGGTCCTCTGAGCCCTAATTGGTGTGATTTCCTTGCATTGTGCTTTCTCTGCACGAAATGGCATTTCATCACTCAGCCATTGTTTACTTAGTGTTAGGTGCTAGAGATAAAGAAATGAATAAGAAATGGCCCCCATCCTCCTGGATCTCGGAGACTAGACCAGGAGACAGACCAGGAGACGGGCCATTCAACTCTAGTCATTTGCATTATATGCATCAGAATGACTAGAATGTCTTTAGCCAGAACTCTGGGCAAGTTGGATTGGATGGCCAGAGGTGACGAAGCACCCAGAACTATTATTTCCCTGGTAAAGAAAAGCCATGGCTTCTCTCTGCAGTGCCGTCTGCGTGCCTGATCCCTGCCTAGGTGCAAAAAAGGACAGCCTCTGCCCTCAGGGAGCTCACAGGTAGGACCCATTGAGGCCAAGTTGAAGGCAATTCAGCAAATGACTGTTGGAGCATTTGCTCAATATTGAGCAGGCACCGCTCTAGGCGCACAGGAAGCCTGGTGAACAGAGTGCTCTTTCCCAACAGATATCAGTGTGAAAAATGTTAGCTGCATTGGGTGCCGAGTGTCTGTCTGGGGATTCCCTGGTGGCCTGGTAATTAGGATTCCGGGCTTTCACTGCCATGGTCCGAGTTCATTGCCCTCACTGGGCAACTGAGATCCTGCAAGCCACACTGTGCAGCCAAAAAAATAAAAATAAAACAATATGCACCTGGATTTAAAGCTCTGACATTTTCTAAGTGACTCTGGGCAGAGTATGTCTGTCTGGAGGCCTTGATTGTAATTGCTAATTCTAAGATGGGGTAGGGGTGAGTACAGGACCCCATCCCACACGAATCACCATGTCAGGGGGAGCAGGAGAATTTGGTATGTTTGGTGCTTCTGCAGAGAAGTGGGCAAGGTGGAAATCAAGGCTTGCTAGGGAAACAAATTGTCAGTATCCACTGATTGCTTAGTCAAGGTCTACTGGAGGACTCGTGCCCTTGTTCAGGGGAATCTAGTGGGAGGCAGGCACTTCCCCAGCTGGCAATACTGCAGTCTTTGGCTTCAGTGTCCTTTTTCTCCCCCCCCCCCTTTTTTTTTCATTTCCTGATGCTCTTCTAATCACGTTCCCAGGCACTCTTTTGCATTTATAAGAGAGGACCCCTTCAGCACTTTATCTTTTTTTCCTGAAGACTGCTCAGCAGCTGCGCAGCTCCTGGGAGCCCCAGTGAGAGAACCTGAACCTTAGGCACAAACTGCTTGTCCTCAAGGAAGCCACTTCTGCCAACTTAGCCAAACCGCTTGGAAAAAGAGCGCCAGTAACATTTTGCGTTTGCTTTGCAGCTCTCCCCTGAGTCACCATGGAAGACGTGACGAAGACCACCGTCCACACACAGAGCCCTATTAAAACTGAATGGAATTCCCGCTGTGTCCTTTTCACCTATTTCCAAGGGGACATTAGCAGTGTGGTGGATGAACACTTCTCCAGAGCTCTGGGCAATGTCAAGAGCCCCCAGGGACAGAACCCTTCCAGCCCGAGCGGAGATGTGCTGCTGAGGAATGGTGAGCATGTTGGGAGGGAGGGGCTGGAATTCCCTATCAGGCTATCATCAAAGAACAGTTCTGATGTTCTGAGACGTGTGTATATTTGCTAAAGGCACATCATTCTGTTCCGTGAGAAGCCACACCCCTTTCTCAGAAGTTTCGGCTTGAAAATGGACACTGTTTAAGGAATTCCCTAGTTGGCTAGTGGTTAAGACTCCACGCTTCCACAGCAGGGGGCACAGGTTCCATCCCTGGTTGGGGAACTAAGATTCCACAAGCCACATGGCGTGGGCAAAAAAAAAGGAAAAAAAACGCACTTTAATCAAATTAATATACGGATTTCATTGTGTCCTCAATTAGGTTAAATGCTAGGTTCACACTCAGTATGCGATGAGAGCACCATTATTATTGTTACTACCTTGGTCTGACAGGGCAAGAACACCAAAGGAGTTGGGCATGTGTCCCCTGTAGAAACACCCAGGCTTCTCTCAGTTAATAGTGGGTGGAGTGGGGCCAGAGGGAGGTGGATAAAATGATTGTCTCTCCGCATCCGTCTCCCTACCCTTAACAGTGTCTATTGCACACACTATTGGGTGATTTTTTTTTTAAAGCATTGTCTCATCTCAAAACACTTACTTCAAGAGCACAATGCCAAAAGGTGCCGAGCTTATGCGTTGAATGCCCTGCTCCCGTTGGAGGATGGACATGCCTCCCAGGAGGGGGCCTCTGCCTGTGGGTAAAGAGCTCACTGGTTTTCAGAAGCCATCACTCTGACTGGCTAGCCTCTGGGTCTGGATAGGGAATTGGTGTATTAGCCTCTCTAGCCTTTCAGATTTGCTTCTCTCCTAGAAATAACTTTTCCAGTCAGGTGAGATGGTTTTCTCAGAGACTCTTTGGAGTTCAGGAAACATGTGGAAGGGGAGCATAGTAGGAGCAGGTACTAAAGCTAACACTGGGGACCAGGGGCTGGGTGGAGAGCATGGAGGTGCTGTCTAAGGGTGTGCTGAGTACTTCAGAGCAGCTGCAGGAATGGCTGCTCTTGAGTCATTTGGGGAATTGATGCGTGGGTAAAAGCCCATCCATGCGGTCAATGGGATTCAGAGGCTCTATCTGGCTCCTAGGAAGGGTCAAAATCCCAGGCTCTTCATGCATAGCTAAGTCTGTCCACTTTGGCGATTTGACTCTGAGTTAATTCTAAACACATTGCCTTGAATATATGACAATCGTTTCTTTGTCAGCACCAGCAATTCGTCATCCCTCATTTTCTCTCTCCTTGCCTCGTAAACCCAACCTGAGATATAACCAATTCTTGGTTGCTTATTGTCCCATTTCTTGGTTTCATTTCGCAGCCAGACTCCTAAGAGGTGTCCATGCATGCTCTTTCCTCTTCCTCTTCTGCTCTCTCAGATCTGCTCCCCTCAGGCTGTCATCCTCATCACTCTTTGAAACACTGTTATCCAGGCTCGTGGGAGACTTCCACTTTCCAAAGCAAATGGTCTTTCTCTGTCCTCGTCTTAGCTGACTCATCAGCAGCATTTGCTGCAGTCGATTGCTCCCGCCTCTTGGAAGTAACCTCCTTCACTTGGATTCCATAATATCATACTCATGGTTTTCCACCTCTCTCCCTGGTTACCCCTCCTTCTCAGTCTCCTTTGCTGAATGTCCTCTTCTCTTCAAGGCTTCATCTCTTAAACATTTGAGGGCCCTAGGACTTTGATCTCAATTTCTCTCTCTACATTCATGCCCTGGGGGATCTATTCTAGTCTCTTTGTCTTAAATACCATCTACATAAACACCACCTATGGGCTGATGAAATATCATATCTTTACCCAGACTGGATTTCAGATTTATCTACACAGCTGCCTAGTTGATATCTTCACTTCACATAGCTAATAGGAATCTAAACCAAACAGGTCCCAAGCTAAATTTTCTTTTTAAGATTTTTTTTGATGTGGACCAAAAGTCTATTGAATTTGTTAACAGTATTGCTTCTGTTTATGTTTTGGTTTTTTGACTGAGAAGCATGTGGGATCTGAGCTCCCCTTCCAGGGATCAAACCCACACTCCCTGCACTGGAAGGCTAAGTGTTAACCACCAGACCAGCAGGGATGTCCCCCAAGCTGAACTCTTGATCTTCCCCTCACCCTGCTCTGTCCATAGTCTCAATGAATGGCAGCTGCATCCTTCCAATTAATTGCAGTCATCTTTAACTCCTCTCTTTATCTCATACCCCACATCCAACCCTTTGAACAATTCTGTAAGTTCTACCTTCAAAGTTTGTCTGAGCTCTGAACATGTTTCTCCACCTCCACTCCTGTCCCCTTAGTCTGAAAAGCCATCCTCTCCCCACAGGATTTTTGCCTCCTCATCAGTCTCTCTGCTGCTTCTGTTGCTCCCCTTCAGTCTGTTCTCAAAGTAGCAATCAGAAAGTTGTACCATATCACTTCTCTGTTCAAAATCCTCCAGTAACTTCTCATCTTGCTGCTGCTAAGTCACTTCAGTCGTGTCCAACTCTGTGCGACCCCATAGATGGCAGCCCATGAGGCTCCCCTGTCCCTGGGATTCTCCAGGCAAGAACACTGGAGTGGGTTGCCATTTCCTTCTCCAATGCGTGAAAGTGAAGCCACTCAGTTGTGTCCAACTCTTAGCGACCCCATGGACTGCAGCCCACCAGGTTCCTCCATCCATGGGATTTTCCAGGCAAGAGGGCTGGAGTTGGCTGCCATTGCCTTCTCCACTTCTCATCTTACTCGGAGTCAAATCCAAGGCCTTACAGGGGGCCCTCACTTGCCTGAGCCCCTGTCAGCTTTCTGATCTCATCATCCTCTCACTCCAGCATAGCCTCCTTGCTCTTCATAGCGTGTGGCAGGTACAGTACTGCCTCAGGCCTTTTGCACTTCCTCTCTCCCCTCTTCCTGAAATGCTCTTTCCCAGGTAACTGCGAGACTTCCCCTTTATTGAAATCTCTGTTAGAATGTCGTCTTTCAGACTGGCCTTCCTGAACAGTCTATTTAAAACATAGAAGTCTCCACCCTGTCACTGTCTTACCCTGTTTTATTTCTCTTAGCATGCGTCACCATGGGGCATATTGTGTATTTTACGGGTTTCTTATCTCTTCCTACCCCCTAGATGCTGTCGGTCTGTTAAGTGCTGTTTTCCAAGTACCCACCCTAATGTCCAACACATGGAAAGTACTCAATAAATATTTAGGGAATGAATGACATTGTGATTTGGATCACAGGGTGCTGATGTCTGTCGTTGATGGGGTTACTGGAGAGACAGGATCATTTGGTATATGGCTTTAGACCCAGGCACCCTGGGGCTGGTCAGCTTTTCTGCTGTTTAACCATGTGACCTCAGGGCACATCACTTCATCTCTCTGGGCCTCTGTTTCCTCATCTGTAAAACTGAGTATCATTGAACTAAAGGAGGAATCGTGAGATTACTCATGTCAAGTGGCACATAGCAAGTGCCATGGAGGTGGTAGTTAATTTTTGGGGTGTGTGAGGGCTCGAGGCAGGTTTTTTGAATGTCTACAGTGGATGTGAGGGCCCGCCTTCAAACCAGCAGGACCCTCCCCTCAGCTTCCAAGTTGTCCACTGGCTTCTGCTGGGTGGCCGCTGCCCTGTTTCTTAACTCTCCTGACTTCACTTTGTATTCTATGAAGCCCCTGCCCACCAAGGAAGCTTGGACGTGGTCTTGTATCTGGCCCAAGATAGCCTTCTCTGGCCAAACAGAGGCGGCTTTCTTCTCTGCCTACCTTCTGTGTTGTCACATTTTCCGTGTGATGGTCTCACAGATCCCCCGACTGTGAAGAAATCTCCCTCACAGCATGTGTTGTGGGTTAGGCCGGTGTTTGTCCAGCTGACTGAACAAATGAAGGAGAAAGCCTCTTTTCTTCAAGGCCTCTCTTACACAGTTAGGAGTCAAATTTCTCATAAGCTCTGTTGCCTCTGGGGAGGGTCCCCTGAAAGAAGACGTGTCCCCAGTGGTTCTCACTGGAGGTGTTCTATGAACTGCACGCAGCTTCGAAAATGGTGGGAAATCCATAAAGTGGCTCTTCGTCCGACACTTAGCATCCTCTCAGCCCCTGCAGGCCTGCCCCAGGCTGCCTGGCCTCAGCGAGGCCCCAGCTAAGCTGAGAACAGGCTCCCATTCATGGGCTCCCATGGCGGGCTCACCCACATTTTAAGGGTACTCTGACAGGCCCATGTGGCTAGGAAATGCCATTGAATTTCCTGGCTGCTTTTTTCAAATCCAAGTTGGTTTTTTTATTTACTTAGGTATAATTTATACTGGCCCTACTGGTAGAAAAGAAAACACAGGCTGAAAGTATCTGAATTGTTTCCCTTTTGAAAGGACACTGGCCATTTCAGAGTAGGTAACTCGGAGAAGCTTCATAAATTACCATTTCTGGGGGCTTGTCTTGGTGCACAACCCACCCTGTATTCTTCCTGTCCCAGCCATGAGCCCAGCCCCAGGGCTGGCTCCCTTCCCTCAAGGGCTGCTGAGAGAAGGTATTCGCACAACCTGAGCCCTCCGAGGTCTCTCATAGCCAGTCTCCTTCCCTCCCCTCCTCCAGAATCCAATGGGGTTGGGGAAGAAATGCTGGGTTTCTTTCTTTCTTTTTATTTTTTCAATTTTAAAAATTGAAGTATAGTTGATTTACAGTGTTGAGTTAGTTTCAGATGTACAGCAAAATGATTCAGTTATATGTAAGTATATAATATGTATCTATTCTTTTTCAGATTCTTTTCCCTTCCAGATTCTTCCAAGATACTGAATATAGTTCCTTGTGAGAGTGTATCTGTTAATCCCAAACTCATAATTTATATTCCCTCTTTCCCCTTTGGTAACTATAAATTTGTTTTCTGTGCCTGCGAGTCTGTGTTTTATAAATAAGCTCTTTTTAGGTTCCACCTATAAGCAATATTATAATGATATTTGTCTTTCTCTGTCTGGCTTCCTTCACTCAGTAGGACAATCTCTAGGTCGTCCACACTGTTGCCCATTAGCACTCTCACTAATAGTGTTTCTAATGGCCAACATTTATTGAGTGCTTCCTATGTTCCAGGCCCTTTCCCAGGGGCTGGCACATGAATTATTTTAGTGAATCTTCACAGTAACCTTTTGGTTAACTCTCACCGTGCTCATTTCCTGATAAGGAAAATGAAGCTCAGAGAATCAAGTGATTTGTTCAAGATCCCACAGCTCATAAGAGCAGCTGTTCATAACCAGATCATTTGATTCTAGATACTGAGCTCATACTGGGTTTTCCAGGTAGCTCGGTGGGAAAGAATCCACCTGCCAATGCAGGAGATCTGGGTTCGGTCCCTAGGTCAGGTAGATCCCTTGGAGGGGGAAATGTCAACCCACTCCAGTATTCTTACCTGGAAAATCCCACAAACGGGAGCCTGGCGAGCTACATACAGCCTATAGGGTAGCAAAAAAGTCGGACATAATTGAACATGCATGCACAGAGCTCTTAGCCATTTTCAAAATACAAGCACATGTTTTGTATTTTATCTCCATTTTCAGTTGGGAAAGGGAAACTGGCTAATCAGCAAAGGACCTAGACAGGTGGTTGTGAAGGAGGGGGTGAGACTGAGTAGGAAAGTCTCCCCCCTACACACACATGGGGTGCCCTGAAACAGAGCTGTCCCCCACAAGCTGTCTCTCTGTCCTAGTGTTATTTCAACCTCAGCTAATACAAATAATATTTCTTTGTTTCTGGAGTGAATACATCAGAGACAAGTGCCACCAGCCAAAATGGCAGAGAGGGGAGTGTCAGCGTGTGCACATCGGTCAGGCCAAAGTTGGGAACTTCATGCGGCAAGATATGTGTGTGTGTTCAGAGGGTTCTCGGCTTCGACTCCATTGTAAAGCAGCATTTATATTAAAGGTGGAGATGGAACAAAGAAGGAAGGAAGGAAAGATTAGATGGAAGGCAACCAGGCAATTATGCACTGGCCTTTCACAGCTGTGACTCAGGTTCATTGAGTCAAGTGGGTTCTTAAGTTTTTACTTTAAAACTAATTCTTCTAATTACAAAGATACTGTGTTAAGTTTTGAAACTTTACAAAACACAGAGAAGCATTCAGGACACAAAACCACATGCACATCTAGGCGCCCATACTAAGTTTTACAACCTAACGTCACTTGGAGTTTTAACAGGTAATAAACCATACATATCTTTACTGCCATTTCATGTTCTACTAAGACATCATTTTATGCCTCAAGAGTATCCTTTTCGATAGGTGTTTCAAATCTGTTAAAATTTTTGGACATTTAGATTGTTGCCAGTCTTTCACTATATGTAAATATCACATTGAATATCCTTGCAGCTCAACTTTTACAAGCATCATTGATTATATTCTTAAAATATATTGTTGTGGGTAGAATGACTATATCAAAAAGTCCATTCAGATTTCAGGGTTTTGATATCTGCTGATAAATTGCTGCCAGAAATGTTAGGCCCGTTGTGCTCACCTGCCACCTTTCCAGCTGCAGGAGTGGGTGCATCCTCAAGATAATAGGAGGCAGAGCCGGCCAAGCGTGAAGCTGAGACTCAGCCAGCTCTCCACCTGCTAGTTCTGTGGCCTTAGGCGAGTTACATTAACCACTTTGAGTCTCTATTTTCTCATCTGGACGGTTGTGAAGCTCTCCTGAGATGCATCCAGAATGCTAGACAAAGAGCCTGGCCCATAGTAAGTGCTTAGTAAACAAAAGCTCCTCTAGATTGACAATCTTTCCTGCCCACCTTTGATGGATTATTTTTGGGAATTGACACACGGAGCAAAGGCTTCTGAAATCTCTGTTAATTTTTATTTTATTTATTTGGCTGCACCAGGTCTTAGTTGATGCACTGATCTTCAATCTTTGTTGCAACAGGCAAGATCTTTAGTTGTGGCATGTGGGATCTAGTTCCCTGACCAGGGATGGAACCCTGGACCCCTGCATTGGGAACGCGGGTCTTAGCCATTGGACCACCAGGGAAGCCCCAGAAATCTCTCTTTTATAGCCAGTATCTACTCCATCCTCCATATCAGCCCTGAAGCACCGCTGCTTCCCAGGCTCCTTGGCTCTGGCCTTTCCTCCCCTCCCTTCTGTGATGACTGAGGGCAAAGAGACTCCTCAGGCCCCCCGCATTATCATTTGGCTTTTTTTCCTGGTTGATCCTGTAGAGTGTCGCAAGCCAGGAGAGAAACCCGTGAATGTGAGCCTACGCTGCGTTTCTAAACCAAAATAATAATTAATAATATTAACCACAGCAGCAGCTCTCACTTCTTGAGTGCCTATAAGGTCCTGGGCACCATGCTAAACCTTTTACATGGATTGTCCCCTTCCATCCATGGGAGGAGACATGCTCGCTGTCATTGGCTGTTAAGGGGAAGCCTCTCTGAGGGGTTGACATTGAAGTTGGTGTGTCCAGAAGCCAGCCTGGAACAGGGTGTCAGGGCCACCATGCAAGGACAGAGTGTAGGGAGGATCCTCTGGGGTAGAAGCAAACTCCTTGAGGCCTAGAGGTGCTTTCTAGAAGGTTCTGGGGCTCTCAGAAGCATCTATGGTGGTCATGGGTGATGTCTCTGGGTTTGCTTAACAGGTGGGAGAGTAGCTTGACATTTTCATCCTAAAGGGATAAGGAGGAAATGGGGACTTGTGCTCTCTGAACAGGACCTGGTCTTAGAACCAGGGGCTTCGTGAATGCTAGAGGCATGGATGGAACTAAGAGGCAGGGGCTAGATGCTCACAATAGGGGTCCAGGGGTTGGAAGCCTTTTGTATTCCTACTGAAAGAAAGATCCAGCCTGGGGGGGAGGGGAGGAGCAAAATAGGGGAAGGGGATTAAGACATACGAACTACTATGGACAGAAGTTATAAGGATGTAATGTATAGTTCAGAGACTATAGTTAATATTTTAGAATAACTATAAATGGAGTATAATCTCTAAAAATATTGAGTTACTCTGTTGTATACCTGAAACTAAAATAATATTGTAAGCCAATTATATTTCAATTTTAAAAAAGACTAAAGCTGCATCTACTT
The DNA here is from genome assembly GCF_016772045.2 of Ovis aries. Lineage (NCBI taxonomy): Eukaryota > Metazoa > Chordata > Mammalia > Artiodactyla > Bovidae > Ovis > Ovis aries. The sequence goes on along the minus strand of NC_056080.1, from coordinate 98,685,054 downwards.
TAAGACATAAGATATGGAGTGGTTAATATTTCATAAACACTGCCTAGTATAGACTCACATCTGAAGGAAAAAAATAGAATATGAAAAACCTAGCCTTCCCTAAATGTCCCCAAAGTGTTCCTTGCTTGCTCTCCATTCATTAGTGTAGGCTGGGGTTTGAGAAGGCAGTGGAATCTTGCCTGGGGTTCTAAGAGGGGGAACTCGGGTAAGGAAGTGTCACCAGGGCCACTTATTTGCACCAGTCACCATGAGCCAGTCCAGTGGTTCTCCGACTAGATGGGTGTGGTTACTGGAGCAGTTTGTCCAAGAAGCCTGAGAAAGAGACCACCAAAGTCCAGGGTGTCCACTCCATGGGACACCACACCCAAGCCTGCCCTGGAAAGGTGACTTTTCTGGGCTCCCCAAGGCCTACAATTGGGTTACTGTGAATTCAGGATTGGGACTCTCTGTGTCTTCCCACATACTCCCATCCAAACTGTGCTCTGGTGCACTCAGTGACCAAGTGGGACCTTGGACAGGCACATCCACCCACTCCCCTTAACCTTTCAGTCAGACAATTCTGGAAGGGAAGCAGTTAAAGAAAATATTCAAAACAAGCTGGGGCCCTGCTTTCCACATTTCAAGCCTTCCAAACCTTGGTCCTATGTATGAGATCTGGAAGGCCAGTTCAGATGGAAACTGCCCAGTTGTCAGAGGCTAAACATTGTTTCTCATTTGTGCTTAGGACATGCAGTACCCTCATTCAATATGAAGCAGGAACAGTGATTAGCCTAAGTCAGCTTAATCATTCTATTTGTGCTACACAGTGGCCCTGAATTGCTGCTACCCCACATAGATACTGCCTCGAATTGCTACTACCCAGCAGATATCAGTTTTCAAAAGTAGCAGTCATCCTCAGGAACAAATCTTGCTAATTGTTTCATTGCCCTTGACCTCACTAAAAGAAGCCAACCTTCGACCGTCTCCTGAACAATGTAAAAAGTTGAGCAGAATATCTGCCATGTAGGGTAGGGCTTGTTTTGCCCTTACCATCTATATTACGTGAAAAGCTGTGCTGGTGGGTAAGATACTCCAGCATCACTGGGCAGACCTATCAGAAAAGATCCAGGCAAACTGAACATTCATGAGCGCTGGGTGAGGTGCACGAGGAAGGGAAGGGGGCCAGACGGCCTCTCCAGCCCTCCAGTCTCCCTTTGTCTTCACACCCATGCCCCCTTCATTATCTTGGATAGATGGGAATCTCTAGGCTTTAAGGACCATCTGCCAGGGCTCTCTCCCACCTCCCCTCTTCCCTGAGTGGGTGTTGAGAATGGGGAAAACATCCGATCATGTCAAGCTGCCCAAGACTCTTTGAGAACTCCAATTCAGCTGCTGTTAGAGGCACAATTTGAATAGTGTCTCTGAGACCACAGGAGACTCCATCCCCATTAGCTAGTCCACAAGAATTTTACAAGAAGAACCTGAGTCACCACTTGACCTTGAACATTTTGCTTTTATAGAAAGAAGTCCAAGAAACTGGGCTTCCCTGGTGGCTCAGATGGTAAAGAATCAGACTTGCAATGTGTGAAACCTGGGTTTGATCCCTGGGTTGGGAAGATCCCCTGGAGGAGGGCATGGCAACCCACTCCAGTATTCTTGCCTGGAGAATCCCCATGGACAGAGGAGCCTGGTGGGCCACAGTCCATAGGGTCACAAAGAGTCAGACATGACTGAGCCCACGAAGCAACCACTTTCCTACCCATCATTGACCCCCTCCAGCTCCGATCTCTACTTGGCTAATCTGCTTTGCTAACTTGGTCCAGTCTCTTAACATCCCCATGGCCCAGACTGTTCTTGAAAATGAAGTTTCATCCCCAGACTTGTATGATACTGGCAACCAGTGTTTGGAATACATTGAAGAGGAAAGGCTTCACAAAACTGTATGAAGGGTTCTTCTCTTCAGTGTATTCAAAACATCAGCTATAAAATAAAAGTCAAACAATGGCAACAAACAACATAAATCACCTTTAATCAAGTAATTCTACTTCTGGAAAAGTTTCCTTGAGGGGCTAGTTGGATGAGTATATAAAGATGTATATATGAAGATGCTTATCCCAATGTTGTTCATTGAAAAAATGGAATAACTGAGCTGCCCAAGTATTGTGTTTGTTAGTCATGTTACTGCCTTCTGACGGCATGCCATGCAGTGATTTGAAAAGCTGGTGTTGGTTCTATTTGTTGCTATAGCAGGATGTTTGTGATATTTTAATAACATGAGAACAACTGGAAAAACAATGTGTACATATATAGAAACATCCTGGAAATAAGTACACCTAAAGATAGACACTGATAGTCTCTGATATTATGCTTAGAGTGATTTTTTTAAACTTCTCTACATTTTTCTCATTTAAAAATACATTATATTAACCATACATAGTAGGTGTGTGCATTCTCAGTTGCTCAGTCATGTCTGACTCTTTGCAAGCCTTTGGACTGTAAGTCCATGGGATTTTTCAGGCAAGAATACTGGAGTGGGCTGCCATTTCCTCCTTCAGGGCACTTCCCAACCCAGAGATCTATCGAACTGGCATCTCCTGAATCTCCTGCATTGGCAGATGGAATCTTTACAACTGAGCCACCTGGGAAGCCCCTGTGTTAACCATAAAAAAAGCTAATTCCATTTTGAAAACAATAAACAAACCTGTCTTCTAAATCTTTCCTTCCCAGATAGTGACATGCCTCCAAATCAGTGGCGTTTCTCTGCTCCGTGGACAAAGCCACAGCCGGAAGTACCTTTTGCAAATGGCGCCGCCAGCTGCAGCTTGAATGGATCTGGTCTCATGCCTATGGATCAGTACCCACTGTCCCTGACTGGGGGCCCCTCCGTTCAACCTGGCGAGCTGTGGCATTTCTCCTCCCTCGCCAGCCCCAGCTTCCCAGAGCCTGGCTACCCTCATGCTTTTTCCACTGGGCACTTGGTTCCGGAGCCCCAGGCTGAGGGGAAGTATGAGCCCCTCCTAAGTCTCCTCCAGCCAGAGAGATGCCTAACCCATCCTCAAGAATCTGCCTCGTGGGAGGATGGCAACTCTGCCCAGATGGCCGGAAGCACAGGATTGCTCTTCAACCTGCCTCCCAGCTCAGCCCACTGTAAGGAAATGCCTCCAAGTACGGTTGGAGGGTTGCTTCTGATTGGTTGTGGTTGAGAGTGAGTTAGCATGAGATGGGATGGGAAGACTAATTGCTGCCTCTCCAGCTGTGGGGCTCCTGAGGGACAAAACATCTATCTTCACTAGGCTGTATCGATAGTCACTGTTTAATGACTACAGGGTTGCATAGATAGCCAGCCAGATGCAGTTGGCCCAGAATATTCACCCGGGTCTGCTGACTCGGACTTAGCTTAGAAAAATGATGGGCCGCTGCCTAAAATCTTAGGGTCTTGCATTCACCTCACTGTGAACTGCCAGATAACCCATGTGTAAAACAGAGCTCAGTGATACACCTATAGGCTCAAAACTATCCTCCAAACAGGTTGGCAACTTGCAATAATGCCAGACTCCTGGGTAGAAACAAGGGCCGTCTATACCAACCATCTGCTCCACATATTAAAATTCAAAGAAACAGTGGAGGCCACCCCCTTGTTGCGTGGAGACCGTCATGGTGCCTGGCTGTCTGGGGCTTTTGCTCCCTGACCCCTACTCCTCATCCAAGCGAAAACCTCCTTAATGCTCATTCACTGTTTTATTCCATTTACTCACTCACCCGACATATTTAATTAGCACCTACCAGATGCAAAATCTTGCCTGGAGAATCCCAGGGATGGGGGAGCCTGGTGGGCTGCTGTCTCTGGGGTTGCACAGAGTCGGACACAACTAAAGCGACTTAGCAGCAGCAGCAGCAGCAGCAGCAGATGCAAAATACTCATCGAGAAAAAAGACTCCCTTCTTTGTAAAAGGATGGGAAAGAACTGGCCTGAAGTTTACTTTGACCAAAAAAAACAAGTGACTCTCCTGCAAGATTTTCCCTTCACATGAAATATTGGTAATAATAGATGCTTCATAGTTTCTTGGGGCTCCATCTTTGGCTTTCTGCACCTTGGATGAGTTTTCTTTTACAGCTCCCTGGTCTGTGCCTGAAAGAAATTGCCAGAAGCTGCTTTTACTTCTGAACTAAGTATATTTATGTTACACCGAGGTCTAAAGTCAGATGCTGTGTTCCATCCTAATGTCAAAAACAAATTTTCTGTTAAAATACCACTCCATCATGTGCAGAGTTTGATTAGCAATGTACTTAAAGAGTAAATCATAAAAATGTCAAGCTTGGGAAACCTATGAGCATTCCCACCCTTGTCCTCTTTTTCAGAAATCTGTTCCTGCTGGATTCAGAGGGGAAAATGAGGCCAACTGTGTGTATATGCTTGTGCGCACACAGTGGAACCCTGTCTTGATGGATGGTTAGAATACAGCTCAAATCATCGCGTCCCAAACAAAACAAGCCCATGCAGTTCAAATGAAATTTAGCAAAGATTTAACAAGCATCTAGTATATGCCAGGCACATCATAGCAAAACCACAATGCCAGCATTATCATAGTCCCGAAAGTTCTAGATCCATTCTCAAACAAATATTCATCACCAAAGTCTCAACTGTTGCCAACTCTTTACACTCTCCAACTAATGCTGATATCCAATGGATGAATCAGTGGCTGACAGTCCAGGATCTGTTGAAGAAGTCAGCAACCTTTGATCAGAAACACTGCCCATAATATGGGAACAAAACCCTAAGGGCATACAAAACAGAAGTGTCTCTTTTTGTAGCATCTGATAAAAGAAAACACGTCAAATGTCAAAATTGAGGAGCACATGATTTAGGGTTCCTTGGGGGGCTACTGTGCACTTTCTAACCCAGTCCCTGATTTCATTCCCAATCATATTTTCTTCTTTTCTAGTTAAGAAAATCTATTTCCCCCCTGATGGTGGACCTGCCGGTGCCAGCTTTGCAGTTGAAAGTGAGTGTCTGCTTCTGTCTTTGATATCTTGTCTCCGCATCCTGAAAACAAACTTCTAGCAGAAAAACCAGGATCTCCAGCAACTGAATGACTCTCATTTCTGTTATTTAGTGTTTTTACCCTTTGAATTGGCTGCCTTTAAGTCTCAAAGAGCCCATGCACTTAGTATCTTGTAAAATGGTTTGCCCATTTTCTAATTTGGCTGTGAAAGCAATTTTATTAAGTTCTTTTATCTGAGCTGGATTTAGTGAGGTAACCAAGGTGATGCAGGAAAATGAACAAATTCATGAAGGTTAGCCTGCTCTTTCCCAGATGTTCAGTTTTCAGCCTAGAACATAGGGCCACCCCAGGACTCTGCAGTCAGAAAATGCCACCTGATACCAAAGGCTAGGACTCTGGGCCCCACATTCAATTTGAAAGTGGTGTTAGTAAGAACCGCCCAATGAGGGTGATCTCTGATTGGACATGAGGACCTTCATGGCTCAGGGTTGAATCCACCTTCATTAGTTACTAGCTTCAGGAACTTTAACCACATTTCTTCATCTCTCCATACCTCAGTAGCTTTATAAAAGGAGGATTAAAATAATGCCCACCTCATCAGATTTCTGATAAGGATTAATTCACATATATGTATTGACATGTAAATTCTAATGGAAATGAGACTCTAGTAAGTCAGCACATGGTAAGGCAGCAAAAAGTGCCTTTAGGGAGGGCATCCATGTGCCTTCAGCTGTTCTCACTGTGTGTCTGAGAGGCATCAAGGGAAGAGCTGCCACCGCAGCCTCGGATCTCTGGCACTTTACAGTTTGCTGTGGAGTGGGGGTGAGCAAAATATATAGACCTCCCTAAAATGTCCACTCCTTGAGGGCCAAGACTTTGAGAGGTGTACTAACCCATCCTGGCACCTGTGGCAGTGCCTGGCATGAGGTCAGAACATATGTGTCTAATGAATGAGTGAGCAGATGCCGGAAACAATAAAAGAACATCAAAAAAGGAAATGGTAAAAATCTACCTATTGATAGAGTATAAATTAAATTTTTTTGATGCCGTTGAGTGAAACAAGCAAGTCACAAATCACCCCCTGTGAGGAACTGGTTGTGCCCAAGTGACAAGATAGATTAAGGGCTGATCCAAGAGCCTTAGCAGTTTTATCAGGCTCCATGGAAGTCTTCCTGAAGGGATGAGCTCTGCTCACCTTCTAATGTATGAAATCAGGATTATCAAGTCTCCTAAGTACTTGTTAGCTTATACATTTAAAAAATTGTAAGCCTTAGAATTACCAAAAGCCTGATGCTTTCAATTGCTCATAGGCCCAAATTAACAGCAACACCATGTATCGGTGGTGGTGAGCTCAGTCCCCACAATGATCTTATGATTCATGTATGAAGACATCTTAGGTGCCTTACATGAGGCATGCAGTAAGTAGAGGTTGGATGAGTGAAGAAATGAATATAGCCATTTTATAGATGAGTAAACTGAGTCTCAAACAGGTGAAAGGACTTGGCTTAAGATCATACAGCAAGTGGCAGGGGTACAATTATTTCTTTGCTCTCACAGTGTCATAATCATCAACATCATAAATTACATTAAACATAAATCATCAAAAAAAATTCCAACTTAAACCAAGTGTATAGCAGTGAAGACTAGCAACCGGTATGATTGCTTCACTGTATATGGGCTCACTGTCCATCTGTGAACCAGGACAGTATCCTGAGTAAGATGAGGGGTCACAGAAACTTGGAAAGCATGCAAAGGAGCAGTATTACCCTGAGAAGGGGCCATGTGGAGAATAGTTGACAGGAAGTGTGGAATGGGTACCTGGCTATGCCAACAGCCCCCTGTTGGCTATTCTGCCACTGTGGCTCTGGGCAGAGGGAGGCAGCAGGACATGGAGAGTGGGAAGGGGGTGACTTTCTAGGTGAAAAAAGGACCAGGAACACCCCTCAAAGCCCACATTCTTAAGAGAGCACAGCGCCCATTTCCCCATCTTGCCTGATGCTGAAAACCAGAGGGGAGCTTGTGAAACCCAGATTCTGCACCATCACTTCCTGGTTGAGTAGTTTTGGCATGGAACTCATTAGCCTCTTTATAAGTTTGAGTCTTGATATATTTTATATTAACCTGATTTGGGATTTTTGTTTTGTTTTGGCCATGCCAAGTGGCTTGCGGGATCTTAGTTCCCCAACCAGGGATTGAACCTGGGCCCTTGCAGTGAAAATGCTGAGTCTAACCATGGGGCCACCAGGGAGTTCTCATATATTGACCTTATTTTGAAGTGAGCTGGATGAAACTGTCAGGAAAGATTTTGGTAGTCTGAAAGATTTCCTCTGTTAGGCCCCAGATAAATATTTGTTGAAGGAAGGCAATTCCCTCCTGCCCCTCCAATATGGTCTAGTCCTCTCGAGTGGGTACCACACACCCACATGAGGCAGAGACCATGTGGAGAGAAGAGCAATCTGCTGGAAGCATAGTTGGAGGGACCTTTCTGGAGGGACTCCCCAAAACTGGTGCCAAAATATTTAGTGAATTTGATTTTTTTTAATCTGCAGAAACAGACAGTGGTTCACTGTACATTCCTTCAATCTCTACAGAAAATATTGCCAGACATGGTACACTTACACACATATATATATATACAATGGTGTAGAAAACTCTTGGTCCCTGCTCCCACAGTTATTAGTCTAGTTGGGAAGGTAGACTCCACCAAAAAAAAAAAAGGACAAAATAAAATGTTTGCAAGTTACGGTAAGTCTGAAGGAAACATACCAAGTGTTGAAACAGAGCAAAACAGAGGTCAGCTTTGGATAAAGGGGGTCTAGGGTGGCTTCTATGATGAAGTGATATGTGAGCAGGGACCCAAATAGACTGAGGGATGCCGGGAGCTTTAGGATGAGCTGGGATGGAGATGGGGGAGGCTGCCCTGCCCAGACCAGAAGTGAGTGAGGACTAGGAGAAACACGAGTGTGGGCAGAGTGAGCCCTGGAAAGGTCAACTGGGGCCGGGCGACAGAGCACCTTGCGGATCATGGTGGGAGGTTGATTTTCTCTTCTAAGTGACTCAGTGAGGTATGGCAGGGTTTGAAGTGTGATCCAATTTGCATTTAATAAGGCCACGGAACTATTGTGCAGAGGATGCATTGGAGAAAGAACTAGTTAGGAGGCCAGAAGCACAAGATGGTGGCCCGAATCAGATGGCAATTGTGGACGGTGGATGAAGTGAATGTGTTTGAGATCTATTAATATGTGGGGTGTTTAGGTTTTCATTTGCCTGCATGAGCAACTCTGTGGATGCTGGTACATGTGTGGAAATGAGGCAGATTGTAGGAGAACACAGCTCGGCCTTGGCCACATTCACTCTAGGTGATGATAAGACATGCAAGCGGATGGCCCTCTCCAACAGTTGTATGTAAGTATGGAGTTCAGAAGCGGGGGAGAGCCTGAGTAAACTTTTGAGATTGTTTGGTATGAAAACGACACTACAAGCCACTGAAAGATCACCCAGGCAGAGAAAAGGACAGAGGACAGAGTCCTGGAGTGTGCCAATATTTAGAAGTTGGGGGATATGAGAACCAAGCAGACAATACAGAGAAGGAACAGCCCCTGGGTGGGAGAAGAGCCAGAGAGTGAGGTGTTACAGGAACTCAAAGAGGAGAAAATTTCCAAACACAGAGAGTGATTACCGGTGTCAAACGCTTCCAAGAGATCAAATGAGAGAAGGCCAGAGAAATTTCTGTTGGATGTGGCATCAGAGATTTTGATAATGTAGTTAAGAGCAGTTTTCGTTAATAGTATGTGGACGAAAGCTGGATGGGGTAGGTTGAAGAGAGAATGGCAGCTGAGAAAGTGGACACAGTAAATGGCAGTACCTTCTTGCAGAAGCTTAGCCTTGAGGGAGGTGAATAAAAGTAAGGTAGTAGCTACAGAGATTAGTGGGGCGGAGAGGGTCTTTTATTTCTTTATTTTTTAAAGAAGGCAAATATTAGAGCCTATTCAGAAAAGTAATTAGCTTCCGCCCCACTGCAAAACAAAAAACAAACAAACAAAAAAAAACAAAAAAAAACAACCCCTCAGGTGACCAGAAAGAAAAAATAAAAATAGAGCCTATACAGAGATGAAGAGATGGATGACAAGACAATGACAATAACTTCATGGCTGGAGACAACTGCAAAGATGTGGGGAAGCATTGGCATTTGCTAGGAGGAGGGGGCATTCTACCATTGAAAGCAGACAAAAGATGGGGAGTAAGGACACAGATGCCACTAGATTTGCAGGCTTGTTTGTGGGGAGTTGGAAACATACTAATCAAATGATTTTGAATCAGCTATAAAGGCTGACATCATGAGTTTAAGTGGAAACAGTTGGCTGACTTGTGTGATTTTTTTTTTTTTTTCCACCAGGGCTGTTGGGTTAATGTAACGCACAGAGAAGCCAAACTCTGGCTCATCCAGGGTTGAGAGTTTGACAAGTGAGCCTGATGAATGAGGGCCCATAGCATGGGATCGTGCTATGTAAGCTGCTCAAAGAAGGAAATGGAGGCAGATGGAAGGTGCTGGGTAGTAGAGGTTGATGGATTGGAGGATGAGAGTATATAAAAATGTGGTGATAAGACTGCTTAAGCCAATGACATCGGGAGATGGTGGTTTGAAATTGAGATGGTAGGGGTGCCACCTGTGTACGTGATGACAAGGTCTAGTGTGTGGCCACGGCGAATGGCTGACTGAGGCACTGTGAACCAAAGGTCATTAGAAGGTGCAGAGAATGGCAAGAACCACAGAAATGAGGTAAAAGAAGAACCCATAGCTCGCTACACCATGGGTGCTGTTTTTATCCTCATTCACAGATGGGAACATGGAGTTTTAGGGAGGTTAAGTAACTTGCCCAGAGTCAAGGTAAGTGCCAGGGTCAGTTTTCTGTCCTTGGTCTTACCGAATAAGCTAGCTGCAGTGTGACCACACGCTAATTCTATTCTACTCCATATAAGAACACTACCTCTTTAACAAGTATTACTGAGCCTATCTGTGCCAGGCACTGTTCTAAGGTCTTTGCATGTGTTTAACTCATGTAGGCAATGGGTATCATTAGTATTCCCATTTACCAGATGGGGAAAGGGGGGCTCAGATAGGCTAGGTAACTTGCCTGAGGTCACACAGCTGGGAGTGGTGAGGTCAAGACTCAAATCTGGGTTCCTTGGGCACCAAGCCAGCTGCTATCTCATCAAGCATATTCTATTTTTCAGGAAGCCAGTCTCCAGAGAGAAGAAGAGATCTGTTCTTTTATTGAACATGGGTTTAAAGAAGAGAATTCCTTTTTCCAAACCTGCTTCTGGTTTTCTGCTGTGAATCCAGAGGGTCTGGAGACATCACCGTCCTTTCTTCTTGTTGCCACCAAAGAGCACTGGGTTCAAAGCAAGTTTCTGTTCTCTCTGAAATTCTATACTTTTTCTTGGCACCTATGCCCTGCAGCATGTTTTTTGTTTTTTTTTTTAAACTTGTTAAGTGAATCTTGAGCATATAAGATGGTTAAAAGAGCTGTTTAGTGGTGGGGAGCAAACCTGTAGATTGTTCCCAATAAAATGACAAATTTCACCCTCTGTGTTCACTGCCCTCCTACTTAGCAATTGGCCAACTTGCCCTCCATCAGCATGGTTGCCCATATCAACAGTGACCACATGGTACCCAATGGGGTTGTCCCACTCTTCCAACTGAATAGAGAGATTCCAGAAACGGCCTGACACTTTCTAGCCTTAACCAGATGATACCCAGCTTCCCTGTTAATGGCACTGGCAAGACCCACAGAGAGTGGCTGGGAGGCAGGACGGTTCCTGCATCCTTGAAGTTTGAAGGGAAGCTGAAGAAGTCTCAGGCTGGCCTTGATGAATGAGATACCGTCACTTGAAAAGTTTGATCACTCAATTCCAAAACAGTGATTCTAATCACTGAGCAATCTGACAAGTAACTCACAAATTAGTAAGCAAACTGTCCCATCCCAAGCCAGGGCTAGAGTAAGTTCTGTATCCAGAGCATTCTTAGATGAGCTCCGTGACTTCTCGGCTGCTGTCCCCCCGAGGGGGACCTTGGGTCTCCACACCCCACGTGTGCTCGTCTGCCCCTGACAGCCTCACACAGGGGCCCGCCTGACTGCCATCACCACGGGATCTTTCCTACAGCTCTTCCACTGTCAGTGACATCGAGAAAACACTTTATTTTCAGCACAGAACCACTGGGGCTACCCGGGTGGGTACCCACATGGGTCCAAGACCAGGCAGCGGGACCTCCCTGCAGATTGTTCTGGATGAAATGACCAGTTTCTCCAAATTCTTCCATCTCTCCAATCTGGTAGCTCACAGTCCAGCATGAGCTTGGTATTTAGCTCTGACAATCCCGGTATCCCTGCCCTCAGCACTCCCCACACATATACCCCCTGTTCCCATAGCTCAAAGGGTTAATAATAAAGTGAAAATTCTGGATTAAGCTATTCTTAATTCTAAATTCTTTCACTTCCATGATTTCATGCAAACTTGCCAGCAACTCTGCTATTGACATGATTACCTTCACGTAATACATGTGGGTCAGTACTCTTGCCTGGAAAATCCCATGGACTGAGGAGCCTGGTGGGCTGCAGTCCATGGGGTCGCTAGGAGTCAGACATGACTGAGCGACTTCACTTTCACTTTTCACTTTTGTGCATTGGAGAAGGCAATGGCAACCACTCCAGTGTTCTTGCCTGGAGAATCCCAGGGACGGGGGAGCCTGGTGGGCTGCCATCTATGGGGTCGCACAGAGTCGGACACGACTGAGGTGACTTAGCAGCGCAGCAGCAGCAGCAATACATGTGGGTACTAAGACTCAAGAGTAGGCCAATGACCTGCCCAAGGTCACGTAGCCCAGATCCCAGGTCTGATCTCAGGGCTCTTTTCTCTCCACCATAATACTTACCAAGGGTTACCATCAAGGTGGCTGTTAGCTATTTAGTTCTCCCATCTGCTGTGTAAAGACCACAGCTTTTACATGAGTGAATCTATGACCTTGGTAGTAATAGAGCAATTCTCTTGTCTCAATCGTTTTTCCAATGTGTTACATGTGTTTCTGAGATTTACTAAGAGAAAAAAAACAGTACATTTTCCTTCAAAGTTATTTTCCTTCGAAAGTGCTGTTCTTTTTTAGGTGATGGTTGGGAAAATTCTGGGTGGAGGCTGACTCTAGCACTTGTGTGCATCATTATACAAGGGTGTTTATCTTGGCTCACTGTAGAAAGATTCATCTGTGTTAGAAGGTAACACGTACCATCAGAATTGAACTCTTAATTATGCTATTTAGGGAAAAAAAAATGATTCCAAGAGGCCTGGCATTTGGTGTAACCTGGGTAATCTGATGTTATTTCCCCGAAAATCCCTCAGCCTGGAAGTTCTCTCGTATAAAGCTGAAAGTAGTAGTCAATTTTCCCACAGTAACAAAGAGAAAAAAGGCCTCCTGCCTCTGAAAGACCCCAGCTCTTCTGATACAAGTAAGTCCCTGCCCAGATCATCTGTCTAGAACCATCCTTTCTTACTTTCTCCCTCACTTCCAAAAAGCTAACTTGAAAAGCATTTCTTTGACTACCTTTGGCATTTTACTCTTGCTGACTGCACACACATACACAAGCCGGCCCCATGTATTATCTGTGGGGCTTAATCTACACTCCCAGTTGATAATCTTATGAGATGCTAGCTAGCTGGGAAAGGGGTGGAATCAGGTGGATCAAGGTTTGAAACTGGAAAGTCGAGCCCAATAGGGCTAGAGCCCATAAACACATTTTTCTCTACAGTTTTGAGAAACTGACAAGCGGCTTGATCCACTCTGACTCACTGGCTGCGACCCTTCCCCCCCAAACACACCCATTCCTGAACTTTACGATCTGAAAGAATGGGAATTGTTTCCAGTGGGCTGGAAACTCACTTGAATGATACCTGGGTTAAAAAAACAACAAAAGGTGACAATTTCCTTTTTTCAGTAAGCAAAAACTCAAGAATTCCAAATAAGGATGTTTGCAAAGCCAGTTGAGACTTGTGTAGAAGCAGTTTTTCATTCTAAAAATCAAGTGTAACACAGAAAACAAGTAACCCCTCCAGAGATAAAACTAAGTAGCTATCTTTGTATCACATCTTTCTCCCATATAAACAATAAACTCTGCCCTTTCCATAACTGTTTCTCCAGCTGGACATAATTGAAAATAATTTTGTAACCCATTTGTTTTTTAAAAATGTAAAGATCCCCTGGAGTAGAAAATGGCAACCTATTCCAGTATTCTTGCCTGGAGAATCCCATGGACAGAGGAGCCTGGTGGACTACAGTCCACGGGGTCACAAATAATCAGAGACAACTGAACACACATGTACAGGTCGCTTAACAGAAACTTATTTTTCACAGCTGGGAAGTCCAAGATCAAGGTACAGGTATATTTGGTGTCTGGTGGGAACCTGCTTCCTGGTTCAGTTTAGTTCAGTTCAGTCACTCAGTCATGTCCGACTCTTTGCAACCCCATGAATCGCAGCACACCAGGCCTCCTTGTCCAACATCAACTCCCAGAGTTCACTCAAACTCACGTCCATTGAGTCAGTGATGCCATCCAGCCATCTCATCCTCTGTCGTCCGCTTCTCCTCCTGCCCCCAATCCCTCCCAGCATCAGGGTCTTTTCCAATGAGTCAACTCTTTGCATGAGGTGGCCAAAGTATTGGAGTTTCAGCTTTAGCATCATTCCTTCCAAAGAAATCCCAGGGCTGATCTCCTTTAGAGTGGACTGGTTGGATCTCCTTGCAGTCCAAGGGACTCTCAAGAGTCTTCTCCAATACCACAGTCCAAAAGCATCAATTCTTCAGCGATCAGCTTTCTTCACAGTCCAATTCTCACATCCATACATGACCACAGGAAAAACCATAGCCTTGACTAGACGGACCTTTTGTGGCAAAGTAATGTCTCTGCTTTTGAATATGCTATCTAGCTTGGTCATAACTTTCCTTCCAAGGAGTAAGCATCTTTTAATTTCATGGCTGCAATCACCATCTGCAGTGATTTGGGAGCCCCCCAAAATAAAATCTGCCACTGTTTCCACTGTTTCCCCATCTATTTCCCATGAAGTGATGGGACCAGATGCCATGATCTTCGTTTTCTGAATGTTGAGCTTTAAGCCAACTTTTTCACTCTCCTCTTTCACTTTCATCAAGAGGCTTTTGAGTTCCTCTTCACTTTCTGCCATAAGGGTGGTGTCATCTGCATATCTAAGGTTGTTGATATTTCTCCCAGCAATCTTGATTCCAGCTTGTGCTTCTTCCAGCCCAGAGTTTCTCATGATGTGCTCTGCGTTGAACAGTCATCTTTTTGGTGTGTCCTCAGGTAAGGGAAGGGGTGAGGGTATTTTCTGGGGTCTCTTACATAAGGGCACTGATCTCATTCATGAGTACTCCACACTTGTGACCTCCTAATCTCTCAAAGGCCTCACCTCCTAATACCACACTGGGGGTTAGGTCAAAACATATAAATTTGGAGCTACGTATTCAGTCTGTAGTAGTCACACAGCCTGAAATTCTTCAGAGCTGGAATTCCAAACCAGCTCTGCCCTTTCTAAGGAAAATGTTCTATTAGCCCAGGGGGATCTCTGCAATTTTTTCCTGGTTATTGCTTAGTGGCTAAGTTATGTCCAACTCTTCGGTGACCCCATGGACTGTAACTCACCAGGCTCCTCTGTCTACGGGATTTCCCAGGCAAGAATACTGGGGTGGGTTGCCATTTCAATTTTTTAAAAAAGAATTAATTTTAACTTTTTGTTTTTACAAAAACCCTGCATTTCAAGGTCTCAAAACTTCTGCTTCTAGCCCTTGTGGGCAATGATGGTGGGAAATAGAACTCAGCTCTGAGATCTGAGTTAACAAAAGATAAAACATCACTACTTCAGAATCTTTCTTTTGTTCCCGAATAGTGGGCAGGTGTTATGCCCAGAGTCCGAGTCCCCAAAACTGAGAGAATAAGACGTCCACAGCAATGCAAAAGCGTTGAAGGGGTTTTATTTCTAGCTCGAGCTAGGGCTCCCGCCACATCCAATGCAGTGGAGTGGAGCAAGGAGCCCCGAGCCCAGATTTACAGCAGTATTTATAGGCTTTAGAACAGAGAGTTGGCAAGGGCTGATTGGCTGCAGGAGTTTCCTAGTATTTACTAATTGGCTAATCTTTATTGGCTGGAGGGGTTTCCTGGTATTTACTAATTGGCTATTGGCTGCAGGGGGATGTCTTTTACGTCCTGATAAACTCAAACCAGGTTACAGGGAGTATGCTGATTAGACAAGTCCTGGCATCCGCGGGGATGACCTCACTGGGCAATGACTCAGCCTTTCCCGTGAGTCCTACCTTAGTCCCTGAAGCCTATCATGGCGTTTGTTAGGTCCCAACACAGGGAGAGGGAGAGAACAGTTTCTGTAACGATTATTCCCTTTAGTGAGAGCACTGACCCATAAAGGATTGGTGATGGTCCCTTGATAAAACCTGTTAGAGATGGGAGGAGGAACAGGGAGTTGTTTAATGGGTATAATTTCAGTTTCGCAAGATAGAAAGTTCTGGAGATATGCAATACAACATTGTGACTATACTTAACACTACTGAACTGTACAGTTAAAACAGTTACAATGATAAATTTTAAGTGATGTGCTTTCCATCACATTTTTTAAAGTCTAAAAAATATTTTTCTTAGTCGTGGGAACTTTTAAACGATGTCCCAGAAAGAAGAAAGAGAAAACTGATGCTCTAACAGGGCACACTTGTTGCTGTCTCCCCAACTTCATAGTCAATGCAGATCTGGAATCTCCAGATAAGGTGAAAATCAGGCCACAGAGCTCATCATAATATCAGAATGCAGGAGCTGACCATTTCCTTGCACCTAACATCTCTCTATGAAACAATCTACAATGACCTGCACCCACAGAGATTTTCTTACAGAATCATTCTCTTAGAATATATTTATAGGGCATTCCCTGGTGGTTAGAACTCTAGCTTTCATTGCTGGGGACCCGTGTTTGATCCCTGGTTAGGGAAGTAAGATCCTGCAAGATGGTGCAAACCCCTAGTTTTCTGGTTATGATTTGGTCATGTTGTGAAGGCAACAGCAGAGGATTTTATTGCAAATACTCAATATATTCTTTGCGAAGTTGGAAAGTGAAATACATTGAAATAACATAGGCCATGACATGACATTCTCATTTTCTGTTAGTTTGCATCCAACTTACTAATGACAGAAAAGGGACTTTGAGGAAGATAATTGAGATACATTTTTCAGAATTTCCCAACCCTTTTGCTAAGATTTTGTATCCCCAAACCTGACTGCAATGGTAATCTGTCCACTCTAACTGGCTTAATGTCAGTAACTTCTAGAATTATTGAAATTAGAAGCATTTCCAACTCTAGGTCAGAAGAGTTTGGTACCCTGAGAGTATATTGCCTTTTTTTTTACCAAAAAGAGAAATACTTTGGAGTTCCAAAAGAAGTAGCAAGATTCCATTTATATACAGTTTAAAAATTTATATACTCAGGTAGAACAAACCTATGGTGCAAAATGTCATGGTTCTAAATGGAATAAAACTAGAATTTAAAAAATGGAAGCCAAAACCAAAAGACAAACCTCAGTGCTAACATGTCTGCTTTAATATCACTGACGTTGAGTTTGATTTCATCCTCAGAAGGCAAAGGTCAGTGTTCAAGACTCCACTAGTTAATATCACAACCTATAACCGTGCAGGAAGTTCCAGAAATTCAGGTGCGCTTTCCTGCTCACAAAATAACACATTTTGTGATGCAAAAAGAACAAATAATCAACAGATGTTTTAACCAGGCAGAAATCCAACCAATGAATTTTTCAGACTTACTGTTACCTGTTTCCTGAAGGTGAGGGAGTTGATAATTCTGAATAAACTGAAAAGCACCATGCCACCTACTTCCTAACGGAAAGTGCCAATTTTCAGAAGGGCAATACCCAGGGCTGAGTAATCTCTGTGTTTTATCGTGCCTAGCACAGTGCCTGGCACAGGTACCTCATTCAGTAAATGTCTGGTCAAAAAATGAATGCAAATAGCACTGTGTCACTGGCCAGTTGATGTTATTCTTGGCCGACGAAGAGAACTGATCCTTCCTGGGCCTGCACCCTCACCTCCACCTAAGCCTGGATTAGGTGTCCTCCTCTGAGCTCCCACGGCTCCCTGGGAGCCATCACAGCACTGGCCACCCCATGTTTATCCCAGGTAACTATCTCTTCCCCCCTAGACAGTGAACTGGGTCTGTCCGGATCACTACCATATTCCCAGTGCCATATTTATGAATGACTGGATGCCTGGAATATTAATTATACTCTATGTTCTAGAACTACAGGGTCAAGGCTAAGGAACAATGGATTTCCCACTCTTTCTCCAGGTCTTGCTCAGCCAACTGTGTGACTCTAGGCAAATAACTCAGCTTCCTGGGAGACAGCCTCAATTAGAGACATGGGCTCTAGGATGGCTGTCCAAGGAGACTCAGGGCAGCCCCTTACACCAGAGCTCTGCAATATCTCAGGCTGGAGGGAAGAGTTGATTGCCATTCCAGAAGAAAGTTGACATGGAAAACTTAATTCTAGCTTCAGACAGACAGGACTTAAGGTCCATCTCTAGCAGTTTCTGACCAACTTTGGGGCATTACCTCATCCCTCTGAACCTCATTACCTTATGAGGGTCTGATTTGAGCATTTTATCATGGCTACTGACTATCCTCAATGTGAATTCATAATTGTGTATGCCTGTGTTTTAGCATTCTTACAATATTTGAGTAATATCAAGGGCTATGATTTACTGAGCACTCATCGGTCCCTGCTCTGGGCTAAGTGCTTTAGATGCATCATCTCATTGAATCTTTACAATAACCCTTCCAGGCAGGAATTAGTGTTGCCATTTTACAGATAAGGAAATTAAAGCTCAGAGCGGTAGCTTAAGTGGCCCAGCCCAGGCAGCTGTTAGAGACAGGATTCAAGCCCGGTTTTGTCTGACTCCAAAGCCCATTACTCTTAACCCCTTCACTCAACTGCTATAGAGTAATTAAGGGGTATTAAAATGGGACCCTGTAAAAGCTAGAGAATAAGGTAAATAAATAGAAAGCTTTTGCCTTCTCTTGAAAGGCCATTAGTCCCAGCAGCCTTTTGGTGTCAAATGGAAAAAATAATAAGGCTGGCCCATCAATTAGTAGAAGCAGGCCACTTTACCAGTATGCTGGGCTCTTCTTTCCATTGCTAGCTAAAATAATTACCATCCATTCAACCACTTTAAGTGACTCCCAATGTGGACTTATGAGCCTTTCTATTAACTATAGAACATCAAAATAATATGTAGATGGCAGCTCTCTCTAAGGGACTTTGAATACACTATTCAAAACAAAACAGAAGTTTCCAGTTCTCAACCTTCAAAAGCCAGGAACTCTTTCCAAATTTGATAATACGTTTTGTCAAACGCATGGAACTCTGTGGCAAGGAAGCGGGCAGCACAACTGTCCCTCCGCGGAGAGTTTCAGAGCTCACGGATGCGGTGGCTTAGCGAACGTTGGGTCTGGCCTTGGTGACTAAAACGACTCCTGTTGCCCTAGTTTCAGGCCGAAATTCGCAAACTGCTAAAGGGTCGGAAAACACTTTAGTCAAACGGAGCGCAATTTCCACTCCTTGGTTCAGTTCAGTTCAGTCGCTCAGTCGCGTCCGACTCTGCGACCCCATGGACTGCAGCACACCAGGCCTCCCTAGGGAGAGGCTAAATCTCAAGCAAGGTCCGAGATGCACGGATTCCTGGCGGGGTACCAGGGCTTGCGCGGACTGTCTGGGCTTCGGAAGGGTCTCTGCTGCCCTCTGCTGGCCACAGGTTGGTGGTGTAGCCGCCCAGAAAGTGAGTTCTTCCAAGTGCTGTTGCTAGGGCCTCTCCTCCTCTTGCCGCTCCCACTGTCACCCCCACAAACTAGTACCACGACCTAGGCTTCTCTCAGGGCCAAGGGCTGAGCCAGGTGCTGTGCAGACAGAGTTGGCAAGTCCCGAACAAGTCTCGGACAGATTCCCAAGCAGAGTTACAACACAGTGCAGATCGTGTCGCCAGAGCATGGACCGGGATGGCTGAGATCCCCTCATCAGCGGTGCTCGGCTCCTACTCTGCGTCCACTGCCGAGTGAGGTTCTCAGAAAATAATATTATCACCTATTCGCGTTTGCACAAGGCTTTGTCGTTTAAAGCCTTCGTTTAGAATACATCTCATTTGATCGTCCCAACAAACGGGTGAGGTTCGCAGAGCGAGTATTCATATCCTCCTGGTTTCGATTAGAAAACCGAGGCTCAGAGAGGGTGTGTAAGTTGCCAAATGTAGCACAGCCAGCTGTTAGGATACAGAGCTTGGACTTGACTAGCTGACTTCGAATTCACTCACTTTACTCCTTCACGGTGCTGCTTCGTGCTCCTGCTTCCTGAGAGGCAGGATATGTGTGTGTGTGTGTGTGTGTGTGCATGCGCGTGTGTGTGTGTGCACGCGCGTGTGTGTGTGCGCACATGCACACTCAGTTGTGTCACACTTTGTGACCCTATGGGCTGTAACCCACCAGGGTCCTCTGTCCATGGGATTTCCCAGGCAAGAATACTGGAGTGGGTTGCCATTTCCTACTCCAGGGGTCGAACCTGCATCTCCTGCATTGATACAGATTCTTTACCACTGAGCCACCAGGGAAGCCCCTCCTGAGAGGCGGTAGATTGCAGTTAAGGCCAAGTGCTGCCAGTCTTACTAGGCTCTAGCTAGACGGCAGCAGGCAAGTCACTTTACTTCTGTTTGCCTTGTTTCCCCTATCTTTGAAATGGGAAGGATAACCATATTTATAAGGTTATTTTTGAACACTAAATGATGGAGAGATAAGAAAGCCTTCCTCAGCGATCGATGCAAGGAAATAGAGGAAAACAATAGAATGAGAAAGACTAGAGATCTCTTCAAGAAAATTAGAGATACCAAGGGAACATTTCATGCAAAGATGGGCTCGATAAAGGACAGAAATGGTATGGACCTAACAGAAGCAGAAGATATTCTGAAGAAGTGGCAAGAATACACAGAAGAACTGTACAAAAAGATCTTCACGACCCAGATAATCACGATGGTGTGATCAGTCACCTAGAGCCAAACATCCTGGAATGTGAAGTCAAGTGGGCCTTAGGAAGCATCACTACGAACAAAGCTAGAGGAAGTGATGGAATTCCAGTGGAGTTATTTCAAATCCTGAAAGATGATGCTGTGAAAGTGCTGCACTCAATATGCCACCAAATTTGGAAAACACAGCAGTGGCCACAGGACTGGGAAAGGTCAGTTTTCATTCCAATCCCAAAGAAAGGCAATGCCAAAGAATTATCAAACTACCGCACAATTGCACTCATCTCACACTCTAGTAAAGTAATGCTCAAAATTCTCCAAGCCAGGCTTCAGCAGTACATGAACCGTGAACTTCCAGATGTTCAAGCTGGTTTTAGAAAAGGCAGAGGAACCAGAGATCAAATTGCCAACATCTGCTGGATCATGGAAAAAGCAAGAGAGTTCCAGAAAAACATCTATTTCTGCTTTCTTGACTATGCCAAAGCCTTTGTGGATCACAATAAACTGTGGAAAATTCTGAAAGAGATGAGAATACCAGACCACCTGACCTGCCTCTTGAGAAATATGTATGCAGGTCAGGAAGCAACAGTTAAAACTGGACATGGAACAATAGACTGGTTCCAAATAGGAAAAGGAGTACATCAAGGCTGTATATTGTCCCCCTGCTTATTTAACTTCTATGCAGAGTACATCATGAGAAACGCTGGGCTGGATGAAGCACAAGCTGGAATCAAGATTGCCGGGAGAAATATCAACAACCTCAGATATGCAGATGACACCACCCTTATGGCAGAAAGTGAAGAGGAACTAAAAAGCCTCTTGATGAAAGTGAAAGAGGAGAGTGAAAAAGTTGGCTTAAAGCTCAATATTCAGAAATCGAAGATCATGGCATCTGGTCCCATCACTTCATGGAAAATAGATGGTTGAACAGTAGAAACAGTGTCAGACTTTATTTTGGGGGGCTCCCAAATCACTACAGATGGTGATTGCAGCCATGAAATTAAAAGATGCTTACTCCTTGGAAGGAAAGTTATGACTAAGCTAGATAGCATATTAAAAAGCAGAGACATTACTTTGCCAACAAAGGTCCGTCTAGTCAAGGCTATGGTTTTTCCAGTGGTCATGTATGGATATGAGAGTTGGACTGTGAAGAAAGCTGAGCGCCAAAGAATTGATGCTTTTGAACTGTAGTGTTGGAGAAGACGCTTGAGAGTCCTTTGGACTGCAAGGAGATCCAACCAGTCCATCCTAAAGGAGATCAGTCCTGGGTGTTCATTGGAAGGACTGATGCTGAAGCTCAAACTCCAATACTTTGGCCACCTCATGCAAAGAGTTGACTCATTGGAAAAGACCCCGATGCTGGGAGGGATTGGGGGCAGGAGGAGAAGGGGACGACAGAGGATGAGATGGCTGGATGCCATCACCGACTCGATGGACATGAGTTTGAGTAAACTGCGGGAGTTGGTGATGGATAGGGATGCCTGGCGTGCTGCGATTCATGGGGTCACAAAGAGCCGGACATGACTGAGCGACTGAACTGAACTGAACCGAGATGATTAAAGGCTTATGCTATCCATAGAGTTAACACTTAATAAATGTCAGCGTTCAATATCACTGTCAAAACATGAGGCAGGCAACTTAGGGCATATGTGCTGAGTCCACACTGACAGCTCACTTTTCAATTTTCTGGGGACCACACCTCTTCCTCTTATTTCCAAGATGATCTACAGGAATAACAGGGCTGCTGAGCCTGGAGGAACTAATTCTGCCCTGGAGAGGTGATCTCTGCCTTTCTAGGGGCAGGGGCAGCAGGGAAACTGTCCCAGGCACCGGGACTTGTAAAAGAGAAACTTATAATGTTCTTGTTAAAAACAATCTCATCTGCAAGTGATGTGTTGATAAGCCTCTGGCGTCACACCACTCGTATCAGTGACCAGACATATGGCTTCTACATTAGCAGTTTAATTAAATCATGTTTTGAGAGACTAAGATGCTTATTTGATGTGTATTTTTTAAAAATTGTTACTGAGGTTTAGTTTAGTTTCAATATAATGTTAGTTTCAGGTGTACAAGATAGTGATTCAAAATTTTTCTACATTTTACTCCACTTAAAGTTATTATATTCCAGACCAGCAAAACTACCATTTAATAGAAAAATCTGTAATCACTTTTTCAAATCCAGATGTGTGTCAGAATTATCTTGGAATATAAGATAAAATATAAATGCCCAAGTATGTCTTTTTTTCTTCAAAGCTCCACATATGTTTATCAGCAGCCATGTTTGAAAACAGCTGGACTATATGAGGATCTTTTACTTTTATTTATCTAGTTTGTTTCACTGTTTCTATTTCATATTCAGTGCTCCCATTTCATTTACTTATGTCTTCCAGTTTCACTTTTTTTAATGTTCTTTCTAAGCATAGTAGAAAAGCCTTTGTATACGCATATATAAAAAGTACTTATAGTATATATTTTTGAAATCTTATGAATTTTTACCTAGTTAAAACATGATGTTTTGATGTGATGATGTTATGATGTTTTGATTCCAGTTGTTTGACTTGGTATGAAAAGAATGCTAGACTTTTAATTAAAAAATTGATATGCAACAAGCAACAAAGTTTACAGTATAGCACAGGGAACTATAGTCAATATCTTATTAATAACCTATAATGGGAAATAATCTGAAAATAATGTGTGTGTATATGTATAACTGAATCACCTTGCTATGCACCTGAAACATTTTAAGTAAACTACTTCAATAAAATATATATATTAAGAAAAATAAAGTTATTATAAATATTGGCTGTATTTCCTGTGCTGTACAATATATCTTTATGGTTTATTTATTGGTATCAGTTCAGTTCAGTTTAGTCGCTCAGTTGTGTCCTAATCTTTGCGACCCCATGAATCGAAGTACGCCAGGCCTCCCTGTCCATCACCAACTCCGGAGTTCACTCAGACTCTCGTCCATCGAGTCAGTGATGCCATCCAGCCATCTCATCCTCTGTCGACCCCTTCTCCTCCTGCCCCCAATCCCTCCCAGCATCAAAGTCTTTTCCAATGAGTCAACTCTTCGCATGAGGTGGCCAAAGTACTGAGTTTCAGCTTTAGCATCATTTTTTTTTTGAAAGTTGCATTCTAAGGAAACTTTGTTTTATTAACATAGAGATTAGACTAAATTCCAGTCTGGTACAAGCTTGCATGTTAGTCACTCAGTCGTGTCCGACTCTTTGTGACCCCCCGGACTGTAGCCCACCAGGCTCCTCGGTCCGTGGGATTCTCCAGGCAAGAATTCTGGAGTGGGTTGCCATTCCCTTCTCCAAAGCATCATTTTTTAATAGTTAGAAATGTCTCTTATTAGCAGGACAGTTATCCAAGAAGGATGTTTTAATATGTACCATATATGCAATAGGAGAATACAGGCAGAACTCTATTCGTTGGGCTTCACTTTATTGTGCTTTGAAGATACTGGGTTTTTTATAAATTGAAAGTTTGTGACCAGCCTGCATCGAACAAGTCTATTGGCACCATTTTCCCGGCACCATTTTCCCAACACCATTTGCTCGCATCGTGTCTCAGTGTCACATTTTGTTAATTCTTGAAATATTTCAAACTTTTAAATTGTCATTCTATTTACTGAACTGTGATCAGTGGTCTCTGATGTTAATACTCTGACTCACTGAAGGCTCAGATGGTGGTTAGCAATTTTTAGCAATACTTTAAAATCAAGGCATTGTTTTTTCAGGCATACAGTTATTGAACACTTAATAGACTATGGTAGAGTGTAAATATAAATTGTATATCCTCCAGGAAACCAAAAAATTCACGTGACCCATTTTATTGTGAGATTTATTATCGTGGTCTGCAGTCAAACCCACAATATATCTGAGGTCTGCCTGTAAATGCATTTTGTACCAAAGGGTTGGGGGAGAGAATTAAAAAATGTTCCTGTTGGAAAAAATTTTCTTGTTAAAGGGAACTTTTTAACTACAGAGAATTGATCATTGCATGAAATTCATCTTACCCATACATGCAAGCAGGGTCGGTATAGACTGGTACTAGGAATGTGGGCAAAGACTTAATTATATAATAGTATTTAAATTGGATCTTTTATCTCAATGCCCTGGGATCTCATGACAATCCCTCCTCCCACTTGGCTGCTTCTCCTCAAATCTTCCTGAGGCTCCTCTGGCTCCTGCATGAACTCTTCTTTCTCTGCTGCTGCTGCTGCTGCTGCTAAGTCGCTTCAGTCGTGTCCGACTCTGTGCGACCCCACAGACGGCAGCCCACCAGGCTCCCCCGTCCCTGGAATTCTCCAGGCAAGAACACTGGAGTGGGTTGCCATTTCCTTCTCCAGTGCATGAAAGTGAAAAGTGAAAGTGAAGTCGCTCAGTTGTGTCTGACTCTTAGCGACCCCGTGGACTGCAGCCCACCAGGCTCCTCCGCCCATGCGATTTTCCAGGCAAGAGTACTGGAGTGGGGTGCCATTGCCTTCCCAGAGGGAAGCCCTTGAATGTCCTCAAATGAGCTGCAAAAGAATATTTATTGGGTGCCATTTTCACAAGCAGACCCCAAAGGCTACAAGGACTTCAGCCATGGAGGAATGGCCTGGTGTGCCAGTCCAATCAGAGCAGCACACAGCTCTCCTAGCCAGGAAAGTCTTAGGCACCTCGAAAGTTTGTCCTCCATCTGACAGGTGGCTCTTGACTCGAACACGTTGAAAATGAAACTAACTCAGACCTACCAGGAAGCAGATGCCTTAGCAGATCCCCTCAAACTCCAAAACCCCCATCAAAGAGGAGGGTGGCTACTGCCTGCGCCTAAATCAAGAACTCTATAGCGTGGGGCAGAATGAAGCTCCTTCCCTCTCTGATTGTGTTCCAGTGCACCATCCCGTCTCGGGGGGCCTCCATAGGTTTTGTTTCTCTTTTGTTTGGGCCATACCACACAGCAAGTGGAATCTTAGTTCCCCGACCAGGGATGGAACCTGCACCCCCTGCACCGGACGTGCAGTCTTAACCACTGGACCCCCAGGGAAGTCCGGGGGCTTCCGTATTTAATGCCTCTCCATGCTGTTTCCTCAGAATCCCAGATCCGCCTGCATGTCTAGTTCTCGGATCTCTGCTCCACCTTGATCACTTGGTAGCAACTGATTGGCCAACTATACCAAGTGCCAAGGCCATGAGTTCACAGGGGCCCATCTCTCTGAGGACGGCATCAGCTTCGCCAGCCTACTGTCTGCTCAAAGTCAGTCCCCATACTTGGCCCCTTGATTAGGTATTCAGTTTACACGTGTTTCAATGCTAATAGGAGGCAACAATGCTAACCGCACATGCTGCATGCCAACTGTAAGAAAAAATACAGACTCTGAACATATTAGAATTCTTGATTATTTTAGCTGTGCTTTATTGCTATTTAATTCTTGATTTTCAATCTTAACTGCACCTTGAAATCACCTGTCTCCTGCATTGGCAGGTGGATTCTTTACCACTGAGCCACGAGGGAAGCCAACCTAGGGAGGTTTTTGTTGTTGTTAAACATGCCAATACCTATAAATAAGTGAAACAATCAATCAACAGTAACTTACTATTAATTAATTAATTAACTTTTTAAAAAAGTTAATTAACTTTAAAAAACTGATTCCTGACTCTTCCTCCCAGAGAATCTGATTCAATTCATTCACAGTGCAGCCTGGACACCAAGAGTTTTTAAAGCTCTCCAAGCAATTCTAACACAAAAGCAGCGTTGAGATCACTTTGCTTCCATTTACTTCCTAGACCACGAATCCCCTCCCTTTGACTTGGTTCTGGGCAGTGGACATCAGCAATGTGATAACTTGGTCTTACAATGACCTTAGTTCCCCCACCCTGTGGTATCCAAACCGAAAGCCCAAACTGAGAGAAACCCACACTACAGAGTGACTCGCTGGGGTTTGGTGCCAAATCTTACAACGCCCACTCTCCAATCCAGGGTGAGTAAATTATGAAGTAGCACCGCCCCAGCCCCCGCCTTTTCAGTCCCTCACAGCGCCTGCTCTCACCTATTTTATAATTAGTAGTTGATTAACATGAAAAAGATCTTCCTTCCTGAATGAGGCCTAACAATTGTGTTTTTCAACTTCTGACCCAAATTGCTGTGCCACTTGGGGTTTTTGTTTGTTTGTTTGCTTGCTTGCCTCTTCTATTCACTCACTGAACTCTTTTTTTTTTTTTTTTTGTATTTCACAATGATTTATTGTGTGCATAAGAAACACTTGAGAACTGGGACACTCACTGAACTCTTGAAACTCTTTTTTTTTTTCTTTAATTTTTATTGGAGTACAGTTGATTTACAAAGTTGTGTTAGGTTCAGGTGCCCAGCAAAGTGAATCAGTTATATGTATACATGTATTTACTTAAGAGTCTATTCCCATATAGGACATTACAGAGTATTGAGCAGAGTTCCCTGTGCTATACAGTGGGTCTTTATTAGCTATTTATTTTTATATATAGTCATGTGTGTATGTTAATCTCAGTCTCCCAATTTATCCCCCTCCCCTTACACCCTGGAAGGATAAGTTAGTTTTCTACATCTGCAACTCTATTTCTGTTTTGTAAATAAATCTGTTTGTACCATGTTTTTAGATTCCGCATATAAGCGATATCATGTGATATGTGTCTTTCTCTGGCTGAGTGACTTCACTCAGTGTGATAATCTTTAGGTCCATCCATATTGCAGCAAATGGCATTTATCTTGTTCTTTTTGTGGCTGAGTAGTATTCCATTGTATAGATGTACTCCATCTCCTTCATCCTTCCTCTGTCTATGGACATTTAGTTTACTGCCACTGAAACTCCTTTTGAAGAAAGCAGCTTGGAAGCTGATTTAGGCTGTTTCTGCACACCAACAGTAAGGAAAAAAAAAAAAACTTATTTTTGCAGGAAAAGATAAAGATCAACAGCCATAGGGGACCAAGACTCAAGTTTCATTTAGAGGAAACCAGATCAATTTTCCATGTGACACAGAGAGTTTTTATTCTGAGATCAGGATTTAGCTAATCAAGACTCTCTTGGCATACACACCGAGGAAACCAGAAAAGAAAGAGACACATGTACCCCAATGTTCATCGCAGCACTGTTTATAATAGCCAGGACATGGAAACAACCTAGATGTCCATCAGCAGATGAATGGATAAGAAAACTGTGGTACATATACACAATGGAGTATTACTCAGCCGTTAAAAAGAATTCATTTGAATCAGTTCTGATGAGATGGATGAAACTGGAGCCGATTATACAGAGTGAAGTAAGCCAGAAAGAAAAACACCAATACAGTATACTAACACATATATATGGAATTTAGGAAGATGGCAATGACGACCCTGTATGCAAGACAGGGAAAGAGACACAGATGTGTATAACGGACTTTTTGGACTCAGAGGGAGAGGGAGAGGGTGGGATGATTTGGGAGAATGACATTCTAACATGTATAATATCATGTGAATTGAATCGCCAGTCTATGTCTGACGCAGGATGCAGCATGCTTGGGGCTGGTGCATGGGGATGACCCAGAACGATGTTATGGGGAGGGAGGTGGGAGGGGGTTCATGTTTGGGAATGCATGTAAGAATTAAAGATTTTAAAATTTAAAAAATAAAAAACTAAAAACTAAAAAAAAAAAAAAAAGACTCTCTTGTTTCCAGGGAGAATGTGGATTCTGCATGTTGGGTTTTAGGGTGCACATAATGGGTGGTTTTGAAACATTTCCCCAGCAGTGTATTACTGGGGTACAAGACAGAGGTACCACTGCAGCCCTCTCCCTGAGAGGTTCCTCCCACAAAGCTTCTCACTTCCTTTTCAAAATTTACTTATTTCACTCATCAGTAAGAACATGAAATGTCTTTTTCTCTTCTGTATGATCATCTCCCAAACTCAGCAACTTCATGCACCTCCGTCACTTTGATTTATGCAAATGATGCGAAATGTCAACTTATTGAAGATCTGTAAGGACCGTGGGTAGTGTCACCCACTGCCCTGAAAAGCCAACGGATTTCAACTCTCTGAACGGATGTCAGAGAGGGGCAAAGCTGAGCCCACGGGATGTCTTCCTGCCGTGCTTCTCAAAGGAGTGAGCCAAGGTGACTTGGGCACCTTGTTGGGGAAGCCACCTCTCCTACAACTCTGAATGGCACCATTTTGGCAAAAAAGGAATAGTCCCTGAGAGACATTTCCCCCCAGCTGTGAATTCTTAGAGAGCCACGACATCATTCTGACACATAATGAAGCAGAAACTTTTGATCCAAACCACAGTCTGATGTCACTGGATTGGCAACAGCCCCAGCATGCTGACAATTTAGATGAGGGTGCGCCCAGTTGAGGTCTTTACATGAGGCCTTATGAGTTAGTCTGTGAGGATGGCCTTATACTGTGCTTGGCACATAGGTAGGAAGCATCCATTGTGTGTGAGGTATTGCTTTGATTATTTAAAGTTCTTTTCCAGAACATTCCACTAGTGCCTGAAAAGTAGGTCTACTGTGACTGGGATTTGGTCTCAAACACATTGTGACTGTTCTGTAGTTCTGTCTTGTTGGTGGGGCCTTCCCAGGTAGTGCTAGAGGTAAAGAACCTGCCTGCCAATGCAGGGGACATGGGTTCAATCCCTGGATTGGGAAGATCCCCTGGAGAAGGAGATGGCAGTCCACTCCAGTATTCTTGCTTAGGAAATCCCATGGACAGAGGAGCCTGGAAGGCTACAGTCCACGGAGTCAAAAGAGTTGGCCACGACTGAGAGCGCGCGCACGCGTGCGCGCACACACACACACACACACCCTGTTGGTAGCTGGTCTGGTGTTCTAGGATAGTCAAAACCATTCCAAGAAACCTCAGAGAAAGGTCTAAATTCTTCCATTGGGTTGGAATTCAATGAATTCTAATGGGTCTTGAAATAATTGGCTCAATGTCTGAGGCTTGGAAAGGCAAGAATTTTCTTTTGCTGTAAGGGATTTGGTGTGAATTTGGCATTAATATCAAACCTGCACTATTTTGCTTGCTTCCTTAGGAAGAAAGTGGGTGCTTGCCCCTCAAGTCCAGGGTAAGGTGCTTAGAAGAGCTTCGTTCAGTTTCTCAGCAGGGAGTGATGCATGAGCTTAGTGGGTAGGAAGTTGGCTGTGAGGTGTTATACAGCTGTGAGGTGTCAGGGGTTTGAGCTGAAAATAATCAAAGCCCCAAATACTCAAGACCTTCTCTATAACTGCCTAAAAGAATTTACTCAGAGACCTGGTTCCAGAATAGAGCTATCAGCAGAGACATCTGCAGAGAATATGGGCCGGGGGTGGAAGGCAGAACAGGGCCTAGAGATCAAAGTCCACTCTGTGTCTCCTTGCATCTACAGGGCCCAGCCAACATTTCCTTACCAAACATTTGCTTGACCATCTCCAGGTCAGTTGCCTTCCCACCCCTTTTGAAGTCCCAAACCACTACCCCCAACATCCTCTTTTGTTTTTAACTGAAGATGGTATTTAAGGTGAGGGTTTCATATGTTTGGGGAGTTACTGATTTTGCCTGGGTCTCTCCCATGTATATGTCTTATTAAACTTTTGTGTGATTTTTGGATATTCATCAGTTTCATGTCAGTTAAATTCTTAGGCCAGCTGGAAGAACCAAGAAGGGTAGAGGAAACTCTCTTCCTCTCCAACATCTTTGTGGTAAAACAGCACAACCGAGCTCAGAGGAGACACTCACCCATTTTCACTGGAGACAGCCCAGCAAATCCATACTTTTGTCCCTTCTAGAAAAGAAGTAAGAGGGAGCTTGGTTGTGCTGGTATGAGCTCCTGCTGGCTTGGGAGAGTGGATAAATGTTAAAAAATTTAGAAAACTGATTACTAAACACACTGCAATTAAAAATTAAATTATATAGAGACTTCCCTGGTGATCCAGTGGCTAGAACTCTGAGGGGGGTCAGGATTCAATCCCTGGTCAGGGAACTAGATCCCACATGCCACAGCTGAGAATTCACATGCTGCAGCTAAGACCCAGCACAGCCAAATAAACAAATAAAAGTTAAAATTAAAAATTAATTTATATAAACTTACAATTAAATCAAATATACTTAGTTAAGACAGGCAATAAATACTCAAAGTATATTACGTCCTCATCATTTTATTTTTGATTGTACTTTTTCCCAAGTCAATGTTGAGTGACCTCACACTGATGGCTTGAAATTGACCATGGTAGAAGTATTTATACCATGGAAATCAGCGATCATTGTAACTAGGAATCTTTTTTTTTTCCCCCCCAGAAAACCAGTTATTAAACATTGACCAGCATAACCATTGGAGCTAGAGTAGCAAATCCATGGTTTCAGTAACTCTAGGAAGCCACATGGCTACAGGATTTCAGTCTAGGGTGGGGAGTATGAGGAGAAGAGCTTAAACAAAAGCCTTGAAGGAAAATTAGGAGTGAAGGCCCAGAAGCAAGAAAGGGCAGATTTTTTTTTTCCTTTGGCCATGCTGTGAGGCTTGTGGGATCTTAGTTCCCTGACCAGGAATTGAGCCCAGGCCCTCAGCAGTAAGAGCACAAAATCCTAACCAGTGGACAGCCAGGGAATGCCCAGGGCAGAATTGACTGACCGGAAAAGATGTGTTCTTTGCCTTCAGGGGATCTCAGTCCAGTGGGAGAGACAGGAGGAAACAGGCAGAAGGGACTACATGGTTAAGTGCTCAGCTCAGACCCACCAGGACAGGTTTCGAAGCACAGAGGAAGACACCTGCTTGGTGGGGCATCTTAAGCTGAGATCAAAAGATCATTAGGAACAGCCATGTCTCTTGGAAACTGAGGCAGAAAAGTAATATCTTCTTATATTTTAAAATATGTTGCCAAGATATTCTGCAAAAGAGTGAAGAATAATAATTATTTTTAAAAGGAGTTCTCAAGAAATGTCTCAGACTTTTTTGAACTTATGTAATTCTTAATAAGTTGCCTTGTGGGTGTGAGGGGGCCTCGTTTTCTAGGACAGCCTTCCACCCAGTACAGAGCTTTGCTTGACCATAGGCCAGCCTGAGGTCTTCCAATTTTTGCCTGAATGTTATAGGGGTTTAGCCGGGTGGAGAAGGAAATTGTGTGCATTTATTAAATTCTGAACGAAATGGGAGCAAATGTCTCATTTGGGGGAGTAATTCCTAAGTCGTATATTTAGAAGTCTGGCATTTGCTAAGTCCTTGGGTTTCCTGAGCAAAGCTTAAACCACACCATTCTTTTCTCAGTGATCTACATTCATATAAACATCACAGCCTAACTTTTTCAAGAAAAAATGGCTTTGGGATAAGGATGGATCACATTCTGGCATATGCGTGGGGAACAGGAACCTTGAACAACAAACGGGTCTCTAACGACAGAGACTCTAAGAAATAGATGTGGTCTCACTTTGTTAATATCACTGGGGGAAAATACCTACTCTTTGTGTTTGATGCCTTTAAAAAAAAAAACTAAACTAAAGGTCAGATTAGCAAGCTAAAAATGAAACTAGAATGGAGGTGAGGAAAGAAGGAGTAGTTTAACACTTTACCCCTGAGAAGAGGAAATAGATCTAGTTCATCCAAGCCCCTGGGAAAGAAATGTGGGCCCTTCATGTTACAAACGGAAGGAATCCCTTTGCAGAAAACCTGGGCTAAGCTTTGAGTTTTCATTGATTCCTTTGTATTCTATTCAAGTTTCTTGTTGGCAAGGCAGAGAAGTTCATCAAGCTAGTTCAGATCAAGGATGGAGGGGAAACTAGATTAACTCAGAAATGTTTACTGAGCATCCACTATGTGCCAGGTGGTGAGCTAGGAGTCCCAGAAGCAGTGGCCAAATTGGACACAGGCTCTGTCCTCAGAGAGTGTACAGTCTAGCAGGAAAAAAAAAAAAAACAAAACCACACTACACTCACAAGTACGTGATTTGTTATTTAATTCTAAGTGTGATGAGCACTCTGAAAGAAAGGAACAAGACACTGTGAGATCTACTGGGGAGGAAGAAATTTTCCTCTGTCCTTCTAGGTTCTTCTGGCTGGTCTAAGAATTAAATTGACATTAGGCAGATTAACAGGAGAAAATCAAGCCAAGTTTAAGAACATATATACATGATAGAGACCCAGGAAAACTAACTCCCCAAATGATTGAAACTCTCACCTTAAATACTAACTTCAGCTAAAGACAAAAGAGGATATTCAGGGTAGTGGTTTGGGGCTTCAAAGGGGAGAAAGGCAATTCATATGGAGCTGGAAAAGCAAATATTTGGTAAACAAATGTTTGCTGCTTTATGTGGAGATAATAGGATACAAAGAGGAATTGTAAGAGACTTTGCTGGGTTCTGCCCTGTGTGCACACTTAGTTCTCACTATAGTTACCAATGATGGTAGCTCCCAGCCTGGAACTGGTCCTCAAGCTACACTCTTTAGGCAGTTAGGGGGAGCTTCTTCCTGAGTCATTTTGGGCCTTGATTATTTTCAGCTTGAAATAATCCCCATTACAAAGAGATATCTTGGGGGTGGCAAATTTTGCTCTCCTACAGATTCCATAGGGCCCCAACCTAATGGAGCTGGAGAAAAGGTCAGAGAAAACTTCCTAAAGAAATGGTATCGAAAACACTCAGGAGTATGCCATTAGTTGGGATGAGCGAGGCATATCTGGTAACTGCTTTTCTTCCTAATTCTCTTATCAAGCAATGCATCCCAAAATCTGCAAGGAAATTGAAAAAGTGAAACTCATAAACAAGGCGGAAGACTAATCCTCCAAACTTATTTTATGTTGGCAGGATCCTTCAACTAGATGTTCCTGGATCTTCCATTCACCCAGGGGTTTATTTTTTTACTGCACCAGACAAAATGCTCTCTAGTTTGACATGTAAAATGTGTGTCTCTATAATGCTATACCCAGAAGGCACCCCAGAAAGGAATTTCCATTGGTAAAAGCATTGCCTTAGTCATGGGAATGGTGTGACTAACAGGTGGTGGGAGTGCTGAGTGAATTAAAGCTTTAATTGTTGTCTGGCCTGAGAAAGTAACTGACCTCAGATTTGTGCAACACTCAGCACTTTCCATTTTGTAGAAACTTTTTTTTCAGTTATAATTGCATAAAAGAGCCTTTCCTCTTTAGATTTCACTTTGAACTCTACCTCTGGCTGAACTTAAATATCAGAATGAAACTCAGTCAAAACCACAATGTAGACCCCAAATAAGTACAGGTTTACTTGGAGCCTGAAGATATTCTCAAAAGTTTTTGAGAGGGTGCAGAATGAAAGAACCAGCCTCACTTGGAATTACAATAACGAGTGACACCTAAAACCATGGGTTCTGGGCCTTGGCCACAACAAGAGGTGGGTGGTGAAGTGATAATCACGATGATGATTATACTTACTACAAATACTCCTGTGTATTGGGCTTCCCTGGTGGTTCAGACAGTAAGGAATCTGCCTGCAGTGCAGAGACTGGGGTTCAATCCCTGGGTCAGGAAAATCCCCTGGAGAAGGGAATGGCTACCTACTCCAGTATTCTCTTCTGGAGAATTCCATGGACAGAGAAGCCTGGCGAGCTACAGTCCATAGGGTCACAAAGAGTCAGACACGACTGAGTGACTAACACTTTCACTTTATATGTCAGGAGGTGTCATGATGACCACTTTTTCAAAATCTCATTGGCTCACGCCAGCAACCATCTGGGTTAGTTGTGAGTAAGACCTCATTTTATAGATGAGGAAGCCAGGCTTATATGATTCAACACAAATTGTTCACATTCTCACAACCTGTAAGTGTCAGAGCTGGGACATAAACATACATTATTTACCTCATGTCAGTGCCCATGTTCTTAACCTAGGCCAGTAAAGTGGGAAAGATTTGAATTAATAATAAGCTGATTTCCAAAGCAAGAGAACAGAGTGTCTTTATTATGTCTAAATTACTATAAATTAATGACAAACCACACTTATTATATTTAATACATATACAATTATATAAAGCTGAAGATGCTGGTGCTCTTGTTAACTCTTATTCTTACTAGACATGAAGCTCACCCTTATTCAAGTGCTTCTTACTGTGTTAATAAAAATAAATTTTATTGTCCAATCAGAAATCTTGCTGTCTTGAATCAAGGAAGGACTAGAAGGAGGCAGAGTGATAGAGGACTGTATGCCTTAGCTAGGTTAACAAAAAGATTTTGATTTTCCCTGGAGCGACCATGATGGGCAAAGCTGCTTACTTTGGCAATACTCTTTGGGGCTGTTGTGCGTGTGTGCTACGTCGCTTCGCTTGTGTCTGACTCTTTGCGACCCTATGGGCCGTAGTTCACCAAGCTCCTCCATCCATAGGATTCTCCAGGCAAGAATACTGGAGTGCGTTGTCATGCCCTCCTGGGCATCTTCCCTACCCAGGGATCGAACCCGTGTCTCCTATGTCTCCTGCATTGGCAGGTGGGTTCTTTACCACTAGTGCCGCCTGGGAAACCCTCTTTGAGGCTGTTATACATGGAGAAAAGTTGGGACCAGGAAGGTAGATGAGTAATAACAGCACTAATAATAGGCATGCATGCTTAGAAGGTAAAGAATCTGCCTGCGATGCAGGAGACCTGGATTCAATCCCTGGGTTGGGAAGATCCCCTGGAGGAGGGCATGGCAACCCGATCCAGAATTCTTGCCTGGAGAATCCCATGGACAGAGGAGTCTGGGCTACAATCCATGGGGTCTCAAAGAGTTGGACACAACTGAGCCACTAAGTAAGCACATGCAGCACATGCAGCCTTTCTCAGTTGACTAAGGATTTCATATATGGAGACTTTTATATGTTTTTTAAAATAATGCTTTATGTTGAAGTAATTAAAATGGGTCAAGTGATGCAGTGGTAAAGAATCCGCTTGCTAATGCAGGAGACGTGAGAGAGTCGGGTTCTGTCTCTGGGTCAGGAAGATCTCCTGGAATAGGAAATGGCACCTCACTCTAGTATTCTTATCTAGAAAATTCCATGGACAGAGGAGCCTGGTGGGCTACAGTGCAGGGAGTCACAAAGAATCGACATGACTGAGTACGAACAGTCAATTATAAATTCATAGGAGGTTGCAAAGAAATACACAGGGAAGATATGAGCAGCCTTTCCCGCAGTTCAGTTCAGTTCAGTCGCTCAGTCGTGTCTGACTCTTTGCAACCCCATGAACTGCAGCACGCCAGGCCTCCCTGTCTATCACCAACTCACAGAGTCGACTCAAACCCATGTCCATTGAGTCAGTGACACCATCCAACCATCTCATCTTCTGTCGTCCCCTTCTCCTTCTGCCCTCAATCTTTCCCAGCATCAAGGTCTTTTTTTCAAATGAGTCAGCTCTTCGCATCAGGTGGCCAAAGTATTGGAGTTTCAGCTTCAACATCAGTCCTTCCAATGAACACCCAGAACTGATCTCCTTTAGATTGATCCTTTAGGATCTCCTTTAGGTTGGATCTCCTTGCAATCCAAGGGACTCTCAAGAGTCTTCTCCAATACCACAGTTCAAAAGCATCAATTCTTTGGCTCTCAGCTTTCTTTATAGTCCAACTCTCACATCCATACATGACTACTGGAAAAACCATAGCGTTGACTAGACAGACCTTTGTTGACAAAGTCCTCTGCTTTTTAATATGCTGTCTAGGTGGGTCATAATTTTCCTTCCAAGGAGTAAGTGTCTTTTAATTTCATGGCTGCAGTCACCATCTGCAGTGATTTTGGAGCCCCCAAAAATAAAGTCTGACACTGTTTCCACTGTTTCCCCCATCTATTTGCCATGAAGTGATGGAATCAGATGCCATGATCTTAGTTTTATGTTGAGCTTTAAGCCAACTTTTTTGCTCTCCTCTTTCACTTTCATCAAGATGCTCTTTAGTTCTTCTTTACTTTCTGCCATAAGGGTGGTGTCATCTGCATTTCTGAGGTTATTGTTACTTCTCCTGGCTATCTTGATTCCAGCTTGTGCTTCTTCCAGCCCAGCATTTCTCATGATGTACTCTGCATATAAGTTAAATAAGTAGGGTGACAAAATACAGCCTTGATGTACTCTTTTTCCTATTTGGAACCAATCTGTTGTTCCATGTCCAGTTCTAACTGCTGCTTCCTGACCTGCATACAGGTTTCTCAAGAGGCAGGTCAGGTGGTCTGGTATTCCCAACTCTTTCAGAATTTTCCACAGTTTATTGTGATCCACACAGTCAAAGGCTTTGGCATAGTTAATAAAGCAGAAGTAGATGTTTCTCTGGAACTCTCTTGCTTTTTCCGTGATCCAGCGGATGTTGGCAATTTGATCTCTGGTTCCTCTACCATTTCTAAAACCACCTTGAACATCAGGGAGTTCGCAGTTCACTTATTGCTGAAGCCTGGCTTGGAGAATTTTGAGCATCACTTTACTAGATTGTGAGATGGGTGTAATTGTGCGGTAGTATTATACAACTATAGCACAATAGGGAACTCAAGAAATTGCTACCGTTAAAATCTAGGGATCATATTCAAGTTCATTCAGTTATATACATACACTTGTGTATGCGTGTGTGTATAACTCCATGAAATTTTGTCACATGTGAAGATTTGTATAACCACCATCACAATCAAAATGCTTGGCCATGAAGTCACCACAAAACTCTTGTGTTATGCCTTTAGAGCCACACCCATCCTCTCCCTTCTAATCTCCTCATCCCTGGGAACCACAAATCTGCTCTCTTATTATTACAGTTTTGCCATTCTGAGAATGTTATATAATACTTACACAGTATTTATTCTTTTAGGGTCAGCTTTCGCCTCCTCAGCACAATTCCCTTAAGACTCATCCAAGTTGTTACTGTGTGTCAGTGGTACACTCCTCTGTTTTGCTGAGCTGTATTCCACAGAATCAGCAGCAGCAGCATTCCACAGTAAGGATGAACTACAATTTGTTTAACCAGTCACCTACTGAAAGACATTTGGGTAGTTTCCAGTTTGGGGCTATTATAAATAGCCACTATGAATACTTGGGTACAAACTCCTGCAAATTTAGGACTGTAGAGAGGTTTGTAGTATTCCCTTATTATCCTTTATGGGCTTTCCAGGTGGCTCAGTGGTAAAGAATGCCCCTGCCAATGCAGGAGACACAAGTGAGATTCCTAGGTCAGGACGGTCCCCTGGAGGAGGAAATGGCAACCCACTCCAGTACTCTTGCCTGGGAAATCCCATGGACAGAGGAGCCTGGAGTGCTGCAGTCCATGGGGTCGCAAAGAGTCGGACACAACTGAGCGACTGAACTGAACTGATAGTTGCTTTACAATGTTGTATTAGTTTCTTGGCTGCACAGCAAAGTGAATCAGTCATACGTATACATATATCCCCTCTTGTTTTGATTTCCTGCTCATTTAGGTTTCCACAGAACACCGGGTAGAGTTTCCTGTGCCATACACTAAGTTCTCATTAGGTATCTGTTTTATACATAGTAGTGTGTATATGTCAATCCCAGACTCCTGGTTCATCCTACCCCTCTTCCTCCTTTTGGTAACCATAAGTTCATTCTCTACATCTGTGTCTCTATTTCTGCCTTGCATCATTTCCACCATTTTTCTAGATTCCACATGTAAGCGATATTATATGGTATATTTTTTTCTCTTTCTGACTTCTTTCACTCTGTATGACAATCTCTAGGACCACCCACATCTCTCTGAATCAACCTGGCCTCTTAAACCTCAAATATCACTTCTCCAATCACAGCGGACTACCTGTGGTTCTCTCCATTAGTCATTCTTTTGTTCATCTCTGAGCCTTTGCATACACCAGTCTCACCTCCACCTCATCCAGAATCCATCCTTGCTGATCTGGCAGATTCTTATCATTTCTTCAGACATCAACTATGGGGCTAGCTCTTCCAGGAGGGCTTCCTCTCTGGACAGAGGTCAGCATGTGTGATTCTGGGTTCCCATGTTCACACCTTCACTAAACCATAGACAGCTATCTTGCACTAAACACCAAGATCCTGGAGGACAGGGACCAATGCTTACTCACTCCATAGCCCTACACTTAGCTGGGTGTCAGTCACAGAATATTCCTTCAAGAGCGGATTAAAAAAAAAAAAATCACTGCCCTGGGAAAGACGGATTCCAATGTAAAGAATAAACTTCCCATTTCAAGAATAAAATGTGTTGCTTAGTGAATAGGGTTCAACCTCTAGATGGCTGATGATCTAGAAAAAAGATATGCAGGGATGGGAAATTAGCTGACCTCCAAGTACTCTTCCATATCTGAGAATCTCAGGTTCCATGAAAGCATGACCTTTGTCTTTTCTTTATTTTGACTGGAATAGTGCTTTTGAACTGGAGGGCATCTCCTCTCTGAATTGGCTGAGTAGGCCAGGGTTAGAAAAGGTACTTTCCAGAAGTTTACCATCCCAGGCAGACTCACAGTGCCTGGCTTCCCCTTCTCAGCACTTCTGACTTCCCATCTGAAAACTGACTAATACTTGCTAATTGTATGTTCTGAGATCCTTTGATGAAAATGCCATAGTGTGTAAGTATCAAGTATTGTTATGAATAATAAAAATGGATGAAGTTTCTGTTGCTTACTCCTTGAGAGACATTATAGAAAATGGATGTCTTTTACCAAATTGCAAGTCTGCATTGTAGAAAAGAAACTGGTAAAACACATTCAGACCCTCAGCCCTTTGCGTTCAATGTAGCAATGTATTTGTTTTTCCTTGACTCTCCTTAATCTGTTCTGGATTCTATAAAAATATTAGCATAGACTGGGTGGCTTATAAACAACAGAAATTTATTTCTTACACTTCTGGAGGCTGGAAGCCCAAGATCAAGGCACCAGCAAATTTGATGTCTGGTGAGAGCCCACTTCCTGATTTATAGATGGCATCTTCTTGCTGTGTCCTCACGTGGTTGAAGGGGGCAAGGGTTCTCTCTGAGATCTCTTTATAAGGGCACTAATCCCATTCATGAGGCCTTCACATTCTTGACCTCATCACCTTCCAAAGGCCCTACCTCCTAATGCCATCACATTGAGCATCAGGATTTCAGCATATGAATTTTGATGGGGACACATTCAGTCTATAGCATGCCCTGAGTACCAAAATGTCATAGAGTCTTTTGGTGTTATTGTGGATTGTACTCATCAGTCTCCCATTAAAGACAATGAAGCTTCACTCAGTGGCTGTCTAATGTTTTGTCTAGAGCAGCACTCCCCTTCTGGAAAAATGCTCTTTTCTCCACTCCCACCATGTGATGGAAGGAACACTGCTATGTTCTTGCCAAATTCTGTTGCCTGGATACAGTGATTGGTAGAGATGTGGGCACCTGATCCAAGCTAGGCCAATCAAAATCTCTCCTGAGACTTCTAAGACATTCAGGAAAAACTGGTAGAAATTCCTCTCTGACAGCAACTCTGGGAGATATGAGTACAGATCTGGCCAGCTACTATGTATCTAGCTGTGTGTCAAGAAATTACTCTGAGAGTATGAGGCTGACACTCAGGGAGGCAGAGATGGGAGTCTGAAAAAGAAAGGGAGAGAAAAGGGAGAAAGAAAGAGAATCCTGACAGTTATCACAGGCTTTTGTTTCACTTGGCCTCGACTTTCCCATGGCTTGGTTACATTAACCAAGAAGTCTCCCATTTTGGCATAAGTAAAATTCCAGCTGAGTTTAAGTCTCTGGCAGCCCCAAGAATCCTAATACACACAGGAAACATGCTATTTGCTCCAAAAATGAAGAGCCTTATAGTCTCCATGTACTTTCAACTCAAGACAGAGTATTTTTTTTTTTCAAACCACTTTGTTGAGGTCTGTTTGACAAAAAGCTGTGCATTAAACATCAACATACACAACCTGATGAGTTTGGGGTGAGTATACACCTGTGAAACCATCATCACAACTTTTTCCATAAGCATACCCATCACCTCCAAAGTTTCTTCCCACTTCTTTTACTATTATTATTATTTTGTGATAAGAACACTTAAACAGGCGGTAAGTGCTTAATCTCCGGCCTTGAGGCTTAGTTTTTCTCTCAGTTTGGACTCGAGGCCACTGTCGCAACCATGCTCCGCCAGATCATTGGTCAGGCCAAGAGGCATCCTAGCTTGATCCCCCTCTTCATATTTATTGGAGCAGGAGGGACTGGAGCAGCACTGTATGTCACACGCCTGCCATTGTTCAATCCCGATGTCAGTTGGGACAGAAAGAATAACCCAGAACCTTGGAACAAACTAGGTCCTAATGATCAGTACAAGTTCTACTCTGTGAATGTAGATTACAGCAAACTGAAGAAAGAAGGTGCAGGCTTCTAAATGAAATATTTCACTATAAAGCTGATTAGAATGAAGGTCTTCCAGAAGCCATCCACACAATTTTCCACTGAACCAGAAAATATTTCCCCTCTAAATGCACGAAATCATGTTGGTGTATTGTGTTGGGGTTTACACTGATGAATAAATAGTCTGAAACTTGATATGTTTCATTATTTAATGCTGAAACTCTACCCTAAACTTCATAACTTAGGATATGGGAAATAAACGATTGGAATTTAAGGAAAAAAAGAAAAAGAACACTTAAACATAAGATTTACTCTCTTAGCAAACTTTCCAGTATACAATAGAGTATTGTTAACTACAGGCACTATTCCATACAATAGATTTCTAGGACTTAATCATCTTTTGTATTGCAGTATAGTTGATTTACAATGTTGTGTTAAGTCCTGCTTTACAGCAAAGTGATTTAGTTATTTTTGTTGTTCAGTCACTAAGCCATGTCCGACTCTTTGTGACCCCATGGACTGTAGCACACCAGGCTTCCTTGCCCTTCACTATCTCCCAGAGTTTGCTCAAATTCATGTCCATTGAGCTGCTGATAATACCTAACCATCTCAACCTCTGCCACTCTTTTCTCCTGTTGCTTTCACTCTTTCCCAGCATCAGGTCTTTTCCAATGAGTCAGTTCTTCACATTAGGTGGCCAAAATATTGCAGCTTCAGCTTCAGCATTGGTCCAGTTATATATCAGATTCAGTTATACATTATACATTCTTTTTTATATTCCTTTCCATTACGGTTTATATCAGGGTATTGAATATAGTTCCCTGTTAGGACTTATTCATCTTATAACTGAAATTCAGTACCCTTTGACTAATATTTCCTCCTTTCCCCATTCCTCTAGCCCCTGGCAGCTACCCTTCCATTCTCTGCCTCTATGAGTTTGTCTGTTTTTGATTCCTTATGAAAAGTGAAAAGCGAAAGTGAAGTCTCTCAGTCGTGTCTGACTCTTTGCGACCCCATGGACTGTAGCCTACCAGGCTTCTCCATCCATGGGATTTTCCAGGCAAGAATACTGGAGTGGGTTGCCATTTCTTTCTCCAGGAGATCTTCCCAACCCAGGGATTGAACCCGGATCTCCCACATTGCAGGCAGACGCTTTACCATCTGAACCACCAGGGAAGTCCATTCCTCACAGACGTCCTATTAAGTGGTGCTTGTCATTCTGTGACTGCCTAAGTTCACTTTGCGTAATGTTCTCCAGGTTCGTTAGATGGGATATTTTCTCTCAAAGGGACTTTTCTCAAGAACGTCCACTCTTCCTCCTGTGGCAATGACCTGGGGAGTAGAAGGAAAGAAAATGGGCTGACTTGGACATGAAAGGGACTTTACAGATCATAAGGTTAAGCCTTCATCGTAGAGAAGGGGGAATGGAATCCCAGAGAGTGGGAAGAAAGTCACACAGTAAGTTAGCAACTGGATAAGCACTAGACTCTGTTTTTCTTCTCTCTAGTTTCCCACAGCCCACCAATCTGAAATTACACAAATAAAATTGCAATACATTCTTTTAAACACCAAACTTAATTTTCTTCATAAAATACACACCAACTCCTACTCCCATTCATTCTATTCCTTCAGGGTCATGAATATATAAAATGTCAAGAATTTCAGCTTATATATCTAAGCGTCTGCCTACAATGTGGGAGACCCAGGTTCAGTCCCTGGGTCGGGAAGATCTCCTGGAGAAGGCAATGGCACCCCACTCCAGTATTCTTGCCTGGAAAATCCCATGGATGGAGAAGCCTGGTAGGCTACAGTCCATGGGGTCGCAAAGAGTCGGACACGACTGAGCGACTTCACTTTCACTATCTACTGGAGAGTTACGGCCATGACACTTAAGATTTTAGGTCTACAAGCTATGATTCATATCCATTTCTCGACT
Organism: Ovis aries; assembly: GCF_016772045.2. Classification (NCBI taxonomy): domain Eukaryota; kingdom Metazoa; phylum Chordata; class Mammalia; order Artiodactyla; family Bovidae; genus Ovis; species Ovis aries. Next base: position 98,642,761 of record NC_056080.1, on the reverse strand, counting down.
TTGGCATAAAGGACTAATGAAGAATCAAATCTCCAGGCTTTTCATTTTTCCTCATGTAAAGGTACTGCTGTATGTAACCTTAAAAAAAAAATGATGTGATCAGCTTTCCTTTTGTCAATTGTATCCTCAAGACTTTCACAAACTGATGACATTGTCATTGCTGCAAGGTCATCCTGCAGCCATTGTGGATGTCTTGCAGCCAAATATAACACATATCTTGGAAAGCATGATAAGATTCACATCACTGTCAGGCCCATAAACATTTCTTCAGAAGGAAATGGGTGTAAGTAAGGGATCATTGCTGTTTATCAACCAGTCCGTTATCAATCAAGCAGTCAGTCATTGAATGCTCAGTATCTAGCACTATTTTAATTGTTTGGGGAACCAAAGAATTATAAGGCCCCTGAGACACTTAAAATATATTACTATAGATATATTTTCCACTTTAAACCTGGAACAGCTTCCTTAAGGCAGTTACTCTAGTTATGACAGGAAGCTATGTGGCACAATGGAAAGAAGACAGGCTTTGAAATTGGGCTGTGTTGTAACTGAATGCCCACTACCAATTGTGCAGACTTGGAGAACTTACTGCCCACTCCTCATCTGTAAAGCTATTATAATAGACACTATATTTATTTATAATACTATGAATGAATAATATCTATCTTAATTCATAGCACACAGTGCATATCAATTCATAATCAATATTAATGTTAATCAATGTTAATATTATTAATCAACATTGCTAATAATGAATGTTAACACTAACAAATATTACCATTAATGTTGATATTAATTAATGTTGATGCTATTGATACTGATATTAATACAGATTACAATAAGTAGTTATTGTTTTATTATAGCAATAATACCTATCTTTCAGGGTTCTGATAATGAAATGATATTTACCTGGCATACAGTAGGTGCTCAATAAATACTAAGTAGTATGATGAATGATAAATATATGTTTCAGTTCAGTTGTTTAAGAAAATGTGGTTACTTAGGAAGTTTAGCAGGTATTTTAGGCAACAATGGAGTGTAGGAAATAGACCCTCGGAGGGCACAACAGAACCTTGTGCACCAGGACCCAGGAGAAAGGAACAATGGTCCCACAGGAGACTTGCCTGTGGGTGTCTGAGAGTCTCTGGCAGAGGCATGGGTCGATGGTGGCCTGCTGCAGGGTTGGAGCACGGGCTGTAGCAGTACATGCATGGGATCTTTTGAGGGAGGTCACCATTATCTTCATTACCTCCACCATAGTTTGGCCTCAGATAAATAGCAGGGAGGGAACACAGCTGCACCCAACAATAGAAAATTGGATTAAGATTTACTGAGCATGGCTCTGCCTATCAGAACAAGGCCCAGTATCCCCCATAGTCAGTCTCTCCCATCAGGAAGCTTCCATAAGCCTCTTATCCTTCTCCATCAGAGGGTAGACAGACTGAAAACCACAATCACAGAAAACTAACCAATTTATTCACATGGACCACAGTTCAGTTCAGTTCAGTCGCTCAGTCGTGTCTGACTCCTTGCGATCCCATGAATTGCAGCATGCCAAGGCCTCCCTGTCCAACACCAACTCCCAGAGCTCACTCAGACTCACATCCATCGAGTCCGTGATGCCATCCAGCCATCTCATCCTCTGTCATCTCCTTCTCTTCCTGCCACCAATCCCTCCCAGCATCAGGGTCTTTTCCAAACAGTCAACTCTTCGCACGAGGTGGCCAAAGTACTGGAGTTTCAGCTTTAGCATCATTCCCTCCAAAGAAATCCCAGGGCTGATCTCCTTCAGAATGGACTGGTTGGATCTCCTTGCAGTCCAAGGAACTCTCAAGAGTCTTCTCCAACACCACACTTCAAAAGCATCAATTCTTTGGCGCTCAGCTTTCTTCACAGTCTAACTCTCACATCCATACATGACCACTGGAAAAACCATAGCCTTGACTAGACGGACCTTTGTTGGCAAAATAATGTCTCTGCTTTTGAATATGCTATCTAGGTTGGTCATAACTTTTCTTGCAAGGAGTAAGTGTCTTTTAATTTCATGGCTGCAGTCACCATCTACAGTGATTTTGGAGCCCCCCAAAATAAAGTCTGACACTGTTTCCACTGTTTCCCAATCTATTTGCCATGAAGTGATGGGACCAGATGCCATGATCTTCGTTTTCTGAATGTTGAGCTTTAAGACAACTTTTTCACTTTCCACTTTCACTTTCATCAAGATGCTCTTTAGTTCCTCTTCACTTTCTGCCATAAGCGTGGTGTCATCTGCTTATCTTAGGTTATTGATATTTCTTCAGGCAATCTTGACTTCAGCTTGTGCTTCTTCCAGTCCAGCGTTTCTCATGATGTACTCCGCATAGAAGTTAAATAAGCAGGGGGACAATATACAGCCTTGATGTACTCCTTTTCCTATTTGGAACCAGTCTGTTGTTCCATGTCCAGTTCTAACTGTTGCTTCCTGACCTTCCCAACTCTTTCAGAATTTTCCACAGTTTATTGTGATCCACACAAAGGCTTTGGCATAGTCAAGAAAGCAGAAATAGATATTTTTCTGGAATTTTCTTGCTTTTTTGATGATCCAGTGAATGTTGGCAATTTGATCTCTGGTTCCTCTGCCTTTTCTAAAACCAGCTTGAACATCAGGAAGTTCACAGTTCATGTATTGCTGAAGCCTGGCTTGGAGAATTTTGAGCATTACTTTACTAGCATGTGAGATGAGTGCAATTGTGCGGTAGTTTGAGCATTCTTTGGCATTGCCTTTCTTTGGGATTGGAATGAAAACTGACCTTTTCCAGTCCTGTGGCCACTGCTGAGTTTTCCAAATTTGCTGGCATATTGAGTGCAGCACTTTCACAGCATCATCTTTCAGGATTTGAAACAGCTCAACTGGGATTCCATCACCTCCACTAGCTTTGTTTGTAGTGATGCTTTCTAAGGCCCACTTGACTTCACATTCCAAGATGTCTGGCACCATCGTGATTATCTTGGTCGTGAAGATTTTTTGTACAGTTCTTCTGTGTATTCTTGCCACCTCTTCTTAATATCTTCTGCTTCTGTTAGGTCCAGACCATTTCTGTCCTTTATTGAGCCCATCTTTGCATGAAATGTTTACTTGGTGTCTCTAATTTTCTTGAAGAGACCTCTAGTCTTTCCCATTCTGTTGTTTTCCTCTATTTCTTTGCAATGATCACTGAGGAAGGCTTTCTTATCTCTTCTTGCTATTCTTTGGAACTCTGCATTCAGATGCTTATATCTTTCCTTTTCTTCTATGCTTTTCACTTCTGTTCTTTCCACAGCTATTTGTAAGCCCTCCCCAGACAGCCATTTTGCTTTTTTCCATTTCTTTTCCATGGGAATGGTCTTGATTCCTGTCTCCTGTACAATGTCACGAACCTCCATCCATAGTTCATCAGGCACTCTATCACAGCCTTGTCTAATTCGGTGAAACTATGAGCCATGCCGTGTAGGGCCATCCAAAACAGACGGGTCACAGTGGAGAGTTCTGACAAAACATGGTTCACTGGAGAAGGGAATGGCAAAATAGTTCAGTATTTCTGCCTTGAGAACCCCATGAACAGTATGAAAAGGCAGAAAGATAGGACACTGAAAGATGAACTCTCCAGGTTGGTAGGTGCCCAATATGCTACTGGAGATCAGAGGAGAAATAACTCCAGAAAGAATGAAGAGACAGAGCCAGAGCAAAAACAACACCCAGTTGTGGATGTGACTGGTGAAAGAAGCAAGGTCTGATGCTGTTAGAGCAATATTGCATAGGAACCTGGAATGTTAGGTCCATGAATCAAGGCAAAATGGAAAGGATCAAACAGGAGATGGTAAGAGTGAATGTCAACATTTTAGGAGTCAGTGAACTAAAATGGACTGGAATGTGTGAATTTAATTCAGATGACCATCATATCTACTACTCTGGGCAGGAATCCCTTAGAAGAAATGGAGTAGCCCTCAAAGCCAACAAAAGAGTCTGAAATGCAGTACTTGAATGCAGTCTCAAGAACTACAGAATGATCTCTGTTCATTTGCAAGGCAAACCATTCAACATCCAAGTCTATGCCCTAACCAGTAACGCTGAAGAAGCTGAAGTTGAATGGTTCTATGAAGACCTACAAGACCTTCTAGAATTAACACCCCCAAAAGATGTCCTTTTCATTATAGGGGACTGGAATGCAAAAGTAGGAAGTCAAGAAACACCTGGAGTAACAGGCAGATTTGGCCTTGGAGTACAGAATGAAGCAGGGCAAAGGCTAATAGTTTTGCCAAGAGAACACACTGGTCATAGCAAACACCCTCTTCCAACAACACAAGAGAAGACTCTACACATGGACATCACCAAATGGTCAACACCAAAATCAGACTGATTATATTCTTTGCAACCAAAAATGGAGAAGCTCTATATAGTCAGCAAAAACAAGACCAGGAGCTGACTATGGCTCAGATCATGAACCCTTTATCGCCAAACTCAGACTTAAATTGAAGAAAGTAGGGAAAACCACTACACCATTCAGCTAAGAACTAAATAAAATCCCTAATGATTATACAATGGAAGTGAGAAATAGATTTAAGGGACTCGATCTGATAGACAGAGTGCCTGATGAACTATGGATGAAGGTTTGTGACATTGTACAGGAAATAGGGAGCAAGACTATCCCCCAGAAAAATAAATGCAAAAAAGTAAAATGGCTGTCTGAGGAGGCCTTACAAATAGCTGTGAAAAGAAGAGAAGCCAAAAGCAAAGGAGAAAAGGAAAGATATACATATTTGAATGCAGAGTTCCAAAGAATAGCGAAGAGAGATAAGAAAGCCTTCCTCAGCAATCAAGGCAAAGAAATAGAGGAAAACAATAGAATGGGAAAGACTAGAGATCTCCTCAAGAAAACTAGAGATACCAAGGGACCATTTCATGCAAAGATGGGCTTGATAGAGGACAGAAATGGTATGGAGCTAACAGAAGCAGAAGATATTAAGAAGAGTTGGCAAGAATACACAGAAGAACTGTGCAAAAAGATCTTCACAACCCAGATAATCACGATGGTGTGATCACTTACCTAGAGCCAGACATCCTTGAATGTGAAGTCAAGCGGGCCTTAGGAAGCATCTCTATGAACAAAGCTAGTGGAGGTGATGGAATTCCAGTTGAGCTATTTCAAATCCTAAAAAATGATGCTGTGAAAGTGCTGCATTCGATATGCCAGCAAATTTGGAAAACTCAGCAGTGGTCACAGGACTAGAAAAGGTCAGCTTTCATTCCAATCCCAAAGAAAGGCAATGCCAAGAATGCTCAAACTATTGCACAATTGCACTCTTCTCACACTCTAGCAAAGAAATGCTCAAAATTCCCCAAGCCAGACTTCAACAATATGTGAACTGTGAACTTCCAGATGTTCAAGGTGGTTTTAGAAAAGGCAGAGGAACCAGAGATCAAATTACCAACACCTGCTGGATCATGGAAAAAGCAAGAGAGTTCCAGAAAAACATCTATTTCTGCTTTCTTGACTATGCCAAAGCCTTTGACTGTGTGGATCACAATAAACTGTGGAAAATTCTGAAAGAGATGGGAATACCAGACCACCTGACCTGCCTCTTGAGAAACCTATAAGCAGGTCAGGAAGCAACAGTTAGAACTGGACATGGAACAAGAGACTGGTTTCAAATAGGAAAAGGAGTACCTCAAGGCTGTATATTGTCACCCTGCTTATTTAACTTCTGTGCAGAGTACATCATGAGAAACGCTGGACTGGAAGAAGCACAAGCTGAAGTCAAGATTGCCTGAAGAAATATCAATAACCTCAGATATGCAGATGACAGCACCCTTATGGCAGAAGGTGAAGAGGAACTCAAAAGCCTCTTGATGAAAGTGAAAGTGGAAAGTGAAAAAGTTGTCTTAAAGCTCAACATTCAGAAAACGAAGATCATGGCATCTGGTCCCATCACTTCATGGCAAATAGATGGGGAAACAGTGGAAACAGTGGCAGACTATTTTGGGGGGCTCCAAAATCACTGTAGATGATGATTGCAGCCATGAAATAAAAAGATGCTTACTCCTTGCAAGAAAAGTTATGACCAACCTAGATAGCATATTCAAAAGCAGAGACATTACTTTGTCAACAAAGGTCCGTCTAGTCAAGGTTATGGTTTTTCCAGTGGTCATGTATGGATGTGAGAGTTGGACTGTGAAGAAAGCTGAGCACCAAAGAATTGATGCTTTTGAAGTGTGATGTTGGAGAAGACTCTTGAGATTCTCTTGGACTGCAAGGATATCCAACCAGTCCATCCTCAAGGAAGTCAGTCCTGAATGTTCATTGGAAGGACTGATATTGAAGCTGAAACTCTGATACTCTGGCCACCTGATGCGAAGAGGTGACTCATTGAAAAGACCTTGATGCTGGGAACGATTGAGGGCACTAGGAGAAAAGGATGGCAGAGGATGCGATGGTTGGATGGCATCACCGACTGAGCGGACATGAGTCTGAGTAAACTCTGGGAGTTGGTGATGGACAGGGAGGCCTGGAGTGCTGTGGTCCATGGGGTTGCAAAGAGTCAGACACGACTGAGTGACTGAACTGAACTGAACTGAACTGAAAGTGTAGAAATTAAGAACCTGGGCTCCCAAGTCTGACAGAACTTGAGTCCAGTCTCAGCTGTAGCACTTTAACTAGCTGTGTGACCTCGGAGAAATCACTGACTATCTCAAGTGTCAGTTTACCCATCCCTCAAATGGGGATAACAGAATCCACCATTTAGGGTTGTTGGCACTACTTGCTGAGATAATGACTGGAAGAAATTTATGATAGTGCATTTGTTCACATGTGATGTTATTAGGACCTGTGCTGTAGAAACACTATGGCCATGTCATAAATTACTGTTAAAGTGAAAAGTGAAGTCGCTCAGTCGTGTCCGCCTCTTTGGGACCCCATGGACTGTAGCCTACCAGGCTCCTCTGTACATAGGATTTTCCAGGCAAGAACACTCGAGTGGGTTGCCATTTCCTTCTCTAGGAGATCTTCCTGACCCAGGGGTTGAACCGGGCTCTCCCATATTGTGGGCAGACGCTTTACCCTCTGAGCCACCAGGAAGTAAATTACTGTTACTTAGGCATAATTTTTCTTTCCAATATTCACAGGTAGAAACAATTGAGTCACTGCTTATATTCATCTGCTTTTGTCATAGGTGTCTGAAAATAGCATTAAAAAAAAAAACAGAGATTTAAGGACTACCTAGAAAAACAAAGATTTCAAGATGATGCATCGAATTTCAAGTCTCTAATATTTTTTAAAGCCAGAGATATAGGCATTCAGCGGTAACTTTTCTGGATGCTAATGTACTAAGCAATCTGCTGTTTGGGGGACTTACCAAGAGGAGGCACATTGTAAATATTATTAAAATGTCTATAATGAAATAAAATTAATCCTGTAAGTACTATGAGGTTGTATACAGCTAATATTTTATCATGAAAACACAACTGCTAATATAGTTCTAAAGGAAAGAAACCAAAAGTGTTAGTCATTCAGTGATGTCTGACTTTTTGTGACCCCATGGATGGTGGCCACCAGGCCCCTCTGTCCATGGGCTTCTCCAGGCAAGAATACTGGAGTGGGTTGAAAAGACAAGGTCAAAAGATTGCATTGTTTCAAACATATTTTGTAAAAAATAAAATGATCAATTTACAAATTATTACTCTGTTAGAATTATATTTGTCACAATAAATATATTTGTTAAAACAAGAAAAAAAAAAGATTACACTGGACAAAGTGTGAAGGAGGAAGCAGAACGAGCTGACATTCACTGACTTTCAGACACATCATGTAATCTCATTTAAAACTCGCAACAACTCCATGAGGTGGATGCTCATGTTAACCCCATGTAACAGAGGAGAAAACAGGCCCAGAGAGATCAGGTAACTTGTCCAAGAGCACACAGGAAATTAGTGATTCAAACATGGGTCTAACAGAGAATAGACTTGTCATAGGGGAGGGGAGGTCGGGGAGGGAAGGATTGGGAATTAAGGATTAGCAGATGCAAAGCGGTGTATATAGAGGATGGATAAACAACAAGGTCCTACTGTATAGAACAGGGAGCTATATTCAGTATCTTGGGGTAAACCATAACGGCAAAGAATATTTAAAAAAAAATATATATATATATATATATATGACTGAACTACTTTTCTGTATAGCAGAAACTAACATAACATTGCAAATCAACTATACTTCAATAAAAAATTTAATAAAAGAACCAAAAAATATGGGTTTGTTTAATTCCAAACTCCATATTCATTCCACATCTAGTCCTTCCACTGATGCCAATGACCTGAGCACACTTGGCCATGTCACTTTGTTTATTTGTGTCTTGTATCATGTTGCTTTGTTTATTTGTGTCAAGTATCAATTTCCTAGAGGAAATCAACCCTGAATATTCTTTTGAAGAACTGATGCTGAAGCTGAAGTTCAAATACTTGGGCCACCTGATGAGAAAAGTCAACTTATTTTAAAAGACACTGGTGTTGGAAAAGATTGAAGGTGAAAGGAGAAGGGGGAGACAGAGGAGATGGCTGGATGGTATCACCAACTTAATTGACATGAATCTGAGCAAACTCTGGGAGATGATGAAGGACAGGGAAGCCTGGAGTGCTATAGTCCATAGGGTCAAAAAAGGTCAGACATGACTGAACTACTGAACAACAAAATCAATCAATTAGGTTGCTTTGGGCTTCAAGTATTAGAGTAACTGACGCTGGTTTAAATGACAAATACATTTCATTTTCTCACATATTAAAACATTTGGAAACAGTTCCAGTGAAAAGACCACAGCTTAAGCCCCTCCTTACCCAGCTTTCTCTCTGTCCTTGCTCACTGCTACCTTCAGTGGGTAAAGACAGTTTAGTGGTGTATTCAGTAGCTGCTGAATCAATGGCCTGACAACTTCCCAAAGCAGGAAGTGGGTGTAGGGCAGACACTTTCTCTCTCTCTACCTCTATCCTTGATCAAAGAGGAAGAGTTTTTCCAGAGATCTCCCAGTGAACTTCTCCTTTATCTCACTGACCCAAAGTAGGCAACATGGTCACCTATGATATGATAAGAGAAATGGGTTAGCTGTGCTTGGCTTGAACCACTAATGACAGCGGGTGGGGACATCTTCCCTGAGATCAAGGGCTCTTGGCTTGAAGGTCTGACACGATCAGGGTCCCTCTATCAGGAAAGACATGGAGGTGGGAAGGCCATTGGGCAGGCATCCAACAGTATCTGACTTGGGCCTGTTTCCTTGTCAACAAATGAGCAAGTGGCTTAGGACCAACTCTCGGTGAGATGGAAGAGGAGGCTCTGACTGCAGTCAAAAGACAAAACAAAATAAAACCCCATTCAATCACAAAAATACACAAAAAAACAGCCAGCATGTGCACAGTCAACTCAAGCTCCTTCCTCATCCCTCACGCTACACTCACCTTGACATTCCTTTTAAACTAAGTTGTATGGATGGTGGTTCTAGGGGGTGCGAGAGGATATGTAGGGCCTGTCCTTCCCTGGCCTCCTTCTTGTCCCTTGCTCTGTTGGAACATCTGATCTTAATCAATCTGGGTTTGGGTAGTAGTCCTGTCCCATGTTACTCATAGAAGGAAATAAGATAACAGTGGAAATAGTCCATGGCAGTAGCATAACAGATCCAGAACAGATTTGTTTCTGTTAGATTTCTAAGTGAATTATATTTGACGTCAAGTCCATCTCAAGTGGAAATTTTTTTACCACATTTTGTATTGCTCCAGAAAAAAAATCAACAGTTGTCATATTTTCTTTAAAAGCAGCTGTCAGATGACTCTTAACAGTTTAATAATTTAAAACACAGCCTGCCCCAAACTGGATTAGGGATCTGTGCTGTGGCAAGACTTCTCATTTATTATTTTGCATTCAATATTTTACCGTTAGCCTCTTACCCCAGGAAATGTAGAGACTGAATGCTTGTCAAAATATTTTATCACATTTCTAAAATTGAAGTACCATGAAAATTGTATTTAAACTGTACTCAGATACTTGATAGCATTATGCTTTTTTCCCATGTGTGGAAGATTTATTTTCCTATCTTCATAAGAATTGTGGTTTGTTTTTTTTCCCCACAGCTTTTCCAAAAGACTTATGGCAGACCATCTTACTTTTTCCAACGCAGTAATTCAATTGTTATTTCAAACTATTCCTCTTTTTATTGATTGATTAAAATTAATTTTTCTTTTTTACTTTTTGGCCATGTGGGATCTTAGTTCCCCAACCAGAGATGGAACCTGTGCCCCCTGCATTGGAAACTCAGAGTCTTAACCATTGGGTTGCCAGGGAAGTCCCACCCTCCTTTCTTTCTGAATATGTCCTGAGCCAGAAAAAATTGAGTATCTAACTCCTGTGCATGTAGGCCCTTCAGCTATCTCCTCAAGCAAAGGAAGTGCAGAAGGAATAATTATCTCGTGAATCCCATCAATGCTCACTGTTGATAGGGCTTCCAGTGGAGCTAGTGGTAAAGATCTCGCCTGCTAATGCAAAAGGAGATGTGAAAGAGATGAGTTTGAACCATGGGTCGGGAAGATCCCCTTGAGGAGGAAATGGCAACCCACTCTAGTATTTTTGCCTGGAGAATCTCACGGACAGAGGAGCCTGGCAAGCTATAGTCCATGGGGTCGCAAAGAGTTGGACATGGCTGAGTGACTACCACTCACTCACTGTTGATAGTCAATCTAGAACCCTTGACCTCACCTTGGTCTCAACAGCCTTGGGAAAAGGCAAGGCAAAAAGGTACCTGAATCATCAGGACCAGTTACTCTCATTTTCCCTTGATTGTGTCTTCATTTATTCGTTTGCTCTCAAGGACTAATTGTGCCCCTCCTATGTGACAGATGCTGATCTTCACCAAGGAAACAGCAATGAACAAGAGAAAGATCTTTGTCTTCAAGAAATTTATGCAGAGGAAGGTAAACTGCCAAACTCATTCTATGAGGCCACCATCACTTTAATACCAAAACCAGACAAAGATGCCACAAAAAAAAAAAAAAGAAAGAAAGAAATTTATACACACCCTGTATAGGGACTTCCCTGGTGGTCCAGTGTCTAAAACTCTGCACTTCCAATGCAGGAGTGAGATGGGGTCCAGGTTTGATCCCTGGTCAGGGAACTAGATCCCACATGTGACAACTAAGACCTTGTACTGCCAAATAAATTAATTAGTTTTGGACTTTCCAGGTGGCGCTTAGTGGTAAAGAACCCGCCTGTCAATGCAGGAGACGTAAGAGACACACGTTTGATCCCTGGGTCAGGAAGACCCCTTGGAGGAGGGCATGGCAACCCACTCCAGTATTCTTGCCTGGGGAATCGCATGGAAAAAGGAGCCTGGCAGGCAGGCTATGGTCTATAGGGTTGCAAAGACTTGGACACTACTGAAGTGACTTGGATTGCTGTGATATTGAATGGTTTATCTTGGAAACGAATAGAGATCATTCTGTCATTTTTGAGACTGCACCCAAGTACTGCATTTTGGACTCTTTTGTTGACTATGAGGGCTACTCAATTTCTTCTAAGGGATTCTTGCCCACAGTAGTAGATATAATGGTCATCTGAATTAAATTCACTCATTCTAGTCCATTTTAGTTCACTGATTCCTAGAATGTCAATGCTCACTCTTACCATCTCTTGTTTGACCACTTCTAATTTACCTTGATCCATGGACCTGACATTCTGGGTTCCTATGCAATATTGCTCTTTACAGCATCAGACCTTGCTTCTATCACCAGTCACATCCACAACTGGGTGTTGTTTTCACTTTAGCTCTGTCTCTTCATTCTTTCTAGAGTTATTTCTCCACTGATCTCCAGTAGCAGCACCTACCAACCTGGGGAGTTCATCTTTCAATGTCATATCTTTTTGCCTTTTCATACTGCTCATGGGGTTCTCAAGGCAAGAATATTGAAGTGGCTTGCCATTCCCTTCTCCAGTGGACCACATTTTGTCAGAACTCTCCACCATGACCTGTCTGTTTTGGGTGGCCTTACACAGCATGGCTCATAGTTCCATTGAGTTAGACAAGGCTGTGGTCCATGTGATCAGTTTGATTAGTTTTCTGTGATTTTGGTTTTCATTCTGTCTGCCCTCTGATGGATAAGTATAAGAGGCTTATGGAAGCTTCCTGATAGGAGAGACTGACTATGGGGGAGACTGGGTCTTGTTCTAATGGGCAGGGCCATGCTCTGTAAATCTTTAATCCAATTTTTTGTTGATGGACAGAGCTGTGTTCCCTCTCTGTTGTTTGACCTGACACCAAAGAAAGGTCCCGTGCACACACTGCCACACTCAATGCCCCCGATCCTGCAGCAGGCCACTGCCGACCCATGCCTCCACCAGAGACTCCTGGACCATCATAGGCAAGTTTTGGCCAGTCTCTTGTGTGGTCACTGCTCCTTTCTCCTGGGTCCTGGTGCTCACAAGGTTTTGTTTATGCCCTCCAAAGTCTGTTTCCCCAGTCCTGTGTAAGTTCTGTGATTAAATCCCACTGGCCTCCAAAGTCAAATTCTCTGGGAGTTCTCAGTCTCTTTGCCAGATCCCCAGGTTGGGAAATCTGTTGTGGGTCCTAGAACTTTCTTAACATTCTGAGAATTTCTTTGGTATAATTGTTCTGCAGTTTGTGGGTTGTCTGCTCAGCGGCTGTATGATGGGATTAATGGCGATCTCCAAGAGGGCTTATGCCACAGGCTGTGTGACCAGGTAGCTTCACCCAGAGCCCCTGCCCCTATGACAGGCCACTGCTGACCCATACCTCCACAGGAGACTCAAACACAGGTCTGGATCAGTCTCTGTGGGGTCTCTGGGTCCTGGTGTGCACAAGGTTTTTTTTTTTTGTTTTTTGTTTTTTTTTGAGTCCTCCAAGCATCTCTGGCAGGTATTGGGTTTGATTCTAAAAGTGATATCCCCCCTCCTAACCTCTTGTTCCTGAAATTAACCATCTTGAAGCCATGAAATCAAAAGACACTTGCTCCTTGGAAGAAAAGCTATGACCAACCTAGATAGCATATTAAAAAGGAGAGATATTATTTTGCTAACAAAGGTCCATCTAGTCAAAGCTATGATTTTTCCAGTAGTCATGTGTGGATGTGAGAGTTGGACTATAAAGAAAGCTGAGCACCGAAGAATTGATGCTTTTGAACTGTGGAGTTGGAGAAGACTCTTGAGAGTCCCTTGGACTGCAAGGAGATCCAACCAGTCCATCCTAAAGGAAATCAGTCCTGAATATTCATTGGAAGGACTGATGCTGAAGCTGAAGCTCCAATACTTTGGTCATTTGATGTGAAGAGCTGACTCATTTGAAAAGACCCTGATGCTGGGAATGGAAGGCAGGAGAACAGGATGACAGAGAATGAGATGGTTGGATGGCATCCATCCAACGCAATGGGCATGAGTTTGAGCAAGCTCTGGGAGTTGGTGATGGTCAGGGACTGGTCATGGACTGGCTTGCTGTAGTCCATGGAGTCAGACACGACTGAGCAACTGAACTGAACTAAACTGAATTGAAGTGACTTAGCATGCAGCATGCATGTATTAGGGAAAATGAACATCTTCCAGTGAAACCACAGAAGATGGGAGCATGATGGAATTTTAAAGAACCTCCAGGGGTGTTCAACCTCCTTAATGGATTGATGAAATCTTGGACCCAGAGAAGGTACGTATTTTATCTGAAGATACAAAATTAGTCCATGGAGCTAGAATGAGAACCCATATCTCTTGAATAATCATTGCCTAAGGGCTCAGAGGTTAAAGCGTCTGCCTCCAATGCGAGAAACCCGGGTTCGATCCCTGGGTCGGGAAGATCCCCTGGAGAAGGAAATGGCAACCCACTCCAGTATTCTTGCCTGGACAATCCCATGGACAGAGGAGCTTGGTAGGCTACAGTCCATGGGGTCACAAAGAGTCGGACATGACTGAGCAACTAACACATACACACACAAAAGTTGCCAACATGGGAGGCTCCTCAGTGGAGAATGAATGCTTGGTCGTCTGTAGAGGTGTCATTAAAGGTATCATCAGATGAGTGTGGGAATGGGGGAGGGGAATGTTAAAGAGGCTTATTCATTAGGCAGTAGTTTTCTCTCCAAATCACCTGTGCCTTAATGTCCTGGGGTTGCCGTAATAAATTACCACAAAATGGGTGGCTTGAAACAACAGAAATGGGTTCTCTTGCAGTTTCAGAGGTCCGAAGTCTGAAGTGAAAGTGTCAGCAGGGCAGCCTTTTTTGGAAATAAGAATCAGGTCCACACCGTCTCCTAGCTTCTAGTAGTTGCCATTTCTTGGCATTCCTTGGCTTGTACCTCTGTCACCCCAATCTCTGCCCCCATTACCACATGCCACATGGCCATCTTCCCTGTGTGTGTCTGAGTCTTCACATGACGTTCTTGTAAGGACAACAGTCTAAGGATTTAGGACCTATCCTAATCCAGTGTGTCCTCATCTTAACTAATTATATCTGCAAAGACCCTATTTCCAAATAAGGTCAAGTTCTGAGAGGATGTGAATTGGGGGGGCACTATTTAGCCAAGTACACTTTATATTAGAATTTAGTACCAGCAGAATTAGGGTGGGTGTTTTATATGATGTCTAGACTCTCCTTTAACTTTTTCTTCCTAGGGCAAGTTCAGTTCAGTTGCTCAGTCGTGTCCGAATCTTTGCGACCCCATGAATCAGAGCACGCCAGGCCTCCCTGTCCATCATCATCTCCCGGAGTTCACTCAGACTCACGTCCATCGAGTCCGTGATGCCATCCAGCCATCTCATCCTCGGTCGTCCCCTTCTCCTCCTGCCCCCAATCCCTCCCAGCATCAGAGTCTTTTCCAATGAGTCAGCTCTTCACATGAGGTGGCCAAAGTACTGGAGTTTCAGCTTTAGCATCATTCCTTCCAAAGATATCCCAGGGCTGATCTCCTTCAGAATGGACTGGTTGGATCTCCTTGCAGTCCAAGGGACTCTCAAGAGTCTTCTCCAACACCACAGTTCAAAAGCATCAATTCTCTGGCGCTCAGCCTTCTTCACAGTCCAACTCTCACATCCATACATGACTACTGGAAAAACCATAGCCTTGACTAGACAGACCTTTGTTGGCAAAGTAATGTCTCTGCTTTTGAATATGCTGTCTAGGTTGGTCATAACTTTTCTTCCAGGGAGTAAGCGTCCTTTAATTTCATGGCTGCAATCACCATCTGCAGTGATTTTGGAGCCCCCCCAAATAAAGTCTGACACTGTTTCCACTGTTTCTCCATCTATTTCCCATGAAGTGATGGGACCGGATGCCATGATCTTTGTTTTCTGAATGTTGAGCTTTAAGCCAACTTTTCGCTCTCCTCTTTCACTTTCATCAAGAGGCTTTTTAGCTCCTCTTCACTTTCTGCCATAAGGGTGATGTCATCTGCATATCTGAGGTTGTTGGTATTTCTCCCAGCAATCTTGATTCCAGCTTGTGTTTCTCCCAGTCCAGCGTTTCTTATGATGCACTCTGCATAGAAGTTAAATAAGCAGGGTGACAATATACAGCCTTGATGTACTCCTTTTCCTATTTGGAACAAGTCTGTTGTTCCATGTTCAGTTCTAACTGTTGCTTCCTGACCTGCAAAGAGATTTCTCAAGAGGCAGGTCAGGTGGTCTGTATTCCCATCTCTTTCAAAATTTTCCAGTTTATTGTGATCCACACAGTCAAAGGCTTTGGCATAGTCAAGAAAGCAGAAATAGATGTTTTTCTGGAACTCTCTTGCTTTTTCCATGATCTCTGGTTCCTCTGCCTTTTCTAAAACCAGCTTGAACATCAGGGAGTTCACGGTTCACATATTGCTGAAGCCTGGCTTGGAGAATTTTGAGCATTACTTTACTAGCATGTGAGATGAGTGCAATTGTGAAGTAGTTTGAGCATTCTTTGGCATTGCCTTTCTTTGGGATTGGAATGAAAACTGACCTTTTCCAGTCTTGTGGCCACTGCTGCGTTTTCCATATTTGCTGGCATATTGAGTGCAGCACTTTCACAGCATCATCTTTTAGTATTTGAAACAGCTCAACTGGAATTCCATCACCTCCACTAGCTTTGTTTGTGGTGATGCTTTCTAAGGCCCACTTGACTTCACATTCCAAGATGTCTGGCTCTAGATTAGTGATTACATCATCATGATTATCTGGGCCATGAAGATCTTTTTTGTACAGTTCTTCTGTGTATTCTTGCCACCTCTTCTTAATATCTTCTGCTTCTGTTAGGTCCATACCATTTCTGTCCTTTATTGAGACCATCTTTGCATGAAATGTTCTCTTGGTATCTCTAATTTTCTTAAAGAGATCTCTAGTCTTTCCCATTCTGTTGTTTTTCTCTATTTCTTTGCCTTGATTGCTGAAGAAAGCTTTCTTATCTCTTCTTGCTATTCTTTGGAACTCTGCATTCAGATGCTTATATCTTTCCTTCTCTCCTTTGCTTTTTGCCTCTCTTCTTTTCACAGCTATTTGTAAGGCCTCCCCAGACAGCCATTTTGCTTTTTTGTATTTCTTTTCCATGGGAATGGTCTTGATCCCTGTCTCCTGTACAATGTCACAAACCTCATTCCATAGTTCATCAGGCACTCTATCTATCAGATCTAAGCCCTTAAATCTATTTCTCACTTCCACTTTATAATCATAAGGGATTTGATTTAGGTCATACCTGAATGGTCTAGCGGTTTTCCCTATTTTCTTCATTTTAAGTCTGAATTTGGTAATAAGGAGTTCATGATCTGAGCCACAGTCAGTTCCTGGTCTTGTTTTTGTTGACTGTATAGAGCTTCTCCATCTTTGGCTGCAAAGAATATAATCAATCTGATTTCAGTGTTGACCATCTGGTGATGTCCATGTGTAGAGTCTTCTCTTGTGTTGTTGGAAGAGGGTGTTTTCTATGACCAGTGCATTTTCTTGGCAAAACTCTATTAGTCTTTGCCCTGCTTCATTCTGTACTCCAAGGCCAAATCTGCCTGTTACTCCAGGTGTTTCTTGACTTCCTACTTCTGCATTCCAGTCCCCTATAATGAAAAGGACATCTTTTTTGGGTGTTAGTTCTAAAAGGTCTTGTAGGTCTTCATAGAACCATTCAACTTCGGTTTCTTCAGTGTTACTGGTTGGGGCATAGAGTTGGATAACTGTGATACTGAATGGTTTGCCTTGGAGACGAACAGAGATCATTCTGTCGTTTTTGAGATTGCATCCAAGTACTGCATTTCAGACTCTTTTGTTGACCATGATGGCTACTCCATTTCTTCTGAGGGATTCCTGCCCCCAGTAGTAGACATAATGGTCATCTGAGTTAAATTCACCCATTCCAGTCCATTTTAGTTCGCTGATTCCTAGAATGTCGACGTTCACCCTTGCCGTCTCTTGTTTGACCACTTCCAATATGCCTTGATTCATGGACCTCACATTCCAGGTTCCTATGCAATATTGCTCTTTACAGCATCGGACCTTGCCTCTATCACCAGTCACATCCACAACTGGGTATTGTTTTTGCTTTGGCTCCATCCCTTCATTCTTTCTGGAATTATTTCTCCACTGATCTCCAGTAGCATATTGAACACCTAATGACCTGTGGAGTTCCTCTTTTGGTATCCTACCATTTTGCCTTTTCATACTGTTCATGGGGTTCTCAAGGCAAGAATACTGAAGTGGCTTGCCATTCCCTTCTCCAGTGGACCACATTCTGTCGGACCTCTCCTAGGGCAAAACAAACAAAAACAAAACTCCAGTTTTGAAAAGAATGTATGCAATAGCAGAATCTAAATGCGATGCCTCTGGTTGCTATTTGTAACTCTTAATTTCTTGGAAAATACCTAGGTGGGAAACTTCTTGATAGCTTCCTATTAGAATACCATTTTAATGATTGGCCCCTGATTCTTCCTGGAATCAACTAGTCCATCCTTTTTTTCTGAAAGAAAAAAATTTTTATTAAACTTTTATTTTGTGTGGGTTAGTGGCTCAGTCAAGTCCAACTCTTTGTGACCCCATGGACCATAGCCCACCAGGCTCCTCTGCCCATGGGATTCTCCAGGCAAGAATACTGGAGTGGGTTGCCATTTCCTTCTCCAGGGGATCTTCCCCACCCAGGGATTGAACCCAGGGCTCCCATATTGCAGGCAGATTCTTTACCATCTAAGCCACCAGGGAAGACCCTAACTTTTATTTTATATCAGAGTGTTTCTGATTAACAGTGTTGTGATAGTTTCAGGTGGACAGCGAAGGGGCACAGCCATACATATGCATGTATCCACTCTCCCCCAAACACTCCTCTTGTCCATGCTGCCACATGGCATTGTGCAGAGTTCCATGTGCTATACAGTAGGTCCTTGTTGGTTATCCATTTTAAATATAGCAGTGTGTACCTGCCCATCCCAAGTTCCCTAACTATCCCTTTCCCCTCTCCTTCCCCCTGGCAACTACATGTTTGTTCTCTAAGTCTGTGAGTCTCTTTCTGTTTTGTAAATAAGTCCTTTTGTATCATGTCTTCTTATTAAGCATATTTATTAAGCATCCCTTATTCTGCGTATAAGCGTATTTATTAAGCATCCCTTATTTTGCGTATAAGGGATGTCATACTCTGTCTAAACTCGTCCATTCTTGAGTTGTCGCCCTTCCCTTTTTGCCAAATCACATATTAACAACTAGCTTCCAGCAACGTCAGAAGGATGATCATCAAAATGTCTCAAAAAAGACAGCTGATCTCATCAACCTGGGCAAAGACTCTTGCAAACAAATACCACGAAGGATCTTTTTACCAACTATTGACATAATTCAAGTAGAGTTTATGTCCATCTGTTCTCATGGCCACTGTTTCCAATCCTACAGATTTAAGCCAGCTCATGTGGGATTCTCTGACTAGGGAACAGATTCCAGGGCTTCCCCATCCAATCACTCCTCAGCATTCCCTGAGTATAGTTGAAGGGAGGTTGCGGGACCTCATTCAGCTAGAGTTGAGGAAGCTTGCACAGCTCTGTTACCAAAAGAGCAGAGCTATCTTACCACTGATTTCATCTTTGAAATGGAAATCTCATAAGAGAGACTTGCTTCTGGTGAGAATTACCCTTGTCTTAGGTAAAGTAGGGGTAAGGGGAATTTGAAATCAGGTCATGATGAAAGTTTGAGCCCTTTAGATGATCTGGAGAACTTTCTTCTTTCTGTTCAAGATTATCTGTTTTATTTACTTCATGACAACCCAACACCATATGCCAGGGAGAAATCTGACATGAAAGCAACTATTGAAATTCTGAGATTTGCTCAGGTTCTGGTGCAGAGGCCAAATTCTGTTGCTTTTCAGTATTTTTAAAAGTCAAGCACGTCTAGTTTGTTCTTCCCAAACATGCCAATCAGATAAATCACAGTCTCAAATAAGAGCTAAAGCTTCCTAGTAATTCCTGGGAAAAGAATTGTGCTGACAGATATTGCAAATCCATTTCATTCCTGTCACCAGCCAAGTTGCTGGATTAGGATCTGTGCAAAAGTAAGCCAGAGTCAAAAGGGTCTTCAGATGATATGTTTGTTGCTGGGAGATTGCAACTGTTTATTTCATTGAATGAGGAGAATTCCCCCCACCCCCCGACTGCTGTGGCACAAATCTGAGTATCTTTTCTCCACTCTGCACACCCTACACAGCCTGTTCCCCTCAAGCAATGAGCACAACTCAAATATAAGTCCCAAACCCCACTCTGATTGGTCTGTAGTGTTCCTGAAGTGCAATGTTGTAAGTCAGGGGAGGGGGTATGGCTCATTCCATCCCTCTCCATTGGTTTTTAATTTTAAAAAGAGAATTTAATTAGTTTGTTTTTGACTGTGCTGGGTCTTCATTGCTACACCGGCTTTTCTCTAGTTGTGGCGAGCAGGGGCTCCTGTCTAGCTGCAGCGTGCATGAACTTCTCACTGTGGTGGCTTCTCTTGTTGCAGGGCACAGGCTCTAGGCTGAGGGCTTCAGTAGCTGTGGCATGTGAGCTCCCAGGCTCTAGAGCACAGGCTCAGTAGTTGTGCTGTAGTGGCTTAGTTGCTCCACAGTATGTGGGATTTTCCCAGATCAGGGATCAAACCCGTGTCTCCTGCATTGGCAGGTGGATTCTTTACCACTGAGTCACCAGGGAAGCACCCCTATTCATGTTTAAATAAACAGATATATTTTTACTCCCCTTCTCACTTTGGGCAATTTTTTCCCTATCATTTGCTGTATGAGAAAAATGTTACTCCATGAAGTACTTTTTCTTACAAAGCATGAGCTTGCAAATATCATGTGTGTATATTTTTCCAGTGCTATTGAGGTAAACTGGACACATAAAATTGTAATGTATTTAAAGTGTACAGTGTGGTGAGTTGATATACATAAAATGTGACAGGAATCCCACAATCAAGTTAATTGACACATCTATTACCTCACATAGTGAACTTTTATTTTATCTATATATTTTGGAGGGGGGGGCAAGAACACTTAAGTTGTATACTTTCAGTATATTTCAATTATACAACACAGTATTATCAACTAGAATCTTTGTGTTATACAGCAGATCCTCAAACTTATTCATCTTATAATTGAAAGTTTGTACCCTTTTACCAATACCTCCCCATTTTTTTCACTTCCCTGCTCCTGGCGACCACTATTCCACTATCTGTTTTAAGAATTCAACTTTTTAAAGATTCCGCATATGAGTGACACCATGCAGTATTTGTTCTTCTGGCTTATTTCACTTAGCGTAATGGCCTCCTGGCTTCCTAGGTGGCGCTAGTGGTAAAGAACCCACTTGCCAAGGCAGGAGACTTAAGAGATGCCTGGGTAGGGATGATCCCTTGGAGAAGAAAATGGCAACCCACTCTAGTATTCTTGCTTCGAGAATCCTGCGGACAGAGGAGCCTGGCAGGTTACAGTCCACAGGGTTGCAAAGAGTTGGACACTACTGAAGCGGCATAGCATACACGCACGAATGCACTCCAGTTTCATTCATATTGTTGCAAATGGCAGATTTCCTTCTTTTTTAAGGCTGAATAGTATACTGATTATATATCACTTTTCTTTCTTTTTCATCTGTTGATGAACACTTAAGTCATTTTCATACCTTGGCCATTGCATATAATGCCGCACTGAACATGGGAGTACAGATATCTCTTCCAGATAATGGTTCTGTTTTCTTCAGATACCTCTATACTGTTTTTCCATCAACAGTGTACAAGGGTTCCCTTTTCTCCGTAACCTCACCAACATTTGCCATCTCTTGTCTCTTTGGTAATAGGCGTCAAAACAGGTGTGAAACAATATCTCATTGTGGTTTTGATTGGCATTTCCCTGATAATTAATGATTTTGAACACCTTTTCACATACCTGTTGACCATTCGTATGTCTTCTTTGGGAAAATGTCCTTTGCCTATTTTTAAATTGTTTGAGCAGGGGGAGTTGCTATTCAGTTGTATATGTTACTTGCATTTTAACCCCTTATTAGATATGCAGTTTGCGAATATTTTCTCATTCTGTGGGTTGCATTTTCATTTATTGATGGTTTCCTTTGCTGTGCAAAAGCTTTTTAATTTGATGTGGTCCCTCTTGTTTATTTTGGTTTTGGTATCAAATCCAAAATATCATTGCCAAGATCAATGTCAAGGAGCATAACCCCCTAGATTTTCTTCTAGGAGTCTTATGGTTTCAGGTCTTATATTCAAGTCTTTAATCCATTTTGAGTTGATTTTTGTGTATGTTTTAAGATGAATCATTTCATTCCTTTGCCTGTGGCTATCCATTTTTTTCAACACCATTTATTGAAGAAATTATCCTTTCCCCTATTGTATATTCTTAATTCCTTTGTCAAAAATTAATTGACTACACACACACAGGTTTATTTCTGGGCACTCTATTCTCTTCCATTAGTCTGCATGTCTATTTTTTATGCCAATATCATATGGCTTTGATTACTACAGCTTTGCAATACATAGTTTGAAATCAGGAAGTATGGTGCCTCCAGTTTTCTTCTTTTTTTTTTCTCAGAATTACTTTAGATATCCAGCTTCTTTTGTGGTTCCAAATAAATTTTAGAATTGCTTTATCTATTCTTGTGAAAAATGTCATTGGAATTTTGATAGGGATTACATTGAATCTGTGAATTGCTTTGGATAGTATGGACATTCTAACAATATTAATTTTTCTAATCCATGAACATGGAATATCTATTAACTTATTTGTGTCTTCTTTAATTTTTTTCATTGATGTCATCTAGTTTTCAGTACACACATCTTTCACTTCATAATGTCCCTTTCTAGCTTTGGTATCAGGGTAATTCTGGCTTTGTAAAATGAGTCTTCTTTCCTCTTCAGTTTTTTGGAAGAATTTGAGAAAGATTGATATTAATTCTTTTTAAAAAGTTTGATAGAATTTACCAGTGAAGTCATCTGGTCCTGTACTTTTTTTTTTGGGGGGGGGGAGTTTTTTTTAAATGACTGATTCAATGTTCTCACTAGTAATTGGCCTATTTAGATTCTCTATTTTTTATGCTTTAGTCTTGGTAGGTTGCATATTTCTAGGAGTTTTTGCATTTCTTATAGGTTGTCTAATTTGTGGTATATGATTGCTCACAGCAGTTTCCTATAAGCCTTAGTACTTCTGTGTTATCAGTGGCAGTGTCTCCTCTTTCATTTGTGATTTTATTTACTTGAGTCGTTTTTTGCTTAGCCTACCTAAATGTTTGTCAATTTTGTTTCTTTTCAAAAAGAACATACTATTTTTGTAATTAGAAAAATATGAACAAAAAATATTAAAAAAAAAAAAAAAAGAGCTTTAAAGAGCCAAAAAGCTGCTTAGGAGAACGAGTCAGGCAGCAGATGGCAGGGTTGTTTCAACTTTTGCTTCAATCTGCCAGGATGGTGAGAATCAGAATGCCAGGAAGAGTATTGTGAATATAGGGGAAGAAAAGACTGCAATTAACATACAATATAATGTGACCAGTGGCTATATCTGGGTGTGGGATTACCACAGATTATTTTTGAATCTTCTTTATGCTTTTGTGCATGTGTTGATTTTTTCCATATGGACATACAGTACTTGTGGAATAGGGAAAAGAAAAGCATTTATTTATTTAAAAGAAAAAAATTTTAAAGGTTCCAAGTCCTGCCTCCCCAAGCAGAAGGCTACCCCAGGCCCGGATTTTAGCTGCTTCAACTCTATTGCCCTGCCCTCGAGAGCCCCAAGCTCTCAAGCTACAGGCTCTGGCTATAGTCTCTGTCTCTCTCTCCAGAGGCCCATGTTCTCTCTCTTGATATCTCTGCTCCTCTCTGCATATCTGTTTCATTCTCCTCTTTCTCTTGACTAGTTTTCTCCTAACTTTTGCTCAGGGATGATCCTTCGCATTTGGCTCAGGCTCCAAGTCTGTCTTACAGTCTTTTGGTTCCATTTTAGATGGTGGCTCAGACTCTCTGCTCCCCAATTCTGTATTCCTAAGAGAGGAATCTGCTCAAGTTCATCTTCTTCAGCCAGGCCACAGGAGTCCTGCATAGGGCACCAACTTGCCTATAAAGGGGCCATTCTTGGTCAAATGTCCCCCAATCCTGTTGCAATCAGACAAGACTGGGAAGGGGGGTATCTCATGGATATTTAGGATCATAGGAATGATGAGCTGGACAGAGTCCCTGTTGGTGCCCAAATTATTAGCATCTTTAGTATAGCAGGCCTGAAAACTGTGCTCTGATGAAAACCTAGACCAAAGGTCTCCAAAGGTTTGCAAATCCTGCATGATATTCATGTGCCCAGTCTGATCTCAGAGATTCTTAGAATTGGCAGGTCCTAAGGTCCATCAGGGTCCTGTGGCTCTGATGGTAAAGAATCTGTCTGCAATGCAGGAGACCTGGGTTCAGTCCCTGGGTCAGGAAGATCCCCTGGAGAAGGGAATGGCTACCCATTCCAGTATTCTCGCCTGGAGAATTCCATGGACAGAGGAGCCTGGTAGGCTACAGTCCATAGGGTCACAAAGAGTCGGACACGACTGAGCAACTAACATTTTCACTTTTTGTTTTCACATAAGGTTCATCAGGCCTACTTGTACCAGTTCTAGCCCCCATCATTGGTCCCCCACTGCCTCTATTTAAGTTGAAACAAACTGGTGAATTCATGCAATGGAATATAATTCAGTTATACAAAGGAATGAAGTAGTGACCTGTGCAAAAACAGGGAGGAAACTTGAAAACATTATGCTAAGGAAAAAATGCCAGTCACAAAAGGCCACATACTATATATTATTCCATTTATATCAAAGTCCAGAACAGAGACATCTATAGAGACAGAAAGATTAGTGGTGGCCCAGGGTCAGGAGTGGAGATGGGGTAGGACAGTGACAACTAAATGGTACGGAGTTTGTTTTTAAGGTCTTGAAACTTCTAACATTCTAGAATTTACTGTGGCTATAGTTACCCATATCTGTGAATATACTAAAATTCACATCTCTCAAAGACTCAAAACAGCAGAACTATGAAAAGACTTTTTCTGGGACTAGTGACAAATTGTCCAAGTGAAGGAAAAATATTAGACACCCTAACTTCCAGTTAACTTGCCTTGTCATGAAATACACAAAGCTACAAATCCTGGCAAAAGATCGTCAAGGGAGGTAGTGAAATTCCATCCCAGAGTGCATGGCTTTCCCACGCTAGTCTGAAGAATGAAAGCATACAGGGACACATGCGTGGATGATGGCATTAGCCTCTGCCAAGGAGTCACTAGAGTTTAACAGAGCAATTGCTGTTGCTTGTGTGAAGTGGCACTTGTTTTTTTAAACGATCCAGGGCAATTATTTATTTATCTGGCTGCTCCAAGTCTTAGTTGAGGAATGCAGGATCTTTAGTTGCAGCATGTGGGATTTAGTTCCCTGACCAGAGATTGAACCCCGGCCCCTTGCATTGGTAGAGTGGAATCTGAGCCACTGGACCACCAGGGATGTCTCAGAAGTGGCACATTTAGATGCTGTACAGGCCATGGCCAAGAGGTGAGAACTAGTTTTGGAAACTCAAAAGCAGCCCAACTCGTCTGACTGGCTCCAGAGTGATTTTCCATATCACAGCTGCCTTTGTAGAACTTGTAGGATTTTATCTCAAAATATTTTTAAGGGCAAACAGAGCAGTAATATGTTTCCAAAAACTGATAGAATAAAGAAGCATAAGGAAAAGACAGTGCAGTCGTATCAGTTCCGTTTCGTCACTCAGTCATGTCCGACTTTTTGCAACCGCACGGACTGGAGCATGCCAGGCTTTCCTGTCCATCACCAGCTCCTGGAGCTTGCTCATACTCATGTCTGAGTTGGTGATGGCATCCAACCATCTCATCCTCTGTGCAATCATATAGGAAAGAACTAACCATAAGGCAAGCTTTTTCACGGGTGACCTTCATAGAAGTCATTTATATTATGCAGCTCTCCTTTTGAAAATATAGTGTCTCTGTTAAGAGTTTTCAAATGTATTTAACCATTAAATATTTTGAAAGTTATAATATATATAGCTAGTACTCCAACATGGGCTTATGGATCACTCATGCAAATAGCAGAAAACATAATGTAGTTTTCACAATTATTTGCTGCTAAAAAAAAATGACCAAAATATGATTTAAATGCTGGTTGAGCCTTTATTACAAAATTTGAAAACAGAGAAATTAAATCACTCTGACACTAAAAATAAAACATATAACAAGATAAAACAATGCTTATTTACATTTTTTATAAAATATGATGTATACCACAAGACATTTAAAAATGAGAAAAGTGAAGTATTTTTTTTAAGAAATTCCCCATGATGCTAATTTTATATCAGGAATAATGTCCCATGATCTTTATGTTAGATGTATTAATATTAATAATAAAATATTAAATTTCTTCTTAAACTTGCTTTTTCTTGCCTGGTGATGTGAAAATCTTGTTTAACAAAGGTCTGCCTAGCAAAAGGAAGAACAAAAATTGGCAGCATTTGGAAATGCTTAGAATAGGCTCCAAAACTCATGAATTATTAGGTATTTCACAGCTGTTTCCCTCCAGTTTTTAGAGATGGGGTTGTGGTGGGCCATCCTCACTTTGAAATATTCTGGCTTCTTGCTTACTTGATGCACATACAGTTTGAAGATATAAATCTCTGCTTCAAGTGTTAAGCTTCCTTCTTTCTGTCACCAGCTCACAGGAAATGAGTGGATGAAATAAACATATCTAATAGATAAAATATAATAAATAATAATATCATAAATACATATCACTGGAAGTACAACCACTGCCCTTTCCATCACCTCTCTAGCCCAGAGATGTTGTTAGCCCATAGGAACTAGTAAATCTTACCCAGCTTCCCTTTGCAGAGATTGCAGGAGGTAGCCCTGCCCTGGAATTTGACCTAGCCTCCAAAATAAAGAAAAAAACTTTCCATTCAAAGCTTCTGCCAGCTTTTGGAGTAGGTGGCTTTGTGGTAGGCTTACTTTTTCTGCCTCTGAAACATCTGCCCCACCCACCCAGGGCACAGTCTGAAAGCAGGAGAAAAAAAACCACTGGCACTTGCTTTGGGTGACAGTGGAATTTAGCAGGGCCAGCTGGGCAGGTTTCGAGAACTTTTGGAAAATGTTTCTCTTCTGCAGTTTGAATTATGCTGGACCATCCTTGATAGTTAATGGGGACCTATGTTGATGCCAAGGGGGTCAGATCATCTCTTAAAGGTGTAGGCTTTTGAGCCTGCCTGCCTAGATTCACAATTACCATTCATTAGGCGTGTGACTTGGAGGCTCAAATACGTCATCTTTATAATGTTGATAAGAATAGTCCCTACATACTTCCCTGGTGGTCCAGTGGTTAGGACTCCGTGCTTCCACTGAAGGGGGCACGGGTTTGATCCCTAGTCAGGGAACTAAGACCCTGAAAGCCTCATGAGTGAGTGAAGTCGCTCAGTCATGTCCGACTCTTTGCGACCCCATGGACTGTAGCCTACCAGGCTCCTCTGTCCATGGGGTTTTCCAGGCAATAGTACTGGAGTGGATTGCCATTTCCTTCTCCAGGGGATCTTCCCAATCCAGGGATTGAACCCGGGTCTCCTGCATTGTAGACAGACACTTTACCATCTGAGCCACAAAATTTTGCTGGCAATCCACTAGTTAGGACTTCAAATTTCATTGCAGGGGGTATGGGTTCAATCCCTGGTTGGGGAACTGAGATCCTGCATGCCTCACGGTGCAGTAAAAAAAAAAAAAAAGTCCCTACATGATGGAGTCATTGTGACAATTAAATTTCCATATCTCCACTGAGACTAAGATGTAAGATAGACCATTATTTTATGGCCACAGGATTGGAAAAGGTCAATTTTCATTCCACTCCCAAAGAAAGGCAATGCCAAAGAATGTTCAAACTATCACACAATTGCACTCATCTCACATGCTAGCAAAATAATGCTCAAAATTCTCCAAGGCAGGCTTCAACATTATGTGAGTCGAGAAATTCCAGATGTTCAAGTTGGATTTAGAAAAGGCAGAGGACCCAGAGCTCAAATTGCCAACATCTGTTGGATCACAGAAAAAGCAAGAGAGTTCCAGAAAAACATCTACTTCTGCTTCACTGACTACGCTAAAGCCTTTGACTGTGTGGATCACAATAAACTGTGGAAAATTCTGAAAGAGATGGGAATACCAGACCACCTTACCTGCCCCTTGAGAAACCTGTATGCAGGTCAAGAAGCAACAGTTAGAACCAGATATGGAACAACGGACTGGTTCCAAATAGGAAAAGGAGTACGTCAAGGCTGTATATTGTCACCCTGCTTATTTCACTTACATACAGAGTACATCATGTGAAATGCCAGGCTAGATGAAGCACAACCTGAAATCAAGATTGCAGGGAGAAATATCAATAACCTCAGATATGCAGGTGACACCACCCTTTTGGCAGAAAGAGGAACTAAAGAGCCTCTTAATGAAAGTGAAAGAGGAAAGTGAAAAAGCTGGCTTAAAACTCAACATTCAAAAAACTAAGATCATGGCATCTGGTCCCATCACTTCATGGCAAATAGATGGGAAAACAATGGAAACAGTAGCAGACTTTATTTTCTTGGGCTCCAAAATCATTGTGGATGGTGACTGCAGCCATGACATTAAAAGACACTTGCTCCTTGGAAGAAAAGTTATGACCAACCTAGACAGCATATTAAAAAGCAGAGACATTGCTTTGCTGACAAAGGTCTGTCTAGTCAAAGCTATGGTTTTTCTAATAGTCATGTGCAGATGTGAGAGCTGGACCATAAAGCTGAGAGCCAAAGAATTGATGCTTTTGAACTGTGGTGTTGGAGAAGACTCTTGAGAGTCCCTTGGACTGCAAGGAGATCCAACCAGCCCATCCTGAAGTCAATCCTGAATATTCATTGGAAGGACTGATGCTGAAACTGAAGCTCCAATACTTTGGTCACCTGATGCAAACAGTTGACTCCTTTGAAAAGACCCTGATGCTGGGAAAGATTAAAGGCAGGAGGAGAAGGGGACGACAGAGGATGAGATGGTTACGTGGCATCACCAACTCAATGGACATGAGTTTTAGCAAACTCCAGGAGTTGGTGATGGACAGGGAAGCCTGGCATGCTGCAGTCCACGGGGTCGCAAAGAGTCAGACACGACTGAGTGACTGGACTGACTGAAAAAAGAAAAAGCAAGCTGCCCCTTAAACTCTATACACCACTGATTTGGAGACATCCTAGTGTCAGAAATGTTACAACATGAAATGTACACATTTCCTAATTGCTGAAGTACAATAGTTAATACTGATAAAGTGCTCAGAGGAGTGCTTGGCCTACGGGGAGTACTCCAAGTCTGTAATTATGGGGTGGAACATCCCTCCAGTAAGGTAGTCCACCTTGAAATTGGAAGCCTTATTGAGAAAGGAAGCCACACTTTCAATAGGAGAGAGTAAGACTAGGAACCAGGATGTGTCCACAAAGGACCCTGATGTAGGGGTTAATTCTTTCATGCTTTTCTATTGAACAACATAAAAGCAAACGCCACGTTTGGTATTTAGTTTTGCACCCTCTCTCCGCCATTGTTACCTCTCTAGTTGCCCTTATCCCCAAGCCTCCAATCCTGCTACAGAACTCTAACTCTGCGAGATGGAGCTGGTAAGGACCAGAAGAGGAGGGCTGAGTCCCAGGCAGAAGAGTGGAAGCGCACTGGAAAGGTCTATTGTCCGGGAGCCCCACGTGGCTACAGGCTGTGAGTAGCCAGGGGCACCTGCACCCAGAGAAGTGGCTGCTGAATGGACACCCACTGAAGAGTAAATGTGAGGGGACAAACTTTCTCCTCAGGTTTTAGGAGAAAAGTGACCCTGGGGGTGGCAGAAGTGACTAAAGCTTAGGACACATAGGTGATGAAATCAGAAGACATCTTACACAATCCATTCCAGCAGCCGTTGAATGAGATCGATAACTTTATTTTCTCACTTTTAAAAAGCGCGTTTTCACATTTCATTATTTCTGAAATCAGAATGTGTGACTATGATGGTGGTGGGATGATGGCAATGACAGCAATAATAATAGCTAACATTTATCTACAACTTAATGCTATTAAGTGCCAGCTGTTATTCCCAGTGCTTGATCTGTATTAATTCATTTGTAGCCCTAGAGATTAGATTTTCCCCTCATTGACAATCGAGGAATCTGAGGCACAAAATGAAGTCAGTTCTCCAAGATGTCACACAGGCACCCCTACTAAGTGGCAGAGTCATGACCCCAACCATGATACTTTCCTGCAATTTACCAAAACCATGGGATTTATGTTCTTTCCCCAAAGCTCTTTCTAAGCCAATGGGGCCTCTTAAGATACCCAATAGCATCTTAGAATTGAGGAAATCGAAGTAGTGGTGAAATGGTCCCTATACTTCAGTTCCAATTCCACCTTTGAGTGCTGGGGACAGGGTAGGGCAGTGGCAGGAGGCCACCCCTGCGTTTGAGTCCAGCTATGTCGCTTGCAAGCTAGGTGAGCTTGGCAGAGTTTTTTTGTTTAATTTACTTTTAATTGAAGGATAATTGCTTTACAGAATTTTGTTGTTTTCTGTCAAACCTCAACATGAATCAGCCATAGTTATACATATATCTACTCCCTTTTGAACCTCTCTCCCATCTCCCACCCCATCCCACCCCTCTAGATTGATACAGAGCCCTTGTTTGAGTTACTTGGAAGAATTTTTAAATCCCTCTGACCTGCAATATCTTATAAAATGAGGACAATCATAACATTTTCTACCTCACAGAGCTGCTGTGATGATAAAACCAGCTAATCCACGTGAAGTTCCATGTGAACACAGTAGTGTAGTGTAGTGCTAAGTTGCTTCAGTCGTGTCTGACTCTTTGTGACCCCATGGACTGTAGCCTGCCAGGCTCCTCTGTCCATGGGATTCTCCAGGCAAGAATACTGGAGTGGGTTGCCATGCCCTTCCCCAGGGGATCTTCCTCACCTAGAAACTGAACCAGTTCAGTTCAGTCGCTCAGTCGTGTCCGACTCCTTGCGACCCCATGAATCCCAGCACGCCAGGCCTCCCTGTCCATCACCATCTCCCGGAGTTCACTCAGACTCACGTCCATCGAGTCAGTGATGCCATCCAGCCATCTCATCCTCGGTCGTCCCCTTCTTCTCCTGCCCCCAATCCCTCCCAGCATCAGGGTCTTTTCCAATGAGTCAACTCTTTGCATGAGGTGGCCAAAGTACTGGAGCTTCAGCTTTAGCGTCATTCCTTCCAAAGATATCCCAGGGCTGATCTCCTTCAGAATAGACTGGTTGGATCTCCTTGCAGTCCAAGGGACTCTCAAGAGTCTTCTCCACCACCACAGTTCAAAAGCATCAATTCTTCAGCGCTCAGTCTTCTTCACAGTCCAACTCTCACATCCATACATGACCACAGGAAGAACCATAGCCTTGACTAGACGGACCTTAGTCGGCAAAGTAATGTCTCTGCTTTTGAATATGCTATCTAGGTTGGTCATAACTTTTATTCCAAGGAGTAAGTGTCTTTTAATTTCATGGGTGCAGTCACCATCTGCAGTGATTTGGGAGCCCGAAAAAATAAAGTCTGACACTGTTTCCACTGTTTCCCAATCTATTTCCCATGGAGTAATGGGACCGGATGCCATGATCTTCGTTTTCTGAATGTTGAGCTTTAAGCCAACTTTTTCACTCTCCTCTTTCACTGTCATCAAGAGGCTTTCGAGTTCCTCTTCACTTTCTGCCATAAGGGTGGTGTCATCTGCATATCTGAGGTTGTTGATATTTCTCCCGGCAATCTTGATTCCAGCTTGTGCTTCTTTCAGCCCAGTGTTTCTCACGATGTACTCTGCATAGAAGTTAAATAAACAGGGTGACAATATACAGCCTTGACATACTCCTTTTCCTCTTTGGAACCAGTCTGTTGTTCCATGTCCAGTTCTAACTGTTGCTTCCTGACCTGCATACAGGTTTCTCAAGAGGCAGGTCAGGTGGTCCGGTATTCCCATCTCTTTCAGAATTTTCCACAGTTTATTGTGATCCACACAGTCAAAGGCTTTGGCATAGTCAATAAAGCAGAAATAGATGTTTGTCTGGAGCTCTCTTGCTTTTTCCATGATCCAGCGGATGTTGACAATTTGATCCCAGAGTGCCAGGCTGTGACGGCGCAGGAACGGCCTAGAGGAGCTACCCCACATCTGAGGTCAGTGGCGGCCGGGAGGAGACACCCCGTGTCTGAGGTCAGGGCGGCGCCCGGGAGGAGCTACCCAGCATCCGAGGCCAGTGGCGGCCAGGAGGAGACACCCCATGTCTGAGGTCAGGGGCGGTCAGGAGAAGCCACCTTGCACCCGAGGCCAGGGGCGGTGACCCTGAGGAGCCACCCTGAGCCCAAGGCCAGGGCCGGCGGCCGGGAGGAGCAACCCGGGGAGCGGTGGCTGAGCAGGCACAGGAGGGCCTAGAGGAGCTATCTCACGTTGAAGGTCAGGAACGGCGGCAGTAAGGAGATACTCCTCGTCCAAGGTAAGGAGCAGCAGCTGTGCTTTGCTGGAGCAGCAGTGAAGAGATACCCCACGCCCAAGGTAAGAGAAACCCAAGTAAGATGGTAGGTGTTGCAAGAGGGCATCAGAGGGCAGTCACACTGAAACCATACTCACAGAAAACTAGTCAATCTAATCACACTAGGACCACAGCCTTGTCTAACTCAATGAAACTGAACCAAGTCTCCTGCAAATCCTGCATTGCAGGCGGGTTATTTGCCACTGAGCCACCAGGGAAGCCCAGCAAGTGCTTCTTAAATGGAGACCATTTTCATCTTTCATTTGACTTCCTGATGTGCTGAGATGAAGGGCCTTTCCCTCACTGTTCAGTGAATGGGGTGGTTCTTAGTCAGTGGAGACTAGCAGTCAGTCAGCCCAGGCTCTGTAGAGTCTTCCTAGTGCTTCAGAGGGTGCAGCAGTGAGAAGGGCTCTTTGTGCAGGCCACCAGGCACCTGGGGAATCACTGCTATCACATGCTAGGCGCAACTTAGTCCCAGAGGGGAATTCGTAACGTTTGCTTACCTAAACTCAAAAACAACTCTTCTAGATTTTTGTCTCCTGTCGTTCACCTTTTTCAAATGTTTCAAACTGGACTTGGATCTGTGAGAAGCCTCAGAGGCTTTTGTTAGGAAGGACAAATATGTAAACCAATGGAAAACAGACACTGACATCTTGAAGCAAAAGGTGACTATGCCAAGAGGTACACGTGAAATGAATGATTCAGGGGCTGAAATGACACCAAATTAATGACTGGAAGGGGTGTTGGGAGTGAGCCCATGTCATCAGACAAACCCCCTTTTCTCAAGCTTGTTTCCTCCTGTTCTCTCCATGGAATAGAAGACAAAGTTTTAATCCTCCCCAAGGTAAAAACCCTCTTTATGGGTTACTATCATGGAATTAGTGAATTTTAAGAAAGGGTTGGAGAAGAAAGTATGGCCAGGAAGGGAGAGAAAACCATGCTGCATGACCCTAGAGGTAGGACGTCTCTGTGGAGAAAGGGGAAATAAAACTCAAGTTTGCACTGTTGTCGCAGTTTCTATTATAGGAGGCATCTTGAAATTGACCTGCGGATTATGGTAAATAAGTGCAAGTTTGGCACCGAACTCGCAGAGACAATCTCATCCCATTTTGCTACGAAGGCCAGTTAGGATGTGCCTCTTTAGTTTCTATTTTCACATTGACCTGCTCCCCTGGGAATGTACATGGATATTTTCTTTTTTTTTTTTTAACATGGATCTTTGATTTGAGGATTTCAGGTTCTCCCCTCTTAGCCCGTGTTTCTAGGAGAAAGACACAAACTACACATAGCCATCATACCTTTGCTCCTAGTAGCAAACTCATGACCCTCTCATAAGCACACCACTTCAATCAGCTAACCAAGTACAAGCTAGCTAACAAAGGCATTAACACAACTGCTCCCCCTAAGAGCCTTAGGCATCTTGCTACATATAATAACTGAGCATTGGGATCTCATCCCAGTATTCAGCAACATTTTGCTTTGGCTCAGCATTTCTGAAAGTGAAATCAGTCATCTCTGAAAGGTAAGAGTATGTGCTAGGGCCATCTCTGGGCATGATGCCCACCCAACTCATAGTTTCCAAATAGTACTATAGTGCTCGTTTGGCCTTCAGAAGTTCACAGCCCTGATTCTTTGAGCAAGAGGCAGGTATGAAAAACACTTGGGGGAAATGTGTGGGTGGGTAACAAATAATTATAAGCCAGCTGGTAGACATTCAGTGAACTCTTGTTCTAGATGGGTTGAATCCTTAGAGGTTAAGACACCACCTCCCATCTTTTCTGGAAATAGTTGGGGAGGAGATAAATAATACATGACATGAGTATCACAAGCAGAGTTTAAGAAAAACACACAAGAGCAGCTAGAAGCACTGAGATCTGCATAACACTTGTCACAGACATTGGGAGAAATAAGAATAGCATAATGATTAACAGATAGGCAGGTGGAAGGCAACTGTCTAGGTTTAGATCTTGCCTTGCTATCCATAGCTTAGTAAGTTAATTAACCTCTGTGGGCCTCAGTTTCCCAATCTGTAAAATGGGTATATTAGCAAGCTAACTACCTCATGGAATTACTGTAAGATTAAATGTGTTATATAGAAAATGATTCCAACACAGCTAAACATATGCTCAGTGCTCTATATTATCGTTTCTGAGTTCCAAATGTTTCTAGAATGTTCCACTGACTTTGGCTGCTATGCCAGTTTAGCGAGCAGCCATTACAAACAGAGCAATTCAAAGGCGGATGAGAGGAGAGCTGCTGTGAGTAAAACTTCCAAAATCAGGTCACTGATTACCACCCGCAAAGTCTTATTCTTCCACACACCCACATTTCGGGGGCAGAGGAGAGTGAGGAGTGTTTCCACATGGAAATTCAAGATCGAAATTGCTTATTTCGGGAAAGGCGAAAATAAACAACATGGAGACACAGCTGGGGCCGTCCCCACCTACTTCCTAGGCAGCTTCATAGGAAGCTGGCATTGGCCCTCTGAGCAGTGCGGGGTCATCTGGGTCTGGCTCTGTCACACACCTACTCTTTTCTATTCCACCATGTAACAAAGAACCAAATCACCATTCTTTGGTTACCGATCACTTTGATGAGTGAAACTCTTCATTTCCTAGTAACCGTTTCCTTCCTCATTACTAAGCCCTACCACCCAAAGGCCCCTGAGCTCTTCCACTGTGACTCAGAACAAGAAGCTCGCATGGCAAGCCCGACGCCATGAATCAGAGCTTTTCCAGTGTTTGTTGATAGGAAGGGAAGTATGCAGGTATGGCAACAGTGATCACAGTATCGACGGCTTTGGAAACCTCTCAAACCAATTTCTAGTCACCCGTCATCTAAAGATTGTTCCTGAGGGGTAAAGCACCTTGATGTGAGGGCGGAAACAATGATGCAGAGCCTGCGAAGAGCTCCCTCTCTACCCCGCCTCATTCCATGCCCCGCTGTCTCCCCAGGTCCATGTGTGCTTTATCCCTCCAGACGGAGAAAAGATTGGACGCCAAATTCACATTAAGGTCTTGAGTGTGACCCCACCTCCCTTAGGTAGGATTTACAATCTTTTTTGTGTGTGTGGCCACACTGTGTGGCTTGGGGGATCTTAGTTCCCCAACCAGAGATTAAACCCACGCCCCTAGGAGTGGAATCATGGAGTTCCCAACCACTGGACTGCAGGCAAGTCCCAGAATTTACAGTTTGAAGGGAATTCCAGCTAGATTTAGAAATCTCGAGAGGTGGACACCCAAGCCCTTGAGACCTCTAGTCCCCAAACCTCAGAATGATGTAAGCCAGTTTGGATGACACCTTTCTCAATTATCCCAGCTAAACCGTTTCCTCCACAGTGGTCGTTCTCTAGCCAATGACCCCTTTTTGTAGTCTTCATAAGTCTTGTGATGAGCTAAAATCATCTTGATAAGTTATCTATTTGTTTCATTACTGTCTGTCTAATCCTCTCAATTATGAGACATATATGAAGACAGGAACTTTGTCTGGTTTGTTCATTCCTATATCCATTAAGGCACCTTCCAAAGAGTGTCTGTCACATAATCGGTGCTCAATAAATATTTGGAAAGTGAGTGAAAGAATAATGAACTGAAATGATTTTAGAACAAGTTCTCCTGAAAATAAACTGTTCATTTCCCCATAGCCTTTGATAATTCAGGCCCCATTCATTTTTTTATGTGGCCGACAAGAGTACCCTCTGTCCCACTGGTATATTAGATTGTATACGGCTGTGGCTGTAACAAGAAGCACCTGTTATATTGTCACCATCTTCATTCAAGGGACTTCTGGCAAGAGATAAGCTGGAGTACCAGCTGCCAGAGGCCAGAACACCCTCCTGGATCTATACACACCAGCTTGGGGCCGGAAGGGAACACTTCACTTCTAACGTAATTGAAAGGTTGAAGAGGAGTTTGAAAGATGAAGATAACAGGTCTCCGCTCAACAGCCCCACAGCGCTGAAAGTTCAAAGGTTTCCACTTTGTTAGATGTACATCTTCTAATGATCCCCCACTCTCTATGGCCTTTGCCTACCTCACAATAACAATAAGGTGTGTAGGTGGCGAGTATTATTAGGCCCATGTGCAGGTGGAGAAAGTGAGGCAAGGCCAAGACGGGATGAATCAAATCAACAAGCTGGTTTCTTGTGTACTCTGTTCAAGGCACCGCTCATTGAGTGCCTGCCTTGAACAAGGCATGATTCTCCAGCCATGTCAATCAATACTCGTGTTATTGCTCCCTTTCAGACAGGCCCGGGTTTGCTTGACTTAGGACTGGAAGAGACTTTTCTGACAGCCTGGGAGCTGAGTAACACAGCCGCAGATAAACACAGCTAGGAAGACCAGAGCCCCTGAGATGACACCCAGGGCTTAAGAGTGGTGGGTTTCCTGTGTAGAATGAAAGGAACTCTCTGATTGGTTCATGACCATAAGGCTCACTCTGGAGTCAAGCACTGTGCTTCCCCTGCATTATCTCATTGGGTTCCCACAACCCTGGAGATACAAAATATCTTTATTCCCATTTTACAGATGAGGAACCTGAAGTTTACTGACTTGCCCAAGATCACAGAGGTAGTCAGTGGCAGAGCCACTTGAACAGGTCTCTCTAATGTGGAGCCAACCTTAAGGCATCTGTGTTTCCAGCTGAAGACATGCCAACAAGTTCTCTACAGGATTTGAGCAGAGCACTGGGAGTCTGTCATTCTACACAGACAAGAAAGCTCTTTCAGCTAGAACTTCACACCGTCACCTTTGGCTTCAGTGGCCGTATCAACAGCACCAGTGCTCAAAGGGGGAGTG
The DNA here is from genome assembly GCF_016772045.2 of Ovis aries. Taxonomy (NCBI): domain Eukaryota; kingdom Metazoa; phylum Chordata; class Mammalia; order Artiodactyla; family Bovidae; genus Ovis; species Ovis aries. The sequence continues at coordinate 98,605,910 of NC_056080.1, read as the reverse complement.
AAGGCATGAATAATCTAGCTCTTGGATTTAATCTTCAATAAAATGGAACCACATACTGAGTCTTCTGTTGGAAAGTAACATTTTAGGAAGATTTCAAGCCAACAACGGGCATAATTTGTAAGTTCCCATACATAAAGGGCTGGCCTTCAGCTATCGATGAATGAGCTTTTCTAGGAAAGTACTCCTCCAATGGGTTGGGAAGATCCCCTGGAGAAGGGATAGGCTACCCACTCCAGTATCCTTGGGCTTCCCTGGTGGCTCAGCTGGTAAAGAATCCATCTGCAATGTGGGAGACCTGGGTTTGATCCCTGGGTTGGTAAGATCCCCTGGAGAAGGGAAAAGTTACCTAATCCAGTATTCTGGCCTGGAGAATTCCATGGACTGTATAGTCCATGGGGTTGTAAAGAGTCGGACATGACTGAGCGACTTTCACTTTCATTTTTAATGGCTCTGGAGAGCTGTCCTTCCCTCGTATGCAGTGACTAGGCAGAAGTGATCATGAGCCAAGACTCTGAAGTCAGAATGCCTGGGTTCTAATCTTGGCTCTGACTCTTGTTAGCACTATAATCTTAGACAAATTACTTCATCTTTCTGTACCTCCTTTTCCTCATCTGTTGCACAAATTCAATGCATTATTATTTGTAAAGCACTTAGAGCAGAACCTGGCGTGTAGTCAACAGTCCATAAGCTATCCTGCTGCTTTAGGTAAGAAATGATCCTGTGATGCAAAACTGGCTTGTGGACAGACTACCACATAAACAAAGCAGAAGCAGCAAGTTGAACCTGAAGCCTACGAGTTCAAACTTCTGTACACCAAGTATTTCTCTTTCCCTTTTCCATTGTTTGATGCTAACCTCCAGGGTATTAGTTAAATTGTGCCCTACCAGAAGCCACACTCTGTGACCACCAAAACTCAGAATTGCCCACCTCTGTCTTTTAGCAATTCTGCGTAGGTGACTCAGCACTCGCTTTCTAATTCCCCCATAGAACTCTAAACCTGAGGCTAGCCTGAACCACAACAGTGGGTGACACTGGCAGTGCGTATTGGGTGTCCTCTTTCACTCCTTCCTTCAGCATCTCCCTCCTTCAATTCTCCCAGATACTCAGTGCTCTTGTGATGACTCTGCCTGGGCAGGGCTCCTTGCAAAGAGACACCCAAAAGACTATTAGTCTAGGGCTCCAGACCTTCCCCAAATGGGATTCTGGTTGAGCAAAACCTACGTCCCCCTATGTCCAAGTAGGATTCAAATAGCCTAATCCCGCATTCACGAAACAAATATGCTCCACCCCAAATAGCTTCTGAATGTTTGTTAGTGAACTGCAAGACTGAGCTAAGACAATTTTGTCATTACCAAACTGTTTGTCTCCATCCCCCACATGATGGATTCCCTCCTCTTGCCAGGCCACCCTTGATAGCTATGACCTCTATTTTCTCAATGTCAGCCATAGTAAACCACATCTCAGGAGCATCTGAAGAGGTCTATAACATCTCTATGTTCTCAGTGGTGAAATATTTGATGTCATTATGTATTTTTTAAATTTCTGAGGTAATCTGTTATAATTTTTTACACTTAAAGTTAAGAGATTTGGGAAACTTTTTACTGGAAAGCTCTAAAAGATTGGAAAAAAGCATGATTGTCTTTTTTTCTTGACTCAGAAGAGCACACATTTTTGGTAAAATATATCAGTTCCTGTGTGTGAAGAGTTTTCATGAAACAGTCATCTATTCTTGTGAAATGTCAGCTTTTGTGCAAATCGAACTATATGGTGTGTGATTTAGTATCAAATTGATGGAATTTCCTTCCTGAGATCTGAGTTCTCTCACTTAGCACTTTTCCCTTCACTGGGCAGCCCTAGACAGGTTTGTTTCCTCTCCTCTTTGCTGCTCCCAACCCACTTCCATCATCAGTTGCTCATCCTTGTTTATTGTAGAAATAGACAAAGACAACATGCTGTGGGGTGAGTTAGGTTCCTCAAAATTCATGTGTTGAAGTTCTAACCCCCAGGACCTCAGAACACGACTGCACTTGGAGGTAGGATCTTTAAAGAAGTAGTAAAATAGTTTTTTTAAAGTTCATGTAGGTGGACCCTGATCCAATATGATTGGTGTCCCTATAGGAAGAGATTAAGACATAGATGAACACACAGGGAAGACTACGTGGAGACACAAGAGAAGATGGTCACCTATAGGCTGTGAAGATAAGCCTCAGAAGAAACCAACCCTGCACCACCTTGATTTTGTACTTGCAAACTTTAGAACTGTTAGATAATAAATCTATGTTGTATAAGCACCCAGGCTGTGGTACTTTGTTATGGGAGTCTAGCAAACTACTATACTACATATACAGTCAATTAATATTATTTTTTTTTTGGATAGGTAAAGTGATCAAATATCCAAGTTTTTAATGAGTTATATATGCCTCAGGGCCAGGTATCCTGGGGCAAGTCCTCAAGAGGACAGATGTACTCTAAGGCTCAGGGTCTCTGATGTGAAGTAGCTGTCTGGCTCAACCAATGGTGACTACAGGGCTTAGAATTTTATCCTTACAGCCTGGCAGTCTGGCCCCAGGAAAGTCTATATTGCAGTTCACTCAGTTTATGGGGAACAATGAAGCTCAGGGGGGCACACCACTTTGTGGATGCCCCTCCCTTCCCAGCACAGCCCACCCAATCTGAGGCACGTAATTAAAAGAGATCCAACCCCAACTGGCAGCAGTAGGCCTGATTGCCTTGGCCATTGCCATAGACTCAGGTGAAGAGCCCAGAATAAAGGAAAAGAACTCACTCTAGGACCACAGCAGAGGGGGAGAGGCCCTGGACTGAGAAACCTAGCTTCTTAATCTTTTTCTCAAGGACCTTGAGCAAATTATTCAACCTCTCAGGGCCTCTTTTTCCTTATCTGTAAAAATAAATGGTTGCATCTGCTTCCTGCTAAAGCAGGATTTCTCAAGGTAGGATTCAGCATGAACCAGCTGCAGCCCAATCATCTGGGATACTTGTCCCCAATAGCATCCTGGGCCTTAACCCAGACCCACCCAATCAGAATCTCTTGTGTGGGAATCTACATCTTAACAAGCCCTATTGTTCCATGGTCTCATTCAACTCAGAGTCTCATGAGCCTGTGACCCGTTATCTCCTCTGTCCCATCGCTTTCATCCATTTAGAAACAAGATCACTTTCTCCCCGCGGCCGTTTGCTGCTCTGTGCTTCTGCTTCTATCCTTGCTGCAGCTGGTGCAGTGCTTTCTGGCTCTAAAAGCCATCTTTCTACTTCCAGCAAAAGATGGCCCCGAGCAAGGAGAAAAGCAAAAATAAGTTTGATGGGAAATAATTTTGAAACTTCTAACTTAACATAAACTTTTGATATTGTCTGGCTTTTAATTTTCCAGAACTTGTTTGTCCTTCATGAGCACAAATAATCAGTAGGGAGCCTCACTAAAAATTTCCTTGAACTGGTTCCTTTGACTGAAAAAACAACGGAGAGAAGGGTAGGTTTGATAATCTTTTGAGTTCTACCTCGCATGATTGTTTTGCATATCAGTATTTTGGCCTTTCCTGCTAAAGGTCTTTCCTTGGGTTTGCAAACAGGAGTTTGAGAAGAGTCCTGGTACTGACTGAGCTTTCTTGGTAATGTCACACAATTTCCAACCACAAAGTCAATCTTCATTTGAGTCAGAGCAATTAGAGGAAGACAATGGCTGTGGACCACACGACTGAAATATTTTATCGAGGAAGCCAAAGAGGCAATTCAAATGGGAGAACATCTTTTTTACAATTATGGGGTGCAATCTGCCACCTTTTAGCAGCAAAATACCCAGAAGGTATTCTTAAGGAAGAGGAGAAAATATGAGTATTCAAGGCCCCCTCTCTACAGGTTGTAGGGAATGGTATTATTTTCCTGCATCTTTTATAACATCTGTTTTTCACAATGTCTGGTCCAGGATAGTTTTGATCAGGGTCCCAAGACCACAAATACACATGATCTTGGGGTCTGTATAAAAACATACCGTAGGGACTTCCCTAGTGGTCCAGTGGCTAAGAGTCTGCACTCCCAATGCAGGGGCCCCAGGTTCCATTCCAGATCAGGGAACTGGTTTCCACATGCTGCATGCTACGACTTAGAGTTCGAGTGCAGCAACTAAAGATACCGCATGCTGCAACTAAGACCAAGTGCAGCCAAATAAATAATAAAAAAAAAAACATACTGTAGGGTTAGCTAGAAAAGTGCAGAAAAGTCATTGTTAGCAAAGATGAGCTTTAGCTAAAGGAGTGACACTCTGTTTATATGTCAGAATAGCTAAAGCCACCAAATGTTCAAATGGCTCTTTCCGCTTGAGAATACATTGCTGCTGGGGACTTTGTTATTTCCTGAATCTGGGCAGCCAACGATGAAGATTTCTTTGTATGGAGGTCATGCTTTTCCCCTGAAATTTGGGATACTTTAGAGAAGGGTCCCCAATCTCTGGGATCTAGCGCCTGATGATCTGAGGTGGAGCTGATGTAATAACAGCAGAAATAAAGTTCACAATAAATGTAATGTGCCTAAACCATCCAGAAACCATCACGCCCCGCTCCCTGTCCGTGGAAAATTGTCTTCCATGAAACCAGTCCCTGGTGCCAAAAAGGTGGGGACCACTGCTTTAGAGGGTCCATACTTTTTATGGGGCTCACAATGCAAATGATTTGGATTGATAATACTTGTGGCAAGCAACAAACACAAATTACAGATTGTAAAAATGTCTAAATATTTATTGGTCTCTAAGCGAAAAGTAGGGTTGGAAGTTTTCAGCAATGTGACAAAATGCAGTAACCCTTATCACAACTACGGAGTCTGGGTGACACCTACATCAGCTGAGCCACTTAGAAAGTTTCCACTTCTCACCTTAAGATTTAATGTGATACCCTTTAAGATGCTAGAATCTTCTCACTTGGTTACCACAGAAGAGGTAGGGCATAAACCCATCAGGTCACCTTCTCCATCAAACCAAGTAACCAGATTAAAAGTGTGGGAGAGGCCTCCACATATACAACCCCCACATCAAGGCCATTGAAACAGCTCTGGCTGAGAGTAGGTCACATAGGTGCCAATAGAGAATCGAACTTGGAGGGTGATAGATTTGGGTCACTGAAAGTAATTCATCCTGTGGCACTTATATGTACTCCATTGCTCATGGAGGGGGGTACCTGTGTAGACAATCCTAAACTTGATGCTACTCAAGCTTTGGGACACCAACTTCAGGGTCTTTGAAGAAATGACTAACTCCACCAGAAAGAACAGAAATGCTTCGAGAGCAGCAGCCATGTCTTAAACCTCTTAATTCTGCACCTACTGCAGAGGAATAGGAGAAAAACCACAGTCTCGCAGTGGTGTGATGTTATTAAAAGAAGCATTCTATTATGTTGCCTTTTAAAACGGTGGTTATTAAAATGTGGGGTAACAGAAAAATGCTTATTAGGAAAGGGCAAGTGAAGACAAATACGTGAGATGATGGAGGTGTTAATTAACTAGCTGGGGGAATCCTTTCACAAGGTGTACGTATATCAAAGCATCACAACATACACTTTGAATATCTTATAACTTTATTTGTCAATGATATTTCAATAAAGCTGAAAAAAAAGTAAGTTTTTAAAAGCAGGATACAAACATGTGGGTTCTGTAATTACAAGAATAAAATATTTCTGTGGAGAAAAGACAAAGGAAATATGACAACAATGGCTATGCTAGAAAGCTAGGTTTGTGAGTCATTTTATTCTTAGTCTCTTTTTTGTGTGTGTGCAGTATCACTAAAGAATCCTTTTCAACATTTTATTTAAGAAGAAGGTTCCTGTGCAGTTATTGTAAAGCTAAATTCCCAGGTTGACAGCATGAGTTGATTTTTTCCCCTTGCCTAATTCAATCTTCCAGAAATGGAGAATCTCAATGGGGTGAGCAATGCTCCGTCCTAAAAAGGTTTCTTAGGAGCGGGGCTCAGCTGGGTCCTTGGCCGGTGATGAGTAGGTTCATAGAAACTCTGAGTCACCCCAGAATGAGAGCCATCAGTCTTGCTCCCATCCGTTTCTCTAAATTGAGGTCGTGGAGCAGCCCTTTCTTCTGTGTGTCTGCTGGTGCAGTCTCAGCTGAGCCAAAGGAGGAGGATGAAGAACAACCCGAGCCCCCTGATTTCAATTCCAAGGGCCTGAAGTAGGAAAAAGGGACCCAGAGCCTGCTGGGTGCAAGCCGGTGCTTCCACTTCTATGGAAGGAATATGACCTTTGTGGTTATGACTTGCCACTTAAAGCTTTCCCCAGTCCCCACAGACCATCCAGTGAATCACCAGGTTTCCCAAAATATTTTGTGGGGCCTGCTTACTACATTGACAAAAGGAAAAAAAAAAAAAAAGATCGTGAAAATACATTTGAATCATTCCAGCAATTGTTTATTGCAAAATGAGGAGTGGAGGAACAGGACACCCAAAAAGCTTTGTACCTAGTGCTTGTTGAGGAGAGAAGAAAGAGTGAGTGCCAGAGCCTGGTGCTATATAATTAAGTGCCACAAGAATGCAAGAGAACTCCAAGGCTACCAGAGCAACCTCTAAATTTCTCTGCCACTCACTGGGCACTGGAGCTGATTTCATTTGATTATTAGCCTTCGGTATTTGATATATTTGCCTCTGAGAGCCGGGGTTCTCCTCTTATGATTTATGAAATCAGTTCCTCAGAGGGACAAATTGGGAAACAGAGAGATGCTCACTTCCACATAGTGTTCAGGGAAAAAGGGGTCATAAACTTATATACTCAGTTGGAATCCAGTGATGTGTTATGTATGCATCTTTCTTTATTGAGAGAGAGAGCATGCAAGCTGGTGAGCCTAGAAGGAAATACTCCAAAATGTTATCAGTGGTTATCTTTGGGTTGTGGGTGCTTTTTGTTTCCTCCTTTATATTTTTCTGCATTTTAGAGTTTCCCACAATGAGCGCTTATCACTTTTCTCATCAAAAAACCAGAGCTCCATCAGGCATTGATGGGTGAAGCATTCTAAAATGTAAGAGTTCTCTGTGAAAAATAATAAAATGGGCTTAAGAACAATGTTAAAGAAATCTCTGACTAACTGAAAATGAAGTCTTAACAGAAAGTAAGCCTCCTTACTAGCTTGGCCAAGTAACTTGACCCTTTCCGGCTTGGATTCTATTTCACAAGTGGCCGCTGGGAGCTTCTAACGAAATAAAGCACATCAGCTCCTTAGCATGGGCTGGGCGTGTAGTAAGGACCCAGCCCATATTCGTCCCTTCCTGTTTCCTTCTGACTCTCACCCCTAGTTCTGAAGTATTGAAATAACTTACCAAAGGTCAAAAAGGAAAGAATCACAAAAACATAGCAATGCAAGGCACCAGGTGGAGAAAGAGGATGGCAATGTGGGATGCAGTGCAAATATTTGATACCATTTCCTAGCTATCCACAAGAAGCACAAATTGTCTCTGTATAAGGAAGGATCAAGCTGTAGACAATACAGTTGCCCATGGAGTTTAGAGAAAGGGAACCCTATTGGGCTTCCTGGAGGAGGCTCAGCTGGGGTTGGCTCTTGAAGGGAGGGGTATGAATGGGTGTGGAAGAAGAGAGAGGGATATGGCAGGTGAGATGAATGAAAGTGAAGGCAGGCACAATGAAGGCAAAAAGAGGATGCTGGACTGTCAGCCTAAATAAACACTTTGCTTACAGTAGCAGTTGGTAGGTAGAGTATAGGAACAGCAAAGTCCTTTAGGGAACATCTTATGGTCCAAACTTCTCATTTTATATCTAGAAAACCTGAGACCCAGGAAAAGGAAGGCCACATGGTGACACAACTGGTCAGGAGCACAACCAAGACTAAAACCTTGGACTGGGGAAAGGCTTGGGGGCAGGGCTCCTGCCTTAGGCAAAACTGAATTGGGGGGGGGGATGGAGGGAAAATGGGGCATAACTGCTAAAGAGAATGTTCTAGAATTCGAGAGTGGTGATGGTTGCACAATTTGTGAATATACTAAAAAGCACGGAACTATGCACTTTAAACATACCCAACTATGTTTGGACTTCCCTGGTGGCTCAGATGGTAAAGCATCTGCCTATAATGCGGGAGACCCAGGTTCAGTCCCTGGGTTGAGAAGATCCTCTGGAGAAGGCAATGGCAACCCACTCCAATACTCTTGCCTGAAAAAGTCGCAAAGAGTCAGACATGACTGAGAGACTTTACTTCATACACTTTAAACATACCCAACTATATGGTATGGGAATTATATCTCCATCAAGGTGTTATAAAAAAAAAAAATACTGAAGCCCCAGGGCCTGTCCTGGGTCTCAGCTCAGGACAGGGATTCAGATGCTGGGAGAGGAACGTGGCAAGTGAATGGCACGCAGGCCAGTACAGTTCAGACCATTTTTCCACTGCATAACCACTCACACCCAGCAGAAAAGCCTGGGTGCCTCTGAGGTGAGGTATTGGATTCATTCTCTGAAGTTCTTAGGTTTGGCCTTAGATGCCACTTCTCCCCCTCCTTCCCTCACTCAGGATGCCCTTGATCTCTTCATAAACACTTGAGATCAGATGGTGCCCCAGGTGTTATGTTCTGGGTGCTGGCAAGGAGCTGGCTGGGGGTATGGAGACCCTAGGGTTGAGGAACTACTCAGGCCAGCAGAAGCCCCAAGCAGCTCCCCCATGGCCTCTGGCAACACAAGCCCCAAAGAGGGGTTCACCCTTGATGTTTGTCTGGATTACACAGCTTTGCAGCTTTCACAACTTTTTGTGAAGTTAATAAGGGCTCCCTCTTGACCATAGTGGTAAGGTTTTTGGTGAATCAAATCACATATCCCCACAACTATTTTTCCTTCATTCTCTTGCATTTTTCATTCACTCACTCATTCCCCCAAAAAGAAATAGCTTCTGCCCTTGTGGACTTTATGATCTAGTGGGAGAAAGATCAATCAAATCATTGCTGTGGTAGGTAGAAATCTAAGACGAGCCCCAAGATTTCCACAGTTTGGTGTACACACCTGCTATAATCTTCTTCCCCTGCACAGGGGCTGTATCTACAGCTATGATGACAGCGCTCCTGTGATTAGGCTACATTTCATGTGAAAGGTGAAGGGATTTTGCAGATGTAATTAAGGTCCCAAATCATTTGGCTTTGAGTTATTCCAAAGAGATTTTATCCTGGTGGACCTGACAATGTAGCGCTGAAAGAAATTGTAAGATGACAACTGGGACAAATGCTACAAGAGGGGAATATATGGTGCTATGAAGGTCTACAATGGGAGTATTTGAAACAACAATCTAACATTCAACACAGTATGTTCTGTTTTCCAGCTGCTGTTCTTGGTGTGTTGTTTAGGGCTCACAACACCCCGAGGAGTAGAGACCACTGTTGGCCCCATTTTGCAGGTGATGAGCTGAAGGCACCGGGAGTTCACTTGTCTGATGTTGTCTGCTTAGAGAATGATGGAGTTGAGATTTGAAGCCAGGAAGAGTGGCTCTCATTCTGAGAGTCAAACTTAGCTGCTTAGCCCAGAAAAAGCATTCCTAAGGTAAGGAGGTAGGCAGTGCTTGAAGGGAAACAAGAAATGTGAGCTTAATCTTTCTTGCATCTTTTCCCCCTCTGTTTTCTATGCTACTGTCCAATCCTGATTCTTTATACTTTGACACCCGCCTTGCTTCTCTTGTACCTAATTTTGAGATTCCTCCAAGTTGTGGTCACTTGCTCTTTGCCCTCTCTTTTAAGTTTTCTTTCTTTCTGAAAGAAAGATCCCTCTAATGAATGATCTTTTCTGTATTGCGAGTCATTCAGCTAATTTTTAGTAATGAATCAAAGTTGATTTCAGAATCAGATAACATACAGTCACCCTTCTGTGTCCATGGGTTCTGTATCTACAGATTCAATCAATTGCTGATTGAATGTTTACCCTCTGTATCTGCAGCTGCAAAATTGTGGAGCATCCTTGGATAAAGAGGGACCACTGTAAGGGACTTGAGCACCTGCAGAGTTTGGTATCTGCGGGGGTGCCTGGAAGAGATACCCTGTGGATACCAAGGGGTGACTGTGTATGTCAATTTGTGTAGAGGTAGTAAAAGTATTTGTAACTTGGAGTGAAATGACTACTTTGCATTTTGCAATTCTAGCTACCCAATAGAACCAAGGGAAGCTGCCCAGATGATTCAAACATGCAAACAGGGCTGGGAACTAATGCCTAATACAACCAATGAAGTCAATCAGTACAATCTCGTTTTAAGAGGGTCTAGGAATTACCATCAGAGAAGGCAATGGCACCCCACTACAGTACTCTTGCCTGGAAAATCCCATGGGCGGAGGAGCCTGGTAGGCTGCAGTCCATGGGGTCGCTAAGAGTTGGACACGACTGAGCGACTTCACTTTCACTTTTCACTTTCATGCATTGGAGAAGGAAATGGCAACCCACTCCAGTGTTCTTGCCTGGAGAATCCCGGGGACGGGGGAGCCTGATGGGCTGCCATCTATGGGGTCGCACAGAGTCGGACACGACTGAAGCGACTTAGCAGCAGCAGCAGCGGCAGCAGCAGGAGTTACCATGGACGGATGATCAGGAAGAGTTTATTTACAAGACCATGCATGAACAAACAAGCTACAGCCCCAGTGAAATTATCCCACATCCACTGGTGCAAATGAAAAAAACCAGGAAAGCCGAAAATTGATGGTATATCACTTACCTTAGTGTCCTGCACATAGTGTTAATGAGTGTTATACAGGTGAGAAAATAAGGCAGTAAGAGATGGGGTGGGGGGGCTTGGGTATTGTGTGATAACACTTTATATATATATATAACTCAATCCTCAGACACTGAGAGGTATATTTTATTTTCATTATTTAAAATATTAGGAAACTGAGGCAAAATGAGTATGTGATATGCCTAAGATTATAGAGATAGTAAGATTTAAATATAAGTTATCTTATGAATAAAGATTCTCACTATTCTTTTGCTTCTAAAAGCATTATCAGGGGGACTTCCCTGGCAATTCAGTGGTGAAGATTCCACACTCTCAATGCAGGGTTTGATCCCTCGTTAGGGAACTAAGATCTGGCATGCTGCATGGCATGGCCTAAAACTAAATAAATGCATTGTCAGGAATTGATGTTGAATTTTTTTGCTTCTTCACCATTTATTGCAATAGTGTTCTGTTACTAATGGGAATTTGAGTAATAGATATTCTAATATTAAGCTATTTTGCATCGCTTGAAATGAGTCCCTCTTGGTGAAGGTATGAGCATGTGGATCACAAGAAACTGGAAAATTCTGAAAGAGATAGGAATACCAGACCACCTGACCTGCCTCTTGAGAACCTATATGCAGGTCAGGAAGCAACAGTTAGAACTGGGCAGGAAACAACAGACTGGTTCCAAATAGGAAAAGGAGTGCTTATTTAACTTATATGCAGAGTACATCATGAGAAACACTGGGCTGGAAGAAGCACAAGCTGGAATCAAGATTGCTGGGAGAAATATCAACAACCTCAGATATGCAGATGACACCACCCTTATGGCAGAAAGTGAAGAGGAACTCGAAAGCCTCTTGATGAAAGTGAAAGAGGAGAGTGAAAAAGTTGGCTTAAAGCTCAACATTCAGAAAACTAAGATCATGGCATCTGGTCCCATCACTTCATGGGAAATAGATGGGGAAACAGTGGATACAGTGTCAGACTTTATTTTATGGGCTCCCAAATCACTGCAGATGGTGATTACAGCCATGAAATTAAAAGACGCTTACTCCTTGGAAGGAAAGTTATGACCAACCTAGATAGCATATTCAAAAGCAGAGACATTACTTTGCCAACAAAGGTCCGTCTAGTCAAGGCTATAGTTTTCCAGTAGTCATGTATGGATGTGAGAGTTGGACTGTGAAGAAAGCTGAACGCCAAAGAATTGATGCTTTTGAACTGCGGTGTTGGAGAAGACTCTTGAGAGTCCCTTGGACTGCAAGGAGATCCAACCAGTCTATTCTGAAGGAGATCAACCCTGGGATTTCTTTGGAAGGAATGATGCTAAAGCTGAAACTCCAGTACTTTGGCCACCTCATGCGAAGAGTTGACTCATTGGAAAAGACTTTGATGCTGGGAGGGATTGGGGGCAGGAGGAGAAGGGGTCGACAGAGGATGAGATGGCTGGATGGCATCACTGACTCGATGGACGAGAGTCTGAGTGAACTCCGGGAGTTGGTGATGGACAAGCAGGCCTGGCGTGCTGCAATTCATGGGGTCACAAAGAGTCAGACACAACTGAGTGACTGAACTGAACCAAACTGAGATTTCATTTACTAATATTTTATTTAGTATAGTTTCACTAAATATTTATGTGTGAAACTGATAGGCAGTTTAATTCTTCATGCTCTTTGTGAGGTTTTTAAATTTTATCTTAACACATTGTTATTCAAATAAAAAAGTTTTAATTAGTGAAAATTTTTTATTTTATTGTGGTAAGAGACCTAACATGAGCTTTACCTTCTTAATAGTTTTTAAGTGTACACAATTTTTAAAGTGTACTTATTGTGAGTATAGTTACAATGTTGTACAGCAGATCTCTAGATCTTATTAATTTTGCTTAACTGAAACCTTATGCTCATTGATTAGTAACTCTCTACTTCCCCCACTCCAGCCCCTGGCAAACACCATTCCACTCTTTGATTTTATGATTTTAACTATTTTAGGTGCCTTATATAAGAGGAGTCATCGAGTATTTGTCTGTCTTTCTGTGACTGACTTACCTCACTTAGCATAATTTCCTCAAGATTCATCCATATTGTCCCATATTGCAGAATTTCCTTCTTTTTTAAGCCTGCATAGTTTTCCATTATATGTCTATTCCACATTTTCTTAATCCAATTGTCCATCAATGGACATATGTGTTGTTTCCACATCTCGGCTATTGCTGCAATGAACAGGAATGCTAATATCTCTCTGAAATCCTTATTTTGATTCTTTTGAATATATGCCCAGAAGTGGCATTGCAGGATCTTATGACAGTTCTCTTTATAGTTTTTTGAGAAATTTTCATACTGCTTTCCATAGTGGCTGCATCATTTTGCATTCTTGTCAATATGTGCAAGGGCTCCATTTTCTCCACATCCTCGCCATTGCTTGTTGCCTTTTACCACTTTGATGAATAGCAATTGTGACAGGTGTGAAGTGATGGCTCATTGTGGTTTTGATTTGCATATCCCTGATGATTAGTGACATTGAACATTTTTTATATACTTATTGACTTTTGTATGTCCTTTTTGAAGAAATGTCTATTTAAGTCATTGGTGGTGGTAGTTTAGTCTCTAAGTCATGTCCAACTCTTTCAACCTCATGGTCTGCAGCCTGCCAGGCCCCTCTGTTCATGGAATTTCCCAGGCAAGAATACTGAAGTGGGTTGCCATTTCATTCTCCAGGGGATCTTCGCGACCCAGGGATTAAACTCGCATCTCCTGCATTGCAGGCAGATTCTTTACCACTGAGTTACCAGGGAAGCCCATTCAAGTCCTTAACCCTTTTTTAGGTAGGAATTCCTTATATATTTTGGAGACTAACCCCTTATCAGCTATATGGTTTGAAAATATTTTATCCCATTCTGTAGATTGCCTTTTCACTCATTTGAATGTTTCCTTTACTGTAAGAAGCCTGTTAGTTTGATATAATCCTGTTTGTCTATTTTAGTATTTTTTACCTGTGCTTTTGGTGTTATATCCATGAAATCATTACCAAGACCAATGTCGTGAAACTCTTCCCCACGTGTTCTTCTAGGAGTTTTATAGTTTCAGGTCTTATGTTTTAGTTTTGAATCCATTTTGAGTAGATTTTTGTGTGTCATGTAAGGTAAGGGGCCAATTTCATGGGTCCAATTTCTTTTGCATGTGGTTATCCAGTTTTCTCAACATCATTTGTTGAAAAGACTATTTTTTCACTGTTGTATATTCTTTGCACCCTTGTCAAAGATAGTTGACACAATATATATAGATTTATGTCTTGGCTCTCTGGCTACTTCCATTGACCTGTGTGTTTGTTTTTATGCCAGTGCCATACTGTTTTGATTACTGTAGCTCTGCAATATATCTTGAAATCAGAAAGTATGAGGTCTCCAGCTTTGTTCTTTTTCAAAATTGTTTTGTCTATTCAGAGTCCTTTGTGGTTCCACATAATATTTAGGGATTTTTTTTTCTGTTTTTGTAAATAAGAATATCATAATTTTGATAGAGATGCCTTAGATCTGTAGATTACTTTGGGTATATGGACATTTTAACATTATTAAATCTTTTAGTCCTTGGACATGCAATGTCTTTCCATTTGTGTCTTGCTGAATTTTCTTCATTAATATTTTCAAGTTTTAATAAGCAAGACCTTACCTCCTTAGTTAAATGTATTCCTAAGTATTTTATTCTTTTCAGTGCTATTATAAATGGCTATGCTTTCCTAATTTCCTTCTCCAATAGTTTCTTGTTAGTGTTTAGGAATACAACTGATTTTTTATGTTACGTGTCATGAAACTTTACTGAATTTGTTTATTAATACTAACAGTTATTTTAATGGAATCTTCACGGTTTTCTGTACATAAGATCATGTCATCTGAAAACAGGGATAATTTTACTTTTTCTTTTCTGATTTGGATGCCTTTAATTTCTTTCAGTAGAGTAATTTTTTTAACATTGAATAGAGGTGGCAACAGTGGGCTCCCTTGTCTTGATCTTAGAGGAAATGTTTTCATCTTTCCACTATCCAATATGATGTTAGCTGTGGGCTTGTCATAAATGGCCTTTATCATGGTGAGGTACTTTTCTTCTATTCTTAGTTTGTTGAGAGTTTTTAATCATGAAAAGGTGTTGAATGTTGTCAAATGTTTCTTCTACACCTGTTGAGATGACCATGCTGTTAATGTGGAGCATCACTGATTGGTTTTCATATGTTCAACCATGTTTGCATCTTGGGAATAAATCTCACTTGGTGGTGGTGTTTGATCATTTTAATTTGCTTTGGTTTGCTAAATTTTTGTTCTTTTATTTTTTAAAAATTTTATATTGAAGTATAGTTGATTTAACACTGTTGTGTTAGTTTCAGGTGTACAGCAGAGTGATTCAGTTATACATATACATATATCTATTGTTTTTCAAATTATTTTCAATTTAGATTATTACAAAGTATTGGGCAGAGTCCCCTGTGCTATACAGTAGGTCCATGTTGGTTATCTATTTAAAATATAACAGTGTGTATATGTCAATCCCAATCTCCCAATTTGTTCCTCTGCTAATGTTTTTTTTTTTTCAAAATTGGGAAAGGAGTAAGTCAGGCTGTATATTGTCACCCTGCTTATTTAACTTATATGCAGAGTATATCATGCGAAATGTTGGGCTCAATGAATCACAAGATGGAATCAAGATCGTTGGGAGAAATATCAATAACTTCAGATATGCAGGTGACACCACCTTTATGGCAGAAAGTGAAGAGGAACTAAAAGCCTCTTGATGAAGGGGAAAGAGGAGAATGAAAAAAGCTGGCTGAAAACTCAACATTCAGAAAACGAAGATCATGGCATCTGGTCTCATCACTCTGTAGTAAATAGTTGGGGGAAAATGGGAACAGTGGCAGACTTTATTTTCTTGGGCTCCAAAATCATTGCAGATGGTGACTGCAGCCTTGAAGTTAAAAGACTCTTGCTTCTTGAAGAAAAGCCATGACAAACCTAGACAATCTATTAAAAAGCAGAGACATTATTTTGCCAATAAAGTTTTGTCTAGTCAAAGCTATGGTTTTTCCAGTAGTCGTGTATGGATGTGAGAGTTGGACCATAAAGAAGGTTGAGCACTGAAGAATTGATCCTTTCAGACTGTGTTGTTGGAGAAGACTCTTGAGAGTCCCTTGGACTGCAAGGAGATCCAGTCAATCCTAAAGGAAATCAGTCCTGAATATTCATTGGAAGGACTGATAATGAAACTGAAGCTCCAATACTTTGGCCACCTGAAGCAAAGAGCCTGATGCTGGGAAAGATTGAAGGCAGAAGGAGAAGGGGACAACAGAGTATGAAATGTTTGAATGACATCACTGACTCGATGGACATGAGTTTGAGCAAACTCCGGGAGATGGTGAAGTACAGGAAACACTGGCATGCTGAAGTTAATGGGGTTGCAAAGATTTGGACACGACTTAGTGACTGAACAACAACAATTTTTTTTCAGGAGTTTTGCATCTATGTTCATTAGGGACATTAGCTTGCAATTTTGTTTTCTTGTGGTGTCTTTGGCTTTAGTTATCCTGGCCTCATAAAATGAATTTGAGGATGAAGTATTTCTTTCTTTTTAATTTTTTTAAAGAGTTTGAGAATGAATGTTATTTACTAGTGAAGCCATCTGGTTCTGGGCTTTTCTGTGTTAGGAGACTTATCATATTTTCTTTATCCATTCATTAGTCAACAAACACAGATTGGCTTCCATATCTTGGCTGTTGTAAATAATGCTGCAATGAACATGAGGGTGCATATATCTTTTGAATTATTGTTTTTGTTTTCTTTGGATAAATAACCGGAAGTGGAATTGCTAGATCATATGATAGTTCTATTTTTATTTTTTTGAGGAAACTTCATATTGTTTTCTGTGGTGGTTGCTCCAATTTACATTCTAACCAATGGTGCACAGGGTCTCTTTTCTCCACATCTTTACCAATACTTTTTTTCTTGTATTTTTGGTAATAGCCATTCTAACAAGTTTGAGGTGTTGGTTTATTGTGGGTTTGATTTACATTTCCCTGAAGGTTAATGGCGTTGAGCATCTTTTTATGTGCTTGTTGGACACCTTTGGAAAAACGTTTATTCAGATCCTCTGCCTATTTTTTAAACAGATTATTTGTTTTTTCTTTATTGGGAAGTTTTTGATTGTCAATTCAAACTCCTTACTCATATTGGTCTGTTCAGATTTTATGTTTCTTAATGATTCAGACTTAGCAGGTTATATGTGTCTAAGAATGTATCCATTTTTCTAGGTTATCCAGTTTGTTGGTGTATAATTCTTCACACTAGTCTCTTATGATGCTTTTTATTTCTGTGGCACCAGTTGTTACATGTCCTTTCAATATATATGTCTTTTTTTTCATTTCTGATTGTATTTATTTGAGTCTTCTCTCTTTTTTTCTTAGTCTAGCTAAGAGTTAGTTTTGTTTCTCTTTTCAAAAAACCAACTTAGTTTTGTTGTTTTTTTTTCTATTTATTTTTAGTTTCACTTATATCTAATCTTTGTTATTTCCTTCATTCTGCTAACTTTGGACTTAGTTTTTTTTTTCTTTTTCTAATTTCCTGAAGTGTTAAATTAAGTTTTTCTTTATTTAGAACTTGATATTAACGTTACACCAGCTTTGATTTAAAAATGGAGACCTTATTTTTCACTATTCTAGAACATTTTTTAAAGTATCAAGATTATTTGTTCCTTGAAAGTTTGGAAGAATTCATTTATGAAGTTGACTGGGCCTAATGTTGTTTATAGGAGTTAGCTGTTTAAAACATTCCTGGGACTTCCCTGTCAGTCCAGTGGTTAAGATTCCATGGTTCCACTGCAGGGGGCATGGGTTCAATCCCTGATCAGGGAACTAAGATCCTGCATCCTGTGTAGTGCAACAACAAAAAATTCCTAGTTTATCCTATAGGAGCTTAAGTCAGTCCAAGGAACCCCATGAGGGACAAAAAAAAAAATTCATTATACTGTATCAGGTCAATTCTTTGCTTTCCCTGTTCATTTCCTTACTCATTAGTGATTTCTGTTCACCTAGTTAACCTGTCTTCTTTTCTTCTTATCCAAATACGGATTAGTTCTAAAACAATATTTACTGTGAAACTCTTTTCCAGGGCTACATCGAAGGGCATGATTTACTTAGGGGCACTCCCAGTGTAATGGGTACGTGATGTAGATTCTCTATATACGCGCAGGCAGCTTTTGATTTAAAAATATTCTGGACTTCCTGAGATTGGCATTACCTTTTTTCCTCTGTTTCCTCTACATCCTTTTTCCAGCTATTGAATCAAATCCCCTGTGCTAGAGCAGATGGCTAAAGAAGAAGCACAGAAGTAAGTGAGGGGGTGGGGAGAGAGAGTGGAAAATCTATCAGAAACCTAATTGGGAATTATATTTTCCCTGCCTCTCCCCCTCCCACCCAAAAAGGCCTACTGTTCTTCCGCACCACGGTTTGAGCCTGCCATTCTAGAATGTTCCATAATGCAACCATTACTTTCCTGCAGAGGTCATGAAACAGAGTTTTGGCTTTCCGGTCTTGCTCACAGATCTTCTTCATTTCAGTGAAATACCAGTCCAGAAGCTGCTTTGAAAGGTGTCATATGCCGTCCCCAGCCTCGGTTTAGGAATAACTTGTGCAAAAGCCACAATTGCTCTTCTTTACAAAACCTCTACTGTGGTTTTTGCACATCACTGCTACCTTGCACACAGCCTTTCCTCTTTCTTACAGGAGTAAGAGAAAGTCTTAGCTCTAAGTCAGCTCTGTCACATTTCCGGTTTCAGAGGAGCTAACTCTGAAAATGCAGTAATTTTCCTTGTTCATCAACTTTATGGATACCCACTCTATGGATGGAAAATTCTTGTGTCTTAAGCTGCAAATGTCTATTTTGCTTGCAGTTGGGAGTAGATTTTGAGACAGGTCTTTTGTTTGGAAGTACAAAAATTGGAGAATTAGTAATTGAATCACATCAATATGTGATCTCTTCAAATCCTTTGCCGTGAAAATAGCACCCCTCTCCTCAAATAAATTAGCCAGGAATGGTCTTTAAATAAGACAATGGTTCCCGGGTGTAGGCATTCCTTTTTAAGTAACTTCCTTACCTTCAGTTAATTGGCCCATAATTCTTTTTAAGCTTCCTTTTGTTGTCCTGGCTAAATGGGAAGAGGAGAATCGTGAAATCCTGAGGAGTCCCCAGAGCTCTGCTCCCTGACCTCTGTGCTCAGAAGCCCCCACTCCCTCCCCTTCTCCAATTGAAGTCCTTGGCTTCTGGGCTTCCAGAAACCCAGTCCTTCTCAGCCTGAAAAGTAGCTACACCCACACCCTCTGAGTCAGGGCTTTGTTACTGTTGTTTAGTCACTCAGTTGGTAGGTGTCTCTTTGGGACCCCATGGACTGTAGCCTACCAGGCTTCTTTGTCCGTGGAATTTTTCAGGCAAGAATACTGGATTGGGTTGCCATTTCCTTCTCCAGGGAATCTGTATCTCAAGGATAGAACCTTTCTCTCCTGCATTGCAAAAGGATTCTTTACCACTAAGCCACCTAGGAAACCCCCCAGGCGGGGCAGGGAGCAATTTTAAAGCTTCCCGGAAATTTGCACTTAAAAAGGAGACCTGGGGTGGCAGCCAGCCCCTCTGTACAAAGCCTGCCTTCAGGGAGTCACCCCCTCCACCTCACCCCACACACAAGGCCTTGTGGGAAGATGTCACCTGTGTGGAGGGGTAGCCTTAGGAGAGGATGTGAGGACTGGGGGTTGGGCGAAGATGAAAGGCTAGGTGGGAGTGTTTTCCGCCTGCCCCACCTCACTTCCTTTTTCCCATTGTTTCACCAAGTCTTCCTTCTAGACTCACTTTGGTACATTTTCTGTACTTCTCATGTCCTCTTTCTGAACTGAGACTCTTTTCCATCCACCTTGCTGCCATTTCCTCCATGTGTATGTCTTTTCTCTGTTAATAATTCTTTCTTTTTCCTTCACTTTAATTTTTATCTGTATACAATTTTTAAAGATTACTTTTCATTTACAGTTATCATAAAATATTGGGTATAGTCCCCTTATTGTGTGTCAGTATTTCTTGATATGTCCTATTCCTTGTCTCAGAACCAAATAAATCATTCTGAGGTTGACAACCCCACCCACTGGCAAAGCCTGCTCTCCTCTTGACCCTGGATCTTTTTGTTGAGTGGCATTATTTTTGGATGAGGACCCTTTTCCAGACTCACTTTGAGCCGCACCACTTGGGGTTATCCCTGTAGGTGATCTGAGAGGTCAGCCTTGGAAATTAGCTACCCTTTGGGGGATGGAGGCAGAGGAGGAGGTTGTGTGGAAGGACAGGGATTGAGAAGAGAGTGGGGTATCTTCTGCAGAGCACAAAGCTTGGTCTGAACAAAAATGTTCTTAGTAGCAGAAAATGCTTCTAAGGAGAAGCTTGCTTTTGTCACATCCATTCACTGAAAAGGTACTGATCACGTACTGTGTACCTGGCACCATTCTAAGTGCTGGAGATATAAGGGCTAGGAGAACAAGACAGACAAAAAGCAGTGTCTTTATAGATCTTACGTTCTAGAAAGTGCTACTGGACCAGGTGTTGGGACCATGAGTGCTAGTCACAGCCCTATGAGTTATTAGCTATGAAACCTTAGACAAGTTCCTCAACAACTCTCTGAGTCTCAGATTCTTTATCCACCAGAGGAGGGTATGGCATTGAATGGATTGATGAGGAGTGCTCTTTAAAGAGCATGGAATACCACACAGATACAGGGTTTTATTATTGTCTTACATTCCCCACTACTGGGCTTTTCAGGAGTAGTTCCTAGCCTCGGATCCATAAGAAATGAAGGTAATCTGACTTGGAAAATTCTTTGAGTATATAAGCGTACTAGTAATTAAAGATCAGTAGATGGATAAGTAGATGCCAGGTAGATGTATATACATATATTTTACACAAGCAATACATAGCCATGTGGGAAACTTAGAAAATACAAGTTAAAGCAAAAAGATAAAAATCTCCCAGAATTTATGACTCAAAGACAAGTCTTGGGGTTCTTTGCAGATTTATTTCTCTATGCATGTATAGACCAGTGTAGAGCATAACCAGAGGGACCACACAGTCCCCAGGCTTGAAAGTGTGTCCTCTATGGATGAGCATCTTTCACCTTACATCTCAACTAGAGCAACATTTTGGAAGATGGAGTCATTTTTTATTTTCAAAGATGTGTGGTATTGCTTCCAATGACTGCTTTAATACAGTGCCACAAACTGAGTGGCTTAAAACAACAGAAATGTAGTCTTTCACAGTTCTGGAGGCCAGAAGTCTGAGATCAAGGTTTTGGCAGGGATGTGCTCCCTCCAAAGGCTCTAGGGAAGAGTCCTTCTTGGCCTCTTCCAGCATCTGGTGACAGCCAGCAATCCTTGCCATTCCTTGGCTTTTGGCTTCATCACTCCAATCTCTGCCTCCATCCTCACATTGCCATCTTCCCTCAATTTGAGTCCATGTCCAAATTTTCCTCTTCATGTGAAGACATCAGTCATTGAATTAGGGCCCGTCC
Organism: Ovis aries; assembly: GCF_016772045.2. Taxonomy (NCBI): domain Eukaryota; kingdom Metazoa; phylum Chordata; class Mammalia; order Artiodactyla; family Bovidae; genus Ovis; species Ovis aries. Next base: position 98,584,647 of record NC_056080.1, on the reverse strand, counting down.
TACTTCAGTATGAGGTCATCTTAATTTAAGTAATATCTGCAAAGATTCTATTTCCAACTAAGTTCACATTCACAGATTCCAGGTGGACAAGAATTTGGCGGGGGAGGGGTGAAGCTATTCAAACCACTGCAAGTGTCAATCCTGTTGCTTATTTGAACAGGCTTTAGATATAGTTGGGACCCTCATGTCAGGAAAGAGATCTGTAGGCATCAGTGATCCTGTGACAATAGGGGTCCCCAGAGCTTCCTGCTCCTCCCAGTCAGAAAACATCTTGATGTCAAGACCCCTGACTGGATTAGATGTTGCATTAGATGTAGATGTTCTCTGGTGGGAGCCATTCCAGATCCTCACTGAATAGGGACTTCCCTGGTGGTCTAGTGGCTAAGACTCTGCATTCCCAATGCAGGGGGCCAGGGTTCGATCCCTGGTCAGGGAACTAGATCCTGCATGGTACAACTAAGACTCAGTGCACCCAGTAAATAAATATATTAAAAAATAAAAATATATCCACATTGAACAAGATGGCACCATTCACTGTGGCACATTGTGAAAGAGGAAAAGTTCTTGGCTCCAGTTATTTGCAAGTGAATGCCTGTGTTACAGCAGCTCTCCAAGGTTGTAGTCTTTGTCAACCATTACTCTCTAGGCAAAACTTAACATTGGTGCAGAGAGTGGAAGGGAACATACAGCCAATTTCTAACTACTGCTTATAGGCACTTTGGGGACACTCTCAACTTATTTGTACAGAAGTAGAACTACGGGAACATTCTATTTTGCCATATTTGCACTAACAGTGTATCACAGGGGTCCTTCTAAGTCAGTAAATATATTTCTGTTACCCAAATGTATTTAACTAGAAATCCTAAATCTTTTTTTTTTGGGGGGGGGGGGAATTCTTAAAGGGATATTACTACCTTTTTTTCCTTTTGAACTTTTCCATACATATATATATATTTGCATATATATATATATATATATATATATGGCCAAAACATGTAGTGTGCAGGATCTCTGTTTCTCAACCAGGGATAAGACCTGTGCCCCTTGCAGTAGAAGCTCGGAGTCTTGACCTCTGGACAGTCAGGAATGTCTCCAGAATCCTAAATGTTTTGATATAACGCTTTCACCTCCCACCCCTTCCCTTTAGTCCCTGACAACTTACCATTTCATTGACTTCCCTCAACTTCTTTCGCATCCCCCACCCTGCCAGATGGGGAAAAAAAAAAAAAAAGGCTTCCTGCCTTGGGTGTTCCCTTAGCCAGATGCAGACAGGGCTGGATGTTCTTTGCTGGGCTGCTGAGTCAGAAGCTTGGACAGGCCAGCTTCAGTCTTAATGAAGTGGGTCAGGAAGGAAGTGCTGAGAGAGATGGGTGCCTGGTGCAGTCAGTGGGTGGGAGCTGATGGCAGCAACAAGATCGGAGCCTTCTGAGAGGCAGCCTGATTCCTGGGAAAGAGCATTGGCTAGAAGTCTGGAGGCCTGGGCTAGTTTTACTCTGTTACTAAATTGCTGCCAGACTCTGGTAAGTCACCCTTCTTTTCTGAGCCTCAGTTTCCCCATTTCAGAAACCTTGAGGCTGACCCCAGGAGACACTGTGGGAGAACTGGAGGGCACCTAAGTCAGTCCCCATGAAGAGGACAGTCTCCTGGGAGGAGACCTAGGACACAAGTTGGAAGCAGAAGCTCTCATTTGGGAAATAGCCCCAAGAGGTTGTTGAACAGATGCAGAAGGGATCTGGGAAGGACTGCCTGAGCCTTCAGTCAGAACTGAAGAAGAAAGCCTGGAGGAGAAGAGTTAGAAGCTGAGGTGGGGGCAGGGAGAAGAGAGAACCTTGAACAAAGTAAGTCAAGAAGAAGAATTAAGGTAGAGATAGATTAGGGCCCCAGGGAGAGGCTACTTGGCAGAATTCAGGGGAATAAGAGCTAGGAACCGGTTTACTGAAGTTCTGGACTCGGGGGGAAATGCAGAAGGTAGTCCGAGACTGCAGCCAGGGAGGTAAAGAATGAGCTAGAAGCACACAGACAGCTCTTTTATGTTCAAGCATACCAGGCTGATTTCTGAAGAGAGAGGGGTGCCCCCAAATTTACCCACCCATGTAGCACTTGATCCCTGAGACCCTTCACCCTGGAATAAAGAGGGTGTTTTTACTATAAAGTCCTCATTAGGTGATGCTCCATTTTAAGGGCACATTGAAAAACCCTGGGATAGATACTGTGCAGAGCCCAGAGCAAGGCTGTGGTCCCAAGACTGCAGACTCAGGAAGAGAAAGAGCCCATGGGCTCCAGCCTCTGGGCCCTTGCCTGGGCTAGTCCCTGTACCTGGAAAGCATTCTTCCCTCACCCAGAAAATTCCACTAGTGTCACCTCTTCCAGGAACTTTCCTCCTCCATGCTTTTCTCCTTAATTAGCACTCTTTTCTTTCTCATTTTGGTTCCCCAGACATATCAGAGAGCCTAGTGCTTGCTAAGTCCTGGGCAAATATTTGCTGAACAGACACTAACTACTTGATATCAAGTAGTTATCAAGGGCGCTTGTGCAATCCTGCCATTATTGTTGTTTAGTCACTCAGTCATGTCCAGCTCTGTGACACCCTGGACTGTAGCCACCAGGCTCCTCTGTCCGTGGGATTCTTCAGGCAAGAATATTGGAGTGGGTTGCCATTTCCTTCTCCAGGGGATCTTCCCTGCCCAGGGATCAAACCCAGGTCTCCTGTGTCTCCTGCATTGGCAGGCAGGAGAGCTGCCAGGGAAGCCCAATCCTCCTGCAGGAAACATCAATGGGAGAACTTGGGCGACTTATACAGAAAGATGCCACGGGGCTTGTGTCTCTCTGCTAGACACACAGCAGGAGGTGTTTAAATTGTCCAAAAGCCCAGTTATGACTAGAATTTCTCATAGAATTTCCTTCAAAATAGATTGCTCCTACTGCTTGGTGGGCTGGAGCTGGGAAGGCAGCAGGAAGTGAGGGGACAGAATCCTACCCCCAGAACACAACTCTAGAGTTTTTTTTTCCCTTAGAGCTAGAGAAAGAGGAATCTCTCATCCATTCTCTCTCAGATAGTAAGCAGTTGACTGCCTCAAGGACAACCTTCTCTTTCTTGCCTCTTTCCAGGCTTTGCCAGAAGGGCAGAGAGACACTGATGAACACTGACCATCTCAGGCATAGAACCTTGCATAATTTTCTCATCTAATCCTCAGACCCAGACTATAAAGCAAGAACTATTATTATCCTTGCTTCTTAGGCAAAGCAACCAAGGCACAAAGAGGTTCAAAGATATGCCTAAGATCCCACAGCACATAGGGTAGTCTGAAATGCCTGCTACTGAGATCTGCCTATTTCCACCACCCTAATCTGCCTCTTGGAAGAATTGTTACACTCAAAGGATATCCCCTTGGAGGGGATTGTTTGAAATAATAGCTATTATTAATAATATTTATTATTATTTATTATTTTTACTTATTTATTCAAACAATTATTATTGTTTGCAATAATTATGATTAATTATATAACAATAGTAATATATAATAGTATGTTATTATATATTATTATGTAATAATCATAAAATAATTATTTCAATTATTTTCAAACAATTTTCTTAAACGATTATGTTCTATATTTATGGAGGATGTTAGCACACAAGTAGACATGTGGATAGCAAATGAGCACATGCAGCGATGGTCAACATCATTAGCCACTGCGTGCATGCTAAGTTGCTTCAGTCATGTCCGACTCTTTGTGACCCTATGTAGCCTGCCAGGCTCCTCTGTCCATGGGATTCTCCAGGCAAGAATACTGGCAAGAATACTGGGATGTATTGGCCTGCCCTCCTCCAGGGATCTTCCCAACCCAGGGATTGAACCTATGTCTCTAACATCTAACTTGCATTGGCAAGCGAGTTCTTTACCACTAGCGCCACGTGGAAAGCCCCATTAGTCAAATCAAAACTATAATGAGACAATGCTACAGACTTGTTAGAAGGGCTAAGATAAATAATGCTGATGATACCAACTGCTAGTGAGGATAAGGAACAATTGGAAATCTTAGTTGAAATGATTCTTTGGTGATAGCAGGCAGAATAGTGGTTACCTTTGTGAGAAGTGGAGGTGACTGGAAGGAGACAAGAGGTGGACTTCCAAGATGCTAGTAAAACTCTACAACTGTTCAATCTGGGTGATGGTTACAATGGCTGTATTTACTTTACGAAAATTCACTACATGATTTGTGCACTTTCCTGTATATAAAGGTTTACTTCAATGAGTTTATAAAATTATAAAACTCAGGACTTCCTTGATGGTGCAGTGGTTAAGACTCTGTGCTTCCAATGCAAGGGGTGAGATTCAATTCCTGGTTGAGGAACTAGGATCCCACATACCATACAGTGCACCCAAGAAAATATCTTTTTTAATTACAAAAGTAAAATATTCTCATTATAAAAATAATGCAAAGGGTACAGAGGCATAGATCAAAAATTAAAACTTGTTCCCTGTAAACTCCATTGTACTTTTCAGCGGTAACCACTATTACCTGTGTCTCTTGTCTATTTAAGCACATAAACAAATAGGGCTTTTCTCACACTAATGGAGAGTGGAGTCATGGTGCCCACAAGTTAGAAACAAAGAGTGGATATTTGTCAAGAAGATTCATCTTGGAGACATAGGATGGAGGTACGCAGCTAGAGACTGAAGATTCCAGTCACACTATCAAAACTAATGTGTGTGTGTGCTAAGTCACTTCAGTTATGTCTGACTCTTTGTGACCCCATGTATACAAAGTTATCACAGGTGTATCTTCTTTGAGAAAGCCTTCCTGGACATTCTTCCTATCCTACTTTCCTGCTGTGACTCTTCCTTAATGCTCCCACAGCATTCTGTGTTCACCTCCACTGGGGCTCTTCTCACATTGTTTTCTGGTTATCTGTTCATGGGCTTTTCTAGATTGGGAGCTCCTGACAGAGTAGGGATTATCCTTTTTTTTTTTTTTTTGTATTCCCAGCATCCAGCTCAGCACCTGGGCCACAGTAAGCACTCTGTGAATGTTGATTTGAGCAAATGAACTGATCGAAGGAAAAATCTCCAGAAAACGCATCTTACAATCTTGCCAACAAGTGCAACATCTGGATGGAAGCAGCAGATATCGAGCCATCTCAGGCTTTCTGCTGTAGACTTGCATGGAGAATCCCACAAGGTGCAACCAGAATCCTCAAGGCGAGACAGGACTTTGCATTGAAAGCTTTAAAATGTAATATCTGGCTTTGAAAGTGAAAGTGAAAGCCACTCAGTTGTGTCCAACTCTTTGTGACCCTATGGACTATACAGTCCATAGAATTCTCCAGGCCAGAATACTGGAGTGGGTATCCGTTCCCTTCTCCAGGGAAACTTCCCAACCCAGGGATCGAACCCAGGTCTCCCGCATTGTGGGCAGATTCTTTACCAGCTGAGCCACAAGAGAAGCCCAAGAATATTGGAGTGGGTAGCCTTTCCCTTCTCCAGAGGATCTTCCCTACCCAGGGATCGAACCCAGGTCTCCTGCATTGCAGGCAGATTCTTTACCAACTGAGCCACAAGAGAAACCCAAAAATATTGGAATGGGTAGCCTATTCCTTCCCCAGTGGATCTTCCTGACCTAGGAATCGAACGGGGGTCTCCTGCATTGCAGGACAATTCTTTACCAACTGAGCTATCAGGGAAGTCTGCCTGGCTTTGAAGAGGGTGAATAACACAATTTACTATGCATCTACTATTCAGAAAACTAAGATCCTGGCATCTGGTCCCATCACTTCATGGCAAATAGATGGGGAAACAATGGAAACAGTGGCTGACTTTATTTTTCTGGGCTCCAAAATCACTGCAGATGGTGATTGCAGTCATGAAATTAAAAGACACTTACTCCTTGGAAGGAAAGTTATGACCAGTCTCGATGGCATATTAAAAAGCAAAGACATTACTTTGTCAACAAAGGTCTATCTAGTCAAGGCTATGGTTTTTCCAGTGGTCATGTATGGATGTGAGAGTTGGACTATAAAGAAAGCTGAGCACCAAAGAATTGATGCTTTTGAATTGTGGCATTGGAGAAGACTCTTGAGAGTCCCTTGGACTGCAAGGAGGTCCAACCAGTCCATCCTACAGGAGATCAGTCCTGAGTGTTCATTGGAAGGACTGATGTTGAAGCTGAAACTCCAATACTTTGGCCACCTGATGCAAAGAGCTGACTCATTTGAAAAGACCCTGATGCTGGGAACAATTGAGGGCAGGAGGAGAAGGGGACGACAGAGGACAAGATAGTTGGATGGCATCACCGACTCAATGGACATGGGTTTGGGTGGACTCTGGGAGTTGGTGATGGACAGGGAGGCCTGGCGTGCTGTGGTCCATGGCATCGCAAAGTCAGACACGACTAAGAGACTGAACTGAACTGTTCATTGATCTTACTAATGGAAAATAAACAATAACTTTTAAATTATCTTCCTTTGAGTGTGATGTATTCAGGTTAACACATTGATTAGTCAATGTTAATATATAATATAAGTCCTACATATATAAGACTTCCTTGGTGGTCAAGTGGCTAAGACTCCATGCTCCCAATGCAATGCAAGGGGCCCAGGTTAGGGAACTAGATCTCACATTCTGCAACTAAGACCCACTGCAGCCAAATAAATAAATATTTTAAAAAAGAACTTTGTGTATGTGTGTGTTTGTGAGTGTGATTTTTAGCCTACCAGATCCCACAGAAATGCTTAAAAAGTGAATCAGTGTAATTAAGTCACTTTGCTGTACACCTGAAACTAACACAACATTTAAATCAAATATACTCTAAAGTAAAATTTTAACAAATTTTAAATAAAAAATGAATAAGTATAGGATTATTTGTTGCAGCATTGTTTAATATCATATGACTGGAAACAACCTAAATGTTCATCAAGAGGGGACTAGTTAGATAAATTATGGTATGTCATTCATATAATGGAATATTATACAGTTCTTTAAAAAAAAAGAAAAAAAGAAGCACTTTGTTGCTCTAAACTAATCTCCAAGGTATAGTGTTAGATGAAAAAAGAATGATGCACACAGTGCATTGTATACTACTGTGTGTAAAAAAGAGTGAAAGAGAATAACTGTATTTGCTTGAATGTACATAAAAGCATCTCTGGAGGATACTAAGAAACTGACAACATTGGTTGCCAGTGAAGAACTAGGCAGAAAAGGCTGAAAGAAGACTCTACATTGCCCACACTTTTGTATCACTTATATATCTAACCATGTGAATGTTTTACTTAGTCAAAAGTAAATGTAGGGACTTCCCTGGTGGTCCAGTGGCGAAAACTCTGTGTTCCCAATGCAAAGGGTCAGGGTTCGATTTCTAGTCAAGGCACTAGTTCTCACATACTTTAACTAAAAATTCACATGCTGCAATGAAGATTGAAGATCCTGTGTGCTGCAACTAAAACCCGACACAGACAAATAAATAAATACTGAAAATAAATAAATATAAAAAGAATGAAATCACAGCAACAATGCTAAACAAGAAAAGATGACATCAATATGAAATAAATTTTAAAGGATATTGGGAAGTAAAAAAGTCAATGAATTTGGACTAACAGAGAAATCACAGCAGAAAACACTGCAATTCAAAAAATCAGACTGAGTGGGTTTTCTCAACCGCACAGCAATCTCAGGGTTGGTAAATGCAAAGAGCAGGGTAGATAGGGAAGGAATCATGGTAACTCATTTAAGATCTGGAGTAGGGACTTCCCTTGTGGGCCAGTGGATAAGAATCTGCCAGCCAATTTCAGGAGGCACAGGTTTGATCCCTGGTCTGGGAAGATCCCACATGCTTTGGAGTAACTAAGCCTGTGCCCCACAACTATTAAGCCTGTGCTTGAAAGCCCGCAATCCTCAACAAGAGAAGTCACCACAGTGAGAAGCCCATACACTGCAACAAAAATCAATATAGTGAAAATAAGATACTACCCAAAACAACCTATAGATTCAATGCAATCCCTAGCAAACTACCAGTGGTATTTTTTACAGAACTAGAACAAATAATTTCAAAATTTGTATGGAAATACAAAAAACTTTGAATAGCTAAAGCAATCTTGAGAAAGAAGAATGGAACAGGAAGAATCAACCTGCCTGAGTTCAGACTATATTACAGAGCTACAGTCATCAAGACAGTATGGTTCTGGCACAAAGACAGAAATATAGATCAATGGAACAAAATAGAAAGCCCAGAGATAAATCCACACACCTATGGATACCTTGGGGCTTCCCTGGTGGCTCAGAGGTTGAAGCATCTGCCCGCAATGCAGGGGACCTGGGTTCAATCCCTGGGTCAGGAAGATTCCCTGGAGAAGAAAATGGCAACCCACTCCAGTATTCTTGCCTGGAGAATCCCATGGATGGAGGAACCTAGTGGGCTACAGTCCACAGGATTGCAAAGAGTTGGACACGACTGAGAGACTTCAAAAAAAAAAAAAAAAAGGACACCTTATCTTTGACAAAGGAGGCAAGAATATACAATGGAGAAAAGACAATCTCTTTAACAAGTGGTGCTGGGAAAACTGGTCAATCACTTGTAAAAGAATGAAACTAGAAAACTTTCTAACACCATACACAAAAATATACTCAAAATGGATTAAAGATCTAAATGCAAGACCAGAAACTATAAAACTCTTAGAGGAAAACATAGGCAAAACACTCTCTGACATAAATCACAGCAGGATCCTCTATGATCCACCTCCCAGAGTAATGGAAATAAAAGCAAAAATAAACAAATGGGACCTAATTAAACTTAAAATCTTTTGCACAACGAAGAAAACTATAAGCAAGGTGACAAGACAGCCTTCAGAATGGGAGAAAATAATAGCAAACGAAGCAACTGACAAAGAATTAATCTCAAAAATATACAAGCAGCTCATGTAGCTCAATATCAGAAAAATAAGGGACCCCCCCCCATTTGTTTTATTTTGGCCCAATCAAAAAATGGGCCAAAGAACTAAACAGACATTTCTCCAAAGAAGACATACAGATGGCTAACAAACACATGAAAAGATGGTCAACATCACTCGTTATCAGAGAAATGCAAATCAAATTCACAATGAGGTACCATCTCACGTTGGTCAGAATGGCTGCTATCCAAAAGTCTACAAACAATAAATGCTGGAGAGGGTGTGGAGAAAAGGGAACCCTCTTACTCTGTTGGTGGAAATGCAAACTAGTACAGCCACTCTGGAGAACAGTGTGGAGATTCCCTAAAAAACTGGAAATAGAACTGCCATATGACCCAGCAATCCCACTGCTGGGCATACACACCAAGGAAACCAGAATTGAAAGAGACACACGTACACCAGTGTTCATCACAGTACTGTTTATAATAGCCAGGACATGGAAGCAACCTAGATGTCCATCAGCAGATGAATGGATAAGAAAGCAGTGGTACATATACACAATGGAATATTACTCAGCTATTAAAAAGAACACATTTGAATCAGTTCTAATGAGGTGGATGAAACTGGAGCCTATTATACAGAGTGAAGTAAGTCAGAAAGAAAAACACCAATACAGTATATTAACACATATAAATGGAATTTAGAAAGATGGTAACGATGATCCTATATGTGAGACAGCAAAAGAGACACAGATATAAAGAACAGACTTTTGGACTCTGTGGGAGAAGGCGAGGGTGGGATGATTTGAGAGAATAGCCATATGTGAAATAGATGACCAGTCCAAGTTCGATGCACGAAACAGGGCACTCAAAGCCAGTGCACTGGGACAACCCTGAGGGATGGGATGGGGAGGGAGGTGGGAGGGGGGTTCAGGATGGGAGACACATGTACACCATGGCTGATTCATGTCAATGCATGGCAAAACCCACTACAATATTGTAAAGTAATTAGCCTCCATATTTAAGATAAATAAATTAAAAAATAAAATGAATACAGTGGAATAAATGAATAAATAAACAACTATTTCTTTTTAACGTGCTAGAGTGGAACAGCTAGGACAAGTGACTCCTTTCTTCCTCTCTCCCTACCCCCATGGATTCTTTGTCAGCAGCAATACTGGGCCTTTGCCCTCAGGCTAAAGCCTAGGGAGGTCCCTGAGAGTGCTCCAATGGATAGGCAAAAGAAAACCAACCTCAGTCAAGAGTGAAACCCTCTAAAGGGCTCTACCCCCAGAGAAAAGCCCTTCTTTATCAGTTGTGGGGTCCCAGCCTTTCTACCTCTCCACCCACATAACCTAAAGGGAAGACTGCCTGTTGACAAGCCCTACCCACTTAAACAGAACCCACAGTCAGTTCTCCCATTCCAGAGAGAGGTTCATGGGGGAAGCAGATCAACACAATTGTAGAGGAAACCCATGCCATCCAACCATAAAAGCGAACAGATTCATAAATATGCATCCATGTGTAGTCACTCAGTCGTATTGAACCCTTTGTGACTCCATGGACTATAGCCCTCCAGGCTTCTCTGTCCATGGGGATTCTCCAGGCAAAAATACTGGAGTAGGTTGCCATGCCCTCCTCCAGGGGAATCCAGACAACTAAAGTCATCAGACATTGGAGGAAAACTGTCAACATAAAACAGAAGGACCAAAATAAAGAAAAATGAAACTGATCCTAGAGGAAAGAGAGATAAAGGAATAGAAGAAAACAGAAAACAAATGCATTGTGATGTCTATCACCAGAGGGCCTCGCCAGTGCTGTACTACCGGATTAGAACATTTTACACTTTCCCTTCTATCCCCTGAAAAGAAAATTTAGTAAATTGGTAAAGATTTACTAATTCCTTACAATGTGTCAGGATGCAAGGATTCTGAGATTTGCTTTTTAATTGTCTTTCCTCTAAAAGCTAATGGTAGGGAAATCAGACAAGTCAATTATGGTGTAGTATGTCAAACTCTATGATTGATTAAGCACAGAAGAGGGCATTTTATCACCTGGGAGGGCTCATTTCACAGAGTGGGTATTTCTTCAACATTAGTGAATAACAAAGGAAGGAGTCATGAGCTTTCCTGGTGGTTTAGTGGGTAAAGAATTCGCCTGCAATTCAGGAGATGCGAACTGGATCCCTGGGTTGGGAAGATTCCCCTGGAAGAGGGCATGGCAACCTACTCCAGTATTTTTGCCTGGAGAATCCCCATGGACAGAGAAGCCTGGAGGGCTATAGTCCATGGGATCACAAAGGGTTGAATACGACTGAGTGACTACGCATGGATGCATTCATGATATTCATAGCGGACAACTTGAACAAACAATATGTTTAGGGAAATAAACTCAGCTGGACTTGGGTCATGCTCAAGGTTGAGCAGGAGTGAGTTGTGGAGGATGAAGACAGAAAGGTGGGCAGGGGTCAGAACTTGTGCTATGCTTACAATAGAAACACTATCCTCTAGGCTAGGGTTTTACAGACATATTCAGGGAAAAGAGTCCTTGAGAGGCCCTTTGTAAAACAAACAAAACGCTGATATATTTAACTCTTTCTTATGTACTGGAAATAACTTTCCTAGCAGAAACTCTGACTGTGTTCTAGGTTATCAATATAAAATCACAACCACAAGCGTAGTCACATCAGAATACATGAGATCCATTGTTTTTTTGAGTTTTTCCCTTGATGCTTGTTTATTGCAGATCAATCACCAGCAAGAAGGAAAGAAGAGAAAGGTGACAGAAATTTCAGAAAATTTTAGGCAAGAAAAACTGAAAAATGAAACAATTCAATCCATTAACTTGATTCTTTCTGTGAACTAAGAAAAAGATGGTCAATATTTGTCTTTAGTTAAAGGCACTTTCCTGTACTCCTCAGGTCTATAGATTTCTTGGTAATCTAGTTTAAAAAGTACTTCTGGATGCAGTAAACAACTGAAATTTTTAAAGGGTTCCCAATATCAGGGCCAGTCCACTCCTTCTCCGCGGAGAGACAGGTATGGGAGGTCTTTAGACAAAGGACATCTGACAGAGAATCAGAAAATAGAACTAAAATTGTGGGAGCTGGAAAGGTAGCCAATGTTACAGTAATCTGGGGGCTTCCCTAGTGGCTCAGTGGTAAAGAATCCGCCTGCAGTGCAGGAGATACAGGTTTGATTCCTGGGTCAGGAAGACCCCCTGGAGGAGGGCATGGGAACCCACTCCAGTATTCTTGCCTGGAGAGCCCCGTGGACAGAGGAGCCTGGTGGGTTACAGTCCGTGGGGTCACAAAGAGTCGGACACGACTGAGCATGCACGCGAGTTACAGTAACCTAGAGGACCAGGCAGAGGAAGGATGGGAGAAAGAGGGTACTTCAAGGATTAAAGGACTATCAGTCTATTTGGAGCTAATCCCATTCATGATGAATATGCCAGGAAACTGTTGATCTGCTTCCCTGGGTCCAGATGCAGAGTTGTAGGAGGGTAAAAATAGATTAGATAACATGGTCAGTGACAAGATTCAGAGTTAACATTCTTCTGGAAGATGGATGGGGTGGGGCTAGAAAGGCAACAAGGTAATCAATTCAGTCATCTAGGAGAGAGGGGATGTGGCCCTGGACTAGGATGTTTCCCTGGAGGCTAGAAAGGAGTGGTGGCAATCAAGAAGCTTTTGGGGATGAGGAAGCCACTGGGATTGGGGAGTAATCTGGGCAAGAGAGAGGAAGGAATCCTGGATGGCTCCTAGGTCTTGGACAATTAGGTGAGTATAGTAGTACCAGTCACTGAGATGGGGAGAGTCTGGAGGGAAAACAAGTCTGGATAGGAAGTGGAGTGGCGGGATGAGTTAATATGGGGTCTTGGCAGATGCAGGGTGGCTTTGGGGTGTCCAAGTGGAGATATCTCGGACTCAGAGGTACCTGCACTTACAAATCTTCAGTTCAGGGTTCAGGTATACATCTGGGGTTTATCACAATGAAAGTAATAGTGAAAACCATGAAAATGGATGGCAGCCATCCCAGGTAAACATATAGAGTGAGAAGAGGGGAAGGGTGGGAGGAGCATGAGGATGGGAGATGCCAAAGTTTTAAGGGGTACAAGGGGAAAAGGAAGCACACGAAGAAGGATACTAAGAGGCAAGAGGGGAGAGATTTCAGAAGGATGCCAACAAAAAAATAGGTCAACAGACTACTGGAAAGGTCACTAAAAATTAACCCTATAAAGTATTCAACTCAAACCATTGTGTTGAGAATAGTGGAAGCAGTTTCAGGGGAATGTTATGAGCAGAAGTCAGGAAGTGTAAGCAGGGAGATGGGACAACAATTTTCTCTTGAAATTTGTCCCAGGAATAAACGTGCCACTGTCAGCATCTCTCCAGCGACCTCTCCCTCAGAGCTTGGCTGAGCTGATGGTCACAGGGTCCTTGCAACTCTGGCATGCTGTCATAGCATGAAACTGGCCCTGGAGATGTCCTTGAGCCCCTTTTAGCTCTCGTGATAATTTTCCTTTAGTGGAACTAAGGTTCCTTGTCTAAGAACCGAAGCCTCTGATTTGACTGATCAAAGTTTATCACATGCATTGAAGCCACCTACTTGGCAGATGTAGTGAGATCTGGGCCCAGGACAGGATGCTAGGGCGTGGGAGGGGAAGAGAGCAGGTGGTAACTATGCAGATAGCATGCCTAGCAGAGGAGTTTGTTACATTTCTTATTTGTCTCTCAAAACAATTTTATAGGAATCACAAAAGCAATCTTATCATGGTTCTAGAAAAGGTTTGGATGTAGGGTAGGGATTTCCACAGCTGTTTTTATTTCAAAGGCAATCTGATAAGACCATCAAAAGCCATTCAGAAATGGGTAATTCTACACACTTCAGTAATTCAAATCACGGTCAAAACATTGGGTGTTTTTGAAGCTATTGTTGTTTGTTTGCTGTTTACTAGTATGTAAGGAGTTGGCAATCATTTGGAAAATTCCTCATAGGCTGAACAAATACCAGAAAACTTAAGGTGAGAGTGTTTTGCTATTGCTTGTTTCAAAGATCTTTCAGGCACATCTTTACTTGATTTCTCAACAACCTAGAGGACAGGCAAAGGAGGTACAATTGCCCCTTTGGGTAGGAGGTAACTGAGATCTGTAGAGGGAGAGTAGATTTGCTGGAGGTTCACAGCAATTCATTGGTACCCCAAGGTCTAGAATTCAGGTCTCTTAACTGTAGCCTACTTTCCCTATTCCAAACCGACAGATCAGCATCAACAGTTATCTGATGAATTGGAACAGTGTAGATAGGCAACTTGTCTAAATCAACCTAATATTCCTACTTTAATCTCAATTGCAGAATTTTGGCCTGAATTACTCAACACTCTACTTCTCTCTCTTAGAGAAAGCAATGGCACCCCACTCCAGTACTCTTGCCTGGAAAATCCCATGCGTGGAGGAGCCTGGTAGGCTGCAGTCCATGGGGTCGCTAAGGGTCGGACACGACTGAGCGACTTCACTTTCACTTTTCACTTTCATGCATTGGAGAAGGAAATGGCAACCCACTCCAGTGTTCTTGCCTGGAGAATCCCAGGGACGGGGGAGCCTGGTGGGCTGCCGTCTATGGGGTCACACAGAGTCGGACACGATTGAAGTGACTTAGCAGCAGCAGCTACTTCTCTTGGCCTTGGAGAAATGTATTTTTCTTTTTTTTTTTAATTGGTGTATAATTGCCTTACAATATTGTGCTAGTTTCTGGTGTACAGACACACACACACACACACACACACACACACACACACACTATATATATATATATATATATATATATATGCACCATGTTTTGGGGGTTTTCTTCCCTTTAGGTCACCATGGAACACTGAATAGGATTCCCTGTGCTATACAGTAGGTTCTCATTAAGAAGTGTATTTTTCTCTAATTATCTTTCCAGTTAAATTTTCTTTACTAATTGTTAGCACTCCTTTTTGCTTTATGCTGTGTAGACTTGACTTGAAATGCCACAGGGATTTTGTTGGGTTTAAAGATGAAAGAAATCTTAAGGAACCAGCAGCAAGCCAGTCATAAAATCAATCCAAACTTCCGTTGGTGTTTCTTTCTCCATCTACCAGGTTCCCGCTTTATATTAGTAAGATTGAAATTGAAATAAGCCTATTGCTGGTGGATTCATCTGTCACTTTCCTTGAAACTGGTGAACCCCATACGTTAGACAGTGATAGGAAAATACTGCCATTGTCTGTTAAGGAGTCTATGACATTTCAAGGCAAGAATGAATATATGGAAGAAGAAACTTATTTCTTCTTTACTAATGAAAGGGAAAGCCTGGAAGTGAATGATATGGGTAGGTTAAAAAAAAAAAAAAAAAAAAAAACCTTTACGTAACTTTTTTGCTGGGAGAGAAGACTGCGAAGCACATTTTCCAGGAAGTGTGGGCTGCGACGATTGTGCGCTCTTAACTAATCCTGAGTAAGGTGGCCACTTTGACAGTCTTCTCATGCTGCCTCTGCCATCTTCTCAGTCAGAAGACATCATTTCAACTCTAACGCAGCATGATCGAAACATACAGTCAACCTTCTCCCCGCTCTGTGGCCACTGGACCACCTGTCAGTATGAAAATTTTTATGTATTTACTTACAGTTTTTCTTATCACCCAGATGATTGGGTCAGCGCTTTTTGCTGTGTATCTTCACAGAAGATTGGACAAGGTAAGATGAACCATGGGTCTTCATTAACTAAATTTAGGGTTCTTATTGATGTGTGGGTTGGTTGGATTTAGTGCTACCCAAATGATGGACAATGTTAAGAAGCCAAATAGATAAATGGTCTCGTGGCATAGTGGTTGTGGTCTAGCTAGTGAGATATTCTATTCTTTTCTCTGGTCAGGACCCTTGGCTGTGGAGTTAGACTGCTGGGTTCAAATCTTGACTCAATCCCCTACTCGTTTTCAGATCCCGGGCATGTTATTTTACACTTCTATGCCTCAGTTTCCACATCTGAGAAATGGGGATGATAATGGTACTCACCTCATAGATTAAATTCAAGCTAAGACCAGAACCAGGCACAAAATAAGCACTGTGGAGACATTAGCTATAATGATGTGCTAATATTTTGCTTAAAAAGTAAACTATTTTTTTTTCTGATGGAGACAACTATTTTTCTTCTAAATTTTCAACTAGAGAAGGAAAGCATCAATTTGGCCTGAAAATTCATAGTGCTTCAGGTTAACATAGACATAGAGAAGTCCCCAGTTTGCAACTTTTAGTGGAAGTGGTGGTCTCTGTGTAATTCTCAAATGCTGATTGTAGCTGTAAGCTGCTCAGTTTCCCTCTGAGATGCTGTGCATTCTTAAATAGCGGGACTTGTAGAACAGAAGAGTGGAGTAAGTTAGTAGGTTGCTCTGCATTCTTAAGAAAAAGTTACCATTAGGATTTATTCTGTTTCCATGTGTATACCCCTCTCCACTGATAAGCATCATTGGCTGTGTTGACAAAATATCAATCATGGATGAAAAGGAGAAATTTTACCAATTATTTGTCTGGTCTGGATGTGGGAATTATGGATGCACAGCATCTGGAGACTGTGTTTTCTCAGGGATGTGCGAGGGGTCTTTATTGAGCCCCCAACCTTCGATTACGACCCTAAGATATTCTATCAGGATAAGGTGGGGCAGGCAAAATTGAGGCAATTCACTGGGTTACTACAAATTTTAGTTTTCACTGCTTAGAAAAGAGTGGGATTCTGTGTCTGGTTGTTTGTTGGTGGGCTGGTGGGCTCTGCTAATCAAATGCCCTGCCAATCAAATATTTCCCCTAGCCTCAATAGGGGAAATATTGACCTGGGTAGATCCCTGGGTGGAAGATCCCCTGGAGAAGGGAATGGCAACCCACTCTAGTATTCTTGCCTGGAGGATTCCACGGAGAGAGGAGACTGGTGGGCTACAGTCCACGGCGTCGCAAAGAGTTGGACACGACTGAGCAGCTAACACATACACACACAGAGACTCAAATTTACCCTGGCACTTGGGTGTTCTCTTAATGACAGTGAGAGCTGCTGGCTAACTGGACCTTGTTTTGAATCTAAAACTGTAATCTGAATACAAGAAAATGGCACAGGATTCGTTGATTAACCAAGTGACTTCCATACATTTAATTATTCTAGGACATCAGAAAATAAAATATCTCAACTTTGGGAATGAAAGATGATTTCTTTAAAAATGTAAATGCTTTTTGCAAATACTAAAGTTAAAAAGAGAGAGATGTAATTAGACTTTGAGTAATTGACACGCATTGCAAATCCCCTTCTTTTTATAAAGCGCTGGATCACAAATGTTAAAACTAAGTGGGCAAATTAGCTCACCAGAAAACTATTTTATAGATTGTGTTTATAATGACCTGTCATTATTGAAGAAGTGGGAAATATGACCATTAAAGAATGTTGCTGCTAATATACATGGAAAAATGTACAATTTGTGATGAAATTTCATTAGAATAGCTATGATTTCTATCTAGTATTTCAGGCAACATCATATTTTCTTTGCTGGCTTTTGTAGATTTTTTTAAACTGCTAATACTAAATATCTCTAATTCAGTATCATTGCTTAGTCCCTAAGTAGTGTCTGACTCTTTGCAACCCATGGACTGTAGCCTGCCAGGCTCCTCTGTCCATGGGATTTTTCCATTAAGAATACTGGAGTGGGTTGTCATTTCCTTTTCAATCCCACCCAGGGATTGAACCTGAGTCTCCTGCATTGGGAGGCTGATTCTTTATCATTGAGCCACGTGGGAAGCACCAGTCCAGTGTACTAATGTGTTATCATTCCCCATTTATATTCGCAAAGCCCTCCTTGTGTTGCTGAGGCCATGGAAGTGATTGTAGCGGCAGACATCATTAGCTGCCTTCTTCAGAATTACAATTTCTCATGTCCCTGTCATTTCAAAAATAGATAGAAGATGAAAGGAATCTTCACGAAGACTTTGTGTTCATGAAAACGATACAGAGATGCAATAAAGGAGAGGGGTCCTTATCCTTACTCAACTGTGAGGAAATTAGAAGCCGGTTTGAAGACTTGGTCAAGGTAAGGACCTCAGTCGTTGGGAAAAATATCATTGAAAAGTTTTGGAGGGGTGAACCTGCTAGGTTGGGAAACTAAAACCTAACCATGTAAAAGTTTAAACATGTGTCAGGTATATACTATAGATACAGGTAGACATACATATGTACACACGTGTATATGGGTGTGTGTATAAAAAAGCAAAAATGAAGCCAAAACCCTATGGTTAAAAGGGAAAGGAAAGTTTAAAGTGTGCTCGCTCATAGGAATGCCCTTAAGAACAAAAAAGGCTCTCTCTGGAGAAAATACACACTCTCCTGGGCACATTCACACATGCATGTGAGCTCAGACAGGCAGATGCCTCGGGGCGGGGGAGAGGATGAAGTCCACCACGCTTTTCTTATCTTTCCATCCAAATCTTGGTGCCTTCCCACTGAGGACCCAGAGTCTGGTCCCCATTTCCCAGGGAAGCGATAAACACTGGCCACTGCAGTGTTGGCAGGCCACCAGTTAAGGGTTTGTCGTCACTGGGGGTGAGGGGGACTTCTGAACACTGATAGACTCTTAACATGTGAAGGAACACTTTGCTTCTCTCGTGATGGAATTTCAGGTGCCACGTAAGTAAGATCTTTTCCTTTTACTGTGAGGAGAGCTATGGGCAATGGGTGATGGACTGTCTCAGTGCCACTCAAACCAGACTCCATAGAATACCCCCTGCTCATGGAGCCAGTCTGCTCTAGGGCCAGTCAAAACCCAAGGCAGAGAGAGTTGAAAGTCGTCTTGCCCAACAGACAGGTGCCCAGCATTAAGTCACTGCGGTGGTTCATGTTGTTGTTTAGTTGCTAAGTTGTGTCCGACTCTTTGTGACCCTATGAGCTGCAGCCCACCAGGCTTCTCTGTTCATGGGATTTCCCAGGTGGAATACTGGAGTGGGTTGCCACTTCCTTCTCCATCAGTGACCTATGATGGGTACCTAAAGCAAGAGTTTGGGGACAGTTTACTGAGGATGTGCCTACAATATTAATCCCATCGTTGTAGACAAGGGGTCTAGGAGCTCTTTCTCCAGAACAGCATCTAGAAATCTTTGTGCCTGTTTGCCCCTCAGAACAAAGTTAAACACCTTGGGCCCTCAGGGAACTTGGGGGTTGTGAGTAGGAGGCCACATCCAGGCTGAGGACAGTGCTGTGCCAGATGGGTGGGTAGCTAGAGAAACCAACAGGAGTTCTCACATACAGATAATGTGTCATTTAATCCAGGAGTGGAACGGCCCGAGATCTTATTTCTGAGCTTTTTCCTGTCCTCCTATTCTGTCCCTGGTATATCATTTAATCCAGTAGTGAGGACTCTGGGAGATTATCCCTGAGTCACCTATGGGAATCAGAATGCAGCTCAAATCTGTGGCTGGCTTTTAGGTTCTCCACAGGAATACAGGTTTTAGAGGAAGACTCCTAACGCTTTACATGCAAGGCTTGGAAATGATTTGAGTTTCTCTGGTTCCTTGACGCTTCTGGCCAGTATTACAGAATATTGGAAGGTGTTGCAAATTTAAATGTGAATAAATCCACTTTGAGATCAATGCTTAGCATATTAAGTGTGCTTGACTGTGTGATCTTGAGCAGATGACTTCACCTCTCTGGGCCTCATTTTTCTCAGTTATCCAATGAGAGGGCTGAGATGTTCCGCCAGGCACTACCAGCTTCGACATTCTATAATTCTGGGATCAGCCGCCAGTTCCCCCAAAGGCATTGAGAATAGCTGTTGGTTTCTCTCCTCCCTCTTACTGAGAGTTTTATAGTTATATTACCAATATCTCATGGCTATATTTCCAGTCAGATATGCAAAGCTTCCCAAATCAGCTACCAGGAGAAAAGCAAGGAAAAAGTCAGTTTGGTCTCTCTGCTTATACTTGCATGAAAAAAGTGGCAGCTCCCAAGTTTCATATTCTGAAAAGGCAGACCTTCTCAGGCATGTCCACCAGAGTGCCTCCTGTGAAACAGAGGAAGCCTCTTGCCTCCACTGCTGCGGAGTAGAGTCCAAGTCAATGTCATCTGTACCTCCGATGCCCACGACAGTCAGACCTAAAATACTCCAGCTCCCTCTCCTCTGCCAATGACTGATCCCACTCCACTATCCATGCCATGAAACTTCTCATTCTAAAACAAAATATTTTGGACTTTTTTTTTTTAACCCAACAGGTCAACAACAAAATAACCCCAAATTGGATCATTTATATTCTTAGCTAATGTTAACAGGCTTCCCTTCTGGGTCACAATCTGACTACTCCAGAGCAATCCAAAGTTTAAATCTCAGGAAGGGATGTTCAAATTCATCAGATCCAATTATCAACCCAGAGCTGCTGCTTCTCCCCACAGTCTCTACCCAGCAGTCCCTCCATCTCTGTTGGAACACCTTTAGAGACAAGGAACTAATTACTTCCTGAGGCAGGTAGAACCGAGCTGTCACTCTGGGCAGAAGATGGGATTCATGGTTGACATTAGGTAAATGGAGGCAGCATTTTAACTAGTATAATTTCACATTAAATCTTCCTCCCCACCAACCGCCTGCTAGAATGATCAGTTCCATGATTGTCTGCTGGCCAATGCCCACGATGTCTTTGATAAGGTCAGAGCATCGCCTTTTCAAGTTAAAGATCAACCTATCCAGCCCTGCCAATCGAGTTCCCACTAAGAAAGAAATAACTCCTTCCAGATTTTCTAAAATCAGCTTTAAAAAGTCTGTCAGTTGAGGTGGGGAGTGAAGCAAGAGAAGGGGGAAGGCTCTGGGGCGTGTGGCTGGGGGAAAGTTCACAGAAAGGCAAGGCCGGACGCATAAAAGACAAACTTTGCTGACTTCACATTTTCATGTTGGCCAAGCCCTGACACCAGGGCAACCACCTAGTCTAAAAGTATCTCGACTTCGATCATCACACTCCATCTTTTGAAAAGACACGAAATACTCTTTTGTTGGCTTATTATCTTACAAACATTTTCCTGTCGCCGCACTTTCAAGCCACCACCCTTGAGCTCAAGTGGAAAGTTGAAGCTCTGAGCCCCGTGCAAGCATTTTGAGGTGCAGGTTGCCCATTAGGCTCCATGACTTATACTCTCACACCTGACACCTGAGCCCCTCAGCAGAAACAACATTAATTCCTTTTAAGGGAGGAAGAAAAAGGAAGGGTGCTGTGGAAAATTGACTCCAGTAACGGGAAGGACCACAAGCCTTTGATTATCCAAAGATGTGAAAATATTATTGCCTTCCTCCTTTGTGCCCAGAGCACAGGATGATGGTGTGGGTTAAGCCCTGCCTCAGAGCGTGATCTCATAGTTTCTACTCTCGGCTTCAGCCTCAGACTCCTTGGGTGACCTCATGTCTGCCAGTTAAGCCCACCAGACCTTTTATTCAGTATCTTTAAAATGGCAACAGCAGCCTTTACTACCTTCCAACCTGTGCAGATGATACTTTCTGCTAGCTTTCGTAAGGACCTCTAACCATCCTGCAGTTGCTAGTGAGAAGCAACCCCTTAAGAAGTACTGTGTTTGCCTTGGAATCTCAGCTGCACTGAGAGATTACTTAGGTTTCTTCTATGTAGATTATTCTAAATAAGAACAGGCCACATGAGGCAACCAACAACAAGAGAATCTCTTCAGCCCATTGAAATGGACAACAAAATAAAAAACAAGTCTGAGGGTCTTTTCAGGGTCTGGGATTTCTTCCCAATGTCAAATTTACTATTTCCATTTCCGAAGAGGTTTCAGACTGATTTTATTCTAATAGATACACACCATGTTTTATGTTTAGTAATATTCTATCTACCAGTTCCCAAGGAAGAATCAGCTCCCCATTCAGCATTATTTGTCAATATCTCTCAAAGCTGGGGAGGTTGGGGTCATAAGAGGGGTAGGGATGGCAACCTCTGGCCTGGCACAATAACAGAGCCCAAATTCTGTTTCCAGGTCTACCCCTGGGCTTTCTGGGCTGTCAGCTCATCTGTCAAAGCCCTGGGCTCTGAATTACAGTAGGATGGAATTAATGACAAGATCAGAGTCTATATGATAATCCTCACCAGAAACAGACAACAGAGTAATGACAGATGTCAAATGCATGCAACCTCCCTCTAAAGGCCCTGCCAGAGTTCCTGTAAAAATGACCTTTTGCTATGATTCTTATTTTAGGATATAATGCAAAACAAAGAAGTAAAGAAGAAAGAAAAAAACTTTGAAATGCACAAAGGTAGGTTGCTCTTTACCATTTCTATGAATACTTAAAAGCAAAAAGGAAGCTTTAGGCTGACTGTATTGAACAATGCCAAGCTGAATCAGGGAACCTTTAGCCCTGGAAATAAAGCAGGAACACGGCTGCAAAATCAACACCTTTGTTGGTGCCTGTTACTTGTAAAGGATTTGTGTGGACATATTTACAGGGAAGGCTGTGCTCTTTAAGTGCTGACAATACCAAATATGAGGAAATTGTATTATTTTCAACACCTTACAGCAATCATACAGCCTAGTGCCACCTACAGAGTATAAGATGACCAGTCAGCATTTGGTAGTGGTGTCATTCATCACTCAGCAATAACAGTTTTTCATGGGGAACCACAGCCAGTAGAACCTCAGGGATCAAGAAGTGATTCAGTATGACAGCCTTGTCCTTTGCTCTGTTCTTGATGTCCGAGCATCTCAAACATCCCAGAGTTGAAGGGACCTATTGACTGTCCTCAAATCTCACACCATCCCCAGGTCATGAATCTCCTTCACACTAGCACTAACCATCTTCCCTCTGAACAAACATGTCTAGACACCTTCTAGCTCATAAAGCAGCCTGGGCCATTTTTGAATGACTCTAATAATTAAAAGAAGGTTACTATATACTCAAGAGAAGTCTTTTCTTCTCTGGAGTTGAAATTTGTTCTTGTCATCCCCATTCACTGAATCGACTTGTGATCTTTGGGGCCATACTAAGCAAAGTATATAATTTCTCTTCTACACAGCAGCTGTCCAGATGTTGAAAATGGCAATCATGGCCCCTGAGACTTTTCTTCTCTAGGATAAACCTCCTCAGTGTCTTCCACTGTTCCCCCTTTCCAGGATTTTTCTGTCCTTTTCTGGACACACTGACTTCGCTTTTCCTATTAGAATGTAGCACCCAAAACCAATATAATAATTCCTGGGGTGACCTGAGCAGCTGAGTACGGGAGAAATGGAATGTTGGTAGATGGGTGTTGTTAGAGAGACTACTATATCACAAAGTCAGTGTAAAGATGGTATGGCTTATACAAATTTAATATACACAAAGATATGCATTCATACATACAGAGATACAGATACTGTTCTCTGAGGCAAAGAGCTTGCTTTAACTGTTGGTCTGAATGCAAGGGGTTGCCTGATTTCCATGAAGGCTTTGCTTTCAGAATGACTATAAAATATGTTGAGTGGTACCAAATTGTCTGTTAATTGCCATGAAATTTGAGGAACCAGTTCATGCGGGTGCTGCCTAGCAGCCTTTGAGAAAATACATACTTAACAAAACCAGTCATTTAGGTCACACAACTTGACTCAGTATTTATAGGACACCTACAAGGTGTCCAGCTCCAAGCTCATTACTGGAAAAAAAAAAGGAACTTTCACATCATGTCTGTACTTAGAAGATCAGCACAGCTAACTAAGGAGCAAGTCTTCTACACAAGCAATGGTTGGAAGTAGATATACTGTGGCCAGTGCTTGACCAAATCAGACACCATAAGCATCTTACTAGCTAAGTGTGCAGGCATGACCTTGGGGCTCACGAAGATGACCAATGGATGGGAGCTTTCTTCAAAGTAAGATTCAAAATGTGTTTAAAGAGGATCACTTATCTTTAGCCTGTGTCAATCTATGTAAAGCGAAGTCAAGTACTGAACTTCTCTTGGAAGAATTGGGCTCAGTGGAAATAATCAATTCGATTGTTTAGATTTTAGAAACAAACTTTGCCCTCTGTGGGAGGGATTTCAGGCCATCTTATGCTTCCTTTCACATAACCTGTTTAAGTACAGTCTCTATGACCCAGCTGCAGAACTAGACCAAATTGTTTGGTGGCCAGTTTGGTGTTTCTTTGGCCTGACAGTTGGCCTTTGGTTTCATTTCAGGTGATCAGGAGCCTCAAATAGCAGCACATGTCATCAGTGAGGCCAGTAGTAAAACAACCTCTGGTAAGTCCAAAGCATCTGCGCATCAGTCATCTGAGTGAGGGGCAGGCCAGGAGGCTACAGTCAGGCAGCCTAACGATTAGGCTCCTTTCTTCCTTTGGGGCCCAATTTACAAAGCTCCCCAGACACGTCTCACAGGCTTGCCTTTGTCTTCAAAGTGGGCTCAAATGCACAGATGGGACTTGGAGGGACAAAAGGCAGTGGAAAGCAATCCTGATGTTCTCATTAGGTTCTTGCTCTGTGGCTGATTCTGAGTGATGAATTACTGGGTGGAAGGACCATTATGCTGATAACATAGAAGAGATGGCAGGTAGTGACCTCTTGACTGGGAGCATCCCTCATTCTAACCCCTCTTCACTGTGTGTAAATGGGCCTCAAGGGGTATTTCCTGCCATCTTCCAATCCCTGTATGATTAACCCCCACCTCTTTGGGGCCAACCTTAGGGAAATTAAAGGTAAAATCATTCTGTAATGATCAATAGGTGCCGGGACGTTAGATTTTCCAATGAAGTAACAATAGATGACATACTGGAATCTTTTCAACTCTGAATGATTTTTCTTTCCATATATGTTCTGCATGATTCTAGCCCTCAGATCTTTTTTCCCAAATCTGTACCTCATACCGGCTGGTGTTGGAGAATGTGGCCCATCTGACAAACGGATGGAAATATACACACTAGCATAAAATCTCCCATCTACATAAATGCAGGCCAAGAGCATTAGAGCAGTCTTCGAAAATTTCAGCACAGTGCTCTGGAATGGAGTTCTAAGCAGTGTGTGTGTGTGTGTGTGTGTGTCTGTGTGTGTGTGCGCACGTGCGTGTGTGCATATGCATATGCATGTGTGTGAGACACAGAGAAACAGATAGAAACCGAGAGAGAGGAGATACAGCCTCATCTCTGAGGTGGCTTGGGCTTCTCAGTGGGTGTAACACATAGGTAGTTATCCCAGATCATGGTACAGGAGTAGGAGCGCTGGATAGAAAGGTTTTGAACACTAAGGTTTAAGAACCACGACTGCCACTTGCTAGGTGACCTTGGGCAAGTCCCTTTACCTATGCAGCAGTTTCCTGTCTCACTTACTTCACGAGGTGACTCTGAGCATCAGATCAGCTAATATGGAAGAAAGTTATTATGTCAAGCACTGTACAAATCTTAAGTGTCATTCCTTAACTGACTTCCCTGTAGCTGTCAGAAGAGTAACATAAAGCCTTTTTTGAATAACACTTACTCCCACAATGTTTTGTAATTCTGCCAGTACCCCTTTCTCAGAAAGTACACTTAGGGGAGAATATCACAACCATATCGACATGTCCAGGGTGGTCATCCACGTGATACCCTCTCATCCGGATTGGATGGATGCCAGCTATAGAGACACCTCTTAGATGAATAGCTTGCCTTGGATAGATGTCACAGTGCTCCCACGTTCTGTCAAAAGGTCCATGATGGCTCTTGATCCTAGCATAGTTGACAGTCTGCAACCCGGTAGGTTTGCAGAGGATCAGATGAGAAGAGAGTCACATTTCTTACCCCACCCCAGCCACAAATCTCTCAGACCTACTTGGTCATGCTGCTTTAATCCTGACCTACCTCTTACAGCAAGGACAAAAATTAGGTAAGGACTTGATAACAATAAACCTTGTGGATGGAAAGATAGGGAAATTGCCCATGTTTTCTCAATCTGATAGTCTAAAAGTGAACAGATCATAATGAAGCCTTTCTAGAGTGGTCTGGAAGCCCAAGCAATGTCAGGTATTTCAGGATGCCTTTCCTGATTACGGAAGGGTGAGTCTGAACAGGTGGCTTCTTGTACCCTGATAGGCCTAAGACCACCAAGCAGGAGTAAAAAAGAAACAGCTCAAGGAAGTAAATGCCTCAGTACTTTCAGTTCTCCCCACCCCACCCCCCCAGCCTCGCTCTCTGTGGGAGCTGAGATTTGAAATCGGCTGCACACACTACTTTGAACCCACTCAACATCTCAGCCGAGAAAATGGCACATTGTTGGTGGGTACTCTGGCTTAGCCACAAGAATACAGGCACTTTCAAGTTGGTGGCGCCCACTACAATGGGAAATCAAAACACACAGTGAAATGACAGGTTTATTTTCATACTTCCTTGCCTAATTTTAGTCGTTGCTGTGGGAGGCAGATTGGGTTTGCAAGAGCCTGATCAGGTAGGAAGAAATGGGGGTCTTGTCTTTGCTCTATGCTGTGGCTGAGTGAGAGAGATCAGCAAGTCTTTGACTTTAGAAACTTCAAGGAAAGCAAGATATGAAAGTTGATATTAGCAAGGCTTTGAGCATTTTGGCATGCATGATTTATGACATGGGATTTTTTAAGTCATTTGCACCGTCTGAAGTTCAAGGGTCAATTGGCTTTAAGAGCTTTTAAGGGGAGAAGGAAACTCCCTGTGCTCTGTTACCTGAGTTAGTCTGCACAGCGAGTCTCAGGGAGATTGACTTGCCCAAGCTTGAATAAGATCTGGATTGGAACCCGGCTCTGTCCAACAGTGCAGCCCAGGCTGATTGGTCAGCCGTGGCTCCTCCATAGTCTCTGAGGGCTGGAGGGATCCTTTAGACTCCCTGACACTGAAAACTTGCCTTCTTGTATGAAGCCAGTATCCAGTATGGAACTCTATTATCTGTGAGAATCTGAATCATGTATGCACAACCTCACCACAGCTTTCCCCCTTCTCCACTACAGTTCTCCAGTGGGCCCCCAAAGGATACTACACCCTAAGCAGCAACCTGGTAACCCTCGAAAACGGGAAACAGCTGGCCGTGAAAAGACAAGGATTCTATTACATCTACACCCAAGTCACCTTCTGTTCCAATCGGGAAGCTTTGAATCAAGCTCCATTTATAGCCAGCCTCTGCCTGAAGTCCCCAAGTGGATCGGAGAGAATCTTACTGAGAGCTGCAAACACCCACAGTTCTTCCAAACCATGCGGGCAGCAATCCATTCACTTGGGAGGAGTCTTTGAATTGCAACCGGGTGCTTCGGTGTTTGTCAATGTGACTGATCCAAGTCAAGTGAGCCACGGGACCGGCTTCACATCATTTGGCTTACTCAAACTCTGAACAGTGTAAGCCGGGAGGCTGCGGCTGGGCTGATGCTGGTGGTCTTCACAATCCAGGAAAGCAGTTAAGATAACTCCCCCGTTGAACTGCCTATTTATAACCCTAGTATCCTCCTGACGGAGAACTATTTATTATACATCCTAAGGCATGTAGGGCTGCAATGAGTAAATTACCAGGCAGGGGAAACCCCAACAGGCCCTGATCCATAAGAGCTTATATTCTGAAGCAGCAACTCCACTGACACAGACGTTCAGAGTCCTGTGAAAAGACACCATTATGCACAGCTCGAATTTGAGTAAACAGCAGAAAATTAGCCAAGTTTAGTTTTGTTTCTTTGCATGCAGTGTCTTTCAGTGGAGGATGTATTTGATTTCTCAGTGAAGATGCTGAAGGGAAACGGGGAGCTTCAGCTCACATTCAATCATGGTGGATTCTGGGTCCCCAGGGCCCTGGTGGAGGTGGGGCAGACTTCAGGAAGTATAAGGCAGTAGAGAACCAAAACCCTGCCCCCACCAGCCACCCTGACACTCATTCTCATCCTCTCTTTCTCTCCTACATACACAGACACACACACACACACACACACACTGAGTCAGGCTGTTGCTCATCAAGTATCTTATTTCAACCCTGTTCCTGTCTCCACTACTGTTGATGGGGTGGGGGGTGGGGGGGAAGAGAAGTTGGCTCTGAGGCTGCACACTCCTCCCTGAGAAATGACTGTATTTAAAGGAAACCTATTGTATCTACCTGTAGTCCTCATTGTTTCCAGAATGAACTTGTGATTATCTTATTTATTTTTTGAATAATAAAGATCTCTTAACATGATTGTTGTTACTTAGCATCTGAAGCCCCAGGCCAGGTTGTGGGGGTGTGAGTTTCGGGGAAAGGAAGAGTGTGGTGTTTTCAGAAACTTGGTTCTGAAGCTTGTGGCACCGCAAAATATCTTGGTGACAGTACACTCCCTGGAGGGCTGTGATAGCCTCTGATGGATGACAGGGGAGCTTAGCCAGTGAGAAGCTTGCTCTGGAAACGTTGCAGGGGATTGCAAAGAGGCTGGGTTTTCTTCTTGATTAGTCACAGCTAAGTGAAGCTTAAATGAGAAGCAGTTGCGTATCTTTTTAATAGCTGTCGAAGTGGTTCCACCTTAGGAAAGAGGGCATGGAGCAGGGAAGCATTTGTCCCTCGGTCTTGTCACCTCCAATTGAGGGAGTTTTCACACAAGAAGCCCAGAGCGGCTTCATCTTCCTTACCAGTAGGGGGCCCTTCCTCTGGCAAATACAAGCAGAAAAATATTACTGTAGCAATAAGAATGAGGCTGAGGAGAGGTCGGCACAGTTCTCGGCTGCTGGTCCTGCTTTTTGGTCCTCTGGACAGCACAATCCCTTCTTGGCTGAGTGACTCAGAAGGCCTTAGAGCATGAATTTCTAACATGAGGCTGAAGAGTTGCTGGGCAAACTTGCTGGTTTGTGTACTTTCTCCAAGAGAAGTTTGGTCTGAGCCTGGGTGACATTGTAGGTTCAGAGATATGTCCACAGTGCTATCTTGTCCTCCGGAGTGAAGATCCTTCTACAGTGTCACTCTCACATGGGAGACTTGAAGGAAGAGGGGCAGCAGCTGTGGCAGCAAGAAGACCCTGGTCATGATCTTCTCACACGGAGGCCAGGCCCCCATCTTGCTGACGGGAAGGCTTGGCCCAGTCCCAAGAGAAGACAATATACTGGCCACGACTGTCCTCGCCTCACGGTTGCTGAGAACCCACTGTGGAGCACAGCCTTGGGTGGGCAAGAGGGTCATTAGAAGGGAATTCATGTCCAGGCCTTTCTACCCTCACATCCTCTGATTGAAACCTTGTCCCTGAACCTCACCCTGCCTTCTTCTTCTTTGGAAACCATGATGTTCCAGGCTATCTCCACCTAGAGGAACTGAGTGGCTAATAAAATCTGTTATCAGAAGGAATGCTGTAGACACAGAACCTCAAAATTTCTAGGTTATCTCCTCTGCTGCTGTGCTTCCTGATGCTGCCGCTGCTGCTGCTAAGTCGCTTCAGTCGTGTCTGACTCTTAGCGACCCCATGGACTGCAGCCCACCAGGCTCCTCCATCCATGGGATTTTCCAGGCAAGAGTACTGGAGTGGGGTGCCATTGCCTTCTCCGGCCGTGCTTCCTACTGTCCTCTAAATGCCACCTCCCACAGCCCCAGCCCAGAACTTTCTCCTAAGTGTCAGCCTCACAATCCAAGTGCCTTCAACCCCTCAGATGGCTTCCACCTGAGGTCAGCCTTACCCTTGCCAAGAACTCAAAGGCCCGTCCCCTCCTGTTCTCCTCCTGTTTTCCTCCTGTTCTACCTGTTCACAGGGGGTCATCTGTCCCAGCTAAGGGGTTGAATGACCCCCTTCAGGCTACTAATGTCATGCCTTTGGTCCTGACCTGCCCTCCATAGTGTGTCCCCTCTGCTCACATTTCCAAACAGTGGGCCCAGGGGTCAAATCCGAGGTATCCATATGGAGTCCTTGATCTTAACCCTGCACGACGGGACCCACTTTTAGTGTGGCCCATTCCACTCGGGACAGCCTTACCCAGTCTGCTTCCTGAGCCACCAACCAGGCCTGAACTCTCACTGCACTCAATCCCACATCCCATTCCCCCAACCCAACACGTCAACCTTATTTCTTAAATAGTTCTTAACCTACTTTTTTCTATCTCTACTGCCAGGATCTTAGTCTGAACTCCTGCCGTCTGTCTTCTGGAAGTTACAACAGCATCCTAGACTCCCTGCCTCCACGCCTGCTCCCTCTCATCCATTCATCCTTCTCATCCATCATTCAGCAGCCAGAGGGAATTCTTAAATACAATCCTGATGCCCACCACTCCCCTCCTTTTTTTTAAAAAAAAATTTATTTATTTGGCTATGCCTGGTCTTAGTTGTAGCATACAGGATCTTTAGTTTTGGCATTTGAACTCTTAGTTCTAGCATGTGGGATCTAGTTCCCTGACCAGGGATTGAACCCAGGCCGCTGTATTGGGAGCACCAAGTCTTAGCCACTGGACCACCAGGGAAGTCTCACGCCCCGCTCCTTCTTAATAACCTGAGAATAAAGACCAAAAATAATGAACTGATTTTTTTTATCCTGCCAATGTCTGTCCCAGTGTAAGTGCCAAACCTCAGCTCCTCTGCACAAAGCTACAAATGCTTTCCTGCCTTAGGAGATGGGAGTGCAATTTTCTCTGCCTGTGACCCCATTTTCCTCCCCACTGACCCCTGCACTGAGGCTCACAGCACTTACAAGATTAAGGTGTTTCCTCCTACGTTGGGAGCTGCTTAGGGACCAAGACTTTCTCTGTGACAGTAAGGAAGACTTTTTCCAAGACAGTAACTTCAGTGTCTACTGACGATCTGGCACAGAATTGGTTCTTTATTCTTTGTGTGGGAAGGAATCAGTGAATTAGTGCATGTAGCTGCTTCCAACCCAGGAGTCCATGAAATAATTCTGTGTGTTGGTGAAAGCAAGAATTTGCCATACTGTAAAAACCTTCATGACATCAAAAATATCTATAGGATGAAAATATACTCAGGGAGGAGAGAATGACTGAAAATTATACTGTCAATAAAAATAGATAATATATTTTTATTATATTTTGCAAAATAGTACATGATCATTGGCAAGATAGTCCATGATGTTGGTTACAAACTTCATGTAATATTTTCAAAGTTGTTCGAGTAAATGACAAGGACTTGGGTCCATTTCTGATCTACCTATATTAATAATATCCTGATCATAAATTATCAAACTGAATTAATTTTTGTAAATGTATCACTCCGCATTCTCGCTAACGAATGGAGAGAGGAATGCTTGAAATGATCAGTGATTTTTATTTTCAGAAAAAGAGAAAATAAAGTATGAACAGGACTGTCTGTGTTCCTTGCTAAGAAGCAAATGTCTACAAAAGGAACAGTGTGCCCTGGCAAGCTATCAATACAGGGGCCCCAGTTAAAAAGAAACAACATATAGATTCCTGGGCTCTAGGAGGGAAGACATTTTGTGTTGAATCTGACTATTCCCAGAGGGCCTGACCGCATTGTTAGAAGTTGCACTGCCTTAGGCCTTTAGAGCAGTCTGAAATACTTTGGAGACACAAAAAGGGAACATGATTTTCATTATTTTTCTTTTGCTCTGTGAAGCACATCTCCATTTTAAAAAATACCGGAAATCCTCAGTGTAGTGCAGTGGTTAAGTCTGGAGTCAGACAGAGACAGTCTTAATCCAGGCTCCACTGTTTTTCCAATATCATCACCACAGACAATTCATTTCATCTCCTCTGGGCCTCGGTATCCTCATCTGTAAAGTGAGGAGATGCTAAAAATACCTGCTTTGCAAAGTTGATGAGGATTTGATGAGACCATTCTCAGAAAGCCCCCAGCAGAGTCTGCTCTCTGGAACAGATCATCCTATAAAGAGCACCAAAGGGGGTCCCCATGTGGTCCCCAGCACACCAGCCTGCATCCAGTGGCATAGGTAGACAGGATGGCGCCTTTAAATGTTTGAAACTTCCGAGACCAAGGTGAATAGCAGCCCAGGTACACATGAAAGGCCTTGCCATGTAGTAAACCAAAGACCACACCCAATTTGAAGCAAAGTGAAAGCAAAAAAAAAAAAAAAAAAAGGCAAGTCTAGAACAAGAACATATGCCGAATACTAGAGCAGGTCTGTGTGTAGCAAAGACTTTCCTATAGTTTCATTGTCAAAAATGATTAACAATCAGAGGCTGAGGGCTGCCAAACTTTTCAGTAGTCTTAAGCAGTTCCAAGTTCCATCCTCAGGATATTTAGGAAGATTTTCTTTTTTAATCATTGATTCCCAATATAAAGTATGTCAGCTTATAAACTTCCCCCTTCCAAAATAAATGAGGTCCTACTATGTAGCACAGGGACCTATTAGTATAGTCAATATCCTGTGATAAACCATAATGGCAAAGAATATGAAAAAGAATATGCATATGTATGTATAACTGAATCATATATACCAGAGACTAACACAACAGTGTAAATCAACTGTGAAGTGAAAGTCACTGAGTCGTGTCCGACTCTTTGCGGCCCCATGAACTATACAGTCCATGGAATTTTCCAGGCCAGAATACAGGAGTGAGTAGCCTTTCCCTTTTTCAGGGGATCTTCCCAACCCAGGGATCGAACCCAGGTCTCCCACATTGCAGGAGGATTCTTTACCAGCTGAGCCATAAGGGAAGCCCAAGAATACTGGAGCAGGTAGACTATCCCTTCTCCAGAGGATCTTCCTGACCCAGGAATCGAACTGGGGTCTCCTGCATTGCAGGCAGATTCTTTACCAACTGAGCTGTCAGGGAAGTCTGTACTTCAATAAAATTATTAATAATAATAAAACCTCCTCCTTCCATACCACACTCCTCTGAGTAACCCTAAGAGGCAATTCAGCAACTCTCAAGAAAACCATTTAAATATATAGCTGCTTTCCATTCTTCATTCCTGGAGTTCCACTGAGTTATCCATCACATTTTCCCTGCTAATGTAACTCCACTTAAAGCCCAATAATTTTGGTCACTGAACTTATCTTCTGTACCTCTCTGATGGTAATTGCGTGTGTTTGTGCATGCATGCTCGGGTGTGTCCATCTCTTTTCGACATCATAGGCTGTAGCCCGCCAGGCTCCTCTGTCCATGGAATTTTCCAGGCAAGAATACTGGAATGGGTTGCCATTTCTTGAAAGCCCACATGAAACCTTTAACACAACTTCAATCTGATTCACATTTCTTGTTACTATGAGTTAAAGATGTGTATTTTTTGAAAGATTTTTTTTTTTAATGTGGACCATTTTCAAAGTCTTTATTGAATTCGTTACAATATTGCTTCTGTTTTATGTTTGCTTTTTTTGGTCACAAGGTATGTGGGATCTTAGCTCCCCAACCAAGGATTGAACCTGCACTCCCTGCACTGGAAAGTGACCACCAGGGAAGTCCCAAAGACTTGGTTTTTTATCCATCCACCCACCCATCCAACAGTGAGTGGTATGATAGGTTCTGTGCTTTGCATGCAATGGATATGACCCAGTCTCTGCTGTCAAGTAGCTTACAGAATTTTGCATCACAGGTGTGCAAACGTTGAAAGCCCACCGTGAATGCTGCAACATGGGTCAGAATCAGTGTTACAAGGGATACACGGGGAGGACATGTAACTAGGACAAGTGGGGGAAGGTGGCTTTCAGGAAAGGCTTTCCAGGACATGTGGCACAGATCGAGCCTTAGGGGATGCTGGGGGAGAGGGACCACATGGAGGAAAGGAGGGCCCAAGAGACAGAGTGAATCGTGTAAAAGCAAATGTGTGACGACAAATAAAGGGTTCTGGGGAGCAGGCAGGAGGAGTCAGCTCACAGCAGGCCTCATGTGAAAAAAATATGTTGATATACTGGCCTAACAGCACATGCTGAAGCCCAATCTAGAAGAGCATTTGTGCTTACCTGGCAGAGAAAAACAGCTCTCTGAGCTCCTTAAATTCTTTTGTTCCCTTTTTTTTTTTTTTTTTTTTTTTTTGGTTCTGCGGCATGTGGGATCTTAGTTCCCCAAACAGGGCTGAAACTTCTGCCCCCTGCAGTGGAAGCACAGTCTTAACCACTAAACCGTGAGGGAAGTCCCTAAGATTGTTCCTTATTTTGAGTTTGTCTGATATTTCCCCATGGTTAAATTCAGGTTATGCTTTTTGGATGGAAAACTACACACCTGATGTGTTCTTCTCGGGTGTCCTATTTGGAGGCATGTGATGGTCATTGGCCTCTCATTGTTGACGTAAACTGTGATCCCTCACTTCAGGTGCTGTCCAATATCCCCACTCTATCTAGAGTTACTATTTCCTACCTTGCAGCTAGTAAGCACTCTTTGGGGAAACACTTAAAGACCATGCAAGTAATTTGCTCATCATCAAAGTTTCCCTCTATGTTTAGCATCCAATGGTAATTTTGGCCTGAATTGGTCTTTACTACGATGGCTGCAAAATGGGGATTTTTCCAACTCCAGAGTTCCTTTCTCGTTTACCAGTCAATACTCATGGTACTATAAACAAGAACCTTCCGTTTCTCCCCATTTATTTATTGGTATAGACTCATAGATTTCTACTCTTTCCAGTGTTTTCTAATTCATTACTGTATTTTGGTGCTCAAATTCTCCCTAGTTTGGCCAGTAAGAGCCTCTTTAAGTTCACACCTGGGTCTTTCTCACATGCCTCTCTCATATTTCTGAGCATCACTTTCTGGCAGAACAAGACGTTCCAGGCTCATTTTGTACCTTTCCTGCCTCAGACGCAGAATCAGCCATTTCTCCAAGAAGCCCTTCTTCCTTTCAGTGCAGAATATAGTGTTTAGAAACCAAGTTGTGGGCACTAGGTGTGTCCATTGTATTAAGATGTCACTTCTCCTAGGAAATGTAGGCATTTAGATGTACATGTATATGCACATACACACTAAAGCTGTCAGCCTTAGCAAATAAAAACTCAGGATACCCAGTCATATTTGGATTTCAGGTAAACACTGAAAAAGTTAGTATAAATATATTCCATTCAAAATTTGGGACCTGATATATACCAAAACATTATTTGATGTACAGCTGAAATTCCAATTTAACTGGGTATCTTGCATTTTATCTGGCAATCCTAATACATACAAACACACACACTACATGTACATAAACGGACACATACACATGCAGAGATATATATGCATATGCATTTTGGAAATCATGAATTCATACAGATACTTGACCTGAGTCTAAATGGAAAAAGAAAGAAGTTGTTTGATGTACAGGGATGGGAAAGGGATTCTAGACAGGACAAATGGCATATTTGGGACTTAAGAGAAATTCAAGGAGATCAAACTTAACTGAGTGTGGTAGAGGCAAGACACCACATTTTTAAACAGATCAATGATATAGTCAGATCTTTTAGATAATCATTCTACTGGCACTAAAGAGGCCAGACACCAAGAGGCAAAGAGATGCATGAATCTGAGGGAGAGATGACTAGCACCAGAAATAGGCAATGGAGGATGGAGAGAAATTCAGGGGCTACTGCAGAGTTAAAAATGGTAAGACTTGATGACTATATGTATAAAGGGTTAATGTATACATTTATACAGGGTTGAGGGAGAGAAAGGAATGAAGGATAACGCCTATTTTTCTGGTTGGGGCAACTAAGTGGCCATGGAAGCCATTTATTGGGATAGGAAACACTGGAAGAGCAGATCTGGGACTACAAATGAGGGGTCCAGTTTGGGACATGCTGACTCTGAGGTGCTGTAGGACATCCAAACTGAGATGTCCACAAGGTAGCTGCCTCCACGGGTCTGGAGCTCAGGAGAAAGGTCAGGATGGAAAAATATGGACAAGGGAGTCATCTGTACTTTGATAAATGAAGTTATAGGAATAGACAAGATTGTCCAAGAAGAGGCAATAGAAAGAGAGAGAGGAAAAGAGCATTAAGGATCAGCACATTCATGGGGCAGGCAGGAGGCAGATTCAGCAAAGGAGACTGTGGGGTGGTCAGAAAGATGAATGAATGCCAGGAAAGTTGGGATCATGAAAGCCAAGGAAGTAGAGATTTAACAAGGAGGCAAGGGACAAAGGTCAACATAGTGAAAGCTCTGGTTTTCCCAGTACTCATGTACGGATGTGAGAGCTGGACCATAAAGAAGGCTGAGTGCCAAAGAATTGATGCTTTTGAACTGTGGTGTTGGAGAAGACTCTTGAGAGTCCCTTGGACTGCAAGGAGATCCAACCAGTCCATCCTAAAGGAAATCAACCCTGCATATTCATTGGAAGGACTGATGCTGAAGCTGAAGCTCCAATACTTTGCCACCTGATGTGAAGGGCTGACTCACTGGAAAAGACTCTGATGCTGGGAAAAGTTGAAGGCAAGAGGAGAAGGGGATGACATAGGATAAGATGGTTAGACAGCATCACTGAATCAATGGACATGAGTGTGAGCACACTCCAGGAGATAATGAAGGACAGGGAAGCCTGGCATGCTGCAGTTCACAGGGTCACAAAGAGTTGAGATGATTTAGCAACTGAATAACAAAGAATCAGATACTGAAGAAAAGTCAGGATGGATATTGAAAAGTGCTCCTTGCATTCGTCAATAAGAGCTCATCAGTGACTTCAGGAGAGTAGATGGCCAAGGTAGAAGCCAACCTGGCAAGTGTCATGTGTAAAAGAGGCAATGTGGTAGAAAGAACATGGATCCAAGAGGCAGACAGACCAGGGTTTCAAATCCCTGCTCCACACACACTAGCATATTGTTCAATCACTGTACCTTTCTTCACTTGTAAGACGGGGATATTAATAGTGAATACCTAATAGGGTTGTTTTGAGGGTTATAGGAGTTTAACCATGTAAAACAGTGCTGAGTCTAACACACAGGAGGTATGGTGTTATAGCTATTGCTTCAGTGTAGGAAACATAAACCACTGAAGCGATCTCAAGCAGAAAAGTAGTATCAGGTGCCTATAAAATTGATGACTACAGAAGTGGAAGTCAGGGGGCTTCCATTAGACTAATGGCTGTCAAGGTCATAGCACAGTGGTCATGATCCAAATCTAGTTTCAGGGGATATGGCTGCTGCTACAGTCTGTCACTCACAAAGCTGTGAGTACAGAATGTAGTACAGAAGCCACAGACGTGTCCTTGGATCTCCCTGCCAGCCACCAAGCCCCGGGGAAGAGAGGCTCTGCCTAACTGAAGCCTTTCAACCTTGTGCAAAGGCATCTCATTGGCAGAACTGAAAATGTATCAGAACCCACATTATATCCAGAATCCTAGCTGCAAGGGAGTCTGAGATAGTTATTTTTCAGCCTTGGGGTAAAGTAAGGGGAGGAATGGATGCTGAGTAGCAACCAATAATACCCAGTGCAGCTATCTTGTTTGGGAGCAAATATTTTCACCCTGACTGCTGAAACGGTCATTCCAACTGTGGTCAAAATAGAGCAAAATTGGCAAAATCCTGCTAAATATACAGAGAGAGATGGAAACAAGACTGAAGATCAAGGGATAAGTTTGAAGAGGAAAGTGAATATCTCTATCTCTAATATTGAAGAAAAACGGCAAGAAGAGGTACAGACAGTTTATAGTTTGGGGCCAGGAGGAGAGGGGTGGTGAAGTTAAGGGAGGTTCTCCCTCAAGAGACATATTATCTCTGCGAAGTGGGGAACAAATATCATCTGCCCTGAGTGAAAAAGATAGAAGCTAGTTCAGGGGCCTGATGAGCATGGATAACTAATGAGGGAAACAGGAAAGGAAGCTGACACAGCATGAGAAATCTTTCCACACACCAGCTAGCAAAATAAATAAATAAAAGAAAGAAAAGAAAAAGAAACACAGGACTTATTTTATAAAGCATTGTCATTCTTATTTATTGAAAATGTCCATTTTAAAAGTCTTCAAAATAAAAACAAGTTAGAAAATTTGAGCTTGTGTAAGAAGGGACATGACAGAAGAGGAACTGAAAGGCCTCGAAGGGTAGCAGTTTAACTACAGGGTTACAGGGACCCATTTATAGAGTATTGTAAACAACACAACTATGGAGACACTGCTGTCAGGCTAACATGGCTTCATTTCCTGTATAGGATTGTTGAGTGTGAGCGTGGACACCACTCTGCAAAAACTACATTACCCAGAGTACCCAGGGCCTCTCATCAGAAGGGCCACACCCCCAAAACATGCATATGGACACGTCACTTTAAAATAAAGACCTGTCAATATTTTAAGCAATCCTATATACCTTATCAACTAAAGTATTTGTAATCACAAAAAATGTTTCCTACAGATATCGTTTGCACATTTATTGCAAGCCATTGACTAACCACAGACAGGGCAGATGCTACGATCTGTGTTGTTGTTATTGTTTTTCTTCTGGAAGTGAAGGATGGCATCTCTAAATCATTGGGCTAAAAACAGAACACAGCCATTCCAAGAAGTCTTCTTTGGTCTTCAGCTTCCAAAGACGGCTGTGTGTGGTTGGCTGAGATTGGTCTGCAGGAAAAGTCCATTTCCTGTGGATGATGTAATTTCTGCCATGTGGCAAGCAGTCAACAGCCCCATAACAAGTAGCTATGGGAGTTGAGACCCCTCCCCACCCTGTACTAAAAAGGAAAAGGGCTTAGCAAGCTGGGGAGTTCAAGTTTGGTTTCTAAACAACATTTGCAAAACCCATATTTATAGGTACCTACTGAACGTATCTGGGAGACAACTTTGATCTGTCCATTGGTCCTTGACCTCTCTTTCCAGCGATCTCCCCCATCTGGTCAAATTGCCTCTCTTTGGGAGAGACAGTGGCAGGTTGCAACTTTCAACTGTGCTGGATTTGGATGTGTGCTGCTCTGTCATGACTGCCTTCTATACCTGGTTTATCACAGTTCTAATTTCTCAGATATTAGAAACCCTCAGCAAGGGTTTGATTCAATGAACAACTTGAGTAAACCAGTTCCAAATAATCAGCTTTGCTAGGAACCAGCACACAGCTACTAGAGGGGCCCTTTCCTTCCAGCTGTACAAACTGGCCCAACAGCACATATCTGCAAATCATGCTTAGAGTCCTACTCAAAGAGGCTGATGACTATTACAGCATCTCACAGCATATATGGGAGGACAATCAAGGGAATTAAAGCTGTCTGCTAGGGCGCCACATCACCTCAGTGTAGACTGAAGGATGAGAAGTTGCAACTTGAGTATGTGATGTAGATAAAAGGAACTGCTCACAGTCCATATTTTTAAAAAGCAAAAGCACACACAAACCAGTTTACACACTGATTGGGATGGTTGGCTTAAAGCACTGGGGAAATAGAAAACTTCTACACAAGGCAGAAGGCCAGGGACAAAACCTAGCATGCACTGGCAAGAGATGGGCAAGTCGGCTACTGAGGGGAAGATGCTCCAGTGCAGGTTGCTAATAGATTTGGTGTTGGCATGGGTGACCAGAGCTTCTGCCCCACAGAATGGAAACATAAACCAACATGAAAGGAGAAAGGGTACTACAGTTTTCTTGGTCTTATAGACAACACAGGGTAGTCATTTTAAAAAGCGGGTATTGAGGGTGGCACAGGCTGTGTCAGGGAAGGGCAGCTGGATCACTGGGCAAACATATTTGCCTTTCACCTTCCCCAGTCAGAGTTCCAGAAATGTTGCCTTCAGTAAATTAGGTACTGAGGGGCTGCCAGGTAGAGGGAAGCATTAAGGGGAAAGTCAAGTTCACATTTTAATAAGCTGTGGCCAGCCACTTGGGGAGAGCAGCCAGCCCAACAAGAGTGACCCAAGGATAATGGCTGGTAAAGAGGCACTATGAATTGAAGGCCATCTGAAGACCCTGTGAGTCATCTGCCTACAATAGCTTCCCTTTGCTTACTGATGGAAAAGACTCTGGGGAGACTTCTCCCACCCCCTCTTGCTTTTTTACTCCTGTCAAAAAATAAACAACCAATCAATAACCAAACAACCACAAACACTCATCCACATACACACACATACACACACACACACACACACACAGACTAAGATATGAACTAAAAACCAGAGAAGTTAGCAAACTGAGTCAGATCACTCAGCTGGACATTTCCTGACACCCTACAGGCACCCTCTGCCAGCCGCACAGTGATGGTTATGGGAGGATGGAGGTCTTGCTACTGGACTCGGCCCGAATACACTCATCAGTTTGCTTCAACAGCCTCCGGACCAGCTTCTCTAGGTCCCTTCTTGATTTCAACTCTTCCTCCAGGCATTGCTTCATTCTTTTATTCTCCTACGATGGGAAAAGGCTGATTGGTTACCAAACAAACAGTCCCTGCCACAGGGCTCCTCATGCTCAACCTCCTAGCAGCCTTCACCACTGAGGACACTCTCCCTCCTCAAACTCCTCTCCCTCAGCAGCTTCTGGATTATTCTACTTCTCACTGACCAACCCCTGGAATATCAAGACAAGTATTCTCTAGGGCTCTGGCCTGGGCCCTCTTCTGACTCACTCTTTTCACTTACTGTTTCTTTTCTTTCAACTCAAGTATCTATGAAGAGGCCACCCCAATTCTCTCTGGCACTGACCTCAGCTCAGCTCAGGAGCACCAGGTCCGCAGTCCCCAGGGCAAACTTGATATTTCTGCCTACACTTGTTATAAGGCCCTCAAGTTCATTATGTTCTAAAGTGAACCCAGTATCTCCCCCATCATCCAAACATCTCTTCCTCCTGTAGTTTCTGATTTTCAGGAAGGATACCACCATATCAAAGTATATACCCAGATGAAAAAGTTTCATCTGCCATCTCTGTCTTCTTTCTCTTTTTTAAATAATTTTATTTATTTATTTTTGGCTGTGCTGAGTCTCCATTGCTGCACAGGCTTTACTCTAGTTTTGGAGGGGGGGGCCCTCTCCAGTGGTGGTGCACAGGTTTCTCATTGCAGTGGCTTCTTTCGTTGCAGAGCATGGGCTCTAGGCATGCGGGCTTCAGTAGCTGTGGCACATGGGCTCTACAGCACCGGCTCAATAGCCGTGGTGCACAGGCCTCGCTACGCTGGGCCATGTGGGATCTTCCTGGGTCAGGGATCAAACCCATGTCTCCTGCACTGGCAGGTGAACTCTACCACTGAGCCACCAGGGGAGCCCTCTGAGTCTTTCTTAACTCCCACATCACAGCACCATTTTCCGCAGGCTCTAACTCGGCTATATACCTCCTTTACTCCCATGTCCCTCCTCTGCAGCCTCAGTGGCTCTCTCTCCTCAGCTCAGGACTTCATCACGTCTCACCTCAAGTTCTGTAATAGCCTCCTAAGTGATCTTCCAGCTTCTGGTCTCTCTCCTTACAATCTAGCCTTTACCCCATCACCAAGTACAGGCAGTCCTCAAACTCAAGGAAGAGTGCCAGAGGAGCCCACAATTCATGACTTATTGGTTCTATTTACATGAAGTCGCTCAGTTGTGCCCAACTCTTTGCGACCCCATGGACAGTAGTCTGCACCAAGCTCCTCCGTCCATGGGATTTTCCAGGCAAGAGTACAGGAGTGGGTTGCCATTTCCTTCTCCAGGGAATCTTCCCTACCCAGGGATTGAACCCAGGTCTCTCGCATTGTAGACAGACGTTTTAACGTCTGAGCCACCAGGGAAGTCCCATGAATGACTTATCTTTTTTTAAATTCTGTTTGCAAATGTCAGGTAACACGAAAATTGTAACCAAGTTTGGAACCCTATTTTAAACGCTAAATAGGTATATAAGCAAGCCTCAGAAATTGAAATCCAAGGCCACATGGTAAAATCGACAAAACTCACCTGGATGACACAAGGGAAATCCCCACCTCACCACCTTGTTCCTGGCTTTCTCCTGAGGGTGTTTACCCATGTGTGGCAGGGAAGAGGGAGCAGGCTTGTTAGGATCTGAGAAATTTCATTACCTGTTTCAGCTCTTTGACCTCATCCTTCAAGGCATAGACAGTATCGACAAGGCTCCTAGAACATAAAGTTTAGAGATTAATAGTTGGCATCGAAGTAGTGATACTTAAGAAGAAAAGCAACTTTATAGAAATACAGTTTCTGAAAACCAGTGACCTTTCCAGCAGACCTTTCTGGGGAGACATGCTACTATGAATGGCCCCTGTGTCCCTCATTTTTATGGGCTAACAACCACCATCACACCAGCTCATTCCAATGCCGAGTCACCACACTTTTTCTATTACCTCTCTCCTCCACTGCTCACTCCCCAGCTTGGGTGAGTACGGAAAAAGCGACTAGTATATTGTACACCTGTAACTTATATATTCGCTCAGTCATGTCCGACTCTTTGTGACCCCATGGACTGTAGCCTACCAGGATCCTCTGTCCATGAGATTTTCCAGGCAACAGTACTGGAGTGGGTTGCCATTTCCTCCTCCAGGGGATCTTCCCGACCTAGGGATCGAACCTGGGTCTCCCACATTGTAGGCAGACACTTTACCATCTGAGCTACCAGGGAAGTCCAACTTATATGTTATTGTATATCAACTCTACTTCAATTTTTAAAAAGAAAAAAGTAAAAGAAAAAGAAGAGACTAGGGCTGCTTGTAAGGTTTTGAGTTCTCCCTTGGGGGAAGGAAGGTGCATCACCTGACATTCTGTAATGAGAGGTGGCACCAGGCCCTGCCTAGCCTATAGTATCTGCACGAGCACATTGCCCTTCTCACCAGCATACGTGACACAAAGTCAGGGCATTATTTCTAGAAGATTCCACATATTCCAAAAGGGATAAAGCACCTTGGCTGAGTTATAGAAGAGTCATTTTCTCTCTCACTCTCTCTCCCTGGACGAGGACTCTGGAGATCAGAGTTCCACTTATTCTACAACTTACCAGTCCTCTAACCTTGGGCAACCAGTTATTAACTATTACTATTGAGTAAATAACTATTACTATATGATCATCACTTATTGAGTGATTATCATGTGCTGAGCCTTTTACTTCTTATTCCATTTAACCTCACAACAACCCTGAAAGTATTATTATCACATCCAGTTTATAGATGAGGAAACTGAGGCAGAGAGAAGGGAAGGAACTTGTCCCAGGTCACACAGCTAACAAGTACCAGAATCTGGACTTGAACCAGGGCTGTTCTTCTCTTGAGCCCAAGTGCTTTACCATTTGGCCGTATCACTTCATACACCAGATGGAAAAATATATTGACGGTGCCAAGTGCTATGAAAAAAGCTGTCCTATGCAAATTTAGGCCTGACTTCAGAAATGACTCAAGTTTAAACAAGTATTTAACCTGATTTTCCCCTGGTAGGTCACCCTCATTACTGTGCAAAGGTAGGTCAAGGACATAACTTTCTTGAAGTACAATTTTCTCATCTGTAACGGTGGTGAATCTCAATGGTGGTGTATCTCACTGGATTGCTCTAGGAGTTTAAATGAGGTCAAGTATTGAAAGTCCAGTGCCTGAGCCCATAAATGTGAGGGGCATTGCCATGGGCTGAGGAATTGGGGCTGTGGCCTTCCCAATGCCTCCCAAACCCATCTGGAGCAGTATTCCTTTCTACCCTGAAGTCCCTTCCTGTCCGGGGAGCTGGCTGCCGCCTCTGCCTCTCCTTTCTCCTTCCCTTTGTTGTGGGAGCAGCCCTCCCTGGGCTCCCAACTGTACGATCAACCAAGAGGGCCTCATGCTCTGATGAGGAGGGTCTGCCCTTCAGTGCTAGCTTGGTCTGCCGGAACCTTCTTTCCAGCCCCTGGAAATACCAGAAAAGGTTTAGCCAGCTCTACTCACTTTTCTTCAATGATGGTCTGGCCGTTGCTTCTGGTTTCTTCAACGATGAGTTTCTCCTCCTCGGGGAGTAAGACTTGGGGAACGGAATCTTTGCGAGCACCTACAGACAAGGGTAGCCAGAGGCAGAGGAGGGGGATTACTAGAGGAGACTATTTACTGGGGGTTTGTTCCTTTCTACGATTGTTTTTGAGGGGTCTTTGTTGACGGCATCTGGCTGACTGGCACCCCAAGAGCAGTCACATTTTCTGACGAAATCTTTCTGACATGAGAAATGAAATGGCCGAATACATTGTTTCAGCCCTGGGGGCAGGGGCACATTTTGTATCCAGAAACAATGTGAAAAGGCTGCTGTGAGATTATCCTCAACCAAGGCTCCCTCCTTTCCTGTTCTGCCTCCTCCAAAGCAAAGAGCTGGCCAGCAACCATTCCTCCCTGTCCATCTCTGGGGAATGGCACACCACACTCTGTGTGTTTTGTATTTTAGTAAAAATCA
The DNA here is from genome assembly GCF_016772045.2 of Ovis aries. Lineage (NCBI taxonomy): Eukaryota > Metazoa > Chordata > Mammalia > Artiodactyla > Bovidae > Ovis > Ovis aries. The sequence continues at coordinate 98,540,674 of NC_056080.1, read as the reverse complement.
TGCAGAACATAGCACTACATGGGGATGCAACATGCTTAAAAAGTCTTCAGAAGCATCATTCACCCCATTTGTTCTCCACCTTACAGGGTGACGCAGAGTCAGTGGAGACTATTTTGATCAAGGGTAGAGTGTGGGTGGGGAGATGATCACAACAGCTGCAAAGATGCAGGCGTCCTGACCACTGTCTGCTCACCATCTCCCTGCTCTGGGATGGAGAAGGTGACAGAGCAGCCATGGGACCTGACCAGACAGCTCTCCTGCACCTCCAACCTCCGCCTCCCTTCTGTATCCTTCCTCTGAGAGCTAGATCCCTAAATCTTCTGTCTCCTTGAGCCACTGGCTTCCTCTCTTCTGAGCCAATTCCCTTCAACTTCTGAACACTCACTGCCTTCACTCAATCTCCATGCTTTCCTCGAAGGGGATCTGTCTCTGTCTTCTGCAGGGCCCAGGACTTCGTAGATGCTTAATAAGTGGGTAGCAGACTGGCTGACTGACCAACCAGCTGGATGCAGCAAGAAACAGTAGGGATCAGTTTTAGGGGAGCAGGACTTTTGGCTGGAGAGGGATGTATGGTGTCGGTCACCATGACACCATGATGCTAAATGGCTTACTGTGTGCCACGCACTGTGCTAGACACTTTCCACACATAAAAGGGAGGCCAGGGAGGAGGAGAGACAATGTGACTCTTGAGGCCAGAATGCCTGCCTGCACCTCTGAGCAAATTTCCTGTGTCTATCAGAGTGAAGACAGGAGGAGGCAGGAGGTGAGGTCAGATATCATAGGAGGGCTGCTGCTTCTAGTGTCTCCTTGTGTCCCTCTCTTTCCTGGTTTCTATGATAAAAACTTCTCTCACTTGCCTTTCCTGGCTCCTGGAATCTTGTTATTAGGGCTAGGCATGCCCAAAGCTGCAGCCAGGTTGCGTCTGAGAAGCACACGGTGTGACACTCTCCCCTTCAAGGTCAAATGTATCAAAGTCCACATAGAATGCTTTTCCCATGATGCCCTTAGAGACATGTCACTTTGACAGCACCCCTCAGGGTGGTTCACTGAGGAAGCCCTGCCCACGCTCAAGCATGGGCTCAGTGGCTGTCCCAGTGGAGCCTTAGGGAGACCTCATGGCTTCTGCAGAGGCAAGACCCTGACACCAGGTATCCTTAATGTCTCTAATAATGAAAGGCCAAGGACATAAGCCATGTGACATGTCTTTTATAAAAGCACAAGGAAGAATCAGAAAACATCATCTCCCTTTCAGGCTGGGGGAAATACCCTCAGCTAATAGGTCCCTGATAAATTGTAGACACTCTGAACAGGCCCTGCTAAGCAGCTACATTTCCAGATTTTCAGAGCAACTCTGAAACTTGAGCTTGGTGAAGCTCTGTTTGCTTAAATATGCAGCTGATCAAAGATAATATTTTGACTTCCTTTCCAAATCTGCCTATAAGAAGAGATTAGCATCAGTTCACAGACACAGGAACCCTTTGGGCTCTTTAATTCCTAACTAGTGTTGGTGAAGGTATTTGTGTACTTCAAAGGAAATTGACTTAAAAAAAAATTTTTTTTTTTCATTTCTATCACCTCCAACTTTTTTTTATTCTTGCATCTCTCTTTCTCTCTGGGTGAAAAGAAATAGTGGGTAAACAAACCGCTTGGTAGCTAAAACCAGCTTATCTGAAAGATGCAGCCTTGTACCCACTCCTCTGCTTCAAGTCACCTGCTTTCCACACCCTGCAGCCCATCTGGGTTGCTTTGCTCTTTTTCCAAGAGGCAGTGAGCAGTAGCGAAGAAACATCACTCATTAGAGAAAGTGGCTGGGGGGACCTACTTGAGCCATGGCCTTGTGGAAAGCTTGCGCTGGTACAGTAGGCTTCAATCACCTTCAGAATCTGAGCATCTTCTTCCAGAGCAGCCGTACCTGTCAAATGTAATGAATTGTGACTTTTCACAGAGATACACACCTCTGGACCCTTGAAATGATGCACGTGGGTGCTGGGCACTGGCTTCTCTGACCAATGGTGTTCATGCAAGGCAGGAGAGAAAAGCTGACCAGCTGTCATGGTGGAGCAAGAGTGACCGAGGAGCTCTGCGGTCAGCACCAGTGAGATCAGCACCGAGAGTGGTCTGCTCTGGAAGCCACTCGGAACACTAAATTAGAGGGTCTCCCAAGTGTCTCAGAGGCTTCAGGGCCAGCACTGGGCTTGGCGCTGGCCTCAGTTCTTAGCTGACACACCACACCCTTCCTCTCCATCAAATTTCAAGGCTCACCTTCTCTAAGGAAGCTTTCCACCAGTAACATAACACATTTTTTCCCCAACCAGCCAGGCTAGTCATTGATTCTCCCTCTCCTCTCCAAGCCCCTCCAACTCATCCTAGAAGTGACTATTAACACACTCATGTGCACAGACCTAGGAGTGGGGTGGGGGATGGGGGATACAGAAGCTAAAGTCTAGCAAAGGTTTATCCAGACTATCTCTGACTGATACGCACAGCTCTGTCACCCATTTAGGAAGCGTCACTTACTCCTTCATATGTGTCCCAGAGTGCCTTGTTCCCAGCAGCAGAGGCAAATGTGTATGTACCCACTGGCTGACCGACTTTGCAGTCTGTCTCTAAATCCAGCCCTGTTTCTATATGACAGCAGGCAGATTCCTTGACTAACTGAGAACATCACTGAACATTAAACTCCCTTCAGGTCTATTGAGTGAGTCTCAGTAAAGGCAAATATCTCAGGCATTCAGAAACTAAGAACGGAAAAAAAGTATCCACTGCAAATAGGTCCCTTTAGTATTTCTAAACCAGGTAAGGCCGAACAGTCAACACGAAAACCATACAGGTGAAAAGCAGCCGGAGACAGCTTATTCCAAAGTCTTAGAGGAGGCTAAGCCTTCACATGCGTTTTTCCCTATGGGAAAGATGACGCTGAGAACATACTGCTCAAATCTTCTGCTTTCAAAAAATTCCTCATCTATAATCAACTTTCGAAAAATAAAAAACACATACATACTTTTCCGGATGACATACTCCTCCTCTGATGGTTTTCTTTCAGTCTTTCTTTTATGAAGAAACTTCTTCATCGTTTTGGGGCTTTTACTAGACTCCTATAAGGGTAGAGATTTCTTCATGAATTAAGGTTCTCGCCCCTCCCACCCCCCGAAAAAAAAATTTAAAAAGAGCAAATGAAATTAAGTAGAATGGCTCTCTGATTTTTACAGTTTCACTTAGGAGGGAATAAAAATTTAATGCTAGACACAGTAAAAGTGGCTCCAAGAATGGCATGGGCCAACTGCAGATGCAGGAGGCAAAGTGCCTTTAGGGCACAATCTGGAGAGATGGTGATGGATGCCATTCCTAGAGAAATAACACTACTCCTAACTGGGTTTATACTTCCCACTGATACAGTTTTAAGGGAATGAAATATCAATGATAACTCTTAGTGGGGTATAGACCACTTTTCAAAGAGCTTCAAAACTAATAAATTCTCCTTAGCAACAGTCCCACAAAGAAGAATATCAACTTCCACTGGCCAGACAGGAAAATTAAGGCAGAGAGACTAAGTACATTCCCTGTATTCAGAGAGAATAGCCAAATGAAAGATTTCCTGATAAATAATGTGGGGTTACACGTAATGTACCAACAGCCAAGCAAGGCATATTTTTAATTAGCAGATAAAAGATATATGAATTGTTGGATTTGCCATATGAATAACCAGAAAGTCTAAAAAGTGCTCATTAAGTATCCGAGTAAACAGTGATCATCTTATTTCAACCTTCCATGCTATGTATATACAGGATGAATGGATAACAACTGCTACCTTAAAAATAAATACGACAAAGAATTTAATTTCTTCCTATTAGCCTCAGTGATGTCCTTAGAAAGCAGATAGACATGAAAAACTCACATGTGACAAAAATAACAGGAAAAATAGAAATAGTGAAAAAAAAAAGCCCATGGAAAACAGACATTTTACATGCTGTTTCTATTTTCCCTGTTACTTTAGTCACACGTAGTTTTTCATTTTTGTTCATATTTCCCAAGAGCCTACTTTTTTGAAGAAAGTACTTACATGTCAGAAATGTATCTTCATATTTTAGCTACCAATTGTAAAAAGGGACAAAACAAGCATAAAGGAAAGCTTCATTCATCAAAGATTACAGCACAGCATTAAATGATGTCACTGTACACCAAAGATATTGTTCTACCCTTACCTTTAAGATATAAGACATCCTCTAAAGTGAATATGTAAAGAAAGAGAAGATGAGCGTGAGAGGTCGATGGTTATAGTGACCAAATCCATTTATCAATAATTCTAAAACAACATTTGAAATGTTAGTGTTATCATAAATTACACAGGGAAAATATCATCATGTTTCCCACATTAGTTTCAGATGCAATATCGTCATGCAAAAGCCCAAGGAATACAGTTCTGTGAAGAATTACAAATGCTGAAAATTACTGAAATACACACTATATAGTAAGAACATATTAATAACTCACTTCTCCCAGCAGAAACAAAGTGATCATGCCTTAGTTTTAATGGATTAGTTCTGTGAAGGATTAAGTCAACTTTACACTTCAAAGCTCACCTTAATTTGAATTTAGTAACTGACAATTACAAAATATCCATCATTAAAAAGGGGACTTAGGTAACTATGAAGTGGCACTCCTGGTTAAGGTAATCAGAGGAGAAAATTGGATGATTGCAGGAATCACCGATCAATTTCCAAAGCCAATCTCTGGGGCTGTTTTCTGGCCAAATTCTGAATAGAGGTACATAATAAAGATTCAGCTCAAGGATTATTTTCCTATCATGTCAGGTTGAAAAGATCAAAAAATCCTCTTGTATCCAAACATTGTTCTACTTTTACTGCACTAAGCATTGGAGGCAACAAGTGAAACAATGGCATGGTGTTTTAAATCAAAACAAACTCAAAACTGAGCTAAGTCTGTGTTACGCATCAAAAACACACATTTGGTACAAAAACATATGCTGCCTTGGCACCGTAATTCTAAGACACATCTCATAACTGTCACAAACTTAAATCTTCATGCGTTAATACCTATTTAAAGAACAGTTGCTAATAAATGAGGATCTTTTCTGAAAGCTGAAATGATGAGAACCATGCTAGGGAAAAAAAAAGTTTGGATGGAAAAGGTAACACTCCACACAGTTTCAGAAGATAGTGACTGGCATTTCCTGACTGCAACTTCGAGACAAGAAAAAAAAAAAAACAACTTGAAATCCCCATTCTACCCAAATATCAAATGTCCTCTAGGCTTGTTGCTTAGAAGCCTCTTTTTTAAAGACATTCCTTTCATTAAATTCTTTCTTTCCAACTGCAGCAAATAATTCAGACTTTCATAGTTCAGACCCAGGGTTTGGTCCCAGATTTGGTTTCATAGATCAAAATGATTAAAAATGCAGAACTGGGTCTGCTTGGTTAGCAATTCCACGCTAATGAAGCAACTTTTGTTTGAGATGTGTGTACATCATGACCAATTTATAGAATTATCATATCATCATAAAGGCAAACCAGGGGCCCTTCAGGAGGAGACTGGAGAAACTCAGGCAGTGCACAGAAAGCCTGTGGGTATTTAAGATATATGTGTAGATGGACAATGGGGAAATGAAAAATTAAGAAATTAAAAAAAAAAATCACTGAGTCTGGCAACTCAAGACTGACTGACTGTATCACCTACCATCAATTCTAGCACATCCCCACAGAACTATTTTTAATAAGCTACAAAATCAGCTTGTCAGAAGCATTTTATACCATATGTAGCAAAATTACCTCTTTATAACCTAGTGCTGCTGATGGTCTAAGTGGAGGTGCAGGTCGTAGACAACTTAAGCTCCACGGTTTTATAATTTGAGGAGGCTCCAAGGGTCCTCGGGGCTGTCCAGTAGAGCTAAAAGACTGGGAAAATGGCTGATGAGATGGTAGCAATTGGCCATATGAACCCAACCCTGGGCCACACACTGAAAGAACAGCAATAGCTTGGTTGGATCTGAAAAGCCAGGCCCAGAAAGGAAAAGATGGGAAAACAAGTCTCCAGTTGGAGAACTGGCATTCTCCAGTCAAGACCTGGGCCCTCAAAGGAACAGCACAACAATGACTCCACATCCCATGAGCCTGCCCTCCCTCTGTCCTGCAATTTCATTCAAGTCAGATGTTTTCTTTTTCCCCTGAAAGGGAGGAAAGTGGAATAACAGTCAACATTTAATGAGTTCAGTTATGTGTTTGGCACTCAATTAGGTGCTTACATAGGTTATTTTCAGAAAAGCTGAAGGCAAACTTTAGCAAAGCGAAGTAACCAGTCAGCAATCGGCAAAGTCAAGATTTGAACCCAGATCTGATGCCAAAAGCCCTTTTTCTTCTCACAACACACTATGCTCAAAACTGGAATTTGGGCATCACAGGTTTGAATGTTAACAGACGACACAGCACATCTTCAGTCTCACTCAGCAAGTACAGTAAAATCTCATCAATTCAAATTCTGTGAACTCTGTGATAAAGCAGAAGGAGGCAGCTCTCAAAGTTTACCCTTAAAGGTTAATGAAGAAATGTGATAGCATAGATGGGATTGCATGGAGATGTTTCAGTACTTAAGAGGGTAAACTATCTCTTTTGCCTTAGCACATTATCAGTACAAGCACGCTGTTGTTGTTCAGTTGCTAAGTTGTGTCTGACTCTTTGCGACCCCATGGATTGAAGCACCCCAGGCTTCTCTGTCCTCCGCTATCTTCCGGAGTTTGTGCAGATTCATGTCCATTGAGTCAGTGATGCTATCTAACCGTCTCATCTTCTGTCACCCCCTTCTCCTTTTGCCTTCAATCTCTCTCAGCATCAGGGTCTTTCCCAATGAGTTGGCTCGGCGCATCAGGTGGCCAAAGGATTGGAGCCGAAGCACTGATGAGCATAACGGTTGCTAAGTAAAATACATCCTGTTTATCACTAAAACATCTTAGCAGGACTTCTGGTTAGAAAAACTCTGCTAGCAGTTCAGTTGGAGTATAACTGTCAAATAAGGCTGCATATCTCAAACTCTGTGTTAATTGGGATAGGCCTCCCCCATAACAAGAAAGCAGAATTAATGAGGTTTGACTGTACTTCTAATCCTACAAATCCAAACTATCCAAAGGCTAAGGGCATGCTCACCACTCTTGTAAGTCCTCAGTAGGCAGGATTTGACAAGAGACTCAATAATCCCTGGACAGGACAGACACGCTACTTACGGAGTGAGCACTACAAGATGACGATGATGTTTTGGATAATGAACTGCAAGAGGCAGGTCCTCTGATCAGCCTGTACAGATGCTCCAGCCAATCCTGGAAGTCCTGGTTGTTGCCGCAGTGGACCACAATTCTCTCTACTGTGTTACCTGGATCACCCGATTAGGAGCATTTGGAAACAAAAGACAAGGAGGACCTTGAGCTTGCCTCATTCATAAACACACTTCGTGCAGCTAGGACTTGGGTGTCTATCTTGAGAAGTTTTCATACCTATGAGTTAACCCTGTTGAAACTCTTCTATCAGGAACAGATAAGCCGTGATAATAAAGATATAAATACTCGTATTTGATTTATAAAAACCATCCTTGATTTCTACTGCTTATAGAATCTTGGAAGTAATATAAAACTTCACTCCAAACAAACTCACAGTCCCCAAATTTAAGCACAGGGCCCATCTAGTTCATAGTCTAAAAGGAGAATAGCATACTGCTTTACCCAATATCAAAGATGAAGCCAGATCCAACTAAGACTGGTCTTTAGGCCAATACCAAATCTCGGGCTCCCTATTGGGAAAGAAGGGGTTAAGGTCTGGGGCCAGGATCCTAGTGTTAGCCATTGAGTTGTATCAGTGAAAAACGTGCAACCATTACATCAAACAGGTTTGGGAAAAGGGACAGCAGGCCAGTTGGGGGGGCATGACCAAGGTGTGGCAGATTGCTCAATTTGTGAGGAAAGTTTCATGGCTTTTCAGCACTTTTTAGAAACACAAATCTTGCTAATTCATAGGCTGATGATAAAATTTTGATAAAAGTTCACATTTTTGGCTCCTCTGCCACCAGGGAATAGATGACAGAAGGGAGAGAAAACTGTATTTAAATCAGTCCATCTTGTTATTTCGTAGCTCTTATGCAAGAGAAGATTGAAACTAATGGCCAAGCTGAGGCTCATGAATGACCACGAGTCTTCCCTCCTCTTGCTGTAACCTAATTATCCAAGGAAATGGAATATACTTTACCATGTCCATGGAAAACTTGCTCATGGACTATATAACAGAAAATAATACTGTTTATTTATTTAAACCCCAGTTCATTTTGAAAAGGATTTGAAGAAGAGAAAATTACCTACCTGTGATTTCAAATGTAGAGTCATTCCCTTCAATTTCATCTAATCTAGTCACCACCATTCCTGCTATTGGTATTTTTCCCTACCAGAAAAAGAACATCCCCATTAATTCTGTGCTTATACATGTCTCTGTTTTTGTTGGATTTTCTGACCCTCTTAGGAACCACTGCTGAATTATGGTGAGACATATTTCTCCGGTGTGTCAATAGATAATGTGTTTCTCTGCTTTAAATTTTAATCAGACAAGAAAGCAACAGGAAAATGTGGGTTGTGTTTTGCTAACACACCATAAATCATGAGGTCAGGATTAAATCACAGTTTACGCTTCTAACAGATTTTCAGGAGAGTCCGTCAACAAAGCAAAAACTCAAATTTCATGAAAATTAGTCATTGCTAGGGCAAGATAGGATAGGCAACAATAACTTATAATACTCAGTGTCTTGGGAGTCAACTGAAAGAAGCTGAATTTCCTAAGGAGTTGAATGACTTCCATCTCAGAAACTTGGGTCATATAATGTGACTGTAATAAGACAATCACAGAGGCAACTGTCAGCTTTATATCTTCTCAGCAATAATGATATGATCTAGGCCTGGAAAATGCTGCTGTTAATTTACTTAGTTGCAGACTGTGATTTCTGTTTACACATTCATGACCTATCTCATAAGTAGAGCAGTGGAGGTTCAGGATAAACTCATTATACTAACACAAAGGTCTGTGTTCAAAGGAATATCTGCTCTCATAAATTGTTTAATTATACAAAGGGTCAGAACATTCCGCCTTTTCTGGCTGGAGCTCTTAACACAGGCTGGAAACAGGGCATCTAGATGAAAACCTATTTTCATTATCTGTCTTGTTGCTCTATATGAAATCTACTAACCTGATAGATAAAGCCACTCATCCGAGGACTTGCAGATAACATTATCAAAACACTTGAAAATAACATGAGGTACCGCTCCTCTTTTTCCTGAAGTGGAGGCAAAAAGATTACATGTAAACAGAAATTGCACATTTTGTTTATTAAGAATTTCTGGAATCGTTTTTGTAAGATAGATCTTATATAAGGCAATGAAACACAAATAGTGATTTTTTTAAAAAAGATACCCAACTTAAAAGTACACAACTCGTTTAATTGTACTTTGGAATGTATATAAATCCAGTTTATCTGTCTCCTTCCTATACACAACGTGTGTGCTCAGTCGTTCAGTTGTGCCCAACTCTTTGTGACCCCGTGGACTGTAGCCCACCAGGCTCTTCTGTCCATGGAATTTTCCAGACAAGAATACCAGAATGAGTTGCCATTTCCTTTTCCAGGGGACTTTTCTGACTCAGGAATTGAACCCCCATCTCCTGCACTGGCAGGCGGCTTCTTTACCACTAGTACCACCTGGTAAGTCCATCTATACATAACAGTTAAATACAAATGACCATGCTTGTTTCCCAAGCATGAAGCCTGAAAAGTCACACTGTTAATGCCTTCTTGCCCATGATGCAACCATATAGCACAATATAAGTCTTGAGGTTCTCAAAGTGAAAATGATTTTACTTTGAAAAGTGGCCAAATAAAGGGGTTCAAGTGATAAGAAATTTATTATGCTCTAACACAAGGGTCCTCAACCTCTGCGATCTAATGCCTGATGATCTGAGGTGGAGCTGATGTAATAATAATAGAAATAAAGTACACAATACATGTAATGTGCTTGAATCATCCCCAGACCATCCTGCCACCCCTCTCCCATTCGTAGAAAAATTGTTATCCCCAAAACCCATGTCTGGTGCCTAAAAGGTTGGGGACCACTGCTCTTAACTCATGTGTTAAACTCTTCCTAAAATTACTATTAATCAGTAACTACACAATAATTATTATACCCACATAAAACAAAGAAGGAAATAGTGGTCATGTATGGATGTGAGAGTTGGACTGTGAAGAAAGCTGAGTGCCGAAGAATTGATGCTTTTGAACTGTGGCGTTGGAGAAGATTTTTGAGAGTCCCTTGGACTTCAAGGGGATCCAACCAGTCCATTCTAAAGGAGATCAGTCCTGGGTGTTCTTTAGAAGGAATGATGCTAAAGCTGAAACGCCAATATTTTGGCCTCCTCATGCAAAGAGTTGACTCATTGGAGAAGACTCTGATGCTGGGAGGGATTGGGGCAGAAGGAGAAGGGGATGACAGAGGATGAGATGGCTGGATGGCATCACCGACTCAATGGACATGAGTTTGGGTGAACTCCGGGAGTTGGTGATGGACAGGGAGGCCTGGCATGCTGCAATTCATGGGGTCACAAAGAGTTGGACAGGACTGAGCGACTCAACTGAACTGAAAGGAAATGTTGGACACAAATGCTTCTCTGAACTCCTTGAGCAGATATGCAGTGAGTAAATGCCAAAGATCCTCAAGCCCAGTTCCATCTCCTTCCTCCTGCTTGAGAAGAGCAACGTTTCAAGGCTAATTTTTCTAACAAGTGTTCTGCGTTCTCTCCCATCTTTCTCTTGGTTGGCTTCCTTCTACAGACATCTTATCTCCTGCTCCTGCTTCCAGCCACTTCTCTTGTCTAACTCGCTTTTTCTGCTGCCTTTAGCATATGAAATGTCTGTCCATTTCATAGGCTTTCATCTGCCCCCTGTGGCTTTATTTCTTGACGTTTTATTGCCAAATTACTGGCTGCTTTCTTTTTCTCCCCATTGATCCCTCCATAACTGCACCCTTGTCGCTCTCTCAAAGTCATCAATCACTGCCTTTTTGTGACATCTCATGGCTTCTCGGTCTCCATACTGTGAACCTTCTGCAGCCCTCAGCAGTCTGACCAGTTTCAAATGTTCTTTCTGGAATTTCCATGACAACACACTCCCATAATTTCCCTCTATCTTCCACTTTCTTTTTCTGGCACTATTTCTTTCTTGCTTTACCCAAGAGGTTTATCCCAAAGGTATGAAAGACTGTTAGAGTCGCTACATTAACTTTCCCCAGGGTATCTGCATTTTACATAAGATTGCTTATTTTTCTTCTAGTGTTTTTTTTTTTTTTATTGAAGCCTAGTTGAGTTACAATGTTTCAAGTGTATGGCAAAGTGATTCAGATATATATATTTTTCAGATTCTTTTCCATTATAGGTTACTACAAGCTATTGAGTATAGTTCCCTGTGCTATACAGTAGAATCTTGTTGTTTATCTGCTTTATGTGTTAATCCCAGACTCCTAATTTATTCCTCCCCACTTTCCTCTTTGGTAACCACATTAACCCAAAGTAATGAATCTCTGACACAGACCTGTCAGGGAGTAGAAGAAGATATTTAGGGAAGGAGAAGATGATTGTAGTACCCAATAAATCATGCCAGATGATGTAATCAACCTTCTTCTCCTACCCTGCCCCCTTCCTAAAAGATATAATCCATCTTCAGGCCTTTGTGCTTCTCTCTGGACATTTATTTCCCAAGAAAGCACATCTATCAGCGACCTGTAAGCCTCTGCCTCTAATTCTGACCTCCTACCCACATTTCTATACCTTCTCAACACCTGCCTACAAGTCACCTCCATCTGTATACCGACCACCACGTGAAAGTTACCAGGTCTGAAATGACACCTGTCATCTCTTTTAGCCCATGGCTCCCCACTTCCTGTAGGCTTTCCCTTCCAAACAGGTCTCAGACCTGCCCCTTAAGTTTCATTCTCTCCACCATCACCTGCTTGGTGGGGGGGAGATACTTACTTACCACTTTCCAACCCAGCTGGCCTGTCTCCAGCCCCATCCCTTCCAGTTTAGTGGACAGTACGGCTGCCAGATGGCGTCATAAACAGCCCTTTCATTGTGTTTCTCTCCCACTCAGGTCTGGCAGGGTTTCATGCTGCCTGTTGCATCCATCTGAACTACCCTTGCCTGACATCTGACATTCTTCACAACCTGCCTCTCAGTCAGCTTGCTCTTGCACTCTGCCTGGGAGGTTTCCTCTGCTCCCAATCAAGTGCCCTGAAGAACAAAGGCCGCCAAGTTCCTGCTCTCTCCTGAGACAATAAGGACCTCTCCCTTACAAAAATTTCCCCTCTTCTCTTCATGGCCCCCTCCTCGGGTCCTGTCTCCATATAGTCTTTCCTTGCTCTTTCCCTTCTCTGAACTTCTGTGGAATCTACTGCTGGGATGTCACAATCTGTCATGGACTATTTTGATTTGTTTTCTAGTCTCAGTTCGGGTTTTCATCTGTCTCTAATGAGTACTTTGAAGGTACAGATCAAGATCATGGCTGTTCTTTCCTCCTACCTCCCTCCCACAGCACCAAGCAGAGGGCTGGGCAAAGAAGAGGTCCTCAGTTTGTGATGTGAAAGTTCAAGTGTTTGACCTTGATGGGAGAAAACATAAAGGAAGAAACATATGGAAGAAGAGATGGAAGAAGTGGTATTGAGCTGTGAAACCTCTTACCTCACTTGTTCCACACTGCACCATGACCTGTGACATAAAGATCACATTTCCCAAGGTTTTAATATCCTCCCCTTCCCATGCCTGAATAGGTTCCGAAAGGATCTGCAGCTCCAGCTGTTTTCTCTTTCTGAGATCTTGGCACTGCCCCTACAGAACCAAAGCAGAACATAATGGAATAGGAATCTTCCGAAACAGACCTAAAACAAGACTAAAATAAGATGTGGTTCTTGACTCTCAGATTTCCACTGAGTCCCTGTTCTTCATCGCGAATCCCATCACCAGCTCCATTCTGGACAGGCAGAAAGGTCTACTACCTTAAATCGCTAGCCTTGAGCCCCCAGACATTTTGTAAGAAAGAGCTACTTCTCATTTGGTCAAAACATCAAGATAAACTGGTAGAAGGGGATTGCCTCTCCCTCCCCGCAAGGAGTATGGGAAAATAAGCAGAATTACATCAAACAGGGACAGCACATTCAGATCTGCTGCTTGGCATTCCTGTTGGCTCCACCTCCCCTCCATCTTGTCTATCTTCGCATGAATAGTGCTTTGAGTTACAAGGCAATCTTATTTTTCTAATTCAGTTTCCAACCAAATAACATCTTAATTTATAAAATGACTCCAAGAGTTATTGCAAAAGAGAAAATTAAACTCTTTATGCCACAGTGACTCAAACTGATCTTATAATGAAAAATGTGCACTGTGCTACACTTTGTTTTGGGACTAGTAGTAGGTTGCTATAAAAAGTACTAAGTTCATTTTTATCCTTAAAAGGATTAGAAAAAGAGATACAACTGAATCGCACAAATACAAATTGAGAATACAAGCCAAGAAACAATATGTAGGCTATAATTACTCTCTCTATATATATATATATACACACACACACATATATATACACTACTATATTACTATATATATATGTATCACTGTTTCAGAAAATGCAGTTATCTTAATTTAACAGTATTCAATCCAAATTGAATATGAAAATAAGCATATGATTAGTCATATTCCTGTTTCCAAATGACTGTCATAGCATTTTGGGATGTGTTTTCTATAAAATCTCTGCTGTCCCTTTCAGGTAAATGGAAGCTTAAAGAAATAAACTGATACATTTTTGAAGCACCTGGAATGGGAGTAAGTATACTGTAACCATCAAAGCAACTTGTACAACATGTAAAAGGATTAGAATTAATTTGTTTTCAAAAGAGACATGTTATATTCAATCTACACGGGAAAAAAGAAAGGGGACACAAAGAACAATAACAAATGCCACAGGTTTCAGTGGCCTGTTCTATTAGGTTGAACCATGTCAAACTGCCAATATTTGACCATTTTTTGTCTACCACAGCGAATTTAAACTGATACCTTACGCTCTGGTCTTCAACTTGTTGTTTAACTGTGGACACGTCAGGTACAGATCTTTCAACAGCAACAAAAATGAGGGGACGGTGAAAGGTGCATCATAATCTTACAGCAAGAATCAATAACTGAACATTGATCCCATCACTTGGAATACTACGGAAATGTCTAAAATGAAGCTCAACTTAATCAATCACCCCAAATAACGTTTACTTTCCTCCTAAAATGCCACCAAGCGGTTTTACATCAGTGGTTTCAAGAGGACATTAAGCCATCATGCTCGAGATTTAAGATAAAGGTAACTTTGATAGCAATCTGTATACGGCAATTGCATTTTAGCTGGTTTTTTTTTTTTCCTTTTAGATTTGATGAAGGATTTCTTTTTCCTATGCAAAGAATAGACTCACACCCTTTGGCATAAGTAGATGAATCCAGTATTGATGCCAATCAGTGAAGGAAGAGTTGCACAGACGTAAGGTGAGCAACACAGGGGTAAGACAAAGAGACAAAAGGAAACCCCCCACCTACACAGCCATGCTTAATGTGGCAGAGACTTCAAATGTGAGTACTTTACACCCTCAGCCTGGCAACATTTCACAGGTAAGCATGATGTTTGGAAGACAACATTAAATGACACAATCACTGCAATACGGTCACTAGAGCTTACTGTTTCCACTCCAAAGACCTTTGCAAAAGGAAAGAAACATTACACACAAGTCACTGTTTTAGAAACAAAGACTACGAAATAGAGAATAATAATTTTAGAGCATCACCTACCATGAGAGTTTTGAATGCTACGATTGCTTTCAGAATATCCTGGTGATCTGGATGCGTATCCTATCAAAGGAATACATTTTAAAACAGTATTAAAGGAGAACAGCGTATCCTATCAAAGGAATACATTTTAAAACAGTATTAAAGGAGAACAGATCAGTGGTTGCCAGAGGGTGGGGTGGGAGGAAGGTGTGGCTGCAAAGAGATCAAAAGAGGACATTTTGAGGGATGATGGAACTGTTGTGTATTGCATTAGTGATGGTGGTAACTCAAATCTATACATGGGTTGAAAGTTATAGAATTGTACCTCAAAGAAAAAAATCAGTTTTGCTATATGCTAACGTCAAGATTAAAAAGTAAGACAGCACTTGAGCATTTGGAATCTCAGCACCTTTAATGATTAGGTGATGAAGAAATTAAGACAGTTTGGAATACATTATATATTTGGTAACATATATTTGGTTATTGAGGCAAGAGTTTCCATTTCCCCTTTTGCTATTATACTGTGGATAATAAATAATAATTATTTGGGGTCATCATTAGGTCATGTTGTTAGTAAATGATAAGAGGTAGGGAACTGTAGAAACTGAGTGGTGCTCAGAGAAAAATCAATCCAATCTCATATGCTAAACCTCCTCCATTTTCTTTTAGCAGACTAAACCTGGCGGATGGGAAAAAATTCCAAGTTTATATCATGCGCTCCTTCTTCAGCAAGCTTATTTGATCTGCAATTTCACGGGACTTACAATCCCCAAAAGTGAACAGGTTCAAAAATGGTTCTGAGGGGCTTCCCTGGCGGTCCAGTGGTTAAGACTCTGTGCTTCCAAGGCAGGTAGCAACAGTTCAATCCCTTGTTGGGGAACTAAGATCCCACAAGCTGGGTGGTACAGTCAAAAAATGAATTAGCTTCAGAACGAATAAACAGCCATTTTTTTAAAAAAATGGCTTTGAGGGGTCCACACTTGCATAGCTCTTTATGAAAGAAAGTGGAGCTTCTTGGGGAGGGATCCAGCTAAGCTTTGAATTTCAGCTGGAGTAATGGGACGATATCTGCTGTGCAACCAGCCTCCAGTGATAAAATACAGAGCTGAGTAGATTACGGGTCTAACCCAAGCCAAGAACAGCACTGCTTATGAAAAGAAAGGTTGTATTCCTTTATAAACTCATCCTCCCCCAAATCAGCTGACCACTGCGAAGTTCAAATGTTACTCTATCATGAGCCGGCAGCCATGCTCAATGATCAGAAGTCTGGATAAAGTGTCTTACCAGATGGTGAATTCATACTTGGGGTATGTATAATCTCATAGTGGGAAATGAAAGGCAGCCAAAGGCAGGGGACCACTAGCACATGGAGAAGGAGTGGAAACAGGCTCCAAGACAGAGGATCCAGGCAGGAGGAGCACCTGGGATTTTATCTCCTCCAGTGAAGCGTGTATTAATATTTGCACTTCAGCACTGAGCAGTCACGGAACCTGAGGCTGCTCATTTCTGAATTTTTGTGAGAAACCAGGAGGGGCCAACCTCAAACGATTCAGCAAATTGGTTTAGCTTTTGGAAAGCCATCCAGGGCTCAACACCTTGCCGGGCTCTAACTGAAATTTCATTCTGGCTGGCATTATTCACTGGCTCCCCACTGCCTGCAGATTTCTGGCAGGTCAAAGAACCTGAGAATGTGGTTTCGCTCAGAGTACACACTTTCAATCCTTACAAATGCTGACATGACTGGCAGCGTGCAACCTTTTTCTTTAAAGATATTCAAACCCTTTCAAACCTCAAAACCTTTCCCCAGACACAGGAAGAACAAGTAGGGTAAATGCAGCCTCCAGGCCCCCCTCACCCACCCACAACCCCATCCCCCAGGCTCCTGCACACAAGAATCACTCAAGAAGCTACCCCTGTTGACTGGCTTTTAATAAGAGGATTTGGGCTCTTGAGGCAAAAAATGCAAGAGGACTTTGATGGAGATGTCTGGCTGCATAAAGAAAGAAACTGAGAGTGGACCCATTTATTCTTCTTTCAAGAAATACCAGAATCTTCCACTGTAATCTAGCCTCAGAAAGCTGAATGAATGCAGTGACCTAGGGATAAATGCTCCTGTCTATAATAATAATGAAAAAATTTCTGTGCATTTTCTGATGCTCTTTTGCTTTGTTTATCTCCCACAAGAAAGCTGGTTCATATATCAGAGCAATAGAAGATTTCTTGGTGAAAGATCTCTCTGTAGAACCACCATCTGAGTCAACCAGTGAGCAAGACCGAGGCTGGGAGAAGGGAGGGGAGGGAGAATAACCATGAATATTTAATAATAAAGAAGGAGTATCTTTCAGTTTTTAGATGAGTAAATCTGGGGGATCTAATATACAGCATGGTGACTATAGTTAATAACACTGAATTGTATACTTGAAAGTTGCTAAAAAAAAAAGACATTATACGTTCTCACACAAAAAAAGTGGATGTGCTAATTAACTTGATTGTATGGTTATCATTTCACAAAGTACGTGTATAATGAATAATCACATTATACACCTTTTAAAAGTCACGTTATACAATCTAAATGTATACAGTTTTTATTGGTCAGTCATACCTCAAAAACAAAGCTAGAAAAAATTAATAAAAATAAGTCCAAAAATTTAAAAATCTTCAGAGGAAAAAAAAAAAAGTCCCCTTCTTATCTTGCTGCATAAAGAGGAAAACTAAAAGCCTGGGAAGAGGAAAGACTGGATCAAGTAAATTTTGAAACCAAGATTTTTCCTGAACTCCTCACCAAGGCTAGTTTGGAGGCGGAC
Organism: Ovis aries; assembly: GCF_016772045.2. Taxonomy (NCBI): domain Eukaryota; kingdom Metazoa; phylum Chordata; class Mammalia; order Artiodactyla; family Bovidae; genus Ovis; species Ovis aries. The sequence goes on along the minus strand of NC_056080.1, from coordinate 98,522,994 downwards.
TGGCTGCTGCCTCCATAGCAGAGGCCCATATTTTGTATGAGAGCTTAAAACAGTTCACCTTCCCTTACCTCCATATGCCGTTCCAACTCTTGCAAGAGTGTAACATACTTTTCCAGTCGCATGAAAGGTTTGCTGAGGCTTGTTGTTAAAATGAGGATGCCTGGACTGGACGCACCTTGATTTTCCATAAATCGTTCCAGCTCATCACTGGCAAAAGGACGAATATAGTTTTGTTATTGCTTAATATTCCATGTAAAGAGCTATGGACTGAACATGATTTTCCTGTATTTCACAGCATATAAAACCAAATACATTTTGTGTTACCAGCCCAAATGCTGTCCAACGCATTTCAACTCAATTCCATCAGCATGGCACACAACACTGGGTATAGTGGTGAGCCAGGCACCCGTGACCCCTGGCTTCGTTTCCTCATCCAACAATTATTTATTGACCATCTACTAAGTGACAAGCTCTGTTTTCTGTTGGGAATACAGCTGTGAAGAAAACAAAAATCTCTGCCCTTAAGGAAGCCTACACCCAGAGTCATGGGGTGTACAATCTATCAGATGATTTCAATGTCAGGTTCAGAAAGTCTTTTCTGAGTCACTGCAAACATTTAGTTACTGGCTGGTGAGATGCCAAAGAGAATAACTCACCAAGTGCTTGCAATGTTCCAGAATCAAGTCCTAAATTCAGACAATAGCATGTCTCCACGACTAATCACAAAGTCACTTAGCCTAGGATCTGAAAACATGCAGCAGGTTACCCAAATAACTCGGTCAAAAATAAAATAAAGGACTGTAGGGAATTCCCTGGCAGTCCAGTGGTTAAGACTCCGAGCTTCCCTGGCAGGGGGTATGGGTTCCATCCATGGTTGGGGAACTAAGATCCCACATGTCAAGTGGTGGGGCCAAAAAAAAAAAAAAAAAACCTCTTAGGAACCATGTCCTGCCAATGTGTAACCTTGGGTTTTCCCTGCCCTTCAGCACATTCTAGATTTCCTCCTTTCCTCCATCAGGATTCTGAGTCCTAGGGCTGCAAGATCATTATAGTTTACATTTCTGCAAAATAGAAATGAAGGAAATCTGCTTTATCACTTGACCCCTCTCCTTCCTTGCTCGCCCATGCATATCCAATCCATCACAAGCCTTCTTGTATCTGTTCACTCCTTTCCATTCCCACTGCCACTGACCTGGTTCAGGCCTTCATCTCATTCAGTCTAGTTCACTTCAATAGTTCAGTGGATCCCCTGGCCTCCAGGCTTTCTGGCTTCTGAAACCTCCTGCAGACCACCATTTCCCTCCTGCTGCTTTCCTACTTCAAAACCTCCAATTGCCTGTGAGATCAATTCTTAACTTTTTAGACTCCCACTGACCCCACCAATCTTCTCATCACTCTCCAAAAGGAACCCTGTACTACCAAATGACCTAGTTATTCGCCCTAGAATACATCTTACACAGCACTTTCTGACTATGGCATGTTGGAATAAGTTGTATTGTGTTCAAAGAAACTCACTATCAGTGATAACATGCTAGGGGGTGGGGGTGGGGTGGGTTACAGGTTAACCCTACTATAAACACTCTCCCTCTCCCTGGGCTTTTGCGAGCAGGAGAGAAAAGAATGGAGTTTCAGTTGTTAAACAGAAACGTTGGATCACACAGAATTAAAGGAATTGTCAGAGAAAAAACAACTGGGAACTGCTACCTCCACGGCAGCTAGAGCTCATCTGAGTGCTCACACCTAACCATCAGTGCTGCCTGTTTTATTAGTTTCTGCAGTCTTGGTCCGGAAGCAGCCAAGGAGATCGAAGTGCCCTGGACTTGAAATCATAAAACAAATTTGGTGACCCTGGATCAGTTACCAACCTCAGCTGACTCATCTGTAAAACAGGGATAAAACCTACTTCCTACTAAAATCGTGAAGCCTAAATATTGAGGTTTATAAGGCTATTGCTTCATGCCAAGTCTTTGCATGCATTTGTTCTTGTTTAATATTAACTACAACATTTTCAAACAGGTGTTATCTTCATTTTACAGATGAGAAACATAAGACTCAGGAAGGGTGAGTGAAAGCAAGTAAATAGCTAAGTTGGGGTTCATACCCAAGTCTGTTGGGAATCAGTACCATCTGATGCTTGATGTGGAACACAGCAATGGCATGGGCCACCTCTGAGGTCTAAATCATGAATAAAAGGAGGGTGGGGGCTGAGGTGACTTGAATAACACAGGGAGAACTTCTGTAAGAAATAGTCCTTTAGACCTCGAAATTATAATACTAAGTGAAGTAAATTGGATAGAGAAAGACAAATATCATATGATATCACATACATGTGGAATCTAAAATATGATACAAATGACCTTGTTTATAAAACAGACTCACATAGAAATAAATAAACTTATGGTTAAGCCATGAAATTAAAAGATGCTTACTTCTTGGGAGGAAAGTTATGACCAACCTAGACAGCATATTGGAAAGCAGAGACATTAGTTCGCCAACAGAGGTCCGTCTAGTCAAGGCTATGGTTTTTCCAGTGGTCATGTATGGGTGTGAGTTGGACTATAAAGAAAACTGAGCACCGAAGAATTGATGCTTTTGAACTATGGTGTTGGAGAAGACTCTTGAGAGTCCCTTGGACTGCAAGGAGATCCAATCAGCCCATCCTAAAGGAGATCAGCCCTGGGTGTTCTTTGGAAGGAATGATGCTAAAGCTGAAACTCCAGTACTTTGGCCACCTCATGCAAAGAGTTGACTCATTGGAAAAGACTGTGATGCTGGGAGGGATTGGGGGCAGGAGGAGAAGTGGATGACAGAGGATGAGATGGCTGGATGGCATCACTGACTCGATGAACTTGAGTTTGAGTGAACTCTGGGAGTTGGTGATGGACAGGGAGGCCTGGCGTGCTGCGATTCATGGGGTCGCAAAGAGTCGGACACGACTGAGCGACTGAACTGAACTGAACTGATGGTTACTAACGGGGTAACAGGATGGGAGAAGGATAAATTAGGAGTTTGGATTAGCAGATACAAACTACTATATATAAAGCAGATGAACAACAAGGTCCTACTATACAACACTATATTCAATATCCTGTGATAAACCTCAATGGGAAAGAATATGAAAAAGAATATGTTTCTACATGTATAACTGAATCACTTTGCTGTACACTTGAAACTAACACAACATTGTAAATCAACTATATTTCAATAAAATTTTTTAAAAAATAGTGCTTAATGCAAGTCACTAGGGAAACACCTAGGTTAGCCTGCCTCTGGGTCAGATTGGCTTAAAATTAGAAAAAAATCATCACATATAAAATATAATTAGGCAACTAACTCGAAGTGGGAGAGTGCGTTTGAGTAGAAATGCAATTTTGAGAAAATCGCGTTCCTAACTTCTTTTCAATTTGGTAAACAAGTCTTATTTTTCCTTTCCATGACTAAATAACTACCGCAGCCTCAATGTTCTACTCAAATTGATACAAGAGTTACAACAATTAAAAGCAAATGTCAATGTGTATTTTACTACTTTCCATGCAGCATTCTAACTTCTAGGCTTGTCAAATATTACAAAAGAATTTCTTTAATTTTTCCAATATAACATGAGATCGCTATCTCAGAATAAAACACTGGTTATTGGGGGAAAAGTAACATTTGACTATTGCAACAAAAGAACAAAACTATCTTAAAGCCACTGCCCATTATGATAAATAGATCCTCAAAGACACATTTTACATAGCCAAATAAATTTAATGCACAAATTAATATCATTATACACAAATATAATATGCAAATATATATCACTGTACCAAAACACAATCTGTCTTTCAAATACAGCTTTTAACTTTTATATAGCCTATTTGAAATGTCTTTTGAGTTTAACATGTTCTGTATTTGTGATGTGATACAACAGAAGCAGTTTTCAATGTGTGAATGTTGTTTGCAACTCAATATAACCTTATCTCACAGAATGCACACAGTGGATGGGGCTTTGGCACATTCTGGGTTGGGCTGGAAAACTCAAGAAAATTATTGTACATTATAATAACAGTACAGGGCTTAACTACCTCATCTAACAGTGTTTCTGTAGAATCTCTGCATAGATTTCTACTTCAAATGATGATAACTCCATCTAAAGCAGCTAGAAAAGGGTCAGGCTTTTCCCCCTTTTTGCCTCACTCTCTCGCACCAGCCTTTCTTGAGAATCGCTGTAATCGGGAAAGTGGTGATGAGACATGAGGAGCTGGGAGGCTGGGTCTGGCCAGTGGAAAGTCCCAGGGATGCCACTCCCACTGTGTTGGGTGGATCTCACTTAGCCCTTTTTTCACTGATCCAGTCCCAGAACCTAAGCTGCCTGCTTCTTTTCTGTCCCCACCACTTTTTGTTTGTGATTAGTCTCACTTGCTCCCTTCCTTGGTTCCTCAAAGACAGAACAGAATCTAGTCTCAGAATTTTCCCTATGTTCTACGTCCCGGAAGCAAGTACACAGCTCTGGGTTTTTCTCAAAGTCTTCACTGCTGACAACAATGGTAAACAAGAGAGTGAATAAAACTAACAAGAGGAAAAGGACACGTGGTGTTTGTGGTAGCTGCCGCAGTAGAGCCGGAAGTGAGGTCCAGATCTGCTTCCATGCTCTCTCTTCTCTCCCTACTCTGTCGTTTCACACCGGGTCGCTCTCCCTCGTGAAAAAGAATGGATGCCACACTGAAGCATGGGAGAGAAGCGGGTATTTTTGTAAGGGTGAAGTTACTCCCAGAAAGAAACAAGAGCTACAATAGGAAGCCAGAAGGGGAGAGAGAGGGGAAATCCCAAAAGACTTCACCCAGGGCAGAGCAAAAGACCGGGGCAGTCATTCAAATATATGTAAATATGGGGAACATATCAAGGTTGGGGTCTGCTTTATATCTCGAAATCCAGAAAATGGCTTACTGTACTTTTCACAAGGTACCAACACACGATCATATCATTTTAAGGCTGTGTGGTCTCAGTGCCAATCGTCATAAACATTTCTAGTATGCTACTGCCACCTGCCGGCAGAAAGAAAGATGTTCACCTGACTGGCTTGCTCTGACTCGGTGATTAGTGAGTGAAAGTGAAAGTCGCTCAGTTGTGACTCTTTGCGACCTAATGGACTACATAGTCCATGGAATTCTCCAGGCCAGAATACTGGAGTGGGTAGCCTTTTCCTTCAGGGCATCTTCCCAACCCAGGGATGTGACTCAGGTCTCCATGGATTCTTTACTAGCTAAACCACAAGGGAAGCCCCTGTGATTGTCAAGCTGCTAAATATCTACAGCTTTAGCTGAAATAAAACAATGTCCCTATCTCAGCTGAAACCTTCATGTAAAACAGGATTTTAATCTGAATTTTCATTCAACTATGCTTTGCCTCTAGTATGTCAGCATAAATTACCACAGGATCCCTAAAAATATAGCTGAGATTATACTAGAAACACCATTGAGGATAACCCCAAGTATTTTAATTTTCATTCCTTACATGTAAATAAGTTACCAAGATAAAAATTCAGTTCTATGGGACTCCAGTAAGTCTTCCATCAATTCAAGGGATATTAAAAATTTCTCAAAAAAATCACTGAACTGAAGTTGCTCAGTCGTGTCCGACTCTTCGTGATCCCATGGACTGTAGCCTACCAGGCTCCTCAGCCCATGGAATTTTCCAGACAAAAGTACTGGAGTGGGCTGCCATTTCCTTAACTACATGTAAAATAGATAAACAAGGAGCTATGATATAGCACAGGGAACTATATTCAATATCTTGTAATAACCTATAATGAAAAAGAATTAAAAAAACTATATATATATATATATATATATATATATATATATAAAAGGCTTCCCAGGTGCCCCAAGTGGTAAAGAACCTGTCTCCCAATGCAGGAGACGTAAGAGACTGCGGGTTCGATCACTTGGTCAGGAAGATCCCCTGGAGGAGGGCATAGCAACCCACTTCAATACTGTTGCGTGGAGAATCCCATGGACAGAAGAGCGTGGCAGGCTACGCCACGGGTTGCACAGAATTGGACATGACTGAGGTGACTTAGCACACATGCACATGCGTGCGTGCACGCACACACACACACACACACACATATATGCTGAATCACTTTGCTGTAAACATGGAATATTGTAAATAACTATACTTCAATGAAAAAAAATCATGAACCAAAATCAAGCCAATAAGATATAGTAATTTTCCTCCCAAAGTTGAGAATCTTTATATTAACTGTGGAACAAATTTTAAATCATAATGTTTGAAGGAATCTCTGCTGTTATTTATATTTTAAACTCCTAACATGGATAAATACAGACTCAGAAGCATTTTAGCACACAGAAATACAACAGAAAATTCTTCAGTTGTGAACTTTCAAAGATGCGAACGTAGAGCTTACTAATGAAGACCTGTTGGAAATGGGGGCCAAGAGAAAGGATGAAGGGAGACAAGAGGAAGCAGAAATAACTGCAGAACTGAATAATTTCACGACGCAGGAAAAGGCAAGGGGATTTTCTTTATTTGAGGAGGCTCTGTTAGTCACAGGACCCAAATGCAGAACAGTACACAAAGGTTGCAGCAGCCGTTCAGACTGCAATCCAGTGCTACTGAGGCATCTCTGACGAGAAGAAAAAAGAGCTGCTAGCCAGACATCACTGGATTGTTTTTTCAAGAGGGTGGATAGAGTTGAATCCATCAAGGAACCAGAACCTGTGCCATCAACATCAGGCATGAGTGAAACTGCAGCTTGCCCTCCGTCTCCTATTGCTCTACCATCTCCTGCCTCCTCTTCGTCCTCCAGTCAGTAACTCATCTTGCCTGTTCACTCGATGCCAGCTCCTGTATGCCAGCTGTCGTACTGTACTATTGTGCTTTTCAGAGTACTGTACTATAAGACTTAAAATGTTTTTATTTTTTGTGTTTGTATTTTATGTATTGTGTGAAATGTATTATAAACCTACTATAGTACAGTACTATATAGCTGATTGTGTTAGTTCGGTACCTAGGCTAACTGTTGGATTTATGAACAAATTGGACTTACAAATGTATTCTCAGAATGGAAGTTGTCTGTATGTAGGGGACTTACTGTATCATATAATATTGCTTATATGTTAAATCTAGAAAAATGATACAGATGAACTTATTTGTAAGGCAGAACTAGAGACAGATAAAGAGAACAAACAAATGGGCACCAACAGGGGAGTGATGGGTGGGATGAACTGGGAGGCTGGCATTGACACATATACACTACTGATATTATGCATAAAATAGATAACTAATGAGAACCTACTATATAGCACAGGGAACTCTATTCAATGCTCTGCAATGGCCTCTATGGGAAGGAAATCAAAAAAAATAGGGGATATATATTTACATGTACTTGATTCACTTTGTTGTACAGCAGAAACTAACACAACATTGTAAAACAACTATACTCCAATAAAAACAATAATAAATCAATATAAATAATTTTTTAAAGACAGAAAATTCTCTAAACACTACAAAAATCTGCCATCTGAGGTACACCATTTCTTTCTGGTATTTATTCAGGATTGCTATTCTTGGATCAGAAAAAAGAGAACATGTACTCGTATAAATGGCAAGCTAACATGATGGGGATAGGTATTAAGAAATTTACCCTATCTACACAGGATGTTTAAGTATCCATCACAGGAAAAATGCTTCTGAACCATTTTGTCTTTATTGAAGATAAGTAGTAAAGTATGAAAACATTCCTGGAAATAATGAAAACAAATTCAAGATTGGCGTTCCCTTGGGGGAGGGAGCAAAGGAGGCGCAGGAAATATTGGAAAGTGTGCACACGGCTCCAATTGCCGCTATAATTTGTTTCTCAAGCTGAATGGTGGGAATGTGGGTGTACTTTATTTTCTCTCTGCTCTTTGTGTGCTTGAAATAGTGCATGATTTTTTTTTTCTAAAAAACAGCAAGTAGCTGGTAGAAGATGAATAAAGTACAAATGAGGAGTGACAGCAGCTACCTTGCTGGGTACTTTATGCACACTGTTTCATTGACTTCTCACACCAACCTGGCAAGGTAGGTGGCTTAATTTTCACTTTACAAGTGAGTAAACTAAGGTTTAAAAGTGAAGTGAATCCTGTTTACAATAGCTAGAACATGGAAGCAACCTAGATGTCCACTGGCAGACAAATGGATAAGAAAGTTGTGGTACATATACGCAATGGAATATTACTCAGCTATTAAAAAGAATGCATTTGAGTCAGTTCTAAAGAGCTGGATGAAACTGGAGCCTATTATACAGAGTCAAGTAAGTCAGAAAGAAAAACACCAATACAGTATATTAACGCATATATATGTAATTTAGAAAGATGGTAACGATGACTCTATATGTGGACAACAAGAGACACAGATATAAAGAACAGACTTTCGACTCTGTGGGAAAAGGCAAGGGTGAGATGATTTGAGAGAATAGCATTGAAACTTTTACGTGAAACATATGTGAAATAGATGACCAGTCCAAGTTCGACACATGAAACAGGGTACTCAAAGCCAGTGCGCTGGGACAACCCAGAAGGATGGGATGGGAGGGAGGTGGGAGTGGGGGTTCAGGTCGGGGGGACACATGTACACCCATGGCTGATTCATGTCCAGGTATGGCAAAAATCACCACAATATTGGGTGCAATTAGCCTCCAATTAAAATTAATTAATTAAAATTTCAAAAAGTGAAGTGAATCACCCTGGATAACACAGCTTCTAAGTGGCAGAACTGTAAACTAAGACAATATAAAAGTGGGAAAAAAGTTTAGGGTCTAACAGCAAGGACCTAACAGAAGCAGAAGAAAATAAGAAGAGGTAGAAGGAATATACAGAAGAGCTCTACAAAAAAGGTCTTCATGACCCAGATAACCACGATGGTGTGGTCACTCCTAGAGCCAGACATCCTGGAGTGTGGAGTCAAGTGGGCCTTAGGAAGCATCACTACAAACAAAGCTACTGGAGGTGATGGGATTCCAGTTGAGCTATTTAAAATCCTATAAGATGATGCTGGTAAAGTGCTGCACTCAATATGTCAGCAAATTTGGAAAACTCAGTGGTGGCTGCTGCTGCTGCTGCTAAGTCACTTCAGGGACTGGAAAAGGTCAGTTTTCATTCCAATCCTAAAGAAAGGCAATGCCAGAGAATGTTCAAACTACCATACAGTTGAGTTCATTTTACATGCTAGCAAGGTTATACTCAAAATCCTTCAAGCCAGGCTTCAGGAGCATGTGAACCAAGAACTTCCAGATGTACAAGCTGGGTTTTGAAGAGGCAGAGGAACCAGAGAGCAAATTGCCAGCATTCGTTGGAACATGGAGAAAGCAAGGGAATTCCAGAAAAACATCTACTTCTGCTTCACTGACTATATTAAAGCTTTTGACTCTGTGGATCACAACAAACTGTGCAAAATTCTTAAAGAGATGGGAGTTCTAGCCACCTTACCTGTCTCCTCAGAAGTTCGTATGCAGCATGAGAGGCAACAGTTAGAAATGGACATGGAACAACTGACTGGTTCAAAACTGCAAAAGGAGTACAACAAGCCTGTATATTGTCATCCTGCTTATTTAACTTACATGCAGAATACATCATGTGAAATGCTGGGCTGAATGAATCAGAAACTGGAATCAAGATTGCTGGGAGAAATATCAGCAACCTCAGATATGCAGATGATACCACTCTAATGGCAGATTTTATTTTCTTGGGCTCCAAAATCACTGTGGTCGGTAACTGCAGTCATGCAATTAAGACACTTGGTCCTTGGAAGAAAAGCTATGACAAACCTAGACAGTATATTAAAAAGCAGAGATATCACTTTGCCTACAAAGATATATATATATATATATATATATATATATATATATATATATAGTCAAAGCTATAGTTTTTCCAGTAGTCATGTATGGATATGAGAGTTGGACCATAAAGAAAGCTGAGTGGTGAAGAATTGATGCTTTTGAACTGTGGTGCTGGAGAAGACTTGAGAGTCCCTTGGACTGCAAGGAGATCCAACCAGTCAATTCTAAAGGAAATACATTCTGAATATTTATTGGAAGGACTGATGCTGAAGCTGAAGCTCCAATACTTTGGCCACCTGATGAACTGACTCATTGGAAAAGACCCGGATGCTAGGAAAGATTGAAGGCAGGAGGAGAAGGGGGCAAGAGAGGATGAGATGCTTAGGTAGCACCACCGACTCAATGGACATGAATTTGAGAAAACTCTGAGAGACAGTGGAGGACAAAGGAGCCTGGAGTGCTGCAGTCCATAGGGTCACAAAGAGTTGGACATGACTCAGTGAATGAACAACAACAAAAACTGAAAGGAGGCTGGTCCTCTTAATTAAGAGCAACAAGCTACTCAAGAGGCCAGCTATGCTGCTAGAGAGATCCAGGGAAAGAGACAACTAAGGCGGGCCAGAAGAAACTTCAAACACTGGTCTCAAAAAACTATCCCTAGAATGAGACCCCAGAAATAAATCCAGATACCTATGGTCAATTAATCTTCGACAAAGGAGGCAAGAGTATAAAATGGGGGAAAGTCAGTTTCTTCAGCAAATGGTATGGGAAAGCTGGATAGCCACATGGAAATCAATGAAGTTAGAACACTCCCTTATACCATACACAAAGATAAGTCAATATGGCTTAAAGACTTAAATATAATACAGGACACCATAAAACTCCTATAAGAGAACATAGGCAAAACATTCTCTGACATAAATTGTACCAATGTTTTCTTAGGTCAATCTCCCAAGGCAATAGAAATAAAAGCAAAAATAAACAAATGGGACCTAACCAAACTTTTAAGCTTTTGAACAGCAGAGGAAACCATTAACAAAAAGAAAAGACAACCCACAGAATGGGAGAAAATGTTTGCAAACCATGTGACTGACAAGGGCTTAATATCTAAAATATAAAAACAGCTCATACAACTCTATATCAAAAAATCTATCCAACCCAAAAATAGATTTGACATTTTTGTCAAATAAGTAGACATTTCTCTGAAAAAGACATACAGATGGCCAATAAGCACATGAAAAGATGCTCAACATCACTAATTATTTGAGGAATGCAAAACAAAACTGAAATGAGGTATCACCTCACACAAATGGAAAATAACAAATACTATAATATATCCTTACTCCTCATTCTTCTCTCAGTTTCATTAATAGACAGAAAATTATTATACTAATAATAATTATGGGAATGTATTATTGGGTTTATAACATATAGACATGATATGTATAACAAAAGTAGCACAAAAAGGGAATTAGAGAAAAAGAAAAGGAAGTAGAAATAGAGCTACACTAGGAGCAACGTTTTTATATCTCCCCAGAATTAAGTTACTGTTACTATGAAGCAGATTCAGGCAAGATGTATATGGAAAGCCTCAAAGCAAACACTAAATAATAATTTATGGGGTGGGAGAAGAGGTTGACTCAGATGGACATGAGGGATCTGCTGTGACAGAAAATGATTTTGAATTGTGGTGATGGTTGCACAACTCTATACATTTACTAAATGTAAGTTAAGCAAACTGCTTAAAAAACAAAATAATTTAAAAAATCATTAAAGGAAATTGGGTTTCAGCTCTGACATCCAAAGAGCTTAGAAGTTATCATTACCATTCTCACAACAAGAAAAACACTGAACAAACTGAAAATCAATTACTTTTCTTAGATCCACTGAGAATTGAGATCACAAGGAAAGCCACCAGCCCAAAATCTAGAAAGACAGTCAAACACAAAGAATTAAAACCAAGATCAACTTCCTTGAGGAGAAGCCACTGGTACTTTTGACACACTGCAAGAGTCTGAGCATGGAACTGGCTTGACAATTAAAAATTCCCAAGGATCCAGTCTTAGGGAGCCCAAAACTTTTGTGTGTTTTGTATCCATTAACCCAAGCAGGCTCTCACAGAGAAAATCAGAGAAAAATCCCTTTGTGTTTCAGAGAAGGGGAGAGAAAAGTGACCGTACTGAAATGCTCCCAGAACATTCTCTGTAACAAAGGCTTGCTCTCCAAAGGAAACTATGTTGTCAGAGACTTATCTGACCCTCTCTAATCTTCCTCTCATAGGTAAGAGGAGGAAAAAAGTCTAAGAAACATTTCTACAGATCAGAGGTCAGGGACACTGGTCTATTAAATAAGTAAAATTTATCCATAATATTATAGAATGCATCCCCTCCATTACACCTTATAACAACCACATCAACATGGCTCCAATATAACAATGGTGGATTACAGCTGAGAGAGCTGCAAGATATAGACTCTGTGAAGAAATTCTTAAGAAACACAAAGACACAGAGGGAGGGGAAAAAACAAAGAAACTAGAAAAAAACTAAAGCCTCGAGTACTCACAGAAAGCACAAACAAAAGAAGAAAAAATAAGTAAGTGGGACTATATCAAACTCAGAAACTTCTGCACAAGTAAAGGAAACTATCAATAGAAAGAAAGGCAACCTATGGAATAGGAGAAAATATTTGCAAGTCATAATCCTTTAAGGGGCAATATTCATAATATGTAAAGAACTAAACTCAATAGCAAAAAAAAAAAAATCTGATTTAAAAATGGGTTGAAGAACTGAAAAGACATTTTTCCAAAGAAAACATACAAATGACCAACAGGTATATAAAAAGGTGCTCAGTATCACAAATCATCAGGGAAATACAAATCAAAACAATAATCAAATACTACTCATGCCTGCTAGGATGGTTATCATCAAAAAGACAAGAGATGGCAAGTGTTGGAAAGGATGTAGAAGAAAGGGAACCCTTGTTCACTATTGGTGGGAATGTAAATTGGTGCAGCTACTATGTAAAACAGTATAGGGGTTCCTCAAAAAATTAAAAATATATCTACCATATGACCCAGTAATTTCACTTCTGGGTATATATCCAAAAACAAAACAAAAAAACTCAATTTAGAAAAGATACATTCACCCCAGTATAGCAGCACTATTTACAATGGCCAAAATACGAAAACAACCTAAGTTTTCATGGGTAGATGAATGGATAAAGAAGCTGTTTTATATCTATATCTATATAACATTTCAGCCCATTTTAAAATCAGATTGTTTGGCTCTTTTTTTGCTATTGAGTTGTATATATATATATATATATATATATATATATATATATATATAAAATACACACACTAATCAGCCATGAGAAAAAGAAATCCTGCCATGCACAACATGGATGGACATTAAGGGCATAATGCTAAAGTGAAATAAACCAGACAAAGAAAAATACTGTATGGTATCACTTACATGTGGAATCTAAATAAAGTGTCAAGCTCAAAGAGAGAGAGAGAGAGAAACTTGTCATATATAATAGAATTCCCATAAGACTATTAGTGGGTCTCTCAGCAGAATCTTTGCAGGTCAGAAGGGAGAGGGATGATATATCGAAAGTTGTTTTTAATTTTTTATAATTGAAGGATAATTGCTTTACAGAATTTAGTCTCTAAGTCATGTCTGACTCTTGTGATGTCATGGACTGTAGCTTGTCAGGCTCCTCTGTCCATGAGATTTCCCAGGCAAAAATACTGGAGTGAGTTGCCATTTCCTTCTTCAGGGGATCTTTCCGACCCAGGGACTGAATCTACCTCTTCTGCATTGCAGGTCGATTTTTTACTGCTGAGCCACCAGTGAAGTCCTATATTGAAAGTACTGAAAGAAAAATACTGCCAACCAATAATATCATATCTGGCATTATTATCCTTCATAAACAAAGGAGAAATAAAGACTTTCCTACATAAACAAAAGCTGGAGACTGTATCACCATTAGATCTGCCTTTACAAGAAATTCTAAACAGGGCCCTTTAAGTTGAAATTAAAAGACAATAAACAGCAACACAATAGCATTCTTATTTATAAAGTCACTGGTAAAGTTAAATATATAAACAAATACAGAATACTATAATACTGTTAGCTATAGTACATAACTTGCTTTAATTCTGGCATAGAAATTAAGAGATAAATGTATAAAAATAACTATAAAAAGATGCTAATGGATATACAATGTAAAAAGATGTATCTTGTGACATCAATAACATAAAGTGGAGGGGAAGTAAAGTGTAGAGATGTGTGTGTAACTGAAGTCAAATTTTTATCAACTTAAGAGAGATTGTCACATTTTATGTAAGCCTATAGTGATCATAAAGAAAATGCCTATAGATGATACACAAATGAAAATAAGAAAGGAATCAAAACATGTCACTACACAAAAATCAATAAAACATGAAGGAAGACAGCAAGAGACAAAAAAGGCTGCAAGATAAACAGAAAACAATGAACAAAATGGCAATAGCAAGTTCTTCCTTTTCAATAATTACTTTAAATTTAAATGGATTAAAGTCCTCAAAAGATATAGAACGGCTGAATGGATTTTTTTTTTTAAAGACCCAAATACATGCTGTCTAAAAAAACTCACTTTATTTTTAAAGACAAACTCAGGCTGAAACTGAAGAGATGGAAAAAGACATTTTATGCAAATAGTAACCAAAAGAGCACATGGGTGGCCACATTTATATCAGACAAAATAGACTTGATATCAAAAACTGTCAAAAGAGACAAAGAAGGACAAAAAAGTATCACAGTAAAATTATTAACTAACCAAGAAGATATAACAATTAAAATATGTATATATGCAAACAACATCAGAGCACACAAATATATAAAGCGAATATGAACAGACTAAAAGGAGATATAGATAGCAACACAATAATACCAGAGAAATTTAATATTGCACTATCAATAATGGATATAACATCCAGATAAAAAATGACTTGAAAAATGTTTATAGATCATACAGACCTAGCAAACATATACATATCAATCTGCCCAACAGAGCAGCATATGCATTCTTTTAGTGTACAGAGACCATTTTCCAGGTTAGGTTATATGTTATGTTACAAAACCAAGCTTAACTTTAAAAATACTGAAATCATACCAAGTATCCTTTCTGATTCCAACAGAATGAAACTAGAAATTAACAGGAAATTGGAAAATCCCCAAATATGTGGAAATTAAACAACACACACTTGAACAACCAAGGGCCAAAGAAGAAATCAAAAGGGAAATTAGAAAATATCTTCAGACAAATTATAATAAAAATATAACGTGTCAAAACTTACAGAATGCAACAAAACAATTCTAAAAAGGAAGTTTATAGTGATAAATGCCTATATTAAAAAGAAGAAAGAGCTCAAACAATCTGATTTTACACCTTAGAGAACTAGAAAAAAGAACAACAAACTAGGTCCAAAGTTAGCAGAAGGAAAGAAATAATAAAAATTAGAGCTGAAAAAATAAACAAAATTGACCTTTAGTAGACTAAGGGAAAAGACTCAGATAAATAAAGAAAATTATATAAGAGACATTACAACTGATGCCATGAAAATAAAAAGGATCATAAGTGACTACAGGCGTACCTCTTTTTATTGCACTTCACTTTATTGTGCTTCACATATATCGTGTTGTTTACAAATTGAAAGTTTGTGGCAACCCTGCGTCAAGCAAATCTATCAGCACCATTTTTCCAACAGCATTATTTTTAAATTAAGATATGCACATTTTAAAACGTGTTAATGCATGCTTAATAGCCTATAGTATAGTGTAAACATAACTTTTATATGCATTAGGAAAATTTCAGGTGAGTTACTTTATTGCAGTGGCCTGGACCAAACCTGCAATATCTCCAAGATATGTCTATTCTATGAACAATTATAAACTAACATACTGAATAACATAGAAGAAATAGACAAATTCCTGGAAACATACAACCTACCAACACTGAATCATGAAAAATTAAAAAAAAATTTAACACACCAATAATGAGTAAGAAGATTGAATTTGTAATCAAAAACCTCCCAACCAAGGAAAGCCCTGAACTCAGTGGCTACACTGCTGAATTCTATCAAACATTTAAAAATGAATTAACACCAATCCTTCTCAAACTTTTTCAAAAAAATTAAAGAGATAGGAACACTTTCAAACTAATTTTATGAGACCAGCATTACCCTGATATCAGAGCCAAAGAAAACTACAGACCATTATCCTGATGAACATAGATACAAAAATCCTCAACAAAATATGAGCAAACCAAATCTAATAGCACTTTTTAAAAGCATCATACACCATGACCAAGTGGGAAATATCCCTAGGACACAAGAATGATTTGACATAGAAAAATCAATCAGTGTGATACATCACACTCAAAGGACAAAAGATAAAAATCACATGATAATCTCAAGAGATGCAGAAAAAGCATTGACAAAAATCCAGCATCCTTTCATGATTTAAAAAAAACCAAACCACTAAACTAATCACAAACAGAAGGAAATTGCCTCAACATAAGAAGGCAATAGATGAAAAGCACACAGCTAACATACTCAGTGGTGAAAAACAGAGCTTTTTCTCTAAGATCAGGAACAAGATGCCTACTTTGGTTACTTCTATTCACATAGTACCGGCTGTCCTAGCCAGACAGGCAAGAAAGAATAACAGAAGGTATCCAAATGGGAAAGGAAGAAGTAAAATGATTTCTATTCACAGATGACATGATTTTATACATAGAAAACCCTAGAGATGCCACCAAAAAAACTGGTAAAATTGATAAATGAATTCAGTAAAGTTGCAGTATTCAAAATTAACATACATAAATCAGTTGCATTTCTAAACATTAACAATGAATTATCCAAAAAAAAAAAAAGAAAAAGAAACAGAGTAAGAAAGGAGGGAAAAAAGAAAGTAAATAAGTTTCATTCACAATAGCATCAAAAGAACACAATACTTAGGACTAAACATAACGAAAGAGACCAAAGACTTGTACGCTGAAAATTACAAAACATTGATGAAAAAATTGAAGAAGGAACAAACAAATGTAAAGACATCCCATATTCACATATCAGAAGAAATTATTTGTTAAAATGTCTAGACATCTAAAGTGATCTACTGATTCAAAGTTATCCCTATAAATTCTTAATGGCATTTCTTAGAGAAAAAGAAAAAAAAATCTCCAAATTCATATGGAACCAAAATGGACCCCAAATAACCAAAAGAATTTTGCGAAAGAACAAAGCTGGAGGCTTCACACTTCCTTGTTCCAAAACATATTACAAATCTACAGTATTTAAAACAGTATGGTATTGGCACAAAAGCAGACAATAGATCAATGGAACAAATAGGAAAGCCCAGAAATAAGTCTATGTATATATATTTAATTGATCTTTGTCCAGGATGCCAAGAATATATAATGAGAAAAAACTGTTTTACAAATGGTACTAGAAAAACTGGACATGCACATGTGAAAAAAGAAAGAAAGAAACTGGACCCTTACCTCACACCACACACAAAAATCAACTCAAAGTGGATTCAAGACTTAAACCTAAAACCTGAAACTATAAAATTCCTAGAAGAAAACAGGAGAAATGCTTTACAATATTGGTCTTAGTAATGATCTCCAAGAGCACAGTTAACAAAAGGAAAAATAGGCAAGTGGAACTACATCAAACTAAATGCCTTCTTCACAGCAAAGGAAACAATCAAGAAAATGAGAAGGCAATCTATAAAATAGGAAAAAAAATTTGTAATTCATATATTTGATAAAAGGCTAACCTCCAAAACAAATAAGGAACTCCTACAACTCAATAGTAAAAATACTAATAACCCAATTTAGAAGTGGGCAAAGGACTTGAATAGACATTTTCCTAAGACATACAAATGGTATATGAAAAGATGTTCAATATCACTAATCCTTAGGGAAGTGCAAATCAGAACTATGATGATATTTTATAGTAACTATAAATGGAGTATAACCTTTAAAATTTTTGAATCACTATATTGTACACCTGTAACATATTAACATTGTACAACTATACTTCAATTAAAATATTACATGAGTATTTATTTGAGGAAAACAGATACATGACCCTTACTACATAAGATTGTATACATTTACGTAAAGAACTGGAGAAGGAAATGGCAACCCACTCCAGTACTCTTGCCTAGAGAATCCTGTGGACAGAGGAGCCTGGTGGGCTGCCATCTATGGGGTCGCACAGAGTCAGACACGACTAAAGCGACTTAGCATGCATGCATGCATTGGAGAAGGAAATGGCAACCCACTCCAGTGTTCTTGCCTGGAGAATCCCAGGGACGGGGGAGCCTGGTGGGCTGCTGTCTATGGGGTCACACAGAGTTGGACACGACTGAAGCGACTTAGCAGCAGCAGCAGGTAAAGAACTGTAGAAACACACACAGAGATACACACACAATGAGACATTCCCTCACATCTGATTAGGATGGTCATTATCAATAAATGAGGAAAGAGAACTCTGGTGGTGCAGTGGATGAGAGTTCACCTGCCAGTGTGGGGGACATGGGTTTGATCCCTGGTCCAGGAGGATTCCACGTGCTGCAAAGCAACTGGGCACCACAAGCACCACAACTGAGTCTATGCTCCAGAGCCTGTGCGCCACAACTACTGAAGCCCACATGCCTAGAGCTGTGCTCCACAACAAAAGAATCCACCCCTATGAGAACCCTGTGCACCACAACCAGAGAGTAGTCCCTGCTCGCCGCAACTAGAGAAGGCCCACACAAAGCAATGAAGACCCAGTGCAGCCAAAAATAAATAAATAATTAAAATTAAGAAAGAAAGAAAGACAAATGTTGGCAAAGATGTGAAGAAACTGGAATCTTTGTGCACTGTTGGTGGGAATATAAATTGGTGCAGCCACAGTGGAAAATAGTATGGAAATTCCTCAAAACACTGAAAATAGAACTACTATTTAATCCAGCAATCCAACTTTTGGGTATTTATCCAAATAAATTGAAATAAGAATCTCAGACATTTGCATTCCCATGTTTGCTGAGGCATTATTTACAATAGCCAAGTTGTGAAAACAACCTAAATGTCCATTGATTATGAATGGATAAAGAAATGTACTATGTACATGCCTATCTCTTTAAACAGAAGGAAATACTGTCATATGTGAAAATATAAATGAACTTTGAGGACATTATGCTAAGTGAAATAAGTCAGTCACAGAAATACATTACATGATTCCATTTATATAAGGTATCTACATTAGTCAAACTCATAAAAGCAGGAAGTAAAATGGTGATTTCCAGGAGCTGAGGTAAGGGGGAAATGGGGAAGTTACTCTTCAATGGATATAAAGTTTCAGTTACAAAAGATGAAAAAATTCTAGAGATCTGCTGTACAAAATTATGCTAATAATTAACAATGTTGTTCTGTACACTTAAAAATTTGTTAGGAGGATAGATCTCATGTTATACAGTTGTTTGTTTATTTTACACAATAAAAATAGAAGGAAAAAAAGTGGAAGCAAAATTAAAACTTTCTCAGGCAAACAAAAACTGAGGGGAATTGTCACCAGTAGATTTTCTATCAACTATTTTTAAGAGAAGTATTTCAGAGAGAAGGAAACTTGGATCTACATAAAAAAGGAAGAGTGTCAGAGAATAAATGCAGGTAAAATAAAATCTTTTTTTCTTATTTTTAATAGAACTGTTCAAAGTAATAATTGCAATAATATATTGAGTGATTTTACATTATGAATAAATGAAATGAATGAGAACAATAAGAGATGAGGGGGAAGAACTGATAATACTCTAAGTTACTAGTGAAATGTTAAGTGTTATATGAGTAGTTGTTGTAAGTGCTGTCAGAGTAGTTGTAAATGGATATTTCAAGCTCTAGGGAAATCACTAAAATTCTTCCTAAAAGAGAAGAGAAAATGAAATCATACAAAATGTTTAACTAAAACCAGAGAAGGTAGTACAAGGGGGGTAGCAAAGAAAGAACAAGTGCAATGAATAGAAAACAGTTACAACATTTTAGATATTAATCCAACTATAATAATAATCACTTTAAATATGAATGGTCTAAATATGCCAGTTAAAAGATAGAGACTCTCAAAGTGGATTAAAAAACAAGACTCAATTATATATTGTCTATAAGACACAGATTACAAGCAAAGGAATGGAAAAAGACATATTGAGAGTAATCAAAAGATAGCTGGACTAGCTATGTTAATTTCAGAAAAAGCTGATTATCAGAACATGGAAAATTATCAGGGATAAAGAGAGAGAATTACATGAAGATAAAAAGGCCATCTCTCCAACAAGATAAAGCAATCCTTAACACAAATGCCTCTAACAAAAGAACATCAAAACACTTCAGGGAAAAGAAAGTGACAGAACTGGAAGGAGAAATAGATGGCTCCACTATTATAATCCATCCCTCTATCAGTATCAGTAAATTCAGCAGGTCAAAAATTGATAAGGATGTAATTGAAAAGAATAGTATCATTCATCTAGTTGATCTAATCAACATTTATTGAAAAATTGATTCAACAACAGCAAATACAAATTCTTAAGTTCACATGAACATTTACAAAGATAGATCCAATTCTGGGACATAAAATACAATGGAACAGATTTATAACAATAGAAATCAACAAATGGTGCTGGGACAATTGGATCAGTTCAGTTCAGTCGCTCAGTCGTGTCTGACTCTTTGCAACCCCATGGACTGCAGCACACTAGGCTTCCCTGTCCATCACCAACTCCCGGAGTTTACTCAAACTCATGTCCATTGAGTCAGTGATGCCATCCAACCATCTCATCCTCTGTTGTCCCCTTCTCCTCCCACCTTCAATCTTTCCCAGCATTACGATCTTTTCCAATGAGTCAGTTCTTCGCATCAGGTGGCCAAAGGATTGGAGTTTCAGCTTCAGCATCAGTCCTTACCATGAATATTCAGGACTGATTTCCTTTAGGATGAACTGGTTGGATCTCCTTGCAGTCCAAGGGACTCTCAAGATTCTTCTCCAACACCACAGTTCAAAAGCATCAATTCTTCCACCACTCAGCTTTCTTTATAAGTCCAACTCTCACATCCATACATGACTACTGGAAAAACCATAGCTTTGACAACATGGACCTTTTTTGGCAAAGTAATGTCTCTGCTTTCTAATATGCTGTCTAGGTTGGTCATAACTTTTTTTCCAAGGAGCAGGTGTCTTTTAATTTCATGGCTGCAGTCACCATCTGCAGTGATTTTGGAGCCCCCCAAAATAAAGTCTTGTCACTGTTTCCATCGTTTCCCCATCAATTTGCCATGAATTGATGGGACCGGATGCCATGATCTTCGTTTTCTGAATATTGAGTTTTAAGCCAACTTTTTCACTTTGCTCTTTCACTTTCATCAAGAGGCTCTTTAGTTCTTTGCTTTCCGCCATAAGGGTGGTGTCATTACTGATATTTCTCCCAGCAATCTTCCTTCCAACTGTGCTTCATCCAGTCCAGCATTTCTCATGATGCACTATAAGCAGGGTGACAATATACAGCCTTGATGTACTCCTTTCCCGATTTGGAATCAGTCTGTTGTTCCATGTCTAGTTCTAACTGTTGCTTCTTGATCTGCATACAGATTTCTTAGGAGGCAGGTCAGTTGGTCTGGTATTTCTGTCTCTTTAAGAATTTTCCACAGTTTGTTGAGATCCACACAGTCAAAGGCTTTGGTATAGTTAATAAAGCAGAAGTAGATGTTTTTCTGGAACTCTTGCTTTTTTGATGATCAAGCGGATGTCGGCAATTTGATCTCTGGTTCCTCTGCCTTTTTTAAAACCAGCTTGAACATCTGAAAGTTCACGGTTCATGTACTGTCGAAGTCTGGCTTGGAGAATTTTGAGCATTACTTTGTTAGCATGTGAGATGAATGCAATTGTGCAGTAGTTTGAGCATTCTTTGGCATTGCCTTTCTTTGGGATTGGAATGAAAATTGACCTTTTCTAGTCCTGTGGCCACTGCTGAGTTTTCCAAATTTGCCGGCATATTGAGTGCAGCACTTTAACATCATCTTTTTCCTCCACTAGCTTTGTTCGTAGTGATGCTTTCTAAGGCCCACTTGACTTTGCATTCCAGGATGTCTGGCTCTAGGTGAGTGATCACACCATCATGATTATCCGGGTCGTGAAGATATTTTTTGTATAACTCTTCTGTGTATTCTTGCCACCGCTTCTTAATATCTTCTGTTTCTGTTAGGTCCATATCATTTCTGTCCTTTATTGAGCCCATCTTTGCATGACATGTTCCCTTGCTATCTCTAATTTTCTTGAAGAGATCTCTAGTCTTTCCCATTCTATTGTTTTCCTCTATTTCTTTGCACTGATCACTGAAGAAGGCTTTCTTATCTCTCCTTGCTATTCTTTGGATCTCTGCATTCAAATGGATATGTCTTTCCTTTTCTCCTTTGCCTTTTGCTTCTCTTCTTTTCACAGCTATTTGTAAGGCCTCCTCAGACAACCATTTTGCCTTTCGCATTTCTTTTTCTTAGGGATGGTCTTGATCACTGCCTCCTGTACAATGTCACAAACCTCCATCCATAGTTCTTCATGCACTCTATCTAATTCTAATCTAAGATCTAATTCCTTGAATCTATTTGTCACTTCCACTGTATAATCATAAGGGATTTGATTTAGGTCATACCTGAATAGTCTAGTGGTCTTCTCTACTTTCTTATCCACATACAAAAAAATGAAATTGGACTTCTACCTCACATCATATGTAAAAATTAGCTCAAAAAAGGATTAAAGAGCTAATACTATAGAATTCTTAGAAAGGTGTATCTTCATAGCCTAGATTAGGCAATAGTTTTTTGGATACAACACCAAAATATAAGCAAAGTAGATAAAATAGATGTATCGGACATCATCAAAATTAAACAAAATAAAAATTTTTGTGCTTCAAAAGATACCATCAAGTGAGTAAAAAGAAAACCCACAAAATGGGAGAAATTTTTTTGCAAATCACACATTGGATAAGAGTATATAAAGAAGAATGTACAAAGAAATGTTGCCACTCAAAAATGAAAAGATGAATTAACTCACATGAAAAATGGACAAACGATTTGAGTAGACGCATTTCCACAGAAGATATTAAAATAGCCAAGAAGCACAGGAAATATCATTAGCCCTTAGAGAAATGGAGGGTGACTGCTACTAGTAAGGGGTTTCTTTTGAGGGTGATGGAAATACTCTGGACCTAAATAGAGATGATGGTTGCACAACATAATATATAAGCAACCACTGAGTTGTACATTTTTAAATGGTGAATTTATGGTATGTTAATCATATCTCAATAACGAGACAAGTAACCCAGTTTAACAACAGGTGAAGGATCTGAATAGACATTTCCCCAAATGAAGGTGCACCAACTGCCAATAAGCACATGAAAGAGGTTCAACATCACAAGTCATTAGGGAAATGCAAATCAATATCACAATAAGGTATCATTTCATACCTTTTAGGAAGGCTATAATCTATAGTCAAAAAGACTAATGATAACAAATGTTGGTGAGGATGTGGAGAAAGTGGAACCCTCATAAATTATTAGTAGGAATATAAATTGGTGCAGCCACTTGGAAAAGTCTCACAGTTCCTCTAAAAGTAAAACAGAGTTACTGTATGACCCACCAATTTCACTCTTAGGTATCTACCCAAAAGAAATGAAAACATGTTCACACAAAGACTTGTACATGAACCTTCATAATAACACCATTCACAATCCATACGTCCACAAGCTGGTGAATGGAAGAACAATATGTGGTATTCATACAATGGAATGCTTTTCATTATATGACAATTTAAAAAGCAGTGTACTGATAAGTGCAACAGCACTGATGAACCTTGAAAACATGCTGAGTGAAGGAAGCCAGACACAAAAGGCCATATGTTGTGTCATTTCACTTATATGAAATGTTCAGAATAAGCAAATCTATAGTGACCTAAAGTATTTCAGTGGTTGCCGTGGTCTGGCAATAGAGACTCACTGCTAATGAATATGGATTTGTTTGGAGAATGATGAAAATCTTCTAATATTGATCATGGTGATGGTTGCATAGCTCTGAATTTACTTACATTAATTTAACACTTTAAATGGGTGAATTGTAAAGTATGTGAATTATATCTCAATAAAGCTGTTATATTAAAAAGGAAATGGCAACATTTTATTTCTTAAGTACATAAGTGTTCATTTTATGATAATCCTTTAAATTTGCATTCAGAGTATTCTCTTTGTAGGTGAAACATATGCCTCCATAAAGACATTTTTTTAGAAGTCTGACAGACCTGGATTCTAATTCTGGCTCAACCACTTAACAGTTATGAGTACTTGGGCAGATTACTTAACCTTCCAATGTCTTATCTGTAAAGCAGAGATGGTAATAATAGTAACTCTATCATAGGCTTTTACATCATGCGCTTGGCACATTGTCAGTGTTATTATTAGCTCTAAGCAGTTGAGCCACTTGCCTAAATAATCCAGAGTCATGGCTTCTCTTTCTTTAAACTCCAACGTCCATATTTGTTATTTCATAAAAATTCACAACTTTCATCAGGGAAGTAAAACTGACCTCCAAGGAGGACCTACTGAATTCTACCTTCAAAATGCCCTTATAAAGCCAATCAAGCCCCTCACAAAACAGGACAAAACCAAAGTTTCCATCACTTTCTGAGGGTTGGTGTCAACTAGTGTTCCAGCCTGGCTCTGGGAGTTCAAGTCAAATTAAGAGAAAAGTCTTTTCTGTCTATAGCAGCCTCCAGAATCATGTTGGTCTGAATCTAGACTCTGAGTTCACTCGTAAGAGCCTCTACGTGTTGTTCTTCCTATTTTCCCACCTGGATTTCTAGCACACAGTTTCAAAGTCAAAACTGTCTTCAAGTCTATCCTACAGAATCCCGGTCCCGATGACTATATCAGTGAATGTGTCAAGGATGAGCTGTCAGAGGGTAAGGAAGGGCAGGAGAGACGTGAGCTCAGCTGGATCCCTTGCAAGGACTCTTAAAGGAGACAGTGTTCTGCTGTTCTCCATGAATCCAAAAGCTTATATTCGTGTATAATTATAATCAGAGATCTTTGCTTAAAGTACATGACACATAATTTCATGTCTATTTCTCTCAAGAGTCTATACTCCATGAGGGAAGGGACCTTCTCTTCCTTGTTCACAACTGGATCCCCATCAGCTACTATAGGACTTTGCACATAGTAGGTGCCCAATAAATTACTTGTTACATGAATGGGCAATAAAACCATATAACAATGAATCAATTTCTGGTATGATGAACAGGGATAATCAAGAGTTCAGAGGGAGACTCTAGATTTCCAAATAGGTAGTTTGAGGAAAGGGTATCATTGCAAAACAGCTTTGGGGGGGAAATGTTAATAATTTACCTGTGCTGGGTGAGCACATTTACAGCTGAAGGATGATTTGCACAATATGCCAGATACATAGATTTAAAATGAGGCATGAGGCTCAGAAGACAACCACCTACTTTGTGTTGGTTTTCTGGAAACCTGTAAATAAAACAAGTGGAACACACAATGTAATAGAGAAAATAAGATAAAGGAAGATGATTTCTGCTAAACCTGGCAACATGCAAACCTTTTGAATTCTTTTGCCAAAGTTAAAAAGAAACTTCTATATTATAACCATTTTATCTATGAAATGCAAGTTCTTGGCCACTGCTTTAAACCCCAGCCACCAAACATAGCTCCAATACATAGAGTCAGATACTTATTTTGCATTAATAGGGGTTCTAAGATGCTTATTCAAATTATGATATTCAAATTTAGTCAGATACACTAAAAATACTCTTGATTAATTTACATGAAGTTCAAGTACAGATAGTTTAGTTAGTAAAAAAAAAATCTGCCTGCAATGCAGGAGACCCTGGTTTGATCCCTGGGTTGGGAAGATCCCCTGGAGAAGGGATAGGCTACCCACTCCAGTATTCTTGAGCTTTCCTGGTGGCTCAGCTGGTAAAGAATCCACCTGCAATGTGGGAGACCTGGGTTCAATCCCTGGGTTGGGAAGATCCCCTGGAGAAAGGAACAGCTACTCACTCCAGTCTTCTGGCCTAGAGAATTCCATGGACTGTATAGTCCATTGGGTCACAAAGAGTCGGACGTGACAGAGCAACTTTCACTTCACTTCACTTCAAGCACAGACAAAACTAACTGAATCCAGAAATGACACATCACAAAGAAGTGTTATGTAGTCTTGGTGGGAGTTGCTAGGCAAGGTGACACTCAGATGTTTAAAATTACAAGTCACCTATCTTAGTTTGCAAAAAACTCAGAAAAGCACAAGAAAAAAATTACGTGGAATTCCACCACTCAGAGATATCGATTATAATAATTTTGGCTTATTCTTTGGACTCTTCTATGTATTTCTCTATAAAATGGAAAACAAAGATGACAAATCTAGATGGCAATCTGCTCTTAGTCACCATCTTTCCATACCAATCATCTGGATCCCTATCAGCATTTGGAGTGGCTCTTGAGGTCTCCTTGGGAGGGCTCTCACCAGCTTCCTCTGCGGACAACCACTTGTGCTTCACTAAGTTCAAGAAACAGGCAATTGCCCCCAAGTTCCCTATAGACAACAAAAGTCACCAATGTCTGAGATCCACCACGTGGACAACTAATCTTGCCCCAGAAGTAAATTGCCTGATGATCATCACAGTTCACTCTGCAGTATGAAGTTGAACACCTCAATGATCTAGCTAGACTTCAGTGATGTATTGTGCTTCACATAAAGGCATTACTTGGAAAAGTAATTTGCTATGTACGAATTATCATCTAATATCCATAGTCAATTTAGACCTTATTTGTCAATATAATTTTTAAATAGAGCCAGAAGTAATTGACTAGATGTAGAACACTGATACTCAACTAGTGGTCTGACACTGTGAATACCACCACCTAGTGAATTTTCTCTGTTGTTGTTGTATAGCTGCTCAGTCATGTCCAACTGTTTTGTGACCCCATGGACTGTATGTAGCCTGCCAGGCTCCTCTGTCCGTGGGATTTCCCAAGCAAGAATACTGGAGTGGGCTGCCATTTCCTTCTCCAGGGGCTCTTCCTGACCCAGGGATTGTACCCCCATCTCCTGCTGTGCAGGCAGATTCTTTATCACTGAGCCACCAGGGAAGTCCAGATTTTCTCTGTATTGGGGCAATTTACTAAAGTTGTAATAAATGTATAAATGTATAAATACAAAGTGCCCATATCTAAGACAACAGTCAAAAGAAAACAAAACGCACATTAAAAAACCCAATGTTGCTAGCTATCTTAATGGCAATGTGAGACACTTACTTTGAACATTCTTCCAAGGCTTGGCAGAGCGTCTGTTGAAATGTACATACTTCCTCAAAGTTTCCCAATAAAGATGTAAACTCCACAGTACTCAGACTGAAAAATATATATATGCAGCTTCAGTGAAGAGAACTTGGGGATGACATCAGCTATCTCTCTCTAGTCTGGTTAGGTGATAGTTTGCTAGTAACTGGCAAATGGGACAAAAGAAGCAATTCTTATATTTTAACTTTTGCTTCTGAATTGACACCAACTCTGTGGTCTTAAGCAACTTTCTAAAACTTCTTTCTTGGTTTCCTTTTCTATAACAAGAATAATGATCCTAAAGAAAATGAGTGTTTACAAGAGACATTAGGTATTTTACAAAGCAAGGAGTAAATGAGTAACAAGTGCTTAACATCTGAGCATTGACAGAGAACAGATTGGTGGTTGCCAAAGGTGGGGAGAGGGGGTGGGTGGAATGGATTATGGTGGTCAAAAGGTTCAAGCTTCTAGTTATAAAATAAGGAAGGCATAGGGATGGAATGTACGGCATGGTGACCATAGTCAATAATACTGTACTGCATATTGGAAAGTTTCTGAGAGAGTAGGTCTTAAAAGTCCTCATCACAAGAAAAAAATTGTGTAACTATGTGTGATGATAAATGTTAACTAGATTTACTGTAGTGATTATGTCACAATATATACAAATACTGAATCATTACACTGCACATCTGAACTAATATAATGTTTACATGTCAATTGTATCTCAATAAAAAATAAATAAGAATCTAAAGTAGGTAGAATACATCACAGTTGGGAATAAGTGTAAAAACTTTTGAATTCTCTTCCCTAGAGGAGCTGGGACAGTAATTGGAAGATATTATATATGCCATATAAGGCACAAGGAAAAAGAGCAAAATCCAGCTTCTCTTAAATTAAAAGGCTTGTAAATCAACTCAGGGAAATGTGGAGAGGAAGTAGGAGGGAAGAAATAGTACTGATGTGTGTGTTTGTTTTTGGAATGGGATGGAATCAGACAAAGACAAACTGAACAATTTTATCCATCACCTCTGTACTAAGAATTCTCCCATCTTTTCTTCTCCTACCGGGAAAAAAAAAAAAAAAAAAAAAGGAGCCAACACTAGTATAGCGCTTAACACTGAGGTAAGCATTTTACAAATAACAACTTGTCTCAACCTTAAAATGACTTTATGAGATAGATACTATTGCTGTCTCCATTTTACACATAAGGAAACCCCCACACAGAGAGGTTAAGCAAATCAGCCAAAGTCACAAAGCCAGTGAATGGTGAAGCCAGAAGTTGAACTCAAACATTCTAGCTCCAGAGTAAATGCTCTTAACCACTTTTTGACAGAAAACTTTTCTGAAGATTGACTTAAAAGGCCAGTGTCTGCCACACGTTATTTCTCCTTAATATAATAATACTAGGAGAGGGTTTACAGGAGAGTAATTTTTGCTGACAAAGAAAAGGAAGACCCAAACAGATGTTACCAGGAACCCCTAGAGTATAAAAAGCACCCAGTTCCTCCACTCTGATGCTCTCTTGAACCACAAGCTGAAAAACCCCTCTCATGGGGGTCAAAAGTGAAACCATTTAGCCAGCTTTCCTGGCCGTTGCTCCCCTAGAGCAGCAGGAACTTGACTGAGCACTTAGCTGGACCCTTCAGGATTAAACAGTAAATAGTCTGCTTTGCTCAAATCATTTCAGGGTCTACAAGGCAGAACCAATGGGAAGTGACTGCAAGTGCATTTTGAATTTCCATGGAACAGTGTGGTTCGGGCTTGGTTCTCTCACCTCCTCTGCCCTGGCTCTTTTCCTTTCTTTGCCTTTGTCTAGTTCTTGATCGCTCATCAATCACTCCTTTATTTGAAATCTTGCCATCTCTGCTGTCAGCTTTAACACATCAGTGTCCCTCTCCTCTTCTGCCTGTCACCTCTAGAACACAGACCCACATTTCACGCAGTGGCAGGAGACACAGCGGGTTGAGTCTGGCCACTGACTAGACCATGTGATGGGCAGGGCAGTGAGCCTCTCTGGGATTTGGTTTTCTTATTTATTCAGTGAGGAAAGTCATTTCTTCCAGGGCACTAGACCCAATGATTCACTGAAGTTCCATTCAGCTCTAAGAACTATGATTCACAGAGCACTTCATATTTTACAAAATAATAACAAAAGCTACTTTGTTGTTGATCATTTAAACTCTGAAAAAACACAGGAATACAAAATCCTTTCATACTGAAGTAGGATTCCCATAGTGTCATGAAAATAACCAAGTGGGAAATTTAATAGGATATTATGTCTAAGCAAGCATGATTTAGAAAAAGGAAGAAAATAGTGAAACACATCATTAAACTTATTTAACCTAGAAGCCAACAATTTAGGCAATTGTTTGTCAAAAATATACTCAAACTGAAGTAAAAGAAGAGATTTTTGTCCTCCACTCTACTTATCAACTGCTAAATTTTCTATTTGACTTAAATCATAATCTCTAGGAAGGTTTAATCCATTAAAATAAAAACACACAAATGCAGTTGGACATTATTTGTTACATATGCCAGGTCTACAAGCACTGAAAAAAATGAGTGGTCAACAGTTTTCTTTTGTGAAAAGTAAGTTTGCAATTCAGGCCTTCAGATTTCCACGACCAGAATAAGGTTTGAATATTGGATTGTGTAAAACATCCTAACATCTCTTTCTCATTCTCTTTGGCCTGGGTGAAATACTGGCTTGAATGGCTCTTAGGAACACTCACAAAACGCCACGCTTTTTCCACTCTCAGAGCATGGGAAAGAGTTTCTGCCCTGGCAAGCAAAGGTCACAGCAAGCAGAAGAATTTCCAGTGTCTGTGCTTTTTGCATAAAAACATCAGCAAGTCCTTTCTCTGGAAGGTAAAACCAAATATATCCCTTTAAAAACAGACAAGACAAAAATGGTGACAGACAGAAAAGCAGATCGACTCATTCCCGCCACAGCCAGAAGAGAGAGAAAGTCAAGCTCTCCAAAAGCAACATCTTGCATAATTTCTGTTGCCTTGACCATGTTCTTGGCAACCTGTGATCTGTGGAAATTCTTCTAAAGGGCAAAATCAATTATTCACTGACATAAGAGTAATGACTCCATATGCTAACATTATCTTGCTTTCCTTAGTGAGGGGTTTAAAATATAAAACTTACTTGTTATTGGACTGCAGGGGTCTTAAGTAAGTAACAAGAAGAGACTGAAGTTCTTTAGCATAATCTTTTTCAGTGTCCAAGATATTCTGTAACACCTATGGAGAAACAAACATCAAGGTATTGTAATTGTCAGAAAAGTCCAAAATAAAATACAGTTTTAGATCTTTTGATCAAATTATAAGAAAGAAAAGTCTTATTTACTCAGGCTAGCACTGTGAGTAAGGAACACAAAATCTGAACACATTCTAGCAAACTAATAATTGCATGACAACTGGTTATATTGTATAACTCACACAAACATGTTTTTTCAGAACTACCTTTATTTGGAGGGGTCCTATCATTTACATAGCATGGCTCAGAATGCTTTTGTGTGCTTTAAATTATTTTATCCTCAGTAAAAGTCTCAGCTAACAAAGGGTCATCATTTCCATTTTATGGTTGAGAAGACTGAGACCAACTACCCCAAGACACAGAGATTCAATGTCAGGATAATGTCATGATAACTGATATCAAACACCAAAACAGATTTTTTTTAAATGATGTTTTTGAGAAGATCTTTAGGTGACAAAATCTGAGGACACTGAATTTTTAAACAGGGTTAAAACTGGTTTTTTAATTCAAAGTAAGAAGTGCTAGTATAAACATTTCAAAGAGACAAAGAAGCTGAAATGTGAGGAATTAAATGATGCTTACCAGTATTATTAATGATAGCCAAAAGAGAATCTTCTAGGCAAAATAATCAATAAATAGGTCCACAGTTTCTCTTCCCCCACCAGCCCTGGAGTCATGCCCCATTTCCCAGCCTTTTGTGGAGGCAGCTACAACCTTCATTCCAAGCTCTTAGAGATCCACCAAGCTAATATTTTGGTGTACTTTCTCTCATATCTTCTAATCCATTCAACACAAATTTACTGAGTGTCTATGTGGTGACAGGGCTTCCCTTGTGGCTCAGCTGGTAAAGAATCCGCCTGCAATGTGGGAGAACTGGGTTCAATCCCTGGGTTGGGAAGATCTCCTGGAGAAGGGAAAGGCTCCCCACTCCAATATTCTGGCCTGGAGAATTCCATGGACAGTCCATGGGGTCGCAAAGAGTCAGACACGACTGAGCAACTTTCACTATGTGGTGACAAAGGCTATACCTGCCCTCAGGGAGTTTCTACTCTATCTGCAGAGGGAGACATTAAACGGGGGACTCATAAGACCACGTGAAGCATTCTTAGCCAGGAGAAGCCCCTTAACCTACCAACATGCCAGATGTGTACTCACAAGACAGTGCATGATGATCTGCTTTTGAAAGGTGGAATGGAAAAACCTCCTGGAGGTCCAGGTAGCTGTGGTTTTTTTTGAAACAACTGAACTGAAGGGTAGTAGTCCAGGCTCTGCTACCAATGAACAGGTTGCTTCAGCTTTAAGGTTTCACTTGCCTCATCTCAGATTGTGACATCTCACCTACCTCAGGGACCATTGTGAAGAGGTAAGGGAGACACTGTACATGGAGGTGCTGGGTGAGTTGGGAAACAGTCCCTTCCAATTTAAAGGGTTAAAAGAAAGGTTCCTCAATGGCAGTTATCGACATTTCAGAACAGATTACTCTTTGTTGTGAGGGGATGCCCTGTGCACTGTAGGATGTTTAGCAACATCACTGGAATCTACCCATCAGATAGCTGCACGCCACCCCCTACCCAAGTATGACAATAAAAAATGTGCCCAGACCATGCCAAATGTCACCTAAAGGGCAATATCACCCCTAGCCAACAAGGACTAGGCTATGGGGTGGCCTCAAAAGTTAGGGCTTAAGTTGTAGCCCCTCCTGCCAGCCACTCATGTCTATTTTCAGTTTATCTGTTCCTTAAGAAGGAATGCCTACTCTAAAAATAAGCGTGCACCTAGGGGCCTACCAATGTGCTGTGAAATTAATCCAATAATGGAATAGAAATGCTACCCCCTATAGGAAGTCAAAGCACAACAAAGGAAATTAGAAACCATCTTGAGATGAATGAAAAAAAAAAACAAACACAACATAAAAAACTTGTAGGATGCAGTTAAAATAGTGTTGGGAGACTGCCTACATCAAAAAGGAAGAAACAGGACTTCTGGTTTCCACTCCAGCATTTAAGGCATTTGCTAGTCATCACTCCACCCTAAAAACAAGCAAATAGCTTTAAAAAAAATGGGAAAAAGAACTTTGCTTACATTTGTCAGGGAATTGAGGTCACAGGGGAAAAATGATACACTCAAAATTAGAGAAACAGACAAGCAGATAGAGATCATATATTGCTAGAGCAGAAAATCATGAGAAGCCTCCACAGGAATGGGAAGCAAGGTAGGAAAACCTGAACTGTAATTGATGAGTTGCTGGAGGCTCACTTTGCTGTACACCTTAAAC
Source organism: Ovis aries (assembly GCF_016772045.2). Taxonomy (NCBI): domain Eukaryota; kingdom Metazoa; phylum Chordata; class Mammalia; order Artiodactyla; family Bovidae; genus Ovis; species Ovis aries. The sequence continues at coordinate 98,490,218 of NC_056080.1, read as the reverse complement.
TAACAACACGAACACTGTTAATAAACTCTACCCCAATATAAAATAGAGTTTTTAAAGAGATATTTTTTAAAAAGTGGTGCTGGGACCACTGGATAAGTACATGCAAAGAAAGAATTTGCACTCCAACTTTACATCATATTAAAAAATTAACTCAAAATGGATGCTGGAGTTAAAATTACAAAACCCTGAGAAGAAAACAGAAGAGGAAATCTTCCTGACCTTGGATTTGGCAATGGATTCTTGGATGACACCAAAAGCACAAGCAACAAGAGACTAAAGATGGATAAATTGAAATTCATGAAAATTCAAAACTTTTATGTATCAAAGGACATTGTTTAGTCACTAAGTCATGTCCAACTCTTTTGCAACCCCATGGACTATAGCCCACCAGCTCCTCTGTCCATGGGATTCCTCAGGCAAGAATACTGGAATGGATTCATGGCAATGTATGGCAAAACCACTACAATATTGTAAAGTAACTAGCCTCCAATTAAAATGAATAAATTTATTTTAAAAATTAAAATAAAAAGAATACTGGAGTGGGTTGCCATTTCCTTCTCCAGGGGATCTTCCCAACCCAGGGATCAAATCCATGTCTCCTGTGTCTCCTTTGGATTCTTTACCACTGAGCCACCAGGGAAGCTCAGCAAAGGACATTGTCAAGAAAAAGACAACCCACAAAATGGGGAAAATATTTACAAATCATGTATTTGAAAAGGGTCTACTATTCAGAATTTACAACTCAACAATAAAAGTAATCAATTAAAAGTTGGCAAAGGATTTAAGTAGACATCTCACAAAGAAGATATACAAATGGCCAATATGCACATAAAAAGATAGTCAACATAGTTAACCACTGCTGCTGCTGCTGCTGCTAAGTCGCTTCAGTCGTGTCTGACTCTGTGTGACCCCATAGAAGGCAGCCCACCAGGCTCCCCCGTCTCTGGAATTCTCCAGGCAAGAATACTGGAGTGGGTTGCCATTTCCTTCTCCAGGGAAATGCTAATCAAAACCACAATACTACTTCACACTTAGTAGAGTGGCTATAATAAAAATAAAAAATAGAAAACAAAAAGGGTTGGTGAAGATATGGAGAAACTGGAACCTTCATACATTGCTGGTGGGAAAGTCAAAAACTTTCTATGGAAAGTAGCTACTGTAGAAAACAGTTCGGCAGTTCCTCAAGAAGTCAGACATAGAGTTATCATATGACCCAGTAATCCATTACTAGAAAAAATGAAAAAATATGTCTATGTAAATATTTGCACATCGATTTTCACAACAGCATTATAAATAATAACCCAAAGGTCCATTAGGTGATGGATGGATACACAAAACCTATTATATCCATACAATGGAAAATTAATCAATCAAAAAAAGCAATGAGTTACTAAGACACAACGTGGATGAACCTTGAAAATGTTATGCTAAGGAAGAAGCCAGACACAAAAGAACAAAGATTGTATGATTCAATTTATATGAAACATCCAGAATAAGGAAAACCTAGAGAGACAGAAAGTAGATTAGTGGTTGTTAAGGGCTGGAGGGAGTGAGTACTAATGGGTACAGAGTTTCTTATTGAGGTGATGAAAATGTTATAAAATAAGATGGTGGTGATCATAACACAACTCTGTTAATTTACTAAAAATCAGTGAATTGTACACTTTAAAGTGGTGACTTTTGTGGTATGTGAATTATATTTCATTATAGCTGTTATCTTAAAGTCAAAGGACAAATTTCTCATCTGTTAATGGAAATTTTTCTGTTTTTTCTCTGAGTTCAAGTTCTTATCCAGTAGAATATCCTTCCAAACTCAATTTGTCCATCCTTACACCTCTCTGCCCAGCTGAGCTGTTGTTCACTGCAGTGTATCAAATAATCACTTTTACTCACACTCAGCCCTAGGATTCATTTTTTATTCTTAGAAATGTAAAGAGCTGCACTAGAATTCAACAGGACCACAGTTATTAAGAGGTAAAACTCATATACAGATTTCCTTTTTAGCAATATTTATTTGTCTACAGTATTCTTATTGAAAGAAAGAGGCTGGTGGCCTGACTTCCCACTTATATCCAGGAGAGAATGAAGTCAGTTTATCACTTCCTTTCTTCACATTTTTCTGAAGAGACCATGTCTGGTAATGTACTGTCTCAAATTCTCAACCTTGCTTTCAAGCACCGTTGTCTGAAACTGTCATACTACCCAGATAATAATGTTCGTTAAAAAAAAGAAAAAAAGAAAAAGAAAAAAAGAAAACAAAACACAATCATTGCCTGAGGGGATTTTTAAATAAGAAAATTTGAAGACATTATTTACATCATAAAGTGTGATTTTTTAAGACAATTAAACATCACTACTTTAACTCCAAGGTTGCTATAATTCAACCTCCCTCTCCCTGTTCAAACAGTTTTATTATTTCAACTTCCTTTAAAATGCAATCATCTCAAGTTCCCTTAAGAGAAAAGACTAAGATTTTGCAAGAAAGGTGCCAACTGCCCTGCTCCAATGGGTTTTTTGGAGTGTGCTAAGCAAAGCAGTATTCCAAGGCTTCTATCTGCGCTGCAATCACTCATACAGGACAAACAGAAGTAGGAAGGCAGACACTCCTTACTGCCTTTGACTGAGTTCTGGAGAGCTGAATGAAAACATATACTAAACTCATACTGTTGCAAGTTTTGAGGGTGGCTGAATGCTGATTTCATGGCTGCAATCACCATCTGCAGTGATTTTGGAGCCCCACAAAATAAAGTCTGACACTGTTTCCACTCTTTCCCCATCTATTTCCCATGAAGTGATGGGACCAGATGCCATGATCTTCGTTTTCTGAATGTTGAGCTTTAAGCCAACTTTTTCACTCTCCTCTTTCACTTTCATCAAGAGGCTTGTCAGTTCCTCTTCACTTTCTGCCGTAAAAGTGGTCTCATCTGCATATCTGAGGTTATTGATATTTCTCCCGGCAATCTTGATTCCAGCTTGTGCTTCTTCCAGCCCAGCATTTCTCATGATGTACTCTGCATATAAGTTAAATAAGCAGGGGGACAATATACAGCCTTGATGTACTCCTTTTCCTATTTGGAACCAGTCTGTTGTTCCATGTCCATTTCTAACTGTTGCTTCCTGAGCTGCATACAGATTTCTCAAGAGGCAGGTCAGGTGGTCTGGTATTCCCATCTCTTTCAGAATTTTCCACAGTTTATTGTGACCCACACAGTCAAAGGCTTTGGCATAGTCAATAAACCAGAAATAGATGTTTTTCTGGAACTCTCTTCCTTTTGCCACGATCCAGCGGATGTTGGCAATTTGATCTCTGGTTCCTCTGCCTTTTCTAAAACCAGCTTGAACATCTGAAAGTTCACAGTTCACGTATTGCTGAACCCTGGCTTGGAGAATTTTGAGCATTAATTTACTAGTGTGTGAGATGAGTGGAATTGTGCGGTAGTTTGAGCATTCTTTGCATTGCCTTTCTTTGGAACTGGAATGAAAACTGACCTTTTCCAGTCCAAAATCACTGCAGATAGTGATTGCCGCCATGAAATTAAAAGACGCTTACTCCTTGGAAGGAAAGTTATGACTAACCTAGACAGCATATTCAAAAGCAGAGACATTACTTTGCCAACAGAGGTCCGTCTAGTCAAGGCTATGGTTTTTCCAGTGGTCATGTATGGATGTGAGAGTTGGACTGTGAAGAAAGCTGAGTGCTGAAGAATTGATGCTTTTGATGTGGAAGAAGCATCAAAACCATGCTGTGATGTGGGAGAAGACTCTTGAGAGTCCCTTGGACTGCAAGGAGATCCAACCAGTCCATCCTAAAGGAGATCAGTCCTGGGTGTTCTTTGGAAGGAATGATGCTAAAGCTGAAACTCCAGTACTTTGGCCACCTCATGAAGAGTTGACTCACTGGAAAAGACTCTGATGCTGGGAGGGATTGGGGGCAGGGGGAGAAGGGGACGACAGAGAATGAGATGGCTGGGTGGCATCACCGACTCGATGGACATGAGTTTGGGTGAACTCCGGGAGTTGGTGATGGACAGGAAGGCCTAGTGTGCTGCAATTCATGGGGTGGCAAAGAGTCGGACACGACTGAGTGACTGAACTGAACTGAACTAAATGCTGATTTTACAAGCTAGATTGACAAAGGGGATTAACGAGTCCTTCGTTAAATAATGCAAAATGTGTTTGAATGATGATGTACTAAACAGTATTGCCCTTGCTGTGGTGTGATTAGTAGAAATGCTCATCCCGGTGGATGCCTAAAATTCTTTCCCAAATTCACTTGGACTTTTATTGCTTTCCTCAATCTCAATAGACCAACTGATGAACTTTGGAGACTGGTTCTTTATTTTTCAGGCCACAGGGCATCTACTGTAAAAGGATTAAAAAGGGAAGCAGACAGAGAAGGCTATGTGTTCCCAAACAGAAGGCCTCAGTGGTGAGTCAGAAGGCAGGGAGTTTGGCAGGCCAACCAACTTCAGAGCAGTACAATCTGATTGAGATGAAATCCACTCAAATACTAAAATAGACTGTCCAGACATTGCCTTTGCTTCCCTGACTCCTTCTTCACAAGGACAACGGAGCGTCCTTTTGCTCAATTAACCTTTGACTAAATTCAGAATAAAACAGATGGTTAGAAGCCATAGAAAAAGAGGTAGAGGCCTTTTGAACCTCATCCTAGGCTATTGATTTTCCAGTAAAATATATTTCCTCCATTTCCTGGAAAGGCTTTAGAGTGAATTCATTTTGATAACTCTGTTTTCCAAAGGGGACAAATCATATAGGTCTGAGGAAATTATTTTACAGGGCTAAAATGCAGAAACAAAGGCTGAATATAGAGATAAGTCCCATGATAAAGGAAAACTATAACGGCCTTAGGAAAACTTAAATCTAAGCCAAACCACTGTGTTATAGGAATTCTGAGATAATCATGATGCTTACAAAAAATGAGTTTGTGTTGGTAAACTACTATGAAACAGGAAAGGGCAATACATTTTGTATTTATACCATATTTGGCTTATATGACAGAAGAGCCACCTGCTTACATTCAAGTGCAGTGGTCAGTTTCACTTCTCCAGGTCCTTGGTTTTCACACAACAAGCAGCACCATGCCCTGTAATTGACAGACTCAGCAAAACAGAATTGGACTCTGAAAACTCTCATCATCTCCCCAGCTTCAGGTGGAAGACATAGATGGATGAGTCAAACAGGAAGTAAGAAGGCAAAAAAGAATAGGGCATATGGAGAAGGAATAAATGGATAGATGGGTATGGTAGTTTAGATTAGTGGTTTAAAAAAGAGAGAATGCACAGAAGTATTTTAGGGCAGTGAAATTACCCTGAACAACACTCTAAAGGTAGATAGATGTCATTATACATTTGTCCAAATCCCTAGAATGTCCAACATCAGGAGTAATGGCAATGTCAACTCTGGACTTTGGTGCTAATGATGTGTCAATGTAGGTTCATCAATTGTCACAAACATACCACTCCGATGGGACATGCTGATAGTGGGGGAGGCTATGCATGTGTGGGGGCAGGGGTATACAAGACATCTCTCCCTTTTGATCAATTTCACCATGAAGCTAAAACTACTCTAAAATATAAAGGTGTTTTTTTTTTTTTTTAAGAAGGGTAGATAAGCACTAGAAAGGTAGAGAAAAAAATCTTCCCACCTTTCCTACTGAATGGAGGCACTGAAGACAGACTGGTTAGGCATCTGCTATACATTACAATAAAGTAGAAGAAAGTTAGAAAAAATAAACAATACTGGGCCTTACTTATTATATTTGCCTACTTGGCTGTAGGGAAATATCTCTACAGATATACAGTTGCAGACAGAGGCAACTTCCAGAGTTTAGTACAGGCAAACCTCGTGTTATCGCACTTTGCTTCATTTCACTTTGCGGACATCATGTTTTTTCACAAACGGAAGGTGTATGGCAGTCCTGAATCAAGCAAGTCTACTGGTGCCATTTTTCCAACAGCATTTGCTCACTTCAGGTCTCTGTGTCACTTTTGGTAATTCTCCCAAGAGTCTACACTTTATCATTATTATATTCATTGTGTGATCGGTGATCTTTGATATGACTACTACAGAAAGATAACAACTCGCTGAAGGCTTAGATCATAGCATTTTTAACAATAAAGTATTTGTTAATTAAGGTGTGTACATTGTTTTTTAAGACATAATGCCATTGCACACTTAATAGATGACAGTAAAGCATAAACAGGGACTTCCCTGGAGGTCCAGTGGTTAAGACTTCACGCTTCCACTGCAGGAGGCATGGGTTTGATCCCTGGTTGGGGAACTAACATCCTACATGTTGTGTAGCACGGTCAAAAATTTTTTAATTAAAATTTGAAAATTGGATAGGACTTCAAAGGAAAATAAAGTGGAAACATAACTCTCATATGCACTGGGAAACCAAACAACTCATGTAACTCAGTTTCTTGCAATGCTCTGGAATCAAATGGGCCTTCCCAGGTGGCTCTAGTGGTAAAGAATCTGCTGCCAAAGCAAGAGACTCAAGAGACATGAGTTCGATCCCCGGGTTGGGCAGATCCCCTGGAGAATGGAACCCACTCCAGTAATGGCAACTGGAATGGCAACCCACTCCAGTATTCTTGCCTGGGAAATCCTATGGACGGAGGAGCCTGGCGGGCTACAGTCCATGGGGTCACAAAGAGTCAGACATGACTGAGCAACTGAGCACTCATGGAATCAAACCTGCAATATCTTTGAGGGGTACTTGTATCAGAATTACTGTGAGCCTGGCCTATTTGTGGCAGCACAAAGGACCACATTCTTACAGTGGGCCGCACTTGTTGCAATAAATAAGGAATTTCACCTTCTGAGAGGCATTTTAATGGGAATGGAAGAGAATGCAGTCCCTTCTGCAGGGACAGGTTGTAGGCACACACATTCTTGCCGGGATGAATATGCTCACATGGTTCTCCCTGCCTGACTCCCCTTCCAGCTCTTCTCTGCTTATCTAAGCCCTAACATGCCCTCAACCCTCTCTGCCATTCAACTTTTTCCTGTTGCTGTTGTTGTTTAGTTGCTAATTCATGTCTGACTCTCTGTGACCCCATGGACTATAACCTGCCAGGCTCCTCTGTCCATGGAATTGTCCAAGCAAGAATATGGGAGTGGGTTGTCATTCCCTTCTCCAGGGGATCTTCCCGACCCATAGATCGAACTCGTGTCTCCTGTATCTCCTGCACTGGCAGGCAGATTCTTTATCACTGATACACCTAGGAAATCCAATATTTTCCTTTATTGATTTCTGAATTTTAGTTTAGTGAGTATCAGAATCGCCTGTGAGGAATGGAGAGAAGGCAGCTGAGGGAACTGTTTAAAAATGCTGTTTACTAGGACCTGTGGCCAAAGACTCTGATGTAACAAGCCAGATGTGGATCCCAGATATCTACAGTTTTAATGATCTCCCTGGGGGCTTTCAAATGCAAAAGATTTCCCAACCACATCTGGAGCAACTCATCTTAGGACAGTTTGTCACTTGACATCATTGCCTGCCATGTGGCTTACACCACATCAGTCATGTCTTCCCAGTGAGACCATGGATGCCAAGACCTAAGCGCTGCATGCAAAGGAAGCCTGACAACTAAGCTACATAATTTCCTCTTTCTTTTCTTTTTTTTCAGTTTTATTGCGATCTAATTGACAAATAAAAATTATATATATTCAAGATATCTTACTTGACATTTTGATGTATGCACACATTGTGAAATGATCACCACGATCAAGCTAATTAACATATCCATCACCTCACATAGTCACCATTTTCTTTTGTTGCTATTCTTCTTTATTTTTAATCCCTCCTGGCACATAACATCAACTTACAATAGGCAAAGAGAGCCACTGAGCAGAAGATTATTAGAAAAATAACTCATAGAAAACGATATGCTTTTGTTCAATGGTGAGAGACGTTTAACAAATGACAGTGAATTTTTAGGACAATGAAGGAACCAAAGTCAGGAGGAGCAAAAGCCTCCTCTAGGCTGCCATGTCCCTAAAGGATGCTAAACTCCCCTTCAAAACAACCGGCTAGGAGAGGCCAAGCCTCAGTTAGATACATTAAACATGCCTCATGGCAGATGTAGGTCTGAGTTGGGCTCCCTATGTCACTTTAATCATACTGGAGAACTTCTAAACATTTCAGAACTGATGTGCCACCAGAAGCAAACTGAGGCTTAAATGGGTGTGAGATTAGCTGATAATCCCTCAGAAACTTGAAAAAGGGGAGAGAATGTATGCAGACCTGCAAATTCCAAGAGGTCTCTATCCTGTCCAAGCTTACAGGATGTGACAGTTAATTTTATGTGTCAACTTGGTTGGGTCATGAGATGACCAGACTAAATAATATTTCTGGGCAGGTCTGTGAGAGTGTTTCCAGGTAAGGTGAACTTTGAACCAGTAGCCTGAGTAAAGCAGATTGCCCTCCCCAATGTGCATCATCCAATCTGTTGGCCTGAAGAGAACAAAAAGGTGAAGGAAGGGAGAATTGGCTCTATTTGTACCTCACTGCTTGAGCTGGAACATCTGCCCAAGGACTGGAATTTACACCCTTAGCTCTCCTAGTTCTCAGGCCTTTAGGCTCAGACTGAACTACACCATCACCTGTCCTGGGTTTTCAGCTTACACATGGCAGATCATGGGACTTCTCAGCCTCCATAATCACACAAGCCAATTCCTTACAGTAAATCTCTCTATATCTATTGGTTCTGTCTCTCTGTAGAACCCTGACTAATACACAAGACCAAAATAAAGAAAGCATTTAGACTAGCGAGGACTCACTGAATGCAAGAGCATCAGAACATGTCTGATCACAGACAGTATCGTTAGGGTGTGAGAACAAAAAAATCTCCATGAAGGAGAAATAATGAAGAAGACCTAGTTCCTGTTTTATTTATAGCTATATTTATATTTAAACAGGCTATGTATATGTATACATGTATACACACACCCACACATCACAGAAAGTTTGGCATCAGATTCAGTAAGATGTTAATGATGATCATCTCTGAGTGGTGGAATTGCAGGTGATGTTTATTTTCTTCTTTATTCTTTTCCTGCACTGAGTTTTTAATCATTATTTATATAATAAAAAATTCTTCCTGTTTTTAAAAAAATGAAGTAAAAATCAGACACTAGTGCTCTTATAGAACTAGCAACGGAAAACATCTACAACTAATGACTCTTAGGAAGAAGAGCTAATGTGAGATGAGATGGGGACACCTTACATATGGGTGAACTTGATTTTCCAGATCTCCAAATACTGTGGGTGAGTACTCAGGTATTCAACACAGATTGGGAGGGTGATCAGAAGAATCGGAACATATTTTGAATTTGTTGCTGCTAAAAATTTGCCTAAATACTCAAAAACGTAGATTTTTTAAATACACCAACAACTAGCCCAAATCCTTTCACATGCATATCTAATTACAATGGTAAGTCCAATTGGCCTCAATAATCTAGCAATATTCATACTACAGCTCTACAGCTCCTTCTCAGGCCATCCTGGGCTCCCCAAGACCTTTTGGGTTTTTAAAAATTAAGTTTGGTTTGAGAAAAAATTTAAATATATATATATATATATATATTTTTTGGCTCAACAATTTAACTTCTAGGACTTCATCTTACATATCTTTATACACTTTGCCAAAGTTACCCACAGGATGTTCACTGCAGAATTGTTTATAACAGCGAGAAGTGGAAATAAGGTACATGGACTCCAACAGGAGGTGGGTGATAGAAACTGCAGTACATCTTGAGTTGGTATATAGTATAGATAGGATTTGTATAATGTCCATAGACTCAGCAGAGGCAGAGAAAGAGTCAAAGCAGAGTGATTGTATGTTCCAGACCAGCAGGGAGAAGCAGCTATTGTAACACTTTCATTCACCATTTGACTGCACCCTTCCATTAAAAATTTAATCATTGGGGTTCACCTGGAAGCTAAAAGAAATGGCCAGGACCAGAGGTGGGTGGAGGGAATTGTGCGAAGGTGGTCAAAAGGTACAAACTCACAGTTATAAGTACTAGGGATATAAAGTACAACATGATAAATATAATTGACACTGCTGTACGCTCTTTATGACTGTTGTTAAGATAGTATATCCTAAGAATTCTCATCACAAGGAAAACACTTTTTTTTTCTATTTCTTTGACTTTGTAACTCTATGAGATCATGGATATTCAGTGACTTACTGGGGTCATCATTTCATGATGTATGTAAGTCAAATCATTATGCTGTATACCTTAAATTTACAGTGTTGCATGTCAATTTTTTCTCAATAAAACTAGAAGAAAAAATACAAGGCAAATAAATAATTGAAAATATGACAACCTTACATGACAACTCAGAACACAAATTGTATAGATAGCATGATTACAACCACATAATGATATATAGCTATATATGTGTAGGAAATGCATCAAAACATTACCAGTTTTTTAAAACAAGTGATCAGGGATGAAGAGAGAAGGGAGCCTAGCTCTGCTGGGTGATGTATTTTAACCTCAGAAATGTAAAAGGAAAATAGTGACAAAATTATCCCCTGTGATTACTGTTCATGCTACAATGAAGCATGGTATGAAGTTCCTACCTGATTTTTCACACCAACTACAGTTCATGTTATCATTATGAAGCAAACTCACTGAAGAATGATATTTCATTTTTTGAAACCAAATGTATAGAAAGATTTTAAAACTCTTGAGGGACTCCTCTGCTGGCCCAGTGGTTAGAACTCCACACTTCCACCTCAGGGGGCACAGGTTCCATCCCTGGTTTGGGAACTAAGTTCCCACAAGCCACACAGTATGGCCAAAAAATAAAATAAAAACTGTTTACCCATGCACACAATGAAAGGAGTCAGCAGCAAAAACACACATAGTACATTAGGTGAAAAGTGAAACTATATTCCAGTTGTGATGAGGAAGATGACAAGGCTACCAAACGGGGAGACTTCAGGGTTATGAGGACTTGACCTTTTCATTAGTGACTGGGCCAAGTCTGGAAAGAAGACATGGAGGAAAACAGAGTAGATTAAGGGAAATTATACAATTTCTTTTTCAACAGGAACTTATTTTGAGTATTGCACATGCCCTATTTAGAGCTTATATATTTTGTCATATCTGTGTTCAAGCCAGAGCCATTTCATTCCTCCCTCTGTGCCAAAGGGCAGTCTTCCCTTTGGGCTTTCCTCAAGAACAAGGTTGATAATATTTCCAAGGATATCATAGCAGATTGATTGATTCTAAAATAAAATCACACTATGCAATCATGTAAACTTTACTGCATTAAAGGAACTTGGGAATTCACCTCCTATCTGTAAGGCAAGCTCTAACTGCTGAATTTCCCCATAATGTTGACACATCGGCCAATTTCTCTTTTGTTGCAGTTTAAAAGGCCTTGCTCTGAATCCCCCTGAATTACTCAGTACAGTGGATGTAAAACTTCTAGACATCTGTAAGAAACCTACAAGTAGAAGAGTTCCATTATAATGAAGCTGACATTAGACCCTTGCAATGCAACTTTCTCCAGTCTTCCATTGGTGTCGCCTCGATACTTCAGTGGTTCTCCATATAGAGAGTCAAGAAAATTTTTGTTTATCATCTGAACACTCACCACAGTATAATAATTCTTGGTAAGTGGAGTCGCTTCAAATCCTTTGACAGCCTTGGGGGAGAGAGGTCTCTCTGTGAAAAAGACATTTAAATTATGTTAATATCACACAAGTCTAAGATGAACATCTTATAACATAGGTCAACTAACATATTATAAATATTGTCAAGTGGAAGGCTCAAAGGAAATGTACATTTCTAAACAAGTAAAGCTATAATCTTACTAAACTACAGATGGCCAAGTCACAGCTTCTTAATGACAGGGTCAAGGCAAGAACTTCAGATCCAGTTTGGGCTGTTTCTTTACTCATCTGCCTCTCCATTTGACTTATTATAAAACAGATAAGCAAAGGAATGCTAACCAAATACATTATGTTTGTAACTTGCAACTAACCATACAAGAATAACATAATACAGATAATAGCAGCCATTCTTTCCTGGGGCTGGCTGTTTATTGTGCCCAGAATAAAATAATCAGAATCTTGAATACACTGAAAAGTAGCAGGAAATTCATTTTAATATCATTATATTGTGCTATAAAATATTGTCTTTCTTTTACAAAGTTTGTCTTATCTATTAAACTCATGACTAAGAGACATCCCAGAATGCTTTTTAAAAAAAAAAAAAACAAAGAAACCACTTAATAAAAATACAGACAGGGGACTTCTTTGGTGGTCCAGTGGCTAAGAGTCCTCACTTGCACTGCAAGGGGATCAGATTCAATCCCTGGTCAGGGAACTAAGATCCCACAAGACACCTTGTGCAGCCAAAAGAAATTTTAAAAATAAAAAGTACAAGACAGCAATCATAAATGTTTAACAGTGTCACTACAGACTATCTTCCTTACTCTCATTTTGTCCTTTGTATCATTGCTTTATATTCCATTTTTGCCTTGTTATATTATATTGCATGCTGCTTTAAATTCCTTCTGAAGTATGGTAGAGTATACATAACCAAGTATTATCATCAGGCCTTGATCTTCCCTTTGCTAAAAGTAATATTTTCTAGTTTTATACCTATGACATTCCACTCCTAAAAAATGCAATATACAGAAAAGAAAAACCAACAATTAACCCGTCACCAAGAGCTAACCATCATCCACAGTAACGTTTTGAAGTATGTCTTCCTATTCCTTTTATCATGTGTTTGTGAACACACACACACAGTGATCTTTCTTAATTCATCTACAGCTTAACTCTCCTATTACAACACTATTTCATGAACATTTTTCCATTTAACCTTGATTTCTAATAATTTTTATATTTAAAATATCCCTTATGTTTACTTGGCAATTAACAGCCTTTAGGACATTTTATTTGATCTTTACAATGACCCTGTGAGGCAGAGATGATCTTCTCATTTTGCAGAGGTCACTAAAGTACAGAAAGGTGAGGTCAGCTGCCTAAGGGCATGAATTTGGGAAATGGCAGAGCCAAGACTGAAGCCCAGGTGTGTCTTGACAAGAGCCTGTGCTCCCAAGCAGCAGAACGTCCAGAGATGAAGCTACTGAAAGGCCTGGTCGGTGGCAGGAGCAGTGGTTCCCCATCTACCTCGGAGCTCAGAGGGGCCATCAGTTCGATCTGGGATGGTCAGAGAAGCCCTTGCTGGGCAGCGGGGTATTTGATCTGTCCCTGGATGGGGGCTAGAATTCAAACAGGCTGAGAAGACAGTAGAGCGTTTTCTCAGCAGGGAAGATTCCCGGAGCACAGCTATAGAAATGGCAACACTCAAGGCAGGGCTGTTCCTGCGACAGTGAACTGTCCAGCTGGACCAGGCTGTATAAAGTGGAAATACAGCAAAAATGCAGGAATGAGGGCCAATTCTCTCACTCCTCAGCAACAAAAAATGGGGCATATCTAGTTTAAGATCTGCCTGGATCCACATGGTGGCTTCACAAGGCTTTACTGGATAAATCTGAGCAAGTCAAAGCCACCCAGACTATTACTTGAGGTTATAAGTGGCAGAGTCAGGACATGAACCCAAGTACTGTATTGCCAAGCTTAGTGTTCGCCCCCTGCCACCACACTACGGTTTTCGACTCTTCAGCATACTTGAAATCAACAGTTACCAAATTCTTTTAGTTTTTATTAAGCAAGTTTTCTACAGAATAGCCCTGATGTTACTTAAAACTCAGTTGTTTTGTGTAATTATGACATAAACCAGTCTGATTAAAAATAGAACGTTCCAGAGAAATCAGCAAGATGTGGTCGCCTTTCGAAAGCAAGGCCAAAAGGAAGGGTAAAGAGTAATGGAAAGTCTGCAAAGATGCAGAAGAGGAAAGGAAAGCCCAAAGGAACTGGTCACTGCAAGTGAAGAAAAATGGTAACTACATAAAGTAGAACAGGGAAACATGAAAGAAAACAGTGACTGCCATGGAGATTGCTGGGTGGCTGAACATAATGCTAAAAGAGCTGGTGTTTTGATGAGATCAATAAAATTGTTAACAAGGATTTACTGAATAGCCCCGGGCACTATATTCAGTATATTGTAATGATCTATAACGGAAAAGATTTTTTCAAAATATAGAGATATATATATGTATAACCAAATCCCTTTGTTGTACACCTGAAATTAACACAATATTGTAAATTAATCACACTTCAATAAAAAAATTATAGTAAAAAAAATTTTAATAAAACAGTCAAACTCTAGAAAGACTGACAGAGGGAAAAAGAGAGAAGACGCATATTGCCTATATGAGAAGTGAAATATGGGATATCACTACAGACTCTAGAGATACCAAAAAGATAATAAATAGTATGAACAACTCAAAACACATAAATTTGATAATTAGGTGTGAAATGGAGCAATTTCTCAGAAAACCAAAACTATCACAGTTCACCCAATATTAAATACATCATTTGAAGAACCTTATAACAAGTATGGAAACTGAATTTATAAATTTAAAACTTTGGAGAAAAGGAAATCTCCAGGCCCATATGGTTCTAATGCAGAGTTCTACCAAATGTTGAAAGAAGAAGTCATAGCAATTCTTCTCAATCTCTTCCAGAAAATAAAAGAATTCATTTTATAAAGTCACTATTACACTGACACCAAAACCAGACAAAGACAGTACAAAAAATTAAAGTGCAGACCCATATCCCTCATGAATTTCAATGAAAAAACCTTAACAAAGAATCAGTAAATAGAATTCAGCAATATTTTATAAGAACTTTATACCATGGAATTCATCCCATGGATACAAGTTGGTTAAATATTCAAAAATCAATAGATGAAACCCATGTTAGTAATAGTCTAGAAAGAAAAATCAAATGATAATATCAATGGATGCAGAAAAAGCACAGGACAAAATTCAATACCCATTCAACAAAAACTTCCAGAAAGAAATAGGAATAAAGAACTTCTCCAACTCAATAAAGAGCATCTACAAAAACCTTACAGCTAGCATCTTACCTAGTGGAGAAAAACCTACGGCTGAATGCATTCCGAACCCCAAGATCAGGAACAAGGCAAGGATGCCTGCTCTCACTCAGCGTCGTACTGGAAGGTCTGGATGTCTCTGCAGTCTTGGTGCAGAATGGGGAATCAATCCCGAGAGAAGAAGGAAAACAGATTTGGAAGGATAACCTTGGAAAGTCTTTAAAAATGTAGTCTTTGCAAACAACCGGCCCCATGAAAAAACTCAAGGGGTGGATGCAAAGAGAAAAACACCAGTACTAGGTTTCAGTGACAGTTCTTGCCTCTTGTCCCTCCTTTGCCCTCTACCCCCCAGCCCACCACTGCCTACTCTTACCACGTGCGGTCTTAGCTGAGACCCACTCTCAGCGAGACACGCAGAGAAGGAATGAATACGTGGAGGTTCAGAAGAGACAAGTTCAGTCCCTGGGGGTGGTTCCAAGTGACAGAAGGGGGGTCAATTTTCCCTCCCCAAAATGTCTCTTTGGCACGTGGATTATATTGAGCTGGAAACAATCAAGGCTCTAAAGACTCAGGAAGTCTTTCTCTTTTTTATTTTTTAATATAAATTTATTCATTTTAATTGGAGGTTAATTACTTTACAATATTGTATTGGTTTTGTCATACATCAACATGAATCCGCCACAGGTTTTTACCTCCCCCTTAGATGCCTAGAGAATTTAGGTAGAAGGCTTGTTCCCAGAACAGAGCTATCAGCAGAGATATCTGCAAAGAAAGAACATGGGCTGGGGGTGGTGGGGACAACTCTTGGAGATCAGAGTCCACTCTGCGTTCCATGGTCTCTGCAAGGCCCAGCAAACATTTATTTGCCAAACATTTGCTTTTCCATCTCTATGTCAATTGCCTTCCTCCCCTTTGAAGTCTCAAACCACTACCCCCAACACCCTCTTTTATCTTTAGCTGAAGATGGTATTTAAGGTGAACGTTTCACCATTTTGGCAACTTACTCAGTTCCTCTGGGTCTCTCCCATGTAGACAGATTATTAAAAATTTTTTTGTGATTTTCACTTGTTGATCTGTCTCATCAATTTCAAAAGAACCTAGAAGGGTAGAGGAAAACTTCTTCCTCCCCAATATAACCTAACCAGAACTAATATGAAAACATAAACCTTTTAGGTGGTGTTTCTAAGGCCATTAAAAACTGGTCAATTCAATTCAATCAACAAAAAAGAAATCAATCAATGCAGTGAAGAATTCAAATGGGTTATTTAGCATAACTCAAACAACAACAGTGTCATATAAGTATAGACGTAAGTAACCTTCCTAGGGCATTATGCTAAGTGAAATAAGTCAGAGAAAGACAAATACTATACTGTACAATATGACGTACACATGGAATCTAAAAAATAAAACAAACTAGTGACTATAACAAGAAAGAAGCAAACTCACTGATACAGAAAACAAACTATTGGTGACCAGTGGAGAGAGGAAAGGGAGAGGGGCAATATAGGGATAGGGGAGTAACAGGTACAAACTATTAGGTATAAAATAAGCTACAAGGATATACTGTACAACATGAGGAATACAGCAAATATTTTATGATAACTATAAGTATAACCTTTAAATACTGTGATCACTATATTTTATAATTTATATAATACTATACAACTGGGGCTTCCCTTGTAGCTCAGTTGGTAGAGTCTGCCTGCAATGCAGGAGACCCAGGTTCAATCCCTGGGTCAGGAAGATCCCCTGGAGAAGGAAATGGCAACACACTCCAGTATTCTTGCTTGGGAAATCCCATAGACAGAGGAGCCTGGAGGGCTACAGTCCATGGAATCACAAAGGGTTGGACACGACTTAGCGACTAAACAACAATAACAAATATTTCAATTAAAAAAGTTACAAATGCTGGGAAAAAAAGAAATCGTCCTTATTCCTATGTAACAATCCTTTTCCCATTAACTCTCCATTCATTCCTCTCCCTTGCTAAGGTATAGATTCCTATGCCTGTTGGTGGTGACAAGTCAAAAAGAAATCTAGTGATAACTGGTTTTCTCTGGATGTGAAGGATCTGTGTGATACACCCTGGGGATTAAAACAGAAAGTGTAAATATAAAGCCCCATCATGCTTTTGGATTAGAATAAGTAGGAAGAGTCATTTCTTAATCTGCCTTAATACAATTTAATTAGCCATCTACCTAATCCCCTCATTTGACATCTATATTTACCTGCAAAGAAGAAGTTTTAGAAGGATTTATTGACCCTTTAACTGAATCAGCTGAAGAAAACAGAACTTGCTTAAAATATCTGCTCCAGTCATATTTGCCTCAATAGCCAGGAAAATTTTAATGCAAAGTCCTGATAAAACCTTCACCCTTAAAAAAAAAAAAAAAAAAAAAACACTTCACCCTTTCTCGGTAACAGACAAAAATTTTAAGGGGAGATATAACCTACTGTGTTACTGAGATATAACTTACTGTGATGTAGTGGCAAACATGATTTTGGTGTATAAACAACAAGGTCATTCACAAGTTACCACTAATTTTGAAGAAAAAGACTGAAAACAGGATAAACGGCTAATTTTCTTATTTATAATGTATCTGGGTCAAGTGAACTGATGGAAAAAAAAGAGCTTCTGTAGTTTATATAATGACTAAGTTATTCATACGTGTACTTTTCAAGAAGTAAGATCCTTGAAAACAATATTTTTTCCTCAAAATGGGGTTTATTTTTCTCATGTGACAGGAAATTGAAAGGTGGCCAGCAGGACTGGTGACAAGAGCTCCCTAATGTCACCTGTGCCTGAGTTCCGTCATTCTTGCGGAGAGGCTTTCGTCATCATGGTCACAAAAAGCTATTCTATCTTCAGCCTTAAACTCATGTTAAAAGGTGTGTGTGTGTGTGTGTGTGTGTGTGTGTGTGTGTAACACATTATACTCAAATATTCTATTTCTCAACTTTCTACAGTTTTAGAGTGGTGGTTCTGTAAGTCCTCAGAAATCAACCTCCTCCTGAAGAGAGGAAGAAACTGTCTCCAGGGCTTTGGCCATAATTATCTCTAGACAAAAGTTACAGAGGATTTCTCAAACTTAAAAATCCATTCCCCAAGGGCAAACTTACCAGAGCATGAAGTGCTCTTGTCAGTGGAACAAAACTCTGCACAGCTCTCCACCGCGGAGCCAGCAGAGCTGTCTGCAGGCTGAGGGTTGCCTGGGACTGGAGTTCCTTTCTTTGATTTCTAAGACAAAAGAACCTGTAGCATCAGCCTGAATTGTACCCAGGCTACCGTAAATGAGTATTCCAGAATTCCTGACTCTTCCAGTGATCTCCATGTTACACATCTGGCCCAACAGTAAGCAGATAGAGATCACAGGAGTCCTTTGTTCCATGCCTGATTCAACTTTATAAAGGACCCAGAAGCTGTATAGCAGAGGGGTTGAAAACTCCAAGTTGAAGGTTTCATTTCTTTGAGCTACACATTTAATCTAGAAATCATTTTTAAAGACTCGTTAAAGATAAATGTTCTTTCCTAAGTGGACACATCACTATGGATTTTATGGAAAGACATTCCAAAGATAAGTGTTAGTCACTCAGTCGTGTCTGACTCTTTGCAACCCCATGGACTACAGCCCACCAGGCTCCTCTGTCCATGGAATTCTCCAGGCAAGAATACTGGAGTGGGTAGCCATTCCCTTCTCCAGGGGATAAAACAGCATAACATTGAGTTTATATTGTCCCTCAGCAGGCTTCTAAGCAGGTTGTGGCCTTCTTACTGTTTTGTGCAGCAAGATTTGGGTGGGAAAGGATTCAAGTTGGCAAAGAGCTGATACCTACTTTCCCAACAAGATGTTTGCATTACACCAAGTTAATCTCCTCCAAAGTCCCTTAAATATGCTCCACTTGAACTACCACAGATCTTTCACAGTTTTCATTCTCCCCAAATAATCACTACAACTTACATTGTCCTCCACTCTCTTTTGGACCTATCCACACAGCTTCCGTGTCTTTGAGGGTTCAGTTCAAGTCCTATCTCTTCCAGGAAGCCTCTCCCATCCACTCTAGTCACAGTGTACTCTCTGTCCACTGATGATCTGCTATCTATTTGACACTTCATCATCTACCACTTTGTAGTGTTCACTGGCAGTTTAATCTCCAGCTCTTAGCTCTCTCCCATGCTCTAAATTCATCCTGCCAACCTGCTAGAAATCTTCAAAATGATAACCTGCTGGCGCCTCTACTCAACATGTCCAAAACAACTCATCATCTTCCAGTACCAATCACCCACCCCCAACACACACACACACACACACACACACACACACACCCTCCTATCTTCTCTATTAAGGGAGTTCAGCATCTACCAAACATTTCCTATGTCTAAAGCACTACAGGAGAAGGCAATGGCACCCCACTCCAGTACTCTTGCCTGGAAAATCCCATCGACAGAGGAGCCTGGTAGGCTGCAGTCCATGGGGTCTCGAAGAGTTGGACACGGCTGAGCGACTTCGCTTTCACTTTTCACTTTCATGCATTGGAGAAGGAAATGGCAACCCACTCCAGTGTTCATGCCTGGAGAATCCCAGGGACGGGGGACCCTGATAGGCTGCCGTCTATGGGGTCGCACAGAGTCGGACACGACTGAAGTGACTTAGCAGTAGCAGCAGCAGCAGCAGCAAAGGACTACATTAGGCACTATGGACACAGAAAGATATACAAAGATGAATAATTTCTGCTTGACCTCCTTGTCAGGATGAGCTGGGTACCTCTCTTCTGCTCACCATTCTCCAGACTACCTTGTATTTAGAACTTAACATTCGATATGCTAGTAAGACCATCTCCCCACAAGACTATGAACACCACGAGGGCAAGAGGCATGGTTCAGGTTTATGTGCTTCACTGGTTCCCTCATCATAGAACTGATATCCTACTCGTGGCAAATAAACCTTTGCTGCTCAGCTAGGCGGATGACACTGCATGCCCTTAAGGAGCTCACCATCCACCTGGACCCCTAGGCTTGGCATTATGTTCACCTCTTCCTTTTCCTCATAGCTAATCATCAGCAAGTTTTCTTGATTCTGTTTTCACAGTATCTATTGCATCCATCCGGAGAACACAATGGCACCCCACTCCACTACTTTTGCCTGGAAAATCCCATGGATGGAGGAGCCTGGTAGACTGCAGTCCATGGGGTCGCTAAGAGTCGGATACGACTGAGCGACTTCACTTTCACTTTTCACTTTCATGCATTGGAGAAGGAAATGGCAACCCACTCCAGTGTTCTTGCCTAGAGAATCCCAGGGATGGGGGAGCCTGGTGGGCTGCCGTCTATGGGGTCGCACAGAATCAGACACGACTGAAGCGACTTAGCAGCAGCAGCAGCAACTGCATCCATCCACTTTCTCTTCTTCTCCACGGTCATCAAAGTCAATTGCTGGGACCTCAGCAGTAGTCTTTACTGCTTTCCCCACATCCTCCTTGATTATCCCCACCACTTCCCTGCCATCCAGCCCCAACATCACCACTAGAAAGATTTCTCTAAACCACATGCAATCCCCTGCTTACAGCTTGTCATTGACAGCCTTCTTAAAGTAGCTCCAGCCACACCCCTTCTCTTCACTCACCTAACCCTCAACCCAAATCCTCCTACCACTCATTCCATGCTTCCCTACTTCCCAGCTTTAACTTAGTAACTGCTTCTATCCTCTGCCCATCAGAAGCCTCTTTTCATCATTCAAGACCGAAGTCAAGTGCTTCTTTCCTCTTAGGTTACTGTTAATCAAATAATTTCTTTACTCTTCCAACAGCTTTGTACATATAACTTTGTGTGACTCTGTCCTACCCTGTCATGTACACACCTATCCTGACTACTAGACTGAAAAGTCCTTGGGGGCAGAGTCCATGAGGACAGATTATTACAAACCCCTTCCCACCAAGTGGGCTTTCCTGGTAGCTCAGTTGGTAAAAAGAATCCACCTGCAATGCAGGAGACCCCAGTTCAATTCCTGGGTCAGGAAGATCCCCTGGAGAAGGGATAGGCTACACACTCCAGTATTCTTGGGCTTCCCTGGTGGTTCAGATGGTAAAGAATCCACCTGCAATGCAGGAAACCTGGGTTCAATCCCTGGGTTGGGAAGATCCTCGGGGGGGGGGGCATGGAAACCCACTCCAGTATTCTTGCCAGGAGAATACTCATGGATGGAGGAGCCTGGTGGGCTACAGTCCGGGGTCGCAAAGAGTGAGACACGTCTCAGTGGGTAAGTACAGCATAGCCCTACCCAGTACCCAGGAAATACTCAACAAATAAGCTGAACAGAACTGAATGACCTGTCCCACAACATTCATTCATTTTACAAATATTTACCAAACCAAATCAACAGAAGAAACATCTCTGCCCTTGTGGCACTTATATGCTAATGGTAGAATACAGGTGGTAAATTAAATAAATAAATAAATATACACTGTTAGAAATAAATGGTAAAAAAAAAAAAAACCTACAAAAGGGAAAGGGGACAACAGTAGTGGCAACAGGGTCCAATTTTCCCCTGGGTGACCGGATAAGATGCTACTTCGAAGCCAACAAGGGAGCAAAGACCTGAAGTAGGTAAGGGTGGAGGGACAGCAGGTGAGGCAGGAACCTGTCTGGAACAGGCAACCAGGAGGCCCGCATGGCTGAAGTGGGACAAGTGAGGGGGAGAGAGGTCAGAAAGAAGGTCAGAGGGGACACCAGAGGCCAATCCTGGAGGCCATGTAGATTACTGGGATGACCTTGACCTTCACTGTTTTTGAGCTGGGAGCCATTATAGTACTCAAGTTACATTTTAAAAGAATCATTTTAAAAGTACCTTCTCAATCATTTTAATAGTGCTCAAGGTACATTTTAAAAGTACCCTCTGGCTATTGAGTTTAAACTACACTATAGGAGTGACAAGGACAGGGGCAGGGATGCCAGTTAAGAAGCTATTGCAGTAAACTAGGTGGGAAGTGGTCCATACTCTTCCAGTCCTAGGCTTTCCCTGAGAGGCAGGCCTCCTGACCCCAGTTAGGCAGACCTATTCTTGACAGCTGGAAAAGAGTTTCTAAGGGTTAGGTTCCCCAGGTGCTCAAACAAGAGCCAGAGCTTGCCAAGTGTATCCTTAACTGAGTTGTAAACCAAAGAGAGTTTAGGAAAAACTCCAAGAGAAGGGGTCCAAGACCAGGACAAACTTAGGGTGGTTGGTTCACAAGGGAGGAGCCAGACTATATGCTACAAGGCATCTCAGTAAGGGACACTATAAGGAGTGTGGCGTGCTGTCTGTTGGCTACTACATCCCCTCAACAATTCTTGGGATTCCCAGGCCAGGCCAGGAAGCAAGGGCTGTTCCTTTTACTTTTCTGATGAAGGCATTGAATCAGTGAACAAAGTTACAGTGAATCTGTCAAATTATTTAGAGAGTCTAACAATCAGATTATACACATTGAAAGATGTAAAAGGGGTAAAAATCGGCTGTGAAAATCATCAAAACCAAGGAAACTCCAGGCAAAACCCATGAAAATACTTCAGGGCTCAACAGAAACTCCTCGATTCCCAGTACTAAAAGATACTAAGACATTTACACACACACACACATAATTATAAATCTGTTAGTAAATACTTATTCCACTAAAGGAAATGCTCTACCTTCACCTGACACACAACACAGAAAAGTGTGAAGCTAAATTTCAGCTCAAATACTTTAGGGAAAAGCTCCTAACAGTGGTTATCTGGAGGAAGAGATAAGAGGGGAACTTTTATTGTCTCCATTATCTATTTTGATAAGTTTTAACTTATAGTGAGCCTATAATCTTATTAAATAATAGTATTAATTTTGAGGTATTAAAAAAGCAAAAAAGACATCAACCAAAGGAAAAAATATACCAAGGAGCTAACTACTCAAAAGGAGCCCCTGGGTAAATAGTTTTGAAGCAGGAAGAGCAATAATAATGTGAATAACTGAACCTTATTTTATCTGTATTATGACACATTTTTATAATGCCAAGGATTTTTGTTGGTTTTGTAATATAAGCAAGATTTAGTTTCTTGAAGAATAAAAGGCAAGAGAGTTACCTAAGAAAGTTCTAGAATGATTACTGATGAGCGATTAGATTGCATTCCTCTGGGTATCATCATGAAAAAGGGTAAACGGTTAGCAGTGTGCAATGACTTTAAGGGCAATCTTATTCAGAATCAAAGTGGCCAGACAGCTTCCTGCAGCCTTGTGATTGTTATTTCTCCTACATATCTCTGAGACATTTAGACTTAAGTTTGCTCAAAGAGCTTAGGGATAAAAAAAGGAAGCGAGCACATGGCCTCTCTTATTATTGTATTCTGCCATCAGTGATTCTTGGAGTAGCAGGAAGGACTTTGTAGATGGGCTACAGGGGCTAGAATTAGTAGCAGAAAGGGACATAGTTAAGGTGGAACAGTTGTCTAAGCTTTGAATTCTTTTGCTTTTTTAGTTTCTTGCCGCCTTGATGTAATCTAAATACAACTTGGCTTCAAAATATCTAATCACAGATTTTTTTTACCCCAGTTCTGTTCTAGTCTTTTTCACATATACCAGTACAAACAATTCTGTGAACCAATGAAAACTGCAAGATTTTCTGTCCAAAGACCAAAAAAAGCTTTGAGAGTCAAAAAAGCTTTGAAAAGATTGACTTACCACTGGATTTAATTTCTCGGACATAATTACTAGGGAACCAGCCTGTTCTCCCATTTAATGTGCCTTCCCACCAGCCTCCTTCTTCAACTCTAGTGACATAAATGATGTCCCCTTTACAGACAGACAGCTCGTCTTCATTAGTCTGCTTAAAGTTGAATCTCGCCTTTACTATCAACTGGTGACTTCCATTTTCCGTCATCTCCTGGAGAAATAAAAGTCACACCAGATTAGGTACTTATGTCAACGAGGCTGGGGCAGAAATTCTATGAATTTAGGCAAATAAAGTAGGGTGACCAAGGATAAAACCCCAGGTCTATCTCAGTCTTGAATCTTTAACTTAGGAATGGGCCTAATGTAGGTAGGCCTTTCGGGGACACAGGCAGTGAGAAGAAGGGGATTAATAAAGCCCTCAAAATTGTAGGCAAACTTTTGCATTTGTGAGAATGTGTATTTTGGAGGGGGTCATGCCTTCATCTCCTTGTCCCCCACCAGTAGATACTACTTTTATTTTTTTGGCCACATCACTCAGCTTGTGGGGATCTTAGTTTCCCTACCAAGAATCAAACCCAGGCTCCCCTCAATGGAAGCATGGAGTCCTCATCACTGGACTGCCAGGGAATTCCTGAAAGATACTTATTTAAATGAGCTAGGAAACAAAGTAGATTAATAAACTATCCCACTCTGCCTGTACCCAACACTCAGACAAAGTCTTACATAATTACATGACCATGATTAGGTACTAACCTCATCTCATAAAATCTGCCTCCCACCTCCCAATTACTAAGAATATCTTAAATTGGCTAAGGCTTAGTCATATGCAAAGATCAAATATCCCATAGTTACCCAAGTCAGGAGCTCTTAACCTGTCACAGGTCCCTGAGAAGATGATGGCACAATGTGCCTTTACCCAAAACAGAGACTAGAAAGTTCAGGGAGAAGATTTTGCATACAATTGGAGAGGGCCCAAGAGGTATGGAACCATACAGTGTTCATCAGCTTCTGAAAGGGATCTCTGATCTCAAAAGGTTAAGTGCTTTGGAAGTAATTAAAGTACTTTGGAACTAATAGCTCCTGATGGCTTAAAGCAAGTGGGTGGATTTTGACAAGGAATAAAGGTCTCAAAAGAGCAGAAGCTAGGGTGCTTCCTTCCAAAAGAAAGCTCCCATTAAGACCAAATGCAATGATAACTGAGCCATCCCAATACAGGAGCTCAATAGGAATGCAAAGAGAAAAAGAAAATGGCAGTGATGATGATGAGAGCAAGTAATATATATTGATTTCCTGCACTGTGCCAGGCACTATTTAGTTCTCTAATAAGCCGGGGGCGGGGGCGGGAGCGAGGGGTGGGGGCTGGTGACGGGGAAATAACAGCAAACTTCCCTCAGGAAGTTGGACTAACAACTGACATTTGCATAGGGTTCTCAGTTGCTCAATTCTAGAAAGGGATGGGCTTCCCTGCTGGCTCAGACAGTCAAGAATCTGCCTGCAATGCAGGAGACCTGGGTTTCAATCCCTGGGTCAGGAAGATCCCCTGGAGAAGGGAATGGCTACCCACTCCAGTAGAAAGGGATAGAACTTTGAGGCTTCAACCCTGACTTTCTGACTCTGCGGCCCACATGCCTTTGATGCGTTCCCTTGGGCCAGCCTGAATTGGGGTGAGGTTCCAAATTCATTTTACCACAACACCGCAAACCAACAGGATGGTATGTCACCACCTATGGAGATGTAACCAAGATAGCCATCGAATTTTACAGATTTAAAAACAGGCCAGGGGAATTGGGGACCATACTTACCACTGGCTTTGACTGCCTCTGCAGTCCTGGAGCTGTGCTAGAAACTGCTCCCTGTGGGTTTGTCTGAGAACTATTAGCAGCGCTAAGAGAAGAGGAACGTCGACATGGCCTTTCTGAGAGCTGATCTGTGAAAAGAGGAAAAGGCACCGTAAAGAGAGGCCCTTGTGTCAGAAAAACGTCTCCAGCAAAATATTATCTTTCACGGGACATTATCAAAGGCAATCTGACCAAACTTCTAACTGTTCCATGATGAACATGCTGAGCTTATTTCATCCCCCCTCCCCTCCATTGCAGTGGCCAACTTCTCTTTCTTAACCTTACTGGCCATTGTTCTCCAGTAGAAAGAAAAACAGCGACACAACCACATTTTCTCTTAACCCATTTCTCTACAACACTTTGCTCCTGAACCCGTTGCAACAGTATGCCCTGTGATCCCCAGCAGAACTATATTGGGTACCAAACAGCTGTCTGTGGCTCTTATTACTTTGAAATATTTTAAATTTCTCGCTTTGTTTTTTGGCCCATAACTGAGTGGTTCTTTTCTTCCTCACATGGAGCAATGTGGCACATATAATGTCAAATCTCCCTTTGTGCCTGGGGGATGGGAGAATAAGAATGAGAGGGAATGTGTGTCTGGGAAAGATGCAGTCTTGATACTAAAATCTTTTTTTTTTAACTCAAGTTCAAGAGTCTTTTCCTTGAAACCATGTGAAATTCGATCAGCCCAGCGCTGAGTTGGGTGTTTTCAGAATGCCCAGAGCATACTAAAGGGAGGAGTTGGCTTCCTGACAAATTCAAATGAGAGTTCTTTTCCTCTCCATTTATTTTTAAAAGATATAAACTGCAAAAGTCTAAAGCCCAAACATTCCCTAGGCGACAAGCTCAGTATCCAAGTAATTTCCTTGATGCTGTGGGTTTTAACTTTCACCTCCTTGTATTTTATAAATATCTGTGGCAAGGGAAGAGACTGTAAAACTTGCTAGGAGAGTTTGGCAAAGGAACATATAATTTGTATGGCATAATGTTAGAATTATACAATCCTCCCTGCCCAGAACTGGATAGTTGTCATGTGTGTTAAATATAGTTACTTGAATTAGCTGTACTTTCTGCTATATGCCTTGCAATAGCGCCAAAGCATTTTCTTCCAGAAAGCAAAAGAACAACTTCAGAGAAGTATTTTTACATTTATTGCTATTATATACAGCTCTTTTGACTAAAACTGTAATTACTTGATAGCTTCCAAGATGCCCCAGCCTCTTTGGCACTTGATTATATTGTCTGTTCTTGTTCTTTAATTGTTTCACATGGGTAAGTTGAGTCTCCCTAAATAGATGGTAATTTTCTCCAGGGCGGGGACCACGTCTTACACTTTCTTTGTAGCACCTGGCAGTGCTGGGCACACAGCGTGTTGACTTTTCAGTGTTTTGAGCAGCAAGACCCAAGTTGGAGCGTCGGGGCTCTAGAGTCAGTGAGATGTGGATCTGAATTCCAGGTCTGCTGCTTACTTTCTGCTCGAACCACTATAGGCCTGACTTTCTTCATCTGTAATATGGACCTACTACTGACACCTACTCCACCTACTCCCAGGCTTGTTTCAAAGATTGAATGGGACTACCGATGGCTCTTAGGACAGTCATGACCCATGGTAAGGGGTCAACGCATGCTAACTATGGTTATTACTGCCCTGCTCTCAGTAAGATACTGTATCATGGAAGGAATGAAGCTATCCTTTAAGGTTATCATCATTTGGTTCACATGTACTAGGATTTATATTTATTTCATTCTGCCAATGTGATGGGTACTAAACATTTAAATAAATGATGTTCTTTTCTCTCACTATGAACCTGAGGTTTCATTTCCAGTGCGAGGTTACTGAAGGGTTCCTTAACATGGACAAAGACATACTGAAAACTATGAGAAAAAAAAAAAATGTCTCTGGCGGGGAAAGGGAAGTAACGGCTGCATTTTGTAAACTTTATGAAAAAAGGAACTGATCTTTTTCCTTTTAATTTTCTGCCTGTTATACTCAGGGGTCTATTTGATAGCTTTGAATGAAATTGTTTCTTGATTCTTACTATATTAAGGGCATTAGAAAACATCTGTAATAGTTAAAATGTTGAAATCCTAAAGTATGACGAATTAAAGCATCTGGCACCCACTGGGGTTCTTTTAAGGGGAAGAGAGAAATCTGTCCCAAGGGCACAGTTGTGGCCATAGTCGGATCCTAGAGGAATCAGAGACACGTGAACCCAAACATGTCACCCAGGCCCCCCCACCCATCTCAAGCCCTACTTACCTTCTGTTGCTTTGTTGACAGCTAAAAGAGTGTGCAGAACCTTGGAGAAATTGACCCCTGCATAAAGGTCCTCAGGATCAAATATCTATGAGAAAGGAAATTGAAACTGTTAAGACACTGTAAGTATTCAACTCAACAAACCAAAGTATCAGAAGGCTACTTCCTCCAGCTCTCAGGGGAAAATAATGTAAAAGCCAAGACCCAAACCTCTGTATACCGTTGGGAAAAAATGAAAGCGGCAGCAAAGCCGCCTAATGACATATGGCAGCCATCAGTGAGTCAGAGAGAAGCAGTAATGGGAAATGAGAACTACGCCGAGTGCAGCGCCCACCAGGAAACGCACAGACCTGCTCTTCTGACCTGAACCCATCAATACTCTCGGCCCAGTTACCGGAAACCCTGTGCTAGGTTACAGTCAGTGCCCATCAACTACCGAAGGAGGGGGAGCCCTTGTGACACCCTTCCCTAAGTACACTTTATTCACTGTGCTCAGCCGGGCGCTGTCAGCACTGCCTTCCTCACTTCTGCCCATCCTCACTGTGGCCACACACTGGGTCCCAACTTCACACTGCCCAAACTTCCTGCCTAGGCCTGCCTCTTGCTCCCAGCCTCAGTGCCCAGTTTCTGCGGCTTGATCTTGCCCCTCTCAGCTCATCTTCATGGATCTGACCCTTGGCCACTCTGAGCCTCTAGGTTTTTCCTGGCCTTAGGTAACTTTTCCGGATATGACCTCTGCCCTTCCTGGTATTGCTCAACTGCTGGCAGCAAAACATTGAAGAAATACAATATTTCACATGGCCAGTTGTAACCATCATTCTGATATCCCCTGTCCCTAGGGAAGATACCAAGCAGTTACTGTTTTAAAGACAATTGTTCATTTAAAAGTGTATTCAATATCTTGTAATAACCTATCATGGAAGTGAATCTGAAAAGGAATAGATCTATAGATGTATAAGTGAATCACTTTGCTGTACACCTGAAACATTGTAGATCAATTATACTTTAGTAAAAAATAATTTCACAAATTTAAGAATAAAATTGTAAATGCTTTCAATGTATTAAAGTGTATGGCGATGTCTTCTAGTCTCATAAATGTGTATTTGAAACTAGAAGTCTGCTCAAGGACAGGCTCAACCTATTAATCTGCCAGTCAGTGATACAGATCTATATATGGTTTAGTGGCTAAGTCTTGTCTGACTCTTATGACCCCATGGACTGTAGCCTGCCAGGTTTCTCTGTGCATGGGATTTCCCAAGCAAGAATACTAGAATGGGTTGCCATTTCTTTCTCCAGGGGATCTTCCCAACCCAGGGATCGAACCCACATCTCCTTCATTGGCAGGCAGATTCTTTACCACCGAGCCACCTGGATTCCCAGATCTATATACATATCTATTGTGCTGTGCCATGCTGTGCTCAGTTGTATCTGACTCTTGCTACCCAGGGGATTGTAGCCCACCACACTCCTCTGTCCATGGGATTTCCCAGGCAAGAATACTGGAGTGGGTTGCCATTTCCTTCTCCAGGGATCTTCCCAACCCAGGGATCAAACCCACATCTCCTGCATTGGCAGGTGGATTCTTTACCACTAGCACCTCCCTCCAATGCTTAACCAGAGGCCCACTTTCTGGATGGAAATACACCTTAAAACATTTTGTTCCAGGATGTCAAGAAGTTTGTATCCTTTTTTTTCCCCCCAGTATGGTGATGGGAATAAAATGTACCTTTTCATGTGGGGCATGGTTGGTAATGAGCCTAAGATTCTGAAGGATCTGTCTTCCCTGATGGGAAGGTAGAGACATTTGTTCCATTTCTAATCTGCATGTTTTCTGGGAGCTTTGTCAAAATCCAATTTTGTCTTCTTTGTGTACATATTCTTTAAGACCTAAAATCTGTCTCTTGAGTGAAAATATATAGTATCCGTTTTTTTCCCCACATTTGGGAGGGAGGCCGTCCATGTAAACAATATATGCAAATGTGGGCCTCTTCTGAGACCCACAAGTCTTTATTCATTTAATCAATGAATGTTTTGCATTCAAGCTTAAAATGACTGATGAGCCCAATCACATCTAAAAATGAGATTCTAATATACTTCTAGCAAAGGGGAGATGTCAATATTACTAAAGAGTTAAAGGACACTACAATCCAAATATGTTCCTGAATGCTACAATCTAAAATGCAAAGGTTTCCAGGAATAAATGGATAGGCATTCTGTTTTAGTTTGCCAAGACCTGAGTGAACAAGATGCAACAGACCCTAGAGACACTATCAAGTATCCCATGGGATTCCAAACTTATTGTATCTCCCTTAGAAGTGATATCAATGGGAAAGTGTTAATGACATGTAAGGACTTCCCTGGTGGCTTAGATGGTAAAGCGTCTGTCTACAATGTGGGAGACCTGGGTTCGATCCCTGGGTCAGGAAGATTCCCTGGAGAAGGACATGGCAATCCACTCCAGTACTCTTGCCTGGAAAATCCCATGGACAGAGGAGCCTGGTAGGCTACAGTCCATGGGGTCGCAAAGAGTCAGACATGACCAAGCGACGTCACTTTCAACTTCACTTTAATGACATGTATGCCAAAATGGTAACAAAGCAAAAAAGTCCTAGTGGGAGTGTGAGCATGTGTATGCACATGGATGTGTGCATTGGGTAGATGTGGTGGAGATGAGTAGTGTCTAAAATAATAAATGGATGTAAATATTTGCAGAAAAAGGCTGAGAACTGTGATTAAAAAAAAAACCTCCACCTTTCTTTTGAGGTTGCTCCTTATCCAGGTTAATTGACCTCCTATAGGCGACCACACTGGCAATATTCACTTGTATTAGTTGTTGTTTAGTCGCTCAGTCATGTCCAACTCTTTGCAACCCCATGAACTGTAGCCTGCCGGGTTCCTCTGTCCACGGGATTTCCCAGGCAAGAATACTGGAGTGGGTTGCCATTTCCTTCTCCAGGGGATCTTCTCGACACAGGGATCAAACCCATATCTCCTGCATTGGCAGGCGGAGTCTTTACCACTGAGCCACTAGGGAAGCCCACTTGTGTTGGTACTTGGCCGAATTTGAGAATAAAGACACTGATCAGAAAATGAAACATGCATCAGCAAGAGGTACTGCATCTGCTTGAGGGAAGTTCCTGCACTATACACAGTTCCCTTTTTTAGAAAACCTCAATACACTAGAATTTACCCACAGATGCTGTTCTGAAGCACTCGGAACTACACAGGAAGAAGTTGGAAGCGGCCTCTCGGGACTAGTAGAGAAGGCAAAGCCAGAGGGTTATGATTTCTGAGCCAATGGAAAGTTAGACAGAACCATGTCACCCTCCACTGCACCACACCCTCATGAGCCTCACATGGAATAATACTGAACATTCCGTCCCAGACCTTCTTCCTCGCTCTTGAGATCGGTCACCTACTAAAATGGAAATACTGTCTACAGAAAGTGCAATACCTTGAGCTGCTATCAGTCTTTTACACCTTAGTGGAAATGAGAGGTGTGAAACCAAGTTTAGAGATGATGATGTGGAGAAAAACTAAGGGCACTGGCATCCATCTGGGAAAAAGCAAGGGAGACTCCCCCACCATGGAGAGGGTATGAGGTAAGTAGACTCCAGTACAAGTCACTTGCCTAGGATTAATCCCAATCATTTACATGTACAAAATGGAGAACCAATTCCCGTTTTCTATCTGCAAAGCACTGGGATGGTGAAAAGGTAATGCAAATTTCTGCTCAGATGCTATATGCGATTTCCCAATACAGTGGCCGGATGACACGCATCTCTGGCTCCTTTATGAAAGCTTCATGCACCTGTTTAGTGTCTCTGGTATGAAACTGAGCTTCAGATTAGCTGAACTTTTTAAAAATTATTTTTTGGTCCACACAATGCAGCATGTGGGATCTTAGTTCCCCGACCAGGGATTGAACCTGTGTCCCCTGCACTGGAAGCATGGAGTCTTAACCACTGGACAACCAGGGAAGTCCCTAGCTGAACTTTCTTGATACTTATTTTGGTGCAGAAATTAGCTGCTTAGTTCCAGTTGAATCTGTGAAGGTCGAATGAACAGCAGGATTCCCTCCCTCCATTCACCACTACTGTGAGACAGACAGGAAAGAAAAGATTGCTTCTTAGACTACAGCTCAACGGTTTCAAGGTTCCAGGCCTGCCATGGAAAGAGGCAAGGTTCAAGAATAACAACAGCAAAAAAACATTTACTCTACACTGGGTAAGCAATGGAGAGACAAGGAGTAAAGTTCATTAAAGATTTTAAGTATTTACATAGGGCTAGCCTAAGGTCTAATCCTACATCAGCAGCTGAAATCAGACAAGGCCCTTCATTTTTAAATGTTTCCCCACATTTTTCCATTTTGGATATCCACAATGACAGCAAAACCTATTTTCCATCCACTAAACACCAGGTGTTAATTCTGAACCATTGGGGATCTGCCAGTATAAGCTGCACAGAAGTTAATATTTATATGGCTTTACAAATAGATCCTTTTTGGAGGAGTTTTCAGTTTCAACATGTATGCTATTTTATGACATCCTCCCTAAACTGACAAAAGTAAGGAAGCACAGAAGACACTCCCCCAACCATTTGGTAATCTTACTGCTACAATTTCCTGACTTACTGAGCCCTTGCTATGTGCTATGGGCTGACACCATCCATTCATTGCCTTTGATCCTCCCAGCAAGCCTGTAATCTAGGTACAGTTATTTTCCCTCATTTTATAGATAAGTAAATGGTGACTCAAAGTAAGTAGTTAAGTCAGAAAGCAAGAATGTGATGGAATCAATAAAAATATACAAGAAAGTACTCTGAGGAGCATTTTAGCCCTGTATGCATACTCGAAGTTTTACTGTGTGTGTGTTAGTTGCTCAGTCATGCCCTGACTCTTTGCAACCCCACGGACTGTAGCCCACCAGGCTCCTCTGTCCATGGGATTCTCCAGGCAAGAATACTGGAGTGGGTTGCCATTCCTTTCTCCAGGAGATCTTCCTGACCCAGGGATCGAACCCAGGTTTCCTGCATCGCAGATAGCCTCCTTACCAACTGAGCCACCATGTTTTCCTGACATTAAAAAGATGAGAATGAAATCTGTGAGTTTGTACATGAAAAGAAATCCCTTGCTGCTGTCAATACAAGGAGTACCTTTACCACCCGCAGCAAGTTGGTTACAACCTCTAAGTCAACTTAGTTCAACTAATTGTGACAAAGAGAAATTCACCTGTATGAGAAGACTGTCTCTGCAGGGGTTTGCTTAACTCTTGTGCTGTCTTTCTCATTTCAGGGGGCAGCCCTGACCCAGCAGGCACCTCGTCGTGTTTGCCAGAAGGGGTTCAGGGCTGTACTAAGTTACTCCTGTTTGTTCGTCTGGTTCCATCGTCCATATACGTTAAGTGTTGGCTGACAGGGTGGGGGTGGGGGTCGGGGTGGGGGATCCGGCCCATGGTTACAGGTCATGCTCTAAGCATCTGCGTTAACCAGTCATAGCCCCCGCCACATCCTCGTTAAGACAAGAAGCCATACCACAAACCAGTTCAGAACTAGGTGATGCCTCTAATGCCATGTGGCTTCAGTACCACTCAGTGCATTTCATTTAAAGCTAATTCAGGGTTTGAGGGGATCACAATAGACTCCATCACTCAACTATTAAAGCCTAATCAACTGCAAAGCAAGTGATTCAGTGAGACCACATGCATATAGCTTATGTTTCAGGCCCATTTAGAAAAAGAAAATAACTTTTTTCAAATATTTTAGGAACATTCCATCTCTTCCTTGTTCTTCTTGTTCTTATTGAATAAGATCTTAAATTAACTTAGACCATCTTGAATCCCATTCTCTAATCCTCACAGCTGAGCACACTGCCTCTGTTAACCCCTGAACTTTGGAGGAAATGTCATTACGTCGTGCGACAGAGCAAGCACATCTGAGCTGCTTAGTCATATTTCACTGGGTGGCAGTGCTCCTGGTTCTGTAGACACGACCTGTGATGCTTCTACCCAGCTCCTCCTGAAAGCAGTCACCCAGTCAGCAACAAATAATCCTCTCATCTCAGAAACTGGACTCACTTTGATATTGGTATTCCACTTACTAGAATACAGGAGTTAGCATTTCTACTCTGCTTGGTTTTAAATGATAACTCTTCCAATTTGATATGGTGCAAAGCCTGCTCGCCACTTCTCTCCATTATTTCCTTCCTTCCTCTACACTTCAGCAATTTAGAGAACAAGGTCTGACTTATGCACGTAGCTGCAATAACATCGGTGTGCTGAAAAGAACACCGACGTGAGGGTCAGGAAGCCTTGACTCTAATCCAAGATTTGTCACTGCGGGGCAGTTGCGAGGACTCAAGGAAAGCAACACTACTTTCTTTGTGTCTCTGTTTCCCATCTGGATGGTGAGAGATGTCTTTGACCAAAGGAGCACAGTAAAAGGCCTGCTGATTCATCCTCTGAACAGGGGCTCCCAAAGGCAGCATCTTGGCTGGGTCCCCAAGGTCCAGAATCTGGTCTTCAAATCTCAAGGCTCTTGAAAATAGACTCACATTAACCACATTCACAAAAGGCTAATACATAAAGTGAAAAGCCAATGTACTAATTTTTCAAAAAATGAACCATTAAGAGGATTGGATCCTTCCATTTTATGGCCTAGATCACTCTCTCCCAACAGAGAAATCTACATGGTAAGCCAAATTACAATCAGAAATTTGTTGGATAATACAGAATCAGAGCAAAGGGAGTCTGGAGTATCACAGCCTAACATAATTATTACCTGTTTACAGCCGATTTTTTTTTCCAAAATGT
Organism: Ovis aries; assembly: GCF_016772045.2. NCBI lineage: Eukaryota > Metazoa > Chordata > Mammalia > Artiodactyla > Bovidae > Ovis > Ovis aries. Next base: position 98,455,627 of record NC_056080.1, on the reverse strand, counting down.
CATTTTTAAATGGCTTATTTATAAATTCTGGCTCTATCTTCCTGCCAGTGCTTTGTGGGACTCACGTTGCAACTGGGGATGGCTTTGACCATCTATGTCCTTTTGTTTCTGTGGATTTATACAGAGTTACTTTAGATAACTAATATGGGCTTCTTGATGACTTGGACCTCATGATATCCAGAGCCAGGAAGTCCAGCTTCACAGAGCTCCTGTAAAACGAGCAAAGGTCTGAGCATAATTGTCACTGCTCACGCCTCATCTCAAAATCCCAAAATCCACTTCCAGATGGCTTCCTCAGCATCACTGACATCACTGCATCCAACTTTATGATCTCCATTCTTCCTTGTGAGCACATGTTTACGGCAAAAACCACTTTCTCTACAACAGAAATTTATCTTCAGTTGAGTAGCAAGTGTTCAGGAAAGAGGGAAAGGAATGAGGAATAATATGGGCATCCTTATGGAAACAGTCGGAGAAGGCGATGGCACCCCACTCCAGTACTCTTGCCTGGAAAATCCCATGGTGGGCTGCAGTCCATGGGGTCGCAAAGAGTCGGACATGACTGAGCGACTTCACTTTCACTTTTCACTTTCATGCATTGGAGAAGGAAATGGCAACCCACTCCAGCGTTCTTGCCTGGAGAATCCCAGGGATGGCGGAGTCTGTGGGGTCACACAGAGTCGGACACGACTGAAGCGACTTAGCAGTAGCAGCAGCATGGAAACAGTGCCAAGATTAAAAAGAGAAAGAGAGAGGACAATTGGCTTTGGATAATCTCACCAAAAAGAGAGTAGACGTGAAAGAAAGGAAAAGACAAAATCTCTCTTGTCAATAGCACTTGCCAAGCCAAGGAGAGAAGCCGAAGACCTAGAACCAGCTGCCGCCCAGCCAGATGGCCACTGTGGCCCACCTCCCGCCCCCCACCGTCCTCCTGTGCCTCTGTCACTAGAGTTACACAAGCTGCCAGTTTTGAAGGGTAGGGCGGACAGACCCTCCAGACCCCTCCCCCCTCCGCTGGAGCATCTGTGCACCGGAGCTGGGGGTGTCCTCCCTGAGCCCTAAGTCCCCACCCCTTCAGAGAAGGCGACTTATTTCTTAGTCTTGCAGATTGGAATAAGGAACATATTTTCCCAGAGATACAGCATCATTCCCGCCACTTAGTCTCTGTGACATCTGTAATTCAGTCACATTAGTTATTAAACAAGCCGCTGTAGGCCGGCCAGAAAACAGTCACCGTGTAGCGCCATATTTCTATGGGAAAATCTGCTATGTTTTCCTTACAATAACTTAAAAACAAACTTTTGGAAAATCCATTTTTACACTGAAGGATGCCTGAACATGGGGTCCCAAATCAACATCCTCATCCTTTATACTTCTTCCTTGTCCTTTCATGTAAAGGATAAATTAAAAAGATAAAAAACACCCTAGATATTCCAGGTACTATTTCTTTTAGAACTCCCCATGATGAATCCAGCCATAGGTATAAAGACCATGAGAAGAAGCTCGGAAAGTCAAAGTGCCGAGAGCTCCTGCTGGTTTAATTGTCCAGGCAGTGAAGGAGGGGACTCTCCTGTGAAGACAGGGTTCCCAAAGCCCCTGCTTTCTATGATTTAGGGTCAGAGCCAGAAAACCTAGTAGAAGCAACTGCTTCGCAACAAATTCCATGCACAGGAGAGACTAGTGTTACATGTTGTTGCTCAGTCCTTCAGTTGCATCCAACTCTGCAATCCCATGGACTGTAGCACGCCAAGCTTATATCAATAAATCATCACTCGCTGGTGAACTGGTAAGGTGGACTATCAGAGAAACTTAAATAAGTCCCATGAAGCCAGATTTTTAAAACATCTTCATGTCTGGGCATTGGGGAAGGATGGACTGAGAGTTTGGGATTAGCAGATGCAAACGATTACTTATAGAATGGATAAACAACCAGGTCCTCTGTCATCCCCTTTTCCTCCCGCCTTCAATCTTTCCCAGCATCAGGGTCTTTTCAAATAAGTCAGTTCTTCGCATCAGGTGGCCCAAGTATTGGAGCTTCAGCTTCAGCATCAGTCCTTCCAATGAATATTCAGGACTAATTTCCTTTAGGATGGACTGGTTGGATCTCCTTGCAGTCCAAGGGATTCTCGGGAGTCTTCTTCAACACCACAGTTTGAAAGTATCAGTTCTCTGGTGCTCAGCCTTCTTATGGTCCAACTCTCACATCCGTACATGACTACTGGAAAAAACTGTAGCTTTGACTAGACGGACCTTTGTCGGCAAAGTAATGTCTCTGCTTTTTAATATGCTGTCTAGGTTGGTCACAGCTTTCTTCCAAGGAGCAAGGGAGTCCTTTTAATTTCATGGCTGCAGTCACCATCTGCAGTGATTTTGGAGCCCAAGAAAGCCTGTCACTGTTTCCATTGTTTCCCCGTCTATTTGCCATGAAGTGATGGGACCAGATGCCATTATCTTAGTTTTTTTAATATTGAGTTTTAAGCCAGCTTTTTCACTCTCCTCTTCCACCTTCATCAAGAGGCTCTTTATTTCCTCTCTACTTTCTGCCACAAGGGTGGTGTCATCTGCATATCTAAGGTTATTGATACTTCTCCCCACAATCTTGATTCCAGCTTGTACTTCATCCAGTCAGGCATTCTGCATGATGTACTCTGCATATAAGTTAAATAAGCAGGGTGACGATATATAGCCTTTACGAGCACAAAGCTGAGGGAGGGAGGTGGGCAATGAACACAGGAGTCCCTCCTCTGGCAGTCTCATCCACTGCCTTCCTTAAAGTCCTCCACCCTCATGCCTCTCTTTCTTCTTGCTGTCTGCACAGATGGCACACACATAAGCTCTCAATC